>NC_136464.1:82702120-85169666 GCF_902686455.1 Sciurus vulgaris
ATACAATGTCAATGATGTTTTTAAGGCTGTACTAAAAACTCCATTCATAACACTGTTCCTAAAGAATGTATTTAAGGGCTGGGCTGTACCTCAGTGGCAGAGCACTTGCCTGGCATGTGTGAGGCTCTAGGTTCAATCCTTAGCACCACATAAAAAATAAACAAATAAAGGCATTCTGTCCATGCACAACTACCAAAAAATTTAAAAATTTAAAAAAAGAAAAACATATTTGAAATTCTACCCAGAATAAGCTCAGTTTAATTCATTTACTGTGTAGCTAGTAAAGACAATGGCTTCACTTTTATACACATTATTTTACATTTAATCCATATACAACACTCCAGGAAACTGGGAGTCAAGATACTATATGTGTCCAAGCTCATGGCGTGCTTCACAGCAATTCATGTCTGGACACAGTGGTACACACATCTGTAATCCCAGTGACTTGGGAGGCTAAGGCAGGAGGATTACAAATTTGAGGCTAGCTTCAGCAACTTAGTAAGAACCTGTCTTAAAATAAAATATAAAGGGCTGGGTGGTAAAGAATCCCTGGTGTAGCCCCACAGTACCAAGAAAGAAAAAAAGTCATCTATATATGATCCCAAAGCTGAGAATACTGTGTCTAACACTCAGAGTAGCCTGGTAGAGTGGGCTTACAGATGATTCGACTGACAGTGAATGTTTCAGAATCTGTAAATGACTAAAGAGAAAAAAGGGTTCCTGAGCAGTTATGGTCACTAGCTAGACTTTTACCTTCTATTTCCTAAAAGAAGTTACTTCTCTACGGCTTAATAAAGAAAATATTTCTCTAAGTAAGCTTTAACTATTCTGACCTGTATTTAAAAGGTATAAGGTCATCTGAAAATCAAGAATTTATCAACAGTACATTCATAAAAACATTCTTTTGCCTTAAAAAAAAGTACCACCTATATTAAAATCCCTGTCTAAAGTATTTTTATGAGAAAGTTAAAATTAGAAAAAAAAATGACCCTTGTTTTCAGTAGATTATCAGGTCTGCTAATATAAATACAAGGGATGTATTTAGCAGCATTAACTATGTTTCACACTTTAAAAAATCAGTTATGTAGTATTTAATGCATAAAAGAGAATATATATTTGTTACAAAACATAATATTAAAATCAATACCCATGAACCCACTGCCATAATCAAGAAGCAGGCCATTACAAATAAAAATCTGGTAACTCTCAAGGTTCTTCCCTGCCTAAGGTGGACAACCATTTCTTTCCATGCATTTTGGACAAAAAATTTGAAAGACCCTGGTGTAAGAGGTGGTTTTAATAATAAATTACCCTGTGCCTTCTGAAATCAAAGTAGAAGTAATCAGAAGTAATGAGATAGAAAATAGCTGAACTCAGTAATGAAGGAAAGAGAACAGCTAAACTGTACATTGTCTTTACACAGAAGCTACTGATCAGATAGTCCTCTATAAGCTATCAAGGTTCACTCCCTGGTTCCAAAGCCAGAACTAGTCACAGGGAACATTCAAGAAAATTATTACACCACCCCCTTCTGCAAAAAAAAAAAAAAAAAAAAAAAAAGAGAGGGGGAGAAGGAGAGGGAAAAGGAAGGAAAGGAGGGAGGGAGAGAGGAAAAGAAAGGTAGATCTCTGGGACACATGCCAGGTCATTAGACAAGTGACCAGAAATTTTAAGAGGAAAACTCCAAAGTATCCAGACAAAGGTAAGGTTTTATCACGAAGCCAAGACAAACTGGCTCTCCTATGACTGAGTTTTAAACACATTAGACACCTAAAAAGACAAAGGAAAGGAACGCCCTAATTAACAACAAAGAACTCTATTTCTTACATCATGGAAAAGAGAACCAATAACTTGAGGGGGGAAAAAAATGAAACAATGAGTTGACGAAGGGTTTAATTTTGTTGTAACAGTGTGTTAAGCAATTTACGTGACGGAAAACAAAAATTAACATGTCATCAGTGAAATTAAACAACTCATGATATATGTCAGAGAAAGGACATACACAAGAAGCTAGTGAATGAATCAGTACAAATTGTTTCACTGAAAACTACAAATTGAGAACAGGGCAATTGAACATATAGTACAAATTAAATGCTCCAGTAAATATGCTAAGGAAGTTGGAGAAAGGGAAGCTAAGTTGAGCTAACAGAAAGCATGACGTAAAGAATATGGCAGGCAGGCAAAAGACGAAGTGGCACCTGCACAAAGGTAGTTCATGGCTCATTGGTGAGCTCTCCTTGGGCCCCCAACACCTCCTGCCTTGTTCCATAGCTAGTTAGATGCACAGCACCCCAACACACTCAAATTCCTCAAGGCTGGGTTCAGGGCTTGAAGTACCCCAAACCTTCGGAAGTCCAAACCTTGACACAAGATTTATCCAATAAATAGTTGAAGAAGAAACAAAGGGTCACCTTAGTTAAACCTAAATACCTTATTTACATGCCTTTAACTGAAATGGTGACGCAAGACTACAGTATGATAGCTGACAGAGAATACTCTCTCTCAAGATAAGGAGGAAGGAAGCTCTTCATAGTGGAAGTGTGTGAGGTGGGGGGAACCTGCAAGAGGAAAGGCAGTGCCTGAGGGGAGAAAAGGGAGTGTTTCCTTTTCGGCTAAACTATGTTGCAGGAACAAACTGCTCCAACAATTGCAGACTCAACTCCTCTTCACTCTGGCCCCAAAGCAGGAGGAGTGCCCTAACTGGGACATGCAACCATGAGGCAGAGATGGCAGAACCAGGCCATGTCTATTAAAGTTTCTGCTCAGAAATGGCACATATTATTGTCACTCACATTTTATCAGCCAAACTAAATCTTATGGCCAAGCCAGCCATGGAGAGTCAGCCTTCGGTAGGTTGGTAATGTATATTCTTTTCACGGGAGAAAGGGAGGGGAGGAAGAAGAGCAAACAGCTCACAATGGCAGAAGCTACCACAAAGGGAATGGAAAATGATTGGAACACAGCTTTCTTCCCTCCTGCCTTGATGAAGATGTCCTGTTCTAAAAAGCAGTCCCTCCATTTCTGAAATTCTTGCTGTCTTCTTAATCTTTCAAATATCATCTCAATGTATCCTCATAGCCCTCCAAGTGAAGTCCCAGGACTTGCCTGAGGCCCTAGCAGGGTCTGAACTAGAACTCCAAAGCCACCACTACCACCTGCCTTTGGCAAGTCCAGCTTTGAGGCTCCATGTCACCTACAAAATGAAGATACTCCTAGACTTCCTAGGGTTGTTGAGACACCATATAAGGAAGCATTATGATTAAATTATAACACTTCCCCCAACCCACATCTTTCTTAGTGCTTTTGACTCAAAAATTAAGTTTAATGAAAAATGAATTGCCTCCAGAGAGAAACAAAATAAAACAAAACCTGGGCAGCTTAAACCTTGGCTTGACTGAAATCTTAGGGAATAAAATGCCAATAACCAAAATGTCCAGTGTTGAAAAGAGACTGGATCAGAGATCCCAATGTTTCATCAAGTTTTTAATTTTATGATTTGTTAAAGTTCCTTCAGTGTAGAAAATGTATTTATTAATAATCTTCCCTTCACTTTTAAAAACTTCCAGTCATAGTTTTTTCTACACACACATACTTTTCCCATGACTTCTAATCCTTGCTAATGCTGTGACTGGTTAGTTTCTAAAGACTCTCAAGTTTTAAAGGCCTAGTCTTTCTTGAAACATTTGGAATGAAGAACAATTAAGAATTATTTCTTCCCAAAATAAAGAAAATTAAGGACAAATTAAGATATTAAGTCATGCATTAAACTATGACAGAGAATCCAGTGAGATGCAGTGGCACATGCTCATAATTTCAGCAACTCAGGAGGCTGAGACAGGAGGATCCCAAGTTCAAGTCCAGTCTCTGTAATTTAGTGAGACCCTAAGCAACTTAATGAGAACCTGTCTCAAAATAAAAAATAAAAAGGGCTAGGCTAAAGCACTCCTGGGAGGGAGGGAAGGAGGGAAGGAGGGATGGAGGGAAAGAGGGAAGGAGGGAAGGGGGGCAGGGAGGAAGGAAGGAAGGAAAAAAAGAGAATCCAAAATGACTTTCAGTGAGTATGAATAAAGGGTTGTGCATCAAATCTTTCCTCTACCTTCCATCTCCAGTCCTAATTAGGATTATTCCCCTTATCTCTTTCCATTTACTAAATCACAATTCCAGCCTTTCCCCCAGAAAGGGATCTTACTTTACAACTTCTGCCTTTCTGATTAACTGTTTCTTCTAGGGAGAAGCACTGGTCCAACTGTATTCAAGGACCCCGTCCAGACAGTAGGGTGAGTGTGCTACAATGTGAACAAAGATGTTCATCATGGTGTACTCTACACAAATGAAAATTGACAGTAACCAAAATGTCCAGTGTTGAGGAATACACCACAGACTCATGGGATGTTATATAACAATTAAAATGAGGTAAGTGTATATTTATTGATGCCATTATCTCAATACACTATCAATAGAAGCAAATTTCAAAACAATAGTTATAACTTGACTCACAATGGGCAACAAAAGACTGTGTTTCTAACGCAGGCATAGAAAGTATGGCTGAATACAAAAACACAATGTTATAATGGTTACCTCTTGGTAATGATAAATTAATATTTTTTATTCAATAATTTCCACATTTTTTAAAGTTCTTTCTAATTAGCAATGTTAGCTTTTATAATTTAATAAAAAGATATTAGTTGTCAAATATCCGATCCCAATGTCTTCTGCTTCTGAAACCTTCCCTGATCTGGCCCATTCACTTGTCATTCATTAATAACATCTACCACATTCAGTCTGAGATTGTACTTCTTTTTAGGCTTGATTACTGATTCCTGATGAAATAAGACTGTTCTATTTGTACTGAAATTCATCCTCAAAACCCATGACTCCCAAGTCTCCAATAAACTAGATTACAGGACTCAAGATACTGCAAGTCTGTCAAAAGGTACACATCTGAAGAGTTCACATCCAACAATCTCTAACTGAAAATTCAATTATGTAGGGAACATTCCTCAAGTTTATCTGACAGCAGTCACTGACACCATGGTCTAAGTAAGCCAAACAGTCTGAACAGAGAAACTGAGGTAATGGTAAAGACTCGCCATGGAATGAAGGTCTTTGCAGTTGCTGAGGCTGAGTTTGAACTGAGGGGAGGCCTCATTCTGTCAAGCATCCCAGCAAGCTGTGATGTGAGCTCGCCCACACTGCCTTGCCTCATGCTGTGTGCAGGAGCTTGCCATTCCCCTAGTCCTTAGTCTCAGACCTGTTGCTGGGCAGAATTGCTTAGGCATACTTGGTTTGTTTACACTACCTGGACCCTCGACGTATAGTTCCACCTATAGGTTGACTGTGCTATACTTTAACAAGCGTGTTAACCTGATTGGATAATGTGCCTATATATGTCCTGTGCAACCCTTAAATAAAATTAGATCTGTGCCTTCAGAGCTCCATCTCCGACGTCTGAGTAAGCGCGCTGGGTAAGGGTTGGTAAGGTAGGCATCGTTAATCTTCACCCTCAGCAAGCCCGTCTCTGAACATCTACACAATTATATCTGAGATGTTCAGAAACAACATAAAGTCTATGTTGGGGTGAGAGATGACAATATAAATCACAATGTTTTATCTGTGGTAAAATTTTTCTACTAATTCCTATTCCCATATTTGCTTTCCAAGTTACCAAAGGCAGCCATAGCCAATTTGATTAAGCCACAGGGCAGTTATTTCCTAATTCAGGCCAGTCTCTCAGATTTTAACTATGAGCTTCCGCATGAAATGGACAAGAATTAATCTTGCAATAATCCAATAATCTCCTGGCTTAATGGGAACTATAAATAACCTTTTAAGAGGGAACAAGGGAAATGAATATTTTAAGATTATGTAAGTTTGATTCAGGGAATTGACACAATGAATGTTTTGAAATAGCCAACGCATTTTTTTTAAGGTTTAATAAAGCAAGTGTTTTGAGAACAAGGTGGATAAGATTTAAAATAAAAACAACCACCACATTCTTAGCTGTTACTTAGCAATTTCAGGCTTCAATTACTTCCTTCTAAAGGGTAAGTTAGAAAAACTGAAGAAGAAAATGCTTCTTGATGAAACACTGGGATCTCTGATCCAGTTTCCTTTCTTTCCTTCATTTTACTCCCTAAGATTTCAGTCAAGCCAAGGTGTAAGCTGCCCAGGTTTTGTTTTGTTTTGTTTCTCTCTGGAGGTAATTCACTTTTCATTAAACTTAATTTTTGAGTCAAAAGCACAGCTTCATGCAGGGGCTGGTCTAGAGGAACCCTGGTCACTACTTGAAGGAATTCAGATTTGAGAGACTATGGGGAAGGGAGAGAAGACATCTCAACAGGTAGTGGGCCTATTTTCAGGTATTATCACTCAGCAACCAGAATGGGCATGGGATGTCAAGGGTCAGCAACAAAGTCAGAAACTTTACTCATACTCTTTACAAAGGAGGCTGAAACTTCTAAATTGGTCTTGGTCTTTATCTTCAATCCCAGAGGCTGTGTGAGCATAACTTAGGTTATACCAAGCACTGATTCAAAACCAAACCTTGCTTTTATCCACCAAACCAAACTCTTTCCGCCAGGGCTGAAACAGATAACTGGAGAACTGCGGCTTCACAATGTCTTCACAACAGGAAACTATACTGCAACATGCCAGAGGTAGCAATCACGAGTCCACTAGAGCCTAGTGTGAATTTCTCAAGATTATTGGCAAGTTTGCTTTAAAACACAGCCACAGTTAAATTATTTATACTTAAATTTTTTCAAAAAATTATACTAAAAACAAAGGTAATACATTTCCCCAGACCTTATTATTCATTTTTTTTTTTTTTACTATTACCATGCCATTGATGCTATTTGCAACTGCCATACCTGGTTGGTAGAAAACTATACAATGGTGTACTACTGCATATCACTTCCCAGCCCTGCTTTCAGTGACTTTTATTGGTAATGTGAAATCAGCTTCACTGGGTAGTTTACACCAGAAACCTCCAAGCACAGCAAACCATCCTGGAAGGGCCATCTTCCTCACATTTTTTAACCTGTACACACTACCTACAATGTTAATCAGCACTACTTCACAATAGCTATAGAACTTGAGCTGGCCAATCTTTTCAGTCAAAACAAAGGTTTGTGGGATTGTAAATCATGAAAAATATAAGAACAGAAAGTAACTCCATTTATGCTAGCCCTGTAATGTACCATTCATGACACAGTGTACTATCAACAGTCCTTCATGCCATGAGAGGGATATAGATGAGTCAACTGAGGTTTTGAAAGGATGGGTCACCACTAAAAGGCACAAGAGCAAGTCAGACTTGGAGATGTCTGAGTCAAAAATGTATGGTCTTTCCCCTAAGCTACCACAAGCATTACCATTATCATTATCATTACCATTATAATGAAACCAAAATCAACCATATGTAACTGTCAAAAAATTAACAAACATTAATGGGGATAGGGAGAAGATACAAAGAATCCAATTTTATTCATATTCGTCAAGTCTGTTTATATTTACTTCTAAAATGAATCCACAAAAGCTATCTGAGTGAAAAATGGGTCCCATGGAACCAATGGAATCAAGAACATTTGCATTTCAGATGGGACATTCAAAGTTTCAAATGTTGAACTAGTGCAAGAAATTCTCATTTAATTCTTCAAATACTTTAGTTGTATTCACTAAACCTCTGTACCCAATTAAAAATGATATACAGTACCCAGAAAGAATTTTACAAAAATAAAATGTCTCAAATGTTAGCATTAATTTTCTGAAGTGTTCGACAATGACTATTGAAAACATTTTCTCCCTTACACTTTTAAGTTATTTGATTGTGCTGTCCTTTCAACAGTACGTCTTAAAACAAATTCACCTGTTAAAAGAATTCCAAAGCACTAACTAAAATTTACTCACAGATTATTTGTAAAAATTCTTGTCATCTTGGTTTCCTGTAGGCTACCAGCTTCTCCTGCTGTTCCAGTACATTTCCGTCACCTGTCACAAGAAGAAAGAATCTGATTGGTTATATGTCTCATAAAGGTCATTCCTCAGTTTCTACTACATTAGTTTTTTCTTCTGTTACACCCAAAATACACAGAAAAATAATCGTCTCTTCCCTTTTTTTCTAATTGAAAAAAATAATAATAATAAGAAAGAATAACAACAGAAAATCACTCTAAGAGAAAAAACAATTAAAGAGCACAATTTCCACTGTAGGGCTTGGGGTGGAGATATTTTAGGATACCCTCCACTGAATTTTTAGGAAGAGATTTACAGTCCATTTCCTAGGAAGGAGAAGCACCTTCTCTTTCTCTCTCTGCCCCACCCACTTTTAAGTTCTCAAAAGTGAGTGACTAATTGCCTGGGCTGAGGGCTTAGCTGCTGCTCTGAGACAGGGACCTCCTTCCAGCTCTCTATAGCATGTGTGGAGCAAAGTACCTTCCTTTTTCCAAGAGGAAATCATTCAGAACAATGTACTTACTTTGATTTTTTAATGTTGTAAAATTTTAGGGTCAACAAACTGGGAATGGGACTTTCTGCTTTCCTTCCTTCAAAAAAGGGCTCCAAATAAAAACACCTTCCTTGTACCCAGAACCATTGCTCATTTTATGTGAAGAACACACAGCTCCAAGTAGACAATACTGATAAAATCAGAACCTAAGTTAATTATCATTCCTCAAGCCTCAATGTTGACTCAGAGAGAAGAGACAAGTAATAATTGTAACATGGCTCCATCTATATACAGGGGTACCACAGTGTCACATCAGGTACCCAAAGAAAAGGCAGAAACCTCAAGTTAAGCCACACACCTGTAATCCTAGCGGCTCAGGAGGCTGAAGCAGGAAGATTGTGAGTTCAAAGCCAGTAATCAGCAAAAGGGAGGTGCTAAGCAACTCTGTGAGACCCTGTCTCTAAATAAAATACAAAATAGGGTTGGAGATGTGGCTTAGTGGTCGAGTGCCCCTGAGTTCAATGCCCAGTTTAAAAAAAAAAAAAAAAAAAAAAAAACCTCAAGTTACCTAAACCACAAGGGGTAAAGGGACAGGAAGTGGATTAAGAAGGGAGGAAATGGAACAAACATCACATAAATCCAGAGCACTTCCCTAGTAACAAAGAAAGAACTTGCCAACATCAATGAAAATACCAGGGAAGGACCAAAGAATCAAAGATTTGTAGATTATATCCGACACTAAGCGGGGTGTGCTCCTTGGGTAACTATGGCTTTATAAGCTGGGTACTTTACATGGAAGCCTTTTAAAAGCATGAGAAATGCATTCAGGTTTAATACAGGTTGAAATAAATCAGTATGAACCACATCTGTGCTATTTCAAGCATGATCTTTGCAGAAAAATTTATTCCATCTAAAGTTCAGTTTCCAGGTCTTTAAAATAAGGACAATGATACCTACCTTGAAGAATGGTTATATAATTTAGAGATAATGTATGTAACAGTGCCCATCATACAATATGTTCTCAAAAGAAAACTGCAATTATCATGCTTACTAGTTTGATTATGGTAGAGACTATTAAATGTGACAGAAAATGGTATGCAGTCCATTAAGGTCATAGATTCCATACATGAATTCTTTGAAGAGAAGTTCAAATTACAGGTTTTTAAAAAAATTTTTTAGTTGTAGATGGGCACAATTTTATTTTATTTATTTATTTTTATGTGGGGCTGAGGATGGAACCCAGTGCCTCACACATGTGAGGCAAGTGCTTTACCACTGAGCTTCAACTACAGTCCTCAAATTATAGTTTTGACAACAACTAAAATTTTTCTAAGTCAATTGAGAAGGAGTGTTAAGTAAAAATGCCCACCATAGCTGGCAGCCTTTACTAATGTTAGCAAATAGAAAGTTCTAGTCATTCATTTGTTGGCAATCCTCATATGAGGGGGCTGGTTTGTAACTCACTGGTGGAGCACTTGCCTAGCAGGCTCCAGCCCTGGGTTCAACCCCCAGCATTGCAAAACAAAGTAAAACAAAACAATAGCCAAGCTTTGGCCTCTCATATGAGGACTGAGTTTCTTTCTTTCTTTTTTTTTTTTTTTTTTCTTTTCTTCAATGTCAAATTCTCCAAAGGAAAGAATGAGTCATCTCCATCAGTGCTAATCCTTCTGGTGCACACTGTAATACTGTGCACTCCAATAGGCATCTGTGCAAGATAAAAGCCATACTGGAAGGGCAAGCAGCCTATCATAAAGGCTATCTTCACACCACATTACAGCTGCATTGGTGACAGTATGGTTCTGTCAGCTTTGCTTAAAAAAAAAAAAAAAATCTACCAGGTGAGGTCATAGAAACTTTAAACAGAAGTGTTGGAACTTTACATCTAAACAAGGTTCTCCTGGACCCCTTCCAAGTCATCCTCCTTGGGACTCACTATAATTGTGCTGACTATTCAGAATCAGTTGAATACTCATTTTTACCCTCAAAATCAGTGCACACAGTATTCACAAGAAAATCTGTCTCCTTGAGTGCAGTTATTTCTGATGTTTGAAAAAGACTACTTTATTTGCTACCATGGAAAATACTTTAACAGATTAGTTCAAAGAATCAAAATCATCACCAAATGATAATCTGTTACAACTGTGGTTGATTATTCAAAAGAATTAATGACTTCAACAAACAACTTCAGTGACCTACCCATTCACAGCAGAAGACACTGTGCTAAGCACTGGGGCTGGGATGATTATGAATAAGTTCATTTGAAAGAATACAGAGCAATGGCCGTAGTGATGGTAGAGAAGCAATCAACTTAGATGATGTTGTTAGAAAGAACAATGTGGCCATATAATTCCTGTCTGTGATTTTTTAAGTCCCGGTGCTTCCTAATCATTCTTTATATATAACTGCATGAGATCCAGCATGTGAAAGCAAACTAGTTTTGGAATCTGGTGCTTGCCTACAGAGCAAGTGATGGTGGTGGCATTCACCTGTAATCCCAGCAACTCAGGAGGCTGAGGCAGGAGGATACATTTGGAGCCAGCCTCAGCAACTTAGCGAGACTCTGTCTCAAAATAAAAATAAAATGGACTGGGGATATAGATTAGTGTCCCTGGGCTCAGTCTCCAGTACCACATACACAAACACACACACACACACACACACACAGAGTAAGTGATCAGAAACACAAAAGCTGAGATCTCACTTGTGGCCTTTTCCTAGAAGCCACATTATGACTTAGAAACACCTGCTCAGAGAACTTGTCACATACGCAAAGGTATTGCCCCCAAGAGCACAAGAGTTTCTTCCTCAGGCAGTTTCCAGCTATCTTTTCATTGCATTTCTATAACAGGGAAGAGCAGAAAAAATTACTCAAGGTTGCTGAATTCTCTATAAAACAGAAGAAAGGATTAAAACATAAGAGACAAAAAACATGTTCCTTGGGGCTGGGGACCCCAGCACCACACCAAAAGGAAGGAAGGAGAAAGGAAAGAAAGAAAGATAGATAGATGCTTCTGGTTAAGTAGGAGAATGCACAAACAGGAAAGAATAAAGAGAACTCACAGTCTTGGCCAGTGTCAGCTATGGCAGACTCTGAAGTGGCCCCTTGATCTCAGTATCTTATCCAGGCCTTGGGTAATCCCCTCTCATAACATGCTTTTAACCAATAGAATAATGCAGAAATGACAGCACACATGTAGTTATATTACATAAAATTACAATGTCTATAATAATACTATAACTCTGCTGCAACCATCTCTCCCTTGATGGCTTTGAAAAGCACACTGCCATGTTACCAGCTGCCTCATGACAACCACATGTGGGCAACCTCCAACTGACAGCAAGAAATTGAAATGTTCAGTCCAGAACCCATAAGAAACTGATACCTGCCAACTACACAAGCATGGAAGCTAATTCTTCCTCAGCCAAGCTTCAAAAAACAGAATGGTGACCACAGCTGACACCTTGACTACAGTCTTGCCTAGGCCCCAGCTGTCCGGCCCAAGCTCCTGACCCAGAGAAATGGTGGGGTAACCTGTGAACTGATCATGCTTCCAAGTGTGTGCCATATCGATTGTTTGGTAGCTACAAATAACTAGTGCAGAGGGAGGTGCATGCCCCGTAATGCCATCACATGTTCTTCTGACAGAGGATGGGGAAGGATTGAGCAGGACCAGGCATCATGCCCTAGGAGAGACCCCACCTTGGCATTGGTATGCATCCCCCTGTCCCGTGGTCTCCAGATGCCTTACACAGGCTCCCTAGACTGAGTCTTGCCATTGGGAGGTTATCATCCATAATATTTACCAACAAAGTAACAATCTTCTAAATCGTAATCAGGCTCTGGCCAGCTTCACATGTAGAAGAGCAGGAGAATTCTGAACATTATATGAGCCTTACCCATCATAAAATAATTTCAACAAGAATATGTAACATAAGATACGTGAGACTTAGACATTACTTAAAACACATGTTTGAAGGGACACATTAGTCAGGCACTGGGGTACACACCTGTAATCCCAGCAACTCGGGAAGCTGATATAAGAGATCACAAGTTTGAGGCCAACCCAGGCCACTTAATGAAACCTTGTCTTAAAATTAAAAGAGCTGGGGATGTGGCTCAGTGGGAGAGTACCTAGTACCACACACACACACACACACACACACACACACACACACACACACACAAGTTGGAGATTTTATCTATTAGTCATTCTGAGACTTAATAAAAATTAAAGCACACTAAATTTAATCTGAATTTTCCCAATATGGGCTCTTCAGAAACCAAACATATATATTCTTAAATCTTCTGAACAAGAACCTATAGCTTCTACAAATCAACTTAACACCAATTCATGGTCACTGTGTATACAGCTAAGACTAACTCACTGACCCAGATACTTCCTCAACAGGCCATGTTGCCATCTTCCCATCTTTCCCAGACACTGCTGGAGAAAATCCTCCATTCATCCTTTGAAGACTGGAAAACTTCATCCATCCTCTAGTCCCAGCCTCTCAGTTGACAGATGATGACACACAGACCCAGACTTCAAGTGGCCCATCCAGAGCCCGTCACTAGCAGCACATCGTAAGCCTTCTGTTTCCCAGGCCTCTCAACACTGAACTCTATTAGACTTGAGTTTTAACACTAGAAATAATGATATCAGCAGTATCAAATATTCTGTGGAACTAAAATAGGAACTGACTTTTTATGACACTACAAAGCTCCTACTTCTAAAATCTAAGCTTGGTGGCAAGAGGAAAAATAACTAACACTGCATAAAACATTCATATTAAATGTTCAATCCATTTTCAAAAGCAATGCACAGTACTTTCTAAGTAAGCTGAGATGTTCCTAAAATAGGCTGCCTTTTCTTATGAATGATTTGCTGCTTTTTTTTTTTAATTTAAATGAATGTTAAGCAGGGAAGAAGAGGGCTGGCACAGAAACTTGTGCAAGTACGTCTCTCCCACTGCTTTATATCTATTTCTAAACCCATCAATCCATTCAACAGACATTTTGGGATATCTATGATCCCAAAGTGATGTGGTAGGTGCTGTACAGAGGGAACCCATCTGGATATGAACAAACTATCCTTTCTAGTTTTTTCAGGGAAAGTAACCACAGCTAAATAAGCAACCAATGCAGACAGAACTATCCCCAGTATGTATTTTGGTTTGCAGGCCAACCTCGAAGACATCAACAAGATTCTAGAGACATATGAATTACCTAAACTGAACGAGGAAGACATACACAACTTAAATAAATTCAATTTCAAGCAATGAAATAGAAGAGGTCATCAAAAGCCTACCAACAAAGAAAAGTCCGGGACCAGATGGGTTCTCAGCCGAGTTCTACAAAACCTTTAAAAAAGAGCTCATTCCAATACTTCTCAAAGTATTTCATAAAATAGAAGAGGAGGGAACCCTCCCAAACTCATTCTATGAAGCCAATATCACACTGATACCTAAACCAGACAGAGATACATTGAGGAAAGAAAATTTCCGACCAATATCCTTAATGAACATCGACGTAAAAATTCTCAACAAAATTTTAGCAAATCGCATACAAAAATATATTAAAAAGATAGTGCATCACGATCAAGTGGGTTTTATCCCAGGGATGCAAGGTTGGATCAACATCCGGAAATCAATAAATGTCATTCACCATATCAACAGACTAAAAGTTAAGAATCACATGATTATTTCAATAGATGCAGAAAAAGCATTCGATAAAATACAGCATCCCTTCATGCTCAAAACACTAGAAAAAATTGGGGTAGTGGGATCATTCCTTAACCTTGTGAAGGCCATCTGTGCTAAGCCCATGGCCAATATCATTCTAAATGGTGAAAAACTGAAAGCATTCCCCCTAAAAATGGAACAAGGCAGGGATGCCCTCTTTCACCACTTCTATTCAACATTGTTCTTGAGACTCTAGCCAGAGCAATTAGACAAACCAAAGAAATTAAAGGGATACGAATTGGAAAAGAGGAACTCAAACTATCCCTGTTCGCTGATGACATGATTATATATTTAGAGGAACCTGGAAATTCCACCAGAAAACTCTTAGAACTCATAAGTGAATTCAGTAAAGTAGCAGGTTACAAGATCAATGCCCATAAATCCAACGCATTTTTATACATAAGTGATGAATCTTCAGAAAGAGAAATTAGGAAAACTACCCCATTCACAATAGCCTCAAAAAAAATAAAATACTTGGGAATCAGTTTCACAAAAGAGGTGAAAGACCTCTACAATGAGAACTATACAACACTAAAGAAAGAAATTAAAGAACACCTTAGAAGATGGAAAGATCTTCCATGTTCTTGGATAGGAAGAATTAATATTGTCAAAATGGCCATACTACCTAAAGTGCTATACAAATTCAATGCGATTCCAATTAAAATCCCAATGACATACCTTACAGAAATAGAGCAAGCAATCATGAAATTCATCTGGAAGAATAAGAAACCCAGAATAGCTAAAGCAATCCTCAGCAGGAAGAGTGAAACAGGGGGTATCGCAATACCAGATCTTCAACTCTACTACAAAGCAATAGTAACAAAAACGGCATGGTATTGGTACCAAAATAGAAAGGTAGATCAATGGTACAGAATAGAGGACACGGACACAAACCCAAATAAATACAATTTTCTCATACTAGACAAAGGGGCCAAAAATATGCAATGGAGAAAAGATAGCCTCTTCAACAAATGGTGCTGGGAAAACTGGAAAACCATATGCAACAGAATGAAATTAAACCCTTATCTCTCACCCTGCACAAAACTCAACTCACAATGGATCAAGGAACTCGGAATCAGACCAGAGACCCTGCATCTTATAGAAGAAAAAGTAGGCCCAAACCTTCAACTTGTTGGCTTAGGAGCAGACTTCCTTAACAGGACTCCCATAGCCCAAGAAATAAAAGCAAGAATCAACAACTGGGATAGATTCAAATTAAAAAGCTTTCTCTCAGCAAAGGAAACACTCAGTAATGTGAAGAGAGAGCCTACAGAGTGGGAGAATATCTTTGCCAATCATACTTCAGATAGAGCGCTAATATCCCGAATCTATAAAGAACTCAAAAAACTCTACACCAAGAATACAAATAATCCAATCAACAAATGGGCTAAGGAAATGAACAGACACTTCACAGAAGATGATGTACAAGCAATCAACAGATATATGAAAAAATGTTCAACATCTCTAGTAATAAGAGAAATGCAAATCAAAACTACCCTAAGATTTCATCTCACCCCAATTAGAATGGCAATTATCAAGAACATAAGCAACAATAGGTGTTGGTGAGGATGTGGGGAAAAAGGTACACTCACACATTGCTGGTGGGGTTGCAAATTAGTGCAGCCACTCTGGAAAGCAGTATGGAGATTCCTCAGAAAGCTTGGAATGCAACTACCATTTGACCCAGCTATCCCACTCCTTGGCCTATACCCAAAGGACTTAAAATCAGCATACTATAGAGATATAGCCACATCAATGTTCATAGCTGCTCAATTCACTATAGCCAGAGTGTGGAACCAACCCAGATGCCCTTCAGTTGATGAATGGATAAAGAAACTGTGGCATATATATACAATGGAATATTACTCCGCCATGAGGAATGACAAAATTATGGCATTCGCAGGCAAATGGATGAAATTGGAGGGTATCATGCTAAGTGAGATAAGCCAATCTCAAAAAACTAAAGGACGAATGATCTCGCTGATAAGCGGATGAGGATATACGGGGGTGGGGGGTAGGAGGGGTTAGTGTTAGGGTTAGGGTTAGGTTTAGGGTTAGGGATAAGGAGGGTGGTAAGAATGAGGAAGAAAGGAATGTATAGAGGGAAAAGAGGGGTGGGAGGGGAGGGGGGAAGGGAAAAAAATAACAAAATGAATCAAACAACATTGCCCTATGTAAATTTATGATTTTTAATTAAAATTAAAAATTTAAAAAAAAAAAGAATTGTTAGAGGTAATTGAGAGTCTGAGAATTCTAGGAAGTGAGTAGCAGGAAGAAGACATTCGAGGAAGGTAATCAGTGTTGTCAGTTTAGGATGGAGAAAGGAGTAGAGTAGAAAGAACAGCAATTGCTAGTCATCTAGGCATGGTGGAGGCTGCGAGAGTTATGACCTAAACCAGACCTTACTGTGAAAGTGGAATGGAAGAACTAAGTTTGGTGTTTGTGTGGGGAAGAAATTAAATACAGATAGTGCCACATCTTTAAGCTAAGAATAACCCTTAGAAATAGTCTGGTTGGACCTTCCTCTCAGAAGACCTTCTACAATGTGGTATTGGGAAAACTATAAGTTTAAGAGCCCAGGAATGAGCTGGAGGGTATTATGGACTAAATGTCTGTGTCCTCCAAATTAGTGGTTGTAATCCTAACCTCTGAGGTGACAGTATTAAGAGAAGGGATCTTTGGGAAGTGAGTATGTCATGTTGGTGGTGCATTTTTGAATCAGATTAGTGCCCTTATAGAAAAGCAGCTCTAGAGAGCACCCTTGTCCCTTCTACCATGTGAGGACATTGCAAGAATGTGACATCTCCAAAGCAGAGATCAGACACCCTAGCTTCTTGTTCCTTGATCTTGGACTTCCCGGCCTTCAGAATCATGAAAAATAAATTCATATTGTTTTTAATCTAAAAAAAAAAAAAAAAGGATGCAGGCCAGAACTCTTTTCTCCTAGAAACTTCTATATTTAAAATAAATAGCAACTTATTTTTCTGTGTAATATTTCCAATAAGGTAGCATCCATAGTTATCCTATCCAAACAAAGGGATTAAAACACCCCCAGATCATGTTGTGAACTCTCCCAGCAGCCTAAAAGCAAATTTTTAAAAAAATGGCCTTCCACTCAACAGTCTCTTTCCTTTCCTCAGTACCATGAATAAACAAATATGTTTGAAACAAACAAAACAATCAATAAGGGCTTATTTTCTCTCATGTAGATAGCAGTTTTCTCTCAACATGAACTTGGACCTCTACAAGTACTGTATTACCATCTCTTAGACATTATTTAACCCTTTCGTGTATTAAATGCTTCTGAATGCTTTGATATATTACTATGTAATATTAATATTACTAAAGGTAAAAATAGCACAAACTTCTTAGTTCATGCTACATTTACTTCTAAATGCTTCACATGTGTGAATTCACTTAACCTTGATAACAGCACTATGAGGTACCTTACTATAACTATGCTGAGAAAGTTGCACAAATTATTCAGAAAATAACATCACATGAAATGCATGCAATGCATCCATTCAGCAAAGTATTAGTGGGAAACCTCCATCCCCCCAGCTTCCTATTTTCATTGTGAGGACTTTCCAAGAGTCTACTGTCTTGTCTTCTTCTCTTCCTCTCCCTGAGGAAACAGGGGAGTAAACTATGTGCACACTGAGTTTAAAAGGGTTAGCCTGCCCACTGAAGGAATGCACTGCGGGCTGCTCCCTCCCATCCAATGAGGGGGAAATTGGCCTTACCCAAGTATGAAACACCTGAAAACCCACTGAGCCAGTCCTCCAATCAGCTTTATTTCTAAATCTCTGTCATTGGTCTACCCATTGATCCCAAAATTAGGTGAAAAACAAGGGTATGTAACTTCCACCCTTCCAAACTATAACATAATTACAATTAAGTTTTTTATTGTAACTCTAGAAATAGAGTTATTAGAGTTAATACCTAACTGGGAGGCAAAAATCTTTGTGGAAAAAGATTAAAATATTTTTAAAATAGTTTAAATATGTTTTTATATTTATATATATATTATATATATATATAATTTTTTTAAACAAAAAAAGGAAACCAAACCTCAAAGGGATATGAGAGCATAACTAACCCAGACCTGCAAGGTGCTGCACAGGGGATCAGGAATGAGCCTACTCCTATAATTAGCATGTGGCATCTAAAAGACAAGAGATTCCTCTACTTTCTTCATCACGTGTTACCTGAAAACACTGTCTCCTTTCCAAAGAAATAAAATGGACACAGGCAATCTTTTCTATTATACCCAATGTAAAGT
Organism: Sciurus vulgaris; assembly: GCF_902686455.1. NCBI lineage: Eukaryota > Metazoa > Chordata > Mammalia > Rodentia > Sciuridae > Sciurus > Sciurus vulgaris. Next base: position 82,720,591 of record NC_136464.1, read on the forward strand.
AGTGGGTAAATCCTTTACATGCATTCTCATTATTTTCACAAAACAGGTAAGTACATTTTATCTTAAGTAGAGAAAGTCTATTTTTGTTTGTTTTGATAAAGGATCTCCCTAAGTTGCCCAGGCTGGCCTCGAACTGGCAATCCTTCTGCTTTAGCCTCCCAAGTAGCTGGGATTTCTCCCAAGTAGCTGCTTTAACCTTCCAAGCACATGGCACAGTACCTAACCTGCAGAGTCTGTACATTTACCCACTACATGATGTTTCTTTCTACCATAGAAACTGTAGTAAGAAAAATATTACATATAAACTCAGTCATTTAGGAATCAAAATGTCTGTAATTTGTAGATTTAGCACTTAATCTGTCCCATCAACCTCAAAATGCATTGTTTCTAGCTTAAAAATACATTTTAAAAGGTTTTCATTCAATAACATTGATTTTTTTGCTATAAAGATACTTTAAATCAGACAATTTGAGATTCAGGATTTCCTATACTAACTGTATGTAATAAAAATAGTCTGCTTATTATTTTTTTTAATTTTTTTTCTGCTTATTATTATCTTAGAATTTTCAAAATAAAAAACAAGCCATATTTTTTCAAAATAAATTTAGAAATAAAATTTACCTTTTCACGAAAACATAGATGAAAGAAGTCTAGCACTCCTAGCTGCACAGAAAAGAATAAATGAAGAAAAAAAAAAGAGAAGAAATGAATATATATTAATGCTTAGATGCTTTAATTCTTGCAACAACCCTGAAGCAGAGAGGCATCCCCATTTTTTGAAGAAGAACTTGAAATTCAGAAAAGCAAAACGACATGCCTAATATACATACTTTCCAATGTCAGGGTTCTACATTAAACCCAATTCTTCTATTGGAACCTGAGTTTGCTCTTTTTCTCTTCTAGGCCCCAATGAACCAAGAAATAATGGGAAAACCCTCTGAAAGTGAGCAAGGATCAAAATTTAACTGGAGAAGAGTCAAAACAAAGACTGACAGAGATGCAATGGGATATTACTGGTCCCATCTACTTATTAGCACAACCTGTAACAAGAAAGGAGAGAAGAAAGGAAAAAAATCAGACCAACAAGATGATAACTAGCAGGCTGGCTATGGAGAATAAGAGGAAACAGCAATGAAAGAAAGAAAAGAGAAGAAGCACCAAACAGAACAGAGAAATCATGTGGGGCATTTGGTTATGGATTATGCCTAGACCAAAGGTCAGCAAATGTTTTCTGTAAAGGACCAGAGAGCAAATATTTTAAGCTTTGCCAGGCATACAGTATCTTTGCAAATGCTCAACTCTGCATCATCAAGTGAAAATTGCCAAAAATACTACTCAAGTGAATGGACACAGCAGTTCTGCAATAAAATGGTATTGACAAAAACAGGTTTTGGGCCAGATAATGGCCTTGTAGGCTGTAGTTTTCTGACCCCTGGCCTACACAGGAAACACATGATATACTAAAAAGGTAAAGAGAAAGATGAGACCACCTAAGTAAGAAGGCCTAGGCACAGCACAGCCATTCAGCAGGCAAGTACTCCAGGGATGTGCTGCCACAGTCATCTAGACTGTGAGGGGCTCAGCACTCAGTGATTAGGAGAGTGAAGTGATAGATATGTTCAGTACTATTATTCAAAGTTATCTCGAAGTAAAGTCAATCTGTAAAATATTTTGTTCACCATGACTCATAGAACCACTAAACCCTGTCTTAGCACATATTTTACAAGGATGATTATGGGGGGAAATTACTAATATTTCAAAAGGAATGAACAAAAGAAAACTGTCATGAACAGAGACAATTCAATGGATCCTGATTTCTGTTTCTGACAGATCCTCTGTCCTGAAGACACTCCTTGACTTTTCCTGTCCTTGTTATTTGTTTGTTTGTTTGTTTTATTTACTTTTTTGTAACCCGATTATTTATTTAGTACCAAACAGCCTGGATAAGGTCCATCCTCCTATTATACATTTCTATGACAATTAACTTCTTTATTACTCTCGGTATCCATGTTATTCTTGTTCAATGTCTGCTTCCCTACTAGCCGACAGACTTCCAGAACACTACCCTGTCCAACAGGAACAAACCAGTAGGGAATGAAAGAATAAACGAAAAGTTTTGGTGTTTTCAAATGACACTGCTTAGTGACCATATAGGTGGTAAAAATTGGCAAAAGAATGACCTTGCACAAAATTTTACCTACACCATGATGGGCAAGGAGCTAAAGTCAATGGAAGAAACTATGTCCATTTGCCAGTAAGCAGCAAACTACTCCTGGACTTGGACAGTAGGATCAGGCCACCCATACTCAAGGGGGTCCAAAGAGAATTTATGAGGACTTGTCTCCCATGAAATAACACCTTTTTGAAAAATATGCGGTTCTAGTTAATGATGAAACTTTTATTTTCCTAGATTCAAAGATATTTAGCTAGATAGATTTAAAACAAGATCTGCACAATTTCTTTTCTTTTTTTTAAAGTTATTTTGACTCACTGTACACAAATGGGGTACAACTGTTGTTTCTCTGGTCGCTCCATTTGTGTAATCATATACATGTACATAGGGTAATGATGTTTGTCTCATTCTGTTATTTTTCCCCACCCTCTCTCCACCACTCTTTTTCCTCTATACAATCCATCCTTCCTCCACTCTTGACTCCCTGCCACTCCCCTTATGTATCATCATTCGCTTATCAGAGAGATCATTCAGCCTTTGGTTTTTTGAGATTGGCTTATCTCACTTAGCATGATATTTTCCAATTTCATCAATTTGCCTGCAAATGCCATAATTTTATTCTTCTTTATGGCTGAGTAATATTCCATTGTATATATACCACAGTTTCTTTATCCATTCATCAATTGAAGGACATCTAGGTTGGTTCCACACTCTGGCTATAGTGAATTGAGCAGCTATGAACATTGATGTGGCTATATCTCTATAGTATGCTGATTTTAAGTCCTTTGGGTATAGGCCAAGGAGTGGGATAGCTGGGTCAAATGGTGGTTCCATTCCAAGCTTTCTGAGGAATCTCCATACTGCTTTCCAGATTGGCTGCACTAATTTGCAACCCCACCAGCAATGTATGAGTGTACCTTTGTCTATACATCTTCACCAACACCTATTTTGCTAGTATTCTTGATAATCGCCATTCTAATTGGGGTGAGATGGAATCTTAGTGTAGTTTTGATTTGCATTTCTCTTATTACTAGAGATGTTGAACATTTTTCCATATGTGTATTGATAGCTTGTAGATCTTCTTCTGTGAAGTGTCTGTTCATTTCCTTAGCCCATTTGTTGACCGGATTATTTGTATTCTTGGTGTAGAATTTTTTGAGTTCTTTATAGATTCTGGAGATTAGTGCTCTATGTCAAGTGTGTATGGCAAAGATTTTCTCCCACTCTGTAGGCTCTCTGTTCACAGTGCTGATAGTTTCCTTTGCTGAGAAAAAGCTTTTTAGTTTGAATCTACCCCAATTATTGATTCTTGCTTTTATTTCTTACGCTTTGGGAGTCATGTGAAGGAAGTCTGGTCCTAAGCCCATGATGAAGATTTGGACCTACTTTTTCTTCTATTAGTACACAATTTCTTATTGCTTAAAAAAAAAAAACAAAAAAAAACCTTTTTTTCTAACCCTAATCAAATTCCAAAATTATACAGTGCTTAAATATACATAGCATATATAAATGCACATTCACATACATAAACTACTTGAACAAGTGGGTAAAATCAGTTCATAACATATACTATGAACTAGTTTTGTAAATTAAAACAGAAAATGACTAAAAAAGATACATTCTCCCCACTGGTGGATGTCCTGGAAGGAAGATGAAGGTTACAGTAATTTAACTTCCTTCCTTTCTATTTATCAATATTTTCTTCATTTTATATAATAAATACATTTTTGTAAAAAGTTTTTTTAAGTTATTTTAAACAAAAAGCAATACTTCAAAGGTGTTTCAAAGAAACATTATGTAGAAAGAATACAAAATAAGGCAATGCTGTTACTATTTAACATAGCTTTGCTAACCACTGAAAAAAATGTTTCTGCCTCCCTAAATGTTCACCCATTGCTACCAACGTCATAATGATATACCTTGCCACGGTGAGCATCAGCAGACAAAAGCAAAACAGTACCAACGCTGAGAGTGCTGATCTCAGTTTCTAACTGCACTCTTCCTTTTCTTGGAGCGTGATATATTTTAAGTTGGCCTAATTTCTCTCTGGTCCTGGCTGGACTCTGAGAACAGCACTAACATATCTGGCCAATTTTAGTGACCAAAATACATCAGGGACTAGTAAACAACTTCACAAGTGAGGTATTCTTTCTAATTAAAAGCTATTTTTGCCCATCAGAAATTGGTAACCAGACACTCAAAGTATTACTTGAACTTCAATTCATTTGGTTATCACGTATCAGTCTGTGCCTAAATTAGAGGAACACTAATTTCCTATCTTGGGCCATGCTATGCTCTAATCTTACATTTCTTTTCATAAATACTAATTATTTTATAAACACTGTCCTCTGCTTAAATAATGCTTCACTAGCCAACAGTAACAGTTTTATCTGGTATACAAACTTGAAGGTAATTTGAAACTCCAGATAGAAATGAAGTTCAACGCATCTTTAAAAAAAGACTGAAATAAACCATATATAATGGATTCTTTAAGCAATCTGGCTTTGTGATTGCAGAATTCCCTCTACCAAATAACAATTATAAACTGGGGCCAAATGTAAAAATCAACTTTTTGAAGGCAATGGAGAACAACCAGAAGTGGATGTCTACAGTCTATCAAGAAAAGGAACCACACTAGACAATTTACATTCATATAGCTCTCAAATGAGGAGTCAAGTAAGTCTGTGCCACAGCATGTGGAACTCAAGTAGAAAAACCACAATCTTTTTGGCCTGTGGAATCAGAATATGAGTCTTCAGGGTAGTTGGAAATTGAGAGAGAAAATCCCAAAAAGGAGGAAATCATGGAGGATGAATGTTGTAACCGCCAAAGAAACTACAAAGACAATAATACAAAGAGGTACAGCTAAAAAACTGAGAGAAATTGAAATGTAACACAAAAAAAAAAAAAAAATTCAATTAAACATAAAAATAAGGGAGAAAAGGAGATAAAAAATAAAAAATAAAAGTCTAGAAGATGGGACTGAGAATCATTTAAAAATAATAAAACCAAGGCTAAACATATTAGTAGTTATAATAAATGTAAATAGACTAAACATTCTGGATAAAATCCTGAGGTTGTCAAATACATTTTAAAACCAGTATCAATATCAAACTATATGCAACCTATAGATGCACTTTAAACACAAAGACACAGACTGACAAACAGGTAGAAAGGATATACCAGCATCACATAAATAAAACCCAGACAAAGGTAATGAGAAAAACTATAGACTTACATTACTCATATAAGACTATATGTAAAAATGCTCAATGATATAGAATATCAACAGGACAAATGAACAGAACAATGGAGAACAGTGGCCACAAATATCACACGCAAATATCACACACATATATCACCAACTGTTATTTCAACAAAGGTGCCAAAATAATTCAGTGGTGTAGGATAATTTTTTCAATGAATTTTATAGGAACGAATAGATAACCATATAAGAAGAAAAATGAATCCAAACTCCTGCCTCACACCATGAACAAAAATCACTTTGAAAGAAGCCCTAGAACTAATCATGATAGTTAAAAGTATAAAATATTTAGAGGAAGATGTAGGAAAGTGTTTGTGACCATGAAATAGACAATGCACTACAGAGAAAAGAAAAACTGATGAATTACTTCATCAAAATGAAAACTTCTGTTTTTTGAAAGACACAGAAAAGAAAATGAAAAGATAACCATCAACTGCAAAATATTCACCAATTCTGCAAAGGCCTTGTATATGTATATGTTAAGAACTATTGTAAATCAATAACAAAGTCACACAACCCAAAAGCAAAATATCTGACTTGATACTCCATACAGGATGACCAACACATGAATGCCCAGTAAGTACCTGAAGACATTTTCAACATCATTAGTCAAAGAAATCACAGAATACAAGATACCCACTAGAATGCAAATATTAAAAACAATGACAAAAGCAAGAGTGAGAAAAACTTGGATTATATTGGAGCCCCTCACCAACTGCTAATGAGCATGTTCAATTTTATAAGCCCTTTTTGGGAAAGGTTTGATGATTTATGAGGAAATTAAATATATAATTCTTTACTGATTTACTCCAAAGTATATATACAAAAGAAATGAAAATGTTTTCACAATGAGATTTATATAACAATGTTTACAGTAATAATGTAATAATGTTTACATTCATAATAGCAAAAAACTATAGCCTACCCAAATGTCCATCAACAGGGGAATAAATAAATTCATACAGTGAAATACTACTCAGCAACATAAAGGAACAATCTATTTGTACAAGCAACAGCAAGTATGAATCTCAAAAACATTAGATGGAGCAGAAGCAGCCAGACATTAAGAGAACACTCAGTAGAATGCTACATATTTGATGTGCTCCAAGAGGTAACATCTGTCAATAAAATCACATTAATTAGCATTTGTCTGTGAGGGACAACTGGCTGAAAATGAGCACATGAAAACTTTCTGGGGTCATAGAAATGTTCTATCTTGAGAAAGATGCCTTCCAATTGGTACAATGTATACTGTGTAAATGAAACCAAATTATAAAAATAGATCACAGAAAAAGATCTTTGAATGAATTCTGGAAAAGATATAGCCTCTCATAGGTCAAAAGTGGTTTTCTTCTTATCACCTTGGGGTAAAACTTCTAAAACCTCAAAATCAGAGAGGGTGTATGCTTAATTTGCTCATTTCATTGGTGAAATACACGCCTGATCAAAGCAAATGAAAAAGTGCCATCTGCTTTCTATCAAAATTCTCTTTGAGCAGAGAAGTTAGATTTTAATTGTTTATTCCACTAACAAATTAAAGGTCATATTTTACAATATAAGAGCAGAGACTCAAAAAGAAAATAAAGTATAAAAATGTAAATCTAAATGTTTTAGCATCATTTTTATAGTACAATATTTATTAAATTTCTATTGCATGCCAAGACAATAGTCACTAGAGAAATAAAGAAGACTAATTTAGAAACTGCTGTTGAGGAGTTCTTAGTCTGGTAAAAGACACACACAAACACACACATATACACATACACACACACACACATTACTGTAAGGTGTAAATAAGGACTGGGGGTGTACTTCAGTGGTAAAGTACTCGGCATGCAAAGGCGCTAAGTTCTATCCCCAGCACCACCAAAAAAAAAAAAAGTATAAATAAATGTTCTTAAAAATAAATCTAAAACCTCACTGAGAAAAATATAGCACTTATTTTTTCTCCAAAATCACACATTTAATATTGATGAATAACAGGTAGGGAGCAAATATAATGAATTTAGCTATTCTTTTTCTAAGGGTACAAACATTTTAGAAAAGAATAACTTATTTTAGTAACTGTTTCCATATGGCCAGGCTCTCAGCTCATGAGAGAAGAACCCATATTCTTTTTTCTTCTTAATTATTTTTAGTTGACAAATAAAAAATATATATACTTATCCTGCACAAAGCATTGATTTGACATACTTAGGTGTGTACCACTGAAATATGCATTACTTACACACTTATTTTGTTGTAAGAAAACTTAAAATCTATTCTCTTAGAAATATGCAGGAATACGTTATTAACTACAGTCACCAATCATACTGTACAACAGATCTCTTGCCCATATTACTTTTTAAAGAAAATTATCCTTCCCACACCAAAGTTATTAGACAACTGTGTCTTATGCCACTTTCCCCCACCTTGCATGCTGTCCCACAGCTGGTTCCACTGTGGTAGGCCCCTGTGCACAGTAAATCTGAAGGCTGATCAGAGAACTATATAGTATGTGGCTCAAAATGGAGAAAGAGAACAGGTTGATTCTCACTCAGGGAATCTCAACTGTGATTTTCCCCTTCCCCCTTTCTACTTAAACCCACTCATCTGAATGTCAATAATGACCTCCAACTCTGCTAGAGCTGATGGTCAGTTCTCATTCAACATGCCTGACCAGCAACACTTCCTCTCTTAGCTTTTAGAACACCACACACTTTCCACTGTTCTTTTTCAGCACTTCCTTCTCACTTTTGGGAGTCTTCCTTATCTCCACAAATGCCCCCAAACTCAGCTGTATGTGTCATTATAAATTCACAGAATGCACAGCACCAAGAGTTAACTCTAAAATAAACAAAAGATTTTGGGTAATAAAGATAAGTCAGTGTAAGTCTATCAGTTCCAACAAATGTACCACTGTAGTAGGAGATGTGGTTAATAGGGGTAGTGAGGAATATCTGGAGGCAAGGATAGATGGCAATTTCTGAGCTTTCTATTCAATTTTGCTATGAACCTGAAACTGCTCTAAAGAATAGAGTCTATTTAAAAATACACCCCCTCCTCAAATAAAGGCCATGAAAAAAAGAGTCAAAAGCTATTGGTTTACAGTAGCACTACGAAGGTCAGAGAACTAAGTGATTACCAAACACCTGATTGCTTCAAATGTTACCATTTAAAATTCCCTCAAAATACAAACATTGTTGGGAGTGATTCTCATGAATGTCACCTCAGTAAGTTCAGTACAATCTTACACTCTTACTTAAATCTTTTCACACACACACACACACACAGACAGATGGAAAAAAAAATATTGATCCATTCAACAGAAATGGTTTCAATTAGCATAAACTTTCAGCCTTCACATTAACTTTTCAGTCATCCTTAAAAACTGTTCCTAGAGATAAACAACACTGTAAGATTTATATTTAACCAGGTTCTTACTGCTGCTGAAATTCAGTTGAGCATGCCTAGAAAACCCCACAGAGCACAAAACACTTTGGTCAGGACTGTAAGGACAAACATCAGGGTCAGTTGATGGTGATTAATATCAAAGTCAGAGAACCACGAACAGCACATTCAATGGCAATTATTTTATCTAGAAATAATTTTAAACCATTTTTTCTTTATTCTGACCAAGAAAGAAAAGAAGCACATATGGACTCAATTCACCAGAAACAAGCCCGCATTCAGCCGGATGGTGCATGACATTAGTCACAGGTCACATTCTGTTCCACCTGGAGGGAACATGAGAGAAGTGGGGAAGAGACACTCAGTACAAGGCCCCAACCAGGAAGTACAGGGCTCACAGTCCATGTGAAACCTTCACTTAATCTGTTACTAATTTAACATTTCATTATTCAGACTTAAAAGTGACCTGCTGTCACCATCCTGGTGAGTCACCTTGTTGCAGGCTCTACTTACACAACAATAACAAAGAGGCAATTCCCCTTAAAAGAATAGGGGGAAAATGCCCTCTCTTGCTGTCATATACTGTCCCTTCTAAGCCACAGCTGTGTCAGTTCCTACAAAGTTAGCAAAGTTGAGTTTTTCAAAGTCGCACATATAAAATAAGAACAGTTTGAGTGTGCCACAATTAAGCCCCTATTCTGTGTAATTAACATGCCGCAATTTTAAGAAATCTCATTCCAAAATATAAAACAAGAACTAGGAATATTTAAAGCAAAACATTATAATTTAAAGAGAGAGAAAAAAAGGAAAAGCAGGAAGGATCGTTCCTAAAAGTTACTTTTTAACCTTGAGTCTCGAAAAAGATGGTCATAATTTCCAGTTTCCTCTATTTGAGCCCAGAAAACCAAATCTACCTACCTACCTATCTGCCATTTTGCTGGCGAGAAAACAGTTAAATTTTCAGTGCCCATGATGATGCATAACACATTTTGCTAGGAGCTGGAAAGCTTCCTAAAATGAACAAAAGTTTCCTTACAGAGTAGCCAGGGTAGTAAAGAGAGTGCAGGCTTTACTTATGACAGATCTGGGTTTCAAATGGCTTATCCAAAGTGTAGCTTGTCCAAATAGCTAGGACCAGGCTGAGCTTAAGTTTCCTGCAAAGTAACAAAAGTAACAGGGCCTCTGTACTTAACTGTCCTCTTGCCTAGGATGCTCCAGCCTAGTGTAGCAGCCTCACGCCCCCTCCTCTGCCACACACTTCAATGATTGCTTCTCTCTGAGGCCCTATCTGGCCTCCCTGCTTTACACCAAAGTGTCTGTGAGTACGTGTGCATGCATCCGCGTGCGCGCGCACACACACACACACACACACACACACCCACCACTCATACATACTCCCCATCTACTTCTTTCTCTTTCCCCCCACTCCACAGAATCCTCATCACCATTTACTTTACCATCCTTCTCCCACTAGACTGGTAAGCTCCACAGTGCATGTTGAGGTTGTTCTTTCTTTATTTTTCTTGTCAACTTTATTCACTGCCTACAGTGTCTAAAGGAGGCCTAGGAGTGAAAATGTCTCCAAAAAGTTGTTGAATAAAGGAAGATGATCTTTCAGGGTTTTCACTAGAGACCTTGTAGGTAAAGACCTCAGGATGCAAAAGAGGCACTTAGTTAATGGTGGAGAAGAGATTATACAAAGGCTTAAAAAGCATTTTAAAAAATAATAAGAATAACAATCAGAGATGAAACAACACAGCTTATTAAACACTAAAAAAGTAAAATAAGAAAATATTACTCTAAATCCACAGAAGTAAAATTATACTGGGTTATTCTACATGATAAGACTTAAAAATGTGCACTTCTTTTTTACAGGTAAAAGTTTGGGAGTGGAGTGAGTTCGAAAACAGATTATGGGCTACAAGAGGATATTTGTGTGTGACCACTTGTCACATCCCTGACCAGGCCAACAAGTAAAACAGACAACAAAACTGAACAAGGTAACCCAGTCTTATTTTACTTTGATTCATTCTCTCTGACAGAAAGGAAAAACAATAGAAGGTAAGATAATATCAGGACAACAATCTTGTCTTCAAAATTTTTCTGAGTAACTACTTTTCTGAGTAGGAGTTTGTAGGTGAATGCATTAATAACATTTTTACAACAAACATTTTGGAAGAAAAAGATTGCAAAAATGAACTATTACTTACCAATCTTTGTTTCTATTATGGTTTCTTTTCCAAACAAATACAGGAAAAAATAAATACATAAAGTCAAAGAAAAATACCTGATACATTTTCATGTACTATAAAAAATTATCAGGAGTGCCGCCAAGATTTTAAATCCATTAGTAAAAAAGAAAAAGACTTATCCTCATCGCCTTTGAATAAGTGAACTTTCCCAATCAACTTAAATTTATTAAATGTATTCAATATACTAAAGATATAATTGATATAATTTTCAGAAATATGCTCATTGCATGAAAAATACAAGTAACTGCATAAGAAAAAGAAAACTCTGGAAAAAGATATGTTCTCAAAGTTTGAGAAAAAATTAATAGTGAATTCCTTGAAGAAAATAACTTTAAAACTTGAAGATATTTATAACAATGGGATATAAGTCATTTTTCTCCAATGGCAATTCAAAGTAAACATGACATTTTTTTTAAAAACAACTCTTTTTTTCCTCATTAAAACTAGAGTACTATAATTCCAGTGGCTCAGGAGTTTGAGGCAGGAGGATCCAAGTTCAAATTCAGGGTTAGCAATCTAGCGAGGCCCTCAGCAACTTAGCAAGACTGTCTCAAAATAAAAAATAAACAGGGCTGGGGATGTGCTTAGTGGTTAAGCACCTCGGGTTCAATCTCTGGTACCAAAAAAAAAAAAAAAAAAGAAAAAGAAAAAGAAAAGGAAACCTTGAGTGTTATTGTGCTGACATATTTTACAAAATTAAAACTTCTAAACACAGCTACTCAAAAACAATTGTAACAAATAAAACTTCCCTACGCCTTCCAAATATTAATTTTAACATTTCCATTTATAATTTGGCCTTAAATGCACCAGCAAGGTCACAATAAAGTAAGGAATACCAAAACAAAGTAAAAATGAGAATGCTAGAGGTAGAAATGCATGGAAGCTAGACCATGATCACCTTGAACTTGCATTATAACGATCACACAATACCCCAGAGATTGAACCAGAGCCATTCAAGTTGGTGCATCAACAAACCCTTGCACAGAACCAGTACCTCCCAGTACCTCACCTTCAGTGTAGGAGTGAATTAGAAGTACTCCTGCTACACCAAAAGAGGAACTGCTGTTTAGCATCTTTAGGGGATGAAAAATCTTCCCTGAGAATTCATAGCCAACCATTGGTAATCATGTAGTTTTTGTTTTGTTTTGTTTGTTTGGGGTTTTTTGGTACCAGGGATTGAACTCAGGAGCACTTGATCACAGAGACACATCCCCAGCCCTAATTTGTATTTTATTCAGAGATGGTCTCACTGAGTTGCTTAATGCCTCACTTTTGCTGAGCCTGGTTTTGAACTCACAATCCTCTTGCCTTAACCTCCTGAGCTGCTGAGATTATAGGCATCTGCCACTGAGCCCAACTCTTGTGTAGTTTTGTGGGCCAAATTCACACTGTGTGCTTCAGAGCACCTCAAGCAGAGAATTTAAAGCTGTCCCAGACTGACAATGGCTACCACCACCCAGTAGAAGCAAATATAAATACTCTCTGGGAAAATGTACTGTCATCAAGTCTTCAAAGAACTCAAACAGATGAAACTTTAAAGGAGTGTGAGCTCATGGTTAAAAAAAAAAAAAATCATAAAACATAAGCAAATAAGACACGATGAGCAAGAGTCTCTTTCTTGTGAGAAAAGGGTAGATGAGTCAGATCAAAAAGACTTCAAATACTGGAATTATCAGCATAAAATAAGCATATTTAATATGTCTCAAAAATAAGAGGTTTGGAAAAGAGTAAAATTTCATCTAAAAAAATACCACACTCATTAGTTATACATGACAGTAGAATGCATTTTGACATATCATACATAAATGAACTATATATATAAAGAGAAAAAATACCATACTAACACAAAGAGGGATCCAAAAATAATGGTTAAAAGCTAAAAATAAAAAACTTCATACTAATTGTTTCACCTTAACTTATTGAGCATCATGTACTAGGTGTTAGACCTTCATCAGCTCTGGGGATAAAATAATAGGATTAAAAAATTTTTAATATAAAAATCCCCTTCAACAATGACAATTTAAAAAAAACAGAATATATTGTATATTGTGTGCATGTACAAATATGTAACAGCAAATCCCATCAGTATGTGCAACTATAATGCACCAATCAAAAAATGTGGGAAAAAAAATACATAAATAGCAAGCAGAATAGAGGTAATTGAATGAAGAACAAGTGATCCAAAAGATCCAAAAGTGAACAATGATCCAATACATACATTGTATTCAATTTCCAGAAGGAAATAATAAAGGAGATGGGGAAGAGGCATTATTTTAAGAAATTATAATAGCTGGGTACAGTGGCACATGCCTGTAATCCCAGGGGCTTGGGAGGCTGAGGCAGGAGGATCACAAGTTCAAGGCCAGCTTCAGCAGCTTAGCAAGACCCTAAGCAACTTAGGGAGACCCTGTCTCAAAATGAAAATAAAAAGGGCTGGGAATGTGGCCCAATGGTTAAATGTCCCTCCAGCCGGGTTCAATTCCTGATGTACATACACACACACACACACACACACACACACACACACACACACACACACACACAAATGAGAGAGAGAAAAAAATAAAGACGAAATTTTACTAATATTAGCCAGCACCTAATTATTATTTTAAAATTCTATTTCAACTACTTAAGAAAATAAGTTTTCTCTGTGTTCACCACTGAATGTCAGAACTTGAGATATTCCTACAGAAAACATATTTTAATAGAGGAACTCTCATCTCTTCTCAAAACTATTATATTAGAGTTGATGAGTATAAATATGTATGCGATACAAGAAATAAACAGTCAAACCAGAACACAGGATATACAATTTCAACACAATCTAAAATAATGTTTGCTGCCACCAAAACATTGTTTTCTTAATTTATTTTCTTTATAATATCATATCGTCCCCAGAACCATTCTGCCCTACCCCACTGGGCTGTAAGTTCTACCAGGGTAGGGACCTTGTTTGCCTTCCTCAGTATTGTAGTCTAGCACCTAGAAGAGTGGCTCGATGAACATCTGAATGACAGAGTGAATGACCAGTCTCAGGGCTGCGGCACTGTACCATTCCAGGGCTATCATTCTTCACATCTTGCTGAAGGTGAATGTCACTCTGGCAGTTGTGCCAGTCCACATACTATGGCAAGAAATAGGCCAGAAACTATGAGCAGCCAGCATACACACACTGACTCCAACATGTCCTGTTATATTTGTGAGCTGGGCATAATTTACCTCTCTCCTGATAGAGAAAATGGGGGAAACAGTTTTCACATCAAGATTAAGCTTATTCTTTGAATAATTGACTATATATTCACATCAAGGTCTTCATATATTGATAACCCTGTATCAACTATCCTATAAATAAAGTTAACATTTTTAACTGTGAATAAGGATTCGGACTGCCAACTATAAATTAGCCACTGTAAATTCTTTGGTCATTCCTCAGTCTTTGCTTGTTAAAAATATCTCTAGAGAAATTCTTTAGTTAGTCAACTGAGATATAAAACAAATAACTAAAGTTACTGACTTGGAAGTGGTCAGTTCTATGATTTGCCAATATTAATCTTCAGTTTAACACAGCCAAAGTATTTTAAGAGTCTGGAAATAGAATTCAGTAAGATTGAACAGACTGCTAGGCTGACCTTCATGGATATCACTCTGATGGAAAGTACACCCTCCTACCGGGTAATCCATGTCAACTGGAATATAGAAACCCATCTCCTTGGGCCCTTTTAACAGGTTATACTTCTACCACAAACTGACCTGATTACTAAAAGGCTATTTTATATTTCTGAGGTACCTCTATGGGAATTGCCATCAGCAGGAAAGTCTATGGAATTCCAACTGAAAGGCCTAAGGTGAACACCAAACCCAAGAAGCAACTGACACTGCAAAAGAAGTACAGGCATAATGGAAACCTGGAAGTAAAACCATGCCAACATCCATCTTCCATTTTGTTTTTATCCTCCCTAAGCATCTACATGTTACAATGATTTTCAGATTTAACTTGCTTAAGCAGCAGACTCCTTCCATTCAACAAAGATTTGTGAGAACTGAATACATAAAATATATAAGCAGAGTTGCTGATTGGCAGGACAATAAGAAGATCAAAGGTCTTATTCTCACCCCTTAACCTCCCACTTCCTCTGTGGCACTCTGGAATTCCAAAGGCAATAAGAAACCAAGTCTGAAAAGCAATGGTCTAAGTGAGGAAGAGGATGAATTAATAATGATGAGTAATGGAAGAATAAATAACAATATATCATGGTTCAAGCTTTCTAAGAACCTTTTCTAAGTAAAACACTTCTGACAAATGTTTACCTATCTCATTTGGAAATCAACTTTTTGGTTTAGTAATTGTAATTCCTAGGAGCCCAAGTGTTGCATTTTGGATCTGGAAGGTTCTCAGATTATTGCCTTATTAAAGCTCATTTGTTGCTTTTTTTTTTTTTTTTTTTTTTTTTTTTAAACCAGGGATTGAACCCAGGGATGCTTAACCACTGAGCCACATCCTCAGTCCTTTTTATTTTTATTTGAGACAGGGTCTCTTGCTAAGTGGCTCAGAGCCTCTATAAGTTGCTGAAGCTGGCTTTGAACTTGTGATCTTTTTGCCTCAGCCTCCCTAGTTGCTGGGAATACAGGTGTGCGCTATGGTACTCGATGAGGCTCATTTGATGAAGGCTTTGTCCCTAATGTAGCAATGTTCACAGTGGGGCTTTGGGTAAGTGAATGGTTCATGAGGGCTGTATCTTCATGAGTGGATTAATCTACTGATGGATTCACAGCTGAATGGGCTATTGGTACAAGGCAGAAACTGTAGGAGGTAGGACCTAGTACCTAGCTGAAGGAAGTAAGCCCTTTGGGGTATAACTTTGGGGACTATATCTTGTGCGTGCCTTTACACGCACAAAAAAGAGGAGGGGAAAAGGTTTAACTGACTAGCATAGTCAACTAGGAAAACTAAATCACTTGCAAAACAGGATTTGAAAGACTACATCTAACTACATAAAAGCTTAAGTTACTTGTCACAGATGGACCACCTTGAAGAAAGCAAAATGAGGTCCCAAAACAGAATTTCAAATATTCTAATCATGCACAGTATTTGTATTGGAAAATTTACAAGCCAAGTTCATTGTCTGATATAAAAGAGAAAGTAAATGAAACTGGATTTTCTCATTCATCAATGATAACCATCATTTATTATTTTATCAGATACATGAAAGTAGCAATTATAGAGTTCTTGTTTATTTGAATATACCTATCCTACTGTTGCCTAATCTGGTAAGGTTGTAATGGAGCTAAATAAGAATTAGGTCCACCTAATAGCATGATGGACTCACTTCCACTACTGCCTGTATGGAATATTTTGTAGTAACTGAAAGTACGTAATAATATTTAAGCATCTGGGACAAATGCTGTAGTTATACTAAGTAAAAATGAATATAGATGACTATGATTTTAATTTCATATTTTATTTCTAAAGAAATACATTTTCATAGGAATAAAAACAGAAGTATTTACACTAAAACATTACCAATGGCTGAGTGGTGGTTCTATTATGTTTAAACTTTTCAACATTTGCCAAATTTTCTATATAGAATGGGGGGGCACATTTTTAAAACCAAATAAAGTCTTACTTACAGAAATGATACAATATTCCTGAAATTTTGTGATTTGTATGTAAATGCCAGAGTTGCCCTTAACTGTGTGACTGTGTGTCACCAGTCCCAACTTGTTGTGGATGGAACAGCTGCTCACTGCAACTGCTAAGGTGAGTCAACCTAATTGTTACTGGCAGCTGGGGAAGCCCCGGGTGGGAAATGACACACAGCCTGAGCAGGTACACCTTCCAGTTCTCAAGAGCCACTCAATCTGTCGAAAACCAGAACTACCACTTCTATGATGAAGCCTCAGTAGTACACAGCTCCAGGCCCATCTAGAAGCCTCCACTTAAGGAGACAAGGTTTATTCAACTATTTAAGACTGCATTTGTAAGAATGCAAAACATCAGAAAATTATTAGACATGTTTGCTGTCTAACTGTCATAGCTGTGTACTGTCAGTGAGGCACTGTAATCATCAGAGGCAGAGCCTGTGAAATCAAACAGATCCAGGTTCAAGCTCTGGCTCCCCCATTTCTGCGTGAACCTCACACAAGTCTCAGTTTAATCAGCTTCCAAAGAAGTTGACCACACCCATTTCCAGAATTTTGGTGAAAGATTTAAAATGTTTATCAGTATGTATAACATCTGCTAATCTAATAATGTTTCAGAAGCCTAAATACATAGAATTGTAAAATCATATAGCCCCTTATCAGGGGAAAAAATAATGTCATATTTTTTTTCTTTTTTTCCCCCTTGGGTGCCAGAGGATTAAACTCAGGGGCACTCAACCACTGAGAAACACCCCGCCATATTTTGTATTTTATTGAGAAACAGGGTCTCACTGAGCTGCTTAGCACCTTGCTTTTGCTGCTTTGAACTCAAAATCTTCCTCCCTCAGCTTCCCAAGTGGCTGGGATTCCCTGGGTGGTACCATGTATTCTTAAAACCTAAATCATCTGGGGCAACTTGTCAGTCTTATACACTTAAAGTGGTCACTGAGACAATGCAAAGCACTCGAATAGTTGGTCCATCTTTTATCTTACTTATTTATTTACTTTTGCAGTGCTAGAGATGGAACCCTGTTGGGACTAATGACACGTTAACTAACTAGGCTGACTCCTTACTCCCTGGTGAGTAAGCAAGATCAAGGCCTCAAAGGCGGTTTCAATAGTTAATGACGATAAATCAGACCACCGTCAGGGATTGATTAACAACAGTACCGCGAACGTGATCAGCTGGTGCTTGCCATATAGTCCTATGGGACTCTTGCCTGCGTGAACACCCCATGCCTTGCTGACCTTTAAACTGATTGGTTCCCGCCTAGCCCCCACCATACTTAAAAGCTGTGTGACTTCCTCAATAAACGAGTTCCTGCTATGACGGGTCTCCCTGACGCATCTGATTGTCCTCTACCCGGAGGGCTGGGAGCGGGTGGTCAGTGGGCCCTACCTGTCCCAGTATGACCTTGTTGGGGAGTGTCCCCTTCCCTTGTCGCTGGTCGAGAAGAGCAAGGGGGCTTAAGACCCCGACAGAACCCAGGACCTTACACATGGTAGGCAAGTGCTCTACCACTAAGTGACATCCCCAACTCCAGATGTTCCTTATTTTAAAGGATACAAGCTCTGAAACAAGTTTGAGAACTACATAAGAATTCTGGAAAAATCATATCACTTTTCTCCTGTATCCTCTTCTCTAAGCCCATACTGGAAAAAAAAAAGGCAATGGTAAAAATGATACCACAGACACCATGGGACTATATGGAAATGGAGAAGCACTACCTTCCATAGTGGCACCATAATCAAACAGGATTGATAAAGGTATCAGAGCTTACATTAGAAAGAGGATATATTTCAACAGTACCTCATGATAATAATATATCCTCACAGAAATTATGAAAATAATAAATGTTGAAAATATTTAATCCTAATATCCTAAACAACATATTGTAACTATAATTATAAACCAAATAAGATACCATGAGATGGGAGGCAAAGAAGTAAACAATGGTAAAAAACTAGAGTCAATGATTAAAAGTTCCAAAAGAATTAGAATATTTTTAAAACACTGCTTCAAAAAGAGGAGACAGCATAATATATTGCTTTCATAGTATATAATTTGAGACAAACAGACTTGTGCTGAATCCTATTTCTGCCACTTACTCTATAGGAAATAGTAGGTCAGTTACTTAACCACTTAGAACCTCCATTTCCTCATCTACAAAAGGGAACTTGTTTAATGCTTTCACAGTGTCATAACAACCAAAGACATGTAAATTTCTTGGCACAGGGTACAATTCTAGTGTCCTACATTGGCAGAAGGGAAAAGAGGAAAAAACCCTAAAGGACAAGGTGATGTACAGCATGACACAGGCTATAACAAAAGAAGAGAGAGAGGGCTGTGGTTGTGGCTCAGTGGTAGAGCACATGCCCAGCATGTGTGAGGCATTGAGTTCGATTCTCAGCACCACATATAAATGAGTGAATAAAACAAAGGTCCATCAACATCTAAAAATAAATATTTAAAAAAAAAAGAAGAGAGAGAATGCATCAAAAGCCGGATGTCCACCAAAAGACATAGGACATAAGATAATGATGACCCTGACGTAGCTGAAAAACACTGTTGAGGAGATAAAAATTGAAGACTGTTTAAGCAAGAAAATGAAGTAGGCACTTATCACTGTAACTTGAAGGAGTCAAGGAGACAAGGAAGTCAAAGTAAATGATAACAGGGAACAAGTCAATCCGATGGAATCCCAACCCAATCAGAAATGGCCTTAATGATGTTCAGGGTAAGAGGAAAGCCAATAACGAAAGCCAGTTCAAGGGGTACGCATTTGCTGGGCTTTGACACAAACTGCTCTGCTCCCAGGAAAGAAGGAAACAAAACCTTAGGCTAGAATTTTCCTATTACTTTCATCTAAACAGAGTCAACGGTTATCAATATCTTCCTACTGTCCTTCAAACAACAGGAAGGACTCAGAAGGCACTGAGAAAGATCTGCTCCAGCAGTGAAGAATGACATCCCATTATACCATCAAGTTTAGAAAACAACAGATGCGGGTGTACTTGAGACCTAAGTAGTCTCCATTCCCAGAGAACAGCTCACCTAGACTCGGCAGAGCTCAGTGGGCTACACCAGGTTCAGTCCAAGCTCTCGTTACTTACATACCTCTGACAGTTATTGTTTTGCATCTATCGAAAGGTTCCTTTAAAATTATTCTCATGTACGCTTCCTGAGCAGGGTCTTGTCTTGTATTTCAAAAGTTTCCCAACTGGACACTTTTGTGCATCCCCAAGAACTCAATGATATGCCTAGAACAGAGAAACAATTTAAGCTTAACGACTTCAAAGTGAAATCATAAAATTCATAAATCAAAAGAACCTTACAATTCAGTACAGTTCACTGTAAATAAAAGCATTAAAGTGCTGATTAGCTGGGAAACAAAAATTCACAATGGACTCTCTCCACCTCATCTCCCATTTTTCTTTTTGTATTTTTTATTTTTAACCTTTTAATTTTTATTGTCATAAAATAAATACAACATAAAATATACTCCATCTTCTCTTAATTAAAAACTAATCTATCACATAGATGTGTTTCTCTTTTGATAAATTTATATTAACTATCTTTAAGAGTCAACCAATAATTGATTAACAAACTGAGTATAGCACTTCAAATTGAAAACAAAGGTAAACGACTGAGTTAACCTCTTTACAAGCTGACTTACAGAAAGATGGTCATCTCTCTGAGGCCAAAATGTTGCCGTCGTGAATGATATCTTTTATATTTATGTGTATATGAATGGCTGTGTGCACAGACCAGGAAACTAGAGATAATGTTGGCACCCAATAAAGGAAAAAGACCACTGTTCATTTAGTCTCTCAGTCATAATTTGTATTTATATGTGAAAGAATATGAAATGTAATTGTAGCTAGAAAGCAGTGTTTTTTATTTTGATCATGTTTAATTTAGTCAGCAACACCGCTCTCTTTTTTGCACTTCGTTGATCTAAGGTTCTGAATCCTTTCAGGTTCACAAAAGCCCTACATCACTGATTATCTGTGGAAAAGACTGTTCCATTCTCTCTACCTACATTTCAACACAGGGCTGGGGTTGTGGCTCAGTGGTAGAGCGCTTGCCTAGCATGTGTGAAGCACTGTGTTCAATTCTCAGCACCACATATAAATAAGTGAATAAAATAAAGGTCTATCGACAGCTAAAAAAAAATTAAAAAAATAAATAAATAAATTTATTCAAGACACTAATAAATTCCTTTGAAGTTATTTTGGTCCCAGGGGTGGGGGGTAGGGAGAGGGGATCAAGGGGCTTCCATGGTGCAAACTGAAATAAGTGAGCAAATTAACAGGCTTAAACAAAAAGAAACTACCACCCAGGGCCGAGGACCAAACTCAGGGCCTCCCTTGTGCTAAGCAAGTGCTCTGCCACTGAGCTAAATCTCTAATCCCTAAATGGCTCTCTTGATAGTTCTTCAGAACCTCGTTATACAAGGCAATCTCCCACATTTAATCATTCTGTAAAAAATCAGGCTACACCTACAAATAATAATTAAGTAGTCACAAAAAGCAGTTGTCATAACCAAAACAAAACTAGGATATTTCTGTCATTAACTTAAAAGTATTCAATTAAAGCTTCAAAGTAACATATAATATATTTACATCACATAAAAATCATGCTCTCCTGAGGATACTAACATACAGTGAAAAGCCCAAAGATAAGTCAAGGGTTTTATCTCTTTAAAAAAAGAGAGAGAGAGAGAGAGAGAGAGAGAGAGAGATGCTGCCTTTAATCCGAAATCTCACCAAGTCTCCTTGTTTCACATGACAATAATCTCACTTTATTTTGAATAAGAAAATAATATTTGGAAAGTAAAAATGTCAGTTTGGGACGCTTGTGAGTCATTTAACAAACTGTCAAAAAGAAAGCAAAGAAATAGATTAAACAGTTATTTTGGGAAGTTGGACCTAATGGAAGGAAATATGAGATAACTTTTTAATCAGTTTTTAAAATATAATTTTCAAAAGCAATATAAATTTTGGGGCTATAGTCAATAGAATAGGACTGTTCATACCTACCTCTCTCTTAATCCCCACTATAATGACGGTAAAGAGAAAAAAGACAGAAATTCATAAAGACAAAAGAAATATGAACTGTATTAGAGTAGACAACAGACATCAAGGGCACTTTGGGAGCTGAACAGCAGAAGTGACTACAGAGTCTGAGAAGTAAAGGAAACCCTGCTGACTGCCCCAGAAAGGTCAGGGAAGGCAGCTTCCCTTTCCTCAGAAGAGTGGGGGATGGGACTGAAAAAGGCAGACTGGCTAAAAATCTATATAAAATACACACACACACACACACACACACACACACACACACACCTTCTACCATATTTAAAATTTAATCCAAAAGAGTTTAAAGATCTATAATTAAGATCTGAAACAACTTATTGAAGATTGTCCATGAAAATATCACACACACAAAAAATCTGAAACAATGAAATTCCTAGAAGAAAACACAGGAAAAGTTTTACTATAAGATGTGATGCCAATGGATTTGGCAATGGATTTCTTGTACATGGTACCAAAAGTATAGGCAATAAAAGATAATAAACAACTGGGGCTATGTCAAATGTAAAAACTTTCACACAGTAAATGGACGAATAAACACAGTGAAGAGGCAACTTATGGAACGGGAGAAAATATCTTTACTGTTGACAGATCTTACAGGGCGTTAAAAAACAGAATATAAAAAAAGTCCCACAACTGAACAACAACTACCCCAATAAACCTATTAAAAGATGGACAAAGGGGGTTTTTCAAGATGGCAGACTAGAGGGTGAGTGCATCTCCTGGCGCTCCAGAACTCAGGATTCAAGAAGGGGAGGTATTGAGAGACTCGGAAGAACTCAGAAACGCTGGGTGAGTCGCTCCCACCAGGTAAAGCTAGGCCCAGGCAGCAGGCCAGGACAGTGGGCAGCCTCTCGGACCAGGGCAGGGCAGCGAGGCTTTCCTAAACAGCCCTGCTCCATCCGGCGAAAGGCCCAGCCCAGCCAGCTTCCCCCAGCAGGTCTGCCTAGTGAGAGGCTTTACTGACAGGCTTTCCGCCCACAACCAGCCACAAGCTGCGGGCCCTGGTACGGTCCTCAGACAGCTTCTCGGAACAAGGCAGGGGGCCTGAGGCTTTCCTGGGCAGCCCAGCTCCATCTGGTGTCAGGCCCGGTCCACAGCAGGCTTCTCGGAATAGGCCCACCTAGTGAGAGGCTTTCCAAGCACACCCATCCCACAATCCCACACCCAGCAGAGGGCCAGGGACAGCTCTCTTCTAAAGCACTGCAATATCAAGTTTCTCCAAGACTTCAGGCTACTGAAGGTTAAGAGGTGATATGCTGGAAATCTATAGGGACACTATAAGCTAATAAAGGAAATCTGCAATATCGCAGAGTCCCACTGATATCTGACCAATATGAGAAAACAAGGGAAGAAAATGTACCAAACTAAACTAGATTCTATATCAATAAAACCAAATGACAGCATGGCAGAAGAAATGTTCAGAAGAAAGGGAGTTCAGAATGTACATAATTAAAATAATCAGAGAAGCAAATGAGGAGATGAAAGATCAACTGCAGGCATTGAAGGATTAGATGAAAGAGCAAATGCAGGAATTAAATGATCACACCAATCAACAGTTAAAAGATCTTTTGGAAAACAAAAGATCATTTCAATAAAGAGAGATACTGAAAAAAAAAATCAAACAGAAATCTTTGAAATAAAGGAAAAAATAAACCACATTAAAAACACCATAGAAAGTATAACCAATAGGATAGAACACCTGGAAGACAGAACCTCAGATATTGAAGACAAAATGTTTAATCTTGAAAACAAAGTTGATCAAACAAAGAAGATGGTAAAAAATCATGAACAGAATCTACAACAATTATGGGCTATCATGAAAAGGCAAAATGTGAGAATTATTGGGAAGAGGAGGGCACAGAGAAACAAATCAAAGGAATGAACAATCTATTCAAAGAAATAATATCAGAAAATTTCCCAAATCTGAAGAATGAAACAGAGTACATTTCATTCTTGTTCTTGAATTAAATCAAGTACAAGAGGCTTATATAACTCCAACTACACAAAATTACAATAGAGCCACACCAAGGCACATTATTATGAAAATACCTAACATACAAAATAAAGACAGAATTTTAAGGCCGCAAGAGAAAAGAACCAAATTACATTCAGGGGGAAAACACTAAGAATATCAGCAGATTGTTCAATCCAGACCCTAAAAGTTAGAAGGGCCTGGAAAAACATATATCAAGACCTGAAAGAAAATGGATGCCAACCAAGAATTTTATACCCAGCAAAACTTACCTTTAGATTTGATGATGAAATAAAATCCTTCCATGATAAACAAAAACTAAAAGAATTTACAAAAAGAAACCCAGCATTACAGAACAATCTCAGCAAAATATTCCATGAGGAAGAGATGAAAAACAATGAAGCAAATCAGCAGCGGAAGGAACTGGCCTAAAGGAATAGCCAAATAAAGGAGAAACCAAGTTGTGTCAAAAAACAAAAATGAGCCAAATGACTGGAAATACAAATCAGATCTCAATAATAACCCTGAATGTTAGTGGCCTGAACTAACTATATCAAAAGACATACACTGGCAGATTAGATTTAAAAGAAAGATCCAACAGTATGTTGCCTGTAAGAGACTCATCTCATAGAAAGAGATACGCACAGACTAAAGGTGAAAGGATGAGAAAAAAACATACCATGCACATGGACACAGCAAAAAAGCAGGAGTATCCGTCCTCATTTCAGATAATGTGGACTTCAAGCCAAAACTAGTCAGAAGGGATAAAGAAGGACATTATATACTGCTTAAGGGAAGCATAAATCAGCAAGACATAACAATCATAAATATCTATGCCCCAAACATTGGCTCATCCATGTATGTCAAACAAATCCTTCTCAATTCCAGAAATCAAATAGACAACAACACAATAATACTAGGCAATTTTAACACACCTCTCTCACCGCTGGATAGATCGTCCAAACAAAAATTGAATAAAGAAACCATAGATCTCAATAACACAATCAACAATTTAGACTTAACCGACATATAGAATATACCATCCAACAAAGAATGAATACACTTTCTTCTCAGCAGTACATGGATCCTTCTCTAAAATAGACCATGTTTTATGCCACAAAGCTACTGTTAGCAAATACAAGAAGATAGAGATACTACCTTGTACTCTATCAGATCATAATGGATTGAAATTAGAAATAAATGACAGAATAAAAAACAGAAACTACTCCAACACCTGGAGATTAAATAATACGTTATTATATGATGAATGGATAACAGAAGACATCAAGAAGGAAATAAAAAATTTCTTAGAAGTAAACGAGAACAAAGACACATCATATCAAAATCTCTGGCACACTATGAAAACAGTACTTAAGAGGAAGATTTATTTCATGGAGCGTATTCAATAAAAGAAGTAAAAATCAACAAATAAACGACTTAACACTACAGCTTAAAGCCCTAGAAAAAGAACAGATCAACACCAAAAGTAGTAGGAGACAGGAAATAGTTAAAATCAGAGCTGAAATCAATGAAATTGAAACAAAAGAAATAATAGAAAAAATTAACAAAATAAAGAGTAGGTTCTTTGAAAAAATAAACAAAATTGATAAACCCTTAGACACACTAACAAAGACAAGAAGAGAGAAAACTCAAATTACTAAAATTCGGAATGAACAAGGAAATATCACAACAGACAATAAAAAACATAATTAGAAGTGAAATACAAAACATAATTAGAAGCTATTTTGAAAATCTATACTCCAACAAATCAGAAAATCTCGAAGACATCAGCAGGTTTCTAGAGACATATGAATTCCCTAAACTGAACGAGTAGGACATACACAACTTAAATAGATCAATTTCAAGAAATGAAACAGAAGAAGTCATCAAAAGCCTACTAACAAAGAAAAGTCCAGGACCAGATGGGTTCTCAGCCAAGTTCTACAAAACCTTTAAAGAAGAGCTCATTCCAATACTCCTCAAAGTATTCCATGAAATAGAAGAGGAGGGAACCCTCCCAAACTCATTCTATGAAGCCAATATCACCCTGATACCTAAACCAGACAGAGACACATTGAGGAAAGAAAATTTCAGACCAATATCTTTAATGAACATCGACGCAAAAATTCTCAACAAAATTTTAGCAAATCGCATACAAAAATATATTAAAAAGATAGTGCACCACGATCAAGTGGGTTTCATCCCAGGGATGCAAGGCTGGGTCAACATTCGGAAATCAATAAACGTAATTCATCATATCAACACACTTAAAGTCAAGAATCACATGATTATTTCGATAGATGCAGAAAAAGCATTAGATAAAATACAGCATCCCTTTATGCTCAAAACACTAGAAAAAATAGGGATAGTGGGAACATTTCTTAACATTGTAAAGGCCATCTATGCTAAGTCCATGGCCAATATCATTCTAAATGATGAAAAACTGAAAGCATTCCCCCTAAAAACTGGAACAAGGCAGGGAAGCCCTCTTTCACCACTTCTACTCAACATTGTCCTTGAAACTCTAGCCAGAGCAATTAGACAGACCAAAGAAATTAAAGGGATATGAATAGGAAAAGAAGAACTCAAACTATCCCTATTTGCTGATGACATGATTATATATTTAGAGGAATCGGGAAATTCCACCAGAAAACTCTTAGAACTCAGAAGAGAATTCAGTAAAATAGCAGGATATAAGATCAGTGCTCATAAATCCAATGCATTTTTATACATAAGTGATGAATCTTCAGAAAGAGAAGTTAGGAAAACTATCCCATTCACAATAGCCTGGAAAAAAATAAAATACTTGGGAATCAATCTAACAAAAGAGGTGAAAGACCTCTACAATGAGAACTACAGAACACTAAAGAAAGAAATTAAAGAAAACCTTAGAAGATGGAAAGATCTCCCATGTTCTTGGATAGGAAGAATTAATATTGTCAAAATGGCCATACTACCAAAAGTGCTATACAGATTCAATGCAATTCCAATTAAAATCCCAATGACGTACCTTACAGAAATAGAGCAAGCAATCATGAAATTCATCTGGAAGAATAAGAGACCCAGAATAGCTAAAGCAATCCTTAGCAGGAAGAGTGAAGCAGGGGTATCGCAATACCAGATCTTCAATTATACTACAAAGCAATAGTAACAAAAACGGCATAGTATTGGTACCAAAATAGACAGGTAGATCAATGGTACAGAATAGAGGACATGGACACAAACCCAAATAAATACAATTTTCTCGTACTAGACAAAGGGGCCAAAAATATGCAATGGAGAAAAGATAGCCTCTTCAACAAATGGTGCTGAAAGAATTAGAAATCCATATGCAACAGAATGAAACTAAACCCCTATCTCTCACCCTGCACAAAACTCAACTCAAAATGCATCAAGGACCTCGGAATCAGAACAGAGACCCTTCATCTTATAGAAGAAAAAGTAGATCCAAATCTTCAACATGTTGGCCCAGGATCAGACTTCCTTAACAGGACTCCCATAGCACAAGAAATAAAAGCAAGAATCAATAACTGGGATAGATTCAGACTAAAAAGCTTTCTCTCAGCAAAGGAAACTATCAGCACTGTGAACAGAGAGCCTACAGAGTGGGAGAAAATCTTTGCCACCCATACTTCAGATAGAGCACTAATCTCCAGAATCTATAAAGAACTCAAAAAACTCTACACCAAGAATACAAATAATCCGGTCAACAAATGGGCTAAGGAAATGAACAGACACTTCACAGAAGAAGATCTACAAGCTATCAATACACATATGGAAAAATGTTCAACATCTCTAGTAATAAGAGAAATGCAAATCAAAACTACACTAAGATTCCATCTCACCCCAATTAGAATGGCGATTATCAAGAATACTAGCAAAATAGGTGTTGGTGAAGATGTATAGACAAAGGTACACTCATACATTGCTGGTGGGGTTGCAAATTAGTGCAGCCAATCTGGAAAGCAGTGTGGAGATTCCTCAGAAAGCTTGGAATGGAACCACCATTTGACCCAGCTATCCCACTCCTCGGCCTATACCCAAAGAACTTAAAAGCAGAATACTACAAAGATGCAGCCACATCAATGTTCATAGCTGCTCAATTCACCATAGCCAGATTGTGGAACCAACCTAGATGCCCTTCAATTGATGAATGGATAAAGAAACTGTCGTATATTTATACAATGGAATATTACTCAGCCATAAAGAATAATAAAATGATGGCATTTGCAGGCAAATGGATGAAACTGGAGAATATCATGCTAAGTGAGATAAGCCAATCTCAAAAAACCAAAGGACGAATGATTCGCTGATAAGTGGATGATAACACATGATGAGGGGGGCAAGAATGGAGGAAGGAAGGACTGTATAGAGGGAAAAGAGGGGTGGGAGGGTAGGCAGAAAAATAACAGAATGAATCAAACAACATTACCCTAGGTAAATGTATGATTACACAAATGGTATGCCTTTACTCCATGTACAAACAGAGAATCAACATGTATCCTATTTGTTTACAATAAAAATAAATACAAAAAAATTCATAATAAAAAGAAAGATGGACAAAGGACTTGTAACAGACATTTCTCAAAACATGATATACCAATGGTCAACACGCACATGAAAAGATGCTTAGCATCACTAATTATGGGGAAACTGGAAAATAGAACCACAATGAGATACTACTTCCCACCCATTAGACAGGCCACTTTCAACAACACAAAAAACTTTGTTGACAAGGATGTGGAGAAGTTGAAATCCTTGTATACTTTCGGAGAAATATAAAGTGGTATATTCACCAGGGAAAACAACCATGCAGTTCCTCAAAATGTTAAAAACGCAACTGCCATGATTCAGCAATTCCACTTCTGGTATTCATCTGAAAGAACTGAAAGCATAAACTTGAAGACATATTTGCACATCCACGTTCACTGCAGTACTGTTCACAACGACCAAGAACAGAAGCACCTAAATGGTCATTGACAGATGAATGGATGAAGAAAATACTGTGACACACAATGGAAACAGATTCAACTACATAGAAGAAAGAAAGAAGAAAGAAGGAGGAGCAAGAGGAGGAGGAGGAAGACAGTTCCATCATTTGCTACAACATGGATGAGCTTTGAAGTCACGCTAAGTGAAATGAGCCAGTCACAAAAAGAAAAATACTGGTTTGATTCCACTTACAAAACTTAAAGAAACAAAAAGTATATGATGATTGCCCAGGCTGGGGGAAGGAGAGAAACAGAAAGTAGTTGTTCAGTGGGTAGGGAGATTCCGTTTTGCAAGATGGAAAAAATTCTAGAGTTATTTTGCAAAGCAAAGTGCATCTGTTTAACACTATGACACTGCACAAATTTTATACTGTGTTTTTTTACCACACTGAAGAAAAATTGGGGAGATTATCCTGGATTATCTGAATGGGTCCAAAGTAATCACAGGGTTCCTAGAAGTGGAAAAGGTAGGTAGAAAATCAGAAAAATGCAATGTGAGTAATATTTGGCCTACAACTTTAATGATGGAAGAGGGCCATGGGATAAGGCAACTTCCAAAAGCTGGGAAAGCAAGAAACTGGACTTTCCCCTGAGCCTCCAGAAAGGCAGGAGGATCACCAAGTTCAAAGCCAACTGCAGTAGTTCAGCAAGGCCTTAAGCAACTTAATGAGACCTTGTCTCAAAACTAAAAATAAAAAAGGGCGGGAGCTATGGCTCAGTGGTTAAATACCCCTGGGTTCAATCCCTAGTACAAGAAAAAGAAAAGAAAAGACAGGAAAAGAGAAGAGAAGAGAAGAGAAGAGAAGAGAAGAGAAGAGAAGAGAAGAGAAGAGAAGAGAAGAGAAGAGAAGAGAAGAGAAGAGAAGAGAAAAGAAAAAAAGGAATGCAGCCCATACACACTTTGATTTCAGCCTAGAGACACTTGAATAAGCTGAGCTTCCTTACCTACCAAACTGTGAGATAACAAAGTTGTGCTGCTTTAAGCAAAAGAAGAAGAAAAGGCAGTCAGAACCCCAGATCCTCTCTCCCACCAGTTAGAGCCAGACAAAGCATCCTAATCCTGTAACAAGTGGCAGTTTACTCTCTGGAGTAAAGGGTACAGAAAGACAGATTCAGGGACACCAGAAAAAGATGAAACAGGTTTTTTAAATCTAGCCATTACAGGTGTGGATGACGAGTCCTTGGCTCCCTTTTCATGCTTGGTTCCCCCAAATCCTCCCAGGCAGGATTTTCCCCCACAAAAAGATAAACAGAAGATTCTTTTTTGGAGAAAGTGAAATGTCCAAGGGTAAAAAAAAATCTCAAGATTCTGATGAACAAGAGTCACCCACTGAAATGAACAAGTCCCTGCCCAAGAACTACAGGGAAGCTCACCAGTTAACAAGTTTCAAGTCTATTTTCTACTGTCTCCTCCTTAAATATGAACAGAAAACTCAATTTTCACCATTTATTTCAGAAAAATCTTTGACATTAAAGCAGGAATTAAACAACCAGATAAAAAAAGGGAACATGCAGAAAAATGTGTAAAGAGCAGAAAAAAGTAGCAAAATAATACAACTTATATTCTCAAAGGAAAAGAGAAAGTACATAAACTACAAAAACAAAAAGTGTATTCTACTTTTAAAAATGAAATATTCAGAGGTCCCCCAAAATCATATTCAAAATTATAAGCATGCTGGCTGAAATTAAAAATTCAATAGATACCAAGAAAACCTCTCAGAAAGTGAAACAACACCACAGAGAGATGGAAAATAACTAAGAAAAAGATAAAAGAAAATTAGAGGATTGATCCAGTAGGTAAAAAAATGCAATTAACAGACTAGCCAAAAACAGAAAAGCATGGAAAGGAAATTATGGAAGAAATAGTACAGGAAATTTCTCAAATTGAATGACATGAGTTCCAAAGCTGAGGGAAGCATGGATATTAAGGGGGTGGGGAGGGAAGGACGCATCCCAAAGAAAAATTTCAGAATTCTAGGAATAAAGAAAAATGTTAACCAGTTTCCTCCAAAGACACAAAACATTTCACTCACAAATTGGGAAGCAGAATGGCCTTAGGCATCTCAATTTACACCACAAAGCTCAGCCCCCACAAAGATTCAGTCATAGGATAAACATAAATATTTATTTAAACACAGACTACAACTTGACTGCATCATGAAAAATAACCAGGAAGAGTAGGTGTGTTTTAAAGTATTTGTGAGAGAGAAATCCTCAGCAAAAAATCAATACGTAAGTCTAAAATTTTAACAGAAATCAATAAATGGCACTTAAAACGAATGCTGGGTTGTTTAGAAATAGGTAGGTGAATACCAGAAAATATACCTAGAAGAGCTGAAAAGGGCTATCTTTAGAAATGGAGAATGACTATTATAGTACTATTTGAATTATTAAGCAATATACATGTAATTACTTTAAAATAAATAAGGAGAAAAATGAGGGAGAGAGGGAAAAAAACAAAGATTGACTTAACAAAAAAAATTCCACAAATTTTTGCATAGAGGAGATCTTCAATGTTCATGTACACAAAAAGAATGAAAATAGCAACTGTCCTAACATTATGTAAATGGTTACTTGTAGCTTGGAATAAAATTTCCAATTACAGTACCATATATAAATTCTAAAAGTGCTGGATGGTCAACAACTAAAATGATAACGTGCTGTGGCAAAAGGTATTGAATGCCTCAAAATTCTAACTATAATAATGAAGATACTGATGTCAAATATATATATATATGTGTGTGTGTCAAAAAATTGAAAGAAAATTATTCTAGGGTAGGAAGAAAGCATTAGTTATAAAATTTTGTTTTGTACAAACACATGTTGCTTAATATACATATGTAACTAATTAAATGATATACATATATGCTTGACCATTTATATCCCCACCTATTCCTTATATTTTCAAATTGACCACAAATGATTGTTTGCTGATATCTTCTCAATGCAATACACAGAGAAAATACTAAACTATGCTTAAAGATACATAAAGAAGTCTAAAACTCCATTTACCTGAATCTCGTTGTTACTTTTCTTCATTAATCTTCCTTATAATCTAGGAGGAAATTAAGTAAATTAAGGTTCATTCTTCATATAATGAACTGCTCATAAGGAAAAAAAAAAAAAAAAAAAAAAACTAAAAGTCAAAGTAATTACTATTTGCTTCTCATTATCGATCCATAGGGAAAAAATGTCCTTTCCCACTTCCCAGCTTACTTTTGGCTGTCATAGAATTCAGAGTAAGCTGCAATTTGGCAAAACCAAGCAGAAGCAGGCATGTAAATCCAATACCAATAAAACATCACATGCCAAGTGCAACCGATGGGGCAGTGTGAATTTTTAAATCATGTACCTTCATAAATTATCCCTTCTCCATCCAGACTAATAAACACTAACATACTATAAGGAAAACAATAAAATAGAAAGCATATTATTCAAACTACAAGAATTATAATTCTGGTCAAGAGCAGTAACACTTGTAATCCCAGCAGCTCTGGAGCCTGAAGGAGGATCACAAGTTCAAGGCCATCTTCAGCAACTTAGTGAGAGGCCCTAAGCAACTTAGCAAGACCCTGTCTCAAAAAATAAAAAGGGCTGGGATATAGCCCAGTGGTAAAGTGCCTCTGGGTTCAATGTTTAAATTTTTATCTCTACAAAAATGCAATCAATAGCAAGTTAAGTGGAATGACTCAGACCAAGTCCATAGGTGTATGGTGGAAGAACTTATACATAGACTTTAAACTCCTTCACACTAAAGAATTAAAAATGTTTCTTCTCCTACAGTGAACCGTTACGGTTTGGATATGAGGTGTTCCCCAAAAGCTCACGTGAGACAATGCAAGAAGGTTCACAGGAGAAATGATTGGGTTGTGAGAGTCTTAACCCAATCAGGGAATTAATCCCCTGATAGGGATTAACTGAGTGGTAACTGAAGTTGCAGGGTGTGGCTGGAGGGGGTAGAAATTGGAAGCGCAGGTTTGGGATATATATTTCGTATCTGGTAAGTGGAGACCCCTCCCTCTGCTTCCTAATCATCACGAGCTGCTTCCCTCTGCCACACCCTTCCCCCATGATGTTCTGCCTCACCTCCAGCCCCGAGGAATGGAGTCTGCTCTCTGTGGACTGAGACCTCTGAAACCATGGGCCCTTAAATAAACTCTTCTTCCTCTACAATCATTCTGGTCAGGTTCTTTTAGCCACAGCAGTGAAAAAGTTAGCTAAAATATGAACATACACATAACACCACTCCTCTTCCAAAAGGTCACTATTTCCCTGACTTCAAATACCACTAATTAGTCTTGCCTGCTGTTGAGGTTATTAGGGATCATTATTATTCAGGGATCTATCCAGGAGTCTAAGGATCCTTGTATCTGGACCAAAATAAAATGCTTTAGGGAGAGAAAAGTAGGCTAGCTGCAAGGTGATATTATTTCAGAAAAATGCTCCCGTGTCTAAGGGAAGGTGTTTTTGGCTGGTTGGTTGCTTGTTTGAGGTCAACCTGCAAGTTCTCCAGAGACTCCAGGACAGATAAGCAGTTTTATGAGAGAAATAGAAGGGAAAGGGTCTTCCTAATGACCAGGATGAATGTTCTGTTATGCACAAGACTTAGAAAGGCAAGGACAGAGGGAATTAAAAAAAAATATATATCAGAGGGGGTTTGACATTCTTTCTATAGATGCAAAAACATGTATCAAATAGAGATAATAACCTATCTTGTATGTGCCAGAAGCTAGATCGAGTTATTAATGGAGCAACCTGCTTGACCTTCCAATTCCTGTGAAAACTGTTTCACTCCCAAAGTCAACAGGTAACAGTCTCACAGCAGCAGTATAGTGTATGAACTCAAAATGTCAGTAGGTAAGGCCTTTAAAGCTATTCCTCTTTCAAGCTTCTATGCAGGGATAGAGTCTATATAAACAGAAAGGGAAGTGTTCTCAGAAACAAAGCCACATGATTAGATACAGAACATGTTGTCTTGGTCCTGCCCATGAATCATTTAAAGAAAAAGAATCACTTATGCAGGATCCAAAAAGTCTTCTGAATTCAAAAAGCTGAATGGTTTTGTCACCCACAAAGTAAGCCAGTTATCTTTCTGTACCTCAAAGGAGAGGTTTCCAAAGGAACCCATACGCTCCCAAGGTGTAATTTTCTGAAACGTTAACTGGTTTTATTGCACTGTATGTTTTCCCTCTGCAACAGGAGACACCAAAAAGAACATGACGGCCCTCAGAGACAGTCACAAATGCAAAGAGGCAAATTTCCACCAGAGTTACTGAAAGTGCTACCTTCCACCAACATGCCAAATCCACAAGACTATTTAATTTCTATCATAAGTACTTTCAAAAAGCAGGGCCAAAATGGGAACACAATTCAAAAAGGGAACTTTCCATTCTGCTACTTGACAGAGAGAGAGAATAAAATAAGACAAATACATCATAGTTTAAGACAATGCAACATAACAAAGACATGTAGCTATCTATAAAGGTCTTTCTGCATCCTCATTGGTAAAAACAAAGTAGTATCTCAATAACAACTATGACTGTCAGACATCATCAAATTTCTCCACATTTAGTCCTGCGGGAACACTGGGGCAGTGAGTGAAAAGGTCAGAAATCCCAACTCAATCAGACACACATAGTAGGTTCAGAGGTTATATAACTTGTCTAAGGTCAAAAGCCAAGGTTGCACATTGAAAAGGTGGAACAGAGGTTCCAAATCGAGTCTGTCAAATTCAAGTCAGTTCTGACTTAATGATGAATGTACTAGATATGTTCCCCAATCACAAAGCATTTAGTAGTCTGTTTTCTAGTTTCAAATTATTTCTGCGATGATCACAAGTAAAGGATATTGACATTCCTTCCTCTGTAAAATGACAGAAGTATCTTGTTAGCAAGTGGCTTGAGAGCAGGAAACAAAAATAAGCCTTATAGATTAGATAACTGCTAAAGCAGCTGAGAGCACTCTGGTGATCTTCCTTTTATGGGATCTAGCACAGGGAATACATAGTGAAAGCTGCAGGCTTGCTTTTCAATGGATACATTTCGTGATGATAAAAGAAGTTCTTTCAGAGGCTGTATGAGTGAGCAAGTGAATTATGCATACCATGCATGGTAGAGTTTCTGGGGGAAAAAACATGCTAAATTCAGAGGCATAACTCTGGAGTGTCAATCAGGACTGAGTAAAAAGTGAAGTGAGAATCTTCGTAGGCATTAGTGCAATGACATTCAGAAGAACACTGGTGGCAGGGTGGGCAATCTGTTACCTTTCTTCCAATCTGAAAAATTCTGGCATAGCAATACTCAAACTCCTATGTATTTATTACTGGTGACTTGCTTTCAAGAAAAACACACTGGGGGCTGGGGGTATAGCTCAGTTGGTAGAGTGCCTGCCTCGCAAGCACAAGACCCTGGGTTCAATCCCCAGCACCCAAAAGAAAAAGAAAAGAAAAGAAAAACACTGGAGTAGAAGTTTCAAAGGGTAAAAATGAGTGAGTTTAAGCACCAAAGCTGAGGAAGGAAAATATTGAAGTTCCCAAAAATCCTATAAGGCACTGGCAACTTTCCTTTTTACAAGTTTGCATCTGGAGGGCCAGTCCTTTCAATGCTGATTACATTCTCTTAAATGATGGAGGGCAGAATTTTCATCTTAGGGGTCAACATGAATGCCTGATGATCGATTGATTGAGATTGATTGATTGGCAATGGCTACCCAGAAGCAACATTGAAAGTGCTCAAATCAGCTGCCATTTTGTTGCCACTGTGTGTCATGGATGTGTGACACTGAAATTGCAGCAGGCATGTTTCATTTTTGACAGCCCTGTCCCAAACCTTGTTATTTTAGTTCAGTTATTTCTTCTCAGGGGAAGATGGCATGTAATTAGACATGAATAATAGAGAGAGACCAGTAATAGCACAAGATCAATTTAATTATATTTTCCCATTAAAACTGTACTATATTAGAATAATAAAACACACTGAAAACCTCATTCTTACTCATAAACAGTGTGTTATGCAAATTAGAGCCTGGTTCAAGAGAATATAAAATCCAAGGTACAAAGCTAGTGTTTTCTTCTATACAAGTTTCACATTTTTTCCCCTTAATGTATAACTCTCAATAAAAAACAGTTACACTGATTCTTCCCTTCCTTTCCTCTGCTTGTAGAACACTGACTATCTCACAAGTGGTTGGAAAGACTTGGGCATGGTCTCTGGTTTTAGGGACTAAAAGTTACAGGCTCCTGCCAGAGTCAACCAGGATGCTTCCTCCTCCTAGCAGCTGGTTCAGCTCTCCTCACAAGGGAGAATGACATTCCACTACCCTCAAGGAAAGCCTAAATCTGTCCTTCCCTCTGTTGCATTCTTACTTTTTCCAGAGTAAAATAATACAAAGAGAAAGTTGAATGTCTTCTCCCAGCCCGTCCTCAAGCCTGCCAGAACTTAGAGCCAATCACGATTCTGTTGGGTGAGTCACAGAGCTCTTTTCTCTTAGAGAGGCTTAGCCAGGGCATAAAACAAAATAGAAAACATAAAAGATCATCTATTAACTACCCTGCGAGCTTATCAAGTTCTCAGGTTGCCTCTGAAATAGGTTTTCCTTTCCCTTTTCCTCTGTAAGGGCATTGGAGTAGAGAAGTTTAGGACAGATTACCTCGCAGGAAAGGACAGATTTACAAATTGCCATCTACTAAATGTGGGGACTGAATGAGAGAATCTGGGGAAAATTAATTCCAGAGAAAGACATCATACACTTAAGGAGGTAGTTACTCCAAATACTGACAACTATGCTCCAGGAAATGGTGAGATAAATTGATGGTAACAAAGTAGAACTGGCAAAAAAAAAAAAAAAAAAAAGTGTGGAAACAAATTCAGTTTTGAGTGTGACCTCAAAGCAAACAATAGATCCTCTCTCTTTCCCACCAAGAGTGACCGAGTGCTAAAGAAAGAAAAGGTACTTTATGCCTTCATTCCGCCAACATTTATTGGGCACCAAGGTGGAAAGAACTCACAGTATAGCACAGAGTAAACCAGCACACCCAGAATTCACATTTCCATTCACTATGGTAAATAACATCATCAACTAACACAACCCCCTCCCTCTTAGGGAACAGGCACAATCCCTACACAAAATTGTGTCTCATTTGAACCCAACACACAAGCCTGTGAGATTGGCAAGTACCTTTCCCAGTTGGTTCACTGATGAGAACTGAAGTGTTTGGGACACAGAACAGAATTCTTCAAACAAAAAGTTTTTTAAATTCAAATTAAATCTTCAAATGATGCCCTTCTCTCCAGTCACAAAATCTCAATCCCTATTTTACCTTTCACAGGCTGCCCCACCAGAGTCTGAGGTTCCTCGAACTTTTACTGAGAAATTCACAAGAGAAAGAAATAGTTTTCAAACATTACAGGTATTATTAAGGGCCACTTCACCAATGCCCTGCCTCCAATTTAATGGGAGCATTTTTGGCTGTTTTTAAATCCCTACCATAGTTGTGCCAAAATAATCTTCCTCATGTTATCAACCACAGCTTCTTAAAGGCAAAAGCCACATTGCCCCTATGCTTAACAAGGTGACAGACTTTGGTAAGCACCAGTTAAAAAATATGTATTTCTCTATTATTATCAAATCAAGATCCTCAGTTAACCATACGACCATCTCTACTTGCCACATTTTAGTCATTATTTTCAATATTGCATTACTACCCACCTCAAGAGACAAATTCCCTTACTAGATGTTTGCTCCTGCAGTTCCCTCGTCTTATCCCCACACTGTTAATCCATGCCCATCATCTGGCCTAGAACAAGCCATGGAAATATATTTGCAGTAATGGAGAAATTGTCCTCATGATCTTTTCTGGTCTAATAAAACTTTACTCTCAAAATATCACATGTGTACCAATAAATTTGGATTGGTAATTAGCTTCATATTACTTTTGAAAATGATGTACCTTCCATTTTACAGTATTATATATGTACATATGTATGTATGTATGTATATACGTATTTAAACCAGAGATTGAACTGAGAGATGCTTAATCACTGAGCCACATCCCAGCCCTTCTTTTTTATATTTTATTTTGAGAGAGGGTCTCGATAATTTGCTTAGGGCCTCAATAAATTACTGAGGCTGGCTTCAAACTCATGATCTTCCTGCCTCAGCCTCCCAAGCTGCTGGGATTAAAGGCATACACCACCATGCCTGGCCCACTTTACAATCTTATTCCTCTACCCCTCCCCAGCCAAAAAAAAAAAAATTTAACCTAAGAAAGATTAATCACCATTAATCCTTTAAAATAATTCTCTACACTATGTCTAATCTACTATAGTCTCAGTAGCTTTGTCTTGAAATAGTAACACTATGTCTGTAACTAGACAGAAAGTCTCACAAGTACAAGTTATGTCACATCCCAAACATACTTCATACAGTCCAGTGATTTAATAACTTGAAAACTACGTGCCTTGCCTTTTTGAGTCTGGATTCTTTTTAGATATGGAGAAGAATAGGTATTTACTTGAAATTAAAGGAACTCATTGAACAATGAGAACATTCTAATTTAAAATACTTGTAAAATACTTTGAACCTTATAACTTCAAAAGAAAATTCAGCATGAACTGTCAAAACAAGTTACCATAATAAACTTTGCAAGTCACAAAAACCATCTTTTGTATTTCTAAAAGAGGCAAAATTTAGCAAGCAAATAATAAGATGGACCCATAAGAAATTTTAAGCGTACCCTAATATAGAAACAAACTAAAATACAAAATCTGAGAGCTGGGGAAGTAGTTTAGTGGTAGAACCCAAGCTTAGCATGTACAAGGTCCTGAGTTCAATTCCCAGCACTGCCACAAAACGGGAGAAAAGAGTGTGTGTTTATAAACATAATTCCAAGGTAGATTAAGGAAAATGTTTTTAACCAAGAATCAACTAACTTATTCAAATTGGATTTGTACAAGATATACATTTCAGGTATTTCATCAACTATTCCTATTTTCTGGGAATTCTGCCACAAACTCAGGTCAAGTTATCTTTTAACTGTCATTTCTGCCTCACCTGATACAACTACACACACACACACACACACACACACACACACACACACACACAGGCTGACTGAACATGAAGGCGTGCCTGACCCAAAGAAAGTTATTCAGAAACTGGCCAGGAGCCTATGGCTAAAATGATAGACTCAGCCAATTTGATTCTTTCCCTCAAGAACGGAAATCAAGAAACCCTGAAAGAAGACACCAGTTAGATGTCTGACCAAGAGGGACACTTAACATCATGGGCTAAGTCTGCCACAGACAGCCCAGAGAGTTCCTAACCTGGGAGTTTGAGGACATGGACATCCTTACCTCTTACCTCAAGTAAAACAGCTGACTTGTAACCACCACCACCACCACCAAAGGTCATGACAGCAACCTAAGTTAAATTTTTATGGAAAGACATGTTTACTTAGCTAAAATATGATTACCTTCTTTTAGACTAATGGGAGGAAACAGCTTATTTCATTTAGTAAGACATCTGAGGTATAGTTTTTAAAGAAATGCATTTATCACTTTTCAACTTCTTTCCTCTAGACTTCAGGTTTCTCATCAATAAGATGAAGTCAATTTATGAGAACATCTCTAAATTCTCATCTCTGGTTTATATACAGACAGCATCTGATGTATGAATTTCTCTCTTACAGACAAAGCAAGACAGTTTGGCAGGCAGTACTGGAAAACATTTGTTACTATATGGGCTGTCACATTATAAAATCTCATCCTATTAAATATTAAATTCATAATTAGAACTAACAAATTTCACGATTAAAAATTTTTTTGGTGTGG
This sequence comes from Sciurus vulgaris, assembly GCF_902686455.1. Classification (NCBI taxonomy): domain Eukaryota; kingdom Metazoa; phylum Chordata; class Mammalia; order Rodentia; family Sciuridae; genus Sciurus; species Sciurus vulgaris. The sequence goes on from NC_136464.1 coordinate 82,760,200, forward strand.
GGAGGTAATGTGTGGTACTGGGGATTCAACCCAGTAACACAATTCCCCTGAGCTACATCTCCAACCCTCCCCCCCTTTTTTTTTCCAATTCTGAGACAGCATTTTGCTATATCACCCAGTCTGTCTTTTAACTTGGGATCAAGTCACTCAAGTTACTGGGATTACAGATGGGCACTGTGCATAAAAATTCTTAAATGAATCAGTTCCCAGGCTATCTCACTTTTGTTAGATGTACACAGAATATTAAAATTTCTCAAACTGTTTTATTTCTACATTTTTTCATTAAAAATACATAGTTATACTCAATGTCCTGCCTCTCCCTTAGTTTAAAGAAACTAAAAAGCAGTTTAAATGATTATTCAAGTAATCATTAGAGGAAATATTTAGATGAGAACCCTAACCTTAACTATAATATTTTCAATACTTCAGTTTGGGAGGTGAAGGCCATGGTAGCAGTACAAGACATGGGAACTCAAAATACCTATCTGGAATATTCTTGTTATTCAGGCTTTAACATAAATAAAAACAGCATTTATCTCAGGGTCTAAAACTGTAACCATTCAGTGAATGAAGTTGCTCAAGAAATAGTTTTTAAAGAATGTCAGGAGAAATTGTGTAGGATGACTTGGAAATGAGCAAGAAACTCCAAGGTGTTTTTTTAGTGGTATGCTAGACATTATCTGGAGAGGGTGCTGGGGATTATCTGAGTCACTAAGGCTCTGTGCCTCTCTGACTGTATCACTGGCAGGAAGTTCCCAGCAATTGTCCACATCAGTGTAAATAAACTTTGTCCTGTAAAGATGCCTGGAAGAAAAGATAACCCCAGACATTTCATTTTATTATTCTATGGTCATCAACTAATTTTGTTATCTACTGATAATTTCAGGGTTCTTGGATTCTTTTTCTAGTTCCTCAAATTCTCCTTTAATTTCCTCCAGAACTTTAAACTTCTCAAAATATGAGCTTATGATTTTGTATTCAGACCTTGATAAGATGTCTTTGAAAGGAAACAGTACAGACATTAAAAAGGAATAGGGGGGCTGGGAATGTAGCTCAGTGGCAGAGCACTTGCCTAGCATGCGTGAGGTTCGATTCTCAGCACCTCATATAAATAAATAAAGTAAAGGTCCATTGATGACAAAGAAAAATATTAAAAAAAAAAAAAAAGGAAGGAATAGGACCAAATGATTCCTCTTTCCAGAGACAAATGGTAGGAGGTTAATTGTATCATTAATTTTTCTAAGTAAGAAAACCCATCAACTGAAAATTCAACAGAGGAATTTCTTGATATAAGTAAACATAATGCATGAAAATACACTTACACAAAGAATTTAAACAGTTAAAATCACAAAGATTCTTGCAAGTAACAGTCCCCTACTGAGACTTAAAATAGGGATTTATTTATGTAATTTAGAAAAAGTGTAAATTTAAACACAACTTTTCAAAGGTACAAAAATTCATGAATACGTAAAACTGCCCCTATTGCAATCACATAGTTACTTTGGAGAAGTGAAGGTTTCACACACTCCTGGACATGCCTGGGAGTCACCTTGGTCACCCCTTATCCCTCTTCAATTGCCATTCTTTCCTCCCCTACCCCCATCCCTAGATGTCAGTCATATTCCATTGAAAACCCATCTTTGCCTGCAATTATCTTTGTTTCTTTGCTCCAAAAATGTCTCATAGCCTTTAATATGCTGATGGTTACTATGAATCTCCAATAATACACAATCTCTTATTTCTCAGAACTCCAAGTAAATTAATGTCCTAGAGAAACGAACTCACTTAACTAGGCTCTTGGTTTCCACTGCACGTATTCCTCAGCCAAAAAACAAGTGTCCATCCACGTCAGTCATATGCACAGACAGAAAAAAAAAAGTCTCATCTGACTCTGAATCTAAGGACATAAAGGACTGCCCAAGAATCATTCATACATTTGCTTACTGCCATGATGTCCTAAATCCATAAGGTTAAAACAGAGACAGTCAAGGTTTACAAAACCTTGTGCCCCTCAGGAGGCCCAGGTTAAGAGAGAAATCCTCAAGTGCTTTGGTTATTTAACAATATATTGGATTTACAATCATACAAGTAAAAAAAAAAAAGCAACTTTCTGGGCTGGATTTTTTATTTCCTCTTTTGGTGAAAATCTTTCTAGAATATATTATACATTTTTTCCCTTTCCCCCTTTTGCAAAAGTAAAAGTTCTTGGAACAATATTTAGAAAATAAAGATGCTCATGGACAAAAAAAAAAGAATAATAGCCTAATCCTTGGTAAGAAGCACCTACCACTTTGAACAATTTCTTTTCAGTGTTTTGACACCATTATCAGAAGTGGCTCTTAGATTCCCTGATGTGTATCTTAAAGAACTGTACCCAGCATATAGTGTTAAATAAATGCTTGATTACTTTCTATATAATTTCTACATATTTGCTTGCATACTTTTGTATATTCTACATACTTATCTTTTATATCCTTAAGGACTATATATACTGTTTTATCTTTTCCATGTCACAACATATGAACATATTTCCAAGCAATTAAACTACTAACTATTTTTCTACATTTTTGTCATTGTCCTTATCTCCTTTTTTGGGGGGGTAGTGGGGGAAAGATGGATGGATTACTGCTTTGTGGAGGTCTGGGGTGATTTTTTTTCTAATAAAAGTTACTCAAGTTCACTGGAGAAGTTTGGGAAACATATTTGGGTTTTAACAAATTAAGTGCATATATGCATACAATTTCACAAGATATTTGCACTAATGGTGCATCCTAAATATTTTCCCATCTTCTTAAATATACTTTTGGCATACTTTCTGATTTTTAAAACAAGAAACCCTAAACCCAATTTATATATGGTCTTCGTGAGTCAAGGACATCATTAAAATTATCAGTTACTCAGTGGTGGAGTGACTGCCTAGGATGCACAAGGCCCTGGGTTCAATCTCGAATACCACACGCCCAAAATAAAGTTTTTATAATTATAAATTACTGTAACACACTACAGTTATGGGTAAAGATGATATGTACAGAAATCGGAACAAACAATTCTGGCAGATACCCAAAATCTATTTGGTTTGCTTTATTTAAGAAATTCCCAACATCAGGACTTTAAATCAGTGATCTCTCTCTCATGAAGGTAAGAGAGAGATAAAATGACTCTGATCAGTCTAGATGTCCTCAAAGTGAGTTAACAATTCAAACACATTTTCCCAAGTCCCATTCCCATTCCCTATACAAGAATAAAAAGAATTATTTTCTATTTTGAATTAGGTGATTTCAAAACAATCTCTGATTTTTTAAAATATATTTTTAGTTATCAATGGACCTTATTTTATTAATTTATTTATACACAGTGCTGAGAATAAAACCCAGGGCCTCACACATGCCACTCTTTTCCACAGTCAGTAAGAAACACATATCCCACTGACACCTCCAAATCTATATTTGGGGGCTGAGAGATGGTTTACTTCAATACCTACAAAATTCTCTTCCATTGTTCATCACAAGACATTTCTACATTGGTCACAGTTTCCCCACACTGAGGCTTAACTGATTCACTATGACCCAATTTCATGCCCCACCAACTCCACAAGATTAAACACGCTTCTTAAAAAGATTATAATTGTTTGGTGACTGTCCCTTAATAATGAATCAACTTCTTCATTAAATCTGCTCCAAAATGCATTTCATATTTGATAGGCACACTATTAAACAAGTGGGACAGATATCGTTAGGAAAAGAGAGGGTATGTTTACCAGAACTAGCCTCTAACCCTGTTCCTATAAAGTGGTCATCCAGTGTTCTAGTTACCTAAGCAGATGTAAGCAAGTTATCTTTTAAAATTATCTTTCACTGACAATCAGAAAGAGTATGAAAACCAGCAGCACCATAAACAACAGGCAAAAATCTATAACCATTCATCCACAGAACTTGTAAATCTATCTTCCACTTAGCAAAAACATTCAACAAATTCTCTAAAACAATTGGATGCTCTTAAATAATGTTTTTTCATTCACCAAAAATTCTTTCCCTCTATGGGAACTGTTGGAATTCAGATATATAAGATTATTCAATATCTTTTAATTTACTTAATTCTGGAGAAGTCTGTTTCCCAAATACATGCCAAGGTACCAGTGACAAGTCCTATGTAGGCAATCAGTTTCATCAGCATGATAGAGCTGCTTAAGGAAAAGACCATTTTTGAAAACAGCCACAAACTGGTTCTGAAGCTTCATGGTGTGTTGTTTTAACTCAATTACATCAATCCTCCAAACATCTCCCTCTGAAAGGCCAAAATCACTCTTTAGAAAAATAAATATGCCACGAGGCCCAATGGTGCACACCTAGAATCCCAGAGACTCAGGAGGCTGAGGCAGAGGATGGCCAAGTTGGAGACCAGCCTGGGCAACTTAGAAAGATCCTGTCTCAAAATTTTTTAAAAAGGGGGACAGGGTCGGGGTGTAGGTCAGTGGTACAGTGCCCCTGGGTTAGATACCCAGTACTGCAAAAGAGAGAGGGGGAAAGAAACAAACATGGCTCAGTCAAACACATTAGACTAAAGTCAACCGTAAATGGGAAGAAGAAAAAATGGCCCCAGCCTTGAGTTCAGAGATGTGGGCTGAATCCAGTCAGTTGACAATCTGCCTTCTACTCTGAGAATGTCTTTGTTCTCTCTGGGACTTGAAGAGAGAACAAGGGGGTTAAATCTGTAAATGGGGGAGTTGGGTGATATACTCTCTCTCATCTGTGATTCTGGATTAAAATGATTTACACTTACAATTATTCCACTTATTCTAACTATTCCAAATTATGATCAAGAGTTGAGTTTGATTACTGTTGATTTAAAAATTGCTATGGGAGGCAATGTAGTGTAATGTTAAGAGACAAGCTTTCAAATTAAGAAATGTAAATATGACACCTTGCAAAAGATATTGAAACTCAGAGAGCTAAGTTTCAGACCACATGGTTTTTCATTTGCTGTGAGATCTAACAATGATCTCATTTAATTCTGACCCTTGAGTTCCTCAAAGGCAAAATGGGAATAAAATCACTGACCTCAGAGAATTCTTGTGGAGACTAAAGTATGAGGACGTGGTATAGGCTTTGGAGTAAATCCTGGATCTACTACCTAATAACCGTGGGCTCTTGTGTACTCTGTTAAACCTCTCTAGCTTCCTCATCCACAGAACTCAGGCAAGCTATACCAATTTGATGAGCAGTGACTCAATACAATTTAGATGATGTTAATATTAGTGCAGACCTAATTATTAATGAGTGTTTCTGCCCCACTGGCCTCTTCAGATAAACATTTTCAAAAGCCTAGTAACTACACCCATATCAGATCACCTTGACAAAAATAATTAGTTAAAAGGAGTAGAGTTCATTCATTAGTGACAGCAACGGACATTTTAACAGTCTTTCAAAATAATCTGAAAATTGATGTTAAAAAAATCTTAATAGCACTGACTAGTGAAGTGGAATATACATAAAGGTTTCCAGGTGTGTCCCACAGTAAATCAACAGTCCAGAGGATTAAGTGGCAAAGCCCAGGTTTCAAACTCCAGGTGACATGCAGAAACATCTAAGCCAGAAACAACAACAAATCCAGTACCAGTTTTTCAAACACCCTCACAACCTCTCATGAAGATAAAACTTTGGAAAGACAGTAAAAACTAGCAAACAACATTTGTAGAAACCTATTGAAATCATTAGAAAGTTTAAGACCTCAATAACAGATTGGTAAACATGCATGAAGCTGAGACACAAATGTCTCAGAAACCCACCATGCAGGTAAAAAATAGAGCAATGCGATCCTTTACCTACAATCAGCTGCAGGTCCTCTGAAGCTCACAACTTCCCACTAACAGACACTCAGCACAGTCCTCAAGGATCACAAAGCTCCTCATCCAGCAAACTGAATGGTCCCCATGCTCATGGTGGTTAGCTGGCAGTTCTTGGATTTTAATGGGTGGTCAGGGCTCAGAATCAAGATTGTGAACTTCTTTCAGGGAGGTGACTTATGAATGACTAAACTGTACTGCCCTGAAATAAAATTTGGTTAAAATACCTTAATTTTATGTGAAAATATTTAAATAAAATGTGATATATTTAATCAGCACTTTTTCACAAATGCAAGCAGAATAGAAACTATGTTAATCAAGCTAACTTCTAAAAGATGACTGGTCATTCACACAGTACATGTTTTAAAATCTAGTTTTACAAAGCCCAAGAGTAAACCTCTCTAAATGTACATATATCTAGATACAGACGTTATCCTGCAGGTATATGGAGGCATGTGGAAATAAGGCACATATTGATATCCCTCTCACTGCTGTTTGTGAAAGTTTTAGGTCCAAATAGGGGCTGGTTAAATAAGTTTTGGTCTTTCCATAGATTGATATTATAGAGCTACTAAAACAATTAATATAGGTCTCCATGGGCTGATATAGAATTATCTCCAAGAAGAATTATAAAAGGAAAGGACAAAGTTTAGAACAGTATGCATATTATACACAGAAGATGCTTGGATCTGCACAGAACATTCACGGAAAAATACAAATTAGAAAACTGAAACTTTTGTGCTGGGCATGGTGGCACACGCCTGAGCATAATCATGAACAGCTCAGGAGGCTGAGGCAGGAGGATTGCAAGTTCAAAGCCAGCCTCAGCAACTTAACGATGCCATGAACAATTTAGTGAGACCCTGTCTCAAAATAAAAAATGAAAAAAAGGGCTGAGAATGTGGCTCAGTGGTTAAGCACACCAGTACCAAAAAAAGAAAAAGAAAAAAAAAAAAAAAAGAAAACTGAAACTTTCTCTGGGAAAGAAGGGAGAATTGGGGTAAAAAGGAAGATTTTTCAATTTCTTTATACTTCTGTGTTGCTTTGCCAACTTTTTAAAGCCATGTGCATGTATTTTAAATTTATAAACAAATAGCAATTTCTCTTTAATAAAAGAGCCAATATTCCTTGCCTGTCAGTTTTCCTTTAATTTTGATCCCAACGTATGAAATGACAAGAAGACCAAGGCAGGAAGATGTTGCAGCTACTTGCTCCTGTATAGAACTGCCAACTACCTTTCTTAACTGTAAGTACATCAGGCAAATGCTTGGCAATGGCCTGCAGGAAACAGGCCCACAATGCATTCGAAAAGTCCATTTTTGTACTCTGGCATAAAAGATTCTTTAATGGTTCTAAATGTCTTGTTGCCTTGATTGTCAAACTGGCTGTAGTGCCAAGCACATTCACTGTAAATGGCATAAAAAGCACTCTGCTGGATGAGGGCTGTTCTTTATGTCCCAGCCAAATGCCTAGGGAACTGCCTCAACCTGTTCACATCAGTAAATATCAACACACAGCTACAGTAAACAGAATCACATGATGTATTCTGCCACCACCCCTACCCTATGCCCACCATACCCACCACCATCAAACACCATCCACAAAAGTAATGAAGCACACAGTACTTGGAAATGCCCCTAAATGGTCCATTCTTCAACAAAACTTAGGCCAGCATAAATAGATGATAATGTGCAGTGGCTGTCATATATCCCTATTTGGGATATATGACAGTCAAACATAGCTGCCACATTTAAAGAGACAATTCCCATTTAAAGAACATTTTTCAACATTCCTATGACACATTCCAGGTGGTCATATGATGTTGGGAGAATAAAAACAGCTCCTACTTACTAGCACCTAGTCCTGGCTACCATCCCAGATCCATTCAGCATGAGCTGTGCAAACTTAGACAAATTGTTTAGCCTCTCTGATCCTGGAGGTCCCCATTCACAAAATGGTACCAATAATGCCACTCACCTACAGCTCATAGAGCTGCAGTGGGGATAAGGCACATAAAGCTGTTGGCATGCAGGCAGCCCTCCAGGCAGGTTAATTAGAATTGCTGGCATCATCTTCAGGCATGAACCTGCAATAGCCTCCTCTTTGGTCTCCCAAATTCCACACTAGCTTCCACTTATTAGTGAAAGTGACCTCAAAAGGGCACCAGGGTGAAATGATTCTAATTTCCTCCCCCACTTCCCACAGAAAAGTGACAAGTTCCCAATACCATCAGAACTAGGTCCAGAGTCCTCAAAGCAAATCTCTCCAAGCCTTTCTTTAATCATCGTCACTAGAAGAACTCTGGATCCACTCCTGACTCCCCCCAGAATAAGAGCAGTCTCTGCCAGTTGCTCCCAGTGCTCCTTTGCTGGACTTCCAACACTTAATATCAAGTTCTAAAGAAGGACCCTTCTGCACTGGAGGGTCAGCTTCACCCACCACCACACTGCTGGTACCTGACCCAGTGACAACCAAATAGCTGTGGACTAATAAGAATCACAAGTGTTACAACACAAATGGCCCATAACAGTGGTAAAGCTGGGAGACGGGACAATGGGCTCCCAGGCCATCAAGCTGAACATTGCCCTGTAGAACTGAATAGAACCAGTGAGCTTCTGTAAGGTAAGTCAAGAGCAAAGTGGGCACTGGTTACATTCCAGAACCTTCAGCTGACCCATGCAGATCGGATGATCCATCCATCTACCCTTAACACTGTGCATACCTGAAGCACAGGACTCCCGGCTACAGGTTTCACTCTGGAAATAGCTATTTACCTATCTGAATGTGAACCCCGAGTTCTTTCTGGTTTTTCTTTTCCTCTTGGGCTGCTAAAAACACTCAGAGTGAAAGTATGCTGATATCACCCTTCAGGGAATTCAGTTTCTAAGAAAAGCCCACTTGTTTTGAATTGGACATGATAAAGAGAATACAAACTTCAAGTTGAGGGTTAGAGAAATAAAACCCTAGGTCTGGATCTCTTTCTATTCCTTGCTTCTCCAATCAATCTGTGTGGGTATGCTGGAATATCTTCTCTTATGAACTATGTCACAGGAGGAGATCCCTTCCATCCTTCAGAGGGAAAAGTTCACAGCCAAAAAATTCAAGTTTCCTCTCTTTTTAAATATATTTTTTAACATGGCAAAATATACATGATAAAATCTATCATCCTAACCATTTTAAGTATATTGTTCTGGGCATTAAGGACATTCATATTGCTGTGCAGCCATTATCACCACTATCTGCCTCCAGAAAGTTTTCATCATCCTATTCTGAAATTCTGTACCCATTAAACAATAGTACGCCATCCTCCCTACCTCCAGCCCCTAAAAACCACCATGATTAGCCTACGTACCTCATATAAGTATTTGTCCTTTTGTAACAGGCTTATTTCATTTAGCATAATGTCTTCAAGTTCATCTGTGTTGTAATGTGTCAAATTTTTCCTCCTTTTTAATGCTGTATAATATTTCGTTCTGTGTCTATAGTGTATTTTGTGTAGCCATTCATCTGTCATTTAAATTTTGAGTTCTTCCAGCTCTTAGCTATTGTGAATAATTCTGGTATGAGCATAGATGAGCAAATACCTCTCTTTAAGATCCTGCTTTCAATTCTTTGGGGGTTCATATACCCAGAAGTGACATTGCAAAATCAATTCTACTTTTAATTTTTTGAGGAACTGTCACACTGTTTTCCATAACAGCTATAACATTGTAAAAGACCCACCAATAGCACCCAGGATTCCAATTTCTCCACTTCCTCACCAACACTTGCTATTTTCTGGTTTCACAATAATAGCTGTCCTAATGCCAATTCTCTATTTTTTAAATTTAAAACTGTTTAATTGAATTAAGTTTCATATCTCATCTCTGCACTCAGGTAAGAATGTCAGAAAACCTGCTTTTCATAAGTATATTGAATATTCACCTTCTGAAAAGCAATTTTAATAAAGCAGTTGAGACTTATTTTTTAAAAAACTTTGGAAATAAAATGTGCATGAAAATCTAAAACAGCCATTTCTAAGATAAAGAGCCTTTCCTAAACCTCAGTTTCTTCACCTGTGAAATGGGACTTTCAATACCCAGATCTTAGAAGTTCTTGGGAGAATTATATTTCACAATGGTAAGAAGCAGCGAGTGTGGTGCCCAGCACCTAAAAAACACTAAATGAATGACAGACGATGAAAGGAGGAGGAAGTTTCATCATTACTGAAGACCACTAAAATTTAAGTCACAGCAGACCTCATATGTACTACCTAAATAATCCTTTCCTCCTCCATTCAGAAGATCTTATCTTACTACAATTGGGTGTATGCTCCCCAAACTTCAGGGATGTCACTGTAACCAAGACAGCACTATTGCATTTTCTAACATGGATTTTATACACGCACACACACACACACACACACACACACACACACACACTTTCTCTTTCTTTCTCTCTCTCTCTCTCTCTCTCTCTCTCTCTCTCTCTCTCTCTCTCTCTCTCCCCCCCCCTCCCTCTCTCTCTCTCTCCCTCCCTCTCTCTCTCTTTTTCCAGAGTAGGCAGGATGTCAGAAAAAAGCAGTGATAGCACAGCAAGCACAGAAGTACACCTTTTTTCACAGTTTGAAAAAGTGATAACAAGAACTTGTCACATATTTTAAATTATCCTTAATCTAGTTATAGAGCAAAGGGGTAGAGGCCATTTGTGAGACACGATTGTTTTTCCCTCTTAGTTAATTAATTTAAAAGTTAGTGCCAAATGGAGATGTTTTAAACATATGGCTTGGGCTAAATTCACATAGTATATTTAAAAAAACAACTTGATCTGTTGAAAACTGTCTACATGTCTTTTACTTGAAATCTTTATCTGATTTCTCACTTAAATTCACAGCATTTGTGGGAAAGTCTTACAGTCATGTATCCCAAACTCTCCAAATAACTGCTGTTAGTTCTGTGTCTGAAAATTTACTAATAAATTATCATAAAAATATAAAATACTTTGGAAGCCAAAGCAATTATAAAATGGGATGTATAAACACTTCACATTTAAACAAATCAAATAAATGGAAAGAGATTTTAAAATATAAGTCAAATCAAAAGGATGCTAATCCATCATCAAAACACTTCAAGACCCTTGACATATAGGCACAGGCCCTCTCATGCCATCAGGCATTTTTCTAAACATATTACATTTATTAACACTTTCATTCTACATAAGGTTTGGATTCCACTAATATTACAATGCATTTTAAACTACACCTTAAAATTCTGGCACATTATTTATATACTCTACTGAGAAATATTCAGGTAAAATAACACTCCAAAACCTTGATTAGATCAGGTTTCTAGTCTTCATCTTTCCATCTTAGCTATATAAGCCCAGTAACTGCTTTCTTCCATCCAAAGAAATGGTTCAAAAATTGGGATACCCTGATAATGGCATTAGTTTAGGTTTATTAGTTTGGGTTTAATCAGGAAACTCTTTTTTCTTCAGTAATTGTTTCTTTAAAATGATTCAAAATTACTTTCCAATTTCCATAAGGCATATGGGTATGTAATTCTAAATCTTTCTCTAGTGGTTCAAGATTTAACGAGGCATCTCAGCTGGTTTCTCAAAGCAGTCCCAGGAAGGCTCAGAGTCACTTCAGGAGAGTCCATCATCACCAAATCTCCTTGATTACCAGGATCAGTCCAAAGAAACTAGGCTGAAATCCCACCAATAATACAAGGCCTGCAAGATAAATCCCTAAGGCTAGCTTCACCACTCTAGAACAGAAAGTATGCACACTCCCTAAAACCATCCTCAGAGTACTTGGTATTTTATTCTTCCTCTTTCCCCTGAGTTTTCATTCATCCACCAAGAAGAAACCAACAATAATATTAGTGTAAGAAACAGGGTACATGCCAGGCATGGAGGTGCACCACCTATAATCCCAGCAGCTAGAGAGGTTGAGGCAGGAGGATCACGAGTTCAAATCCAGTCTCAGCAACTAAGCAAGACCCTGTCTCTAAATAAAATATTAAAAAGGGCTAGGGATGTGCCTCATGGTTAAGTGCCCCTGTATTGAATCCCCAGTACCAAAAAATGAAAGGAAGAAAGGAAGGAAGGGAAGGAGGGGGCATCTTAACCAGTCACCTTCTTCACCTTGTCCTCTTTCTTGGTGTTTTTTTTTTTTTTTTTTTTTTTTTTTTTTTTTTTTTAAATACAAATCCCACCCCAGAGGCAGCCTAAAGTCCTTCTGCCTGGTATTGACATCATTCAGACTAGGGTGCTGTTTTGTTTCAGAGTTACATAACAGAGAGTCTCTGGTTCTCAGAACTACAATCTCTAGCAAGGGACCGTGGTCACACAGCTTTGGTCACCTCCTAAATCCCACTGTAGGGTTTTCACCCCTATAGACTGTTTCACTGCTGCCCTGGGTGGTGAAGCATGGTTCAAGGCACCATGACATGGCTTGGGAGTCCTGACAATTTACCCAGGGCAGCTACGGTTAGATACCCTCACCCTCTGCTTCCCCCTTGGCTATTCTAACTCTATCAATTGTCTCAGTGTCCCTTAGAGACGTTTTTTCTTCCCCACACAGGATCACAAACTACACTTAGCTTATGTCAAGACTCTTAAGCTTCCTTCAAACTAAAACAGCTCTTCAGCATTTCTTTCACACTATTAATATTTTTGAAGAAGACATGCCAGTTGTTTGAGAGGATATCATTCAATTTGGACATTAATTGTATCTACTTCAATCTGTTTCCTTACAATTAGATTTAGGTGACATAAGAGCATGGGATCCAGAGGCACAGGACGTCTGCTGTCCCTCACTGGTGATTTTGATTCTTGTTTTAGGGCATTATCAGTTTCCCCACTAAACTGTTATTATTATTTTTTAATTAACCATTACTGTTACATTTGTTTGAAGAACAGTGACTCATTCTGATTTCAGAAATTGACCTATTCATCTGTTTAGCTTGTAAATATTAGCTAAGCACCTGCTACTTGCCAACTATTATGATGGCAATGGAGATGCTGCAGTGGGAAAAAACCTAAATCCCTTCCATGAGGGGGTTTACAGCCTACCTGAGAAAGGCAAAGAAAGGGCTAGTAAAGGATAAAGCATATACTGTGTGCTCTGGTGACAAGGGCTTCCAAGAGGATAATGCAGGTGCAGGTGGCAGAAGGAGAGTGAGGGAAGAGAAATCTCATCAGCAACTGCTCTTGTGGCCTTCAGTCCACTGCCCAAAACAGTGTAAAAGAGGTTTTCCTAAAGTGGGAATCGGATCTCATCACTCCCTGCTTCAAATCCAAGGCTGATCTCCTCTGTGGGCATTCAGCATCTTCACAGAGTGCCCCAGCCTCCTCCGTGCGTTCTCTTATAATTCACCCCACGGCTTCCTCTAAATGTGTGCTCTGTGGCCCTACACCTTGAGGCAGGAGGTAGGGTTAAGTCTGAGTTGGTGACTGTTGAAAGATAAGAATCACACACTCTAGGCTTAAGAAAAATGTCAGGAGGATGTTCCTCAGTCACATTCACTGTTCAGGACAAACAACAGGAGAGCACTGAACTGGTGCAGACAGATCTGATCCCAAGTGCTTTCTGGAAAGTAATTGAGACCCTCATTTGCTTGGTGAGGTGGGGGCACAATGCTAGGTACATTTTAAATAATGTGCAAACATCTTTGGCTAAGTACAAAAGGGAGCTGTAATAACACTGCAACCTTATGAATATATTAATTTCTAGCCCCCAAACATATATATATATATATACTGTTCCTCCCTTGACTTCTTTGCTACTCTGCCTGTGGAGTAGCCACCTTGCTATGTGTATCAATACAATAACTAATTCTTACTAACCCCCCTCTTTGCTAACTATATTTGATTTCTATCCTGATTTCTATCCTATTAAGGGACCCACTGAACCAGTGATTCATGTTCCCTTATCCCACTCAAGGAACTTCTTTCTCTTGTTCATTCACAGCACCTCCCTGAGGAAGTCCTTCAAGGCTGAGAAATGGAGAGTGTGGGAATGACTAGTTCACAAACTTTATCATTCAAACAACAAATAAAAGGGGCTCACAATTATCTAAATTTAAAAGGCAAGTGTTTACATTATCAATTTGATAAGTTCTGCATAAAATTTTTATTTTATGAAAAATAATACATTTGTTACATTTTTTAATTAGGCAGGGTTCTTGGTGAAGTATGTTATTTTTCCTTTTTTCCCAAGTTCATTAAGGAAATTAATTTACAGAGATAATTCTATATGGTTAATGCACAGACCAAGAAAAATTAGCAGGTAATTCTTGAGCTAAAATAACTTATAAACAAACATCACGAATATGGACAAAATGTGAACACCCACAAAGCAAGTAGTGCAGAATTCCACCTACGTCCATCTCCTGAGTCACACTTCAATCTGATTCAACAAGTCGTTTCTAAGTCCTTTTAAGGTGTTCTGTACTGCACTCAGTGCTGAAGGAGTTTCCAAAACGTGTGAGACAGGAGCTCCACTTTCAAAGAGGTTAGAAAATGTGGTGAGATGTTAAAACACATGGTATCATTAAAACCCTCAGGAAAAAAAAATCTTAGGATTACTTTCTGGATAATTAGACATAATTATACAAACAATTACAGTTTTAAGTATGGTTATTTAACAAAATTGCCCATCTTGCTTCACAGTCCATTTTTGTTGCGTGTACGCATGTTTGGGGGTTTTTATGTTTTCTTTTCTTTTTTTTTTTTTTTTTTTTTTTTAATAGAGGCCTTGCTTTGTGGACAGTAACTATGTCTTTACTACTTAAGATACTTGCAATTTAGAAATGTCTGGCAGCGGGCCTTACTTCCTCTCTGCCAACAGAATCTGAGCGCCCAGGCCCTGGCTGTTCTTTTATGAATTCCCTCATCCCCAGACAAGCTATCAGTCTATAGCTATGCTACGAGTGGTCAAAACCACTTACCTGGGTAATCCTCAATACTGTCTGTAAAATGATGACTTGAATTTCCACCTCTAGTCTCTCCCCACACAAAGAAGATTTACAAATGAAGGAAGAAAAAAGACATAAACAGACAGCAAGAGATGTTAGTAGAAAAAGCTGCATGCCTGAGTGCACCCCACAGTTGAGCTCCTAAGGGACACAAAGGGAAAAGGGGGCACAATCCCGCTGAGCACCTAGTCCCTCCATCTGTGCACATGAAAGAAGAACACAGTGCAGGCTCATGTGCCTTTCCTTCTTTCTACCTGGGAAGCTTCATCTTTCAGGATTGCCTACCAAGTGACAATTATCTGCCCACATTTCACGGTTTCCTAATCAGTTGTTCTAAAATTTGCCAAGATTCTGGAAGTTCCCTATTTAAAACTGTGTAGATACAAAATTTGTCACAGGAAAGTATTATGGGGGAAAAGGGAAGAAATACCTTCCTTTTCAGTCTCCAGATCCTTAACTTCACGTGTTTTTAAATGGATGTCCTCAAGACCTCACATGCTTTTTCTAAATTGGGTAAAAATGTGCAATTTTATAAAAGCACATCAACTTTTTTGACTTTAAAAACAGCACCAAAAAGTGGACTGATATGTCATGTGTTGGAAAGTGAACTCAAAACCCAAATAAGATTCTCAACACAAATCATCTTCTTCTAGGATAATGCAAACAGAAAGAAAGATAGTTCATCTCAACCTGAAATGTAGCTAAGTAACATACCAACAAGAAACCATGACCAATATAAAACACAGCTGCTAGAGAAAATTGTTCAACTTTCACAGAAGCATGTGGGAGAACAACTGATCCAACTCCACCTGGTACACGAGTACCACCTTACTGAAAATGAGAATCCTGTATCCCACAAGGAGCTATGAGCACCATTTGTAATATCTACAGAAAGCTCTACCCTGGGAGTAAAATTTTACATGTTCATCTTTCTTTTGCTATGGACAGGAAATGATTAGTTACCACCTGGACAGGAGAGGGGAAATGAACTTGCAGGCTGGTATGAAAACAACAAAATGCTGTTTTTCCAGAACAGTTGATTAAGAACACACTGTCCTAAGTACAGAGCAGTGAAACATTGCTTCCTAGTTCCTAGTTCCCAACTGAGGGAAGAACAGTGCTGCAGGCCTGGCCTGGTCACCCATGTGCAAACAACTTCCACAGTCACTGTCACTCTGACAGCCTCAGGGACTGAAGTCCTAGAGACATGGCAGGACTGAGGGCCATGAGCATATATGCCCTGTTGCCATGTATATCTAACAGAGCAGGTTATCAGGACTGTAGAGGTTTTTATCATGGGAAAGAAAGACGGCCATGCCAGCTGAGTAACTTGTCCTTGTACTATGCTGCCTTGAAGCTACAAATCCTGCCATGTTCCTGGTACCCCAGGAACAGGCTACATACACATGCCCTGAATAAGAAGGCTACATGAACAGTGACCATATTTCCTTGCCTGAAAATTGGGACACAATTTGACAAATATAAACACACTTCTGGAATTCATCATGTAGCATATGTGAAACCAGGACCAGTTCACAAAACTTACCTACATAGGGTGTGTCTGTTGTTTCCCACCTACCTAGCAAGGTTCCCAGGCCCCTCCCCAGCAGATCTGATTCAGCGAGTTGCTGTGTCTGGGTGGTGTCTGAGAACCTTGATTTCTAACAAGCAGCCAGAGATTCTTAAGCTCAGGCAAGTCTGGGGAACAGGGAACTAGACAATTATGCTGTAATAGCATCAGTATGTTAGCTTGTAAATGATAACAATAATGAATATCGGTCTTCTTTTAATACCCCAAATAATACCACTGTTTGGTAATATCCATTTTGAAGTGAGAGGTAACATGTACAAAGTTACACAACTAGTAAGTGATAGAGAGGAGATTCAAATAGAGATCTAACTTCAACAGCTGTACCATGGCCATTATAAGTACAGTGGGTTAGGTCTATTACATTCATTTTCAACTTAATGATATTTTCAATGTATGATAGGTTTATGAGGATGTAACTATCGTAGTCAAGGAACACATTCAAAAACTATCCTAGCTGCTTTTTCTATCACATCTAACTTGAATTTAAAAAAAAAAGAAAAGAAAATGAATGTTTTCTACTTGCTCTGCTTTAAAAAAAAAAAAAAAAGATTGATCTGCCATATGAATAGTACCCCTATGCCCACTCCCTTTCCAACTTCAGGTTAAATGAAAAACTCACCCAAGCTTAAAAGGACACAAAAACCAGAACCGAATATGCTTCATCCAACAAGTTCTTACTGAGGCCCTTCCTGTGGATACAGCAGGGAAGAGACCAGACACCTACCCTCCAGGAGCTCACACTTTCCTAAGAGGGCACACACTATTGACCAGGAAGAAAAGAAGGCCAAGGGTCCATCAGATGATACCAGGAGCTGGAAACTAAAAGAGGAGAGAAAAGGGGAACCGGGATTCAAGGTGCCAGGGAAGGTCTCCCTAATAAGGGGTTACCTGAGCAGAAGGCTAAGGGTGCTGGGAAGCAAGCCACAGGATAGCTGGGGGAAGAGCATCCCAAAGAGGAGGGAGAGTACCCAGCTCACCTCCTGGTCCCAAACCACAATCCTCCCAAACCTCCTATCAGCACAGATGGCTCCATGCTTCTTCCAGTTGCTCAGGGCTGAAACTGGGCTGGGAACTGTCTCCCTCCCCCACACCCCATCTCTACTGGCCTGGGACACTTTTCCTCTCCTCCTGCAGTCCTCAAGCTAAAAACCATGTCCCCAGGTGACTTTTCTGATCTCCCATCACATGCAGATCCCACACTGCACACATCATTCTCTGCACTTCTCCTAACATTAATCACAGCTGTAATTAAATCATTATTTCTGTAATTTAGTATCTGCTCTGTCCCAATAAACTAATCTCCATGAGGGCAAGGATTGTATAGGTTATACTCTTTGCATTTCTAGTGTCTGAAAAATGGTCAAGTTCACCACTGAGAGAGATGTGAAGAAATGCTTCTGAGTTTTCTCTGGATAACATGGAGTTATAGTTTTCCCCTGTATTGTATATGACACACAGATTTCCTTCCTGATAACAAAAGTTAGGAACTAGAAAACAGCCATACTCAAAAATGAAGTCCTGAAGTGGGCCCTTTGGAGTGTTTGGGTTCAATATCACTTCATCTTCCTATAATCTAAAAGCAAGACTGCCCCTCCTAAGACCACACAAGGTCATTCATAAACACCCCTTCAGGAGCAAATTAAAGTGATGTGCTGCGTGTCCACGATTATTAGCATTTTAAAAATATATAAAAATAATGGGTGCCCCCTACTCTGTGACAGGAAGTAAAAGGGCAGTTTTGCTAGAGTCTCACATACCACAGAATTTAAATGTTATCAGCAGCCACCATTAGTTAGCTTCCCCCTTGCTAGGTGCTAGATACACTGCTAAGTGTTATACACACATTAATCTCACATAACTGAGCTGCTCTTAGTGAACAACTCTGCAGAGCTCCAAACCTTTGCAAAGCATGCCATTTAGGACCCAGTGTCCCCATAACAAATGTGCCAACACTCAAAGTGCTGATACTGAGTGTGGGGCACTCAGCTGCTCTAGTCCAAGCTCCCCAGCTTACAGAAATAGACAGGGGAAGTGATGGACGAAAGATGGCGCAGCCTGTCAGTAGCTAAGTCTAGCCAACAAATTGATCGCTGTCAGGTCATCCATCCTTCTGACAGACTGACCCACCACTTGCAGAAGGTCCCTAAAACCCTCAGAGGAGGCTTCCTAAGGAACACTGCAATGTTACCAAAATCCCAAAGTGCTGCTTAGAGCAGAGCAAAAGCAAAACAGGACTCTTTCTTCTTGCAGCTGCCACTAATCTGAGTCCCACAACAAGCCTCTTGTCTCTGCACTCCCAAGCAGCTCTTCTGAGCAACAGAAGCCCAGGAACATAGAGGCCCTGGGTCCAGGCCAGCAGGACTGAGCTAAACAGGCTAAAAAGCAGGCTGCTGTGACACTCCTTTATCAAACACTCTGGAGGGCCAAAACCACAATTTTGCATGCATGATCACACTTCTGTACAAGAGCTGAGTGCATGGTAGAAGGCCTGAGCTGTGTGATTCATCCTGTACCCTGATCAGCACCCTGATTTTTATGATTTCTGTAGAATCTTAGTTATACTGAAATGAAGTTTCTGTGGAATCCAACCACCTCGCCCCTTCCTCAAATTATCCAGCTAACAACCAACAGCCTGTTCTAATATAACATTAGTCACCATTGGGCCTTGCAGGCCAGACTAGGCCAGCAATTACATGCTGTTGGTGATATGAAGTTCTTGTGAAGAATTAATTCTAAATGGTCTTATGTCATCTTCAGGGACTTCAACCTCCAACATGCTAAAACCCTGGAGGAGGAACACTCAAGAGAACTTCAGTTTTGACTCAGGACTCCAAAACATTGCTCCTCTGTTTACTGTAAACCCAGTTCAGCCTACAGTGGATTGAAGTCTACTTAATCCCCCACCACAGAACACCTCAGGGAGGACTCAGAGAGTGACTGCTGAAGGTGGACTCCCAACCAGCCCCAGCCACTCAGCCAGAGCTCCCACCCCCCTCAGGTTAGTCAGTGCCTGGGTCCCCCAGGGATGGTATGTGACAGCAGTGTTCTATTTAACATGATAGACTCATTCTCTGAGGGTTGTTTTTTGTTTTTTGTAAGTAAAAATCAAATGAGAATATACACAAGAGCACCTCAAATGCTGAAGGAGCTAAATATTCTAAGGGCATCATTTTGGGATGCTGACCACTCTTGAGAACTGAGATGTAGGAATATGATTTTACAGGTATCCAGCACCCTTGCACTAGGACTCAGGATACAGTAGAAAACAAGCCAGCCTGACTGAGCTGCACTGAGTCTAGAGCTATGAGCTGGGCAAGTGGCTCAAGCATCTACTCCTCTTGTTCATGCATATTCTGAGGTTAACATCCCTCATGGTATCATGAGCAATGTCAAGTGAGAAAAGGAAGTCACTCCTCGAGCATGGTAGACAACACAGAAGAAGCCATCAATAAATGCCCATCGCTCTTAGTACTTGTAAAGAACTTCCTTTCTTCAGGGTCAAGTGCTCCTTTTCTTTTTCCTTTTATTAATTTTTCAAATTCCTCTTTTGAAATTAACAATCCACATATCCTTTTATTCTAGGAATGCAGCCTATTTCCCCTAAGGGTCTGTGTGGGAAAGCATGCCAAGATATTGTGCCATAAGTATGCAGATTCCACATCCATGGACTTAATCACACTCAAAAAATACCCAAGGGGGAAAAAAAACTTTGTCTGTACTAACACATACAGACTGTTTTTCTTACCATTATTCCCTAAACAACACAGTGCAACAACTCTTCACATAGCATTTATACTGCATTAATTATTATAAGTAATCTAGAGATGGCAAAGTATACAGAGGGGTATGCACGGGTTATATTTTTATAACAAGGGATTTGAACATCTTCACATTTTGTTATCTGCTGGGGATTCTACAACAATTTCTTGTATACTAAAATTGTATGTTCAATCATGGTTACTCCAGCATTGTTTGTGAACTTCAGTGCAAAAATAACACCTCCTGATAACAATACTATTATAGCACTTAAAATGAAAGAGTTTGAGGGTTGGAGGTATAGCTCCATAGTAGGAAGCTTCCCTAGCATGTATGAGGACCTGGGGTTCAACCTCCATCACTAAAAGGAAAATAATAATAATAAAGATCTAAAACTTTTTATAGTATGATCAATCACAGATTTTTTTTTCCACAAAAAAATGTGCTAGACTAGCTGTCCAAATAGTTTATCAGTAATGAGAAAAAACAGGGAACAAGGGCACAAGGATGTGGTAGACAAATTAATCACCCCCATGCCTGCATCCTAACCCAGAACCTGTGAATACACTACCTTAGGCAAAAGGGGCTTTGCAGATGTGATAGGATCTTGAAATGGGAAACTATCCCACATCCAGCTGGACCCAATCTAATCACATGGGTCCTTAAAAATCAAAACACTTTTCTGGATTTGACTACAGAAAGGTGGTCAGAAAGATAAAGATGGAAAAGAGAGCCATCAGCCAATAAACACTGGCAGCCTCTAGAAGCTGGAAAACACAAGAAAACAGACTCTCCCCTAAAACCTGTGACCCATGATTTTAACCCAGTGTGACCCATGGCAGGCTTCTGACCTACAGAAGCATAAGAGAAAAAAACTTGTGTTGTTTTGTGCTGCTAACTTTGGGTTAGTTACAGCAGCAATAGAAATAATTACAGAGTTAGAAAGATGGATGAATTACTTATAATTTTAATCTTCCCAGATAATCTGAATCTTTACTATATATTTAATTTATTTTAACTGGGGGAAGGAAGAAATTCTTTGCCATTCCTTCTATGTCATGATTCCCCAACTACAAGAGTTTTCACATAATATTCAACTCCTTCTACCTGAAATGCCCTCAGTTCTCTCTTTTATACCAAAAACCCACTCACACTTCTGGCCCAATTCGATGATCCTCTCCTGCAAGGGCTCCCTCTTTGCTCTCTCCTGTGCTGAATTTATGTTGGGGGTCCTGTGGTTTGGTCCACCTGGCTGGATGGTGAATGCTTTAAAAACAGGGCTTGAGGCTCATTTTTCTGTGTGAACCCAACACCTCATAATAGGCATGGCCTATGGTTAATGATTAGTAAGTGTTTACTCAACTGGGTTGACTACTAGATATCACTAAACTCAAACCAATTAGTAAATCCTAGTTGTAAATTAACAAGGTATCTCCTGTTGGAGAAAGACTACTGTATTTTTTTTTTTTTTTTTTTTTACATTTTAGAATCTATGGGGGGGGCGGTCACTTCAAAGTTGTCATATCTAGTTTAAAACAATCTGAAATTTTAACTCCACTAGTGATTCTTTCAATGAAAGAGGATAGAGTGAAATTTAAGTTCATGTTTACACACAAAAGGCTGCATCCACCAAGACTAGAGCCAGCAGCTTGTTTCAATCTCCTAGCAGAATGCTGGAGATCATTAGCACACCCACCTCTACAGAAATAGTTATTTCCATGGCTCCAGGGTCAAAGTACTAAAGGAGCTGCACCCCTTAGTTTGAATGAGGCATCTTGAATAATTAGACTTAACAAATCCTTAATCCAACCATAGACATGTGGCAGACACACCAAATTCTTCACGGTTACTTAAACCAGCACACAGCAAATACTACATTTTGTTGGTGGTGTTGATGCTGTTCTCATTTTAAAGTCCTATTTATTGAGGTATAGTTCGTACAATAACCCATCCTTTATAGTGTACAGTTTTATGAGTTCCGACAAACATGCAGTAATCACCAGAAGTGAGATATAGAACACTTTCTTCATTCCCCCAAAGTTCTCCTTTATAATCAATCTTCTCCCCATCACCTGTTCCTTAAAATCACAATCTGTTTTTTGACCCTACACTTTTTCCTTTTCCAGAATGTTATTTAATGGAAGCTTAATTTTCCTACTCAGAGTTCGGTTTCACACAACATAATACATTTGTTGTTCTGTTACTAGTAGGTGGTGTTCCACTGACAGACATGTCAGCTTATCCATTCATTAGTTGAAGGACATTTGGGGTTTTTTACAGTTTGGGAAAAGGCTGTTAGAAATATTAGCCTACAGGTTTTTGTGGAACCAGAGCTTTTTGTTTGTCTTGAATAAATACCTAGGAGTGGAATTGCTGCTGGCTATGTGCTAAATGTATGTTTAACTTTCCAAGAAACTACCTAACTCTTCCCCAAAACAGCTGTGCCACTGCATGTTCCCACCAGCAATGAAAGAGGGTTCCATTTGCTCTGCATGTTTGCCAAGACTTGGTATTAACCATTTTTGTCCTGTTTCTCTGGGGTTTTATCCATTTTAGTGGATATATAGTGGTACCTCATTGTGTTTCTTTTTTTAACGTTTGCTTCTGGAATAATTCTAGACTCACAAAGACATTCCAAAAATAATTGGAGGTTTCCTGTGCATTCTCCACCCAGTTTTGTTGCAATTTACATTATCACAATTATAATTATCAAAAGCAGGAACTTGATATTGTACAATACATTAACCTACAGGCTTATAAGGATTTTACTAGATTTTGCTTTTTTGCACATGGTTCTATAAAATTTTACCATACGCATAGATTTATATAACCAATACTACCATTAGGATATAAACATGTTTCATCAAAGCACATTATATGTTATAAAGATCCTTTTGACATTATAGACATTCCTCTGCTGGAAGAACTTTGGTGAACAATGATGACTTTCTTTTGCCATTTTCCCCTGACCAAATTAAAAGCCACTGTCTATTCTCAGGCTATGTACAAACCATAGTTGACATATCAGTTCACTCTTGAATGCTACTTATTCTTTCTTTATTATATGCCAGGCCAGCAATAGTGGATAAAACAGAGAACAAGAAAACAATGATCCCTGCTTTTAAAAGAACTTGGAGTGGGAGAGAGATTTGCACACACATACAATAACAAACTGTGACAAGTATTATCTATTAATGAAAAGTAAAAAGTATAAGGAAAGATGAGACAGCCTGATTAAGACTGGCAGGAAGGTCCTGTGAGTAAGCCCTGTTCTCAGACTCTGTATCCAAAGCCCTCCACAGGAATCAGGCAACTGAGTATCTGAACCACTGAGTGGAAAATATGTAACCAACATGTTCTCAAAGCAGAATTCAAACAAGAATTTCAAGGGTTAAGAATTTCACCAAAAAACTACTCATATTTTCTTTAGGTCAAAGCTTGACCCAAAAGATGCAGAGAAATGAAAATCACCCATGTGGTGTTAACTCCAGAACACACCTAGACTCAAAAGTTCTTTCCAATAACCTGCTGTGGTAAACCAAACTCTACCACTAGAGATTCCTTAGGTATGGAGGTCTCCCTCTGCTATTAAGACTAGTCACAAGGAAATCCCAACACAAAGCAAGGACACAGGAACCTATCACTGGCTTTTGACTAATGTCTGGCATGACCCTTTCTTCTCATCTGAGGGACCCATTTTACAAGTTCTTTGAAGAAAGAATTGCTCTCTCTCTCTCTCTCTCTCTCTCTCTCTCTCTCTCTCTCCTTTCCACTTGTACATATTTGTTACTAATATCTACTGCTATTTGTTCTGATGCCTCTCCCCATTCTATATCAATAGCCCCAACAGTCTGATTCATCTCCGCGTCTCCTGGTATCCGCACCTCAAGTTCTCGTGCACGTGGGAGTCAATAAATGTTTTGTGAATATACAAGGTATAACTATCGGATTACAGTGTCCACAGTAGGGCATTGAGGGAGGAGATCATGAGACAGATGAGTCTTAACAGGAAAGACATTGACTGGCATGGATTGGAAGGCCTAGTTTAAGAAACATACCACACAGTAGCTAAATTTAACAGGAGGATACTTGGGTAATGAGAGAGGACAAGGGTAGACCAAAGGAGATGGTATGAGGAAGCAGGAAAGAAGACATGCCTACACACAAATGAAGCTCAGGACCAGACCAGGTTGGCACCTGCTAGGGGTAAGATAGATTCTGCTGGTGAGAGGAGGGAGAGAGAGAAAAGGCATCTCACTCAAAATGACTTTGTTTCTAAGGGCATCTGCCAAAAGCTGGGCTGGGGAGACCAGGAGTCCAAGAAGCAATGAGTGTTTGCAATAGCTGCTGTGGGAGTAGCTGGGAAATCAGTAAAAACTGAGAGGTGCAGGGAAAGAATAAGGTAAGGTGCAGGGAAACTGTCACATATCACTTCCAAACCCTTCTGGGAGCCTTCTGTGCATATGGTGGTGACACAGGCTTGCCAACCTACAAGGCTGGCTGGCCTCCCACCCTGTGATGCCTCTAAGGCCAGATATGGGGGAGCTCACAGGCCACTAAGGAGCAGCTGGAAAAAATCACTATGTTCAGCCATGCCCTATAGTTGAGCTTCTGTGCATAGACTCCATTTAATGATTCATAAACACAAGAGCTCCCAAATAGAAATGCTAATTGTTTTGCAATATCACTTTTGAAGTATCAGAAAACCATTCTAATCCATGTTTCCAATATCACTCGCTAATGCAATCAATCAAGAAGGACTTCCCCTGAACAGGCATTGGGCCCCTTGACCTTTGCCATTCTGCAGCAGTTAGGGTGATATGTGGCTTATCTGGAAAGGAGAGGGGAGGGCACCATAGACAACCACACGTCACCCTTCAGGAACACCTGGCAAATCTCAAGGTCAGCTAGCCAGCCAAGGGAGCTCCCAGGTAATAATCTGAAATGTACCCAAAAATGAAATAGGGACACTCACCAGCTCTGTATTATGACCACATATAGTAATATATGCTACCATTATGATACCATTTGCAAACACACTAGTTTCTCAGATGCAAGGTGTTAAATACTGCAGGACCCCAGTCACACAAGTTCAAGTTACATCAATTGCTTCCCGTCTGTCGTAACTAAGATTTCAACTGAGAAAAATTCTGTTTCCTGGTTACACAATGCACCACAAGGTAAAACAGAAACTGGCAACTCCAGATGGTTGTCAGGCCTCTGGGAAAGTCACCAAAGTTAGCAAAACTGCCCACTTAGGTCCAGTTTCGAAAGGTCACTAACACTATGTGACCCTCTGGCTATCCAAAGACCCCAGTTGGGCCTCCTAAAGCTTTCTACCAAGCTCAAAATTAAGTCACATAAGGTCAAACTGTTTTATTATATTTATATACTTTTTTAAAGTATAAAACACTTCAGCACAAATATTCATAAGTGCTGTTTCACATCAGAAATCAGAATTGGGTTATTCTTCAATGACATGATGCTGCCAAGGAGCAGCAGATACTATTTACAAAATGATCCCAGAAAAAGGTCACACCCCATCTATTTCCGAACCCATGATGAATAACTATGAATTAAAGCTGAGTCTAAAATCTCGTTTCGACTTTCCGCCTACCCAAAGAAAGGAAGTATACTGTTAAGTTCAAAAGACCCAAACAAGTTATCAAAAAGCTGCCTGTGAGCACCAAACAAAAGATATTTTATATAATTTATCAACAAATGCTAAAAATGCAATTCACTGCAATTATGCCTCTGCCTACATGCCATTGTGTTTTGTCATAGGTATTTCTAAATGATGCAGTTTAGGCAAAATGTTCACTTTTCCTAGCTAATACAAAGGCAAAGAGAAGGGAAACTAACATTTTGGTGATCTTCTACTGCTATGGTTTGAATGCCCCCACCCCCCAAAAAAAGTTCATGTGCTGAAAACAGTCCCCAAATTCATATACTCAGATTTTGGAGGTAAATCTTTTTGGAGGTCATTAGGATTAGACAAGTTGATGAAGATGGGACCCCATGATGGCATTAGTGGCTTAATAAGGAAGAGAGACATGAACTACTACATGTGCTGTCTCATGTATTATTCTCCACCGTGTTATGGTGTAGCAAGAAGGCCCTCACTGATGCCAGGACCATGCTCTTCGGCTTCCCAGCCTCCAGAACTGTATGCCAAACTTATTTGTTTGTTTGATTATTTGTTTATCAGTGGTACTGGAGATTGAACCCAGCAAGAATTCTACATTCCCAGCCCTTTTTATTTTGAGACAGGGTCTCATGAAGTTGCCCAGGCTGGCCTTGAATCTGCAATCCTCCTGCCTCAGCCTCTGAAGCAGCAGGAATTACAGGTATATGCCACCTTACCTGGCCAAGCTTTCATTTTTTTCTAAATCACCTGGTCTCAGTATTTTGTTATAGCATCAGAAAACAGACTAAGATGTCTACTTACCATGTACATCAAACCTTGATATAACATATCTTTGAGTTTGCTAAATGTCTTTTAATATTCATTCTACCTTTCTTCCTTAATAAGAGAACCCCCATGGGGTTTGTTGTTGTTGTTGTTGTTGTTTTTGGTTTTTGCAGTTCTGGGGAACAAACCCAGTTCAACCCAGATTGAGCTCTACCACTGAGCTACATCTCCAACCTTATTTATTTATTTATTTGTTTGTTTGTTTATTTATTTGCTTATTTTTGAGACAGGGTCATGTTAAGTTGCCCAGGCGGCCTTAAACTTATGATCCTGCTGCCTCACCCTCCCAAATGACACCAGGCTGAAGACACTAGTCTTTTTAACTGATACCCAGAATAAGAACAGCAGACTCCTAAACTCTTTTGAACCCAGGTGTTTGGCTATGTGACTATACTCTAATCTAATCATTCTCTAAGTATGGTCTGGGGAATCGCTGGAGTTCCCAAAACACTTTTAGATAGTCCATGAGGCCAAAACTATTTTCATGATCATACTAAGGCATTATTTGTCTTTTTACTGCTCAAGGTCTCATGAATATATTATGGAGAGTTTTGGAGGTGACATGACACATGATACCACAACAGGCTAAATGTAAGCAGATCCAAGAACCCAGCTACTTTCAATCCAGACATAAAATGGATTTACAAAATTATAAGGCAATGCTGTCTTCTCACTAATCATTGGAAAATAGCTCTTTCTCACACAAAAAACTAATTTATGCTAACACATAATAGGTTTATTATTTTTAACTGAATTAATAAACATCTTTCAAATTTCTCACTTTCAATCCTAATACCAAAAATATGTGAAATAGTTGCCAAGGGCTGCTGTGACAATAACTACAAATTTGGTGATTTTAAAATAAAACATGATTTTAAAATAAAACAAGATGGTGGACTAGAGGGTGGCTGCATTTCATGTTGCTCCAGGACTCAGTATTCAAGAAGAGGAGATATTGAGAGACTTAGGACCAACTCAAAGCCATCGGGTGAGTCTCTCCGGTTGGGGAGGCATCCCAGATGGGGCGGTCATCCCAGAACGCAGGGAACTTTGTGAAGTAGAGCTGCCCAACAAGACACCCCTACCCCGCTGGAGCAGTGAACTCAGACAACTGGGAGCATCGTACAGGAGGCCGCCCAGCACAACGCTTGGACTCGGAGTGACCATGTCAGGGCTATGGGCGGCGGCCCAGAGGAGGAGCTGCGCGGTGAGCTGTTTGGACTCAGAGCGACCAGTCCTGAACACCAGGGGGGCTGCCCAGAGGAGGAGGAGGAGTGCGGCAGGTCGCGTGGACTCAGAGTGATGCACCAGGGCTATGGGTGGCTGCCCAGAGGAGGAGGCACGCAGTGAGTTGTTTGGACTCAGAGCCACCACTCCTGAACACGGGGGCGGGGGGGGGCTGCCCTGAGGAGGAAGAGAAGCGCCGCAGGTCGCTTGGTCTCTGAGCGACCGCACCAGAGCTCTGGGCGGCTTCCCGGAGGAGAAGGTGTGTGGCGGGTCACCTGGACTCAGAGCGACCGCTCCTGAACACCCAAGGGGCTGCCTAGAGGAGGAGGAGCACGGCGGGTCACTTGGACTCAGAGTGACTGTACCAGGGCTACGGGCGGTTGTTGGGAGGAGGAGGTACGCAGTGAGTTGCTTGGACTCCCAGAGAATGCACTAGAACACCGGTAGAGGAGTGCGGTGCACTGTCCAGAGGAAGAGGAGTGCAGTGGGTCGCTGGGACTTGGAGTGACTGTATGGGCTCCAGGTGGCTGCTCAGAGGAGGGGCCGCATAGCCAGGTGATTAGGTGCAGAGCAGGGTCCCAGGACCTAGGCGGCTTCTTGGTGGAAGACCTGCACAGAGATAAGCTGAGTGGCAGAGCGAAGGTTCCAGGACTGCAGGCAGATTCTCTGAGGAGAGGCAGCCTAAGGAGACGTGTCTGCGAAGGGTGAGGCTCCCAGGCTCAGGAGGTAGGTCCAGGCCCCTGGGAACGTTGCAGAGGAAGGCAGCCCAGCCCAGGCAGTAGTTGTGGATTGAAGGGAACCTCTAGGACCGAAACTGACCAGTGAGACCACACCATCAGGTGAGTCCTTCCTGCTGGGTGAGGTTTTCCCACAAGGACAGTAAAATCAGAGACACAGGCCCAAACAGGCCTTGCCTCAGCCCGCACCCTAGGTCCCCTTTGGATGACCATTGGTCAACTAGTGGAGGCACCTCTGCCCACTAGCAGGGAATATACCCCACCTGAAGGCTACCACCCCTAGAGAGGCAGCTTCATTATGGAGCACCACATTATCAACTTCCTGCAAGACTTCAGGCTACTGAAGGCTAAGAGGGGATATATTAGAAATCTTCAGGGACATTGTAAGTCAAAGGAGGAAATCTGCAATATCTCAGCGGTCCACTGATACCTGAACAATATGAGAAAACAAGGGAAGAAAATGCCACAAACAAATCTAGATGTTACATCAATAAAATCCAATGACAGCATGGCAGAAGAAATGTCAGAAAGGGAGTTCAGAATGTACATATTTAAAATGATCAGGGAAGCAAACGATGAGATAAAAGAGCAAATGCAGGCATTGAATGATGAGATGAAAGAGCAAATGCAGGCATTGAATGATCGTACCAATCGACAGTTAAAAGAGCAAATACAGGAAGCAAAAGATCATTTCAATAAAGAGTTAGAAATATTGAAAAAAAAAAACAAACAGAAATCCTTGAAATGAAGGAAACAATAAACCAAATTAAGAACTCCATAGAAAGCATATCCAATAGGATAGAACACCTGGAAGACAGAACTTCAGACATTGAAGACAAAATATTTAACCTTGAAAACAAAGTTGAACAAACAGAGAAGATGGTAAGAAATCATGAACAGAATCTACAAGAACTATGGGATATCACGAAAAGGCCAGATTTAAGAATTATTGGGATTGAGGAAGGCTTAGAGAAACAAACCAAAGGAATGAACAATCTATTCAATGAAATAATATCAGAAAATTTCCCAAATCTGAAGAATGAAATGGAAAATCAAGTTCAAGAGGCTTATAGGACTCCAAATATACAAAATTACAACAGACCCACACCAAGGCACATTGTTATGAAAATACCTAACATACAAAATAAACACAGAATTTTAAAGGCTGTGAGAGAAAAGAACCAGATTACATTCAGGGGGAAACCAATATGGATATCAGCAGATTTTCAATCCAGACCCTAAAAGCTAAAAGGACCTGGAACAACATTTTTCAAGCCCTGAAAGAAAATGGATGCCAACCAAGAATCTTACACCCAGCAAAACTTACCTTCAAATTTGACGATGAAATAAAATCTTTCCATGATAAACAAAAGCTAAAAGGATTTACAAAAAGAAAGCCAGTATTACAGAACATTCTCAGCAAAATATTCCATGAGGAAGAGATGAAAAACAAAGAAGCAAATAAGCAAAGAGAAGAATTATTCTAAATGAATTGTCAAATAAAGGAGGAACCAAGTCGTGTCAAAAAAAATAAATAAAATTTAAAAAAAGAACCAAATGACCGGGAATACAAATCATATCTCAATAAAAACCCTAAATGTTAATGGCCTCACTCATCAATCAAAAGACATAGACTGGCAGATTGGATTTAAAAGAAAGATCCAACAGTATGTTGCCTGTAAGAGACTCATCTCATAGAAAGAGATACGCACAGACTAAAGGTGAAAGGATGAGAAAAAAACATACCATGCACATGGACACAGCAAAAAAGCAGGAGTATCCGTCCTCATTTCAGATAATGTGGACTTCAAGCCAAAACTAGTCAGAAGGGATAAAGAAGGACATTACATACTGCTTAAGGGAAGCATAAATCAGCAAGACATAACAATCATAAATATCTATGCCCCAAACATTGGCTCATCCATGTATGTCAAACAAATCCTTCTCAATTCCAGAAATCAAATAGACCACAACACAATAATACTAGGCAATTTTAACACACCTCTCTCACCGCTGGATAGATCGTCCAAACAAAAATTGAATAAAGAAAACCATAGATCTCAATAATGCAATCAACAATTTAGACTTGACCGACATATATAGAATATACCATCCAACAAAGAACGAATACACTTTCTTCTCAGCAGCACATGGACCCTTCTCTAAAATAGACCATGTTTTATGCCACAAAGCTACTGTTAGCAAATACAAGAAGATAGAGATACTACCTTGTACTCTATCAGATCATAATGGATTGAAATTAGAAATAAATGACAGAATAAAAAACAGAAACTACTCCAACACCTGGAGATTAAATAATACGTTATTATATGATGAATGGATAACAGAAGACATCAAGAGGGAAATAAAAAAATTCTTAGAAGTAAACGAGAACAAAGACACATCATATCAAAATCTCTGGCACACTATGAAAACAGTACTTAAGAGGAAGATTTATTTCATGGAGCGTATTCAATTAAAAGAAGTAAAAATCAACAAATAAACGACTTAACACTACAGCTTAAAACCCTAGAAAAAGAACAGATCAACAACAAAAGTAGTAGAAGACAGGAAATAGTTAAAATCAGAGCTAAAATCAATGAAATTGAAACAAAAGAAATAATAGAAAAAATTAACAAAATAAAGAGTAGGTTCTTTGAAAAAATAAAATTGATAAACCCTTAGACACACTAACAAAGACAAGAAGAGAGAAAACTCAAATTACTAAAATTCGGAATGAACAAGGAAATATCACAACAGACAATACAAAACATAATTAGAAGCTATTTTGAAAATCTAAACTCCAACAAATCAGAAAATCTTGAAGACATCAACAGGTTTCTAGAGACATATGAATTACCTAAACTGAACGAGGAGGACATACACAACTTAAATAGATCAATTTCAAGAAATGAAACAGAAGAAGTCATCAAAAGCCTACTAACAAAGAAAAGTCCAGGACCAGATGGGTTCTCAGCCAGTTCTACAAAACCTTTAAAGAAGAGCTCATTCCAATACTCCTCAAAGTATTCCATGAAATAGAAGAGGAGGGAACCCACCCAAACTCATTCTATGAAGCCAATATCACCCTGATACCTAAACCAGATAGAGACACATTGAGGAAAGAAAATTTCAGACCAATATCTTTAATGAACATCAACGCAAAAATTCTCAACAAAATTTTAGCAAATCGCATACAAAAATATATTAAAAAGATAGTGCACCACGATCAAGTGGGTTTCATCCCAGGGATGCAAGGCTGGGTCAACATTCGGAAATCAATAAACGTAATTCATCATATCAACACACTTAAAGTCAAGAATCACATGATTATTTCGATAGATGCAGAAAAGCATTAGATAAAATACAGCATCCCTTTATGCTCAAAACACTAGAAAAAATAGGGATAGTGGGAACATTTCTTATCATTGTAAAGGCCATTTATGCTAAGCCCATGGCCAATATCATTCTAAATGGTGAAAAACTGAAAGCATTCCCTCTAAAAACTGGAACAAGACAGGGAAGCCCTCTTTCACCACTTCTATTCAACATTGTCCTTGAAACTCTAGCCAGAGCAATTGGACAGATCAAAGAAATTAAAGGGATATGAATAGGAAAAGAAGAACTCAAATTATCCCTATTGCTGATGACATGATTATATATTTAGAGGAACCGGGAAATTCCACCAGAAAACTTTAGAACTCATAGGCGAATTCAGTAAAGTAGCAGGATATAAGATCAATGCTCATAAATCCAATGCATTTTTATACATAAGTGATGAATCTTCAGAAAGAGAAATTAGGAAAACTACCCCATTCACAATAGCCTCGAAAAAAATAAAATACTTGGGAATCAATCTCACAAAAGAGGTGAAAGACCTCTACAATGAGAACTACAGAACACTAAAGAAAGAAATTAAAGAAAACCTTAGAAGATGGAAAGATCTCCCATGTTCTTTGATAGGAAGAATTAATATTGTCAAAATGGCCTTACTACCAAAAGTGCTATACAGATTCAGTGCAATTCCAATTAAAATCCCAATGACATACCTTACAGAAATAAAGCAAGCAATTATGAAATTCATCTGAAAGAATAAGAAACCCAAAATAGCTAAAGCAATCCTTAGCAGAAAGAGTGAAGCAGCGGGTATCACAATACCAGATCTTCAACTCTACTACAAAGCAATAGTAACAAAAAACGGCATGGTATTGGTACCAAAATAGAAAGGTAGATCAATGGTACAGAACAGAGGACACGGACACAAATCCAAATAAATACAATTTTCTCGTACTAGACAAAGGGGCCAAAAATATGCAATGGAGAAAAGATAGCCTCTTCAACAAATAGTGCTGAAAGAATTGGAAATCCATATACAACAGAATGAAACTAAACCCATATGTCTCACCATGCATGAAACTAAACTCGAAATGGATTAAGGACCTCGGAATCAGACCAGAGACCCTGCAGATTATAGAAGAAAAAGTAGGTCCAGATCTTCAACATGTCGGTCCAGATCTTCCTCAACAGGACTCCCATAGCACAAGAAATAAAAGCAAGAATCAATAACTGGGATAGATTCAAACTAAAAAGCTTTCTCTCAGCAAAGGAAACTATCAGCAATGTGAAGAAAGAGCCTACAGAGTGGGAGAAAATCTTTGCCAATCATACTTCAGATAGAGCACTAATCTCCAGAATCTATAAAGAACTCAAAAAAACTCTACACCAAAAATGCAAATAACCCAATCGACAAATGGGCTAAGGAAATGAACAGACACTTCACAGAAGAAGATCTACAAGCACTCAATGGACATATGGAAAAATGTTTAACATCTCTAGTAATAAGAGAAATGAAAATCAAAACTACCCTAAAATTCCATGTCACCCCCAATTAGAATGATGATTATCAAGAATACAAGCAACAACAGGTGTTGGCGAGGATGTGGGAAGAAAGGTACATTCATACATTGCTGGTGGGGCTGCAAATTAGTGCAGCCACTCTGGAAAGCAGTGTGGAGATTCCTCAGAAAACTTGGAATGGAACCACCATTTGACCCAGCTATCCCACTCCTTGGCCTATACCCAAAGAACTTAAAATCAGCATACTACAGAGATACAGCCATATCAATGTTCATAGCTGCTCAATTCACAATAGCCAGAGTGTGAAACCAACCTAGATGCTCTTCAATTGATGAATGGATAAAGAAACTGTGGTGTATATATATATATATATATATATATATATATATATATATATATATATACACACAATGGAATATTACTCCGCCATAAAGAATGATAAAATTATGGCATTTGCAGGCAAATGGATGAAATTGGAAAATATCATGCTAAGTGAGATAAGCCAATCTCAAAAAACCAAAGGACGAATGATCTCGCTGATAAGTGGATGATGACACGTAATGGGGGGTGGGAGGGGTTAGTGTTAGGGTTAGAATTAGGGTTAGCGAGGGGGGCAAGAATGGAGGAAGGACTATATAGAGGGAAAAGAGGGGTGGGAGGGGTGGGGGAAGGGAAAAATTACAGAATTAATCAAACAACATTACCCTATGTATATTTATGATTACACAAATGGTTCGCCTTTACTCCATGTACAAACAGAGAAACAACATATATCCCATTTGTTTACAATTAAAAAAATATAAAAAAAATAAAAAAAGAAAATGACAAATCAAAGGGGAAGCGTAGTTCAGAAAAAAATGAGTCTGGACAAGATATACTGTGGACAACAGAGTATGGTGTGAGGAGGATACTTTTGCTATCTGCTAAGGAAAGAGAAACATATTGTTTGTGGAATTTTTTCCTATTTCTAGCACTGAATTTATTTTATTTCAAAACGTGGTGTTTTTCAAGTAAACACTCTAGTTGACTGTAAACTGTGGTTGCCAATGACAGCCAATATATTGTACTGGGAGTTGTTGCAACTTTTAAAAAATTGAACATGTTAAAGAAAATCTTAAGTGCTGGGACAGGAAGAGAAAGGGTTAGAAATTTTAGCAAACTACTACTTTGGGAGAATCTGGTTAGTTAGTTAGCTCCAGAACTGTGACTATTCTGTGCTGAATATTTGGATAGCATATGTCTATTTCTCTTTGTATGAGCATTTGTATATTTTTATCTATGCATATTTGTGAATTTGCAAAAAAACAAAAAAACAAACAAAAAAATCTATTATCTTATAGTTCTGGAGGTCAGAAGATGTTGGTAGAGCGGGGTTCTTCCAGGAGGCTCTATAGGAGAACATGCCTCTTATAGGGCTCCTTGGCTGTGGTCATCTTCTAGTAACAGCATCACTTCAACTTTTGCTTCTATCCTCTTATCTTCTCTGACTCACCTGTTTGCCTCCCTTTATAAGAGCTTACATGATTTTACTGTACTCACCTCTAAACCCTTATTTAAAACTATACCAGATATTACAAAATACTCTCCCCAGCTCATCCTTAACTTAATTACATCTATAATATCTTTTGCTATGTAAGGTAACTTATGCACAGGTTCCAGGGATTGGGACATGGATAGCAGCTTTAGGGGCCATTATTCTGCTCTTATGATATGATAGATATAACCCATATAAGTCAAGCTCTTTGGGATCCTAAATAACTTTTAAGAATATAGAAGTGTCTTAAAAACTAAAATATTTGAGAGCCACTACTCTAGCATATAATAGATCGAGCAGTTATTAGGCAGGAAAAGTAAAACTCAGGAAGGCTAAGTGGTTAACCAGAGTGATACAAACCAAATAGACCTTCAACTTGAACCCCAATGACCTACTACCAATGAACGTAGGATGGCTCCCTCTGTACAATGCTGCCAACCCTGAACACCCTGACTGTAGTAGAAACAAATGGAAATTATTCTATGGGCATTTTTGCACACATCAAATAAAGAGTACAACAACAAGCATTCAGAGGTGAATTTAGTAAGCAGGAAGGAGGACAAGTTGCAGAGGAAGGTGTTTAAAATAATCTTAAACTTTTCAAGCCCTTATTTAGAATACACCAATTTATTATCTTGTGAGAAAGAAGAGGACAATGTTACAAATGGCCCATGTTCCAGAACCAAGGCAGAGAGATGAGTACCCTATGACACTCTAGAGTCACATGGCAATGACTAAAGCTCTGGGACACAGGAAGCACACACAGCAAAACACTCTTCTGAATAGATGACAGGGCCTGGTGGCTAAAGGCAAATTCATGAAGACTCATTTTAACAGGGTATCTGAAAGACCACATTCCTGGGCTGTCTCTCTGACCAGAATCACAACTTCATGGTAGGAAAGAAATTGCACTCAGGTGAACTCCATTAAAATCAGGCATCTAATGATCCAAATCACAACCTTCAAAGAGACACCTAAAAAAGAGGAGAAGTGGGAAGATTCTCAGAGGGCCAGCTCCTTCTCTGCCTAGTAAACTGTCTGGCCAAGGCCCACAGAACCAGAGCAGAGGTGATCAGACTCCTTCCCCCACATCCAAGCAATACATACTAGTGAATGATGGCTCCCCTGGCCCAGAGGCTGGCCAGGGCTCCTTGAAGAAGCATAGCCATCCCTGGCAAGCTGCTCCAGTCTGCACCATGCTTTCCCAGCTCCTGCATGGAGCCTCTGGAGTGATCAGCTAACAACCATTTTGAAAGCAAAGCCCAGCGGGAAGGCCTGATCTGACAGCCAACAAAAACCTAGGAAAAAAGGACACAGATGCAAGGAACCATCATCAGTGGAATTTGCTATCTGAAAGAGGAAAGTCACAGAACTTTCTGGCATTTTATTTTTTTCAGCGTGAAAGCACAGAGTCAATACCATCTTCAGACAACCTCCAGTCACAGAGCTCAGCATTTCCTAGCCATGTTTATAGCACCTGCCTTTCTAAGATACACTAATGTCACAAACTGCATACCTATAACCTACAAAGCACAAAGACTTTGCAAAGTAGATACACGCCTAATGTATCTCTTTCCTCATGGAATCCACACACACCTGTTGGCTGCCTTTAGGTGATTATTCTGTTGCAGAATACATTTTAAAACTACTAAATCAGCAATAACACTTAACAATCATTTTGAATTTTTTTTTCATATGCCAGAGCCCAAGGCAATTTAACATTCTATAGACCAAACCTTCACACTGTGCCTATTAAAGGAATACAGAATGTGAGGGACATGTTGCTTAGAGATAATGCCTAATTCACAACAACAGACTTTCTATTTTCTGCATTCCATGTGAAGAAGAAAAGATCCACAGGCAGAGAGCCACAACTGAATCCTTTATATCTCGGATTTTGGAGAGGAAAAAAATATACTTTGACAGAAAATAGATTGGAAGACATAATAAACTGGTTCTGAATAAGTACTCTGTTATAATGAGTTATTTCAAAGAGTGGTAATTTCAATTTCCAAAGGAGTAAATATTAAATAGATTAACTAGAAAAAAACCTGAGCAAAAGTGTAAGGACACAGTATATGAATACAGAAGTTATTTAGCAAGCTTTCAAAGAGATCACTATTTCAATATTTGTCTATCCTTAGGTGACATAAAGGAAAATAATTTTACCAAAGTATAAAATGTTTTAAAGTAAATTAATAAAAGCATGTACAAAATACTGGTTTTTTTTTTTTTTTTTTTTTTAAATCACTTGGGCACTCCTAATTCAGAAATTATGGTAGATTAGACTATTTACAGTTCTCTCTACTATACTATAATTAGATTTCTGGGTAAATTAATTTTAGAAACTTTTAATGCAAAGATTAGTTCCATGCAGAGAACCAATTCCCACAAGGATATGGCAAGAACAGTACATGAAAGTCTGAGCAAAGAGCACTAAGGAGTGAGCACAGAAGCTGCAGCTGCCCCCTCGAAGCCACTCTGAACCAGCAATGACACTGGCATCTAGATCTCCAGTCATTCAACAAGGTGGGGAAAATCCAACCTGAAACCAGGATTCCATAGGAAACAAAAGTGGTCCTGGGTCCACAGCATCCTCCAGGTCTAATACAAACCAATACATATTTCAGTAATACCTCAAGATTTCTCAGACACAGTTATCAAGAGAATATTAGCAAAAATCTAAACAACACAAACAGTAGAAAGAAGCACAAACGCAGATTTAGACCACAAGGATTTCAGATACTAGTATTATAAAAATTTAGGAAAATAACAACTCTTAACTGTTATTGTTGTTTAAAAATATGAAGGATGGAATAAAAATGTGCCAAGTAAAAAGAACCATCAAGAATATCAGATTTAAAAACAGCAATAAAGTCATTAAAATTAGAAACTCAGTGGATAGGCTAATACAAGATGTCCACACAGTTGAGAGAAAATTCTTGAAGTAGAAGCCAAATTTAAGAAATACCCAGAAAACAAAAGCAGAAAATAAACACTGAACAATTAAAAAGACATGAAAAGTAAAAGTCCTAACACCCCATTTAATCAAAACCAGGAGAAAATTGAGAAGAATATAGAAGAGAGAATATTCAAAGTACTATAATGAGAAAATTTTCAGAGTTGATAATGTTATGAATCTACAGATACACAAAATAAATATAACAGGATGAAAACCAAAAAACTATACATAGACACAATGTAATAAAACTGCAGACTACTGAAACAAACAATATTAGAATAAGTTAAATCATCTATCAAAGAGTGGCAAACAGAAGACGAACAGATGCCCTATGAGTAAAATGAAAACCATAATAGCACAATGGAACAGGATGTTCACAATGCCAGGAGGAAGTAACTATCAACTAAGAACTGTAAGAGAGAAAGATTTCAGAAACCAAAACTGAGAGCCATTACTACCAAGAGATTCTCAGGAAAAGAAATTCTGAAAAAGGCAAATCTAATCAGAGGAAAGGTACAGGATGAAAATGGGAAAAGGAGCAAGAAATGGCAAACACATAGACAAATACCATCTTGAAACAATACCATTGTCTAATTTGTATAATGAAACAATAGATCTGAAGTACTGAATAGACATGTATGTACAGGTGTGAGTCTTTGTTAGTTGTTGTGTGAATTTTGTACTATCCTAGAAAGGAAACAGAATACCAAATACCAACTGACTTTTAAACTGTTAAATGAGCACAAAGTACTTTAAGGATAAGCATTAGAGGAACAGAAAATAAATGTATCATTTCAAATCAGAAGAGAAAAACGAAATTGATACACTAATCAACAAAAACCTCAATACAAAAGAATAAGATTAGCAATAAAAAATGGACCATATGCATATAATTTAAAACAAATTATTAGACTATATTCAAAAAAAACACAAGCAAAATAATCTACATTCCTTATACAAGAAAAATTTGTCTACCTTAAAATCCTAAACTTTGTTCTCCAACGAATACTAAAGAAAGATGTTCAATCTCAAGAAAAGCAACTTATGAGACAAATGATATACTGTCCTACATCCACCAGGCTGGCAATAAAATATCAAATGTTGCAAGGAAGTGGGACATCAGAAAAAACGGCCTGACAGATTCTCAAAACCAAACTTTTAACAGATAAAAATTAGTTTTTAATTAATTTACTACTATTGCCATACAAGAGTAATCTCATAACATTGTAAAATGCAAGTTACAAAACACTACATGCAGAAGACCAGTTTTCTCACATTTAAAAATAAACAATAAGCAATAAATTGCTTTGGATATATATATATCTCAGACACAGTAATTGTGCTAGTATGGAAATCAGCAATAACACTAAAACACTACTTAGTTCAGCTAGATTTACATTCTATATCAAGCTCTTAACCTTATTCTGATTGGCACCCTGAGCAGCACCAGACTGAATGGCCTAGACTACTCAAATGCACAGAAGCCAACAGACCTGGTAAAACTCAATCAAAAAGCAATTCCATATTAAAGGAAGACGACTGGTCCCCCAAATAGATTAAAGGAAGGTCCAGCCTTTCTGGCACCTTTCCATGAGGATTGATACTGTCTACCTATGCCCTTTATTTATGTGCTCCTCTAACCCTAGCCTGCATTTCTTGTGTCCTCCAATGGGCAAGGTAGCTTCTGTAATTTTCTACTACCTCTCCCAAATACTGCCATTCCCTAGACTGACTCTGCCCTAGAGCACCACAAAGGTCTGGAAATTCCCTCCATTCTATCAGAGCCTTACATACATTCTCAGAAAAAAGCAGAAGCAATTACTGATCCATGACTATTTCTAAATGGGTGAACACAGAATATAACTTACCTGCATTGTCTTTCATACCCTTTGCTTGCTCCAACTTCACTGTTTTTGAAACTCAAAATCCACAACCTCTCAGGCACTGAAGCTTTGCCTGGAATAATAAAGGCAGGAAAATTGAGAAAGGAGACAACCAACAGGAACCAAAGTATTCATGGTGGAAAGAACATTCATTTAATCAACCAAGTAAAAACCTGACCTTTAAGAGGAGAGAGATTCACCCAAATTAAGGAAAATCTCTAGCTTAGTCTGAGACATCTTCCATCTTTAACCAAAAATTATTCACAGTAAATAAAGTTTATAGAACAAATTATTATTTACAAAGGGACTTCACATGTATTTTCTTATTGGAGGTTTAAGATCTTGAGAATACACAAGTATTATCTTCAAATGCAGAAGCCAAGTTCCCAAGGTCAAGGGACTGTCCCCCCACTACTCAGCTAACAGATTAATCAAACAAGAAATCTAAGCTCAGCTCCGTGATCCCTCCTCCCAAATCCTTCCACTACACAAAATGGCATGATGTTTTCAAACTTCTTGCACTAGATATGCTTCTTCGCAACAGATACAGAAATGGCTTTGCTTGCTAACAGAAACTGTCATAAGATTGTTTATTTGCTACAGACAAGGTCTTGTGACCCCAAGAAAGGTCACACTGAGGTAGTAAAGCAACCCCCCTGTATCATTCCCACATACTCTCCTTTTTTCCTTTTTTCCTCTTTAAGTCATAGTTACGACGTTTTTTAATTTGTAAATAATTTCAAGCTCA
Source organism: Sciurus vulgaris (assembly GCF_902686455.1). Taxonomy (NCBI): domain Eukaryota; kingdom Metazoa; phylum Chordata; class Mammalia; order Rodentia; family Sciuridae; genus Sciurus; species Sciurus vulgaris. Next base: position 82,800,769 of record NC_136464.1, read on the forward strand.
GAAAAATTGTAAATAATAATAGGACAAAGAATTTCCATGTATTCTTTATCTAGATTCACCTACTACCAACACTGAACCCATTTACTTAATCATTCACTTACTCTCTCCACACTCGTGTGTTTTTCCGAGTCATAGGGCCATAAGTTTCATACCTCATGGCTCTTTACCTCTAAATACTTCAGAAATTATTTCCTAAGAATACTGATGCTCTTTCATAACCATAAAGTAATGAACAACCTTGGTAAATTTAATATTGGTTAATATTTTAATCTATTGTCATGTTCAATTAACCTAAGAATGACCTTTATAACATTTATTTTCCTCCAATTCAAGACTCAGTCCAGAGTCAGATACTGCATTAACTGCCATTTTTTCTTTATCTTCCTTAAGTTTGCAACACACATGTTCCTGTGTCTTTTGTAACATTGACACTTTAAAAGAATATAGCCTCTCCACTTTTTATATTAATAGAACATTTCCATTTTGACTTGTCTGACGTTTCCTTAGGTGATTCCTGATGATTCAGTTCAGGTTATACCTTCTCGGTCAGAAAAACTACAGAAGTGATGTAAATCTCTGAATATCGCATCTGAATACAAAAAGTCTACTTCAATCCCAAAGTATTGTCCAATTTCTCCAATTAAAAATTACTGTATTTCCTTTGCAACTAACAAGTAATCTGTGCGAAAAACACTTGAAGATCATGCAAATATCTTGTCCCAAATCAAAATTTGCCCCTAGAGTTAGCATCCATTGATGATGTGTGCCTGATTTAAACTTTATAATGTGATGGCTCCAACATGCTGACTCCCACATCCCCTCCTTATCACTATTCATTACTCATAATTCTATATTATCTCTTCATCTACTTTTCTATTTATGATCAGTACAAATACATGAAATTCTACTTTCTCAATGATTTATAATGTTCTTAGTTATCTGGGAATTCATACTGTCTCAGACTTAGTGGGAGACCCTTCAAGTTGGTTTCTGCATTTTGTGAAATGTTTCATCCTTTTTCTTATTTTTAATTTCCTTCTGACATTTAAAATAAAAGTTTTAAGCTCACCTTGTACCTATCCTGTCCTCTGCCCTGGATGCAATCACTTCTCAAAAAAGCCCTAGTAACTTTCGGTGAAGAATTGTGCAAGAGACCAAACCTGCATTAACAGTGTTCTTAAAATCACTATTTCTACTAATTACTTTTCATTTTGAATATGAGTCATATTTTTCTGCTTCTTTGCTTTTATCTTTTCAATTATAAGGTAGGCAATTAAGAAGGTTTCCATTTGATTCTGGCAGCAGTTCAATTACTGGTGGATCCTCTTGATGCTGTCAGGCTTGGTTCTCTACTTGGTTAGATGGGTCTATTTCAGTTACATCCCTGGTCCGAGAATATGGCCTTCCTCTAAGGTATGATCCTTACTCCTAGACTGTGGACTTTCTGATGTCTCAACAGAATGGCTATGGTACTCAGCAAGGCCTCTCCACATTGGTTGAGTCAAAACGTTAATCTCTCCCAATAACACAAGACCTCTGGCATCGCCAATATGTTCTCTGCCTGGTACCAGCTGCTCTCTGCCAGGCACCATTCTGTGTAGGTGTCACCCCTCAGGTAGCTCTCTTCTCTCACTACCCTGCTGTTCAAATTCCAGCCTCAGCAGCACAGCTGAACTTCAAGATCTACCTTCAATGACAGGAAACCACATGCTCTGCTAGGGCTCACCTCCCTGTACACTGGCAGAGAACATACACAAGCAGAAACCCAGAGCAAGCTTGAGTCCCCCTCATGTGGTTCTCTTCTTTCAAGGATCACAGTTCTGGTTGCCTGTTATGCACTGTCAATGGCCTCCTACCGGCATGGCCTGTCTTTGAGGTGTTGAAGGTGGGAAAGCAGGATCAACACCAGTTAACCGTTCTTCTTCTCTTCAAGTCTGAGCTTCAAGGCTGTATTGGGAAGGGTGGAGAATCGAACCCTTTCAGCATATAATATATGCTCTCGGCTTAAGCATCTCAAAGAAAGTCACTAACAATCTGTTTTTAAAACATAAAAGTTTCCTTTTACCACAGCACTGCAACATCAAAAATGCTCTCCAGCAGTGAGACAATGCCAGACAGTGTGACAGGGAAATACCTCTTCCTTCCAGAAAGCTAACACTCACTTCAGACAGCTGGCTATCACCAGGACATGCATTTACACTTCTAAACAGCACAGCAAAGCACTCTATCCTAAGCACAGAAAGTTCATTACTCGTCTTCATTTCTGTTTATATGCATGTATTCATGGTGCAGAGAAGACTCCTTTTCATTCATATAATTTTCTGCTATATTTCCACTTCTACTGCTAACCACCATCGAGAAAAATGAGAAAACAATAGCCAAAAAGAAACAGTCAATTCCAAACACAAAGTTAATAAAAAGAAAACTGCCAGAAAAATCATAATTGTATAACATGCTATGAGAAAAATAGATTTTCCAATCACAAGGTGCTGGAGAACAAGCCTTTCCCTGCACAGGCCACTATGATCTGGACCCATGGCATGTACCACGTATACACACACACACACACACACACACACACACACACACACACAGCATTCTCACAGTGAACAGACTCTTGCTACTTCTTTAGCAGATTTTCTCCATATTAGAAATTCATACTGTAGCCTATCTAATTCACCTTCTCCAAAGGAGTCACTGCACAACAGACCTTTCTTTAGTTTTATTTCAGGTGATCTGGAACTTAAAAGAAAGCATCCAATAGGCCTATCCTTTTGCCTTCCTCTGTCCCAACATTCCCCAGCCTCTGGGAACTCTTAGGACAGTCTTTTCATAGGTGTCCGTGCCTCTTGTGGACCCTGTAGAATTCATTTCCACACGTTGTATAGTCCCATGCCGTAAGTACATATTCTGTGGGTCCCTATTTTTCCAGAATTCAATAGGAGTCCCTGAGCTTAGTAAAACAAGACCTCTATGATCTGTGCACCACTCCCCTTCATTTTGTCTCCCCATACTTCATGCCCCACTACTTGTAATAGGCTACAGCCTTCCTCATGAATCACCCTCTTCCCCTTTTTCCTCTTGGCTAACTCCTGGGCCTGGCAACCGCTTGGGAGTTTTTTGTAATCTGAGCAGAGTTAGTCCCAACCTTAACACTCTCACAGCCTGTGCTCACCTTTATTATAACTAACTGTACTAGGACTTGCAGTGTGCTAAGCATGAATTATCTATTTAGTCTCTCATGAACTCTGTAAAGTAGGTGCCATCAGCCCGCTTTGCAGATGAACACAAGTAGGAAGGTGCCACAGCTTCCCAATGTCACACATCGGGGAAGTGGTAGTATCAAAGAACTGATAGGCTTTTCACTATCAAAAACATAAAATATATTTAGATGAAAAACTAACAGCAAAATGGGGGACACAGGAAAAGGCTCAGAACTTCAGGGGTAACCCCAGGACAACACTAAAGGGTAAAACTAAAATGTTCCTCCTCAGAATCCTTCAGAAATAGATACCAAGAAGACACCCATAAACTAACATCAACTATAATGCTTATAATAAAGACCAAGGTGATCAGCAAATTCTAAGAATCCAGTAATATACACGTGGTTCCAGAAAAAAAAAAAATGTTTAGAAATAGTAGGGAAATAGGATGGGAATAGTGGGGAAATAGTGGGGAAGGATGGTCTTATTAGGCACATGTGTGTGTGCATACACACCAATGTATCAAAGATGAAGAAGAGGTCTCAGAGAGGGAAAAAACTGAAAAATGTACATAACTAAATCAATTCCACTCTCAAAAAGTTCTTGTATGACACTTAGAGGTAACATGCCAACTCCCACACAAACTGGATGTGTTAGTGAATAGGCAAAATCCTGTTGCAGCCTGTATGTGACGAGTCCAGAAAGCCCATTTCAGGCTCCAATCTGTGGAACTTGGGAGCTAAAGAGAGGGGGTGTATGGGAATGGCAGTGACCCAAACATCACCTTGATTAGTCTCATGAAGAATAAGATAGGATAATTTTCTCAAAATGGCATTCTCACAAGGATTACATTTCATCCTGTTGCAGACCCTAACTATGAAGGAGGACAGACAACTTCATTCTATAATACGTACCAACTGGGGCCAAAGACACCAATGCTGGGCTCATTTCTGGAGAAAAAATAGAAAAGCATCAAAAGTAGTAAATGCAAGGATCACTGATATCTAGCCCAAGATATGAAATTCACAAGAGAAGTTTAACCTAGGAAAGAAAAACAAAAACAAGGAAAATGCTATTATTTAAAAACATTTTAAGCAGTGCTCTGCTCTCCTGTCAGCAATGGACAGCATACTTCCATCAAAGACAGAAGGGAAAAAAACACTTTTAAACTAATGCATGAAGATTTTAGCTTTAATGTGAAGACTTTCCCAAAGCACGAATTTTTCACTGAGGAATGTGTTGTTTTTACACCCATGACAAGATTTCTATATTAATTACTAATTGCAAAACTCCCATATCAATATTTAAATTAGCACATAGTTCTGCATCATGGAAGTTACAGTAATAACAGATAATATTACCAACTATTTTGAGTTTTACCACAGGTCACTAGAAAGAGACCTGAGGGGAAGCCCAGTTCTTCTAGTGCTATTGTATAAAATTCATTAACCATGAAAGGGGAAAATATCTGCCTTATGAGATTCTGAAAGCTAATCACAAAATATTTGGTCTGTTCCTTTCACACAGCAAGTACTTAAAAAATCTTAGCAATTGTTGTCGACAAATAATTTTAGTATTGCTTGGTCAACGTCTTCCAGTTATTCAATCCCTAATTCAATTAAAATTGAGAGAGTCTAGGTCATTGAGACTAATGTAACTGCATAATGTAAAAGAACTGGCCACGTGTTCAACCATGCAACCTGTCTAAACTCATCCACTCCCTCAACAAACATTCACGAAGGACCCTCACATGTAGAGCACTGGGGAAGGGAAAGTGAAGACAAAAATGGCACAGCCCCTACCTATGCTCAAAGAACATCATAATTTTATTATTAACCATAAACAACTGCAGAATATTCACTATATGCAAAATATTCTAAGTACCATAGCTGTGTTTATGCCTATAAATACATATATGCATGCTTCTAATCCTCACAACAATCATTATTTATTGTCCTCAGTTCAAAGGTGATAAACTAAGAAATTGAGGCACAGAGAAAAAACATCACTTGCTCTAGATTACCCAACTTGTAATTGGCAGTGCTGGAATTCAACTCTAGGCTGTCTAGTCCCAGAGTCACAGATCTTGGCCCTTTGACACAGTATCTCTCCCCAGATTTGTCCACTAAGAACTTCTGTGAGGCCAGACTACAGTAAGGGACAATCCAGCAGGAACATTAATAAAGGCTGTGCTCATGGGGGAGCTGTGCTAGCTTGACACATAACAGGAAGAGCACAAGTCCTTGAACTGCAGGGTGTGATTAGGACATCATAGCAACCCAGATTGAAACTCATCCAAAATATATTTGTGTCTATTACTCTGAAGGGCCATCTTCTTGGTTACTTAACACATACTGAGAGGGGGAAAGGTGGGCTAAGAAGCTGGGCTTGGAGATCAGATGTGCCTGGGTTTCAGTTGCAGGTTCTCCAATGACAGGCAGCTCTGTTGCCTTGAGCAAAACTTGACCTCTCTCTATGCTTCAGGATCCTCATTGTAAGAATTACATGAGATATAACTCACATGCAGTACTTATGTATAGTACCTGGCACTAGGCATTACATAAATAAAATAAAAATAATAAACAAATAGCTGCTGTTACTGTTTTGCTTCCAAACTTATCCTAAGTCTTATGGGAAAACAGCAAGTAGAGAACATTAGTCTATGAACCAAGAAAGATACAATTGGTAGCATTTGAAATATAACTTGGATTCCTTAAAATTTCAACATGGACTATTATAACTCAAAAAAGTGTGATAAACCTGTATCTCAAGATGCTAGAGAATAAGAATAAGAAGTCCTTCACTTCAAGAGATAAGAGCAACCATATATCAAGGGCCTCCTCTGTCCTTAGTCCTGTCCTTATTCCTGTAACAGGCACTTAACAGATCTTACTCACTCTTCAAAACCACTCAGGGGTTCATCAAGTGATCCTGATTTTTCAGATGAGGATTCTGAGCCTCTTGAGGTGTAAGAAACTGGTCCAGGTCACACCACCAATAAACAGCAAAGACTGCTGCCAAAAACTGAAAGACTCACACATGAGGCCATCAGGGACATATTTCACTGAACAACATTCAACATAATCCACCTCTACATCCCCAGAGTACACTGTGCTTTGAAGCCCAAATCACTGAGAGGTCAAAGTGACATCCTACTAGAACAAGGTCTACCTCATTCTACCATCATCTGGTCATAAAATTTTGCAGAGCATCCTTAACACAAGTGGCCAAATTAATGACTCCCACACTTGTTAGCTATGGTTTTCTATGTGCCACCCTGTCCTTCTGTGTGCTGGAAGGTGCACTGCAAATTCCAGGACTTGAGTATACTTCTAGGACTTTCAGGATATAAATGCCATCACTGAGGGTAGAATCTGGGTTTTGGTCACCATTGTGTCCTTGGCATGATACACTGCCAGGAAGACTGTGGGCCTTCAATGAATGTGGGTAGATGAACATGCCCAGCCACAATGCAAAAATGCAGAGAGAGGGTGGAAAGGGCTACGGAGCAAGTGTTACTTGTCCCACTCAGAGAGGCCTCAGCACCTAATCTTTGGAATTTAACAGTCAAAGAAACACAGGAGGTTAGATTTTCTGAATTATGAATATTTTGTAAAATGTGCATATATTACATTCTGGGGTAAAAATGCCTCCCAGTGCCCTTTGGCTCTTCAAAATATTTGCCAATATTTTGAAATATACACTGTCCTAAAAAATGCCTTCTAATCTATTTCAGACATATGAATCATACATGTAAAAATCTTACTACTAGCTTTGATCTTGATACAACAAGCACAGGAAGAACAAGGCTGGGCCAACTACTGTTTAATAGAGAGACCATAAACAAATAATTACAATACCATACAATTAGTGCTCTGGGCAAAGCAGAACCAAGTGGGGGAGAGTGCACAGCAGGGAATGACTAATCCTGCTCACATTGCAACCCTGCTTTCATTTCAACCCTGCTTAGTAAGAAACTTGTTTTCTTTCCCCAATGTCCTTTGCAATTTCCTTGTCTAATCCGTATTTTCTTTAAAACAAAAAAGCATCACAGTTCAATTCTGTACTAAATACTCATGTTCCTTAATCGTCATCACAAACTGCATGCAGCCTTAATAAGAAGTTTCTACATCAATGATTATCAACTCTGTAACACATAACTTGAATATTTAACTAAGATTTATCAGAATTTCTTGACCCTATTGTTTCCTCCAAAATCCCTGACCTTCTAACAGTCAATTAAAACTGTATGTGATTTTCTACCCCAAAATCTGAAAGATATAGGCAAATGGTTGATTTATCTAAAATCATGATACCATCATTGAACAGTTCATGTTATTATATTATTTTAAACTACTTTGTTTTAGTTAGCTTTTTTTGCCACTATGACCAAAAGACTTGATAAGAACAGTTGTAGAGAGGGAAAGTTTATTTGACACTCAGGTTTCAGAGATGTCAGTCCGTAGATGACCGATTCCATCTGGGCCCAAGATGAGGCAGAGCATCATGGCAGAGGAAAGCAGCTTAGGAACATGGCAATCAGGAAAAAGAAACTCTGCTCACCAGGGACATAATATATGTCCCAAAGCCCCCGCCCGCCCCCGCCCACCCAGTGACCCACCTCCTCCAGCCACATCCTACCTGCCTTACAGTTACTACCCAGTTAATCCATTCAAGTGGATTAACACACTGATTAGTTAAGGCTTTCGTAACCCATCATTCACTTAAAATGAAAGAGAGTTGAGTTGGAGGTATAGCTCCATAGTAGGAAGCTTCCCTAGCATGTATGAGGACCTGGGGTTCAACCTCCATCACTAAAAGGAAAATAATAATAAAGATCTAAAACTTTTATATATCACACAGATTTTTTTTTCCACAAAAAAATGTGCTAGACTAGCTGTCCAAATAGTTTTAGTAATGAGAAAAAACAGGGAACAAGGGCACAAGGATGTGTAGACAAATTAATCACCCCCATGCCTGCATCCTAACCCAGAACCTGTGAATACACTACCTTAGGCAAAAGGGGCTTTGCAGATGTGATAGGATCTTGAAATGGGAAACTATCCCACATCCAGCTGGACCCAATCTAATCACATGGGTCCTTAAAAATCAAACACTTTTCTGGATTTGACTACAGAAAGGTGGTCAGAAAGATAAAGATGGAAAGAGAGCCATCAGCCAATAAACACTGGCAGCCTCTAGAAGCTGGAAAACACAAGAAAACAGACTCTCCCCTAAAACCTGTGACCCATGATTTTAACCCAGTGTGACCCATGGCAGGCTTCTGACCTACAGAAGCATAAGAGAAAAAAACTTGTGTTGTTTTGTGCTGCTAACTTTGGGTTAGTTACAGCAGCAATAGAAATAATTACAGAGTTAGAAAGATGGATGAATTACTTATAATTTTAATCTTCCCAGATAATCTGAATCTTTACTATATATTTAATTTATTTTAACTGGGGGAAGGAAGAAATTCTTTGCCATTCCTTCTATGTCATGATTCCCCAACTACAAGAGTTTTCACATAATATTCAACTCCTTCTACCTGAAATGCCCTCAGTTCTCTCTTTTATACCAAAAACCCACTCACACTTCTGGCCCAATTCGATGATCCTCTCCTGCAAGGGCTCCCTCTTTGCTCTCTCCTGTGCTGAATTTATGTTGGGGGTCCTGTGGTTTGGTCCACCTGGCTGGATGGTGAATGCTTTAAAAACAGGGCTTGAGGCTCATTTTTCTGTGTGAACCCAACACCTCATAATAGGCATGGCCTATGGTTAATGATTAGTAGTGTTTACTCAACTGGGTTGACTACTAGATATCACTAAACTCAAACCAATTAGTAAATCCTAGTTGTAAATTAACAAGGTATCTCCTGTTGGAGAAAGACTACTGTATTTTTTTTTTTTTTTTTTTTTACATTTTAGTATCTATGGGGGGGGGTCACTTCAAAGTTGTCATATCTAGTTTAAAACAATCTGAAATTTTAACTCCACTAGTGATTCTTTCAATGAAAGAGGATAGAGTGAAATTTAAGTTCATGTTTACACACAAAAGGCTGCATCCACCAAGACTAGAGCCAGCAGCTTGTTTCAATCTCCTAGCAGAATGCTGGAGATCATTAGCACACCCACCTCTACAGAAATAGTTTTTCCATGGCTCCAGGGTCAAAGTACTAAAGGAGCTGCACCCCTTAGTTTGAATGAGGCATCTTGAATAATTAGACTTAACAAATCCTTAATCCAACCATAGACATGTGGCAGACACACCAAATTCTTCACGGTTACTTAAACCAGCACACAGCAAATACTACATTTTGTTGGTGGTGTTGATGCTGTTCTCATTTTAAAGTCCTATTTATTGAGGTATAGTTCGTACAATAACCCATCCTTTATAGTGTACAGTTTTATGAGTTCCGACAAACATGCTAATCACCAGAAGTGAGATATAGAACACTTTCTTCATTCCCCCAAAGTTCTCCTTTATAATCAATCTTCTCCCCATCACCTGTTCCTTAAAATCACAATCTGTTTTTTGACCCTACACTTTTTCCTTTTCCAGAATGTTATTTAATGGAAGCTTAATTTTCCTACTCAGAGTTCGGTTTCACACAACATAATACATTTGTTGTTCTGTTACTAGTAGGTGGTGTTCCACTGACAGACATGTCAGCTTATCCATTCATTAGTTGAAGGACATTTGGGGTTTTTTACAGTTTGGGAAAAGGCTGTTAGAAATATTAGCCTACAGGTTTTTGTGGAACCAGAGCTTTTTGTTTGTCTTGAATAATACCTAGGAGTGGAATTGCTGCTGGCTATGTGCTAAATGTATGTTTAACTTTCCAAGAAACTACCTAACTCTTCCCCAAAACAGCTGTGCCACTGCATGTTCCCACCAGCAATGAAAGAGGGTTCCATTTGCTCTGCATGTTTGCCAAGACTTGGTATTAACCATTTTTGTCCTGTTTCTCTGGGGTTTTATCCATTTTAGTGGATATATAGTGGTACCTCATTGTGTTTCTTTTTTAACGTTTGCTTCTGGAATAATTCTAGACTCACAAAGACATTCCAAAAATAATTGGAGGTTTCCTGTGCATTCTCCACCCAGTTTTGTTGCAATTTACATTATCACAATTATAATTATCAAAAGCAGGAACTTGATATTGTACAATACATTAACCTACAGGCTTATAAGGATTTTACTAGATTTTGCTTTTTGCACATGGTTCTATAAAATTTTACCATACGCATAGATTTATATAACCAATACTACCATTAGGATATAAACATGTTTCATCAAAGCACATTATATGTATAAGATCCTTTTGACATTATAGACATTCCTCTGCTGGAAGAACTTTGGTGAACAATGATGACTTTCTTTTGCCATTTTCCCCTGACCAAATTAAAAGCCACTGTCTATTCTCAGGCTATGTACAAACCATAGTTGACATATCAGTTCACTCTTGAATGCTACTTATTCTTTCTTTATATATGCCAGGCCAGCAATAGTGGATAAAACAGAGAACAAGAAAACAATGATCCCTGCTTTTAAAAGAATTTGGAGTGGGAGAGAGATTTGCACACACATACAATAACAAACTGTGACAAGTATTATCTATTAATGAAAAGTAAAAGTATAAGGAAAGATGAGACAGCCTGATTAAGACTGGCAGGAAGGTCCTGTGAGTAAGCCCTGTTCTCAGACTCTGTATCCAAAGCCCTCCACAGGAATCAGGCAACTGAGTATCTGAACCACTGAGTGGAAAATATGTAACCAACATGTTCTCAAAGCAGAATTCAAACAAGAATTTCAAGGGTTAAGAATTTCACCAAAAAACTACTCATATTTTCTTTAGGTCAAAGCTTGACCCAAAAGATGCAAGAAATGAAAATCACCCATGTGGTTAACTCCAGAACACACCTAGACTCAAAAGTTCTTTCCAATAACCTGCTGTGGTAAACCAAACTCTACCACTAGAGATTCCTTAGGTATGGAGGTCTCCCTCTGCTATTAAGACTAGTCACAAGGAAATCCCAACACAAAGCAAGGACACAGGAACCTATCACTGGCTTTTGACTAATGTCTGGCATGACCCTTTCTTCTCATCTGAGGGACCCATTTTACAAGTTCTTTGAAGAAAGAATTGCTCTCTCTCTCTCTCCTCCCCTCTCTCTCTCTCTCTCCTTTCCACTTGTACATAGTTACTAATATCTACTGCTATTTGTTCTGATGCCTCTCCCCATTCTATATCAATAGCCCCAACAGTCTGATTCATCTCCGCGTCTCCTGGTATCCGCACCTCAAGTTCTCGTGCACGTGGGAGTCAATAAATGTTTTGTGAATATACAAGGTATAACTATCGGATTACAGTGTCCACAGTAGGGCATTGAGGGAGGAGATCATGAGACAGATGAGTCTTAACAGGAAAGACATTGACTGGCATGGATTGGAAGGCCTAGTTTAAGAAACATACCACACAGTAGCTAAATTTAACAGGAGGATACTTGGGTAATGAGAGAGGACAAGGGTAGACCAAAGGAGATGGTATGAGGAAGCAGGAAAGAAGACATGCCTACACACAAATGAAGCTCAGGACCAGACCAGGTTGGCACCTGCTAGGGGTAAGATAGATTCTGCTGGTGAGAGGAGGGAGAGAGAGAAAAGGCATCTCACTCAAAATGACTTTGTTTCTAAGGGCATCTGCCAAAAGCTGGGCTGGGGAGACCAGGAGTCCAAGAAGCAATGAGTGTTTGCAATAGCTGCTGTGGGAGTAGCTGGGAAATCAGTAAAAACTGAGAGGTGCAGGGAAAGAATAAGGTAAGGTGCAGGGAAACTGTCACATATCACTTCCAAACCCTTCTGGGAGCCTTCTGTGCATATGGTGGTGACACAGGCTTGCCAACCTACAAGGCTGGCTGGCCTCCCACCCTGTGATGCCTCTAAGGCCAGATATGGGGGAGCTCACAGGCCACTAAGGAGCAGCTGGAAAAAATCACTATGTTCAGCCATGCCCATAGTTGAGCTTCTGTGGCATAGACTCCATTTAATGATTCATAAACACAAGAGCTCCCACAATAGAAATGCTAATTGTTTTGCAATAGTCACTTTGAAGTATCAGAGAAAACCATTCTAATCCATGTTTTCCAATATCACTCGCTATGCAATCAATCAAGAAGGACTTCCCCTGAACAGGCATTGGGCCCTTGACCTTTGCCATTCTGCAGCAGTTAGGGTGATATGTGGCTTATCTGGAAAGGAGAGGGGAGGGCACCATAGACAACCACACGTCACCCTTCAGGAACACCTGGCAAATCTCAAGGTCAGCTAGCCAGCCAAGGGAGCTCCCAGGTAATAATCTGAAATGGTACCCAAAAATGAAATAGGGACACTCACCAGCTCTGTATTATGACCACATATAGTAATATATGCTACCATTATGATACCATTTGCAACACACTAGTTTCTCAGATGCAAGGTGTTTAAATACTGCAGGACCCCAGTCACACAAGTTCAAGTTACATCATTGCTTCCCGTCTGTCGTAACTAAGATTTCAACTGAGAAAAATTCTGTTTCTGGTTACACAATGCACCACAAGTAAAACAGAAACTGGCAACTCCAGATGGTTGTCAGGCCTCTGGGAAAGTCCACCAAGTTAGCAAAACTGCCCACTTAGGTCCAGTTTCGAAAGGTCACTAACACTATGTGACCCTCTGGCTATCCAAAGACCCCAGTTGGGCCTCCTAAAGCCTTTCTACCCAAGCTCAAAATTAAGTCACATAAGGTCAAACTGTTTTATTATATTTATATACTTTTTTAAAGTATAAAACACTTCAGCACAAATATTCATAAGTGCTGTTTCACATCAGAAATCAGAATTGGGTTATTCTTCAATGACATGATGCTGCCAAGGAGCAGCAGATACTATTTACAAAATGATCCAGAAAAGGTCACACCCATCTATTTCCGAACCCATGATGAATAACTATGAATTAAAGCTGAGTCCTAAAATCTCGTTTCGACTTTTCCCGCCTACCCAAAGAAAGGAAGGATACTGTTAAGTTCAAAAGACCCAAACAAGTTATCAAAAAGCTGCCTGTGAGCACCAAACAAAAGATATTTTATATAATTTATCAACAAATGCTAAAAATGCAATTCACTGCAATTATGCCTCTGCCTACATGCCATGTGTTTGTCATAGGTATTTCTAAATGATGCAGTTTAGGCAAAATGTTCACTTTTCCTAGCTAATACAAAGGCAAAGAGAAGGGAAACTAACATTTGGTGATCTTCTACTGCTATGGTTTGAATGCCCCCACCCCCCAAAAAAAGTTCATGTGCTGAAAACAGTCCCCAAATTCATATACTCAGATTTTGGAGGTAAATCTTTTTGGAGGTCATTAGGATTAGACAAGTTGATGAAGATGGGACCCCATGATGGCATTAGTGGCTTAATAAGGAAGAGAGACATGAACGACTACATGTGCTGTCTCATGTATTATTCTCCACCGTTGTTATGGTGTAGCAAGAAGGCCCTCACTGATGCCAGGACCATGCTCTTCGGCTTCCCAGCCTCCAGAACTGTATGCCAAACTTATTTGTTTGTTTGATTATTTGTTTATCAGTGGTACTGGAGATTGAACCCAGCAAGAATTCTACATTCCCAGCCCTTTTATTTTGAGACAGGGTCTCATGAAGTTGCCCAGGCTGGCCTTGAATCTGCAATCCTCCTGCCTCAGCCTCTGAAGCAGCAGGAATTACAGGTATATGCCACCTTACCTGCCAAGCTTTCATTTTTTTCTAAATCACCTGGTCTCAGTATTTGTTATAGCATCAGAAAACAGACTAAGATGTCTACTTACCATGTACATCAAACCTTGATATAACATATCTTTGAGTTTGCTAAATGTCTTTTAATATTCATTCTACCTTCTTCCTTAATAAGAGAACCCCCATGGGGTTTGTTGTTGTTGTTGTTGTTGTTTTTTGGTTTTTGCAGTTCTGGGGAACAAACCCAGTTCAACCCAGATTGAGCTCTACACTGAGCTACATCTCCAACCTTATTTATTTATTTATTTGTTGTTTGTTTATTTATTTGCTTATTTTTGAGACAGGGTCATGTTAAGTTGCCCAGGCGGCCTTAAACTTATGATCCTGCTGCCTCACCCTCCAAATGACACCAGGCTGAGACACTAGTCTTTTTAACTGATACCCAGAATAAGAACAGCAGACTCCTAAACTCTTTTGAACCCAGGTGTTTGGCTATGTGACTATACTCTAATCTAATCATTCTCTAAGTATGGTCTGGGGATCGCTGGAGTTCCCAAAACACTTTTAGATAGTCCATGAGGCCAAAACTATTTTCATGATCATACTAAGGCATTATTTGTCTTTTTACTGCTCAAGGTCTCATGAATATATTATGGAGAGTTTTGGAGGTGACATGACACATGATACCACAACAGGCTAAATGTAAGCAGATCCAAGAACCCAGCTACTTTCAATCCAGACATAAAATGGATTTACAAAATTATAAGGCAATGCTGTCTTCTCACTAATCATTGGAAAATAGCTCTTTCTCACACAAAAAACTAATTTATGCTACACATAATAGGTTATTATTTTTAACTGAATTAATAAACATCTGTCAAATTTCTCACTTTTCAATCCTAATACCAAAAATATGTGAAATAGTTGCCAAGGGCTGCTGTGACAATAACTACAAATTTGGTGATTTAAAAATAAAACATGATTTTAAAATAAAACAAGATGGTGGACTAGAGGGTGGCTGCATTTCATGTTGCTCCAGGACTCAGTATTCAAGAAGAGGAGATATTGAGAGACTTAGGACCAACTCAAAGCCATCGGGTGAGTCTCTCCGGTTGGGGAGGCATCCAGATGGGGCGGTCATCCCAGAACGCAGGGAACTTTGTGAAGTAGAGCTGCCCAACAAGACACCCCTACCCCGCTGGAGCAGTGAACTCAGACAACTGGGAGCATCGGTACAGGAGGCCGCCCAGCACAAACGCTTGGACTCGGAGTGACCATGTCAGGGCTATGGGCGGCGGCCCAGAGGAGGAGCTGCGCGGTGAGCTGTTTGGACTCAGAGCGACCAGTCCTGAACACCAGGGGGGCTGCCCAGAGGAGGAGGAGGAGTGCGGCAGGTCGCGTGGACTCAGAGTGATGCACCAGGGCTATGGGTGGCTGCCCAGAGGAGGAGGCACGCAGTGAGTTGTTTGGACTCAGAGCCACCACTCCTGAACACGGGGGCGGGGGGGGCTGCCCTGAGGAGGAAGAGAAGCGCCGCAGGTCGCTTGGTCTCTGAGCGACCGCACCAGAGCTCTGGGCGGCTTCCCGGAGGAGAAGGTGTGTGGCGGGTCACTTGGACTCAGAGCGACCGCTCCTGAACACCCAAGGGGCTGCCTAGAGGAGGAGGAGCACGGCGGGTCACTTGGACTCAGAGTGACTGTACCAGGGCTACGGGCGGTTGTTGGGAGGAGGAGGTACGCAGTGAGTTGCTTGGACTCCCAGAGAATGCACTAGAACACCGGTAGAGGAGTGCGGTGCACTGTCCAGAGGAAGAGGAGTGCAGTGGGTCGCTGGGACTTGGAGTGACTGTATGGGGCTCCAGGTGGCTGCTCAGAGGAGGGGCCGCATAGCCAGGTGATTAGGTGCAGAGCAGGGTCCCAGGACCTAGGCGGCTTCTTGGTGGAAGACCTGCACAGAGATAAGCTGAGTGGCAGAGCGAAGGTTCCAGGACTGCAGGCAGATTCTCTGAGGAGAGGCAGCCTAAGGAGACGTGTCTGCGAAGGGTGAGGCTCCCAGGCTCAGGAGGTAGGTCCAGGCCCCTGGGAACGTTGCAGAGGAAGGCAGCCCAGCCCAGGCAGTAGTTGTGGATTGAAGGGAACCTCTAGGACCGAAACTGACCAGTGAGACCACACCATCAGGTGAGTCCTTCCTGCTGGGTGAGGTTTTCCCACAAGGACAGTAAAATCAGAGACACAGGCCCAAACAGGCCTTGCCTCAGCCCGCACCCTAGGTCCCCTTTGGATGACCATTGGTCAACTAGTGGAGGCACCTCTGCCCACTAGCAGGGAATATACCCCACCTGAAGGCTACCACCCCTAGAGAGGCAGCTTCATTATGGAGCACCACATTATCAACTTCCTGCAAGACTTCAGGCTACTGAAGGCTAAGAGGGGATATATTAGAAATCTTCAGGGACATTGTAAGTCAAAGGAGGAAATCTGCAATATCTCAGCGGTCCACTGATACCTGAACATATGAGAAAACAAGGGAAGAAAATGCCACAAACAAATCTAGATGTTACATCAATAAAATCCAATGACAGCATGGCAGAAGAAATGTCAGAAAGGGAGTTCAGAATGTACATATTTAAAATGATCAGGGAAGCAAACGATGAGATAAAAGAGCAAATGCAGGCATTGAATGATGAGATGAAAGAGCAAATGCAGGCATTGAATGATCGTACCAATCGACAGTTAAAAGAGCAAATACAGGAAGCAAAAGATCATTTCAATAAAGAGTTAGAAATATTGAAAAAAAAAAACAAACAGAAATTCTTGAAATGAAGGAAACAATAAACCAAATTAAGAACTCCATAGAATGCATATCCAATAGGATAGAACACCTGGAAGACAGAACTTCAGACATTGAAGACAAAATATTTAACCTTGAAAACAAAGTTGAACAAACAGAGAAGATGGTAAGAAATCATGAACAGAATCTACAAGAACTATGGGATATCACGAAAAGGCCAGATTTAAGAATTATTGGGATTGAGGAAGGCTTAGAGAAACAAACCAAAGGAATGAACAATCTATTCAATGAAATAATATCAGAAAATTTCCCAAATCTGAAGAATGAAATGGAAAATCAAGTTCAAGAGGCTTATAGGACTCCAAATATACAAAATTACAACAGACCCACACCAAGGCACATTGTTATGAAAATACCTAACATACAAAATAAACACAGAATTTAAAGGCTGTGAGAGAAAAGAACCAGATTACATTCAGGGGGAAACCAATATGGATATCAGCAGATTTTCAATCCAGACCCTAAAAGCTAAAAGGACCTGGAACAACATTTTTCAAGCCCTGAAAGAAAATGGATGCCAACCAAGAATCTTACACCCAGCAAAACTTACCTTCAAATTTGACGATGAAATAAAATCTTTCCATGATAAACAAAAGCTAAAAGGATTTACAAAAAGAAAGCCAGTATTACAGAACATTCTCAGCAAAATATTCCATGAGGAAGAGATGAAAAACAATGATGCAAATAAGCAAAGGGAAGAATTATTCTAAATGAATTGTCAAATAAAGGAGGAACCAAATCGTGTCAAAAAAAATAAATAAAATTTAAAAAAAGAACCAAATGACCGGGAATACAAATCATATCTCAATAAAAACCCTAAATGTTAATGGCCTCACTCATCAATCAAAAGACATAGACTGGCAGATTGGATTTAAAAGAAAGATCCAACAGTATGTTGCCTGTAAGAGACTCATCTCATAGAAAGAGATACGCACAGACTAAAGGTGAAAGGATGAGAAAAAAACATACCATGCACATGGACACAGCAAAAAAGCAGGAGTATCCGTCCTCATTTCAGATAATGTGGACTTCAAGCCAAAACTAGTCAGAAGGGATAAAGAAGGACATTACATACTGCTTAAGGGAAGCATAAATCAGCAAGACATAACAATCATAAATATCTATGCCCCAAACATTGGCTCATCCATGTATGTCAAACAAATCCTTCTCAATTCCAGAAATCAAATAGACCACAACACAATAATACTAGGCAATTTTAACACACCTCTCTCACCGCTGGATAGATCGTCCAAACAAAAATTGAATAAAGAAACCATAGATCTCAATAATGCAATCAACAATTTAGACTTGACCGACATATATAGAATATACCATCCAACAAAGAACGAATACACTTTCTTCTCAGCAGCACATGGACCCTTCTCTAAAATAGACCATGTTTTATGCCACAAAGCTACTGTTAGCAAATACAAGAAGATAGAGATACTACCTTGTACTCTATCAGATCATAATGGATTGAAATTAGAAATAAATGACAGAATAAAAAACAGAAACTACTCCAACACCTGGAGATTAAATAATACGTTATTATATGATGAATGGATAACAGAAGACATCAAGAGGGAAATAAAAAATTTCTTAGAAGTAAACGAGAACAAAGACACATCATATCAAAATCTCTGGCACACTATGAAAACAGTACTTAAGAGGAAGATTTATTTCATGGAGCGTATTCAATTAAAAGAAGTAAAAATCAACAAATAAACGACTTAACACTACAGCTTAAAGCCCTAGAAAAAGAACAGATCAACACCAAAAGTAGTAGGAGACAGGAAATAGTTAAAATCAGAGCTGAAATCAATGAAATTGAAACAAAAGAAATAATAGAAAAAATTAACAAAATAAAGAGTAGGTTCTTTGAAAAAATAAAATTGATAAACCCTTAGACACACTAACAAAGACAAGAAGAGAGAAAACTCAAATTACTAAAATTCGGAATGAACAAGGAAATATCACAACAGACAATAAAAAACATAATTAGAAGCTATTTTGAAAATCTAAACTCCAACAAATCAGAAAATCTTGAAGACATCAACAGGTTTCTAGAGACATATGAATTACCTAAACTGAACGAGGAGGACATACACAACTTAAATAGATCAATTTCAAGAAATGAAACAGAAGAAGTCATCAAAAGCCTACTAACAAAGAAAAGTCCAGGACCAGATGGGTTCTCAGCCAAGTTCTACAAAACCTTTAAAGAAGAGCTCATTCCAATACTCCTCAAAGTATTCCATGAAATAGAAGAGGAGGGAACCCACCCAAACTCATTCTATGAAGCCAATATCACCCTGATACCTAAACCAGATAGAGACACATTGAGGAAAGAAAATTTCAGACCAATATCTTTAATGAACATCAACGCAAAAATTCTCAACAAAATTTTAGCAAATCGCATACAAAAATATATTAAAAAGATAGTGCACCACGATCAAGTGGGTTTCATCCCAGGGATGCAAGGCTGGGTCAACATTCGGAAATCAATAAACGTAATTCATCATATCAACACACTTAAAGTCAAGAATCACATGATTATTTCGATAGATGCAGAAAAGCATTAGATAAAATACAGCATCCCTTTATGCTCAAAACACTAGAAAAATAGGGATAGTGGGAACATTTCTTATCATTGTAAAGGCCATTTATGCTAAGCCCATGGCCAATATCATTCTAAATGGTGAAAAACTGAAAGCATTCCCTCTAAAAACTGGAACAAGACAGGGAAGCCCTCTTTCACCACTTCTATTCAACATTGTCCTTGAAACTCTAGCCAGAGCAATTGGACAGATCAAAGAAATTAAAGGGATATGAATAGGAAAAGAAGAACTCAAACTATCCCTATTGCTGATGACATGATTATATATTTAGAGGAACCGGGAAATTCCACCAGAAAACTTTTAGAACTCATAGGCGAATTCAGTAAAGTAGCAGGATATAAGATCAATGCTCATAAATCCAATGCATTTTTATACATAAGTGATGAATCTTCAGAAAGAGAAATTAGGAAAACTACCCCATTCACAATAGCCTCGAAAAAAATAAAATACTTGGGAATCAATCTCACAAAAGAGGTGAAAGACCTCTACAATGAGAACTACAGAACACTAAAGAAAGAAATTAAAGAAAACCTTAGAAGATGGAAAGATCTCCCATGTTCTTTGATAGGAAGAATTAATATTGTCAAAATGGCCTTACTACCAAAAGTGCTATACAGATTCAGTGCAATTCCAATTAAAATCCCAATGACATACCTTACAGAAATAAAGCAAGCAATTATGAAATTCATCTGAAAGAATAAGAAACCCAGAATAGCTAAAGCAATCCTTAGCAGAAAGAGTGAAGCAGCGGGTATCACAATACCAGATCTTCAATTCTACTACAAAGCAATAGTAACAAAAAACGGCATGGTATTGGTACCAAAATAGAAAGGTAGATCAATGGTACAGAATAGAGGACACGGACACAAATCCAAATAAATACAATTTTCTCGTACTAGACAAAGGGGCCAAAAATATGCAATGGAGAAAAGATAGCCTCTTCAACAAATAGTGCTGAAAGAATTGGAAATCCATATACAACAGAATGAAACTAAACCCATATGTCTCACCATGCATGAAACTAAACTCGAAATGGATTAAGGACCTCGGAATCAGACCAGAGACCCTGCAGATTATAGAAGAAAAAGTAGGTCCAGATCTTCAACATGTCGGTCCAGATCTTCCTCAACAGGACTCCCATAGCACAAGAAATAAAAGCAAGAATCAATAACTGGGATAGATTCAAACTAAAAAGCTTTCTCTCAGCAAAGGAAACTATCAGCAATGTGAAGAAAGAGCCTACAGAGTGGGAGAAAATCTTTGCCAATCATACTTCAGATAGAGCACTAATCTCCAGAATCTATAAAGAACTCAAAAAACTCTACACCAAAAATGCAAATAACCCAATCGACAAATGGGCTAAGGAAATGAACAGACACTTCACAGAAGAAGATCTACAAGCACTCAATGGACATATGGAAAAATGTTTAACATCTCTAGTAATAAGAGAAATGAAAATCAAAACTACCCTAAAATTCCATGTCACCCCAATTAGAATGATGATTATCAAGAATACAAGCAACAACAGGTGTTGGCGAGGATGTGGGAAGAAAGGTACATTCATACATTGCTGGTGGGGCTGCAAATTAGTGCAGCCACTCTGGAAAGCAGTGTGGAGATTCCTCAGAAAACTTGGAATGGAACCACCATTTGACCCAGCTATCCCACTCCTTGGCCTATACCCAAAGAACTTAAAATCAGCATACTACAGAGATACAGCCATATCAATGTTCATAGCTGCTCAATTCACAATAGCCAGAGTGTGAAACCAACCTAGATGCTCTTCAATTGATGAATGGATAAAGAAACTGTGGTATATATATATATATATATATATATATATATATATATATATATATATATATATACACACAATGGAATATTACTCCGCCATAAAGAATGATAAAATTATGGCATTTGCAGGCAAATGGATGAAATTGGAAAATATCATGCTAAGTGAGATAAGCCAATCTCAAAAAACCAAAGGACGAATGATCTCGCTGATAAGTGGATGATGACACGTAATGGGGGGTGGGAGGGGTTAGTGTTAGGGTTAGAATTAGGGTTAGCGAGGGGGGCAAGAATGGAGGAAGGACTATATAGAGGGAAAAGAGGGGTGGGAGGGGTGGGGGAAGGGAAAAAATTACAGAATTAATCAAACAACATTACCCTATGTATATTTATGATTACACAAATGGTTCGCCTTTACTCCATGTACAAACAGAGAAACAACATATATCCCATTTGTTTACAATTAAAAAAATATAAAAAAAATAAAAAAAGAAAATGACAAATCAAAGGGGAAGCCTAGTTCAGAAAAAAATGAGTCTGGACAAGATATACTGTGGACAACAGAGTATGGTGTGAGGAGGATACTTTTGCTATCTGCTAAGGAAAGAGAAACATATTGTTTGTGGAATTTTTTCCTATTTCTAGCACTGAATTTTATTTTATTTCAAAACGTGGTGTTTTTCAAGTAAACACTCTAGTTGACTGTAAACTGTGGTTGCCAATGACAGCCAATATATTGTACTGGGAGTTGTTGCAACTTTTAAAAAATTGAACATGTTAAAGAAAATCTTAAGTGCTGGGACAGGAAGAGAAAGGGTTAGAAATTTTAGCAAACTACTACTTTGGGAGAATCTGGTTAGTTAGTTAGCTCCAGAACTGTGACTATTCTGTGTCTGAATATTTGGATAGCATATGTCTATTTCTCTTTGTATGAGCATTTGTATATTTTTATCTATGCATATTTGTGAATTTGCAAAAAAAACAAAAAACAAAACAAAAAAATCTATTATCTTATAGTTCTGGAGGTCAGAAGATGTTGGTAGAGCGGGGTTCTTCCAGGAGGCTCTATAGGAGAACATGCCTCTTATAGGGCTCCTTGGCTGTGGTCATCTTCTAGTAACAGCATCACTTCAACTTTTGCTTCTATCCTCTTATCTTCTCTGACTCACCTGTTTGCCTCCCTTTTATAAGAGCTTACATGATTTTACTGTACTCACCTCTAAACCCTTATTTAAAACTATACCAGATATTACAAAATACTCTCCCCAGCTCATCCTTAACTTAATTACATCTATAATATCTTTTGCTATGTAAGGTAACTTATGCACAGGTTCCAGGGATTGGGACATGGATAGCAGCTTTAGGGGCCATTATTCTGCTCTTATGATATGATAGATATAACCCATATAAGTCAAGCTCTTTGGGATCCTAAATAACTTTTAAGAATATAGAAGTGTCTTAAAAACTAAAATATTTGAGAGCCACTACTCTAGCATATAAATAGATCGAGCAGTTATTAGGCAGGAAAAGTAAAACTCAGGAAGGCTAAGTGGTTAACCAGAGTGATACAAACCAAATAGACCTTCAACTTGAACCCCAATGACCTACTACCAATGAACGTAGGATGGCTCCCTCTGTACAATGCTGCCAACCCTGAACACCCTGACTGTAGTAGAAACAAATGGAAATTATTCTATGGGCATTTTTGCACACATCAAATAAAGAGTACAACAACAAGCATTCAGAGGTGAATTTAGTAAGCAGGAAGGAGGACAAGTTGCAGAGGAAGGTGTTTAAAATAATCTTAAACTTTTCAAGCCCTTATTTAGAATACACCAATTTATTATCTTGTGAGAAAGAAGAGGACAATGTTACAAATGGCCCCATGTTCCAGAACCAAGGCAGAGAGATGAGTACCCTATGACACTCTAGAGTCACATGGCAATGACTAAAGCTCTGGGACACAGGAAGCACACACAGCAAAACACTCTTCTGAATAGATGACAGGGCCTGGTGGCTAAAGGCAAATTCATGAAGACTCATTTTAACAGGGTATCTGAAAGACCACATTCCTGGGCTGTCTCTCTGACCAGAATCACAACTTCATGGTAGGAAAGAAATTGCACTCAGGTGAACTCCATTAAAATCAGGCATCTAATGATCCAAATCACAACCTTCAAAGAGACACCTAAAAAAGAGGAGAAGTGGGAAGATTCTCAGAGGGCCAGCTCCTTCTCTGCCTAGTAAACTGTCTGGCCAAGGCCCACAGAACCAGAGCAGAGGTGATCAGACTCCTTCCCCCACATCCAAGCAATACATACTAGTGAATGATGGCTCCCCTGGCCCAGAGGCTGGCCAGGGCTCCTTGAAGAAGCATAGCCATCCCTGGCAAGCTGCTCCAGTTCTGCACCATGCTTTCCCAGCTCCCTGCATGGAGCCTCTGGAGTGATCAGCTAACAACCATTTTGAAAGCAAAGCCCAGCGGGAAGGCCTGATCTGACAGCCAACAAAAACCTAGGAAAAAAAGGACACAGATGCAAGGAACCATCATCAG
This sequence comes from Sciurus vulgaris, assembly GCF_902686455.1. NCBI lineage: Eukaryota > Metazoa > Chordata > Mammalia > Rodentia > Sciuridae > Sciurus > Sciurus vulgaris. The sequence goes on from NC_136464.1 coordinate 82,824,553, forward strand.
TGGAATTTGCTATCTGAAAGAGGAAAAGTCACAGAACTTTCTGGCATTTTATTTTTTTCAGCGTGAAAGCACAGAGTCAATACCATCTTCAGACAACCTCCAGTCACAGAGCTCAGCATTTTCCTAGCCATGTTTATAGCACCTGCCTTTCTAAGATTACACTAATGTCACAAACTGCATACCTATAACCTACAAAGCACAAAGACTTTGCAAAGTAGATACACGCCTAATGTATCTCTTTCCTCATGGAATCCACACACACCTGTTGGCTGCCTTTAGGTGATTATTCTGTTGCAGAATACATTTTAAAACTACTAAATCAGCAATATCACTTAACAATCATTTTGAATTTTTTTTTCATATGCCAGAGCCCAAGGCAATTTAACATTCTATAGACCAAAACCTTCACACTGTGCCTATTAAAGGAATACAGAATGTGAGGACATGTTGCTTAGAGATAATGCCTAATTCACAACAACAGACTTCTATTTTCTGCATTCCATGTGAAGAAGAAAAGATCCACAGGCAGAGAGCCACAACTGAATCCTTTATATCTAGGATTTTGGAGAGGAAAAAAATGATACTTTGACAGAAAATAGATTGGAAGACATAATAAACTGGTTCTGAATAAGTACTCTGTTATAATGAGTTATTTCAAGAGTGGTAATTTCAATTTCCAAAGGAGTAAATATTAAATAGATTAACTAGAAAAAAACCTGAGCAAAAGTGTAAGGACACAGTATATGAATACAGAAGTTATTTAGCAAGCTTTCAAAGAGATCACTATTTCAATATTTTCTTATCCTTAGGTGACATAAAGGAAAATAATTTACCAAAGTATAAAATGTTTAAAGTAAATTAATAAAAAGCATGTACAAAATACTGGTTGTTTTTTTTTTTTTAAATCACTTGGGCACTCCTAATTCAGAAATTATGGTAGATTAGACATTTACAGTTCTCTCTACTATACTATAATTAGATTCTGGGTAAATTAATTTTAGAAACTTTTAATGCAAAGATTAGTTCCATGCAGAGAAACAAATCCCACAAGGATATGGCAAGAACAGTACATGAAAGTCTGAGCAAAGAGCACTAAGGAGTGAGCACAGAAGCTGCAGCTGCCCCTCGAAGCCACTCTGAACACAGCAATGACACTGGCATCTAGATCTCCAGCGTTCAACAAGGTGGGGAAAATCCAACCTGAAACCAGGATTCCATAGGAAACAAAAATGGTCCTGGGTCCACAGCATCCTCCAGGTCCTAATACAAACCAATACATATTTCAAGTAATACCTCAAGATTCTCAGACACAGTTATCAAGAGAATATTAGCAAATAATCTAAAAAACACACACAGTAGAAAAGAAGCACAAACGCAGATTTAGACCACCAAGGATTTCAGATACTAGTATTATAAAAATTTAGGAAAATAAACAACTCTTAACTGTTTATTGTTGTTTAAAAATATGAAGGATGGAATAAAAAATGTGCCAAGTAAAAAGAGACCATCAAGAATATTCAGATTTAAAACAGAAATAAAGTCATTAAAATTAGAAACTCAGTGGATAGGCTAATACAAGAGTCAACACAGTTGAGAGAAAATTCTTGAAGTAGAAGCCAAATCTTAAGAAATTACCCAGAACAAAGCAGAAATAAAACACTGAACAAATTAAAAAGACATGAAAAGTAAAAAGTCCTAACACCCATTTAATCAAAACCAGGAGAAAATTGAGAAAGAATATAGAAGAGAGAATATTCAAAGTACTAATAATGAGAAATTTTCAGAGTTGATAAATGTTATGAATCTACAGATACACAAAATAAATATAAACAGGATGAAAAACAAAAAAACTATACATAGACACAATGTAATAAAACTGCAGACTACTGAAACAAACAATATTAGAATAAGTTAAATCATCTATCAAAGAGTGGCAAACAGAAGACGAACAGATGCCCTATGAGTAAAATGAAAACCATAATAGCACAATGGAACAGGATGTTCACAATGCCAGGAGGAAGTAACTATCAACTAAGAACTGTAAGAGAGAAAGAGATTTCAGAAACCAAAACTGAGAGCCATTACTACCAAGAGATTCTCAGGAAAAGAAATTCTGAAAAAGGCAAATCTAATCAGAGGAAAGGTACAGGATGAAAATGGGAAAAGGAGCAAGAAATGGCAAACACATAGACAAATACCATCTTGAAACAATACCATTGTCTAATTTGTATAATGAAACAATAGATCTGAAGTACTGAATAGACATGTATGTACAGGTGTGAGTCTTTGTTAGTTGTTGTGTGAATTTTGTACTATCCTAGAAAGGAAACAGAATACCAAATACCAACTGACTTTTAAACTGTTAAATGAGCACAAAGTACTTTAAGGATAATCATTAGAGGAACAGAAATAAAATGTATCATTTCAAAATCAGAAGAGAAAAACGAAAATTGAATACACTAATCAACAAAAACTTCAATACAAAAGAATAAGATTAGCAATAAAAAATGGACCATATGCATATAATTAAAACAAATTATTAGACTATATTTCAAAAAAAACACAAAGCAAAATAATCTACATTCCTTATACAAGAAAAAATTTGTCTACCTTAAAATCCTAAACTTTGTTCTCCAAAGAATACTAAAGAAAGATGTTCAATCTCAAGAAAAGCAAATTATGAGACAATGATATACTGTCCTACACCCACCAGGCTGGCAATAAAATATCAAATGTTGCAGGGAAGTGGGACATCAGAAAAACTGTGACAGATTCTCAAAACCAAACTTTTAACAAGATAAAAATTAGTTTTTAATTAATTTACTACTATTGCATACAAGAAGTAAATCTCATAACATTGTAAAATGCAAGTTACAAAACACTACATGCAGAAGACCAGTTTTCTCACATTTAAAAATAAAAATAAGCAATAAATTGCTTGGATATATATATATCTCAGACACAGTAATTGTGCTAGTATGGAAATCAGCAATAACACTAAAACACTACTTAGTTCAGCTAGATTTTACATTCTATATCAAGCTCTTAACCTTATTCTGATTGGCACCCTGAGCAGCACCAGACTAGAATGGCCTAGACTACTCAAATGCACAGAAGCCAACAGACCTGGTAAAACTCAATCAAAAGCAATTCCATATTAAAGGAAGACGACTGGCCCCAAACGATTAAAGGAACAGGTCCAGCCTTTCTGGAACCTTTCCATGAGGATTGATACTGTCTCCTATGCCCTTTATTTATGTGCTCCTCTAACCCTAGCCTGCATTTCTTGTGTCCTCCAATGGGCAAGGTAGCTTCTGTAATTCTTCTACTACCTCTCCCAAATACTGCCATTCCCTAGACTGACTCTGCCCTAGAGCACCACAAAGGTCTGGAAATTCCCTCCATTCTATCAGAGCCTTACATACATTCTCAGAAAAAAAGCAGAAGCAATTACTGATCCATGACTATTTCTAAAATGGGTGAAACACAGAATATAACTTACCTGCATTGTCTTTCATATACCCTTTGCTTGCTCCAACTTCACTGTTTTTGAAACTCAAAATCCACAACCTTCTCAGGCACTGAAGCTTTGCCTGGAATAATAAAGGCAGGAAATGAGAAAGGAGACAACCAACAGGAACCAAAGTATTCATGGTGGAAAGAAATTCATTTAATCAACCAAGTAAAAACCTGACCTTTAAGAGGAGAGAGATTCACCCAAATTAAGGAAAATCTCTAGCTTAGTCTGAGACATCTTCCATCTTTAACCAAAATTATTCACAGTAAATAAAGTTTATAGAACAAATTATTATTTACAAAGGGACTTCACATGTATTTTCTTATTGGAGGTTTAAGATCTTGAGAATACACAAGTATTATCTTCAAATGCAGAAGCCAAAGTTCCCAAAGGTCAAGGGACTGTCCCCCCACTACTCAGCTAACAGATTATCAAACAAGAAATCTAAGCTCAGCTCCGTGATCCCTCCTTCCCAAATCCTTCCACTACACAAAATGGCATGATGTTTTCAAACTTCTTGCACTAGATATGCTTTCTTAGCCAACAGATACAGAAATGGCTTTGCTTGCTAACAGAAACACTGTCATAAGATTGTTTATTTGCTACAGACAAGGTCTTGTGACCCCAAGAAAGGTCACACTGAGGTAGTAAAGCAACCCCCCTGTATCATTCCCACATACTCTCCTTTTTTCCTTTTTTCCTCTTTAAGTCATAGTTACGACGTTTTTTAATTTGTAAATAATTTCAAGCTCAGAAAAATTGTAAAATAATAACAGGACAAAGAATTTCCATGTATTCTTTATCTAGATTCACCTACTACCAACACTGAACCCATTTACTTAATCATTCACTTACTCTCTCCACACTCGTGTGTTTTTCCGAGTCATAGGGCCATAAGTTTCATACCTCATGGCTCTTTACCTCTAAATACTTCAGAAATTATTTCCTAAGAATACTGATGCTCTTTCATAACCATAAAGTAATGAACAACCTTGGTAAATTTAATATTGGTTAATATTTTAATCTATTGTCATGTTCAATTAACCTAAGAATGACCTTTATAACATTTATTTTCCTCCAATTCAAGACTCAGTCCAGAGTCAGATACTGCATTAACTGCCATTTTTTCTTTATCTTCCTTAAGTTTGCAACACACAATGTTCCTGTGTCTTTTGTAACATTGACACTTTAAAAGAATATAGCCTCTCCACTTTTTATATTAATAGAACATTTCCATTTTGACTTGTCTGACGTTTCCTTAGGTGATTCCTGATGATTCAGTTCAGGTTATACCTTCTCGGTCAGAAAAACTACAGAAGTGATGTAAATCTCTGAATATCGCATCTGAATACAAAAAGTCTACTTCAATCCCAAAGTATTGTCCAATTTCTCCAATTAAAAATTACTGTATTTCCTTTGCAACTAACAAGTAATCTGTGCGAAAAACACTTGAAGATCATGCAAATATCTTGTCCCAAATCAAAATTTGCCCCTAGAGTTAGCATCCATTGATGATGTGTGCCTGATTTAAACTTTATAATGTGATGGCTCCAACATGCTGACTCCCACATCCCCTCCTTATCACTATTCATTACTCATAATTCTATATTATCTCTTCATCTACTTTTCTATTTATGATCAGTACAAATACATGAAATTCTACTTTCTCAATGATTTATAATGTTCTTAGTTATCTGGGAATTCATACTGTCTCAGACTTAGTGGGAGACCCTTCAAGTTGGTTTCTGCATTTTTGTGAAATGTTTCATCCTTTTTTCTTATTTTTAATTTCCTTACTTCCTGACATTTAAAATAAAAGTTTTAAGCTCACCTTGTACCTATCCTGTCTCTGCCCTGGATGCAATCACTTCTCAAAAAAGCCCTAGTAACTTTCGGTGAAGAATTGTGCAAGAGACCAAACCTGCATTAACAGTGTTCTTAAAATCACTATTTCTACTAATTACTTTTCATTTTGAATATGAGTCATATTTTTCTGCTTCTTTGCTTTTATCTTTTCAATTATAAGGTAGGCAATTAAGAAGGTTTCCATTTGATTCTGGCAGCAGTTCAATTACTGGTGGATCCTCTTGATGCTGTCAGGCTTGGTTCTCTACTTGGTTAGATGGGTCTATTTCAGTTACATCCCTGGTCCGAGAATATGGCCTTCCTCTAAGGTATGATCCTTACTCCTAGACTGTGGACTTTCTGATGTCTCAACAGAATGGCTATGGTACTCAGCAAGGCCTCTCCACATTGGTTGAGTCAAAACGTTAATCTCTCCCAATAACACAAGACCTCTGGCATCGCCAATATGTTCTCTGCCTGGTACCAGCTGCTCTCTGCCAGGCACCATTCTGTGTAGGTGTCACCCCTCAGGTAGCTCTCTTCTCTCCACTACCCTGCTGTTCAAATTCCAGCCTCAGCAGCACAGCTGAACTTCAAGATCTACCTTGTCAATGACAGGAAACCACATGCTCTGCTAGGGCTCACCTCCCTGTACACTGGCAGAGAACATACACAAGCAGAAACCCAGAGCAAGCTTGAGTCCCCCTCATGTGGTTCTCTTCTTTCAAGGATCACAGTTCTGGTTGCCTGTTATGCACTGTCAATGGCCTCCTACCGGCATGGCCTGTCTTTGAGGTGTTGAAGGTGGGAAAGCAGGATCAACACCAGTTAACCGTTCTTCTTCTCTTCAAGTCTGAGCTTCAAGGCTGTATTGGGAAGGGTGGAGAATCGAACCCTTTCAGCATATAATATATGCTCTCGGCTTAAGCATCTCAAAGAAAGTCACTAACAATCTGTTTTTAAAACATAAAAGTTTCCTTTTACCACAGCACTGCAACATCAAAAATGCTCTCCAGCAGTGAGACAATGCCAGACAGTGTGACAGGGAAATACCTCTTCCTTCCAGAAAGCTAACACTCACTTCAGACAGCTGGCTATCACCAGGACATGCATTTACACTTCTAAACAGCACAGCAAAGCACTCTATCCTAAGCACAGAAAGTTCATTACTCGTCTTCATTTCTGTTTATATGCATGTATTCATGGTGCAGAGAAGACTCCTTTTCATTCATATAATTTTCTGCTATATTTCCACTTCTACTGCTAACCACCATCGAGAAAAATGATGAGAAAACAATAGCCAAAAAGAAAACAGTCAATTCCAAACACAAAGTTAATAAAAAGAAAACTGCCAGAAAAAATCATAATTGTATAACATGCCATGAGAAAAATAGATTTTCCAATCACAAGGTGCTGGAGAACAAGCCTTTCCCTGCACAGGCCACTATGATCTGGACCCATGGCATGTACACACGTATACACACACACACACACACACACACACACACACACACACAGCATTCTCACAGTGAACAGACTCTTGCTACTTCTTTAGCAGATTTTCTCCATATTAGAAATTCATACTGTAGCCTATCTAATTCACCTTCTCCAAAGGAGTCACTGCACAACAGACCTTTCTTTAGTTTTATTTCAGGTGATCTGGAACTTAAAAGAAAGCATCCAATAGGCCTATCCTTTTGCCTTCCTCTGTCCCAACATTCCCCAGCCTCTGGGAACTCTTAGGACAGTCTTTTCATAGGTGTCCGTGCCTCTTGTGGACCCTGTAGAATTCATTTCCACACGTTGGTATATGTCCCATGCCGTAAGTACATATTCTGTGGGTCCCTATTTTTCCAGAATTCAATAGGAGTCCCTGAGCTTAGTAAAACAAGACCTCTATGATCTGTGCACCACTCCCTCTTCATTTTGTCTCCCCATACTTCATGCCCCACTACTTGTAATAGGCTACAGCCTTCCTCATGAATCACCCTCTTCCCCTTTTTCCTCTTGGCTAACTCCTGGGCCTGGCAACCGCTTGGGAGTTTTTTGTAATCTGAGCAGAGTTAGTCCCAACCTTAACACTCTCACAGCCTGTGCTCACCTTTATTATAACTAACTGTACTAGGACTTGCAGTGTGCTAAGCATGAATTATCTATTTAGTCTCTCATGAACTCTGTAAAGTAGGTGCCATCAGCCCGCTTTGCAGATGAACACAAGTAGGAAGGTGCCACAGCTTCCCAATGTCACACATCGGGGAAGTGGTAGTATCAAAGAACTGATAGGCTTTTCACTATCAAAAACATAAAATATATTTAGATGAAAAACTAACAGCAAAATGGGGGACACAGGAAAAGGCTCAGAACTTCAGGGGTAACCCCAGGACAACACTAAAGGGTAAAACTAAAATGTTCCTCCTCAGAATCCTTCAGAAATAGATACCAAGAAGACACCCATAAACTAACATCAACTATAATGCTTATAATAAAGACCAAGGTGATCAGCAAATTCTAAGAATCCAGTAATATACACGTGGTTCCAGAAAAAAAAAAAATGTTTAGAAATAGTAGGGAAATAGGATGGGAATAGTGGGGAAATAGTGGGGAAGGATGGTCTTATTAGGCACATGTGTGTGTGCATACACACCAATGTATCAAAGATGAAGAAGAGGTCTCAGAGAGGGAAAAAACTGAAAAATGTACATAACTAAATCAATTCCACTCTCAAAAAGTTCTTGTATGACACTTAGAGGTAACATGCCAACTCCCACACAAACTGGATGTGTTAGTGAATAGGCAAAATCCTGTTGCAGCCTGTATGTGACGAGTCCAGAAAGCCCATTTCAGGCTCCAATCTGTGGAACTTGGGAGCTAAAGAGAGGGGGTGTATGGGAATGGCAGTGACCCAAACATCACCTTGATTAGTCTCATGAAGAATAAGATAGGATAATTTTCTCAAAATGGCATTCTCACAAGGATTACATTTCATCCTGTTGCAGACCCTAACTATGAAGGAGGACAGACAACTTCATTCTATAATACGTACCAACTGGGGCCAAAGACACCAATGCTGGGCTCATTTCTGGAGAAAAAATAGAAAAGCATCAAAAGTAGTAAATGCAAGGATCACTGATATCTAGCCCAAGATATGAAATTCACAAGAGAAGTTTAACCTAGGAAAGAAAAACAAAAACAAGGAAAATGCTATTATTTAAAAACATTTTAAGCAGTGCTCTGCTCTCCTGTCAGCAATGGACAGCATACTTCCATCAAAGACAGAAGGGAAAAAAACACTTTTAAACTAATGCATGAAGATTTTAGCTTTAATGTGAAGACTTTCCCAAAGCACGAATTTTTCACTGAGGAATGTGTTGTTTTTACACCCATGACAAGATTTCTATATTAATTACTAATTGCAAAACTCCCATATCAATATTTAAATTAGCACATAGTTCTGCATCATGGAAGTTACAGTAATAACAGATAATATTACCAACTATTTTGAGTTTTACCACAGGTCACTAGAAAGAGACCTGAGGGGAAGCCCAGTTCTTCTAGTGCTATTGTATAAAATTCATTAACCATGAAAGGGGAAAATATCTGCCTTATGAGATTCTGAAAGCTAATCACAAAATATTTGGTCTGTTCCTTTCACACAGCAAGTACTTAAAAAATCTTAGCAATTGTTGTCGACAAATAATTTTAGTATTGCTTGGTCAACGTCTTCCAGTTATTCAATCCCTAATTCAATTAAAATTGAGAGAGTCTAGGTCATTGAGACTAATGTAACTGCATAATGTAAAAGAACTGGCCACGTGTTCAACCATGCAACCTGTCTAAACTCATCCACTCCCTCAACAAACATTCACGAAGGACCCATCACATGTAGAGCACTGGGGAAGGGAAAGTGAAGACAAAAATGGCACAGCCCCTACCTATGCTCAAAGAACATCATAATTTTATTATTAACCATAAACAACTGCAGAATATTCACTATATGCAAAATATTCTAAGTACCATAGCTGTGTTTATGCCTATAAATACATATATGCATGCTTCTAATCCTCACAACAATCATTATTTATTGTCCTCAGTTCAAAGGTGATAAACTAAGAAATTGAGGCACAGAGAAAAAACATCACTTGCTCTAGATTACCCAACTTGTAATTGGCAGTGCTGGAATTCAACTCTAGGCTGTCTAGTCCCAGAGTCACAGATCTTGGCCCTTTGACACAGTATCTCTCCCCAGATTTGTCCACTAAGAACTTCTGTGAGGCCAGACTACAGTAAGGGACAATCCAGCAGGAACATTAATAAAGGCTGTGCTCATGGGGGAGCTGTGCTAGCTTGACACATAACAGGAAGAGCACAAGTCCTTGAACTGCAGGGTGTGATTAGGACATCATAGCAACCCAGATTGAAACTCATCCAAAATATATTTGTGTCTATTACTCTGAAGGGCCATCTTCTTGGTTACTTAACACATACTGAGAGGGGGAAAGGTGGGCTAAGAAGCTGGGCTTGGAGATCAGATGTGCCTGGGTTTCAGTTGCAGGTTCTCCAATGACAGGCAGCTCTGTTGCCTTGAGCAAAACTTGACCTCTCTCTATGCTTCAGGATCCTCATTGTAAGAATTACATGAGATATAACTCACATGCAGTACTTATGTATAGTACCTGGCACTAGGCATTACATAAATAAAATAAAAATAATAAACAAATAGCTGCTGTTACTGTTTTGCTTCCAAACTTATCCTAAGTCTTATGGGAAAACAGCAAGTAGAGAACATTAGTCTATGAACCAAGAAAGATACAATTGGTAGCATTTGAAATATAACTTGGATTCCTTAAAATTTCAACATGGACTATTATAACTCAAAAAAGTGTGATAAACCTGTATCTCAAGATGCTAGAGAATAAGAATAAGAAGTCCTTCACTTCAAGAGATAAGAGCAACCATATATCAAGGGCCTCCTCTGTCCTTAGTCCTGTCCTTATTCCTGTAACAGGCACTTAACAGATCTTACTCACTCTTCAAAACCACTCAGGGGTTCATCAAGTGATCCTGATTTTTCAGATGAGGATTCTGAGCCTCTTGAGGTGTAAGAAACTGGTCCAGGTCACACCACCAATAAACAGCAAAGACTGCTGCCAAAAACTGAAAGACTCACACATGAGGCCATCAGGGACATATTTCACTGAACAACATTCAACATAATCCACCTCTACATCCCCAGAGTACACTGTGCTTTGAAGCCCAAATCACTGAGAGGTCAAAGTGACATCCTACTAGAACAAGGTCTACCTCATTCTACCATCATCTGGTCATAAAATTTTGCAGAGCATCCTTAACACAAGTGGCCAAATTAATGACTCCCACACTTGTTAGCTATGGTTTTCTATGTGCCACCCTGTCCTTCTGTGTGCTGGAAGGTGCACTGCAAATTCCAGGACTTGAGTATACTTCTAGGACTTTCAGGATATAAATGCCACCACTGAGGGTAGAATCTGGGTTTTGGTCACCATTGTGTCCTTGGCATGATACACTGCCAGGAAGACTGTGGGCCTTCAATGAATGTGGGTAGATGAACATGCCCAGCCACAATGCAAAAATGCAGAGAGAGGGTGGAAAGGGCTACGGAGCAAGTGTTACTTGTCCCACTCAGAGAGGCCTCAGCACCTAATCTTTGGAATTTAACAGTCAAAGAAACACAGGAGGTTAGATTTTCTGAATTATGAATATTTTGTAAAATGTGCATATATTACATTCTGGGGTAAAAATGCCTCCCAGTGCCCTTTGGCTCTTCAAAATATTTGCCAATATTTTGAAATATACACTGTCCTAAAAAATGCCTTCTAATCTATTTCAGACATATGAATCATACATGTAAAAATCTTACTACTAGCTTTGATCTTGATACAACAAGCACAGGAAGAACAAGGCTGGGCCAACTACTGTTTAATAGAGAGACCATAAACAAATAATTACAATACCATACAATTAGTGCTCTGGGCAAAGCAGAACCAAGTGGGGGAGAGTGCACAGCAGGGAATGACTAATCCTGCTCACATTGCAACCCTGCTTTCATTTCAACCCTGCTTAGTAAGAAACTTGTTTTCTTTCCCCAATGTCCTTTGCAATTTCCTTGTCTAATCCGTATTTTCTTTAAAACAAAAAAGCATCACAGTTCAATTCTGTACTAAATACTCATGTTCCTTAATCGTCATCACAAACTGCATGCAGCCTTAATAAGAAGTTTCTACATCAATGATTATCAACTCTGTAACACATAACTTGAATATTTAACTAAGATTTATCAGAATTTCTTGACCCTATTGTTTCCTCCAAAATCCCTGACCTTCTAACAGTCAATTAAAACTGTATGTGATTTTCTACCCCAAAATCTGAAAGATATAGGCAAATGGTTGATTTATCTAAAATCATGATACCATCATTGAACAGTTCATGTTATTATATTATTTTAAACTACTTTGTTTTAGTTAGCTTTTTTTGCCACTATGACCAAAAGACTTGATAAGAACAGTTGTAGAGAGGGAAAGTTTATTTGACACTCAGGTTTCAGAGATGTCAGTCCGTAGATGACCGATTCCATCTGGGCCCAAGATGAGGCAGAGCATCATGGCAGAGGAAAGCAGCTTAGGAACATGGCAATCAGGAAAAAGAAACTCTGCTCACCAGGGACATAATATATGTCCCAAAGCCCCCGCCCGCCCCCGCCCACCCAGTGACCCACCTCCTCCAGCCACATCCTACCTGCCTTACAGTTACTACCCAGTTAATCCATTCAAGTGGATTAACACACTGATTAGGTTAAGGCTTTCGTAACCCAATCATTTCACCTCTAAACTTCCTTGCACTGTCTCACACATGAGCTTCTTGTAGACACCTCATATCTAAACTAAGACACAGGTTAATAATAATTTTCACTTCCAATTAACATTTAAGATAATATACAAAATAGGACACATATGCACTTGCAACAGTCAAAATAACCTAATCACAAAACAAAGAAACTAATTTTCCAACCTCAAGACAATGCTGTTGGTGTTACTTTAATATTATTACTAAATTTCTGATTAGGATAGAAAGGGAAATAAGGCAGTTCACATAATTCTCATCAAAGAGAGACTATAAAAGGGCTTTTCCCCCTAAGTATTAAGAATTTTTTTATGTAATAGTTTCTAAAATATATGCAAAAGCAACTGTCATGTAGTTTCTCATACTTTTACTAAAAGGCCATGGGCACAATACTAAGCCCACCTCTGGGAAAGGAATATGGAAGGATGGTGGAAGTAGAAGACTTTCTAAACTTTCCACACAATTCAGAAAACATCATCTCACTTGGTGGGAACAGGCACTATTTACAATTCAACTACAGACTGAGTTCAAATTGTCATCAGAGAAGTTCCTGTTATCACCCATGCACCAGCAAGGGGAGAGCAACCCTAATACAGTCTCACGGGTTCACTTCATAATTTTTAAGGAACACATATAGAGACTACCTTTTTGTATCTCTCTTTGCTCCATTTTTAATTTTCTTAATAGTTACTCTTTTGTTTGGGGAGAGCCACACTTGGTATATCTGTTTTTCATTCTAAATTCCCCATTCTTATATTTCAAGTGGACCCTATTCATTTCAAGGTGACTTAGAGCACACTGCTTCAAAAAAGAAAAAAACAGTGCCAACTACCAAAAAACATCCCCAAGTGGGGGTACTCAATAGGTCCATTAGCATGGTTAATGCTGACCCATCTAAGAGTCAGCCTCTAACACGTAACGAAATTCTTCTTGAATCCCCACATTTGCCTACTCCACCACCTCCATCACAAACAGAAGTTCCTGTTATCACCACACACTAGCAAGGGGAGAGCAACCCTAAAATGTGCTCATGGGTTCTCATCATCTCCACCTGTTGGGTTCTTGGGATATTCCAGATAATTTAATCCTAACAAGAGGATGATGATAAGGCTGTGTTCTCCTCTTCTTACAAATAAAGACACTGAAGTTCAGAGAGGAAGGTGAAATAACCACTTCCCGAGTGATAAAGGTAGGAATGTAACCCAAATTCTGAGATCAAATTTGGGCTTAGGACTGAATTAATGATTTCACATGTATAGTGAAACCTTGCACCAACTCGAAATTATTTTTTAAAGCTCTAAAAATGCTACAGGGTTTTAGTTTATGAGTTACCTCTACAATCTTCACCCAAATTTAAGGCTTGGAAGGCAGTCATTATGTGTTTGCCCCTCAGTGAGGCAATCCACTTTGTTCTACTACTACACAGATCAGGTTTGTACTTCCTGGACTTATGACAGTAGGGTATACCAATGACTGATTTCTGGAATGTGTGAGTCACTGATTATTTCATTTTGTTAAGCACCAATATAGTTACTAGGTACCAAGCACTGAATTAGGTACTGAGAATACATGTGGTGAATGCTGAAAGCTCCACGTCCAAGGACAATGCACAACTCGACCACAAGAAAATGGAGGGAACACAGCAAGCCAAAGGATGAGACTCTGATCTTCATAAAAGATAAACTGAGCTGATGTACAGGAATAAAAGGATATTTTTACATACTCCTCTATTTCGAGGGGACTGTTTCCATATGAGTTTTCTTTCTTTTTAAATATTTTTTAAGTTGTCAATGGACCTTTATTTTATTCATTCATTTGTGGTGCTAGGAACCAAACCCAGTGCCTCACACATGCTAGGTAAGTGCTCTGCCACTGAGCTACAGTCCCAGCTCATATAAGTTTTCTAAGAACAGAAACACTAAAAAGGAGACCTTTAACACAGATTGTTTCTCCAAGAAATTCCTTCATTTATGTTTACTTTTTAAAAAATTGTGATAAAATTAATACAAGTCAGGATTAGAGTTTTTTTTCCCCTTAACTCAAAATTTTGTTGTGGTATAGGGGTACCAGCTCAGTGGTCGAGTGTTCACCTAGCATGTCTGAGGTCTTGTGCATATATCCCAGCATCTCTCTCTCTCTCTCTCTCTCTCTCTCTCTCTCTCTCTCTCTCTCTCTCTCTCACACACACACACACACACACACACACACACACAAAAGAAAAAAAGATTTAAAAAAATTTTTTTTTCAACTGTAATAAATAACAGTGCTTCCTCGGCTTTGGTTTTCAGCCAGTGACTGAAAGGTACTTATGAATATAAGTCAGTTGAGAAGCACAGTTCAAAACTCTCTGAAAGACCTAAACAAATATCTTTGTTAAGTTTATCAGTTTTAACATACAAATTTTAAAAATGAGAACTAGAAATCCTCAGACCTTTTTTCCTCTAATGTTATCTGAATCATAAATTGTTGACATAATATTTTGTGCTCTCTTGAGAACCATTTTAAAGTTTATTACTTATAAATGCATATACAGTTATTGTTTTAATTATGTATAGGCAATAATAAATATTAATTCATTATTACGAAAAAATATAAATTTATAAAGAACACATTAAGCTTGAATACAGAATAAAATATATGACATATTAAAAATATGTATATACATATATATGAATTAAATAAAGAAAACAGAAATGACTGACACATGCCTGAATAAATGAGCCATGATCTATATAATATGATATTCTATGCACATGGTAAAACCAAAGAAGGGCTAGGGATATAGCTCAAGGGTGAAGTGCTTAATCATGAGAAATTGTTCCAGATTGCCTAGAGTATGTGGTTTCCATGTGGTGCTTCACCACCTGGATGTGCCAATGACCCACTAAAGCAAAATGGCTTGCTCAACTTCACCCCATCCTGTTTCTCATGAAAGAAGCTCCTCTCGGTCCCCCTTTGATCTGACTGCTATAAATAAAGAAAAGGCGGGCTCATCCATTTAGTTAGAGCCAGACCTTCTACCATGGCTCAACCCGTCTCGCCCCCAATTCAAAAGATAATTGTCTCCTGTGGTTTTCTTTATTAAATAAATTTCTTAGTGATTAAATTTACAGCCAGCCAATCCTTCAGGCAGGAGCGCTTTCCCTCACCCATACAGGATGGTGCAGCGAGAAACCACAAATTTGGTTTATGCATATATATATATATGCATATATATATATATGCATATACACTCATATATATATGAGTGTATTTTTAAAACCCCACAAGTCTATGGATGTTTCTCCACATGTACACATGTATATACAGTAAAAAGCCCTATGAAGACATAGCACTGATAAAAGTGGTACGTTGTAGGGATGGAAAGGAAATGAAGGAAAAGAGAACCAGAATGAATTTTATCTGTCACGTTTAAATCATTTATGAGATTTACTCATCTATCATTTGCATAGACCTTAAAAAGACTTTAAAATACAGTACTTGACATATTAAAAATGACCTGATAAATGAACATGGACTCAGTGTCATCTAGTGTTCAAAGAAATGTAAGCTGAATTAATCCAATATTTTTCCTTTCAAATCAGCACTTAAAGATATATTCAATACTAATGACAATAAAATGATACAAATACTTCCCTACTAAGGGAAGCTATTTGTCATTAGTATCAAGAACCTTGAAAATATTGATGCTTTTTGACCCAGTTCCAGTTTTAATTTATCTTAAGGAAATAACCAGAAATGAGGCCAAAATTTTATATGTCAATGTTTATCACTATTTGCACCACTAAAATACAAAATTATCTAATTGTTCAAACAACATAGAAATGACTTTGAGATATCTGCATGACAGAATAGTATACAGCCATTAAAAATTTTCATGCAAAAATGGTTAAGATATAATATTAAATGAGGAAAGTCAGATACCAAAGTACTATTAGAAGTATAAAATATACGAGTATGTACAGAGGGGAAAAAATAGGCAAAAGATATCAAGCAAGTTGGCAAAATGATAGTCATGTTTTCCTGTCTGTCTTGTTCACTTTTGTATCCACGGCAACTAGAACAGTTTCCAGCTCATTGCAGGCAAGCAGACATTGCTGAATGAATAATGTTCTCCACTAAAAACAATAAATGTCATTTTAAAAAGTCTTTTTTATTTGTGGCCTGGCTATTCATAAATAATAATCAAACATTGTGCAACATAGATGAGGACAACTGTTAGGAAGGAAAGGTTTTGTCCCATTTCTTGGTTTAAAAAAAAAAAGTCACTTGGCAGAGTGATTCATGCTCTTTTCCATTTCTTCCTCATTGTAAGTGTGGATGTGACTGAAAAGTCAGCTTCTTTGGAATTAAGAGTGTTCTTGGTGTCTCTAATCTTTGTTCAGATTTTCAACCAAAACATTTGGAGACCTGGATTCTGTGGATAACCATGTGTGCGCGCCTAAAGGTGTTTTCCCTTGCTAAGCCATGATTGCTGCATCTGCAAAAGGAGATATTTAGACAACTTAATTTCAAAGGTTCATCCCAGCTGTAAAATTAAATGAGCCTATAGCCTCATCAGACAGAAAATGGAAGGGTGCTAATCACCTGTGTATCATTTATCTTATATACCCACATTTGTGATGGGAACCAAATCATTGTATAATTATTAAAGGTCTGAAGCAGCATCTTAAGTTTAATTTCTTATCTGGAATTACTTGTGATATTGCTCATGTTTGTTTTATTGAATCTTTAAGTGGTGATGAGGGGTGTTAGTTAAAACTTTATTTTTCATGTATATTTTTCTTTTAATTTCTTTCCTAGATGGGTCTCATTTCATGAGAACAGGACAACTACTTTGCTCCTGTTGAACTCAATAAAGCTTAAGTTTTCACCCTTGGGTAAAAGCCTATTCTTGATCTACTTCCTTTGACCAAGTGCCAAGGGGCACTAGACTAAGCTTTTAGGCATCAAGATGGCAGAGCAGGGAAAAGGAGGCTACAGTATCAGGATGAGCCTCAGAGGTGGCCAGACCTCCTGTCCACCTCTCAGAGCCTAGTTTTGCTTCTTTGCCAATGCTATTGTTTAAGTCAACAAAAGATGCTCTGTCTTCAGAGTTATCCTCTTGCCACATTTCTGCAGATTTTTCACATTTATCATAGCCTGACCATGAGATAAGAATTTAAGGATTTAGAAAAAAAAAAACAAACAAATAAACACTGAGTCCCAAAAGAGAAAACCCATGAACTGCTGGTATGCAGAATAAGCAACTGGTGAACAGCCCATCCAACTCCTTGTACTCAAGTCCTTGTCCACAGCTTGCCAAGTGGCTGAATAAGCAACAAAACCATAAGGCATCTGAGGGAATCACTCCTTTGGGGAGTATATGCATTAAAGACTTCTGTGACTGAGAAATGACCCCTAGCCTCATGAAAATAGTAAAATGCTCACCCCTGAGTAAACCCCTGAGTAGAAATAGAAGACACTAACAAGCATGATCAGAACATTCCATGTGCAATCGCAAGGAAAACTGGCATGAAACTGCACAATCCTGTTCTGACTCCACCTCTGGTTCAGTCCCCTACTACTCTATAAATATTGTAACCACAGACTGAGACAGGGAGACTCTCTGTGATCACCTGTACTCTCATCCTCTAGTGTGTACTTTCCCTTTATAACAAATCTCTTGCTTTGCCACCCTTACCTAATCCATTCTTAAATTATTTTTTGCAATGAATCAAGATCCTGGAAGACCCTGTAGAAATCTTCTCTGTTCCTGGAGATCTCCCCAAAGGCTGTGCAGTGACAGCCACATCATTACAAGATTAGCAAACCGTTTAGAGGGTTTGTTTGTTTGTTTTAATCAGAAGCCAAACATATATTTACTGAAAATACCTCTTTTCAACATTACCTTTCTCCATGGG
This sequence comes from Sciurus vulgaris, assembly GCF_902686455.1. Taxonomy (NCBI): domain Eukaryota; kingdom Metazoa; phylum Chordata; class Mammalia; order Rodentia; family Sciuridae; genus Sciurus; species Sciurus vulgaris. The sequence goes on from NC_136464.1 coordinate 82,842,694, forward strand.
CAATCTCCAAATCTGAGCCTTTGAAATGGAATTTAAGAAATCAAAATCCTAGCTCAGAATTATCTCCCTGCAACTTTAAAAAAAAAAGTCACTTCTGTGTTGCAACCACAGAGGGTGATGCTGCAGACATCAGCTCCAGGCCTGAACTCACTTCTCTCACTTTATAGCAGTCCAGGCACACTAATCATGCAATGTCTCCAGGCCCAGAGGTGGCCAGGAATCATGACTGGCTCACAAGACATGCTGTCCTTCATACTCCTCCCTCCAGAATATGAAAACATAGCCAGCTGCCGGATGTGGTGGCAGGGACCCTTCAGGTACAGTGTGAAACCTGCTGCCTCGCCTTGTTCTTTCCAAGAGGAAATGGCTTGGAAATCCTGTACACTCATTGTTTTATTAATAAAACTTTGGAGGAAGAAAGCTTTATACAGCAATACATAGAAAAAGGGAGGATAAGGCACTGACATTGCGTTGGGGGCTATGCCACGTTGACAGCGCCAGAAGGGCGCCTGATCACATCGGCAGCGAGGAGGTTAATTGACATAAGCACACTCAGGTGATTTATCATCCACGCACACAATGTATACACATGTGTTCCCGAGCACTTCTAATTGTGCCTGCTCGGACTTCTAGCATCTGGCCTAATCTTTGTGTAAGAGGCGTGGCCCTGCTCTCCGCCTCCTGGAGGTGATGTAAGCGTAGGCGGAGCGAGACAGGGCAACACAGCAGCTAGTAGAAGAAGAAACACACAGCAGCTAGTAGAAAGAAGGAACACAGCAGCTAGTAGAAAGAAGAGCGGCAGCAGCTAGCAGAAAGAAGCACAGAGAAGCCATTAGCAAAAAGGAAGAAGCAGCAGCAGCAGCTAGCAGACAGACACAGCAGCTAGCAGAAGTGCCAAGCAGAAAGAAAAGACAGCGGAGCAGCAGCTAGTAGAAAGCAGAACAGCAGCAAGCAGAAAGCGGCGGAAGGCAGATCGCAGAGCAGAGAACTGAGACGCATCACTAAAGCACCTTAGGTAGACGCACCCTTAGTTCACAGGATGCAGGACGCACCAGTAAGAAGCAGCAGACTTTAAGGCGTAGCAAGTCTCTCTTCCTCTAAGCTCTAAGCAAAGTCTGTCCTTCTCTCAAAGTCTCTCTCTCTCTTAAGCAAAGTCTCCCTTTCTCTCCGATAAGCAAAGTCTCTCTCTCTCCTCTCAAAGCAAGTAAACCTCATTCTCTATCCTCTATAAACAAACAAGCAAGAAAGCAGTGCACTAGAGAGAAAGATAGAAGTAGCTCAGATTCCAGTCTACCACCCATAAGACCCGTGCAAATTGTTGCTGCAAGCGGTGACAAATATCTGCGGATTTTGTACCGCAAAGAGCCAGCGACAACATTGTTATGTATTTCTTGCCAAACTTTATCATTCTAAAATTTTTAACAACAATGAAAAAAAATCCTAGGACATACCAGTTTTCATAGGTTGCTGATCACCAAGTCAGACATGTCTTATTAGATATACACCCAGGCCCACTTTATAGCATTCCCAGACAGTATGTCCCATTGGTAGAAAAGACCTGGTATTTCCCTAAGGGCGTCAACCTTACAGGATAATTCAGCTAGAATGAACCCCTTACAAACAAGGCTCCCCTATCCTCACATAGGAGAGTGTCCATCACCACCTAAAGAGTAAAAATCCATTTTTTTCCATAGCTAACTACATTTAGTAGACTTGGGGTTAACCTAAATTCAAAAGATGTCTTCAAGGCAAGACTCTGGAGCCTTAGTATATTGTGGAATGCACGGGGGGGGGGGGGGGGGGGGCATGGAAGCAGGTACACATGCTGACCTTCTTAGTCCGTAAATCTATTGTTCCATCCACCCCCCTTTCTGGCTTTCCCCATGCAGCTGTCTACTAAGAACAATGTCCCACAGCGTAGATTTTGATCAATGCAGATAAGCAAAACCTTCATTCTTAGTGGACTGATTCACTGATGCAGTTCTGTGGCTTCATGGAGTAGGCCTTGGGCTGGAAACCCAACTTCTGTTGGTTCTAGCACCTGAGATGTTCTCACACCTCTGATTCAGCCTCTTTTGGGGTAAGGAAGCCAAGCTTCAGTTTAGTGGCTGTTCCCCAGACACAGAGAGACATGAGTGAGTGATTCAGTAAGGAATTTCCTGAGCAGGGTTTCAAACTAACACATGTAATTAATATTACTGTGTCAGACACAGTTAACTACATTGAGATCTCTTTTTTCTTCCCCCTTTTAATTCAACCAAGCCATCCTCACACCTACACTCACTCCTTATAATCAAAGCCCTCATTTGCCTGTGCTAATGATCAACTAATTCAGATGAGGATGTGAAGAACTACTAAAACTGCTTAAATTTAAAATGATTGACTATTTCATTGCTTTGATTTAAAAGAACAAGATTAATCAGGAATATTTGGAGTAAAAGGTTGACAAGGAACCTTTTACTACATTGGATTATGTTTTTTATTTACTGCATTCAACTATTTGTTATAGTTATAAAAATAATTACACATGACCATGGAAAACACTGTTAAGTACTAAATCCCTACAGAGGAAAATAATACCTGGAATTCTACCATTCCAAAATAATCCAAGTAAACATTTTGATTAATGCCTTAAGAGCCCCTTCTAGCCACATCTTTTTCCTACCACTCCAACACTTGACATGGTTCTATTGGAGTAGAGGATCTGACACTTAACATGGTTCTATTGAAAGATCATCCTCCCTCTTAGGGGCCATAGGCATAGCATGTCTCCATGTGCAGTTGCTTTTAATACTAATGATCAATATATCCTTAGATTCAGATTATAGAGAATACTGGGGAGATTTCATGGTACTGGAACACAAAATAACATACAGTAAAGTTTAGTATTAATACTTAGATGAAATTATAAATAAGCAATTATGATTTGCTCAAATTTGTAGGGAGCCTGTGATTTCTTTTAGTATACAAATACTCTAAAAGTTATATATAGGTATATGAGAGTATATTTCTCTGAGCTTTGATGTGGTGTTTGGTCTTCATTGCTTTCTTAGTGTTTATGATTAGGTTTAAGGATATTTTTCTCACTTAATAAAAAATAAATAGGTTGATCATAAGTATAATTCATATTCTTCCTATGTCTAGTTCTTTAAAGATCAAAATAGAGGTTTAGTCTGCCATTGAGAACATGAAATAGAATAAATATTAACTATATGTTGATTCCTCTATTCTCTATTAGTAATCACAAAAACTTTCCACTGTTATTAACTAACGTTAGAGTTCTTGGAAAGGGTAACTTTATAGAAACTTAATGACGTATTCTTTCAGGGAAATTAAAACTAAAGAGAGCATGGTGTTGGGAACTGTTTTTTTGTTTTTTTGTTTGTTTTTTGTTTTTGTTTTTTAACCTATCATACAGTAAGAACATGTTTCTTGAATAAGATCATTAAGATCATTAATTATACTCTTAAAGATTTTTTTACTTAGCATTTCATTGTATTAACCATGAAATGATGTAATCAATACCAAAGAAAAAACATACAAAAAGATTCTGTGAACAATAAAGATTAAGATTCGGCCTCAGAATACTTGGTGTGTCTGTGTGCTGTTTCTCCACCGCGCCAACACCTCCCATCCACCTAGGACCCCTGACTGCTGCTAGGGCTAGACCCTGGCACCTTCTCATGTTTACACAGTTTCTTTATTGAAATGTTAATCCTAAATATTTTATTATGACCTATTTTTCATACATTTTGTCCCATGCCAATACTTTTGTGTAACATCATTTTCATAGTTACACAATATACATTACATAGCTCAGTTATAGCATTATTTGGGAAGCCATCTGGGTTGCTCCCAATGCTCAACGCAAAACAATGCTCTCCACACATCCTTAAGGGTAAACCTCTGAAAAAATCTCTAATCATTTCCTTAGAAATTACTCCTAGAAGTTGGGCACAGTGTGCACACCTGTAATCCCAGTGACTTGGAAGACTGGGAAAGGAGGACAGCAAGTTCAACTTCGCAAGACCCTGCCTCAAAATAAAACAAAAAGGGGTAGTGTGGATGTAGCTTAGTAGAGCACACCTGCATTCAATCCCCAGAGCTAAAGAAGGAGGTGGAGGAGAAGAAAGAGAGAAAGGAAGGAAGACCGGAGGGAGGGAAAACAAACCTACTCCTACAAATAGCTCTAGGTCAACACATTGCTCTTACCTTTTGGGGGAAAACAAACAGCTGAGTAATTTCAGCATTTGCATTTCTTTCCATCTACTTTGGCTGAATTTTCTTAGTCCTTTCCTGATTCCCTTACTATTAGTTGAACTACTGGTTTTCAAGACATTCAAATCTTGTAATTTACTGCACATCTTTAGTTCAACGGGTCATATAGTGTACACAATATCCAAGCCCTCTGAAATAAAATCTGAAGTCATCTGTTTGTCCTGACAGTTCATCCTGTTACAGTGGTCCACTTTGTGCTTTGACTATAGCCGTTGCTGCTCTATTATTGCAACTTGTTTTTAAAATGAACATATCTCTTTCTCCCTGCTCCTCCCTAATCTATCCCCCTCCCTAAACTCAGGGGAAACAGGATTACCTTTCTTCTCCATTTTAAGTAGATTTATCTGTCCTTGAGTACACACCCACCATAGGAATAAATTAATCCAGACTTTGGGTATGGTACCAGAAGATCTCAGAGAGCACGTGGAATGTAGCCTTTGAATCACCTTTTTGAAAGTTCCTGCTGATGAGCAGAATCACAGCCTTTGCAACAGAAGTCCCCTGTGTTTCTCCTTTGCTAGCAAAGCAATAAACCTTCTTTTTCTTTTTCTCAAACCCGTGTCCTCGTTATTGGATTGGCATCAGGGACAAGGACAAAGCTTTCAGTAACAATTCTCTTTTGTTTCCCAATTTTCTATCCAACTGATAGATATCTAACTGAATGACTAACAGGAATCAATACATATCCCAGAACCCTCTTGTTGAATCAATCTGGTTAGCAAAACCTCATTTTTCCCCCAGAGTAGTTACCAGTCCATGGGCAAAATGACCTTTCCTCCAGAAGGTCTGGGAGTTGGGAAGATGTGTCTCCAAATTACTGCTAAGAGTAATCACCTGAGGTGGTGACAGTGACAAAAACGTTGGGGTTCCCAGCCCCCACCCCTTTCATGAAGCTAACACTTAATTTACTAAGCATCACCTTATTTATTTTTATAGAACCAACATATCAGTGAACAACATGCAGTTTTTTGTGGTTTTTTTAAAACAGGAGTGTTTTCTGTGTGGAATACCAAGAGCTCAGGATTAGTCCCTGGGATATAACTATTGTGTACATTCTACAACCAGGAAGGTTGAAGCTGCAAAGCAGAACCCAAGAGGAGAGACACCATCACGATCAGAGCACAAAAGCCATCCAGGAAGGTGACTTCAACCATCTGTTTATTTTCCCTGCACACAATTAAGCTCACATTGCATCTAATGAGCCATACAGAGTCATTACATATTAAATACCTGGTCTGTTATAAAGGAGGCACTGGACAAGACATACACAAACCCAAAAAGCTCCAGCGTTTGGGGGTGCCATGAGCATACTGGACAAGACAAGCCTTGATTGTTTGGGACTACCCCAAGTACTAGGAGCATTTAGTATCCCACACCAAGTCATTGAAAGCTACATGCACGACCCTATCCCCATTAGGATCACCCACACATTTCCAAACACCAGAGAAGAGAGGTGACACCACCACCCCCCCGTCAAGAACCTATTTCTTCTTGGTGAGATGAAATTAACCTCCAGGAAGTGACAGAAAACACTATTAATCTAGAGAAGCAACAGTGAAGTGCAAGCTTTAAGTACCATGAAGAAGTCAAAGGAGATCAGAGGAAACAGAGCAAGCTTTGATACAAATGGAAAATGTGGAGACCTCTAAGCTCCCTCAGGAGTCCAGTGCAAAGTTAAAGTTGGTCATGGAATGTTTTCTCATCAACACCCTCTATTTCCCCTGCTTTAAACTGATTTCATGAGCTAAGACAAGCAATCCACTGAACTTGGTCACCCTTTAGAACAGTGTTACTGGTCCTGCGTTCCTGGTCAGGGAAGTTTTCTCCTTGAGTCCTGGGCATCCAGGGAGGGTAGAACAGTGAGAGTCCTGGTGAATGAAGGTGAGGGCACTGCCAGCCTGCCCTTTAGGGCTCCTCCAGTCACCTACACCCACGCACTCCCAGTGACTGCTGGGCCATGGAGATCAGACCTTGCCTAGTTTCTTTCTGGCCACATGAGCCATAGTCAAAGGGCTATTGTTAACAGAGGGTCAGTGTGCTTAAGCCCTCTGGGAACAATGCTCTTTATTTATCTCTGCTCCAGTTGAAAAGGTCATTGATGTTTTCAACCTTAGCCACAATCAATGTCATCACCTTTTATTGTACAATGTTGGCAGTGATATGTTTTCTGATGACATCTTTATTCTCAGGTGAGACTGACATGGTCAGTGAAAGAGGCAATTTTTACAGGTCCAGCTCAAAATTTATTAATGATGCACTACACTAGATAGTATATGGGCCCTGGTTCTCAAAGTTTTGGAGCTTATTTGAAATGCAAAGCATTAATTATAAAATGTGAATTTCCAGGCCTCAGAAAATCTAATTTCAGTAAGTTGTAGAGGCAGGAACCTACAATTTAACTGGTTCCACCTGTTTCTGATGCAGGTAATCAAGGAGTTCAAAGAATGATAGGAAACTGAATTAATAAAAAAAAAAAAAAAAAAAAAACTGGCATCATGTTCACCATTGTATATTCCTCACCTTCAAATGAATTTCTCGCAGAGATGAACTAAAGTCATATGGGAAAAAAAATCAACTTAAACCTAAAACAAAATGAGAGTCCCTACTTTAAGACTGAGACACTAATACAGTAAGCCTATACAATTAACACTTACCTTTCAGTCTCCATAAAAGAGAATGGCTGAACACAGATGGTTATTTATGTCAGGTAATATAACACCTTATATTTGAATAATCTTTACTTATTTTTCCACTGATCATCATGAAAGTCTATGTTATCTTACCATCTGATGACGTGCATAAGATTGGCATAAAAACTAAGGCATAAAGAGTTTATAAAACATGCCTAAAGGGCAATACAAGAAGCTAAAGATCCAGAAGTCCATGCCTTTTTCTGCTAGATTAGGAAGGGCAAATACATTTCATGCCACATGCCAATTTCAGACAATTCAGTAGACCAGAAACTGTGGGGAAGGGTATGGTAGTAGATGAACCATGCTATCTGTACCACACATGATAGATATGCCATCTCTCAAAGCATTTAGCAGCATTCAACAAATATGACTACATGCCCACTACATGCCAGGCACTAGGAACATACTAGTAGACTGTAAGTGCTATGGGGAGGTTGGGAGTAATGCAACAGGGTGGTTTCTGACCTAAAGCCTTACTTGACAAAATGAGATTTAAAGGGAAATTGAAGAAAGAACATTAATCAACAAAATCTGAAAAAGGAGGGAGAAAGGGGAAGTGAACACTTTTTTGAAGGAAGTGAAACCAAACCACCATGGCTAGATCAAAGAGAGGGAGAAGGGGCTCAGGGAGGGCAGGGGATGATGAGTGGGCAACCACCAGCTCATGTGAGACATTGAGGCTATGAAATTATGATTTCAATTTAAGATGGTGGGAAGTTGGGTTCCAACCAGAAAAGGCTGGGTATTGGTATCTGTTTCTATTTGGGGTTTTTAGGGAAATTACCAGATTTGTACTTCATAAAAGAGGGTAAAAAATTCATGGGGAATGTGGAGAGCAAATGACTGCAGTCACCCAGGTAACCAGACCAGAAGGGTGGCAGGGGGCTAGTGAGAACTAGGAAGATACTTTTTGGAGGCAGAATCAACAGAGACTTGATTCAGGAAAGAATGCGGGACATGACATGAATGGAGGAGAACAAGATGCAGCTCAGATTTAAGTGCTTAAACCATATTCAACTGGAAATTCTACAAGGCAACCAGAGTTGGGGGCCTTAGCAAAGAACTGATTTGAAAATCTGGGAATTTCAGGCACAGAAAAGGATAAGAACAAAACCCCCAATTGTTTCAATTTTATAATAGCTACATAACAGGGGCCTCTCCTTTGGGAGTTGTTCTTTGCAAAGTTACTTCCCCACCCTTTCGCCAGCATTCTACATTCTAAAGAAAAACCACACCTAAATGATTAAGATATTAACTATTAAATTATTTATTTATTTATTTATTTTTTTATTTATTTATTATTAGGCTTACAGAACCAAAAACATCTGCCAACCTTCAAATAATATCAGAACATGTGAAGCCTTTCCTAATTTTTCAGTCCTATGCATCAAATAATACAAGGCATATAAATTGCTATGGGGTTTAACCTGCAGAAGAGTAATACCTAAAGAATTACAAAAAAAAAAAACAAAAAACCTAGCTCCAGCAGGTTAAGATCAATTGAAATATTCCTGGCAGAGAAAAATAAATAAAGGAGACACAGTCTCATGATGTAGTCTTCCTGTCTATTACCCCCTATCCCTCCCTATAAGAGCTCTTTCACATCCCTGAGTTCCCTAAGATGGTCTTTTGGAGGGGGACAAAGCTGGCATTTCTCAGGATACCAGCTCTTGCATGAACCTGATCTCGTTTCTACCAGTTCTTATTTCCCAGATATTGGCTTTTAAGTGATGAGCAGACTCGGTTCCAGCAATAGTTATGCAACTACACATATGAAGACTTAATCCAGCAGAGTCTCTGATTTTCTAAATTTCAGTACTTGTTTCAATTTTTTACCTCTCACAATAATTTAATTTAGGCAGACCATAAAATTCCTACTACTGAAAATATTTCTTAAAGACTGCTACAGTTTCCTGCCTTGTGAAGTATGGTATCCCGTCATAATTTCATCTTTCTTTGGAGAGACAATATTTTACATACTTAATATCCTCAAGGGGGGGCATCCAGAGTTCTGGCCAAATAACGACCTTGAGCCCTCCACACAGGGGCCTTGACTCCATGAATAGTGAATGCCTTACTCACCTCACTGTGTTATTCTAGCACCCTTCAATACACAGACAGCTGTCATAGATTGAAGACAAGACCAGGGATAGGGCCAAGATCCTCAAAATCAGAGTAAAGATCCTGGCCCTTGGCTAAGCCACCCACTCTGGGAAGAAAAAGGCCTGTTTCAAATTCAATCAAGAGAACCAGGGTGGAATCTTCAGAAATCATAACTGGACTTTTAGGGCTAGGATTGTGTGTCAGTGGTAGAGCGCTTGCCTTGTATGTGTGAGGCACTGGGTTCGATTCTCAGCACCACATATAAATAAATGTCCACTGACAACTAAATTATTATTATTATTTTTTTTTTAAAAGGGACTTTTACTCCTGGAGCTGAAGTTTTCTTTTGGGATAAAATACAAATCTCCTAGAAATAAAGCAGTTTATCCTTGCAGTTACTTCTACTTGGAGAAGAATTTCTGTTTGTTTCCCGACAACAGGTTTTAATGGGATAAGATCAAGATCTTGGCATCCAGTGGTAAAGAGACAGAGAGTCCCAAACTTTGCCTAACATTACCTGGTAGAACCTACCTTTTTCCCTCTAAAAATTCTCCCCACACCACCGCCACCCCAACACTGGATTTTCAACACAATCTGAACTTTCTGCAACCAAATCAGACCTTCTTGTGAGAAAGAAAACTGACTTCCACTTTTCAATCTTCAAAGACTCGTATGGCATAAAAGGGAGGTTTATAAACAAAAATTTCCAGGTTCTATGTTTCTTAAAATGGCCGGAAACAAGATTATTATTCTCTTTAATGTCATTTTTAAAAATTCAAAAAGATCTGACGCACACATGTATTTACAAGTCACTGTTTTGAAGTGTTGCCACCCATTTAATTCTAGACATGTGTTTAAGAACAGATTATGAGATACCTGAAAAATACAAATAAAGAAGAAAAACTAAAATATCTATGATGCCACCAATCGTGGCTTAGAACAGAAAATATGCACACTTGTCCATAAAAAAGAAGCAATTAAGAGGGTAAGAATTTATGAATGACATGAGCCGGTATAAAATCAATAAAAACAAAAAGCAAACTGCCATAAAGAAAAATTTGTGGGAAACAGAGAAACCAGAACCCAGAACATCTGGTGATACACACACACTTTTAACGTATGTAAACCATAAAAAAGTATATATATTACCTATAAAATATTCTAACCTATATATCACAATGATATATTACCAATTTTTTAGAAAGTCTCAATTTCTGTTTAATTGCTTTTTGCTAATCATTCAGGCAAGTTTTTTTTTTTTTTTTTTTTTTTTTTTTTTTTTTGGTTATTGAAATGTAATACCAAGTGCAAAAAAAGAAAGAGGAGGAAAGTTTTCTGTCTTCTCCCAGCTTGCATTTCACATGCACTTCCCTACTTCTCAGACCTGCAGCATGCTGCCACTGTGCAGTTTGTACCTGCATCCCACTCACACTGTCAATGTGATTGCTCGTGGGTCAGTTAAATGACATTAGGCAGCCACATCCGAGCTTCCAAATCCAGATAGTGCAGAGGGATAAAGTTAGCACCCAAATTATCTTGGAGACCAAGTGTTGACTTTTTGCAGAGCAGTGAATGTGTCAAGACAAACTTAGATTTTCCATTACAATGTGCTCAACTGGAAAAAATGAGTCTGCAGCTAGGTTGGCAACTGCACTTATGAATGACTCTGAAGCACGTGGCTGCTCTTCCCATCGCCTGGAAGTGTGGAAGGGGAAGAGGCTGGCAAGGATGGGAGGCAGGGTGCTTCAACAAGTACACACCGCAGGCCTACAGGCTGGCTCTCTGTCAAGTTAGTTCACAAAGCCAAGGTGAGAAGATAACACGCTCAGATTATCTGTACCGTGTATAAATATACACATAATAATCACAGGTTAGCATATGCACATATTTAGTTGTAAAACATTATTAACCACCAGAATAAGGGTTTGGGGTTAAAAAAAAAATCTGTGAGTGAGACAGAAAATAATCATGTAGATTCTAGGGAAAATGATTTTCTGCAGGAATTGTGGCCTGCTCACCAAGGGAACCACTGAAGGAAAGTGTGGGTCATGTCCCATTTATAGAGAAGAGAGTTTAGAGGTCAAAATAACCAGTTTGGGAGCAGGTGCTTCAAGACCCCAAATAATCTATTTGTTAAATTTTTATTTTTTTTTAATCAACACAAATTGGGGCTGGAGTTGTGGCTCAGTGGTAGAGTGCTTGCCCGACGTGTGAAACCCTGTGTTCAATCCTCAGCACCACATAAAAGTAACAAATAAAACAAAGGAATTCTGTCCATATACAACTATAATTTTTTTTTTTTAATCAGCACAATTTGACCTATGACTATGCTTATGAATAAACTTTAAAAGTAAGTTTTTAAACTAAAACATGTTTTCACTTGAGTTCACGCCAAGTGTCTTCTGGGAAAAAAAAGAAAGAAAAAGTTCAAACCCATATTCTATCATGAGACAAAAAAAAGAGCCATTTAAGTCAAACTAAAAAGCTTCTTCCCAGCAAAGGAAACAATGAATAATGTGAAGAGAGAATGGGAAAAAAATCTTTACCACATACACCTCGGATAGAGCATTAATCTCCAGGATATATAAAGAACTCAAAAAACTTAACACCAAAAAAACAAATAACCCAAACAATAAATGGGTTAAGGAACTGAACAGACACTTCGCAGAAGAAATACAATCAATCCACAAATATACGAAAACATGTTCAACATCTCTAGCAATTAGAGAAATGCAAATCAAAACTACACTGAGATTCCATCTCACTTGAGTCAGAATGGCAATCATCAAAAATACAAGCAGTAATAAATGTTGGTGAGGATGTGGGGGAAAAGGTACACTCATACATTGTTGGTGGGACTGCAAATTGGTGCAACCAATATGGAAAGCAGTATGGAGATTCCTAAGAAAACTTGGAATGGAACTACCAATTTGATCCAGTCATCCCCCTTGTCGGTTTATACCCAAAGGACTTAAAATCAGCATTCTACAGTGATGCAGCCACACCAATGTTTGCAGCAGCTCAATTCACAATAGCTAAACTATGGAACCAACCTAGATGCTCTTCAACAAATGAATGGATAAAGAAAATGTTGTTTACATACACAATGAAATATTATTCCTCCACCTTGAAGAAGAATGAAATTATGGCATTTGCCAGTAAATGGATGGAACTAGAGAATATTATGCTTAGCGAAATAAGCCAATCCTAAAGAACCAAAGGTCAAATGTTTTCTCTGATATGTGGATGCTAATTCACAATAAGGGGGGTGGGGCAGAGGTAATTTGAACTAGACAGAAGGGAATGAAGGGCGGGGAGGGGGTGTGGGGGTAGGAATGATAGTAGAATGAATCAGACATTATTACCCTATGTGCTTATATGACTACATGAGCTGTGTAACTCTATATCACGTACAACCAGACCAATGAGAAGTTACACTCCATTTATGTATGATGTGAAGAAATGCATTCTATTGTCATGTATAGTTAATTAGAACAAATTTTAAAAACATAAATAAAAAAACAAAAAAGAGCCATTTAAAGAATGTATTCAATGGACTATTACTCAGCCATAAAAAAGAATGACTTTATGACATTTGCTGATAAATGGATGGATCTGGAGACTATCATGCTAAGCAAAATAAACCAATCCCCAAAAAACCAAAAGTCGAATCTCCTCTCTGATATGTGGTTGCTAACACACAATAAGGGGATGGAGAGAATAGAAGTTTAGTGGATTAGACAAAGGGGAATAAAGGGAAAGGTGGCGGAATAGGAATAGGAAAGGCAGTGGAATGAATCTGACATAACTTTCCTATATTCATATATGAATACACAACCAGTGCAATTCCACATCATGTACAACCACCACAAGACTAGGATCCTAAATAGAATAAGATATACTCCATGTTTGTACAAATATGTCAATATATACTTTATTGTCATGTATATCTAAAATGAACAAATAAAAATTTTTAAAAAGAATGTAGTGTATTACATCACCTCCAAAGTCACTCCTAGAAGAAGCATTCCCCAAACATTCTATATGAGCACCATTAAAATAATCAGTACTTATTTTCCCAGAGACCATTCTTAGGAAGAAAAGCTCCATTGGTTGTGTAGATTCTGACACTTTTTTTTTTTCTTTTTTTGGGGGGTGGGGTAGGGTTACCAGGGATTGACCACTGAGCCATATCTCCAGCCCTACTTTTGTACTTTATTTAGAGACAGGGGCTCACTGAGTTGCTTAGCACCTTGCTTTTGCTGAGGCTGGCTTTAAACTCGTGATCCTCCTGCCTCAGTCTCTGGAGCTGCTGGGATTACAGGCATGAATATTGTTATCGTCATATGTGCTGAACAGCTGGTGGGAATGTAATAACAACATCAGGTAACAGCTATTGACTACCTGAAGGGTTTCATGAATTAACCCATTTAATCCTCCCAATAACACTCAAGTAGTTATTTTATTGTCTACATTTCACAAATGAGAAAACTGAAGCCCAGAAAAGAAAGTAAGGTGTCCAAGTCACACAAGGAGGCACATATGCTATGAATCAGGGCCTGATATTGCAGACACTGGCACAAATGAAGTCAGAAAGCTGCAAACAAGGTAAAAAGTGAAAAGACACCCAGACAAATCACTCCGGACCAGAACTCACACGAGAGATTTTATTCAGCAGACGAACAGTGTCTGCCCTGAAGAGAGAGAAAGCACGTGAGAGAGAACCTGGCGGGGGAGCTTCGCTTAAGTAGTTGAATTTCCCAGGCTAAGTACCATCTGGCCAATCTCTGAACAGTTAAAATTCGAGGGCTATGGGTTAGCAAATGGCTGCCGAGCATGGGCTCACAGGCGGACCCATGGCTGGCTAGGATGGCAGACTCACAGCTGGGGGTGCTGTCATTCCCCCTGGCCTTTCCCCTCAGGCATGTCCTGCACCCGACCGCTCAGGAAGGAGCCCCACAAGGTCGTAGGGTTTGCTGGTCTTAGGCAGCCGGAGGCGAGAGCCAGACTGCAGGGCAAACCCAGCAGCCGCCTGCTACCTGCTGCGGCAAGCCGACATCTGGCTGGTTCACGTGGGCAGAGAGCTATGTCAGCAGCTTCAGACCTATCGCACCACATCTGCCCACCGGGCAGCCCCCTGAGCACCACACAAGGTATTTCTACACACAGTGATGCACACCTGTAATCCCAGCAGCTGGGGATGCTGAGGCAGGAGGATCACAAGTTCAAAGCCAGCCTCAGTAAAAAGTGAGATGCTAAGCAAGACAGTGAGATTCTGTCTCTAAATAAAAATACAAAATAGGGCTGGGGATGTGGCTCAGTGGTTGAGTGCCCCTGAGTTCAATCCCTAGTACCAACAAAAAAAAACCCACATATCTAAATGCTATAGTAACCATAACCCAATCTTGCCTCAGTGAAGGCCAACACTTAGAGACTTTTCTGCAGCAGATACATGTATTTCCCTAAAATAGATTTTTCAGTTACAGCTAAGAGTTTACGTTTTGCTCACATTCCATTTTTTTCTTAACAGAAAATTCAAATCAAAAGCTTTTACTAAAAGCTAAGACCAACAATGTATCAAGTCTGACTACAAATTCCAAGAGAAGTAATCTGAAATAGACCTGTTGTAGAAGAATGAACCAAAATGCAACCTTCAAGTCAAGAGCTGTGGCTCACACCTATAATCGCAGCTATTCAGGAGGCAGAGCCAGGAGGATCCCAAGTGTGAGGCCAGCCTGAGCAACTTAATGAGACTCTATCTCAAAATAGAACTTAAGGGCTAGAGCATAGCTCTGCAGTACAGCACTTGCTTCACGTTTGCTAGGCCCTAGGTTCAATCGCCAGTACTGCTAAATAAGTAAATAAAACTTTTTTAAAGGGCTGGAGATGTAGCTCAGTGATAGAGCACTTGCATAGCATGTGTGAGGTCCTGAGTTCAATCTTCAATACTGGGGGGTGGGGGTGGGGGAATATATACATATACACACACATATATACATATATATAATATAGTCTTGCAAGGATTTTTGTTTTCTGAGTTTGGGGGTTTATTGTTGTTGTTGTTGTTGTTGTTGTTGTTGTTGTTGTTGTTTAGGTACCAGGGATTGAAGACCCTGGGCCACATCTCCAGCCCTTTTTTTTTTTTTTGAGACACGGTCTGGCTAAGTTGCTGAGGCTGGCTTTGAACTTGCAATCCTCCTGCCTCAGCTTCCCAAGCCACTAGGATTACAGGCATGTGTCACTGTGCCCAGCTCAGCTTTACAGTTTTTTTTTTGTTTGTTTGTTTGTTTGTTTTAAAAATTTTTTTAGTTGGCAATGAACCTTTATTTTATTTATTTATATGCAGTACTGAGAATCAAACCCAGTGCCTCTCATGTGCTAGGTAGGCACTCTGCCAGTGACCCACAACCCCAGTCCAGTCCTGCAGTTTTAAGAGGTGAAACAACTTGAAGATGTAAAGGAAGGGAAATGCAGAGAATATACACAGGGGTGAATCAATGTTACAGTCCCAACATTCCACCAGATCAATACAAGAACTATAACTACCCCTTTTCCTTTGCCCCAAGAAGGAACATGTGACATTCATTTCCATTTATGTATTCCATCCATGGACACTATTTCATCTTTAATTTTAACAGGCTTATTATTTGGTTAAATTAGTCACAGCTTCTCTTTGAAAGAATGAGAGAAACAAAATGAACACAGCCCTGGTGGCCCTTATAGCTCCAAGGACAAAAAGACAGCAATGTATTTGAATAAAAGCAAGAGACAGGGACAGCTGGTGTTGAGAGTGACCAGAAAGCTGTTTCACAGAAGTACCCAAGAACACCACTGGCCCACCTGCCTCAACAGGGGAAGCTTCGAGGGTAATACCGATGGAATGATAGGGTCCCTCCACCCTGGCATACTTGAGATAGGACCCCCAAGGTCAGAGGAATCCAGGCAAGCAGTCATCCTCCAGAGTCAAATGTCTTCTCCTTCCAGGTTTCCATATTTAGTGAATTCAAAAACAGTTGCTGGGGGTCCCCTGGCTGGAGGTTCTGTTGGTTAGACCATGTGGGAGGAGACCAAATCATCTCCTTTCTCTTGGTTCTGTTTCAGAAAGTTCTCCTGCTAAATAAATAGCCCCCCACAGTAACAAGCACAAGGCACACAGCCACTGCAGTGAAACCCACAGAGATGAGATTTAAAAGCAGGTTGTAACTAGAGACCCTGCTTAAAATACGTGACTCATCCTTTATACCGACCAGGAACCTCATGAAGTATTTTAGCTTATTTTACAGATTTTAAAAAATAACTTGAAATTTCTCTTAATTTAATGAAATACTGTTTTCACTTTAAAATGGGTATTGCCTTAAGAAACAAGCCAAAGACTGCTGGTTTACAGGATTGTGCCAGCAGACACACAAATAAGGCTGCCCCATTTCACTAAAATTCGTTCATTCTCACTTAAAGACTAATGTCAAAACCAGGTCCAGGCAAGTTATTCTACTGTTTCTATTGAACCACGCACACAAATCACAACAATTGATACTGGCTGAACTCCAAAAACAAAATGGGACTCTATGTTAGAATCAGTGGTTTGGTCCAAAATAGCTTTAAGAGTAAAGGGGACAACATTACTCTATGTAAATTTATGATTACACAAATGGTATGCCTTTACGCCATGTACAAACAGAGAAACAACATGTATCCCATTTGTTTACAATAAAAAATAAATAAATAAATTTAAAAAAAAAAAGAGTAAAGGGGTGATATTTTTTCCACATTTTTTATTGGTGCATTATAGTTGTATATAATGGTGGGATTTGTTGTCATATATTCATATGTACATGATATAACAACATAATTTGGCCAGTATTATTCCCTAATATTTCCTCTTTCCCTACCCTCCTCCCACTCTCTCAAGTTTTATCCATTTTCCTGCAAAATGACATAATTTCATTCTTCTACATGGCTGGATAAAACTCCATTATGTATATATACCACATTTCTTTATCCATTCATCCACTAATACATTGATACCTAGACTGGTTCCACTGTTTGGCTACTGTGACTTGTGCTGCTACCAACATGGATATGTATGTATCACTATAGTATGCCAACTGTACTACTTTAGGATAAATACTGAGGAGTGGTACAGCTGGGTCATATGGTGGTTTCATGCCTAGTCTAAAAGGGTAAATTTTTTTTTTTTTTTCAGTACTAGGGATTGAACCCAGGGCCTTGTGCTTGCAAGGCAAGCACTCTACCAACTGAGCTATATCCCCAGTCCTAAAAGTGTAATTTGAAAAGTTCCCATCATATCATTAATTTGATAACTATGCTTCCATTTTTACAAAACATGTAAAGTATAATAGCATGTATCCTCCCAGTTATGTGCAAAACAAATGACAAGTTTAAAACACCATCAATCAAAAATAAATAAGCATTCCCAAGACTATTCATTCCACACAACCAGGGCTCAGTAAGAGTCCCTCTTTGCCATCAGTTATGTCAGAAGTACCACAGCTATTAAAAGTCACACACACACACACACAAACCTAAAGAGAATAAAGCAGGAAGTTTGACAAGAAATAATTCTGAAATTGACTGGAGACACCCTATAAAAATCAAATTAAAAATTCAGACTTCATGTATTTAGACTGTCTGACTTTCCCAGCTCTGTAAAGTTCAAGTTCACCTTTCAAACTTCTTCAAGAAAAGAAGACTATGCAAATTAGTAATTACAGCAAGGCAGTGTAGATATTTTAAGACAAGCTACTTTTCTGTTAAGTTTGTTTGTAAGCAAACAGATTGCTTAGTCACTAATTCCTCCCTTTTATCCCCTGACTATGAAAGAACCTAATATATGCAGAAATCCTTGGTGGACAAATAATGGTGCCTTATGTTCTGCCTTTCTTTCATTCTTTCAGGGCATTCGTTTCTAAATTTCCCAGGGAAGCAACTGCAAGTTCTGCTTCCATTTAATGCAGACATGTAGATACAATTGAATAAATAGATAGAAATCCCTCTTCTTATCAGTGCATAACTAACCATCCTAAAGTACTGCTTTCATCAGACCTACACATACCCCTCCTGTCAAAAGTCAAAATGCCTTGGCCTGGTTCTGAAGGCCAACATATCTGGCCCCCACCTCATCTCCTAGTGCTCCTCCTTCCCATCCCTCTGGTTCCAGCCAGACTCCTATCCTACCTCCCTGAACACTGACTTAAAAAGGCACGAGTGCCCATCCTCCCACCCTGAAATGTTTATCACCCTGGAATGCCATAATACTGAACTACCTGGGTTGGCTACCTGCTTCTCTGGCCCCTCTTCAATTTTCTTTGACAACTTTCACCTCTGCCCAACCTCTTGGAGCTCCCTAGAGAATGACTGATTTTAGGGCTACAACAATAGACAAGAAGCTTCCTGTGATGCTAGAAAATAAGGAAGGACTAAAACACAGGCACACACATATACACACGCACACATGCACATACATAACCATGGGGTTTGTTAAAGGGCACAGGCACCCTGTGAATCAACTCTCAATGGCCAGACCTGGAACAACTTGAGCAACATAGTAAATAATGTACTGGATTATAAAACAAAGCATAAATGAAATATCTATGCATCCATAATGATAGGCATATATGACTGAATAAATAAGAAAATGGGAGAGAATATACAAAATTCCTATGCAGAAAATTTCAACATAATTTAAGTAGACACTCCCCAGTCAGTGTGGACTACAATAGTGATTCCTTCCAAAGAGGAAGGAGAAAATCTAGTATCTCAGTTTGATCAGGTGATCCAGGTCAATATCAGTGTCAAGTTATGTGGCTTCTATGGCTCAAGATATAATAAGATGAAACTGGCATTTCATTTCTGTGATCTTAGCAAAAGCCCTAACCTCAATCTAATCATGAGAAAAATATTGGGCCAATTCCAACTAAGAAACATTCTACAAAATACCTGGTTAGTTACTCAAAACAGTCAAGGTGATCAAAAACTAAGAGTGTCTAAATCACAGTCTAGGAGTCTAGAGCAACAAGGCAACTAGATGTAATGTGACACACTGGATGGGATACTGCAGCAGAAAAGGGACATTAGGTAAATACTAGGGAAATCTGATTAAAACATGATTTGAGATGATAATAATATATTAATATTGGATCACTGGAATGAAAAATGTACCACACTAACATGAGATGTTAACAATAGGGGAACTAGATGTGGGGAATACAGGAACTCTATACTACTCACAACATTTTTATTACAAATCTATAACCATTCTAAAAAGCTTACTTAAAAAAAAAAAAAAAATCTTTGGTTCCTCCTCCTCCTTTACACACCCAGGCTGTAACAGATTCTACATTCAGAATGACTCTTCTATTCCCCTCCCTCCCATCCCTGCTGCCAGTGCCCTCTGTAGTCTTTGCATTTTCCCATCCACTCTCCACACAGTTGCCAGAGTAAGCTTTCTAACACACAAATTCAAGGAGAACACCTCTCTAATGAAAACCCTTGAAAGGTCTCATTACCTACACCAGGGTTAGCTAACCTCTTGTATAAAGGCCCAGAGAGCAAATATATCAAGCTATGTAAGCCTACCCAACTCTGTCATTATGGTACCATAGCAGCCATGTGTAATATGCAAATGAGTTAGTGTAGCTATGTTCCAATAAAATTTTATAAAAACAGATGAAGAACTGGATTTGACCCATAGGCCATAGTATGTCAATCTCTGATCTACAGAATAAAGCCCAAACTCTTTGGAGTGACATTCAAGGATGAGGTACATCATCACGAACCTTCTCTTGACATGAGCCCTCCTTTTCCTGGCCAATTCATTTGCTCTCACAAGGATGCTCTCCACTTAGAGGAGGATCCCTTCTCCATGAAGTTCCTTTAGTTTATTCCATGTCAGAATAATTTCTCCCCAATGGTAACTCATAGTATATTTTAACCATGGTAACTCATCTGGTACAACATCCATTCTTAAAAATCATCATATATCACCATTTAATTTTGCATACTTGTCTATTTTTAAGTTATTTAGTAACACAGTCAATTAACATATATTCCATGCCTTCAAAATACTCCGGGTAACAACTAAACTAGTGCTTCATAAAGCATGTTCTTAGCACTTTAAGAGATGTAAATCAGTACACCCTTTAAAACAAACTGTTCTGTAATCTAAGTCTGCGGAATTCTGTACTCCACAAGCTTAAGCAGCTTTCTTTGCCACAGGAATTCTCAGAGTCTTACTGTGCATTGTCAATCTCCTTAAAAATGGATACATTACAAAATAATTCTCAAATCTGCTTGACCATGGAATTTTTTCACATTTTTACCATCTCTGACCTGCAAAACAGTCAGAGAATTGTTGAAATTAAGCATACTCATACAAGATGGAAAGTTCTAATTCTATTTGCCACCACAGGAGAGGCTGAATAATGGCCTCTCAGAAGATATTCACATCCTAATCCCTGGAATCTGTGAACATGACTTTATATGGCAAAAAAGGGGGGATTTGTAGATATGATTAGGTTAAAGATCTTGAGATGAGGAAACTATCATGGTGCATACTTCATGCAATCAGAGGTATCTTTATAAAAGGGAGGCAGAGAGTAGCCTGACACAAAACAGAAGAGGGGGAGGCAATGTGACCACAGAGGCAGCCACAAGACAAGAATACTGGCAGCCAAATAACTGGAAGAGGAAAGAACATTCCCTCCCAGAACCTGCAGAGGGAGTCTAGTTCAGGCTACACCTTGATTTTGGCCCAGTGAAAGTCATCTCCTGAACTCCAGAACTGTCCAAAAATACACTTATGTTGCTAAAGTCACCAAGTTTGTGGTAATTTATTACAGCAGACACAGAAACAAATATAACCACGGTGCCAATCAGAGCCATGGTGATGTGAGTTATGCCAACATTTAATTACTTATAAATGAAGTCAAACTGGCCTTGTCCACAATTAGGTCACAATTACCTTGTTTAGTGAGGTTTCATCTTCCACTTAAGGGAAAAGTGCAAGTGATGATTAACTAGATGGAACCATCTGGACTCAAGTCCCACCTTTAACATTCACAGGTTATATTACATGGCAAGGTCAAGGTATTCATTCTCTTGTAATTTGGTTAACTGATCCATAATATGAAATGATATTTATAGAATTGCTTGGAGGATTAGATGAGATTGAATACAAAAAGCACACAATAAATGAAAATTCAACAAGTAAAAACAACTAGTACATTACAGTATTACTGATATGGTGAGAGTGGGGTATGCTTTTACTCCAAGCTAAACCTCATGTTCTTTCATTTTCAGTTTGAAAGACTGCAAATCTTTATCTACTTTCTAGTTTATGCTATTTAAAACAACATTAGGGAGGTAAGGCAGGTGGAAACTTCATGCATGCCTCTCTGGACCACTGCTTCTGGGTCTCTGACTTGATAAATTATGATTGTTAATAGCTCCAAGACATGTGCTCAATGTTACAAGCTAAATACATGTCACTCATTTAAAAGCCTAAGGTTACTCTTCTTACAAGGGTCATCTGTATTAGTTAGATCAAAATGCCAACAAAAATCACATCTTCTTAAATACAAGGTGCTGATAATGCACTGGATAGTCCTTACCTTAATATTTAGTTGTGCTCAGAGCAACAAATGAATTATTCTCATAAGCCCCACTAAAGGAGCAGTACAAGACACCTGAATGTGAGAAGAAAGATAAAGGGTCTTGCCATCATGGACAAAAATCTTCCTAGCATGTCAACCATTTCTTGGTCTCTCTTCACACCTACCACCAGTCTCCATCAACACCTACATATCACCTGCTGCCATGACTGGCAGCATCTCCAGCCTATAAAGTGATTTAGAAGCCACTATACAACATGCCTAATCAAAAATATTGGGTCACTATTGGTCAAGAAGTGCTGGAGACAGCTTTGATTCCTAAAGCCTTTAAGAGTTTTATATTAAAAAGGAAGTATCCCTAGGAAAGTTAGCATTTTATTTCTTTATTAGTACACATTTCAGTACTCATTAGTATAAAGAAACCAAAGGTAAATTTAAGAAGGCAGATTCCGCCGGGCATGGTGGTGCATGCCTGTAATCCCAGGGGCTCGAGAGGCTAAGGCAGGAGGATGCAAGTTCAAAGCCAGTCTCAGCAAAAGCGAGGTGCTAAGCAACTCAGTAAGACCCTATCCCTAATTAAAATACAAAATAGAGCTGAGGATGTGGCTCAGTGATCAAGTGCCCCTGAGTTCAATCCGTGGTACCATTAAAAAAAAAAAAAAAAAAAAAAAAAAAGGCAGATTCCACCAGGCGCCGTGGTACACACATGTAATCTGCAGCTCAGGAGGCTAAGGCAGGAGGTTTGTAAATTCGAAGCCAGCATCAGCAACTTAGTAACTTGGTGAGGCACTAAGCAACTCAGTGAGACCCTGTCTCTAAATAAAATACAAAATAGGGCTGGGGATATGGCTCAGAGGTCTAGTGCCCCTGAGTTCAATTCCCAGTACCCACACCCCAAAAAAACAAATCTTTCAGCAGGGAAAAAATATCATCTTCTGGGAACCACAATCAAGAATTCTTAGAAAATAATGGGAGGCTCCCCTGTGGCTCAAGTGACCAAATCCATATTTTCTCTGGAATTCTGGTAAAACAGGATGAGCAATGAAGTGTTGTATTTACATGAGATAACAACAGACACAAGAAAGTAAATACTACAAAGGACACTGGAACTAAGAATCTCCAACAAAGGTGAGCCAAAATAAAGGAAAGGAGGAGGGAAGGATAAGATATCATAAAGATATTGAGAAGATCAGTAGTTAGAAAAAAGGATGTCGGGAGGCAGAATGGAGGGATGGGAAAGGGGAGATAATGCAGAATGAATTCTTAAAAACTCATGTCATGTACATATATAAATATACTACAGGGAATTTCACCTTTATGTGTAAGTAAAAAGAACCAATCAAATATAAATAAATAAATAAATAAATGAGCGAAAGGAAGTCTAGTAAAGCAGAAGGAGAACAGGGGAGGGGAGGGAGGACAGGAGCTGTTACAGTTTGGATGTGAGGTGTCCCCCAAAAGCCCACATGTGAGACAATGCAAAAGGTTTAGAGAAGTGATTGTGTTATAGCCTTAACCTAATCACCAAATTAATCCCTGATGGTGTTAACTGGAGGCAGGTGGGGTGTGGCTGGAGAAAGTGGTTCACTGGGGTCCTGGTTCATGAGGGCTGTAGCTTTGGAATATATATTTTGTATCTGGAGAGTGGAGCCTCTCTTTCTCTGCTTTTTGTTCGTCATGTGAGCTGCTTCCCTCTTGCCACACTGTTCTGTCATGATGTTCAATCTTGCCTTGAGCCCGGAGGAATGGAGTATGCTGTTTATGGATTAAGACCTTTGAAACCTTGAGCCCCTAAACGAACTTTACCTCTACAATTTTTCTGGTTGGGTCTCTTAGTGACAGCAGTGAAAAAGCTGACTAAAACAGGAAGGAAAATGGGGGGAATTGTGAACTGAAATCGAATTCCATGCATGTATGATTTTGTCAGGATCAACCCAACTACTATATGTATGATTATAAGGCACTAATAAAAAATAGAAGAAAAAACAAAGGTAAGTGAAGACCACCCCAACTCCTTGGGGCTATCCTGAGTAAACAAGGCACCCACTAACAGGGCATAAGAGAACAAATGGATGGTGATCTCCCTCACTTCTGCAAGAATCCCTCCACACGCATGGCCAGGTCACAAAAGATGAGAGTGAAAAAAAAAAAGTGACATCAATATAACCAACAAATATACCACTCCATCCACCCTGAAGGCTGAAAGTTAGTGTGTACTAACATGAGTAACACAGAAGCTAAGGTCTAGGTCAAGAGGAGGACAGGCAGAAACCAGCCCTAGACCTGAAAGAACTCAAAAGGTCTAAGTCATCCGTGAAGTCTGCAGAGAAAAGCAGAGACTTAGCAAGAAGCACCGAGAGCAGGGGTCCCAGATGGTAGCTAGTAAGAACTCAAGATTCTCTACACTGACGGCTACAAACCCAGCTGTCCTCTCTCCCAGGCAAATGAGGAGACAGAGACAAGTCACACTAACAAGTTACGGTAGAAATAAGCCCAATTAAGGGGCTGGGGAAGAGAACAAAAATAAGCCACACCTGTGTCCACATTCAAGAACTTGAAAACAACACTCCCTTAGCAGTGACAAACATGGAGATGCATACGGCATGCTTGTCACTAAACACACACAGAAAGCCTCCCATAGCTGACTACGGCTACCTCAGCCTAATCTCTGAACCAGAAAGCTCCATCAGATATACACTATAATTAAACCCATTTTTATAGTAAGGAAATTAAACTCTAAAGAAGTTAAATAACTTAGCCAAAGTCATATAGGTCTGAATGTAAACTGCTACTCTGTTCTCACTGCCTACTGTCAGTCAGAGAAAGGTCATCCTGAGACACACCAAATTCTCATTAAGGCTTCCTAATGCAGATAATTTGCAAGCCCAAGCAAACAAAAAGTTAAAATGTTAGTGATTTTTAAGAAGCACCTGGTCCTTTGATTTTTTTTTTTTTTTTTTTTAATTTTAAAATCAAGGTAGCAAATCCAAATACCAATGGAACCAGGCATGGGGAAGGCCCGTGGTTGCAGCTGGCAGGTATGCAAAACTAGAAGGTATACAGACAGTACAAGGTCGCAGCCACCTCTCAGATCAAGCCAACTTCTGCCATGGGGAATGTGGGGTGCAGAAACAGGCTACAGTTGCCCTATGCAGCACCTGAAATAGGATCACAGAATCCTTGACTATCTGGCTTTTCTCTTAAAATTATAAAAGTCATATGACTAAATAAACTTTAGTTCCAGGGGATATAAGTCCTTCCCTTCTACTCCCCCAATTGCTAACAGATTAGATCACTACGTATTCTTTTTCTAGATACACAAAATGTTCTACAAGTTGCTTTTTTCATTCAACAATATGTCATGGACATCCTTCCACATCAGTACATTCAGATCTACTGCC
The DNA here is from genome assembly GCF_902686455.1 of Sciurus vulgaris. Taxonomy (NCBI): domain Eukaryota; kingdom Metazoa; phylum Chordata; class Mammalia; order Rodentia; family Sciuridae; genus Sciurus; species Sciurus vulgaris. The sequence continues at coordinate 82,867,798 of NC_136464.1, forward strand.
TTCTTTTTTACTAAATGCAGAGTTAGAACACAGAATTTCAATGCTGGAAGATGACCAAGAGTCTCTTGGCCAACTCTTCCACTTAACAGATGGGGTCCCCAGAGGTCCTGGACACCTCTAACTACACAGGAAAGAAGCCAGAGCCTCCCAACGTGGGGCCAGGCCAGCAGGTATTACCAACATCATGCCATCATCTGTGCCTTCCAAAGGAGCCTAGGCCACCCACATGGCAGGTAAAAAGCAAGAAGAGAAAGAAAATTATCTTAAAGCAAAGTCAAGAATTGTAATCAGCAAGGAACCTCACAAACATCAACTCTGTTTTTTTTTAAATCAGAGTGATTGTAGATATTTGCTAAATTCATCCAAGTTACTAAATTAGAATTCACTGAATCATATTCTACCTATTTCTAAAACACATTTGAAATGAAGTCAACTCAGAATCTAAGGAAGTTCAACATCTTCCTGCTTCCAGTCCTTAAAGAAACAGGGCAGGACCTGGCTCACAAATAAGCTGCTTATCCGAGCCTGTCAGAAGACGCCAATTACAGGACCTCATGGGTAAATCCAGACTGTAGTAGTGGAATACAAGACATGGTTAAGGCCTCTGCTTCAAAGACCTTCCTTATATAAGGAAATATTTATTAAAAGGAAGAACTATAAACTTCATGTTTAAAATTTTAATTCTATAAGTGATTCAAGGTACTGAAAAGCTAATTAAGTATTCAGACCGTCAGTAACTCCAATTTAGTTCCCAGATAGAGAAAAATCTCTCTATTTAAAGATATAAATTCCCTGGAGGCCAAAGCCTGCCTGCATGGCTAGCTTTTAAGACATTTTAAGAAACTTGACCTCAAACTAAAATCAGCACTTCAGCCAAGTGTTAACTTAGAGTCTTTGAGAAACAATATTTCAGATAAACACAAATTTCAGAAATAAGCTGTTCTCTTACTAATACACAAATATGCTTCATAAAACAAATGCTTAGTCTTTTTCCAGAATTCTTTCTTTGTTGAGTGTAAAGACATCTATCTCACTGGCAATCTAGAACCAAGGAATATTCCAGACTGCTCTCCATTCCCAAATGAAATCTGTTACCACACCTAGACACCTCATGTCTTGACTCCCTCTCTCTTCTTCAATCCCTTGGTGTAGGCTTTCACCAAATCCAAGGGGGTGTATGGAAACATTCTCCTAACACATCTCTCAGTCACCAAATGGACCCCTCCCATCTGTTCCTGCAAACCTGCCAGGGTAACCTCAATTCATTAGTCAATAAATATTTACAGAGCTCCTACCATGCAACAAGCACAACAAGTTCTAGGCAAGAATATAGAGCAGTGTGCACAATCTCTTCCCCAAAGCACCCCACAGGGTTATCAGGGTTCCATGAGGAAAAAGAAAGCAGGGGAAGGCCAAGGAGTGCCTGGGAGCTGGGTTATTTTATCTAGAGCAGTCAGCAAAGGTCTCATTCCAGAGGGTACATATCAGTGAGTCCTGAAGGACAAATGTGGCAGGGGAAGAGTGTACCAGGCAGAGAGGACAAAGGTGCCCATAGGAGCACCTGGCTGGCACATATGAGGGTAACCAGGGAGCCTGTGTGGCTGGAGAACAGGGAGCCAGGGGGCAGCCATCAGAAGTATGATCAGAGAGACCACATGGGGCTGCATGGGGCTGTGGCTACAGCCACAAATGGGAGGTTCACTTGGAGTGAAACCAGAACAGTGTTTCCATGTAGTAAATTATTTCAGAAATTTCCTGGGATATGTACAGGTTTTTCAGAATCCTGAGAAAAATGAATCAAGAAATAGAGGGTAAGTATTACTACTCCCCTATTTGTTTAGCAATCAACACAGAATCCACTGACATCAAGTTCAAATCAAGAGTGGGAAAGGCTGGCATGCACACTGAGGATTGAGGCCAATATTTCTGAGAACTGGGACAAGAGCACAAAGAAGAGAAACAACCCCAATTCAGTTCAATTCCTTAGTCTTGCCCACAGCTGTTACCATGTTCTAAGTGTGTGTTCTTGGTCCCGTCAGTTGACAATGGGGAGTCAGTCCTGCAAACAAAGTTAATAACTATGTATGGTATGCTTCATATAAATACTGATTCTATGCAGTGCCGTTAGTCTTGCTACAAGATCCAAATGTGAGCATTATTCAAACACTACCAGATAATGTTAGGATCATTTTCCAGCGTTTGAATATTCACTATAGGGTATCGTTCTTTGTAAATACTTTTGAATTTAATATGCCTTATTTATTAAACAATTTTAGATATATGATATATATTATATATAATAATGAATATTCATAAATATATATTACATATTAATAAATAAAAGTATTACAACTATTTTAGGAAAGATAAAATTATCTTTTTGTTAGATGTTTTAAATCACAAAATTATAAAGCACTGTTATTAGTCATTTGTAAAAACAGAATTATTCTTTGAGCACTATGCTTTCATAAGATTTCAGTAATAAATTGCTTTAAGACAGGAAAAAAGATCTAGTACCCTTCATTAAATATTCAAGCAATATTAGTTGTTATATGAGGTAGGAAAAAAGAATCATTTTGCTTTGGCAAACAAGAATATTTTGATACTAAATATTTTAATGAAGAGTTTTTTTAAAACTACTTTAACAGAAGAGATGCAAGAAAATATGTATATGTCATTGTAGAAATGAGAATCGGAACTAAAGTCTGAACTGACAATACAAAAGAAAACAAATCAACAGCAAAACCAAAAAAAAAATATTTTTATTGCTGAAAAAGGAAATTTGTTTATATGGGCTGAGGGAGCCCAAATCTTTTATAATAAGCAGTAAGAATGCCTGCCCTTTGTTCCAAAGAAGACTCTACCTTCTGTCTCTATCTTTTAAGACTGTACACCATGCAACAAGCAAAACACCTGGGAACTTGTTTCTCAAGTGTAAGTAGGTTGACAACAGGGACAGACAGACAGAGGAGGGGACCCCCGGTAGGCTTCGAGGTGGAAGAGGTAATTTACAGAGGCATGGAGTACCACACCTAATCTAGTTTATATTTATGCATAATCCGCACAGTCACCCTAAGAGACAGGTAATTATTATTACTTTCTTTCATATTAAAAATGAAGAAAGTGAGGTACAGGGAAGTTAAGTCACTTGTCACACAGCTTCCTAAGTAGTGGAGCCAGAGGCAAACGCAGATTGTAGCTCCAGATCCATGCTAGTAATCATGATGCTTCCTGCCTCTGTGCTTCTTCTACTGGACCTAAGGATTTCAAAGTGTGTTGGCAGTCAGGTATAGGTTAATGAACTCTCACTAACCGGATTATTATTATTACTTTTAATCTGCTGGTTTTTTTTAATTACAAAGGAATTTCAATTAAAGGTGCGATATGAGCCTTCACCCCCATGTGCTAAATTGAATTCCATCCCTTTCAGAAAAAGTAAACGAGTTACTCTTGACTGCTTAAATTTCATACCTGAAATACGCCCAAAAGGCAACTTGGAATGAGCCAAGTACTGTAATAAAAAAGGCATCTGACATCTTTTCCTAATTAATGGGAAGCTGGATTCTGTCAGCATATGATGACATGAAATTTTGAGGCATTGGACTTAATATTCGCTCTTTTCCTCTAAGTACATACTGGTCTGGAAGGTATACAAGACTGGCCCCCAGAGATCCATTCAGACAACACCTGAAAAGGATATCACAATGCCAAGTGAAACCGGTAAACCCCTCAAGGTACACAGCACATATCAAGACCTGTTACTAACTACATGGGCTGAGCAAGGAAGACCTCTAAAATGTTTTACTAGACATAATGTTTAAATTCAACTTACTTTTGTTGTCATTGTTTTAAGCAATATCACTATTCCAGTCACCAACCACACAACCATACAGCCCACCTTCATCTGGCTATCAGAGGCACACCTGAGCTGTCATTCCAAGTCACTTTTCATCACTCACCTGTGTATACTACCACATGTCTTCTAATAGCCATGAAGGTAGTCCCATATGCAGATACCCAGGCTGCTTAGGGACTGATGACAAGAAAGGATTAACTATAGCTATCTTTGAATAACTTCTGAACTGGGAGGATTCAGCAGATACGAGAATTAAACCCATTTTACTGGTAAGGAAATTTAACTCTGAAGTTAAATAACTTCACCAAGGTCATACAGGTCTGAATGTGAACACGTACTCACTGCCTGTTATAAGGAAGGTTTTAGTAGGTTTTCATAACATGCTTAGCCTGTCTACAGGGTACAAGAAATATTTTTACCAGCAGAGAGGAATTAAGTTTCACACAGTGAGCTCCAAGGAGATGCCCACCACTTGGAGTGGGTGTTTATTAGGCATGCAGGGACAAAAATGTATACAGTCTATATCCCATCACAAGATTTAAAAATGAAATCCACTCCCTCCTATGTAAAACTATAAGGAATCTCAATTCAATTATGTAAGCAGGAGGAAACATCTGACACCTCCTCCTTAAACACAGGAAAGGAACGTTGTTAAGACAGGAGAAAGGAAACAAAGCAGGTATAAACAGTCCAGGAGGAATGTGGTTTTAATAGGAACTTTCACTGTTTTCCCTTCAACTTGTTATATACACACATATTCTTACCTACAAATATATACGGATGTGTCCACATGTATTATGGGTTTTTTGCTTGCTGATTCTAACAATACCCGAGCACCAGGTATGAATGACAGGCACTGAGGAAAGAATATTACCAAGACAACTGCAAGTCAAATCAATGGAATGAAACAAGACTTCTCCATGTGTTACTGGCGGCCCACCTTGTTGGTAAAAAACTTGACAGCAATGATCCCAACAGTACCCCACCTTGTGCCCTAGTAACTCCACTCCCCTAGCACACTATGATCACTCTAGTGAGTTCTCTTCCATTCTTCACATTGCGTTTTCATTCAGCTGTGGTCATGGTCTGTCTACGGTTTCAGTATCCTGCTACAATTTCTCTAATAGCCATCTTTAAAGGTTGCACTAGGCAAAAAACCATAGTGTAATAGAAAAGTCCTACTATGCATGTGAATCTTTTTATGTTAAAGTCATACTTTGTTGTTCAAAAATAGTGTCTGAGCACTGAGGCTAAGTAGGACTTCAAAAATGATGTTCATATTAGGCAGATAAAAATTTTTAAATCCTAAGATCAGGAGTTAAACAGCCTGGCTTCTGAACCTTGAACTAGTTGTAAGATCTCAGGGACATCAAAATTTCTCCAGGTCTGTTTTTCCCATTACATGGCACATAAATGTTTACCATGTTTGGGGCACTAGTCCAAGATTCTGCATATATCAACTCATCACGGTTCTGCAACAGTATCATGTGGTAGGCAAACTACACTGATTTGACAACTGAGGAGACTGAGGCACAGGTGGCAGAGCTGGTATCAACTGGCAGAGCATGAATGGAACACAAGTCATCTGGGCCCAGAGTCTAATCTCTTAGCCTTTGGCACTACTGGGTTAGAGAGTATCTGGGATTCTTTCCAGTTCAAACCTTCTATGATTCTGAAATTCCAAGAATGAACTGTGCTTAGTTGGTCACATTTATGATGACATCTTCAATTTCTCAATGCCCTTCACAGTAACAAATCCTTAACCTTTAGGCATTGAAAAATTTAAAGCAGCTACCAAAGACGCTGATTACAGACACTCACTTTAATGAAAGGTCAATCTAAAACAAACTAGAAATCCATATGGTGCTTCAAATGCTGCGTGTTTATTCAACTCTCATTAGGAAATAACTAAGTTAACTCAGTTAACTGAAAGGTAGAAGGATTGCTTTTGCAATAACTGAGAGCAGAAATGAACCACAACCCACTTCACAGCTCACTAATATTTCAGGTGGGCCTCTCCCTATCAAGGAGTTTGCCTGCCACCCCATTCCCGGGCAAGAAAGGAAAGGCTGCAGTGACATCTTCAAGCCACCAGAGAGCACATCTTCATCTGGGTTCAGAACATTTACAAAATAGGCCAGTTAAAATTTGAGACTCTTCCAAGACTATGGAAAACTCCATCTGAGTTCATGTGTACTACGTTTTTCCCCCAAATCAACAAATAAGTCTGAAACCCATCCTTCCCTATCTCTCCTTTCAAAGTCCCAGCCTCCCCAGTCCAGCTCAACCTTCACACAGATGAATGAAGGAGACTGCTACTTTCTAGATTGGGGATTCTAGGACCTGCTCTGCCCCCGAATCAAGTGCCTGGTTAAAATGCAGACTCCCAGTCTCTACACTCAGAAATAATGCTTTGATGCACCTGGCATGAGGCTTAGGGAATTTACATTTCTGAACAACATTCTCTGTATTAGCATGCACACAGAACACGTGCCCAACGCACACACAAACGCATGTACATGCACATGCCAACCACCACCACCTTCCCCCTGCCACCCTGTTGGTTGAAACAGGTAGACTGTACTTAGAAAAAAGTAAATAAACTGTTGCAGCAAAGCAAGAGCAAAGTGGCATGTTGTTCAAATCATGGCCTAAATACTGTCTCCAAGCTCTTTCGAAATGGCAGGGTTTTTTGTGTCTCTCCCTCCCAGTGTATCTTCTGATATCAAAGGCACCATCTTCAAAACAGACTCCCCTGCTCTGATCTCCTCACTGCTTTGGCCCTTAACAGGTGAGCTACTCCTGTAAAAAGAAAACCTTAGCAGCAAAGTTCCTGGCAACCTAGCAACTCATTTCCAGCATCAATCGTCTGCCTTGAGAGCCTCAGAGCGATAATTCCCCTCATGAACTAGTAAGCAGCTCCCAGGTCTGGTTTTCTGTTAGGCACCTGAACATCTAGAACGTGTGGGTAGCAGTGGTTGTAGGTGGTAGGACATTGGGCCAGTGGTTAGCCCCTGATTATCACTGCCTTTGAACCCATCATTTTCTAGCCAGGTGGTAGCATGGACTTGTGACACTCCAAGACCACATCAATATTGGAAAGGCATTCTGTGCACACAAGGCAAGCAGTTTTGTGGTTACTGAAATCAAACAATGCTGATGAGTTGCTGCTACTTCAGTTAAAGGAATGTATTACACCATAGTGAAAATGAACTTCTCTACAACACTACAATACTGAACATGTGAAATATTCTTACATAAGAACCTCTTCTTACAGAACCCATTTCCTATGCAATCAGTCCCACAGTGACTGAGGTTTAAGTTATAGGAATTCACAGGCCGGGAGTTTCTTATTACACTTGTGTCTGCTTTAGAATGAAGCTACTGACAACCTATCTCAAGTGACAGAGACAGACTGGTTGCCTGCCCCCAGGGCTCCCAGGTCATTCCTCACACCAGATCCTGCCAGGGAAAGTACAATGGGAGGCTGGAGGGCTTCAGCCTGAAAGAAAAGCAGGTACCACCCAGGAACTGAGAGACCCCAGGCCCAGAGCCAAACACAATAACTGGTCATCCAACCTGCTGTTAAAATACAGATGCAATAGCCTTGCACCCAAACATGTTTCTGTTCCAGCCACATAAGCAGGAATTTTAATTATGACCACAACTCAGGAGACCACATGTCAGAACACTGGCTTTTCTGAATCCACTGAATCAACACACAGGTAGAAGAGATTAGGCACAGTGCGAGATAGAGAAGACAGCATGAAGGAAGTGACTTGTACAAGAAAGGACTGTGCTTACCTTTGTCAGGGAGGTCATGACTAGGAAGGTGGGGACAGGGAGTTTCTAGACAAGGAAGCCCTTCTAGTGGGGGGTCTTCTAAACAAACAAATGTCTATCTCGGCCTGGATGTTAGTAACTTATTTTCACTTCGTAATTATGAGCTTTTGTTTTATATACTTTTAATATAAGTACAACAGTTATAAAAGGTACCTGCAATAGGACTTCATCATAAGACCAGTACTCTAGCCTTTATACTGGGGATGGATCACATGTCCCTGATGGCCACGGGGTCAAGCAGACCAAATACTCATGGAACACTCAGAACTCAGCAATGTCCTCACTGGCAGTGACACATTCCATAGCAGAGTCACTTGTTTAGAAAGTTCTCCAAATTCTACAACTCAAATGCAAAGTAGCCAACGTGGCACTTGATAGCAAGAGAGAACATATGAGAATGAGATTTACCGACAGTAGATTGCAATAAAATAATGTTTTACTCACTGCAAAAAAAAAAAAAAAAAAAAAAAAAAAAAAAAAAAAAAAAGTCATAAGTGGCTGAGAATGAGACAAGGGCAAATGAGCAAGTATTTTTAAAAAACTAGGTTCTTGTATGATGGATTGATCCTTAGTGACCTTGTGCCTCTCCTCATGCTTGGCAGGCTGCAGTTTTTGCCCCCTTCCTGGCACCCCTTTTTCCACCCATTATCATAGTAATATGCAAGCTAGGGAAAGGGTTAGCATAAGTTATTTCCTTCTTTTCCTTGATGGACTTTAATCATTTTCTACCCTCCAAAACTTTCCATTTGTCAATTTTTTAATGAATAAACAAGTTGCATATATGTGTTACCTGTTCTTTCCTTCTCTCTAAAGTAAGTATTGAAGGGGCAGAAAATGCCTTGAGAACACAGTACCCTGCACCCAGCAAGCATGCACTAGGTTTCAGAGGAAGGACTCTGGAAAAAAAAAAAAAAAATTTCCAAAAACTATGCTGTAAAAAGGTGCTTATACAGAACTGCATGGGTCAAAACCATCTGTATTGACCCTGAGGAATTTCCTGCTGCTGCAAGGCAGATGACAATGTAATGCACATCAGGGCAGCAATGAATTGGAACATCTCTTGGAATAGAAAGTAAGCAGCACCCTTCAGGTCAGTGAAAGGATTTATGATGCTGCCATTTATGTTACAAGGAAGAAACATCTGCATAAGAAATGGGTAAAGGCATAGTTTGGGAGCCAGGCACTAAGAAATTAAAATTCCAACTCTATCAGGTCCTGGAAAAGGCACAGCTTCTGACTTCTTTGCCTCTAATGGGCTTCAGATGTCTTCATTCTCCTCCTTGGAGAGTGATTTAAAAGTCAACATAATGGGGTCCAGCTTCTGAGTCGCCTGTGTGGGGGTGAACAATAATGGGAGGACCATCGGTTCAATCAGAGATGCTGATAGAAGCCCATTCCTTCTATCCCCACCAGCCGATGTGTGCCCACAACAATCACTTGCTCCCTCCAAGCACTCTGAGTCTGGGGTAAGCAACACAAAGTGACAAAACAGAGACTGCACTTGCGTGGCATGGAAAAAACTACACATGCCGCGTCTGACAGTGCCAGCAGGGGTGTCCAGGGCACAGTGGCGGTTCAGTTTTCATGTGGTACAGTTTTTGCTGAGGTTCTGGCAACCTAGGCTCCTTTGGTAACTACTGGATATTCTTGCAATGAATGCCTCTTCTGCTTATATTCCTATTTGCAACCAAGAACACATGGACAGAGAGAAATTTTTGTCAATCTTTGGCTCTCAGAAATGCAACGGGATGACAAAAATAACAAAAAAAGAAGTCAAACTAGAAAAGTGATAGCTTAGAAAATGAGACTGAGCAAAGATTTGTACTACAAAAATGGTGTTCAAAGAGCCTACTCCTCTCTGTTTTCACCTTAACCTTGCTGTTAGTTCCTTTGTCTTTGAAAGCAGATGCTTTCTTTATTTACTTGACAGTGGACTACTCTCCAACCAGAAAACATATTGATTTTCTTTGTTTTACTCTGTCAGCAGCTTCTGTATTCAAATTTCTCTATGATTCTTGAACCCTGGAGGTTATGGATTTAAACTCCTTAGAATTCAATTCAGTTTAACAAATGCTTATTAAATGCCCATGTGGGCAAGTCTCTGGTACATATTTACAGCTAACCTCATAACAAAGGGAAACATGTCAATTCGAATATAACTGAAAATTGTGTAATTGATGCTTAGAAATATTTATTTTTAAATAAAAAACCATAATCATTTTGTGAGCACTCCAAATCATATATAATACATTCTAGTAGTGTAAAACCAAAAGGTTCTAAATGGTGACCCATGAGTGAAATGCAAAGAAAAAACAAGGTCTGTCTGTCCTACACAGTGTTAATGTTAAAGATTTTAATCACTTACTTAAAAATCTGGATTTCTATGAAAGGTTGAAGAACTCCCCTCACACACACCTCCACCTGGGTTGCCACCTGGCAACCAGGAAAAGGTTCCAAGCAGCAGCTGCTCCTATTACAAGGGGCATGGGGCTCCCTGGTGTGTCACAGTGCCCAACCTCCGCTTATCTAACATCCAAGCCACTTCGCCAATTCACATGACCCAGCTGGCCCTGATAGACATTTCACTTTGCCATTCTTATCTTTGATACATAATAAAGTGGACTGAAAAAAAAATACACAAAGGCACACATACATATTTCAAATACTTCAAAATTTCCTTTTTATAGGGGAAAAAAAAGGAGAAAAATATCCTTTCCTATTTCAATCAAATATTCCCTGGATTTTAGAATTTCCAGAAACATTAATTTCTAAATCACTGTATTTATTTCATTACTGCTTTTTCATTTAAATGTTTTTAAGATCTAACAAAATGTTATTATACTTCCCCACTTTATTCATATCACCACCTTTCAGATATGGGAAGGAGTTTGAGGACAACAGTCTAGTTCACTAGGGAAAACAAGCAGGTGGGATAAAAATCTCAAAGATTTTCAAACACATTGGCCTGACCATCACATTTTTCAAATACACAGACATCCTAATTTTATAAGCAGAAAGTATTTAGTACTATAAGAATGATATTTTTATACAGCTACATGCATATATGCTTATTCATTCCAAATTTTCTTTTCCTCCTATCCAAAGATGGCAAATAAATTTTCTCACTCTTTTTATTCTTACATGGCACTGAACAGGGCTTAAAGATAGTAGCCACTCACTGATGCTTGGTAAGCACCTGGATGCTTGAAGGAGGAAAAGCAGGAATAAACACACCAAAGCACAGAATAATACTATTTCCCAGCCAAAGGGAGCCCACGGGATCCCTTGCTGCCTGTCTCCAGTTCCTCCAGCTGTGCGAACTGCCTTCCTATACTGTATGGAGAGCACACCATGGTAATTCCCATCACTCTCATTCAATACAACTTCCTAAAACTCTACTAAAAAAAATGTTTAAGTAGTACTTACAAACATATGTTTATATTCCTGCAGTCACTTTTTCCCTACATGAATGATCGGCTACACACTGAGGTGGTGTTGTGTCCAAAAGAGGTAAGGGCTTTAAGTGTTGGCTGGGTCTCCTACAGACACAGTAAATGGTATGCAATGAAGTTTGTTTTTTACAAAAGGGGTGAACAGTAAGGATGCCAGGGAATGGAGGAGCCTGATATAACACAGAGAACACAGATTCAGAGCCAGTAGAAGGTTTTTTCTACCAGGGAGGGAGGCAACAGCACATGCTCATAAAAACCATGAAATCAGTGCTTCAGCCACTCCTATGCACCATGAATCGTGGCTTCCCCTCCCAGACTCCTTGTGTTCCCTCCTAGGAAATGGGATGGTCCTGTATTATCTCCTTTGAAAGGGCATCAAGATGGGGTCCAGCACCCAGTGTGCCACAGTGGCAGCAATGGTGCTTCATCTTCTGCCTGGCTCTTTTTCAAGACTGCCTGGCTGCCTTCTGACCTTCTAGGAATCTATGGTTACATTTATTAAAACAATTTTCATCAACAAAGCACTGCTAAGTATGAGTTCTCCAGGGAAAAGAGGCCATGAAAGTGAGTGAAAACCTCTCCTAGGATTCCTGGGTTCTTACTCCCAGGGGGAAGCTCTAGAACAAGAAAAATACTATCCTCATTATCTTTCATATTGGAAACAACTTTCTTCATTTGCAGAAAAATTCACACAACAAACATCTCATAGTCTGGTCCCTCAAAACTAAAGGTTTAAAGGACTAGAGCTCAGCAGAAACCCTCTTCCAATAAATCTATTATTAAGCCTCAGGCCTAGCCTTACTATGTCAATGTTTCAAAGAAAATGAATATTCTTTGTGGTCTTCAACTATTCTGGACATTTTTTTTTTTTTTTTAATAATCCTGGAAAAAAAAATCTCCATAGGCCTATATTTTGGCAGTTCTGGGGACTGAATCCAGGGGTTCCCACATACAAGGCAAATGCTCTGCCACTGAAGTACATACCCAGGCCTCTTTTAATTTTATTTTGAGACAGGGTCTCACTAAGTTGTCCAGGATGGCCTCAAACTTGCAATCTCCCTGCATTGCCTCCTGAGGAGCTAGGATTACAGGCCTGCACCACTGTGCCCAGCTACACATGGAATTCTTTTAAAAAGTTAAAACAAAGGTCCAGGGAGGAAAGGAGAAACACAATTAAGGTCCACATGCTACTGCTGCAAGTCCAGGATTCCAAGTTAGGCTCCTCATAGTAGAGTTCTTTGATCCTCTGCTATTACAAATGAAGGGTAAAAGAAATTGATTCTACCTGTGATCCTTCTGGATAAGCTCAGTGCCAAGACAGCTGACAGTCTTTGCTGCTGGCCAGAATTTTACTAAGTCCAACATCAAACACCAGTTGTCCCCTGTGGACCAATGCTCTGATCAAATTACCAACAAAAAGAAAAACTAATGGCTGCCTAAGAAATTCAGTTTGTTTTACAATATTTTCTCCCTTAATGTCCATGAGGGAAAGTAAACCTGAAAAAGTGAAAGAAAATTAAAACTTGTGTCTTAATGAAACTACTTTGCCAATGCTAGGACATATTCTCTGTCCCAGAAAAACATCACGAACAAGATAGTAGCAATTTTAATAGGTAAGATTTTAGGAGAACACAGTGGACATTAAATAAAGACAAAGCTTTAAAGTCAAAAGGATAAGAACTAAGAGAAGCGACTGAAACCTGGATGCAATTCAAATGGCCTGGCATCTTTTCCACTTCCCTGCAAGGAGACTGTGGCATGCTTTGGGGGGTGTGGGTGGCACAAGGAGAGCAGCACCAGTACCCAGCACATCACAGTATCCAGGCATAATTACAGCATGATGATATACAAGAGAATGATAATAACATCTGCTACTTAGCACTACCATTTGTGCACCACTGTACTAACCACTATACATATGTGTTAGGGAGGTCTGAGCATCTATATGGGGGCGGGGCATCAGGCGGCGTGCACCTAAGAACAACCAATCAGACGCCAGCAGATAAACCCTAGTGGCATCTTGCAACCGCCCATCAATCAAGGAGTCCCGGCCAACCCCAGGGGGACACTAAACCCTCAAGCCTTCCCACACCAAATCCAGACTAAAAAGGCCCGGCCAGCAGGAGCCAGGCGCGGATTCCCCAGCCCTCCACCCTGGCCTTTCACCTCGGAGGACTGGTGAATCTTGCCGGAGGGTCAAACCCCAATAAAGACTTGTTCAGCCACTTTTAGTCTGACTCCTTTCTGGTCACCTACATCTGACCTTACAATATACAGTTACCTGTGTGCATATATGTACATACGTGACAGATACAAAACTTAGCAAGACCCTTTCTCAAAATAAAAAACAAAAAATGTTAGGGATATAGCTCAGTGGCAGAGTGCCTCTGGGTTCATTCAATTCCCAGTACAGAAAGGAAGGAAGGAAGGAAGGAAGGAACGAGGGAGGGAGGGAGGGAGGGAGGGAGGAAGGAAAAAAAAGTAAGGAACTTAACCAAGGAGGTGAGACTTAGACACAAAAAACTAAAGACATTGTTGAAAAAAATTAGACACAAATAAAGACATCCCATTAATGAATTAGAAGAATTAATAGTTAAAATGTCCATTCTACCCCAAGCAATCTACAGATTCAGTGCAATCCCTACCAAAGTCCCAAAGATATTTTTCATAGCAATAGAAAAAAAAACAATCCTGCACTGAAGTTGTGGCTCAGTGGCAGAGTACTTGCCTGGCATGTGTGAGTCACTGGATTCAATTCTCAGCACCACATACAAATAAATAAAATAAAGGTCAACAAACAAACAAAAAAATTGTTTTAAAAGAAAAAAAATCCTAAAATTAATATGAAACCAAAAAGACCCCAAATATGAAACGATCTTGAGCAAGAAAAACAAAAAACAAAGCTGGAAGCCTCATACTTACTGATTTTATAATATATTACAAAACTACAAAAATCAAAATGGTATAGTACAGGCATAAACACAGACATATAGAGCAACTGAGCAGAATAAAGAACCCAGGGAACAAACCCCCACACACAAGTCTAAAAGAATGAAATTGGACTCTATCTTACGCCATACACAAAAATTTACTTAAAGTGGGTTAGAGATTTGAACATAAGATCTGAAAACTACAACTCCTAGGGGAAAAAAAAAAAAAAAACGCTCTTGACCTTGGTTGTGGTTATGATTCCTTGGGTATGACATCAAAAACACAGGCAAGAAAAGAAAAAATAGGTGAGTGAGACTCCATCAAATTAAAAAAAAAAAACTTTTGTGTGGCAAGCCTCTTCTCCCAGCAGTTCAGGAGGCTAAGAAAGGAGGATCACAAGTTCAAGGCCAGCCTAGGCAACTTAGCAAGAACCTGTCATAAAATAAAAAATAAAAAGGGCTGAGCTCAGTGGTAGAGTTCCCCTTTTCATTTTCAGTACTGCAAAAAAAAAAAAAAAAAAAAAAAAAAAAACAAAACGAACAGCTTTTACGCAGCAAAGGAAACAATCAACAGAGTACCTAAGAAATGGGGAGAAAATCTTTTACATACCATGTAAGTAATCAGGGATTAACATACGGACTACATAAAGAACTAAAAACTCGGTAGCAAAAAATAAATAACCAAATTTAAAAACAGACAAAGGAGTTGAACAGACATTTCTCTAAAGAAGACCTACAAATGGCCAATAGGTATATGAAAAAAATGCTTAACATCACTCATTGGGGAAATGAAAATCAAAACCAAGAGGAATCACTTCAATGTGTTAAAATCACTGTCATTAAAATGACAAAAGACAACATGTGTTTGTGAGGTTCTAGGAAAGGTGGAGTCCTTCTTCACTGCAGACGGAGATAACAATGGTGCAGCAGCCATGGAAAGCAGTACAGAGGTTCTTCAAAAATTAAAACCATAGTGCTGGCAATATAGCCCATCACATAGAGTGCCTGACTAGCATGCTAGAGGCCTGGGTTCGAGTCCCCAGCACTGTGGGATCATGGAAATAAAAATTAAAACCATAACCAATAATGATAACATAGCAATCTCACTTCTAGGTATAGATCTCCCCAGAAGAACTGAAATCAGGATCCCAAAAACTGCTACATTCGATGTTCACAACAGCATTATTCACAACAGTTAAGATATAAAAAGAACCCAAATGTCCACCAACAAATGAATAAACAAAATGTGATATATACATACAATGGAACACTATTCAGCCCTAAAAAGAAGGAAATTGTACCATTGTGACAACATGAAAGGACCAAGAAGACATGATGCTAAATGAAAAAAGTCACAGAAGGACAAATACTACACGATTCCTCTTATGAGGCACTAAAAATAGTCAAACTTGTAGAAATAAACAATGGAGTGGTGGCAACCCAGGGATGAGAGGATGGTGATATGAAGATCTGCACAAAGTTACACTTAGAGAAATGAGTAGGCTCTACACACCTGCTGTACAGCATGGTGCCTATAGTTAACAATAGGTATTGTGCAACTAAAATTTAAACACTAAATTCGTGGTTAGTGCTCTTAGCCCCCATCCTGCCAAAAAAGGGGAAGATGGCAGGTGGACACAAGGAAACATTTTAAGGTGGTAGAATGCCTCGGTTGTGGTGATGATTCTAATACAAGTGTATACATATGTCCAAACTCAACAACTGTAGGCAATAATTTTGGGTGTTTTTGTATACAAATTAATACCTCAATAAGGCTTGGAAGGGGAGGACAAGAAGGCTATGGCCCAAGTATAAACAAAAAACATTTGTAATCCCTCCTAAAAGGTTTAAGTTCAACAGAAAATCAAAAGAAATCCAAAGCACATAAGTATATAACTTTTCATCTCATGATTCCAGTCTTCCCAGAACTATTCTATTCCAGGGCCCCAGCCCCAGTCTACATTCTGCTGAGCACCACCTTCCCAGGCCTGGCTTATCCCTACCTTTTCTTCTAGAATTACAGTTCCATGTTAGTGAAGTAAAACTTTCCCACTCCATTTCCCAACAAAAGCCAAGTAGAAGATAGAAAGCCCACCAAGGACCTAACACTCATTCAGTCTGTTTCTACTTCAAGAGATGCCCCACTGTGAAGATGAGTGATGGGCCCCCTGAAACAGCTAACCTTGCATGTGAGAACCAACTTCTTTAAATAAAATGACTTGTTCATCTGTATTATGGACCAACAGGAAATCTCCCCAACAGTGCTGCCACCACACAAGGCATGACCTACTGGGGTCTCCTATGCAATGTCAGCAACTTCTGCAACTCCTCACCAAGTGTGCTGGCCTGAGCCTGTACAGAGTCACCCTTGTCCCTGCTGTGCTCCCAGCAGCCACCTCAGCTGCAGCTGGAGGAGCACACCCCTTTTAGCAGAATAGCCAAATTCCATAAATGCCACTCTTTCTTCTCATCCCCCTCCAGAAGCTGAAGGAGTTCCACAATAGATAGAATATTTCATTCACACTGCTAAAGAACAATTTTTCCCATACAGAAACCGAGAGGGTAAATTCTCAACCAGATGAGGGGCCTTATTCATGACAATCTCAAATGACAACTCTTGTTATCTGTCTCATAATAGTTCACATATTTTTTGAATCACAAATTCATCTATATCACAAATTTCTTGACAGCATTTCTGACATCAACCCTTTCCCCTATAATGTGTATATATAAATTCTGCCAATATAAATTCACTAAAGAATAAAATACAAAATCATTATTATCACATACCAAGTGCCAATACCACATTAGCAAGAATTTTATATCCTTGTTGTCCTGGGGTATATCATCTAAACCCACTTGGAAACTCTCAAGTATTTGGTTCTTCCTTGGCTCTTTTTCACAGGAATCCATAAATACTGCACAGAGCTGAGACAAGCTCTGGGAGTGAACTAGTTCTAGCAAGATCAGAAACTGGTCATTTCTGCAAATAGTACTTTTCCTTTGCTAGAATTTAGAAGAGTCTTTTCAAAGACTCAGGCTGCTTCAGTTCATCGGAGGGGAACCAAGGAGATCCTGTGCTCATGCTTGCACTAGAGCTCTCAAAGTGAAAGTGTGGCACAGGCAGCAACTGTGATAATCAACAGGGATGACAAAATGCAGGAAACCAAGCTGAGCATTGGTCAGCTAACCTGTCATCATCTGCAGGGTTCCCTCTTAGCACTAAAAACCCTTGCCTATATCTGCTAAGTAAAGGATACAGCTCCTGCAGTTCAGGGCACTACCATCTAAGGAAGCAAGGAGACATGAGGCTTGGGGATATTGCTCAGTGATAGAAAGCCTGCCTTGAATGCTTGAGGCCCTGGGTTTAATCCCCAGTATACCTCCCTCCTCTCCCCACACCCCCAAAAAGCAAGGAGACAGGTTTGGAGTGCATGGGGAAGAGACTGAAGAAATACAAAGAAAGGGAGGAGCTAGTTGCTAATTAAACAGACAGACAAAAAAGGGTCCCTTTCCTAACATGCAGCAATTCATGATTTTACAACCAGACATCTTTATATCATTGTGCTTCCTCTCAATTATAATTCAACCTTAAGACAATAACAAAAATTATTGCTAGACTGTTGGTGGCTTCAATAAACAAGAGTAAGTGACTTTCTAAAAGTAGGAAACCTATGAGTCTGATTTCCACCGAGTTTAGAGTAGGAACAGGTCTGTGTTTTTAAGTGGAAAGCAGTTTCTCTGCACACAGCCCTGTTAGGGAAGCACCTGAGGCAAGCTTCCACAGCCATCAGCATGGAAACAGAGGTTTTCCTTTCCTAGTGGTGAAGTCACAGCTATTAAAGAGCTGCTCCTCTGCAGAGCTGGAAGGTGTTGAAGAGGACTTCTGTTATCTAATCAATGCCAGGGCCAGTAACGACCACCTTGGTTACTACACAGTGGCCAAAGCATTCCTCTGACGGGCTGCCCTCTGGTGAGCTAGAAGGAAGCATGGATATTGAGAGGATCTTTCCAACATGCAGTGAGGACTGGAAGCAACTGAATTGAGCAGTACCAGGGGCAGATCATGAAATAATCCAAGGTCAGTAAGCCTACACTAAAAGAACCACTCTGCCCTCCTGAAGCAGCTTAATTTTTTCCAGTGACCTGCTATCAGAATTAAGGCTAATAATAGTTTTTTACCTACTCTCTGAGTTTAAAATGCTTTGTTGAAGCATTTACTAAGGATCAAACTCACAAATTCAGTCCCACTCCCCCATGCCTCATTTATATCCAATCTCTTTGGCTTGCAGGAATGTCCTTTTTGTGGGTGGTCAAGGACAAACGGCATTAAAGTCTATTGTTTGGCTCTTTATGTAAGAAGGCTTAATGTGTCAGCTGCATTTTAATCTAAGGATTATATGCTTAACTGTCAGAAAATACCTTTTAGAAACATCAATAAGGATTGTTTTTAGTATTTGTTATCACAAGGCCCAATTATTATTTATAAATTTATTGGTACTTTAGCACCTGAAATAAAAGCCTTCAGCTGAGAAAAAGAGGCAGCCGCTGCAGAGTTCACAAGAAAGCCAAGATCTCTGCTGAGACCATCTAAATATATATCAAGCCTTAAAATAAAAGAACACAAGCTAGTGCTCACCACTGCAGGTATGTGTCTGACCAAATGCTGCAGCTACAAATCCTGACCTGGATTTTGTGTGTCTCGGGTTCGTTGGTTCGTTTTTTCAGACCTTCATATCGACTCATATTAACTTCAAGTCCAATGAACACACACATTTAGTTCCTCTTCCTCTTAAAACCTCAACACAACAATTATTTCTTTTTAAAGGCATTCACAAGGACAAAGATAACAGGAGCAAGTATTAAAATGTTCAACTTTTTAAAACTGGAAATCAGATGGAGGATGGCAACTGATAACAGACCCAAATAAGCCAAATCTTCCAGTCAGTGAAGCCCTGTTTTTTTCATCATGAACATTTAAAGATCTTCAGACAGAAAGAAAATGTCTAACACAAAACACAGAAATAAGGGGAAAACAACCTGACAGAATTAAAACTATGCAGAAAAGAAAGTTTCAAAAAGAAAAATATTAATCTCCTTAGAGAGCTAAGAAAAAATACTGGCATGAAATAACAGAATTCTGCAAAATAAAAGCATTCAGCAAACAATAACAGTGTCAGAAATGGAAAACATGGTATCAATCATGAAAAATTTAATAGAAGGGTTGTAAGATAAACTTCAAAAATACTCTAAGAAAGTAGCTTATAAGGAGAGATGGAAAACAAAATGAAAGCTGTCTAGTCAAGAGATAACTCAACACCTAACAGGAATTCCAGAAAATAACAGAAAAGAAAAAGGGAGGGAATGAATAATGAAATACTGTACTTTCGAAAAATTTCTAAAAATAAAAAATGTGAGTTTTCAGATTGAAAATGCCCATTTGGATCTCAGCACAAGAAATGAAAGTAGACCCTTACCAAAGAATATTATTGTGAAATTTCAGAACTGATGATTAAAAGAATTATGAACCCAAGAAAAAGATGAGAAAAAGAAGACACCTACAAAGGACCAAGAATCTAGTAGGTTTGGGCCTTCACACCATCAACACTAGACAGACAAATGGTAGAAAAATTTGCAATGCCTTCTTTATTCTGCAGCTTGGTGATTTCCAATGTAGAATTCCACACCCAGCCAGACAATAAACTAATATGAATGACATTCTCACGTATGTAACAACTCAAAAGTCTTACCTCCCATTTGCAATTTGTTAGGAAGCTTCCAAGAGGTGTGCTCTGTCAAAGTGAGTAAAACAAGAAAAATGAGAATAAGGGATGAGGGAAAGACAGAAACCAACACAAAAGCAAGATAAAAGAAATCCTCAGCATGGTACTAAAGAGATTCCTGAGATGTGGTGCCCAGCAAGCCTACAGAGCAAGGCTCTAGGTGAGAATTCTTCAAGTTAAAACTGAAAACATCTATTTGGGTCAGGGCATTGAGAGGAAATTCATATGGAAGGCTGCTTGTGGTTCAATAGTGATCCCTGCAGGGAAAACGTAAATTTTTAAAACAACATAATTATTAAATCCAAGGAAAACTAAATGTATGTACGGGACAGTTAAGATATATAGCACATCTGTGCATCCTATTTATACAGTGTAAGGTAAACACTAGATAAGAAATGGGCTGGTGAATAGCAGAAACAGATTAACATTTTTCATAAGCAGCCTTGTAGAACTGCATAACCTTTTTAAAAAATCTAAATTTTAAAAAATGAGTACTGCAATCCACATTTTTTTTTTGTTTCAGTGCTGGAAATCAAACACAGGATCTCATTGTTATGGTTTAATATGAAGTGTCCCCCAAATGCTCCTGTTCATGTGGGAATATTCAGAGGTGAAATGATTAGATTGTGAGAGCTATAACCTAATCACTCCATCCTAGTTTAAATGGACTAACTTGGTGGTAACGGTAGGCAGGTGGGATACAGCTGGAGGAGATGGGTCACTAAGGGCATGCACATGTGCACATGTGCATTCTTATCTCTTCTCCCTCCCCTCTCCCTCTCCTCTCCCTCTCCTCGTTCCTCTCCCCTCCCCTCCTCCTCCTCCCCCTCTTCCTCCTCCTTCTCCTCCTTCTTCTCAGTCTTCTTCCTCTCTCTCTCTCTCTCTCTCTCTCTCTCTCTCTCTCTCTCCCCTGTCCCTGTTATGAACAGAGCAGTTTTCCTCTTCCACACCCTTCCACCATGATGTTCTGCTTTACCTTTGGCTCAGAGCAATAGTCAGTCATCTATGGACAGAGACCTCCAAAGTCACAAGCCCAAAATAAATTTTACCTCCTCTAAGTTGTTCATGTCAGGTATTTTGGCCACAGTGATGCAGTGCTGACTAAAACACATGCATGCTAGGGAAGCATCTACCACTGAACTATATCCCCAGTCCTACAATCATTCTCTACTCTACCACCCGACAACTTAACAAAATACTTAAAACATGTCTAATCATTCAAACTAAGCACAACTCTACCAGTTATGTTACACACGTTACACAGAAGAGACCACCTCAGGGAAGTTACATGACACAGAATAACAAGGTGACAGAGATAGGACTAGAAAGACATGGCATGCACAAGGTAAGTCTGAGGCTGACAATGGCTGATATTAAAATGTGGGTAGGAATCTAGAGAGAAATGAGTCAAATCAAGTTTGGAATTCAGTGGTTCTCAAATTTGAGAGTACATACAAATCACATGATCTTCCATTTAAATAAGTTATCTAAAGTAGTCACATTCATGAAAACAAAGTAGAATAGTGGTCACCAGAGGTTAGGGGGAGGGAAGAAAGAGTTGTTTAATGAGTATAGAGTTTCAGATTTGCAAAATGAAAAAATTCTAAGATCTATGTGAATAGACGTAACACTACTGATGGTAAATTTTAAGTTGTTTTTTAGTCCCACCCCCAGTTTCAACTTGGGCCATCTGGATAGAGCCTAAGAATTTTCTCTTTACCAGGTGATACCAATGCTACCATCCCAGGAAGCAATTTTGAAAACCATGGTTATTCAAAGGTTGTATTCTGAATGCACAGGAACTTCACCTGAGACCCTAGACCAAGTAAAAATGTACAGGGTTGGGGTAAGAGCTATGAATGGACTTGGAGTGCTTAAAACACCTCAGGGTGATTCTAGTGTTCAGCCAGTCTGAGAGCCCTGCCCAGTTAGCAGTAGAGGGCATGTCACTGCTAAGACCTGTCACTACTTAAACATATTCTGGCTGTGCCTCCATTTCCTCATCTATAGAATAAGGACTACAACGTTGTTGATAAAATTAAATAGGATAACCAACAAAAGAACATAAGGTGGTGTCCATCACATAAGGAATAACGTTCTCACTCTTGCTGCTGACATTGCAGAAAATAAGGTTGACCCTGTTTTCTTCACAATAAAATGGGGTCAGTTAAAGGCAAAGAAGAAACTTAATGTTCAATCCCAGACTACTCAGTAAGGCAAAAGGCTCCAGAAGAGTTAAGAACAAAGTAAGCAGAATTAAATCTAAGAATCTATTATGATTCCCACCTGCATTTGGCAAATTTAGGGTCTTAGTACAGAATTAGTAGCTAATCTCTTTACTCTCTGAGTAGGTGCTGTTATTTGGAATGTAAATATCATTGTAAAACCAGCTAATACAATCAATACTCAAACATTACCACCTTCATTTAAAGAGTCAATAAAAACAATGTGGTGTGTTCAGACAAAAAGTAGCTGAAATTCTCAGACATCCACGTGGCAAACAAGTCCTTGTCAAAAGAAACTGAAAATGAAGGCAAAGGCATAGTTCAGATAGGTTTATTCATTCAAGAAATATCTGAGCAGCTCCCACAGCACAGTTGCACTGGGGGAGGCAACTGCATCTGCAGGGCAGTTTGTCATGCAATGAAGCGGGTGGGTCCAGACGTGAAGCAAGCTTTGTGAATACTAAATAGCCCCATTCTTCCTGAAAAGGACTGTAGGGAGGGCCAAATTTGTTAATCTACTCATTTTTTCCTTGCTTTTATAGCTAAATATTTTGGGGGTGCATCATGAATTACACTGACACTTTAAGCTACCAATATCTTAAGTCCACAGTAAATACAAAGAAATTATTATCCTAGTCCTCAGAAAGCAACATGACCCTCCTAGATATCTGCGTCATATAAACATCTGAGTCCCAAGTTTCCTTCGTTAAGATGCAGATTCAACCCAGAAGAGTTCTACCACTGAGCTACTACCCAAGCCTGAGACAGGGTCTGACTAAGTTATCCGGCTGAACTCAAACTTGTGATCCTCCTGCCTTAGCTTCCCAAGTCACTAGAATTACAGGAATGCAGCACCATATCCAGTAGGAAAATACTCTTAATAAAGACAGTAGTAACTACTCCTAGACAGAACTGGCTAAAGGCCTTGACAACAGACTTGTGCAATGGTCCAAACCTCTGAGTCAATGAACATCCTCCCACCACACTGACAGGTTCAAATCACCTCCCACCACAAGAATCTTTGTTTTCTAAAGCTCAGAATACTGAATGTGATTAAGCCAGCAAACATTTCCCGAGTGAGAACCAACCTAGATATGCCTGAATGTCCCACCCAAGCATATTTCCATGAGGGTGGAATAATAGCAGTGTGAATTTTGACCTAATAATGTTCCCCTAAATATACCAGGTGGCACTCTTCACATGGGAAGCCAAAGATCAAGTTACTGGTAGAATATATGTGTATTTAGGTACTTTCATGAAGCAGGTCTACTTTCTGTGGGTTTTTTCATCTCTGATTCCTTGACATTATTAACCCAAATGCCCCACTGTCATAACACAGAGGTAAGTATGGAGTCGGGCAGAAGTCAGGACCTGACAGTGTTGACCCTTATAGCCTGCATGACTCAACTGTCAATGTAGAGAGGTCAGTACACTCACTCCTCTGCTGGCAAGGCTGTTTTAAAGGTCAACCACAATAAAAAGGAAGAGAGAGATTAGTATGCATGAGGCGCTATCCTAAGTGCCCCACAAATATCCATTAAGTTGATCTTTCCCAGAACCTCTAAGGTAAATATCTTTATCCCCATTGCACAGTTGAAAAAACTGGGGCACAGAGAGGTTAAGTAATTAGTCAAAAGCTCATACACTAATAGTGGAACCCAGTCTGATCCCAGAATCCACGTTCTTTATCACTTCTTTATTCTTCCTCCCTAATAAATCTTTCAGGTCAAATCAAGAAGATATCTGAAAGTGCTTTACAAACCATAAAAAGGTATTTTAACAATAATTGTTACAATAATTATTCTACCTTTCAGTACCCCCCTGCTAACTACCTGGATTTACCTCTGGAAGGAACCATTCTCCACTGTCCATCAAACTAGGCTTCCTCTCTAGCTAAATGTGCTGACCTCAGGCTCTAAAGATAAAGCATGACCCAGGCAATCCAATCAGAACAGGTCAAAGTCACAGTGACTGATCCAGCACTAGGTGCATGGCAAATTATATCCAGAAATGTGGTATCTTGATGTGGACCTGAAGCTGCTAGAGGTTTTCATTTGTAGTCCATGATCACATAGTTAAGTCAGATTCTCATGACATCAGTTGATGTCCCAGGCAAGACCCTCCTGAAGGCAGATCCATCCCTAGACTTTCAATTACCTGTGCCAATAAGTTTTTTCACTAAAGATAGTATGAACTGAGTTTTCTGTCATTTGCAACCAAGAGAATTATCCTGATCTCTTTCTAAAACATATTTTGTTCTATCAAGCTATATGTATCTGCACTTCCTGAAAATAAAACTTAAAAGACTGATAAAGCAAATTTCAATACATGGTTTTGACAAATCAAGACAAGATAATTCCATATTACAGACAATACATTCTCTAATACCACAGGACAAGTGATCTGGTCCATCATCAGATTTGTTTCAGAAAACTTTATTTTTAACCAAAGGGTAAAGCAGTTTCCAGCTCTTTAAGGTAAAGTAACTGTGATATTTATTTTATTTTGGTCTTTTCAATTATAGTCTCGCCTCTAAACCAAAACCATTATAAAGAATTACTAAAATGGGGTTAGAGATGAAGTTTGCAGTGGAGTGCTTGCCTAGCAAACTCAAGCCCTGAGTTTGATTTGTAGCACCACAAGCAAAAAGAAAAACAAAAAAAAAAAGAAAAAATTACTGGGCTGGGGAGATAGCTCAGTTAGTAGAGTGCTTGCCTTGCAAGCACTGAGGCCCTGGGTTCGATCCCCAGCACCGCAAAAAAAAAAAAAAAATTACTAAAATGAAAAATGGGATTGAATTTTTATAATATTTTAACTATAAGAAGATATGAATGGATACTGTATTAGTCCATTTGTCATTACTATAACAGAATACCTGACACTGAGTGGTAAAGAAAAAGAGTCTGAAGGTTCAAGAGCATGACACTGATATCTGCCCATCCATGGCAAGGGCCTCACAGAGGATAGCATCACAATGGCAAGGCACATGTAACAGAGATGAGGAGTGTACGTAGGAGAGGGATTCAGCAAAGATGCCAAGCTCTGTTACAACAGCGCATTCTCAAGGGAATCAACCAGGGTCCCTCAAGAACTACATCAGTCCTTTCGAGGGTGACACCCCAACTGACCTAACCAGGCCCCGCCTCTTAAAAGTCCCACCACCACGTCTCAACCTCATGTCACACTAAGGAACAAGTTTCCAGCACGTGAATCTTTTAG
Organism: Sciurus vulgaris; assembly: GCF_902686455.1. NCBI lineage: Eukaryota > Metazoa > Chordata > Mammalia > Rodentia > Sciuridae > Sciurus > Sciurus vulgaris. Next base: position 82,893,106 of record NC_136464.1, read on the forward strand.
GAACAAACCTTATCCAAACCATAGAAGGAGCTGAAGAAATAGCTCCTTTTGGAGAGCGTTCGCCTAGCATACGGAAGGACCGCGGTTTGAATCCTTGGCCGCTCAACTGAGAAGAAAAAAAAAAAACCCACAAACCATAAAAGATAAAAATCATTTCTTCTTCCTCCAGCAGATAAACTATATCTAAGCCTTATGAAAATTCAGCCACAAAACAAAAAAGTTTGGAGTTTTACTCACTGTACCAGCTAACAATCCCTCTCTATGGTTCCTTCAGGAGTCTAAGACTTCAGAGGAAAGCACCCTCATACAGATCAATGCCTCAAACGGTGGCAAATAGCATTCCATTTGACATCTAACAGCCCCTAAGGTGATGTGTAAAGGTTACTGGGCTTCATGCATTTTTACACCTTCGAATTATTACATACAGCTAAGGAATTACAACTACAACATCCAAATAAATGTCTGACCTCATTTCCTAAAAGACCTCTTGGGCTGAAAGGCCATGCAGCCTTCATGGCTTATGATGGCTCACTGATATGATTTGACTATTTCCTTTGGGTGGTTTGAGGACAGTCTTGGGGTGGGGTATAGGCAGTCACCCAAAATAAGTGTCCCCCAATGAACATATATGAGCACATATGAAAATGCTAAACAGGTTAAAAAGATGTTAAAAGCACATTCCTTAGAAAAATGTAACAAATATTTCTATATTTTCTGTGTTCATTACAATGCCTCCTGTAGATTTCGCTTACGCAGAAACAATCTTTTATGACCTTGACTACACAAACAGAAAAGCCTTCCAATAGAGATAAATTTGTTACAGTACATTCCAAACTTTATTTTCTTGGTTTATTCTTCTTTCTGATGAGGTTATTATTTATCATTAAAGTAGCATACAATCAGAGGTCTACTTGGCTTGCTTTGGATAAGCACTTCAAATGCTCTTCAGCCCTTCTTCATACAAGTCTGCTCAGACAGCTCAGGGTTATCACGTATAAATAATCAAGACCCTCAAACCTGTAATAGTAGGTATGTAGGTAACACTACTCATTACTGATTATCTGAAATAAGTGTCTTCAAATTTATAAAACTAATGAAGACAGCTGACATATTAGTTTAAAACTGAGGATCTGGTACTTCTAGTTCCATATACTCTTTTGTTTTGATTAACAGAAAACACAATCCTAGAATGGAACTTCAAATTCATGGGAGTCAAAATTTTTATATAAATTTCATAAGGGTAAGAATTTTATCTAGTTATCATCATTTTATGTATAAAATTCAATAGACACTCTGAATATCTATTGAATGGGTAGATATATAAATAGATAAATGAACAAATGAATAAAGGCATTAACATAAATATAATGGATTCAGATTATTACATGCCTACAGAGGTTATGATTACTATGTTCTTGCTTTCATGAAGTAAAGCAGGAGCCGGCAAACTTTTTTGTAAAGGGCCAGATGGTAAATATTTTAGGCTTTATGGGCCATATGGTCATTGTTGCCACAACTTGATCCTAGTCTCTCACAACTATTCAACTCTACTGTTACAGCATGATATATAAACAAATGAGCACAATTATGTTTGAATAAGACCTTATTTAAAAAAAAAAAAAAAAAAAACAGAATTTGACCATAGAAACATCCAAATCTCATGGGAAACACTTTATTATAATGAACCCTTTATTCCCTAAAGATCAGAAATTGATAGACTCACTAAATTCTGCCAGACATGTTTTCTTGGTCAAAATTTGGCCAGGGAACACATACCTAAATTCCACAACTGCCCATTACTCACTGCTAATCTTAGTTCTGTTATCAGCCAAGTCTCACATAAGCCTGTGAATTTATATCCCTGAATTCTACAGCACAACTGGTTTCTAGGGGTGTGGCCCATGCCTATAACTGTGAAGCCACAACCACAACAACATGGGCTCCTCAAGTGCAAGCCCACAACCTTCTACTCTTGGCCCCTTTTCTAACATCAAACATCAATGCTTTAAATATTCCTTGACTGCACAGTCTCTCCAGAGGAGCTACAGAAAGTAAGAATGGCAGAGGAGAATACAGAAGACTAGTGCCAGCAGGGAACAAAGTGAAAACGGACATGGTGAGTCACAGCAAGAGCAGCAGAAGTCATGATAGGACTGAAGGAACCACACGTCTCTTGGACATGTGTCTTGCTCCCTTATCAGATAGCAGAACATCTCCTTCATATCCAACAGATGCTGGGCAGAGGTTGGGCAACCCAAGATGGCCTCCACTGTAACCACAGTAAGAACGAAATCTTGTTTAATCCCCATTTCTGCTAGAGGGTGCCCCAGATGGGTACACCCCCAAAACTTACCCATATCTAACAGAATAAACAAACTATACTATTCTCACACAATAAAACACTCCATAGCAATGAAAATGAATGATCCAAAACTATGCAATAAGGAGGAAACTCTTTAATTCTTTAATACACTATTGAATTTAAAAAGCCAGACACAAAGAAGTACAGCTTGCAATACGTATTACACACACACACACACGAAAGAAACCTAGGCAAAACTAATGTATCCTGCTAGAAGTTAGAGCAGTAATTTTCCTTGGAGGAAGGAGGGTAGTATTTAGGAGGGATGATGTTTTGTCAGTAATGTTCCTAACCTGGATGCTGATCAATAGGTATGTTCAATTTGTGAAATGATATTGAGCTACGTAATTTTGTATATTTTCTATAGGTATGTTCTACTTCAACAAAAAGTTTGTTTGTTTTTTTAAATATCCCATATGTAAATGGTCCAGGCCAGACTGGACTCCATAAACCCTCTGTGTTCATTCATCATTTTGCTTCATGTGGAGCCCTACTCAGTTCTCATCTTTTCAAAGCATAAGCATACTGAGGTCAAAGACTGAGAAAGCAATCTAGATCATTCCAAGCTACCTATGATACCAGACACAGCTCCTTCTGAATGTTTCTTTTGAATAACCTTTATTGATATCACTAATCTTTTATTTAAAATAAAAAATGACAGTAGAAGACACCACTGGTGTACTAAATGGTTCACTTAGACTTCTTTGTAAAAGACTCAGACTTCTTTTTAAAAGACTCAAGATGGGCAACTTCAGTTACTAAATATCTATAAAGAAATGCTTCAAAAATAGAAACAAAAAAATGTTTTAACACACAGGGACTACTTGAAAGAGGTATCATAAGTAAATTATCACTGAGATTGGAATATACAACTGTCAACAGCCACCCTGCAAGAATCACAACTAACTGATCATGTAATTCGCTATAATGTGTACAACTACAATCACTGCAGAACACATCTTTTAGATTTTATATAAAATTTCAATTCAAGTAGTCAAGTTACGAAGCTAGGTCATTTTTACTCTAATGTTGGTTAGACTATATTAATCTTAATTTCATATTACCACTTATAATTTTCCCACATTCCCCTACAAGTTTAATTTTTTAAAAAAAATCAATTAAGAACTTCGCTCACATTAGATCACAGAGTCTGGTGTACTTAAGAATTCTGATCAGAACAGGGGGTAAAGGTGATGACTAAATCCACTGACCCAACCATAAAACATCATCCATAGACAGATTATAGGGAATGAAGAAAGTATGGAATCCTACTCTGTCAGACAGGACAATTCCATACTTTCATATTCATATGTTTCTTATATCAAACAAATTCCTACAGCTTATCTGTCCATTAATTAATCTGTTTAAATTGTTTTAATCTGACTTTATTTTTATCAACTATGGAACATAACTCAAAGTTAGAATATTTACTAGAAGCTATTTAATTAAATAATTCTGTATCACATAATTTATGAATGTCCTAAATGTCTCTCAAGGGAGACTATCATATATTTCAGGAACTGTGGCCCCAAGAATTTAGGAGAAAATCATACATCTGCAACTTACTTTCACGTTTCAGAAAAAAAAAAGTATAAAACCTACACACACACACACACACACACACACACACACACACAGAAAAGGTAGCAAAAATACTAACAACCATTAAATCTAGGTAGTAGGTACACAGGAACTCACTGTACATTCTCTTAATTCTTCAGTATGTTTGAAAATCTAATAGTAAAAAGCTGCATACAAATCTTTACTCACCTTTCATGTGGATGGCTGTCTTCTTTCTCCTAATCAAAACCAAATGGCTAAATATGCCCAAATGCACACTCAGGGGTCACTCATGCTGCCTTCTTCACCCTGCAAGAATCAAAACAACATGCTATCATCAAGGATTTTTATTAAATTAGTGCTATTTCAGTTCGTAAAATGTACTTAATACACAGCACAGTATTTTATCTAGTTTAAAATACTGCTGTAACTTTTTTTAAAACAGGGAGAGAAGTGAAAAGAGAAAAAAACTGACCATATATTAAATGTAAGAAATCAGCCATACCCATTCTAGGAAATTCTAGAACAAAGGAATCCCTCAGTAACTTCTCTTTTCTTTCATTTATTATAACATGATTGATAAATAAAAGCTGCATATATTTAGGGTATACAATGTGATGAATATATATATATATATTCACTGTGAAATGCCATAATAAAGCTAATTAACACATCCATTTTTTTGTGGTAAGTATACTTGAGAACTCTCTTAGCAAATATCAAACATATAAAAATACATTGTTACTGACTTTAGTCATCATGCCATATTTCAGGTCTTCCATAGGTTAGAGCTGCAAGTTTGCCTCAAAGAATTCTTCTAATTCATACAACTTCAGGGCATTGACACAGCCCAAACATTCTCTAAAACAAAACTGGAGCAGTAAGGACCTGAGCATCCCTCTGATTTTGGAATTGAGACCATACTTAGAAGGCACCCCTCTAACCCTCTTAGAACTATACAGAATTGCTAAACCTCCTCAAATCCTTTCAGACAAAGGTGTTCAGATCCAGCACACAGTACACTCAAGCACATGCTATAGAGCGAGGAGGCATCCGGGCCTGAAATTTGTAATCAGACTGCCACCATCACACCTTCTGCTTCTGTCCTATCTACTACATTCAATCCTCCCCACAGCCCTACGCAGTTTAAGGATCCCACAAACCAGAAAAGGCAGCCCAGTGTCAGAGATAATGTATGAACAGAAAGGAAATCCCTGCTTACCCAGGCTCAGGATCTGTCTCACTATACAGGATGTCTCCACCCCACCAACATGAAAATAACCCCAGTACCAAATGGCCAAACAACACTTTCACGTGAGAGCAATGGGGGTAGGGGCTACAGTTTATTCTCCAAGAGTATATATTCATAATCATCTTAATAGTACCACTAATACTATAATCATTGCCAATTATGATAATTATTAATAGTGAGTATACTTACTTTGTAGACACAATAACCTAAATGTAATTTTGGCATTTTATATATCCATACACACTTCATTTTTCTCCCTTCTTTCTCATAAAAGCATCATTGGCCAACTGAAGTGAAAAAACAAGCACCACATCGTAACCCTGGTGATTTTTATCTCTGCCATAACCACAGGCGGTTCCCTCTTGCCGTTGAGGACTTTCACTTTTATAAAATGCAAAATACAGTACAATATAATAGCACAAAAACAGCCCCACAAATACAGATGAAAACAGCACCAAAACTGTAGGGGAGGATGCAGTGTCTCTCCATGATGGCCTGAAGAGGCACTTTATCTGCTAATCATCAAAATTCTGCATTCACAAAGTCTGGGAGGTATATCTATGCTTAACATGTGCAAGGGAGAAGGGACAAAAGCTTAAGGAAAACCAGTCAGGGAGCCTCTGCACCAGGTTTTCAATCATGTGTTCTCAGCTTATTAGTGTGATTAAAAAGCTAAAGACCCTCATTCAGCTGCTCACTTACCTGAAGGTTGAAACACCTGTTCCAAGGACACTAGGATTCAAAAAGGAGAGACAATGTGATTCACTGACTCACAAACTGGGGCACTAGACCCCTAGGAATACTCAAAAGCAGCTAATGCCTTCAACTACACAAAATGAAGGGGAAATGCATGAAGCGCTTTTCAGAAACATCATCTTTTTTTGGTGAGGGAAGGTTATGCGAATAAATAATTTAAAATTTGTTACTATTAAAACAAGTTTATGTTGTGGAGTAGAATGCAGTAGCTGTATGAATTAAGCTAAAACACCCATCCTCACGTGCCTAGATCATTTCCAGGTTGGCTGTAGAAGTGGGGAAAGATGGACTCTCCATTCTTATGAAAGACAGTTTTGGGAGAAAGACAGTCTTGGGAGAAAGCAGAGATTTGAGTATCACAATGGCCCTTGCTCTGGAGAGTTCTGTTCAAAAATCAGTTGTCCCAGTCTCACCAGATGTAGGAACAGGCAAAATGAGGTCTAGGCACACAAAATCCCATCTCTATATCACGTATCCTGGTACAAGTATTACTGAGGTTTCCCCGTGCCCCTCCTGCCCGTTGTCCTGCCACAGGCATATTTTTGTCACACAGGCTCATGCTACTCCAGTACTCAGTTTTATATCACTGACATTTCTTCTACCAAATTCCCTACTGGCACATTCACTACTGGCAATAACTCTCATTTAAATGAATATCTGTATCATTACTATCAAAAAACAAACTTACCAATTCAGTTTATCTCTGAAACCTTTTATTGTGAAATGTATTTTAAAGTGCATAACTCGTAGCCAGCCTGCAAGATGGCCCCCAGTGATTCCCTAACCCCACTGGGGTTCACCTAGCCAGTCCCCTTTCACGCTGAATACCTCTGGCATGTGTAAAACTACAATACTGTGAAATGGTGAAGTGAGACCTCAAAGGCTAGTTTGAAAGACTTTGCAGCGTCCATCTCATTCAGTCTTGGGAGAGAAGCTGAGTGCGGTGACATGAGGACAGTCAAGAAGTTCAACAGACAGGTAAGGTGGTAAAGAACTGAGGTGTCTTCCCAACAAGAAGTAAGAAACAGCACCCTGCAGCAGCCATGTGAGTGTGTCATCTTGGAGGCAGAGCCTTCAGCCCCAGTGATGGCTGCCCACAGCCTCCTAAGAGACCCGAAGTCAGACTACCTGGCTAAACTCTCCCTGATTCCTGAACTACACACAGAAACTCGTGAAGTACTGGATGTTTACTATTTCATTTCAAAGACTCCAGGTAATGTGTTATGCAATGATAACTAATATAACACATCAGCTTTAAAAATGATAGACTAAATACCCAATATCCAGTTAGCATTTGATTTTGGTTTGTTTTTGGAAGCCATGCATGTGTCCCTCCTGACTGCATTTCCCCTACTCATTCTTCATCCCTACACCACCACCCAGATTCACAACTAGCCTAAATTTTGAGTCAACTCTTCTTTTGCTCCTCAGTAGGGCTTTACCACATATGTGTTCTCAGTATGTTGTTATGTTTTGCCTAATTTAAACCTAATAAAAAATAAGTCCATACTGGGGTTATTTATACATAAGCTTAGAAACCCATATTCTTCTAAGACTTACCTCTTCCCTTATGATTTTGATCTTGAGATTCACCCATGTTGACTCATGTGGCTGTAGTGCATTCAGTTTTTTTCACCACCAACTAGTTCTCCTTATGTAAACATACCTGCAATTTCTAGCACTTTTCTACCACTGAGGATCCTCTATGAATTTTTCCATTTTTTATTATTCTGAATAATACTGCCATTTATATTTTAGTGCTTGTTCCCTGGTGCACATAGTCAAGAGTTTCTATGGGGTATATACCTAGGAGAGGAGAGCTGGGCTTAGAATTGCACATGTTCAACTCCTCCAAGTATTGCCAAATTGTTTTTCAAAGTGGTTGTGTACAATTGACTCTTTAGCCGCCTTTCCAGTCTCTCTCCAAATAAGAGGCATGCTTGTTTTACTAATTACAAGGCAAGCTTTCAACCAACAAAAGGGAAAGCTTTTCCTCTTTGCAGTATCACTACTGCAAATAAACAGCACTCCAAAGCCGTGAACCAGGCAGCTGGAACATATTAGTCACAGAACATCAGTACCAACTTCAGAACAATAATAGACCCAGTTGACACCACACACTGCCCACAGGTATAAATCAAATTTGATTTCTAGACCTATGGTAAATTCAGATTCTTTTCTTCCTGATAGATTAACATACTATCATTCCACCTTATTGCTATCATTTGAAGGGAAAGAAAATGAATTCACATGCAGCCCAGACAAATTCAAGAATCAAGCAGGAGAATAGATCATCTCCAGGAAATAATGGTTGCTTCTTTTTAAGAGAGCTGGTTATAGTTTTTTAACTATAAGATGAAATTGTTATTTACTATATTTATATATAGTAAACTGTTATTAACTATAACTGATTTTATTGGTACTAATTCTACTAAAACTTCTTCAGTATTTTGTAGCTGGGGAGATAGCTCAGTTGGTAAAGTGCTCGCCTTGCAAGCACAAGGCCCTGGGTTCAATCCCCAGCACCACAAAAAAAAAAAGATGTCCTTTGTAGATTTAAAGTTAATCCAATTTCTTAGGTACCAATAGTCATTTTTATGATAACTTAATCTGTATTTTTAGTAAAAAAAATATGATAGCAACTGTCATTAAATACAAATAATGAGAATTTCTGTCAACTTGGGCACGAAGGAAAGAACTGTTGTAAATTTCAAGGCAACTCATCTATCAAAGAAATAACAGTGGCACAAAAAGGCACCTAATGAAGTCATTTCAACTCAACCACTTAACAAGAATTTGTTTCTTCACAATCATTTAGCCTTTTGAGATAGGAACTATTATTATACCCATTCTGCAGATGGAGGACAGGAAGGCAGAAGAAGCAATGAAACTGTGCATAATCACACAGCTGACATGCCATACCAGGGTTGGAACCCAAGCTGTTTATTGCCGAGTCCACATTCTTAACCATTACTCTGGGCAACTTCTCAGTCCCCCAAGAGGTCCTGCTATTATGACAATAATAGCAGCCTTCAAAAACTAACCATCCACAACATGGTAAGCATTTGTCAGTGTTCTAATATATTTTTTCTAATCCTCCCCATATCTCTATTAGGAATGTATTATTCCCATTTTTCAGCTGAAGAAACTTAGGCTCTGAGAGTTGAAGAAATTTGGCTAAAATCACATAAGCAGTAAAAATTAAATGGTGGAGACCACTTGAAATGCATCCCTAAAGTTCATGTTCGTTCTACAATGGGCCTTTGTGGGACTTCTAGACAAAATGCTACTACCTAACCTCAGGGCAGTGGGACATAAGTGTTGATTTTGGGCCCTGGAAACAGACCCGTGCAGGAAGCAGAGTCTGTACTTGGGGAAGGTGTGCTGGCCTTCCCACTGAGCAGCAGTGGCTGCCACATCTCCACCCTAAGCCCAAAGGGACGGAGTAGGAGCTGAAAAGTGCACAGGAATCTGGGCTCAACAGCACTTCCTTCTGGGGTTACAATGGGCGAATCCCTAGAGCACAATGTTCCCATCTATAAAATGAGGATATCCTTCATTTCCAAGGGGTGCTGTGAGGATTAAAAAGACAAACACATAAAAAACACCTGGCACATAGAAGGCATCAGATGCCTGCTTAACAATGGAAAGATTAAGTGAAAACATGCTCTAGCTACCAAGCAGGAATAAGCAGAGAGCTGATTTTAAGAACTTGTTTCCAAATACAAAATACCACATATTTCATAATGAACAATTTGACAAATTTTAAAGGACCATACTTGTATCGTGATTTTTTTTACTAATATTATGACTTCCTCATTCTACCCTTCCCTAAATGAAATAACCATGCCAACTAGATCAACCCTTTCTGATATTAGTAGAAGTCAGACATTTTTTCATGTAAACATTGGAACTGTAATGGACCCAAAACATTTGGCTCATTTAACTTTTCTGCTATTGAGTTTAGAAAATCTTAAGCATTTATTTCAAATAGCAGCATCTTTTCAAAGTATTTCCAGCTTCCTGGAAATCATCCCAAGTTATCCGGCCAATAAAGAAAAAAAATTTGATTAAATGACTAGTAAATGACAAAAAGAATTCCAGCAACACTACATGTACCACTACTGTGAGAGATAAGGTTACTCAATAGTTAAGTAGCCTTTTGCCATAATTAGGTATGAAATGTGCATTTAGGAACAGAACACCCAGGTTAGCAACCAGAAATCATAGTAACCCATTCTTTTTTGCACTAAGGGAGAAAATAAGAGAGCAGCAACGACTACAGCATTGTAAGTCTGCTTTGCAAAACTGGTCCAATCCCACCTTTATTGATCAACCGATGTAAGCCATTCTGAGTTACACATGAAAAGAGAAAGGCTGGATCATGTCTCTCTGGTATTTGATTCAGAGTGGAGCAAAAGCCCATCAGGGGCAATTTTTCAGAAAGAGAAAACTATGAGGGGCAGAAAATACCTCAGAACAGGTATTGAGAACCCAGTTGCATACACTACATGCTAGGCCTTTTGCTCAGCACACTTTCTGCACTCTTCCTTAAAAACCCTCACTCAGGTATATATTTATTACAGATTTCTATTTAACAGGTAAGGAAATTGACTCAGAGGTTAAATGACTTGCCCAAAGTCACAGAACTAGTTAGTACTTGGCCCACAGAATATGGCAGGCACTCAAGTATCATTTGTACATGGGATCTTTATTTCTCTACCATGAAAAGAAAAACCATGACTAATCTCCCTAGGATTTTGTAGGGATAAAATGAGATTATGTATATAAAGTGCCTAGATTGCTGCTTTGACCTTTGGAATATGCTATGGTAGGTGGGCAACCATGTTGATACAAAAAACATGCCCAGATGGGTCAATTAATGACAACGAGCATAACAAATATAACGAACAGAGGATACGTAAATAGCAAACAATCGCGCTAATCATTGGGAAAATGCAAATCAAAACCACAGTGAGATGCCAGTGCATACCTATCAGAATGGCTAAACTTTAAAAACCAGCAACATCAAATGCTGACAAAGCTGCAGATCAAGTAGGACTCTCACACCTAACTGGTGAGAATGCAATGGATGAAAGGGTAAGCAAAGTTGTGATAGGCCCACATGATGGAATACCACTTAATAATAATAAAGGACAAATCACTGAGAGCACACAGCACCGTGGCTGAATCTCAAACGTGTTATGCTAAGTAAAAATAGTCTAAGAAAGTTACAGTCTCTATGATCCCACTTACATACTATGGAAAACGCAAAACTATCAAGTCAGAGTACAAATCAGTGTTGCCAGGAGTTCAGGGAAAGAGAGGATTTCACTACAAACAGCATCAGAAAATCTGAAATATGATGGGACTATTCCATTTGTTGTTTGTGGTGATGGTAACATGAATCACTGCATGCACTGAACGTCACAGAATTTGCTATAGACTGAATGTCTAAAATGTGTATGTTGAAACCCTAATCTTCAATGTAATGATATTTGGAGATGGGGACTTTAGGTCATGATGGGATTAGTACCCTTTAAGAAAACACAGGACAGAAGATGATCAATATCTCTCTCCCTCCCTCTCTCCACCCCATCCCTCTCTCTCTCTGCCATGTGAGGAGAAGAAGATATCAGTCATAATAGAATGAATCAAACACCATTACCCTATTTAAATGTATGATTACACAAATGGTATGCCTCTATTTCATGTACAGAGAAACAAGTTATACCCCATTTGTTTACAATAAAAAAATAAATTAAAAAAAAAAAGAAAATATCAGTCCATGAACCAGAAAGAAAACCCTCCCCAAAACCAACCATGCACCCTGATCTCAGACTTCTAGCCTACAGAACTGTGAGAAACAAATGACTATTTTTTTAAGCCAACCAGTCTCTGGTATTCTTGTTACAGCTGCCCGAACTAATAAACATAAATGTGAAATTCCCTGGTGCATATTAGTTTTATATTAGTATATGCCCAAACAGAACTATATCCCCTCCGAAAGCGAATTTTATCATTGGTAAATTTTTTTAATTACTAAAAAATAGCAATTAAAACTTAGAAAGAATTGGGAAATAATTGGTATGCCTTGATGGAATGACTAGGTATCTGACACATGCAGAGGAGGAGTGAAAAATGAGGGCCAATAGCTCTGAAGCTCCTTACAGAGGGAACAATGATGGGAGAAGAGACCCTCAGGAGTCAGTGTAAGAAGCAGTCACAGAGACTCCAGACAGGTACTCCCCAAGTGAGTGAATTATGCAAGTACATCATCTCCCTGAGCCTTAGTTTTTCTGTCTCTAAAAAGAGGCAGCAAAGAAAATGATTGTGAAAGTCCTTTCCTGCCTAAGGTCAATTTGGTTTTAAGCTATTGAATGTAAGAAGACAAATAAGTAGAAATCTAACAGGACAAATAAGTAAAAATACCCAGAATGGACAAAATAAAATACATCTTCAAAAATGCCCAAGAGGATGAAATAAAGTGAAAAGTGTTCATGCGTATGAATGGTAAGATGACAGTGGCAGAAGTAGCCAAGACAGAGAAAAGATAAGCAACTAAGAACACCCCTCCACTGTACATTGGAAGCCAAGAGAGGTTTCACAGGGGTGGAGGCAAGATCCTTGGAATAAGTCAAGGATCAAATGCTGAAAGAGTCAAGAAAAATGAGAACTGATAAACAAAATTTTCAAGATTTTTCAAGAGATTGACTGAGTGCCAAAAAAAAAAGTATCGAAAAGGCTATCATCCAAAACATGCATGCATCTCAATATCTTGGCTGTGTCCTGATTGGTTTTGCCCTGGCATTTTCAATCTCACTCTGCCTTCATCTTTGCTGTTAGGAGCACAGAATTTAATAAAACATGCAGAAATAGTTTCCCGGATGCAACAGCCCACTTCAAAAGCTGCAATTTTCAAAATTCAGAAATTCCTGGAAATTACCATCATTGAGTGCTGGTGAGCCATTTTCTTGTCCTACATAAGTTTATGCCACCACCAACTTCTAGAATGGAAGAAGCCATGTCATTTTCAAAGTAGTTAACAAACTGAAACTATACAACCACACAATGTCAGAAGTTCTGCGATTTTTTTCTTGTCACTTTATTAGTTTGTGAAGCAGGAAAATAGCTTGAAGTTAGTAATATTTCCAAGTTAACCAACTGAAATGTGATAAATCCCTTCATCTCTATCCAGAGTGGGTCTCAGAACACTATTTAATGGGCTTCAGCTATTCCAGTCAAATGAACCCAGGGAGACAGACCACTTAACCAGAACGGAGGGAGGATTAGGGAAACTAACAGTTGAAAAGGAATACCCAAAAGCAAAGTTAACACACAAAACCTCTTGCAACACAACTGCTTTTGCAAATTTTCCCTTTGGATGATGAAATGTGAAAACACCAATTTGGTATAACCTAATTCTGCTGGTTAAGAAAGAGGAGAAAAAGCTGGACACTTCAGCTTGAATCTGGTTTCTTCCAGCACTAACTCACTAACTTCAGGCAGATTCTTTACTCCTTTTTTAATATCCCTTTCTGCATCTATAAAATGGGGATAAACTCATCCTTCATCTACCACTCAGGCTACATGGTCACACGAGCCAGATGAGATCATGTCTGCAGAAGCACTTCTAGAGAATACAAATGCAAATAGAAGGTGTTATTACTGCTGTTCTGCATGGGGAGGGGGGGGAGGCTGAATACACTTTAATCACATCCCAAATGCCCCTTTCAAACCAAATATGCTTCTCTTCCATTACAGCTGCACTTTTGAGCAGGTGTTGGAATTGATGGAGATAGAAGGTGGTGAGGGAGGATGCGTCTGTTACCCAGCTTCGGTCCTCCTGGCTGCAGAAGAAGAGTTGTTTCTTACCCATTTATATTCTACTCATCTTTTCAAGAACCTTCTATGTGTCAGACACCAGGCTAGGCACAATGAGAGAGGCTTTTCTTTTTTTCATTTCTTTATTAGTGCATTATAGTTATGCATAATATTGGGGTTCATTTCGACATAATCATACAAGCAGGAAATACAATTTGCTCCACTTCAGTCCACAGTACTTCCCCTTTCCTTCCCCTTCTCCCTCCCACTCTTCCCTTCCTCTACTCCACTGGTCTTCCTTCTATGTATATACATTTTTAAATTAGTGCTACATAAATTAGATATACACAAATGTGAAATTCGCTGTGGCATATTAGTATATGTACATAGAAGTTTGGTTAATTTCATTCCACCATTCCTCCCTTTTCCTGTCCCTCCTCCCTTTCCTCAATTAAGAGAGAGAATTTTTTTTTTTTTTTTTTTAACTAAAAGAGGCCATGTCCTCAAGCATGTTTGCTTGGAAACAGCTAAGCATTCAAACAACTAAATAAAAACAACAAAGAGAAAAGTCTAGAGAAAGAGAATCAACTACAACAGTGAAGCAGGGGGGAAGCATCCTAAGTGAATGTAAGGCAGGCAGCAAGACACCACAAGGACAGGAAGGGTGGATGAGGGGGCACGACAAGGGACAAGAAGTAAAGACCCTGTGTCCAACTAAGATGCCAAGGCTTTCCCCTATGAGCCAGGGGAACCACAGATACATTTTAAGTGAGGACTACCATGATCACCCACAGAGCTCAGAAAGAGGACTATGCCTGCCGTCAGGAGGACAGAATAAAGAGATGGCAGCAGGCAGATGGCTACAGTAGAAATCCAGGCAGGAGGTGATGAGGCTTGAGAATAGGAGTGAATGCCAGAGATAAGAAGGGGTAATGAACTTCCCTTGCTGACAGGAAGGATACAAGAGCAAGAGGAATTATGGGAGACTCCCTGGTTCTGCCTGGATAACTGAGAGGATGGTGGGCTTTTTCACAAGATACTGGAAGAAGTAGAGCTGGTGGCTAGGGTGGGTTTGCTGTGTACTTGTGGTACTTTATGCATGACCTTGTGTATACAAAGTCATTTGGTATGTTTGTGACTAACCAAAATGTCTAAAGGTTCTCATCATTTAGTTGCCAATTTCAAATTTCCATAGACAAGAGGCCCTCTGAAGGTGTATGGGATGCCTGGGCAAGAACTTAACTGCAATTTAACCTCTCATAGTCAGAGTGAGCTCCACTCCCATAAGAACTAAAGATCCTAGAGACAATGTGGTTTACCCTAGGCCACACAGCCAGAAAGAGGCTGGTCCGAATAAAGAGGGGGGAAAAAAAACAATGAATTTCTGCTCTTACACACTACTCAATTCAATTCTTCTGACAGCAGATGGTTCTCCGCCAGGCATCAGCTGAGTGTCCCCCACAGCAACTGTGACATTACCTACTGAAGATGGTATCAGATTCCACCACTTCAGGGTTGCAGTCCCACAAGATTGCCCCACTGCAGATGCCAGTCACAAGCCCCAGGTGTTTGTGTTTTTTTTTTTGTTTTTTTTTTAATTTTTGTTTTTACCAATGCTTCTGACCAAATATATATATATATATATTTGGCCGCTGCCTCTGCTTGCAGCTCCTAAAACACTTGGAATCTCTAGTGCTGAGTATCTTTTGTATGCTAATAACCAGAGGCAGAGGTCAAATATATATTTTTTACAGTATCACAATATCACAATCTGCTTCCAGAATGGAAATTTTTCATGTTGTATATTATTCTACATCATTAATTAATATGTAATAAAGGCTCCTGTTCTCTGGTCACTGCATTCTTCTTTTGATTCTCTCCTCCGAACAGACTACAGGCAGCCCTAAATTGGCATGGGAGTGGGGAGTTTGTTTGGCAGGACTGGGATGGAACCCAGGGCCTTTCACATGCTAGTGAAGTACTTTACCACTGAGTTACATTGCCCACCCCATAAACTACCTAGATTTTTTTGGGGGGGAGGGTTGGTTTTTTTTTTAAATAATTTTTTTTTATGTTGACGGACCTTTATTTTATTCAAACCCAGTGGCTCACACATGCTAGGCAAGTGCTCTACCACTGAGCCACAACCCCAGCCCCAACTACCTAATGTTGATCACTGTTCCCACTACTGAGCTATTCAACTATCCTGTCAGTCTAGAAAGTCCCGCACCAATTCTGCTCCTTAAATTTCATTCCAATGACTACTTCAAATAACCAGCTACTCTGTGGCTCTGCAAATGCAAAGAGATGTTCTGGTCTCTGTAGGAATTACTTCTGAATTTATTTGTCCTACCTTGTGTGAGGACACTAAAAGTTCCCTGTAGGCCTAGTATTTATTAAGTGACATTTGTATCACTGGTTGAACCTAGCCTGATACTTTTCCCTGCTGATATCTATCTCTGCCCTATATCTGGGCAGATAGGGAGAAGGCAGCTAGAGGAGATGCACAGTATTTATTTGGAGCCTCATGTCTAAGGCATGAGTGCATTGACCAGACAGCAAGGTCTCTGAACTTAGTCACACAAAAAAATGTGATTTAAAAAAAAAGAAAGCATATAAATAAACAAATATGCATATATGGATATAAAGCAACACATCAAATATTTGATAAAGTTAAGGATTGGTATGTATACGTTCATGGCATTATTCTCCAAATTTTTCTGGATATTTAAAATATTTAATGAGAAAAAGAAATCCCTAATAAGAAAAAATAAATAAATAAAGCCTACACTCTCTAGGGGGGAAAACTAGCTTTTCAGACTAACTCATTTCCAAAGGTTTTGGATAAAAAAGCTTTACTGTAATCTATTTTGTTTTTAACATCTTGTTCAGCAGCTGAAAAAGTAATCAGGAGGAAAATAGAAATGAACAAGTTCAGAATATTGGATTCAACTAAACAATAAAAAGAGGTTCTTAGTCTAGACTAAACACATTTCTACCTTCATATCCCCTAGAACAGCAAATGATAAACAAAAATAAGAGAAAATCATAACCACTTCCTAATACATTTCTGTCCCAGGAGAGGAAGCCCTGGTAATGATCACTACATTTACTCACACCTTCAAAGTGCTGGGGATTTACAGATTTGATCCCATAACAAACCTGCAAGATGAGCATTATTATCCTCATTTTACAGATGGGGAAATTAGCATTCAAACAACACAAGTAATTTGCTCAACATCCACTGGACTCATTGCTGGTGATTGGTGGAGCTGGCATCCAAATCCAGCTCTGACAGGAGTCAAGAGCCTTGATGTTGTTTTCATTACACCATGACACATGCCTCTCACTGTTTGATCTTCCCTCTCTTGTTTCTCCTACTCTTCTGGGTTCCACAACTGCATGATCCTATAAAGAAATCTCTAACAGGCAGTTCAGCAAAAAAATTTAAAATTTAAGAAATCGCAACATTGAGATACACAGTATCAGAAACATTATCTTCAAATGTTAACTCAAGGCAATAAAGAAGTTGATGGGTAAAGAAAACTAGACAGTACAATACACTGAAGTCACAAAAGAAACACTACTTTTTTTTCTTGGCAGTACCAGGGATCAAACCCAGGGCCTCCAACATGCTAAGTCTCCAGCCCCTAAATTTTGTTTAATTGAAAAGTCATAACACCTGAAGGGACCTCACAGATACAATTAGCAACAAATGTGTGTGAGAGAAAAAAATCTTAAGTCACTTTCTAATGCTATATATCTTTAAACTCGTTACTATGAAAGTTCACACCATTTATATTCTACGCGTAGCCATGCAGGACAAATAAGCATGTATGAGCAAATTGAGATTTTAGTCTTTACTACATTTTCAAAAATTAAGAGCATAAATTAAGAGTTTAAAACATATGCTATCATTTATTTCAGTAGGAGTTGCATTAATTATTTGGGAAATGAAATACAGAACAGAAAAATGAAAAGGCAGATTTAATCTACATATTGACATTTCTGACCACTGGAGTTCATTCCTAAAATACAGGCTTAGGCACAAAATATATGTGTATGTGTGTGTGTTTATATATAAACTTTTTCCTCACTTTCCCATACAGTCTTAAGTTTTAGGAGCCTAAAACTTAAGTTCTGACCATATACTTCGAGGATAGGAAGGAAACTTTTTTGTCAAAACCACATAATCAGAACCTTCTACCAGTTGGAACTTCATACGCCTGCCGCCCAGAAGGGGACTGGTCTCTCCATGTGAGCCTGTGTTCCACCACATACACACACCAGCCCAGCCTGCACATACAAGACTGAGAGTCAAACAATGGGGAATAGTTATAGGTGCAACTCAGGCAGAAGGTGCAACCCCAGGTGCCAGGGATGGAGCCTAAAAAGGAACTATTTGGAAGATTAGAAAATTGGAAATGCAGAGAGCCAAAAAGACCAAAATGGAGAGAAGAAACGAAAGGAGGGTGTTCCATTACTGCCAAAGAAGAGAGGGATGAAAAAGTGTCAACACAGGCTGAGAAGTGATGTCAAATGGCAATCTCAGTGGAGTGGACAGAAGAGTCAGATGAAAAGAGGCTCAGGAAAGGACAGAAGAGAGACCTGTGAACACAAATACTTTCGAAACACTTGTTCATATTCCACTTTTGATTATAAGCTCAAGAGTGGGACCTACTTTCCCCTCCCACAGTCAAGAGCAGTGAAAACACCAGTCACTTAGTGTCACTTTCCATAGGAAACACAATGCCATTTCAACAGCTCAAGGAAACCAAACTATGACTTACCCAAGTCCCACAAGAGCTGATTCTACACCTCTTAAAAATCACACCTCTTGTCAACTACCAAATGCATAACACAAAGCAGACTTCGACCATAAGCAGGCAATTGTTTGCCTAGACGTCTAATGTGCTGCCAGGTTAGTTCATGACAATCAATATTTCAGTAAGTTCACTACAATCAATATAACAAAAAAGGTCCCAATTATCTTTTTTTTCCCAGAAACACATTTCTCCGATTACATACTGCATGCTGAAACAAAACATTTATTCACAGTAATTACAGTTTTCCTTTGAAATAAAATATTTGATTGCCAAAAATAACTAAATGTATAAATACATGACTGCACATTAAACATAGATGTTATTTTGCTCCAGAGGTCACCTATTTAAATTAAGACTTTTTAAAATCCAGTCTACAAAAAAAGGAAGAAAGATCATGCAGCTCTACAAATCTACACAAACACCCATCAGTAAAGACCCAGACCCAGGGGTGAATATATAGCTCATTAGTTGAGAGCACAAGTTTGGAATGTATGCAACCCTGGATTTGATGCCCAGCACAAAAAAAAAAAAAAGAAAAAGAAAATAGATTTTTATTATAATAATACAATTCAAAATGCTGTAAACTCATGGATAAACCCCCCACCTTCAGATAAGTCATGTATGTGCCTTTAGAAAATGTGGGGAGCATAAGCAAACAGATTTGAATGGTGTTGCTTAAAACCAAAATTATATTTGATTTTTATCAGGTACCAAAGTACAAAACATTTCACTTTTATTCCCACAAAACATGAAGATAACCTCAATGTCCTACATCTCCACAAAAAATTACCTACAAACATGTCACTACAGGATGACAGGTACCACCACAAAGCCACTGGACCCCACATGGAGTCAGGAGAGAATCTGCTGCTCTAAATTCTCCACCAGGCCTCTCCTACCAAACCGATTTGGGGGAAAAAAAAACACAACTTAAAATCAAGAGTGCTTGCTGTGCAAACATAACTTGTAAACTAGAACCTTGGCTTCTGTCCCAAACTGATTATCGTCCCTTAACAGAAAGTACAGAGCTGCCACAGCCGGACAGGCTCACAGAAGAGCATGCCACTTAAATTCATATCTGCATACTCAGAAAGGGTTGATGAGAATTTAACCAGCTAAGACTGCATTGAGGAACCAAACACTACTGCCAGATTTTTCTCTCTTGAGGTACTGACAGGCAAGAGCTATCAGAGAAAAGATATGAAAACACCAGGCTGTTTTCCAAGAACCCTGACTGGCCTCACTCAAGGCTGCTGCCAAGTTTGCTGGTGAGTCTGCCCTGAAATATTGTAAAACTGCTCTCTTGACCTCAGACAATACTAATGCCTTCAGCTAAACACTGTGGAAAGTGCTTGTGTGTTTTGATGCCTGTGAGACAGGCACTGCCTTGACCAAACTGGGTAAAACTGATTAATCACAACAAGGCACATATTTTTTAAAGCATCTTATTAAAAAAAAAAAAAAAAAAAAAAAATATATATATATATATATAAAGACTATTGAAAGATGTTTGACTCAAACAGTTATTGTATACCCAAGTTCATAACAGCATTATTCACAATAACCAAAAGGCACAAACAACCCAAGTGTCCATCATTAACAATGAATGAATAAATAATGTGGTATATACATACAATAACATATATAAACAACACAAAATAGATACAAAGTGGTATATACATAAAATGCAATATTATTCAGCCTGAAAAAGGAAATTCTCACACATACTACAATGTGTATTGACCTTGAAAACATTATGCTAAGCGAAACAAGTCAGAAACAAAAGGCAAAATACTATATAATTCATTTACATGAGTACACAGAGTAGCAAAATTCATAGACAAAGAGTAGAATAGTTGTTGCCATGGACTATAGAAAATAGAATAGGAATTACTGTTTAATAGGTATGGAATTTCAGCTTGGAATAACATAAAAGTTCTGGAAATGGATTGTGGTAATAGTTGCATAACAAATAAATGTACTAAATATCACCGAATTGCACACCTAAAAATGTTTAAGATTTTATGTATGTGTATTCTACTGTAATGTTTAAAAATAAAAATATTGTCCTTTTAAAAACAAATTACAGATTTGGAATTTTCTTAGTAACATCTTAGAAACATTTTAAAACTATACATACATTCCCATGTATAGCATATTTAAGAATCCACCCAAATTGTCTTCCGTTTCCATACTTGGCCAAAATCTGATCTTCAGTTTCAGTGTGGAAGGCTGAACAGCTGAAAGTTTCCTTCAAATGTTACTTCTGGCATCCTTGACAATTATAACACCATGTAGGTAACCACCATATTGGTGTGACATCAGTGATACAAACAGGATGTATCATTAGAATATGGACTATTAATGTCCCAAAGACTCATTTCCTAATGTTGGTGGACATTCCAGAAGTATACTAGAATAAAAATCTCCTGTTTCTAGGGCTGAGAATGTGGCTCAGCAGTACAGTGCAAGCCTAGCATGCACAAGGCCCCGGGTCTGATCCTTAGCCTCACCAAAAAAAAAAAAATCTCTAGTCAGTGGCAAACAACATGAGCTCAACGTAAGAGATTTTGTCATGTACTTTTTGCACGTAATATTCAAAGATGGAATGGCTGGTTATTACGTATTTTTAAAGATTGCTTAAATAAAAGGAAGCTCTAACTGTACTTTGCAGATAATAGCACTGAGGTAGCATACATTCTAACAATATCAAAGAGCATGCTTATTAACAACCAACAGCTTCTTGCAGGGAAAGTAGTCCACCGTGTGAGCCACAGATGCCTTGAGAGAGCAAACATTTCTCACATATTACCTCTGTAAGGATTCTCAGTCATTCTTCTCTGGGGAAGATGCTGAAATTAATGTGCAGACACTGAAGCTGAGATGCAGATGGAAATTCAGGAAACAGCTCTGTTATCTTGAAAGCCATTATATCGCTCCACTGTCACACTTCTAGAGCCAAGGCTGAAGGACACATTTTTCTCCCAACTGGTTGTGTGAAGCAGCAAGTGTGTGCAAAAATATCAGGGAAAAATTTGTGCAGAGCAATAATCTCACTTCTGCTTCTGTGATTATCTAGATATATTCTCTTCCAAGCAGTACACAAAGCCAGGGAGCAGGATTACTAAAATGAAACTGCATAATCATCACAAGGAAATCTTCAGGTCCAGGAGCTGGACAGAAGACAGGTATTTGACAAAATTCTATTAAGCTAGAGAAAAATTACTACTCACAGTATATGATATTGACAGAGCTAGCCAAAATAATAATCCAAAAATAAACAAAACAGCCAAGTGTGGTGGCACATGCCTGTAGTTCCAGCACCTGGAAGGGTGAGACAGGAGGATCACTTGAACCCTGGAGTTCTAGACCAGGCTGGGCAACATTGTGAGACTCCATTTCAAAAATAATTAATTAATTAATAAAAGCTTTGCTCCTGTCTCCTCTAGCTCTACTCAAAGTCAACATCTATCCAATATCACAGACGTTCCCCACGATAATCATAGGTGCTATGAAATAAGTTCCTACACCTAAACACCAAACTTTCACTATAATTTTAATAAGAAACCATAAAAATGCTTATAAAACTTCAGACTTATATCCCAGAAGTCCATCTGAAGGCAATAAGATTTAACTTTGACAGTAATATGCCTTTTAGCATTTCATTTTCAGCATCTGGTCAAAATGTTTGTTTGGTACACATTCAATATTTATAGAAAAAAAGATCAGATGGATTTATGTGCAATAAAATAACAGTGGTTTTCTATGGGTGATAGGGTTAGGGTTAGGGTTATTATTTCTACCTATACAGTTTTTAAACAAAGAGGAGAAAAAGAAAGAATGGGGGGAAAGGGTAAAAAGAAGGTCAAAAGGAAGAAGAAAAGTTTAAACTTAGATTAAAGGGTAACTGCAGAGCAGCCTTGAACAGTCCACACAGGCTGCAAGACCCTGGGGGGTATCATTCACACAGACCCTAAAATTGGCCCTGCCACCACACCCGTACACAGAGCTTGCCCAGTGCTGGGGAAGAAAGGACTGCTGCAAGGAAGATAGCCCAGCAGTAAAGCACCAATCTACTAGCAGGATATGACATCTTAATCACTTCAATTCTCTAGAAAATTAGCAATTTCAGGACAGACAAATAGCACCTAACAGGTACACAGAGGCACACCTGATGTGAATGCACAGAATGTAGAAATGTCTGTTAAGGAGTGCTTCTTCTTGTGGTCCTCCTATGAGTATTTACAAACTTGTTTTTTTTTGTTTTGTTTTGTTTTGTTTTGTTTTGTGTTTTAACAACAAAGTCAAGGTGGCCTCTTTCCCTAGTATACTAAAGCTCCCTAAGGACAGGAACCATACCTGCCTAGTTCATCACTGTGTCACCACAGACCAGCTGGCTACCTGGCTCATACAGACAGCCAGTCAGTACCTTCTCAGTAGTTTTATTTTCTGTTTGTTTTTGTTTTTTATTTTTATAAATACAGCTTTTTGTTTATTTATTTATTTATTTATTTTCACAAATACAGTACCTAGCCAGTCATAGTGACACAGGTTTACAATCCCAAAACTTCAGGAGGCTGAGGCAGGAGGATCACAAGATTGAGGTAAACCTGAGCATCTTAGCTATGCCTTGTCTCAAAAAAAGGGGTGGGGCACAGTTGGGGATATAGCTCAGCAGTAGAGCATCCGTGAGTTCAATCCCCAGTACCACAAAAAGAAAAGAAACAAACAAATATAGCACATACTTCTTTTCCCATAATAATTTTTTTGGAACATCTTTATGATTATTCTTGTAGACATTATTTTTAAGGGCTGCCCGGTATTTCATTGTGTGGAAATACATAATTTGCTTAACCAATCCCCTATGGTTGGATATTCAGGTTTCCAACTGTTGGATATTCAGGTTTTCACTGTGATAAAGAGCTCTGGGATAAATAATGTGTTTGATTATTTCTTAATCTCAACCCCTAAAGGTAGACTGTCTGGGTTGAAGAGTGTGTAAGTATCTAGCCATCACTCTTAAATGCTACCCTCCAAAGCCCCGTCTTGAGGGCAACGGTCATGACCTTTCTTATTTAAGTCAGTTCAAGCAGAAGAATCTCCTAAAACAGGTGCCTCTGGACTGGGGTTGCAGCTCAGAGGTAGAGTGCTCACCTAGCATGGGTGAGACACTGGGTTCAATCCTCACTCAGCACCACATAAAAATAAATTAAAAAAATAAAAGTATTGTGTCCATCTGCAACTAAAAAGATATTAAAAAAAAAAAAAAAAAAAAAAAGTGCCTCTGACACCAGCAGTCAAAGCCCTACACTGCCCTCTCCAGACCTGTTTTTGGTGCCATCAGACCCAGCAATCTTAGAAGCAGCACCTGCTCCAAGAGGACCTCTGCTTCTCCTCCCAGTCGCTCCACCTCTCTTGCTAACGGAAGACAAAACTACAGGAGCATCACACACACCCACCCGCCTTCTCTTCCACTAAGTCAGCAGGTCTCCAGTGATGCCAGGTATGCCATTTTGCTTCTTTTGTTTCCTCAGAGGAAAAACTGACCCTGTTCCATCTGCACGACACAGAAATGTCAAGTCCCAGATCTCTGCCATGAGGCTCTCGGCAAGGGCTGGCCTCCCTGCTTTTTGCCAGGCCCTTCCCAATAGTTCCTCTGAAAACTGGGGAAAGGGTCACAAGGAGAAAGTCTCAAAGGCCCAATTAAAACTTCCTATCCACTTTCATAAAAATGGACCTCTCAGACATTTTCCTGAGAATTCAGTGAGAGCTTCAGATGCTCTGTCCCAAATCATACATTTAAATATACATACCCCACATGACCCATTTCATTTCAGTGGCTTCCTGAAATCCCTCCATGGACCCCAATAAGAACCTCTTGGTTCAGGATGAACCTTCAAACAAATGGCCAAAATGAGTGTTCTGATAACCCTGTCTTTGCTTTCAAAAATCAAAGGGCAGGGTGATCACGGGGAGATGGCCATGTTGAGGGCACTGTGGAAACTTGAAGCACTACCCAGGAGCTGCTGGTAACTCTGTAGGGACTGCCTCTCAAAGTAACTCGGGTATCCCTACACAGATGACAGCGGTAAAGCAAATATGAATGGCTGGCAGAGCTGTTCCCAGGCACAGATGAGTCTTTGCCTCCTCTCCACCTGACATGCCTCATATTTGTCTACTTGATTGTTGTCTGCTGGCCCCATTACCAAGAAAATTCCAAATGACTTAGACTTTGCTTTATCAACACCCATATCCTTAACTGGAGAGCCCAGTGATTCTGAAGGCCTAAACTGGAGACTGAAGCCATTCAAAGACTTCCACAAAGAACAAAGACATAAATTGCATGTCCCTCTCCATATACCTGGGATCACAGGGTAAGGAGAATCAACTGAAAGGCTTGCGGGAACCAAAGTGATACACTCTGGGACAAAATCAGGTAGAAACACAGAAAAGGGACAAAACAGTCCACAAGGTGAATGAATGTCTTGACTATTATGGCCAAAAAGTTAGGAACAGAGGGACAATACATGTGTAATAGCTACAAGTCTCTCTCACAGCCCATCTGATGCAGTGAATAGTCACCACAAGGGAGGAAAAGGGAGTGCCTCACCTTCCCTCTCAACCTTTGCTGCCACTTCCCCAGGATGCCTGAACAATGGTGGAATGCCACCTAGCACCCTGCAGCACCACCAAGGGTCTCCATACAACAGCTTTTATAACACGGTGGTTTTTAATTCCATTTCACAGAAGAAAAACCTTCTGTCCCAGAAGGGTTTGAACCCAAGTCCACTGCACATTCTGTGGCTCCCCAGATGGCTTTCAGAATCAGAAGCTTAAGTCCTTGCCTTCCCAGCTCCTGCTACCCAGAGGCCCCTTGCTCTCCCACCATCTCACAAATAGCAAAGTTCATTACAACTTCACAGGTGTGCCCAGGCAGCCAGGCACGCCTGTCCCCACTGCCCTCACCTGCCTTTCTCAGGTGACCAGGACAGCCTGGCTTTGGCTGACAGCCATGGATCCTCCCTCACAGAGTGTTTCTTTTACAATCCCCTTTTGGTCCAATGGCCTTCTCCAGCAAGCTAGGCAAGCCCTCTCTGCTTTCTCCACTGGCCTGTGCACCTTCACCCCAGCCAGTGGCCCCACCTGCCCTCATACCCTTTCCTCTTCACTCCCAGTTTCCTAGACTATAATCTCTTTTGACCTCTGCCACTCTCACACCACACCCCTTTTCAGACCTAGCTGGGGCAGAACCTCCCTGTCAATCCAGCCATTAACCTCTGCTCTGCTGCTGTCTAACTCTCCCTTCAGTTAACCTTTCCCACTACCTTAGAGGACACTTTTTTAGAGGTCTGCTCACCACCACCCCGTCCCCGGGGCTTTTTTCACCAAACCCAATCTGCTTAATCTGTAGTTCTATTCCTAACTTAACCATCATCCAACTGCCTGGTTGATCTGAAAGTCCCCACCCCACCCCAAAACCTGAGGATAGGAACAATGTCCCCGGATTTGTGGATTTAGACGATATATCTGAACATCAGGCACAGTATACCTTGATTTAGACAGTACACCTTGAACAAAGATAGCCTGCCAGGAGAGGCATCAATCACAACCTTCAAAATACAAACAGCTGAAGAATCAACCACTTATTGCAATCTCTATAAAGTGGTCTGGACATAAAAGAAACTAAATAGCACTGAAAAAGGCAGTGCTGACATAAGCCCCCCCCTCTCTCTCTCTCTCTCTCTCTCTCTCTCTCTCTCTCTCTCTCTCTCTCTCTCTCTCTCTCTCGGTACTGAGAAGGAACCCAGGGCCTCCTACATGCTAGGCAAGTGCTCTACCACTGAGCTACCTCCTCAGCCTTTTCTTTTTATTTTGAGGCATGGTCTCACTAAGTTGCTGAGGCTGACCTCAAGCTTGAGATCCTCCTGCCTCAGCCTCCCAGGCAGCTGGGATAACAGGCCAGTGACACCATGCCCAGCTTAAGCTTCTTTTTTTAAAGGGATAATCAACAACTGAAGTTGTGAAGTCCATGAGCCAGGCTTTTCAGGAGTGTCCCCTAATCACAGGAGTTATGAAATCTGGGGACTTGGATGACAAGGGTTCAGCTAACCCCAACCTCCATTAACAGAAAGGGAAAGGAGGTCTGCTTGTCCCCAGGTCACTAGGTTAATTCACATACCTCAGGTTCCACATTATTTGTAAGGGTATTACAGGAGAGGAGGGAGAGAGGGAAAAGAAAATAAGAAAATGGAACCACTAAAAGAAAGCCTGGCTAAAATTTTAAAAGCTGTTTCATGAGAACAGAAAGTCACTAAGCTTCTCCAGATTTCACATTCCTAGGAAATGGATACAATTTAGCCACAGTTTAAAAGATAAACATTTAAGAGAGAGAACATCCACATTCCTATGATTAGGATGCTCCTATGACTGATTTCCTGGGTGGTTTTGAAGTATAGCCCCCAGGTCCCCCTTGCTGCAGGTCCACTCCTTATAGCAACCACTTTCCTAGACTCCTTTCTGTCCTCTGAGTTAGATTTCCATTAAATATGTGTGTCTTTCAAACCTAAAGCAGGAGAAAAAAATAAAACCCCCAAAAGAGTACTTTTGGATCCATCCACACTATCCTACGTCATTGGCTACCTTCTATGTTCTCTGCTGACATGGGAAGCCTGAAGAGGTGACCTCATCCAGTACCCAGGGAAATGTGGTGTGCAGATGCAAAACTGCACTCCCTACTGCAGATGACACTACCTGTGGACATACCTGTCTGTCTCCCCCTTGTTATGGCTTGGATCTGAAACGTCACACCAAAGCTCAAATGTTAAAGGCTGGGTCCCCACAGGGTTCAGAGGTGGGGCCTTTAGGAGATGATCGGATCATGAGAGTTCTGATCTCATTGGTGGATTAATCACTGATGAATTTATGGCTAAAGGGCTATGAGAAGCAGGGGGCTTTAGGAGCTGGGGCCTAATCAAAGAAAGGAGGTCACTGGGAACATGCTTTTGAAGGGTATATGTCTGCCCCTGGCCCCTTTCTCACTCTTTCTGCTTCCTGACCACCATGAGGTCAGCAGTTTTGCTCCATCACATGCTCCCTGCCAAGATATTCTGCCTCATCAAAAGTCCAGAAACAAGGGAGCCAAGTGAATATGAACTGAAATCTCTGTGAGCCATAATAAATCTTTCCTCCGTCAAGTTGATTTTCTCAGTTATTCTGTCACAGTGACAGAAGCTAACTAATAACCCTCAAGGACCCAGACCCCATCTCGCTATCTCAAAGCTCACCAGGGAGCCTAAGCCATAGCTGACTTTCATATCACAGCAATGATAACCCAGGGTGGAGAGAAACCTAGAAATGTTAAATCAAGACTCATCAGCAGTATGAGGTAGCATACAGTGCTTCCCATCTTAGAAGATTTATTTTCGTTTTGCTATTTGTCATACTTCCTCCCAGAGGCCAAAGGCAGGGGAACTTTCTGTCTACCATCTATCCCCTTAGGAAACAGCAGCATGTTTGCTACTGTTTTAAGTCCCACATTATAAAAAAGACCAGACTCAAGAGTGCCTCCCAGGGGTTGGGGCTGTAGCTCAGTGGCAGAGCACTTGCCCAGCGTTTCTGAGGTACCGGGTTCGATCCTTAGAACCACATAAAAACAAAACAAATAAAATAAAGGCATTCTGTCCATTTACAACTACAAAAAAAATTCTAAAAAAAGAGTGACTCCTACTTCTGCTCAGGCCTGTGCAGCCTTCTGTCTTTCCCTGGCAAACTACTCCCCTCTCCACTCTGCCACAACCCCTTACCAAGTAAACAAGTTATGTAAGCTGATAGGGTCATAGGAGGCCCTGACAAGCCCAGGAAAAACATGCAGACCAGTGTTTCTTCCCAAATACAATTTACTCATACTGTTCTCCTCTGAGTTAATCCTAAATGCAGAGTTCCTACAACATCTTCAATTCTCAAAGCTCCTCATTCCACAGTTGGGTTTATTAATTGGTTGGTTGGGTGGTTGGTTGGTTGGTTGGTTGGTAGCAAGTAGGGAAGGAACCCAGGGGTGCTTAATCGCTGAGCCACATCCTCAGCCCTTATTATTTTTATTTTGAGACACCGTCTTGTTGAGTTGCTGAGGGCCTCCCTAAGTTGCTGAGGCTGGCCTCAAACTTGTAATCCTCCCACTTCAGCCTTCCAAGTCACTGAGATTATAGGCATGGGCCACTGCACCTGGTTCATTCCAGTTTTATATGTAACACTTCAGATAGGGAAAATACAGTCTGAATGACAAAGCAGCAAACCTGCTGTAATAGTCTCAGCTATACATATTTCTGGGGGACTTGGTACGTCCCCCAGATATAGCAAGCTTCATACCCATGGTAGCTATCTTATATCACAGCAGCTAGGAGAGAGGCAACAAGCTCTTTTTTCCTTCAAACACAGTTTTCCACTATCATTAAACCAAATAATATTATCTTCTGCCACTCCACTGTCAGGCTATGGATCTAAATAAACTTTGAATTTTCTTGCACCTAAATGGATAAATGGTGGACAGACTTTCTCTCCACTTTGACCAATAGGACAGGAGATAACAAAATGAAAATAAATTAGGCCATCTTGCTAAAATGGGATGCACCAGCTGGCACTAGATACTGATGAGTCTTGACTTATATTTCCAGGTTTTCTCTCCACTGGATGATCAACGCTCCTAAACCATGTCACAAATACTGGTGAGCAGGGACAGCAAGTTTCTGCTCTGCACTGCCTCAGATGCCACTCTGCCATCCTAGATGTACAGGAACCCATGGGTTTAGTTTTTATTTTATGAGCTGGAAAGCACTTCCAATTTCTAAATCTGAATTCATCCACCTGACTGTAACTAGAAGTAGGAGCAACTGACTCTTGGCTGACATAAGTATTGCTTATGGCAGTGGTTCTCAAAGCGTAACCCCAGACCACCAGCAGCTACACCTGGGAACTTGCTAACATGTGAACTACTGGCTGCCACCTGCCAAAAAAACTCTGGGTGTTGGAGTCCAGCCCTGGGTGTTATAACCAGTCTTCCAGGTGATTCTGATACATGGTGAAATTCGAGAACCACTGCCTTAGCTGATAAACATCCAAGGTCACAGGAACACCCAGCTGGGCTAACCTGTGTATCATGATTCTTTATGTAACTCTGCTGGCTCCCTACCAACAGCACCTACTCAGTTTTGCCAACTGGCAAAGGCCCCAAACACTACCTCCTTCAAAACATTCCTTCTCCTACTTTCTCAAGCAAATTACTTGTGTTTCATACACCTGTCTCCAAAAACAGAGACGGTAACATATATCTCATAGTCAAGGGCTCAGAAAGTGTCAGGGATGTGGTTAGCCTTCAGCAAACGTGAATTCTTCCAATTATTATACCTCTACCAGAAGGTCTGATCAGAACTAGGAACAGAGCAAAACAAAACTTGTTCCCTGTACACTGTCTACCTGATTTTTTCCACCCACTCCATTCCAGAGCTCTGAATGAAGACATCCAGAATGGCAAAGACTGCGCCTAGCTCCACTGTCTTTCAAGTATTTACTCGTTCAGTAGGCAATTTGAAAACCCACTGCATGCCCACTGATGTGTCCAAAAAGCCCACAGAAGAGGACTATACAACCTCTGACAAGGTCTTTCTGGACAAAATTTAGCCAACACTGGGGCAAAAAAACCCACACACCTCAAGAGAGATACAGGAACATGGTGATATTAATAACACCTCACATAATAACAGTGGTCATAATAACAGCTCACATTTACATTGTGTTTACCTTGCACTATAGCTTCCATCTTAAATGTCCCCCAAAGGCCCAAGTGTTAAAGGCTTGATCCCCAGACTGTGGCACTATTGAGAAGTGGTATAATCTTTAAGAGGCATAATAGAGTAGGAAGAAGTTAGGTCACTGGGGATGTATTATTGGAGGGGATTTGGAGACTCCAGCCCCTTCCTGTCTATCTTTCCCTTCCTGCTGCCCTGAGGAAAGCAGCTTCCTGTGTTATGTACCCCTGCCATGATTTACTGCCTCACCACCATCAAGCAACCCAAGAGCCAAAATTTTCCACTTTAAAAGTTGATTCTTTTAGGTATTTTGTCACTGTGATGGAAAGCTAACTGACATACCTTGTGCCAGGCATTCAGTGCCTTACAAATATTAACTTATGGGAAACTAAGGCACAGAAGGTCTATATAATCTGCCTAAAGTTGCCCAGTTCCTACATAGTAAGGCCAAGATCCAAACCCAGGCATTTTAGCTCCATAATCAGTGCTCTTAACCATGGTACTAGAAGTCAGAAAGCTACAAGTTACTTAGGTATCAACTAGCCACTTATCAATGATCCCAAAGCATTGATTTTTAAGACACTTAAGTCTGGGCACAATATCCACTGCAATGGAGTTCAATATGGGCCCTCAGGGCCCCTTACAGAAATGCTAATTATACTTGGCTTCTTCCCCTTCTCTCCTCCCTAATCAAATTCCATCCAAGTCAAATGAAAACTCACAAAGCAGGATTCCTCTCATCTCATAACTCCCCTGGCACTGCACCACTTAACCCTAATTATATACCATCTGTCACATAGAGTTCTCTAATTGCTTCCTGTATATTAACTGTATATTCCTCCCCACTTGACTGTAAAATTCCTTGGAAGTATCTATACTTTCTGTGAAACCCAACAAAATCAGGCAGAAGTATGGGCTTGCATATGTAGACTTGGAGAGCGTTAGTTAATTGGCTAGCTCATTCACTTTGCTTTCCTGACACTTCTTTGTTATCAATCCTTAGAAGCAGATAAATGTATGAAGTTTGTGCTATTTAAAGCCAGTGTTAGGGGAGGCATGACATCAACATTCACTGAGTAGCAGCTCTGTTTTAAGTTGTGAACGCCATGTGTTTCCTACATTATCTCTGTAAACCCCTCAGCAGCCTCACGGGGGAGCTGCTGTTATCCAACTTTGAGAAGGGAGGAACTTGGCACTAGGGTAGTAACTTGACCAATGTCACTCAAGGTTGGTGAATGAAGAAAGGAGATTTTTAGAGCCAGGTGCACTGCAATCCCAGCACTCAAGAGGATGAAGGAAGAGAATCATTTGACTCCAGGAGTTTTGAGACCAGTTTGGGCAACATAGTGAGACCCTGTCAAAAAAGAAAAAAGAAAGTAGATTGTTAAAGACCTGTCCCAAAGCCCCTACTCTGCTTACCTCTAGGGCAGGAAATAAGGTGCCCAGACTCATTCTCCTAAAAACAACACAATATCTTTGTGTTTAAAAAAAAAAAAAAGTTATCATAAACTCATAAGTGTAATGAGGTATAACTCAGGAATAGAATACAAGCACACATAAGTTCCATCCCCCCCAAAAAAAAAGTTATGACAGAGAAAATATAGACTCTATAACTATTTAAAAGTTGTTTTAAAAAGATGTGATGATGACTTGACTATGTTCATGGATAAAATTACAATATCAAGACAGAGAAGGTATCAACTCTAAAATGCAATCATATTTCCGAGACTATGCTAAGAACTTAACAAGCATTCTAAAATATATATGGAAAAATAAACATCCATAAATAACCAAGACAAGGTCTGAAGGAGTGCTAAAGAAAGGCTCATCCTGTCATATTAAACACACTGCAAAGCCACAATAAAGAAATAAGAATTTGGCACAGAAACAAAGGAATAGAACAGGAAAAAGAAAAGGAAAGAAATAAAAAAACAGACCCCTGTGAAGCATCTCAAAATCAGTAGGTTAAGTTTACTAGGAACAGAGTTTCCAGGGTTGGGTGATAAAAAAATACTCTAGAGACAGATAATGGAATAGTGGTACCACAATGTTAATGTATATAATGCCACTGAATTATACATTTAAAAATGGTTAAATGATAAAAGTTTGTTTTATATATGTGTGTATATAAATATATGTATATATTTACATAAAATTCTAGAAATGCAAACTATAATGGTTGCCTGAATCTGGGGACAAAGGGAGGCGACAGATTGCCAAGGGGCCCAAGGAAAGTTCCAAGGTTATGGAATGCTCTGCATCTTCACTGTGGTGGTTTCACATGTATATTCATCTGGCAAAAAAATAATCAAATCACACACTTTAAATGGATTCAGTCTGTATATGTAAATTATAATTCTTAAAAATTTTGAAAAAATAGACATGTATATGTGGGAACCTGGTACATGATAAAAGCAAAAAAAAAATTAAGGTAAGAATATACTGTTTTATAGATGATTTGGGAAAACTATCTCACAAAAAAGGGAAAAATAAAGTTGATTCTTTCCTTATGCTATATATAATAAACCTCGAATAGATCAAAATCCTCAATGTGAAAGGTGAAATGGGAAAGCTGACAGAATACAGACATCTTCATACTCTCAGGGTAAGAAAGACTACATTAAGACTCCTAAAGTATAGTAATAAATTGGGGCTATATGAAAATTTAAAATTTCTAAATGTTATCACTGATAAAGTTAGACAGGTGACAGGATAGGGTTAATAACTAGAATATGTGAGAAACATTTCCAAATCATCTACATTAGAAAAGACTATGGCTGGTCAAAGAAATTGTAACAGCTAAAAAATGTATTTAAAAATCCCCAGTTCACTAAGAAATCATATAAATTCACATTAAAAGAATGAGAATCTTTTATATAGTCACAAAATATTGGCATAATTAGAAAGATGGCTGATATCAAACACTAGCAAAGACATGCGGAGTCATCCCTCGTGCACTGATGTGGGACTACATACAAGCTCAGCAATTCTGGAGAATAATTTGGAGTATTTAATAAAAAGTGGTTTGCTGGTACTCTGTTACCCAGTCATCCATTCCTGGGTACTGTGTAACTTAAAGCAGTTTTTCTCAAAGTTTCCCATGCATCAGACTCTCCAAGCTGGGCATGTTAAAACACAGATTAGTGCCCAGAGTTTCCTACTCAGGAGGTCTAGAATCTGCATTTCTAACACATACCGCAGGTGATGCTGATGCAGCTGGGTGTGGCCCACACTTTCAGAACCACCTCCCTAGAGATAGTCTCAAACAGATTAAGCGAATGCACACATTATACTTATTACAGTTTTGCTAGTGGCAGCAGGAGTGCAGGTAAGTTAAGCATCCATCACTAGGGAAATAGGTTAAGAAAAGACCAGCCCTACAAGGCAGCATCCATGGCAATGTACTGGAGAAACCTACACTAATACGGACCTCACAAATAAAATGCTGACAAAGATTTTTCCACTTTCACAAATGTCTGAAAACTTCCAGATTAAAAAGTCCTAATGTTGAACGAAAAAGAAACAGAATGAAATCTATGGCACAGTACCACTTATGCAAATAAAAAACATACAACATAACCCAACATCTTTAACAGAATACATGCATATCTGAGAACCTAACACATAAGAGAAAGTTCTGGTGGAAGAGGAGAATGTAGTGGGAATAAATGGGGGAAAAGATGGGAAACAAGCACTGACTGGGTTTTGCATAGTAAGAGGATCTGGTGCCAAGATCTGGGCATGGTAACTCAACTCTCAGCACCCAAGTTCTCTAAATTCTCTCTTACCTGCCTTCACATACAACAGCTGCTTTAGTTCAAGCCCCCAGTAGCTTTGCATCATTAAGGGGCAGATCAGATGACCCCTGAAGTGGGAGAAAGCTTTTCCAAACCACAAGCATGACGGATTTCTAGTCCTCAAATTCAACCTGCTACTGAACACTGATTTTCCCTCTTTGACATGTTAGTTTTAAAAGAAGCTGGGGTTCTTGGGTTCTGGCAAAAGGTGTGTGTATCTACATCTGTTTGTGTCTCTTCTTCTGCCTGTGTGTGACTGTGTCTGTGGATCTGTGCCTGTCTCAGTATTTTTATGTCTATTTGGCTATCTGATATATCTGTAGGTAGAGATAAAGACGACTCAGGAAGGAGGCAAAGCATTCAAGTGAAGTCTGAGCCACTCTTATTCTTCATTCAATTAGGTTTTACAGAGACCAGAAGTCACAAGTCACAAAACCAAGCCATCTTCCTGCCCAACCCCCCTGCCCTCTCTTCTTTCTTTACTCTCCACTTCATGTAGCTCACTGTTCAGCTTCTCTTGAAAGCTCTGACCAGATGTGGAAGAGATAGATTATGGATGGTTTTGTCTTTGCTGATTTTGGTTAGTAACAAACTAACTTCACAACACTTGCTTCTGAAAGAATATTCGTGGTATGCTGGTCTTAAGGATTTTGATTTTTCTGATAAAGCCTCTTGGTTATAAATGCTTATCTACTCACAGCTACTACATTTCAAAAAGTTCTGTTATAAAGTTTGTACATTAAGCCTACCTAATCACATGAAGACCTTACTTTGGATCAGTATGCTTTCCCTGCTCTCCAGTTTTATTGGAGGTCCCAGGAAGTTTCCAGACAATACCCCCAGGTCTGCCGTTTGACTTTCAAGTGACAGCAGGATGACATCAAACTTTCAAGTCTACACTGAGAATAAAACTGTAGGTCACTTTGGCCCATACTGACAGGCTTTAATTGGAACCTGTTCTTACAGATTTTATGGTTAAAAGGAATTACCCAAGTTATGGGATCTGGTCTGCATAAGGATCTCAAAAAGTTCCCCCATTTAGAGTAACTTGTGTTATTTTTATCAACATTTTAGACCTGCATTCTTCTTGCAGGTAACAGGTAGTTAGCTGAGGAATGTAACATATCTGATCAATGTAAGCCAAGCAGAACTGCAGGTAAATTATTTTAAAAAAGGAAAGCATGTGGAGTTTATCATAGTGGGCTCAGTTTAGAGACTTATTCCTTCTACAGCATATTCCCACCAATCACAACTGTCTATTCTCTATCACCAGGAGCACTTTTAGTTTAAAAAAAAAAAAAAAAACTGACAGCTAGTATACA
Organism: Sciurus vulgaris; assembly: GCF_902686455.1. Lineage (NCBI taxonomy): Eukaryota > Metazoa > Chordata > Mammalia > Rodentia > Sciuridae > Sciurus > Sciurus vulgaris. The sequence continues at coordinate 82,928,606 of NC_136464.1, forward strand.
GGAAGAGTTCTTTGAATTGTCATAGGATAATTAGTAAAGCACACCCATTTTTCTATTCAAAGTGTAGGATCTGCCACAAGGTGAAAAAAAGAGATTTACCAAGAAAATTAAAATTGAATGTCAACACAGGCAATCATATTTTATTAAAACATACAGTTCTTTATTTTTATTCTCAAGAGTTCTTTACCACTGAGCTACATCTACAGACCTTTTTACTTTATTTTGAGACAGGGTCTCACTAAGTTGCTAAGACTGGCCTCAAGCTTCTTATTCTCCTGCCCCAGCCTCTGGAGCCACTGGGATTATAGAAGGGTGACACCATGGTTTTTTGTTGTTGTTGTTGTTGTTGTTGTTGTTGTTGTTGTTTTGGCATTGAACATAAAGCCTCATGCACATTAGTCTAACACTCTACCACTGAGCTACATCTCCAGTCCCAAAACATAGTTCTTTAAGTGTCAACATACAGACGTTGTATATTCTTTACTCTAAAAATGCTAAAGGGAAAACCCCATTTATAGATGTAAAAAAATAATAAATATTAATAAGCTCTATTAGAATTTTTAATTTCAGCTGAATAAGCATTTATTGAGTCTGCAAGTCAGATACAGTGCAAGATGCTAGGGATTCTCCAATGAATAAGACACTATCTTAATGTGTCCCTTTTAATACCAATTTAATTCATTCCTTGAATTAATTTCAAAAAAATTTGTGTATTTGAAACAGCTAACAGCACTTAAGAATTACAAACAATATTTTACTAAAAACGAAGTTCTAGTTTCTGAAGCAGAAAGAAAGAGAAAGACTATCTCTGCAGCTTAAATTGCATGACAGTAGCTGCCACCTCCTTCTACCCAGCAGGTCTCAGACTTGGAGAGACTCAAAAATATACTATACAGTTTAAGAGAAGCAATAATGAAGCTCAAAGGCCCAGAGCTTGCACACCTAAACAGGAAGCAAGATAAGGAAAGTAAGCTGCTACAGGCAGAAGGCAGCTCCTGGAACTTCCCCCACAGCTAGGATCTCCAACAGCAGGCTCAGGCTCTGCTGCCCCAATTGCTTGCCTGCCTGCTTGCTGGGCCAAGGCATGGCTTCAGAGCTGGAAGACTGCCACCTGCTGAATCACCAAACATCCCTGGGCTTCCCTTGAAGCACTGACCAGACAGGCACCCAACCCCCGCCTGGTCTCTCCCATGGATATCTTACACCCCGACCAATGAAACGCCCAGCCCTCTCCCAGTCCACTCAAGCCAAAACAGTAGGCAACCCCATCACATCTGGACAGCCCAAGGCAACTCCCATCGCGTTCCTACGTCACCAGTCCCACTTCTCTCTTTCTGCCCACTCAGTCCCTCTGAAACCCCCAGCGCCAGAAGGCATGGGGAGTTCACAGCACACGGTGACGGGCAATCACCACTTCCACATCCAGGCACCATCCAGAAACACCCCCGAATCTGACAGCAAAATAACCTGTCCAAACAGCTTAAAGGTCCAGAAAGGTAAATGCCAAGAGAGCTAAAATAGGAAGCAGACTCCATAACATAGAAAATAAACTTCCCTTTCAGGATCACTCTTTTTCCTTTTGGTTCATAAGCATGTGCCAATGAAGTCTGTATTGTCTGAAGGTGAAAAGAAACATCTGAGAGGCACCTGCCTGGATTGTCTTCGCTCCCTCCGTTCACTGCAACCCTCATACGGATTTTTACTCGCGACACCCAAGAAGGAACAAGCCTTAACCAGAACGCACAAGGCGTTAGCCGGAATCCGTTAGTCCGACCAAGGCACCGCACCTGGCCCACCAGAGGAAACCACAAGCCCGAGTTTGGGTTAAGGCTGTGGGAGATAGCTGGTGTTGCTGCTTTGCCCTTGACAAGTCGCCTGAGGATCTCACAGACCCTTTCATTCACCGGCAAGCCGCCTGCGGGAGAGACTGTCCAGTTCTGAGCTGCACCAATGGCCCCTCCAGGCCTCACCCCTTAACACCCTGACTCGATGGGGGCAACCCTACGGGATGTTACGCGGTCTGGGGAGACGGGACTTGTTCCTTGCGGGTCCCACCTGTTAAGTCTTCGGGGGGCATCGAGGTGGGGGGGACCCCAAAACCGTGGGCGCCTAGCCGGCTGCGATATGGCTGGAGGTACCAACTGTCACGCCGCCTCTTGGTCTGTGGGGGTGGGGCTGTAATTTGGGGGTCGGGCCCTGGGCGGCACCAGAGCCCGGGCCGGCCACTGCCTGAAGGTTTCTTGCCTCCCAGTTCCCGGGCCCCGCCACCGTCCGCTTGCCCAAATATGACATCAAGCCGCCTTCCAGCACGCAGCACCTCTGAAAAGGTGCCCAATGACGCCTCCGCCTTCCTCCCCACCCCAACCTGGCTGGAAAGCCCCTCCGGCGGCCCGCCCCCTCCGAGCCGGGATCCTGGCCGCCGGACCGCCCCCTGCGCCCACCCCACGGGAGCGGCAGTGCTGGGGGAGTGCCCGCCAGGTACGCGCGCAGCACCGTGCGGGCTGCGCTCACGCCCCCTCGCCCCAGGACTGCCCAACTGCGGCTCCCCGGGCTCAGGCCCACCCGCGAGACCCGTGTCCGATCTGCCCCCGCGACCCGGAGGCCGGCTCTCTGCTCCCACCCCACGACTCACTTGCACCGGAGTCGCTGCAGCCGCCCGGAATTCCGCTCGCCGAGCCCCCAGCCGCGGAACGAAATCCGGGGCAGGGCAGCGTCCGGGCTCTGCACGGGATCCGGCTCTCGGGTCGGCCTGCCAAGAGCAAAGGACGAGCAACCTGCCCGGACCGGCCCTTCCCGCTCCTGTCCTGATCGCCGCCGCTGCCCCGGCCGCTGCCCCGCTGGTGCGAACGCTTCCGACTTGCCACCGCGAGCCTCCCGGGCTGATGAGCATGCCCAGTCCGCGGCCCGAGCCGGCCCGGTTCCCCGCGCGACATGAGTCCGCTCCTCCGGGTGTTCACGGCGGCCGGGAGGCGGGCCCAGGCGGGGTCCGCTGGGGGCTCTTCCGGGGACCTTCGGGGACCCATGCCGGACTGCGCACCACGGGATGAACGGAATTTGGGCTTCATTTACTTTACTTTCAAGCAATGGGAAATTGAAGCAGGTGCATCCCCCAACGACAAGAAAGCCCCAGCGGGACAGGAAGCTGCTAATGGAGGCTGGACAGAAGCCGAGGCTTATGATCAGGGACGATAAACTGTTTAGAGCACAGCAGAAGAGTTGAGCCGCCGGAGCCGGTCAGAGTACGGAAAATGGGAAGCCAGGATCGGGGCCCAGTTGTCAAACTACGCTTGGATTCTCTTCCCCACCCCGCTCCAGGGCTGCGACACTTGTGATTAACTCCTGGTTGATCATTTATTTAGAAAGGAAGACCTCAAACTCTGGTCCATTTTAAAACCTCTATCCATAGACTTTCATCTTTCTACCCCCTCCCCCAAAATAATAGAGCTGCCTGAGCCAAAAGCCCCACACGAAGGCAAGAAACCCGGAGTATGTCTGAGGAGCTCCAATCCATGCTAAAAAAGACTTAGGGCGCTTCAGGGTCGCCCCGCCCTGGACCCACCTCCCGTCCCCCCCAGCGAGCTGCGGCGAAAACCCGGAGATTGGAGCGCCAGGGCTGGAGTCCTGCGCATGCCCAGTATAGCCCAACCTGGTGTGAGTTGCCCCAAGGAAGGTTTTCCTCTGCTACCGGAGTGGAACCCCTGCGCGCGGGTTGGGGCGGGCGGCGGGGAAAACTGAGCTTAAGCTGTAATGCCTTGCCTCCCTGGCCTGCACACGCGCGGCACCTTCTGTGGCATAGAGGCAGCTCGGGTCTGTACCTCCCGCCTGGTCGGGGACTCGTCGGACCGGGAGGGGGCATGCTGGCGGTGTTGGCGTGACACGTGACTGTCCGCGGCGCTCCGGGCAGCCATCTTCCGCCTGGCCACCCGGCCGCGGGCAGTCGGAATTGATCCCTGCGCCTCGGGGAACGGAACAGAGCCTCCTTCCCCACCACGCCCTCCCGCCGGGCTAGGGCCTCGGCTCCACACGTGCCTCCACCCGAACCTCGGGTGCGGATCGCTGCATTCGTGTGCCCCAGAGGACTTACTCTTGCTCTGATCAGAAACTACCGGCTGCGAAATCGAGAGTTCAGAACTCTGGCAGCGGATGGCCCCTGCTTTTCCCCAGAGGCGAAAGTTGGAGAGTGGTCCCCTTGCGTAAATCAGCTGCCTCTCCGTTCTAACCTTTTCCCCAAGGCGCAGGCCTGATGTGTTGGCAGGGATGTCTGAACAGAGACTTTCTTCCCTGCGGTGCACTACCCACGAATCCTGCTGGTGGACAGCTTGAATGGTGATGGTGTGAATAGTGAACATTTATTGCTCTCCTGCCATGAATCACTTGGGGTCTCCCTTGTCTCGGGGCCTAACGCATCACCATCACCGGGCAGCTTATTAGAAATGAAAATTCCTGTCCTGACAGAGTCAGAAATGCTAGGGATAAAAGTCCTAAAATCTGATTAATACGCCCTCCAGGTAGGTGGTTCTGATAGACGTTTTACATCTTCGTTTCACCTAAGCCTTAGACTCATGTGAGGTCTTGAAAACTTAGGTGCTCTACCACAGAACACAGAAAAGTCAGGGATCCAAAATGAGGCAGTCTGTCCCAAGGCGGACTTTTTATTGAGCACTCCACTCCAGCATCTCTAGCTTCTTCACCCTGAGGACTCTGTAGTGCTCTTCTCCAGGAGGTTAAGAAAGAATGCATTTGTGATGGACAGCTTTAAAATAACAACTGAAATAAAGTTCAACTACATGTTTTAGGTGTCTACTGAGAAACTCTGAGAGTCATAGGAGCCCTGGTGGGTATTTTGGTCACTTTGCACTTTAAAGGTAAAAGGAAGGCTTACTTTCTTGTGATTTAAATTTTTTTCAGATTAAAAAAGCACCGGAAAACTGCTGGCTCTTTTCTCTCCAATGCTGCTATGCAGAATGTACTGTAGACTTTGTGGAAAAAAAGGTCCAAGGAAGTATCTGGTGTAGACTTACCTCAAGTGGTCTTTTTTTTTTAAAATGCACCCCTCCGGTGCAAAAATGAATTAAATTTTGCAAAATAGTAACAGTTCTTGAGTGTAAGTGATGTGTCTAGAAGGATATGGGCTTTTTTCTAATCATCTGTATGTTTAAAATGATTCATAATAAAAAAACTTTATAAATGACTTTCCTTGAGTAATTTTAGGATGATGTATAACACATGAAAAAACACCAGGCATGAAGTAGTTCCACTCTTGACCACTGAACCCTAAAGAATTTTGCCAAAGTGTTTCTTATCAGTATTTTAAGTAACTTGTTGCTTAATTATAGAATTTTAGGATTTTCAAAGACAAAGCATGAATTACATTGCCATCAAGATGACTAAGAAACAATAAATATGTGCATATGATGAAGCAAATCAGTATGAAGTCATGATACTGTAAATGAGACAGACATCATTACCCTATGTACATGTATGATTACATGAATGGTGTGAATCTACACTGTGTACAACCATAGAAATGAAAAGTTGTACCACATTTGTGTATAATGAATCAAAATGCAATCGTAAAAATAAAAAAAATTTAAAAAGAAACAATAAAAATGAATTATTGCCAAATGTCATTAAAATATCACATTAAAAATACTAAGGTAAACACTTCATTTGCCAAAACAGCTATTCTGAAGTTGGAAATTTGGTTCCAAATGAATGACTCTTCTACTTTTAGAAGGTGATCTATCTGATTTAAATTGTGGTTTTATCCAGTTTTCCAGTAGGCAGCAGCCATCACTCACCAAACTAGTCAAAATTCAGACAGTAAGAAGGCTTCTTTGTATCCATGAAAATATGTCTCAGTGAAAAAATCCAGAGCCTCATGGGCTGAGTAGCAAGACCTCATGAACCCCCTTCAGCCCTTGTTCCACAACCTGGATTCTAAACCAAAGCTGACCAGAAATGCCAGCTGCCTACCAACAAACTGTTTCCAAGTATTTGCCTGAGGCTTAGTTCTACTAATAGTGAACCCTCTGTGTTCATTCCTGTGTCCCTGGCTAGGATTCCTGGCTTCACCAATTGCTTAACTTCTCTTGGTTGACAAACAGATTTACTTGATGATACTGGAGGAGATCAGGGAGGTAGATAAGGCTCAGAAGAGATCAGAGCCAGGAACTATACAGGAACCCAGAAAGTCTCTATCTCCTCTGTACTTCTGTTCCTTCTCTGTCTTTGCAGTCCAACTTTTTCTGCCTTCAGTTCACATCGTGGGAAACAACCATTTAGCTCTCTGGAAGAGTTTCTCTTCCAGAAAGTAGCAAGGACTCTACCCATATTCATTAACACTCAGTCTAGTTGATTCCCATTCCCAGATTGCCCCTGTGCACTTGAACCAAAACTACTAACCATTTTCCTTCCTTTTCTCACAAATTGTCTCTCCCTTCCAGGTCACAGAGCCCTCTTTATACACACATTTTAGTACAAACACTGTACTGTGTCGTTTAAGTTTTCTGTATGTTTCTTGCAGGAAAGTTTTCACCCTCCAACTGTAAATTAAATGCCATATGAAGAATATATATTTATCTTTAATCTCTCAGAACGGAGATTTGCACCAGGTGGCCCATAGTAGATAGTTATTGAACTGTGATTTATGAATTTGCTTTCTACTCCTCTATGCTGTTTTTGTTTAAAAAACAATAAAACACTAAGAATTTAAATGTCCTTGCTGTGTTGTCTTTTTCTGCTTAGTAACCATCATTGACAATCTGCAGTGTACATTTTTAAATTTTTTCAAATTAGACATTTATGAGAAGTCCCTAACCAAGGTCTGATAAATCAGTACCATCAGTAGACCCTGCCCTGGCTGACAGACATGTCACCATTGTCAAAATCTACCGTTTTCTCTTGTCTATTCAGATAATCAGTGTGTGACTCCAGGCAAGTTTAATTATCCCTTCTTAAAATAGGAGTAATATAACCCACCCCCTCTTTGCTTCCCAAGGGTATCATGAGAATTAATTAGATCTTTAATATAAATATATGCTTATAACATGTTATATAAACCATTAGAGGTAAGCATAATAAAAACATCAAGTATCATTCCATGTATTATAAATGTTTATTGTTGTATTTAGCCATCAGCTTCCTTCTGAGTACAAGTATGATGGCAATAGCAACAGTACACAAAGTAATAAATACATGTTGTCTCCTCCGGCTACCATTTTCAAACAGTCTTGGATAGCTGGAACTAATTGGAAGGTTGAGACAAAAATTAATATCCCTCACTAAAAGAGGGAAGAATTACATAGTGCAGTCACCTGGATTTTATAGTGCCAACATAACCTCTTCAAAGGCTTCAAATCTAGGCCATGCTGCAGGGAGGACAGCAACTAAGGGTTGGTCCTCTTCTGACACCTCCCTTGTATTGAGATTTTGAAGGAACATATCAAAATTCTTCCACCAGTTCTTTTACAGTATAGCAAATAGGACACTTTCTCTTACATTGACACCTATCTAGGACATGGCTGATATAAGTTGATGGAAGATCTGCACTATAGTCTAGATCACGGTTTCTCAACATCAGCTCTGGGCACATTTGGACCAGATACTTATTGTAAGAGGCTCTTCTGTACATCGCAGGATGTTTAGCAGTATCCCTGGCCTCAACCAAGAAAACACCAGTAACAACCCCCTCGTAGTTGTAACAGACAAAAATATCTCCAGACATTGCTACATGTCCCCTGGAAAAGGGGGACCCCCTCAGTTGAGAAACCTGATCTAGACAGTGACTAAAGTGGGTAACTAAACCAAAATAAACTAGGATCTTCAACTGATCAATCATCCTACCACTGAACTACATCTCCAGGACTCTTTAATTTTTTTTACTTTTGAGACAGAATGTTGCTAAGTTACTCAGGCTGACCTCAAACTTGAGATCCTCCTGCCTCAGACTCCTGAGCAGTATCCCCACCTTGAATTCTGGCTCCATGGACTTTATGATTTGACTTCATTAAAAAATAATAAAGAACAGTTATTGCAAAACCTTTGGATGGGGGGAGGGTGCTAGATATCAAAACCAAGGCCTCCAACATACTAGGCAAGTCCCTGTACAGGCTTTTTAAAAATAAATGCTGATAGAATGAATGTCATAATTTAATTTGAGGAAGATAAATTTCCTTTGGAAAATGTTTATTTTCCTTCTGAAAATTGTGGAAAGCTCCTTAGAATCCACAGAAAGCTTGGGCGTCCTAGCTTACTTTGACTACCTTGAATGTGCTCAGAACACATTAGCTTAAGGTTCACAAACTCATCTAATACAAGCTACCTTTTTGGGGGCAGGGAAGTACCAAGGTTCAAACCCAAGGCCTTGTGCATGCTAAACAAGTAAGTACTATAACCCTCACCCGTAAATCCTATTTTTATGATAAACTGTTGAATATCTCATGTAGTTTATTAAAAACTGTATGGAAAATAGAATTGTTGTACAAATACACTTTGATACCACCGGTATGAAAAGGAAGATGCCCCCTCTACAACATTTAACAATTTCAGGGTGATCTTGAAAACACTTCCCACAACCAAAAATAAGACAAAATAAAAAGAATAAATTTCCCAAAAGATAGGTAAAATAAGTAGAGGTAGTGATGTAGAAATGGCAATTAAATGAAGTTACTGAAAATCAAGTTATATTTTCCATGCATTGACGTCTGTGAAATTGTGAGTTAATATTATGAAATTTCATAACATGTAATATCTCAAGATAATTGTTTAAAACATTAGATATTGTATTCTCACCATACATGTCACTATAGAACATAGGGGAACAGGGAAATGCAGGGCAGGGAGTTATAGGGCAGAATTGGTATAAGACTTAAGGATATTTTGGAATTTGCTGAATTCAGAGTCTATTGGCATCATTTTACTTGCTTATTAACATTAAATAAGTCACTGCCTCGGGCTGGGACTGGACTCAGTGGCAGAGTGATTGCCTAGTGTATTTTCGTTTCTCAGCACTACATATATACAAATGAAATAAAAGTTCATTGACAACTAAAAATATTTAAAAATAAAATTTAAAAAGTAAGCCACTTTCCCAAAACAAACTCTAAAAAGGGACTTTCTATTTTTTTATAGTTTAAAATTTTATTTTTCTATTTATTTTTTGATATTTTTATGTAATAAAAAGTAAGTCCTGACCAATCCATCAAACAACACATGAGGTTCACCTCCCGATGGTCTGACAACAGTCAGCGAACTGATCACCAACCGCCAGTGGAGCACCAGCTGCCTGCTATTGCCTGGAAGTTCACTGTTACAGAACCTGCAGGTTTGATTACACGTGGCTGCTGCCATTTTGAGACAATAGCCAGGCCCGGTAGGACCCCTGGCGTGCCTGGCCGGACTGACTAAGCCCTGTCTCAGGATCCCTCAGCCCAACCGATCACTCCCTGCCTCTGGGGCCTTCACATCGACTGACTGCTTCCTGCCACCAGGACCCCCAGACCAACTGACTGCACCCTATCACTGGGACCCCAGACCGACTGATTATATCCAGCCTCCAGGATCCCACAACCACACCAAACACACCCAACATCCAGGACCCCTGCCTGACCAGGGCCACACCCTGCACTGCAGCTCCCCCTTTGCCAACACATTTTGAAGCCAGAGCGGCCATCTTGGATAATCCTGGAAGTGTAGCTCTGATCTTTAGGTGGGGCAAACCCATCCTGAGATGCCTGCTGGAGGCTTGAAGCTCATTGTCAGGGCCACTATAAGACTATATAGGGGGAAATCTGCAATACCCGAGATCTGCAGCACTACAGGGGAAGATATATGAACAACATGAAAAAACAAGGGAAGAAAATGATCCAAACAAATCTAGATTCTATAGTAATAGAATCCAATGACAGTATGTTAGAAGAAATGTCAGAAAAGGACTTCAGATTATACATGATTAAGATGATTCATGAAGCAAAGGATGAGATAAGAGAGCAAATGTAGGCAATGAATGATAATACCAATAAGCTGAAAGAGCAAGTGCAGGAAGCAAAAGATCATTTCAACAAAGAGATAGAGATTCTCAAAAAAAAAAAAAAAAAAAAAACAAACAGAAATCCATGAAATGAAGGAAACAATAAACCAAATAAAAAACTCAATGGAAAGCATCACCAAAAGACTAGACCACTTGGAAGACAGAACCTCAGACAATGAAGACAAAATATTTAATCTTGAAAATAAAGTCGCCCAAACAGAGAAGATGGTAAGAAATCATGAACAGAATCTCCAAGAACTATGGGACATCATGAAAAGACCAAATTTAAGAATTATTGGGATTGAGGAAGGCACAGAGATACAAACCAAAGGAATGAACAACCTATTCAATGAAATAATATCAGAAAATTTCCCAAACCTGAAGAATGAGATGGAAAATCAAATACAAGAGGCTTACAGAACACCAAATGCACAAAATCACAACAGGTCCACACCAAGGCACATTATAATGAAAATGCCTAACATTCAAAATAAAGATAGGATTTTCAAGGCCGCAAGAGAAAAGCATCAGATTACATATAGGGGGAGACCAATACGGATAGCAGCCAACTTCTCAACCCAGACTCTAAAAGCTAGAAGGGCCTGGAACAACATATTTCAAGCTCTGAAAGAACATGGTTGCCAACCAAGAATCCTATACCCAGCAAAACTAACCTTCAGATTTGAAGATGAAATAAAATCCTTCCATGATAAACAAAAGTTAAAAGAATTTACAAATAGAAAGCCTGCCCTACAGAATGTTCTCAACAAAATATTCCATGAGGAGGAAATGAAAAAAAAATGGAGGTCAGCAAAGGGAGGAACTACCTTAGAGAAAAAACACTCAGGAGAAACCAAGCCAACTTAAAAACCAAAAATAAGCCAAATGACTGGGAATACAAATCATATCTCAATAATAACCCTGAACGTTAATGGCCTGAACTCATCAATCAAAAGACATAGACTGGCAGAATGGATTAAAAAGAAAGACCCAACAATATGCTGCCTGCAAGAGATTCATCTCATAGAAAAAGATATCACAGACTAAAGGTGAAAGGATGGGAAAAAACCTACCACGCACATGGACTCAGTAAAAAAAAGCGGGGGTTTCCATCCTTATATCAGATAAAGTGGACTTCAAGCCAAAGTTAGTCAGAAGGGATAAAGAAGGACATTTCATACTGATTAAGGGAACCATAAATCAGGAAGACATAATGATAGTAACTATTTATGCCCCAAACAATGGTGCATTCCTGTACATCAAACAAATCCTTCTCAATTTCAGGAACATAGACCACAACACAATAATTCTGGGTGACTTTAATGCACCACTGTCACCACTAGATAGATCTTCCAAACAAAATCCAACCAAAGAAACCATAGAACTCAATAATACAAACAATAACCTAGACTTAATAGACATATACAGAATATTCCATCCATCAATGAGCAGATTCACTTTCTTCTCAGCAGCACACGGAATCTTCTTGAAAATAGACCATATGTTATGCCATAAAACAGCCCTTAGGAAATGCAAAAAAATAGAGATACTGCCTTGTGTTCTTATCAGATCATAATGGACTGAGAATAGGAATAAATGACAAAATAAAAAACAGAAATTACTCCAACACCAGAGACTAAATAATATGCTATTGAATGAAACATGGATAACAGAAAACATCAGGGAGGAGATAAAAAAAATTCTTAGAGGTCAATGAGAACGATGATACAACATATCAAAATCTCTGGGACACTATGAAAGCAGTACTAAGAGGAAAATTCATTGCATGGAGCCTATTCCAGAAAAGAATGAAAAGTCAACAACCAAATGACCTAACATTACAGCTCAAAGCCCTAGAAAAAGAACAACAGAATAATAGCAAAAGTAGTAGAAGACAGGAATAATTAAAATCAGAGCTGAAATCAATGACATTCAAACCAAAGAAACTATTCAAAAAATTGACAAAACAAAAAGTTGGTTCTTTGAGAAAAAACAAAATAGACAAACCCTTAGCCACACTAACAAAGAGAAGGAGAGAGAAAACTCAAATTACTAAAATTCGTGATGAAAAAGAAAATATCATGACAGACACCACTGAGATACAGAACATAATGAGAAGCTACTTTGAAGATCTGTATTCCAACAAAATAGAAAGTACCAAAGACATTGACAAACTTCTAGAGACATATGCTCCTCCCAAACTGAACCAGGAGGACATACACGATTTAAACAGATCAATATCAAGCAATGAAATAGAAGAAGCCATTAAAAACCTACCACCCAAGAAAAGCCCAGGACCAGACGGATTCTCAGCCAAGTTCTACAAGACCTTCGAAGAAGAACTCATTCCAATACTTCTCAAAGTATTCCAGGAAATAGAAAAGGAGGGTACCCTACCAAACTCATTCTATGAAGCTAATATCACCCTCATACCCAAACCAGGAAAAGACATATCAAGGGAAGAAAATTTTAGACCAATATCCTTGATGAATATAGATGCTAAGATCCTTAACAATATATTGGCAAACCGTATCCAAAAACATATTAAGAAAATTGTGTGCCACGATCAAGTTGGGTTCACTCCTGGAATGCAAGGATGGTTTAACATCCGTAAATCAATAAACGTAATCCATCATGTCAATAGATTTAAGGATAAGAATCATATGGTTATTTCAATTGACGCAGAAAAAGCATTTGACAGTATACAACACCCCTTCATGCTGAAAACACTAGAAAAAATAGGGATAGTAGGAACATACCTGAACATTGTAAAGGCTATTTATGCTAAGCCCATGGCCAACATCATTCTTAATGGAGAAAAACTGAAACCATTCCCTTTAAAAATGGGAACAAGACACGGATGTCCTCTTTCACCACTTCTATTCAACATTGTCCTCGAAACTCTAGCCAGAGCAATTAGGCAGACTAAAGAAATTAAAGAGATACGAATAGGAAAAGAGGAACTTAAGCTGTCACTCTTTGCGGATGACATGATTCTATATTTAGAGGATCCAAAAACCTCCTCCAGAAAACTTCTAGACCTCATCAATGAATTCAGCAAAATAGCAGGCTATAAAATCAACACACATAAATCTAAAGCATTTTTATACGCAAGCGATGAAACATTTGCAATAGCCTCAAAAAAAAAAAAAAAAAAAAAAAAAAAACTTGGAAATCAATCTAACCAAAGAGGTAAAAGATCTCTGCAATGAAAACTACAAAACATTGTAGAAAGAAATTGAGGAAAACCTTAGAAGATGGAAAGATCTCCCATGTTCTTGGATAGGCAGAATTAATATTGTCAAAATGGCCATACTACCTAAAGTGCTATACAGATTCAATGCAATTCCAATTAAAATTCCAATGATGTACTTTACAGAAATAGAGCAAGCAATCATGAAATTCATCTGGAAGAATAAGAAACCCAGAATAGCTAAAGCAATCCTTAGCCGGAAGAATGAAACAGGGGGTATCACAATACCAGAACTTCAACTATACTACAAAGCAATAGTAACAAAAATGGCATGGTATTGGCACCAAAATAGACAGGTAGATCAATGGTACAGAATAGAGGACTCGGACACAAACCCAAATAAATACAATTTTCTCATACTAGACAAAGGGGCCAAAAATGTGCAATGGAGAAAAGATAGCCTCTTCAACAAATGGTGTTGGGAAAACTGGAAATCCAGTTTCCCAGAATGAAACTAAACCCCTATCTCTCACCCTGCACAAAACTCAACTCACAATGGATCAAGGACCTTGAAATCAGACCAGAGACCCTGCATCTTATAGAAAAAAAAGTATCACCTTGTTGGCTTAGGATCAGACTTCCTTAACAGGACTCCCATAGTACAAGAAATAAAAGCAAGAATTAATAACTGGGACAAACAAACAGCTTTCTCTCAGCAAAGGAAATTATCAGTAATGTGAAGAGAGAGCCTACAGAATGGGAGAATATCTTTGCCACTCATACTTCAGATAGAGCACTAATTTCCAGAATATATAAAGAACTCAAAAAACTCTACACCAAGAATGCAAATAGCCCAATCAACAAATGGGCTAAGGATATGAACAGACACTTCACAGAAAAAGATCTACAAGCAATCAACAAACATATGAAAAAATCTTCACCATCTTTAGTAATAAGAGAAATACAAATCAAAACTACACTAAGATTCCATCTCACCCCAATTAGAATGGCGATTATCAAGAATACAAGCAACAATAGGTGTTGGCGGGGATGTGGGGAAAAAGGTACACTCATACATTGCTGGTGGGACTGCAAATTAGTGCAGCCACTCTGGAAAGCAGTGTGGAGATCCCTTAGAAAACTTGGAATGGACCCACCATTTGACCCAGCTATCCCACTCCTCGGCCTATACCCAAAGGACTTAAAATCAGCATATTTCAGAGATACAGCTACATCAATGTTCATAGCTGCTCAATTCACAATAGAAAGACTGTGGAACCAACCTAGATGCCCTTCAATTGATGAATGGATAAAGAAACTGTGGTATATATATACAATGGAATATTACTCAGCTATAAAGAATAATAAAATTATGGCATTTGCAGGTAAATGGATGAAATTGGAGAACATCATGCTAAGTGAGATAAGCCAATCTCAAAAAACCAAAGGACAAATGATCTCACTGATAAGCGGATGATGATACATAATGAGGGGTGGGAGGGGGGAAAGAATGGAGGAAGGAGGGACTGTATAGTGGGAAAAGAGGGTTGGGAGGGGTGGGGGGGGAAGAAAAAAATAACAGAATGATTCAAACATCATTACCCTATGTCAATGTATGATTACGCAAATGGTATGCTGTTACTCCATGTACAAACAGAAACAGCATGTATTCCATTTGTTTATAATAAAAATAAATTAAAAAAAAAAAAAAGAGGGTTTGTCCAGCCATCCTTATGGGACATCTTATCTCTCACACAGGTCACTCAGGTTAATGGGGAAGAAAGAACAGGTGGCCGAAGTCTGAGGTTATAAATAATAGAAAATAAAAGATCTTCCGTCTGCGGGGGCGAGAGAGATGACAGGATGGGAGGGCAAGATTAGGTGGGAACGGGAAGGGGCAGAGCAGAAACCCCCCACCCCCGATGGACCCTGGTCTTGCCCACTTTGAGGTCCCTCCCATTCAAGGTGCTTGACAGGAATTCCCCAGCTCCTTCGGGGAAAGCGGAGGTTGGGGGACTTGAGACTGGTCCGAGCTGCTGGGGGAAGAGACATAGATCACTCTTCGCTCTTGGAGGTCTCAGGTCGTGGCCAGGACAATCTTCAAATACCCGGGGGCGGGGCGGGGGCGGTTAGGGGAGCTGCTGGGAGGGGTGAGATCCAACTAGGCTAAATCAGGAGAGAGTTGGGGTCACTGAGAGCTGCGGAGAAAGTCGGGAGGGGGGCCTCTAGATCCCAACTGAGCGAGGATGGAGGGAAGCATAGGGCAGAGCCAGGAAAGCCCCTGGGGGCGGTGACTGTGGCTTCTGACCACCCTTCATACTTGGCGATGTCCAATGTAGGCGTAGGGTGAGGGTGTGGAAGCTGAGAGGGCAGGCACCCCACTCCGGGGCACCGTGTTCTTCATAGGTGCCTTTAATATTCTCCAGCTGCATTTAAAGCATTTTCTATTATTTCTGCATGAGTAAGAGTATGTGTCATTTCAGTCTCCTTGTCAGCTTCTATTTCACTTTCATTAAATTTGTTGATTGAGTGTGAAGGAGGTACTGTCTTTATTTCCAGCTTTTATACTTACCAGTTAGATTTCTTATGGTGCAATACTGTGATCTCTACTGCAATTTTGTAATGGAGCCCTTGGTGGATGGGGATGAGACCAGGGAAGGCACCTCTTCCCTTTCATAGGTTCAGGAAGCAAGCGGGAGATGGTAGAATTATGGTCTTTTCTTTTCTTTCTTTACTTCCTCGTTGCCCTGAAGTGAAAGCTTCCTCCACTATGTGTTCCTGCCAAGATATGCTGCCTTGCCCACGGGCCTAAAAGTGATGCGGCCAATTGACCATGGAGTGAAACCTCTAAAACTGTGAGCCAAAATAAACCTTTCCTCTTTTTAAGTTGATTATCTCAGGCATTGTGTTACAGTAACACAAAGCTGGCTTACACAGTCATTAACAGTATAGAAACCTAATCTGTCTATGATGCTTAGAGGTGGGACATTTGGGAGCTGAGTAGGATTAGATAAAATCTTTAGGATGGAGACCCCATGATTGAATGTGGGTAGCTTTGTATGAAGAAAAAGAGAGAGTAGAAGAAAAGTATACATACATGGATTCTCCCTGTCTCTTGCCATGTGATGCCCTGCATCACCTTGGGACTTTTCCAGCAGGAAGGCTATTAACAGATATGACCCCTTGGCCTTGGACCTCCAGAATGATCAGTCAAAATAAACTTTACCTTTTTTTTCTTGTGGTACTGAGGATTAAACCCAGGGCCTCTCACATATTAGGCAAGTGTTCTACCACTGAGC
Source organism: Sciurus vulgaris (assembly GCF_902686455.1). NCBI lineage: Eukaryota > Metazoa > Chordata > Mammalia > Rodentia > Sciuridae > Sciurus > Sciurus vulgaris. Next base: position 82,945,128 of record NC_136464.1, read on the forward strand.
TACATCCCCAACCCTTTTCTTATTTTATTTTGAGACAGATCCCAATAAGTTGTCCAGGCCGGCTTCAATCCTATGATCCTCCTGCCTCAGCCTTCCTACTGGCTAGGATTATAGGTATTCACCACCATGCTGGGCTAACCCTCACTTTTTTATAGCTCACCCAATCTATGATATTGTGTCATTGGCAACAGAAAATAGACTAAAATACATCTGTATTGAAACAGTGTCACACAGCTGAGTCTAAATTGTAAAGCAAAGGTTCACATGCTGGCTATACATTAGAACTACCAGGGGAGATTTAAAAATAGGAATTATGCCAAGAGTCTGCTCTTAGAAATTTTAATTGGTCAGAGGAAGATCCAGGTTTGGGTATATCACTATCCACTGGCTATCTGAAATGGAATCTTGCATCTTAAATAAAGGAAATTAAGCTGTGGAGTTGTCACTAAACCTATAAAGCTACAAAGCTTTAAAATTCACAACCTTGACTGGTTCTTTCAATCATTTGGAAAAAATGTAAACACACACACACACACACACACACACGGTGGGGGGCAAGATTTAGGCATCAGTTCTAAAAATCTTTGAAGGTTGAGAAGCTTGGCTTCAAATATATAACTTTACTATTAGAAGTATCCCACAGAGTTTATATTTATATCTTTGGTTCTTATGGAAACCAATCAATCATTTCTTTAAACTGGGCATAGTGGAGCTTGCCTGTAATCTCGGCTACTTGGGAGGCTGAGGCAGGAAGATCACATATTTGAGGCCAGCCTGAGCAATATAACAAGACCCTGTCTCAAAATAAAAAGGGTTGGGGATGCAGCTCAGTTGTAGAGTGACCTTGGGTTCAATCCCCATGACTAGGGCTGAGTGGTAGAGGGACTATCATCAGAGCTAATATTCCGCATGTAAGAAGTCTGTTACAAATTCATGAAGATTCTGTTGTGGCTAAGTTGTAAAGCACACTCATTTTGGCATTGACCTAAGTTAGACAGTTGATAGGTAATTTACTTTATGCTTATGCAATTAAAGGGCAGAACTGTCTATTTTATGAAATAGACTGTAATTAATGGAAGAAGGTCTCATTTTAAACAAATCTATATTGCTATAAACATAACCCTAATAAATGTATTTGCTAACAGTGCCACTATTTTTGGAACAACTAACTGTGCATAGCATTAAATCTGAATCTCTATTTTTTAAAAGAATCATTTCTTTGAAAATGAGTGGTTTTAATAGCACAAAGCAACTTTCCATGGGTATTGTTCTGAATTGCTTTTCTTCTTTTCAAAGCAGTCAACACATTTTATAATAACCCTGAAAATCATTTTAAGCCAATTTATTCCAATTCATTAGCTTTGTCTGCATACAGTAATTAAAAACAAAAGAATCAAACAGTCAATGGTGATATCCAGCAATAACTTGGGTCTCAAACTTTGAGAAAGGAAAATAGAGATAGAGGTTCACTCTACTCCAATGTCTACCAAACATGGATGACAAAACTGGAAAGTAAATCTAGATGAGTCCGAGGTTTCTATACTCTCTGGACATGCCATCTACCCAAATGTTTTCATCCTCTTTCAACTTCTTCCCCAAACCGTTTTCCTCCTCTTTCTAACTGTACTCTTAAAAAAGGATTGATATATTTGGGGTGGGGTTGAGGTTCAGTGGTAGGGCCCTTGCCTGCTGGCATGTGTGAGGTACTGGGTTTGATTCTCCACACCACATATAAATAAGTAAGTTATGGGCGGGGGATATAGCTCAGTTGGTAAAGTGCTTGTTTTGCATGCACAATGCCCTGGGTTCAATTCCCTGAACCACCAAAAAAATAAATAAATAAATAAATTTTAAAAAGGTCCATCAATAACTAAAAAAATAAAATTTTTTTTTAAAAAAAAGTTTGATTAGGTCTTTCAGCATCCTAAGCAAACTCTCTACCATTGAGCTGCAATACTAGTCCTTTTATTTTATTTTGTAACAGTGTCTGGCTAAGTTGCTGTGGCTGCTCTTGAAGTTGCAATCCTCTTGCCAGCCTTCTGAGTAGCTGGAATTACAGGCCTCCAACTGTGGCGGTCTAAAACTGATCTTTACTACCTTTGCATGTGTGTGTGTGTGTGTGTGTGTGTGTGTGTGTGGTACTGGGAACTGAAACTGGGATACTCTACCTCTCAACTACATCTCCAACCCTTTTTATATTATTTTTGAGATAGGGTCTTGCTACATTGCTGAGAATGATCTTGACCTCACTGGGACTGGTGTGCATTACCAAACCTGACTCTTTACTACTTTCATAATAATAATTATTATTTTTGTTTAAAAAGGAATAGTCATACCCTAAAGCAAGTAAGTTAGAGTAACTTGGGAATCTGTGGGTTGGTCTGTACTCCCAGACAGAATGGTCTAAGGAAAAAAAAAAAAAAATATATATATATATATATATATATTTTTAAATTTATATGTATATTTAAATATATATATTTACATTTTAAAGAATAATAAAAAACATTTTAAAAATCATCCTCCTCCTCCTGCTCCTCCTCCTCTTATAAAAGCAAATTTTTAAAAAATCTAAAAATGATTTGTCTACATATTAAAAAGAGAGAAAGAGAAAAATACTGCCCAGGATATTGTCTGAAATGAGCAACTCAGAAATAAGAGGTTTGGAAACTCTGAGAGGCAGTGATTATTATTTATTCACAAGGAGGGTGTTGTTACCATGGGGAGATGGTAAGACACAAATCATTCAGTCTATGTGTACATTTGGTTTCACACAGACTGAAAGTCTAGATGATTGACTTATTAAACCTATGACAAAATGGATTTTGGGCTGACAGTGTTTCTGCTTTAAGAATATGCAGTCTTCAATCCCCAGTACCACAGAAAGAAGGAGGAGAAGGAGGGGGAGGAGGGGGAGGAGGGGGTGGAGAGGAGGAGAAGAAGGAAGTCTTGGAAGGAACTGAGGAATGTCAATCCTTTCCAAAAAAGTCCCAGAGGCAGATACTTTCTGTAATGAGGAAATACAGAAGATGTTAATTTTGAGTAGCTTTGATCTACTTGGCCAAGGTTATCCTTTTAACCTGAGTATTTAGTACATGTTAACTCTCACTATCGTCTCCCTAACTTTGTACAAGAGTTACCTGTGGTACCGTATACTTTGACTTCAGCCTTCCCTCCTCCAGATGTGGCTTCCTCCTAGACAGAGGGCCCCAGGGAAGAAAAACCTGCCTTTTCCTCTTCTCCCTTCAACTGATAGTCCCTTTGTCTACTTTGGAGTCGTCCTCTTGTCACAATCCTGATAACTGATAACATTGCTCTTTGGGGGAGAATGTTGAGCACCAGAGCCTTGGAAAAGTTAGCTGAAACCCAGGGATGAAAACATGCAGTCAAAAAAAAAAAAAAACACAAAAAAAAAACCCAATAACAATAATAATAATGCCCCCAGGGGCCAGCACCCAGGAAAGACAAGGAAGACAAAAGACACAGTTCTGGTGGACAATGGAGGATTACCAAGAGGAGAAATCTGTAAGATACACGGGAGAGAACACTATGTGGCAGGAGATAGCGTGGATTGACATCCAGGGCACCAGGGTGTGAGATTCCATCACTCTACCCTGAAAGGTGCACAATTTAAAGTTTACAAATTATTTGTTTCTGGAATTTTCCATTTAATATTTTCAGACTGTGGTTGACCGCAGGTAACTGAAACCACAGAAAATGAAACCACAGATAAGGAGGAACTACTGTATTGGTATAACAACCAGTGAGGAAACAAATGTAAAGAAGTTCTTTCTATTGCACCAAGTTCAGAGCCTCACTGACCCTCCTAGGGTCTCTGTGGTTCATGCTGAGCTCTGATCCTGGAGACCAGTAGTTCTCATTTTACACAATACCATTCTACTCTATACTTCTGGGTTTCTCTCTCTCTCCTTCCTCTTTCTAAAATGCTAGCTGAAGGAAACTACTCCCCAAGCCCCAAATATGCACCGTATTTCCTATCTTTAGGTCTCTGTTCACTAATGACTACTTCCAACATCCAGCCCCATCATATCTTGTCTATCAAATCATACTCATAAAAATAGAAAAAAGAAAAAGGTCCTACCTGTTCTTTAAGTTCAGTCCAACTCCTTGAATGATGAACTGAACCAAGGCTGCTGAACCATCTCAATCATAGTCCAAAAACGTAGATTCCCAACATGGCCCTTGAAGAGATTATCACTGCAGTTTTTTTTTTTTTTTTTTTTTTTTTGATAGCCACATAAATTCACATAGTTTAGATTACCAAATATGTAAAGAAAAGATATGCTCTCATTTCCCATACCCATACTGCAAATTTCTTTTGTACATATAGCAGTTACTCAGAAATGACGAAGTCTTCCCCCTGAGCTACAAAGTCACACTGCCCTACCTGCCCTTCTACTCTTAGATTTCTATTTTCAGTTCTCTCTACCTGTCATATATTGATTTTTAGCACCTTTCTTGCTCTGTTTTATGTGACATAATCCTATAGGGAACCAAGTAGATGCTTCCAATTAGATTCATTATAAGTTCCCTTAAGAAGTGATTAGAAAGGTGGAGTCCCAAGAGACTGGTTCCCTCAGTAATATTAGCAGCATTTTGGGGGTGATTGCCAATACCAGACCAGATTTTACAAGCCACATTTACACATTTATCACTAAGGTATCCTTGGAAGTTTGCAAAACTGTGGGTGCAACTGAGCATAAATTTGTCTTACTGAAAGCCTTTATATGGTAATAATGAGAAAAGCAGAAATATGCATGCCTCACTGAAAGACAATTTAGGATGGTGGTTAATTATTGCTTGGACTCTGTAGTTAGACGGTGCTGGCTTTAAATTCCAATGCCAGCTATAGGACTTTGGGGAAATTACTTAACTTCCTTGGACCTCAGTTTTCTCATATGTAAAATAGGGGTAATAGGGTTTTTTTTTTTTTTCTTTTTTTCAGAACTAGGAATTAAACAGGGGTACTTTACCTCTGAGCTACATCCTCAGACCTCTTTCTTTTTTGTGCGCGTGTGGGTCCTATTTTGAAAGGATCTTCCCAAGTTTCTGGTTGGCTTCAAACTTGCAATCCTCCTGCCTCAGCCTCCTGAGTAGCTGGGTATAGTTTTCTCACCGAGCCTGACAACAGAGCTTCTGGAAGAGTTAAGTGAAACCAACACAATACTTGACAAGAATTCAAATAAATGGCTGCTATTATCAGTATCTCAGAAAGTGACATTCCGGTGAATCATGAAATGCCTCCCACTTCCAAAATCATGACCTTATAGTTGCTAACCAAACACCACCGGCTGTAGGAAAGATATAAAGAGGGGAAGAGAAGAACGAGAGAGAAGTTTTCATATTTTCAGTGGACTCTGGGTTTTCATTGTTGTTGAATTTTCTATATAAGTGTAATAGAGATAATATTTTGAAAATAGTTTTCTCTCTTTTTCTTTATAAATCTAACTAGCATAGCCTGAGGAATCTTTAATTAAAATAGAGGAAGTAAATGAAGTACTTCTTTCTGGTCCAGTGCTGGTAGGAAGCATAACAGAAGGTGAATAGTTCAGGCAGACACCTATATCCTGGTGATAAGTAACAGACAGACAGGAATGGTGGGAGCATGAGGTTAAAGGGATAATTCTGTAAACCGGGCCTACTGTGCTGCCCCCCACATGCTTTCTTTTAAAAAGCCATTTACCTGCAGCCCTGCCTGACTTAAGTCAATAGGATATGTTACATTTCTCAGAAACAGCCTGTTATCTGCAGGAGAAATGCAGCCTGCCAATAAGAAAACAAGTTACCTGAAAGGAGGCTACTTTTGTGACCTTTACACAGATCAAATTCCAAAACTCAGGGAGAGATGATAATTAGGAGCAAAGTGCCCTAACCATAAAATCTATAAGAACATGTTCCAATTAGAACCAGTTAGCAGGGGCCAGGGTGACACACAGTTGCCTTGGATCTTTACCCCATACCATGGGAACTTGGAAATCTGATGCAATCCTGCTGTCAATCCAAAGTCAAGAGATAGACCTGGGCAGGACCCTTTGGAAACTTCCCTGGGACCCCCAATAAAACTGGAGGGCAGGAGGGCACACCATCCTTCTCCTCTCTGAGAGGATCCAGTCTCCTTCATGAGTGTCCCTTTTTATCTTAATCCTTCTGATAAACTCATGCCTGCTACTCTGAGCAACATGTCTGAAATCTCTTCCATGAGCATAAGAACTAGTAATCAGGGACCACTGTGACTGCCTCAGTTCCACGGTGATCCCTAGCTCTGTAACAGTGGTTTTCCCCTTCCAGTCACAACCTGGAACAGGGCAGAAGGGGATATGGTACAGGGGAAAGCCAGATGCAGAAGATAAGGGGCCTTATGCCCCTGTCCTTGTTCAGAACTCTGAGAGGAGACTGTCATTTAAAATTGCTTACACTCAAGAATACAAGCAACAATAGGTGTTGGAGAGGATGTGGGGAAAAAGGTACACTCATACATTGCTGGTGGGACTGCGAATTAGTGCAGCCACTCTGGAAAGCAGTGTGGTGATTCCTTAGAAAACTTGGAATGGACCCACCATTTGACCCAGCTATCCCACTCCTTGGCCTATACCCAAAGGACTTAAAATCAGCATACTACAGAGATACAGCCATGTCAATGTTCATAGTGGCTCAATTCACAATAGCCAGACTGTGGAACCAACCTAGATGCCCTTCAATTGATGAATGGATAAAGAAACTGTGGTATATATATGCAATGGAATATTACTCAGCTATAAAGAATAATAAAATTATGGCATTTGCAGGCAAATGGATGAAATTGGAGACTATCATGTTAAATGAGATAAGCCAATCTCAAAAATCCAAAAGAGGAATGATTTCACTGATAAGCAGATGATGACACTTAATGGGGGGATGGAGGGGGACAAGAATGAAGGAAGGAGGGACTGTATAGAGGGAAAAGAGAGGTGGGAGGGGTGGGGAAAAGAGAGGTGGGGGGGGAGGAAAAAATAATGGAATGAATAAAACATCATTACTCTGTAAATATATGAATATGTAAATTGTATGCTGTTACTCCATGTACAAACAGAAACAACATGTATCCCATTTGTTTACAATAAAAATAAATTAAAAAAATAAAAAAGTATGAAAAAAAATAGCTTACACCAACCTAAATAAGGACGTTTGTGGGGAGACACAGTTCAGCAGAGAGAGGGCCTGTGTGCCCCCTCCCATGCTTGCCTTGTCTCTTAAGATTCATGGAAGGGCTCCAGAAATTCCTAGACTTGCTCCACTGTTGGCGACAGGGTAGGCAACCAAATTGGCAGCTTCAGGCCCTGCTACAATAAGGCCTCTGTAGTAAAGGCTAAGATAATCTTAACGCCATGACTGGAGTTTGTGTGCCCAGGCCAGGGACTGGAGGACCTGGTTGAGACTCTAGGCAGATGACAAGTGGGATGGGTCTAAATGAGCCAAGGAATATCACCACCCTTGGGGAAGTACCATTGCCAGGTTCCAGGAACCTGAGTAGATCAACCACCCCACAGCAGAGGCACATGACAGGACAAGGTCCATCTTACCTGTCACATGAGGTCCACAGGCCCAGGCATCATCTGGTAAAGATACAGGAAATGGACAGGGAGGAAAGGAAAGATGACTCCTCTACCCTCCATGGCAAAGAGTTAACTTTGCTGAAAAAACTTTGTTCTTACCTTCTGAGAAGTAATCTTTAAGCTCTTGGAATGTCCTTCCTAATACAACTGTCTGTTACCTGGAGACCTGAAGTTATGCCAGCCAGAGTTTGTGCTAACAACATGATTAGAGTGGGGTTTCGGACCACCCACTATCAGCTCTGGAGGGGCTGGAAATTAAGCATATCTGCTGGCAGTCACTTATATCTATTTGAATGAGCCCCAGTGAAAACCCTGGACATCAAGGCTCAGTTGGATTTCCCTAGCTGGCACTTTTTTGCTTGTATTGGCACACATCATTACCGGGAGGGGTTAACACTGTCCACAGCAACATCAGGAGTGGACAACCTGAAGCCTGGCACTTGGAACTCCCCTGGACTCTGTCCTATGTGCCTCTTCCCTTAGCCAACATTAATCTGTATTCTTCTTTTTGTAAAAGATAAATTCTGAGATGCCCTAATTTAAGGACTAGAGGATAGAAGGAAGGAGCTATAAGAGGCGTTAGAACATTAACAGTTATGGCCTAAACCAACAAAACACTGCATGTTCCTGAATGTATGTCACAACCTTGCCTTATAACCCCAGGAAGTTGACCATCAGGTTCCACTAAGGCTTACTAACAAACCTTCTAGACTAGTAATCCCAACTAATCCAGAAGCTATAAGCAATTTCTTTTTGGGGATTGTCCTCTTATCCCAAATTTTCCCTGCTTCCCATTATCCTACCACTCCTATCTACAGTCAGTATAGGCTCTATATAACAACTAACACTTTTCTTTCTGAAATTTTTATTATAAAGATGCATTGGGCTCTTTGTTCCCCAAGCATATTTCCAACTGCTCTCTTGCCTTGCTGCTTTTGGGTTCAGAATTTATCCACAATCCTTGTCCTTTTCTGGCTAGCATCTGTAACAGCTCAATAGACCCTTCTATTTCGGAAGAACCTGACTTAACAGCTATAATAAATCATAACTGCAAGTATTACAACTTTTCAGTGAGCTTCAGGAATCTTTTGGGAACTCTCGGAGACTTCTGAGACCTGTGTACTCCAGTTGGAGTGAACAGTGGGGAAGATCGCATCCATTGGAGCAAATCAGGGAGACTCATTGTTTCACTGAATTTGAGTGGCACTTTGCAAATATGTGCCCCTGCTACTCCAGCAAGAACTCCTTACCACTCCAAATAAGGGGAATCTAGCTTGGCAAGTCTTTTGACCTCAAAGGAAAGAAGGGCATGTGAGCATTCCCTTAAGCACTTTAAAGTTGTCATGTGAGAAAGAAACAGGAATTGGTATAGGTTTGAATTTTTAAAAAAAAATTAGAAAATAAATGACAAGGAAAAAATAACATTTGTGGAAAATACTGGATGACTGAAAATCTTCAATTATTCTAGAAAGAAAAATATTTAACATTAGGATTAGAGTCAAGGATAATGAGTATTCTGTTTTATGAAAATATGTAATAGTTCCTGCATTTTTTCATTATTAGTATTTAGTAATTTTGTGTTGTAATTGCTATGGACTAAATTATGTACTATGCTCCCCCACAAATTCATATGTCAGAGCTCTAATTCCCAGTGTGAATATGTTTGGAGATAGAGCCTTTAGGAGGTAGTTGAGATTAAATGAAGGGTAGCACCCTAGTTTGGTAGGAGTGGTGGCCTTATGAGGGGGAGGAAAAGAGAGAGAGAGAGAGAGAGAGAGAGAGAGAGAGAGAGAGAGAGAGAGAGAGATTTTGATGGATCTTGCTCTCTGCCATGTGAGAACAGAGCAAGATGGCAGTCACCTCCAAGCAAGGAAGAGAGGCATCACAGAAACCACTGCCAGACTTTGCCTTTGACTCTCCAGCTTCTAGAACTGTGAGAAAATAAAATCTCTATTGTTTAAGTTACCCCAATATGATATTTTGTTATGGAACCCTGGCAGACTACACTCATGATCTTTTAGCAATTTACTGACTTATTTCTTATCTGAGTAATATTACTTATAAACAATAAGGTATACACATGTACCTTAGTATATTTACAGATGCAAAGCAATAAGAGTAAAGGGCATTTCTGAACATAATTTTCAGTTGGGCTACCCGGTGATATCAGTTATTGCAGGGTTGAGTCAAAAGTTTCTTGTCTTAGGCGGAACAGAACATCAAGGGACTTGCAGATAGCAAACCACCATATGAAATAAAAACCACCAGGTTGGTGACTATTGATGAAACCATTGCTATAAAATACCTTCTGTATGCATATAAATATCTGAGCAATAGGGTTGGAATCTCACTATGATGAAAATTCTATCAGTTCAGGATTGTAAAGAAGATAGATGGCATTGGAGGAAATGAAATGATTTTCCTGCTATCTCCTAGAGCAGCACCATCTACTGGAACCCTCAAAATACAAGTCCTTCAACCCCAATGGAACTGAGCAGAAGTACTGGAACCCTCTAGTTGCTCTTTTCTGGACGCTAACATTCTTCTTCTTTCTTTCTGACATTGGCAGGCACTTCCTTCCTGTGCTCATAAATAAAGATGATCTATTTATATTTCGGTTTCCATTATGTTTCCTGAAGATTTGTTGCCCATATATAATGTATGTTAGGAGAATGAGTGCAAAGATCTTTTGGACTGGATATTTTTGTGGAATTTTCTTTGTTTGTTTGTTTGGTGCCAGTGATTAAAACCAGGGACATTCAACCATTGAGCTACATCCCTAGCCCTTTTTACTTTTCATTTTGAGACAGGGTCTTGCTAAGTTCCTTAGAGTCTCACTAAGTTGCTGGGGCTGGTTTTGAACTCGAAGTCCTCCAGCCTCACCCTCCCCAGCAGCTGAGATTATAGACATGTGCCACCACGCTAAGCTGTTGGGCTGTTTTTAATAAGAAAGGCAGGCAATGGTTTTTTGTTTTTGTTATTTTGTACTGGAAATTGAACCCGGGACATTTTTACCATTGAACCACATCCCCAACCTTTTTTTTTTTTTTTTTTTTTTTTTTTTTTGAGACAGGTTCTCTAAGTTTCCGAGGTAGATTTGAACTCATGGTCCTCCTATCTCAGCCTCTCAAGTCCCTGGGATAATAGGCATGAGCCACCATGCCTGTTTTTGTTTTTGTTTTTTGTTCTCCTTGTGCTGAATATTGAACCTAAGGTCTTACACGTGCTAGGCAAGTGCTCTACTGCTTAGCAACATCCCCAATCCCAAATGCTAGTTTTTAATTTTTCAGAATAGTGTGCAATACTCCTTAATTGAGCTCAGTACTTTCACAAAAAGTGTGTGTGTGTGTATGTGTGTGTGTGTGTGTATTGTCTAACTTGCCTAATTTCTTCTTTCTCTAACCCATTGACCAGACCTCTAAACTCCAAATCTTCCTTCCTCCTTGTGTCTCACCCTCACTTCTGTCTAGTTCTCCGGATTAATCCTGCCAGAGTCAGAGGATGTTTAACAATCTCCACACTTAATTCTGAATTTCTGTTTCAGCTCTTGCCTCTACCCCAGTTCTAGCCGATGAAGTTCTGCCTTATCTCTGAGCCCACATCCCATAGCTCAATCTCTAGTCGCCATAGTGAACTTTGCCCCTTTAACTTCGCCTCTTTCCCCTAATGCCTATACCCCTTTCTTGACTTTCAGTCCAGAGCCTCCATTTTCTGGAGCACTCATGGAGACAAATGTCAGGAAAAAGATCTGAATTAAAGAACGTGTCATGTTCACTGGGAGATGGTTGAAGAGTAAAGTCAGGGAGGATGTCCAACATCACAGCAGCCAACTGCTCAGATGGAGATCAATGGGTTGGAGCTTCATTAGGGTGTTCCTTTGCAATCAGCACCCATGGAATGGAAGAAAGGGAGCAGAGCAAAGTTCAACTTCAGTGCAGTCTCAAATAAAACCTCCGCTGATCCTGTGGGGAGTTCTAAAAACTGGATGAAACTTCAGAGGTCACTTGACTTTGGGCAAGAGGTCCCAACCTTTATACCCCTTGTCTATCAGTCTCTGGCTCTGGGCTTCCCTTGTGGGCTGTAATCTCAGGTCAGGAAGATTTTTTTCAGCTGAGACAATGCCCCAAGGGGGCTGACCTGGAAGCCTGTCCCAGCATTGAGGAGAATAAATCCTAAGGACACTTGGTCCTTCCTAAATTAGAACAAGTTTTTCCTGAAGAGACATCTGGGCAGTGCATCCCTGCTTTCCTCCAACTACACACTTCTGCTAGGAAGACCTCCATCTACTCTGCTTAGCATAGAACTCGCTTTTTATCTCACTCCCAATCTGAAAGTTACTCTAAATCCCAATCCTAAACATCAGAAGGATTAACCTCTGTCATGACTAGCAGCCCTAGAAGAAGTTAGACGTATAATGCTAAGCAGCAGAGGAGTAATGGGAGAGAACAAGTGGAAGGAAGTCAGAGGCAGCACTAGGAAGTGAAGCAGCCACCTCAGGCATCCCGGAGAGCTAGGGCCATGCAAGAGGCAGCGGCATGGAGAGAGCCAACTTGGAACAGGTAGAGGTGTAGACCCCCCTGCATCTGGGAAACAACTATCCCAGGAGAGAGCAGCCTGGGACAGGAACATTATAAAAACCAAGAAGAATAACAAAAGAGAAAACCAGACCAGTAAATATGTGACCAGAAACCATCCTCTTTGCTCCAGAGGATAAGGGTTTTCCCCAGTTCCCTTAAGAAAAAGGAAGAAAATTTCATAACTTCCTTTTTACACATATAATTTGCTGTTATATACCCTTAGTGAGAAGAAGGAAAGCTTCTACCAGAATCTCTTGCTTATTCCATATAAATCCTGGTAAATTGGACATATATCTCTCTCCTTACATCATGGGAAATCTGACAATTCCTTTGGGCACCTTTGTAAAGTCCAGAGTTAAAGGCCTTTTATAGTATAACCATAGTTCTGGTCCGGAGAGCTCACTCACTAATTCTTTCTGATATCTAGAGAAAACCTATTTTGTGGCCTCCCCATTACAGAAAAGCATATTAACTGGACTCTCCTCCTAGAGTAGAATGCACAAAACACAGGCAGAAGATGAAGGACCTAGGAATGAAATAACCATGAAGGATAATTTTTTTTTTTAATGAATTAAGCAATCAGAAAGGTCAACACTGGCCAGCATATGCAGCTGTAAACAAGCTTACCCTGCATAAATGGTTGAGAAAACAATTCAAATATTTGGCCTTTTGGGGTTATTTGGCCTTTTGGGGTTACCTTATATATATTATATATATAAATATATATATAAACACACACATATATATATACGTATATATAAAAAGATTTTGTAAATATTAAATTATTTATTTTAACTCTTTAAAATATGTATTATAGGAACTGTGGGTTTTGTTCAGTGGTAGACTGCAGGCTTAGCACACATGAGGTCTTGGGTTCAATCCCCAGTGCTAAAAGGAAAAAAAGTAGGGGGTGGATTATGTGCCAGGTACTATATGCTAGGTCCCAGGAAGAGCTTAGGGAACAAAAAAAACAGATGACTGTCACCATGGAGCCTACAGTGTGATAGAGGGGAAAAGGTGATAAATTGAAAAGAGGAATTTCAAGTATGTTGATGGAGATGATTACAACAGAGAAAAACAAAGGAAAGCCAGAACACTGAGGGAGAAGTAGGGTCAGTGTCAAATAGAAGGTGACACTGGAGCAAACACTTGCAGGAGCTAAGGTACTGAGCCATTCAGTTCACTCAAAGAGGAGTGTTCTGGCAGAAGAGACATGATGCAGAGACAGGGGAAGGAGCACACCTGTGTGTTGAGAGAAGCAAAAGGAGCAGAGAAGATGGAGAGGAAAAGAGTGTGAAGAATATGAGGAGCTCTGAGAGGCAACCAAGTGGGGAGTATGGATCAGAGGCTCAGTGAGCTCTTCATGGGACTCCAGCTCATAGCCAGGCTCTGAGCAGCTGTTCTGCAGCCCTGCTGCCCAGAGGGTGGCCATGGACCAGAGCATAAGCATCACCTGCACACTGGTTAGAAATGCAGAGCCCTGCCTCTTTATCATAAATGGGACGTTGACAAGATCCTCAGATGATTATAATAAAATTTTAAAAGCACTGGTTTAGAAACTGGCAGACCAACTAGGACTAGGTTCCCTTTTAGAGAGACACAGGAAGTCATTGGAGGGTTCTGAGCAGAGACATATCAATGAGAGTATAAAGAAAGAAGATGTAATATGTCAACCAAGAGATGGAGAGGGAAGAGCCCTTAAGTCTTCAGGAAAAGGAAATGCCATACATCACCCTGCTTATTAGACTAATTTAAGTACCAGAGACTCATTGGACTGAGTCTACAGAGCTTAGAAAAACTTCACTTGCTTTCGAAGCCTTCCTGAGGGAGAAGTTTGTGTGTGTGTGTGTGTGTGTGAAATTTCTTTTACTGTGGTAAAATACCCATAACACAAAACTTGCAATTTTAAAGTGTACAATTCAGTGACATTAAGTACATTCACAATATTGTGTAACCATTATCACTATCTTTTTCCAGAATATTTTCATGTCTCCAAACAGATTCTGTACCCATTAAACAGTATTTCCCATCCCCCAAATCCCTGGTAGCCACTGTACTGCTTTCGTCTCTATGAATTTGTCTATTCCAGGCACCCCATGTCAGTGGAGTCACTTTTGTTATTTTCTATCTGGCTTATTCCACTTAACATAGAAAGTAGCATTTTAAGAGACTTTTCAGGTTTAATCTACCTTTCCTCATTTTGCTGATGAAGATACTGAGGTTCAGTGGGAGGGAAGGACTTAACACAAGTGCCACAGGCACATCAAGATAGACACAGCACTGTGGCTTTCACACCTTTCTGATTGCAACCCAGTACAAAAACTATGTCCCTGGACACAGAGATACACACAACAAAACTAAAGTTTCACAGAACAACTTATGCTACTATGTGTGATATGATTGACTTTTCTTTCCTATTTCATTTTTTTTTAAATGCTGATTTAGATCCTCTAAACTGATTTCATACACCAGAAATTTGGAAAACACTGTGGGAAAAGTTACTTTAGAAAATGATGCCTTTGTGGGTCACTACCAAGGTTTTGGACACACTGTGACTCCACAGACTACACCTACTACAGCTAAGATATGTGAGGAAATACTTAATGATGCTACAGAAGAGAAAAAAAAAGAGCCTTTAGGTAAATCTGTGGACTCCTGAACAGTGTGCAGAAGCAAACTGCTACAACCATGTTATTCTAAGCCTGAGCCTGGTGTCCCTTGGCTCAGGATTTTGTGCTTGGGACAAGCCATGAATGATGGAAAATTTCAACATAAACACAGGTGAAAACCAAGTACAACTACAGGATTTATACATGTGAGTTTTGTATATCACAAATAATCAGTCTAAATTTCCTAGACTTAGACTTGATTTCTGAACACTAGAACATCAATACTCAAATGGTAGAAAATGACTACAGCTAAAATGCTCCTGATGTTACACTGCATTATCAAGAGGATGGACCTAAATGAGGAAAATTTAAAAATCAGTGCTTCCTACTACTGCTGCATGAATACAATGCTCTGGACAGAAAGCATAAATTCAGAAATTAGTGGAACTTAATCATAATCATGTGCCATATAAGCTTATCTAACAATTATTTCTCTACTTCCCAACTGAATGTCTTTCAATAAAGAAGAGTTTATCATTTAAAAAAAAAAAAAAAAAAAAAAAAAAAAAAAAAAAAAAAAGAAAATGATGCCTTTGGAAGCCAGGCATGGTGGCACATGTCTATAATCTCAGAGACTCCAGAGGCTGATGCAAGAGGATCGATGGTTGGAGGCCAAGCTGGGCACTTTAGTGAGGCCCTGTCTCAAAACAAAATAAAAGAGGCAAAGGGACAGGGGGTGTGCCATGACAGAAACGCTCTGGGTTCAATCCCCAGTACCACACACACACATACACACACAAACACACAGAATTATATCTTTAAGTTGGGTGTGGTGGCACTTGTCTGTAGTCCCAGGTACAAGGATTGCAAGTTTGAAGTTAGCCTCAACAAGGTAGCAAGGCCCTAAGAAACTTAAAGAGACCTTGTCTCAAAATACAATAATAAAAAAGATCTGAGGATATAGGTCAGTTGTAGTTTGCTAGGTTGTCTAACATGCATAAGGCCCTGGGTTCAATCCCAAATACCACAAAAAAAAAAAAAAAAAAAAGAAAGTGTACTTTCAACTGAGAGGGGTAAAGACTTTTGACATGCTCTTTTGACATGAGCATGAACAGTGTCTCTGCAATGATGACAATACCTACTATGTGAACTGTAAGGCTGTAAGGTATGTGGTCCCCAAAAAGCAGTTTGACATTGTCTTCCAGAGTTGATGAAAACATTCACATAAGGCACCCAGAGACTTAAACTAATATGAACACTTAAACAGATCTTAATTTGGATTTCTGAAGTGAAATACGTATGAAATATAATAATAACAATAAACACTAGCCAGGTGCAGTAGTGCACACCTGTAATCCCAGCAGCTTGGGAGTCTGAAGCAGGAGGATCACAAGTTCAAAGTCAGCCTCAGCAAATGAGTGAGGCACTAAGCAACTTAGCGAGACTCTGTCTCAAAATAAAAAAATGAAAGAAGGTTTGGGGATATGGAGATATGGCTCAGAGATTAAGCACCCCTGGATTCAATGCCTGGTATCAAAATTAATAAATAATAATTATTATTATAGTTAACACATGTTGGGGGCTATGCCGAGAAGACGGCGCCTGGATGGCGCCTGGCAGCTAGCCAGAGGTTGCTTTGATCACATGTGCAGTGAGGAGGTTGATTAACATAAGCACACCCAGGTGATTTGTCATTGGCCGAATCCAATTAATTCCACTCGCACAACGGCGTGCACAGGTGTTCCTGATCGTGCCTGCGCGTTTTTTTTGACCTTTACCATGATTGGGCAGCTAGCTCCTCGCCTAATCTTTGCATAATTGGCCTCAGCCCTACCCTTCACCTCCTGGAGGGGATATAAGCCGGCTCTCCTCGAGTGCGGGTGTTCGAAGTTCGAGGCCTCAGGTTGGAGGTTGGAGGTTCCAGGTTCTAGGCGCCAGAGACCCCGGGTTTCCTGAATCTACAATAAACCGTTCTGAATTCAGAAGCCTGGCTATTCGTTTGTCTCCCTTGCCAAATTGACTCCGCTGCACGGCGTCAAACACACAGTTATGTTTATTCTGTGTGTTACTCATAACTCTGAGGAAGATACTATTATTTAATCCCTATTTCATGGATGAGGAAATCAGTAAACAATATAGAATATAGGCAATATAAAATCTCAAAAATGTCATAGTCAGCTTGGCAGGAGTACTCCCTGCTCTCTGACTAAAGTCCCAGCAGAGGCAGGACTTATAGTGGCCCTAGCTCCTCCAATTCCTATGTCCCCCAAGACACTGGGGAAATCAGTCACCTGCAAACACATTTCAATTGGCCTCAAAGAGGGGTTGTTGCTCTCTCCTCAGGAAAGAGTACAAACAAGAGAGTTGGGCAACCCATCTTTGCCCTGCCTCTTTCCTCCTTTTTCACCAAGTACATCCCTTTGGGGTTCTGCACAACCATCTCCTGGATTCCTCTGACCACTGCTTGTCTAAGAGGTTATCTTTTCAAAGTTATTGGGAAAGGGAAAGCCCATTGACTGGCAGTGAAATGTTTTAGGAATCTGCACCCCTTTACAAGATACTGTATCATAAAATGAATGTTTGTTGAGTCCTTTTGCTCTTCACTTCTTACTGGGGATGGGAGGGGAAGATCCCGTATGGGGGAAATGCCTTTGATTTCTCCTCTATAACAATGGTATAATTCCAAATCTATAGACCATCACACAATTTTATTGATTATTTTCCACCTTTTCTACCCTGTCAGAAGACACATTAAATACTTTTGAAACTTCATTCTTCAGTCCTGGGAGTTGTTACAAATTAATTGGTACATGTGTTGAGACAAATTACATGCTTTAAAATCTGTCACTAACATCAGTTTTGCATAACAAAAGCACTCAACAACCATTACAGTGGTGTTTCTTTTGTTGGTGGCAGAAATAATGTGTGAGAAACTATGCTAATTCAGAAGCAATTTTTGAGTTTCATGACTACATGAAAAAGTTAAGAATAGTTCAGTAGGTAATGTTTGGAGGAGACAATTATTGGTAGACATTTTTTTGTTGATTTAGTGTATCTTGACAGACTGGTCTGACTGAAATGAATTCAACATTAGACACAATATTTTATATCTATATGTCATCATAATAGCAAAGTACACAGGTCACTTTATTGACGCCTTTGGATTTTAAAAATAAGGATTGCTATTCTGATGACTACCATTTCATTATTGCCTGCCCTGCTTTGTCAAATTAAAAAATATAATAGCTACATTTATTCCCATTTTATACCATGATAGTCATCAAAATGTTGCAGTTGGTCATAGAATATTAAAAAGAAGTAATTTTTGTGAGTTATATAACACAGCAAGAACCTCCAAGGAGAAAGTTAATACTTTCATGGAGTTCTCCAAACCTGATTTGACACACCTCAGCATCAATGCTTGGACCATTCCCACTCAGTTCCATGTTCATTGCTACATGCACCTCATTTCATCCTCTGCAGATTTCAACAGTCTATGTGTGTGGGAAGAAACATGTTAAAAGTATCACTTGTGGGCTGGGGTTGTGGCTCAGTAGTACAGCATTCACTGAGCATGTATGAGGCACTGGGTTCTATCATCAGCACGATATATAAATAAAATAAAGGTGTTGAGTCCACCTACAACTAAAAATATTTTTTTAAAAGTACCACTTGTCTTCAACAAAGTATTTAGCTTATAAGCATCAGAAATCTTACTTAAACTAGTTACCTCCAGTTCTTTGCATTTATCTCATTCTAACAAAATTTTGCATTTGCTTTGCATAACTGTCTCTGCCATTGGACTATAAGAGACTTGTCATTTTTTCTCACTAATCTATTTCTAGTCTCAACATAGTACCTGGCACATAGTAAGTACTCACTAAAATACATACACAGTTGTCCCTCAGTATTCTGGGAGATTAGTTCCAGGACCCCCTCAAAATCTGCTGATGCTCAAATCCCTTATATAAAATGGTATAGTGCATGCATATAACTTGTTCATGTGCTTCCATATACTTTAAATCATCTCTAGATTACTTAAAATAGCTAAACAATGTAAATGCTATATAAATAGTTATTATATTTATTGTTAAAGGAAAATGATAAAAAGTCTGTACATGTTTAGTACAAATGTAATTATTTTATATAATTATGTAATTATTTTTTACAGTACTAAATATTGACCCCAGGATTGCTCTACCTCTGAGCTACATCCCCAGCCATGTCTAATTTTTACTTTGAGACAAGAGCTCACTAAGCTGCTGATGCTGGCCTCCAACTTGTGATTCTTCTGCCTCAGCCTCCAGAGTTGTTGGGATTATAGGAGTGCATCATCATGCCCTGTGAATGCAATATTCTTAAAATTTTTGAACTTTGTGGAACCCATGGTTGTGGAACCCACAGGTAAGAAGGGCTGACTATGTGTATATAATATAGCTATATATACACACACATAAGCACATACATTTAAGTGAGTATATTCTCATATATTCTATGAGACTATAGGTGTGAGTATATTCTCAATGTTCTCTCTCTATATATTTATATATGTACAAAATAACTTACAGAATCAAAAGTATAATAAAAGCAGTCATTAAACTTTTGAAATAATAATCTATTTAAATATTTAATTTTTCATTGTTCCTGGTTATATTAATAGATATGACTGTTCATCAGCCCTGACTGCTGAAGAATTGATCAGTTACTTCAGATCATCCATAAAAAAGATACTTTTTCAGCTCACAAAATCTCTCCCCATTGTCCTCAAGAGACAGAACTTTATAGCATACTTTTCTTTTGGTTTGAAAAATATAACTTCAAAAATGCTTTGCAAGGAGTTAAGATCATCAATGAGAAATTCATAGAGATTTCTTGGAAATGTTATGGGCCAGCTCCTAGAAAAATGTCTCTAAGACAGTCAGTATAAAAGTCATTTTCCATTACCACGAGACACTGAAAGTCTGGCATTTATTTTATCTGAACCAAACCCCTGCTTTAGATTGCTATCTTGAAATGCCATTCCGGGCTGAGCGGATTTATTGCAGCATGTATAAAATAGAATCAAGAGTCCATGGCTGCATTTACAGTAGTTACTGGCATGAAGGTTTCCAGTACTCAGACAGAGTGCATTTAACAGTATGATTTAGTAAAGTAACTGGAAGATAAACATGTTTTCTATTTGTTTTATAATAATGTTTTATTAGAAAATTAATACATGTACATTATTGAAAATTGAAAATTGCAAAAAATACGAGGAAGAGAATAAAAATTGCTGGTAATCCTACAACTGAGAGAAAAATCACCATTAGTTTATTAGGTTATTTGTTTTCAGATTTTTGTATTGTGAAGTTACTGAAATTTGATTTGAAATTGTGACCTATAAAATGTCAATTTCATATGGTTTGCCCAAATATATATAAATAATATTGAGCCTGTATTATTTTATGTACTGAAGAGCATACTAAAAATCATTTTATGGTTAGCTTTTCTCATTGAACATTATAATGTAAATATTTGCTCATAATATAAAAACTTTTGAACATTATTATAAATGACTATTATATTCCAATTTAATGTGGTACCGAATTTTACCTGATGATTTCTCTAATATTGGACATATCAGTTGTTTCCAATTTGTCACCCTTACAAATAATACTCTGATAAATTGGGAGGGTTGTGCACACCTTTAATCTCAGTGAGATGGTAGGCTGAGGCAGGAGCATCATAGGTTTGAAGCCAGCCTGGATAACTTAGAGAGATCCTATCTCAAAGTGAAAAGGAAAAAGGGCTGGGGATGTAACTCAGTGAGTGAGGCCCTAGTTTCAATTCCCAGTACTGCAGGAAAAAAAAGCAGCAAGTTTCATAACCATTAAAATTTCTTGTTGATGTGAAAAAAAGGAACCCAAGAAGCACAGGCTGAAAAAGAACTTGTAGACCAGCTAATGGCATTGTGTGTGGCTAGGTCAGGTCACAGTGGGTATAGATGCTGATTAGGGATTGAGAACCAAGCAGGTCCTACTGTCAAGAGCAGGCAGTGGAAAGATGGTGGAATGAGACAGACATCATTACCCTATGAACGTGTATGATTACATGAATGGTGTGACTTTACATCTTGCACAACCAGAGAAATGAAAAGTTTTACTCCATTTGTGTACAATGAATCAAAATGTATTCTGTTGTTATGTATAACTAATTAGAACAAACAATAAAATAAAAATAAAAAAGAGCAGTCAGTGTCATGCTAAGGATCAACCTGAAGCAGACTGGCAGTGCTAGGAAAGGACTGGCCCAGGGGGAGGGTCATGCTGGTGTTGAGAGCTGGGACAAAATCAAGTCTTAGTTTTCTCAGTAATCTACAACTATTGTGTTGGCCTAGGGGAATCTGTAGTAAACAAAAAAGGCCAACATTCCACCCTTTGAGGGATTTTATTCTAGTGGGAGAACATAGACAATAAACAACTAAAATAATATGTGTGTAAGTGATATTATGTAGTAGAAGGTGGTAAGTGCTTTGCGAAAAAAGAGCTGGCTAATGGGAATGGCAGGTGTGGGTAACAACTGGAAGGTTTACCATATTAAATGGAGTTAGTAAGGGTAGGCCTTCCTCAAAAGTGACATTGAGTCAGGACTTGAGGGAGGTAAGGGAGAGGGTATTCTAGGCAGAAAACCTGTAAGTGGGAAGATCCCAATATGAAAGTATGTCTGTTTTTTAGGAAAAACAGGGAAACTAGAGCAGAGTGAGGGAGGGAGAAGGGGTTAGGAAATTAAGGGCAGGAAGATAAATAAGGGGCAGTTGGTGGAGAGCCCAGGAGGCCATTATAACGGTGAATATTGATAAACCAGTATCTCAAAATATGTTCTACAATTGTGTGCTAATACGTATTCTGCAAGAGGGCATTCCTTCACTCATGCCCAGGCTGCTCAAATGGAATGTAGTAATGTGCTCCTGAATTCTGCCACTTAGTTACCCCTGGAGGTCTTTTTTCCCTGTGATGGGCAAAGGGATTTGAGGAAATAAGCAGGATGTGAAAGGGATGCTCAGGTCCTTCCTGGGTGTTTGCTTTAGAGGATTTGGAGCAGTATTGTAAGACTCTGTATCCTGGGTTCAGGCCTCATGGTCCTACTCCCTCCACCCTTTCAAGGACATAACTGGGCCTCCCTTCCATTCTTTGCGGGGTGGGGGAATGTGACTCTCCTGCAGACCCCAACACAGAAAGACTTGGCATAGGAGGGAAGGCCTGATTATCCAAAACATAACTGAAACCAAAGCTCTGGCAACCTTTCCTCTCAGAGGAGCCACTGAATGATCACAAAAGCACTCACAATAAGGAAGAGGGGTGGGTGGGATTGAGGACTGTGATTACTCAGGACCTCTGTATGAGTATGTCTGATTTCAAAATTCTCCAGCTTTGGAGGCAAAAGCAAAAGCATTTATTTATATTTTAAGATCTGAAGGACTGAAAATATGCTTTTAAGAGCTGTTTAGAGCTTTATCATTTAAAAACCTTCATCTCAGACTTCTTATTTTTAAACATAGTTACTCTCTTTATGAAAACCCAAAGCTTCCTTTATTTACATTTCTGGAATGTTGAAACATTAAAATAGGTATTTATAACTGTCACTGTGTACCTACTTTCAAATCACGGGAATATATATATATATATATATATATGAAGTATAATAAATTATAACTCTTACTAGTTCAAGAAAATATCAGAAAACTCTGCCAAGAGGTCAAGGTCAAATAAATCAGAGACACCTAGCTAGAATTAAGCCACTTATTTTAATCCAGGGCCTCCACACCTGCCAGTCAAATGGTCTACCACTGGGCTACATCCCCACCCAGAATTAAGTCATTTTGAGGAACTACTCTTTCTGACTGTTTTCGTATCAGTCACTTGGACAGCTATATCTGTGCTACTGTGACCAATTGACCAACTTTAGACCCTAAGCCCCAGAGTCCCCTTCCAGATGAGACCCCAGATTGTACCAGGTACTTCAGGCACAATGCCCACTATCCTCACCACATCCTTGTGATCAGCAGCTGCAGAGAGACAAGCCTGAAGTCACCTGGATGCTCTTCTAATAGGTTTCCCTGTTGAAGACCAAAGATTTCCCTCTCTGGAACATGATTTCCTCAGTCTTTTCTTCTCATGCTTCTAATTGCTGAAACTATAAATGCTAGGGGTAGGCCTTTGATTTGTTTCCACCATGACCACATACAGCCAATAAATCAGCTAATGCCAGCAGCTGCACTTCCAAAAGATGCCATGACTATCCTCTTCCTTCTCTACTATTCCATCCTGTTTCAGTTCTTACCTCATCTGGCTTGTTGCTATCATAGCTCCTAAATGGTCTCCAGGCCATTTAGGAGAGTTTGTGCTCCTAAAGGCATTCAAAATGGTTTTAAAAGTCATTTTAAAAACTGTTTTCACACCTCAGTGTGAAATCCTCTGCATCTCTCATTGCACCAAAATAAAACCCAAACTCCTTTCCTTGGTCTAGGAGAGGCTCTTATTCACTTTTTTCACTTCATCTTCACCCCTGGCTCCTACACTCCAGTCACTAGATCTTCCTGTTGTTTCCTGAACCCACTCAATTTGTTCCAGTCTTGGTATTAGGTATCTCTTTTCCCTGCACTGCTTATCCTCTCAGGGCTAACCCCTTATCGTTCAGTTCTCAATTTAAATACTTCCTCCTCACAGAGGCTTTCTTTGACCCCTCAATCTAAAGTAGCCCCCATCAATCAGTTTGCATTCTTTTTCAACTTGCAAAAGGATACTCTTTTTACTTATTATTATTATTTTTTTGCATAATTGTTTCCCACCAATGCCCAGTGTGTGAATTCCACAGGAGCAGGAGTTTTGACCATGTAATTTTCTACTACATCCCAGCATCTGAACTATGCTTCGCAAGTAAAGGGCACACCATAAATATTTAGTGAATGAATACAGTTTTCTCCTGGAAGGACTGTTTTCTATCTAAGAGTCTGGCATGCATTGGTTATTTTTCTATCCAGTCCATATCTCTGGACAGCTTGTCTCTTCATGGTCACTCACCTGGTGTATCTACATGCCCCATCATCTCCAAGAAGCCAGTTACAGGAGGGGACTGGAAGAACCAGCACATATATAATAGTGCCAGCCTCTCAAATCTCATGCCCTCTGCATTCATTATCTTTTCACTTATTAGAATACTTTACACTTATATGTTCTTCCAAGAGTATATCCATGTCTTTCCTGATGCAGTTTCTATACAATAGAGGGGAAGACATATTTTTTCTTTCTCACTAAGAAACATAAAGGTATCACTGAAATGATTTTGGAAATAGTCAATGCTATTTTAAACATGGAAAATTAAAATTCAAGGCCACATAATCAAGCTACCTAATGGAACCTTGGACTTTAGAACAGTTAACAGATAAAGTGAGGTTCTAAAAACTCAACTATAAACAGAGGCTACTTCTATTTTATAGGCACTATCTTTCAGGAACATTCTGTTATTGATATATCCCCCCACTTTATTTAGATTATTAGTAATTTAGTATCTTTTTGTTATAATAATAGTACATATTTATTGCAAAATATTTGGAAACAGATGCAGTCATGATTCTTCTGGATTATAGCAAAGCATTAAAATACTGCTGAGGAACATGTGATATGAGACAATATTGCCCCCTACAGGTTCTTTATGTACTGCAGGCAGATGGGCCACCCAAGTACCAGAGAATGTCCCACACCTGTCACACGCCTTGGTGAAGGCTTATGGACTCTAAGATCTGTTCTTTGGTTTTAAGGGGAGTTGGGAGCCCTTTGAGTGGAACTTGGTCCTGCTCTGCAGAGGGCTTCATTCCGGAACAGAGCTGCCTGAGCCGTTTCAAGTTCCTCCAGTAGGCTGAAAAGGAGGGAGAGACAGATCCTGAAAGAAAACATCACAGGTGAGGATTGAGTCTGCAGTCCTCAAGACGATAGTTAGAGGCAGCAGTGTTAGGTCATCCCCTGTCCAACCACACCTTGTCTTGTCATTCCTCACCTTGTTCTGTAAAAGACTGAAGGAAAGGTGGCACCAGGACCACCAGAGAAGCAGTGGGAGCTCTTCTGCTGAGCAGGGTGAAAGAGAGCATTAGAGGTCAGTGGTTCTGAGGAGGATTCCAGAAACACAAGCTGCACGTTGGGAATAGTACAGCACAATGGTCAACAGAGGGGCAGGAAAAGGGACCCTCAGATAAGATCATAGGAGGCTTTGGTTTATAAGACTTGTGGCTCTACTCCTTCAAGGAAAAAACTAGGGAAGGGGCAGTCTGGACAAGACTAGACATTTACAATAATAGAGGTAGTGGGACCTCTGAGCACTATTTATGAATAACTCTAAGTTTGATGTTGCTACTCATTCCTTAGTGACAGCAGGAAATACTTTACACAGCAAGGTAGAAGAAAGAAAAGCCTATCTATAATCTAACCATAGCAAGACAACCACTTTTTATCATTTTGACATATTTCCTTATAATCTTCATATGTATGCTTTATACTATATATACAATTTCATTTCCTTTCTCATTTATAAGCACTTCTTGATATTAAAAATACCTTTAAATCTGGAAAAGAGTTAGACATATTTTTAAATAAAGTTAATACTTACCATATGACCCAGGAATCATTTTTACATATTTACCCCAGTGAAAGGAATTTTTTTGCACAAGTTCTTGAACATGAATGTTTACAGCAACTCTGTTCATCATTAAATGTTGGAAACAACCCAAATATTCTTTAGTGGGTGAAAGAATAAACAATGGTATATCCATACAATACTATTCAGCGATAAAATGGAATGGATTTTCGATAAATGTAATAGCATGGATGAATCTCAAAGGCACTAGGTTAAAAGAAGCCATCTTAAAAGATCACATACTGATGAGTCCATTTATATGACATTCCTGAGAAGGCAAAATGTAGGTATGGAAAACAGAACAATAGTTATCAGGACTTAGGGATAGGGTATGACTATCAAGGTATAGCATGGAGAAGTATTTTGGGTGATAGAACTGTTTTCTATTTTTACATTCTTGGTGGATATGTAAAATCTATAGAAGCACTAAAATTTATAGAATCTATACACAAAATATTTTTATATTTAATTTAAAAATGAAATTTGAAAATATAGGCTTAAGATACCCTAAGGCATAATTTAAAATAACTTTTTAGGACTGCAGATGTAGCTCAGTGGTAGAGGGTTCACCCAGAATGCTCAAGGCTCTCACTTTGATCCACAGCCCTGCAAATAATAATCATAACTTTAAATAAACATTCCATCCCATAATTTACTCACACCTTCCCCTGATGAAGAACTGTTGGATTGCTCCTAACCTGTACAAATAAAGCTGTATTGAAAACTTTTGGGGCAAAAATCTGTTCACATTTAAGATTTCATAGTTAGGGTTGAATCCCAAAAGTGGAATTACTGAGATGATGGGTCTGAATATTTTTAGAGCTTTTGACATCTGCTGCTAAATTGCTTTCCATTCAGGGTTATGACAACTGCCCATCCCAACAGCAGTGTCTGAGGTTAAGTGGTTTGGGTATTTTTAAGAATGTGCAATTAGAAGAGATATTCAGGGTTGGTTGGGAAATCATCAGAGGGAACAAAGAGAGGCAGAGGTGGAGGGTATCTAGGCCAGGAGCAAAACTAGAACTTCAGACCTGAGGATTATCAGCCTTAAGTTTTTGCATTTTTATACTAACTCCAATTTTGGTCCTTACCTTTTTCTTTTAGAATCGATTTTCATTCTTTCTTTTGTCCCTAATGCAAGAGCAAAACTAAGCTACCAAAATAGTAAGGCTAGTGTATGGAATTAACTGTGAAATCTTTTCAAAACCATCAGTCATGTGAAAGACACTCTGATAGCCACTGAGCAAGATGGCAAAGACCCATTAGCACTGTCTCAGCCCTCAGGGAACTTACAATGCAATAGGCAGAGGCAAAGTTAATATTACTTCTCTGTTCAACACTTTTATCCCCCTAACTTACTAATAATGAAAAGGGAAACAATAACACCGATAGGTTCTGCTTAGCTACTTGAAGAATGAGCTACCATTCCAAATTCAATTAAAAATTGCATCCAATTCCATCCAAATGCAATTAATCAAGGAACAGTTTACACAAGATGTGAAATGAAACCATGCCTTGCAGGATGGGTGTATTCAATTAAATGCATGCCAGGTAGGGAAATGGCAAGTGCACAGGAGAGAGCCTTTTCTAAGGAAAACAGAACTGTGACTGTTTCCCCTGGATGACCTTGTATGAAACTAAACAAACAGCATTTGAAAACTTGTCTGTGATGAATGGAAACTGACTCAACAGCCCATTTCTATGCATTGACTTTCTGGAGGACATGGAATGGCCTATTCCCCAAAGCAGTGTTCCTCTTGCAGAGATAGAGATATCATGTATAATAAATTGGGAAAACTTGTGAAATGAAACATCTGTTCTGCCTGCTTAAGCACCGAGGCACTCTCAATATATGAATTTCCACTCCACATTGTAGGTGATGCAATGATGAGTTGAGAATGAGTTTGTAAGGTTCATCTCTTTCAAGTAAAATGGTTCATCGTGTCTCTCCAACCTTTATAATAATGACTTTGGAACATTTTAGATAGAAAATTGAAAGAGACAGGAGGGAAGAATGATGACAGAACTGAAGAAGAATCAAAAAGAGTTGATACAGCTTGAGAAATAGATTTTAATGTGTAGTCAACCATGCTTTCAACTAATTTAAGCAAATAAAGCTATTATACTGTATGCATGGTGTTTATTTTTCTACAAATCTACGTAGAATGAAAGGAACATTGTGAAATGCAAATCTCTTCTATATTTAGGATCTGAGCAATTGCAAAGATGTTTGAGAAAACAAAATGTGGATATTCTTTTATTGAACATTTTTAGAACAGAATGCTACTTTTCCCCCCTGCAATAAACATTTGATTCTTTCTGGTTGCTCTCCATTTACTCTATTAGAGGCAGCCATGTATCGTTTTCTAATGTGGTTTTGGTTTTCAATCTAAACTACTCTCCACATGTACTCTACTTGATAATATACACTACAAACTCATTGGTTCCCCCAGGTGGCCAGGTATGAAATGTGTTGAGATCAGTTTTAGGAACCAGATTTTTCTCCTTACTGTAGGTTGTATAATATTGGTACTAAGGCTATATCTTACAGATCTCAATACTCCTTTCAAAGTATTATTTTATTTGAACTTGACCAGAAATTGGAGATAGGTTGCAATTAATTGTATCCACCATTCTATACAGGGGGAAATTAAGGATATAAAAATTATTTTCCCAAGGTTATTCAAAGAGCTCAGACAAGACACTACTTCTGCTGTTAATTTGTTTTTCAATTATATTACATATTCCATGCTTGCATATAATCAGGCAGGTTGTTTTTTTCCTGAAAAATTCTCAGGAGAAATGTTCCCTAGTCCCAAACCTTTTAGACCTTGTGTAATTTCTGCTTAAACCTCTCCCATTTCTTCTTCTTGGCAGCCATATGGAATCTGCAGTGTGAAGGCTTGTGATGTTGAAGATGGGCAGTACTTCCCCAAAGTCACTTCTTGCAGTGACTCAAAGGACACTCCAGCAACCATTGCATCAAGAAGCGAATCGTAAGTGGGAAGAGGCATGGAACCCAAGTACCACTATGTGAGTAGTGAGTGACCTTGTGGAGTCCTAGATGGCAAGAAAAAATAGCAAGAGTCACAACCCAGGTCCAGGGTGGACTGGTCCAGCCATGTGTGCAGTGGTCAGAGGGGAGGTTTTAGCCAGCAGTGGATCAGAGTGGGTCAGTGCTGGAGCCAAGTGGCCATTGGAACAATAGAGAAACAGTGATGCCATGTCCCAGGTAGAGGAGTGGGAGAGTCTGCACATGAGGGCTCAGTCATCTCATCTGATCCTGGTACTGCCCTCACCCTGACTCTTCTTAGGATTCTCAGGTAAGAGAGGAAAGGCATGTGTGTGGGATAGAAGGGAGAAGAAAGGAAAAAACACAGGTGGAGCTTACATAAAAAGCATATTCAATGAGGAATTGCCAGGAAGAAAAGAACTAGACCTTCCCTTTCTTTGACATAATTTCAAATAATCACCGTTATTAAGACCGTTTTTCTCCTTGGAGATGTTGAGGGGGAAGAAAAGTCAGTTCAATACCTGTCTACCCTCATGGATATATAGATGCTCCCTCAAGACACTAGCTATGTGATTGGAGGGGTGTTCGGGCCTTGCATTAGGTAGGGTGGCCACTAATAAGCAAATGAGCTTTGGTCCTAATTGATAAGGTGAACTGATGCAGTTCCTCAAATTTGATAAGGCCTGGGTGATGCTTCTGAGACTTTAATGTGCCTGAGAATCACCTGAGGAGTCTGATTCAGTGGGTTTGAAGTGAAGCCTAAGGTTCTGCATTTCTAAGAATTTATAGGTAATGTTATGATGCTAGTCCATAGATTACTGAAACAGCGAGGAGCTCAGAGCTCTTCAGATTATGTTGTTTAAGTGCTTTTGCACTCTGACGTTTTTCTTCTTAACCTCTAGAAACGTTTTTACTTAATATTTTACATATTAATTATTCTTTAGGTTCATGGTTTTAATAACTGTAAATTTTTAGTTACTTTATTTATTTTTATTTATTTATTTTTTTTGCGGTGCTGGGGATCGAACCCAGGGCCTTGTGCTTGCAAGGCAAGCACTCTACCGACTGAGCTATCTCCCCAGCCCTAGTTACTTTAACATGTAGAAATTTATTTGATCATACACTTTTCATTAGAAAAAAAAATTGTTTTTGGTACTGGAGATTGAACCCAGGGGTGCTTAATCACTGTTCCACAACCCCAGCCCTTTTGTTTTTTTTATTTTGAGACAGGGTCTCTTTGGGCCTCACTGAGTTGCTGATGCTGGCTTTAAACTTGCAATCCTCCTGCCTCAGCCTCCTGAGTTGCTGGAATTACAAGTGTGTGCCCCCATGTCCGACTGAAATCTTAAATGCTTCCTGCTTTCAGCTATCACAAATTATGCTACCATGAGCACCCCTATTCATAAATCTTTGTTTTCTCTGTACCAATCTTGCATCTCATCAGGACTAGGAAGCTTAACAAGAGAAAGATATATTTAAAAAATTGAAAATATAGAAACAAATATTGACTGAGCCTATAACGTCTGTATCCAAGGCATTGGGTGATGGAAATTATGGAATAGAGAAGAGTTTTCCTTTCACATTTGCTATAATGTGTACTTATTAACTGTGCCATAAAATCTTAAGTTTGAATGCGGCTGGGATTTCTCCATAAAATGTATTGTGATTAGGGATTGTGTTTCAATGTTCATAATGAACTTTATAAAAAAAAACACAAGTCATACAATAATACTAAACATTAAAAATTATAGGCCATCTCCTAAGCAATTGAATAAATTTGTCATACACACTGAATATAAAAACTACCAAATTATAACTTTGCACAAAAATTAATAAACTGTATCAAACATGAAATAGTTAATAAGTCTGCTTCTCTGGTTTACTATGTCCTTAGATCCTGGCTCTAATTAAGTGACATCAACCCAAATGGTATCTTTGAATAAAAAAGGCACTTGCTTCAATACTCCTTCAAATGGACTGAAACTTATGTATATTGATTTTGTCAGCAAGACACCCCACTCCCATCTGTTAGAAAATTGTAGCGATAAAAATGCAATGGCGGGGGGATCCAAGATGGCGGTGCAGAGGGAGGCTGCATTCCTTGTCGCTCCGCAACGCCAGATTCAAGCCAGAGGATATCTGTTTCTTGGTGAGGCAGTTTTTGCTGCTTATCGATCCCCTGCTCTTTACCCCATTTGTCTGCTGTGATCACCTGCAATCTGCCAGCATATCGACGCCTTTTTTGAGAGCAGATTGCTCACTGTCAGGTGTCTATCATCCGCCATTTGCCTGCCTCTCGCCTGTCCATCGCCTGCCTTACCCCTATCCATCACCCAACGCTTGAGGTTCACCTCCCAGTCGTCAGACAGCTGCCAGCAGATTGACTGCAGACCGCCAGTGGAGAACCAGCTGCCTGCTGCCGCCTGGAAGTTCACTGTTACAGTACCTGCAGGTTTGATTACATGTGGCTGCCGCCATTTTGAGACAAAAGCCAGGCCCTGTAGGACCCCTGGCCAGACTGACTGAGTCCCATCTCCAGGATCCCTCAGCCCAACCGATCACTCCCTGCCTCTGGGGCCCTCACATCAACTGACTGCTCCCTGCTGCCAGGACCACCAGACCAACTGATTGCACCCTATCACTGGAACCCCAGACCGATGGATTGCACCCGGCCTCCACGATCCCACAACCACACCAAACACACCCAACCTCCAGGACCCCTGCCTGACCAGGGCCACACCCTGAGCTGCAGCTCCCCCTTTGCCAACACATTTCGAACCCAGATTGGCCATCTTGGATAATCCTGGAAGCCATAACTCCAATCTTTGGGTGGGGCAAATCCCATCCTGAGACGCCTGCTGGAGGCTTGAAGCTCATTGTCAGGTACCTCTGATACATCAGGCTACTGAACACTGGGAGGTTTCATTAGTATATGACTATTATACAGTAGATTTTCTTTTTTCTCCTTTTTAAAAAAAATATTTAAGTTTTTATTTCTTTATGTTTCTTGCTCTCTTTTCCTTCTGTTTACCTGTTCCCTCAGAGTCGCTTTCTCCCTTATTTACATGATGTTATTGTCCCCATAGGGGCTATTTGGTCTAGGATTGCATAGTGTCTGATTTGGGCACTGCTAATATTGATCTCCCCTTAAAGAAAGGGTTTTGGACACCTATAGGGCCACTATAAGCCTATAGGGGGAAATCTGCAATACCCCAGATCTGCAGCACTACAGGGGAAGATACATGAACAACATGAAAAAACAAGGGAAGAAAATGATCCAAACAAATCTAGATTCTATAGTAATAGAATCCAATGACAGTATGTTAGAAGAAATGTCAGAAAAGGACTTCAGATTATACATGATTAAGATGATTCACGAAGCAAAGGATGAGATAAGAGAGCAAATGCAGGCAATGAATGATAATACCAATAAGCTGGAAGAGCACCTGCAGGAAGCAAAAGATCATTTCAACAAAGAGACAGAGATTCTCAAAAAAAAAAAAAAACCAAACAGAAATCCTTGAAATGAAGGAGACAATAAACCAAATAAAACACTCAATGGAAAGCATCACCAACAGACTAGACCACTTGGAAGACAGAACCTCAGACAATGAAGACAAAATATTTAATCTTGAAAATAAAGTCGCCCAAACAGAGAAGATGGTAAGAAATCATGAACAGAATCTCCAAGAACTATGGGACATCGTGAAAAGACCAAATTTAAGAATTATTGGGATTGAGGAAGGCACAGAGATACAAACCAAAGGAATGAACAACCTATTCAATGAAATAATATCAGAAAACTTCCCAAACCTGAAGAATGAATTGGAAAATCAAATACAAGAGGTTTACAGAACACCAAATGCACAGAATCACAACAGATCCACACCAAGGCACATTATAATGAAAATGCCTAACATTCAAAATAAAGATAGGATTTTTGAAGGATTTTGCAAGAGAAAAGCATCAGATTACATATAGGGGAAGACCAATACGGATAGCAGCAGACTTCTCAACCCAGACTCTAGAAGCTAGTAGGGCCTGGACTAACATATTTCAAGCTCTGAAAGAACATGGTTGCCAACCAAGAATCCTATACCCAGCAAAACTAACCTTCAGATTTGAAGATGAAATAAAATCCTTCCATGATAAACAAAAGTTAAAAGAATTTACAAATAGAAAGCCTGCACTACAGAATGTTCTCAACAAAATATTCCATGAGGAGGAAATGAAAAACAACAATGGAGGTCAGCAAAGGGAGGAACTACCTTAGAGAAAAACCACTCAAAGGAGAAACCAAGCCAACTTAAAAACCAAAAATAAGCCAAATGACTGGGAATACAAATCATTTCTCAATAATAACCCTGAACGTTAATGGCCTAAACTCATCAATCAAAAGACATAGACTGGCAGAATGGATTAAAAAGAAAGACCCAACAATATGCTGCCTGCAAGAGACTCATCTCATAGAAAAATACATCCATAGACTAAAGGTGAAAGGATGGGAAAAAACCTACCACACACATGGACCCAGTAAAAAAGCAGGGGTTTCCATCCTTATATCAGATAAAATGGACTTCAAGCCAAAGTTAGTCAGAAGGGATAAAGAAGGACATTTCATACAGCTTAAGGGAACCATAAATCAGGAAGACATAATGATGGTAACTATTTATGCCCCAAACAATGGTGCATCCCTGTACATCAAACAAATCCTTCTCAATTTCAAGAATCTCATAGACCACAACACAATAATTCTGGGCGACTTTAACGCACCACTGTCACCACTAGATAGGTCTTCCAAACAAAATCCAACCAAAGAAATCATAGAACTCAATAACACAATCGATAACCTAGACTTAATAGACATATACAGAATATTTCATCCACCAACGAGCGGATACACTTTCTTCTCAGCAGCACATGGAACCTTCTCGAAAATAGACCATATGTTATGCCACAAAGCAGCCCTTAGGAAATGCAAAAAAATAGAGATACTGCCTTGTGTTCTATCAGATCATAATGGACTGAGAGTAGAAATCAATGACAAAATAAAAAAACAGAAATTACTCCAACACTTGGAGACTAAATAATATGCTATTGAATGAAACATGGATAACAAAAAACATCAGGGAGGAGATAAAAAAAATTCTTAGAGGTCAATGAGAATGATGATACAACATATCAAAATCTCTGGGACACTATGAAAGTGGTACTAAGAGGAAAATTCATTGCATGGAGCCTATTCCAGAAAAGAATGAAAAGTCAACAACCAAATGACCTAACATTACAGCTCAAAGCCCTAGAAAAAGAAGAACAGAATAACAGCAAAAGTAGTAGAAGACAGGAAATAATTAAAATCAGAGCTGAAATCAATGAAATTCAAACCAAAGAAACTATTCAAAAAATTGACATAACAAAAAGTTGGTTCTTTGGGAAAGTAAACAAAATAGATAAACCCTTAGCCACACTAACAAAGAGAAGGAGAGAGAAGACTCAAATTACTAAAGTACATGATGCAAAAGGAAATATCACAACAGACACCACTGAGATACAGAATATAATGAGAAGCTACTTTGAAAATCTGTATTCCAACAAAATAGAAAGTACTGAAGACATTGACAAATTTCTAGAGACATATGCTCCTCCCAAACTGAATCAGGAGGACATACACGATTTAAACAGATCAATATCAAGCAATGAAATAGAAAAAGCCATTAAAAATCTACCATCCAAGAAAAGCCCAGGACCAGACGGATTCTCAGCTGAGTTCTACAAGACCTTCAAAGAAGAACTCATTCCAATACTTCTCAAAGTATTCCAGGAAATAGAAAAGGAGGGTACCATAACGAACTCATTCTATGAAGCTAATATCACCCTCATACCCAAACCAGGAAAAGACACATCAAGGGAAGAAAATTTTAGACCAATATCCTTGATGAATATAGATGCTAAGATCCTTAACAAAATATTGGCAAACCGTATCCAAAAACATATTAAGAAAATTGTGTGCCACGATCAAGTTGGGTTCACTCCTAGAATGCAAGGATGGTTTAACATCCGTAAATCAATAAACGTAATCCATCATGTCAATAGATTTAAGGATAAGAATCATATGGTTATTTCAATTGACGCAGAAAAAGCATTTGACAGTATACAACACCCCTTCATGCTGAAAACACTAGAAAAAATAGGGATAGTAGGAACATACCTGAACATTGTAAAGGCTATTTATGCTAAGCCCATGGCCAACATCATTCTTAATGGAGAAAAACTGAAAACCATTCCCTTTAAAATGGGAACAAGACACGGATGTCCTCTTTCACCACTTCTATTCAACATTGTCCTTGAAACTCTAGCCAGAGCAATTAGGCAGACTAAAGAAATTAAAGGGATACGAATAGGAAAAGAGGAACTTAAGATGTCACTCTTTGCGGATGACATGATTCTATATTTAGAGGATCCAAAAACCTCCTCCAGAAAACTTCTAGACCTCATCAATGAATTCAGCAAAATAGCAGGCTATAAAATCAACACACATAAATCTAAAGCATTTTTATACGCAAGCGATGAAACATTTGCAATAGCCTCAAAAAAAAAAAAAAAAAAAAAAAAAAAAAAAAACTTGGGAATCAATCTAACCAAAGAGGTAAAAGATCTCTGCAATGAAAACTACAAAACATTGTAGAAAGAAATTGAGGAAAACCTTAGAAGATGGAAAGATCTCCCATGTTCTTGGATAGGCAGAATTAATATTGTCAAAATGGCCATACTACCTAAAGTGCTATACAGATTCAATGCAATTCCAATTAAAATCCCAATGATGTACCTTGCAGAAATAGAGCAGGCAATCATGAAATTCATCTGGAAGAATAAGAAACCCAGAATAGCTAAAGCAATCCTTAGCAGGAAGAATGAAACAGGGGGTATCACAATACCAGAACTTCAACTCTATTACAAAGCAATAGTAACAAAAACGGCATGGTATTGGCACCAAAATAGACAGGTAGATCAATGGTACAGAATAGAGGACTCGGACACAAACCCAAATAAATACAATTTTCTCA
This sequence comes from Sciurus vulgaris, assembly GCF_902686455.1. Lineage (NCBI taxonomy): Eukaryota > Metazoa > Chordata > Mammalia > Rodentia > Sciuridae > Sciurus > Sciurus vulgaris. The sequence goes on from NC_136464.1 coordinate 82,980,669, forward strand.
TACTAGACAAAGGGGCCAAAAATGTGCAATGGAGAAAAGATAGCCTCTTCAACAAATGGTGCTGGGAAAACTGGAAATCCAGTTTCCCAGAATGAAACTAAACCCCTATCTCTCACCCTGCACAAAACTCAACTCACAATGGATCAAGGTCCTTGAAATCAGACCAGAGACCCTGCATCTTATAGAAAAAAAAGTATCACCTTGTTGGCTTAGGATCAGACTTCCTTAACAGGACTCCCATAGTACAAGAAATAAAAGCAAGAATTAATAACTGGGATAGATTCAAACTAAACAGCTTTCTCTCAGCAAAGGAAATTATCAGCAATGCGAAGACAGAGCCTGCAGAGTGGGAGAATATCTTTGCCACTCATACTTGAGATAGAGCGCTACTTTCCAGAATATATAAAGAACTCAAAAAACTCTACACCAAGAATATAAATAACCCAATCAAAAAATGGGCTAAGGAAAGGAACAGACACTTCACAGAAGAAGATGTACAAGCAATCAACAGATATATGAAAAAATGTTCAACATCTTTAGTAATAAGAGAAATGCAAATCAAAACTACACTAAGATTCCATCTCACCCCAATTAGAATGGCGATTATCAAGAATACAAGCAACAATAGGTGTTGGAGAGGATGTGGGGAAAAAGTATACTCATACATTGCTGGTGGGACTGCAAATTAGTGCAGCCACTCTGGAAAGCAGTGTGGAGATTCCTTAGAAAACTTGGAATGGACCTACCATTTGACCCAGCTATCCCACTCCTCGGCCTATACCTAAAGGACTTAAAATCAGCACACTACCAAGATACAGCCACATCAATGTTCATAGTGGCTCAATTCACAATAGCCAGACTATGGAACCAACCTAGATGACCTTCAATTGAGGAATGGATAAAGAAACTGTGGTATATATATACAATGGAATATTACTCACCTATAAAGAATAATAAAATTATGGCATTTGCAGGCAAATGGATGAAATTGGAGAATATCATGTTAAGTGAGATAAGCCAATCTCAAAAATCCAAAAGAGGAATGATCTCACTGATAAGCGGATGATGACACTTAATAGGGGGTGGGAGTGGAACAAGAATGGAGGAAGGAGGGAATGTATAGAGGGAAAAGAGAGGTGGGAGGGGTGGGGGGGAAGGAAAAAATAATGGAATGAATCAAACATCATTACTCTATGTAAATTTATGAATATGTAAATGGTATGCTGTTACTCCATGTACAAACAGAAACAACATGTATCCCATTTGTTTACAATAAAAATAAATTTAAAAAAATACAGGGAAGTTCAGTGAAGTAGAAGAAGGAGAACAAGTATGAGGAAGGAAAGAAGGGAAAGGGGAAGAAAAATGGGACAGATTTTACAAAATCTTTATAATTATATATAAAGGCATCATAGGAATCTCACCTTTGTATATGTAGAAGGAAGGAAGTTTAGTAGAGTAGAGGGAGAGGAAAGGGAGAAGAAAGGGAGGGAAATGAGGGAAATGGGGGAAATAAAATTCTTTGCATGTATGATTTTGTCAAAATGAACCCAAATACTATACATAATTATAATGCTCTAATAAAAAGGTAAATTCCAGCTAAGTAAATTATCAACTGCTGAGAACTAAAATGTGTCTTTAAGATGCTCATTGCAATGTTACATGTGATAGTGAACAAAAACTCACAGGAAACATGGTGAGTCAAGTGAAAGCAGGACTCTGAACCCAGTGTGGTTAGTTTAAATCCTGGCTAGATGGAGATTGCAACAGTTTCTTAACATCTCTTGTCCTAGTTTTTTCCATCCTTAAATGGACTTGATAATGGCACCTTCTTTGTGGGTTTATCATAGGGATTAAATAAATTAAATATTTAGGAAGCTCTTAAAAGAGTACCTAGTATGTAGTTAATGCTTACATATGCATCATAAAAGCAAGCAGTGTTTTCCTTGCTGAATATCAGAGTTCCAACCAAACAATAGTTCATTTTTAGTGTAATTTTTTTCCCATTAGACCTATGCTAATGTAATGACTATGATATTAAATGGATCTGAATTTTATGATAAAATAGCAAATTATTTTTGTTAAATTACAAATATTTTTGAGTAGTAGCTTAAGATTTGAAGGGCTTTCATTAATAGCAAGTCCTCTGTATTCTTCAGAATGATATGTATACAGTCGTTTTTTCTTAAAAGGAGGAATATATATGGTGATTGCTTGTAGATCTTCTTCTGTGAAGTGTCTGCTCATTTCCTTAGTCCATTTGTTGATTGGGCTATTTGTATTCTTGGTGTAAAGTTTTTTGAGTTATTTAAATTCTGGAGATCAGTAATCTATCTGAAGTGCGTGTGACAAAGATTTTCTCCCACTCCGTAGGCTCTTTCTCCACACTGTTGATTGTTTCCTTTGTTGAGAAAAACCTTTTTAGTTGGAATCTATCCCATTTATTGTTTCCTGCTTTTATTTCTTGTGCTTTAGGAGTCATTTAAGGAAATCTGGTCCTGAAGGAAGGATGGATTGTATAGAGGGCAATCAGGGTTGGGGAGGGGGCAGGGTAAAGGAAAGATAATAGAATGAGACAAACATTATTATCCTATGTACATGTATGATTACACAAAAGATGTGACTCTACTTCTTGTACAATCAGAGAAATGGAAGTTGTACCCCATTTGTGTACAATCAAAAAATAATAATAAATAAATAAAAGAGGAATATAAAAATAAAAAAAAAATGCAATGGCAAAATGCCTACGTGAGTGGTACTTCCTCAGATGTCAGCCTGTGCCGTGCAGTGCATTGGCTCCACATCTCAGTAGACATTTGTGGGATGAATGGTGTATTCCATCATGCTGTGAGACTGTAATCTCCCTCTTTTCCTATTTAACAGGAAGCTCAAGAACATGCAAGGTAATAAAAGAAAAGAAGGGTAATGGGAATATCTAGCACTTCTCAAATTTTAATTAACATATATATGATCACTTCAAAATCTTGTTAAAATGCAGATTCTAATTCAGAGGTGAGGCCGAAGATTCTGCATTGTTTTGTTGTTCTGAGTTCCAGGGATTGAATGCAGGGTTTGTAGTGTGTCAAGCTTGCACTCCACCACTGACCTATGTCTCCAGTTAGATTCTGCATCTCTAACAGGCTCCAAGGTGATAAGGATAATGCTGGGCCAAAGGTCTAGTTTTGTTTGTTTCTTTGGTTGAAACAGTTACTCCTAGTTTGTTGAAACTGATTCAGAATTTTCTTTTAATTCCTGTGTTGAATCTTGGGAGGGAAAGGAAAGTCCAGATGCTTTTAATGTATGGCCAAGGCTAAGAACCAATGGTGTAGTGAGAAGTCATGAGTTCAATGCATCAAAAGGTTGGTACTATCTCTAAAAGTCACTCCACAACTAAAAAAATTAAATAATGTAATTTTAAAATCTTTTAAAAGTAGGAATTGTTAACCAGACATATTCAGTTTATCACAAATGAATGATATAGTTGGGCATGGTGATGTGAGTCATGAAACTGGGGCAGGAGGATTTCAAGTTTGAGGTCAGCCTGAGCAATTTGATGAGACCCTGTCTCAAATAAAAAATAAAAAGGACTGAGGATGTAGGATGTAGCTCAGTGGCATAGCATCCCAGTATGGGGGAAAAAAAAAAAAGCCAAAAATTGAATAATTGAATGATACACATTCTTAAGTGTCTAAGGAGTTTAAAGGCAGGAAAGAGCTTCATGGGTGGGGATATTTAAAGAATGGAAGAACCTGCCCAGGGTTCCAGGTGTGGCATTATCATAGGTGATGGCAGCACTGAGCGTCTGACCTGAGGACAGCTCTTCTACTCCTCTGGAATCGGGCCCTGTATGAAGTTGAGAGTCTCCATGACTTTCTTATTTATGTCACTGACCAGATGACCATAGTTTGCAACTCAAATCCTTTCACATGCATACAGATTGTTACAATCTTGCCATTTCCCACCTATATAATCACAGGACTGTATTTTATTTCTGATTTACTGGTTATATTACTAGAAACTTTCTAATTCTCATTTTAGAAGTTTAAAGCCCCATAGCCATTTTCTTACTTAAAACTGGTAAAGTCAGCTTTGGGTTTGTTAAAGAATGTGTGGTTGACACATTCCTCCTCTGCCTGCAATAACTTTCCTTCTCACTCTTGCTCTCTTCCCTCATTCACCCTCTGTTTCATCAGAGGCCTTCTCAGTCTAGTTTTTGGCAAACATAGTGGTATTTTAAAGCAAACTCAAATTCTCTTTGGGGATGTCAGTATCTCTAATGTGTGTGGTATGTCCAGAAATTTTATGCTTTTTTTTTTTTATTTTTTATTTATTTATTTATTTATTTTTTATTTCTACAGCGCTGGGAATTGAACCCAGGGCCTGTTCATGCTTGCATTCTCTCACTGAGCTATATTCCCCAGCCTTTATTTTGAGACAGGGTCTTGCTCAGTTGCCAAAGCTGGCCTCAAACTTGAAATCCTTCTGCTTCAGCCTCCTGAGTAAGTGTGGTTATAGGTGTGCACCACCTATGCACAGAAATTCTTAGCTTAGAAATTCTTTGGCATTTCTCCCCTAAAGAGATGATGCTTATTCATTAATTAAAAACGTGAAAAGAGGGGAAAAAACAGAGAGAGAGTTGAAGCTTCTTCTCCTTTCCTTAGTGTGGGCTGGATTTAGTGGTTTATTTCCCACTGGTAGATCTCACAAAGGTGATGGAATGTCACTTATGATATTAGGTTATTAAAAGACTGAGAGTTTCCTCTTGGGGATACATGCTCACTTTTGAACAAAATATTTTTTCCACATTTATATTGGTACATTATATTTGTACATATTGATGGGATTTGCTGTTACCTTTTCATACATGCACACAGTGTAACAATATAATTTGGTCAATATTACTTCCCAGCACTTCCCATCCCTTGGGTGTTTTCCTCTTCGGATCTCCCTTTAATTTTCATGAAGTCCACCTTATCTTTCTTATCCTTTTTCCTCTCCAGCTTTTGCATACATAAGAAAACATATATCCCTTGACCTTCTGAGTTTGACTTATTTCGCTTAACATAACAGTTTCTAGTTCCATCCATTTTCCTGCAAATGACATAATTTTGTTTTTCTTTATGGCTGAATAAAACTCCATTGTGTACGTGTCCACATTTTCTTTATCCATTCATCCGTTGATTGGACACCTAGGCTGGTTCCGTAATTTGGCTATTGTGAATTGTGCTTCAATAAACCAGGGCATGCGTGTATCACTGTAGTATGATGACTAATTCTTCAGGACAAATACCAAGCAGTTGGGTCATATGGTGTTTCCATGCCCAGTCTTTTGAGGAAACTCCATACTGATTTCCATAGTGGTTGTACTAATCTACAATCCCACCAACAGTGTAAAAGTGTTGTTCCTTTTCCTCCACATTCTCCCTCCAGCATTTATTCTTTATATTCTTGATGACTGCCATTCTGACTGGTGTGAGATGAAATCTCAGTGTAGTCTTGATTGCTAGTGATGGTGAATGTTTTTTCACATATTTGTTGACCATTTGTATTTCTTCTTTTTGAGAAGTATCTGTTCAATTCATGTGCATATTGATTAATTGGATTATTTGATTTTTTGGTGTAAAGTTTTCTGAGTTCTTTACATATTCTAGATATTAACCCTTTGTCAGAAGAGTAGCTAGCAAAGATTTTCTCCCATTCCGTAGCTTCTCTCTTAAGATTCCTAATTGTTTCGTTTGCTGTGCAGAAGCTTTTAAATTTGATGACATCCCATTTATTAACTCTTGGTATTATTTCCTGAGCTCTAGAGGTCCTATTGAGAAAGTTGTTGCCTGTGCCTATAAGGTGGAGTGTTGACTTTACTTTCTTCTAGGAGTTGCATAGTTTCATTGCTGATTCCTAGGTCTTTGACCCATTTTGAGTTGATTTTTGTACAGGGTGAGAGGTAAGGGTCTAGTTTCATTCTTTTACATATGGATAACCAGTTTTCCAGCACCATTTGTTGAAAAGACTATCTTTTCTCCAATGTATGTTTTGACACCTTTGTCAAGTACTAGGTTCTACTTTAAAATAAATCACCACAATATTTTTTTCTATTTTACCTAATTTTAAAAATCAACAAGCATCATTCATAATTTGAAATCTATCATTTGCTATTGTTTTTCCATTCTTCAGATAGAGCTATAAAGTCAAATATTGATTATATAAACATTATTTTGTATTAATAAATGTTTTGAAGTTCTGTTACCTCAGATAAACTCTAAAAATATTAACACAAGATGGCAATTCAAATAAATGGGAAAAATATGCATTACTTGAACGGTACATGGACACTTGGTTAACTATTGGGAAAAAATAAAGCTAGAGGCTTACTTCACACATTAAATTCCAGATTTATTAAATATTTATATATAATAAAATTGAAGATAGGTCTTCAATCTGGGGGTATAGCTCAGTGGTAGAGTTCTTGCTTAGCATATGTGAGACCCTGGGTTCAATCCCCAGAACCATCCCCCCAAAAGTAACAAAGAACAAGAAGATATGTCCTTAAAATTAGATAAAATAAATCAAACATAAAATAATTGTGAAGATATAATTACTACATTGTAGGATTGGAAGTCTTGCTTTTTATAAACTTACATTTTAATTCATAAAAAAGAGATATGAATTGCAGGGTATGGTAGCACAAGTTCATAATTCCAGGTATCTGGGAGACTGAGGCAGATGACTGGAAGTTTGAGGCTAGCCTAGACAATTTAGCAAGACCCAATCTCAAAATAAAATATAAGGGGGTAGCTCAGTGGTTGTGTACTCCAGTAACTGCAAAAAGAGAGAAAAAGAGAAGAGAGGGAGAGAGAGAAATGAATTTACACAAAAATTTAAAACTCTGCACACATATTAAAAACAGCATAATAACATGGAAAAAGGAAACAAGTATAATGTACATGACCAACAACATGTTTATATTCTATATATGAAAATATTTACAAGCTGGGCAAGGTGGCACATGCTGGTAATCCCAGTGACTACGGAGGCTGAGACAGTAGAATCATAAGTTTGAGGCCAGTCTCAGCAACTTAGTGAGACCCTGTGTCAAAAAATAAAAAGGACTGGGTTCATTGGTCTGCACCAGTAATTCCAGCAGCTTGGGAGTTTGAGGCAGGAAGATCCAAGTTCAAAACCAGCCTCAGCAATTTAGTGGAGCCCTAAGCAACTTGGCAAGACCCTGTCTTAATATAAAAAATAAAGAAGATGAGACGTGGCTCAGTGATTAAGTACCCCTGGGCTCAATTCCTGGTACCATACAAATAAAATTAAAAATAAAAATTAATAAATAAAAAGGACTGGGGATGTAGCTCATTGGTAAAGCACCCCTAGGTTCAATCCCCAGTATCAAAAAGAAAAAAAAAAAAACTTAGAATTTGCTAGCAAATTAATTCTTCAGTGGAAAAATGGCAAAAAATTCCAAAAGGCAATTTACAAAAGAAATACAAATAGCCATTAAACTTATGAAAAGATTCAATCTTCTCTTAAAAGAAAAAAGAGGGAGTGGAATTGTGGCTCAGTGGTAGAACACTTGCCTGGCACATGTGAGGTACTGGTATTCGATCCTCAGTACCACATAAAAAAATAAAATAAATAAAAGTTATTGTGTCCATCTACAACTAAAAAATATATTTTAAAAAATTAAAAGGTAAACAAATCTTTAAGGACTCTTTCAATTCTAACACATTGTGACTGAAAGCATCAGCTTTAGTTGGGATATGTTTGCATAGATTTGCTCTTGAACTGATCTTCCAGTGAAAAATATTTTAATTCCTAATATAAAGTTGAAAACAAATTACTTTAATTTCACTTACCATATTTCTTATATGAAAATCTAGATCAGTTTTTTTTTTTTTTCTGGTACTGTTGATAGAACTTGAGGTCTCACACATGCTACTTAAATGCTTGATCATTGAGCTACTTTCCATCCCATTTAAAAATTTTTATTGCTGAGACAGTGTCTCACTAGGTTGCCAAGCTGGCCTCAAACTTGCATCCTCCTGCCCCAGTCTCCCAAGTAGCTGTGACTACAGGCATGTGTCACTATGCTTAGCTCAAAAATCTGATCTTTTTTTTAAATATTTTTTTAGTTGTAGATGGACACAATATCTTTATTTTTTTATGTGGTGCTGAGGATTGTACCCAATGCCATGCTCTACCACTGAGCCACAATCCCAATCCCCAAAATCTAGACCTTTTTAAAAGCAATTTTATTCGATCTTTTGGTTGCATATACCAGAATCACAACTCAAACACACCTAAGGAAAAAAAATCAGCAGATGTCTACCCCTTAACCTCACTCTTTTTCAAAACTCTCAATTGGCTCTCTTAGAAATTTAAGGACAAATTGACCTCATTCTTCTCCCCTGCTGGGTAGAGAAAGTTAACTTCTGATACTTAGAAGTAGAACAGTTTAAGCAGAATAGAACTGGAGGGCAAGCATTTTCTCCAGAGACTTCCTAGTAATTTAAACTTCTAGTTCCAAAAAGTCCTAGAATATATTCCAGTCTATTACTTGAGCCTCTAGTCACATGTCCCGGAAGCATCTGAGAACAGCAATCAGGTATCTAGAATGGCTTAAGTCAAGTCTCCAGGTGGTAGGGAATTGTGGCACTTATATTTTTGTTTACCCAGATCTCTCACCCACCATCCTCTTAGGTCCCTTTGGACAATCACCCCCCCACTGTCTTTGCAGTCCAGTCAAGCCAGTCAATCACAGCAACTTCACCATCATATCCTTGTGTAAGGATTATGTCTCAAGTTGGTCCAGTCAGTGTGTTCCCTGGAGGTGGGGGCAGATTAATCAATATCAGGAGAAGTGTACTCTTATTCCTGGAATAGATAAAGACAATATGAGTAGTTGGACTATTGATGGCGAAAGAAAGTAGTTTGCTCAGAAAAAACAAAAAACGAAAAACAGGGAGACAGAGGTAGAGGTGATGAAGGCAACAGAGACTTGTATAAAGACTTGTCCTGGAGCTTGTTCTACCCCCAGCATTTCCAGATATGTAAACCAAAAATTGACAGTTTTTCTGTTATTTAAAATCAAATGGCTCAAAGCTGGACATGGTGGCACATGCCTATAATCTCAGAGACCCAGGGGACTGAGGCAGGAGGATCTCAAGTTTGAAGTCAGCCTCAGCAACTTAATGAGACCCTGTGTTCAAATAAAAAATAAGGGGGATTGAGAATGTAGATCAGTGGTAAAACATCCCTGGATTCAATTCCCTGTACCACCACACACACATACACACAAAATTCAGTGGCCCTAAATTATAGATACTTCTTACAGAGCAGCTCCCACAGGCCTCAGGAGCACAACAGTCTTCTTATCTTCTCGCTACTAGCTTCTACTCTTTTGGAAGTGTATGAGTATATGAGAGGGGTATTTAAGATTATCGAATGATTCACTAACACATCATCCAGATCTTATCATACACATTGTATATGTGGATGGAATACCATGTTAACCAGATGTGGTGGTGCATGGCTATAATCCCAGCAACTTGGGGGGTTGAGGCAGGAGGATAACAAGTTCAAAGCCATCCACAGAAACTTAGCAAAACCCTAAGCAACTTAGCAAGACCCTGTCTCAAAATAAAATATAAAAAGGATGGGGATGTGGCTTGGTGGTTAAGTGTCCTTGAGTTCAATCAATCAATAAACAAACAAACCACATGTTCCATGAGTATGTACAATTTTTATGTGTCAACTTAAAAATGATTTTAATCACAATAATCTATTTTTTTCAAAGAGTCATCTTTCACTTTCAAAGATGTATTTGAAACACACACACACACACACACACACACACACACTTCATATCCATGGATTCCCCTGATACTAAACATTTCTTTCCATTCTGGCACATGTACTTAATACAGAACCAGTTTCAGTGAACTTAGAGCAGCAGATTCTTTGCTTAAAAAATTGTGTCCACAAATTATCACTGTTCGCAGATGATATGATCCTATATCTAGAAGACTATAAAAACTTCACCAAAAGACTGTTAAAGCTGGGCTGGGGTTGTGGCTCAGTGGTAGAGTGCTTGCCTTACATGTGTGAGGCACTGGGCTCTATTCTCAGCACCACATATAAATAAAAGAATAAAATAAAGGTCCATCAACAACTTAAAAATTTTTTTAAAAGACTGTTAAAGTTCATAAACAAATTCAGCAAAGTAGCAGGTTACAAAATCAGCAAACAAAAAATCAATAGCTTTTCTATATACCAACAATGAATCAGCTGAGAAAGAAATCAGGAAAACAATTCCATTCACAACAGTCTCAAAAACAAAAACAAGAAAACAAAACCAGGAATAAATCTAACCAAGTAAGTGAAGCCCTCTACAGTGAAAATTATAGAATGTTGAAGAAAGAAATTGAAGATCTCAGAAGATGGAAAGGTCTCCCATGTTCATGGATAGGCACAATTAATATTGTTAAAATGGCCATACAACCAAAAGCAATATACAGATTCAATGCAACAATCATCAAAATATGAATGATATTCTTCACAGAACTAGAAAAACAGTCCTAAAATTCATTTGGAAGAATACAAGATGCAGAATAGGCAAAGTTATTTTAAACCAAAAAAAAAAAAGAAAAAAAAAAAAGCAATGCTACAAGCATCACAATACTTGACTTTAAATTATGCTGTAGAGCTATAGTAACAAAACTGTGTGGTAGTGGCATAAAAATAGACACATAGACCAACGGTACAGAATAGAAGACACAGAGACAAACCCACACAGATACTGTCATCTGATCCTCAACAAAGGTGCCAAAAACATACATTGGAGAAAAGACAGCCTTTTACATATGGATAACAAATGGTGCTGGAAAACTGGTTATCCATATGTAAAAGAATGAAACTAGACCCTTACCTCTCACCCTGTACAAAAATCAACTCAAAATGGGTCAAAGACCTAGGAATCAGCAATGAAACTATGCAACTCCTAGAAGAAAGTAAAGTCAACACTCCACCTTATAGGCACAGGCAACAACTTTCTCAATAGGACCTCTAGAGCTCAGGAAATAATACCAAGAGTTAATAAATGGGATGTCATCAAATTTAAAAGCTTCTGCACAGCAAACGAAACAATTAGGAATCTTAAGAGAGAAGCTACGGAATGGGAGAAAATCTTTGCTAGCTACTCTTCTGACAAAGGGTTAATATCTAGAATATGTAAAGAACTCAGAAAACTTTACACCAAAAAAATCAAATAATCCAATTAATCAATATGCACATGAATTGAACAGATACTTCTCAAAAAGAAGAAATACAAATGGTCAACAAATATGTGAAAAAACATTCACCATCACTAGCAATCAAGACTACACTGAGATTTCATCTCACACCAGTCAGAATGGCAGTCATCAAGAATATAAAGAATAAATGCTGGAGGGAGAATGTGGAGGAAAAGGAACAACACTTTTACACTGTTGGTGGGATTGTAGATTAGTACAACCACTATGGAAATCAGTATGGAGTTTCCTCAAAAGACTGGGCATGGAAACACCATATGACCCAACTGCTTGGTATTTGTCCTGAAGAATTAGTCATCATACTACAGTGATACACGCATGCCCTGGTTTATTGAAGCACAATTCACAATAGCCAAATTACGGAACCAGCCTAGGTGTCCAATCAACGGATGAATGGATAAAGAAAATGTGGACACGTACACAATGGAGTTTTATTCAGCCATAAAGAAAAACAAAATTATGTCATTTGCAGGAAAATGGATGGAACTAGAAACTGTTATGTTAAGCGAAATAAGTCAAACTCAGAAGGTCAAGGGATATATGTTTTCTTATGTATGCAAAAGCTGGAGAGGAAAAAGGATAAGAAAGATAAGGTGGACTTCATGAAAATCAAAGGAAATCTAAAGAGGAAGGGGATCAAGAGGGAGTGGGAAACGGAATGGGAGTTGGGGAAGGAGTGGGAAGTAAAAAAAAAAAAAAAATTCTTTCTGAAAAAATAAATAAATAAAATGGAAAATAGCAATTTTTTTTAGCTTCATTTGACAACTTTATTTTCACTTGGCATTTTCTCCTCTGCCACCTAAAGATTTTCCTAGTAGATTTAACATCTGACTTTGGGAATCCTTAGACCTGAGAAAGGAACTGCTGACAGGAGGTTTTTCTATGAATAGTACTATTGATAAAAGGGGGGATTGTGTATTAAAGATTTGAGGATGGATGCTCATCCTTAAGATTTTAAACTCTATCTGCAAAGTCCTTGAGTGGAATACTGGGTCAAATTGTATCCTCCCTACTTCACACACACAAAAATATGTGTTAGACTGTATCTCAGAAGGTGACCTCATTTGTAAATAGGATCATTGCAGTTATAATTAGTTAAGTTAAGATGAGGCCATAGTGGAGTAGGGTAGCTCCTGATCCAATGTGATTGGTGTCTCATAGGAACATAGTCACGTGAAAACAGAAGCACAAGAACACCATGCAACCATGCAGGCAGCGTTTGGAGTTATGTAGTTGTACATGAAGGAACAATTCTATATGTCAAAGATTGCTGGCAAACCCCCAGAAGTCAAGAAGATAGGAATGATTCCCCCATAGATTTCAGAGGGAACATGGCTCTGCTGACCCCTTGATTTGGGAAGCCTAGTCACTCAGTTTGTGCTGCTTTGTTATAACAATCCTGGGAAACAAATATAGGTCCCCAGAACTTAATAATCCCATGGTCTCTGACACCAAAATGCCCCCAAAACATCTTTGATCTGAATTTTGCCAAATTTTGAACACTTTTAGGAGATGATGTCTCCTTTTCTTTCTTCTATTTTTACAAGTAAAGCTGTTTCTGTTTTAGAGTAGCAAATTTGAAATGACAATTCATTACATAGTTACAATCTGCTAGACATTTATGTAAAGTTCCATTGTAATATAGTCATTTTGTATTGGCCATATGACAAGACTGGGTTATCTTAGGTTATCATGATGTCCCCTTGCTTGTTGCTATGGACTCACTTGTGCTCTTCCAACCCCACCAAAGTCATATGTTGAAACCCTAGTTCGCAATGTGACTCTATTTAGAGATAATATCTTTAGAAGAAGATTAAGGTTGAAGAAATCGTTTAAGAACAGGGCCCTAATTCTTTAGTTCTATGACCTTAAAAGAAGAGGAGGAGAGAGCGAGCTCTCTCCATGACATGCTCCAAGGAAAGGCCACATATGATGTTTTGTTAAGGTAATATGAGATGAACAATACATAGGTTCAATGCTCAAAGGGCTAAATATATATACCTTTTGGGAAATGGCTACGTGGTTTTCCTTCATTGGCTGTTTCCTTCTCTACCAGACCTCCAAATTTGGAGTGCTGCAAGATCAGAGTTGTTGCTATAGATACTCCCTTTCCCTGGATCTTCTATCTCAATTGGGCCCAAGGCTTTAAATACCACGTGCTATTGTTTGAATGCATTCCCTCCAAAATTCAGGTTAAACTTAATTGGCAAAACAATACTACTAAGAAGGGGAGGGGCCTTTAGGAGATGATTAAATAATGAAGACTCTGCCCTTATGGATGGGATTAGTGCCTTAGTAAAGAGCTAGGGAAAACTAGCTGGGCTCTTTTTGTCATCTACTGCCATATGAGTATGCCACAAGGAGAAGATGCCATCAACAGAACAGGACTTCACCTGACATCAAATCTGCTGGTTCCTTGATCCTGGACTTCCCAGCCTCTAGAATTGTGAGAAATAAATTTCTATTATTTATAAATTACCCAGTGTGTGGTATTTTGTTATAGTAGCATGAACAAAGACATTATGTATACACTGATGACACATGAATCTAGTCATTATCTCTTTCCTCAGCTACAGACTAGTGTGTTGTTAACCGTCTTTTTGACTCCTTCACTTGGATAAATAAAATAGGTAAAATAAAAAAAATAAAATAAAACCTCAAACATTAAAGAGTCTAACATGACTTGATTGAACTGTTTGTTCTTTCTGGCCAGCTGTGCCTTATCCATGCTGACCCTCCATCCCAAAAGTCATCCTTGATTTCTTTTTCCTATCTCCTCTAACTACATCCAGTCCCCCAACAAGTGTTTTGAGTTCTCTTTCCAAATTAGTTATTCCTCTCTCCATTCTGCTGTCATCACCCTTTACCTCATTTCTTGCCATAATCTTCTAAATGATCTCCCTCTCTCTAATCTTGCTGTCATATAAACTTTCCTACAGAATTACCTTTTTAAAATACAATTTTAATTTTTCTAAAAAAATACATGCAGAGTTAAGCAGGCAAAGAGTCAAACAAATGATACTACCAAAAGGTATATATATATATTTAACCCTTTGAGCATGGAACCTGTGTATTATTCATCTCACATTACCATAACAAAACACCATATGTGGCCTTTCCCTGTGTATGTCATGGAGAAAGCTTGCTCTCTCCTCTTCTTCTTACAGGGTCATACAGAAAAAGTAGTTCTACAGTAGTTCTGTAGAAAATATCTTTCAGAGAAACCATTTTCAATGCTTTAGCTTAAAGTATCTTTTTGCTTATTTTTGTTTAGGTTTATTAGGGAATAATTTACATGGAGTAAAATTTACCAATTAGACCTTTTTAATGAGGTATATATAATTCAGTGACTTTTGACAAACATATAGTCGTGTAACCACTACAATCAAGATACAAAATATTTCCTTTACTCGTAAAGTTACATTTTGAAGTATGAACTGAATCATGTCAGCTCTGGGCAAAATGTCTTCAGTGATTTTTCTTCTGCATTAGAATAAAATCTAGAATCCTTGTCAGGATCCTTGAGGTCCTACAAATCTCAGTTCTTTATACAAGGTCAAATCATTTGAAATTACCAAAATATGACCATATTTGACCTACAAAAATGACAGTTTCATGAGGTTCATATGACTCATGAATGACTTGCCAAATGAATGCATGAGAGCTGGGGTTGAAGAGCACTTGCCTAAAAAATAAACATAAAAAATAAACAAATAAAGTAAAGATATTGTATCAATCTACAACTAAAAAAATATTTATAAAATCTTAGGAGACTGAGACAGGAGGATAGTGAGTTCAAAGCTCGCCTCAGCAATGGCAAGGTGCTAAGCAACTCAGTGAGACCCTGTCTGTAAATAAAATATAAAATAGGGCTGGGGATGTGGTTCAGTGGTCAAGTGCCCCAGTATCCCCCCCAAAAAAAATAAAAATTAAAATTAAAAAAAAATGCATGAACTGAAATTCTGATTTGCTACCACCAGGAGGCAATAGACAAGTATACATTAGTGTGTACCACCAGGAGGCAGTAGATGACTACATTCGTCCATACATTTTCTTTGAATCTAGACTATCTACTGTGTTCTACACACACACACACACACACACACACACACACACATACAAATTTCAGACAATTTCTTCCGCAACACAAGAAATCTTGAACAATAGCTTCCTTCACAGTGGAAAATGTCTTCACCATATCTTTTTTTTTTTTTTTTAAATAAGGTCATGTATCAGGGATTGTGGCACATGCCTGTAATCCCAGCAACTGGGGAAGTTGAGGCAGGAGGATTGCAAGTTTGAGCCAGCATCAGCAACTTAGTGAGGCCCTAAGAGACCCTGTCTCAAAATAAAAAATACAAAAGAACTGGGGATGTGGAACAGTGGTTAAGCACCTCTGGGTTCAATCTCCAGCACCAAAAAAGAAAGAAAGAAAAAAAAAAAAAAGTAAAAGTCAAATGCAATAGAGTCAGGCTCCCAATATAATACGAATAGTAAATAGTCTCAGAGAAAATAAAAATAGAGATCTTTTGTTCTATCAAACTCAGACCCAAATGAAAGTTTAAGCACAATCATTTTCAAAAACTTTACCCTAAAGCTTAGAGTTTCAGAAAGTTCAATGTTGAGCAGCAATATGGGGACATCAGTTCTTAAATTTTTTAAGTTTTGGAGCAAGTAGTTTCCAGACTCTGAGTAAAGTGAAACAGGATATCTCAAGGTATAAAGTAAGGATAAATTCCCTACTATTTGCAACACGGAGCTAAAATGAGAGAAGGATAACATTTGGGAGGAAACCAGGTAAAACTACTTTTTCATGTAACACCAAGTACAGTGGCACTCCTACTGTAATCCGAAAAACAGGTCATTGCTAATAATAACTGACATAGCTTTTAATTCCATATATACTCTTTTTTCATACAGATCTTGAAAGTCACAAAAAGCTACCTTCATTTCCTAATATCTAATAGTAACTTGTTAGAAAAGCCCAATGTTTTCTTATAATTTTGTCCTGCTCCAGCAATATATTTTCTAAATTAGATAAATTATCTGAATGAAGAGTTCAAGGGCAAATGTCACACTTTTCTTCATTCAGCTAATTTTATTTCTGCTTTAGATTAGAATAAATTGATTTTCCTATTCTGCTAATAAACCACATGACAGCAAGATGCCTTTAATATTTTTATACTTTAGGAAAAGATGCCTTTGGCATTTTAAAGAATTGAGAAGCTATTTGATATAAATCATTATGTGCCTGAAGATTCATTTATTCATATAAAATTCTTAATAACCTGAAAAAAACTGATTTAAATAAAACTAATTCACAATTAAATTATTATTTTGGTAATGGACAGTGATTTTTCTAAGAAGTAAAGTTCTTAGCTACATGAAGACTGACTAAAATAATGGTAAACAAATATCAACTGGGTATATCCAGCTAAGGAAGCAGCATCTTTGGTTTGATAGATATGGTGATTTTGAGCTGTATTCAAGAGCTTGTAAAGAAGCCTTGCAATTAGACTATTAATTTTGTTCCTGAACCTTGAATTCCTTGTCTAAAATTCTAGTTCCTTTGTCTTGAATTCCTTGTCTAAAATCATCTTTTTCAAAGAAAAAAATCAAATAGTAAATCAATGCTGAAAAAAAAATTTTTTTAATCTCAAAAGTTCACATGCCATCCATTTCTGTTAAACCCAGAAACTACACAAGAAGCTAGAATAAAATCTATAAGGAAATCAATAGCAACATGTCTATGTTACCTTCCCCTCACGCACATTTTTTATTGGTGCATTGTAGTTGAACATAAAGTGGAATCTGTTATTACATATTCGAACATGCACACAATATAACAATATAATTTAGCCAATATCACTCCCCTTCTCTTCCCTCTTCCCTCCCCTCCTCCCACCCTCTGGTAGATGGTATTTCTTTTCTGTAGATTTTCTTTCACAGTACTGTCTCTCTTTTTTCTTTTCTCCCTCCCCTCCTTTTTCCTTTCTTCCCCTTCCCTCCCCTCTCTTTTCTTTTCTTCTGTTTCTCACAAATGTGGGACTATTTGATATCTATCATCCCATTTAGACCATGAGCGCCATGAAGGCAGGGACTAACTTTAATTCAACTTTAGTTTTCACATAGTCTGTATTAAATAAATCTGTATTTCTAGGATGCACTACTACTGGCAGTAGTTTAGGTGTTTCTTAAAATGTATTGTTTTTCCATCAAGAATACAAATAATAATAAATGCTGGAGAGACTGTGAAGAAAAAAGAACATTTTACACTATTGGTGGGATGTAAATTAGTATACTATGGAACTTAGTATGGAGTTTCCTCAAAAGACTGGGCATGCAACCACCATATGACCCACCAATACCACTCCTCAATATTTATTCTAAAGAATTAAAGTCATCACATTACAGTTATGCATGCAGCCCCATGTTTATAGCATCACAATTCACAATACCCAAATTATAGAACAAGCCTTGATGTCCATCAAGGGATATATGGATAAAGAAAGAAAATGTGATATGTGTGTGTGTATATATATATATATATATATATATATATACACATATACGTATACATATACATATACATACACACACACACACACACAATGAAGTTTTATTCAGCCATAAAAAAAAAATGAACTAAGTCATTTGCAGGAAAATGAATGAATCCTGAGACCATTATGTTAAGTGAAATAAGCCAAATCTGAAGACCAGCAATTACATGGTTTCTCCCATATATGGAAGTTAGAGAGGAAAATGGAAAAGAAAGGTGTTAGTGGGAGGGTCATGAAAATTGAAGAAAGATCAGTAGAATGGAGGAAAAGAATCAGGGGAGGCAGAAGAGGAGAGAAAGGGGAAGTACTGGGAAATTATATTGGCTAAATTATATTGCCATGTTGTGTGCTTGTGTTAATATGTAGCAACACATCCCACCATTATGTGCAACTATAATACACCAATAAAAAATATGGGGGAAAATAGCTTGTATCCCAAATAAAAAATTACTGCTTTAATTTTACTTGTTAAAAAATTTTGGCCCCCTTGGAATTCTCTATCATCTCATTATTATGATTTGGTGAGCACAGTTTATGCTCCTCTGTTTATATCATTCCAGTTTGCCTAAGTTTCCATAGCGCCCCCAGATCTCTACTTTCCACATTGATGAGTCCCAATGTGTGGGCTCTCCTCCAAAGTTGGTTCCTACTGCCCTCGTCAGTTTCCTGGGTTGAGAGATGGTGGCCTTTCTGTCCTTTCCAGAATGCTTGGGGATATGATATTACAATGGTAATAATAATATCATAGTTGTTCACAGTTCTCTGACTACTTAAGTAACTTTTTTCCCACTGGAATCGAGTGTCGTAGTATTGGGTGGTATGGGGCTAGGCAAAGATTCCAGCTTATAGTTTTTTCTCCAACGCCTGAAGCATGTCTTTCTTCCTCCCTCCCTCCCTCCCTCCCTCCCTCCCTTCCTCCCTCCCTCCCTTCCTTCTTTCCTTCCTTCCTTCCTTCCTTCCTTCCTCCCTTCCTTCCTTCCTTCTTTCCTTCCTTCCTTCTTTCCTTCCTTCTTTCCTTCCTTCCTTCCTTCCTTCCTTTCTTTTTCTTTCCCCTTTCCTTTAGGATCTGCTTTGATAAATGATTCCTCTAAGTTCAGGAAGAAAGCTCTACATTGGTGGGGAGGGGTTTGGAAGGGGAGTGGAGAGGTACTGGGGACTGGACCCAGTGGTTCTCTACAACTGATTTACATTCCCATCCCTTTTTATTTTGAGACAGGGTCTCCCTAAGTTACTCAGGCTGACCTCAAACTTCAATTCTCCTGCCTCAACCTCTGGAGTAGCTGGTATTACAGATATGCACTACCATGCTAGGCAAAAAGCTATTTTGAATGTGCAAAGTATTTTCTTACAATTATCTCAGGAAGGAAACTCTCAGTGAGCTCCTAGCTGATCAGCATCCAGTGCCCACTCTGAGTGACTTTCTTACCACTTTTCCTTTTTCTCAGAATCATGGCCTTATAGCACTTAAATCCTTCTTATTTTTCACAGATGGGAATTTGTTAATTTGAAGACAGTAATACATATCTACACATTCTTTCAAATCCCTTTCTTTCTATACCTCTCTTCTAAGGCTTGCCTGGACATGTGCCTCCTTAGAAGATTCTAATGCATAATATGAATTAGGAATCACTTAGTTAAAGGAAGCCAGGGACTGCAAAAGGAAGGGTACAAAGTGAGCAAGTGGCTTTGAGTGATTAAAGGAGCCACATCTCTTGTGGGGGTTGGGGAACTGGTTGAAGAGAAGGTAGGAGCCATCTATGTTCCCCCAAGTCCTTATGAACTTTGTATGGTTTGGAAGATATGACTAAAACTTCAGTTAAAGAACCATGGATTCTTATGAGTCATTCTGTCTGGCAGAGGTAATATGGTTTGAGATAGAACCACCTCTCCCTTTCACTTTTAAGTGTATAGTACTGAGTTACATTATTTTCCAAAGTTGTTGGGTGTTTTTGTTTTTTGGGGGGTTTTTTGTTTGTTTGTTTGTTTGTTTTTTGTTTTTGGTACTAGGGATTGAACCCAGGGGCCCTTTACTGAGACACATCCCCAGTCCTTTTTATTGCTCAGGGCCTCACAAAATTGCTCAGGCTGGCTTTGAACTTGCAATCCTCCTGTCTCAGTGTCCTGAGTTGCTGGGATTACAGGTATGTGCCAACATGCCAAGCTTCGGGTTGTTCTTTACACAGAAATAGGAACGTTCAGAAATCAATTAACTTTCTCTGTCACCCAATAAGTATTGTTTGTCACCTGCAAAATTATTTTCACTTTGAGCTGACATCTGAAGACTGACTGGGTTTTTGGTGCTAAATATCTGCTGTAACCAGGCCTCACATAGACTTATATTAGAGTATTTACATTGGAAAGTTTACATCTAGGCTTATATATGGTTGATGAGAAAAGGTGCAGACTCTATCATTGCTACTTGTGCCCACAAAAATAAATTCTGAGCAAACGGAAATGAGGTTCTTTTTTACACCTTGTGTTGATGCAAATGTCAGGCAAGGTCAGTCTAAAGAGGATGATTATGTAATGTATTCATGTGTCAAATTATAGTATCAAAGCACAGAAAAAAGTCCAACTATTATATGACAATTAAAAAAATTAAAATTAAAATTTAAGCAAAAAAAAGAGAAACAAAGAAAGAAGAGTAGACTAGAAACTAACATTTTAAGGATCCCCGGAAAACTTCCTTTTTTATTTTTTTCACTCCAACAGTGTGAAATGATAATGCTGATATGTCCCTTATTAGTCATTTAATGGACCTCAGTCCTACTGTAAATATTGCCTCAATGAATATCAGCTTTGGTTCAATTTATCACATTAGCTTGTTAGCTAGCAGAACCCTGGAAGGACTGCAAACACCAATAAGTTCTAAGAAGAGAAAAGAAAAATTTAGGTTTGGGATACCACTTTGGGCTGGTGAGATTGTGACAGTGGAATACTCTAGAGTTAAGCAAGGCCCCTGGGCTTTAGTATTTGTGTGAGTCAAAGAAAGGGAACATTGAAAAAGGAACAAAGAAATCTGAGTGCATGTTTTGGTTGCTTTATACTCTTTAATCCAGAGTCTACTTGAACATGATGTAGCCTGCTCAACTAAGAGGAAAGCATTAACAGGATTGGGTGAAGTCTCAAGTTCTATTCCCTCGAGGCTCATATTAAATATGAATTTGTTCCAGGAAGGGTGCTAGTTACTCACTTTGGATTAGTCTTTGAATTGTTTTTTGTGAATCATATATTGCATTGGAGACTTGGCTAATAGGTACAAAGATGATTATAGTGTCTTTCCCTTCTGACAGACATGGGAACATTTTGGTTTGCCATTCAGAACATTCAAATATTCAAACAATCTCTGGCTAGGGAGAAAGTTTTAAGGTTAAACAGTACTAAGGACCAATCTTTCAGATCTAACTCAATGGGGGAATAGACTCTTGGTGTTGAAGTAAAACCATTAAATGCCTAAAATTCCATGTATTAAAAATCTATCCTTTTAAAATATATATATATACTGTAAGTTTTAGCATTCTTAAGCCTACACTTCTCTAATCAAATGGTTTTGGGAATGTATCTTATAACACTCTCAGAAAGATGAGAGGAATATGTTTCTTCTTCTCTTAGAACTGCAGAACAGCAGACATTTTCTTGTATCATAAAGACTGCTCTGATTAAATACATTAAGTACAGAAAATTCAGGACATTTGCAAAATGATCATTCCTATTCTTTTATTCAATGTGACAATTTAGAAAAAAACACATAATCCTACTCTAATCTTCTGTTTTTTGTTTAACAGAAAATTTTTAAGATAACTGAGTTTCTGTATATTTTGCTACATCTTGTGAAAAAAGCCTTATAATTACTTGAAGACTGTAATTATGATTGGCAGACTTACATAATAATTTCTTGTTGCAGTAGTAATATTTAATTTTTTTAATTTTTTTCTCACTTTTCCAAAAGATATAAATGCTTGCACACTTAGTGAGGCACTTCATACTGTCCTATCCTTTTAGGTATAAAAGAATAACAAACCCATGATTCTCTTGCATTCCTTACTTAAACATGAGTTTCAGAGTCTTTATCTAATTTAAACTCATACTGTTAAGTGCTCTGATGGGGTAAATCTAAGAATCATAAGGCAAATGGCAGTTCCTTTTGAGGATGGGAATCTCAGAAAGCTTCACAAAGGGGATGATGTTTAAGCCACTGTGATGAAGTAGTAAAGTTTCCAAAAGCAAAGAGACAGAGATAGAAAGGGACCATTTTTGACATAAGGAATTGTAATGCATTGAACATGGAAAGTATCATGTTTAAAGAATAGTGCCTGTTTCAATGTGGTAAGGAGTAGGAGTTAGTTACTGAATAATCCCAGAAAAATGATTAGTCAGATAGAATGCCATATTAAGCATTCAGGGACTTCAAATAAAAGCAGTAGTGTGCCATAAAGTATGTGTGAGTAAGGGAATCACATGATTAGCTATTTGCTTAGAAATAGCAGCAGGATAGAGGATATATTGAAAAGGAGAAAACCTGGACACAGAAATACCAGTTAGGAAGCTACCTGAAAAGTCTCCATGAAAGATGACAGGGCAGTGACAATGGAAGGGTAAAGAGATCAGATTCAGAAAATAAAGAAGTATGAGAAGAAGGAGGAAGAAGAAGGTAGATACAACTATAGGTTACTAAAAGGATTGTAGGGACATTCAACCAGAGCCACATCCCCAGCCCTATTTTGTATTTTATTTAGAGACTGGGCCTCACTGAGTTGCTTAGCACCTTGCTAAATTGCTGAGGTTGAGTTTGAGCTCATGATCCTCCTATCTCAGCCTCCTGAGTCACTGCCGCCTATGTATTTTAATTGTGCTGACTTTCTTTTGTGTTCTTCAGATAAGTAGATCCTAGTCCCTCTTCCTCTTTGCCTGATTTTTTTTTTTTTTTTTTAAGAAAAAGAAGTTTTATTGCTTTGCTAGCAAAGGAGAAACACAGAGGACTCCTGTCCCAGAGGCTGTGATTCTGCTCCTCATGGGGGTACAGGGGACTTTAAGAGGTGATTCAAAAGCTACATTCCATGTGTTCTCTGTTGGGAGTTGTAATTCACTTGTTAATTTGGGAGACAGTCATTTCTGAGATCTTCTGGTGCCATCCCCAAGTCTAAATTACTTCGTTATTGTGGTGGGTGTGTGCTCAAAGAGCTCAAAGACAGGTAACTCTGCCTAGGATTGGGAAAAAAGGCCATCCTGTTTCCCCAGAGATTAAGGAGGGGCATGGAGAGAAAAGAAAGAAGCTTTCCCCTTTTAAAAATAAATTGCAGTGGCAAAGCAGCAAGGGCTATATTCAAAGCATTGAGTGGGCCACTGTTATATTTCCTCATTGTCAATTTCTATATTCCATTTCTATGGGAAAATGGGCAGTGACATTGCCAAGCTGATTCCTACTGAGGGAGGGCAAAGTTGGGGCAAGTGCCCTGAAGTCCTTGTTCTCTATCATATGGGGCATGCACAGTTAAGGGTATTCAGCATCAGGGCAGTCCAGAGGCACAAGACAGCAAAGCATTATTTTTTTTGTAAACAGCACAAAAACAATTAGTATTTTATCCAGTCTCTGAAAACCATGAAGACAATAACTCAGAATCATATCAGTGAAAAACAGATCAAGTTTATCTATATAGAAGGTTAGAAAGATTTGTAGGTCTATGAGATCATTTGCCTGAACTTGCTAACTAAACCTACTATTAAAATTAGTCATTTTAGTGGTTGTACAGTTTAAGGTAGATGCATTAATAAATGATACATTATCTAGCTTTTATATACTATTTTAAGGTGATCATAGAAATTATGAGAGAACTTCTTTTTAAAATTTTTCTAATTTAGGTATTTCATCCTGTGGCGATATACCATAGGGATCATGGAACAGAAATATCTCTAGCCATCGCTCACCAGACAACATGAACAGACTTAAATTTGTATGAAATATATGGTTGCCTTAGTGAGGGAAACTGGAGAAGGCAACTTTAAACCAAAAATAGTCCTACCTGTCTTAGTTCATTTGGGCTACTATAACAAAATACCATAGAATGGGTGCCTTATAAATAACAAAAACTTATTTCTCACAGTTCTGGAGACTGAGAAATCCAAGATTAAGGCAGAAGCATATTTGGTGTGTGCTATGCAACCCCTTCCCCACAGCACTATATTCTCACTCTAGCTTTACATGGCAGAAAGTGCCAAGGGTCTCTCTTAAGTGTCTTCTATAGGCACTAATCCTATTCATTAGGGTAGTGCTTCCAGAACCTACTAATAATCATCTACTAAGGGCCCTAGTTTCTAATACCAACCTCTGAGGTTAGGAATTTAGAATATGAATTTGAGGCAGAGTAAATATTCTCCTTCAGGATCTAAATTTAGTTTGTGGTAGATATTTTAGTTTGAGTTCCCCAAACTAAACATTCAACGAGGACTATGAGTAGAAATTTTACTTAGGGATAATTCTAAGAATCAGAATTGAGAGAGTGGAAGGAAGAAATAGAAAAGAAAGAAAAGCCTCTCAAAAAATATTTTATTGAGCAGGTCACCACTGTGTGTAAGTAGAGGTCAATCTCAATAGGGTTTCTTCCATCAACTGTGTAGAAGTTGCCCAGGACAAACCACCAAAGGACAGGAAGGTTAAGACATTTATTAACGGAGTCTTACTTTCCATTGGTTGTCAGTTGCCTCCAGAGGTGTCAACTTCCCTGTACCTCAGAGCTGAGGCTGCGCCTGTGAGAGTATTTCCAGGTTTTAGTGAAAGGCTTAACGAAGAAAAGTAAGAAAACTCAAGGTGTGGGCCTAAGGATGGGCAGTGCCCATGTGCATGGAATTGTCCTCCAGGCTGTGTTCAAATCTGACAATGAGGAATGTGGCATGAGGCATCAAAAGCATCTGGTGCCGTGAAATAGGATCCCTGTTTCTATTTTCTGAGGCCTGAGCACACTGACTCTTTAACTGGACACAGAACATGAAATGTCCTGTATAACTGTTGGGGCATTTGATGGTATGTTTTCAAATGGAGAAAGAGAATGACATTTTAGCATAGTGATGTATAGAAAATGTTCTAAAAAGACCAGTTAGATGGTGTGAATGTTTTGATTGTCTTGAGATGATCTTAAAGGGAGCTTACCCTTGAGAAAACTGATACAAAGAGCTGATAAGTTTTATAATGATGAGAAATTTATTGAGCATTTACTCTGTCAGGCATTGTTCTGAGGTCTTTATGTATCCAAGTGCAAGCATGGGGCATCTGTGCTGAGAAAATACTTTCCTAAGGGTAGCTTTGTGTCTGGTCAACCTTGGGGTGAGATCATATGACTATTTAAGGCAGAAGGGCAATTAGCTGAATTGAGTTGATCCCAGAGACTCAGAAGAACATATTCTGCTTCCTGCCTGCAGTCCTCGAAGAGGTGGTAAAATCTCACTAATGCTGCCTCATTGAACTTGTCCTGGAGAAGTGCCAGAACATTCTGCTCTAATCACACCTCACATGAGAGCTTACAAACCAATTTGTTTCTAGATCCAAAGGGGAAAAGTTCTCAATGTTATTTTTATCAATGGCTCTAGTGTTAAAGAAACATGTTCATTTAAGAGGACATAATAATTTGAAAAGTGGCCATCAACTAAGTAAAACAGGTACTCATACTGATACAGAAATGATAGAAACGGAAGAAGTCTTTAATTGAAAAGTAATAAAAACTCAGGTAGATAGAATTAGAGAGCATAAAACAATTCCAGAAACTTAAAACATGATTTTAAAATTCAGTAGAAAACCTGAAGAAAAAACCTTATAGGATAAAAATTATTATCCTCCTGATCAATGAAGGAAATATTTAACAACACAGGCTAAATACAAAGAAATATAAACAATAAATGAAAAGTAACAAAAATGAAGGATAGATTTAGGAGAACTTATGGCATGAAACTTCATAAAAAGAGAAGGACAGATAAAGATCTTTGATTTTAAGAGACAATAAAAACTTTTTTTTCTGAACTGAAGAAAAACTAAAAAGTTTCTAAATGAAAGTGATACCTGTGAGCCAGAGGCTATAGCCTGTGAGATTTCTAAATTCCAAAAATAAAAAGTATATTTTATAAGTTTTTCAATAGAAATAATAAATTATTATAGACTTCAAAGTCTCTATGAGTGGAGTGTGTTCTCTGTTAATGTTTTTACTGGCAACTCTACAGAGTAACAGTTAAAAATATAAGAATTACCATCAGAGACTTTCCAGAAGAACATGGAGAAAAATTAAAATTTGTACAGAAGAAAGCCCCGTCAATAACTTATAATTAGCATGAGTAGGGAACTTGTGGCTATATTTTTAAAAAAAGAAAATCACATTAACATAAGACTTCCAAGCGACAAGATGACACAACAATGCTTATAAACATTTGAGAGAAAAGATCTATGATCCAAGAATCCTAAGTGAAATTCAGAATATCATTTATATGCAACAGCACATGAAAAATTTGAATATTCAAGTATTCATAAATATATCTTCCAAGTACTCTGTTACAGGAAACTAATGTTAGAAGAACATAAAACTAGAACTTACATATCAAAATAGAAAAGGATGACTTGAATGTAAAAGAGGTGAGATGAATCTTACACAAGATAAGACAACTGAAACTATCTACTTAAAGGCCCACAGCTTGACTTTACCATTCCAAGACAGTTTTGCCCAAGAAGGTAAGATAGTTTTATAATTATTTCTGGTTTTAGGAACTTCCTGAAAAATCTGTGTCTGAACAACAACAACAACAAAAAACCATTCATATAGTTTTCATCAGAATAAACAGCCCCTTTTAAGAACAATTGATGACTCAACTGGGTTTTTTCATATCACTATCCATCAAGGGTGGTTCCCCAGGTAAAACAATCCTAAATTTTACCCAGTTCTAGAGTTTGTTCAATCCCAATCAGAACTCCATACTACACACTGAAAAATGCATCCTAAAACCAGACTCCCCAAACCTTACAAATAATCTGCCCTTGATTCCCTAGTCTGAGATGTTACTAAGATCCTGAGAAGATAGCCGTCTGCTATTACAGTGAGCAATAAATAAACTTGACTTTGTTTATTTAGGTTATTTTGGTGATCTTTTGGAGGATTCAACAGCTGGCAAAGGTTATAAATATAAATTCAAAGCAATTAAATGACTCATAAAAAATTTAAAAATTGCTTATGCTAGGGCAGTGTTGCATGCCTATAATCCCAGCAACTTGGGAGACTGAGGCAGGAGAATCACAAGTTTGAGGCCAGTCTCAGCAATTTAGTGAGACCTTTTCTCAAAATAAGAAATAAAAAAGGTGGGGATGTAGCTCAGTGGTAAGCACTGAGTTCACTCCCCAGTATCCCCCCACGGCAAAAATTGCATAGAAACAAACACCTTAATAGACAAATGACAAACTGGTAGAAAGTATTTTTAACATATATTACAAAAAGATGCCTAATATCTCTAATACATAAAGAGCTCTTAAAAATTGAGAGATAAAGCTGGCTGTGATAGCACATGCCTATAATCCCAGTGGCTCAGGAGGCTGAGGCAAGAAATTCATGAGTTCAAAACCAGCCTCTGCAAAAGCGAGGAGCTAAGCAACTCAATGAGACCCTGTCTCTAAATAAAAAATAAAAAATAGGGCTGGAGATGTGGCTCAATAATCAAATGCCCCTGAGTTCAATCCCTAGTAAATTCCCATCCCCCAAATTGAGAGATAAAGGAAAAAAATAGTAGAAAAATGGGGAAAAAGACACATAATCTGCATACCCATACATGTGCATACACATATGTAAAAATGTTTTAAACAAATCTAAAGTGGTAACAAAGTAAGTTAGTAGTTAACTGAAACTAGAAGAAGAAACAGTGATTACAAGTGGACACAAGATTTTTTGGAGGGTTAGAAATGTTTTAAAAGTGGATTGTGGTGATAGCTGCACAATTCTGTAGTGTATTAAGAATCATTGAATTTTTCACATAAATGGGTGAATTTTAGAGTATTTCAAGTTATAACTCAATAAGGCTATTTAAAAAGTGAAGCTTAAATAGATTAAGTTTTTAAATGTTCTACATCTGGGATGATTGGACAAAAAGGGTTTTTAGTAATCTGGAAAACTGCACACAAATATTGTACTTTGTTTTATAAAATTGTTTTTCATAAGATCTGGGCAATATTTAGAAAATACTTCATATGTATACAAAAATTAAGATTAAGCAGTTAAGTAATTCACTGTAGATAATGAGAGCCAGTTTTCTCTCAGAGTTAAAATAGGGAAATGAAGTATAAACAAACCCTGAATTGAAATCAGAGCAGAAATATCAGCATGAAGTCATGGATATGTATGTAGTGACATACCAGTGGCAATGAGAACAACTAGCTACCAGATCTTGGTTTCTAAATACCATTCTTCAACAAAGGGAAGGTAGTGTATCATGGAGAAATGACTAATTCCAGGAAGCCTGGGGCAGAGAGAATGCAAGATGAACTTTTTATATCTTATGGTACTAAATGGTAAAGAAATGTTTACAAAATGATTGGGGCTATGACTTAACAACATGGGAGCTAACTTAAAGGGAGCTTCCAGTGCCTGTATCTGGGACAATCTGAACTAAATAGTAACAAGACATATAATTCATTGAGGCTATGAGTACAAACTGACAAAGGTAAGTAAGTGGATGAATAAATACATGGGGGGAAAGGGACAGCTCTGATATAGGATAGAATTTCAATTAATAAATATAGAGAAAATAATGCAAATTTTAAAATCACCATTAGAAAAAAAACATAATATTTGTTGCAATCAATATTTATCTATGGAGGCTAAAATTAATAAGCAAAAGTGTAAAGAGAAACAGACTATTTGTGTAGTTGTAAGGTATCTCCCCACAAAGTACTCATGAATTACAGTAACTTTTAAATCTTATTTAAGAAATCTTTACTTAACTCAAGGGCCCCAAGTCTTTCCTATATCTTTTGAGAAATCATATAGGTCTTGCTTTTATATTTAGTACTATGATGTCTTTAGCATTTACTTTTGTATATAGTGTGTAGTGGGAAGAATGGTGTCTTCCCCGAAGATGACAATGCCTCAACCCCTAGAACTTGTAAATATGTTTCTTCACATAGAAAAAGAAAAGTGTCAGATATGATTAAGGGTAAAGACCTGACATGAGGTAAATTATCCTGAATTATTTTGGTTGGCCAATCTAATTACATGAATTCTTAAAAGTAGAGGACCCCTAGTGTAGAATCTCTCTTATCCAGGTCATACCTTATATCTGCTAAAGTTGCACAGCTCAGCTTGCCCTTCATGGCCGCAGCTACAGGGAAAAGGTTGATGGTGAAGAGGAGAGGATCCTGGAAAGTGCACTACCCTGAAATTTCTCACTATCATTTCCATACTTTTCTTTTTATTATATAAATTTACTTATCCCTACAATAAGATAGAATTCTTTTATTTTAATCTTTAAATAAACAGCATTATATTGTTAAAAAAAAAAAGCAGGGGACACTTCTTGTCTGCAGGCAGAGAGGGATGTGACATTTGAAGAAAGGTCAGAGAGATGTGGCCCTGTAACTTTAAAGAGGGAGACAGGGGACACTGAGCCAAGGAATGTGGGAAACCTCTAGACACTAAATATCCAATAGTTTGGAGCAGCTTAGATGTTCATTAGCTCATACCATATCTCATAATGTTTGTGCAGTGCTTGAGAGTTTTAAAAGTCTGTAGTAGGGTAACTAATGTAGACATTGCCCTTTGACCAATTTGCAAAAAATTTAAAGAACACTTGCAAACAATCAAAGCCGGCCTGGTTGATTGAAAAGAATTTAAAAAGAAAAAAACTGAAATGATAGAAAAAATATTTAACACGTTCTTTTTATGGTTTATTTTCTTATGTATACTTTGTTCTGTTTTTTTTTTACAATGAAAGCAAGGTGTATCATTATAATAGGCAAGCAAAAGTAACAGAGGATATCATTATCCTACCTATCTACAGGTCATAAAATGTAACACCTTGGTGCTGTTTCTTTCCTCAACACATTGTCTCCCTCTTTTGTCTAAAGAGTCTTGTCACTCCTAACATGGAAAACTTCATGTTACTAGTTTCTAAGTTCCAAAGTCTGAGGGAGGAGAAGAAAAGTTGAAACCTCCAGAAACAGCACAGAGGCAAGATGACTGAAATGAAACTATCATCTTACAAGTTTACCCTTCAGTTATTATGAGGCCACTCCCCCCAGAAAGTAGCCACTCAGTAAATGGTTGTTGAATAAATGAATGAAGAGGGATTAGTAAATAAAATTGGTTTAATATACCTATTTAGTGCTCAATTTCTCATAAAAATTCTATTCCCATGTTCAGGATAAAGATTCAAAACAGTATTTTCAGCTCCTGACGTTGGCTAATACGGGCATATATTTTTCTTCTGCTGGTATCTTTCCTTTCTGACAACGCTGCTTCTACTCTGCTCTACTGACACTATCTGAAAGAGTCACTCTGAGATGACTAGCCCCTTATCAGTTTATACTTCCTCCCCTCCTCTGTCCTACAACATCTAATATTTTGTTTAATCCTGCATACTCTAGTTATTGCTCCTGTCAAGAAGAGATACCTTATCACTGGGATTTGGTCTGAGGACAAAAATTCGCCTACAGTCATCAGTGCAACATTAAGAATCAAAAAGGCCTGCCTACCTGCCTGCATGCCTGCTTGCCTTCTTTTCCTCCCTCTCTCCCTGACCTCCCCTCCTTCCTTCTTTGCCTTTCACCATAACATTTTCTGCTTAACTTTTTTGGGGTAAGTGTCTAGACCTGGTTATTTGGGACCCCCTGGAATCAGAGCTCTGGCCTAAGACAAAGGCAAGCCTCATCAGCGGACCCTGCCAAGGGGAAGGAAGGGACAATCCCAGGCAGCTTCTGCAACTACCTTTGTTGCAGGAATTTCTTTTCCTTTCTTCTTCTTTTTTCCCTTTTCCTACCTATGGCCCTTTCCCCTTCCACTTTGGACTGCTTTTTTTTTTTTTAACTAGGCAAAGAACTTTATTAACTTTTGTTTCAAACTTTTTTCCCAGGCGCTTCAGCTTAATTAGCTTCAAAGAATAAATTTTGTATAAGCAAAAACTGAAAAGAGTTGCAGTGTCCAAGGGACTTGGGCTTAAAAATATTAGAGATCTAGATTTTATCAGATCCATTAAAAAAAAAATTTTAAAAAGCAGTCATAATATAAAATAGCAGCTCCCAGTAACTTCTTCAAGTTTATTTTCTTCAGAAGTTAATCAGTTCATTTTGCCTCAATTCTTAGAAGCCTCATCAAAATTCTCCACAAGATCTGGAACTTCATCATCATCATCCTCTCCAGTAGCAAGTGGTGCTTTACCATCCACAGGTTGATTTTGGGCAGAGCTTCAGCCTGTCTCCTTAAACTAGTCAGATTGTCTGCTTCAAGCTGGTTTAAGGTGCTGGATAGCATTTGTCAGTTGCTTTGTCTCAGCATGGCCTGTAACGGTGAAAATGTTTGCTGCCAGAGATGCCTGAACTTTAGGGTTGTTAAAATGAATCACTATTCCTTGGTTTGTAAACATATTCACCTCTTCAATATCAGAGATATTGTTACCCCTAACTTCTTTAAGGAGAACTGAAGTTTTTTATCACGTGCTGTTGCTGTTCTATGAACCATCTTCTTCTTTCTGCGAGCAGTTCCTTTCCCACCAAGGTACACTTGTGCCTGCAGTTTGGCGAGGTTTTCCTGGATCATGACAGTTTCTTTCACCTTGTTGGAGTGGAAATGTTGGCGCTCAGGGGGTTTCTGGCAGACTAGCTGTGATTAGGTGCACACATGTGGGGACACAAGATGGCAGCTCCCATTGACGGCTTTTTACCATCATTGGATGAAATAGATAAACTCTTGGACTCTATGGGTCCTGAAGTCAATGTTTGCCCTGACAGTGCAGGCTGCCTCACCCTTTGTTTTCCTTGTTGTTCATGAGGTCCTTTGAGCCATTTTGGGATTTTGGAACCACTTTGGGCTTCTACCACTTTGTTGAAAGGGAAGTTTTCATTCTGCAAGGCTGTGATGCTAGTTAGCTCTTTCTTTCTTTTTTAATACTAGCTATCCCTTATCTGTTCCCATTCCCCACCCCGCCAGTCTTGGCTAACCTCGAATCTACTTTCTGTTCTCCTAGAGTTTGCTTATTCTAGGTCTTTCTTTCTTTCTTTCTTTCTTTCTTTCTTTCTTGAAATCGCCATCCACCTGCTTCAGTCTCCTAAGCCAATGGGATTATAGGTGTGCACCACTATGCCTGGATTACACTAGGTATTTCTTTTCTTTTTTTTGAGTACAACTTTTAATTTCTCTGAATGTTGAATGTACACAATGTAGAGCCACACCATTCATGCAAGCATATGGTAATATGCTTACATAGGGTAAGATGTAGAGCCACACCATTCATGCATACATAGGGTAATGATGTCCATCTCATTACACCATCTTTCCCACCCTTCTGCCCCCTCCCCTCCCCATTCCTCTCTGCCCAATCCAAATTTCCTTCATTCTTCCCTTACTGCCCCCACAGCCCAACCATTATGTATTAGCATCTACTTCTCAGAGAAAACATTTGACCTTTGGTTTTTGGGGATTGGTTTATCTTGCTTAGCATGATATTCTCCAACTCCATCCATTTACCTGCAAATGCCATAATTTTATTCCCTAAGGCTAAGTAACATTCTGTTGTGTGTATATGCCATATTTCCTTTATCCATTCATCTATTGAAGGACATCTAGATTGGTTCCAAAATTTAGCTATTGTGAATTGAGCAGCTATGAACATTGATGTGGCTGCATCACTGTAGTATGCTGATTTTAAGTTCTTTGGGTATAGGCCAAGGAGTGGGATAGCTGGGTCAAATGGTGGTTCCATTCTGAGTTTTCTGAGGAATCTCCATACTGCTTTCCATAATGGTTGTACCAATTTGCAATCCCACCAGCAATGTATGAGTGTACCTTTTCCCCCACATTCTCACCAACTCTTATTTTTGCTTATATTCTTGATAATTGCCATTCTAATTGGAGTGAGATGAAATCTTTGAGTGGTTTTGATTTGCATTTCTCTAATTATTAGAGATGTTGAACATTTTTTCATATATTTGTTGATCAATTGTATATCTTCTGTGAAGTGTCTGTTCAGTTCCTTAGCCCATTTATTGATTGGGTTATTTGTTTTTTTGCAGTTTTTTGAGTTCTGTATAAATCCTGGAGATTAGTGCTGTATCTGAGGTGTGTATGGTAAAGATTTTCTCCCATTCTGTAGATTTTCTCTTAACATTATTGTTTCCTTTGCTGAGAAGAAACTTTTTTAGTTTGAATCCATTCCATTATTGATTCTTAATTTTACTTTTTGTGCTTTAGGAATCTTGGTAAGCAAGTCAGGTCCTAACCTGACATGATGAAGATTTGGGCTTACTTTTTCTTTTATTAGGTGCAGGTCTCTGTTCTAGTACCTAAGTCTTTGATCCACTTTGAGTTGATTTTTGGGCAGGGTAAGAGAGATAGAGTTTTTTTTTTTTTTTAATATTTTAGATGTGGATGGATCTTTATTTTATTCTTTTATTTTTATGTGGTGTTGAGAATTGAACCCAGTGCCTCACACATGCCAGGCAAGTCCTCTACCACTGAGCCACAACCCCAGCCCAAGAAGCTTAATTTCATTTTGTTACACATGGATTTCCAGTTTTCCCAGCACTATTTGTTGAAGAGGCTATATTTTCTCCAATATATGTTTTTGGTGCCTTTGTCTAATGTGAGATAACCGTTTTTATGTGGGTTTATCTTTGTGTCTTCTATTCTGTACTATTGGTCTACATGTCTACTTTGGTGCCAATACCATTAAAGTTCTGGTATTGTGATGCCTCCTGCTTTGCTCTTCTTGCTAAGAATTGTTTTGGCTACTCTGGGCCTCTTAACTTTCCAAATGAATTTCATGATTGCTTTTTCTAGTTCTATGAAGAATGTCATTGGGATTTTTAACAGACATTGCATTAAATCTATATAACACTTTTGATAGTATGGCCATTTTGACAATATTAATTCTGCCTATCCAAGAACATGGGAGACCCTTCCATCTTCTAAGGTTAACTTTAATTTCTTTCTTTAGTGTTCTGTAGTTTTCATTGTACAGGTCTTTTGCCTCTTTTGTTAGGTTGATTCCCAAGTACTTTTTTTTTTTTTTTTTTGAGGCTATTGTGAATGGGTTAGTTTTCCCAATTTCTTTTGTAGTGGATTCATTGTTTATGTAGAGAAATGCATTTGCAAATTGGTGAGACCACTAGGAAAGCAGTAAGAAAACTTGGAGTAGAACCACCATTTGACCCAGCTATCTCACTCCTTGGCCTATACCCAAAGGACTTAAAACTCAGCATGCAACAGTGACATAGCCACATCAATGATTATAACAGCTCAATTCGCAATAACTACACTATAGAACCAACCTAGACGTCTTTCAACAGATGAATGGATAAAGAAACTGTGATACCAATACACAGTGGAATATTATTCAGTCTTAAAGAAGAATAAAATTATGACATTTGTTGGTAAATGGATGGAGTTGGAGAATCTCGTATCAAGTGAGATAAGCCAATCACAAAAAACAAAGGCTGAATGTTTTCTCTGGTAAATGGATGCTGTTCCATAGTGTGAGATAGGGAAGAATAAAGGAACTTTGGATTTTGCAGAGGGGAGTGGGGGGAGGGGTGGGGCGGTGGGATGGGAAGGATAGTAGAATGAGACAGACATTATTACCCTATATACATGTAAGATTACACGACTGGTGTGACTCTGTACCATGTACAACCAGAGGAACGAGAAGTTATGCTCCATTTGTGTACAATGTGTCAAAATGTATTCTACTGTCATGTATAACCAATTAAAACAAATTAAAAATAAATAAAATTAAAAAATTAAAAATTAAAAAAAGGATGAAAGAACATCCTACAACATCAGAAGGTGTTAAAAGTGTAGATAATGAGTTAACAGGCACTTAAACTGATTAAGAAGATTTCTACAGAAAGTAAAAAATAAGTTTAAATAGTAAAAATGTGTATTATCTTACAGGAAGTCCACAGAAGTTATACCATAGGTTTAATTCACTAACTCATGAGCACCATCAAGGACTCAGGTCCTTTCTACTTTCTGCCATATTATTACATTGTGCTGATTGACTTTCAAGCTGGCTCCTGCCTGGTAGCAAGATGACTGCAGGAGATCTAGTTATTGTATCTGGGCATGATAATGTTCAGAGAAGTTGTCTCTTCCTTCTGCATATTGCTTTCTCTGAAGAATGAATGATTTTTTAAAGATTATATTCAAATTTATTTGCATCTTTGTGATGTCAATCTCTTCTTTCCAAATCATTAAGAACATTTATTAAAAACAAAATATCTATGTAAAATAATTTATTTCAATAAAATTCATGAAGTTGTTGAGTGATTTGAATTTTTTTCGGGTTGGAAAGGACAGATGCATAGATTAGGAGAAAGTATGAAGCTGAAGGAGTTTAAGACT
Source organism: Sciurus vulgaris (assembly GCF_902686455.1). Classification (NCBI taxonomy): domain Eukaryota; kingdom Metazoa; phylum Chordata; class Mammalia; order Rodentia; family Sciuridae; genus Sciurus; species Sciurus vulgaris. Next base: position 83,016,111 of record NC_136464.1, read on the forward strand.
AGGAGCAGAAATTTGGAACTAGCACTTTTTGGACTTTCAGGTTTTATTTTACTTTTTATTCTCCTTATTTGTAAATTATTTGTAATCTATAACTTGCCTCTACTTGTAAAACCAGAAGAATAAGAAATTATACTCCATTATATATGTGGTAATTCTATGTTCATGTATAATAAATTAAAAATCTTTTTAAAATTCTTAATTTCATATCCTGAAACATTTGATTAAATCAATAATAACTACTGCACCACCTTTAAAATATAAATTTTAAGCAATTTTATTCACTGAGTACTATCCCCTTTCCTTCTAGATTATTTTCTGTGCCAATCTCAATATTCCTTCAACTGAACAGAATCTCTGACCCCTAGACCCTATTAGGAGTTGACTGTTGATTGCCCATTATTTCTCTCTTTCTTTGAACCAAAAAACTACTTCCCCAGAAACTCCCCAGTAGACTGTCCCTCATATTTCATTAGTAAGAACTGAGTCACAGGCTCTTTTCTAAGCCAAAATTGGTAAGGAAAATAGAATTATCAAGACTGGCTTAAATAAGTAAGCATTTCCTTCTCAGAAGGGGATAGAGTGAACTTCCAGAGAGATAGATACCTACACATTGTTTCTAAATAGAAAAGGATGTTGGTGGTTACTCAACAGTACATGTGAATTTATCCTTTTAGCCTCATCTGGAAGTGACATCTTTTTTTAAGTCACTGTTCATTTGTCAGTAATCTGGTAGGAAAAGGAAAGTAATCTAGAGGAAAAGATACACAGGGATGGCTATTTCCATTGCTCACATTCTAGAACTGGTATTACTAAATAATTGTTAGATGACTTTAGGTAACACATCTAAATTCTCTTTGTCTCATTTCTAGATCTACAACGTGACACATTGTTCTGCAATATCATGAGATAGCTGAGAAAATATAAGTAGATAATTATACTGCATACAAGCAAAACAATATTATTTCTATATTTTAGCTTCCCACACTACCCATTTGTTTATTTTCATTTGCTCATTCATATACACACCCTTTCAATAAATCACACACCCTTTCAACAAATAATTCTGAGAGGGTATTAAATATAAGGCAGGGTATGAATATTTTCACCATGGTCTTTGAGTCTAAGGTACTAACCTATAAATTATTAAATTGTATATGTTTTATCTCTTAGAGTACAGAATTAGGCAGGGTTCTATAGGAAATTCAGGAAAGATGAAGTGGAGTAATCAAGAGTGTGACTTGTGGATTCATTGTTTGCTCCATTGAAGTGTGAACTGTACTGTTTACTAAAGTGGCTGCAAACAAGTGTGTTAAGTTCACAGGTGCCTACATTGCTTTTCTAGCTAGGCATTGCTTGGGTTTTAATACTTAGTGATATGTATAGAAAAAGCAACTCCATCTAAGAAAGATGAGTTTAAGCTACAACAAAACTGAACAAAAACTGAAAGAAGACTGGTTTGTGCATGGAATATTGAGGCAACTGAAATTGATGGACTAAGTAAAACACTGTCTTCCTGCTGAAGAATTAAAAAAAAGTTAGATCTGTTGTTCTGAAGGTTCTCTGTTCTTGGAATGATAAGGAGATGTTAGTGAACTTAAAGTCAGTTAACTATCTGTCCTAAAGATCCTATGGCTTAAAGAGATGTTTTTCAGTTTTAGAAAACTAACATTTCAGAGGAAAAGATGCGACAAACAACTGTGACCATCTATGATTCTTCTTGAAAAACATGAAATAAAGTGGATTTTTAAAAATAGGCCTTAGAAATTCATTATTTGTCTTTGTGATGGGATAAAAATATATTTTGATGCCACATCTATTTCCTGCCACACCAACATTTGACATGGTTCTGTTGGAATAGAGGATTCGACACTTGACATGATTCTGATAGAATAGAGTACTCAACACTTGACATGGTTCTGTTGATTGTCCTCCCTCTTGGGGGCCATAGGCGTGGCATGTCTCCATGTGTAGTTGCTTTTTAATATTAATAATCAATATGTCATTAGAAACTTATTGGAAAAACATTGGAAAGATTTTACTGTATTGGGACACAAAATAGTGCACAATGAAAATTTAGCAGTAATACATAGATAAAATATATGAAAATAAACAATTGTAGCTGTGCTCAAGTTTAAAGGAGCCTGTCATACAGAGAGAATGTGTGCTTTGAGAAGAAGCATAGATTGTACTTTTGAAGGTTATTCTTATTTTAAACCAACCATAAAATGATTTAATCATTACTAAAGAAAAATATCTGTAAAAAGGGTGGCAGAAAAAATAAAGACAGATTCAGTCTCAGAACACTTGGTGTCTCTGTGTGCTCTGTGTTTCTCTACTGCGCCAATGCCTCCCATCCACTAAGTCCCCCCACCCCACCCCAGCTAGGGCTGGACCCTGGCAGATTGGCGCCCAATGTGGGACCGGAAGAGTGGTAAGTAAAGTCACATTTCAGGGAAGTTAAGATCCTGTCTAGGGTGCTGCAGACCCCTTGGTAGAGAAAAGGCCGAGTGAGGAAGAACAGGTAATCACAGAACTTTGAGAAATTAGTACGACCCTCAGTAGAGAAAAGGCCAAGTGAAAAAGGATAAGTAATCACAGAACATTAAAAAGTTAGTAAAAAAAAAAAAAAAAAAAAAAAAGGGTCACTCAGAATATAAGGACAGAAGCTTATTTATAGACATTGCTAAAAGTATGTTTACTAAAAGAGTTAATAGAACAATTACAGAGGTGGGGACTCATTGTGGCACCACAAAAAAATTCAAACTACCCTATAATTATCTGGAAAGAATAATTAATACTTGTAATATAAAAGTATCAAGGTAATTGTGAAATGGTCATTCTTTGTAAATTAAATGTGTTCATGTTTTCCAGGTATACAAGCCTTTAAAGATGTTCTCCAAACAGGCTGCTGTTCTCCAAACTAAACTTGTCTGTAATGGTAATTTTAAAGTCATGTGATTTAAAAAGGTTCAATTTAAACTGAGTAAACTAATAAAAGTAAAATATCTTTAAAATTGACTCACAAGTCTCTAGGTGGTCAAACTAATAAAATGTTGATATTTATAAAATGTCTAATCATTGTTTCTAGGACTTTTCTTCCACAGGAAAGAGATGACAGATCCTATTCAATACACTTGTCTAATATCTTGTTTTTTACAAAAGAATAAATGAATTAGATTTGACATGTATGGGATTAATCATAACTGTGTTTGTTACAGACATCTGATTAATTTACAAAGTTAAAATGCTAACAGTTAATACAGCATCAAGTACTCTTGACTTCTTGGATTCCATGGAATAATGTACTGAAACATCATTTGTGTTTTCATGAATTGGTAAACATATTGATGTAAGTCTATGTGTGGAGGGTTTTAAAATTTCAAAGGTATTTCAGTTAGAGTACTATAAACAACAAAGTATTTTATCTTATTAAAATGAAGTAACTTATCTAAGTTCAGAAATTTCATAAGGGTTGTTTCAGAATGTGAACAAAAGGGGTCAACAGATAGAAAAGAGAAAATAAAAGGCTCCAAGTATGAAAATATATTTGGTAGAAGGAAAAAAAATGTTTCTGGGTAAGAAAGTGCTTATGTGATGAAATACATAAGGGTGTAAGTAAGTGCTAAGAAAGTCTGTGTAAGTAAAGGAAAATTTTCAACAAGTTTGTGTGTAACTAAGTTGGTTATATGTATGTGAGACCATCAGATAAAGCCATTTAAGGTTTTTCCCTAAGGACAAATACTATTGTACTGATATAAAACTAAGGTTTAATCTATATGTTAAACTTACAAGGATTTCTTTGGAACACTGATTTGCTTTTAACATTGTGTTTATTAAATTTTATTCTTTAGGGCAATTAATCTTCAGAAATTGGGACTTGTACAATTATGGTTAAACAACAAACGTTAAAGTATTGTATTATGTCGGGAGTCTGAGTTTTCTTTTAGAAACTAAACTTGGTTAATATAAAACATTAATGTAATTTTGGTACTATTACTCTTCTTTGTATATTAAATGTGTTTATATTTTCCAGATATACAAGTCTTTTAAGCAGAAAATCTGAAAGAATGTTTTATCAAGCTGTTGTTCTCCAAAGTAAACTGTAATGGATGCTGACTCTCCATTGTGGATTCCTCATTGAATGATTCAACATCATGAGCCCTTCACCCAGAAGGATGACTCCTCCCCAGCTGTATCCACCATTCCTCTACATCCCCGATGATGGGCTTGCTGATCAATTTGCTAAACATTTTTGTGTTATTTAAATATTCCTAAAACTAAGGAATTTTATTCTATACAATGTGATCATTACATAGTAATTGATTATATTAATTTCTCAATTCTAAAAAACTATACTGTTCTTTTGATAGTACATCAGCCATCATTCACAATGTTTCCTGTGGTATTAAAAAAAGATTGGCTTTAGCAATTTAGGAAAAGATAGACAAAAATTTAAAAGCACGCATCAATGCCTTAGAGGAAGTTATTCTTTATATTGGCAATCAAGTTCAAAATATAAAAACTCAAATGACTACTAGATGTCATGCTAATTATAATGGATTTGTGTTACACCTTTAAAACATGATGGAAAGAAACCTCATGGCAGCAAGTACAAACTCAATTAAAGGGAGTCTGGAATAATTCCAATATAGCCCCTGATATTGATACTTTACAAAATAAAATTAAAGATTTATCTCAGGCTCATTTACAAATATCCCCTACTGGTAATTTGGCACTAGAAATTTATAATAACTTCAAGAGTATAACTGGAAATAGTACCTTTTTGACATTATTCAAATTGGAATAGGGATATTTTGTGTTCTGATATTGTTATTTATCTTTCCAATCTAATCATCCATCTAATTTGGAAAAGTATCCATAATCTGTGTACTCAAATTGAAACCATCAAATTAAAAAATAAAAATTAAAAGAAAGGGGGAAATGCTGCATCTATTTCCTGCCACTCCGACATTTGACATGGGTCTGTTAAGTAGAGAACTTGACACTAGACATGGTTCTGTTGATCGTCCTTGGGGCCATAGGCGTGGCATGTCTCCATGTGTAGTTGCTTTTTAATATTAATAATATGTCATTAGAAACTTATTGGAAAAACATTGGGAAGGTTTTGCTGTATTGGGACACAAAATAGTGCACAATGAAAATTTAGCAATAATACAAAGGTAAAATATATGAATATAAACAATTGTAGCTGTGCTTGAGTTTAAAGGAGCTTCTGATTGCTTTAGTATAATAATAGATGGATAAGGAGGCATTCCTCTGAACTTGGATGCAGTGTTTACCCTTTGCTTTCCTAGTTTTAATAGTTGATTCTAGAGATACTTTATATAGCATTTAGGTTAGTCATAAATAAAATTTGTGCTTTCCCTATGTTTAGTCTAATTCTTTGAGAATCAGAATAAGATTGTAATCCTACCATTATATGAAATTAGAATAGACTAAATATTAACTATAAGTTGATTTCTTTGCCCTTTAATAATAGTAAAAGCTTTTCACAGTTAAACACTGGAGTTCATGGTGGGGGTAGTTTCTCAAAAAATCTAGTAATGTGTATATTCTGAAGGTTAAAGGCTGGCAGATCATGGTGCCCTCAGTTTAGCTGGGAGACAAGGTGTTTTTTTTTTTTATTGTTCGATTTATATTGTAAACAAATGGGGTACAACTTGTTTTTCTAGTTGTACATGAAGTGGAAGCATATACCATTTGTGTAATCACACACTTACATAGGGTAATGGTGTTTGATTCATTCTGTTATTTTTCCCTTCCCCCAACACCTCCTGCCCCTCTTTTCCCTCTACACAGTTCCTACTTCCTCCATTCTTGCTTCCCTCCCACCCACCATTATGTATCATTATCAGCGAGATCATTTGCCCTTTGGTTTTTTGAGATTAGCTTATCTCACTTAGAGTGATATTTTCCAATTTCATCCACTTGCCTTTAAATGCCACAATTTTATTATTCTTTACAGCTAAGTAATATTCCATTGTGTGTGTGTGTGTGTGTGTGTGTGTGTGTGTGTATAAATCAGTTTCTTTATCCATTCATCAATTGAAGGGCATCTAGGTTGGTTCCACAATCTGGCTATTGTAAATTGAGCAGCTATGAACATTGATGTGGCTGCATCAGTGTAACATGCTGATTTTAAGTCCTTTGGGTATAGACCTAGGAGTGGAATAGCTGGGTCAAATGGTGGTTCCATTCCAAGTTTCTAAGGAATCGCCACACTGCTTTCCAGAGTGGCTGCACTAATTTGCAGCCCCACCAGCAATGTATGAGTGTACCTTTTTCCCCACATCCTCGCCAACACCTATTGTTGCTTGTATTCTTGATAATCGCCATTCTAATTGGGGTGAGATGGAATCTTAGGGTAGTTTTGATTTGCATTTCTCGTTACTAGAGATGTTGAACATTTTTTCATATATCTGTTGACTGCTTGTAGATCTTCTGTGAAGTGTCTGTTCATTTCCTTAGCCCATTTGTTGATTGTGTTATTTGTATTCTTGGTGTAAAGTTGACAAGGTTATTTTAATCTAGCTGGGAAATAAGGTTGTTTTTTGGTCTGGGCTGTCATACAGAGAGAATGTGTGCTCTGAGAAGAAGCATAGATTGTACTTTTGAAGGTTTTTCTTATTTTAAACTAACCATAAAATGATATAATCATTACTAAAGAAAAATATCTATAAAAAGGCTGGCAGAAAAAATAAAGACAGATTCAGCCTCAGAATACTTGGTGTCTCTGTGTGCTGTTTCTCTACTGCGCCAATGCCTCCCATCCACTGAGGCCCCCCGACCCCTGCTAGGGCTGGACCCCGGCATTTTGGATCAAGGGGACGTATGCATGAAATTACATTTTAGGCAACAATATTAATTTGCACAGGGAAATCACACCAGAACATGACTAGAAAACCTACAGTTAAGAGTTTCCCTCTATTAAATACAAGTAGCAAAGCATATGAAAACTATTAGTAACTTAAACCTACCATAAATTTACATGTGGTTTCTCAAATAGTTCTTTGGATTATTTAGAATCAACTTCTATTTTGGTACCGGGGATTGATCCCAGGGGCATTTAACCACTGAGTCACATCCCCAGCCCTTTTAAAATATTTTATTTAGAGACAAGATCTCGCTGAGTTGCTTAGTGCCTTGCTAAATTGCTGAGGCTGGCTCTGAACTCGAAATCCTCCTGCCTCAGCCTCCCAATCTGCTGGGGTTATAGGCCTGTGCCTGGCTATAATCAACATTTGATGGGAAGGAACATCAGTGCCTGAGGATGGGTCAGGATATCAGAAGAGAAGTTTATCAATGCAAAATAACTCCTTCGGCATGGCATAAATGGAGAAAGCGAAACAGCAGATCTCCATGGCTGTGTGTGGTTCAGTGAAGTTCTCTACATCAACTGAATGCAACTTTAAGCAATTCAATTTAGCTTTGATATGCTGGGAAGCAATGCAGTGGTTAACTATCAACAATACTGTGGTTACTTTTGAGCAAAGGTGTCTTATAGTCTTCAGATCTTGTGACCTAAGGAACCTCTACATTCAAGCAAGGTTGAAGGGACTGCTATTGAAGTATGATCACTCCAGCCTCATCCAAACATATGGATTCTCACCTGTTGGCTTCTGCAACAAAAAAGCAAATAAGCATTAAATCAACAACTGGTAAATGCAGAAAGAGTAATGATGCAACAGGAGGAAAGTAAGATAGTAGAGCTTTCTTGTCTCAGGTAAAAAATAAGTTGCTTAATGTAGTTGTGAGATAATAGCTATTTACGAAAACCCCTACCATTTGTCAGTTTACTTAATGGAGAAAAAATAATAAGAAACTTTAAAATTCTGCTTCATAAAACTAACTGATATTTACTTGGGGCAAGAGACTAACAAAAATTTCTATGTGAGCTGTCTCATTCAATTCTTTAATAATCCCATGGCATGAGTTATTATCCCCACTTTATAGGTTTAAAAAAAGGAGGCAAAAAGAATTTAACTTGCTGAAGATCTCACAGATGGTAAATGATAAAACTGGAATTTGAAAACCAGAAAATCTAATTTGAGAGACTTGGATCTTAAGCAATATTCCACAAGATTACAAAGAGGGCCTAGACTTTTCCACTTATTATTTCCTCAACAGAAAGCCATTTTCTTTAATTTAAAAATTATAGTAAACAACTTCACTCTTTAGTAGATTTTTTGAAAAAATTGTACTTCAGAGATATTATAATAATGTAAAATATTGAGTTAAACTTTTTCTCTTTTTCACTCTGAAACCCAACAGCTAATATTCACTTCCAGATAAACTGCACAACTGGCAATTCAAGGCTTCCAATCTCAGTTGGATCCTCCAAACTGACTTTTTACTTGTTTTCCCCATTCTTCTTAGTTACAAAACTTTTCCCATTACTTTCTCATTTTTCAGTTGCAAAACCAAGTTATTTCCACATTCCAGGACTTAACTCCCACTTCTCCATCTCTCCATACAATCTTGCCTGCAATATCACAGAGGAAACTGAGGCCATCATGAACTCCTTCCTGCCATACCTACAAATTTATCCACATGTTCACCCATCCTTTTAGTGTTTTCTAAAAAGATAAGTTCTCCTCTTCTTCTGGTCCAAATTTTATATCTAAACTCTTGGCTCCATCTTCTCCCAGCTTTTCTAGGAACTTGAATTATTAATTTTCTATTCTGTCTCTTGTATTGTGGTACATTGTTGTGGTGCCCACAACCCATGATCTCTGTAAAGTGCAGTCATGTTTTGCACCATGCAAAGTCCACATGCTTGGACTAGATGGCACCTCTCTAAAAGGCAGTTAATTTACAGATTAACCAGATACTTAAGGCATAGCTTGACAGAGAAAGATAAGCAGGGCTCCTCGCTTTTTTTGGAAGAGTGGGGGTACCCGGGATTGAACCCTGGGCACTTTACCACTGAGCTACATCCCCACCATTTTTCTTTTTTTGAGACAGAGTCTTGCTAAATTTCTGAGGCTGACCTTGAATTTGCAATCTTCCTGCTTCAGCCTCCTGAGTAACTGGGTTTACAGGTGTGTATCACCACACTTGGTTTAGCACTTCTCATCTTATTAAAACTTTTCAAAGGCTCACTATTCTAAGATTTAAAGATCTTTCATAAAGTGAGATGAATGAATTTTTATACTAGAAAAGTTAATCTTTGTCTGTGAAGTCATTTATTTAATGTTCAGTGGAAGTAAGTTCATACAACGTATTTAACTGCTGAAGAACTAAGTATTTTAGTACAGGAATAATAAAGCAAACATTATTAATGATAAAAATACAACTTCCAGCAATCTGTGACAGATGGTTTTTAAGTACATCATTTCTGGTTCTCATGATAATTCCACAATTTATGTTCTGATATTCCTAATTATCACATAAAAAAACTAAGGCTCAGAGAATTTAGGTAATTAATATCACCCAGTTAATGAGTGGCAGAGTTTGGAGTCTGGATCCAAAGCTTATGAACTCTCTGTCCTCCTTATACTCTTATCTGGTTTTTCCCTAGTTAAAACAAGGCATAGCTTACTTTTATTTTATCATCTTAGCATGACACCAAAAAGACTGCAGTTGGTTTATGTAAGTATATATCAAAAATAGATGAGGAATTAGGAAGAAAATAAAATCAAGCTAGAAGCAAGTTTAATATATAAAAGTACATGTTACAGGTCTTTTGTGTTTGTCTTTTTTGTTTTTCTTATTTTTTAGTTTTGTTTCTCTATGTTGCAGGTTTTATAGAACTGTAGAGTAGGGTCTCTAAACATTGCTTCATTAGAAAGAAGTGAATGATGTCTTTGGAAAGACCTGTTAACTCCTGAGGGCTCAAAGAGCATGGAAGGTGATCATTATTAAGCATCTACATTAAACAAAATACAGTGAAATGTACTTAGCACAAATGTTTGCAGAATGAACTTAGAAATATCAGGTGCCACCACCTATAATGAGTAAAGGTTAGGCAATCTTTAAGAAAGAGATGGATGTTCACTAAATACTAAATTAAGCAAAGTTCTGTGAAAATATCACTGACATGAATATTCAGGCACTGACAGGGTACAAAATAACATATCAAAAAGCACACTCATTGCCCTAAATTTTTTTTTTTACACAGAATGCCTTAAAATTTTCAGCAAATTGGAATATATTCTTTATTTCATACCATTTTCTTCCTTAGAGGGACAATTTTCTGAAACCAATAAGTAGATGGTGATTGGCTCACCAAGAGCAATGTAGTAGTATCTTTGAAGGGAAAACTATATGAAAACATAAGAATTTTCTTGACTATCACTAGGTGATTCAACACTTATTCTTTTCCCAACTGACATATATACTGAGGTTCAGGTGGAGAAACCAAAGTATTAATCAAATTTATGATTTTTGGGTAAAAGTTTCTGAGCACTAACCTATTAAAAACAGTTGCTGATTTGAGTATGTAACCACATGGGGAGTGAGTATGGATGTGGAGTGGTGGGAAATAGCATGTTTGCTTCACATAGATGAGCTCATACTTAATGACGGAGTAAATCTGTTGTGCCATGACTCAATGCACCCAAATTATCACTATTGCTGTCTCTACTCTGCTTTTGGGATAAGAAAAAAATGCAGAATTTTGGGGGTGCTGGGTTCCACATGCTAGTTCAGGTCAAAATTGTAGAAGAGATTAAGGACTTAAAAAATTTCTGAAGAACTAAGTAAGCCCCTTCCTAGGTCTTATGTTCTATCCGCCTTATTTTCGAACTCTAAAGGCAGAAAAGCTTTGGTCTTCAAGGGGCAAACTGCAGCAAACTGCATAATCATGTGGATTTGATACGTCTGCTTCAGAGTTGAAAAACACAGTAGATCGGGATAGGGACGGTAAGACAAGAGTCACCTATTAAAAGATGTCTTATTTTGGCAGCACTGGAGACTAGGGCTTGGCCTGGTTTCATTCGCATCACAGAAAACCGAAAAGCCTGGAAGGCTTTGAAGTCAGTCCCGGAGCCACAGGCTAAGAGGAAACTCGCCCACGCCCCGGGTCAGCCCACGCCTGCTCCACCTAAGCCACAGATGTCCCAACCTCCCCCGAGCTGCTCCACCTGCGCCACAGGTCGGCATTCCTCGGCTTCTCTCAGTGAGGGAACCACCGGGTCAGCTGCCATAGCCGAGTTACTCTTAGAGCTACCGAGCAGCCTTGGCCGGAAGCGCCCTCCGGTCCCGCCCCCGCCCGGCGGAGCCGGAAATCAGGGGGTCAGCGGCGGGTGCTTTGCCTTCCGCGGGCCGCGGGGCACGATGTTTTGCTGTCCCTGCCGCCTCCTCAGGGCCTCCGTAGCGCCCACCGCGGCCCTGGCTGCGGCGCTGCTTTCGTCGCTCGCGGGCTGCTCTCTGCTGGAGCCGAAGGAGCAGGTGGCCTCGGCGCTCAGCCCCTACTTCGGCACCAAGACTCGCTATGAAGACGTCAACCCCGGACTGCTGTCGGACCCCGAGGCGCCGCAGCGGGACCCAGAGCTGCTGGAGGGGACCTGTACCCCCGTGCAGCTGGTCGCCCTCATCCGCCATGGCACCCGCTACCCCACGGCCAAGCAGATCCGCAAGCTGAGGCAGCTGCATGGGCTGCTGCAAGCCCGTGGGCCCGGGGATAACAGGACGGGCAGTGCCAGCGGTCGTGGCCTGGGCGCCGCGCTAGCTGACTGGCCGCTGTGGTACGCGGACTGGATGGATGGGCAGCTGGTGGAGAAGGGACAGCAGGACATGCGACAGCTTGCGCTGCGTCTGTCCTCGCTCTTCCCGGCTCTCTTCAGCCGCGAGAACTATAGCCGCCTGCGACTGGTCACCAGCTCCAAGCACCGCTGCGTGGACAGCGGCGCCGCCTTCCTGCGCGGGCTGTGGGAGCACTACCATCCTGGGATGTCACCCGCCCGACGTCGCAGGTGACAGATACTCTGCTCTCCCGAATTCTCCCTGCCTCCCCAGACCCTAGATTTTCCCACCCCAGCCTCGCCTCACATCCCTCTGTTCTCTAATCTCTATCCTTCGGGCTGTGCCACTACAGGATGTGGTGGACTTGGTTATCTCTCCTTTCATATGTATATTCATTTATTTATTAATCAGATATGAATTTTTAGTACTTTCACGTGCCGAATGCTGTGGTAGACTCTGGAATCCAGCAGGAAAGAAGATCATCTTTCCTAAAATTTCTGGTCTCCCATTCCCAAATTGAATTAACCACTTTTGAGTGCCAACCTGTCCCTTCTTACCTCCCTGGCATTTAGTTTTACGGTTGAAAACACTCTTTAAAAAGTGAAATCTAGAACCTTTTTTCTTAGGCATTGTTTCTGATACAAGTTGGAGTTTTTACTCTTCACTTTTTTCAGGTGTCTGATCTAGGCTTACACCTGATTTAGGAAGCTCTCACAAACCTTATTTTGTTCTTGTATTTACTATTATAGAGGTCCCTCATTGTAGTTGAGGTCCCTTGTCAAAGGCAGTACCTTACCAACTGAGTCCATACTTCTTCAAAAATTGAGAGATTATCTAGTGGGATCATTTTATTTCTCAGGCAAAGAAGTTGAGCCCAAGATTGTCCTCTAAGTTGAGGACTATTCAGACCTGGAATCTAGGTCTTCTGTTTTTCCAGAATGATATTTTTTCCCTCAAAATGTTTTTATAGTCAGAATTAATAATTATAGCAAACTCTTAATGTCCCATATACACCAGACATGTCTCACATTTATTTTACTTAATCCTCCCAACTCATCTCTGAAACTTATAGTATACTGCCATGCCACCTTAGCCCAGGGATACTTAACCAGTAGCCAGTCTCCAGCTCTTTTTTCATGTTTTATTTTGGGATAAGGTCTGGCTAAGCTGCTGATTCTGTCTTTGATTTTGTGATCTTCCTGCCTTCCCAGTCTCAGGGATTATAGGTATTGGCCCCAGCACCTGGCTCATAGCTTGCTTTTTTAAGCATTACACTATATAGCTTCTCTTTGTCATATAATTTCTGATGAAAATAAAAACACATAACATTTTCGTGCCAGAGAGATGATCAGTTAGCTAGCTAAAATTAGCTAGCTTAAAACCGAGCTGCTTCTAGATTTTAAGGTAAGAATTGAAGTGAGCTTTAAAGCTCAAGTTAAAAAAAAAAAAAGACTGGCTTATCATTTCTTCCATAGCAGTTCAGCCATCTGCAAGTGATTTTTCCAGTAACTGCGTATCATGTTATTGCTTTCTGGGTAACTCAGTAAATTAACTTTTGTTTAATTACTTGTTGAGTTATGCTTTCAAATTACAATTAGATTTTTCCCGTTAGTTTGGGTGAAGTTTCCCTATACATTGCTTAAATTAGCTGGATTTTAATATACCACAGCATATAGTGGATCTCCCAGAATGAATGAGTTTTTATGGCCCTCAGATTGCATTGTGAAGATTGTCATTTGCCTCAGAGGGCAAAGCCAGGGATCAAATAGTTCAGGATAAACCCACCCCTCACCATTTTCAGTCTCAGAGATTAAATCCTTTGCCTAGCCACTTCATTATCCTCCACAGACAATTGTTTTGCCTGTTGTGTAAATCTGGGCTTTTGAGGGAGACCACTGAATTAGATTTTGTGTTTTTATAGAAATAGAACAATGCATTTGTTTCTGTTTAAAGAGCAGCAGTAATTAGATAATAACAAAGATGAACCATCCAGATCCACATGAGAAATCATATTTTGAAGGTACAGAAAAAGATGAATAAAAGTTGTCTTATTTTCCTAGTGAAGTTTTTTTTTTTGTTGTTTGTTTGTTTTGTTTTGTTTTTGGTAAGGGGAACTGAACTGAGGAGCACTCTGCTTCCACTAATCAACATCCTTCTCCAGCCCTTTTAATTTTATTTTGAGACAGGATCTCCCTAAAATGCCAGAACTGGCTTCAAACTTGTGACCCTCCTTCCTCAGCCTTCTGAGTCACTAGGATAACAGGCATATACTACCATGCCTGGCTCATGAAGATATTTTCTTTAAAAAAATTTTTTTTGTAGTTGTAGATGGACAGAATTCCTTTATTTTATTTATTTATTTTTATGTGGTGCTAAGGATCGAACCCACTGCCTCACACATGCTAGGCAAGTGCTCTGCCATTAAGCTACAGCCCCAGTCCATGAAGATATTTTCTTAAGAACTATAATTCAGTTGACAAAGTGGTAAAAATTATCTATTTCAGGGAATATACCTTCATGTATATGTATATTTTTGCATATGCATCTTAAACAATGGTATAACTGTTCAAATTTCTTGTATTTTGTGTATAGAAATAATACTTAATGTTCTTTTCATGGTGAATTATTGGAGAAATGATAATTGAGATGTTTTGAATATAATTGAAAAGCTTAAAAAGACACCCCAATAGTTGAAGCATGGTTGTGAATGCTTTTCCAGTACATATTTGTTGCCAACTTGGAGAAATAGCATACTAAGTTTTAAATGGAGTTATCTGGGATCTTCAGTTAGAAGATAAACCATATCAGAAGCACCTAGCACAATGAAGCACAGTACACTTGAAACATTAACATATTTGTGATGGTGTCAGTAGTTTATTTGTCCAAGTAGAATCTTTTGTAAAGTAACACAGGGTTAGGAAAATTGAGAAAATAAAATACTCTATTTAGATTTGACCGAGTGGAGAAACAGATCTAATCTGTTAACTTCTCTCTCAGCTTGTATAGAGACTGCTAATTTTTAGTTTGTTATCTAAAGTTTTGTGTGCCTGACAGAAACAGTACTTTCATAACACAGTTTTGCTCTTATGATTTTCTTGACTAATTTTTGGTTTTGGTCTAAGGAAACGTTCATTTTGGTTGCTTTTTTTTTTTTTTCATTGTGTAGTAGTGCTTCAACACATTTTATTTTGGATGTTGATTGTTTTTTAGTTTTTTCTAGCATATTCTCTTAAGAATTGCAGTCATTATAAAAGGGTAATAATTTTATACTTTGTCTTTCTTGATAAATGTTATTTCAGATTTGCAGATTAATAGTTGTGGTGTTCCTTTTTCACACTTGAAGGAAAATTTTTAGTAATTTAAAAGTATCGTTTATTGCTACCGGGGTGGTGCATACCTGTAATCCCAGCCACTCCAGAGGCTGAGGCAGGATTGCAAGTTGAAAGCCAGCCTTAGTAATTTAGCAAGGCACTGAGCAACTTAATGAGACCCCTGTCTCAAAATAAAATTAAAAGTTCTGGGAATGTGACTCAGAGGTTAAGCACCCCGGGGCTCAATCACTGGTGTCCCCCCCCCCCCACCAAATCATTTATGTCAATAATTTACATGTGTATAACTTTTTTTTTTTCTTTTAGATATGGAGTGTGGACCTCTAGCATAAATGACAAACTAATGAGGTTCTTTGATCATTGTAAGAAGTTCTTAACCGAAGTAGAACGGAATGCTACAGCTCTTTATCATGTAGAAGCCTTCAAAACTGGACCAGAAATGCAGAGCATTTTAAAAAAAGTTGCAGCTGTTTTGCAAGTGCCAGTAAACAATTTAAATGCAGGTAATATATTTGCTGTCTTTCATTTGAACTGTGGTTTAAATAATTTTGAACTGTGAAAATGAAAAAAAGTAGGAAATTTGGTGTTATTCCTTTTAAGGCCCACAATTGAATTTACATTAATTTACACCTCATGCTTACTATTGTTAGATTCCTATTCTTCCTATTTATGTATATTAAGATATAAGATTCTCTGTATTCTGAATTTTTGGTACTAGGGATTTTTGGTACTTAGCTACTGAGCCACATTTCCAACCTTTTTAAAATTTTATATTTTGAGACAGGGTCTTGCTAAGTTGCTGCAACTGGCCTTGAAACTTGGCAGCCCTCCCACTTTAGCTTCCCAAGTTTACAGTCATGCACCACCACATGATTACATGATTACAGTCATGCACCACCACACTGGTCTTGTATTCTGAAATTTTTTGAAAGCCTTAACTCTGAGCATTACTTTTAAACAAAAAAATTTCTTTTCTGAATTCTCCTTATAATTTATTCAAAGAGAAAACTCATATAAATTCTTTAGTTTTTGAAACAATTCAAAAGTACATGTTGTGAGAGTTTAGAAGCAAAAAAGCAAAGTGGTGTTTTTTGAGGCTTTTATATGTAGACATGCTGAGAAGATGAATAGTCATGTCTTTCATAAGATATTTCAGTGTATGGACTGACTGTAGTTAATGATTCAAACTGGGACACTTTTGAGAATAAAGGAGATCACATTATTAATTATGCTGTGAAAGCCAGTGAAAACGGGGCACATGGTGGCGTAAGCAATGGGAATTAAGAAAATAAGATATTTTTCCTGTTTCCAGAAATTTGTAATCTGTAAAGCATATGTTGACAAAAAAAAAATTTTTTATAAAAATAAAATTTTTATATATGTATGTTTTGTGTACATATATACACATAGATTATGGATTTCATTATATTGTGAATCAACTTCCAAAAGATTGGAAGTAGATGTGCAAGAGTGAAAACTGTATTTATTTCTGTCAATTATGAAGACAAGATGCTTTATAAGGATCAAAAAATGAAGATGTCTAGACTAGTATTTAAAATTGAGTTTTTCCTTCTTCCTCAAACCAGCTGTACATGGGGGTCACCCTGTGGAGCTTTAAAATTTTCTAATTTATTGGGAAATAATTCAAACACGTAGGCAAGAATAAAAGAGTGATATAATGAAATACTGTATAGTCAAAATTTAATTTTATCAGATTTATGATTATGCTTCACTTAGTTGCTCTAAAGAGCTTCCCTAAGGACCTACTTTTGGTTTCTCTCCTGGATCGCATTCTTTTTCTTTTCTCTCCAGAGACATTGTCATAAATTTATAATTTAATCATCCACCTGTGCCAGTATTTATGTTTCGGTACATAACTGGAATATTGTAGATTTTAAAATTTTAAGAATGGTATCAAAGTGCATGAGAGTTTGAAATTTGGTTTTATGCAACTTTGTGTTTTTACTTGTAACTCTAATCCTTTCTCTTTTTTTAAATTTATTTATAGTGCTGGGGATTGAGCACAGGGCCTTGCGTATGCTAGGCAGATTGTTTCTACTCTGAGCTTAACTTTAGCCTAGTCCTACATTTCAAAAGTTTTATACAGAATTCCCCATGATGTAAGTATACTAGTCTCTAGCCATTATCCATTAGCGGATATTTAAATTGTTGAAGAAGGTTTTTTTAAAAAACTACTTTTAGGACTGGGGATGTCACTCAGTGGTAGAGTGTTTGCTTATTGTGAGCAAGGCCTTGGGTTTAATTCACAATTCTGTGTATGGGCACAACAACACACATAAAAACTACTTTTAGTCTCAGAATGTTCAAGGATTATTTGTGTTTTAACTGATGGAATAACTAGAGCAACTTTTTTGTTGGGGAGGGTACTAGGGATTGAACCTGGGTGCTTAACCACTGAGCTACATCCCAGCCCTTTTAATTTTATTTGAGACAAGGTCTTGCTAAGTTGCTTTAGGGCCTCATTGATTTTCTGAGGCTGACTTTAAACTTTTGATCGTCTTGCCTCAGCCTTTTAAGTCCTTGGGATTATAGGTATGTGCCACTGTACCCCGCAAGAGGAATTTATTTTGGAGGCATATAACATAGTAGTTGAAATAGTGTGATTCTAGAATTGGACCATTTGTATTTGAATTTTAATCTAACTGTAAACTGTGATTTTTTGGCAAGATCCTTATATCTCTATACCACAGTTTCCTTCTGCATAAATAGGTATAGAAATTAATATACTTGCCCCCAGAGGATTATTGCAAGGATATATGAGTATTAATTTATGCAAGACATGTAGCACAGTGGCCTGGCACAGTAACTCTCAATAAATATTTTGCCATTGAGATACCTATTTTTTTTAACATAAAGGAATGGCCCTGTATGTACTATCTGTAATTTATTTTTACTTAACAGTACATCTATCTGCATATATAGATCTGTCTCATTCCTTCATAAATTCTTTCATAGAATATATGGTTTGATTTCTGGATGATTGCTGGTTAAACTTACTTAACCCATCAAAATTGTTACTGCTGTGAAAGAGCTGGAGTTAATACAGTCCAAATTCTTTTTTATAGGACCCCATTTTCCTACTGAAAATTCTTAGTTTTTAACTGTGAAGTGATATTATGGAGAACATTCTTGTGGTCTGTTTTCACACTTGAGAGTTTATAAGAAAGGTAATAACAGGTTAACAAGTATGAATATTTGACAAAATATACTTTCAAATTGTTCTCTGAAGGTATACTAAAAATTTGTATAACAGTATGTAAGAATGCTTTACTATCTCATATACTATTCAGTATTATTAGTCATTTTAATTTAGGCTATTTGATTAGTGAAAGTTATCTAGCTTTAATTTACATTTATTTAATTCTGAAAATGAACACCTTTTTATATGTTTATTAGCCATTTGAAATTCTTTAAATAGTTGCTTCTTCATAACCTTGTTTTCTCCTCTTTCCTCTCCCTGGTTCTCTCTTCCTCCCTTTCTCACTCACTCTCCCTCCCTCCCTTCCTTTTGGTACTGGGGATCAAACCCAGGCCTTGGCACTTGCTGGATGAACACTTTGCCACTGAACTTTACCTTCAGCCATATTGTCCATTTTCTATTGTGTATTTTTACATTTTCTTGCTAGTCATAGATATCCTTTATATATTGGGGATATATTGACCATACCTTTTAATTTTGTTTATCAAAGAATTAGTCCTTTGCTTATTGTTGCTAGTATTGTCTCTTAATTTGTTGCTTATCTTTTAGGTTGTCTTTTGGTACCTTTGACTATATAAAAGTTTACATGTTTTGTATAGCCATATCTGTCTCTTCATTATGGCCTCTGAGCATTGTATTTTGCTTGAGAAAATTGTCTTAAAGTCAAGATTAGTGTATTTTCCTCTCTTCTTCTACTTATTTATTTATACTTAAATCTCTACTCTCATCTGAAATATTTTTGATGCTCCAAAGGCTGACCAAGAAGTCAGAAGTGGTCATAATACATGAGTGAAACTTAACTCAACAAGATCATTTGTCTTAACTTCTTTATTTTGTAGGTGGGCAGATTGAGATCCAGAGAGCCTAGAATGACTTTGCTCAGTATATTCATGTTAAAATTAGATACATAATAGCCTTAGTTTTCATCTCACATATTTTTTTTTCTCCCTGTACTTCAGAGACTTTTGGTGAAAAACAGGTTTTTTTGGTCATCTTCTTTCTGGTTAAAGAATACACCATATGGGCTGACTTTCATAGTTTCAAGTCTAAATGAGCCATGTCCTTTGATCAAACATACATAGTACTTAACAGCCACTCTATTATATTAGGTTTGGGATTGTAAACCCTTCCCTTTACATGAACAGAAGTTTTGAATGGCTTTTATGTATATTCCCGCTGAAATTTATTTTTTTATAACTATATACTGCCTCAGGAATTATGTAAACTTAGAACTATTGCAGAAAACATGTAAGATCAATTAAATTTGGTACCTTTTTTTTCCCTTGGGAAAAAGGAAAGGCAGTATTTTAAAGAAAAATTGAAATAATAAAGGCAGTCCCTACCGATGACTTCTTTTTTTCTCTCTCTAGGATTAGATGCTTCCTGCTTCTTGATTAGAAAGCAGCAATGTTTTTATTCCTACTGACAAAGGCTACCTTTTATAGCCTAAGCACTCATTCCCTTGTCCCTTTTTTTGATACACACATGCATGTATCACACACACGTTTGTGCACACATATGAAAGTGTTGTAATCAATGATTTAGCAGTATGAAAATTCCAGTTATCTTATTATGAAATTGATTGAGCAGCTACATTTGAAAAACAGATGCTGTAATAACAACCTTTCACTCCCTCTTTAGTGTATAATTTTTCCTTGTTTTCCTATGGACTCTTGATTCACCTTTCTCCTGCTCCTTCTCTTACTTACTACTCTTTCTTCCCTATTGTCTGTAGTCCTCTCTCTCCTTTTATAACTTTTTTCTTTATGTTTTTTCCTAATAGTACAATATAAATTATTGTATAGTTCCACACTCCCCAGTCCTGAGAATTAAACCTACGGGTGTTCTATTTCTGAACTATAGCCCCAGCCCTTTTTATTTTTTAAATTTTGAGATAGGGTTTTGCTAATTGTTAAGGCTGGTCTTGAACTTGGCCATCCTCTGCCTCAGCCTGTGGAGTTGCTGGAATTATAGGCATGTGTCACTGTGCCTAGCACTATTATATACCTTTAAAATTTGTCCAATAGATGTACTTTGTTATTCCTAATTTTCAAGTTGGGAACTAAAACCTTTATAACTTTAGTTTCCCATTACCAACTCTGTAAAATTAGCAAAATAAAGGTCTGTTTAATATAGTAGATTCTTGCAGTTGGTTGCAGTGGTGCATGCCTGAAATCCCAGCAACTCAGGAGGCCGAGGCAGGAGGATTGCAAGTTCAAAGCCAGCCTCAGCAAAAGTGGGGCACTAAGCAACTCCGTGAGACCCTGTCTCTAAATAAATATACAAAATAAGACTGGGGATGTGGCTCAGTGATCAAGTGCCCCTGAGTTCAATCCCCGGTATCCTCCCGCTACCCCCGGTCAAAAAAAAAGTTAGTAGGTCCATGGGTTAACGTTTTTGTGAGGTTTGCCAGGCAAACATGCTCTTCACAAACAGTTTTAAAAACTGAGAAAAGTTACAGAAAGTTACTTAGTTTTATTGGACTGAAATGTACCCCTCCTTATGATTTCTTCCTGGTAATTATAGCCCTTCCCTTTTAGATTGCACAGAGCAAGTATTAATTCTTTGATAACCAGGAAAAAGAATGAGGCTCTTCTCCAAACCAAACATATCCAGATTCTGTAGCTATGCTGCAAATAGATTCTATTGATATTTAGCTTTCGAAAAATTGCAGAAACTAATAACTCATAAAATTTTACCTGTTTCCTTCCCCCCCCCCACCAGATTTAATTCAGGTAGCTTTTTTCACCTGTTCATTTGACCTGGCAATTAGAGGTGTCAAATCTCCTTGGTGTGATGTTTTTGACATAGATGATGCAAAGGTGAGTATTACTTTTGCAGTTTCTTCATGGTTTCTTGTTTTTTTTTTTTTTTTTTTTTTTTTTCGTTACTTAAAGCAACTTCTCTGAAAACAAGCAAAGTTAGGGAATGTAAACTTTCTTGTGACTTCTAATTTTCCTTATAAAGAGAGATTCATATTCAAGTAGGTTCTATCTACTTGTAAAAAACTCAGGAAAACATTTTTTTCATGATGATTTGATTTCTAGGGTCCCTCAGTTTAAAATCTACTCAACCCTTCATCAAATTTTACTGCTGGAAGGGTATATAATCCAAATTATTATTTTTAAGGAAGCCAAAGTTCAGAACAAGTGATTTTCCAAAGACCTATCTGTTCTTTTATATAAGTTTTCATGAGAAATTGAGTTCTGTGTTCCACCTGGTGGTGGCAGTAATTCACTTGCAATTTCTATCTGCTTGCCTGATTTCCCTCTTTTCCTCTGACCGGTTTTTTGTTAGATTCAGATTAGACTTTTTTTTTTTTTTGGCATACAAACGTCACATAAGATTTTTCTCTTTTATATACATAGGATCACACTATTACTGTATTTTGTAACTTGCTTTTCCCTTTCAACAATGTTTCATTTTTTTAAATCAAGTATTCTTATACTATATAATTTTAATGATTCCATAGTAAACCACTGTGTAGTGGTATTATAATAATATTTGACCAGTCACCTATTGGTCTATTTGGGTTTCCAATTTATTATTATAAATATGCTGCACTAAATATTCTGGTAGCTGACTCATATGCAACTATAATTACTTTTTTTTCTTTTGAAGATTCAAGATAATTTATTAACAGCTACTACAAACAGTAAGATAGCTCAATTAGATTACTAAGTACAAAAATCAACATACAAAAATCAGTAGATTAAACATTTTTGACAAGAATTCCACGTAAGTGATATATCTTTCTCAGTGCATCACATTAGAAGGATTGTCAGTTCCTTACATCTTTGATGATGATATGTTTGATTAAAGTGTTGCTTGCAATATTTTTTCATTGAAGAAATACCTTTTTTCCTCTAAATAAAAGGCTCATTTAAAGAATCATGACTTGAAATACATGTATATTAAATATAATTGAATGAGTTTCTTTTTTATATGTAAGAATAAAATTAATTTTTTAATTTAAAAATATAGTTATCTTTTGGTTAAGGTATTTCCTATGATTCTTTTCTTTTTCAGTGA
Organism: Sciurus vulgaris; assembly: GCF_902686455.1. NCBI lineage: Eukaryota > Metazoa > Chordata > Mammalia > Rodentia > Sciuridae > Sciurus > Sciurus vulgaris. The sequence continues at coordinate 83,038,398 of NC_136464.1, forward strand.
GTTAATATAAAATAATTTATCCCTGCTTAGGACTTGTACTGTGTATTAAATTTTCATACCAAAGCATTACAGATGAAATAAAATGACGTTTGAGATTTGAAAGTAATCCAGTGGTGGTAACAGGAACATAGCTGAAACAGGATTGGTCAAATGTTGATAATTGTTGACGTTGGATGATGGGTACACATGGGTTCGTTGTACTTATACTTTTTATATAAGTTTACTTATACTACTGCTCCATTAATATATTTTAAAATTAAAAATGAATAGGTACTTATGAAACTCTGAGAATTACACAGATTATCTAGGACACTGTGAAATGCTGGACCACATGTGCCTTCATTTAGCAAACATTTCTTGAGTTCTTGTTCGGTCAGATACTTGCTTGGAACTGAAGATAACTAACATTAAAATAGCATTGGCAGAAGGCGGATATCGAGGAGCGGCTGGGTAGGCACCATGGCCGGAATCACCATCATCAACGTGGTGAAGCGCAAGATCCAGGTTCTGCAGCAGCAAGCTGACGATGCTGAAGAGAGGGCTGAGCGCCTCCAACGGGAAGTTGAGGGAGAAAAGAGCTCTGGAACAGGCAGGGCTGAGGTCGCCTCCTTGAACTATAGGTTCCAACTGGTTGAAGAGGAGCTGGACCATGCTCAGGAGCGCCTAGCTACTGCCCTGCAAAAGCTAGAGGAAGCAGAAAAAGCTGCTGATGAGAGTGAGAGTGATATGAAGGTTATTGAAAACCAGGCCCTAAAAGATGAAGAAAAGATGGAACTCCAGGAAATCCAACTCAAAGAAGCTAAGCACATTGCAGAAGAAGCAGATAGGAAGTATGAGGAGGTGGCTCATAAGTTAGTGATATTATTGAAGGAGACTTGGAATGCACAGAGGAATGAGCTGAGCTGGCAGTGTCCCTGTTGCCGAGAGATGGATGAGAACTGATGGATCAGAACCTGAAGTGTCTGAATGCTGCTGAAGAAAGTACTCTCAAAAAGAAGACAAATATGAGGAAGAAATAAAGATTCTTACTGATAAACTCAAGGAGGCAGAGACCCATGCTGAGTTTGCTGAGAGATCAGTAGCCAAACTGGAAAAGACATTGCTGATTTGGAAGATGAGCTCTATGCCCAGAAACTGAAGTACAAGGCCATTAGCGAGGGAGCTGGACCCACATGCCCTCAATGAGGTGACTTCAATATAAGCTGAAATGCAACAAAGAGGAGCACCTCTGTACACAAAGATGCTGAACCAGACTCTGCTTGACCTAATGAGTTGTAGAGCCCTTTCCCCCACATTCTCACCAACTCTTATTTTTGCTTATATTCTTGATAATTGCCATTCTAATTGGAGTGAGATGAAATCTTGAGTGGTTTTGATTTGCATTTCTCTAATTATTAGAGATGTTGAACATTTTTTCATATATTTGTTGATCAATTGTATATCTTCTGTGAAGTGTCTGTTCAGTTCCTTAGCCCATTTATTGATTGGGTTATTTGTTTTTTTGCAGTTTTTTGAGTTCTGTATAAATCCTGGAGATTAGTGCTGTATCTGAGGTGTGTATGGTAAAGATTTTCTCCCATTCTGTAGATTTTCTCTTAACATTATTGTTTCCTTTGCTGAGAAGAAACTTTTTAGTTTGAATCCATTCCATTATTGATTCTTAATTTTACTTTTTGTGCTTTAGGAATCTTGGTAAGCAAGTCAGGTCCTAACCTGACATGATGAAGATTTGGGCTTACTTTTTCTTTTATTAGGTGCAGGTCTCTGTTCTAGTACCTAAGTCTTTGATCCACTTTGAGTTGATTTTTGGGCAGGGTAAGAGAGATAGAGTTTTTTTTTTTTTTTAATATTTTAGATGTGGATGGATCTTTATTTTATTCTTTTATTTTTATGTGGTGTTGAGAATTGAACCCAGTGCCTCACACATGCCAGGCAAGTCCTCTACCACTGAGCCACAACCCCAGCCCAAGAAGCTTAATTTCATTTTGTTACACATGGATTTCCAGTTTTCCCAGCACTATTTGTTGAAGAGGCTATATTTTCTCCAATATATGTTTTTGGTGCCTTTGTCTAATGTGAGATAACCGTTTTTATGTGGGTTTATCTTTGTGTCTTCTATTCTGTACTATTGGTCTACATGTCTACTTTGGTGCCAATACCATTAAAGTTCTGGTATTGTGATGCCTCCTTGCTTTGCTCTTCTTGCTAAGAATTGTTTTGGCTACTCTGGGCCTCTTAACTTTCCAAATGAATTTCATGATTGCTTTTTCTAGTTCTATGAAGAATGTCATTGGGATTTTTAACAGGCATTGCATTAAATCTATATAACACTTTTGATAGTATGGCCATTTTGACAATATTAATTCTGCCTATCCAAGAACTGGGAGACCCTTCCATCTTCTAAGGTTACTTTAATTTCTTTCTTTAGTGTTCTGTAGTTTTCATTGTACAGGTCTTTTGCCTCTTTTGTTAGGTTGATTCCCAAGTACTTTTTTTTTTTTTTTTGAGGCTATTGTGAATGGTTAGTTTTCCCAATTTCTTTTGTAGTGGATTCATTGTTTATGTAGAGAATGCATTTGCAAATTGGTGAGACCACTAGGAAAGCAGTAAGAAAACTTGGAGTGAAACCACCATTTGACCCAGCTATCTCACTCCTTGGCCTATACCCAAAGGACTTAAAACTCAGCATGCAACAGTGACATAGCCACATCAATGATTATAACAGCTCAATTCGCAATAACTACACTATAGAACCAACCTAGACTCTTTCAACAGATGAATGGATAAGAAACTGTGATACCAATACACAGTGGAATATTATTCAGTCTTAAAGAAGAATAAAATTATGACATTGTTGGTAATGGATGGAGTTGGAGAATCTCGTATCAAGTGAGATAAGCCAATCACAAAAAACAAAGGCTGAATGTTTTCTCTGGTAAATGGATGCTGTTCCATAGTGTGAGATAGGGAAGAATAAAGGAACTTTGGATTTTGCAGAGGGAGTGGGGGAGGGGTGGGCTGGTGGATGGGAAGGATAGTAGAATGAGACAGACATTATTACCCTATATACATGTAAGATTACACGACTGGTGTGACTCTGTACCATGTACAACCAGAGGACCGAGGAAGTTATGCTCCATTTGTGTACAATGTGTCAAATGTATTCTACTGTCATGTATAACCAATTAAACAAATTAAAAATAATAAAATTAAAAAATTAAAATTAAAAAAAGGATGAAAGAACATCCTACAACATCAGAAGGTGTTAAAAGTGTAGATAATGAGTTAACAGGCACTTAAACTGATTAAGAAGATTTCTACAGAAAGTAAAAAATAAGTTGAAATAGTAAAAAATTCGTACGGTATTATCTTACAGGAAGTCCACAGAAGTTATACCATAGGTTATTCACTAACTCATAGCACCATCAAGGACTCAGGTCCTTTCTACTTTCTGCCATATTATTGACATTGTGCTGATTGCTTTCAAGCTGGCTCCTGCCTGGTAGCAAGATGACTGCAGGAGATCTAGTTATTGTATCTGGGCATGATAATGTTCAGAGAGTTGTCCTCTTCCTTCTGCATATTGCTTTCTCTGAAGAATGAATGATTTTTTAAAAGATTATATTCAAATTTATTTGCATCTTGTGATGTCAATCTCTTCTTTCCAAATCATTAAGACATTTATTAAAACAAAATATCTATGTAAAATAATTATTTCAATAAAATTCATGAAGTTGTTGAGTGATTGAATTTTTTCGGGTTGGAAAGGACAGATGCATAGATTAGGAGAAAGTATAAGCTGAAGGAGTTTAAGACTAGGAGCAGAAATTTGGAACTAGCACTTTTTGGACTTTCAGGTTTTATTTACTTTTATTCTCCTTATTTGTAAATTATTTGTAATCTATGAACTTGCTCTCCTTGTAAAACCAGAAGAATAGAAGATTATACTCCATTATATATTGGTAATTTATGTTCATGTAATAAATTAAAAATGCTTTTAAAATTCTTAATTTCATATCCTGAAACATTGATTAAATCAATATAACTACTGCACCACCTTTAAATATAAATTTTAAGCAATTTATTCACTGAGTACTATCCCCCTTTCCTTCTAGATTATTTTCTGTGCCAATCTCAATATTCCGTCAACTGAAGCAGAATCTCTGACCCCTAGACCCTATTAGGAGTTGACTGTTGATTGCCCATTATTTCTCTTTCTTTGAACCAAAAAACTACTTCCCCAGAACTCCCCAAGTAGACTGTCCCTCATATTTCAGTAGTAAGAACTGAGTCACAGGCTCTTTTCTAAGCCAAAATTGGTAGGAAAATAGAATTATCAAGACTGGCTTAAAGAAGTAAGCATTTCCTTCTCAGAATGGGGATAGAGTGAACTTCCAGAGAGATAGATACCTACACATTGTTTCTAAATAGAAAAGGATGTTGGTGGGTTACTCAACAGTACATGTGAGATTTATCCTTTTAGCCTCATCTGGAAGTGACATCTTTTTTAAGTCACTGTTCATTTGTCGAGTAATCTGGTAGGAAAAGGAAAGTAATCTAGAGGAAAGATACACAGGGATGGCTATTTCCATTGCTCACATTCTAGAACTGGTATTACTAAATAATTGTTAGATGACTTTAGGTAACACATCTAAATTCTCTTTGTCTCATTTCTAGATCTACAACGTGACACATTGTTCTGCAATATCATGAGATAGCTGAGAAAATATAAGTAGATAATTATACTGCATACAAGCAAAACAATATTATTTCTATATTTTAGGCTTCCCACCACTACCCATTTGTTTATTTTCATTTGCTCATTCATATACACACCCTTTCAATAAATCACACACCCTTTCAACAAATAATTCTGAGAGGGTATTAAATATAAGGCAGGGTATGAATATTTTCACCATGGTCTTTGAGTCTAAGGTACTAACCTATAAATTAGTAAATTGTATATGTTTTATCTCTTAGAGTACAGAATTAGGCAGGTTCTATAGGAAATTCAGGAAAGATGAAGTGGAGTAATCAAGAGTGTGACATTGTGGATTCATTGTTTGCTCCTTGAGTGTGAACTGTACTGTGTTACTAAAGTGGCTGCAAACAAGGTGTTTAAGTTCACAGTTGCCTACATTGCTTGTTCTAGCTAGGCATTGCTTGGGTTTATACTTAGTGTATGTATAGAAAAAGCAACTCCATCTAAGAAAGATGAGTTTAAGCTAAAACAAAAACTGGAACAAAAAACTGAAAGAAGACTGGTTTGTGCAGGAATATTGAGGCAACTGAATTGATGGACTAAGTAAAACACTGTCTTCCTGCTGAAGAATTAAAAAAAGTTAGATCTGTTGTTCTGAAGGTTCTCTGTTCTTGGAATGATAAGGAGATGTTAGTGAACTTAAAGTCAGTTAACTATCTGTCCTAAAGATCCTATGCTTAAAGAGATGTTTTTCAGTTTTAGAAAACTAACATTCAGAGGAAAAGATGCGACAAACAACTGTGACCATCCTATGCTTCTTCTTGAAAAACATGAAATAAAGTGGATTTTTAAAAATAGGCCTTAGAAATTCATTATTTGTCTTTGTGATGGGATAAAAATATATTTTGATGCCACAGTCTATTTCCTGCCACACCAACAATTTGACATGGTTCTGTTGGAATAGAGGATTCGACACTTGACATGATTCTGAGTAGAATAGAGTACTCAACACTTGACATGGTCTGTTGATTGTCCTCCCTCTTGGGGGCCATAGGCGTGGCATGTCTCCATGTGTAGTTGCTTTTTAATATTAATAATCAATATGTCATTAGAAACTTATTGGAAAAACATTGGAAGATTTACTGTATTGGGACACAAATAGTGCACAATGAAAATTAGCAGTCATACTAGATAAATATATGAAAATAAACAATTGTAGCTGTGCTCAAGTTTAAAGAGCCTGTCATACAGAGAATGTGTGCTTTGAGAAGAAGCATAGATTGTACTTTTGAAGTGTATTCTTATTTTAAACCAACCATAAAATGATTAATCATTACTAAAGAAAAATATCTGTAAAAAGGGTGGCAGAAAAAATAAAGACAGATTCAGTCTCAGAACACTTGGTGTCTCTGGTTGCTCTGTGTTTCTCTACTGCGCCAATGCCTCCCATCCACTAAGTCCCCCACCCCACCCCAGCTAGGGCTGGACCCTGGCAGATTGGCGCCCAATGTGGGACCGGAAGAGTGGTAAGTAAAGTCACATTTCAGGGAAGTTAAGATCCTGTCTAGGGTGCTGCAGACCCCTTGGTAGAGAAAAGGCCGAGTGAGGAAGAACAGGTAATCACAGAACTTTGAGAAATTAGTACGACCCTCAGTAGAGAAAAGGCCAAGTGAAAAAGGATAAGTAATCACAGAACATTAAAAAGTTAGTAAAAAAAAAAAAAAAAAAAAAAAAAGGGTCACTCAGAATATAAGGACAGAAGCTTATTTATAGACATTGCTAAAAGTATGTTTACTAAAAGAGTTTAATAGAACAATTACAGAGGTGGGGACTCATTGTGGCACCACAAAAAAATTCAAACTACCCTATAATTATCTGGAAGAATAATTAATACTTGTAATATAAAAGTATCAAGGTAATTGTGAAATGGTCATTCTTTGTAAATTAAATGTGTTCATGTTTTCCAGGTATACAAGCCTTTAAAGATGTTCTCCAAACAGGCTGCTGTTCTCCAAACTAAACTTGTCTGTAATGGTAATTTTAAAGTCATGTGATTTAAAAAGGTTCAATTTAAACTGAGTAAACTAATAAAAGTAAAATATCTTTAAAATTACTCACAAGTCTCTAGGTGGTCAAACTAATAAAATGTTGATATTTATAAAATGTCTAATCATTGTTTCTAGGACTTTTCTTCCACAGGAAAGACGATGGACGAGCCTATTCAATACACTTGTCTAATATCTTGTTTTTTACAAAAGAATAATGATTAGATTTGACATGTATGGGATTATCATAACTGTGTTTGTTACAGACATCTGATTAATTTACAAAGTTAAAATGCTAACAGTTAATACAGCATCAAGTACTCTTGACTTCTTGGATTCCATGGAATAATGTACTGAAACATCATTTGTGTTTTCATGAATTGGTAAACATATTGATGTAAGTCTATGTGTGGAGGGTTTTAAATTTCAAAGGTATTTCAGTTAGAGTACTATAAACAACAAAGTATTTTATCTTATTAAAATGAAGTAACTTATCTAAGTTCAGAAATTTCATAAGGGTTGTTTCAGAATGTGAACAAAAGGGGTCAACAGATAGAAAAGAGAAAATAAAAGGGCTCCAAGTATGAAATATATTTGGTAGAAGGAAAAAAAATGTTTCTGGGTAAGAAGTGCTTATGTGATGAAATACCTAAGTGTGTAAGTAAGTGCTAAGAAAGTCTGTGTAAGTAAAGGAAATTTTTCAACAAGTTTGTGTGTAACTAAGTGGTTATATGTATGTGAGACCATCAGATAAAGCCATTTAAGGTTTTTCCCTAAGGACAAATACTATTGTACTGATTATAAAACTAAGGTTTAATCTATATGTTAAACTTACAAGGATTTCTTTGGAACACTGATTTGCTTTAACATTGTGTTTATTAAATTTTATTCTTTAGGGCAATTAATCTTCAGAAATTGGGACTGTACAATTATGGTTAAACAACAAACGTTAAAGTATTGTATTATGTCGGGAGTCTGAGTTTTCTTTTAGAAACTAAACTTGGTTAATATAAAACATTATGTAATTTTGGTACTATTACTCTTCTTTGTATATTAAATGTGTTTATATTTTCCAGATATACAAGTCTTTTAAGCAGAAAATCTGAAAGAATGTTTTATCAAGCTGTTGTTCTCCAAAGTAAACTGTAATGGATGCTGACTCTCCATTGTGGATCCTCATTGAATGATTCAACATCATGAGCCCTTCACCCAGAAGGATGACTCCTCCCCAGCTGTATCCACCATTCCTCTACATCCCCGATGATGGGCTTGCTGATCAATTTGCTAAACATTTTTGTGTTATTTAAATATTCCTAAAACTAAGGAATTTTATTCTATACAATGTGATCATTACATAGTAATTGATTATATTAATTTCTCAATTCTAAAAAACTATACTGTTCTTTTGATAGTACATCAGCCATCATTCACAATGTTTCCTGTGGTATTAAAAAAGATTGGCTTTAGCAATTTAGGAAAAGATAGACAAAAATTTAAAAGCACGCATCAATGCCTTAGAGGAAGTTATTCTTTATATTGGCAATCAAGTTCAAAATATAAAAACTCAAATGACTACTAGATGTCATGCTAATTATAATGGATTTGTGTTACACCTTTAAAACATGATGGAAAGAAACCTCATGGCAGCAAGTACAAACTCAATTAAAGGGAGTCTGGAATAATTCCAATATAGCCCCTGATATTGATACTTTACAAAATAAAATTAAAGATTTATCTCAGGCTCATTTACAAATATCCCCTACTGGTAATTTGGCACTAGAAATTTATAATAACTTCAAGAGTATAACTGGAAATAGTACCTTTTTGACATTATTCAAATTGGAATAGGGATATTTTGTGTTCTGATATTGTTATTTATCTTTCCAATCTAATCATCCATCTAATTTGGAAAAGTATCCATAATCTGTGTACTCAAATTGAAACCATCAAATTAAAAATAAAAATTAAAAGAAAGGGGGAAATGCTGCATCTATTTCCTGCCACTCCGACATTTGACATGGGTCTGTTAAGTAGAAACTTGACACTAGACATGGTTCTGTTGATCGTCCTTGGGGCCATAGGCGTGGCATGTCTCCATGTGTAGTTGCTTTTTAATATTAATAATATGTCATTAGAAACTTATTGGAAAAACATTGGGAAGGTTTTGCTGTATTGGGACACCAAATAGTGCACAATGAAATTTAGCAATAATACAAAGGTAAATATATGAATATAAACAATTGTAGCTGTGCTTGAGTTTAAAGGAGCTTCTGATTGCTTTAGTATAATAATAGATGGATAAGGAGGCATTCCTCTGAACTTGGATGCAGTGTTTACCCTTTGCTTTCCTAGTTTTAATAGTTGATTCTAGAGATACTTTATATAGCATTTAGGTTAGTCATAAATAAAATTTGTGCTTTCCCTATGTTTAGTCTAATTCTTTGAGAATCAGAATAAGATTGTAATCCTACCATTATATGAAATTAGAATAGACTAAATATTAACTATAAGTTGATTTCTTTTGCCCTTTAATAATAGTAAAAGCTTTTCACAGTTAAACACTGGAGGTTCATGGTGGGGTAGTTTCTCAAAAAATCTAGTAATGTGTATATTCTGAAGGTTAAAGGCTGGCAGATCATGGTGCCCTCAGTTTAGCTGGGAGACAAGGTGTTTTTTTTTTTATTGTTCGATTTATATTGTAAACAAATGGGGTACAACTTGTTTTTCTAGTTGTACATGAAGTGGAAGCATATACCATTTGTGTAATCACACACTTACATAGGGTAATGGTGTTTGATTCATTCTGTTATTTTTCCCTTCCCCCAACACCTCCTGCCCCTCTTTTCCCTCTACACAGTTCCTACTTCCTCCATTCTTGCTTCCCTCCCACCCACCATTATGTATCATTATCAGCGAGATCATTTGCCCTTTGGTTTTTTGAGATTAGCTTATCTCACTTAGAGTGATATTTTCCAATTTCATCCACTTGCCTTTAAATGCCACAATTTTATTATTCTTTACAGCTAAGTAATATTCCATTGTGTGTGTGTGTGTGTGTGTGTGTGTGTGTGTATAAATCAGTTTCTTTATCCATTCATCAATTGAAGGGCATCTAGGTTGGTTCCACAATCTGGCTATTGTAAATTGAGCAGCTATGAACATTGATGTGCTGCATCAGTGTAACATGCTGATTTTAAGTCCTTTGGGTATAGAACCTAGGAGTGGAATAGCTGGGTCAAATGGTGGTTCCATTCCAAGTTTCTAAGGAATCGCCACACTGCTTTCCAGAGTGGCTGCACTAATTTGCAGCCCCACCAGCAATGTATGAGTGTACCTTTTTCCCCACATCCTCGCCAACACCTATTGTTGCTTGTATTCTTGATAATCGCCATTCTAATTGGGGTGAGATGGAATCTTAGGGTAGTTTTGATTTGCATTTCTCGTTACTAGAGATGTTGAACATTTTTTCATATATCTGTTGACTGCTTGTAGATCTTCTGTGAAGTGTCTGTTCATTTCCTTAGCCCATTTGTTGATTGTGTTATTTGTATTCTTGGTGTAAAGTTGACAAGGTTATTTAATCTAGCTGGGAAATAAGGTTGTTTTTTGGTCTGGGCTGTCATACAGAGAGAATGTGTGCTCTGAGAAGAAGCATAGATTGTACTTTTGAAGGTTTTTCTTATTTTAAACTAACCATAAAATGATATAATCATTACTAAAGAAAAAATATCTATAAAAGGCTGGCAAAAAAATAAAGACAGATTCAGCCTCAGAATACTTGGTGTCTCTGTGTGCTGTTTCTCTACTGCGCCAATGCCTCCCATCCACTGAGGCCCCCCGACCCCTGCTAGGGCTGGACCCCGGCATTTTGGATCAAGGGGACGTATGCATGAAATTACATTTTAGGCAACAATATTAATTTGCACAGGGAAATCACACCAGAACATGACTAGAAAACCTACAGTTAAGAGTTTCCCTCTATTAAATACAAGTAGCAAAGCATATGAAAACTATTAGTAACTTAAACCTACCATAAATTTACATGTGGTTTCTCAAATAGTTCTTTGGATTATTTAGAATCAACTTCTATTTGGTACCGGGGATTGATCCCAGGGGCATTTAACCACTGAGGTCACATCCCCAGCCCTTTTAAAATATTTTATTTAGAGACAAGATCTCGCTGAGTTGCTTAGTGCCTTGCTAAATTGCTGAGGCTGGCTCTGAACTCGAAATCCTCCTGCCCTCAGCCTCCCAATCTGCTGGGGGTTATAGGCCTGTGCCTGGCTATAATCAACATTTGATGGGAAAGGAACATCAGTGCCTGAGGATGGGTCAGGATATCAGAAGAGAAGTTTATCAATGCAAAATAACTCCTTCGGCATGGCATAAATGGAGAAAGCGAAACAGCAGATCTCCATGGCTGTGTGTGGTTCAGTGAAGTCTCTACATCAACTGAATGCAACTTTAAGCAATTCAATTTAGCTTTGATATGCTGGGAAGCAATGCAGTGGTTAACTATCAACAATACTGTGGTTACTTTTGAGCAAAGGTGTCTTATAGTCTTCAGATCTGTGACCTAAGGAACCTCTACATTCAAGCAAGGTTGAAGGGACTGCTATTGAAGTATGATCACTCCAGCCTCATCCAAACATATGGATTCTCACCTGTTGGCTTCTGCAACAAAAAAGCAAATAAGCATTAAATCAACAACTGGTAAATGCAGAAAGAGTAATGATGCAACAGGAGGAAAGTAAGATAGTAGAGCTTTCTTGTCTCAGGTAAAAATAAGTTGCTTAATGTAGTTGTGAGATAATAGCTATTTACGAAAAACCCCTACCATTTGTCAGTTTACTTAATGGAGAAAAAATAATAAGAAACTTTAAAATTCTGCTTCATAAAACTAACTGATATTTACTTGGGGCAAGAGACTAACAAAAATTTCTATGTGAGCTGTCTCATTCAATTCTTTAATAATCCCATGGCATGAGTTATTATCCCCACTTTATAGGTTTAAAAAAAGGAGGCAAAAAGAATTTAACTTGCTGAAGATCTCACAGATGGTAAATGATAAAACTGGAATTTGAAAACCAGAAATCTAATTTGAGAGACTTGGATCTTAAGCAATATTCCACAAGATTACAAAGAGGGCCTAGACTTTTCCACTTATTATTCCTCAACAGAAAGCCATTTTCTTTAATTTAAAAATTATAGTAAACAACTTCACTCTTTAGTAGATTTTTTGAAAAAATTGTACTTCAGAGATATTATAATAATGTAAAATATTGAGTTAAACTTTTTCTCTTTTTCACTCTGAAACCCAACAGCTAATATTCACTTCCAGATAAACTGCACAACTGGCAATTCAAGGCTTCCAATCTCAGTTGGATCCTCCAAACTGACTTTTTACTTGTTTTCCCCATTCTTCTTAGTTACAAAACTTTTCCCATTACTTTCTCATTTTTCAGTTGCCAACACCAAGTTATTTCCACATTCCAGGACTTAACTCCCACTTCTCCATCTCTCCATACAATCTTGCCTGCAATATCACAGAGGAAACTGAGGCCATCATGAAACTCCTTCTGCCATACCCTACAAATTTATCCACATGTTCACCCATCCTTTTAGTGTTTTCTAAAAAGATAAGTTCTCCTCTTCTTCTGGTCCAAATTTTTATATCTAAACTCTTGGCTCATCTTCTCCCAGCTTTTCTAGGAACTTGAATTATTAATTTTCTATTCGTCTCTTGTATTGTGGTACATTGTTGTGGTGCCCACAACCCATGATCTCTGTAAAGTGCAGTCATGTTTTGCACCATGCAAAGTCCACATGCTTGGACTAGATGGCACCTCTCTAAAAGGCAGTTAATTTACAGATTAACCAGATACTTAAGGCATAGCTTGACAGAGAAAGATAAGCAGGGCTCCTCGCTTTTTTTGGAAGAGTGGGGGTACCCGGGATTGAACCCTGGGCACTTTACCACTGAGCTACATCCCCACCATTTTTCTTTTTTTGAGACAGAGTCTTGCTAAATTTCTGAGGCTGACCTTGAATTTGCAATCTTCCTGCTTCAGCCTCCTGAGTAACTGGGTTTACAGGTGTGTATCACCACACTTGGTTTCGCAACTTCTCATCTTATTAAACTTTTCAAAGGCTCACTATTCTAAGATTTAAAGATCTTTCATAAAGTGAGATGAATGAATTTTTATACTAGAAAAGTTAATCTTTGTCTGTGAAGTCATTTATTTAATGTTCAGTGGAAGTAAGGTTGCATACAACGTATTTAACTGCTGAAGAACTAAGTATTTTAGTACAGGAATAATAAAGCAAACATTATTAATGATAAAAATACACCTTCCAGCAATCTGTGACAGATGGTTTTTAAGTACATCATTTCTGGTTCTCATGATAATTCCACAATTTATGTTCTGATATTCCTAATTATCACATAAAAAAAACTAAGGCTCAGAGAATTTAGGTAATTAATATCACCCAGTTAATGAGTGGCAGAGTTTGGAGTCTGGATCCAAAGCTTATGAACTCTCTGTCCTCCTTATACTCTTATCTGGTTTTTCCTAGTTAAAACAAGCATAGCTTACTTTTATTTATCATCTTAGCATGACACCAAAAAGACTGCAGTTGGTTTATGTAAGTATATATCAAAAATAGATGAGGAATTAGGAAGAAAATAAATCAAGCTAGAAGCAAGTTTAATATATAAAAGTACATGTTACGGTCTTTTGTGTTTGTCTTTTTGTTTTTCTTATTTTTTAGTTTTGTTTCTCTATGTTGCAGGTTTTTATAGAACTGTAGAGTAGGGTCTCTAACATTGCTTCATTAGAAAGAAGTGAATGATGTCTTTGGAAAGACCTGTTAACTCCTGAGGGCTCAAAGAGCATGGAAGGTGATCATTATTAAGCATCTACATTAAACAAAATACAGTGAAATGTACTTAGCACAAATGTTTGCAGAATGAACTTAGAAATATCAGGTGCCACCACCTATAATGAGTAAAGGTTAGGCAATCTTTAAGAAAGAGATGGATGTTCACTAAATACTAAATTAAGCAAAGTTCTGTGAAAATATCACTGACATGAATATTCAGGCACTGACAGGGTACAAAATAACATATCAAAAAGCACACTCATTGCCCTAAATTTTTTTTTTTACACAGAATGCCTTAAAATTTTCAGCAAATTGGAATATATTCTTTATTTCATACCATTTTCTTCCTTAGAGGGACAATTTTCTGAAACCAATAAGTAGATGGTGATGGGCTCACCAAGAGCAATGTAGTAGTATCTTTGAAGGGAAAACTATATGAAAACATAAGAATTTTCTTGACTATCACTAGGTGATTCAACACTTATTCTTTTCCCACTGACATATATACTGAGGTTCAGGTGGAGAAACCAAAGTATTAATCAAATTTATGATTTTTGGGTAAAAGTTTCTGAGCACTAACCTATTAAAAACAGTTGCTGATTTGAGTATGTAAACCACATGGGGAGTGAGTATGGATGTGGAGTGGTGGGAAATAGCATGTTTGCTTCACATAGATGAGCTCATACTTAATGACGGAGTAATCTGTTGTGCCATGACTCAATGCACCCAAATTATCACTATTGCTGTCTCTACTCTGCTTTTGGGATAAGAAAAAAATGCAGATTTTGGGGGTGCTGGGTTCCACATGCTAGTTCAGGTCAAAATTGTAGAAGAGATTAAGGACTTAAAAAATTTCTGAAGAAACTAAGTAAGCCCCTTCCTAGGTCTTATGTTCTATCCGCCTTATTTTCGAACTCTAAAGGCAGAAAGCTTTGGTCTTCAAGGGGCAAACTGCAGCAAACTGCATAATCATGTGGATTTGATACGTCTGCTTCAGAGTTGAAAAACACAGTAGATCGGGATAGGGACGGTAAGACAAGAGTCACCTATTAAAAGATGTCTTATTTTGGCAGCACTGGAGACTAGGGCTTGGCCTGGTTTCATTCGCATCACAGAAAACCGAAAAGCCTGGAAGGCTTTGAAGTCAGTCCCGGAGCCACAGGCTAAGAGGAAACTCGCCCACGCCCCGGGTCAGCCCACGCCTGCTCCACCTAAGCCACAGATGTCCCAACCTCCCCCGAGCTGCTCCACCTGCGCCACAGGTCGGCATTCCTCGGCTTCTCTCAGTGAGGGAAACCACCGGGTCAGCTGCCATAGCCGAGTTACTCTTAGAGCTACCGAGCAGCCTTGGCCGGAAGCGCCCTCCGGTCCCGCCCCCCGCCCGGCGGAGCCGGAAATCAGGGGGTCAGCGGCGGGTGCTTTGCCTTCCGCGGGCCGCGGGGCACGATGTTTTGCTGTCCCTGCCGCCTCCTCAGGGCCTCCGTAGCGCCCACCGCGGCCCTGGCTGCGGCGCTGCTTTCGTCGCTCGCGGGCTGCTCTCTGCTGGAGCCGAAGGAGCAGGTGGCCTCGGCGCCAGCCCCTACTTCGGCACCAAGACTCGCTATGAAGACGTCAACCCCGGACTGCTGTCGGACCCCGAGGCGCCGCAGCGGGACCCAGAGCTGCTGGAGGGGACCTGTACCCCCGTGCAGCTGGTCGCCTCATCCGCCATGGCACCCGCTACCCCACGGCCAAGCAGATCCGCAAGCTGAGGCAGCTGCATGGGCTGCTGCAAGCCCGTGGGCCCGGGGATAACAGGACGGGCAGTGCCAGCGGTCGTGGCCTGGGCGCCGCGCTAGCTGACTGGCCGCTGTGGTACGCGGACTGGATGGATGGGCAGCTGGTGGAGAAGGGACAGCAGGACATGCGACAGCTTGCGCTGCGTCTGTCCTCGCTCTTCCCGGCTCTCTTCAGCCGCGAGAACTATAGCCGCCTGCGACTGGTCACCAGCTCCAAGCACCGCTGCGTGGACAGCGGCGCCGCCTTCCTGCGCGGGCTGTGGGAGCACTACCATCCTGGGATGTCACCGCCCGACGTCGCAGGTGACAGATACTCTGCTCTCCCGAATTCTCCCTGCCTCCCCAGACCCTAGATTTTCCCACCCCAGCCTCGCCTCACATCCCTCTGTTCTCTAATCTCTATCCTTCGGGCTGTGCCACTACAGGATGTGGTGGACTTGGTTATCTCTCCTTTCATATGTATATTCATTTATTTATTAATCAGATATGAATTTTTAGTACTTTCACGTGCCGAATGCTGTGGTAGACTCTGGAATCCAGCAGGAAAGAAGATCATCTTTCCTAAAATTTCTGGTCTCCCATTCCCAAATTGAATTAACCACTTTTGAGTGCCAACCTGTCCCTTCTTACCTCCCTGGCATTTAGTTTTACGGTTGAAAACACTCTTTAAAAAGTGAAATCTAGAACCTTTTTTCTTAGGCATTGTTTCTGATACAAGTTGGAGTTTTTACTCTTCACTTTTTTCAGGTGTCTGATCTAGGCTTACACCTGATTTAGGAAGCTCTCACAAACCTTATTTTGTTCTTGTATTTACTATTATAGAGGTCCCTCATTGTAGTTGAGGTCCCTTGTCAAAGGCAGTACCTTACCAACTGAGTCCATACTTCTTCAAAAATTGAGAGATTATCTAGTGGGATCATTTTATTTCTCAGGCAAAGAAGTTGAGCCCAAGATTGTCCTCTAGTTGGAGGACTATTCAGACCTGGAATCTAGGTCTTCTGTTTTTTCCAGAATGATATTTTTTCCCTCAAATGTTTTTATAGTCAGAATTAATAATTATAGCAAACTCTTAATGTCCCATATACACCAGACATGTCTCACATTTATTTTACTTAATCCTCCCAACTCATCTCTGAAACTTATAGTATACTGCCATGCCACCTTAGCCCAGGGATACTTAACCAGTAGCCAGTCTCCAGCTCTTTTTCATGTTTTATTTGGGATAAGGTCTGGCTAAGCTGCTGATTCTGTCTTTGATTTTGTGATCTTCCTGCCTTCCCAGTCTCAGGGATTATAGGTATTGGCCCCAGCACCTGGCTCATAGCTTGCTTTTTTTAAGCATTACACTATATAGCTTCTCTTTGTCATATAATTTCTGATGAAAATAAAAACACATAACATTTTCCGTGCCAGAGAGATGATCAGTTAGCTAGCTAAAATTAGCTAGCTTAAAACCGAGCTGCTTCTAGATTTTAAGGTAAGAATTGAAGTGAGCTTTAAAGCTCAAGTTAAAAAAAAAAAAGACTGGCTTATCATTTCTTCCATAGCAGTTCAGCCATCTGCAAGTGATTTTTCCAGTAACTGCGTATCATGTTATTGCTTTCTGGGTAACTCAGTAAATTAACTTTTGTTTAATTACTTGTTGAGTTATGCTTTCAAATTACAATTAGATTTTCCCGTTAGTTTGGGTGAAGTTTCCCTATACATTGCTTAAATTAGCTGGATTTTAATATACCACAGCATATAGTGGATCTCCCAGAATGAATGAGTTTTTATGGCCCTCAGATTGCATTGTGAAGATTGTCATTTGCCTCAGAGGGCAAAGCCAGGGATCAAAATAGTTCAGGATAAACCCACCCCTCACCATTTTCAGTCTCAGAGATTAAATCCTTTGCCTAGCCACTTCATTATCCTCCACAGACAATTGTTTTGCCTGTTGTGTAAATCTGGGCTTTTGAGGGAGACCAACTGAATTAGATTTTGTGTTTTTATAGAAATAGAACAATGCATTTGTTTCTGTTTAAAGAGCAGCAGTAATTAGATAATAACAAAGATGAACCATCCAGATCCACATGAGAAATCATATTTTGAAGGTACAGAAAAAGATGAATAAAAGTTGTCTTATTTTCCTAGTGAAGTTTTTTTTTGTTGTTTGTTTGTTTTTGTTTTGTTTTTGGTAAGGGGAACTGAACTGAGGAGCACTCTGCTTCCACTAATCAACATCCTTCTCCAGCCCTTTTAATTTTATTTGAGACAGGATCTCCCTAAAATGCCAGAACTGGCTTCAAACTTGTGACCCTCCTTCCTCAGCCTTCTGAGTCACTAGGATAACAGGCATATACTACCATGCCTGGCTCATGAAGATATTTTCTTTAAAAAAATTTTTTTGTAGTTGTAGATGGACAGAATTCCTTTATTTATTTATTATTTTTATGTGGTGCTAAGGATCGAACCCACTGCCTCACACATGCTAGGCAAGTGCTCTGCCATTAAGCTACAGCCCCAGTCCATGAAGATATTTTCTTAAGAACTATAATTCAGTTGACAAAGTGGTAAAAATTATCTATTTCAGGGAATATACCTTCATGTATATGTATATTTTTGCATATGCATCTTAAACAATGGTATAACTGTTCAAATTTCTTGTATTTTGTGTATAGAAATAATACTTAATGTTCTTTTCATGGTGAATTATTGGAGAAATGATAATTGAGATGTTTTGAATATAATTGAAAAGCTTAAAAAGACACCCCAATAGTTGAAGCATGGTTGTGAATGCTTTTCCAGTACATATTTGTTGCCAACTTGGAGAAATAGCATACTAAGTTTTAAATGGAGTTATCTGGGATCTTCAGTTAGAAGATAAACCATATCAGAAGCACCTAGCACAATGAAGCACAGTACACTTGAAACATTAACATATTTGTGATGGTGTCAGTAGTTTTATTTGTCCAAAGTAGAATCTTTTGTAAAGTAACACAGGGTTAGGAAAATTGAGAAAATAAAATACTCTATTTAGATTTGACCGAGTGGAGAAACAGATCTAATCTGTTAACTTCTCTCTCAGCTTGTATAGAGACTGCTAATTTTTAGTTTGTTATCTAAAGTTTTGTGTGCCTGACAGAAACAGTACTTTCATAACACAGTTTTGCTCTTATGATTTTCTTGACTAATTTTTGGTTTGGTCTAAGGAAACGTTCATTTGGTTGCTTTTTTTTTTTTTCATTGTGTAGTAGTGCTTCAACACATTTTATTTTGGATGTGATTGTTTTTTAGTTTTTTCTAGCATATTCTCTTAAGAATTGCAGTCATTATAAAAGGGTAATAATTTTATACTTTGTCTTTCTTGATAAATGTTATTTCAGATTTGCAGATTAATAGTTGTGGTGTTCCTTTTTCACACTTGAAGGAAAATTTTTAGTAATTTAAAAGTATCGTTTATTGCTACCGGGGTGGTGCATACCTGTAATCCCAGCCACTCCAGAGGCTGAGGCAGGATTGCAAGTTGAAAGCCAGCCTTAGTAATTTAGCAAGGCACTGAGCAACTTAATGAGACCCTGTCTCAAAATAAAATTAAAAGTTCTGGGAATGTGACTCAGAGGTTAAGCACCCCGGGGCTCAATCACTGGTGTCCCCCCCCCCCCACCAAATCATTTATGTCAATAATTTACATGTGTATAACTTTTTTTTTTTCTTTTAGATATGGAGTGTGGACCTCCTAGCATAAATGACAAACTAATGAGGTTCTTTGATCATTGTAAGAAGTTCTTAACCGAAGTAGAACGGAATGCTACAGCTCTTTATCATGTAGAAGCCTTCAAAACTGGACCAGAAATGCAGAGCATTTTAAAAAAAGTTGCAGCTGTTTTGCAAGTGCCAGTAAACAATTTAAATGCAGGTAATATATTTGCTGTCTTTCATTTGAACTGTGGTTTAAATAATTTTGAACTGTGAAAATGAAAAAAGTAGGAAATTTGGTGTTATTCCTTTTAAGGCCCACAATTGAATTTACATTAATTTACACCTCATGCTTACTATTGTTAGATTCCTATTCTTCCTATTTTATGTATATTAAGATATAAGATTCTCTGTATTCTGAATTTTTGGTACTAGGGATTTTTGGTACTTAGCTACTGAGCCACATTTCCAACCTTTTTAAAATTTTATATTTTGAGACAGGGTCTTGCTAAGTTGCTGCAACTGGCCTTGAACTTGGCAGCCCTCCCACTTTAGCTTCCCAAGTTTACAGTCATGCACCACCACATGATTACATGATTACAGTCATGCACCACCACACTGGTCTTGTATTCTGAAATTTTTTGAAAGCCTTAACTCTGAGCATTACTTTTAAAACAAAAAAATTTCTTTTCTGAATTCTCCTTATAAATTTATTCAAAGAGAAACTCATATAAATTCTTTAGTTTTTGAAACAATTCAAAAGTACATGTGTGAGAGTTTTAGAAAGCAAAAAGCAAAGTGGTGTTTTTTGAGGCTTTTATATGTAGACATGCTGAGAAGATGAATAGTCATGTCTTTCATAAGATATTTCAGTGTATGGACTGACTGTAGTTAATGATTCAAACTGGGACACTTTTGAGAATAAAGGAGATCACTTATTAATTATGCTGTGAAAGCCAGTGGAAAACGGGGCACATGGTGGCGTAAGCAATGGGAAATTAAGAAAATAAGATATTTTTCCTGTTTTCCAGAAATTTGTAATCTGTAAAGCATATGTTGACAAAAAAAAAAAAATTTTTTTATAAAAATAAATTTTTATATATGTATGTTTGTGTACATATATACACATAGATTATGGATTTCATTATATTGTGAATCAACTTCCAAAAGATTGGAAGTAGATGTGCAAGAGTGAAACTGTATTTATTTCTGTCAATTATGAAGACAAGATGCTTTATAAGGATCAAAAAATGAAGATGTCTAGACTAGTATTTAAAATTGAGTTTTTTCCTTCTTCCTCAAACCAGCTGTACATGGGGGTCACCTGTGGAGCTTTAAAATTTTCTAATTTTATTGGGAAATAATTCAAACACGTAGGCAAGAATAAAGAGTGATATAATGAATACTGTATAGTCAAAATTTAATTTTATCAGATTTATGATTATGCTTCACTTAGTTGCTCTAAAGAGCATTCCACTAAGGACCTACTTTGGTTTCTCTCCTGGATCGCATTCTTTTTCTTTTCTCTCCAGAGACATTGTCATAAATTTATAATTTAATCATCCACCTGTGCCAGTATTTATGTTTCGGTACATAACTGGAATATTGTAGATTTTTAAAATTTTAAGAATGGTATCAAAGTGCATGAGAGTTTGAAATTTGGTTTTATGCAACTTTGTGTTTTTACTTGTAACTCTAATCCTTTCTCTTTTTTTAAATTTATTTATAGTGCTGGGGATTGAGCACAGGGCCTTGCGTATGCTAGGCAGATGTTCTACTCTGAGCTTTAACTTTAGCCTAGTCCTACATTTCAAAAGTTTTATACAGAATTCCCCATGATGTAAGTATACTAGTCTCTAGCCATTATCCATTAGCGGATATTTAAATTGTTGAAGAAGGTTTTTTTAAAAACTACTTTTAGGACTGGGGATGTCACTCAGTGGTAGAGTGTTTGCTTATTGTGAGCAAGGCCTTGGGTTTAATTCACAATTCTGTGTATGGGCACAAACACACATTAAAAACTACTTTTAGTCTCAGAATGTTCAAGGATTATTTGTGTTTTACTGATGGAATAACTAGAGCAACTTTTTTGTTGGGGAGGGTACTAGGGATTGAACCTGGGGTGCTTAACCACTGAGCTACATCCCAGCCCTTTTTAATTTTTATTTAGAGACAAGGTCTTGCTAAGTTGCTTAGGGCCTCATTGATTTTCTGAGGCTGACTTTAAACTTTTGATCGTCTTGCCTCAGCCTTTTAAGTCCTTGGGATTATAGGTATGTGCCACTGTACCCCGCAAGAGGAATTTATTTTGGAGGCAATATAAACATAGTAGTTGAAATAGTTGATTCTAGAATTGGACCATTTGTATTTGAATTTTAATCTAACTGTAAACTGTGATTTTTGGCAAGTCCTTAATATCTCTATACCACAGTTTCCTTCTGCATAAAATAGGTATAGAAATTAATATACTTGCCCCAGAGGATTATTGCAAGGATTATATGAGATTAATTTATGCAAGACATTTAGCACAGTGCCTGGCACAGTAACTCTCAATAAATATTTTTGCCATTGAGATACCTATTTTTTTTAACATAAAGGAATGGCCCTGTATGTACTATCTGTAATTTATTTTTACTTAACAGTACATCTATCTGCATATATAGATCTGTCTCATTCCTTCATAAATTCTTTCATAGAATATATGGTTTGATTTCTGGATGATTGCTGGTTAAACTTACTTAACCCATCAAATTTTACTGCTGTGAAAGAGGCTGGAGTTAATACAGTCCAAATTCTTTTTTATAGGACCCCATTTTCCTACTGAAAATTCTTTTAGTTTTTAACTGTGAAGTGATATTATGGAGAACATTCTTGTGGTCTGTTTTTCACACTTGAGAGTTTATAAGAAAGGTAATAACAGGTTAACAAGTATGAATATTTGACAAAATATACTTTCAAATTGTTCTCTGAAGGTATACTAAAAATTTGTATAACAGTATGTAAGAATGCTTTACTATCTCATATACTATTCAGTATTATTAGTCATTTTAATTTAGGCTATTTGATTAGTGAAAGTTATCTAGCTTTAATTTACATTTATTTAATTCTGAAAATGAACACCTTTTTATATGTTTATTAGCCATTTGAAATTCTTTAAATAGTTGCTTCTTCATAACCTTGTTTTCTCCTCTTTCCTCTCCCTGGTTCTCTCTTCCTCCCTTTCTCACTCACTCTCCCTCCCTCCCTTCCTTTTTGGTACTGGGGATCAAACCCAGGCCTTGGCACTTGCTGGATGAACACTTTGCCACTGAACTTTACCTCCAGCCATATTGTCCATTTTCTATTGTGTATTTTTACATTTTCTTGCTAGTCATAGATATCCTTTATATATTGGGGATATATTGACCATACCTTTTAATTTTGTTTATCAAAGAATTAGTCCTTTGCTTATTGTTGCTAGTATTGTCTCTTAATTTGTTGCTTATCTTTTAGGTTGTCTTTTGGTACCTTTGACTATATAAAAGTTTACATGTTTTGTATAGCCATATCTGTCTCTTCATTATGGCCTCTGAGCATTGTATTTTGCTTGAGAAAATTGTCTTAAAGTCAAGATTAGTGTATTTTCCTCTCTTCTTCTACTTATTTATTTATACTTAAATCTCTACTCCATCTGAAATATTTTTGATGCTCCAAAGGCTGACCAAGAAGTCAGAAGTGGTCATAATACATGAGTGAAACTTAACTCAACAAGATCATTTGTCTTAACTTCTTTATTTTGTAGGTGGGCAGATTGAGATCCAGAGAGCCTAGAATGACTTTGCTCAGTATATTCATGTTAAAATTAGATACATAATAGCCTTAGTTTTCATCTCACATATTTTTTTTTCTCCCTGTACTTCAGAGACTTTTGGTGAAAAAACAGGTTTTTTTGGTCATCTTCTTTCTGGTTAAAGAATACACCATATGGGCTGACTTTCATAGTTTCAAGTCTAAATGAGCCATGTCCTTTGATCAAACATACATAGTACTTAACAGCCACTCTATTATATTAGGTATTGGGATTGTAAACCCTTCCCTTTACATGAACAGAAGTTTTGAATGGCTTTTATGTATATTCCCGCTGAAATTTATTTTTTTATAACTATATACTGCCTCAGGAATTATGTAAACTTAGAACTATTGCAGAAAACATGTAAGATCAATTAAATTTGGTACCTTTTTTTTCCCTTGGGAAAAAGGAAAGGCAGTATTTTAAAGAAAAATTGAAATAATAAAGGCAGTCCCTACCGATGACTTCTTTTTTTCTCTCTCTAGGATTAGATGCTTCCTGCTTCTTGATTAGAAAGCAGCAATGTTTTTATTCCTACTGACAAAGGCTACCTTTTATAGCCTAAGCACTCATTCCCTTGTCCCTTTTTTTGATACACACATGCATGTATCACACACACGTTTGTGCACACATATGAAAGTGTTGTAATCAATGATTTAGCAGTATGAAAATTCCAGTTATCTTATTATGAAATTGATTGAGCAGCTACATTTGAAAAGCAGATGCTGTAATAACAACCTTTCACTCCCTCTTTAGTGTATAATTTTTCCTTGTTTTCCTATGGACTCTTGATTCACCTTTCTCCTGCTCCTTCTCTTACTTTACTCTTTCTTCCCTATTGTCTGTAGTCCTTTCTCTCCTTTTATAACTTTTTTCTTTATGTTTTTTCCTAATAGTACAATATAAATTATTGTATAGTTCCACACTCCCCAGTACTGAGAATTAAACCTACGGGTGTTCTATTTCTGAACTATAGCCCCAACCCTTTTTATTTTTTAAATTTTGAGATAGGGTTTTGCTAATTGTTAAGGCTGGTCTTGAACTTGGCCATCCTCCTGCCTCAGCCTGTGGAGTTGCTGGAATTATAGGCATGTGTCACTGTGCCTAGCACTATTATATACCTTTAAAATTTGTCCAATAGATGTACTTTGTTATTCCTAATTTTCAAGTTGGGAACTAAAACCTTTATAACTTTAGTTTCCCATTACCAACTCTGTAAAATTAGCAAAATAAAGGTCTGTTTAATATAGTAGATTCTTGCAGTTGGTTGCAGTGGTGCATGCCTGAAATCCCAGCAACTCAGGAGGCCGAGGCAGGAGGATTGCAAGTTCAAAGCCAGCCTCAGCAAAAGTGGGGCACTAAGCAACTCCGTGAGACCCTGTCTCTAAATAAATATACAAAATAAGACTGGGGATGTGGCTCAGTGATCAAGTGCCCCTGAGTTCAATCCCCGGTATCCTCCCGCTACCCCCGGTCAAAAAAAAAGTTAGTAGGTCCATGGGTTTATGTTTTTGTGAGGTTTGCCAGGCAAACATGCTCTTCACAAACAGTTTTAAAAACTGAGAAAAGTTACAGAAAGTTACTTAGTTTTATTGGACTGAAATGTACCCCTCCTTATGATTTCTTCCTGGTAATTATAGCCCTTCCCTTTTAGATTGCACAGAGCAAGTATTAATTCTTTGATAACCAGGAAAAAGAATGAGGCTCTTCTCCAAACCAAACATATCCAGTTTCTGTAGCTATGCTGCAAATAGATTCTATTGATATTTAGCTTTCGAAAAATTGCAGAAACTAATAACTCATAAAATTTTACCTGTTTCCTTCCCCCCCCCCCCCACCAGATTTAATTCAGGTAGCTTTTTTCACCTGTTCATTTGACCTGGCAATTAGAGGTGTCAAATCTCCTTGGTGTGATGTTTTTGACATAGATGATGCAAAGGTGAGTATTACTTTTGCAGTTTCTTCATGGTTTCATGTTTTTTTTTTTTTTTTTTTTTTTTTTCGTTACTTAAAGCAACTTCTCTGAAAACAAGCAAAGTTAGGGAATGTAAACTTTCTTGTGACTTCTAATTTTCCTTATAAAGAGAGATTCATATTCAAGTAGGTTCTATCTACTTGTAAAAAAACTCAGGAAAACATTTTTTTCATGATGATTTGATTTCTAGGGTCCCTCAGTTTAAAATCTACTCAACCCTTCATCAAATTTTACTGCTGGAAGGGTATATAATCCAAATTATTATTTTTAAGGAAGCCAAAGTTCAGAACAAGTGATTTTCCAAAGACCTATCTGTTCTTTTATATAAGTTTTCATGAGAAATTGAGTTCTGTGTTCCACCTGGTGGTGGCAGTAATTCACTTGCAATTTCTATCTGCTTGCCTGATTTCCCTCTTTTCCTCTGACCGGTTTTTTGTTAGATTCAGATTAGACTTTTTTTTTTTTTTTTTGCATACAAACGTCACATAAGATTTTTCTCTTTTGTATACATAGGATCACACTATTACTGTATTTTGTAACTTGCTTTTCCCTTTCAACAATGTTTCATTTTTTTAAATCAAGTATTCTTATACTATATAATTTTAATGATTCCATAGTAAACCACTGTGTAGTGGTATTATAATAATATTTGACCAGTCACCTATTGGTCTATTTGGGTTTCCAATTTATTATTATATAAATATGCTGCACTAAATATTCTGGTAGCTGACTCATATGCAACTATAATTACTTTTTTTCTTTTGAAGATTCAAGATAATTTATTAACAGCTACTACAAACAGTAAGATAGCTCAATTAGATTACTAAGTACAAAAATCAACATACAAAAATCAGTAGATTAAACATTTTTGACAAGAATTCCACGTAAGTGATATATCTTTCTCAGTGCATCACATTAGAAGGATTGTCAGTTCCTTACATCTTTGATGATGATATGTTTGATTAAAGTGTTGCTTGCAATATTTTTTCATTGAAGAAATACCTTTTTTCCTCTAAATAAAAGGCTCATTTAAAGAATCATGACTTGAAATACATGTATATTAAATTAATTGAATGAGTTTCTTTTTTATATGTAAGAATAAAATTAATTTTTTAATTTAAAAATATAGTTATCTTTTGGTTAAGGTATTTCCTATGATTCTTTTCTTTTTCAGTGAGTTAATATAAAATAATTTATCCCTGCTTAGGACTTGTACTGTGTATTAAATTTTCATACCAAAGCACTTACAGATGAAATAAAATGACGTTTGAGATTTGAAAGTAATCCAGTGGTGGTAACAGGAACATAGCTGAAACAGGATTGGTCAAATGTTGATAATTGTTGACGTTGGATGATGGGTACACATGGGTTCGTTGTACTTATACTTTTTATATAAGTTTACTTATACTACTGCTCCATTAATATATTTTAAAATTAAAAATGAATAGGTACTTATGAAACTCTGAGAATTACACAGATTATCTAGGACACTGTGAAATGCTGGACCACATGTGCCTTCATTTAGCAAACATTTCTTGAGTTCTTGTTCGGTCAGATACTTGCTTGGAACTGAAGATAACTAACATTAAAATAGCATTGGCAGAAGGCGGATATCGAGGAGCGGCTGGGTAGGCACCATGGCCGGAATCACCATCATCATCGTGGTGAAGCGCAAGATCCAGGTTCTGCAGCAGCAAGCTGACGATGCTGAAGAGAGGGCTGAGCGCCTCCAACGGGAAGTTGAGGGAGAAAAGAGAGCTCTGGAACAGGCAGGGCTGAGGTCGCCTCCTTGAACTATAGGTTCCAACTGGTTGAAGAGGAGCTGGACCATGCTCAGGAGCGCCTAGCTACTGCCCTGCAAAAGCTAGAGGAAGCAGAAAAAGCTGCTGATGAGAGTGAGAGTGATATGAAGGTTATTGAAAACCAGGCCCTAAAAGATGAAGAAAAGATGGAACTCCAGGAAATCCAACTCAAAGAAGCTAAGCACATTGCAGAAGAAGCAGATAGGAAGTATGAGGAGGTGGCTCATAAGTTAGTGATTATTGAAGGAGACTTGGAATGCACAGAGGAATGAGCTGAGCTGGCAGTGTCCCTGTTGCCGAGAGATGGATGAGAACTGATGGATCAGAACCTGAAGTGTCTGAATGCTGCTGAAGAAAAGTACTCTCAAAAAGAAGACAAATATGAGGAAGAAATAAAGATTCTTACTGATAAACTCAAGGAGGCAGAGACCCATGCTGAGTTTGCTGAGAGATCAGTAGCCAAACTGGAAAAGACAATTGCTGATTTGGAAGATGAGCTCTATGCCCAGAAACTGAAGTACAAGGCCATTAGCGAGGAGCTGGACCCACATGCCCTCAATGAGGTGACTTCAATATAAGCTGAAATGCACCAAAGAGGAGCACCTCTGTACACAAAGGATGCTGAACCAGACTCTGCTTGACCCGAATGAGTTGTAGAGCCCCCCAGTCCCGCCCTACTGCTGCTCCTCCCTCTGACCCTGACTCTGCCTGAGGCCAGCCAGCCTGAAGTGGACCTTGAAACTGAGGGCTGATCTTTAACTGGAAGGCTGCTTTCTTCTTTCAACACCCCTCTCTATTTTCACTAAACTGTCTCTGCCTCTTCCCAGAGATTCCAGCTGGGCTAGAGGTGGAGCACTTTTGGGAACAACATTTAAGGGAATGTGAGCACAGCTGCAGAGTGTCTTTAAAAGCATGTTGTGATGCACATATTTTGCAATTACTTTTTTTATTGTTACCATAACAATTTGTAAAACATTCCAAATAATTTCATAGCCCTGAAGCAGCAATCTAATTCCTTTCTCACTTTTGGAAGGTAACTTTCCAGCCTAATCCCTATTGCCCTCCTGTAGAGGAGGAAAAGAGGAATGGGCCTGCCTTACTGAAAGGCAAACAAAGCCCAGGGAAAGACTGTACTATGGGAAACCTCATTGCTCTGTGCAAAGTACCAGCCAAACCAGAAAGGTGATTCCAAGAGGAGTTAGCCAAAAAACAAAAACCATGGTATTCAGGTTTTGTTTTGTTTTTAGCTTTAAGATATATTTAGACAACTTTATTCTTATTTTTTACTTATTATTATTATTATTATTATTTTTTTTTTTTTTCATCAGAAATGACCAAATTAAGATGGTGAGGAAACCTCTGAGACCTTTTGTTTTTGTAGTGCTGGGGATTGAACCCAGGGCCTCTTGCATGTTCCTCAAATGCTCTACCATTGAGCCATATCCTTAGTCCTGAGACTAAATTTTTCTCCCATCTTTACCTGCTTCCAAGTGTTCACAGAATGGATCATGGGCCCTTAATCTTGAGGTGACCACTTAATTGCTCTCCTGCCTCCTTGAAAAAAGAAATTGTTTTTGCCACTGATTTAGCCATATGAAACTCATCTCATCACCCTTTTCTGGGTCTGAAGCTGCTGTATCTAAAAGTGCCATCTCATTGTGCTTTGTATCAGTCAGTGCTGGAGAATCTTGAATAGCTTGTGTATAAAACTTTTTAAATTTTATATTATTTTGAAACTTTGCATCTTTGGGGCTGGGGTACCTGGCCACCCCATCTGGCTGTGAGAGTCCTATAGTCTGGACTGGCAGTGTGCTGATCTCTCAAAATTTCTTTCATAACCCAATCCCCACTTTTAGATGAGGCTTCTGTGAGATCTGTTAGGTGTACATCCTGCAGCTTATTGGCTTAAAATGTACTCTCCTTCGTTGTGGTCTCTTTGGGCCAGTTTGGAGAAAGAGAAACCAATGGTACAACTGTTTTGAAACTGAATATTGACAAGTGTCTTTTTGAAATAAAGAACCAGTCCCTCAAAAAAAAAAAAAATTTCTTCAAAGAATGGCAGAAGGAGTGAAATAAAGCCATTATAGGATCATGGGTTATTTATAACAGAAGTATATATAAGGTATAGTGATGCACAAGAAGTTTTGGTATATGGCACTGGCCTACCCCTGTTAAACTTATTATGACTTGCTCTTAGTTTTCATAGAAACTCTTATCATCTTAAAATTCTTGAAATTCTGATCCAGCTATGCATAATGGCACATGCCTATAGTCCCCAGTGACTGTAGAAGCTAAGGCTGTAGGATTGCAAGTTCAAGGCTAGCCTAGTCAACTTAGTGAGACCCCGTCTCAAAAAATAAAATAAAGGACTGTGTGGCTCATTGGTAGAGCACTTGCCTATCACGTGTGAGGCACTGGGTTTGATCCTCAGCACACATAAAAATATATAAATAAAATAAAGGTATTGTGTCCATCTACAACTAAAAAGATATCATAAAAATAAATAAAAAACAAAAAGGGTTGTGGGTATACCACAGTGGTAGAATGTTTGCCTAGCATGTGTGAGACATGAGGTTCAATACACATACCCTTCATACACCCAAAGTTAAGTTCTTAATCCACTGTTAATGTCTTTCTTTGCTATAATGAACATTCTTATAGGTACATCTTTTTTTTTTTTTCTTTTGTATCTGTATTTGCTATCATCTTAATATAATTTTAGAAGGGGAGGTAAGTGCATGTTCTTAATCCACTCTCCTGAGCTGTCATGGATGATGGATTATTAGCTTTTTAGATTTACTAACTTATTTTGACCCACAAGCCTTGACATTTCCCTGATTCAGATTTGTGGTACAACAAATTACTGTGTGTCATGTACCTTCAGAGCTAATTTTTTTAATTAAATTTTTTTTTTTTTTGTAGTTTGTATGGACAGAATGCCTTTATATCATTTGTTTATTTTTATGAAGTACTAAGGATCAAACCCAGTTCCTCACACATGCTAGGCAAGTGCTCTGCCACTGAGCTACAGCCCCAGCCCCTCAGTTAACTCTTAAATACATGAAATGGCATATATAAAATCTGAATGCTTAGATTCTACTATATTTTATGTAGAATGATAATACAACCTTTTCTGAGAAAATTATTATTAAATCAGGAAATCTCTAGCATTTATGAAAATGTATTAGAAATGATTTTTGAAATTTTTATTTTTAGGTATTGGAGTATCTAAATGATCTGAAACAGTATTGGAAAAGAGGACATGGATATACCATTAATAGTCGATCCAGCTGTACCCTATTTCAGGATATCTTTCAGCACCTGGACAAAGCAGTTGAAGAGAAACAAAGGTAAAAACTTTAAAATTTCGAAGTACATTCTGAGATTGCTATTAAACTTCTGGAAAATATTTCATAATTGATGATTTATATAAAATCTTGTTTTTCTTTTTTTCAAAATTTTAATGTAATAATTGATACTGTTAAAATAATATATTAGTTTTGCTTGGAATCACACTGCTTATTGTCTTCTGTACTTGCTTTTTTCCTTCAACATTATGTTTAAAATATTCAGTATACCATTGCATATTGCTGTAGTTCATTTTCACTAGAGTACAATATTTGATATTGTGAATATGCTACAATTTATACCATCTACTTTTGCCAATGGGCATTAGTTTTTTTAATTATAAATAGTATACTCATGAAATTTCATTATACATGTCTTCCTTTAAGAATGTGCAAAACATTTTTATTTTAAAAGAGAGTTTCTTATCAAAAAGCCTTTATTAGCTGGGTGCAGTGGCACTCACCTTTAATCCCAGTGACTAGGCAGGCTGAGGCAGGAGGATCACAGGTTCAAAACCAGCCTCATCAATTAAGCAAGACTGTAAGCAAGTTAGTGAAACCTTGCCTCAAAATTAAAGAAAGAAAGAAAGATAGATAGATAGAAAGCAAAAGGAGCTGGGGATGTGGATCACTGGCTAAGCGCCCCTGGGTTCAATTCCTGGTACCAAAACAAATAAATAAATAAAAGCCTGTTAACATTTATACTTTTTTTTTTTTTTTTTTTTTTTTTTTCTTGTTGGTACTAGACACCAAACCCAGAGCATTTAGTGCTCTACCACTGAGCACATTCCCAGCCCCTTTTAGTTTTGAGACAGGGGCTTACTAGTTGGTTAGGCTAGCCTCTGACTTGTGATCCTCCTGCCTTTTTCCAGAGTAGTTGTAATTGCAGGTATGTGCCACCTCACCCAGCCCCAAATGCTTTTCAAAATAATTGTTCATGAGGTTGGAGTTGTAGCTCAGTAGCAAAGCATGTGCTTAGCATGAGTGAGACCCACCAAAAAAAAAATTTTTTTTTTTTTCAGGACATGAACATTTGATAGATCTTTAACCCATTTTATTTGACAAACGAGCTTGCAATTGGTAAATGTATAAGCCTTTACCAAATATTTTGATCATGCAGTAAAAATTGAGATAGGAAAGACTGGAGGTGATGTATTTCATTGTGTTTCCAGTACTTTTATTTATATAAATATATTTTGTTTATGGATATGACACTAGAATTTGTAGAATTTTCTTGGGTTTGATAGAAGTTATTTAGTTTCTGCTACCAAAATGTTTGCAAGGATTTTAGTGATGACCAATAAGCTGCTTTGAGATAGAAATTAACTTTTTTCCTGTTTGATTTTATGAATGGTTTATAACCCTTCGACTTTACAAGATAACAGATCTTTCCTGTTCATTGTACATTGTTTGTCCCAGTGTTGAATGTGAGGCATGATAAAATTGTCAGGAAGTTTTTTAAATAACTTGTGTAAGGCTTGCTTTAAAAGTTGATTTTAGATTTAAAACTTAAGTAAAAAAATTATCAATGGTGTTTTAAAATAAATTAGTATTTCTGCATACTAAAACTATAAAACATGACACAGAGAAATTACAGATCACCCCCAATTGAGAGATACAACACTTAACCAATTGAAAGACCTAATTTGATAATTTATGGATTGAATGTAATTCCTATCAAAATACCAGTAAATTTCAAAATTTATACAGAAATTTATAGTATGTAAAAGAAATAAAGCAATTTTGGAAAGGGACTTGTAATTCCTGATTTCAATACTTACTATAAAGCTATAAGTCATAATCAAGTAGATCAATAAAGCCATGTGATAGAGTAAAGCTGTGAAATAAACTCAGATATACAGTTAGACATTCGTATCTTTGGATGCCCTGTTTGAATTCAACTAACTGTGACTATAAAATTTCTGGTAGACAAAATTACATCTGTACTGAATGTATATAGACCTTTTTCTTCTTATATCCTACATAACACAATATAATAATTATTTACATAGCATTCATATGCAAACACTACACCATTTTATATATAGGACTTGACCATTCATGGATGTAGTATCCAGAGGGGATTCTGGAAACAACCCCTCATGGACACTGAGATTGATTTTCTACAAAAGATACAAATCAGTGCAAATCAGTGGGAAAGAATTAAGTCTTTACAACAGGTGGTGCTGGAACAATTGGATATACATGTTAAAGGAAAGAAAAAATGATACACAGATCCCTGCAGAACACTATGCACTAAAATGGGTCATAGATTTAAACATAAAATGTGAAACTGTAAAACTTCTGGAAGAAAATGTAGGAACAGTGACCTAATTATAAGAGCTAAAACTATAAAACTCTTAGAAGAAAAAATAAGAGTAAATACATGACCTTGGGTTAGGTAAGGATTTCTTAGATATAATGCCAAAGCATGATCCATTGACAAAGATTGATAAAATGTACTTCATCAAAAATTTTAAAAACCTTCACTTCAAAAATATAGTATTTGGAAAATAAGAAGACAGTTGTGGACTTGGGAAAAATATTTGCAAACCAAAAAAGTATACAAATAAGGATTTGAATTCAGAATATACAGAGAATTACAAATCAGTAATAAGAAAAATGACTCAGTTTTCAAAAAGCAGAAAAGAAGTCCAGAGGTATAGCTCAGTGGTGGAGCATGTGCTTAGTATGCACAAGACCCTTTGTTCAATCCCCATCACCAAAAACAAAAACAAACACACACACACACACACACAAACACACACACACACAAACACACAAAAAACGAAAACAAGATTTGTTTGAACAGACTTCATTAAAGAGGATAAATGGATGGCAAATAAACACATGAAAAAATACACACCATCATTAGATATTAAAACTACAGTGAAATACCGCTAATATATTCCCTGAATTGGATAACATTTAAAAAGGATTATCCTAAGTGTTGATGAAATATAAGGAAACTGAGAATCTCATACATGCTGGTATGAATGTAAAATTGTATATAGTCTCTTTGAAAGAGGTTTTCAGTTTCTTTAAACATACCTCTGTATGACTGACTCCTTAGTATCTACCTAATAGAGTTGTGTGTGTGTGTGTATATATATATATATATACACACACACACACATCTACACAGACTTTTACGTGGATGATTACAGATTATTCATTGTAGCAGAAACCTGAAAATAGTTCAGATATTCATCAACTGGTAAGTAGAGAAACACAGTATGATACATCCTTGATATATCCATGTGATAGAACTCTACTCAACAAGAAGAATGAGCTGCTGATGGATTCAACCAAGTAGATAACCTTAGATATTATAGTGACTGAAAGAAACCAGACACATAAGGCTATATGTGGATTATTTTTTTAAATTTTCTTTTTTTCTTCCACTTTTTATTGGCACATTGTAGTTGTGCATAATGGTGGGATTTGTTAGATATTTGTACATGCATACAGTATACCAATATAATTTGGTCAGTATCATTCCTCAGTATTTCCCTTCTCCCTCCGTTCCTCTGACCCCTTCCCTCTACCCTACTGATCTCCCTTTGATTTTCATGAGATTCCCTCCCACATTTCTCTTCATTTTTCCTCTCTAGCTTCCACATATGAGAGAAACATGTGACCCTTGATCTTCTGAGTTTGGCTTATGTAACTTACCATAATGGTCTCAAGTTGCATCCATTTTCCAGCAAATGACATTATTTCATTCTTCTGTATGGTAGAATAAAATATATATATATTGAGTATATATATTGATATATATTGCATTTTCTTTCTCTACTCATCTGTTCACGGGACATTTAGGCTGCTTCCATAGTTTGGCTAAATTGTTTATTTTTGAAATTTCCAAAAAAGGGAAAACTTTAGAGACAAAAGCAAATCAATGGTTGTGAGTCTGATTGCAGATGATTTACAGGGATTGGATATCTTTGTACTTGAGAGATGGATTAGAATTTAAAAGGTTTAGCTGAATCAAGATTAAATCTTCTTAAAATAATAAAGGGATACTTTGAGAAATCTAAGATTTCTATCCAAAAAACAGATTGACACCAACTAATGCTATGAGCTGTACTTCTGAAGAAAATGAATGTGTGCTCTGAAAGGAAAGAATAAGGTGTTTATTTTTAAATAGACTTCACTTTTTAAAGCAGATTTATGTTCACAGCAAAATTGAGTTGAAAGTGCAGAGAGTACCCATTTACCACTTCTCTCCACCCAGCCTCCTCCAATCTACATTATGTACCAGTGTGATAGAATAATAAGGGTTTTTTTGTTGTTTTGTTTTTGTTTTCATTTTTTCCAGTGCTGGGGATTGAACCCAGGGTCACTCTACTAGTAAGCTACATCCCAAACCCTTTTTACCCTTTTTAAATTTTTTATTTTGTGACACAGTGTTTTGCTAAATTGCCTAGCTATCCTTGTACTTCCCATCCTCCTACTTTAGCCTCCCAAATACCTAGGATTATAGTTGTGCACCACTATGTCCAATAAGAATGATATTTTAATAGAGTATTTTAATCTTTGTGTTTTTCTTATCCATTCTATCAGTTCATTAATCTTTTTTTCTTATATGACTTAAAATCCTTGATTTTGGACTTAGAGTTTATAAATGAAAGGTGTGGGGAAAGAAAGAATGTGTATCTATCTGTGTGTGTGTGTGTGTGTAGGCAATAATCTGCCAGATTATATAAGGAAATGATTCAATTCTAGAGTTTCCAGGCTCCTTTTTGTTTTCTTTTTCCCTTTCCTACCCCACTTTTGCTAGTTGTAAAAAATATATTATGTATATATAAAATATATTATATATATAGGGTTTCTTTTTTTGTTGACATTAACTCAGAGACATTCTTCAATGTCACTGAATATTTTTTAACATAATTTTAATAGCATGATTTTACCTGGTGGAAAACTGAAGATTGCAAATAATATTGACATGTCAAAGTTTCAGTTAAATATAACCAGCTCTCTAAATTCAGGTTCCTTAACACTTATTTTTGGGATTTTGACATTTATTTTTCTTTTTTAACCATGCATATAGTGCTGGGATTAAACTTTGAACCAGTAAATATGCTTTAAGCTAATTTAAGTGCTATTACTATTTGAGCAGCTGTGATTAGAAAAGCAGATTGAATTTACTGATGAAATGTGATCTCTCTGGATTTTTTCCTACTTTCCCTTCCCCCATTACCTCTATTAACATTTTTATCTTTTTAGATTGGGGAAATTCAACAAGTTACTTTCTCTTTTCTCAAAGTAAGATTTTTAACATGGACTATAATTACTTGCCTCCTGAGACCTTCTATTTTGTCAGGAATATTCCCAGATAGCCACTGAGCCACATAGCCAGCCCTTTGTTGTATTTTATTTAGAGACATGGTCTTACTGAGTTGCTAAGTGCCTCACTAATCTGCTAAGGCTGGCTTTGAACTCGAGATCTTCCTTCCTCAGCCTTCCTCACCCTCCCAAGTTACTGGGATTACAGGTGTGTGCCACCGCTCCTGGTTGTTTTGGGTATTATTAATTTGAGCTCAGGGGTGCTCTACCACTGAGCTACATCTCCAGCCCTTTAAAAAAAATTTTTTTTTTTGTTTTATTTTGAGATAGGGTCTTGCTAAGTTGCCCAGACTGGCCTTGAACTTGGAATTCTCCTGCCTCAGCCTTTGGAGTAGCAAGGATTATAGACATGGATATGCCATCATACCCAGCCCTTTTTCTATCTTTCTATGGGTTCTGAAGTCTTTTTACTATTTTCAGTTTCGTAGTTGAATGAGGGTATTGGTTTTTTAGGATGTATAGTTCCACATTTTAATGTAAGATGGCATTGAAATCAGTATGTCACTACAATAAATGTATAACTATTTTGGTCATTTAGCCCCTTGTAAAAGGAGGAACTTGGTGTTTTAAGGTTTTTAGAAATATATAGATTCTAGGTCATTTTGATAACTTTCTGAAGTCAAGATTCCATGGAATCTAACCAGTTGTACCAAGTTATCTCTTTTGCTAGTTGTCAAAAAATACTGAAAATATGGTGAAATTTTATATGACCAACTTGGCTGTACTCTAAATCCAGACTCAAAGATTCAACTGCCTTTTGGGTAAACACTTTCACTGTCACTAAAATGTGGGCAAATAGGGTCTGGGACTTTAATTCATTTCTTTCTCTTCAATACTTAGAACAGTCCCTGAGATATAGTTGGTACTCCCAATATCTAGAGATGGAATAACTGCAGTTCTTTTTCTTCTGTGCTACCTATTTTAGCCAGTACCATTGTTATTCTCCCAGACATCTAAGCTACAAACCTGTACATCATTCTTTTTTTTAAGTTGTTGATGATCCTTTGTTTTATTCATTCATTTATGTGGGGAACTGAGAATCGAACCCAGTGCCTCACATATGGTAGGCAAGTGCTCTACCACTGAGCCACAACCCCAGCTCCCCCATTTTTTTTCTTCTGTGTATGTACATCATTCTTTTCTTTTCTTTCTTTTTTTTTTTTTTTTTTTTTTTTTTTTTTTTTTTGCGGTACTGGGGATCGAACTCAGGGCCTTATGCTTGTGAGGCAAGCACTCTACCAGCTGAGCTATCCCCAGCCCTGTACATCATTCTTAACTCCATCTCCCTTACCTTCTCTATCTATTCACTGAGTTGTGTGGTTTTTGTTTTTTGTTTTTTAACTTCTGGTTGTATTGATTCCTTCTACTTTTCTCCAACTGCCATCCCAAATTCAGGCTAATATGTATTCTCTGTAGATTTGAGCAGGTAACTCTTAAAGTCTTCCTTGATTTCATTGTTATTCCCACTGTACTTCAAGACAGTCTTCTAAGAGGCAGTTCTGATTATAATCTAACTCCTACTTAGATGATTCATTGACTCTCCATTATCTTCAGGGCAGAGTATTTACACAGGTTTTATTATTCTTTTTAAAATTTATTTTTGCTAGGAGCACATTTCAAAATAATTTTATTGAGAGATCAAGATCTATAAAAATTACATATAAAAGACTGCATAAATACAGTGTAAAGAACAGTTAATTATAAAGTCAACGGTTTTGTATACACAACCAAATAAAGAAATAGAATGTTACCAGTACCTGAGTATATCTCCTAATACAAATTGCAAATGTATTCTTAAAGAATATCTAAATATCTTATAGTCTTATCTTCATATTAATGAAACCTTACCATGTATGCTCTTTTTATCATCTTTCACTCAGTGTTGCATGTGTCTGTTAAGTTCATGTTATTTTGGATAGCCAAAGTTTGTTTAATCTCTTCATTTTATTTTGCTATTATTACTTTTTACACACTTTTTCCTTCATACTACTTTTAAACTTGTTGACTTGTATACAGATTTTTAAAAATCACTCTTAAATTTATTGTCATACCTTTTTTGCCATATTTTGAGAGTATACCAATTACGCATTGGTCCCAAGAGCACAACTAGGAGACAAATCTTATTCTAGTAATTATTTTAAAAATCCCATTAGTTTTTGTTTTGTTCTTTTTTGTTGTTGTTGTTCTAATTAGTTATATATGACAGTACAATGCATTTTGACCCATCATGCGTAAATGGAATATAACTTCTCATTCGTCTGGTTGTACATGATATAGAGTTACCCAGGTTGTGTAATCCTGTATGCACATAGGGATAATGTCCAATTCATTCTATTATTCTTACCCCCATGCTCTTTCCTCTTCCTTCGCTGCCTTCTGTCTAATCCAATATACCTCTATTCTCCTCCCTCTGACCTTATTTTGAGTTAGCATTCGCATACCAGAGAAAACATTTGGTTCTTTGGGATAGGCTTATTTCGCTTAGCATAATAGTCTTCAATTCCATCCATTTACTGGCAAATGCCATAATTTCATGCTTCTTTAAGTTGGAGTGATATTCCATTGTGTATATATACCACATTTTCTTTATCCATTCATCTATTGAAGGGTACCTAGGTTGGTTCCATAGTTTAGCTATTGTGAATTGAGCTGCAATAAACATTGATATGGCTGCATCACTGTAGTATGTTTAATTCCTTTGGGTATAAACCTAGGTTTGGATGATTGGGTCCAAGTTTTCTTAGGAATCTCCATACTGTTTTCCATAGTGGTTGCCCCAATTTGCAGTCCCACCAGCAGTGTATCCTTTTTCCCCACATTCTCAATAACATTTATTATTGCTTATGATTGCCATTTTGACTAAAGTGAGATGGAATCTCAGTGTAGTTTTATAAAATCCCATTACTTTTTAATAACTACTATTGATCATAGAATAGGCTCTTATGAAGTAGTCCCTGGCATACAAGTGTTCTAGTTCAATCTGAATAAATATGTCAGAGATTCTGTAGAAGGAATGCTTCCATTAACCAAGAAATTAGTAAATGATTTCATGATTCCATAATGAAAACTTAGTTCATTTAATTTCAGCAAGCATTTTGGGATGTATGTGGTATCTAGGGGTTAGTGCTAGGCACTGGGAATGATATACAAGCATTGATAAAGTTACATTCTACTTTTTTGGGGTGGGGTACTGGGGATAGAACTTGGGGGCATTGAACCACTTTGCCACATCCCCAGCTCTGTTTTGTATATTATTTAGAGACTGGGTCTCACTGAGTTGCTTAGTGCCTCACTTTTGCTGAGGCTGGCTTTGAACTGTTGATCCTCCTATCTCAACCTCCTGAGTCTCTGGGATTACAGGTGTGTGCCACTACACCCAGCACATTCTACTTTTAAGGTACTTTTTGTCTAGTAAGAATGAGACTTAAAAAACAATTTAGACAAAAGGATAAGGATGCTTAGGAAAAGAAGTAATTTCAGGGTTAAGGGAGTTGGAAAAGGGTAATATGTAAGATGTAAGTTAGCCCTTCATCAAGGGAATATAGTGTGATGGAATTTGCATTGGTTTTAGAATCAAATTCAAATCCTTGTTCAATCTTTCTAAATCAAATTAAATTATAGTTGGTACTCTTCTTATAAGATGTTGAGAAGGTTGTGTCCAATTATAGATTTATGTGTGTGTGTCAAACAAATATACATAAATATATGCATGTTTATTTTTTACATACAACTGTTTTATAAATAAGGGCTTAATAAATAGTCGCTTTTTAATTAATTATCAGCACCATCTTGGTGATCTTTTAGGTAGAATTTGGCTAGAGAGGAATGAGGAGGACACTGTAACAAGGAAGAAAAATACTGAGCTAAAGCCTGTGTGGAACTGAAAATGGAGCATTTGTGGGGTGTTAAGTAGATTAAGTTGATGGTTTGCGTTGGATTAGGAAATAAGTCACACCAGGTAGAGGGTTGTGTTACCTTTGCCAAAAAACTAAACAACAACAAAATTTTTGCTATTTCTCCTTTAGTTATTTGTGCTGATTTTAAAATAAATTATGTACATTCTGAGATTAAGACTTAGGTATCTTGCTCCTTAATTAGAACATTGATAAGTAAAATCTACCCATTTGTTACTTTTTTAAAATGAACAAATCTATTGAAATAAATATAGATCATTTCCTATGTTATTTTTGAGTACTTACTATGTTTTTGTTATTTTGCAGCCTCTAGAGGTCATATAAAAATGAGTGTTTATTATCTCAAGTTTGGAAGATATTTATATAATAGCACTAAATAAATAAAAACAAAAGTGCTAAGGGAGGATTAATTTGAACTTCGGAGTTCAGTAAAGGCTTTATGGAATGAGGTATTTTTGAGAAAGGCCATCAAAAACTGTTTTCACTACCTTAAGATGTCATCCCCTACTACTTGTTTTGATATTTTTGTTGTTTTGTTTTTGTTTTTGTTTTTTGGTACCCGGGATTAAACCCAGGGACGTTTAACCACTGAGCCACATCCCCAGACCTTTTTATATTTCATTTAGAGACAGAGTCTTGCTAAGTTGCTTAGGGCCTCACTGAGTCACTGAGTCTGACTTTGAACTCGAGATCCTCCTGCTTGGCCTTCAGAGCCATTGGGATTACAGGAGTGTGCTACTGCCTGGCTTGATGTTTTTTTTGTGTGTTTTTTGGTACTGGGAATTGAACCCAGAGGTGCTTTGCCACTGAACCACATCCCCAATCCTTTTTAATATTTTATTTAGAGACAGGTCTCACTAAGTTGCTGAGGCCCTCGATAAGTTGCTGAGTCTGGCTTTGAACTTGCAATCCTTTTGCCTCAGCCTCCTGAGCTGCTGGGATTACAGGTGTGTGCCAGCACACCTGGATGATATTTTTTTTGAACAGCTTTATTGAAGTATAATTCAAATGAAGTGAGCTATGAATATTTAAAGTGTAAAGTTTGATGAGTTTTTACATGTGTGTACACTCATAAAATCATCATCATAATCAAAATATAAACTCTATCACATCTACAAGTTAGATCCATCCTTCCTTCCTGGAATCAAATCCAGGGCCTTGTGCATGCTGAACATCATTCTACCACTGAGCACACCATCAGACCCTGTGACTCTTTGTAATCTCCTTCCCACCCCCATTTTCCACATGATCACTGATATGCTTTCTGTCACTATAGATTAATTTGCATTTTCTAGAATTTTATGGAACCATATAGTATGTACAATTTTTGGTTTGGCTTCTTTTAAGCATAATGATTAGGAGATTCATCTATGTCATTGCATATATCAATAGCTCATTCCTTTTTCAGGTTGAATAGTATTCTGTTACGTAGATACACCATAATTTGGTTACCTGTTCACTTTTTGATGGACATTTGGGTTGTTGGGACTATTACACATAAAACATTCATGGTCTTTGTTTCACATATGCTTTTATTTCTCTTGGGTTACCCTAGGGATGGAAAAACTAAGTCATATGTAGGTTTTATTCTAATTTTTTAAGAAACTGCCAAACATTTCCCATCATTGTATGAGAGTTCCAGTTGTTCCACTTTGTGACCAATACTTAATATGGTAGGTCTTTTAAATTTTAGTCATTCTAATGGATGTGTAGTGGTACCTTGTGCTTTTAGTTTGTGTTTCCTTTTCCACTTTTTCCCCCCAATACTGAAGATTGAACCCTCAGGCCTCACATATGCTTGGCGAGCACTGTACCACTAAGTTACATCCCCAGCCCTAGTTTGCCTTTCCTTAATAACTAGAGTTAGTTAGCATCTTTTTGTGTGTTTATTTACTATCCATCTTATTTACTATTCACTGTCGTGAAATCTGTTCAGATCTCTTTTTTTTTTTTTGATACTGGGGATTGAACCCAGGGGTATTTAACTACTCAGCCATTTCCCCAGCCCCTTTTAAAATATTTTATTGAGAGATAGGGTCTCACTAAGTTGTTTAGGGCCTTGCTAAGTTACTGAGACTGACTTTGAACTTGAGATCCTCCTGCTTCAGCTTCCTGAAGCTTGTGGGATACAGGCTTGTGCCACCGTGCCCATCTTCTTACTCATTTTTAAATTAGGTTGTGTATCTTCTTTATTATTACTATAAGAGTTCTTTATATATATTCTAGAAATGTCCTTTGTCAGATTTGTACTTTAAAAATATGCTTTGCTAGTCTATGGTTTTCTTTTTTTCCTTAATATCATTTGATTCATACCACTCGTGTCACACTTGTACATAGGGTAATGAATTGTATGAATCTACATCATGTACAACCATAGAAATGAAGTGATGTACCCCATTTGTGTAAAATTAATCAAAATGCAGTATGTAAAAAATAAAAACATAAATAATTTTAAAAAATATCTTTTGATGAGTCAATTTTGTCCTGTCTTTGAGGCATTTCTTCTTATTGATATCTGTGTATTTTGATGTTTTCCCAGTCTAGCTTGTGTGAACACAAACTATTCCTTTTGCCTTCTGTTAGCTTTGGAAATTTATTCACCTTTCCTCCCTGCTACCACCTTCACCCCAGATTTGCATTGTTTTCTCACATGCTTGTTCTGTCAATAGCAGCTGACATCTTGAAAAAACCCTACTGAACTGCAGACCTCTCTTTGCTATAGCTTTCTGTTCTTTGGTACTGTCTTGTGAATTCTAGCCTGTGTGGCCTGCCTAAGTTCGCACTCCCATCTGGTGATTGCCTTGCTTTTGGGTTCCTCCTTCCTGCACTATAGCCTGCAAACTGTAAGCTGGGGCAATTAGTTAGGTTCACTTAATTGGCCTTCCTTCTCACTTACTCTGATTATAGTTTAGTATTTAAAAACTGCTTTTCTTATGTTTGGTCCAACCTTCTAGTAGTTTAAGACAGGATGTAAAACCTGTTACTCAATTTTGGCTGGCATTGGAACTTGTTTTTATGTATTTTTGCTTGAGAAAAATTTTATACTTGAGTCATTATAGTTCTAGATTTGTGTCAGTCTGTCAGATCCATATTTCTCCAGATATGCACTGGAGCTGATGTCCCAATCAAATGTATAAAAAGACTTAAAATTTTTTTTTCTTGGTAATTTTCTTCCCCAAACGTCTCATATCTCTAACAGTTCATGTTGCTTATTTGTTACATAAGCATGGGAATTATATGACTTGTCTAAAGCTCTATTTGATCCTCCTGGATCATGTTTAAAAACACTCTGCATAATATTAGTTGAATGTGAACCATGAATTAAGAGCTTAGAAAGATATATCTGAGTACATTTAAGGGAAAACATGCAATTATTAGTTGTTTTTCTGGTTGATCCCTTTGAATGACTTAAGTATTTGCTTTGGGTGTTTTACCTACTTTGAACACACACATCATCATCCTCATTTAGTGATATAATTTTCAACTTTAAAATAAATTTTTTTTTGGTTGAAAATTTAATAAAATTTCCTTACCAATTCATGTAAGTAAAAGAAAAGTTGAATTTGGAGAGCCACATACTTCCTGGATCAGGTAATGCACTTGACCACACTGGACTTTGTAAAATAAGATGTGACCTACCAGCTCCCAATATGAAAATATGATGAATTTGTGTTTTTCTATTCAGATGTTCATATAGATTTTTCATTTTCTTATATTTGTACTAATGTTTACATTTTTTAGATTTTTTTTAAAGCTAAATGTTCTTTTAAAGTGGTTTAGTTACTTAGAATATATAACATCTTGAGTTTACTATATTCATCTCTGAGAGAACAGAAAGGCATTTTATGCCTTTCCATTCCTTCTTTTCTTGGAAATTATTTTGCTAGGAGTCCCAAAGAAAGAACAGACATTACAAATGAAGGACATAAGTTAATTTGAGAAATAGAGGTCTGTATTTTTTGGTGGATCATAACATCATAAACAGAAAGATTCAAGAAAAATAGGAAAGTGCAAAGCAAACCATAAAACATCTGAATTATTATTAATTTGGTGTTAAGTTTATAAATTTAATGCATTCTGCTTAGACATTTTAAATACAGAATTCATTAAGATAAAATTATGAGACTTCTGGAATGGATGTGATCTGGAGATAGATGACAGATCACCAGATCTTGGGACAGAACTGTAGGTGCATTATTCCTCAGGATGTCAGGTTATAACATATAGTATAGAGATTATTGGGATGTAGAAAATCTAAACTCAGATTTTTATGGATATGTGTATTTTTCCGGGATGAAGTCCCATTCCTTTAGTCAGATTCTCAAGTGGTTTCGTGCCCCCTAAAAGTTAAGAACCACAGATGCAGTGAACCTGAGATGCAATATATTGAATATGCCTTATAACTGATTGCCTTGGCAGCCTCTCCTTTAAAAAACATTTCTATCTTTCTGCCTCTCTGTTAAGGCATCCTGAGACTTGTACCACTTTAATACTGAATGGTATTGTCAAAGAAAGCTACGTGGGTTCACAAAGTGGGATATAGCAATCTTTATGCTTTCAGTAATCATCTAACAAAATGATATGCAGAGGCCCTGTATATAAATGTAATTGAGTATTTCCTTTTATATTTCCCATATTTCTGACTATAACTTGCATCTACATACATTGTGGTGTGTGTATATGTGGGGGAAGGGGAGATAACTTCTTTGTTATTTAGATATAGATTTATTCCCATTTGCTGTTGCCAGTATTTTGGGCTTAATCATAGACCAACTCTGAATTGGAGAAAGTTGAAAATTGTTATGATTTGGGTATAAATGTCCCCCAAAAGCTCATGTGTTGAAGGCTTTGTCCCCAAAGCTCAGAGGTGGGGCTTTTGGAAGTGATTGGATCACAAGAGCTCTAATCTTATCAATGAATTAACCAATTGTTGAATTCATAG
This sequence comes from Sciurus vulgaris, assembly GCF_902686455.1. Taxonomy (NCBI): domain Eukaryota; kingdom Metazoa; phylum Chordata; class Mammalia; order Rodentia; family Sciuridae; genus Sciurus; species Sciurus vulgaris. The sequence continues at coordinate 83,082,644 of NC_136464.1, forward strand.
CTAATTTAGGCTATTGGGAGGTGATGGAAACTTAGGAGGTGGGGCCTAGTTGGAGAAAGTAGTATATCTGTGAAGGGTGTCTTTTGTCTGTGGTGCCTTTTGCTATCTCTCTGCTTCCTGGCTACTAGGAGGTAAACAGCTTTCCGTCACCATATACTGCCTATCATTATGTTTCATCGCACCACAGGCCCACAAACAATTAAGCTAAGTGCCCATGGACTGGAACTGCTGAAACTATGAAACGAAATAATTCTTTCCTCCCTTAAGTTGATTTTCTCAGGTATTTTTTCACAGTGATGGAAAGCTGAATAACTTAGAAATGAAACCAGAAAATTTCCCATGTCATTCTTGGGATGTGTTTAAGGAGAAACCAGGATTTGGTACTTTCAAATGGTGATGGGGCCTATATTAACTGGAGTAAATCACTTCCTAGGAGATGACTTAGAACCAGATTGACTTACCCTAAGTTATAACACTTAAAGCAAAGAGCAACATGTTCCTAGAGATGAAATCAAATTACTTCTTCACAGAAGTTACTGATTATTTTATAACAACTTTGACATAACTTTAATGGTTTCTGATGAATGCTGAACTATTAATAATCTTATATTAATATGATTATTATATTATAATTAATATAACTATATAATATATAATTATAAATATATTAAATATATTAATATATTTGCTTTGAGGTATTTGAAGTTACACAGACTACTCAAAAAAAGCCCTTTTGTATGTGTGCACACACACAAACCCTACAACTTTTTCAGCCTCCTGTCATCAAAGGTACCCAAGTCCCAGTTTTGGATGTTCATGTGTAATTTAGAAAAGAAACATGATATGTTTTTCCGTTTGACACTTAATGCTACTTAACTTTGTTCAAAAAAATAGAAATTTGAGTAAGTTATAAAAGAACAAACGGGTGTAAGTGTGAGCACCTGTTTAAGGATTATATTAACCCTTTGAAGAAAAATACATTCATTTTGGATGTAGGTATTGCCATGGAAGTAGTTGGTATTTTATATACTAGAGTTTGATATTTTGCTAGTTGAGTTTCAAATAAGTAGAAATCAGTTTATATTTTGCCTCAAGAAGGCATGGTGTCTCTAAATTAGTCATGTCGAATGTTCCTTAAGGACAGTTTCTTACCTGTCTTTATTCATCCTCTTGCAGACTCACATTATTGATGACTAGCTTTTTGTAGGACTGCATATTTTATTGAATTTTTTTCTTACTGCATATTATTTCAGATTAAATGCCTGAGAATTATGTTCTTTTACACATTCTTGGTGAAGAATTAATGCTTTATTTAATAAGTAAATCATTGTCTTGTTCTGTGGAATTTAATATGTGCTGGGTCAAATCACACATCACTAAACCATGTTTTAAATTGGCCAATTCAGATTTAAATACTATGAGCCTTTTACCAAGCACTGGCAATGTGGTCTTCCTTAGCTAGGATCTTGAAATAACCTTGAAATAGCTATCCCACCCCACAAAACAAAACAAAACAAAACAAAACAAAACAAAAAAAACCCTGATTTGATTTGAAATTATTTTAAATCAACAATGGTTTAAAAGTAAACTGAAGTGTTCCAATTCCTAAATTATTTGTTCTACTTCAGACATGCAAGTATTTTCTTACAAAAAAAGTATTAAGATTTTTCTAACTGATTTTTGTTTTATATCCATGAAACTTGATTTATGATATGCCTATAGTCTTGCTTTTGCATTTGAATCTTGACACTTAGGGATATCTGATGAGTTTTAAAATGTTACTCAATCAGATGAGTTGTTCACGATATCATGATGTCCTTTAGTACAAAGTCTTATATATGCTATTTTAGAAAGAGACCTGAACCTGAACTCAACTCCTGGACTCTAAACTACCAATCTGTATGACCTGGGGCATTTCACTGTTGTAACTAACTACTTTGACTCTTGCCATGGTATTTGCTATCACACATTGATTGACTACTCTATGCAGAGCACCGATTTATTGCTATATTTCAAATCCAACAGCTCTACAAGGGAAGTGACTTGTCTTCATTTTGCAGAAATCAAGGTTGAGAGAGGAGCAGAAACTTGACTGAGTAGATTATATCCTCTGGTTTTCAAGCTTCAGGACTGTGCCCCTCACTTCTACTATGCTCACTTATTCTGTCTGATGCTTTATTTTCCGAAGGCTTGGACTGACAAAGTTAAGCGATCAAGTTATAAATTTATTTTGTATAATTTCAGGTGTGTTCTGTTTTAAGGAAGCTAACCTTTTGAAAAATTGAGCTTATAAATGAGACTGAAAGGAATAAATATTTTTTGAAAAGGTCTAGGTTATTCATAATCATCAAATCACTTCTTTGAATTTAATGGATGGCATTTTTCTAGTGAGTTTAATTGACAGGCAAGTAAGTTAACTTCAGTTTTTTCATCTCTAAAAGCATATACCAACATCATAGTGTAAACCAGCTGCCGCACTTTATTAGGGATATAGTAGGCAGCGTTTCTGTTTGAAGTTTTACTAGGAGTGTATTCACAGTACATCTCCAACACCACCTCCTCAGCAAAACCCACCCAGTTTTTCCCCAGAGAGAAGAATTTATTCTCCTTCTCTGAGTTCTCCTAATGTTAGACACACGCTAATCTGTAAGAGGGAGGAATATGTTTTATTTTGTGATTTGGTTCTTTTACCTCAGGGCTCTTTCCTCACCATTCCCCTCTACCCACTTTCCACACTTTTGATTAAAGAAACTAGCTTGGTATCTGGGACTTGACATGAAATGGTAGGGCCTGTCACATCTAACAAATTAACCAAATGGATCTTTGAAAAGTCTTTTATTACATCCTGGAAATTTGAATGCAGTCATTTTATCTAGGTCCTCTTGCATGAATACAAACAACATCACTCTTAAATTGTGAGAGTGTCTACTACACGCAAGACACTTTGAGGCAAAAAGGGAAAAGGCGAAAAAATAACAAATAATCACAGATGCAATTGTACTCATTTCTCCTTTGTCAAAAATTTACTAAGGATAAGATCCCTAAACATATGGTAATATTGAATAATACTTTTTTTCTATGATTTGAAAAAAACACACAATTGAGGCAAGTGTTCACCTGGATTCCCAGAGCACTGTTTCCTACTTCTGTTGAATACCCACATGTTATTTTTTTTTTATTGTTTGTTCTATTTAGTTATACATGACAGCAGAATGCATTTTGATTCATTATACACAAATGGAGTACAACTCCAATAAGCATTTTATTAAAATACCTTTTTCCTCAACTTCTGAAAAACAGCTGGTTTTAACATGATTGGCAGCAAAGCAGATAAAAGAGGGGTCACAACCTAGGTTTAATTTCTTCTATCACTTGAATGTATTTAATAGAATTTGAATTCTTATAATTTATATATAACCCTTTCCCTTTGATCTCTTTAGTTCCTCAAAACATGTTTTTCACATATTTATATTATTTGTCTTGTGTTTTGTTTCTATTTCCTCTTCATTTGATTGATATTTGAATCTTAAGTTTGTAAGACTGTCCATACCTCTGGATGTTCTATTTTGTTCAACACTTAACCACCAATCACATGTGGTTATTTAGCACTTGAAAAGGTCTGGTCTGAATTGAGATGTCTATACAAAGTCTTGGTGGAAAAAAAGGATGTTAGTTCATAAAGCATTTTTATATAATGTTGAAATGATAATATTTTGGATATAATATCATATATCTCGTTCTCAGTGCTGTGGAGTTCTTCAGTGGGGGAAAGAGGAGTTACAGTGAATTCTTTCCATGAGAAAATGAGGGTGTTGCTGCTGGCTCCCCTGTGTCCTAATCTTAAGGAGAGCAGTAATGGCACATTGGATTTAGGGCTGTTCCTGGCTTTGAGATTTCTGCTATTAATAGTTAAAGAATTTACAGTATACAGTGTATTTCTATTTTAAAAAAACTTACATCACTAAATTTCATTATATTTAAATGATAACAGTGGTATTAGCTTTGACTTCTATATACCTAAAAGAGAAAAAGGAAAGTAGCAGAGGAATGAATTTATCCTATGGTAGACAATGTAGAAAAACGATGTACTGTGCATTGGATGTATACCCTCTCTAAAGGGTAAATGTATTCCTGTTCAGCTGATTGTTGCCATATGGGAATACATGGATTGGTGTTGCCAAATTTCCAGGTTTCCAAGAGGAGCCAAAAATCTGGATTTTTACGAATGTTATTTCTCCCAGCTCCTAAATACTGATAAATAATTCAAAATTTAATGATAGTTTTACAGCTCAAACTAATTATGGTTGTGGTCTAAATGCGACTGCTCTGTGACTTTTAACCCAAGAGGATATTTCTTGGAAATAAATATAGATTTTAGGTACTTTAGATGACCAAGTTAAAATATACAAAGAGAAGCTTGGAATCTCCTATTGGTGAATGACTTTAAATTTTACATCTTTTAAGCAGTGAATAATTGTCTAAAAAGTCTTGTTTTAATACCACTACAATTTTGATTTTTTAAAAATCTGTTTGCTTAGGTTTTTAAAATTTGTGGGGTTTTTTGTTTATTTGTTCTTTTGTTGTTGTCATTATTTTTGCTTTTGTGGTGCTTGGGGATTGAACCCAGGATCTCAAGCATGCCAGGCAAGCAGTCTACCACTGAACCACATCCCTAGCCCTTGATGTATTTTTTGAGTATGTGTTTCTAGTATACTTTTAGTTTCTATTAATGTTATTCTTCTCATTCTATTATTTACTTTTCTCTAGTTTATTTTAATGTGAATTTAGTTTTCCAGGATGTTTAAAAGGCTCATGTGACCCCTCCCCTCCCCTCCCTTCCCCTCCTCACCTCTCCTCTTTCTGTCTACAGGGTCTTACTAAATTGCCAAGCCTTACCTCGAACTCACTATCCTCCAACCTCAGCCTCTCAAGTAGCTGGCATTATAGGCACATGCCATTATCCCCAGCCATGTATATAAAGATTTTTTGAAAAAGCTGCATGTCACTGATGGCAAGCCTATAATTCCAGTGACTCAGAAGATTCTGAGCTGTAATTTTCACAACTTAGGGATACACTTTCTTAAAATAAAAATTAAGAAGTGCTGGAGATACACTTCGATAGTAGACCACTCCTAAGTTCGATCCCCACTACTACTAAGTAAATGAATAATTTTTAAAAGGATTAATTAAAATTATTTTAAAAGGGTGGGAAAGTTAGATTATGACTAAGTATAAATATTATGTTTGATGATATGAACATGTATATTTTGCCTCTCAATTTCTCTTTTAAGGTCTCAACCAGTTTCTTCTCCAGTCATCCTTCAGTTTGGTCATGCAGAGACCCTTCTTCCACTACTTTCTCTCATGGGCTACTTCAAAGACAAGGAGCCCCTAACAGCTTATAATTACGAGGAACAAATGCATCGAAAGTTCCGAAGTGGTCATATTGTACCTTATGCCTCCAACCTAATATTTGTGCTTTACCATTGTGAAAATGCTAAGACTCCTAAAGAAGAATTTCAAGTGCAGATGTTATTGAATGAAAAGGTCTTGCCCTTGGCTCACTCACAAGAAACTGTTTCTTTGTATGAGGATCTGAAGAACCACTACAAAGACATCCTCCAGAGTTGTCAAACCAGTGAAGAATGTGAATTACCAAAGGTGAACATCACATCTGATGAGCTATGAGTACTTGGAGAGCATTTTTAGTTCATCAGTGCTTCCCCACAGGGAGTGATTACATTTGTAGTGGGTAGACAATATCTTGATTACAGAAGCTTTCATATTACTTGGCTATTTCTGTCTTTTCACAGAAAAACCTTTGGGGGGGTCTGATAGGTAGGTAAGAAATGATTTTCACTGGAGCAGCTCTCTTAAGAAAAATATCTATTCAGAGAAACAACTAACACTGCAATTGTTTACAGAAATGAAGTTTTTCTAACTTACATGAGAAACCTCACACTGAAGTAGAATGATTTTAAAATGATACTTGCAAAGTCCTGGATCATCAAAATATGTCACTTGAATGATCCATAATTTGATTTAACTGGTCCAATTGTGCTACAGATCTGTTTATCCCAGGAAGGGACAGTTCTAGTATTAATTGTGATTAAGTAGGACTACCACTTTAGAAGAAAACTAGTATCTAATAGTTGAAACTGTTAAGAAAGGGACTGATTTAAAAGGGGATCTTCACTGGGAGAGTTGGCACACGCCTGTAATCCCAGCAATTTGAGAGGCTGAGGCAGGAGGATCTCGAGTTCAAAGCCAGCCTCAGCAAAAGTGAGGTGCTAAGCAACTCAGTGAGACCCTGTCTCTAAATAAAATACAAAATAGGACTGGGGATGTGGCTCAGTGGTCGAGTGCCCCTGAGTTCAATCTCCAGTACCCAAAAAAAAAAAAAAAAAAAAAAAAAAAGCTAAAAGGGCATCTTCACTGAATGAAACAAGACAAAAAGTAAAATAATTATTTTTGTTAATAGTATTTATAAAGTATTTAAACTCTTTTTCAGTAATTCCTTTTACTCTTAATAAGTCTTGCAAGGCCATTTCAATTATCAGACCTATTTTAAGTATACAACAATGGAAAGATAAAGAGGACCATTAGCAACAAGTCAGATAAATCAGTTTCTTAAAATTCATTGTTTAGGTATCTTTTTCATTCTGTTCCTTGGCTCTCATTTTTATATTTTGTTATATGAAATGCAGCCTTTTTCTTTTTTTTAAAAAGACAAGAGTGTATTTTGATGTAGTATATATACATGGAGTATAACTTCCCATTCTTGTGGTTGTGAAATGCATCTTTTGGTTGTTTGATTCCTTTTTCTTTCCTTAAAAAAAAAAAAAAAAAAAGGAAATTTCATCCTCGCTGACTTAGTTTCACAGATTTGAACTCATTTCATAGAAATACTTCTGAATTCTGTCAAATGCCATGAAAGTATTTCCTACAATAAACAAAATTCTTCATTACCTGGCCTTTTCTGCTCTCTTTATTGAAATTCAGTTAGTAATTAATGTTGGAATTTCATACAGCCTTTAGTCAGTCAGGCAACATAAGGCAGTTTTCAGTAGAAATTTCCTCAAATGAATAGATTATTGTTAATGTATTTTATTTTAATCTGTCTTCACTTTAAAGATGGTATTCTTCAAAGGGGTATGTAGAATTTTTGTCAAATGTATAGTTACCCTTACAAAATAACATGCAGTGAAATCTCAATTTACTGGAATCCACTAATGTACTAATTTTTTGATAGTTTACTTTTGAGGGAATAGACCATATGCAAACAAACATGTATTTAAAATATGCATGTTTTGGGGGCTGGGGTTGTGGCTTAGTGGTAGAGTGCTTGCCTGGCATATGTGAGGCCCTGGGTTTGATCTTTAGCACTGCATATAAATAAATAAAATAAAGGCCCATTGACAACTAAAAAAGGTTTTAAAAAATATGCATGTGTCTGTGTATGAATTGTTAGGTGTGATTTGGTTTAGGACTCTTTCAGCCAAATTTCAGTTTATAATAATGGAGAAATCCATTTTAGGCTTAAAGAACAAAAACTAAAATAGGATCTTTTTTAGTTTCTAGTTAATGTTTAATTTTCCAGTCAGTGAAGTTGTACGCTAGTTTAGGGATAAGATTTTAAAAATTTAAATACTTTTTATGTGGACAAGAAAACCTCTTGCTCCTTTCATTTTTGCAAAAGATGACTGGGGTACCTTTAAAATTATATTAATTGTTGGATTATGGGACTTTGCCAGTACCCTTTGAATGAATTTTCTGTTTTAAAAAAATAACACTAATGAGTAAGTATATGAAATGAGTCAACCCTTGGGGACTTTAAGTATGTTATTTGTGCTATGAAAAGTTCCATTTCTTTTTTTTTTTTTTTAATTTCTTTTTCTTAGTTGTAGATGGACACAATACCTTTATTTTTATGTGGTGCTGAGGCTCGAACCCAGTGCTTCATACGTGCTAGGCAGTGTGCTACCACTGAGCTGCAACCCCAATCCCAAAGTTCCATTTCTTTATGGCATTTTGAGAAATGGAATTATTCCAGAATGGTAAGTATTCAGAAATGGACATGGTACAGATTAATTCAGATACTGTCCCTAGCACACAAATTTTAAAAAGAAAATATCGATGTTATAAGAAAATGATCCTGAGTTCAAATGACCTTAGGAATCTGTTTCCTGTGGATGCCCCAGTCTTAACATGCTACCTTATTTGACCTGAGAATTTTTTTTAATGAAGAACCTTCTAAGATTTTTGTAAATGAACATGTATTTGAAAATTTTTGTATTTAACCATGCCATTTGGGACTAATCCCAGTAATGGGGAATGCTGAGACAGGAGGATCAAAAGTTTAAGGCTAACCTGGGCAATTTAGCAAGACCCTTATCAACTTAGCAAGATCCTCTAAAAAATTAAAAAGGACTGGGGATGTAGTTTAGTGGTAAAACACTTTTGGTAAATTCACAGTTACAAAAACAACAAAAAAATTTGTCATTTTCTTCCATTTAAAGGTTTGTGGTTTGAACTTCATTACTAACACATTAGGAGGTTAACTTTTTTAAAACTTTATTTTATCATTACTAAAGCAATACATTTTAAGATAGAAGGGTTCTTCTCTTATTTCTTGAAATGGATTCTTACTATGTTGTGTAGGCTGGCCTTGAACTTGTAAGCTCTGGCTGTCCTTCCATTGTAGCCTCCCCAGTAGCTAAGAGTACAGGTATGTGCTGTCACACCCAGCTCGGATTCTATTCTAAAACTAGTCTCAGTTCAAAATCTTTCATATATTCCTAGGTTTTAAACCATTTTGTAGACCCAAGTAATGAATAATCACACTTTTTTTTGTTGTACTGGGAAAATGAATATTTTTTCATTAAAATGATAGCTTTCTGAATTAGCTAATACTCTTGATATAATAACAATCTTAATTAGAATATTTACATTATTTCTAAAATAGTTAATATGGAAAATGGGGATGAAAATCTAGAGATTTTCTGCTTTTTTCTTAGAGTTCATCCCTACCAAGCTCAGTTCTGATGATCTTGATTAAACATTAACAATGTGGTTACTTTCAGTTCACAATAGATAAATTTTGAATTTATTATGAATGGATTAAGAAATTGTGAGATATATATACATATATATACATACACATATATGTGTATATATACACACATACAATGGAGTTCTACTTAGCAGTAAATAAGGATGAAATTTGGCACTTGTTAGTAAATGGATGGAAATTGAGAATATCATGCTAAGTGAATTAAGCCAAACTCAGAAATTCAAAGCTTGAATGTTTTCTCAAATGTAAAAGAGGGAATAAAATAAAAGAAAGGGGCAGGGAAGGATATATCATAAAGATAAAGGGAAGATTAGTAGTATAAAAGAAGGAGACTGAGAGAGATGGGAAAGGGAGGTAATGCAGAATGAATTCTTTAAAAAACCATGTCATGGCATATATAAATACACCACAGGGAATTTCACCTTTATGTGTAGGTAAAAACCAATCAAAAATAAATGAGCAAAATGAAGTCTAGCAGAGTAGAGGAAGGAGAATGGGGAGGGGAGGGAGGCAGGAAGGTAGAGGGATCGTGATCTGGAATTGAATTCCATGCATGTATGAGTTTGTCAGGATGAACACAACTACTGTGTATAACTACAAAGTGCTAATAAAATTTTTAAAAAATGGGTGTTTTAGAAACTTTCTACAAATACTCTCATTCTGGAAAAACAGTCCAGCTTTAATATAGGTTATCTAAGGTTATAAATATACCTTTGGGTGAATATATTTCTACTGAACTGATAAATGTTCTTTTATATGCCATTTTTTTCCTTTTTTTTTTTTTTTTTTTTTTTTTTTTTGGTACTGGGGATTAAACTCAGGGGCACTTAACCACTAAGCCATAGCCCCAGCTCCTTTTTACATTTTATTTAGAGACTGGGTCTTGCTGAGTTGCCGAGACTGGCTTTGAATTTGTGATTCTCCTGCTGTAGACTCCCAAGCCACTGGGATTACAGGTATGCACCCATGCCCAACAATAATAACAAATGTTCTTAATTGGAGATGAGAACACTGTTTTTGCTCTTTCTTTTGAGAGATCATTAGGTTCTTTTCCTTGCAAGTTTTCCTTCTCTGCCTTCTTGCAAAGACAAGACAGTAGTGCTTTTGCCCTTCTTATGCAGTGTTGCTCTCTGAACCTTTCTATCACTCTTTGCATTATGGAAGTTAAGATGAGAGCCTGACTTTTAATTAGACTGTTATAGATTGTTCCAGTTTTATAGTCTCCTTAATCCACTCAAGTGCTATCCATGCTGTGAAAAAACTCTTGAGTCTCAGTTATTGCTTCTTCAGTACTATGTAATTAAAGAGTGGCAGTGAAATTGAGATTCTTGGGGCAGGATGTTAATGTGAAAAATCCAGTCTTAAGAAAAAAATATTTTCATGTAGCACAGCATAATGTACCAAAGTACTTTGTAATTCTCAATTCTCAGGAATGTACCTGGTGTCATTTAGGTTATGCATAAAATAAATCGTGTATTAAATAATATTTGAGCAAGAGAAATATACCTGCTAAGTGCTATAGATAATACTTCGTATTAATCTACTTCCTCAGTATAGCATATGAAGTTGGTAGTATGAAACCTAGTTTGCATAAGTGGAACTAAGGCTGAGAAAGAGTTTTTGTCTTTTAACACTTAAAGTGCTATTCACATTTGTTAAAGTACTATTCACATTTGTCATAGCCAGTGAGTGGAATAAGTGGACTTTGGACCTAGATCATTTGGGACTTTTTGGTGTGCAGATTAATTGTAAACTACTTTAATCACTTGATTCTGCTTACCACTGCAATAAAACTGCTTTTGAAAAAGCTATCCTTTGCTCTCTGAAGCCCTTGGCTATGTAACTGCTATGGCCAAGAAGTTGCAGGAAATGGGAGGTAGAAAGTGTGATCAGAGCCTTGTATGTGACCTTTCCTAAGACAAATCTGTTTCTTCCATCTGCCCAGGCTTGGCAGTCAGCACCATGCACATGGTCTAGGTTTCTGAATTACCCAGAGGTGGGGCAGGTTAATTGAGTCTTTTTTAAACTATCCCTTTGAGGTATGTTTGAAGTATTTCAAAACAAGGCACAATTCGTATCTCATTGGAGATTTCAAGTTTTAATTCCAGAATAATGGGAACCTTAGTTAGACATTTATTTTCCTTTTCATTGCTTTTATATAGAACTGTTCGAGCACTAACTATGTGTCAGGTTTAGCATTAGGCATTGGAGATAAAAAATGTTTTGTGCTCTCAGATAGTGTATGTGCATAGTATGTGTGTGTGTTAACAGGAGTTATCCCTCTTTTATAAACAATATCCCTTAGAATGTCTTAGGAATTCCATCCCCATCCCTGGCCACAAAAGGATAATTTCTGCACTTAAATCAGAATTATGTCTGTGGTCTACACTCCGAACCCATCTTCATTCAGTGATGCAGCTGTCATCTGCTTATGCCAATCCTTATAGCCTCTCTCCTGTAACTCACCTGTTGAGTCCTTAGAGCCAGGCTCATTGAGCACACAGCAATGACAGCCTCTTTACCAGCTATTCATGAAATAGAGTTTTAGGGGGGATGAAAAAGGCAAGAATTTGCTGCCAGCTTGCCACAAGCAAGTTGCATATGTTGCTCCATGTCAATGTCCTCTGCCCCACTTCATCATATAAATTGAGTTTGCTGCTTTGGCTACCATTGTAATAACCATGTGTTACAGCAAATATCACATGACCACTTGTTTTATATCAGAAGAATCTTGTTACATACATTGCTAGAAAATGTTTCCCAGTCTGCATGAGAGTAGAACTTGATTTTCCAGTGATGACTTTGCAATTTAATATGTGGCATCACCTGCAGATTTGTGTGCTGCTATGTTAGCCTTTTCTATGTACCTGCTGCTGATTTTCTGAACCTTGTCTGGGGTAGGGAGCAGAGAGTAGGTTAGAAGGGCTTTGTCCTTTCTGGGTTCTCCTGATTCATTTTCACACCCCAATTTTATCTGGACCTATTCTTTCCTTTGCCCTTTTTGTTCCTGTTCTTTTTAATATGGACTTATAATCTCAGAGATCCTGGTCAAAGTAGGTTTATGTACTGGAAGGGAGCTTCATCTAGTGAGATCTAGGAGTTCATAGTGCACATCTACTCAAGTCCTTTTGGAGCTTAAGGTAAACTTCTTGTGTAACAGCAGTTTGGCTGCTATTGTCAATTGGTCCTCTACATTTCTAGTGAGTAACTAGGTATGATTTGGAGATATCCCCATCTATAGGTTCATCAGCTACCTAAAGCTTCCATCTGCTTCTTTTCACCAAGAAGATGCTTATATGGCTTGGGTCTTGTAGCTATCAGTGGCCTGTTCCCATCCCTTCAGTTGTGAGAATTTTGGGAGCTACTTCACCTAGTTTTGTGTAGATATTGTCTATGGGATCTTGAGTTTGCCTTTTTTTTTTTTTTTTTTTTTTTTTTTTTTTGCGGTACTGGGGATTGAACCTAGGACCTTGTGCTTAGGAGGCAAGTACTCTACCAACTGAGCTATATCCCCATCCTGGGTGTGCCTTTTAATTAACTTTTTATAGGAGCAATGAGTTGGGGAGGTTTAAAAAGTGATATTATTGTCATCTTGAAATTCTCCTAAGTCTTTTAGAAGATTGTGTATTGGGCATCTTTTAAAGTACTTATTCACTATTAATATATCTTTGGTAAAGTGTCAGTTCAAATAGGTTGCCCCTCTTAAAAGTAGATGGAGCTAGGTATGGTAGCACAAATCTAAAATCCCAGCTACTCTAGAGGCTAAGGCAGGAGTATTAAAAGTTTGAGGCCAGCCTGGCCAACTTAGTGAAACCCTGTCTCAAAATAAAAATTTTAAAAAGGGTCGGTGGTGTAACTCAGTGGTAGAGCACCTGTTCAATTCTCATTACAGGAAAAAAAAGTGGTAGTTTTTTTCTTATTGTTGAAAAATCAGTGTTCTTTATCTATTCAGGCTACAAATCCTTAATCAGATGTATGTTTTACGAACATTTTTTTCCAATCTAGTTTCTTTTGTACAATGTTATGTTTATACTATTTATTCATGTTGTTTCATGCATTGTAGTTCATTTATTCTCACATTCCATTATATGACTATAATTTATTTCTTTAATGAACATTAGGGTAATTTAAGGTTTCTGACTAGTAAAATGGTACTGTAATTAACATTCTTGTATCTTTTGTGAATATATATGAACATATAACTGCATATATATATATGCAGTTATAATTAGAGGTCATAGAGTATGTGTATGTCAGCTTTGGTATACAGGTTGAGCATCCCTAATTCAAAATCCAAAATGCTCCAAAATCTGAAATTTTTGAGTGCTTATATGACATCACACATGTAAAATTCCATACCTAACCTCATGTAACCAGCCCATAGTAAAAATTGACGCACACTAAAAATATGTAAAATTACCTTTAGGCTCCGTCTATAAAATATATATGAAACAAATTAATTTTATGTTTAAGCTTTGATACTGTTTCAGAGATGTCTCATATATATGCAAATAGTCAAAAATCTGAAAAAAATCCAAAATCTGAAATTCTCTGATCCAAGCATTTTGGATAAGGAAAATAACAAGATAATCTAAACAGTTTCCCAAAGATGTACAGTGTATACTGTCACAAACCACATATGAAAGTACCATTTGCCTGACAGATTACCAACATTTGGTATTATCCTCATTTTCATTTGAATCTATTCTTTTGGTTTGTAAAGGTATCTCAAGGGGGATTGAATTTTCTTTTCTTTGCGTGACCAAATGACCATTACATAACTTCTTTTATGTTGTACCTGTTTAAGTTTTTTGCCCATTTTTCTATTGACTTTTCTGTCTTTTCTTATATTTATAGGCTCCCTTAACTTTTTGACTTTACTTTTTGATATTCTGAAGTGTAAGTGCAGAATTGTCTTTATTTAGTATGAGAGGATAGACCTGAAAGTTCATGTCTTTTTCCAATTCTGGAAACTTATCAACATTTCTTTCTATAAACATTACTTCTCAGTAATTTTCTGCATTGTCCTTACCTAGAATTCTTACTAGATTATGTTGGATCCTTTCATTCTTCCCACCATTAAATCAACCCTCCAAGCTTCTTTACTGCCTTTCTATATTTTTTAACCCTTCACCTCTCTATGCTACATCTTGAGTAATTTCCTTACCACTGCTATCTAGAGTTTATCCAATCTATTGAGGCTTTATTTTTTTTAAATCATTATTGCTTTTTAAGTATATAGTGACTACTTAAAATAATTTCCAGTGCCCATCCCCCTGCCCTTTTTAAATGCTGGGAATTGAATCCAGTATTTCTAATTGATTCTTTTCATATTTACCTTTTATAATTTCTGCTGTTTTATCTTTGGTTTTCTTAAAATTCAAATTAATCTTCAGATTCTCTTTGACTATTCCAAAAATTTATTTAAAAATCTTTCTCAGCCTGTTCTGTTTTAATTCTGTAAAATTAATTTTATTTTAATTCTGAATGAATTCATGTCTTCATAATTGATTTTATTATTGTTTTTTATTTTGTCCCATAGCAGATTTCTTTTTGTTTGGAATGTCTTTGGCACACTGTTTAGCATAAAAATTGTTTGCCACCTTTTTCTCTTTTCCTTTTTTTCAGTCTTTCTGTCCTCATCTCTGTTTAGTGTTGATTTTCAACTGTCAAAACTTTGGCTTAGGATGGCATCTGGGGGAATCCCATGTCACCAAGACATTCCTAGTCACATGCAGGCTTTGTCCTTCCAATTCCCAAGACCCATTCTGAGGCCTGCTTCCTTTTAATTCAAGGCTCTTGAAAATGGGAACCTCAGACCCTGGTTTCAAGCAGAAAGATATTAATTTTCCATTCATTTGGGACTTTCCAAAATCATTTGGGATTCCTTTATTTCCCGTTAGATGTCAGAAATTACCAGCTTAACTACCTCTACCTACTTCCTGGCCAGGAGCATCATCCCTCTCCCTAATCCATGTTTCTCTTTTGTTCTGGTTCATGGAACATGAGCCAATTTTTTAGGCCGTCACATCTTGATTTTCGTATTTATTTATTACTATTTGAGTGGAGGAGGTGTGTTGATGTGTGGATTTAATGAGTCATCTTCACCAGAAATCCAGTTATGATGTTAAATTTTGTTGGCTACTTCCAAATATGGAGAAAACGAATGAGTTTCTCTGAATCCCAGCTTCTTCATCCATAAAGCAAAGCTACTGATTCAAGGTCCATTGAGTCCATTTTAATTCTAAATTCTGTAGTTATGTAACCTACAATTTATGACTGTACCCATGCTCTCTCAGTTAATGTGTAGGGTAGGGGACTTGGAACCCATGTTTTCTGCTTCCTGATGCATGGGCCTTTTCTGCCATACCTCGCTGCTATCCTGATAAACATGGCAGAGAATCAAGAAATCTAATCCACGGCATGCCATATCTACCTATTCCATTCCTCTAACTACAACATTGCTGATTTCTCTACTTTTTATGCAGCAGAGCTGGCTTTTAGAGCACTTTCTGGAATTGCAAACATAAGACTAGATAAGATTTTGAAAGTAGACCTGACACAGAAATTGATTCTTACACAAGAGCAAAGGGCAGAAATTGAGAAAGGAGCTTTTTAGCATGGTTGTCATAATATCAGAAAACTGGGAGCAACAATCAGTGTAAGCAGTATGCCTGCTGTGAAACTGGAAGACATGACCATCAGAGGGTCATTCTTACCATAAAGACAATTACCACATCAAGGAAGAAGAGCCTCATTTTTAAAAAACCTTGCTTTTTATTTAACAACTAAATCAACTAAAGATATGATTTTTAAACTTTGAGGAAATGCATGACTCCTTTTCAATCAATTAAATCTAAGCTCATGTTATGACTTCCTAAGAGCCAGCATATACTGTTGCTTAAAATACTACTCCATAAACATTAGGAAGACTGTGTGTGTATTTAAGAACAAAACAGAACAGAAACCCTGGGTTCTCATGTGACCTGCAGCTAACAAGCTGTATGACTTGAGGGTGACTTACTTTCTTTGCATCTCACCTTTTTATTCTCATCTGGAAAATGAAAAAACTTCCATAGAGTTACAATAGTGGTATAATAAGCAACAAAACACTTGTATCATGAGGTTTTTTTTTTTTCCTCTTTGAATTCTAGCTTTTGTGTTTAAATGTCTTGGTTGAATTAGTTCACTTTCGCCACCGCCACATCCCCTCCGCCCTGCGCCAGTAAATAAAAGCATGATAATATAAGCTGATTTAAGTTTTTAAAGATCGAATGGTTGAATGGGAATTTAAAAGAACAGCTTCAAAGGTCAGGCCCTACTATGAATTGGAAGAGAGCTTGGGCTCTCTCTACTGTACCCTGGCTCCCACTTGGGACCTATTTTGGTGCAATGGGTGAGAAGTGCCCAATGTAACATCTTTTGTCTCTAGCACTGACCTCTGTTAGCACAAAAGGACTGGGCCAAACACAAACTTCACAGATCAGCCAAAAACCTTTATTAAGGAACAAAGTCACAACTCTGATGGACCCACTTTCCTGTGGAAAATGAGCCACTGGCCAAAGGAGGAGTCTGGGCTCATATAGGTTATACTGAGGGGTGACTTAATTAATGAGCATGTAAGTTTGGGCACTCAGGAATTTGGGTCTATTTTACTGGGCAAGATGGGAGGGGGTCTGGGGTCAGCAGTCAGTATCTGGGATTTATCTTTACAGGGCCAGATGGAAGGTCTGGGGTCAGTGGTCAGTATCTGGGAAAGGACTTGTTTAGGGAAGGATCTATGCTTTGTCTTCTTTCCAGAGACTGTTATTTCAGACTTGGATATTTTCTCCCCAGGACCTGTTTTGTCACTGGGAATGTATTGGGAAAGGATCAATGTATTGCCTTCTCCCTTATTTCCTGTCTCCAGGCCGCGCTATTTTGGGGTTTGTCATTTTCCATATCCAGTAGCCTCCATATGGCTTGGGGCCCTGAGTGAATTGTTACTGCTTTTGGCTTTTCCTATGACAAAATGTTTCTACCTGTGATGGAAAACAAAACAGAGGAACAAAGACTGTCTACCTGAATCACTAGCATCTTGTGCAAAACACTCCTCCCCAGTTGAGATCACCTGCTAATTTTCTATTTTGGGCCAATGACAACTTAGTGACAAAAGTGTGGGGTTCATAATGACTTAATTGAGGGAGCGTGGCTGAGGCTTCTGTGTGTCAAAATCTAATGGGGCCTTGTGAAAGTGTTGCCTAAAGCTCAGTCCTTGTCCCTGATGCTAATCCAATAATGAGGACAGGATTTTTGAGAAAAAGGAAAAAGGAGGTTTATTGCTTTGCTAGCAAAGAAGAAACACAGGGGACTTCTGTCCCAAAGGCTGTGATTCTGCCCATGAGCAGGAACAGGAAACTTTTGTAGAGGTGATTCAAAGGCTACATTCCACATGTTCTCTGTTGAAGTTGTGATTCACTTGTTAATTTGGGAGATTGCATTTCTGAGATCTTCTGGTACAGTCCCCAAAGTCTGGACTACTTCATTCCTATGGTGGGTATGTACTCAGGGACAGATAACTCTGTAGCATGGGGGAGAAAGGTAATCCTGTTTCCCCTGAGATTAGGGAGGGGAGAAATTAAGGAGGAGCAAGGAAAGAGGAAGAGAAACAAAGATGTCCATTTAAAAAATACGTTGCAGTAGCAGAGCAACAAGGGTTATATTCAAAGCCTAAAGAGGACCACTGTTACAGAATGACTTGAATGACTTGAAGTTCTAAGTCTGATAGTGTTGTTGCCTTGGCTCTGTCTTCTGGCTTTTTCTCTCCTTCTGGTGGTCCAGCCAGACCATGAGAATGCTTGGATCAGTTGAGTTCTAGACAGGGAGCTGTCTAGAATCTCTTGCTTCTTTCCTAACTCGCTGGTTCTTCCCAGCTCCATTTTTGGTCCTGTTACAGTAATTAGATCTAAAGAAACCAGGGTGTGGACTTTGAGGGGAAAAGGGTGGGGGAGTTGCTTTGCTCTCAGGCCCCAGGTGTGCACTTAGCCTTGTGGAAAGGATCCTTTACACAGGCCAGCCCAGCTTAACAGGTCTACACAGGGGTTCGAGCCAAAGACTTACAATATGCATTTGCCTGGCCTTGTCCTTTGCACTTTTGTTTTTATTTCCTCAATAACCTAATGTAGGAAGAGGGCCAAGGGAAGGGGAAGAGAGGCATTTGAAATCTTGATTCCCTGCCATCCTACTCTTTATGTAAATCTCTGCTCCTTCTTAATATGACTTACAGTCATGGAAGTCTATTTGGGCAAAGCTGTGGTCAGAAATTGAAACATTATCCATCTGCAGGCCAACTTACTCTTCCATTCACTGCTATGCTGACAAGCAAGAAAGAATAGCAAGAAGTGCTAACAGATTGCATGTGTGCTGTGTGCTGGGTCCTGGACCGAGCCCTTCACCTACAGTCTATCCCACCCTGGCAGTAACAGGGGAGGCAGATGCTTCAATCATCTTCATCTACAGATGAGGAAAATGAGGCTCAGAGAGAAATACCTTGTCCAAAGTCAAGACGTGGTAGGTCTAGGAGATGAATGCAGGCAATCTGACCCTGGAGCCTGTCTTCTCATCCATTGTGTTTCTCTCCCTTCTCTCCACAAATGTGCTGAGCAACAGCCATCAGTGTGCTACCTTGGCCTGTTTGGTTTACAAAAAGTGTTTGCTTCTGAGTGTAGAAGGAAGCACCTTTTGACTTCAGGCTCTTTTGGGTACATCAAGTGACACACCAACACTCTCAGTCATTTCCTTGGTGTGAAGGAGTACATCAGGTGTAGCTTTTGTATTCCTACCTACAGAAAGTTGTCATTTGAATTTAATCATTATATGACTTAATAGAAGTTCTCCAAATCTGAGTTTCATGTTTTGTCAGTCATTTCTAAAATATTTACTGTGTATAAATAACAATCTTTGGTGGCATTTACATATCATTGTGGAAAGAACATTGACCTAATAATTATTTTTACCTGGAAGATTTCAGGGAGAGAGATGAAGAACCTAAGTGTTGTGTAATGACTAAAAACCAGAGGGAATGGGCCACATGAGCTGGTACACACCTGTAATCCCAGTGACTCAGGAGGCTAAGTCAGGAGGATTGCAAATTTGAGGCCAGCCTCAGCAACTTAGTGAGACCCTGTCTCAAAAAAGGGACTGGATATGTAACTCAGTGGTAAAGTTCCCTTTGGTTCAATCCCCAGTACCCTCCCACAAAAACAAAAAGACAAAAAAGCCTTAGAGGTGTGTTTCTTTTCTTTAGTGAAATAATGTTTTACTGACCTAAAGTGAGTTTCAGTCCAAGATGATGAGAAGGTCAGCCAAGGGACAAGAATATCATATTTCTTTTCAATAACCTAATCGGGTACCCTAAGAAATCATTAATGTCTGTCCATGAAAGAAGAGAGGAGCCTTGTATTCTCCAGAAGCATAATGAAATTTTAGATGGTTTTTAAAAATGTCTTTGGAATATATTCAAGCAAACATTTTAAGTAATAACATCCTTATATATCAGGTAATATCATTCTTATATATCAAATGTGACTTCATTTCTCACACAAAATTGACTTTTTACAATGACTGGTTTGAGGTTTTCTGAGCTAGAAAGAGGAAGCTTAAATTTCTTCACTTCTCTCTCTTTGCCTTCCAGATATTTACAAATGTGAGCTGTAGCTGATTCATCTTCAGATACTCCATTCAAGATAATGACACAACAATACAAGTTATAGACATGCCAAAGCTCACAGAAAAATAGCATCATAAAAAATGTAACTGGAGACCTGGGGTTGTGGCTCAGTGGTAGAGCACTTGCCTAGCAATGTGTGGGGCACTGAGTTTGATTCTCAGCATTGCATATAAACAAAAATGAATAAAATAAATGTCCATAAACAACTGAAAATATATGTAAAAATAATTTTTAAAAAACATAATTGGAGCTTGGAGTGGTAGCACAGGCCTGTAATCATAGAAGCTCAGGAGGCTGAGGCAGGAGGATCATGATTCCAAGACTGCCTGGGCAACTTAGCAAGACCTTGTCTCAAAGTAAATAACAAGAGCTGGAGATATAGCTCAGTGGTAGAGTCCCTCTGAACCATAAAGGGGGGCAGATAATAGGTAGAGTTGACTCCAAGTTAAATAGTCAAAGAATTATGGCTTCTAAAATAGAGGTTAGTTTCTAATATCCATTCTCTGATGATGTTTTTCACAGAGAACTAGCAGACCTGTTGCCCCTCATCAGTAATCCCGTATGTGTTTTAGCATCTGATGCCCAGAATTTGAGCTTTATCCCTCAGGCATTTACTGAGCACTCTGATGGTAGCACTGATATGATAAGAGATGGTCCCTGTCTCAGGAGAGACAGGTCCTTCAAAAGATAATTGCAGTGCACTGTGTAATGCCCTAAGGAGGCATTTAGAGAGCAATTCTTGGATTGGTCAGAGAATGCTTCTTCCATAAGGTAACTCCTGAGCGGAGCCATGAGGGCCAAGTACTGTACATGAGATGAGAAAGAACATGGTACCAAGTCTCAGCATGGTGAGGAGCTGTGTTTAGGGAACAGCAAGAATATTTCCAGGGCTAGGGTTGTGGCTCAGTAGTAGAATGCTTGACCAGCATGTGTGAAACACTGGTTTCAATTCTTTGTACCTCATATAAATAAAGAAAATAAAGGTCCATCAACAACCAAAAAATATGTATTTTTTTTAAAAAGGAGCATTCCCATTAATCTCATGATTATGAAACTAATAATACTCTTAATCTGGCTCAAAACAATAAGAGTTACAGCAGTTTGTTTTCTTGAAAATTGTAAAATCAGGGTCTTTGTATTTGGACAAGTCTAGCTTCAAATCCTGATTCTCCATGTATCAGCTGTGTATTCTTGACACTGGTACTGCCTTTCTGGGCCTTAGTTTCCTTATTTGTAAAACCAGCACAATATTTGTTATGTATGGTTTCCTGTGGGTAACAGGAGATAGCATATGTTAAAACCTATAACAAGTAAGATAAACAGATTTGGCAAATAAAAATAAAGGACACCCAGTTAAATTTGGATGTTAGGAAACAAATAAGTGTAAAAATGTCCCTGATATTGCATCCGACATATTCTAAATAATTATTTGTTTACCTGAAATTTAAACTTAACTGAGCACCCCATGTAATTTTACCTAATGATAAATGCTGATAATAAGCAAAGTGTAACTTAATAAGTTGTTGGTATGATTACCTTTTGTTTTTATGCTAGGGAAGCACTGATTTGGAGGAAATAAGAGTTTTGAACAAAAGAATATACTCTGTCTTGTATGTGAATGTACACAGGTGTGGGGAAAATGTTGGGGAACGTGAAGGGTTAT
The DNA here is from genome assembly GCF_902686455.1 of Sciurus vulgaris. Classification (NCBI taxonomy): domain Eukaryota; kingdom Metazoa; phylum Chordata; class Mammalia; order Rodentia; family Sciuridae; genus Sciurus; species Sciurus vulgaris. The sequence continues at coordinate 83,104,088 of NC_136464.1, forward strand.
CAGGTAACGCTAGGAATACAGAAGCTTCTCCAAAACTGAGGAAAATATTCTCTGAAAACTTTTTTTTTCCAAGTTGTTTAACACCAACAACAGCCAAAACAAAAATCAACATGTTTGTAACAGCCACTTTTAAGGGCCGTGCCAATAGGATCTGAGTTTTGACATGTTACAACTTAGGACTTTTCAGCAGATAGCTTTCAGGTCCTTAGTAGATTAGACTCTATGTCTGTTCTCTCTCCTAGTAGTGCCACGTTTCAGATTCCTTGGCTAATTGTGGGTGCTGCACATTGGACCAGCTGATAGGGCACTGAGTGTAGCACTGTTAGTCTACATCTGAAATTGTGGAGAGGAATTCAAAAAGAGATAAGCACCCTCCTCCCAAAAAGTTTATGATCCTATTTTTAAAGTCTGGAGAGGAAGTGATAGATCATTGTCACTTTGAGTCACCTCCTGGAACTCATATTCTGTGAAGGCCAGGTCAGGTTCATTGCTGCTTCTCCAATCTTAGTACCTGGCAAGCAGTAAGTGCCCCACAGACATTTGAATGAATCAATGTGGGCTGGACCCACCAAGGAAAGGTTGATGAAGTAATTTAGTCCAAAATGGACCTTACAGTAAGAAGTTCTGACAGAGCAGAAAATTGTCCTCCTCATCATCATTGCAGCTGCCATTTACTGTGAACCAGCCACTGAGCACAGTATTTCTATTAATTCTGCTCAGATGTTTCTAATACCTCTGAAAAGATTAGGTCTTTCTTGCTCCAAAGTCCATTTTGTGCAAATCAGCTTGCATATCATTTTAGGGACAGCTTCCCTGACCAGCCTATCAAGAAGCATTCCTCCTGTTTTTGTCTATTTCGGCCCATGTTCCTTTGTAGCTTTTATGAAAACTCAGCATGAATTTATTAAATATTTCTGGTCTGTCTCTCTCCAGGAACTGTATCTGTTTTACCACTTCTGTGGCTCTAATACCCATCAGCCAGCTCATTCCCTGACACTAGGCACCCAAGTAATATGTACTAAATAAATACATTTGGTTTTTAGGCCTGTCTGCACAGAGTCACCACAACTTATGAAAACAAAACAACACCACACATAGAGACACACACACAAATCCCCCCCCCCCAAAAAAAAAAAAAAAACATCAAAGCCTCTCCTGAGAGTCACCTGGTGCAAATATCCAGCAATGGATACATGAAGCCCAGGCACTTTCTTATGTTGTTCTTCTTTTTTTTAAATTCTGTAGTAAATCTAATGTACAGTTAAAGATGAGAGCTTTGGTGAGGGCATGCTACTCTAAGAAAACTATAAGGATCCAGGTAAAAATCTGATGGATACATTCTTCTCCATGTAGTGTTTCAAACAAAATTTCATGGAAGTGTCTCTAAGAAGCATTTTGGGCATGACCTTTGCCTTGATATAAGCTAATTGCATACCTAATCACACTCATCCTGTTCTCTTTAACTTTAAAAGTAAGAACATAACAGCATTGGGAGCAAGTATATTTGAATTTAACTTTATTTCCATGACCCTTAAACATGAAGAAACTCTCAACCTTTTCAAATAAAAGAAATTACAGCTATTCTGATGACATTTTTGTCATCAATCAGACGACAAAAATGCAAAAGTTTAATGACGTATTTTATTGGCAGGGCTACAAGAAGACAGCCACTCTGAAACATTACTGGCAGCAAAGCAAAATAATCCAATGGAGGAGAGCTCATCAATTATGGGCAATATTATATGGCCTTTGTCCCAGCAATTCCACTTCTAGAAATCTATCCCAAAGGTACACTGGCAACAATATAATGGCATGCATTCAAGATTTTAATTGCAGACTTCTGGCCTCCAGAACTGTAAGATAATAAATGTGAATTAATTTCAGGCATTCAGCTTGTGCTAATTTGTTAGATTACTGATAAGAAACTAATGCACCTGGGTATGGCCACAACTTGTTGGTGTTGGGGATCACTCTGCAGATGATCTAGCCAATTGGGTATCTCAAAGATGTGAAAACAGTTGAAGTTTAGATCAGGCAATTCAGGGATGGAATGGTTCTTACTGAACCCAAAATATGAAACTTTAATGTGCACTGCCCGACAACAGTGTGGATGGAAGGTCATTCTTTACAGGACATGAAGGTAGGGGGTGAGCAAGTTAGAGTAATTGAAAGATATCAGGTGCAGCTTGAGTCCTAGAACCAAGACCTACTTTAATCAGGAATTACTGTAATAGCCCAAATGTTAGCCCTGTGTCATTCCCACTGCCACCCTTCTTCCCATCAGTGATCCCAAGAATGTTTCATTTTATAACTATGTTTTTTTCTTTTGTAGGTCAGCTATTTCTCTCATACTTTATACTTTTTTTTCTCTCATACAGAATACTTTAAAATCAAAGTAACAGGTTATGTTGGTGTGTTATTTTTTTCCTGTTTTTTTTTTTAATTTGCTGGGTTTCTTATGGCCTCTTGAATTCCATACACTTTGTACACCTTATTCCTGGGAAAGTTTTCTCCTAACATTAATTTATTGCATCTGTCTTCCTGGCCAGTGTTTCAAGAATATCTATTACCATGCTGTTGATTCTCTAGCCCCTGCCCGTATGATAAATATGTTGATCATATTTTCACCACTCAGTTTTTTTCTGCTACTTCTTGGGAGGTCTTTTCAAGCTTATTCTTCAAATCATTGTTTCAATTTTCTTACCTGTCAATGTGACAATTTAAATATGTGATGGTATTTATAGTTTGTTTTTAAACAGTCATCCCATTGACTCATATAGTTCTTTTGATTTCTTATTTCATCCTTGCTAGCTTCTTATTTGTGCTTGTTGTCTTATTCATTTTTGCGTATTATTTCAAAAGGTTCACATTTTCCTAAATCTTGAGTGCTCTTTGCATCCTAAAATTAATTATTTCCTGTATAAATCTATCCCAAATTTATGAGTAAAATCTTGAACACCAGACTGCTCATATTGTACAATGTCTCATTGGCTAACCCCCACTAATTTTTTTTTTTTAATTGGAAACAGGTACAGTGAATTTTTAAATGTTATTGTATTTTTATACCTTTATTTTATTTATTTATTTTTATGTGGTGCTGAGGATTGAAGCCAGTGCCTCACACATGCTAGGTGATCGCTCTACCATTGAGCTACAACCACAATCCCCCCACACACTACTTTTAAAACATTAATTATCCTTGGAAAAGAAAAGTTGCATTCAGTTCTGGCAGATACCGATAATCATGGAGGAAATGTCCTTCCTTTGCATCTTGGATTGTAGGACTACATATGCAAACCACTTCATCTATGTTTTGATAGTTTGTTGCTTTTTATTTATTCTATATCTGTAAGGAAGAGTTCCTCTGGAATTTAGAAAATAGGACTTCAGATCTTTAAAACTGATCCCCCATCCTGGGAAGAATAATCTCTAGCAGGGACAGTCACCCTGTACCCCCTTAAAGTCCCTCTGCAGGATCTCTGGGCTTCTCAAACCAGGATTTGGTATGCAGACATTCTTTTTGACATTTGGTAGATGACTGAGCAGCATTTCTAAGATTTTATGCCAGCACGACTTTTTTTTTTTTTTAATCTTTTTTTGGGTTCATGGGTGTTTTAATGGGAAAAGGGGAAGGGGTCGATGTTGCTTGATTTATATCTTTTGAAATCCTTGACTGAGAATCAATGAAAACTTTTCTACTTTTCTGATGGGCTTTCAGAACAGTTTTCTACTTTCTAATTTGTTTTTCCTCCAAAATATGAACCCTTTGTTCCTCTATCCAGGTTTCATCCAGGAATGTTTTAGTCAGCTTTTCATTACTGTGACTAAAATACATGAAAAGAACAACTTAGAGGAGGAAAAGTTTATTTGGGGTTCACAATTTCAGAAGACTCAGTCCATAGATGGCTGACTCCTTTGCTCTGGGCCCAAGGTGAGGCAGCACACTGGGAAGGGCCCAGCAGAGGAAAGCTGTTCAGCTCATGGTGGGGTCAGGATGCAGAAGGAGAGAAAGAGGAAGGGGCTGCAGGAAGAACAAACCTTCCAGTAAAAAGCCCCCAGTGACCACCTCCTCTAGCTATCTCTAGCTATGACCTCCTGCCTACAGTTACCACCCACTTTGTCCATTCAAACTAGGCTGTTTTGATTAGGTTATGACTCTCGTAATCTAATCATTTTACCACTGGATATTCCTGTATTAACAGGAGTTTTGGGGGCACACCTCATATCTAAACCATAACAAGGAGTTTACTAGGGAGTACTTAGGATCAACATCTATGGTAAGGACATCAGGAAGCAGATTAGGCCAAAATTGAACTGAGGTGCAGTCCTAATTAAGGTCTCTGGCAACCCCACAAGAGTTCTGGGGCTGGGCTGGTTTGCAAGAAAGCAGAACCTCAAATGGTCATTCTTTGAATGGGGCTGCCCTTGGAGGAGGTATGACCTTGGGTGAGGCAGTGTAAACAGAGTTGACGGTTGGAGAAGGACCCAGGCATCATAGCACAGTGTCTACCTCACACAGTCACTGGGTTGTAACAGTTCGATACTTTGACCTCATGGGTCATAAGGAGCTGAAATGAAATAATACTGAATGCAACGCCTCATTGACTTCACCAAGGTACAAGGGCAAGATCATAAATTTCTCGTAATCAATTATAGTAAAATAATAACCAGATAGCCCTAACTTTGAGCCAAAATTGTTTAGAGTATTTCAGGCTAAAGACATTTTTTATAACAACTGGTGAAGAAATTATGGACTATAAGAAGATAATTCTCCAGTAGGAAGTGGTTAGAGGTAATTAAAAGTCACGTGCTTTAAAAGGAGACAAAGAGAATTAATACAGAGACTCCTGGATTCGCAAAGAGAATTTGTGTTGCATCTATAATCTCCCTATATTTTATACAAGAAAGAGTCTGAAATAAAAATAATTACAAATTTTATGTGCCTGTGGAATAGATTCTTATTTCATTCAACTCTAAGGGAATCCCCTATTTATGTCTTATTATCACTTTGTGGGTCAGCAAGCCACAACAAATGAAAACTATGGCTTGGTTATTTGGCTTATACTTTCTCAGAAAAAAATGATTAGTGACTGAAATAATTTAAATTGGGGTTAAAAACTCATCTACCTATAGAGGTCCAAGAGAAGAATGGCCAATATCTGTGGTGAATTGGCACCTGAACAAACTAATGGAGGTGTGGCCCCTCCCCTGCATCAGTTCTTATTGTGTTGATGTGGGAATTTAGGCCCGATACTGCCAAATAATTTGATTTTTAAAGAGAAGCAAGAAATCTAGATTCCTATATGAAATTTCCAGATGTACAGGAAACAAATTCAGATTAAACAAGACACACACACACACACACACACACCCCACCGTGTGAGTCAAACACTAAATGTAATAAGGTGAAATAAGGTCTGTAATTGCTAGATGATAAACTCTGTGATAAATATTTAATCAAAAACTCTTTTGGTGGGGCTGGGGTTGTGGCTCAGTGATAGAGCACTTGCCTCATATGGTTGAGACACTGGGTTCGATCCTCAGCGCTACATAAAAATAAATAAACAAAATAAAGTTATTTAAAAAAAACTTTTTGGTGAGGTTAGAATTAATGTATGAACAGAATGATGCTGGAGTTTATTAGAATATTGTTATTTAAATAGATTGATAGCCAATACCAGGAATAGCACTAACATGCTTATAAAGCCCATAAGTATTTATTACTTCATATTTGGCAATCATAAGGTCAGTAAGAAACTTGAAGGTTTTTGAACATTTTAAAACATTTTGATTCCAAATATCTAATGCTATTTGATCTTCAAAGTCAGTAGTGATATGAACACATACTATTTATATTACCAGTAGCCTCTTTGCCCTGGAATTTTATATCTGTTTTTGGGAATTACTCTCCCTCTCTTATTCCAGTTGTGGTTCCATTGGAAGCTGCCATGTTTTCCCCTTACTTTGATTTCCTGTGCACTCTCCATTTGTACGTCGTCAATGCCTACAAATCAATGCATACAAATCAGAACTCCCTGAGAAAGGGAGTCAGTCCCTCTGTGGTGGCAGGGGCTGACAGTAGCCATATGGAAGAAGTTGATCTACAGTGAAAAAAGGAAGCTCAGATCACTGCAGAGAGAAGCAGAACAAGTAATGTGAAGAAAGAACATCTTGGCTGCATTTACAATCCTGGGCTCTGGTTATTTCCTAACCCTTGCTTCATCCCTGTCCTCCCTTCAGCCTGATTGTTTATCAAAATATTCTTAACACCAATAGTCATTAAGTAAATACAAATCAAAACTTGAATGAGCTACTATTTCACATGCTCAAAGATGAATATAATCAAAAAGACAATAACAAGTGTGGGTGAGGATGTGGAGAAATCAGAATCCTCATTGCTGGTGGGTTGTAATATGGTATAACTACTTTAAAAAATACTTTGGAAGTTCCTCAAAATGTTAAGCATAGAGTTACCCTTAGGACCCAGGAATTCTACTCCTAGGTATATACCCAAGATAACTGGAAACATGTACACTGAGTTCATAATAGCTAAAAATTCATACTAACTAAAAAATGGAAACAACCCAAATGTCTATCAGTTGAAGAGTGGGCAAATAAAATGTGGCAAATTCATTCAATGGAATATTATTCAACCATAAAAGCAATGAAGTACTTATGTGTACTACAATGTAAATCAACCTTGAAAACATTATGCTAAGTAAAAGGATCTTTTGTAATCACAAAAAGTCATATAATGTGTGATTGCATTTATATGAAATGTCCAGAATAGACAAATTCCTTAAGAAAGATTCTGAAAGATTAGTGGTTGCCAGAGGCTTGAAGGTGGGAAGTAAGGAGTGTGTGGGATTTCTTTTTGGTTGGAAAATACTCTAAAATTGTTAGGTTGTAATGGTTCTATAACTCTAGGAATACTAAAGCCAGTGAATTATATACTTTAAAAGGTTGAATTATATCTCAGTAAAATTATGAAAAACAATTAGGCATGCTAATTCCACAACAGTTTTATCTGTTTTACAGATAACGTATTTCTTATAACCATCCTACTTAATCAGAAATCCAATAAGTAGCAAGTATCAACAAATTAATAATCATCAACAACTATTACAATGTCTATCATATACAAAGGAGAATATGGGATACTAGACATTGGAAATACAAAAAGAGGCTTAAACAAAACCAAACCAAAAAACAAACTCAAAAGGTGTCAAGGTTTGGGAGAGGTCAAACAAAGTCCCTGCCCAGGGCGTGGTCTTGATAAGAAAGAGGCTGTATCAGAGCTACCTCATCTGGTTCTGCAGGGGTTCACCATCCAAGGGCACAAAGCTAACAGGTGAACAAAGGCTGAGCTTAGTCTATTCTCTGCCCCAAAGCCATGTGCTCAGATGTAAGGTGCATATCCCAGAGAGGGTATGTTTTTCTAATCTGCACAAAGGTGCCATGTCACCTAGTAACAGCCGTTGATATAGAAAGAAAATAATAATAAAGACAACAAAGGAGTGGGTAGTCACCAAGGGGTGGGGCAGTTAGAGAGGTCTGCCTAAGAAAAGTGACATTGGAATCGGGCCTTGAAGATGGGCCAAATTTTAGACATATAAGTAGACATTTGGGGAGTGAGGAGGACATTTGAGGTATTGGGAAAGGTGGCATAACCCGAGGTGAGGGCACTGAAATGTACAGGCAAATTTAAGGATAAACATATGGCCTGATTCATTCCCTTAGTAAATGTTTGCTGAGCAACTGTGGTGTGCCAGACCCCGAGGTAATCACTTCAATAAGACTGGCAGAGTGGCACATGCCAGTGTCAATCCCAGTGACTCAGGAGGCTGAGGCAGGCTACCTGGGCAACTTAGCGAGACCCTTTCGCAAAAACAAAAACAAAAACATAACAAAAGAAAAAAAAAAAAAAAAAACAGGACTGGGATGTAGATTGACGGTAAGAGCACCCCTGGGTTCAATTCCAGTACTACCATAAAAATCCCCCAAATCTCCTATCCCAAAAGACCAAATACTAGATACGATCAATGGTAGAATGTTGTAAATTCTCTGGGTTCTCTACAAACAGTGATTCATGTGGGGAGTGTTTTCATTCTCCATATGATCAAGAGATAATCCTGATTAGTGAGTGCATCAGGAGAAAAGTGACTGCAAGTGCTCTCTTATGTAGATAAAGCAGATGAGGAAATTCTCTGCTTGGAAATCTTATGGATGTTAGGCCAGCAAAACAGGCTCTGCGAGGATGATTTATTTTATGATTATTAAATTGTCCTCAAGATACTGTCTCTGATCAAACTAGATATGAAAATACTGGATAAATGGAAGATCTCATATTTCATTTTTGCTCTAATTTAGTATCCTCAAAGTAGAGCATGAGAGAATTTCTTCTCATTCTAATGCAGGACTAGAGAGGACAGCTGATTTCACACACAGCAATAAATAGAAACTAAATAGGATTCAAGTTAATTCTAGAAGACTCATTAGTTATTTAGTGGTGAGAAAGTAATGGAACTTCCGCATAGTGGAAGTGTAAGGATTTTTGAAGACCTGGCTGCTCAGAGGCCCGTGTGGGTCTCCCTATATAAAAATGAACCACCAAGCATATTACCAACCTGGATCTAGACTAATTTTTTTCCTGGAAAAGATGCATTATAACATGGGATAATATTAATTTAATGACTTTAGGATTCAAATCAACCGAATATTTATGGGATTCAGTTGAAATTCACGAGTCCCTCCAAGGCTAGAAATAATCAGTTGACCAATAAGAGACTTGGCCAAATAAAGTATATTTGAGGGGCTGGAGTTGTGACTCCATGGTAGAGCGCCCTCCTAGCATGCATGAGGTCCTGAGTTTGATCCTCAGCACCACCTACAAATAAAATAAAGGTATTGTGTCCACCTACAACTAAAAATATATATATTTTTTTTAAAAATAAAGTAAACAACTTGGGAGGCTGAGAGGAGGACTACAAGTTTGAGACCAACCTCAGCAACTTAGTGAGGCCCTAAGCAAGTTAGGAAGACCCTATTTTAAAATAAAAGAAAAAGGAGTGGGGATGTGGCTCAGTGGTTAAGCACCCCTGGGTTAAATCTCCAGTGCCAAAAAAAGAAAGAAAAGAAAGAAATTAATTTCCTAAATAGATTTTATTCAACTCTAGGTGGTATCTTACATCTCCATGTCTTTTTATACATAACCAAGAAGTTTTCAATCCAGCTTGAAGCACCAGTTTCATGTTATTGTAGTGACACCATATATTATTTTCTGTGATAATATCTTACAGGGTAGAGAAGGCAACGGATCAGAATGAATATATGGCATTGTCAGGTTGTTTGAGGAATGCTGGAGGCTCTAGTATTACTTGCTTCTTGTCTCATAGGAAATGGGAGAGGCTGAAAACAAAGCTCTTGAAATTGCCAGGACTATGTGATGGTCACAAGGACAGGAGTCAGCCCTCTTGGTTCCATCAGAGTTCTTTTTTTTTTTTTTTTTTTTTTGTTAAAAGTTTATTTTTAGTAAATGTATCTGAATTACAAAAATAAACTACTGACACGTCTCTTACATATTGTAATGATTTGAGCCCTGAGTAAATTTTTTTTTAATTTATTTTTATTGTAAACAAATGGGATACATGTTGTTTCCGTTTGTACATGGAGTAACAGCATACCATTTGCATATTCATAAATTTACATAGAGTAATGAGGTTTGATTCATTCCATTATTTTTTCCTTCCCCCCCACCCCTCCCACCTCTCTTTTCCCTCTATACAGTCCCTCCTTCCTCCATTCTTGTCCCACTCCCACCTCCCATGAAGTGTCATCATCCGCTTATCAGTGAGATCATTCCTCTTTTGGATTTTTGAGATTGGCTTATCTCACTTAGCATGATATTCTCCAATTTCATCCATTTGCCTGCAAATGCCATAATTTTACTATTCTTTATAGCTGAGTAATATTCCATTGTATATATATACCACAGTTTCTTTATGCATTCATCAATTGAAGGGCATCTAGGTTGGTTCCATAGTCTGGCTATTGTGAATTGAGCCGCTATGAACATTGATGTGGCTGTATCTCTGTAGTGTGCTGATTTTAAGTCCTTTAGGTATAGGCCGAGGAGTGGGATAGCTGGGTCAAATGGTAGGTCCATTCCAAGTTTTCTAAGGAATCTCCACACTGCTTTCCAGAGTGGCTGCACTAATTTGCAGTCCCACCAGCAATGTAGGAGTGTACGTTTTTCCCCACATCCTCTCCAACACCTATTGTTGCTTGTATTCTTGATAATCGCCATTCTAATTGGGGTGAGATGGAATCTTAGTGTAGTTTTGATTTGCATTTCTCTTATTACTAAAGATGTTGAACTTTTTTTCATATATCTGTTGATTGCTTGTACATCTTCTTCTGTGAAGTGTCTGTTCATTTCCTTAGCCCATTTGTTGATTGGGTTATTTGTATTCTTGGTATAGAGTTTTTTGAGTTCTTTATATATTCTGGAAATTAGCGCTCTATCTCAAGTATGAGTGGCAAAGATATTCTCCCACTCTGCAGGCTCTCTCTTCGCATTGCTGATAATTTCCTTTGCTGAGAGAAAGCTGTTTAGTTTGAATCTATCCCAGTTATTAATTCTTGCTTTTATTTCTTGTACTATGGGAGTCCTGTTAAGGAAGTCTGATCCTAAGCCAACAAGGTGAAGATTTGGACCTACTTTTTCTTCTATAAGATGCAGGGTCTCTGGTCTGATTTCAAGGTCCTTGATCCATTGTGAGTTGAGTTTTGTGCAGGGTGAGAGATAGGGGTTTAGTTTCATTCTGTTGCATATGGATTTCCAGTTTTCCCAGCACCATTTGTTGAAGAGGCCATCTTTTCTCCATTGCATATTTTTGGCCCCTTTGTCTAGTATTAGAAAATTGTATTTATTTGGGTTTGTGTTCGTGTCCTCTATTCTGTACCATTGATCTACCTGTCTATTTTGGTGCCAATACCATGCTGTTTTTGTTACTTTTGCTTTGTAGTATAGTTGAAGTTCTGGTATTGTGATACCCCCTGTTTCATTCTTCCTGCTAAGGATTGCTTTAGCTATTCTGGGTTTCTTATTCTTCCAGATGTATTTCATGATTGCTGGCTCTATTTGTGTAAGGTATGTCATAAGGATTTTAATTGGAATTGCATTGAATCTGTATAGCACTTTTGGTAGTATGGCCATTTTGACAATATTAATTCTGCCTATCCAAGAACATGGGAGATCTTTCCATCTTCTAAGGTCTTCCTTAATTTCTTTCTTCAATGTTTTGTAGTTTTCATTGTAGAGATCTTTTACCTCTTTGGTTAGATTGATACCCAAGTATTTTATTTTATTTTTTTTGAGGCTATTGCAAATGGAGTTGTTTTCTTCATTTCCCTTTCAGCTGTTTCATCGCTTGCGTATAAAAATGCTGTAGATTTATGCATGTTGATTTTATAGCCTGCTATTTTGCTGAATTCATTGATGAGGTCTAGAAGTTTTCTGGAGTAGGTTTTTGGATCCCCTAAATATAGAATCATGTCATCCGCAAATAGTGACAGCTTAAGTTCCTCTTTTCCTATTTTTCCTATTCACATCCCTTTAATTTCTTTAGTCTGCCTAATTGCTCTGGCTAGAGTTTCGAGGACAATGTTGAATAGAAGTGGTGAAAGAGGACATCCCTGTCTTGTTCCCGTTTTTAAAGGGAATGGTTTCAGTTTTTCTCCATTAAGAATGATGTTGGCCATGGGCTTAGCATAAATAGCCTTTACAATGTTCAGGTATGTTCCTACTATCCCTATTTTTTCTAGTGTTTTCAGCATGAAGGGGTGTTGTATATTGTCAAATGCTTTTTTTGCGTCAATTGAAATAACCATATGATTCTTATCCTTAAGTCTATTGACATGATGGCTAACATTTAATGATTTACGGATGTTAAACCATCCTTGCATTCCAGGAATGAACCCCACTTGATCGTGGTGCACAATTATCTTAATATATTTTTGGATACGGTTTGCCAATATTTTGTTAAGGATCTTAGCATCTATATTCATCAAGGATATTGGTCTAGGGCTGGGGAGATAGCTCAGCTGGTAGAGTGCTTGCCTCGGAAGCACAAGGCCCTGAGTTCAATCCCCAGTTCCACACTCACAAAAAAAGGATGTTGGTCTAAAACTTTCTTTCCTTGATGTGTCTTTTCCTGGTTTGGGTATGAGGGTGATATTAGCTTCATAGAATGAGTTCGGTAGGTTACCCTCCTTTTCTATTTCCTGGAATACTTTGAGAAGTATTGGAATGAGTTCTTCTTCGAAGGTCTTGTAGAATTCGGCTGAGAATCCGTCTGGTCCTGGGCTTTTCTTGGATGGTAGATTTTTAATGGCTTCTTCTATTTCATTGCTTGATATTGGATCTGTTTAAATAGTGTATGTCCTCCTGGTTCAGTTTGGGAGGAGCATATGTCTCTAGAAATTTGTCAATGTCTTCGGTACTTTCTATTTTGTTGGAATACAGATTTTCAAAGAAGCTTCTCATTATGTTCTGTATCTCAGTGGTGTCTGTTGTGATATTTCCTTTTGTATCATGTATTTTAGTAATTTGAGTCTTCTCTCTCCTTTTCTTTGTTAGTGTGGCTAAGGGTTTATCTATTTTGTTTACTTTCTCAAAGAACCAACTTTTTGTTATGTCAATTTTTTGAATAGTTTCTTTTGTTTCAATTTCATTGATTTCAGCTCTGATTTTAATTATTTCCTGTCTTCTACTACTTTTGCTGTTATTCTGTTCTTCTTTTTCTAGGGCTTTGAGCTGTAATGTTAGGTCATTTAATTGTTGATTTTTCATTCTTTTCTGTAATGCGCTCCATGCAATGAATTTTCCTCTTAGTACCACTTTCATAGTGTCCCAGAGATTTTGATATGTTGTATCATCATTCTCATTGACCTCTAAGAATTTTTTTATCTCCTCCCTGATGTTTTTTGTTATCCATGTTTCATTCAATAGCATATTATTTAGTCTCCAAGTGTTGGAGTAATTTCCCTTTTTCACTTTGTCATTGAATTCTACTCTCAGTCCATTATGATCTGATAGAACACAAGGCAGTATCTCTATTTTTTTGCATTTCCTAAGGGCTGCTTTGTGGCATAACATATGGTCTATTTTCGAGAAGGTTCCATGTGCTGCTGAGAAGAAAGTGTATCTGCTCATTGATGGATGGAATATTCTATGTATGTCTATTAAGTCTAGGTTATTGATTGTGTTATTGAGTTCTATGGTTTCTTTGGTTGGATTTTGTTTGGAAGATCTATATAGTGGTGACAGCGGTGCGTGAAAGTCGCCCAGAATTATTGTGTTGTGGTCTATGTGATTCTTGAAATTGAGAAGAATTTGTTTGATGTACAGGGATGCACCATTGTTTGGGGCATAAATATTTACTATCGTTATGTCTTCCTGATTTATGGTTCCCTTAAGCTGTATGAAATGTCCTTCTTTATCCCTTCTGACTAACTTTGGCTTGAAGTCCACTTTATCTGATATAAGGATGGAAACCCCCGCTTTTTTACTGGGTCCATGTGCGTGGTAGGTTTTTTCCCATCCTTTCACCTTTAGTCTGTGGATGTCTTTTTCTATGAGATGAGACTCTTGCAGGCAGCATATTATTGGGTCTTTCTTTTTAATCCATTCTGCCAGTCTATGTCTTTTGATTGATGAGTTTAGGCCATTAACATTCAGGGTTATTATTGAGAAATGATTTGTATTCCCAGTCATTTGGCTTATTTTTGGTTTTTAAGTTGGCTTGGTTTCTCCTTTGAGTGGTTTTTCTCTAAGGTAGTTCCTCCCTTTGCTGACCTCCATTGTTGTTTTTCATTTCCTCCTCATGGAATATTTTGTTGAGAACATTCTGTAGTGCAGGCTTTCTATTTGTAAATTCTTTTAACTTTTGTTTATCATGGAAGGATTTTATTTCATCTTCAAATCTGAAGGTTAGTTTTGCTGGGTATAGGATTCTTGGTTGGCAACCTTATTCTTTCAGAGCTTGAAATATGTTAGTCCAGGCCCTTCTAGCTTTTAGAGTCTGGGTTGAGAAGTCTGCTGCTATCTGTATTGGTCTCCCGCATATGTAATCTGATGCTTTTCTCTCGCGGCCTTCAAAATCCTATCTTTACTTTGAATGTTAGGCATTTTCATTATAATGTGTCTTGGTGTGGATCTGTTGTGATTCTGTGCATTTGGTGTTCTGTAAGCCTCTTGTATTTGATTTTCCATCTCATTCTTCAAGTTTGGGAAATTTTCTGATATTATTTCATTGAATAGGTTGTTCATTCCTTTGGTTTGTAACTCTGTGCCTTCCTCAATCCCAATAATTCTTAAATTTGGTCTTTTCATGATGTCCCATAGTTCTTGGTGATTCTATTCATGATTTCTTACCATCTTCTCTGTTTGGGCGACTTTATTTTCAAGATTAAATATTTTGTCTTCATTGTCTGAGGTTCTGTCTTCCAAGTGGTCTAGTCTGTTGGTGATGCTTTCCATTGAGTTTTTTATTTGGTTTATTGTCTCCTTCATTTCAAGGATTTCTGTTTGTTTGTTTTTTGAGAATCTCTATCTCTTTGTTGAAATGATCTTTTGCTTCCTGCAGGTGCTCTTTCAGCTTATTGATATTATCATTCATTGCTTGCATTTGCTCTCTTGTCTCATTCTTTGCTTCGTGAATCATCTTAATCATGTATAATCTAAAGTCCTTTTCTGACATTTCTTATAACATACTGTCATTGGATTCTATTACTATAGAATCTAGATTTGTTTGGATCATTTTCTTCCCTTGTTTTTTCATTTTGGTCATGTATCTTCCCCTGTAGTGCTGCAGATCTGGGGTATTGCAGATTTCCCCCTATAGGCTTATAGTGGCCCTATAGGTGTCCAAAACCCTTTCTTTAAGGGGAGACCAATATTAGCAGTACCCAAATCAGACACTATGGAATCCTAGAACAAATAACCCCTATGGGGACAATAACATCATGTAAATAAGGGAGAAAGCAACTCTGAGGGAACAGGTAAACAGAAGGAAAAGGAAGCAAGAAACGTAAAGAAATAAAAACAAATTTTTTTTAAAAAAAGGAGAAAAAAGAAAATCTACTGTATAATAGTCATATACTAATGAAACCTCTCAGTGTTCAGTAGCCTGATGTATGAGAGGTACCTGACAATGAGCTTCAAGCCTCCAGCAGGCATCTCAGGATGGGATTTGCCCCACCCGAAGATTGGAGCTATGGCTTCCAGGATTATCCAAGATGGCTGTTCTGGCTTCCAAATGTGTTGGCAAATGGGGAGCTGCAGCTCAGGGGTGGACGTAGTCAGCTGGAGGTCCTGGAGACAGGATGCAGTTCGTCCGGCAGGGGTCCTGGAGGTCGGGTGTGTTTGGTGTGGTTGTGGGATCCAGGAGGCCGGGTGCAATCAGTTGGTCTGGGTTCCCCGTGATAGGGCACAGTCAGTTGGTCTGGGGGTCCTGGCGGCAGGGAGCAGTCAGTTGATGTGAGGGCCCCAGAGGCAGGGAGTGATCAGTTGGGCTGAGGGGTCCTGGAGACAGGACTCAGTCAGTCCGGCCAGGGGTCCTACAGGGCCTGGCTGTTGTCTCAAAATGGCGGCAGCCACGTGTAATCAAACCTGCAGGTACTGTAACAGTGAACTTCCAGGCAGCATCAGGCAGGTGGTTCTCCACTGGCAGTCTGCGGTCAATCTGCTGGCAGCTGTCGGATGATCGGGAGGTGAACCTCGAGCGTTGGGTGATGGATAGGGGTAAGGCAGGCGATGGACAGGCGAGAGGCAGGCAAATGGCAGATGATAGACGCCTGACAGTGAGGAATCTGCTCTCAAAAAAGGCGTCGATATGCTGGCAGATTGCAGGTCATCACAGCAGACAAATGGGGTAAAGAGCAGGGGATCGATAAGCAGCAAAAACTGCCTCACCAAGAAACAGATATCCACTGCTTGAATCCGGCGTTGCGGATCGACAAGGAACGCAGCCGCCCTCTAGACCGCCGTCTTGGATCCCTCCATCAGAGTTCTTTAACCCATGAAACCAGACGGTCTTCTCCAGTAAACTCAGTGCTGTTTTATTAAAGATAGGCTATTAACCCAGTCTTTCTTTTAAAAGAAAAGAATATCTCAAGGTATATGTTTGTGCTATTTTTTTAATTAAAAATCATAAATTTACATAGGGCAATGTTGTTTGATTCATTCTGTTATTTTTTCCCCTTCCCCCAACCCCTCCCACCCCTCTTTTCCCTCTATACAGTCCTTCCTTCCTCCATTCTTACCACCCTCCTTATCCCTAACCCTAAACCTAACCCTAACCCTAATGCTAACCCCTCCTACCCCCCATTATATGTCCTCATCCACTTATCAGCGAGATCATTTGTCCTTTAGTGTTTTGAGATTCGCTTATCTCACTTAGCATGATATTCTCCAATTTCATCCATTTGCTTGCAAATGCCATAATTTTATCATTCTTCATGGCGGAGTAATATTCATATATATATATATATATATATATATATATATCACAGTTTCTTTATCCATTCATCAACTGAAGGGCATCTAGGTTGGTTCCACAGTCTGGCTATGGTGAATTGAGCAGCTATGAACATTGATGTGGCTGTATCTCTGTAGTATGCTGATTTTAAGTCCTTTGGGTATAGGGCAAATGGGTCTGGGTCAAATGGTGGTTCCATTCCAAGCTTTCTGAGGAATCTCCATACTGCTTTCCAGAGTGGCTGCACTAATTTACAACCCCACCAGCAATGTATGAGTGTACCTTTCTCCCCACATCCTCGCCAACACCTATTGTTGCTTGTGTTCTTGATAATTGCCATTCTAATTGGGGTGAGATGAAATCTTAGGGTAGTTTTGATTTGCATTTCTCTTATTACTAGAGATGTTGAACATTTTTTCATATATCTGTTGATTGCTTGTACATCTTCTTCTGTGAAGTGTCTGTTCAATTCCTTAGCCCATTTGTTGATTGGATTATTTGTATTCTTGGTGTAGAGTTTTTTGAGTTCTTTATATATTCTGGAAATTAGCGCTCTATCTCAAGTATGAGAGGCAAAGATATTCTCCCACTCTGTATGCTCTCTCTTCGCATTATTGATAGTTTCCTTTGCTGAAAACTTTTTAGTTTGAATCTATCCCAGTTGTTGATTCTTGCTTTTATTTCCTGTGCTATGGGAGTCCTGTTAAGGAAGTCTGATCCTAAGCCAACAAGGTGAAGATTTGGACCTACTTTTTCATCTATAAGATGCAGGGTCTCTGGTCTGATTCCGAGGTCCTTGATTCATTTTGAGTTGAGTTTTGTGCAGGGTGAGAGATAGGGGTTTAATTTCATTCTGTTGCATATGGTTTTCCAGTTTTCCCAGCACTATTTGTTGAAGAGGCCATCTTTTCTCCATTGCATATTTTTGGCCCCTTTGTCTAGTATTAGAAAATTGTATTTATTTGGGTTTGTGTCCATGTCCTCTATTCTGTACCATTGATCTACCTGTCTATTTTGGTACCAATACCATGCTGTTTTTGTTAATATTGCTTTGTAATAGAGTTGAAGATCTGGTATTGCGATACCCCCTCCTTCGCTCTTTCTACTGAGGATTGATTTAGCTATTCTGGGTTTTTATTCTTCCAGATGAATTTCATAATTGCTTGCTCTATTTCTGTAATGTACATCATTGGGATTTTAATTGGAATTGCATTGAATCTGTATAGCACTTTAGGTAGTATGGCCATTTTGACAATATTAATTCCTTCTATCCAAGAACATTGGAAATCTTTCCATCTTCTAAGGTTTTCTTTAATTTCTTTCTTTAGTCTTCTGTAGTTCTCATTGTAGAGGTCTTTCACCTCTTTTGTGAGATTGATTCCCAAGTATTTTATTTTTTTCGATGCTATTGTAAATGGGGTAGTTTTCCTAATTTCTCTTTCTGAAGATTCATCACTTATGTATGAAAATGCATTGGATTTATGAGCATTGATCTTGTAACCTGCTACTTTACTGAATTCACTTATGAGTTCTAAGAGTTTTCTGGTGGAATTTCCAGGTTCCTCTAAATATATAATCATATCATCAGCAAATAAGGATAGTTTGAGTTCTTCTTTTCCAATTCATATCCCTTTAATTTCTTTGGTTTGTCTAATTGCTCTGGCTAGAGTCTCAAGGACGATGTTGAATACAAGTGGTGAAAGAGGGCATCCCTTCCTTGTTCCAGTTTTTAGGGGGAATGCTTTCAGTTTTTCACCATTTAGAAAGATATTGGCCATGGGCTTAGTGTAGATGGCCTTTACAATGTTAAGGAATGTTCCCACTACCCCAATTTTCTCTAGTATTTTGAGCATGAAGGGGTGCTGTATTTTATTGAATGCTTTTTCTGCATCTATTGAAATAATCATGTGATTCTTAACTTTAAGTCTGTTGATATGGTGAATGACATTTATTGATTTTCAGATGTTGAACCAACCTTGCATCCCTGGGATAAAACCCACTTGATTGTGGTGCACTATCTTTTTAATATATTTTTATATGCAATTTGCTAAAATTTTGTTGAGAATTTCTGCATTGATGTTCATTAAGGACATTGGTCTGAAATTTTCTTTCCTCGAAGTGTCTCTGTCTAGTTGAGGTATCAGGGTGATATTGGCTTCATAGAATGAGTTTGGGAGGGTTCCCTCCTCGTCTATTTCATGGAATACTTTGAGGAGTATTGGAATGAGCTCTTCTTTAAAGGTTTTGTAGAACTTGGCTGAGAACCCATCTGGTCCCGGACTTTTCTTTGTTGGTAGGCTTTTGATGACCTCTTCTATTTCATTGCTTGAAATTGATTTATTTATGTTGTGTATGTCCTCCTTTTTCAGTTTAGGTAATTTATATGTCTCTAGAAACTTGTTGATGTCTTCGAGGTTTTCTGTTTTGTTGGAGTATAGATTTTCAAAATAGCTTCTAATTATGTTTTGTATTTCACTCGTTTCTGTTGTGATATTTCCTTGTTCATTCAGAATTTTAGTAATTTGAGTTTTCTCCCTGTTTCTCTTTGTTAGTATGGCTAAGGGATTATCAATTTTGTTTATTTTTTCAAAGAACCAACTCTTTATTTTGTTAATTTTTCTGATTGTTTCTTTTGTTTCAATTTCGTTGATTTCAGCTCTGATTTTAACTATTTCCTGTCTTCTACTACTTTTGGTGTTGGTCTGCTCTTCTTTTTCTAGGGCTTTGAGCTGTAGTGTTAAGTTGTTTATTTGTTGATTTCTACTTCTTTTGTTGAATGCGCCCCATGAAATAAATCTACCTCTAAGTACTGCTTTCATAGTGTCCCAGAGGTTTTGATATGTGTCTTTGTTCTCGTTTACTTCTAAGAATTTTTTAAATTTCCCTCCTGATGTCTTCTGTTATTCATTCATCATATAATAGTGTATTATTTAATCTCCAGGTATTGGAAAAGTTTCTGTTTTTTATTCTGTCATTTATTTCTAATTTCAATCCATTATGATCTGATAAAGTACAATGTAGAATCTCTATCTTCTTGTATTTGCTAACAGTAGCTTTATGGCATCAAACATGGTGTATTTTAGAGAAGGATCCATGTGCTGCTGAGAAGAAAGTGTATTCGTTCTTTGTTGGATGGTATATTCTATATAAGTCGGTTAAGTCTAAATTGTTGACTGTGTTATTGAGATCTATGGTTTCTTTATTCAATTTTTGTTTGGATGATCTATCCAGTGGTGAGAGAGGTGTGTTAAAATCACCTACTATTATTGTGTTGTGATCTATTTGATTTCTGGAATTGAGAAGAATTTGTTTGACGTACATGGATGAGCCAATGTTCGGGGCATAGATGTTTATGATTGTTATGTCTTGCTGATTTATGCTTCCCTTAAGCAGTATGTAATGTCCTTCTTTATCCCTTCTGAGTAGTTTTGGCTTGAAGTCCACATTATCTGAAATGAGGATGGATACTCCAGCTTTTTTGCTGTGTCCGTGTGCATGGTATGTTTTTTCCCATCCTTTCACCTTTAGTCTATAGGTATCTCTTTCTGTGAGATGAGTCTCTTGTAGGCAGCATATTGTTGGATTTTTCTTTTTAATTCAATCTCTCAGTTGATGTCTTTTGATTGATGAGTTTAGGCCATTAACATTCAGGGTTATTATCGTGATATGATTTGTATTCCCAGTCATTTGACTCATTTTTGTTTTTTGACATGATTTGGTTTCTCCTTTATTTGGCTATTCCTTTAGGCTAGTTCCTCCCATTGCTGATTTACATCATTGTTTTTCATCTCTTCCTCATGGAATATTTGCTGAGAATGTTCTGTAATGCTGGCTTTCTTTTTGTAAATTCCTTTAGCTTTTGTTTATCATGGAAGGATCCTATCTCATCGTCAAATCTGAAAGTAAGTTTTGCTGGGTATAAGATTCTTGGTTGGCATCCGTTTTCTTTCAGGGCTTGGTAAATGTTGTTCCAGGCCCTTCTAGCTTTAAGGGTCTGGATTGAAAAATCTGCTGATATTCTTATTTGTTTCCCCCTGAATGTAATTTGATTCTTTTCTCTTGCGGCCTTTAAAATTCTATCTTTATTTTGTATGTTATGTATTTTCATAATAATGTGCCTTGGTGTGGGTCTGTTGTAATTTTGTATATTTGGAGTCCTATAAGCCTCTTATACTTGGTTTTCCATTTCATTCTTCAGATTTGGGAAATTTTCTGTCATTATTTCATTGAATAGATTGTTCATTCCTTTGGTTTGTTTCTCTAAGCTTTCCTCAATCCCAATAATTCTTAAATTTGGCCTTTTCGTGTTATCCCATAATTCTGGTAGATTCTGTTCATGATTTCTTACCATCTTTTCTGTTTGTTCAACTTTGTTTCCAAGATTAAATTTTAGTCTTCAATATCTGAGGTTCTGTCTTCCAGAACCTCAGATGTTATGCTTTCTATGGAGTTTTTAACTTGGTTTATTGTTTCCTTCATTTCAAGGATTTCTGTTTGGTTTTCTTCAGTTTCTCTAACTCTTTTTTGAAATGATCTCTTGCTTCCCGTATTTGCTCTTTTAACTGTTGATTGGTGTGATCATTTAATGCCTGCATTTGCTCTTTCATCTTCTCCTTCAATGCCTGCATTTGCTCTTTCATCTCCTCATTTGCTTCTCTGATTGTTTTAATTATGTACATTCTGAACTCCCTTTCTGACATTTCTTCTGCTATGCTGTCATTGGGTTTTAGTGATATAGTATCTAGGTTTGTTTGGGACATTTTCTTCCCTTGTTTTCTCATATTGGTCAGATGTCAGTGGGACTCTGTGATATTGCAGATTTCCTCTGTTTGCTTATAGTGTCCCTGTAGATTTCCAGTGTATCACCTCCCAGCCTTCAGTAGCCTGAAGTCTTGGAGTAACTTGATAATGCATTGCTTCCGAAGAAAGCTGCCCCTAGCCCGTTGTTGGTTCCAGGGCTTGGAGCTGGCTCTGTGTGGAAAGGCTCTCACTGGGGGGCCGCTCCGAGAAACTGGCTGTGTGGGAGGAGCCCACCACTGGAGTGCACAGGGCTGCCTGGGGAAGACTGTAGCTGCCCTACCCTACTCTAGTAAGCCGCCCGAATCCGGGCCTGCTGCCCAGGCCGAGCTTCACCAGGTGGGAGAGACTCACCCTGTGGCTCTAATTTAATCCGAGTCTCTCAATGCCTCCCCTTCTTGAATCCTGGGTTCTGGAGTGACTGGAGATGCAGTCACCCGCTAGTCCGCCATCTTGGATCGCCCTGTGGAAAGAGCCTTTGGCTGGAGGGGGCAGGTCCGCCTGGAGAGGTCTCTGGCTGTCCTGCCCTGGTCCCAGAGGCTGCTTGCTGGTCGGAGCTCTCTACTGGCTCGGGGACTTGTGGCTGGCTCTGTATAGAAAGGCTCTCACTGGGCGGTCTGCTCTGAGAAGCTAGCCTAGAAAGGAGCTTCCCGCGGGAGGGAGCCGGGCTTCTTGGGGAAGTCCCTGGCTGCCCTGTCCTGGTCGCTGAAGCAACCTGTGGGCCAGAGCTCACCGTGCTGGCTCAGGGACTTGGAGCTGGTTCTGTGCAGAAAGGCTCTCACTGGGGGGCCTGCTCCGCGAAGCTGGAGAATCTGGCCGTGTGGGAGGAGCCCACCGCTGGAGTGCACAGGGCTGCCTGGGGAAGACTCTAGCTGCCCTGCCCTACTCTGATAAGCCTCCTGTATCCGGGCCTGCTGCTGGGGCCGAGCTTCACGCAGTGGGAGAGGCTCACCCCATGGCTCTATTTTAGTCCGAGTCTCTCAATGCCTCCCCTTCTTGAATCCTGGATTCTGGAGCGAGATGTAGTCACCCTCTAGTCTGCCATCTTGGATCGCCTGTGCTATTTTCTTATTGTGGCAAAATTTAACATAAAAATTGCCATCGTAACCATTTTTAAGTATACACTTGTGGTATCAGTTGAATTCACAATGTTGTGAGTCATTGTCACTATTTCCAAAATCTTTTATCAACCCAAACAGAACCTCTGTACTCTTAAGCAATAACTCTTCATTCCATTCTCTTCCCAACACCTGGAAAATTATAATCTACTTTTAGTCCCTATTAATTTGCCTAGTCCAGATAGTTCATGTTTCATATAAGTGAAATCAAACCAAAGTTTCCTTTAGTGTGTAGTTTATTTCAATTAGTCTAATGTCTTCAAGATTCCACGACACAGTATGTATGAGAACTTTCTTTCTTTTTATGACTGAGTTATATTCCATTGTGTATATATATCACATTTTATACAACAGATAACATTGTGTATATATATCACATTTTATACAAACATATCTGTTGATGGACACTTGGGTTGTTTCCACCTTTTGGCTATTGTGACTAATGCTGCCATGAACACTGTTGTACAAGTATCTAATTCTGTTTTCAGTTCTTTTGGGTGTATATCTAGGAATGGAAGTGCTGAATAAGATAGTAATTCTGTTTAACTTTTTGAGGAACTGCCAAACTGTTTTCTACAATAACTATATCATTTTATATTTCCATCAGCAATGTGCAAGATTTCCAATGTGTCCATCTTATCAACACTTGTTATCATTTATCTTTGTAATTAAATCCATCTTAGGGAGCATGATATCTCATCATGATATTGATTTATATTTTCCTAATCACTAATGATGTTGAACATCTTTTCAAATACTTACTGGGCATCTGCATATCTTCTTAGAAGAAGTGTTTATTCAAGTCTTTTGTCCATTTTTATTTTCGGTTGTTTATACTTTTGTTGTTGAATTGTGGGAGCTCTTAATACATTCTGAGTATTAAACCTTTATCAGCTATATGATTTACACGTATTTTCTCCCATCTTGTCAGTGTCTTTTCACTCTTATTAATATAGTCTCTCTCTGTTTTTTAAGGATATCTCCAATTATTAAGCAGAAGGAAGAAATTTTATATGGAAACAAACAAAAATGCAAGGAAGGTATCATGGGAATAAGGTGGGGAAAATAGTGGGAGGTAAAATTAATGCACACATGCATAGAACAAGTATGCCACTATTACCTTTCTAGAGTCAAAGTCTTATAAGAGGGTTTCACTATTGTTTTCAGAATAGGGTGCTTTCTACTTCATTTCATCTGACTTGCTGAAAATGAATAATAGTAGCATTTAGCGCACAGATTTTGAAAGTCCTTCAGACCTAGGCTAGAGTCCCAGCTACCGTTTACTAACTGTAGGTCTGGGATGTGGTACTTCACCTATCAATTTCCTTGCCTTGTGATAATAAAATGAAATAATTAAAGAAAGCATTTAGTGTACTTGGCATACAGTAAAAACTCAACAAATGATAGCTGTGAATGCCATTACTATGCTATATAAATGTCTAGTCCTAGCTGGGTGTGGTGGCACACACCTGTAATTCCAGCAGCTCGGGAAGCTAAGGCAAGAGGATCACAACTTCAAAGTCAGCCTCAGTAACTTAGTAAGGCCCTAAGCAACTCAATGAAACCCTGTCTCTAAATAAAATATAAAAAGGGGTGATCCAAGATGGCGAACTAAAGGGTGACTGCATCTCCAGTCGCTCCAGAACCCAGGATTCAAGAAGGGGAGGCATTGAGAGACTCAGACTAAAACAGAGCCATGGGGTGAGTCTCCCCCACCGGGTGAAGCTCGGTCCCAGCGGCAGGCCCTGATACAGGAGGCTTATCAGAGTAGGCCAGGACAGCTAGAGTCTTCCCCAGGCAGCCCTGTGCACTCCAGGGGTGGGCTCCTCCCACACGGCCAGCTTCTCCAACTTCTTGGAGCAGGCCCCCCAGTGAGAGCCTTTCTGCACAGAACCAACTACAAGTCCTGGAGCCAGCGAGGCAAGCTCCGTCCTGCAGGTAGCTTCGGAGACCAGGACAGGGCAGTCAGGGACTTCCCCAAGAAGCCCGGCTCCCTCCCGCGGGAGGCGCCTTTCAAGGCTAGCTTCTCAGAGCAGACCGCCCAGTGAGAGCCTTTCTACACAGAGCCAGCCACAAGTCCCTGAGCCGGTGGAGAGCTCCGACCCACAAGCAGCCTCTGGGACCAGGGCAGGGCAGCCAGAGACTTCTCCAGGTGGCCCTGCCCCCTCCAGCCGCAGGCTCTTTCCATGGGGCGATCCAAGATGGCAGACTAGAGGGTGACTGCATCTCCAGTCGCTCCAGAACCCAGGATTCAAGAAGGGGAGGCATTGAGAGACTCGGACTAAAATAGAGCCACGGGTGAGTCTGCCCCACCGGGTGAAGCTCAGCCTGGGTGGCAGGCCCAGATAGGGGTGGCTTATCAGAATAGGGCAGGGCAGCTAGAGTCTTCCCCAGGCAGACTGGGGAATAAGACAGGTTAGTGTTAGGGTTAGGGTTAGGTTTAGGGTTAGGGATAAGGAGGGTGGTAAGAATGGAGGAAGGAAGGACTGTATAGAGGGAAAAGAGGGGTGGGAGGGGTGGGGGGGAGGGAAAAAAATAACAGAATGAATCAAACAACATTGCCCTCTGTAAATTTATGATTACACAAATGGTATGCCTTGACTCCATGTACAGAGAAACAACATGTATCCCATTTGTTTAAATAAAAAAAAAACAAAAAAACAAAAAAAAACAAAAACAAAGAGAGGGCAGGAAGCATCATGTGCCCCCTGATGGAAATACACACCCTTATACACAAAGTACTCTCACCTTGATGAACCATCTCTGCCCTGCCTCTGATTTACAGGTTCAATCCTCTAGATTAGTCATTTTCAATTGAAGCAGTAAGAGGGTAATTTTTGCTCGCAGAGGTTGTTTGACAAAATTTGTGGACATTTTTAGTTGTCACAACAGGGAGGTGTGTACTTCAAGTACTTCAAGTACACAGAGGCCAGGGATACTACTGACATTCCATAATGCACAAGACAGCCCAGCACAATAAAAATTTATCTGGCCCTAAATGTCATTAGTGCTGCAATTGAGAAACCCTGCTTCAGATCTAGGTAATTTCCAGAAAATACAAGGGAGAGAAGAACATGTTAAAGGACACTGGAGGATGAAATAAGCAATATCCAGACTATGGAAAACACCTTGCCAAGTGACCTGTTTTGCTTTGTTTTCACCAAATAAATTGGAAAGAGTGAAGAACAGAAATAGAATGAAAACGTACAAATTGAAAGTCTGAAGATATATATCAACTAACTCCTATATAAATATTTTATTTGGATTCTGAATTAAGTAATTAAACTGTAAAAATAATAGGAAGAACGATTTGGAGAATTTTTTTTTTTTAGTTGCCAATGGACCTGTATCTTACTTATTTATATGTGGTGCTGAGGATCGAACCCAGTGAGTTGCACATGCCAGGCAAGTGCTCTACCACTGAACTACAACCCCAACCCCAGATAACTTTTTAAACTGACTAGTTACCTAATTATTTTAAAGAGCAGTTGTTTCCATTTTATAGGTATGATAATGATATAATGTGTTTTAGTCTATGTTTATTGTAGAGATAATTACCAAAATATTAACAGATTAAACAATCCTGAGAATTGCTTCAAAATAATAGGGGGTAAGGAGAATAAATATATGTAGGTGAAATGAGATTATTCATGAATTGATAACTGCTATAACTGAACAATAAGTAAAAAGAGATTCACTATACAATTCAGTCTGCTTTCATAGGTTAACCTCCACTGTAAAATGTTTAAGCAATAATTTGTTTAAATAGCTACGTAATTTCCAGGCAAACTATTTTATAAATGTTTATTGTTAAATAGAAGTATTCTAAGAGCATGCAGCACACACAGTTTAAATGTAGGTTAAAAGCACAGCTCCTCTGCCTTTGCTTCTTGGTAATGTTTATAATCTCCACAAAGCAGGAGATCACACCTGCCAATGTGAAAAGTGCACAGGATAGTGACTGGAGTTTAGTGAATGGCAATCCCCTTTCTCACTTTCCACAAGAACTTCAAATGGAGAAAACAAAATAGGGTATATACTGCCCCTCCATCATACTGCCACTATTCATTTCCTTCTGTTTATATCCGGCTATGGCCAGATCAAAGCACTAATGAGGAAGTATGAAGAGTCTTTTCTTAATTTCCTCTGATGTATGAGGGTTTTTAACACTCCTCCACAAAAAAAAAAAAAAAAAAAAAAATAGTAACAAATAAATAGGATAGAGGGAACTAGGAAAGAAGACCTGATTACAAAACCCCTTACATGAGCCAGGCATGGTGGCACATGCCTATAAACCCAGCCAAGATTATCCCTAAGGAGGCTGAAGCAGGAGAGTCACAAATTCAAGGCTGGCCTCAGCAATTTAGCAAGAACTTGTCTCAAAAAATATAAAGGGCTGGGATGTAGCTTAGTGGTAAGTGCCCGTATGTTCAATCCACAGTACCACAGTGGGGTAAAAAAAAAAACAGTGTTACGTAAGATTTGTTTTAGAGTCATGATGTATCCTGAAAAGTTCCTGACATATCATTCCAGAAAGAACAAGCTATAAATTGGATGTTTTTTCTTAACAAATTCTTATTTCACCAGTTACTTGTACTGAATTTTTTTCATAAAAATGTTTGATTAAAATAAATAAATAAATAATTTTAAAAGGCTGGGGCTGTGGCTCAGTGGTTAAGCACCCCTGGGTTCAATCCCCTGTACCAAAATAAATAAATAAATAAAAAATAAATGTCTAGTCTTGAATATTCTCAAAATTTCTTAGCTCTCTCCCATCATTAGCTCTGTGTAATCTAAAACATGAAAGTTTTTCATTGGAAGCTACAGTTTCCATTAATTTGCCCTTGAACATTCCCTTTCCTGATTGTCTTTTATCTTACTTTATCATGTTGGAATCTCACAACTTTAAAGTCCTTCCCTTTGAAGCACTCACCTTGTCATATCCTGTCATACTGTTGTGTTATGATCATTATTTGTGGGGACAGGGGAAAGCTATAAGGGGTAGAGAGGTAGGGGGAGGATGAGCAGAAGGGCCTTGGGAAGAATCTGTTTGTTGGCTTCTTCTGTTACATCCCCTAGAAGAACTGGAAGAAAGGTAGATATCCTCCCTGCATGCTTTGTTCTGTTACCCTTAGGATTCTGCCCTTAATTAAAATGAAGGTATTGTAGCTGGGCATGGTAGTGCATGTCTGTGATTCCAGTGAATCAGGAGGGTGAGGCAGGAGGATTACAAGTTCAAGGCCAGCCTGGGCTATTTAGCCAGATCCTCCCTCAAAATAAAAAATAAAAAGGGCTGGAGATGCAGTGCAGTGGTAGAGTGCCCCTGGGGTCAACCCTTAGTACAAGAGAGAAAGAAAGAGGGAGAAAGATAGGGAGAGAAGGGGGAGGGAAGGAGAGGGGGGAAAAAAAGGGAGAAAGGAAGAGAAGTTACTCCTTCTAACTAAAACTTTGAATCCTTTAACCAATGTTTTCCTTTTCATTCCCCACCAGCTTTCAGCCTCTGGTACCTATCATTTTTCTCTCTACTTCACCAAGTTCGACTTTTTTAAGATTCTACATACGAGTGTGATCATACAGTGTTTGTCCTGTGCACCTATAGATACCTTTATTGTGGCCTATGGAAGACTCTGAGTCAAAGGCACTCAGCTAAGCCATGCCTCGATTCCTGATACATAGACGGTATAGGTTTATAAAAGTTTTTGCTTCAAGTTCCTAAACTTGAAGTGATTTGTTGTGCAGCACTAGAGATCTAATACACCTCACAAACAGATGAATGTATCTGTAAGAAGTCCTGAGAGGCCAAAATGATTGTAGATTGGGTCTTCCCAGGATGCTGAGGGTCCTGAATTAATGAATTAATGTGCTGAGAACCACATCATTCTATAGATGTGAATCTGAGGTTCACAGACATTAAACAACTTGTGAAGCCAGAGGTTTACAAGTTGACTTTGCACCTTTATGTGTAAATCTAGTAGGAAGTGGGATCAAGATGATCAAATTGTTCGCATGTGGGTGCAATTGATGGTGTGTGTGTGTGTGTGTGTGTGTGTGAGTGTGTGTGTGTGTCCCCTCCGTAAGGATCTGATGGCTCAGAAACTGAAACAGAAAAATAGCATATCTAGGCAGGGCTGGGAGTGGCAAAGTCAGGATGTTGAAAAGTCAGGGCAGTGAAGGAATCTGGCAAGACAGCAAATGTATTTTTCATTTACTTTTATTATTTATATTGTGAAAGCTTTGAAAAATATATTTTAACACATTGTGGAAATGTGTGAGCATGAAAGAGGAGGCAAGTGAAGCAAAAATATGGGTGCTGAGAGTGAAGGCCAAGTTGACCCAGATGTTTGAAAAGTTCAGTAAAAACTCATCCTGACTGTAGCTAAATGTGATTTATTTCCTTCAGCACTGAAAAGTGCAGCAGCGCCTCTATTTTCAAGGAACACCAAATGCAGAAGCTCACACAGTGTCACCAGAACTGCATCTTTTTCATTTCTTGGGTCCTTCCTTTCTCTCTTGTCCTAACTTTTATTGCATTGATTACATTTTCTTCTTTTCACGTTTCTCTCTTCTACTATTTTATGTTTTTTGGGTACTAGGGCTTGAACTTAGGGGCACTCCACCACTGAGCCACATCCCCAGCCCAATTTTTTTTAAATATATATTTTAGTTGTAGATGGATGCTATACCTTTATTTATTTTTATGTAGTGCCAAGGATCAAAACCAGGGCCTCACATGTGCTAGGCAAGGGCTCTACCACAGTCTCATCCCCGCCAGCCCTATTTTGTATTATATTTAGAGACAGGTTCTCACCAAGGTGCTTGGTGCCTCAGTTTCTGAGGTTGGTTTTGAACTCGTGATCAGGCAGCCTCCTGAGTCGCTGAGATTACAGGCATGCACCACCACTTTTGGCTGCTTTATTTTTGTATGTGTGTAAGTAGTTTAAACATTTAAAACATCTGTTCTTCAGACAATAAAGGTGATACCCTTAGCTCCTATTACTTTTCTCCATGCGTGTTCTTCTCTTCAACTTTAATGTTACTACTCTCTAAATTTTAGTTCCAGCTGGTTTTTAAACACACACTTTTTAAAACATGTTATTCATTTTGATTTTCTATTGTATTTTTAATGATTTATTTTCTCACTGTGACTTTTCTTTTTTCCTTTTTTTTTTTTTTTTTTGTTGTTATTGTTGTGGTGGTACTGGTGATTGAACCCAGGGCCTTGCACATGCTGAGAAGCACTCTGCCACTAACTACATCCCTGGCCCTATTGCTATGACTTTTTGTACCCTTTCCTAGAACTCTTTTCTTGCTGGAGTATACTCTGGTGTAGCTCTTTCATAGAGAATATTTGAATAAGAAACTTTTGAAGTGTTTGGAAACATCTTCATTTTTGCCTTTACATTTGAATGATTATTTGGCTGGGTATAGAATTCTGGATCCAAAATTATTTTCTTTTAGCACATTGACTTCTGGCCTCCAGTGTTGCTTGAATAATCTCATTCTCATTCCTTATAAATATCATATCTTTTCTTTCCCATAGCTTTTAGGATGTTCACTTTATCTATGATGCTCTGGAATTTTGCATGAGGTAATGATACAGAGGCATGTCTGAAGTGTATTTTATCCGCTTAGAAAATAATTATAAGAAATTGCATAGGCATGTTCTTAATTTATTATACTATACACTTGATGGGAATTTTCAACTTCAGGGCTCATTGTTTTCTCTTCAGTTTTAGTGCATCCCTGTTAGTATCTCTTCAATATTACCTCTTCACTGTTCTAGTATTTGCTTTCTAACACTCTCATTAAATATATATGGAATATCTGGATTCATCTTCTTTGAACTTTAGTGTTTTCATTCTCTTTGTCTCTTTGAGATGTATTCTAGTAGTTAATCTTTTATCTTCCAGTTTACTCATTTACTGTTCAGCAATAAAGGAGCTGCTTATCTATTAAATTTATAATAGCTATGCTTTTCATTTTAATATTCAGTGCATGTTTTAATTTCCAACTTTCTCTAGTTCCATGGCTTTTAATCCCCCCTAAACTTATTTCTTTGGGGATTTTTAGAATACCCTCACTTGGAAGTCTGCTTTCCAGCCCAATATTTGTAGGTATTGAACAACAACAGCAAAATAATTATTTATGAATAGATTAAATTGATGTAAGTGCCCAAGAGCTAGAAACACCTAGGGGAAAGATAAGCAAAAACTTTCCTCAATCCGTTTTCCATCTTCTCAAAGGATAGTGGCTGGACTGACACAGAGGCACTTCTGAAATGTATTTTACCTACTTAGAAAATAATTGTAAGAAGTTGTATTCCTCCAGAGAAGAACTAAAAAGTGGTTTTCCTTTTGCTCCCCTTCAAACATTAATAAAAAAGAAAAAGAAAAAATAACCCCAAATGACACATAAGCAAGAACTGTTTGTTGTACTCAAAAGTTTATAGCTGAAACATTATGACAAGGCAGAATAAGACAAAACATGTGAAATACAATGCGAAATCTTCATAACTCTTGACATCCACAATTTATAATCTGAAGCTTAAATAGTGACAAAACATTATAATAATTTAACGAGTGAAATCTGAGATTAATAATCAGGTAGAGTTGTACTTATATTTTGGAGGAAATTTAATTAGTTTTTCCCTCTTAGTAATTCTAGTTTGCCATCTGTGCCTCTCTGGGAGCGTTTAAGAGACTAGATCTAGTTTTTCCAAAGCTGTATTGAGAAGCCTCAAGTTTTGTTTGATTGTTGCTCAATGTGGAAACAAGCAAACAAACATGAAGCAACTGGTTCTGATTAGGTGGAATGAGCTTTTATTTAGACCTGCTAATTTGAAGGGTCTTATTACAGGCCAATTTCACAAAAATAAAATGTACTGTTGTTTGATCATTTCATCATTGCTAATCATATTTCCTGTTTCTCCTTATGCTCTCCTCCTGCAAGTGGTATTGTACTATGTAAAGTTCTATTTTTTTATGATTCTCTCTTTTTTTCAGAGATAGAATGTTTTGAAATAATCATCTATATATTTTTTTCTGGGAATTTTGAGATGGAGAAAGATGGATAGTCACTGAACCGTTTAGTTTGTAGGAGTTTATTAGCTTATAGAAGTCTGAGTAACTTACCTCCTATATCACTTTATAAGTAATGTGTATTGCTAACAGTAAATTTGCAATGTTAAATGACAATTTTAATAAATTACTGTCCCCCCCCACCTTTGGTTTGTTGGGGGTTTCTTCTGAATGTCTTAGAAGAATTGTTCTGTCAAGGCATCATCCCGAGAAAACAAACATCAATTAGCAAGAAGCTTGCTTTTGTTATAAGCAGAAGTACGATCAGAATATGTTTGTGGACTGGAAAACCTGTTTTACAAGTGGATTTTCATTGTGTTTGGGGGAAATTTTTTCGTCAGATGAATCAGAAAAACAAAACAACAACTAAATCCTACTCTAATCACAAATGAAAGTTTCTAATGATATTTCAAAAATTAAATTTTGACAGAAAATTTCTTGGCAGTACAGTAGAAATGATAGATATGTGTTAAATGTATTTATACTTCTTTGTCTATTTAAGTGAACCACTGTGCTGTACACAGCACTGGCCCTATGTGCCAACTTAGGACACAGCTTTTCAAAAGCTTATTTTAAAGCCTGAGAAAATCAAATATCCCCATTACCAAACTTTCTCCCCATTCGTAAAGTAAATTGCCTCATTGAAATTGAGTTGTTTCTAACAGATCCCCTTATTAAACATGGTTAGTCAGTTTTAGAATTTTCCAAATGATCACAGTACTGACTCAAGCTTTCTGAGCTCCTTGGACTAGGGTTATGTTTTTGGTTTGGCTCATAAACCTACAGTTACTCTGGTCTTGAACAGAACCACCAGACTTGCCCTGGCAGATTTAAGTAATCAATTCAGTGTATTAAACACTGTGCTAAGAGGGTAAGCACATGATTGTAACAGTCCCCACCCACAGTTCATAACAGAAGTTATAATACCTTACTGAAAACAGAGTTTTCTACTGGTTTGGGGTTGGGGTAATGCCAGGTAGGACAAACATTGTTGTACTAGATAAATTTCCCAGTTACCATTCAGACATAGTGCAAAGCTTGACCTCTGTAAAATATGCAAGTAGAGAGGAGTCACATTATTTTAAAATTAAATAAATACATAAATAACCTATGGAATTACCAGAAGACTCTTAAGAAGTAATAACATATGGGCATGGTGCAGGGCATATAGTAAACACATAGTAGTAATTGGTTGTAGTACCTTTTACGTTTTATTAGCTATATGTATCCACTACTGCTGTATAACATAGCAGTGTCAGGGTTCCAAGAGACAGACTTGAAGCAGACAAAGACTCTTTGGGTCCAGACTTGGGACAGAAGTATCATTTTTTCCTACCATATTTTGTCATTCAGAGCAAATCACAAGGTCAGCCCATATTCACAGGGGTGGGGAAATAGACTGTACCTTTTAGTAAGAGGAACTACAAAGTCACATTGAAATGTTTGAATAATTGAGGCAAGTTTTACAATCAGTCTACTGCTATGTCCTCAATTAATTTGAAAGATAATGTGAAAGTAGGAGATTTGATTTATAAGCAGCAAAACAATGATGTTTGTATTTAAGGTTTCCTTTAAATTTTAGTCTTAAAGTCTTTCCTTACATGTACACACACACACACACACACACACACACACACACACACATACTTTCCCATGTATATGAATGAAAGAAGATCTGAAATAGCTCTTAGAATCTAAGGATGAGCTTCAGCAAGGACAGAAACCCTGGACCAATCAGAATCTACAGCAGTAAGAACTAATAGTTCATTCAAAGTGCTGCCACTGGATTTCATAGTTCCTGGAGAGCAAGTCCAATTGGCCTCTGGGTTAATGCCCAGACCTTGGCCAAGGAAGGACCAGGCTCCTTGGTTCTAAAGTTTCACAAGACTATGTGAAAAGAGGGTGAACAATTCTTCAAAGTAAAGTGGAAAACTGGGGATGTAGCTCATTGATGGAGAGCTTGCCTGGCATGTACAGGCACTGGGTTCAATCCCCAGTATCACCAAAATTTTTTTAAAAAGGTAAAATGGAGCCACTGTCAGATGGACAAGCAAATACAACAATATCCTCTACAAAGTTTAAACCTTTTAATCCTACAAAACAAGATCTAGTAGTGGTTTAAGTCTCTCACTGTTTGGGCATGGAGAAGCCAGATGTCATTTACCTCCTTACCACTGCTCCCAGTGAGTGAAAGCTGAAAAGCAACTGAGGCAGATTGTGCGGAGAAAAGGTAACTTAGAAGTGGCTTCCCACTACCCTGTCAACAGCCATACACTTCTTTAATCAACTCTTGTCTGTTGTGCCTACTCAAAGACTTCTACACACAGAAGTCTTTGCTGTGCTTCACATAACATGGTAAATACAGAAGAACGTTCCTTAGGTATTGTATAAGTTAGGAATGTTTCTGGCTGCTGCTGACTTTATCCATAGGACACTTACTGTCACTGAGTAGGAAGTTCCAGAGTCGTGGTCCCAGGGTGGACCCAGCAGCTCACGAAGGTCTTCAGCACCCTGGCTTCTCCTTCCTTTCCACTCTGTCATCCACACACTGTCATCCTCAGTGTGGCATGGTGTCTCCCCCCTCATAACTACAAGATGGTAGCTGCAACTCCCACCCATTATGTCTTCATAATGTTGTTCATATGTAGCAGAAAAGAGAGAGAAAAGAGCAAAAGAAAAAAAAAAAAACTTTTACTTTTCTTGCCTCTCTCTTGTTAGTAAGCTTCCTGTTAAATCTTTTTTGACTAGAACATGGCCATCTGAAACCAATCATTACAGAAGGGGAACAAGATTACCAAAATGGGCACTCACCTTGGACACATTGCTGTCTGTCTGACATTTCTGATACTTCCACTCATATTTTCTTAGCTTTGTCTCTAATTTCAGCCCCAGGTGGATCCAGGGTGGCATTTTGGAACATGGGACCTCATTTAGAAGGACTCTGTGCTTAGTTAGAAGGCCAAGCAGACAAGAGGTCATTAAAGAAGTAAGTGGTCATTGACTGGGTAGAGGAAAGCCACTTCTATGTGTAGAACCTCATTTAGAAATGCTCTATTGGTGCTGCCTTGAAAATTCTTAACAATTTTTGAATAAAGAGCCCTGCCTTTCCCCTTTGCACTGGAACCTGTAAATTGTCTAGCTTTTCCTGGCTGACTCACATCTCCTTGGTAGCCTCTTGCCTCAAGCATACCTGTTGCTCTCTCTCCTTGGCTTCCCTGAAGTTGAAGCCATCAATGGTTGCTCAATCAGCTGGTGGACATGGATGGTTTGGTAGGGAAACTGACTAGTGCAGTATAGGAACCAATGGAGAAAGCCTCCAGTGTCCCATGTTTCAAGGGTACTCTGCACAGTTCTTAGAAGGTCCTGGGGGAGTCCAGCTCTATTACCTACAGCAGTGACTTTGATTACATGTCCTTCTAGAAAGTGGCTTTTCTTCCTTCCCTGTTCCATACTCCCTGAGTCATTTTCCAAACAGAGCTACATTTTGGTCTTATCTCAGGCTCTGCCTTCAAGGGAATCCAAACTCAAACACTATTCAATAAAATCAGGGTTTCTTTCTAAGAAGAAAGGTGGGTGTCTGTTTGCCCATTGGTTAAGCAACATCAGCAGCATCATAAATGATGATTGTGGGACCATAAAGAGGATCCAGATCCTGCATCCCAGACTTCAAAAACAAATCTCTAACATCTGTTGAGTACCTACTGTGTGCCAGACACTGTGCTATTCTCAAACATGTTCTCTTACTTTAGTTGCACAACAGCCATCTGCTGTTACCATTATCTCCATCTTACAGATGAGAATACCAAGGATCAGAGAAGTTGAGCACATCCCCAAGGCCAGTAACTAGAAGACTTAGAATTTTAACACAAGTTGTCAGAGTGTTCTTCCCACAATATCCCCCTGCTAAAAGGAAGGACACCTGATCAATAGGCCAATTGCCTGCCGCTGTGTGGAGGTGGGTGCAGCCCAGCTCTGAGCCTTGTGGCCATTCATTAAGAACAAAGCTCCTCCTGAAGAACAGCTAGTGGGCAGGTGTGCCAGCAAAGAGGCAGGCTTTCCTCTCAGCTTTTGGTCCTTGTATAAGAGTATTCACAGCAGGGTTTCAGGAACAGAGTTGTGGCCAACATGTTGCTCATGAATTTTTTTTTAAACCAATAGCAACCTGGCAACAGTATTTTCCAAGTCTAGCTAGACCCATCATTCTGTTTTGCTTTGTCATGTTCAGGGGCGTATCCTTTCCCTTCACAGACTCGGTGCTGTGTAGCAGACTACATTTACAGAGTGTTCTGGATAATGAGGTCAGGCAGACATTTGAAGCGGCAGATCACAGACTACAGGGACACCACTGTCTTTTTTCCAGGGCAAGCTAGGAAAAGAAACTAGACACTAGTCCAGATGACGTCTGCGGTACTAACTGAATTGGCAAAAGATGCCAGTGTCTGGCTGGCAGTCCCCAACAGGATGAAAGAATAATGTAGCATTATTATTCTCGAAGGATGTATTTTTAGTACACAGAATCTAAGGTGTGATCCTCTTTGTGTGGATCAGCACAGAGTGGAAATTTACGTAGTCTTAAGTTGCTATCACATGATGAAGAATTGAGTTAAAATTAATAAATTATATACATAACCTCAGACAATTTTCTGTAGGGATCCTCACCTCAGATTTATTTTTATTTTTATCATGTACACAAATTACCTCAGTATTTATAAGATAAAATTTGGTATGTCTCTACCCCTTGCTGATTTCAATTTCTCCATTTTTTCTTTTCTAATAAGGCATCACAGCACTGGTCTCAAACCCTGTTGGTTGAGTACCCATCAATAGAAAACCTTGAGCATAAATCTCTAATATATGTGTATTTATGAATTTAGAAATTATATCTCTGTAATGCTGCATTAATACTTTATATACAATATAAAACAGGCCAGAATTAAATTTTTTTCAATCAGAATTAAATTTTAAAGAATAAATTGGTGATTAAATTATGTTAAGAGTACTTTTGAATTAGAAACAGTACAAAAACCACTGGTTTTGCTAATGAAAGAATGATTAAATACACTTCTTTCTTTTTTTAAAAAAATCATTCTATAATACTTTGATTCAAAATTTTGGGCTAGTTTGACTTATTATAATACTTACTTTAAAAAAAATTTTTTGTGAAGGTTTTCTTTCAGTAGTTTTTATTCACAAAAACTGTGCAAAAAATCACCACTGTCTAATTTTAGAATATTTTTGTCAACCCCCAAAGGAAACCCATACTCCTTAGCAGTCACTCCCCATTCCCTTCTACCCTCTAGTGCCTGGTTACACTAATCTGTTTTCTGTCTCTATGGGCTTGCTTATACTGGATATTTCCCATAAGTGGAGCAATACGTGGTTTTTTGTGTCTGACTTCATTCACTGAACATAAAATCTTTTCAAATTTCATCCGTGTTGTAGTACATGTCTGTATTTCATTCTTCTTTTAGACAAATTATGTTCCCCTTTATGGATATACCACACATTTTAAAATTTCTTCATTAGTTGATGGACATTTGGGTTGTTTCTACTTTTGGTTATTATGAATACTGCTGCTTTAAATATTTCTGTAAAAATTTTGTGGATATTTGTTTTCGTTTTTCTTGGGTATAAGCTTAAGAGTGGGATTGCTGGGTCATATGCTAACTTTGTTTAACCATTTAAGAAACTGCCAGACTGTTTTCCAAAATGGCCACACCATTTTATGACCCTGTTAGCCATTGTATGAGGGTTCCAATTTCCTCATCAACTGATGGATATTTGGGCTGTTTCCACTTTTTTTTATTGTGTGAGTTATCTTTTCGCTTTCAAAAAATTGTATATCATGTATCCAATAAAGTCTAGTATGAATAAAGAACTCATTACTCAATAATAAAAACACAAATAACTAAAAATAGGTAAATAATTTGAAAAGATATTTCTCTTAAGAAGATATGCAAGTTCCATGCACAGGAAAACATGTTCAACTCATTAGTGATTAGGAAAATGTAAATTCAAAACCCAGATACCACTCACATCCACTAAGACAGTTATGAAACATCAACTGACTGTAAACACCTGGATTTATTATGGGACTTGCAATTCCATTCCATTGATTTATGTTTTTTTTAAGGTATGTTACAGCTGAAAAGATAACTTATAAATATTCATAGACCAAATACAAAAACATTACATCACAGTGTATCTTTGCTAATCATTTTCTATAGTGATCCCCAATTATATAAATGTTTGTTTCCATCTTTTCTAATGTCTGTGGTCCATGAGGTATTCTTGCAAACCAACAAGCAGTATAGTATCACACTTTTTTCTCCTTTGTAACACAGAGATACAAAATTCACAAAACTCTTCCTTTAGAAGACTTTAAAAACAGTATAACAATTTATTTTTCCAATCTTTCAAAAATACAACCATGAGAGTCTTTAAAAAGCATTATGCTTTTATTTTTAGCAACAAAAACTGCAGGACAATGAAAACAGTTCCAAAGATTAATTTACAAAATAATCTTTCCATGTGTCAAGTATGTTAATTTCTTTCTGAAAAGTGTTCTATAAATTGTTAGAAATGTCAGCTCTTTGACCTTATCAGTATTTCCTTGTGTTTACATTATAGCATCTTCTTCAATCTATGATTTCTTCACAGTAAATATTTTTAAGCTACTTGTCTATTTTGAGCATACAATAACTAAAGCTGCATAATGTTATCTGTTGGGGTTTTATTTTATTTCATTTGTTTCTATAACTACCATTACTATTTCCTTTATGCATTTTTTAGGGAGAAGTCTGGTATTCTTTCTCAAACTTCCTATGTTAGATGTTATTAATTTCTCACCTTATTTTCTCCTAATGTATTAAAGATTGTGAATTTTCCTCTAGGATTTGCTTTGGTTGCAGGTAAAAGCTTAAATTGTATTTTAAAAATTATTTACTTTCAAATATTTTCTAATTTCAAAAAAATGTTTAGGTTGACCCAGAAGCTATTTAATGGTGTGGCTTAGCCAAGCATGGTGGTACATGCCTGTAATCCTAGTGGTTTGGAAGGCTGAGGCAGGATGATGACAGGTTCAAAGCCAACTTCAGCAACTTAGCGAGGCTATAAGCAACCTTATGAGACCCTGTCTCAAAATAAAAAATAAAAAGGGCTAGGAATGTGGTTCAGTGGTTACACACCTCTGGGTTCAATCACTGGTACCAAAAAAAGAAAAAAAAAAAAGCAAAACAAAACATGTTATTGTCAGAAAAAGTGACTTATCTGATACCAGTCCTTGAACTTTGTTGAGACACATTTTGTATCTTAAGTGGTGAGTAGTTAATGTATGCCCAGAGTTGGCTGAATTACAAAGTTATGGGTACAGTTTCTACACAAAACTGTCCTCACTTCTCATATCAACTACAGGGAGTTTCAGCTGGCTACAAAGTCAAGGGAAAAGTCTCCAAGATTGCCTTCACCCCCAACCCCCCTTTTTTTTAACAGTACCAGTGATTGAACCCAGGTGTTTAACCACTGAGCAACATCCCCAGCCCTTTTATGGGGGGTGAAGGGTGGGGAGTACCAGGGACTGAACTCAGGGGCACTCAACCACTAAGCCACATTCCCAGCCCTATTTTTTTCTTTTCTTTTCTTTTTTTTTTTTTTTTTTTTTTGTATTTTATTTAAAGACAGGGTCTCACTGAGTTGTTTATCGCGTCACCATTGCTGAGGCTGGCTTTGAACTCATGATCCTTCTGCCTCAGCACCCCCAGCCATTGGGATTACAGGCATGCCAGCCACCACACCTCACTTGCCTTTGCTTCTGATATCAATTGCAACTTTGTGGCAGGGTAGAGTGTGTGTGTGTGTGGTGTGTGAGGGGTTGTCATAAAACTAGACTCAGGTTCAAAAATTCACTAGAAGGACTCAGAGAACTCACTAAAAACCATTATTCAACAATCAATTTTATTAAAAGGTACAGATTAAAAGGTTTTAGTTTTATCTTTTGAAAATACCATCTAGGGATTTTGTTTTTTAATACACTCTAAGAGTCCATGGCTTTTAACTGAAAAGTGTATACCTCTGGCTTTTTTGGTGATACTAATTTGAGTTAATTTTTGCCATTTCATATTTATATATTTTATGTTCTCTATTGGCCTTGCTTTTTTCCTTCTTTCTTGACTTTTTTTGGATTAAAATTTTTTTCTCATTCCATTTTTCTGATATGTATGGGTTTGGAGCATATAGATTTAATTTGTATCATTTGGGTGGTTATCCTTGGAATTTTAATATACATACTTAAAACATAAATGTAGTAACATATTTCTCCTTAAAGAGAACTTTAGCAAGCCTGACCCAAAATATCTTCCTCTGGGTTACCTGCTATTATTGTCCAATCTTTTATTTCTTACTGTTTTTACCCCTAAAATAATACAACAACATCTGGGATATAGCTCAGTGGTACAGTGCTTGCCTTACATGCACAAGGCCCTGGATTCAATATCAATATCCAGAATCTCCCCTCCAAAACAAAACATAAAAAAGAGATACATTAATTTATTCTATAGGCAATGTTTATTTGTGTTTATCCACATTTATTTCTGTTGCTTGGAATTTGTTTATGTACTTAACTTATTTTGCAGTACTGGGGCTTGAACCTGGGGGCATTCTACCACTGAGCCATATCTACAGTCCTTTTTATTTTTTTATTTTGAGACAGGATCTCATTGTAGCATAGATGGTGGAGTTGGGTGATTTCTTGCAAATTCAAAGAATGAGATTCATTGTCAGCAACAGGCAAAGGCAAAGTAAAATAATTTATTAAAGCAAAGTGAAGCAAAGCTCCCATGTCGGAAGAGGACCTGAGAGGATTGCTAGTGAATGGCTATTGTCTAGGGGTTTATATGGATCTATAGGCTTAAGGAAGTCATCTCCCTGCCCAATCCTGGGTAAGCACTCAGTGTCCACAAGGTATTCACATAGCCTTTAGTTCAATCAAAGTATTGATAAGGCCTGTTCCTTCTTTGGAGAGGCATGGAATCCAGGTCACATATGTCCTGAATTCCTATGGACTCCTGGTCACGTAGATCTCAACTTAAAAATAACCTTTTTGTAAGTTTCTCAGCAAAAACTTGCAGCTGTTATTGTGCTCTACTGTCCAGGAAGTTGCTCAGGGGCCCATTTCCCTATCTACCTAGCCTTATCTCTTCTTCCTGACCTCATCACGAAGTTGCCCAGGCTGGATTTTAACTTGCAATCCTCTTGCCTCAGCCTCCCTAGTAGCAGGGATTACAGCATGCACTACTGTGCCCAGCC
Organism: Sciurus vulgaris; assembly: GCF_902686455.1. NCBI lineage: Eukaryota > Metazoa > Chordata > Mammalia > Rodentia > Sciuridae > Sciurus > Sciurus vulgaris. The sequence continues at coordinate 83,144,924 of NC_136464.1, forward strand.
TTGTTGGGCTTTTAAATCTGAATCATTCATTCCTGAAAATGTTTCAGTCTTTATTTTTCTGAATAGTTCATATTCCCCATTCTCTTCTCCATTTCATTCTAGAAATCTGATAAAACATATATTGGCCCTTCCACCTTTTGACCTTTTATTTTTGTTTTCCCTGTATATTATCTCTTTGTCTCTCTGAGCTGCATTCTGAGTAATTTTTTTTTTCAGATCAGTTTTCCAGTTCATTGATTCTGCCCAGATAGAGACTGAATACACAAAGGACAATGGCCATAGCCCTTGTGGTAATGGGACCCACATGCAAAGCCTAGGAAGCCAACCCTCAACCTCCACATTTATCCATCCAAAATGTCAAGACTTGCTCACCAACCACCAGTGTTCCCATTTTTAATTCTGGCTTCCCACTGAGCACCAAGCAGACTAAGCAGAGAAGGCCATACATGCACCCTGAAATTACATACAAGGTTCATTTCTAGCTGGCTAGCCCACCTCTAGCTTCCCCTCGCCAACGACTCCTTGTCAGAGGACAGCTAGAGACTTCACTTTTGTTCACTATGAAGCTCCTGCTTGCTTTAATGTCTCTGCCACACTCAAGCCATGACAGCCAACTCCCTTGCTATACAACAAACTCTGGATGAACAATCTGTTTTCATTTGGGTCTTTCTGGTTTCAGCACCAATCAGGGCTATACTGCTATTTGATGCTTCCATTCAGGTTCTTTTTATCTCAACTTTAATATCTTTCACCTTTAGAAGTACCATTTGGTTCTTTTTTCAAAACTGGACATTTTTATACCCTCTTGTTCTTTTGCCATCACTTTTATCTCTGTCAGCATATTAAATGTTTTGTCCAGTGATTCTAACATCTGGAGGGGATGTCAGATGCTTTTATCATTTGGTGTTTCTGCTGCCACTTGTTCATGGTGGTATTCTTCAAGTGTTCCTTGATTTTCTTTCTTTCTTTTTTTTTTTTTTCTTTAAATTGTGAGCCCAAATTTGTTGGCTTTCTGGAGAGTTGTATGAATTCTCTAGGAAACATTTGCATTTGCATCTGGTCACCTGCGAGCATCCAAAATTACTTAAAATATAGTTCTTCTTGAGGTTTTTCAGCCTACACCATCCCTTTGGAGGACACTGCCCATAAGTGAGATCTTATCTCAGTTCTTGTGCAAATTTAAGAATCAAATATACTAGTAATGTAGATTAAAACTGAGTATGTAGATAGACATATGCTGCTTGATCATAATCTCCTAAATTCCTAAATGAATGCTTTTTAAAATTCTTAATATATAAGAAGCAATTCTAATGTGAGGAAAATATATTTAACAAACATAATAGAACTTATCCTCCCCTTTTGTAGAATGGAAGGCAAGTCTATTTTCTCTAACCATAAAATTATTTTTTAAATGTTTATATTATTTATGTATACATATTTGTGTGTGTGTATAGGCCTGAGGATGTAACTCCATGGTAGAATGCATGCTTAGCATGTACAAGGCCCTGGTTCAATTCTTAGTAACCAAAAAATCAAGAGTTGAGTCCCAAGGATATGGGCCATCTGTTGGCTTCCCCATCCAAAACATTTTTTTAAAATTGTATCACATATTCAAAGATCATTTCCCTGTGTTGTCTCAGAATCCATCATTCTATAGAAACACTGGTGACAAGGTCTAAATGACATCTGTACTGATCCTGTCTTTTTCCAATTCCTGCCAGTTTTCCATCTTTCCAAGTTCATTCACTCCTGAGTTCTTGCTCTAGATTACCCTTTCCTGGGGAAACAAAAACCAGTCAGTCAGGAGCTCATAATCTAGTGATAAAGACTGACTTTGAAAAGTGTTTCTGCAACAAAGTTTTCTGAAGCATAAAGGGAGAAGGAAATCATTCAAACTAGGGACAAGAAAAAGGTCATAGAGAAATAGCCATTTGAGCTGGAAAGGTAAAAAGAATTTGCTGGGGGCTAGCTTTCCTGACAAAGATCTGGTTTCCTTATTGTTATGGCCTACAAAAGAGAGTTCTACTTATGAACTGAGAGGTAGTTAAGAATTAAAGAGACTTTTCATCCACTGGGACGAGTGGGACCTGAGACTGGAAAGGTTGGACTTCACATGGCCAAACAGAGGTTTCCAGAAATGAGCAAATTTCAAGACTTAGCTCCTGAGCTCTAACCCTATTGTTGCATAGAACCTGAAATTATTTTCCTGCCTTGTTTGGGCACAAATAACCATTTATTTCTGTAGTATGGTAGCAATGGATCTGAGAGTGGGTTGCCAGTGGGGGCCTCCTGTTGAGGAGAGGTAGAAATGGAGAACAAGAGGATGGAGGGTAGTATTGTCTCTGCCCCTTCCCTCTCCTCTCCCTTCAAGTCTTTGGCTGGTACCAAGTGAGGAGAAGGGGGAAGCAGATACCCAAGCATGGCATTTGTCACAGGATTGCTGTGCTTTCAAAGAGAAGAGGTAGCAAATTGGAAATATCTACCTTTTGATTTTTACAGAAGAAATGAGAGTCTAAGAAGAAGGGCTTGTTTGGAAGGAGTAAGGCTACCTGGGAGAAATTTCTCTGGGAGAAATACACTCACAGGTACTACATTAAATGAGGAAGCCTAGGTCAGCAGGCAAACCCAGAATTCAGGAGTAGGTAAACGGGCAAAACTTCAGTCCCTGAAAAATTGAGAATGGAAAAAATGAGCAATCTTAGTTCTGAAAAAGCTGATATACTTGATACAGGAATTGAGGTACAGGGTGGGCAAGGACAGGTGAGGAGGAAGTAGGCAACTAAATATGATGTCTTGCCTGGAAGTGGGGACTAGGCAATGACTTGATCATTGACAGGAGCCCAGTTACCAAGACAGGCACAAAAGGCTGGAGACAGTGGGCCTTAGGGTTGTTGAATATCGTGTATTCTTGATCTTACATAAAGTTGAACCTATTGATCACAGACTCACATAGAGAGACAAAAGGAGCCCAAAGTCAAGCAGATCCAAGGATAACCTTCTGAATAAGAGAAAGACTTTGGCATCCTACCTGGCTTTGAATTGTTTCACTTGCTGAATTGACAGTCTTTGGCCTGTTGCCTTCTCCCTTTGCTTTCACTTCTCTCTTTATAGTTTTATTTGTAAAATGAGGATGATTATAACTACCTCATAAATTTCTTCTAAGCATTAAATAAAATGTTTTTTAAAGCATTTAGGGTAGTACTTGTCACGAGTCTTGGGTGATGGCCAGTGCACAGGTCATAAGAAAAATTTGCCAAGGCAAAGAGAAGCGGTTAAGAGAGTTTATGTATTCTGGCAGCAGGGACATGACAAAAACATCTGCCCTTGAACTCAGAAGGGGTCTGGGCTTAGATATGTTTCTGAGTTCTTTGTTCTTCTTTGGTAAGCTTTTTGCCAAGCATGGGTTTTACTAAATAAGGGGTGATGGACAGATTCCTGTGCCTTGCCCATAATGCCTATTGCTCATGTACCAAATGCTCTTTCCTGGGTTTCACACTAGATGCATGAGATGCAGCTAATATGTATAAGGTTTTAAGTAGGAGATTCTCCCTCCTAGGTTACTACAGATCAAACTTGAGGGTCTTTGCACATGCTTCTAGTGAGGTCAAGCAATCTTTTTGAAAAACAGGTTCTTGCTGTTTATGCTTTGGGGAAGTTAACTCTTCCAGTAACTGCAACAGTGCAGGATGAAAGGGAAGTCCTTAGCCTCAGATCACTTCTGCTCATAGAGGTAGGATGAGACCTGAGACAAGGACCTAATCTTGCCTCAGTACTTACACATAGTAACCACTCAGCTATCACCACTATTAGCACCACCATCATCATCATATATTACAAAGAAAGTCTGATGAATCAAAGTGTGCTAAGGGTATATTCTAAACTCTAAAAGACACCCTTTGAGCCATCTGATTCTGAATCTAGAGAAGCAGTTATAACAACTTCGTAGTTTGTAGGCAATGGACTAAAATGCAACATAATTCCTATCAATAGTTACAGTTGAGCTCCCCTTCCCATCTCTTTTGGGAAATATTCCTTATCTATAAGCAAAGGTACCCCTGAAAAATTCAGGACCAGGGAAAATCTTTTGATGTAAACCATCTGATTTCCACTTTAAGTGGATGAATTATATGATATCTCAATTTTATCTTAATAAGACAATTAAAAAATAGTTGTGGTTTTGCCATGTTTTAGTCCCCAACACTATTCTGGCAGTGTTAGGCATCCAAACTGCTTGTCAGAACATTCACCCTAGGCTGGCAAGTGAGAAGAGGGGCAGTTGCTCCTTTGCAATGCAGAGATAAAGCATGTCTGGGAAATGAAAATGCAGGTAAGCAAGAGACCAGCTAGGGAAATTTGATCTGCTTAGTGGTAGAATATCCTAGGGGCAGAATTTACAGATGTAAAAGGCGCTGGAGCACAGTACTGAAAGTGTGAAAGCTGTCTAAGGTTAACAACTCAAAAGATTAGAAAAAGCAGGATTGCTCTTCTCTAGCCCATTCCCCAGTCTTTGTGTACCAGCCTCCCAGCAATCATTTCCCTTTCCGGACAAGATGGTCTCTTCCAGCACAAAATGGACTCTGTGCTCTTTTACCCTAACTCAAACTGCTTTCCCCCACTGCTCTCTAGAGGTTCAATTCTGCCAGTAAGCAATTTAAGTAGGTCATGTCTGAGCTGCCCCACTTGCGCCACTGGGTTAATACTGCCCTGTCTCCCAGCTCAATGCCTGCACGTGGAGTGCCCTCTCCATCACTCCCTTTTATCTCATACCACCTCAAAGTTTGGAAGAGCACCAGCTCACTTTCAAAGCCCCGTTAAAACACTACCTTTCCCAAAAGTCATGTTTTGAAATTCCCTGCAGGTGGAACTGCTAGGGTCACATATTGACTTTCCTGGGTGCACTTTTCCTTCACAGGCTCTCTCTCATCATCATAGATTTTCATTTTTTTCTGGTGTGAGAAAAAGCAAAAACCATTCCCTTGAACTCTAAGTTCATTTCTCTTTCTCCTGATTTCAAAAGAAGTTGAATATTTTCATGGACCCTATAAAGTATTGTGAGGTTGTAGGCATTATAGTTAGTGGATAACACTGAGACTATATCGTCCATGAAACAGGTAGGTGGTATAGTTGTTAAGAACGACAACCCTAGCTGAGCACAGAGGTACACAGCTGTAATCCCAGGAGGCTGACACAGGAGGATCGTAAGTTCGAGGCCACCCTCGCAACCTAATAAGACCCTGTCTCAAAATAAAAAAAATAGAAAGAATTGAGGATGTAGCTCCATGGTAGAGTGCCCCTGGGTTCAACCAACAATACTGAAAAAAAGAAGAAGAAGAAGAAGAAGAGGAGGAGGAGGAGGAGGAGGAGGAGGAGGAGGGGAAGGAGGAGGAGGAGGAGGAGGAGGAAAGAAAAATAGTGACAATCCTAGAGCAAGGCTGCCAGGTTCAAAGGCTGCCTCTGACCCTCTCTGAGATCTCTTAACGTCATTGTGACTCAGCTTGCTGCTCTATAAATGTGTGATAGCTCTTATCACTACAAATTATTGTCAATACTGGCTGCTCAACAAATATATGTTGATAAAACAAATAAAGCAATGAGAATTCTTATGCCAAAATATTATTTTCAGCAATATCAAACTTCCTTAAATAAGGATTTGAAGTGTGCCCATAATTATTTCCATTTTTGAGAAAGTGGAAAGGAAAACCCCTCTGGGAGATGAAACAGACCATTGGTAACATATGAGTGCATCATTTCTTACACATTATTGGGATCACCAATGCTTTTCATCTGGGTGTGTGTAAGAGGACATCTAGCCCAGCCTCCAAAGTGAAAAGACTCCTTTCTGTAACACAGCTCCTGAAACACTTGCAAGGACACAGAATTGAATCTTTCCTCAAATGTCTTCTTCCACCATCAGTCAGATTGAGTCTTAGAACATTCTTCTATATATGCTGACTGAAACATTGTCTCCCTGCAGTTTCCATCCACCTCTTTGAGCCCACTTAGAAAGAGGTCATTGTCTATAGACATTTAGTTCCTAAATTTTCAGGGTTTTTTTTGTTTTTGTTTTTGTTTTTGGTTCTGGGGATTAAATCCAGGGGTGTTTAACCACTGAGCCACATCCCCAGCCCTTTTTTTATTTTTTATTTTGAGACAGGGCCTCGCTAAGTTGCCTCGGGCCTTGCTAAATTGCTTAGCTCCTCACTTTGAATTTGCAATCCTCCTGCCTCAGTCTCCAAGGCCACTGGGATTATAGGCATGAGCCACATCACCTGGTCCTAGTATTCTTTTGTCTTTTTTCTTCTAAGATAGTATTGATTTTTTTCATCCTGGTTCTGGGTGCAGTGACTTAAACTTTCCCCACCAGCCTGATCTTTCTCCACAAGGCACATTCTAATTCCAGTCCTAATACACGACATCTCAAAGCCAACATGATACACCTGCCCTACTCTCACCAGGCAGAAAAGCTGAGATTGCCACCTCCTTATTCTGGAGGTACAGAAATGGTAATTGCACTCTATTGTTGGTTTATATTGAATGAGTGATCAACTAAACTCTGTAGATTCTTTTTATATCAATAAACTGTCCAGATTCTTTTTATATCAATAATTTCAAACCAGGTTTTCCCCATCATTTGCTTCTACATTCATTTTATAAACCTGATGTAGGACTATACCTTACTATGATTACTCCTAAAACTATTGCTTTCAGTAGGATACTGTCGCCTATTGAGCCTCATTTAAACTTTGGTTTTCTTGTAGTAATCACATTAGTTTTCTCACCCAGCTACTTACCACCTACAACCTTGATAAGCATACGATTTCCTCTGTCACTGCATATGTATCTTGCTCAGGACAGGGTCAGACCACCCATCTACAGGACTGCCTCTGGGTTGACTTTTTTTAATAGAGTTACCCAATTAATTCTAAATGTTCTAATTATCATCACTAATAAAAATGCTTTGGTCTTAGCCACACTGTAATGGGAAAAGACATTGTAACAGGTCAGTTCCAATCAACATTTAGTTTGCCTAGGTCAGTAGTCTGAAAACCCGAATGCCCTTCAGAATCCCTTCCCTTAAAATACAGATTCTCATTCTCCTCTAAGAATCTGTCAATAGGTTTAAATGAGTTCTGAAAAATTAGTAGTTAAAAAAAATCCCTAAATAATCAGCAGCTCAGGAAGCTCAGACAGGAAGATCATGAGCTCAAAGCCAGCTTCAGCAACAACGAGAAGCTAAGCAACTTAGTGAGACCCTGTCTCTAATTAAAACACAAAAAAAGGGCTGGGGATGTGGCTCAGTGTTTGAGTGATCCTAAGCTCAATCCTCTGTACACCGCCCCACAAAAAATACCTCTAAAAGTTTCTGACTAGTGCTTGGAGACCACCATTGGTCTTGCCAATCAAAGTATGGTCTGTAGACCAGCAGCAGCAGTGAGACCCCATAACTGGTTAGGAAGGTGGAATCTTCAGCCTTATCTCAGACCAACTGAGTTAGAATCTATATTGGAGCAAGATCCCCAGGTGATTCATAGGCACATCAAAGTTCAAGGAGCACTATCTATGCAATTCCTACAATTTAGCTCTCAAATTATTCAAGAAGAAAAAGTAGAAGGAGAAGGAAAGAAGAAGGATGGGAGAGTTCTGCCTTCTCTACTTAACCAAATTTGTACCAATTTAAACTTGAGCCAACACTTCTCTTTCTTTAAATTCCTACCCTGGGCAGGGTAATAATGCTTATCTCACAAGGGTGTTATGTAAAGGAATTAATGGATGGGAAACACTAAACACTAAGAATAGTGCCTGCGCACACTCAGCTCTCAATGTAGTGGGTTGAATTATGTCCTCTGAAAAGCTCTGTTCAAGTCCTCTTTGTACCTATGAATATGATCTTATTGGTAGATGTAATCAAGTTAAGAGAAGGATGTCAGGGAAGGTTGTAGGCCAACATGATGGGTGCACCTGTTAAGATGAAAATGCCATGTGAAGACACAGTCTCACAGGGAGAAGGCCACGTAAGACACAGGAATAGACTGCAATTACACAACTGCTGGCCAAAGAATATTGAGTATTAACAGCTACCACCAGAAGCTAGGAAGAGGCAAGGAAGGATTCCCTGACGGATTTTAGAGGGGAGGTGGCCCTGCCAACACCTGGATTTTGAATTTTAACATCAGAACTATGTGACAAATTTCTGTTGCTTTAAGCTACCCAGATTAGTACCTTAGCTATAAATATTATAGTTGTTACTATTATTAGTAGTAAGGGCTCGAACTGGACTGAGCTTTGGGGATAATGAGGTGCATAATGAGGTGAACAAGCTTGGTCTCTGCCCTCAGGAAGAACCTAGCTAGGAATTGTGCTCAAGGGTAGTGATGACCGGATTTTACCCAGCTGGTGAGCCCTTCAGAGGTGACCACAATAGGAGGGCAGATGGGAAAGCGCTAATCACTCCTGGGAGTTCAGAGAATGATAGGTCCAGGTATATAAATGGTTGCATATACTGTCCCAGGCAGAGAGATAGTATTCGGAAACTCCTGAGATGAAGGAGATATGACCAGTAACATCTCTGAGATCATGGATGTCACTTCTTTTTCTTTTTAAATATATTTTTAGTTGTAGATGGACACAGTATACCCTTATTTTATTTATTTATTTAGTTTATATGGTGCTGAGGATTGAACCCTTTGTCTGACATGTGCTAGGCAAGTGCTCTACCATTGTGCCCCCTGGACAATTTCTTGAGCCTATAAGTTGTCTGGAGACTGACTTTCTTTTTATTTGTTTGTTTATTTATTAATTCATTTAATTATTTATTTATTTATTTACCAGGGATTGAATCCAGGGGCACTTAACCATTGAGCCACATTCCCAGCCCTTTTTATTTATTTTTATTTAGAAACAGGGTCTTGCTAAGTTGCTTAGAGCCTTGTTATATTACTGAGGCTAGCCTCAAACTTGTGATCCTCCTGCCTCAGCCTCCCAAGTCTCTGGGATTAGAGGCATGGTTCTTCTTTTTTTGATTATCAACTCTAAGGTGGCACAAATTCATTGACAGGATTCTTACAGAAACAAAAGAAAATACTGGAGTGGGATGATTAAAGAGCATCCAATGAAGGAACTGTTTACAAAATTGTAGTCAAGGTTGAGAGAAACACAAGGAATAGGGAAGCAGCCAGGGGCTAGTAACAACAGATCACTGCTTCCAGCTCTGTGCCCAAAGACCAAGAGGACTGCTGGTCAAGTCCACCCAGGGAGGCATTCAGTACCAATTTGTATCTGATAGGGAAGAAGCAAGGGCAATAAATACTTGTGATGTTTAACTTTATGGACAAACTTGGCTAGACCATGAAACCCAGATTTTGATCAAATGCCAGTCTTGATGTTGCTATGAAGGTATTTTTAAGATGTGATTAATATTTAAATCAGCAGACTTTGAGTAAAGCAGATTAACTTCCATAACACGAGTGGGCCTCTTCTAGTCAATTTGAAGCCTCAATAGGGAAAAATCAGAGATTTCTCTAAGGAGGAAAGAGTTTGGCCTCAGACTGTCTTCTGACTAAAGATTCCACCCACTGTCCCTGGTGTGCAGCCTGCCCTGCAGATCTCAGGCTTGCAGTCCCCACAGTCGCCTAAAGCAATTCCTTAAAACCTCTCTGTCTCTGACTCTCTCTTTCACTCTGATTTCTTATTTGACCTCTGTTTGGTTTCCTGCCAGTGCCTAACACATGAAACTAACCAAGTGGGGGGCAAGGAACCCACAGGTGTTGACTTCAGAAGTCAGCCTTCTGGGTCTAGGGGCAAAGTAGGGAGGAGAGCACGGACAGCTCATTTGGAGGATCAATTCAAGATTGCCAAGAACTGATGGGTGCTTTTGCACAGACAGGCACACATCTGGCGGGTTCTGACTATCCCTCAATTTTCACTTTCTGTTTCCCTGATAATTCCCTGAGGCACTCGATTCCCTGCATTGAGCAGGTTTTGTTCATGCTGCTGTGCCTCTGTGCACACAGCCCCATCTGCCTGTGCTGCCCTTTGCCCTGTCCATTTGCTAAGTCTTGTTTATCCTTCCAAATCTGACTCAGGTGCCACATGCTGTGTGAAGTCTGCAGGGTCTGTTCTGTTTGCTGACCCCAACATCCCTTCAGCTTTCCTCTCTGTTAGCACCGTGTGGTGCTGTTATTGCATGCATCACAGAATTCAGTGGTTTACACAGAAGCCTGCACAGTTAGCACCCTGAGGACAGAGTAGGGGTGTGATCCATCTCCTTCTCCCAGCCTCCTGCTCATAGCCTAAGCAAGTGGCAGGCAAGCCCATGTGACTGGTGAAAGAGGTTCCCAGGCTTCTCTTTGAGATGCAGATGTAGACAGTATGAAACCACAACTCTAGCTTTTCAAAATCCATACATTCTGAATATACCTGTGTTTCTGCACAGCATACATTTTAAGACAACCTAGGAAATGTACTGGTGATTTATTTGTTGGCAAGTGTCTAATGTCAACCTCACTCAAGCCGACTCCCCACAGTGTGTCCAATAACACCCTGAGCCACATTCTTCAGCTGCTTGAGGCAGAGTGCAATGCATAAAAAGCAATTCAAAAGTTGGACAAGGCTCTCTTGGTTCCTCTCCTCCTGAGGTCTCAGCACTGAGTCAAGCTGTTCTAAAGTCCTTTTCAAAATTGTTTCCTCAGATGTACACTGGAGATTCATTTTGTGGAGTTCTGTTAAGGAAGGATTGCTTTAGGCACAGATTTGTGTGTGTGTTGGGGGAGCCTGAGAGGAAAACAAAAACTCATTTATTTAGTTAAGTTTTTTAGTGTGCTCTTACTTCTGTTTCCTTGAAATAAACTATTATGTCCAATTTCAAGCCATTTTCAGAATCTCTCTAAGCATAATGCAAAATTTCACACTTCCAGTAAATGTTGAAAGTCAGTATTTCAAACTGAATTTCATTGCAAATAACACCTCCACTCACCAAAAATAAGCCTCTTTGAATTGTCTAGGAAGGCTAGGATGGAGAAAAGAATGTTCAATATAATAATCTAATGAAGGAGAATAACTCCTTGCAATTAATGATTGCAGTCCTGCTAGATTTTGTGCCATTTCACATAAGTTTAATGCTTGGGGAAAAAAAAAAAAAAAAAAACTATTCTACAAACATTCATTTGGTGATAGGCAGGTGCAGTGCATGGGACTGGTTGGTAAGAAAAACTCAATAAGACATCAAGCTTTCAAGGAGTCCACCAAGCACTGGAGCATCTTGTAGCTCATGGTCAACCATAACATAAACCAGGGAAAGGAGAGATTTGTTGGGATAAATTTGGAAGCTTTGAAGAAGGGGTGGCATTCAAGGCTTGAAGAATGGCAAAATCTTAACAGGTAGAGATGGGGAGAATGTCCTTCTAGAAAATAGGAATGATGTGGGCCAAAGAGTACGGCAGGTCATGTCCAGGATCCTTCCAGTGAACAAAGGCCATGTTGCAGCATTAGGTAACTGGAACAGGTGACTTAGAAGGGACTTAAGGCTCAAAGTATGGTTTGTGAGTCATATCCTGAGATGTGAAGGCCTCCATAAAGAATTTTAGTCGAGAAGCAATAGAGGGTCATGTAAGAGTTTAGATGAGACTATCCAGACCTGATTTGTGCTTGGAGTCAGTGATTTTGGGGGTGGGCAGTGTAATGGATAGGTTTAAAGGCTGTTTGAAGGTGGAGAGCTCTCTTCATGTTTATAACTTTTCTTCTTCAAACCATACTGCTTAGACTTTATGATATGTTACACATTAACAAGTTCAAGTTATATCTCCACACCCTCCTTCTCTCAGAAGATAGGCTTCCCGGCTCCCTGAAATTATTCCTTCTCCTGTCTGCATCAGGAAGATTAACTCCTACAATTATGAAGCACGTTGCTTCTTGTGTGCAGTTGACTGGGGTGTTTGCTCCTTCCAGTAAATGTTGAGTATTTGCTGTAAAATATTTATCTATGTTGCCTGAAAATGCAATGTGAACTCAAAGATGTGAACTCCTTGTTCTAGCAACTTCATGGATAGGAATTTGTCCCAAGGAAATAGGATGACCACAGAGATTTATCTGAAGGACATCCTTCTCTGTATTGCATATAATAAAAAATTGGTGGCAGCCCAACTGTTCAAGAGGCAATTAGGTAAATATGATACAGCCAGTTAAACATTTTGTAGAATATCAAATAATATGGATGAATGTTATAACATAGTGCTAAATTTAAGAAGCAGGTTATAAGATGATATGATACCATTAAAAAAAACCAATAATTCATAGAGAAAGTTTTTTTTTTTTTTTTGAGGACAGATAATGGGGATTGAGCCCAGGGGTACTTAACCACAGAACCACATCCCCAGCCCTTTTTAAATATTTTATTTAGGGACAGGTTCTTGCTAAGTTGCTTAGGTCCTTGCTAAGTTGCTAAGGCTGACAATGAACTTGCAATCCTCCTGCCTCAGCCTCCAAACTTATAATGTTTGGTCAAATTTATACCAAAGTGGTATCTTGGTTGGTGGATATTATAGGTAATTTTTATTTAATTTTTTGATCTTCTTATGTTTAATACATTTTCTACAGTGAAGATATGGAAATAAATATTGAATAAATGAATATTAAAAAATCTCTTGGTGGAATGAGATGGACATTATTATCCTGTATACGTGTATGATTATATGACCTGTGTGACTCAGCACCACGTACAGTCAGAGGAATGAGAAGTTGTGTGTCATTTGTGTACAATGTGTCAAAATGCATTCTACTAATTAGAACAAATTAAAAAATTAAAAAATTAATTTCTTGGTGGTTAGAAAAACTGGTACTGATAAATGAATTACATAAGAGGGATACAGTACTGCTGGGAACTGTTCTTAGTTACTCTGTATCTCTTAGGTGAGCCTGGGCTTGAGTCTAGACATGAATTCTGGAAAAATGCAGATCAACATTAAGACCCTTTACTCCTCTAAGATATCCTACTGCATTATATACATTTTCCATGTCCCATAGCACCAAGTATGAACCTTGTCATAGCACCCTTTATAGGTAATTAATTTTCTGTTATGTGTCTGCTTTTCTTGGTAGACTGGAGCACCTTGGGTGCATGAATGGTCTTGCATCTCTTCTATTTGTTGAGGCAAATGTATTACTTTCAAGTGACAAATATATTTCTAACCTGATTTAAGCAAAGAAGGAAATTAGTATTAGTTCTTGTGACTTAAAAGACCAGGAGCAGATCTAGTTCAGGTGTGGCTGGACCTAGTATCCACTGATACTACCCACATTTTCTTCCCCTACTCTATTTTGGTTCTCTTGGACTCTTTGTTTAATTACTGGAAGCCTTAAGCTCACATTCTCACAGTTTCAGCCTCCATTGGGAGGAGATCATCCTCTTGCCAATAGTTCCACAAAAATCGCAGAATTGCTTTTCTCCAGTCCCATGAATAGCACTGAAATCAAGGGCTTATATTATGCCAGGTACCCATGCTCTAGCTGTGGTTAGCGGTGGTCATGGGCGGGTGGCGTCAAGGTGCAAGGTTAGCCTCTTCTAAAAAAAGAAAACGTGGATGAAGAGCAGAGACCTGGCGGCTTCCCAAAGGAAAATCAAGATGTTGTCACTAGAAAAGGGGAAAATGAAGGGGGCTGGGGAGATAGCTCAGTCGGTAGAGTGCTTGCCTTGTCTCTAGTAATAAGAGAAATGCAAATCAAAACTACCCTAAGATTTCATCTCACCCCAATTAGAATGGCAATTATCAAGAACACAAGCAACAATAGGTGTTGGTGAGGATGTGGGGAGAAAGGTACACTCATACACTGCTGGTGGGACTGCAAATTAGTGCAGCCACTCTGGAAAGCAGTATGGAGATTCCTCAGAAAGCTTGGAATGGAACCACCATTTGACCCAGCTATCCCACTCCTTGGCCTATACCCAAAGGACTCAAAATCAGCATACTACAGAGATACAGCCACATCAATGTTCATAGCTGCTCAATTCACTATAGCCAGATTGTGGAACCAACCTAGATGCCCTTCAGTTGATGAATGGATAAAGAAACTGTGGCATATATATACAATGGAATATTACTCCACCATGTAGAATGATAAAATTATGGCATTTGCAAGCAAATGGATGAAATTGGAGGATATCATGCTAAGTGAGATAAGCCAATCTCAAAAAACTAAAGGACGAATGATCTCGCTGATAAGCGGATGAGGACATATAATGGGGGGTAGGAGGGGTTAGCATTAGGGTTAGGGTTAGGTTTAGGATTAGGGATAAGGAGGGTGGTAAGAATGGAGGAAGGAAGGGCTGTATAGAGGGAAAAGAGGGGTGGGAGGGGTGGGGGGGGAAGGGAAAAAATAACAGAATGAATCAAACAACATTGCCCTATGTAAATTTATGATTTTTAATTTAAAAAAAACTATATACATTTATAGAAGAAAGAAATAAACCTGTCTTTGTTTGCAGATGACATAATTTTTTATGTGGAAAATCTAAAATAAATGAAATAAAAAATCAAAAAAAAAAAAAAAAAAAAAGGGGGAAAATGAATCTGGAGCATGGGAAATGATAGCTATACTTCCTTTTGTTAGCCCCGCACCTTGCACCTTCCATCCACTGGGCAAGTACTCAGTGAAGCTTGTAGAATGAATGAAGGGCCAAGACAAGCAGTCATTTTTTTCCCCATAGAGAAACTTCTCATCCAGTTTTGATTACCCAGGTGCACTCCTCACTCATGCTTTCTATGATTTCAAATTCTTGCTCTCACAATTTTTCAAATAATTGGCTCAATCTCAGTTATTGAAAGACACCTGAAGTTATTTTCATGAAGTCATTTTCTTCTTCCATCTTTATTAAGCATTCATTTCTGAGTCAACAAGAATTTCTATTGGATTAAAATAAATGAGCACAACCATTATAACTCTGTTCTAATCCAGAAACTACCATTACCTGATTTATTATTTGTCTTTGAAAGATTGTCAGAACATTTCTATTGTATGTGGGAAGTAGTCCAACTCAAATATGGATTATTTTACTTAATGACTGCAGAACATTTTTTTTTTTTTTTTTTGCCAGCAAAGCAAAGAACAGTAGGAATTCTGTTACTCACCATTGTGCAGGTGAGATGCAAATGTTTTTAGTTTCCTTGTGGTTGGACTTGCACATTATGATCTTTGAAAATTTAATATAAGAACATATGAAAATTTTAAACAGTACAAAAACATGTCTTCCCTCATGAAAACAACAGCTGCTAATCGTTTCTTATGTATCTTTCTAGAGATATGCAAAGGAAATATAAGCAGGATCATATCAACTTATCTCCATAGCTTCCTTTTCCCTTTTACACAAACAGTAAGATCAATGCACCTATCATGCTTTTTTTTCACGTAAGAGTACACACGTCTCAGAGACTGTTCCATATTAGAACAGAGAGCTCCACCTAGTTCTTTTTAATGACTGCATCACATCCTACTATAAGAATATACCATAATTATCCTAACTAATCCTCTACTGATTTTTTGGGGGAGTATTCTTTTGCTTTCTCGCCAATAAGGACTTTCTGCTTAGGCTCATAAAGTGTTTGCCTTTTATTAAGAAACGTCACCGAGGAGCTTCCCGAAAAGTAAACAAAAGTTAAAATAGTAAAAAAATCAATGGCAATGGAAAAGAACCACTTGTTGTACCTAAATACCTTGTTTTCCTGGCACATGGTACATGTCCCCTCTCACCCTGTTATTACTCCTGGTGCACATAAGGGTAGGAGTATTATATTCTTTCCTTTCATCATTATCAAACACAAATTCTGAAAACCTTTTACTGCCCCAGAGTGACCCTAAAGCTCTGGATCCAACTGGGTTTAATTGAACTGCTCTCCTAGGAACCCAGCTGACCTCTGGCATGAAAATTGTGATTTGTGTACCAAGCAAGAGGCTAGGTAGGGCTGACCTGGGCAGACTTCCAGAACAGTGGCTGTGGGACAGTCATCAAAATGGGTTGGGAACCAGAGTTGGGAAGCAGCCTTTGTTCGCAGGGAACACTGCTCTTCTCTCTGGAGGGAAAGCTTGAAGGCTGCCATCTTACCCACAAAGCAGCTTAGATTTGGGAACTTAGACATTTTCTGGGGCATGTCCTGAGGGTTTACACAGGAATTGCTAACTGATATATAAGGTTATATACTTCTCAGTGGAGTCACAGTGCACACACACTTAACTTGTAAGACTCCTACCATGTGTACTTAGCAAAAAGAGAAAAAGAATTCAAGCAATGCAGAGAATGCCCTACACATCTACCTGATGAGCACACACAGGGCAATGGGTGTGTTGTTCTTGAGACCAGCAATGCTTGTTGGCTGAAATCTTTTGAAAGACCAGGCAAGTGACTGCAAGGGGTTGATCCATATCTGATGACAGGTATGAGAGTGGTCATAGAGGAAAGTGAGGAATTCATTGAGAATTATTAATGAAGAGTTAGAGAATCTGAGAAAATAATTATCAGCATTGACGGTATCAAGCTATGCATTTGGAACTATGCTTGGTTTTGTATCTGAGGAATTTGCAAGGTTACTGTTGACTGTATGTGAATGTCACCCTTACAGACTGGCTTTTGGATTTAATCCATGTTAGATATGAGCCCCTCTGCATTTCTCCTGAACTTGCCTGAGAGTTATAGTGAAGTTGCATACCAAAATTCACTAAATGGTAGGGCAGAATTCAAACCCATACTGTCAGCAAGGCCTAAACACATAGCCAGTACATTTTACTGCATCCTCCTTTATGACCTTATCATCTATACAACTGGGAGAATGAGAAGGCTTTGGGGTGACCAATGGACTGGCTTGCCCAGGACTAAGATATTTCCCAGGACTTTGAGTTTAAAAACCAGGATAGACCCAGGCAAACTGTGATGGGGTTTTGAAAGACTCCAAAACACACTTTGTGACCATCAGTTTTACTATTCTGAATCCTTCATCTGATATTCTGTGACTGGATCTTGTCCTGAATTATAGGCCTGGGAATAATGCCTTGAAGATTAAATGGTGCCTTTGGTTAAGTTAAGCCTATTAGACATATGGTAAGTCCATTTGTGATGGACTTTGAGTTCTTGGAGTCTTTATTGAAGTCTTTGTCTCTATTAATAGGAAGACTTTGACAATATAAGTAATCACTGACTGATTCATATGCTTTATAAATATATTTTCACTATTTGCTGGATATTATGAATTGTAACAAGGCAAGTGAAGCCAGTGATCGAGAATTGTGTTGCAAAAGCTTTCCCCATAGAGGAGAAATTGAAGCAGGTAAGAAATAAGATATGGTGGACTTGGGAGGCTGAGGCAGGGGATCACAAGTTCAAGGATAGCCTGGGCAACTTAGTGACACCCTATCTCAAAATAAAAAATAGAAAGAGCTGGAGTTACAGCTCAGTGGTATAGTGCCCTTCCATTCAATCCCTAGTACAGAGTGGGTGGGAGAAATAAAGGGAAAGAAATAGAGGGAGAAATATAGAGGAAAAGAAGGAAAAGAAAGAAATGAGTGATGGATAGGAAGTTCTCCAAAGAAGTTACATAAATGTCAATAAGCAATGAAAAGATGTTCAACACCAATAGCCAGGGAAATGCAAAGAAAAACCATGAGATACCACTTCACATTCTCTAGGATGACAATAACAATAATAATAATAATGACAACAACAACAATAATAGGCAGATGATAACAAGTGAGGACGTGGAGAAATTGGAACCCTTATGCATTGCTGATGGGATTATAAAATGATTCAACTGCTTTGGGAAACAGTCCAGCACTTCCTTAAATGGTTAAACATAGTTTATGCTCCTTCTTAGTAGGCTTCGATCTGAGGCATAGTTCAGGAGGTAAGAGTAGTATTGTTGAATGTATATGATAAAAAAAAAATTATAGAACAGTTTCTTTTAAAGCACTAAAATTTAAGAAAAGGTAGTTCTCTAAACCATCTAAGCTCCTCTTTTCACTTATTCAGGATGTCTTTTCCATGAATAATGCCAAATTCATGATAATTTTATTCTGTTTTAAAAATTTCTAAAAAATATTGCATATAGAGGCATAGAATAGACAGCAGGCATAACAGCTGTAAGCGTGCACTGTGGGGCCAGACTCTGGGTTTGAAATGTGGCTCTGTTGTTTACTTAGTAACTCTGTGCTTCACTTCCTCTTCTATAAAATGGAATAGCAACATTACATGTTTAACAGCTGTTAAATCTGAAGGTTAAATTAGTTAATATATGAAAGCACTTACAAGTGTCAAATGCTATGTGCATGAGCTTCATTGTCTTGACTTAGCCAACTGAGCCAGGGTCCTAAAATAACAAGTTAATCTTAACAACTCAAGATCATTTGGTCGTACCACCTTGGGAATTTGTAATTATAAGAGAAAGAACCCTGATGAGTTAAGACCACAGATGAGTTAAGTTGGTGCTTTCTCAGCAGAATTCTTAAAAATGGTATCCATGCCAAGTGGATCAAGGAATGGAATGGATAATTAAGGCTAAGTTGGAGAATATCTTTTTAGACAGGGAAAAGTTTACAGAATCCCACGGATTTCCCCCCCTAATTTATTTGAAAAGATCACCATGTATCAGTTTGAGAGATTCTCATCCCTCTGTCATTTTGGGGGATGTTTGTCTCTTGTGTGAATCTACTACCCAAGTCAATATCACTGGGCTTATCGTGGGACAAAGGAGTTAAAATAATTGCCTCTCATTAGAATAGGCTTTTATGGTTTACATGTAATAATTTCACAATTCCTGTTACACACGAGTGTTTTGAAGGGGATACAAGTACACACGTGTTCAACTTCTTGGCATTTTATTTTCAGTGCTGCTCAAAAACATTCTCTACTTGACTGACTTATCTTCACGTGGACAAAAATTTCACATACCAGTATGAACAGAAAAGTGGGTGGAGAGCATGGAAAGCATTTAGTAGTTCATTTAGATGGGAGTATCAGAATCTCATTTTGCTAGGGTCCTCCTTGCCCTTGAGGATAGAATGACAACTCTGACAAGCGCTCCAACCCCTCTTCAACTTGGTCTACAAAGTTTACTCACACTATGGTGTTCAACAGTTCTTCGTGCTGCAAGTTTGAAATATACCATTCTTTTCAACTACTTAAAAATATGGTAATAATTTTGATTCACAGCTCAAAATATGTGAGTGTGGTGAATTTCTTCCAGAAAGAAAAAAAAAAAATTCTATATTCTCATTCCAAACTTTGAAACACTGGCCGTCCTTCTGAGAGGACCTTGCAAATAAAATTGCAAGGCATAGAGGAGTTACTGGTTACATAGTTCATGGATCTGAGGTAGTACTTGGTCTGATGAAGTGTGTGAGCTGATGCATTGCTAACCAATACCAGAATTTCCTGAAGGGAGCATGGTGGGCGGCATCCAGACCTGACTACAACTGAAATATGTTACTGTTTCAGGCCACTTAGAGGTGTCAGGTACAGAGAAGTAGAGAATAGAGACCTGACTGAGCCCAGCTGAACCCCTTTATACCTGAGGCAAGGAAAAGCTGGTTAAGTTAAACACTCAGAGCTGTTCACTTCCTCTGTAAAATGAAGAGAATAATATACCATTTTATTTGCGATGGTGTATATCAGTTTTCAATGACTGCATTAGATGGTTTTTAACAACGAACATTTATGATCTTGTCATTTCTATAGGTCAGTATTCCAGGTGTGGTTTAGCTGGATGCTGTTGCCTCTGGGTGCAATGAAGGCAGCAATCAAGGTGTCAGGTCGGTTCACAGACCAGATGCCTCATGCCAGTGACTCTGTCCTGTGTGATTGCTCATCTTCAGGTTTGATGGAGGGAGAATTTGCTTCCAAGCTTGCTCTGTGGCTGTTGGCAGGCCTGAGGCCATCACTGGCTTTTGGCTGGAGACCCCAGATTCTTTCCAGGTGGGCCTCTTCCTAGGGCTGCTCAGAGCATGGCAACTGGCTGTCCTCAGAGGGAGCCAGAGATAGCAGGAGAGAGTGAGGTCAATCAAAGACCCTCAGCCTTTTTGTAAACTAATCTCGGAAGGGACATTCCATTACTTTTGATTTATTGTTACTCCTTAGAAGCCTGTCATTAGTCCAGCCCATTCCCAAGGGACACAATAGGAGATGGGACAACGTGCACCACCTCAGGGCCTATCTAACACGTAAGTTAGTACAGGCCTTTCCTAACCTCTGGCACCAGTCCCGGAAAGGAATTCTTGGGATTAGTTTCTGGCAGCAGTCACCTTTACTGAAAGATTAAGGGACAGTTGAATTTGACACCTATATAGTTCCACCCTTGAATTTGTCCTGTATTTGATAAACAAGCCAGTTGATTGACTACTTGCTAAAATTTTTGTAATGTCAGACTGGGCTTTGTAGAATAATAAAGATTTACAGATGGATCCTGTAGATACTACATTATAAATAGCAGTATTCTTCCACTCTTCAGAAGTTATTATTCAGCAAAGAAGTTGCTTATGTCACTGATGATTATGTGAAGTTCTAACAGAGAAGGGCTGAAGCTAAAATATTCACTAAAGAATTCACAGTCAACCTATGAGTATAGTTAAATTCTTTAACTTGGTAAACATCAAGGAAAACATTTAGTGAGACTCAATTGGCTATTTCATGGAGAATATGAGTATTAGATTCTTGAAAATTGTGACCTCCTCATGGAAAATGTAGGCATCGGTTTGCCATGTTTGCACCAGATCTGTCAGAAGGTTAAAGATAACAATAATTGAAGACAACTCCTGAATACAGTGAAGAAAGTATTGAAGTTTTGGTGGTGCTGAGAGATGTGACCAGGGAGCTGCCAGGTGTAGGGGAGGAGAAAAGAAACCAAAAAAACAAAACCTTTTCCTCTACCGTCTTAGACTTAGTGGCTGGGGATTAACAAAAGACAAATTAATAAGTTAAATAAATAAGATAAAGGACTTATTTCATATGCACATGGCGAAGGAGGCTTCACAGAAAAGAGACCCCCGAAGCAGTTAGGCCTGAGAGTGTCTAAGTCATTTTAACAAGGGCTAACAAATTGTGGAGGTCTGAAAACTCAAAGGAAAAGAGATTTGGGCTTCTACAGCTGATAATTTGCAGAAAGGTAAATATGTGGGGAAAACTGATGGTAGACAAAGTTTCCTTTAGTAAGGCTTGCATAGACTCTTGGGTGCTAATTTTGCATCTCCTGTGACATGGGTTACTCTCCTCTCCTTGGGACAAGGGGCAGGAGGAACCTCCACAGACAGAATTTTGTTACCTTTACAAAAGAAGAAGAGTGAGCCACTTTAAGGCAAAAAGAGGGAGGACAGAGAGTTCCTCTACAGCCAACTGGAAGCTACTTCTATGATAACCTGAAAATGTGACCAAATTTATATATTTTTGAGTGTTTTCCAATTTGGGGGAGGATTCAAGTCATTTCTATTTTATGTCTTTAAAAATGTGAAATAAGTTAGAGTTTATAATAAAGTTTCCCATTAACCTTGAAAATCAGAACTGTCAGCAATGGAAAGGCAATTCTAGATTAGCACTTGGTTCAATTCAATTCTCTTCTGTAGATTTATTGAGCATTGCTCAGCACCATAGTGGAAACTTCACATATATCCCTTCATGCAGTTCATGGTGCTCCAAGAATGTAGTGATTATGTATTAGTCCTAACTCAAATTATCCTACTCAAAATAAAGGGTTATATTTACTGGTGGCTAATGGAATAACTCATGGGACCACAGGAGCCCTAGGAAGTAGGGTATTTCTGGGAAACTTGCAGGAACCAGAAATTAATTAATTTATGAGTTGTGGGGGATCTCACTATGTTGGCCTAATATTTGGTCTAGAACTCCTAGACTCTATTGACTCTCCAGTCTCAGCCACCTGATTAGCTGGAACTATAGACCTATGCCACCACATGTATGCCACCACACCAGGAATTTGACACCACTAGATGTCTCCCCACTTGTTATTCTGTAAGACTTGTCCACATGGGAGTGACCACCAGCATCTCTGGTTTTTTACACAGTATTGACACTTCCTACTGAGAAGGAAAGAGTTCTTTTCACAGCTCCAACAGAAAAATCCTGGAAAAGGACCCAAAGTAGACATGCAGCTGCCCTGGGCTGTGCTCAGCCTACAGCACTCACCCTTAAGGACAGAAGGAACCAAACGATATGAATGTGGATCTTCTGCCTCCAAGCCTAGGATTCTTTTGGTACATCCTTATAGATGTACCAGACTTGTTACTAGACTTGTCCTCACTCAGAATGCTGGTGAAAGACAGTTTGAGTTAAGAACCATGTCTAGGCTGACCACTCATAGACGTTACCCAGCCCCACCACTTCACCTGCCTCTGATTCCATTCTCCAGGTTACTTTTTCTCATTGTGCAGTACAAATTATGTTTGTAAGAAAAAAGGACCCAGTAGCTCAGGAGACCGAGGCAAGAGGATTTAGAGTTCAAAACCAGTCTGAACAAATTAGGCACTAAGCAACTCAGTGAAACCCTGTCTCTAAATAAAATACAGTATGTGGCTCAGTGGTTGAATGCGCTTGGGTTCAATCCCCAGTACCAAAGGAAGAAAACTGAAAAAGAGAAAAGGAAATAGAGTTTTGTTATTTTATTAACTATTAAAGTAACTGAATATCAAACAAATATCCCTATATCTATAGCATTCCTCCAAAATAAGAATGATAGGAGTAGTGCAGGAAATCCATTTATAATTCCTAGGAATTACTTCAATGTGAGTATGAGACCTAAGGAATCTGAATAAAGAGAGAGCTCTTATGACATAGAGGAAACTTGGTCTTTGTATCAATTCTTCCTGAATTCATGTTTAATTAATTAATTTATTTATAAGCACTTTCAATCAGAAACCCTATACAATTTTAGGGAGCAGGAAAGGGGGCTTAATAAAATATTTCAGTAATTCTTCTAGAAGGGAAAATAGGCAAAAAAAGTTCCATATTTTAAAATTTAGCTGCTTCTTACATGGTCTCTGTGTTGAGTCGTGACAAGGATTTGATAGTGAATCAAGGATTATTAGTGGTGGCTTCTGCCAGCTAACATTGCATCACAGAGGAAGCACCACAAACCAATAGATTGAGTAATTATTAGAAAGAGTGGAGTGCTGTAACAATATTTTTTAAACATTAGCTGATTTCTATACCTAATGTTTTCATATCCTGTACTTTCCTCTATTCAACCAAGACCTTTCTACTTAGGATCGAAAACAAAATATAACTAGAGTCTTCTGGTTTTGGTGTCCAAAAGGTGGAAGCCCTTAAAGGAAGAATTCAGACTAACAAAGCATTGGGAGAAAAAGCAACCTGGCCTAACAAAAAGCCCTCCACTAAAATTAGAGATAAGTGACCTTGCCGAGGAATTCCAGGGTGAGAGGTTCAGGAATGTGTGTTTTACAAGCATTCCAGGGAATTTCTGCATATGCTTAAGTTGGAGAACCAGTGGGCTGACTTGGTGTTTTCCCACCTTGCTGCACGGCAGAATCACCCGAGGGTGTAACATATTCTGCTGCAGGTCCCTCCAACCCCCAGCAGACATCTCTAGAATGGTAGGGTGGAGCGAAGCCCAGATAGCAGATTTCTGTTTTAAAGCTTCCCAGATGATGGCAGTGACAAGTCAAAGCTAAGAATTGTTAGTTTGTTTCCTTTTCCATAATCCTATTAGATACTTCATCACTGTAAAAACCTGATATATGAATTTTTAGAATATATCCAAGACTGTCTCCTCAACACACACATTTCTTCTCTTTCTACTTATTTTCTAAATTTACTATAAAAAATGAGAAGTTGTGGATGAGTTGGAGGAGCTACATCTAGGGCAATGTGTTATCCCTGGACAACATGCATTTCACCTGGAGCTTGTTAGAAATGCAGGTTGTGTAGCCCACCCTCCGCCTGCTGGATGAGAAACTTGGTTGGTCAGGGAGGGACAGGAATCTTTAGTTTTGACAAGCCACCCAGGTCATTTGATCCAACCAAACTTCTGAGAACCAATGTTTCTCTTAAAGATAAATTTAAAATGCCTAATGCCTAGGACCTCCCTCCCACCACCAGATTTTGATTTAATTAGTCAGGCATTTGGTTCCATAGATATACAACATGATGATTGTGGTGTTTTTTAGTATTTGATGACTGAAAATATTGTATGAAGATTATTAAATGACTTCATTTTAAGTGAATATGAATTTTATTCACTGTAGCACCTACATACAGTTGAAAAATAATAATATATATGTAGAACTACAACTTTTTCAGGAAATATATAGGATTCCTATAAGCTCTCTTATAATACTTTCAGGAGGCCAAAGGCTCATTAGTTGTGGACCATTTATATTTTTATCTAAGAGAGAGACAGATTTTTTTGATTTTCTACTGCTTATATTTCTATGACGTGACTGCCTGAATTTATAAATTTACATTATCCCTTCAGAAGGTTTGGTACCCACTAATAAACTAAATTATGCTCTTTATAGAGCATTCTAATTCTATGCAAATTAACTGTCCACTTACAGTATCTATGACATTCCCTAATAATGATATTAGATTTATTTTTCATGTTTCTCAGACTCATTCAACAATGTTTGAGAACCTCTGGGGCTTCCTCCTGTCCAGAGCAGAATTGCTTTTCTAAATTAAAAGTGAATAAAAGGAAAATAAAGCACTTACTATAGTAGACCCATTACTATCTATAGACCCATTTATTTTAACTGGAACATTTCTATCTTTTCATAAATAAAGACATCTGTTTAATTTTAACTATGATTTCTTTTTCCATATCTTTTTTTATTTATATTTTATTCAGAGACAGGGTCTCACTAGTTGCTGAGGTTAGTTTTAAACTTGTCATTTTCCTTCCTCAGCCTCACGAGTCTCTGGGATTACAGGCATGTACCACCATGCCCAGCTCCTTCCTTCCTTTCTTTAAAATATGATTCTTAAAGATCAGCTAAGTTTAGACGTAAAACTTAAGTTGGATATTTCCAATAACTTAGACAAAGTAATAGTTAAATAATTTCAGTTAATGATTAAAGTTTGGTTATTTCTCTGATTTAGACTTCTAAACAACATGGATTAAGGTTTTTGCCACTTTGCTAAACATCTTTTAAAAGAATCTGTTGAGCTGGGTGTGGTGGCACATGCCTGTAATCCTAGTGGTTCAGGAGGCTAAGGCAAGAGGACTCTGAGTTCAAAGCCAGTGAGGTCCCAAGCAACTCAGTAAGACTCTTTTGCTAAATAAAATACAAAATAGGGCTGGAGATGTGGCTCAGTGGTTGAGTGCCCCTGAGTTCAATCCCTGGTAAACCCCCCCCCCCCAAATAATCTGTTGAAATCTGAAAATTTTCAATTAATTAACTGAAGTAATTGGTTTGCTTATAATTGTTGTTTTCACTGAGATTCATTGAAATTTGGACAGCATTTCCATAAATACCCTAATAGTTTCTATTTTGTGGAATGTAGGAGTATACTAATAAGTAGACTTCTTTTTAAACTAATAAAGAAGAATAGTTGAAAACTTTGGACAGCATTCACCCAAGAAATGGCAGAAGGGTTTTCCTTCGCCTGAGAATGCAGACCCTTCCCTCTGGGCAGACTTTGGTGACCAGGTCACTGCGGCTGGTGTAATATCCAGTTGTCACTAGTTTTTCTCTGTAGATAGTACCTGAGTCTCTAGTGATGGCTGGGATACTTCAAAAAAGAGACCTAGGGAACATCATGATGGAAAGTAACTACTTCATGCAGCCAGAGACAGCCTAGGCAGTGTTAACCATCAGTAAACAGGGTGACAGTTCACCCTCCTATCTAGTTTCCTTTTATCCTTGAAAACTCAGGTTAAATGTTATCACCCATAGCAATCTCTTGTCAGTCAGCAGTCATTGTTCCCTTTTTTTTTTTTTTTTTTTTTGGCACTTTCCCTATTACTCTGAATATCCATTCATTCCAGCATTTAAGACATTTCTCTGAGCTTTCTTTGAGCTGGGTGCACTGGGGCATGCTTGTAATCACAGCAATTCTGGAGGCTAAGGCAGGAGCATCACTAGTTCAAAGTCAGCCTCATGAGTTCGAAGCCAGCCTCAGCAACTTAGTAAGGCCCTAAGCTACTCAGTGAGACCTTATCTCAAAACTTAAAAAAAAAAAAAAAAAAAAAAATCACAAAGGGCTGGGGATGTGGCTTAGTGATTGAGTGCCCCTGGGTTCAATCCCCAGTACCAAAACAAAAACAAAAAAAGACATCTCCTTGGAATTATTTGTGTATATGTCCATCTCCCTCACCAAACCATAAACACCTCAGAACAATGACTTCTCATCTGTGGGCCTGAGAAGTGTCCCATAGTTATAATGAGAAACAGCCACGTGTCTAACACACTTTAATGGGCATGAAAAGAACACGCAAAATCACACTGCTGCCTGACTACATGTGGCATGTCTTCTAGTACAACCTTTCTCGCTCTTCTGTTGTCTCCTAAAATCAGCAATACAGATACTTATAATTTTCTGAGCCTGCCATATTATTTCATGCTCTTCTCTGCCTTTAAATTTTTAAATTTCTACACCACCCACTTTGGAGTGGGAAGGGCTGGCAAACATGGTTTTTAGTCTCAGTTCATATATCCTCTTCTTTAAGAAAATTATGACATCAGTCTCTGTTCTCCTCTCTTCCCAAAATGAAACTGGATGTTCCTTCATAATGCTCCCACTATATCCTTTCTTGTAACTGACTGGTCAGTTTAATCTGTACTCTCCATTCCTTCTAGGAAAAAATAAAAAGAAAGAAATCACTAAGATCCACATCAAATTGAATGTTTTTCAACAGTAGATGCACCAGCATGTCCACACTAAGCTAAATGGATGCTTGCTGACATCCATTGTGTTTGTTCTTTAACTTATGTATGCCCCGTTACTTGTTAGTGTAGTAAGGAATTTAATTAGATGTAACTTAAATGAATAATATGTGAGTGGAAAAAGAGTTGTGTTTTCTATAAAAGCAGATGATTTATAAAGATAAGCTTCTCAAAATTGTACTGTTGGATTAGTCATAGGCATGACAACAAAGGTGGGGTAAGGGAAAGTAGTGATCTTGAAGGAATCAAGATAGTTGTTTTTTCTCAGATTGTTCCTAAGTGCCCTTAATTTCTAACTCTTTAAAACCCCCAACTGGAAATTATTAAAGCTATCTAATGAAAGTGAGTTGTGGAACTCCCATCAGTGGACCCATAACAAGATAGAAGCTATATCAAAATATTAGTAAAGTGTATGTGTAAATCAAAATAAAATGTCTAAGGCATGCATTTATCATTTTTACCTGTGCCAGTTATGTATTATGTTGAAATGATGAGGTTAAAAGGGAGTCTGTTTCCTTCAAATAGATTGTGAGTTTCTTGAAGACGGAGAGCATGTCTTGTTCTTCTTGGTATATAATGCTTGTGTTGAGTGGATTCTAGAGGACTTTCACTATGTGCTTCCTTACCCAGTAGAATGCTCCACGTTTTGTACAGAGTTTCAACATTTAGGTCTTTTTTAGGCATTTAAGCATTACAGTCACTAGGGGGCAATGTAGTTGCATTCCTTTGTAATGACCATCTAGGGGAGGTGCCTCCTTGCTAGATCCACTAAAATGGGATGAGATCTTCTAAAAGTTTAGGAATCTATGACATAGATATCTCACCAACAGTAGCATTCTTTATGTATGTTTCCCCTGTTTAGTTGGACAAGTTGACCAATTCCAACTCCTCTGAACAATAAAAGGATCAACTGGTAAGCACCACCTTATTAAGATATTCAAGCCCAACCAGTTTCTGGAAAGAAGAAAAGAAAATAGGGAGAAAACCCAGCCCTCATGTGAATGTTGTGAGTAATATCAAGGATTATACATTGGTACAATGTAGTCCATGGTGTTTTACAGGGGAGTCTTGGAGGAAACATTAGTGAGGAAGCTATGGAGAATGTGTCCATTTGAATGAACAAACCTCAATCCTTCCTCCCTTTCCCTGAATGAGTCTTCTCCATTTCCCATGTGCCAGAGTCATAGATTTCCTAAATTAGGCTTCTCTAGTTGCTCATATCTCTTCAGCAGGAAAGCTTTCTCATAGGGCCAAGAGGATAGTGAGATGAAAAAGAATTCAAGAATTCAGTTGCATTTAGGAAGAAAGACCCCAGGAAAGTCAGATTTTTTAAAATAATTTATTTATTTATTTTTACTTTTTAGTAAGTTGCCATGCTGATTTATGACTAATCTGTGACATTAAAGGATCAGAAACAACCCAGCTCAAATTCGAATACAAGAGGACTAAGTCCTCCAATTTCAAACATCTTTGGAATAGTTAAAAAAAAAAAAAAAAAAAAAAAACCCTCTTCCAAAGTACTATTTGAAAACTAACTAAATTGAAAACAAGATAAACACTCTGGTTTACAGTTGCCATGGGGTCTTAAAATAGTTGACCTAGAGGATGAGTTATTCAGTGGTCATAACATTTGGGGAGTTGCTGACCTGGGTTTGAGTCCCAGCTCTGCCCCTACTAATGATCTAGTCAGATTATCTCCCTTCTCAGAGCACCAGTTTTACATTGTTAATATGCAAGATACAGGGATAGGGAAATTGCATAAAGGATCTAAAAATCTCTCCCAAGTCTGTTATTTTGTATTTCATTTCCAATATGTAGCCCTTAAGGATTTACCCTTAACTTCTTTCTGTTTCAAGAACACAGCTCTTTAAAAAAAGAAATGCAATATGAAAAAAAAAAAAACCACAATAATCATTCAAATTGCATGGTTCACACTTTTAAACTTAAGATAAATTCAAAATGTTCTATTTTGTGTGCAGCACAGAAACTCACATCCAGCATTGGCCTCCTAGCTGCTCACATTTGAAGGGAGTGGTTGCAATTTACTCAAAAATGAGTAAAATAAGTCGACATTTCAATACTACAGATATGCAGGCTGCCTTTTAAGATTTTGACTCATTTGTTTTTCTTTTTCAGCATCCCCCATGGAGAAGGGAAGTCAGTGAATACTCAGATTTTCAGATGTCTGTCTGGAAAAATGGCAGTCTTCAGAAATACAATTGGGTATAAAGGGAAATTTCCATCTTTCACTTCCTTAGAACATAACTTCTCTGGCACTTTCACAGAAAGGTCAGAGTTAGAATGATTGTGGCTCTTGTGTGTCTTCTTGGTTCTTTTGAGGATACTGTCATATGGATCTATTCGTGGCACCATGCAGGGAGATAAGTGTGAAACCAAGTGACTGCTCCCTTGGGGCTGTCTCTTCCTCCCCTCTGCTCCTACCTGACATTTGGGTCTTTTCAGAGTTGCCTCATACTGACCTCTGAAAAAACCCTGGAGCCATGAGACTTCTTACCTTGTGCCTTTTTCTCCTTTACAGGGCCCATCCCAGTTGATAGAAGAACTGCCATAGGAAAACGTTTTAGGATGTACTGAAACAAGTCTCTGGGCTAACATTGGTCATTGCCTGGAGCTGGCCTACTTTACTTAACTTTGTGACGTTGGGTAGTGCCTCTGCTGGTCAGTCCTTAACTGTGAGGATATTATCATGAGCTCAAAAGGAGTAAATGCGTGTAAAATCCTTAGCATGATGCCTGGTGCATAGTGCACAGGTAATTCTTGAGCCTCGAGATTTTCTTATCATCTTGCTAGGTGAGGCTGGTGTACAAAGTCTGCACTGTGGGGCTGACTGCCTGGGTTTGAATTCTCTCTCTTGGAATATAATCTTGGCAAAATCTGAACGCCTCAATTGACTCATTTGCACAATGAAGAGAAAGAGTTGCTGCCTAGGGCAGGGCCAAGATGGTGAGGGGGCGGGAGGTGGGGGGACGTGAGGATTAAGGCAATGCTCAGTGGAGTGCGGAGTAAGAATCCCTCAATGTTTAACGTCTTTTTAAGTGATGTATATGAAGACAAGCTGCACCTCAGGGCCCTTTGAGGACCGTGCCGGCAGGTCTCCCTGAGACTTCAAGCATCCCTGCCCTTACCCGAGTAAGTTCTTGGGTCCAAAAGGCCTTGAGGGAGCAGGAGGTGAAGGACGCCCCGGGACCCTCTAGTTGTGCTAGGGGCGAGAACGAACTTGATCCGAGGTTGCGCGCGGGGCGTGCCTGTCTGCTGCCAGGATTGCAACAGCTCGCCTCGGACCTGGGCTGGCAGAGCGCGCGCCCGAGAGTAGGGGGCCGGGCCCAGGACCCCGCCCAAGCGGCTAGCCGGGTCCCCGGGGCTGGGCGCTGCTGGCGGAGCCGACGGGGCGGAGAGGAGCGCGGCGGGAGGAGGAGTAGGAGAAGGGGGCTGGTCAAGGGAAGTGCGACGTGTCTGCGGAGCCTTTTTATACCTCCTTCCCGGGAGTTGGGCAGCAGCCGCCGCCACCACCGCCGCCATCCGCGCAACCTTCGGTCTCTGGTCCCAGAACCCGGGCTCCGCCACAACCAGCCAGAATGTCAGGGGTCAAGAAACAGAAGACGGTAGGCTTCAAGTCTCCTGCCTCCCCGCCCCCTCCTACCGTGCTGCGCTCACCCTCCCGGGGCACTGGAGTCCCACCCTCCCCGGGAAGAGGCAGCCGCCACGGCTCGGAGGCTCGGGTGCCGGGAAGTGGAGGAGGAAGAGAAGGGCGCGGAGGAGGAAAAGCAGGAGGGCAAGGCCGGGGTCCGGGATTCCCGGGTAGTCTTCGTCAGGCAGCCCCTTCCTCGCTGCGCCTCTAAGAACTGCGCTTGTTGGAGATTGCGCCCGAGAGAGAACTCTCGAGTTTGCAGAGTGGGTCCGGACCTAGACAGGACCAAAGATAGGAAATTCCCTTTCTTTCCTCTACAGCGTTCACAGAACCGCCTTTTCGCCTTTTCTTCGATGGGACCTCTGCGCAAGCAGAGTGGGTGGTGGGCTGAGCTGACTCCGGTTCTGCCAGATCTGATCGCTGAGCACACGTCAGCGACAGTCACTGGGGTTTTAACCATGGAATCTTCTTGGAGTGAACTTTAATGACAGACTTTCATAGAAAAAACTACAATTATCTAGTCTAACTGGAGGAAATTGCATTTATATACTGGCAGAACTTAACCCTCTAGCATGATTAGGTTCCCTGTTGAGAATGAATGACATCTCGAGTTTAGTATTGAGGGGAGGGAGCTCCTCGGTTTGGTGGAGCAAGGTGAGGGGACCATTTCCAGAGGGTGCAGTTTTCTCCAGAATCAGTCAGAGCCGTTCCTTTTCATTGCGAAATATGAAGGCTTATTAAAGAGAAAAATTCCCTTTCCATATGGTAACACAGGCTCCTAACAAATTTTGCATCCTTAAAAATGGCAGTTTTGTCAGTTATACCCCAATAAAGGTAGGGAAAATGGCAGCAGCAATCATAGACTCTAAGAGTTGGAAGAACAGCATTTGGGTCACCCTAGATGTGGTCTACAAGCCTTGATTAAAATCCTGCCCAGCCGTCTGGCTGTGGACATTCATCTTTAACCACAGCACTACAAGCCTCAGATGATTGTGGTGAGCACTAAAGAGGTAGTCCTCTCTCAAAGAGTTAGATGTGTGCTTGGCACATCACAGATGCTTAATAAATGTTTATTATTTTTCCTATATAATGCTGAAATATCTTTGAGGTGTACAGTACTTATGGTGGACCAGCTAAGATGTGAAAAAATTGAGGGGGAGGAAATGGAGGGACCATGCAGGCACTAGCAGTGTGACTTGAGCAGCAAGGAAGAGGGTGGGGACTCTGTGGCCTCAGGGAACCACATAGACCCGAGAGGAAGGTGGCTTTAGTTTGGGATGGGGCAATAGTTGGGGTTCAGCTGCCTCTTGAGTGTTTTTTCATTTTTTTTTATTTAAAGGGGAGAGACTCTCAGTGTTGTAAGTTGCTTGTAAAATAGTAAGTGATGATCACTTGTATTCCTATTCCATATGATTAATTTCTGTAAGATCCTAAGTGGCATCATCTAAATGACAAGCTGCTGTAGCAGTCACTTATAGGGTTTTATTCTCACCTCCCTGCTTGCATCAAGAATGTCTTCCAATTTTAATGTGGGGCTTCATCAAGCACTACAGAAAGGGATGAGTGTTCTCTTCATGCCTCCAGTCAGCAAGAACTTGTGGAAGTTGACAGTCTAGGATAGGAGTTTTACAGATCCATCCTGGGGACTCTACACAGTCACAAGTGAGGAAATTGAGGCACAGTGTTTGGTTTTTGTATTTAACATTTTGAGCCTTCTATTTTTTGTTGGGTCTCTGTGTGGTCTATGTACAATTACACCTGATACACCTAACTGAAACAGGACTTCTGAATTTTTATTTAACCTAAAAATAGTTATAATCCAGTTACCAATCCAAGTTCCCCAAAAAGGGCCAGATGGGTACTATTGGTACTACTTATAGCAAACCCATTGCAAAGACGTATGAAATCTCTCAAACTTTAAATGTTAACTCAGAATGTGTTTTAGCTCGGAGCCACATGTGAGGGCTCTGAACTAATGAATTACTTGAAGTGAGTCTTGTTTAGCTCAGAAGCCAACCTAGGAGTGAGGCTGGACTGATCTTTCAGTGATTTGCAGTCACTCTTACATTGTTTTCTACATTTTCAGTAGAAGAGAGTCAATTCACACAGGAGCCACTGTAGTAACTTCCAATGTTTGGAGACCCTCCTGTGTGCCAGATAATGACTGTTTGAATATCCTTATTGTGAAAACCGAGGTGTAAGACTTATGTTGATAATTAGTACACATGCACCAGAGTAACCCAAAACTGTATTAGCAAATTTTTTTGTCAAAACAAAACATCTTTCCTATATTTTTCTTTTTTGTCTACTCTCTGAATGACTATAGCCTTTCAGTTCAGAGCACTGCAGGAAGAGTAAATAGTTTCAGATTAAATGAAAGAGTGGGGAGGATGATTTCCTCATAAGCTTAAAAAAAAGAAAAAGTTTTCTTTTTATAAAGGAAGGTAATACATTCCTTCTGTGCTAGCTATCTTACCATGGAAACCAAAGAAACAGTGGCCAATCACATCCCTCCTTTCTATTTCTAAGCTTGACTTCCCTCCAACCCTGGCTACCCTCCGAATCCATCCCTTTGCACACACATAGATACCCAGGAGAACTAAAGACAGACTGCCTCCAGAGGCCTGGAAAGAAGGGAAGGCAAAGATCTGGGCCTTTCTTCTCTTCGGCCTTCTCTTTTCATTTGAAAAAGGGAATACTTTTTATTGTGACAAAATGTACTCAGTGTAAAAATTACCACTTTAACCATTTTAAAATGTATAACTGGGCATCATTTCCTGAATAAGCATTTTTTTTTAAAGCCCGCAGATAGTATAATGATGTCCTAGAAAAACCCAACCAAAAAACATCAATTGAAATACTGTTATTTTCAAGAGGATCAAACAAATCAGTTTTAGGAATGAATGAACAGTATTAAAAACCATAGGGCTGCCAGATTTAGTGGTGCATCCCTGTAATTCCAGCTGCTCAGGAGGCTAAAACAGGAGGATCACAAGTTTGAGGCCAGCCTGGACAACATAGTAATACCCTGTCTCAAGATTATATATATAAAATCTTAATATTATATAATGTATATTATGTTATACTTGTATATATGTAAAATATATACACACATGCATATATATTTTTAAAGTATAGTGGTAGAGAACCCCTGGGTTCAATCCCTACTATTGAAAACATAATAATAATAAGGCTCTTTGTAAAGGATTATCTGCATTTTCATTACTTTTAAAATTCTGTATAATGCTGCATTATTTTCCCCCAAATAACTACTTTTAAAATCATTTGAAGACACTACCTAGGGCAAGACATGAGTTCTAACTGAGAAACCGAGACTTCCTAGAGCCGTGTACCCATGCACACTGAAGTTTATCCCATAAAACTGAGTTTCGTCTCCAGGGAAGGAGCAACACCAGCAACAAGGCGCAATTTAAATTCAGGCCTGTCCAACCCTGAAACTCCTGTTCCTTCTCCTTCTATACCTCTGTTTCAGGATGTAACCTCTCTGGCCTATTGTTTCCTCATCTATAAAGTGGGACAACAATGACTTTGATCATGATTATTGCACTATACTGTTGTGGTTTAGCATACCTAGGAAGAAAGCACACATTATAAAAAGAGAGAGAGAGAACGAGGGAAAGAGTATAGGTCATACTGTTCTGAAGGCTCAGTAAATGACAGCCATCAGAATATTTAATAAGGGAAGACAAATGCAGAAATAGAGATGTGACAATTTAAATCCTTGTTGCGAAAGCTTGAATAGAAGACACGGGTTGATAATTAGTATAGGCACACCTAAGTAGCCCAAATACTGTATTAGCACATTTTTGCCAACAACTTTGGTCAAGAAAGGCAGTCTACGTATAAGTGAATGTTTATCTAACTGGCCTCCGCCCTTCCTGTCCCTTCAGTTGTTTTCACATCTACGTCAAAATCAATGTTATCCAATTCATGCTATTATTCCCAATAATAGACCATCTGTTTGGACTTTAGTATACTTAAAGATAAATGTAATTAACATTATGCTTTATGTCTCTTTGAGATAGTTTTGTCTTTGTCACCTTTCTGTTAATACATGTGGCTCTGTGGTTTGCTTAGGGTATAATTAGGCTTAACTCCTTTAGGAAATGAGAATCTGAGAAAGGAGTCAATGATGTCAATCTCGGTAATTTCAAGAGATTACTGTTTATTTCATTAGTGTTTGTGTTGGACAACTCAGAAAGTAAAGATAAATAAACATCAACGTAATGGTGGCTTAATTGGCCTTTTAGCCCCTGGAATATCTGTTCATATGACTGCCAGCACGGCATATATGCCCAGCATTTGCCAAAGAGTCTGGCATAAAGTAGCTGCTCAATAAATACTTGTTGAATAAATGGCTACAGAATTCTTAGAGTAAGAATTTGTTCTCAGGATCTATGTTTTTATTACACTTCTCACTCTCCCCTTTTATTGGTCTGTTCTGTGCTTGGTTATTTTTTAATGTTTGTCATTACTGATGAAAAATTACTTGCAGGTATTCTTTGAGATTTAGGATGAATGGCCTTTTTTCCAGGGAAGATGAGTTACTTTTGTAGTTCTGCCACATGCCTGGCAGCACTCCTACTCTGGGACCACTTAAATTTAACACTTTTTACCCAGTTGATGTGAATCTGGGTTACAATTTTGCACATAGGACTAAGTTTGTGGATACAACTCCTCAGGGAGCCCCTTCCCACACCCTCACAGATGATTTATATGCCAAAGCAGCTATCCTTGGGGAGAGGGGTTTCAGAGTGGTAGGAGGTTTTGTTCTGGTTCACCTCAGTTTCAGGTTTTGGCTCTTAGAAGCCCAGAATAATGTGATGATCTTTTTATTCTCCCCACTTGTATGGGTCCTGGGCTTTAATTTCTGTTCCAACTTTACCAGTGAAGCTGTTGACATCAATTTTAATTGACTCCTATCAACAAATATGCCCTGATAAGGATGAAAGTCTCTCCCTGCTCTCTTTAAGTTCCTGCTTTCCCCAGATTCCAACCTGGCAGTTTCTATTCATCAGCAATTTGCTGTCTTTAATTTGATTATTTTACATTATAACCAGCATTTTTAGTCCCCCCCCCCCCCACCCTGCCAGTGGAAGGAGTAGTCTGATGATCTAAACCATCACTGCTGGAAACATAAACCTCTTCCTCTTTTGAATCCTATGTATCATTACGTTTCATATCTTACCTGTACTTTACCATATCTGTGTCATTCTTATAAAGGAAGTGCTTTAATGAACAAATGAACTTGAGTCAACTAATCAGAAATGTGTAGTTCAATCCCTTTTCCCTTACGAAGTGCTACAGAGGGGTGGGGGTGGGGGCTCCCTGAGAAGTGTGCCCCCCTTATCTTGGTGGTCTCTACCTGTTCCACATCCTTAGAGATGGTCCATATCCTACACCTTGTTTGACTCTCAGTTCAGCTGCTTTCCTATCTGAAAGGCCCCTTCTGTTTCAGTCACTCTTCCTTTCATGCTCTCCTGGGTACCCTGAGGACATCGTGTTGTTCCAACAAACTTCTGAGGCTCTGGGAGAAACTTGATGGGTCTGGTTAAGGGCCTTGATATTTCCTCACTACGCTCAGCAGTGTGGGAACTGGTTCCTGCTTTGAAGTAACCATGCTGGGACATTGAGAAGCCCTGGGGTCTGCCGAAGTCCACCTAGGCCTCATCTCTGAGACCGGAAACACACACAATGCCCTCAGCTTTCAGAGACCCCAAAGTTATTTGGCCTCCACCTGCCCCAAGTCCAGCACTCCCTATTTCAGATTTACCCTGGCCTCTAAACTCCCTTTGTTTCTCTCCTAACAAGATTAAATAAAACTTTCCTGGAAGATTAATTGGTTTATTGCAATGCAAGCCTTGGATTTGTTTTAAATTTGGTCTTCTTTCTCTTTCCTGCTTTTTGGTACTCAAATATTGTTTTCAGTATATAATAAATTGGTGCACAAGATTCAAAAATATTTTAAATCTCTGCAAAAGTACAACTGAATTAGAATTTGAAATATAACTTGTCTCTGATGGCATGTGGTATATAAAATGGCTTCCATCAGTTGGCTGGTGTAACTTTCGTTAAAATCTTATCAGCAAATGTTTCTGCATTTCAAATGTACTCCTGAAGTTGATTTTGCTGTAATTGGTAGTGCAGAAGCATGGCTACAATATAAGCACTTCAAACAATCTAACACCAAATATAAGTTATGGCAATAAAACTAAATATCCTGTGATCTTTTCTAAGACATTTATACAAATATATCAAATGCTGCATCATTAATAATGCTCAGTAATGCTCAGTTCTATGCTAGATTAATATTTGCTTTAAACATCTAATTAACATCCGCTTTGCATATTTTTTATAAAAAAATCATTATTTTGTGCACCAAACATCTATATCCAGTATAATGATATGCAGTTATTATTTTTTCTTTAACTTATACTTACTGAGTACTTTGAAAATCATTTGGAGACTTTCTTTATCAATTTAAATGACCTCCAGTAAAACCTCAGATTTTATTCTTACACACCTCATTCATCTTCATCCTTCCCCAATTATTAGTTTATGGACTATTCATACTTTCCCAATTTCCAACAAAATTGGCAATATAAGGCATTAATTATAATTTTTATCCAATGTTAAAAAATAGAATTAACTTTTCAATCCCCTGAAGGTCTTGAAAATCTTTTCCCTTTTAAACTTCTGTCAAAATCCTCACTTATGTATTTGTTTATTCACTAAGTAAATATTTATTGAATGACCAAACCAGGAACTCTGAACTCTGCTTGTTACATGGACTATAGCTACTGAAGCCTTACATTCTTTACCTAAAGATTTCAGTTCATTCAAACTAACTATTCAAAACACAGCATTTACTTTTTCTAAGTGAAGCACCCCACCCACAACTTTTATATTCTGTAAACCTTCTGCCCAGTAAGTCTTGCAGTGGACTCGAGCCAAAAGCAACAACAACTCCAACTGACTTTTCTTACATCTTTATATCCTTTTTCTACTAAGTTAGCTGTTTAAAATTATTTACTTTTTATTCAGGCTGTCCCTGCTCAAAAATATGTGTGTGTTTTTAAAGAATCATATTACTTCTGGAAGGAAAATTAAAAGCCCACTTCTTTATGCCCTTTACATTTTAGCTGACACATGTTCAAGAGCTTCTTCAGGGGTTGGGGGTGTAGGTCAGTGGTAGAACACCTGCCTAACATACATGAGGCCTGGGTTTGAACCTCAGCACCATGGTTGGGGGAGGTCTGCGGCCATCTTCTCTACTGATTGATTGGTGATGTGTACCAGAACTGGAACTCTTTATCATCAAATTATACATCCAGCACTTCTCTATCACATGCCCTTTGAAAATGGCTCTACCATTTCCTACAGCTTTGTTTCTTACTTACCAAGAAATATTTTCTATATAAATATTAAAGACAAAACACTCCCTCTCAGGTGGTTTATCAGTGAATGAGTCACATTATACCCTGACTCAGACTTTGTTCTGACATTCTGGAGATAGAATTACAGACCAAAGAGCAGCATTTGAAAGATGTAAGTTTACAACTTTAAAATATTTTGCATTGGCTGACCTTTTTCTCTTTAGACAGTTCAACCCACTTTCCCCTCATGCGCTCCCCTTAAGCCTTCTCAAACTATTGAATCGTCTTAGTAGAAAAAGAGATGCCAATGATTATATAATGGGCAATGCAGATAAAACCATTTTAGGCCCACGCTGGACCAAGTTCAAGTACACACTAAAACCTCAATTCAGTTTTATCTTAAATCCATCCATTTTCATTGTTTCCCGTTCATGAAGAACCAAGAATCCATTACAGTAACCATGTGGTCTTGCCAGGTAAATCTCTGTAATTTGCTAACTCTCAGTAGAGGATCTTTTCCTCAATTATATGAATATATGAACTATATGAGTCACTGTTATAACAAGGTTTCGAGTAGTTGCTATTTTTTAGAAAAAATTTGCATGGTCCCTCAGGTTTTTGTTTGTTTTTTGGTGATTGCCAGATTGATTCCAGAGGCACTTTACCATGGAGTTACATCCCCAGTCCTTTTTTATTTTTTATTTTGAGACAAGTCTAAGTTGTGGATGGTCTTGTTAAAGTGCTGAGGCTGCTTCCAACTTGTAATCCCCCTGCCCCAGCTTGCCAAGTCACTGGGATTACGAATCATCCCTGGGGTTTAAATTAATCATGCAGATAAGTAAAGGTTAAATAAAACCTCAATTTTAAAATTCCAACTGAGGAATTTGCATTTTTACCTATAGTTTCAGTGCTTTTTTTTTTCTTTTTTTGCAGTGCGGAGTTTAAACCCTGGGCCTTGTGCTTAACAGGCAAGCACTCTATGAACTGAGCTATATCCTCAGCCCTAGAGTTTCAGCTTTTAGAGCATGTTTTGTTAGAAAAGTCCCACTCTGTTGTGATCTGTCTATTGCCTGCATTTATTGAGCACCTATGCATCTAGCACCAGGCAAGGGGCATCCTGTGCATAATTCATTTGGTTTTCAATCTCATGAAGCAAGTCTGTGAACAAATGATCGAAAGGGAGCTCATTTATGAGATGATCCTTTTGAGAGTTACCCAAAGGAGAAGCTAAAATCTTCCTAGCTTCTCTGTGGTTAAGCAGTTGTTTATTTCATACAGGGAATGAAACATCATGCCACGTAGCAAATACAGCTGGATTAAGTAACTCATAACGTAGTGCTGCTTCATTTGTATAATATTTTGGCAGCTATCTACTGCTAATTTCTCAAGATAATAATAATTTAATTTAGAGACATTCCTTCATACATTTTTAAAAAGAGTAAATGGCATAAATTAGCAAATACACATACCCCCACTATCATCATTTTTTTCTTTATGGTGACATGAGGTAGAAAATAAATTTTATTTGTCCTCAGATTCAGCAACTATGGGTAATGATTTTATTGCTTACCTTAACTGCTATGTCAGTGTTCAATAAAAGTGAACAGGTTTGTTTCCAAGGCTGCTAATACTTGAGGCAAGTTGTAACTATGATTTGTAAATGAAAAAAGGAAACTAGGCCACCAATGAATTTTTTGCAGAATAAAAATTTGACTGACCTGTGTAGTTCAAGATTAAGGATGTTGGCAACCAGATACTGCCTCCCTTTCATTGGAAATCAATGAGGAATGCCTAGAAATTGTGAGATCATAAAAGAGATAAAAGAGATCTTTCACAATGTTTTGGAGAGACATGGGGGGAGTTGTTTTATTCTCTCAAAAGTCAAGGAAGTTCAAGTTTCTCAGCAATCCTGGCTCAGTATCTTAGTGATAGGTACTAGAAAGGTCTGGATTCCCACACCCAGGAGACTATTGTCCATGTTGAAGAGGGCCTCATTGGCTGGGTGTATTATTATTTATTTGAATGAAAACAGTCGTAGTTATTGCACAGAAAGCAAATCACACAACCTGTGTCTTCAAAGTGGGACACAGAGTGCTGTCAAGAGTGCATCGTCTCATTACAGCCATATTCTGTGGATGGCAAAACATGGAAACACCTGGTTTCTCTCATTTTCTTCTCAGTGTTGAGATTTTGATTGAAAAGGCCTTAAAAACATCCATCATCATTAATTCTATTTTTTTTTTTTTTTTTTTTTTTTGGTACCTGGGATTGAACTCAGGGGCACTTCAACAACATTTCAGTCAATGGCAGACTGCATATGCAGTCATGGTCTCATAAGATTATGAAGGAGCTGAAAATTATTTTTAACATCATTAATTCTTAGCAATGTAGGAAACTCCCTTGTGATTCAGGAAGGCACCTGTGTATCTAACTGGGTCCTCCAATAGGGCAAGGGAATGAGCTTTTACCCAGGGACTTTCCATGCAGTATCCCATCTCATTCATCTGACAACCTGTGGAGTAGTTAGTGTACATGCCCCTGTTTACCTTAGTTAGGATGCACAATGAGTCCCCCACCCAGTTTATGGAACAGATGTAATGGATACTGTGACCGTGAGAATGAAGAAGAATATTTTGGTTATGTAAACATACATTTTAATTTTGTCTTTGCTGATGCAGATTCATGCAGTGAAGAAATTAAAAAGATGCTGTGATTGCTTTGAAAGTGATTTTCCTTGAGGCTTCTTTGAAATGTTGTAAAACTTTTTAGAAGATGTAGATTTTAGCAAATGCTACTAAAAGGCAATAAATGTTAGTTTGGATGAGGCTCTGTGGCCAGTTTTAGGAATAGGAGTCCCTTGGAATCAAACCCAGTGTTTCACCTTAGTAATACAAGGCTTCAGTGTTCTAGTGGCTGAGCGCATGTACTCAAGAATAAGTGTCCTTAGAAATAATTGCAGAGACTTACATGTAACTCTAGACCTTGCCTTGTTCATTATGGGAGTGCTGCACAGTCAGGCATTCATGAGTTACAAGTTCCCAAAATCCCATACGCAATGGGCTTTTTCTCTGGACCTAGTAGAGGTTTCACTGGCATTTCCACAGCTAAGCACAGTATTTCACTCTTTCATGGCTCAAGAAGCCTGTGTCATATATACAACCTCGTTGCCAGTATTAAGAAAATACACAGAGTTGACAAAGAACAGCCCTCAGTGGAACTCCAGCAGGGAGAGTGTGAGAGGGGCCTCTATGACCTGTGTTGAACACTGTAATTGTGTGGTTTTGAGCATCTTCTGAATATAGTCACACATTTCAGGAGATCTGTTTCGATGTGGGTTATAGTGCCATGATGGTAATTGCTACCTCCCTGTATTATAGCAGGGTTCCTCTGGTTGTGCATAATCCTTTATTTCATTATACCCATCTAGGCTTATCCATGCAATTTATTCATTACATAGCAGCTCTCTATAATGAGTAATTGTAAGTATTACAAAATCCTAGATGGGAACACTAAAATAAAGAGATGAAATAAATTCCCAGCAGTCTTCTCGTGAGTCGATATAATAGTAGAGACAACCCAAGTTTGCCAAGTTCAGTGGCCTAGTCCAGCATTTGTCTCAAAATAGAAAGAAACTCAGAGATCGCCAAATGGCATGGGAATGAAGGGTTTCTTATCATGATTGCACCAAGTTAATTGTGTGCTGTGAAATATGGCAAGGCCTCGTTTTCATGGAGAGACCTAGTGCTATAAATGCTACAATGTATGAGTTAAATGATTCAGCTAATTATACATATTTTATATGTTTCTAACAAACTAACAAATGATCCTTGAAATAGAGAAAGTTGTATGTTCAGGTTTTTCTACCCTTTTATGTGTGTATGTTTATTTTCACTAGGACACTAGGAACTCAATCATTTCTTTGCTGCTAATTCATTCTGGTTCACATCCTTATTTCCCTGAAATAGAAAAATTCTAAAGCCATGTCATGCTTGTCTTTGTGGGTAGTTGTGAATAAACCTGAGGACACGGATATTCAAGTCAGAGGCTTGAGGGAAGGAAAGAATGCCAGAGATAAGGAAATGTCTGGGGAGAACTTGATCCCATAGATCAGGAGCTAGCAAATTAAGTCCTGTGGGTCAGATTCAGTTTCCTGCTTGTTTTGATAAGCCTGTAAGCTAAGAATGGTTTTTATCTTTTTAGATGGGGTTGTGGGGTTCAAAGAAAGAATTATCTTCATGACTTGTTAAAAGTATAAGAAATTCAAATTTCATTGTCTGTAAGTAAAGCTTATTGGAACACACGATGTTCATTTTATACAATGTTTATTGGGCACTCTCACAACAAGGATATGTATTTGTGACAGAGATTATGAGGCCTGTCCAGTTAAAAATATATTGTCTGACCCTTTAAGAATAGTTTGTCACCTCCTGCTGTAGATAATGTCAGTTCTGATGCTGAGGCTTATGTCCTGTCAGTAAGTCACCGGATGTGCCTGAATTCAGAAACCTACGTACCTGACTGTATCTCACAAGCCCTGTTGAATTGTTTGCTGCATTGCTGCTGTTTTGTTTAACACACACATGCACACACACACACACACACACACACACACACACAGTATTTTAAAAATATTCTTATGGAATTCATGATGTGTCTACTATAATGATATTATTGAGGTTATGAGGATGCTGTTCCTTAATTACAACACTTTCTTATATAAAGATCCTGGGATTCTCTTCATGAAGTATTCTCTTTATAAAGATCCATGGGAGATATTTCTCTAGTCTCAGTACCAGAAGGTTTGTTTGGTTTTGTTTTCTTATCTTTTTTTAGCTTTTTCCCCCTCATAGAATCCTTTGGAAACTGTGAATTCAGTGATTGTCCAGGTTTTGCCCTTGAAAATGCCTGCTCAGAAGTGAATTTGTGACCTACTTTCATTTTTTTTTCTTGTATCATCTATATGCTTAGTACCATTTCATTTTATGCCCCAGGCTGATTTTTCTTTTTCTCACCAGCTTTTGATTCTTGAGTGTTTACTATGAAATATGTATCTTGTAAGTCACTCTACATTTTTAAGGAACCATGAAGAACATTAAAAATATGTAAAATTAATAAAAAGGACATTTGAATGTTCTAGAACTTCAGAGAGCTCTCCATCACTGTAATTCCTCAAAAAGCACCTTGCCTTCTCTTTTTGCTTTGGGACTGTCCAGGGCTCCATGACTGCAGGGTCCAGCACCAGTCCATGAAGTAAGTAATGAGAGCTTTCTAGCCTAATGTTCTGCCTTCCTGGAGGCCTATAAGTAAACCCTTTTAAGATGGATAAAGACATAGATCAGATGTTCTTTATCTAAGGTACACAGAATTCAGGAGGGTGGTAAACTTGGATGGGAATACTTTTTATACCTATAACCGAAATCTAACTCTTCCTTCAATTATGATCACCGGCAACAACCCATAGTAATATTAACAGTACTTACAACTAAGCCAACAATAGAAACCACAGAAATTTCCATTTCACTTTACTTTAAATATACACTGCAAGTATTGCAACATATCCATGTTCTTTATTGCTATAGAGT
This sequence comes from Sciurus vulgaris, assembly GCF_902686455.1. Lineage (NCBI taxonomy): Eukaryota > Metazoa > Chordata > Mammalia > Rodentia > Sciuridae > Sciurus > Sciurus vulgaris. The sequence goes on from NC_136464.1 coordinate 83,188,432, forward strand.
TAAGATAGTCATAAAGTAGGAGCAGTGGCACACTCTTGTAATCTCAGCCACCCAGGAAACTGAAGCAGGAGATTTGTAAGTTCAAGGCCAGCTATGGCAACTTAGATATCTCCCTGTCTTGAGATAAAAAATAAAAAGGGCTAGGAACATAACTCAGTGGTAGAGTGCCGCTGGGTTCCATCCCTAATACTGAAAATCATCATCATCATCATCATCATCATCATCATCATCATCATCATCATCATTGCTGTTTCTCTAGATAGCTAGATCTTATTTGGTATTGATAAAGGAGCATATATTTTGATAACTGCAAATTTTTTGCAATGTTTTGTGTCTTATGCCTTTAAAAACATTTTTCTGAGGAGGAGGGATCCATAGGCTACCAAAGGGGTTCTTGACTCAAAAAAGGATGAGAAAACCCCTGCAAGACATACCCACACATGAACAAACACACACACTCTTTGTTCATAGGTTTCAGGGGGTTTGTAGACTCCTCCTTACAAGGCCCATGTCTAGCTGTATTGCTAAAGTTCAAGACAGCGAGCTATATGGAAGAGGGTTTTTATTTTGTTTTGATATCCTTAAGGTCCCATTCAGATGAATCACTTGTAGGAATCGATTGCACTGTCCTCTTCATCACAGCATTGCCCTGGTCTGTTATCATTTAGTATTATCTTTCTTCCATAAGAAGAGGACTGTTGTAGTACCTCTCCTAGTATTCTGTGCCCTGAATAGTTATGTCATTGTTTTTACAACACAGAGTTATTATTCATAGTTATTTTTTATATATAGTGAAGACACAATTCAACTGAGAACATAATTTCTGCTAATATGTATATGTTGTCAGACTCATAGGTTAGGATTTGCTTATACCTGTAGTGGCTTTATGCTGTCCTGTGGTCTGTTCATTACACTGCTATCTGAATGTTTCCCTTAATTTTCTGAGATCTGGGTGGGACCTTGGAAATTTTATAGTGTCATGTTTCTCAATCCTTCTAAACTTCACAAAATATTGATACCTGGACTTCACTCCCAGAGCATCTGATTGAATTGGTGTGTTTTGGGGCATTATAATGTTAAAAACATTATAATTATAATGTTAAAAACATTATAATTATTAATGTTTTTAAAAAAGACTTTAAAAAAGACTTTTCAGATTTTTTTTCCCCAAAAAAGTTAAGTCATTTACTGGCTAATGTATACTTGTGTTCACCGTACTCCTCAAGGAATATTTAAAATTAAATATCCCAACTGAAACACTAAAAGCTTGTTTTTCTTGTCCTGTTTTACCATCACCTGATAAGCAAATAAGTTTCTGGAAAAATGTGGAGACTGTTTTTTCTTAACTGTTCTTTCCCATTTATCTCTGTAAATTTGCCCCCATTCTCATCACAATTAAGAGAGTGGTGTAGGTAATTAGCTTGTAATTCTTGATATTATAAATCTCCAGACCTTATTGCCAATTTTTGTTATGATAGGAATAGATCTGAAAGAGTTCCCTCATTACATTTGATAGACTTGAGTATTTAAGACCACATTGGAAAGTGGGCCTGCCTTTCCTTTGTGAGTTAGTGTGAATCTAGCACTTCTGGGGAAAATTTGTAAGTACGTCATGGGAAAAAATGCTGCCCATTTAGGTTTCATACACATCACCTAAATTTACTTAGAGGGCATCAAATTAATTTATAATCTTGCACCCTTTTCCATCCAAGATTTTTTGCTTTGGTTTATCCGATCTTGGGTTTGTGATCAACTTTGTCTACTAGGTTTAGAAATTAATAAAATGTTGCTCTATATAGCACTTATCTTTATAGAGGTATTCATTCTTAGTATAGTAAATAAGTCGAAAGACATTTAACGCAGCTATTTAGGCTTATAAAGATTAGGTGATTCTAGCTTATGGCAATTCTTAAATTGATGACAGGTTTTCTGATGTATAGGGCTTTTTAAAAAATAACAGCTTTCTTTTTTCTTCTGTTATTTTGAAGCGAACTTAATTACAACTATTTTGAAAAAATCATATATGACATTGAAATTTTTATTTATTTCTCATATTAAAATAAATAATAGAAAATGTATTTCAGGATCTTTTGAGATCAAAAATGAGAGACCAAATGGGGTAGATATGAAGGAAAAGAGAATTCTATGCTAAGTCCTCTCACCAGCCCTGTACAGAACCAGCATGGAGAACTAAGTGGAATATCTCCTTGTGGAAGCTCTGGTTGCCTCTCTGGATCATCTTATTTTTCTTAGGCAATACAGTTTCAAAACTTGTACAGCAAAATTCCTCCATTGAGTTACTACTGGAGAACTCTGCACTATTTCATTACATTTGATAGACTTGAGTATTTAAGACCACATTGGAAAGTGGGCCTGCCTATCCTTTGTGAGTTAGTGTGAATCTAGCACTTCTTGGGGAAAATTTTTAAGTACTTCATGGGAAAAAATGCTGCCGGTTTAGGTTTCATAACCATCACCTAAAATTACTCTGCACTATTTCTTTGTAGGGTAACAACATTCACTATATAAGATTAATATTCTATGTGTCCAAATGGATTGTACTTTGAACCACAATGTATCTAAGGCCATAAGTCAGTGACGCCAAAGGATGGGGATTGAAAAAAAAATGTGATCATGGAGGTGAAAAAAATAATTGTTTTAAAGATATGCTTAACCTTGTGAATAAAAATAAACATTGTAATGTGTACTTTAAGGATTGATTTTAAAGTGAGCAGGTTTGATGGAGCAAAGATTTAAGCACTTAAAAAAAACAAAACCAGCGAGTGTCACAGGACTGTAATCCCAGCAACTCAGCAGGTCTCAGCCTTAGGAGAATTGCAAGTTTGAGGCCAGCCTCAGCAATTTATTGAGGCCCTAGGCAACTTAGTGAGATCCTGTCTCAAAATAAAAAAGAAAAAAGGCTGGGGATGTGGCTCAGGGGTTGAGTACCCCTGGGTTCAATCTCTGGTACAAAAAAAAAAAAAAAAAAAAGTAAAAATAAAGAAGAGTGAGGTAGGAAAATATACCAATGTGATAGGATAACCAAACATTTTGTTAATTGAAAAAGGCAGAGTGCAAAACAATATCTATAGTCAGGTAACATTGTGGAGGAAAAGAAAATGATACGTATATTTATAAATGCATATAATATATCTGGAAGAATACATAATAAACCAATAGTATTATTGCCTCTGGCAAAGAGAACTGAGCAAAAGGAGACTTGCTTTTCTTTTTTTGGTACTAAGGATTGAACCCAGGGGTGCTCAACCACTGAGCCATATCCCCAGCTCTTTTTTATATTTTATTTAGAGACAGGGTCTCACACTGAGTTGCTTAGCACCTCACTTTTGCTGAGGCTGGCTTTGAACTTGCCATCCTCCTGCCTCAGCCTCCTGAGCTGCTGGGATTATAGGTGTGCACCATCATGCCCTGGCTTGCTTTTCTCCTTTCTTTTCTCCTTCCTTCCTTCCTTCCTTCCTCTCCCTCCCTTTCTTCTTCTCCCTCCCTTCCCCCCTTCCCCCTTCCTCCTTTTCCTTTCTTTCTTTTTCTTTGCTATCTCTTTTTTAAAGGAGAAAAATTTTATTTTGGCACACAGTTTCAAAGGTTTTAGTCTGTGGTCAGCTTGTTCCACTGCTTTGAGCCTGAGGCACACAGAACATCATGACCAAAGGGTGTGACAGAGGAAATCTGCTCTGCTCACTGAAGCAGGGAAGCTGACAGAGAGAGCACTGAGATTTACTTTTCAAAAACAGAAAAGTAAAAATGTACAGATAATATAACCAGACAAGAACTGTGAAGGGTCTGAGATTTTTACCCTACTTGTGATCTACTAAGTTAGTTTGTGGTAGTTTCATGGATGCTGACAGAAAACACCAGACTTCTTGGTCAAAGACTTTCTTACTCATGGCATAACAAGCAGAATGAGCACTAGCATGCATGTCAGTTTCCCTTGCCCCCAACTCCCATGGGAGTGACTGATACATCTGGAAAGATGCCTGCATTAATGGTGTGCTGCATTACAGAATAACCTAAGCCATAGGGAATAACCTATTTAACCCTAAGCATGGAGATCCGAATCTGAATCTGAAAGGTCAGTAAGGCCCTATGTTCTGGCTTCCATGTTGTTCACTATATGAACATCCTTGAAAAGATAACCTGGAATAAATGGCAGTTACCCCACTCACAAGATGCTCAGAGACACAGATACTGATGGAGAGACACAGATGTGTACATACAAAGTTTAAAGGCTAAAAGTAATTTCTTGATGCTTTAAGACTTTTAGCTAGGTTGTATGTAGAGTGTATTCATTGGTTATTGGTTAGATTATTAGGTCTTGGTTGGTGTCACCTAACTTAGCACAGATCGAAGGTCACTATGGTTACAAACTCCAATCTTGTATCTGGTCCACTATCTGCAAGATCAAGCTATTGGTCAAGAGGCAAGATCTCAACTGAGAAAACAAATGAATCAGCACACCTCACTCTCCCTTACTATTACAAAAAACTGTAGTTCTTAGCAATGTCACCTTGGGCACTTTCATTCCTAAACAGGGATTTTTAAATAGTCTTCAATTTGAGATCCAACACCATCATTTTCTTTAGAGTTAGAGCGAAACTTTCTTTGGTCTCATTCTAGTTCTGTTTCAAACTGAAATGAATTTTGAGTAAGTATGAATTGAAAATTGTGGGGAGGGGTGGAATTCTTTCTTGGCTTTGTCACCTGCGTAATGAAGTGCTGCAAGAACAAGCTTTCATTCATCAATGTAATACACTGGATTTCTGTTTTACAGTTCAGGGTGGGCCAGAAGGAGCCATAGTAGGTCTGTGATGGGATGAATTAGCATCTTGTTAGAGAGGTGTTGAACCCCTCCTAAGTCACCTTGAATGGCCTGTTTTTGCAGCAGAAATGACCCATATTTTAAAAGTTCAAGTATAATATACATTAGGAAAAATATATAAATCTTAAGTGTGTTGCTCAATGGATTTTCATGAAGTGAACATGCTTGTGTAACCAGCACCCGGATTAGGAAACAGACATTTCCTGAATCCCAGAAACCTCTTCCAGTCATTACCTTCCTCTCCTAGGTAATGATCTCAATTCATTTTGCCTGTTTTTGGACCCTTATAAATGGAATTCTACATTATATACCCTCTGTGCATGGCTTCTTTTGCCCTAATTTATATTTGTGTTATCCATATTATTGGTGGGTTATTACAATTTGTTCATCCTCATTGTTATATAGAAGTGGTTCTTAATGGGGTGACACTGGCATCATTCACTGACATTTTTCTAGTTGTCACAAGTCAGGACAACTAGAAAAGTCAGGTGGGGGAGAGGTTGCTGCTAACCATCCTACAATGCCCAGGATAGTGCCTCATGACCAAGAATGATCAGGCCACAAATGAGAAAGCTTGCTGTGTAGTATTCCATCACAGGAATATACCAGGACTTATTTACCTATGTATTCTTACAGCCTCAACACTAGAATTCATAAGCATTACACAGCTTGACCCTGGCTTTGAAATTCTTGAAACCACCCTTCTTAAAACCAGTCTTATCAGAATAAAGAGACTAACAAACAGGAAGAATCTTTATTTGTAGCATAACTGTTAGAGTGAAAATGACTTAACATGTCCAGCCTTGGTCAGAGACAAAATTGTATATTTTGGAACTTCTGTATGAATTTGAAGAGAATCTAAATAAGGGAATAAAATGGGCTAGCTCAAGGTTTTCAACAAAGAATGAAAGGACTTTTCTTGGAGAACAGCTTTATGGCGGCATAATTCAATGTTGTAAAATCTGCCCATTTTAACTATACAATTCAAAGATTCCTACTAAATTCACAGAGTTGAGTGGTGATCACCACAGTCTAATTTTAGAATGTTTCCATCACATCAAAAAGATTCCTGGTGTTCATTGCAGTCATTTCTATTCCTACCCCAAGTCCCCATCAGTCTATTTTCTGTCTCCAGATCTTTTCCTTTTCTGCATATTTCTTATAAGTGGACTAACACAACATGTGTTCTTTTGTGACTAGCTGTTTTACTTAGTGTAATATTTCAAGGTTCAGTCATGTTGTAGCAGCCCCTGTACTTCAGTTCTTATGGCTGAATAGGATTCCATCATGGGCAAACCAAACAAATTCTTTTGTGCATGCACAGGATAATGGTATTTGGGTTGTTTCCAGTTTGGGGCTTTCATGAGGAAAGTACATGAAGGACTTTTGAGCACAGGTAAGAAAATGGCTAACACAAGCAGGCTCTTGAAGAAGGGATGTGATTCTGGGATAATGATCTATATCATTTTCAATGTTTCCCAAAATTACTTGGCCAGTGCCCTCTTCCCTGCCATCCCTACCATTTAAAACATACTAATATCTCAAAGGACAATGTGAAGAAAGCAGTTGATATAGTGTTGATCCCACCCAATTTTTTCTTTTTCTTTTCTTAAAATATTTTTTTTATTTTTACAGACACATTTTGATTCATGGTACACAAATGGGGTACAACTTTTCATTTCTATGGTTGTACACAATGTATATTCATGTCATTCATGTAATCATACATATATGTTGGGTAATACTGTCTGTTTCATTCTACTGTTTTTCCATCCCCAACCCCTCCCACCCTTTTTCCTCTACACCTTCCAAAGTTCCTTCATTCTTCTCTTCCCCCTGCCACCCCCTCATTATATATTTTCATGCACTTATCAGAGAAAACATTTGGCCTGTGGTTTTGGGGGCTTGGCTTATTTCACTTAGCATGATATTTTCCAACTTCATCCATTTACCAGCAAATGCCATAATTTTATTGTTCTCTATGGCTGAGTAATATTCCATTGTGTGTATATACCATAGTTTTTTTATCCATTTGTCAATTGAGGGGCATCTCCGTTGGTTCCACAATGTAGCTATTGTGAATTGAGCTGCTATGAACATTGATGTGGCTGCATCACTGTAGTATGCTGATTTTAAGTTCTTTGGGTATAAACCGAGGAGTGGGATAGCTGGGTCAAATAGTGGGTCTATTCCATGCTTTCTGAGGAATTTCCATACTGCTTTCCAGAGTGGCTGCACCAATTTGCAACTCCACCAACAATGTATGAGTGTGCCTTTTCCCCCACATCCACGCCAACACTTATTATTGCTTGTATTCTTGATAATAGCCATTCTAATTGGAGTTAGATGAAATCTTAGGGTGGTTTTAATTTGCATTTCTCTAATTACCAGGGATGCTCAGCACTTTTTCATATATTTGTTGATCACCTGTATATCTTCTTCTGTGAAGAGTCTGCCCATTTCCTTAGCCCATTTATTGATTGGGTTCTTTGTATTTTGGGTGTAAAGTTTTTTAAGTTCTTTATAAACTTTGGAGATGAGTGCTCTGGTTGAAGTGTGTGTGGAAAAGATTTTCTCCCACTCTGTAGGCTCTCTTTTCACATTGTTGATTGTTTCCTGTGCTGAGAAAAAAAACTTTTTAGTTTGAATCTATCCCATTTATTGATTCTTGCTTTTATTTCTTGTGCTATGGGGGTCTTGTTGAGGAAGTCTGGTCCTAAGCCAACGTGATGGAGATTCAGGCCTACTTTTTCTTCTATTTGGTGAAGGGTCTCAGGTCTAATTCCTAGATCCTTGATCCATTTTGAGTTGAGTTTTGCACAGGGTGAGAGATAGGGGTTTAATTTCATTTTACTGCATATGGATTTCCAGTTTTCCCAGTACCATTTGTTGAAGAGGCTATCTTTTCTCCATTGTAAGTTTTTGGCACCCTTGTCTAATATGATGTTACTGTACTTATGTGGGTATGTCCCCATGTCTTCTATCCTGTACCATTTGTCTACCTGTTTATTTTGGTGCCAATACAATGCTGTTTTTGTTACTATTGCTCTATAGTAGAGTCTAAGGTCTGGTATTGTGATACCTCCTGTATCACTCTTCCTGCCCAGGATTGCTTTGGCTATTCTGGATCTTTTGTTCTTCCAGATGAATTTCATGATTGCTTTTTCTGTTTCTATGAGAAATGTCATAGGGATTTTAATTGGAATTGCATGAAATCTGTATAGCACCTTTGGAAGTATGGCCATTTTGATAATAATAATTCTGCCTATCTAAGAACATGGGAGATCTTTCTATCTTCGGTCTTCCTTAATTTCTTTCTTCAATGTTTTGCAGTTTTCGTTGTAGAGATCTTTTACCTCTTTGGTTAGATTGATTCCCAAATATTTTATTTTTTTTTTGAGGCTATTGCAAATGGAGTTGTTTTCCTCATTTCCCTTTCAGATGTTTCATCGCTTATGTATAAAAATGCTTTAGATTTATGCATGTTGATTTTTTAAAATTTATTTTTATTGTAAACAAATGGGATACATGTTGTTTCAGTTTGTACATGGAGTAACAGCATACCATTTGCATATTCATATATTTACATAGAGTAATGATGTTTGATTCATTCCGTTATTTTTCTCCTTCCCCCCAACCCTCCCACCTCTCTTTTCCCTCTATACAGTCCCTCCTTCCTCCATTCTTGTCCCACTCCCACCCCCCATTAAGTGTCATCATCCGCTTACAAGTGAGATCATTCCTTTTTGGATTTTTGAGATTGGCTTATCTCACTTAACATGATATTCTCCAAATTCACCCATTTGCCTGTAAGTGCCATAATTTTATTATTCTTTATAGCTGAGTAATATTCCATTGTATATATACACCACAGTTTCTTTATCCATTCATGAATTGAAGGGCATCTAGGTTGGTTCCATAGTCTGGCTATTGTGAATTGAGCCACTATGAACATTGATGTGGCTGTATCTCTGTAGTGTGCTGATTTTACATCCTTTGGGTATAGGCCAAGGAGTGGGATAGCTGGGTCAAATGGTAGGTCCATTCCAAGTTTTCTAAGGAATCTCCTCACTGCTTTCCAGAGTGGCTGCACTAATTACAGTCCCACCAGCAATGTACGAGTGTACCTTTTTCCCCACATGCTCGCCAACACCTATTGTTGCTTGTATTCTTGATAATCGCCATTCTAATTGGGGTGAGATGGAATCTTAGTGTAGTTTTGATTTGCATTTCTCTTATTACTAAAGATGTTGAACATTTTTTCATATATCTGTTGATTGCTTGTACATCTTCTTCTGTGAAGTGTCTGTTCATTTCCTTAGCCCATTTGTTGATTGGGTTATTTGTGTTCTTGGTGTAGAGTTTTTTGAGTTCTTTATATATTCTGGAAACTAGAGCTCTATCTGAAGTATGAGTGGCAAAGATATTCTCCCACTCTGTAGGCTCTCTCCTCGCATTGCTGATAGTTTCCTTTGCTGAGAGAAAGCTGTTTAGTTTGAATCTATCCCAGTTATTGATTCTTTCTTTTATTTCTTGTGCTATGGGAGTCCTGTTAAGGAAGTCTGATCCTAAGCCAACAAGGTGAAGATTTGGACCTACTTTTTCTTCTATAAGATGCAGGGTCTCTGGTCTGATTTCAAGGTCCTTAATCCATTGTGAGTTGAATTTTGTGCAGGGTGAGAGATAGGGGTTTAGTTTCAGTCTGTTGCATATGGATTTCCAGTTTTCCCAGCACCATTTGTTGAAGAGGCTATCTTTTCTCCATTGCATATTTTTGGCCCCTTTGTCTAGTATTAGAAAATTGTATTTATTTGGGTTTGTGTCCGTGTCCTCTATTCTGTACCATTGATCTACCTGTCTATTTTGGTGCCAATACCATGCTGTTTTTGTTACTATTGCTTTGTAGTATAGTTGAAGTTCTGGTATTGCGATACCCCCTGTTTCATTCTTCTTGTTAAGGATTGCTTTAGCTATTCTGGGTTTCTTATTCTTCCAGATGAATTTCATGATTGCTTGCTCTATTTCTGTGAGGTATGTCATTGGGATTTTAATTGGAATTGCATTGAATCTGTATAGCACTTTTGGTAGTATGGCCATTTTGACAATATTAATTCTGCCTATCCAAGAACATGGGAGATCTTTCCATCTTCTAAGGTCTTCCTTGCATGTTGATTTTATAGCCTGCTATTTTGCTGAATTCATTGATGAGGTCTAGAAGTTTTCTGGAGCAGGTTTTTGGATCCTCTAAATATAGAATCATGTCATCTGCAAATAGGGACAGCTTAAGTTCCTCTTTTCCTATTCATATCCCTTTCATTTCTTTAGTCTGTCTAATTGCTCTAGCTAGTATTTCAAGGGCAATGTTGTATAGAAGTGGGGAAAGAGGACATCCCTGTCTTGTTCCCGTTTTTAAAGGGAATACTTTCAGTTTTTCTCCATTAAGAATGAAGTTGGCCGTGGGCTTAGCATAAATAGCCTTTACAATGTTCAGGTATGTTCCTACTATCCCTATTTTTTCTAGTGTTTTAAGTATGAAGGGGTGTTGAATTTTGTCAAATGCTTTTTCTGTATCATTTGAAATAACCATATGATTCTTATCCTTAAGTCTATTGACATGATGGTGATTTTTTCACTTATGCTTAATTCCTTATTTATATCACAGATTGAACTTTCATGAATCAAATTGGTTAGTTTAGATTAAAAATAAGTGACACTTCATTCCCATTCAATAAATTCTCATACTCCTTTAGTGATATGGTTGGTTGTCTCTACAATGATTGACCACAAATAATGTGGCATCTTGTACAATCCAGCAGCCAACTGTATCACCACACCCAAATGACTTATTTGTCATGAAATCTTATCCTCAACATTCTAGTTACCCAGTTGAATTGAATAAATATTTGTGGTCTTCACAGTGTGTGTATTCACTTTGGCATTCTGGATGCAGATGAACTTGAAATCTATGTAAATAATAAGAAATATTAAAGTTTCATATAAATGTCATCCATGCCTACTAAATGTTATTTTCATCTTGTCCATTCATTAAAATTTAGGTTTACATTTCTATCCAACCTCAATAAATGTCCCATCTATTAAAAAAAAAAAAGAAAGGAAAGAAGGAAAAGGAGAAGAGTAGATAGGAGGGAAGAATAAAGAAAACACAAAAACCAAAATTCTGCTTACTCTATCCAACTTTCCATTTTGAAATTTATGTCTCAAAAAAGATCTCTGCTTAAGTTATGCTAGGTTAGGTTGGTTCTTTGGTCCACAGAAGAGCAGAATTACAGCCCCACAGGTCCAGTCAGTACTCTCTTGAGGGTGATTTTTCCAGTTGAATCATGAAGACCCTTGTTTTTTGGCAGATTTAATAACTAATATTCAAACCAGACAACTTTAATAATATATGCTCTGAAATATATTGTAATTTTTCACTTATCAATCATACCTCAATAAAGTTAGAGAATAAGTGAATGAATGAATGAATTATATATATGATAAACAAAAATTTAAAAATAATTTCAAGTTAAAATAATGTATACTTGGAGGATTTCCCAGGGCTATAAAACCACCGTAACTCTGTGGGAACATTCTCCATTCTTGATTTGGAGCTTAAGTATTAAGTATTCAACATTTAAATTTTTTAAAAAATTAGAAATAAAAAAAGATTAAATCTTCAAGATAGAAAGTGCATGTATGGTAATTACCCAGATTATTTGTATTAGAGAAAAGTTGTAAAGAATGGCATGTAGAAAGAGATTTGAGCTGGACATGGTGGTACACACCTGTGATCCCAGCAGTTTGGAAGACTGAGTCAGAAGGATCACAAATTCAAGGCCAGCCTGAGCAACTTAGTGAGACCCTGTCTCAAAATAAAAGGGCTGGGGACGTAGTTCAGTGTGGAATGCTTGCCCAGGACGCTCACGACCCTGGAATCAATCCCCAGTAAAACACACACAGACACACCCCCAGACACACCCCCAGACACACACACACACACACACACACACACACACACACACACACACACATGATCTTTGAAAAAGAAACTTCACTTTACAAGCATGAATGGTAAAGAAAATTCCCATCCTCAGTGTCAAGCTATCTGCATCAAATGAAAGTGTTGACAATGTAGATTTTAGAACCCACAAAGTCGGGGAAGCTGTGATGTTTCCCTTTTATCCCTTTAGGTGGATAAGTGGAAGGGACTGATCATTAAGGAGCATATAGGCAATCAGAGGCAATTTGAGACATTTTGAGGTAGAGCCAAACCAGTAAAGGAGAAGCATCTGGAATCCTCTTTTCTCCATCTGGCATAGAGGACAAAGAAGGTTTCGATTTTTTTTTTTTTTTTTTATTCACATGACCAGTTCGTTTTGCTGTTCTTTACATTTGTACTCTCTCCATAGATGCTGAGGGAAGTGTAGACTGTTCCAACTTGTGTATCTGCTCACATGAAAACTAGGCCCAGACCCACACAAGTCCACAAGTAATTCTTGAACAGTTCAACCATGTGGCTCCTGTGTATTCCTGATGGACTCTGCCTTATGTTCACTGGGCTTCCATCACCTGATAAGAACCAAACAGAGCTTGATAGTGTAGATTTGCATTAGCGTGCAAGGTTGCTGCATGATGATCCTGCATTATTGTGGTTGGAAGTATTTTCTCTCCCAAGTGGATGCATGGAAGTTTAAAAAGTGTCAGGGTCACTAATAGCTATTTGAAGCTTCTTCTATTTATTTAGATGAAATATCTTGCATCTACTATATAGTAGAAAGAATAGAGAATTGATAGTAGTCTTCACAGTCTGTTTTGAATCTATATACAATCGTACACTATCAGCATGTGTTGTCAGCAAAATGCAGTAAAATAAAGAGTTGCACAATGACCTTAATGTGTGGTCAATGAAGGTCGAAGCCGGCCTTTCAGGTTAATCCTGTTTTGATATTTTTCTTTTTTTAATCCCAGTCTTCCCCTTAGGAGCTAGCTATTTGGCTGGACTGGCTGGATATTGGTGCAGGAGTCTTTTTCATCTGCGTGTGTGAAAGCAGTCAGGGGGTATGTGATTAAACCTGGTTAGGCAGTATGATTAGACCATGCTGTCACCCAGTTGTACTTGCAGAGCTAAGCTATGTTTCTCAGGCTTTCATTCCAGCCTCCTAATACTGCTTCTGTGTCCCTAGGAAGCAGCTCACATGTGCCCATTACAGGTCTCATTCACTATGTGACTCACCAAGCACAGTCAGGATTCAGGATAGCTGCTGTGTTTTTGAATTCTAGATTATTTGCTTAGGCTGTTTTTGAGCTTTAGAGAAATGAAATCACACTATAATCACACTGTGCTCTTCTGTGACCATCTTCTTTCAACATTGTGTCTGTAAGACTCACCTCTAAAGGTGTATCTAACTCTTCTTTGTTCTTTCTTATTGTCATGTTGGATTTCATTGTGTAAATACCATGATTTATTCACCCAGTCTACTGTTGATTGACAGTTAGATGTCTGAATATTTATAACAACCCTGTGATTTAGGTGCTATTCTTCCAGTCATTTTGCAGATGGGGAGACTGAGGCTATGAGTGCTTCCTGAGAAACATTCAGGTGGAAGCTACAGGTTTACAAAAAAGGTATAGTTTTTTTTTAAAGGTCAACTTCCTAGGCTTCTATCAAGAAGTCAGTACTAGGAAGTTTATGGGAGGCCAGATTTTGGCCTCTCCTTGGATAGAGATGGAGGCATATGAATAGAGTAATATACTCTCAAAATCCCCTAGTAGAATTATATTGTTATATTGTGTATTGTGTGCATGCACAAATATGTAAAAACAAATCCCATCAGTATACAATTATAAATCACCAATAAAAAAAAAACTGGGAAAAATCCATTAGTAGTAGGTTATAAGATGTCCTGCTTTCACCTCTCTCCCTGACCATCTTAGATACTGCCAAAGTTTGTCAGATCTGCTAATGGATATTGGCTTTTGGAATGATGATGAAAGTACACAGGAGGTCTCCAGCCAGATATTCTTCAGTCCAAGAATGCAAATCATGCACCTTGTTTCCTGCTTTGAAAAATAAGAAATAACTTGGGCAGATTTTCAGTCTGGATGGAAGAATTTTTTTATGCTGACATGAGTGGTTGTGTATGTATGCATCGATAGGGCAATATCTTTGTTTTTCTAAGAACATTTTATAAAAGTTAAGTGTGCAAGCTGTCTTCTGTAGAACTTTGTCCTTTTCTTTCACATATTCCTTTCGCCTATGAAATCCATGAGCTATGCAAGCCAGGAGAAGAATGGCTGATTTCCAAATTAAAAAAAAAAACAAAACACTTTTACTCATTGGTTGATAAAGGGGGAGTGTGCAGGCTGTTTAAAACATCTAAATCCTGTCATTCTGGAATCTGAAATTGCCTTCTCTCTCTCACCTCCACCAAGGTCCTCCTCACCTCCCACATACCTTCTCCCGGATTCTGTACCCCATTGACCAACTCCTAATCAATGAACCAGCTCACAGCTAATTTCAAGGTAATGTGTGAAAGCTGAATGATCTTGATACAGGGTATTAGATAGAAGAATTATCTAAACTATAAAATCATGATGTCTGTAGTTTCACAACTGGTTTTGGAACTGTGAATTCTAGAGGTGGCACATATTGTTTTGTCACAATGCTATCGTTTATAGCAGTGATATAGCAGTGAAAAATAAACCATCCCCTCTGATCAACACCAGAGAAGAGGGATATTCCTTTGAAAAGATTTCGTAAAGAACAAGTCAAAGAGATACCTGCAGTGTTCAGATGATTTATGCATGTAATAAATGCAAGGTTAGGGGTTATTTGCTGAGAAGTAAACCCTTATTAGAATTCCAGATAAAAAATATAGTAAGTCCAGTTAAATTTGAATTTCAGACAAATAATATTTTTTGTATACTTATGTCCCAAATATTGCATGAGACATACTGTATTTTTATTTGTTGAATCTGGCAACTCTGGCTAGGTTTTCAACACAATTAATATTTGCTGAGTACTTCCGGCATGATTACATTCAGCAGTAACCTCAGGAGCCCCAGGCTTTGTGTGTGTTTCTTAATCCATCATATTCACAGACTCCAGAATAGTGTTTGGTGTACAGTTGGTGCTTGATAAATATTTTTTTTGAAAAATTTAATCAAAGGAATAAAAGAATTATGAAATATAATATTCTTTTAACCTAGGTAGGAATGTGAGCTATCATATATACAGAGGTAATGTGACTAATATGATCTAATTTTTGATTTCAGCTGATTTATTTATTCAATAGATTAGGAAAAGAATTCAGATACTAAATTGGTTACTCCCACTTCAAAAAGAAGGGTTAATTAAACTGGGGATTGAACAATGGTCTGATCTGAATTCAATGCAATATTTTAAAATTTTTTATTTAAATTGTCCTCCTAGACATAACATTGCCTGCCTTCTTTTTCATATACACTTTTATTCTATAGTTCTTATCAAGTAAGTTGTGTCTTTAATACTCTTATTTCTGACAGGTTGAATTTGATTGAGTAGAAATGGATGGGCACTAACTGGTCAGCTATAACCTGGAGCTTTACTATCAAGTAAAACTTATTGGTTTGATCTAGATTTTCCTTCTAAGGAGTTTCTAACTCATTATAACACTTTCATCTATAATAGTCTTAAATACAAAGGCTAGTTAATATATAATATTTGTGTAGTATAAAACCTAGGCATATAGAATTTATCATTGTTAGAGTTTATTATTTTTCAAAATATAAAGAAAAAACAAATAAATTTGACATAATTAAACTCCTCAAATCTCAGGATTGTAAGACCTTAAGTATATCATTTATAATTGAGATCATGTAATCTCTTTCTCCTTCAGAGGAAAAGTCTGAAGAACTATACAAGTTTCTGAAGAACAAAACTCTAAACACTCTTTCTTATCTAGACATTTTTAGCCTTTCTTATTTAGACTATCTTTCTTTCTTGCTTGAAGTGATACACATATTCAATCTCACTAAAATTGGAATCCCAATTGAAAGAAAAGATTGAAAATTTTGGCTATGTTTTTTAAAAAAATATAAAAACAGTGTGTCAAGGAACACCATAAGCAAAGTCATAAAGAACACATTCACAAAGTTAAGGGATAAATAACCGATGGGAAGGGCTGGGGTTGTAGATCAGTGGTAGAGGGTTTGCAAGTGTAAAGCACTGGGTTCGAGCCTCAGCACCACATAAAAATAAATTTAAAAATAAAGACATTGTGTCCATCTACAACTAATATATATATATATATTATATATATATAATATATATACACTCATCTGATGGGAAGATTACCCAATATATCTATATAGCAAAAGAAAATAAAGGAGGAAATACAAACCATCTTAAACCTAATAAAAAGTGTACAACAACACTTAAAACAAATCTGAACTAAAAATGTCATTTGAAAATTATTTTCATCCATCAGATTGGCAGAAATTCAAAAGTCTTTATAATGTATTCTGTGTATGTCCCCAATAGCAGTGGGGACCTGGAATGTCCATGTTTTGCTGGTGGGAATATAGTTTTGTATAATCTTCCAATTTGGCAATTTGGTTCTATCAATATTACAAAGCTCCTACAGGCAGATTAATAATCCCAATTCTAGGAATTAATCCTACATATATATTTTCATGTGTGAGAAATTATGTTTGAAGTTATTAACTGATGCATTGTTTGTAATAGTGAAGGACTGGAAATCATCCAACTATCCATCAAAAAGGAAGCAGTAAAATATTTTATTATATATCCATTCAGTGGAACATTATGCAAGGTCAGAATGAATAAGAAAACTCTCTGAACTCTACAAGGAAAGAGCTGGAAAAGCAAAGTGTAGAAAGTGTGGAAAGGAAAAATAAACAATAAATACATGTTTTTAAATTTCTATTTACATAAAGAAACTGTCAGGACATATAAGAAACTCACAGAAGTGGTTATCTGTTTCCATCAGAGGAGAGGAGAATAGTCCATGTGCAGCCTCGGGAGGGATCCGGGGTAGAAATGCCCAGGAAATATC
The DNA here is from genome assembly GCF_902686455.1 of Sciurus vulgaris. NCBI lineage: Eukaryota > Metazoa > Chordata > Mammalia > Rodentia > Sciuridae > Sciurus > Sciurus vulgaris. The sequence continues at coordinate 83,205,325 of NC_136464.1, forward strand.
CAGGAGCCATGTCAAAGTAGATGGAGTGGGGAGTCATGGGATAAGCAAGGTACATGTTTTCTAAAACCCAAACTTTTTCCTTTGGGAAAATGAAATAAAACTTGCTTCCTTCAGGAATCACTGATACACTCTTGTGCTTTGTCTGCCAGCCCCAAGACATCTTCTAAGGAGGCCTTGGTGACTTCTAATAATTTGTTCCCTATGGTCTCATTTAGAAACTGGGCTTTTAAGATCCCCAAAGGACTGCTCAATTTGTAATCAGAAGACTGGGACTCAAGACCCTAAGCGACCAGCTATGTGAACTCAGACAAAAAACTTAACATCTTTGAATCTTAGTTCTTCTGCTGTGAAATGGACAAGATGAGGCATGTCAGATACCACTGTGTTTAGTGAGGCTCAGGCATGGCTTTGGAAACTGTATTTCCCTGGTAAGGTGCTGACCACCTTCCATTCTTGGGCATACTTTAGTCAATAGAAATAACTGCCAGTGGGTGAGAGGGCTATGCATGTTTTGCTCTGTGCGGTGTTAGAAATAGCAGGGCATTGGGAGGTGTCACATAGGAAAATAAAGGACAATATCCCAATTTTTGAGGGAAATCATTAAATTTCTTTCTACACTACATCTCTCATGACCTGAAAATCCTGAGCAGAGGGAAGCACTAGGGCGGCCTAAATTTTAACTAATATCCTTAACTTAATTATTATTCTTATTATAATTCTCTTATTGGCAATAATAACTTATAATTATCACTAACAGTAACTATTTTTCTTCTTCAAGCTAATACTTACTGAGGGCTTAACTGGTGCTGTTTTATGTACATCTTCTCATTTAATCTTCCTAAAAGCCTGGTAGGCAGTAATTACTGTTAAATCCATTGTATACATGAATTGAGAGGTTAAATAATTTGCTCCAAAGCACACAGGTGGCTGCTGGTGGAATGGATGCCCAAACAGTCCCTGTGAACTTGGTTCTTACGTTCTTAACTTTTGTATCATTCTGCTTCTTTAAGGAAATGTAATTCCAATAGAGGGAGGTAGGTGGGGGTGCGGGTAGGAACAAGAATCTTTCTACACAGTGATGTTATAAATGTTATTGAACTCATCTTATGGTACTAAGTAAGGACCCCAAATCTGTAACCCAGCTGAGACTTGTGAACATTTCTCCCACTCTTAGGACCCAATCCTACCACCATGGCACCCATTTTCTTCCAGGACCATCATAGCACCAGGCCTCCCATCTGTGAACCATGACATTCAGTTAACCAAATGTATGAAATATCATGAGCATGACAATTACTGTGAGTGAAAGCATTTAACATTCATTCGGTAAATTTTTAGCTCCTATGATATTCCAGGCACATGGATTCAAAGGTAAATGTAACTAGAGCATCCTCTATAAAGTCCCTGTGTGGGAAACAAATGGTATGTCAGCAAAAAACATAGTTACCTTAGGCTCTTTTAGATTGCTTAGTGTTCCCTAAATTTGCTTAAGCATTAAAAGTCTCTGAAGCACTGTAAAAGACAACAACACCAGCATCAAAACTCTCTACATCCAGGCCTGGTGCACACCTGTAATCCTAGTGGTCTGGAAGCTGAGGCAGGAGGATTGAAAGTTCAATGCCAGCCTTAGCAACTTTGAGAGGCCCTAAGCAACTTAGTGAGACCCTGTCTCAAAATTCAAAAAAACAGACAAACAAACAAACAAAAAACATAAAAAGGGCCTGGAATTTTGCTCAGTGGTTAAGCACCTCTGGGTTCAATCCTCGGCACACGAACAAACAATAAAACAAAAACAAAACAACGCAATAAAAAATGCTTTAGTGTCTTGGGACTGAACCTCAGACCAACTGAATTAGAATATCTTGGGAGTGCTCTGGGAATCTTGTATTTCCAACAAGTGTCCCAGGAGAGTCTTTCAATCAGATAAGCTGGGGAACTAAGCTCTCAGTCCAAATGGCATCCTGTAGGGTCAGAGAAAGAAGTCACTAAGTGTGTCTGTGTGATGGGAAATTAACCAAAGTCTCACAGCAGTGTGTAGACCACACCTTAACGAGTGAGTAAGCAAACAAGTAGAGAAGAAGGACATTCCAATCTAGAAGCATGAAAGGAATGGCTTGATCTGGGTAGGAGCATGGGATTTGTGTGATGGTCAAGAAGGGTGGTAAAGCAGAAAAAACTGGCCATGGTCCCAACGTGAAGTCTGTGGACATTACCTTAAAAGTCACAGGGACTACTACAGGATATGACACCAGGGAAGAGACAGGGAATCCTGTTTGCAGGGTGTCAGGTAGGCTCCTGAAAACAACTGGCTGATTAACAGTAGTGGGATGGTTTTAGCTAAGTTTGACAGGATTTAGTGATAGGTTTTTTTTGTTGTTGTTGTTTTGTTTTGTTTTATTTAATGAGGGAGAGGACAGTAGAATGACTCCTTGATCAGATAGTGGAAAGAAGTGTGAGTCATTGCCCAGTAGTAAGGAATCTGGGAAGAGGAGCAAGGAATGATGACAAGAAGATGAATTCCATCTTGATCATACTGTTTCAGTGGCTCTGGGGACCATAACTACTAGACATTTGGATATTTGCCAATAAAGAGTTGGAATTCATAGCATAACAATGGTAGGCCAAGCCTTGGGAGCAGATGGGAATCACTAAGGGGGTCCAGGGGAAGTTCTGCTGAGAGAGAACTAATGAGAACCCCATTATAAAAGTGAGCTGTATGCTCTCTTACCCTCTTGTCTTCCACCATAAATAATGCAGTAAGAGGGTTCTTACCAGATGCTGGCACCTTGATACTGGGCTTGCCAGCCTCCAGAACTGTGAGAAAGAAATTTCTTCTTTTTATAAATTACCCAGTTGGTAGTATTTTGTTATAGCAGCAAGAAACAGACTGAGACGGTGCCTGAGCAGAGTGAGCAACATTCACATTGAATCAGCTTTTTGATGTAGACTTTTCAGAATGACTTCAAGCCATTTCAATATGGAGGACTCTTTTAGTGTATAATATATATTTTTATTTGACTATTTTTGGATTGTTAATTTGTATTTATGGGAGGAAAAGCAGTGAAATAATCTACTTGAGGAGGTGCTCAGAGAGTGTGTGGCTCATTTGACATATTTAAGCAGTGTGAAATAAGTGTCCAATTCAATTGTTCTCTTGGATTTAGGCATTAGCTTTGATTTTAGTGCTAACAAATGCTGAATTAATTCTCATAGAGTATGGAGAACTCAACAGAATCATAACCACAATCATACATAGTTCTTTGAAACAGATTTCAAAGACTATTTAACAAATGCATTTGTGAGTGGGAGTTCTGTTCTTTTTAACATTTGGAGTGTGTTGGCTGTGTTCTGTAGTGAGATCTGTGAGAAGATAGATTACAGCAGGTCTTACTTTAAGACTTTAGTACACAACATAACAGGAGCTATAACTGAAATTTGGAACATGTCATTCTATTGAGTATTGCTATTAAAGCCTATGAGCTGATGGAGATTAAAGTTTAAGTATATCCACATCAGGCAATCAATCAACAAAATATTTATTAAGCTTCTATTACTCATTCAACAAACATGTGCTAATGCCTAATAAAGTCTATTACTCCACATTTGCCACCTCTTTTTAATCCTTATAACAATTAGCAAGAATCAAATTAGAATACCACAGTTTTACAAGACGTAGAGGTTAGGCTGAACTTGTTGTAGGTTCTAGTGGAGCTATCCTGCTTTAAAATCCCATTCAATTCCTCTGAGCCTGGGCCTTTAAGGAAGTCAAAACGGTGGCTCTTACAATGCAGGTTTACATTGAAGTCTCAAACACAAGATTTAAATCTGTAAATCTATAAAATGTAAGGCATTCATCCAAAACATTAGGAAAGTGCCACAGAATGTAATATAATAGGTGTTCAGGGAAGAGGCATCCAAGAAGGCCTATAAGTTTGTATTGCATGAAGAATAGGCAATATATGGAGAGTTAAGGACATGGAGACCCTTCCAGGTGAATTAAACTGAATTAAAAAAAAAAAAGTGCAAAGTTGTATTCAGGAAATTGTGACTAGATCGACTGCCTACAACAGAAGTTCTGCATCTGAGAGCAGAAAATGTATTTTATAAGGGCAAATGAAGCCTGCAGCAGAGGCCCTTCAATCCAAGCTAAAGAAGTAGGACTTTATTCTGTGGCTAATAGAAAGCCATTTAAACTTTTGAATATAAAAATAACATGATTTAAAAAGTGACGTAGAATATTAACCTGACTATCAGTTGTGGAGATCAGTCAAGAGGCTCTGGGATGAGGGGAAAAGGAGCTTGAGGAGACCCAGAAAGAGCAGGGTTCACGGGGAATTGTGTCCGGGAATAAGGTCCAGAAAGTCAGGCCAGATCAAGGGAGATGTTTACAGCAGTGGAGGGCAGTGCAGCCAAAAGGAGCCTGCAGAGTGTGGTCAAGAATATCCAACCCTGGAGGCTAGGGTTGGAGCAGCTTTTCACAGCTTCAGGTGGATCTGAGACGTGAAATATGGCCAGTCGTAGTCCATTTACGATGCTATCATAAAATACCATCAACTGGGTGGCTCATAAACAACAGAAATCCTTCCTCACACCTCTGGAAAATAAGAAGTCTAAAATCAAGTCTCCAGCAGATCTGGTGTCTGGTGAAGGCACCCTTCTAACTAGGGCAGACGAAGGGCCAGGCCACTCTGTGGGCCCCTTTATAAGGGTGCTTATCCCATTCACAAGGGTTCCACTTTCAAGATCAGATTATTTCTCAAAGGCCCCACCTAATAATCGTCATGTTAGCCACTAGGTTTTGGGGAAAGACACAAAATTTCAGACCATAGCAGCCTATAAATGAAGAATAAGCTGAGGGAACTCAGAACAGGTTCTACTGCAGAGCATAGCAGAGATTGAGGTAACTGGATTAGGACAGAGGCAGAGCATCATCAGGAGGTCTGAACACTAAAGTGGAAGTCCTGGGGACCAAGGCATGAAAGGTCTAAGAGTGGAAATTGAAAGAAAGATCTTATATGAGAGACATGAAGAAAGCATAGATATGACTTGTGGATAATTAGAGTGGGAGGGAGGCAGTGGGTCCCAAGCCCCTCATGGTCATTTTAGGAATAAGTTCCAAAGGTTATTTTGGAAAATAGTTACTTGGGCCTTGGAAAAGTTTTGTCATTAAGAACTTCTTTCAATAGGAAAGGTGTTTAAAATAGTCTAATGCATCAGGAATATTGCAACCCTAGTGTAACCCTGAAATCAAAACTTCCTCTGGCTTCACTATCTTTCCTCCTGCTTCTCAGCACAAGTGTGAGCTATCTCCATCCAGAGCACTGAAGACGGCTTTTAGGTTCAGATGTAAAGATTGTGAGTGTCTGTCAGGGTATACCCTTTCAGCCTTTCTCTTTAAAAAAAAAAAAAAAAAAAAAAAAAAAAAGGATATATATATATATATATATATATATATATATAATTTTGTGTAATAGTGAGATTCATTGTGACATTCGGACATGCACACTGCAAAATTTGGTCAATTTCCAGGTCCTGGGATGTAAACTCCACACACTATCCACCCCCAACTTCCAGCTATGTTCTTCCCCATCTTGGGTTCCAATTGTAGAACAGAATGTAATTTCAGAATGATTTGTTCCAAAAATATCTACTCTTTTACCTGCTTCTCTTCTGCTGTCCTATTTCCTAAAACCAAAATGTAGCCCTTTTGAGTTTCTCTACATGCCCCCCACCAAGAAGTTCCAGATCTCTCTCTTTTTCTCCTTTCTCTTTATTTACTTTGATCCCTGTATATGGAAAAATTAAGGGTAACATGTGTCATAATAGGAGGTCTAGGGATGTAGACAAGGCCAGATGAAGATGATTAATCTGTTTTGGAAGGACAAAAGGGACTCTAAAGAAGGTGCTGCTAGGTGTCATATGTTTTCTCTCAAACCCAGATCTCATTTGTAATATTTTAAGTGTTGTCCATACACATTGTGGATATGTCCACACTTGTTTTATGTGTGCCCCACTGTTAAATCTGTCCATTTGTTTTTCTGTACCCTTCTGCTTTCTTTACTCTCTGATGTGATTATGAAAGGGTTTCTCGTATAACTCTTAATCCTTAAATTAGAAGTAAAATAAAGAACTCAGCTATCTTAAGAAACATGATCAGGAAGGATAAAGAATCTAGTAGTGCAGAAGCTAAAGTGATTATGAAATGCTTAGGTTTTCATGATTTTGTTTATTGCAAAATTTTAGGGAAATGTACTTTTAAAAACTTAAACCCTTAGGTTTTAGAGAGAAATTGAGGAGAAGATGCAGAGTTCCCATATACCCTTACACCTCTTTTACCCTATCAATTATTTTTACCTTAGTGTGGCCCAGTTTTACAATTAATGAACCAAAGATACATCATCAGGAAGGAGAAGGGAGGTACTGAGGAACAAAAGTGACCAAATTATATTGTTATATTGTGTGCATGTACAAATATGTAACAAGGAATCCCACTAGAATGTGTGAGTATAATGTGCCAAAAAAGTTTTTTTTAAAACCCAAAGATACATCATTATTAGCTGAAGTCTACATTTTCTTCAGGTTTCCTTAATTTTTACCTCATTATTTTTCTGCCCAAGGAACCCATTCCCTATCACATTTAGTTTTGTCGTTAGTCTCCTCTTATCTGTGACAGTTTCTCAGACTTTCCTCTTTTTTTCTTTTTTGAATTTATTTATTTATTTTTACATTTTAAAAAAATTGTTCTTTTTAGTGTATTCTGCCATATTATAAATACATGGAGTATAACTTCCCATTTTTGAGGTTGGACATGATGTGGAGTTACACTGGTCGTATATTCATACATGAACATAGGAAAGTATGTCTAATTCATTCTACTCTTTCCCATGCCCATCCTCCCTTCCCTTCATTCCCTTTTGTCTAATCCAAAGTACTCTATTCTTCCCTACCCGCCCCCCTTTATTGTTAGTTAATATCCACATATCAGAGAACATTTGGCCTTTGATTTTTTGGGATTGGCTTATTTCACTTAGCATGACCAGTTCCATCTATTTACCAGCAAATACAATAATTTCATTTCTTTTTATGATTGAGTAATATATACCACATTTTCTTTATGCATTCCTCTGTTGAAGGGCATCTAGGTTGGTTCCATAGTTTAGCTACTGTGAATTGAGCTGCTATAAACATTGATGTGGCTGTGTCACCATAGTATGCTGATTTTAAGTCCTTTGGGTATATGTCGAGGAATGGGATAGCTGGGTCAAATGGTGGTTCCATTCTGAGTTTTCTAAGGAATCTCCATACTGCTTTCCAGAGTGGTTGTACCAATTTTCAGTCCTACCAGCAATGTATGAGCATACCCTTTTCCCTACATCCTTGTCAACATTTACGGTTGTTTGTATTCTTGAAAATTGCCATTCTGACTGGGGTGAGATGAAATCTTACAGTAGTTTTGATTTGCATTTCTTTAATTACTAGAGATGCTGAACATTTATTCATCTATTTTTTGATCTCTAGTGTTTCTTCTTCTGTGAAGTACATGTTCAGTTCCTTTGCCCATTTATTGATTGGATTATTTGTGGGGTTTTTTTGTTGTTAGGTTTTCTGAGTTCTTTGTATATCCTGGAGATTAATGCTGTATCTGAGGTGCAGGTGGCAAAGATTTTCTCTCATTCTGTAGGCTCTCTCTTCATGTTCTTGATTTGTTTCTTTTGCTGTGAAGTAGCTTTTTAGTTTGATTCCATCCCATTTATTGATTCTTGATTTTACTTCTTGTGCTTTAAGAGTCTTGTTAAGGAAATCAGTTCTGAAGCTGACATGGTAGAAATTTGGGCCTACTTTTTCTTTTATTAGGCACAGGGTCTCTGTTCTAGTGCCTAAGTCCCTGATCCACTTTGAGTTCAGTTGTGTGCAGGGTGAGAGATAGGGGTTTAATTTCATTCTACTACATAAGAATTTCCAGTTTTCCCAGCACCATTTGTTGAAGAGGCTCTTTTCTCCAATGTATGTTTTTGGGGCCTTTATCTAGTATGAGATAACTGTGTTTATGTGGGTTTGTGTCTTATAATCTGTTCCATCGGTCTCAGACTTTCCTTGTTTTTTATTATTTTGATAGTTTTGTGGAGTGCTGACCAGGTACTTCATAAGATGCCCCTCAGAGTTTGCACGATATCTTCTTCATCCATTAGATTGGAAAGTGATTATGTCAAAGGGGAAGATCAGGCCAACTTGAGGCTTTGACCCAGTCAACCCAGCATGCATCTTGGCAGACTACAACTCCTAGCAATTGTCCTGATGTGGTGCTGGCCTTGCTCTGTCCCTCAATGATGAAGAGAGTTGTGAGAGAGTACCTGTGATCATTCTATCCTGCACAGTGCCTATTCTGTGGAGATGAAGTTCTGGCCAAGTCAGACAGAGACCCTTGACCCTCAGGACACCTAGAAGCAGCAGCACACCTGTGCTTTAGAAGTGGGCAGTGGACAGAGTGTGTCACAGTCTGTCCCTGGTTTGTACCAGCTGGAAACTGGAACCAGACAGAGGTGCTTCAAGTGAGTTTACCAAGTGGCTGCAGGCCAAAGAAAATTAGTTAGATTCCAGGGCCTCTGAGCAGAACCAATATAGGACATATGGCTATAAGTCAAAGTAGAGGATGCAACCAAAGTTCCCCAGTGTCCCTTTCTGCTGAGTTCTGTATCTGGAAAGGCTGGAGGCGGGTTGTTTTCCAACCAATGGAAATTCCACTGTCCCCTCCCTTCCAGATGATGTCTTGTTTGCAACTGTCATACAGACCTCTGAGTTGATATCTAGTGTGCCATAAAGAATCTGGAACACCATACATAATTCCAAGAGTAGAGGGTCTCCTTTACTTTCCTTGGCAAAAGTGCAAATGATGCTTACAAAGTGAATTTGCCATCCAGGATTTTTCAACAATATATATGTTTCTCAGATGCTTTGGAGGAAAAATCAAACACCATAAAAAGCCACATGGAATTTTCAAAATGATCTTTATTTTTTTAAAGATGCCCGCCTCATTCATTTTTCCATAGGACTCAAATTCTTATCCATTTGATATCAGTCTGTGATTTATTTCCTAGTGGTGAATTTGAAAAGTTGAATCAACTCAGTTGTGGTGTATTTTTGTAATTGTTCTCTCATTCATAGCATTATTTATTTAGCAGAACATTCCTTGGTAGGAATTGTTGACAGTGATAGGTATTTGTCTTAAAGAAAATTTATATCCATCCTAAAACTTACTTTAGAGTTCATAATTTTAATTTATAAATTCCAAATTTGGACAATTTTTGTATTGTCCAATAACTGTTTTAGCAAATGCTTCAATTTGTTCTTCTCAGAAAGTTGTCAATTCTTTTGTCTTCATTATCACATCTACTACACTACCTTATGTGGTTGTTTCCTTTGTAACTCAAGAATAGCTTAACACAAAGTGTAACCCTGGAGATTTGGTGGTTTCAGGGAGGTTAAGTTTAGCAGGATAAGTAGTGATATAATTTGGATCTGAAATGCCTGCCAAAGGCCCATGTGCTAAAGGCTTGGTCCCCAACCAGTGGCACTGTTGGGAGGTGGTGGAACCTTTCACAGGTGAAACCTAGTTGGAGGAAGTGAAGTCATTGTGGGCATGCCCTTGATAGGGATAATACTGGGACCCTGGCCCTCCCCACCTCCTTCCTGGCCTCATAAAGTAAATATACCTCTTCCACCAGGTGCTCCTGCCATGATGTGCTGTGATGCCACACACCCAAAGCCCACAGGGTCAAGCAACCATGGACTAAAACCTCTGAAACCATGAACTAAAATAAAACTTTCCTCCACGTTAGTTGATTATTTTGGATATTTTGTTGCAGTGATGGAAAGCTGACTAACACAGTTAATAAATACATTTTATTGTGAAAAGTATGTTCACAGAATTGGATTTAGCATGCTCAGTGCTCAGCATTCTTTATCCATAATCTGTCTTTACACAGAAGACTTTAGAACCATATTTTCTTCAAAATAGACTTCCTTTCAAAGTGTTTTCAAATTTAGTGACACTTCTCTTAAAACTTCCATCTTGCTGGGTGTAGTAGTGTTTACCTGTAATCCCAGTGACTCAGGAGGCTGAGGCAGGAGAATTGCAAGTTCAAAGCCAGCCTCAGCAACATAGTAAGGCCCTAAGCAACTTAGTGAAACCGTGTCTAAAAAAAATTTTAAAAGGGCTGGGGACATGGTTTAGTAGTTAAATGTCCCTGGGTTCAATCCCTAGTACCAAAAACAAACAAACAAACAAACAAAAAACTCCACTCTCCTCTCTATTAATAACAACCTTAAACCTTACATGTTTAGTGGGTAGTAATTACCTCTAAGTTGAGTAAAATGACCCTCTTGATATTTTGCTGCCATTAATAGTCTTCACTAATATTGTTAGGATGTAGGAGGTGACACAACAAACTCAGACTCTGCAGATGCAAAGTGAGTGCCTTGCTTTGGAGAATATATGAAAGAGAGAACCCCACTCTTGATCAGTTTCTAAAAACTGTTGCATCTTCCCCATACATTTTTTGTCTGGATGAAGTAACCATCACGATCAAGTATAATGGCGTATATTTGAAAAGTGATCAGTGTAGAGTTCACCACACATCACTAGACATTTCAGAGGGACTGGTTGTCTTGAAGGTTTGTTCTCAAAGTGTTGGTGTTATTAGGTGACTGGTTTGTTGTCCGTTTTTGGTTTGGCAATTTTCCTGTTGGTCATAACTTACCTCATGACTGCTTGTGTCCACATATCTGTGATCCCTTGGGCATCAAGAATCTTATCATTTTGGTCTCATAGATTTCTGGTTGAGAAAGGCTGTGTATTTTTAAAACAGATTTGTTTTCAAATTGAATAATGAAAAATCAGAATATCGAGACAGAATGGAAAGTAATTACCTTAAATTAGCCAACCCTCAAAGTGATTATTATTCCTATTACAATTTTGTCCTTGATTTCCAGACTTTTTTCTACATAGCCTTGTGCATATAAGTACTTACTCTTTTAGATGGGGATTAATGTTAACTTACCTTGTAAACTGTTTTCCCACTTGGGTTTATATCAAGATGTATTTTTAGGTCAATAAATATAGATGTTCATGGTCATCCTATGGATATGCTATAATCTAGTTAATTGATGGACATGTTTATTGTTTCCAATTTCACGATTTTAGATAATACTGCTATGAACATCTTGGATAACCACTCCCTTTTCTATATTATGATGTTGGGCTTCTTTGAGAATCAAAGAGTCTAGCAAAGAAAATCTCAATGAATCATTGCATGTTCTCAACAAAAGTTGCATAATTTTATTTCAATGGGAGAATGTGTTTAGAATAAACTAAAATTGAGAAGTTTTAAAGATGAATGAGTTTTTCAATCTTCAAGATTTAAAAGCATATTATAAAATGACAACTATCAGAACCATATGTATTTCCACTAAAGCAGAAAACTTCTTTATTATAAATACATAAAGGATTACGGGTGTAACTCAGGAGTAGAACATTTGCCTGGCATGGGTGAGGTCTTGGGCTCACTCCCCAGAACTGCAAAAAATACATAGGAATTCTGAAATAAATTCAAAAAATATTAAAAGACATTCAAAGTAAAAGAAAATGAGCTGTAATACGATATATTTGCAATCACTAGAAAAGACATAAAACTGATCAATTTTGCAAAAAATTAAGCAGGATGTGGTGGTGCACACCAGCAATACCAGTGACTCAGGAGGCTGAGACAGGAGGATTACAATTTCAAGACCAACCTCAGCAATGTAGCAAGGCTCTCAGCAAATTTGCAAGACCCTGTCTCAAAATAAAAAGTAAAAAAATGGATTGGGGGTAATGCTCAGTGGTAGAGCGTCCCTGGGTTCAATACCCAGTACAAAAAACAACCCCACAAAAGTCACAAGTAACTTGTTACAGGGAAAAACTGCATATTTGTAGAAGTAACTAAATGAATACAAATCAACCTGATTTGGCAAAAATGCAAACACAGCAAAGTAGTAAGGCTATTTAGAAAAATGTAAAAAAGTATAAAATAAGATTGATAACTTGTTGTCTCCCTGAACAAAGAACTGGCTATATATAATGAGACTTGTACAATGGTTCATGATTCTTAATTCGCATTTACTTTGCATTACACATCCTTAGGAACAAATCTGAAAGGGGAAAAATTATTGAAATATTTGCAGCTACTCATATTAAGTAATGAAAATTAAGTGAGAAAGAGTTTTTAATTCTTTACATTTTATTTAGTATCAAAAGTCTTAATATGCAGTATCTCATTTAATGCTCAACAAGGAACTGTGACACAGATCAGAGAGCTGAGGCTGGAACACTAGGAGTTCCGTCTAGGCAGAAGGAAGACCTGGACATAAACCTGCCTGTGTCTTCTAGCTTCCACGTGTGACCTCCTTCACAACCCTGATTCTAAGCAGTAGTTTTCAGATCTGTAAATGTATCACAAAGCCCAGGCTCCCTAGCTCCCAGGTTTTGTTCAAAAAAATGAGATAATATATGTGAAAATGTAGCTTCTACTATGGACTTGATAGGGCAATAGTTGAGGTTGCTTTTTTCTGAAAATGGATCTTGAAATGAATCTTCAAACTGCACACTGAGAGATGGGGAAGATTGGAACACTTTTAAAAAACAAGGGAACAGTGAAAGCACAGTGCAACAGCAGTGAGGCCCAAGTTCAAAGAGACCAAAGTGGCTCTAATTAGAGAAGTAAAGTGGGTTTGTTTGCACCATGAGGAAAGCGGCAGGGTATAGAGAGAATTCAAATGTACTTGCTCATTTTTACTAAAGATATGCACAACCCAAAACACAAAAGCAAAAGCAAAAATCCTTTGCCCGTTGAAAAACTCACCCTGACATGTGGTGTCCAGCTTCCTTATTCCCTCAGGGCTCTTTCACAACAGGCCTTACTGTGATATGCCTTGCCTCATCCCACCACAAAGCCATCTGAAGTCTTTCCCCCAGATTGTTCTTTTCAAGGCCCACAGACTAAAGACTGAGGCTTTCTGCTGACCTGCCTCACCCTGAGTTCCAAAAGCCACTTTGGCACTCTCCTTTCTGCATGGGTGGGAGCGGAGGGTGACAGCAGCAGAGAAACTTATGAAACCCTGGGCTGGGTGACATAGCCCAGACACTACTGAGCTGGAGGCTGACCTGGGGCAAAGGCCATTCTCCTTTCTGGTAACAAAGTGTTCATAACTCCAAGACAGCTAGAACAAGGGCAGTAAGTTTAGGGTGGAAGGAGGAGGCTTCAAACTGGTGCATCTCAGCATGGGTACATCCTGGCTGGACTTAAGTCGTCAGAGCAGCAACGATAACAGTGACATTGTATGTGTGTATATATGTGTGTGTGCACATGTGTGAGAAAGAGACTCTTTCCCCCCATACAAAGTCCTGTCCACTGTCTGATTTGCTCATGAGCCCACCTCCCTCGAATTCCCTCAAAGAGAACCCAAGTCCTTAGAACCCTTATAACTCCGGACGATTTAGACCTAAATTACCATTATTTCTCCAGATTAAATGCTCTCTGGTACTTGTTAGATTCTACATCCTATTGCGTGTCTGGTATTTTCTTTGCCATTTCACACAAACAAATAAATAAGATAATTATTTAAAACTTTCAGCAATCCCGGGGAGAAAGTATTGTTATCCTTATTTTTCAGAAAAGAAATGGGGATCAGGGATGTTAATCACTCGTCTCTGATCAATCAAGTACCTCAGGAGGCTGTGGAGCAGGCACAATTCCAAATTTGCTTGATTTCAAAACCCATGCTCATGCTGCTCCTGTGCAGGCAGACAGGGGAGAGACTTGGAAGAAGGATTTTTGCGACATTTTTCTTGGGCACCCAGTAGAAGCATGTGGTTTCTACTCTTGTGGTTTCTGGGCTACTTACTGCTGAGTGACAGTGTTAGACAAAGTGCTGCGGATGTCTGGGTGCTCCTAGGACCGTGCAGGAGGCAGGCATTTTTTTTTTTCCCTTCAACATGTGTTTTATTTTCTGTAGAGAATCCTTTTTTCTGACAGCTACTTTTTTTCCAAAGCTTAGAACACCATATGCTTTTTAGAGGAGTGTAAGGCTTTCAGCAAGGAAAAGAAAAGTTTTTGGCTGCCCTGCCCCTTTGCAGTTCAAATATCATTCAAAACATCTGCTTCTATTTTATTAGTTTGCCTTTTGCAAAACATCAAGGGTAATTTTGAAATAAATAAAAAGCAAAATATCTTGCTAAACCAAAAGACCCCAGAAAGGTGACCTGAAAATATTTTAATTGTTTAAACATTGCTGAGGTAATTGAAATTTGTACTAAAACCCATGATGAAGATGTGACTATTACACTACATTAGAATAGTTCCTTTTGGTGAATTGCAAACTATTTTTAAAAACCAAAAAGCTTGTTAGGATGGCATTTAATAAAATCATAACAGAGTTTTCACAGATTAGCAGAGCCTGGGTTTATTCTGGATCACCACTTGTCTGGAGAAAAAAACATCAAAAGAGAAAAAAAGGAATCTAATTTCTGCAAACAAATTCAACCTTGATGGTGTTCACGTGCACAGGTGGGCAGTAGCACAATAGTCTAATAGTCTAACATACCAAGTTCAGGATCCAAGTCCTTTTCTATAAATGCAGTCATGTTGAACAAGTTATTCTACTATTAGAAATCTTATTATGTTTTTTTGTTTGTTTGCTTTTATGATGGCTCTTTTTTGTGCATGTGGTAAAATTTATACACTATGAAATACACATCTTCAGCATACTTGCAATGGGTTCTAACAAATGCTACTGCCCATGTGCCTCAAATCCTTACCAAGACATAACACACTACCTTCATACCACATGTAACTGCTGTTCTGACTTGGGTTCATTTTCCATTGACTTGAGGTAAATGGAATCATATGTATGTAGTTCTTCTGTAAAGCTTTATTGGCTCAGCATAATGTTTTCCATTTATTATCATCTCTATTGCCTGTATTAGCAGTCCATTCCTTTTGATTGTTGGATAGTATTCCATTCTGAATCTTTTACAGTTTGGGGTTGAATTTTTGTTTTTTATATTTGGAGGGAGTTTTGGAGTATCTATTATTTTTTATTGCTGGACAATTGACTATTTTCAGTCTTTAGCCAAATAAAGTTGTTAAGAACATTCTTGCACAAGTCTTTTTATGGAAATATATTTTCATTTCTCATGAGAAAATCATAGGGGAGGTAAATTTTTAGTTCTGTAAGAAACTGTCAGGTATAATTACAGGATGGTTGTACCCCTTTACACCCCCCACCATCAACATATGAGGACATGCCCTAGCTGCCATTAAATGTCATCAGTGGCATCTCATTTTAGTTTTAATTTGCCTTTCTCTGATGACCAACAACATGGAGCACTTCATGGATGCTTCTTAGCCAAATGTATATCTTTCTATGTGGAATGATTGTTCAATTCTTTCCCCATGTTTAAAAACTGGATTGTCAGTTGGTTGTGATGGCACATGACTATAATCCCAGTTACTTGGGAGGCTGAGGCAGGAGGATCACAAGTTCAAGGCCAGCCTCAGTAATTTAGTGAGACCCTGTCTCTAAATAAAATATTAAAAAGGACTGGGATGTGGTTCAGTGGTTAAGTACCCCTGAGTTCAATCCTTGGTACCAAAAAAAAAAAAAAAGGAGTATCCTTATTATTGAGTCGCGCGTGTGTGTGTGCGCGCGCGTGCACGTGCTTCCCCCACCCCTAGGGACTGAGTATTTGATCATCCAAAATGATGCTGGGGACTCAGCTTTACTCAGTACTACATTCCCAGCTCCCATGGTTGCCCCTGGCATATAGTAGGAGATTAATAAGCATTTCCTGAATCATTGAATGAATAAATGAACCCACTTTGAGACCTTATATTCAGATACAACGTTCTTGAATTTAATGGTATTAGGGAAAAATGGCACAAGGAAACAGAAAAAAACGAAAGCTAAATGTTATTTTGAGCTATAAAATATTTGTGGCACCAAGGATTCGAAAAGCCTTCAGGGAATTTGTTCAGCCAGGGGAACTACTGCTAGAATGGATATCTCATGAAGTAGTATAATGTGTCCCCATTTATGAGCCCTCTGGTGCAAGCCATCATTCCCATCTTACCCATCACCTTCTGGTGCTAAATCGTCACCATTCTAAGTCTTGGGCTCTAACCAGGTTTGTTTGGAGAATTTCAGGTAATCTAACCTGGATCATTCCGCCATGCATTTAACCTCTTTCCTCATGGCCCCCTCTGACACTGCTAATGCCCATTCATGCTGACTGGCCCCTTTGATGTGCTCTGCCTCAGGAGCAGCCCTGCCCAGACTGGTGTGCTCTGCTTTTCTTAATCCCCCAATGGCTAGCAGGGAGTTCTTTGCCCCAGTTTTGAAGCCATTTGCCTGCTCCTAATCTAGTTGACTCCAGCCTCTTCTACTGGGAGATCTCCAGTGAATAATAATCACCAGCATCCACATTTGTAGAATGTGTTCATATTCATTTTCTCATGCTAACCTCTAGACAGCCCTAGCTGTAGCTCTTGTTTGTGGAGGTGGCAAAAAGGTGATTTGATTTGCTCCAGAATATAAATGTTGCCTATGTAGCCCATAGTTTTCTAAGATCCTCTAGGACTTATTCAGAAAACACTGGTTCTTTCTTAGCTCTGATGGGTGTACATGTGTGTTGTTTAAGAGGCTCATAGATTATTACAATGCAGAAACCTGGACTACATCTGTTGTTAGAAATACAGTTACCATATTGCAAACATATATGGGTAGTTCCTTACCTGTTTAATCATCATTATGAGTTGTTGTTTTTTCTTTTAACTTGAATCTCATGTTACTAAAAAAAATCCACCAAAAATTGTATATATTGGCTCATTTTACTTTAAAAAAAAATTCATCAGACATACAACCTCCAGTCAGAGTTTAGAATCAGGATCAAATAGTTTGTTCCCTCATTAGACTGATTTTTAGCCCAACCAAAACATTTGATGTTTGAATTTTCCCCAAGTCTTATAACTGGTATATTTGAATTTCTACTGGGGTTTTTGAAGGATTCATACATGGAGCCAGGAAAGAGTGGAAGCAAAGTTTAGTTCTTATGAGATGGTAGCCCTGTGTGCTCTTACCTGCTCACTGCTATCTGGGAATTGACTGACTTTAACCCTTTACACTATACCCTGGGTCTTTCCCTGGTTCCATAGAAACAAAGACATATCCCTATCACCACCCAAGGTACAAACTAAAATGTCATGGAATCACTGTCACTGTGATGTCTCCTCAGCAGGGCACTTTGGGTGGTGACTAGGGATATGTCTTTGTTTCTGTAAATGCCTGGTTTCCTCAAGTCCAATCGGCTTGAATGGAGAACATCCCAAACACTCCAACAGGAGGAATGCTGGGTTAGCTGGTGAAGCCCATGTCTGTGGAACCAGCTGGCAGTCCACCTGCTTTTTCCCTAACGTGGCACTACCCTTTGCCCTCGTGAGGAGTTTGGGGATACAATCCATGCGATTGGCTAATTTTAAAATTGGGGCAGGCAAAGGGAAGGGCTACACATAAAATGACTGCAGTTGGATCAATTAAGGCTAAAAACTCTATTCTGAAAATGGACCACTGGGCTTTCTATTTCTCAATATTCTAAAGGCAGTGTTGGTTTCTAAATTGATAGAATTAATAATGGTAACTCTGTTGGCCAGATATAAAAGAGAAGATAAATTTGGCGAAGTCTCTGAATGTAATCTGTTATTACATTATAATTTTATTAGTTATTTAGCAGATTGTGTTGCCTGAACCAATGAAATATTATCCACTAATTTAAAATTAATATTTAAAAAGAAATAAATAAAAATTTTTATTTTGAGGAAACTTAAATTCTTATGAATTACATTAAAAGAAAGGAGCAGATAAAGAAATTAAGTGTGTATATTCACAGCAATGAAAAATATATACATGTAGCTAATGGCTCAGGGTAATCTGAAGAAATGAAAAAAATTATGAAGAGGGACAAGGGTGAATCTTTTTCAAAAAAAATGTTTCATAGACATCATTACATATATCAATTTTTCAATTAAAAATTTTAAATGGATTTATACTGTTCTGGTGAAGAATATATATTTTATTAATCAAATATCATGCTTGGCCTTGTCTTGTTTTATAGGACAACCAGCAGAAATCTACCAATGTAGTCTATCAGGCCCACCATGTGAGCAGGAATAAGAGAGGACAGGTGGTTGGAACCAGGGGCGGATTCCGAGGATGTACTGTGTGGCTAACAGGTATTGAAATATACATGTATATCTTTTATTGATATATATTTGAAATTGAAATACGGCACACAATTGTAAGGAAATTAGTGTATCTTACACACAGTATATCTTTATTTTTAACCTTAGAAAGAGCTTGAGAGCTGTAGTAGAAAACCTGAGTGTTAGTCCTAATTCCCCCACCAGTGAAAAGAGAGTCGAAGTCTGACTCTAGAAATAGCATCTGATCCAGTCGTGAGAAGTCTCCAGTTGTCAGTTTTTTGCTCTCTGGCAGGCCAGGGTGGGACAAGTGGATTATGATCCCCTTTTTCAACTCCAAGAAATTCAGTACTGTATCAGCTGACAGTTAGGAATCGGGTTTTCTAATTTGACACCAATATTTGCTGGTTCATAAGGCATGGGATGCTTAGAGATAGTCTTTTTGTTTTCTGATGTTCTGATATGTGAGAGAACTGTTTCACTTGCTGTAAACAAGCAAGTAAATGTAAGGATGCTAATTTCCACTGGGTGAGAAATAATGGAAATCACTAGCTCCCACCCAGGTGACCCAGCAAATCTTCCTTTTCTCATGTTTTTATAGTCACAGAATGCCAAAGCTAAGGGTTAGTGACAGAACTGGATTCAGAACCTAAGACTCCCAACACACCAGTCCCAAACTGTCCCTTCTTACTCTGAGTACGAGTAGAAATGAGGCTTTTTTTCTTTTCCTCCTGATCCTGGGGATTGAACTCATCAGTGCTCCATCACCAAGCCACATCCTCAACCATTTTTATTTGGAAACAGGGTCTCACTAAATTGCTGAGGCTGGCCTCAAATTTGCAAACCTCCTGCCTCAGCCTCCTGAGTCTCTGGGGATTATAGGCATGCACCACGACAACTGGAGATGAGTTTTATGTAGCCTGGACTCAAAGGGGGAAAAATTAATTTCATGCACATAACTTTTCAAATAGACATGAGCCAGATGCAAAAATATGTTTATCCAGGTTGTGAAATCAGTGTGGATTTTATTGTCTGCTCATGAAGACAAATGTATTCTAACCTGAAGATAATTCTAAAGAATCTGGCAGGCAGGGACCTGCCCTGCATCTGTGTGTGTTTTGTTTTGTTTTGTTTTGTTTTGCTATTCTAGTCATTTCCCTTTCCTCTCCAAACCAGCCCTCAAGTCCCTATTTATGAACCCCATTTTCTTTGAAATCCTAAGGGTGGACAAAGAGTTATTTCAAATTTTGAAATAAATGTTTAAGTTCTTGGCTTTTAATAAGCTATACTTTTTTTAGACTTTAATGGATTTTGATTTAAGATGAATCAAAAATTGTAATGAGGGTTTAGGTACATATAAAAGTGCCAGATTGGTTTACAATTAATATCTTTAACAATCCGGGACAATGCTAGTATGTCTTGCTTGTTCTGGTGACAGGTCTCTCCGGTGCTGGAAAAACAACAATAAGTTTTGCTCTGGAAGAGTACCTCGTCTCCCATGCCATCCCGTGCTATTCCCTGGATGGGGACAATGTCCGGCATGGCCTTAACAAGAACCTCGGATTCTCACCTGGGGATCGAGAAGAAAATATCCGCAGGATTGCCGAGGTGGCTAAGCTGTTTGCTGACGCTGGTCTGGTCTGCATTACCAGCTTCATCTCTCCATTTGCAAAGGTAAAAAGATTTGAGACTGGACCCAACTGTCACACACAATCTGAGTTGTGAGGACAACTGCTGAGGACAGGAGTCTGGTGGAGGGGAGGCGGGAATGGAACGTTTCATTTTCAAGGTACCCACATGTCCTCCTCTCCCCACACGCTCCCTCACTTCCTCTATTTACAATTACTTATATAAAGAGAGTTCCTTCATTTCCAGACGCCAGGGCCCCAGTTGACCTAAACTCTCTCATGTTCACAATTATAAGGGACATTGGTCAGAGTTGACAGGAAGAAAAAGATAAACAAGGAGAACTCTAAGGCTCTGTAATTTCGGTTGTTGGAAAAAGAATGTTTAGCTTGCTAAAGAAAAGAGTCCTTCACTACAAAGCTTGGGGTGTGTGTTTGATGTGGAATCACTGAGGTGGAGTGTCACTCTTCATGTTTTAAAACTAAAAATTTCTAGGAGCTACACATAATGTGCTGTGTGCTTTGAGCACATCCTTTGAATGGAATCTGCTCATGTTGCCGGTGATTCTTGCTAAATTTCTCTGAAATTTCTTGAAAGAGCTGTGTTTACCAGAGTGATATTTCTGGACTCTCTCTAAAGGACTCTGTAGCCCAGGGTTATCTCAACGCTGTCAAGGATCAGTGCATTCAGTGTTTTTGACAAATAATTTAATTGTGAAATTTCATCTTAATTCATTTTCTGTTGCTATCACCAAATACACAGACTGGGTAATTTATAAAGGATAGAGGCTTGTTTGGCTCATGATTTGGGAGGCTGAGAAGGTCTAGAACATGGCACCAGCATCTGCGCAGCATCTGGTGAGGGCCTTCTGGCTGCATCATAACACGGTGGAGGCTTATTACACAGGGAGACAGAACATGTGTGTCAGCACAGGTGTCTCCTCTTCTCTCCAGTCCCACTGGGGGCCTCCTTCCTGATGACTTTATCTCATCTTAATTACCTCCCAAAGGCTCCTCCTCCAAATAGCATCAATGCATGAATTTAGGGATTCAGTTTCCAACATAAAATCTGGGGCACATGTTTAAACCATAACAAACCTCTTTTTCCCATCTTAAATGTTCTGTTTTTCAGGATCGTGAGAATGCCCGTAAAATCCACGAATCAGCAGGACTTCCATTCTTTGAGATATTTGTAGATGCACCTCTAAATATTTGTGAAAGCAGAGATGTAAAAGGCCTCTACAAACGGGCTCGAGCTGGGGAGATAAAAGGTATGAGAACCAGCTGGGTGCAATGGCTTGATCCCAGAGACTCAGGAGGCTGAGGCAGGAGGATTGAGAGTTCAAAGTCACTCTCTGCAACTTAGGGAGGCCCTAAGCAACTTAGAGAGACCCTATCTCAAAACAAAAGGCTGGGGGTGTGGCTCAGTGGTTAAGCACCCCTGGGTTCAAACCCCAATCCCACCCCTCCACACAAAAAAATGTATGAGAACCAGCTAGAGGCTTCATTGCAAATTACTTAGCCTGTAAATCCTCTGATTACATCCTCAGGAATCTGTCTGAAGTTTCAAACTGTTTTCCAAGCAACTTTTTATCAAATCATAATATATTCAATATGCCCATTAAAATGCCTTATTAAAATGTGGAGTTTTAGCTTTCAAGTACTGTCTTCTAATTGTGGAAGCAACGAAATTCAGAGAAACAAAGTTCAGAAAAATAAAATAGGTATATGTATGTGAGGAGGATGTTTCAGAGTTTTCCCTTTCAATTCTAGCCTGGTGTGGTGGTGCATGCCTGCAATCCAATGATTCAGGAGGCAAGAAGTATTACAAGTTGAAGGCCAAACTCAGCAAATTTGCAACACACTGCCTCAAAATAAAAAATAAAAAGGACTGTGGTAGTGACTCAGTGGTTGAGTATCCTTAGGTTCAATCTCCAGGACTCAAAAGAAAAGAAAAGAATAACGATTCTAATTACCTGTAGAGGGCTCAGACTTTGCCAGATATTGTTCATAATTTAGGGCTTTCCATGTTGAAAACACAGCGGTATGTTTTCTTAGCTATGGCAAGAGGTCACGGATGGCAGTTTGACCTTTTCTGTTATAATCCAACCTCTCAATTTAACACATTATTCCAACATGTGTTATACCTTAATGATTAAAAAAAAAATTATTCCATTGGGACAGATGTGATTTCCCCCCCTTATGTCTTGCAGGATTTACAGGTATCGATTCTGATTATGAGAAGCCTGAAACTCCTGAGTGTGTGCTTAAAACCAATTTGTCTTCAGTGAGCGACTGTGTCCAGCAAGTGGTGGAACTTCTACAAGAACAGGTGGGCATGTGGTTCTTTCTTTCTTTTTTTTAATTTAATGAAGTCATAAAAGATAACCTAGGTTTCTTTACTAAAGCATTCTTTTTTCCAGTTTTCATTGGATTGTTGCCAATTTTGTTTCATTTCAGAACATTGTGCCCCATGCTACAATCAGAGGCATCCATGAACTCTTTGTGCCAGAAAACAAACTTGATCAGGTCCGGGCTGAGGCTGAAAATCTCCCTTCATTATCAATTACCAAGGTAAGGGATACAAACTGGCCGAAGGAGAATTTGGCTGAACACCCATCATTATAATTCATTTACAGTTACTCTTGTTAAAAAGGAAAGTATGAGTTAGGGACACTTCATTTTTGCCAATTTTTTCTCACCTCTTCTCTGAGCACATCTTTCACCAAGAGTTGCCACAAGGCAGCTGATCAGAGCTATGTACGGAGGCAGGCTGAAAAAGTGACAACAATATTTGCATGGGACAGTTTTACACAGCTATGATTTACTTTTGGTTATTCTCAAGTGCAGACATCCCCATAACTACTTGTTGGCAGTGGCTAAGAAGACAGCCTGGAAAACAAGTGCTGTTTTGAGCAAGTGAGAAGGAGTTTAAAGAAAACAGAAAGTAGCCCTGATCTACGGTAATGGGAATGTTCCAGGCTTTTCTACTCTGCAAATTGCACTGCTCCTTCGTCAGGGTAGTTGCAGTCTGAGAGGAGGGACACAGCTTCAGTTGCACTGATTTTACTACCTGGAGGATGTGTGGTGCAGTCCCAGCAACTGCCCTGCACAGGGCCTGTTTTTGGTCAGTGTTAGTTGGTCCACACAAAGTGATCAAGTCTTCATGGGGAGTTATTTATTACCCATTAAGACTTTGGAGATTCTGTAAGAGGCAAGGTGAATGGGGAACTTGTTTCAGCTCATGAAGACCTCATACTCTAAAGTCATGACCAATTTATAAACAAAATCCCCTAACTCTGTGAAACAAATCCTGAGTGCCACAAGTGCCAACCAGGTGAGAAAACACATAATGACAATGGGGATGTGGTATGATAGTTCCAAACAGAACTATCTGTGAGGCAGAGAACTTCAACTTCAGATTGATTCTTTCTGTCATAGGGATAACAAGAAAGGTTTTGGAGCAATGACCCATTGCTGGGTTTTCAAGGATGAATAGGAGTTGAAAGTGGAGAGGAGGATGGGTAAAACACAGGCTTGAAACCATTTATGTGTTTACATATACATTGTCTGGAATTGATGACCAGTAGTCTCCAACTGGAGTGGAAGGAGGTCCCTCCATGGGTCCTAGGGGCCAGAAGGACTTTCATTTTCATGCTAATAACTTTGGACTTTATCTTAAAGTCAAGAGTTTGCTCAGTTCAGTCAAATGACCAGTAAGTACATCTGGTGAAAAAAATTCAGCCAAACCAGGATTTTTGTGGAGAAAAGAATGAAAAAATGAATGAACAGTGAATTTTCAAGTTAGTTGCATATTATAGTGATAGTTACAGCCTGAAATGTTCAAACAAATCATCTTGATTTGGAATCTTTTTATGGTTCTTCCCTAAGAAAGTTCTAGACCTAAGCCTGTCTGACCCATAGATCACAGGTCAGCACCATATATGGGAACACTTAACAAAAGTTTTTGTCCTCATCCTCCTGTCAACTGCATAAGAAACAACTGCCCTGGGAACAGATGCTGGAGAAACAGAATTCATGGAAATATTCACCTGCTGTTTGTGTTTTGCAGCTAGATCTCCAGTGGGTCCAGGTGTTGAGTGAAGGCTGGGCCACTCCCCTCAAAGGTTTTATGCGGGAGAAGGAATACTTGCAAACTATACACTTTGACACCCTGCTAGATGGTATGATTTTTGTTGTTGTTTCTTACTCTTTGTTATTGAAGAAAAAATTTTTCCTAGAAGTTTGCACAGGAACTAGTAATCTTTGGTTCATAAACTTGTTTGAAAAAATAGTTAGATCCTTTACAGTGTTCCTAATTTTATTATGTGTAAACTTCCATTTGTAGGATTTTTTTGTAATTTTCAAAGGATTATTGATTATTTAAAACTAAGGAACTGAAAAATGAAGATTTTATTTGCACACAAATCCAAAAGAAGGTTAAGTCTGTTTCATCTCCACCTGTTCTTTGCTGGTCCTGATATTCAGATGCACTATTGCAGTCCATTGATGGCTGCATCCTGGGCAGCCCAGACCAGCTCCACACAGGTTACTGACTCATGTGGCAATTCCCAACACCCATATCGCTCCTGTCATGCACAATTGCAACAGCTTCTTTCCTTGATGGATCCTAAAGTGTCAGTGTTTGTACCTACACATGAAATATACTAGGAGGGCTTTGTCCTCTAAACTCCAACAAGACTGACTCAAGGCGGCTTTCTGGGCACAGGCTAATGGTTATTAGAAAACTGATCTAATGTCGGAAGCATGTGTTATTCAGAAGAATTCCTGACCCTTGTGTGATCATTTCCTTCCTAGAGCTGCTTGAGCTTATCAAATGTAACATTATTTCAAGACCTTGGGAAATAGCTAAGAAGTGAAAAAGGAGTAGTGGTAGAGTCACACTGAGCAGAGCTCCAGACTTTAAGGAAGAAAGATCAAATCAGATGTTCTTCCTTTGAAATGTCCTGAACATCTTTCTGATTCTACTGGGGGATGGAGTGTAAAGCCAGAATCAGAACTTATAGACTCATCAGAATAGGCCCTCTTCCCTTAGTCTTCTCCACAACCTGAGGCCTTTAATTCTCAGCTTAAATGAAGTTCCGAAAAAGACACTTTCTTTACTTCAAACTTGTCTTGACAGTAATAATAATGTAATTGGTATAGCATTTCTCTATTTTTAAAGCATTTTCTCAGGCATTATTTCATTTGATCCTTACAAAAACCCTGGAAAACAGACAACTATTATTATTCATTTTACAGATGAGGAAACTGACCTCAGGTTAAGTGATTTGCTTAAATTCATATCATTCATAGGTGAGGGCTCAAGACCAAAGTCCAGAGTCTTCTGACTCCTGGCCAGGTGCTCTTTCCACACCAGGTACTCTCTCGATGTCCTTTCCAAGAGAATCTAGAAGGTCAAGATGTCTATATGAGGAAGGCTGATGTTTTTAGTTGATGTCTCAGTTTCAACACACATGCTGGACACAGGCTGCTTCAAGTAAATATCACTGAACTTCAGCCATCTATGAACAAGAGGTTGAGTATGAGCATCCAAAATGGAGCTGTCGTCAAAAGACAAGTAGAAGAATGAGAAGTTATATTCCATTTATGTATGATGTGTCAAAATGCATTCTACTGTCATGGATAACTAATTAGAACAATGTTTTAAAAATTATTTTTAAAAAAGACAAGTGGACCACATCGAAAGAGGCCCATTTACAGATAATGCCATTAACCTTTGACAGGTATTTGTTCCATAGAGAAAAATGACAGGGTGGCAGATATGGTTGCAGTGGTCAATGTTAATGGCAGTCCAGGTTCATTAGCATGGGATCTCGGTCTTCAGGGTGGGGATAAAGAAAACATCCCAGGGTGGGCAAAAATAGCTTGTTTTGAGAAGAGGACAGGCTTTTTACTGAGTTCAGAGTTTATAGCATCTGATGAATTCTTAAGAATCTATGACCCAAAAAAGATGAAAAATAGAATGCAGATAATCCATCTGATAATTTAGGCAAATTCTCTTTCCTTCCTTCTCACACCATTTCCATTTCATTTCATGGGCAAACACATTGATTTTTCTACTTCTTATTTGGTCCTTACAACCATGAGGTGAATGAAGCACTTATTGTTCCTACTTCCCATGTAATGCAGATGTCTGACTTCTAAACCCACCCCCATGGGTATACCAGTAAGCTCATGTTCCCACTGGTACTTGAGTCCCAGTGGTGCCAACTCTTTACCTATTCATATGAAACCAGTTATTTCCAAAGCCTAAGCCCAAGAATTCATAGGAGGTGTGTTTCCTGTGCTTCTGCATCAGGCCCATAGCCATGTGTCACTTGCCGTGTGAATCCGTATGGCTTTTGTGTCCACAGTGGTACAAGTCCTGCCCAAGCCACTGAATTTGGTACTGGTGTGGCTGGGGCAGTTTATGGATTGTTTCTTAAGTGGAAGAAGAGTGTTTTGTTCTTTTGTGCTAACCTCAATGGAGCACTCTCTAGGAATTTGGTGCTTGAGTACCACCAAATGACTTGTAATCCATATGGATCCCTTTATCCTGTGTCTCCAGTGGGGCTATGTCAGGAGGGTGTCATGCTGTTTCCATGACCCCTAACCCCTTCCCCCGTGCAGGCCACATTTCTGGGGCTTTCTGGAAGATTCCTCGTTTCCTTACAGAAATTTTCTGCTGGCTGTTCCATCTGCCTCTGCAACCAGAATCCATTGGGCATCCTTATGTAACCCTAAATTACAGTCCAAGTTCTGCATACCCCCAGAAACCTCCTCCATTCTTGTCAACCAGTTAATAAAAATAGATACCAGGATATGATTTCCTGCCTCCGTCTGCCACTTTACATATCTCCGTTTAGTTTTAGCCTAAGCAAAGGTAGAATATAAGCTATGAAGCTGAACTGGGGTCTGGGTTTGTATGTCAGTGATGAACTATGAACCTGAGACAAAATTACTTAGACTCTCTGCAGTTAGTTGCCTCATCTTTATAATGGGAATATTAATTACACACCTACTTTATTGGGATATTGAAAGTTTAAAAGAGTGCCCCGTTCATTAGTAAATTCCACACGTTAGCTATCATCATGCATACAATTAAAAGAACTTGGAGGGTTGAAGACAGTAAGTGGCTGTGCACAGTCACATCAGTTTGAATTAGCACAGATGATGTCATCACAGCAACAAATACTTATTGAGAGCCCTCATATGCCAGGGTTCACCTGGCTCCTGGGGACAGAGTGGTTGTGAAGGCAGATGTGCACTTCCTGCACAGACAGTACAGCTCCTCCTCTGAGCCCGAGAGCAGCGGGTTCTTCCACCACATCAGTGATTCTTTGGGGGCCATAAAACTCTTTATTTCAAGGAAATCTGAGGTAATATATATAACAGACGAAGTGGAACTTCTTCCCTAGGAGGGGCTGGGGGTTTGGCCTTCCTCCTGAGCAGCAGGCTGGTGGGCATCTGAAGGAAGCCAGTGGAAACTGCTTCCATACCATAAAACTTTCCATATTTCCCATACCATGGCAGTTTCCTGGCAGTGCCTGGCTTGACGGCTTCAGAATTGGGGACACAGAATTAAATTCTAAAAAGAGATTTCTTTATGTATCAGAATATGGAGCAAGATATCATTCATATCAATATAATTTAATTTCAACCCATTCATAAAGGTTTGATTCAATGCCATTGAATATTTGAAATGTTTTGAGTCTAGCCACAGTCACTTTCACTTTTGATATCATGAAACAGCTGCAAAACAAGAGCCCAAAAGGAATCACTGGTCAGTGTTTATGGTAACTACTTCCATATCAATGTATTGTGTCACTTTATCTCTCACTGGAAATACAGTTCCAGGTTATCACAGACCCTCCCATCATAAATGTCCCATGTACATTTAAATATGGAGCACCAAGTTTACACTGATGGCTTCCAAATGGGTTCAAGATATGACAGCCTGATGAGACACCATCATTTAATGGTAATTTTCCTGCTGCTGGTTTTCCAAGGCAGGTCGCTGGCATGCTACACACATCACCAGCATTTACTAAGCACCAATGACTGGAGTTTGATGTGGTCTATCACACTGAGTCTGGAAACACCACTGTGAAGATATTTTATCCACAGGAGGAAGAACGTTGGAAAAGTTAAACAACTTACTTGAAGCTTGGATTCAAATCCAGCTTATCCTGGCTCTAACACTTGTGCTTGTTCTCCTGGGCATGATTTCATGTCCTTGAATCATCTGGGATTCCAGAAAATCTAGGGCAGTTGGTTTCTATACCTTCTCCCAAAGCCTGGCTTGGAAATCATTTGACAGTGGTTGTAATACCACATGTTTACAAGAGATAACTGAAGTTGGAGGGATTCCATATAACATATGTTATAGTTATAAAATAATCTGTTTTTTTAAAAAACAGTTAATCATCCCAAAATGTTTTTGGAGTGTATTGAACAATAGTCCATACAAATTCTGATTTTATAGCTTTTTGATGTCATATAGTCTCTATTTTTAAATATAGCATAACAAAGAGCTCAGTATGTTATATATGTGAAGTGTCATAACAGGTTCCTTGACATTGTTGCTTTCAGATTATTTTGGTGGAGAGCTGAAAACATGTTTCTTAATTGTGTTTGTATTTCTCTAGGCATGGTCCTTCATGGTATGTACTTTAACTTTCCAAGTAGTTAAATTATCATAATTAGATATGTTGCATTAATTCAAAATGGTCAAAGACATAACTAAAAAAAAAAACTTAATTAACCAGTTGGAATCGTTATCAGTTCATGATCCAACCAGTTATAGTAGAATAATGGTACATTATGTTCTGCTAATTGGAGTCCAAATAACAGGAAATTTCTGGATTAGAGGCAGCTATTGTTGATAATGTTGTGTTTAGCTGATGAAAGTAAACTTGTTTCTAAATTATTGTTAAACATTTTTGTTCCTGAGTATTTTTAAATTTATGATTCTTTTCCACTGTTTTCCAGTTCCCTTTTAGCTTCACAAATTTGGAAATTCTACCATGTTTACAAAATATTTTAATTGATGAAGGATAAATCCATTTTAGATTCAATTTCAAGTGGATGCACCTGGTTGGATTGTGTATGATTGTACTTTATTTGTTTGTGATATGTGATTATGCATGAATTTAATTTCAAGCTATCATAATTGATAGTTACAGAAATGGAAATAAATATACATTTGCTGTGACTGTAAATTTCTGAATTGTACCAGAATGAAGAGGTAAAATTCCAAAGGTATCATTTATCTCTGACATTGTTTTCATCATTGTTATTTCTCCTTAAAAAAAATCCTAGTTATGTAACAAAGATTAATTCAGGGTTTACATAGAACATCTATACATCCAATATGTAGATAGATAGATCTATAAGACTGCAACAGAAGCTTGAAAATTATTTTTAAAGCAAAAGAAAAGTTACTCAGTTGAACAGGAAATTATCTGTTGGATTTACAGTCGTTAAGAAAACCACACAGTACTCTTCCAAAATGAGACGTACTACAATAAAATAATCAAGGTAGTTCCTGCCAGAGCTGGAAGCACACGAAGGGAAAGGCAGAAAGCCTTAATCAATGTTTAAAGCCATAGAGGATGTTCAGCACAGTTAAATATCCGGAAAAATTTATGTTTTAGAAAAGTTGAGAAAGATGATAGGGAACCCACAGTAAATCTGTTTGTACCCAGGTGCAGTTGCAACCACAGGCGTGAGATCAGTAGGACTCCTCTCCACAGCATCCTATGGATGTGCTCCTTGACCTAGACCACCATAGGGGCGTGCTGCTTAGTCACTGTGGATGCTCACTCCAGGACGAGATGAAGGGGGAGTAGAGGCTACAATGGGCAACAACCTGGTGGACCAGAGGAGAAAATTGCAACCGGAAGTGAAGTATCCCTTAGATTTCCACCCAGAACATTTGATGCAAGACAAGGTTGCAGGCATGTTGCTGGCAAGGCGAGGGTTCCTCTAGCTTCGTACCCTACTTTGGACTTTGCATTTTTCTTTCTTTATTTTACTTTATTTTGGTCAAGTCACTCTTTATAAGCAGAGTCAAACACCACGGTCCTTCTTTCAGCAAGTATGGCCACAGAAAGCATGATTTTTTTTTTTTTTTTTTTTTTGATACTGAGTATTGAACCCAGGGGTGCTTTCCCTACCACCGAGCTACTTCCTCAGCCCTTTTTATTATATATATATTTTTTATTTTGAGACAGTTTAAATAAATTGTTGAGAGCCTCAGTAATTGCCGATTCTGACCTTAAACTTGTGATCCTTCTGCCTTAGCCTCCCAAGTCCCTGGGATTACAGGTGTTGGGCCACCATGTCTGGCATAAACACAATTTCTAATTAGAATATCAGCATCCTTGAAAGTGGTGTTCTTAATTAACCTCTTTTCCTTACCTGGACTGTGGTGGATTTAATTATCTTTCATCATAAACCTCCATTAATTTAGTGTTGAGCCGCCCCTCTCATATCACACTAGGAAAAATACATTTTATTTATTATTCCCCCCACTCCACCTTTTTTTTTAAGGGAGGAAACTGAGTTCAGAGGAGTTGAGTAACACACTTCATAAGTGGGAAAGCCCTCACTTTACTTTTATTGTTCTCTGCAAAGGGGTTGGCTGCTCTTGACCTTTGAAACAACGAGTTATTTGAATAACAAAAAACCTTACTTTTGTAAGGCACATATCTAATTTTTGTCTTATTAAGGGTCCTAAAGTATGTTGCAGGATTTTAGGATAGACTGTATTTCTTTATGGCTGGTAGCTGCTGCCTGTCTTCTATGACATTCTTAGGTACTAGTAATTTTAGAGAGTGTTTAAAAAGAACAAAATGATTTGCCTGGAAAATTTGATTTTTATAGCTGCTAAGGTGGAGTCTTATGCCCCAAAACAATAGAACTCAAATCTTTAACTCTGACAGAGGCATTCTTAATGTTGGATTTGAAAGTTAGATTTAAATGACTTCATTAGTTTGTGACATATTTTCCCAAATCCATGAAGCACTGCTCGTATTTTCTCTGGAATTCAATGTTTTCTTTATTCACCTTCCTTTGATGCTCTTTGGAAGCTGAAGTTTCCCTATTATTCTTTTGTGTTACACACCTAACCAGGGGCCCTCATTTTTTCACTTATAGGTGCAATTGAGAGGCAGACATGTTTATTAGAATATTATAGCATTGTTACAAAAGGTATCGGGCACACAGTTTTATGTTATTTTTTACATTGACTGGCATTGTTAAAAAATGAGAGCCAACGTTTACCCTTTTAAGTTTCCAACTGAAAAACAATTACATCTTTTAACCATTTTATCTAGAAATACTTCAAAATAGTCTGACTTCAAAAAAATCCTTATTCACTAAAAAAAAAAAAAAACTCACTGGGGGGTATAGTTCAGTGGTAGAGCACTTGCCTAGCATGCATGAGGCCCTGAGTTCAATTCCCAGCCCCACACACAAAAGAGAAAGTTCAACATAAGGAAACTTTTCAAAATGACTCTGTTGTCATTAGTCCTATCAGTTATTAAGCTGAGCTTTCATATAATGGCACCTGGGACATTTGTGGGATTATTGGCCTTTGTACTAAGGGACTTGGTGGTTTCTGTATTTTTAGTTTCTGTATTAGTGCTTCTCCAAAGAAACATAACTGACGAGATGCATATGGATTTGTGTGTATATGCATATGTACACACAGAGACACACATATGCATACATGTGGAGGGGGAGGAAGAAAGATTTATCCTAAAAAATTGGCTCATGTGTTTGGAGGCAAGTTTAAAATCTGCAGGATAGGCCAATAGGCTGGAGACCCAGAGAAGAGCTGTAGTTCAAATCCAAAGGCATCCTGCTGCCTGAATTCCCTCTTCCTCTGGAGACGTCAGTCTTTCTTTTCAGATCTTCAACTGATTAGAGGCAGCCTACCCACATTATGAAGGATTGGCTTCTTAGAGTCTACAGATTTAAATGTCAATCCCATCTAAAATTATCTTCTAATAAACATCAAGAATAATATTTAACCAAATATCTGGGTACGGTGGCCTAGCCATGGAGACCAAACTCAGAATTCATGTACAATCAGCCATCCCAGTCTCTGTCTGTTTTCCTATCTCTTCCTTTGTGGTCAAGATGTTGACGTGCTATGTTGCTGAAGATGTCGCTTCTCTACACAGCACATTTTATACCTTTCTGATTCATTGTGTTGTATACTGAGAAATCAGAGCATACAGTTTACTTACATTCCTTTTAGAGACTCAGCATAAAGGTGAGAGAGTCTCACTTTCCAAAGAAAGTACATGAGCTTCAGTAATGGTTTCATATAATTTTTTACTCCTCCTGTTTTTTGGCCAGTGGTTCTCAAGTACAGTTAAGCTAGCAAAGAAAAGTCAGATTACCAGTCTCTTCAAAAACATTGAAAGGTGCTGCTGTGCCCACACTGTAGTGAGCATCAGAAGGACTACTTATTTGGGGTCCCAGAGACTATGGAGTATCTTGATTGTTTTCCTATCTTTTCAATTCAGTGGGTTAGCCATGATCAGTGTTGTTACAAGTTTTGTTTCAAGAAAAACTGAAGAGTTTGTTTTTGTTTCATCAAACTTTTTTATTTTGTTTAATTGGATTTTTAAAGACTCTAAGTTCCCTCATGCATTGGGATAAGGACCAAGCTTTAAAAATGGAACCCAGACCGGGTGTGGGGGTGTACACCTGTATTCCCATCACCTCAGGAGGCTGAGGCAGGAGGAGTGTAAGTGTGAGGCCAGCCTCAGCAACTCTGAGGCCCTCAGCAACTTAGCAAGACCCTGTCTCAAAATAAACAATAAAAAAGACTGGGGGTGTGGCTGTTTTAAAGCATCCCTAGGTTCAATCACCAGTACCAAAACCCAAAAATAGACCCCCAGAAGGGAGATAAGGCCTTTCCATACCCAAGGGTAGGCCACCTTTGGGGGTCACTCAGCCCACTTTTCACCCACTGCCCATCTCCTGCTCTGGAAGTCCTTTGGGACTTCTCATCACTGACTCTAGAAAAACCCACACAGATGACATAGCCATGTTGGATTTAGGTTTTAAAGCTCTTTAAAGGAACTCTTTGGAAGGAACATCATCCACATGTGAGACATCCTTAAGGGTCGGCACACCTTACTTCCGGTATTCACACCTCACATGGGTCTTTCCACAGATGGAGTGATCAACATGAGCATTCCCATCGTGCTGCCAGTCTCTACAGATGATAAGACTCAGCTGGAAGGGTGCAGCGCATTTGTCCTGACATATGGTGGACGAAGGGTGGCCGTCTTACGTGACCCTGAATTCTACGAGCATAGGAAAGAGGAACGTTGTTCCCATGTGTGGGGGACCACTTGTTCAAAACACCCCCATATCAAAGTAAGTCTTGAACTCTTTGGAAGGGCTTCCCTGATCTATTTCAACTGAGGACAGAAATCATTCTTTTTAATTCCTTCCTGGAGGACTTCAAAAACTGAGGTTCCATGGAAGACTGGTTTTGCAAACTTGGCCTTGGGAGATTTTTTTAAAAGGGGATATAGAAATGTCTTTCTGTTTGAGAGCTGGTCTCAATGATCTCAAGTCCTCAGATCCTCTGATGGTCACATCTTCAGCTAAATGGAAGTGTGTAGATAATTTAGTCTGGTATCACGAGTAGAAATCATGATACCAGACTAAATTTGTATAGCTTGCACACACCCACAGCTGGAGTGTTTAGCCCTGTTCATCTTAACAAGACTTGAGGAAAATATCGTCACACAGAACGAACATGGTCAACCACTGGAGAGAATTCGGAGTTCATGTTCTGTGGCCATTGAGGTGGTCAAAGACATCTTTTCAGTAAACACAAATCAGCACAGATAGTGGCTGAGCTCCCAGAGGAAAGATACTACATTTTCATCAGTGAAAATGATCATTTATCATAATGAACCTCCTTGGGTTCATTCACACCTTCTAGCTGCTGTTGGGGTTGGGGTGAGAGTGAGGGGTCATTATGGAATCTTTATTTCCCATAAAGAAAAATATGTGAAATTGAATTCAGAAACCATTGCTCATCCAAGATAAAGGCATTAGGATGAAAAAGGAAGACAGAAAAAAACTACTAATTTGACTTCTCAAATTCCCCAACTGGAATAACTTTCAGCAAGTTCACAGGTATCATCAAGAGCAATTCAAGGCCCAGAGGCTCTAAAAAGCCTCATGATGGACAAGGCGTGCTATCTTTCTGGACCTCAGTTTCTTCACTGACAAAAGAAGGGGCCAGTCAAAATAACTATAAGCTATTCCAGTCCCTTGACCCCAGAGAAAATTATGTTGTTGTTGTCCTCAGTTCTGAAATGTTCTAGGACAGGAAGGACTTTTCAAGGTCCCTGTTGGTGTCTGTCATGCAGGGTCTCAGACCCAGGAAACAAATTTGGATAGTAGACATGCTTTATTCAGAGGTGGCAACAGCCTCCAGCCAGCTCCACTTATGTCGCTGGCTCTTTGCGGCACAAAATCCGCGAATATTTGACACCGCTTGCAGCAACAACTTGCACGGGTCTTATGGGTGGTGGAGTGGAAACTGAGATACTTCTATCTTTCTCTTTAGTGCGCTGCTTTCTTACTTGTTTGTTTATAGAGGATAGAGGAAATGAGGTTTACTTGCTTTGAGAGGAGAGAGAGAGAGACTTTGCTTAAGAGAGACTTTGAGAGAAGGACAGGCTTTGCTTAGAGCTTAGAGGAAGAGAGACTTGCTATGCCTCACTTAAGGTCTGCTGCTTCTTATTGGTGCGTCCTGCATCCTGTGAACTAAGAGTGCGTCTACCTAAGGTGCTTTAATGATGCGTCTCAGTTCTTTGCTCTGCAATCTGTCTTCAGCCACTTTCTGCTAGCTGCTGTGCCGCTTCTTTCTACTAGCTGCTGTGCTCTTCCCTACTAGCTACTGTGTGTTAGCTGCTGAGTTTCGCTGTCTCGCTCCGCCTACGCTTATATCACCTCCAGGAGGCGGAGAGCAGGGCCACGCCTCTTATGCAAAGATTAGCAAGACACTAGATGTCCGAGCAGGCACAATTAGGAATGCTTGAGAACACATGCGCATACATGGTGTGCGTGGACGATAAATCATCTGAGTGTGCTTATGTCAATTAACCTCCTCGCTGCCGATATGATCAGGCGCCATTCTGGCGCAGTCAACATGGCACAGCCCCCAACACACTTACCCTGTTTTTTATATACAGTTCAGACAAAGAAGGCATGATCTAGCAGGTTACATCAGTGGGCGAGCGCTCACAAGCACATGATCACGACCTTGAGCATGTACACTGAATCAGAATGTTTCTGACTTTGACCACACCTTAACTATAACACAGCCAATTTATGGCCTTGGTTACATGCTTGCCAAAAGCCTCAGGGAGGGAACCTAACAATAGCCCTTTGGGGATTGTCCCAACAGTGGCCTCCAGGGAATTTCTTAATCTGAATGAAGAGGGCAGGCAAAGTAGCCTTTTCACTCACTGGACATAGCTAGTCACCCTCAGGATCAGCATCTTTATCATCTTTATCTCAGTGGCTCACGCCTGTAATCCCAGTGACCCTAGAGGCTGAGGAGTATTACAAGTTCAAGTCCAGCTAGGGCAATTAGCAAGAACCTGTCTCAAAATGATGATGATGATGAAGATGATGATGATAATGATAAAAGAACAAAAGGGCTGAGGATGTAGCTCAGTGGTAAAGGATCTTTAGGTTTAATCCTCAGCCTTGGACGAGAAAAAAACATTAAGAATCTTCAATCTTAATGCATATCTAGATCAAATCCTCTGGTTTTTCTCAGAGGATGGCAGATGGTTCTTGTAATTTCCGAATTCTGACTTAGAACTGTTTGAGGACTTATTTTGTTCTGGGCTTCAATTATATCTCTGGTCATTTCTTTCCTGATTCTAATCATATGGGTTTGGGATCTTATCTTTGCCCAGTGACCCAAAGAATAACGGCTTTTCAGTATGGCAGATCAGTTATTTCTCCTCTTTAGGTCTAACACCCACATACACATGACTTGAACTTAAAACAACAACAACAAAAAAACCCTCAGGAAGCTCTTGAGTGATCTTAGCCATTATGTCTTTCATCTTGTCTTGTCAACGTATGTCAGCAGTTGGAGTTAGAAGCCAGGGAGAGTGCTGTTGTGACTTTTGCCTTTGACAATATTGTCAGTGACTTTGTACTATTAGGTGGTTAGAGGGACTCTGTAAACATTCTCAGTGAGCTAATGGTGAGAAATGGGCCATGGATAACCAGAGAGAGAAAGCCACTACCCTTGGGTTGTTGAAGGTGCATTTACCAGACTACACAGGGTTTTATTAGGAAACACAAACACTGGTTTTATTGGGAAAAGAACTCCTCATTGTGCATTTTTCTTAGCATCCTGGAACTCAGTCATACGTTAACATAATTTTTTTAGAACCCCAAAATTCCAAAAGTTGTAACTCCCAGAGTAATCATGGGTCTTCTTATATTTCCACATGGCACTGGGAATGACATTTCCTTGGTGTCACCAAGGAAACGATCTGTCTGTTCCCATCTGTTCCCATAGTTCCTGACCGTCCATTCAAGGACTCTGTTGAGTCACTATGGAACCATGTGACATGATCCCAGATGAAGTCATGAGGAAGAGCAGGTGAAACTTGTAAAAATAACGCTTGGAGGAACCCAGTTGCCTTTCATCCACAGCTCTCAAAGCTTTTCCAAGCAGTAATTATTTCTCACAATGCTCTTGTGAAGTAGGTAAAAAAATCATTTCTCCCACTTTATAGACGTAGAAATCAAGAAAATAAAGCATGACTTCCAGTGAAGGACAGGAAGAAGAGGTCTTATATGCTTTAACTCCAGAAAATCAGTTCAATCAACAGTATCACCTGGGCAGCTTTAAAACTTACCCATGACTGGATCCCACTCTCACAGATTCTGATTTAATTGGGTTTGGGTCAGTCCTGGTCCTGGGAAGTTTTCCATCTCACTGTGATTTGAATGTGCTGTGAAGGTTGAGAACCACTTCAATAGATAATTATTTGGAGCTGTTTCCTATGTGACTTCACCTGGATATATTAAAGCATACCTCAAACTCAACACGCTCAACCTTTCCCCAGATTTGTTGCCCCTGGTGTGTCCCTCATCTCACCAACAGCCCTGCCATCCAAATGGTGGTCTATAAACAAAACCTGAGTGTCATCCTTACTTCTTTCTTCTTTTGCTCATTCATCACAAAGTTCTGCCTCCCAGGTCTGACTTGAATGTATTCATTCCTGTTTCAGTTTGGGCCAGGACATTTCACTTCTTCCCTGTCCCTCTAATCTATTCTTTAGCCAGAATGAACAGTTCATACTTTATTCAAGAACCTCTTTGAAAAATGGGATTCATCGCTGAGCCTTTCACCATGCCACTCAACAGTCATCCCTGAACTGGTCATTAAATGATGCCCTCTCTTACTTCTGCACATGCTCGTTCCTTCAGCTTGGGACATTGTCCACTCCTGCCTCTTCATCTTATTCCCTCCTTTAAGAAAGTCAGCCCTAACTCCCATGACATAGAAGCATGAATAGATGCCCTCTGTATGCTCCAGAGCAATTTGTACTTGTCCAGCCTGCACCTGTGACAGGTAATGCTGGAAGGTGAGGGGGAAGTAGCAAGGTGGTGAGCCACTGATCAGAGGCAGTGGGTGTGATGGAAAGAAAGGCCTGGTTTGTACAAATCCTAGGTTTGGGTCCTGGCTTTGGTAAGAGAGCTGTGTGCCCTTGAACTGTGCTGCTTTCCATAAAACTACCTTCCTACTGAAATGAAGACAGTAAATCCACATGATCTCCAGGTCCCTTCAAGCTCTAGATTCCATGACTATGATAGATCTTGGCAGAAAAGAATGTACATTCTACCACTTGCCTCATGTTGGTTTCTCGATTCTCTTCTTTGAACCCCTTCCATCATGACCTTATTTGTGACCTTATTTTCCTTTTCGTTTTCTACTTTCCCCTTCTTTTTTTCATTGGTGGCCTCGGTACACCTTCCCACTCTGAGCTATTCCTCTCCTTCCAATTTGCCTCCTCGGTGGCCTTCTTCCTGTTCCTTGCCCTCTCTGGGCCCATTGTATTGGCCACAGCTTTCTTAGTCTTTGCTCTAGTGTGTTTGGACTCATTATCTCCTCCTGTTTGCATTCTTCTTGTCTGTGATTCTGAACCCAATTCCTCTTTCACTACTTCACCAGATTTGCTAAGCCTTATCCTCATTTTTCTGGGCCCGTCAAGTTTTGCAAATCCCCTTGCTGTGGTCCTCATTCTGTCTTCAGCAGGAGACCTGTGAGGGAATGGGAATTTCTAGGCCACAAGCACTGGGCCTCCCTTCCTGACAGCTAGATATGGTTCTGGGGGTAGTTGAAGCAACCTTAGAGAGGGCATTGCCCCTTGAACCAGTCATTCCACCTGGTCCTAGAAATGCCAATAGCACACGTTCAGCACCACTCATCAGACTGGCTTTTGGGCAGGACAGTGAACAAAGTCAGCCTCTTCAAAAGAGCAATGCAGTGCACGGGGACCCCTAGTGTCCAAATGAGTTACTGCACCCCAGGGATTTTGGGTCTTCAGTTCTTTCAAAATTGTTATCTGTGGCCTAACTAAGCCGTGAGGACAAAGTTATACATAGGTATGGGTGTTTGAAAATATTCTTGTTCAATAATTTGCCTAAGTACAGGGTTTATAAAGAGGGCCATGAGAACAGAACCAAATATCTTGCACAATTTACCCTTGCTCTACCCGCCCCAGTTTTCTCAACTGCAGTGCTATTGACACTTGGGACTAGATGATTCTTTATTGGTGCATGGAGAGGGGTGGGCAGCTGTCCCATGCAGTTTAGGATATATAGTAGCATCCTTACCTTTACACACTGGATGCCAGTAACATACCTTCTCCTAGTTCAGATATGGCAATCACAATTTCCTGTCAAATGTCACCAGGAACAAAATGTCAAGAACCACCACTTGCTCACCCCAACCCCATTCCCTGAGCCCCCCCTGGGATGCAGGTCATTGTAAACCCCAATATCTGGCCATAACAGGAATTTGAGCCAGGGACACACCACCACTACTACCCAGACAGGCCTCAAACT
Source organism: Sciurus vulgaris (assembly GCF_902686455.1). NCBI lineage: Eukaryota > Metazoa > Chordata > Mammalia > Rodentia > Sciuridae > Sciurus > Sciurus vulgaris. Next base: position 83,244,389 of record NC_136464.1, read on the forward strand.
TGCGATCCTCTGGACTCAGCCTCTGAGCAGCTTTCACTAGACATTTTAAATCGAGTCAGCTTTCTCTCGCTCACGCTGCCTCCTCCTCCATTTATATTTCAGATGGCCACATTGTCCTTACATAAATGTAATCATTCAGTGATTTTCATTTTGCTAATTATGGCTTATTTCATTCACCATAATGTCCTCAAGGTTCATCCGTGTTGTAGCATTTCACAGGATTTTCTTTCTCTTAAAGGCTGATGATATTCCATTGTGTTTTTACCACCTTTTATTTACCCAATCATCCACTGGTGGACACTTTGTCTGCTTCCACCTCTTGGCCATTGTGAATAGTTTCTGAGCATATGGGTGTGCAAACATCACTTCAAGACCCTCTCGGTCCTGTGCAGTGGTACGCACCTGTAACCCCAGCCACTCAGGGGGTAGAGGCCAGACACTCTCTAAATTGCTTAGGGGCTTGCTAAGTTGCTGAGGCTGGCTTTAAACTTGTGATCTTAGTGCCTCAGCCTCCTGAGTCCCCAAGATTACAGGTGTGCGCCACCGTGCCCAACTGTCAACCATTTTTTAATGCACACCAGTTTTTAAATTTGAAGTAATCCCATTTGTCACTTTTGTTTTTGTTGCCTGTGCTTTTCTGGTTCCATATACAAGAAATCACTGCCAACTTCATTGTTTCTCCCTATATTTTTTCGTAAGAGTTTTATAGTTTTAGGTATTTCATTTATGTCTGTAATCCATTTGGAGCTGATTTTTGTATATGGTATGATATGTGTTCAACTGCATTCTTCTGCATATGGTTAATCAGTTTCCCCAACACATTTTTTTAAATTTTAATTTATTTTTATTGTGAACAAATGGGATACATGTAGTTTCTGTTTGTACATGGAGTAACAGCATACCATTTGCGTAATCATACATTTACATAGGGTAATGATGTTTGATTCATTGTTATTTTTTCCTTCCCCCCCACCCTTCCCACCCCTCTTTTCCCTCTATACAGTCCCTCCTTCCTCCATTCTTGCCCCCCTCCTACCTCCCATTATGTGTCATCATCCGCTTATCAGTGAGATCATTTGTCCTTTGATTTTTTGAGATTGGCTTATCTCACTTAGCATGATATTCTCCAATTTCATCCATTTGCCTGCAAATGCCATCATTTTATTATTCTTTATAGCTGAATAATATTCCATTGTATACATATACCACAGTTTCTTTATCCATTCATCAATTGAAGGACATCTAGGTTGGTTCCACAATCTGGCTATTGTGAATTGAGCAGCTATGAACATTGATGTGGCTGTATCTCTGTAGTATGCTGATTTTAAGTCCTTTGGGTATAGGCCAAGGAGTGGGATAGCTGGGTCAAATGGTGATTCCATTCCAAGCTTTCTGAGGAATCTCCACACTGCTTTCCAGAGTGGCTGCACTAATTTGCAGTCCCACCAGCAATGTATGAGTGTACCTTTTTCCCCACATCCTCTCCAACACCTATTGTTGCTTGTATTCTTGATAATCGCCATTCTAATTGGGGTGAGATGGAATCTTAGGGTAGTTTTGATTTGCATTTCTCTTATTACTAAAGATGGGGAACATTTTTTCATATGTTTGTTGATCGCTTGTAGATCTTCTTCTGTGAAGCGTCTGTTCATATCCTTAGCCCATTTGTTGATTTCCCCAACACATTTTTTTGTTCTTTTTAGTTACACATGACAGTTGAATGTACTTTGACATATTATACATATACAGAGTATAACTTCCCATTCTTGTGCTTGTACATGATGGGGAGTTACACTGGTCCTGTAGTCATATAGGAAAGTTGTGTCCAATTCATTCTACTGTCTTTCCTATTCCCATTCCCCCTCCCTTCCCTCATTCCCCTTTGTCTAATCCAAAGTACTCTATTCTTCCCTACCCCTTCTTATTGTGAGTTAGCCTCTGCATATCAGAGAACACTTGGCTTTTGGTTTTTGTCTTATTTCACTTAGCATGCTAGTCTCCAGTTTCATCTATTTACCTGCAAATGCCATAATTTTATTCTTCTTTATGACTGAATAATATTCCATTTTGTATATATACCACATTTTCATTATCCATTCATCTGTTGAAGGGCACCTAAGCTGTTTCCATAGTTTAGCTATTGTGAATTGAGCTGCTATAAATATTGATGTGGCTGTGTCACTGTAGTATGCTGATTTTAAGTCCTTTAGGTATATACCAAGGAGTGGGATAACTGGGTCAAGAGGTAGTTCCATTCCAAGTTTCTAGGGAATTTCCATACTGCTTTCCAGAGTGGTTGCACCAATTTTCAGTGCCCACCAGCAATGAATGAGTGTACTTTTCCCCAATGCATTTGTTGAAAGGACTGTCCTTTCTCCATAATGATCTTGATTGTCCTTGTTGAAGATCATTTGATAAAATGGTGTCTAGCCTGCCACGTGAACTTTACTACATTTTGCTATATTTTGGAGATTTAAAGTTGGGTATAAGTGAAGGAGGCTGCATCTTTTGAGAATTTGCATAGAAATTGTGCTAAACAATAATTAACTGTAGAAAACAACTTGTCTGATTTCCCCCCAGGGCCTCTATTTTGGGTTCTTACTAGAAATAGTCTAAGATACATCAGATCGTATGAGCAGTACACTAGCAGTGGCCCCCAAACCCTGGAGTGCCCACGGCCCAGCCAGAGACTTTCCAAGCATGAAATCATGCTCATGATTCAAAGATTTCATCTGCCTTTGTTACTGTGTTGACATTTGCAAAGTTGGTATAGAAGCAATCCTGGATGAAACTGCTGCACGTTAGACTCGACATGGTGACAACTAATGGTACCCATTGTCATTGTACTCCCCATACCAGGAGCTTGCATAAGAAAGAGGCCAATTTCTCTTAGAATGTTCTTGATGAAGCTCTAAAAATGGACTCTTCAATCTTGACCTGAATTCACATCGCTTTCACATCCTGTTACAAAAGGAGAAGTACATATTAAGTACTTCCACTGCATACATCAACATACAATGGTTGGCTTAAGAAGAGTACTTGTGTGATTGAGCTACAAGCAAAGTTAGACACTCTGTTTGTTTTTGTTTTTGTTTTTCATAAAACACCTTATTTATTTTATTTTATTTTATTTTGTACTGGGAATTGAATCCAGGGGCACTTGACCACGGAGCCATATCCCCAGCCCTTTTATTTTGATTTTGAGACAGCGTCTGGCTAAATTGCTGAGACTGGCTTTGAAACTTGTGATCCTCCTTCCTCAGCCTTGAGAGCCACTGGGATTACAGGTGTGTACCACCGTGCTTCAGCATGAAACACCATTTTTACTTGAAAGAATAGGTGACAAACTATGGTTATTCAGACTTGGATATTCAGCAGGTCTTTTCAAAATGAACAAAGTCCTGTCACATCAAGAAAAACAGAGTATTATTTTGCTTATGAGTAAGTCTTGAGGTTCAAGCAAAGAGTTTTTGGGAAATGTGATATTTACCTCCTGTGTTAGGCAGAGCTTCACCATACTTATAAAAATTTCCAGTAAGAACAGTACTAATTAACAAATTGTTTGTGTTTAAAAATTCTATAAATAAACTGTGTCAGCATTTGAAGGCTTAAAACCTCGAGTCAATTAGATGCCTTCAACAGATGAATGAGAGAGATGTAGTATACACAATGGAATATTACTCAGCCATAAAGAATGAAATTATGGCATTTGCCAGTCAATGGATGGAAACCTGAAGATATCATGCTAATTGAAATAAGCCAATTCCAAACACTCAAAGGCTGAATGTTCTCGTGATATGCAGATGCTGACTCACAATAGGTTGGGCGGGGTGGTGGTGGTTGTTCACTAGATTGGATAGGAAGGGGGGCTATGGAGAGAATGGAATAGGGGAATGGGGGATGGGAATGGTAAAGACAGTAGAATGGAGATAATTTTCACTATGTTCATATATAATACATGATCAGTGAAACTCCACATCATGCACAACCACAAAAATGGGAAGTTATACTCCACTTATGTATAATATGTCAAAATACATTCTACTGTCTGTATAACTAAAAAGAACAACAAAAAAACTCAGGGGAATCATATTTTCTATTTGACCAATATATTGTGTTACACACTCCTTCATGGGTAAGAGATTCATTCAAAAGCATAATATATTTTTAATGTAACGGAATATGAAAAGTACACTAAAAAAGTTTTGGATCTTACAGGTGCAGCTTACCTTTAAAAACACTAGCATGTGTTGGCATTTTGGTGTAGCATTGAAAAGGAATATCCACAATTATATAAAAAGGCTATTGAAATCTTCTTCCCTTTTCCAACTATCTACCTATAGTTGGGTTTTCTTTATATACTTCAGCCCAAACAACATTTTGCCACAGATTAAATGCAGAAATAAGTATGAGAATCCAGCATCAGTCTTCTATTAATTCAGATAGAAAGAGATCTGCAAAACATGTAAATAATGCCATACTTCCTGTTTTTATGGCAGGGGGGAGGATAATAGGATTTTTTGGCTAAAAGTGTGTAAAAGATGTATTCATGTTCATTTTAAATTAATTCATAGCTACTTTCAAAGTTTCTTAGTTTTAATTTCTAATATGGAAAATGATGACAAATATAATCCACATAAAGAAAAGTTTTTGTGCAGTCTCCAGTAATTTTTTTTTTTTTCATTTGGCAGATAGAACCCAGAGGCACTTTACACAGAGCTACATCCCCAGTCCTTTTAATTTTTTATTTTAAGTCAGGGTCTTGCTAAATTGCTAGCTTTAAAATGTGCAGTCCTTCTGCCTTGGCCTCTGAAGTCTCTGGGATTACAGATGCATGCCACCACAGCTGGCTTCATTTTTAAGAGCAAAATAAAGCCAAGAGACCAAGAAGTTTGATAACTAAGGTGCTAGAAATGTTGAAGAATCGAAGGTGGTTCTTCATCCCACAACTAATTCAAAAAGAAGGAGGAAAATTTTCAGATAATATAGAAATCAATGTTAATCCTGAAAAACTTTAATCATGTTCTTTCTAGATGGTGATGGAAAGTGGGGATTGGCTGGTTGGTGGAGACCTTCAGGTGCTGGAGAGAATAAGGTGGAATGATGGGCTGGACCAGTATCGCCTGACACCTCTGGAACTCAAACAGAAATGTAAAGAAATGAATGCTGGTATGTAGACTGGCTTGAGCACATTTGTTAGTACTCCCTACCACACTTTGATTAAAGAATTAAGGATATCAGGAATCAGTATTTTTTTAATGCATCCTTGAGTTTAATACATGGTACAAAATATGAAAATTAAAAAACTAAAATTCAGTACAAAGTCCCAAAAATAGATTTGTTTTTTTAATTTTAATTTAAAAATTTTTCCTCTTAGATATTTAGGACAGAAGAATATCTTGATATGTTATACATACATGGAGTATAAATTATTCTAATTAGGATCCCATTCTTGTGGTTGTACATGATGATGAGATTCACTGCAGTATATTCATATATTGATATAGAAAAGTTATGTCTGATTCTTTCTAATCTATTTCCTATTCCCATTCCCTCTCCCTTCTCCTCATTTCTTTGTAATCCCCTAAACTTCTATTTTCCCCTCACCCTGCTCCTTCTTGTGTGTTATCTGTTGCATATCAACCTTTCAACAGAGCATTCAAACCTTTGGATATCTAGGATTAGCTTATTTTACTTAGCATGTTAATCTGCAGATCTATCCATGTACCAGCAAATGTCATAGTCATTACTTTTTTATGTAGAAGTAATATTCCATCATGTATATATACCCACATTTTCTTTATCCATTCATCTGTTGAGGGCATCTTGGTTGGTTCCATAGCTTAGTTATTGTGAACTGAACTGCTTTAAATATTGCTGTTGCTGTGTCACTGTAGTATGCAGATTTTAAGCCCTTTGGGTACATACCAAGTAGTGGGATAACTGGGTTGTTTTAGTCAGCTTTTTTGCTGCTGTGACTGAAAGACCTGACAAGAACAATTTTAGAAGAGGAAAAGTTTATCTGGGGACTCACAATTTCAGAGGTCTCGATCCATAGATGGCAGGTTCCATTCCTTGGAGCTTGAGGCAGAACATCACGGCAGCAGAGTGTGGCAGAGGGAAGCATGTGATGCATCTGCTCACATGATGACCAGAAGTCAGAGTGAAACTCCACTTGACAGATGCAAAATATATACCCCAAAAGCATGCCCCCATTGACCCACCTCCTCCAGCCATACCCTACCCAACTTTGGTTACCACTCAGTGAATGCCATCAGGGGATTAATTCACTGACTGGTTTAAGGCTCTCATAACTCAATCATTTCTCCTCTAAACCTTCTTGCATTTTCTCACCTCATATCCAAAACATAACACTCTCCCCTGGCCCCCCCAAAGCTCATGACCATCTCACAATGCAAAATACATTTAGTCCACTCCCAAGAGTCCCCACAGTCTCAACATTTCTAAGATTGCCCAAAAGTTCAAGTCCAAAGTCTCCTCTGAGACTCAGGGCAAACTCACATCATGAGCACCTTCCCTTCATCATTTTTTGAAATAAATATTTTATCCCCTGCTCTGGTGGAGATTCATGGGTATGATGAGAAGTCATGGCCAGGAAGACCAGATTCCTGTAGTTCTCTAACATCACGTCTCTGTATAAATTCTGCTGGGCAGGGTCCAGGCACTCCCACTCCTCCTCAGAGAAATCGAGGGCCACATCCCTGAATGTCAACAGGCCCATTTCCGGGCACTTGGGAGCCAAGCCGGCTCCCCAGGAGCGTAGTGCCAGCAGGCGGAGCCGAGGGGCCCCTGAGCGTCCGCCGGAAGCCTGGAGCCGGAGGGCCGCAATCAGGAATCAGTATTTTTAAATGCAAAACATACCTGGGATTACACCTGTAATCCCAGCTACTCGGGAGGCTAATGTAGGAGGATCACAAGTTTAAGGCCAGCCTCAGTGATTTAGCGATATCCTAAGCAACTTAGCAAGAACCTGTCTTCAAATAAAAAAAATAAAAGGAGCAGGGGATGTGGCTCAGTGTTTTATAAAGTGAACCTGGGTTTGATTCTTGGTATCAAAAATAAATAAATAGAAATAAAATAAAATGAAAACATCTACAGGCATATCTATGATATAGAAACAGTTCAAAGTTGTACTACATTCTGTACTGGAACACTATGCAACAGTTGAAAATATGCACTGACACAGAAAGATACCTAAAATGTATTTATTAAGTGAAAGAGCAAATTGCAGAACAATATGTGTAGCACAATCGTATTTTGGAAGCAAAATAAAAATAGTTTTTTAAAACCCTAATTTAACTTGTGTATATAGAAGCAGAAAAGTTTCTGGGGTAGCATAGCACCAAATTTCAGATGACAGCAGCTACCTCTTGGGGATGGACTTGGACTAAGGAGAGGGAAGGTTGTAATTCTTTATACATTTTGAAAAAGAGAAAAAAGTAATGATAGGGATTGTTATATCTATTTTGGACTTTTATGCATTTATGCATTTCCCAAGATTTCCATAATGGAGATATATTAACTATATTTCACAACCAGAAAGAGAGTAAGGCTGTCAGAATTCTGTCATCGTGGGAGTAGTATTTTGAAGCTTTCACTAAAGTGAGGGTGTAAAGTACATTTTTTTTTTTTTTTTTTTTTTTTGTGGGCACTGGGGATTGAACCCAGGGGTGCTCCACCAATAAGCCACTGTTGTATGGAAGTGAGTGAGAATTACAAACCACCACTCACATTGAGCCAAATTGCGAAAGGGAAAAGGGGTTTTTTAATGAGCATGCCAGGCAAAAGATGCCTGGGACAGGCTAACACCTCAAAAGAACTCCCAGCCCCGGAATTTTTTAAGTACAAAAAAAAAAGGCAAAAATCTACAGAAACCACAAGGACAACTGAGGCATATGGAGGTCAGAAAAGACCTTATAGAGACAGTTATTTTGATTCCATGAGAGAATAATTTTGATCATACATTTCAGAGTCATTTTTGTTATAGATCAGGTCATAGTCAGGGATGAGGAAAGGTCCCACGATACTGTCAACACCGATACAGCTTCAGGAGGATGAAAGGAAAACTTTACAAGGAAGCATACAATGGAGTCAGGTCAGAACAAAATGGCGTTATTGGTTCTTTTCCATTTCAGCTACATCCCCAGACCTTTTTATTTTTTATTATGAATGCACTTAACCATAATCAGAGCTGTCTTTCCTTTCTGTTCCAATGGACGAGAAACACTATGTTTCTTTGACCTTGACTTTTCTGCTTTTCTCTCCCAGATGCAGTATTTGCCTTCCAGTTGCGCAACCCCGTCCACAATGGCCATGCTCTGTTGATGCAGGACACCCGCCGGCGGCTCCTGGAGAGGGGCTACAAACACCCGGTTCTCCTGCTCCACCCTCTGGGGGGCTGGACCAAGGATGACGATGTGCCTCTGGACTGGCGGATGAAACAGCATGCAGCTGTGCTTGAGGAAGGGGTCCTGGACCCCAAGTCAACCATTGTTGCCATCTTTCCATCTCCTATGTTATATGCTGGCCCCACAGAGGTGAGCAATCCCCAAACTGGGTTATATAGACTCAAACTGTATCTAGAAGAGTAAATGAGGCTGGGTACAGTGGCCCACACCTGTAACCCCAGCGGCTAGAGAGGCTGAGGCAGGAGGATCATGAGTTCAAAGCTAGCGGTCAGTAACAGGGAGGCGCTAAGCAACTCAGTGAGACCCCGTTTCTAAATAAAATACAAAATTGGGTTGAAGATGTGGTTCAGTGGTCGAGTGCCCCCGAGTTCAATCCCTGGCAACCCCCCTTCCCCAACAAAAAATGAGTAAATGAGTCTCTGTGATCCTTTTTTTTTTTTCTTCCTTAGGAGTAAATTCTGGTCTTTCCTTTGTCCAATTTAATAATGTGGCCATTTTTTTATTTGTAAAAATCTAGAAACATCGAGCCAAACCCATCATATATTATTGCCTCTGAGAATATGGAGGCTGGTGAAGAGGTGGGTAACAGAGCTTGTCTGGGTTATTGGGCAAATTGTATACAGTCTGATATTCATGGTAAGTGGCTCACCATGCCCAGTGGGCTTTTTAGAAGGGAGATGTCCTTAAAAGATAATTATCTCCCTTTTATCCTAACCCAGCAAGCCTATCACAGATCTTCTTTGTCCTACACCACCAGCAGTGTAATGTTTGAAGAATTTTGAAGGAAATATGATGAATTGAAAGTCTCAGCCTTTGGACTGCCCCAAACTGAAGTTCATGAGTTCTCTTCAATCTCCATCCTTTGTATTTCTATCTGAGCTTTAGAGAGGGCAAACTTTGTGTTGAACTGAAATCAGTATTTGAAAGATAATTAACTCACTACTGGTGGTCAAATTATGAGATATTGGAGTTTGTAATTTCCTTTAAACTGTAATTTAGCTAAATAAGGAAGGACTGAAAAGTAAAATTTAATAGTTTTGTAGGTCAGTAGATCTGAATATTCCTGGTTTGCTGTCCTGTTTGGAGAAGAGATGAAGAAATACATCCTTGAGTTCTAAAAGATTCATATGATCCCTTTTTTAAAAATTTTGTCCTTTTTAGTTATACCTAACAGTAGAATGTATTTTAACATATAATACATAGAGTATAACTTCTCATTCTTGTTGTACACGCTGTACTGGTTGTGTATTCATATATGAAAATGGGAAAGAAATGTCCAATTCATTCTACTGTCTTAACCCATTCCTGTTCCCTGTTCCTTCCCCTCATTCCCCCAGTCCAATCTGGTGAACCTCCAGACCTCCCTCTGTTCTCCCCCACCCCATTGTGAGTCAGCATCTGCATTTCAGGGAGAACATTCAGCCTTTGATTTTTTGAGACTGGCTTATTTCACTTAGGATGATAGCTTCCAGTTCCATCCAATTACTAGCAAATGCCATAATTTCATTCTTCTTTATGGTTGAGTAATATTCTGTTGTGTATATATATCACATTTTCTTTATCCATTCATCTGTTGAAGGGCACTAAGTTGGTTCCATAGTTTAGCTATTGTGAATTGAGCGGCTATGAACATTGATATATCCTTGTCACTATAGTATGCTGATTTTAAGTCTTTTGGGTATCATATGATTCTTATATTTAAATCTCCAGTCCTACCCAGTAGAACCAAGTGTGAAGAAGGGAGCACACAGTCTTAGGACTCACTGACTTTCTTGCAACTTTTAGGTGACCAGTATCACTGAACTACTTTTAAAGCAGGGTGACCATCATGTCCTTTGTACAATGTTTCCTAGGTCCAGTGGCACTGCAGGGCCCGGATGATTGCAGGAGCCAATTTTTACATTGTGGGCAGGGATCCTGCAGGAATGCCCCACCCTGAGACCAAGAAGGACCTGTATGAACCTACCCATGGGGGCAAGGTCTTGAGCATGGCCCCTGGCCTCACCTCTGTGGAAATCATTCCATTCCGAGTGGCTGCCTACAATAAGGCTAAAAAAGCCATGGACTTCTATGATCCAACAAGGTAGGTTTCCAGAGAAAAATCAGTCAACATCTGTATGACTGGAATGATGAGGCAATATTTTGGCCCTTTGGGAAACTCTCCAGCACATTTGCACGTGCTCCCAGTTGGAATGAGTGTCCCTTGGGAGTCAAAACTTGGTCTTGGAATTTTTTTATCTCCTGAAGTTGCAGCACAGACTCGTGCACACAGTAAATGGTCTATAAATATTTATTTCAAGGATAGGGATGTAGCTCAGTGGTAGAGCACTGGCATAGCATGGATGAGACTCTAAATTCAATCCCCAGCACCACGACACGTGTGTGTGTGTGTGTGTGTGTGTGTGTGTGTGTGTGTAATTTTTTTCTCTCTCTCAACATGCATGCTTTGAGCATGCACCAAGTGCTTAGGACATTAAGGTGGGGAAAAAAGCAACATAGGAAAAGATTTCAATGAGTATTTATGTGTACTCACTCCCCAGGATAAGAGCTCACAGAACTAGGCAGAGAAATAGAAGACAGTCCCTGGCCTCGAGACACTTCCCATAACAGAGTAGGTGACAATAAATACTGAGCACACAGTTGCCATGGTTTCCCTTTTCCTCTACCAAGTTCCTGAACTGAAGATTTAGTGAACTGCTCATTTTCAAAAATGCAAAATTTTACAGAAAGAAAAATAACATGGGTCCATAAACCCATAACCTAATTCCAGGAACCTTTAGGACAGAAGTTACTAACCTACACTGAGTTCTTTGCTCTCTACTGATAGGCACAATGAGTTCGACTTCATCTCCGGAACTCGTATGAGGAAGCTCGCCCGAGAAGGAGAAAATCCCCCAGATGGCTTCATGGCCCCCAAAGCATGGAAAGTCCTGACAGATTATTATAGGTCCCTGGAGAAGATCAACTAAATGCACCTTGGCTCCAAAGTTTCTTTCTGAAGTGCTCTTTGATTACCTTTTCTATTTTTGTGATTAGATGCTTTGTATCCAATTGCTTCTCAGTGACTGATTTTAAAGTTAATATTTTGTAATAAGGTAAAAATTGTGCCTATAATTTAAAGCCAGCTACATTTTTATATATTAAAGTCAAACTGAAGATTAAATTTTAGCAGGTGAAAGCAACGTTCTTATACATTTCAGAATGAAATCAGCTGTATTCTCTACTGCATCTGAGCAGGTAGGTCCCAGATTTCTAAAGCTTTGACAATGTGTCTAGTTTCCTTGACAAAAAGTGAAGCATATTTTTCACTTTAAACTTGCCAACCTACAATCCCAATGTCATGTACATGCAGTAAAATAAACTGGATTAACAGTACAACAATGTACAGTCCTTCTGTACAACTGGAAAAAAAAAATCATCACCCTAAACGAAATGTGCCTCGCATCAAGTTTCTTGCTAATCTTTTACCTCATAACTACATACAGCCTTACTGCCTTTCTCCTTGACTGGAGAAACCAAATGTGTGATAATGTGAATTTAATCTTAGTAAATCTATGCAACCTACTTTTGCCATGCAAGTTATGTTTTCCAATAAGAGAAGTCTTAATGGCCTTCTGTGACTAATAAATGGTAATATCATAATGTAAAATACTTTAATGAAGGAATTTGTACCAAGGGACCAATCTGACCATGTTGTTGAAAGTTAATTTTTCCCCTTTGCTGTGGTCACTGTGTCTACAGAGTGGTTGGGGCCTATCTGACGGCAGCAGCAACTATAACCAAAAGTAATTCACATCATCAGACTAGCAAGGAGCCAGAACTAGAAAAGACTGCAGAAAATGTCAACTACTAACCTTTTGTCTTAGAGGTGAACAAACTGAGATGATATATATTCATGTGCTTCGTGAGCTGCTGAGTATTATACCAAAAAAAGCAAAATTGCCATTAGGAAGTACTGGTGGCACTAAATGTGTGCCCAGGCCATTTGGCTCCTGTCCAGTGCTCTGTCTACACCAGACAACACAGGAGCTGGGTCTGAGCTCCCTCAGAGAAGTCTCTTGATCAGAGGGGGCTTACAAAGCAGCCTTTTTGGATACAGAAAGGTCTAGGGTTTTGTAAACTCCACTGATTTTACCATATATTTGGAAACGAAACAAAACTTTTCCAAAGACTCAGGCTGTTCTGAGATGTCCTCTGATGGTTTTAATTCCTAAGAAATAATCTTTTGTACTCTATGCACAATTCTTATGCCAGGGAATATATAAAGAAACATCTTTTATACATAGGTTTCTCTGGAAGAGTCCTAATTAGAAAAACTGATTTTTTTTTTCATATTGTCCATTAAAAAAAAAAGTGAGTCTTGGCTAAGTAATAAAGGTTCTCTTGAGAATAAATAACATACAATGGCCACAGCAAAGGATTGTGCCTATACTCATTTAATCAGAGGTACTCACTGCTACCTTTTTAAAAAACAGGATATTTATTTAAAACATGAGACAGATATAATGCTTTAACCAAATGTATTTTATGATTTTAAAAAATATATTTAAAATTGCTCTTTTGCTGTAGCTCTACACTTAGTGCAAACAACTATTTCTGTGTACAACTGATGCTTGTCCTTATTTTAATAAATTTCTCAAAACAAAGGCTGTCTTTTCTGTCTGTAGCACTGGGCATGGGCTGACTACAGGACTCTTGGAGAGCTGTGTGACTGAATGCAAAGAGACAGCAAGACCAAACTTAGAAGACTGTTTGCCCTGCTTATGTCATTTTCTAACTGTAAATGACACATGTCTCAGTCTGGCAGATGGATCTTTTCAGAAGTGATTGGATTGCTCTGGAGCCTCTGCCTGGAATTTCACTGCAGGAGGATTTGACCTTTCCTTCCATTTGAGGAGATGAAGCTATCTTCTTTGCTACCTTTTTTTCAAAGGAACAGATCTTGTTCTCAAAAGTGCCCCCAAGGGACTGGGATTGTGGCTCAGTGGTAAGGCACTGCTTGCCTGGTACTTGTGAGGCACTGGGTTCAATACTCAAACACCACATAAAAATAAATAAAATAAAAATATTTTGTCCATCTAACCAAAAAAAAAAAAAATATATATATATAATAATAATAATAATAATAAAAGAGTGCCACCAAGGAGTTTCACCAGTAGGCTTAGAAATAATTGCTGTTTTTTTTTTATCTCAGCAATCCCAGCACCTCCACTGACCTCAGCAGTTGCTACTTTTATATGCACACACAAAAACTACCTGTCTTCACCCATTCTTTCAGTGGCCTTCAGGCATGCAGCTCTGTTGTTTCTTCTTGAGCCCCTGATTCACTTTGTCCTGAAGGCTTCATGCAATTTTTTGTTATTGATCCTCACTCCCAAATAAAACTGGTAGAATGGACAACTCAAAGCAGTCAACTCTAGTTCCTTCCTTTTTGATCCCAGATCTTACTTGGTGGCTCCTGGTGTCAATTAGTAGGACAATATAGGACAGAAAATGAGTGTATAAATATACGAAGATGTATATAAGTACTGCTGAGGGCATATGCAAAACTGTTCAGGGGAGCAGCAGTGTGAAAAGATCCTGGGAAATGCATACAATCAATCAATTGGTCCAATATATCAACTTTTTTCCTCTCCAGTACCCAGGGATGCCTTACCACTGAGGTACATCTGTGGCCTTTCCTAGTTTTACTTTAAGACAAGGATCCAAGTTTTTGAGACTGACCTCAAACTTGTGATCCAATCCACCTGCCTCAGTTTCCTGAGTGACTGGGATTGTAGACACGTGCCACTTCCTCTACCTACATCAACAGTTCTACCAGGCCTTTAAATTTCTTTTCAACTCAACTTCTGTGCAAGAAGAAACAAAGCTTGTTTACTTGGGAAGAGCAAGTTTATTATTTTCTTATTTTTCTGTATCGTTTCCCTTTAGTTCCAGCTCTGATCTTCAACATAATTTTCCTTACAGGGAAGAAATGAGGAAATTAGAGAGGGGTACCAGATGGGTCAACTGTTCTTAGGTCGAAAGGTTTGATGGAAAAATGGTGCAGCTTTTGCCTTAGATTCAGGTTTCCATCACCCATTAACAGGCACAGATTATAGAGAACACACACATACAGATATTGAGTGTAACCATTCTTCCCCAGCATGCAATTAGTTCTTTAGTAAATGCCACTACTGGGCCACTCATAGTACACATTCACCAAATGATGAAAATGGCATTCAAGCAACTCACAATATGCTCTCCAAGGACTGTTTTGTTTTTTCCTTATGTTGTAATTTTACTGAATTATTGCAAATAAATGGGTCACATGCCAGAGTTTGAACATTTTAGTCTCATTCTAGAAAAGGTAAAAATAATACCTTCCTACAAGACTAGCAAAAGAACAAGTGGATGCAAGAAATTCTTCATGAACTATCTTCCAGAGAGAAGCCCTTCGAAGGTAAGTTGAGAGCTTTGTCTTGGCAGTTAATTCTGGGGTGGACTCTGGGTTGTGGTTACGTTGTATGGAGTGTGGGTCTGTCCTAGATGGAGAGATTTTGCAGGGATGGGAATTAAGTCAGGACCAAGACAACAGTGTACTGTTAGGATAGACTGTAATCGGGAAACACACCACCTGTAAAAACAGTTAGGCTAGAAAATTCCCTCTCCTGAATTTTGCCAAGATCAGGGAAGGAGGGTGTCAAGATCAGGGAATGTGGATGTCTTGCACATTCTCAAAATGACTGGATTCTAGAACCCTAAGAACTGAAAACAAACTACCACAAACATCTGACGTTGCAACTGGAACCCCTCCCAGCTCAAATGCCAACAAGATCAAAAGACTGCTACAGGGGTTGGTAGGGGTTGGATAAAACCAGTGACTCAGTCTAATCCTGCTGGGTACCCTGGTGCATACCTACAATCCTGGCTACTTAAGAGGCTGAGACAGGAGGATTGTAAATTCAGGCCACCTGGGCAATTTGGTGAGACTCTATATCAAAATAAAATGGGCTGGGATGTATGTTCAGTGGTAAACATGTGGTGTAATGTAAACAAACCAGCCCTACAGTCCAGACCCGCATAACTATGTCTAGGTGGAATAAGAATAATCAGCCCCTCACTTTGTCTATCAGTGGGAAGGGCTTATACTCCCTGGAGATATAACAAACAAAAAGGGCTGGGGGTGTAGCTCAGTGGTAGAGCACTTGCCTACCATGTGTGAGGCTCTGGGTTTGATCCTCAGTACCACAGAAAAATAAATAAAGATATTATGTCAAAAACAAAATGTTATTCAGTTTCCACTGTTCTTTAGTGGGGTGTGGTGGCACATACCTATAATCTCAGCAACTTGTGAGGCTTCTGTAAGTTTAGCAAGGAAGGCCCTGAGCAAGTTGGTAAGACCCTGTCTCAAAATAATAAGGGTGAGGGGATGTGGTTCATTGGTTAAGTGCCCCTGGGTTCAATCCCCCAGGTACAAAAATAAATTTTAAAAAAGTTACCCATCTAAGAAGAGTTGGGTGAGTTAAGTAGCTATTCAAGGAAAAGTAAACTGAAGGAATCCAACAGAGCAGTCCCTGCAAGCTTGTCCACAGCATGCCTACTTCTTGTATCATTGCCTTTATTTAGCAAATACCTGAGGTTTCATCAACTGGCCATATGCCATTTTTTGTTTGTCCAGCACCCTTCCCCATAATATATTATTTCCTTTTGAATAAATTATCTCTCCTGCTGCATTTGTCTTGATGAGTCAATAGGTAAACCAAGATAACTGCTCTCAAACCATTTTGATACAGAAAGCTTGGTTCTTGTCCCTGGTGCCAATTCAAATAACGAGGACAAGTTTTTTGAGAAAAAAATGTTTTAATAAAACTTCTGGCAAAGAAAGAAGGCAATGGACTAAGGTCCAAAGATTGCCATCTCTCCTCACAAAGAGAAACAAAGGCCTTTAAAGGGAAATTCAAGGACTAGGCTCTGGGTACAATTATCAGTAGATAAAATTACTGTCTATCCAGTGGCCTTGAGAGAGCTATTCACTTGCTGGCACCAGTTCCCAGGTCTGTATTTTACTTCCTGGCCTAGGATGGGAAGAACATTAATATTTCCCCTACCCCCACTGTTGGGGAAGGGGAGGAGAGGAGGAATAAACATATCAGTTTAAGAACAAGCCATCTGTGGTCAAAACTTGAAATGGAACCATTACAATCTTACCCAGTGTCCTGGAGGTTTCCTTCTCTTGAATCAGGAATTTAAAGAGTACATCTAATCCAGTAGAGAAATAAATACAAGCCTACTGACTTGCAATTTCTGCTAAAGAACTTCTGGAGTTTTCTGATTTTCTATCCTAAGTCAGATTCTTTAACTTCCCTTTGATCTTGTGATCATGCCGTTCAAGTAAATTCTTTATTCCCTGGGTTGGAGCTCATCATTTCCTACAGAACCCTAATTGGCGTATTCTATATAATTTATGATTATGGTCGAACAGACCCTCATCTTCCTTAGACATGACTGCAAAGAACTTTTACTTCATGATATAGTCATCCCTGAGTAGTTTAGTCAATCTTATACTTTGTCATCTATATGCTGTGCTCTATTCTGAGTTCCATGTTTGCATATCAGTGACTATTTCATTGTTTGGACTTTCATTTCCCAACGAAACCTGTGTCCCTGAAGCATTCCATGGGTAGCACTAACATTCTCAAAGCACCAAAGTTACTATCTAAAAATGTTCAAAACCAAGTTCATAACTGCAAATATTAGATAAGCATAAATAGTTCCAAGTGTTAGTAATGAGACTCTTGTGAGTCATTAATAAAAACAGTATTGAGTTTACATCAGTGCTACTAAAATTTTTTTTACACTGCTACACGATTTTTTAGGTTTGATCTCATTTGCATATGATATCTGCATTATGACAGCTATATTTCAGTCAATTCAGTTGGGAATTGTAAAGTTCAACTTGCTAGTAAGGTTCAAGATCTCCTATATGATTTCATGAATGTGATGATGACTTGCACAGAATTTTCTTCTGTACATGTAAAGGGAGCTTTAACTTTTATAAAGTTGTAACCAAATCTATAATGAATTCAATAATGAAAGTCTTTGAAGATTTATTAGCTATAGATGAGAGGAGTTCATGGTTTTATTTAGTACACCCAGTTAGTGGTCATGCAAGCTGTATTTATCCTTGGTCTATCAGAATTCCACTCAAGAGGGACTTTTGGGAAGATGGCAGAATAGAGAGGTCACTTCCCTGGCGGATTTATGGTGTGAGACCAAGAAAAGCAGACAGACAGCTTTTCAGCAAGGTGGGTGAATGAACAAGAATTAGGGGCAACTTTACAGGAATTTAATACTGGATACTTCAAACAGACCTGGGACTCAAAATAAGGAAAAAAAAATCCTCAGTCCCACAGCTATGGCAGCAGCTGGAGGCACAAGCCAGAATGGTCCCTCCATGAATGCAGTAAAGCAGTAAGGGAATATCGAGGTACGGAGAGTTTAGAGATTAGAATCACTGCCCAAATAAAGAGTAAGCTGAGTTGCACAATGTCCTTGTATGGGAAAAAAGCCACCATCTCTCCGTGGCATGTCCAAGACAGAAGGAACCATTTTATAGCCACGGTGGGGTGCCAATAGCTGGGGGAGACAATTTCTGGCAGACCTGAGTCTGGCTCAAAAAACGGAGTGTGTCTAAGTGACCAGGAGAAAATCAAGTGTGAAGAGAGGTTTACAGGGAATACTGGTCAAGGAAACCCACCTGGTTTCCTCTCCCCTTCCAATCTGGCTGCTTGCAGGACCAGCTGGAAGAGAAGCACCTGACTGGGAATTTGAAAGGGCCAGGAAGGAAAGATTGAGTTTCGAGAGTGAATCAGAGACCAGGAATCCATGAGTTCCACAGGTGATGTAGTGGGCTAAGAATATGCTCCTATACCACACTAGTGGAACCCAAAGGAGATTCCTGGGGTACAGTCTTCCAGTGTGGACCAACAATTGCTGGGTCCTGGAGGTGCACTGACTTAAAATTTCCAGACCAACTAGCATTTGGCAAAGAGACTAGAGTATACCCAAGCCTACATCCAACCACCAGGAGTTCCACCTCCAGGATTAACCCTCTCATCTAGCAATCCCACCTATCCTGAGGGTGGAACAAGCATCATACTCCAGACAACTGCACCTAACTGCTGAGAAGGGAAGCTGAGAAACTTGTGAACTCCAATAGAAAAAATCTAATCAATTTTTCATCAAGATCTTTTTCTTTTCTTTTTTTCTCTCATTTTTACCATTTTTGAAACCGATTTTATTTTTCATGCATCAGTTTGAGGGCTGGGATGTCTGAATAGTATTTTTCAGTTTTATTTTGTGTTCTTTTATTTTTACTTTTTTCTATTTTTAATTTTTTTTTAAAGTTTTACTTTACATATAGTTTTTCTCTCACTAATCTGTTTTCCTGGATTCTCCTTCTCTTTCTCCTAACAGCCAACCTCTATTATTCCCTCTTTCACTCTTCCTATAATGTTTTACTTATCTTTTCTCCTCCTCCCTCATAAACATCACATCCTACACCACTTCTGTTCTCTTTGTCCACCACTTGAAATTGTGAATCCTTTTGCAAATGTGATGTATTTACTGTAGGCAATGACTGAATACATCATTTTTATTTACTGTGAGAAAACCACAGACATCTTAGTAGGAGCTATTTGGTTTAAGACTGTGTGTTGTTTGCATTGATTGCTGTTATTATTTGCCTCACCCTTAAAAGTGAGGTACTAGAAAACTTCAGGGACACTATAAGTCTAGAAGGTAGAAACTATACTGCTTTTGAACGACTCTGCTAGATGAGTAGACAAACAAGATGAAAAAACAAGGGAACAAATAGCTGCAAACAAACCAAGATGCTTCAATAATAGAATACACTGACCTGACACCACAGAGGAAGAAATGTCAGAAAAGAAGTTTAGAATGTTCACAGTTAAACTGATCAGAGAGTAAAGGATGATGTAAGGAGTGAAATCAGAAATAAAATTCAGGAGGTGAAAGATCACTTCAATAAAGACAGATTCTGAAAAGAAATCAAGCAGAAAGTCTTAAAATGAAGGAATCAATAAATCAAATTAAAAATTCAATGGAAAGCATTACCAATAGAATAGACCACTTGGAAGTCAGAGTTTCAGGCAATGAAGACAAAACATATAATTTTGAAAATAAAGTTGACCATGGAAAGAAGATGTTTAAGAGACCATGAACAGAACTTCCAAGAAGTATGAAATAACCTGAAAAGACCAAACTTAAGATTTAATGGGATAGACATACATGGATACACAAACCAAAGGAATGTACAATCTTTTCAATGAAATATTATCAGAAAATTTCCTAAACCTAAAGAATAATGGAAAATCAAATACAGAAGGCACACAGGACCCCAAATGTACAAAATTACAACAGACCCCCACACCAAGACACATGATAATGAAAATGTCTAACACATAGAATAAGGACAGAATTTTAAAGGATGCCAGAGGAAAATGTCAGATTACATTTAGGGGAGTAACCAATTTGGATCTCAGGCTGATTTCTCAACTCAAACACTCAAAGCTAGGTGGTCTTGGAATAATGTATACCAAGCTCTGAAAGAAAATGGATGCCAACCAAGAACACTATACCCAGCAAAACTAAGCTTCATATTTTAAAAATATATATTTTTATTAGGTGTTGATGAACCTTTATTTATTTATTTGTATGTGGTGCTGAGAATCAAACCCAGTGCCTCACACATGCTAGGCAAGTCCTCTACCACAGAGCCACAATCCCAGCCCCTAAGCTTCAGATTTGAAGCTGAAATAAAAACCTTCCATGATAAACAAAAGTTAAAAGAATTCGCAACTAGAAAGCCTGCACTACAGAACATTCTCAGCAAAATATTCCATGAAGATGAAATGAGAAAAAAGTGAAAACCAGCAAAAGGAGGAACTACACTAAAGAATAGTCAATAAAAGGAGAAACAAATTCAAATTAAAAACTAGAAATAAACCAAAATGACTGGGAATACAATAATATCCCAAAAATAATCCTGAATATAAGTGACCTAAACTCATCAATCAAAGGTCATAGAATGGGCTGGGGTTGTGGCTCAGAGGTACAGCACTTGCCTAGCATGTGTGACGTACTGGATTTGATCCTCAGTACCACATAAAAACAAGTAAGATAAAGGTATCGTGTCCATCTACAACTAAAAAAAAAAAAAAAAAAAAGAAGTAGACTGACAGAAAAACAAGACCCAACAATATGCTATTCTCAAGAGACTCACTTCACAGGCAAAGACATCCACAGACTGAAGATGAAAGGATGGGAAAAAACATATCACTCACATGGATCACTAAATCAGCAGGGGTTTCCATCCTCATATCAGGTAAAATAGACTTTAAGCCAAAGTTATTCAGAAGGGACAAAGAAGGACATTTTACATTGCTTAAAGGAATTATACAGCAATAAGACATAACAATCGTAAATATTTATGCCCCAAACAATGGAGCATCTATGTACAATCAAACAAATCTTCTCAACTTTAAGAATCAAATAGACCACAACACAATAATTCTGGGTGACTTTAACACACCTCTCTCACCACTGGATAGATCCTCCAAACAAAATCTAAACAAAAGAAAACTATATAACTAAATAAGACAACGAAGTAAGTTCAGACTTACCAGACAATATATAGAGTATTTCAGTATCATGATCAAAAACACTTTCTTTCTCGGCAGCACACGATCCTTCTTCTAAAACAGACTTTCTTATGTCACAAAGCAACTCTTAGCAAATACAAAAAAACAGAGATAATACCTTCCATTCTATCAGATCATAATGGAAGTGAACTTAGAAATCAATGATAAAATAAAAAATACAAGCTACTCTAACACCTGGAGGCTAAATAATATGCTATTGATTAACTAATGCATAGCACAGAAATCAGAGATGAATTTAAAAAACCTTAGAAGTAAATGAGAATATGGACACAACATTTAAAAATCTCTGGGACTTAAGAAGACTGTTCTAAGAGAAAAAAGTTCATTGCATTAAGCTTATTTATTAAAAGAATAGAAAATACCAAATAAAATAACCTAACATGACATCTCAAAGCCCTAGAAAAAAGAAAAATCAATACCAAATGTAGAAGATAGGAAATAATTAAAATCAGCAGCTGAAATCAATGAAGTTGAAACAAAAGAATTTTAAAAATTGACAAAACAAAAAGTTGGTTCTTTGGAAAAATAATAAAATTGATAAATTCTCTTACTCATGCTAACAAAGAAAGAGAAAAACTGAATTACTAAAGTTCACGATGAGACAGGAAAATACCAAAATGAACACAGATGGAAATGGAAATACAGATGATAATCACAAACTATTATAAAATTTATACTCCAAAAACATAGAAATCTTGAAGACATTGACAAATTTCTAGAAACATATGACCTACCCAAACTCAAATAGGAGAACATAACACAATTTAAACCAACACATTCAAGCAATGTATTAAAAGCCTACCAAAACTAAGAAAAGTTCAGGACCAGATGGATTCTCAGCCCAGTTCTACAAGACCTTCAAGAAGAATTAACAGCAATACTCTTCAAATTATTCCATGAAATAGAAAAGGAGGAAACCCTTCCAATTCATCCTATGAAGTTAGTGTCACCCCTGATACCAAAAGACACATCAAGGAAAGAAAACAGTAGAGAAACATCACAGATGAACATAAATTCAAGAATTCTCAATGAAATCCTGGCAAATCACATTCAAAAACATTAAAAAGGTATGTCAACCCAATGACGTACCTTACAGAAATAGAGCAAGCAATTATGAATTCATCTGGAAGAATAAGAAACCCAGAATAGCTAAAGCAATCCTTAGCAGGAAGAGTGAAACAGGGGGTATCGCAATACCAGATCTTCAACTCTACTACAAAGCAATAGTAACAAAAACGGCATGGTATGGTACCAAAATAGAAAGGTAGATCAATGGTACAGGAATAGAGGACCCGGACACAAACCCAAATAAATACAATTTTCTCATACTAGACAAAGGGGCCAAAAATATGCAATGGAGAAAAGACAGCCTCTTCAACAAATGGTGCTGGGAGAATTGGAAATCCATATGCAACAGAATGAAACTAAACCCATATCTCTCACCATGCACGAAACTAAACTCAAAATGGATTAAGGACCTTGGAATCAGACAAGAGACCCTGCAGATTATAGAAGAAAAAGTAGGTCCAGATCTTCACCTTGTTGGTCTAGGATCAGACTTCCTTAACAGGACTCCCATAGCACAAGAAATAAAAGCTAGAATCAACCACTGGGATAGATTCAAACTAAAAAGCTTTCTCTCAGCAAAGGAAACTATCAGCAATGTGAAGAAAGAGCCTACAGAGTGGGAGAATATCTTTGCCAATCATACTTCAGATAGAGCACTAATCTCCAGAATCTATAAAGAACTCAAAAAACTCTACTCCAAGAATTCAAATAATCCAGTTGACAAATGGGCTAAGGAATAGACACTTCACAGAAGATGATCTACAAGCAATCAACAAACATATGGAAAAATGTTCAACATCTCTAGTAATAAGAGAAATGCAAATCAAAACCACCCTAAGATTCCATCTCACCCCAATTAGAATGGCGATTATCAAGAATACGAGCAACAACAGGTGTTGGCGAGGATGTGGGGAGAAAAGTACACTCATACATTGCTGGTGGGGCTGCAAATTAGTGCAGCCACTCTGGAAAGCAGAGTGGAGATTCCTTAGAAAACTTGGAATGGACCCTCCATTTGACCCAGCTATCCCACTCCTTGGCCTATACCCAAAGGACTTAAAATCAGCATACTACAGAGATACAGCCACATCAATGTTCATAGCTGCTCAATTCACAATAGCCAGACTGTGGAACCAACCTAGATGCCCTTCAATTGATGAGTGGTAAAGAAACTGTGATATATATATATATATACACACACACAATGGAATATTACTCAGCCATAAAGAATGATAAAATTATGGCATTTGCAGGCAAATGGATGAAATTGGAGAATATTATGCTAAGTGAGAGAAGCCAATCTCAAAAAGCCAAAGGACGAATATCGCTAATAAGTGGATGATGACACATAATGGGGGGAAGGAAGGGTTAGTGTTAGGGTTAGAGTTTAGGGTTAGGGAGGGGGCAAGTAATGGAGGAAGGAAGCACTGTATAGAGGGAAAAGAGGGGTGGGAGGGGTGGGGGGAAGGGAAAAAATAACAGAATGAAAGAAACAACATTACTCTATGTAAATTTATGATTACACAAATGGTATGCCTTTACGCCATGTACAGAGAAGCAACATGTATCCCATTTGTTTACAATAAAATTTTTAAAAAAGACATTAAAAAGATAGTGCACCATGATCAAGTGGGGTTCATCCCAGCGATACAAGGTTAGTTCAACATATCGAAGTCAATAAATGTAATTCATCACATCAATAAACTTACATCACATCAATAAACTTATCAAGACAAGATTCATATAGTTATCTCAATAGATGCAGAAAAGGCATTTGACAAAATACAGCACCACTTCATGTTCAAAACACTAGAAAAATTAGGGACAGTAGGAACATAACAACACTATAAAGCTATATATGCTAAACCCAACGTCAACATCATTGTAAATGGAAAAAAAATTGAAAGCATTCCCTCTAAAACTGGAACAAGGATGCTGTCTATCACCGCTTTTATTCAATATTGTCCTTGAGCAATTAAACAAAAGAAATTAAAGGTGGGGTTGGGATTATAGCTCCAAGGTAGTGCACTTGCCTAGCACGTGTAAGGCACTGGGTTCAATTGTCAGCACTGCATAAAAATAAATAAGACAAAGGTATTATGTCCATCTACAATTTAAAAAACATTTTTTTAAATAAAAGGGATACAAATAGAAGAACTCAAACTACTCCTACTTGTTGACATTATTCTATATTTAGAAGACCAAAAAAGTTCCACAAGAAAACTCCGAGAACTCATAAATGAATTCAGCAAAGTAGCAGGATATAAAATTAATATCCATAAATCAAATGTGTTCCTATGCATCAGTGATGAATCTACTGAAAGAGAAATTAGGGAAATTATTCCACTCATAATAGCCTCAAAAAAACAAAATAAAACAAAAAACCCCTATAGAACACTAAAGAAAGAAACTGAAGAAACCAAAAAGAAAGGAAGGAAGGAAGGAGGGAAGGGAGGAAGGAAGTAATTAATTGAAGAAACCTTAGAAAATGGATAGATCTCCATGCTCTCAGATAGGCAGAAGTAACACCGTCAAAATGGCCATGCTACCAAAAACACTATACAGACAATGCAATTCCCATTAAAATTCCAATGACATTCTTCATAGTACTAGAAAAAGCATTCATGAAATTTATTTGGAAAAATAAGAGACCCAGAATAACCAAAGCAATCCTTAGAAAGGTAAGTAAAACAGGAGGCATCACACTATCAGACCTTAAATTATACTACAGAGCTAGAGTAACAAAAAAAGCATGGTACTGGCACCAAAACAGAAATGTAGACTGACTAACAGTACAAAATAGAAGACACAGACACAAACCCACATAAATATAGTTATCTCATACTGGACAAAGGGACCAAAAAAATTCACTTGAGAAAAGACAGCCTCTTCAACAAATGGTGCTGGGAAACTGGAAATTCATATGTAGTAGAATGAAATTAAACCCCTATCTCTCACCCTGCATACAACTCAAAGTGGATCGAGGACTTAGGCACTAGAACAGAGACCTTGTGCCTACAAAAGAAAAGTAAGCCCAAATTTCCACCATGTCGGCTTCAGAACTGATTTCCATAACAAGACTCAAAAAGTACAAGTAAAAGTAAAATCAAGTATCAATAAATGGGATGGAATCAAACCAAAAGTTTCTTCACAGCAAAGGAAACAAATAAAAAACATGGAGAGAGAGCCTACAGAATGGGAGAAAATCCTTGCCAGCTGCACCTCAGATACAGCATTAATCTCTAGGATATATAAAGAACTCAGAAAACCTAACACCAAATCACCACCACCACCACCACCACACGACCACCACCACCATCATCATCCAATCAATAGATGGGCAAAGGAACTGAACAGGTACTTCACAGAAAAAGAAAAACCAAAGGTCAACAAGTAGATGAAAAAATGTTCACCATCTCTAGTAATTAGAGAAATGCAAGTCAAAACTACTGTAAGGGGGGGGGGGGGAATCCAAGATGGCAGACTAGAGGGAGGCTGTGTTCCTTGTTGCTCTGTAACTCTGGTTTCAAGCAGAGGATATCTGTTTCTTGGTGAGGCAGTTTTTGCTGCTTATCGATCCCCTGCTGTTTACCCCATTTGTCTGCTGTGATCACCTGCAGTCTGCCAGCATATCGACGCCTTTTTTTGACTGCAGATTGCTCACTGTCAGGCGCCTATCATCCGCCATTTGCCTGCCTCTCGGTGTCCAACTCCTGCCTTACACCTATCCATCACGAGATTCACCTCCCGATGGTCTGACAACAGTCAGCAAACTGATCACCGACCGCCAGTGGAGCACCAGCTGCCTGCTGTTCCCTGGAAGTTCACTGTTACAGTACCTGCAGGTACATGGCTGCCGCCATTTTGAGACACAACAGCCAGGCCCCGTGGGACCCCTGGCTGGACTGACTGAGCCCCATCTCCAGGATCCCTCAGCCGGACCAATCACTCCCTGCCTCTGGGACCCTCACATCGACTGACTACCCCCTGCCGCCAGGACACCCTGACCAACTGACTGCGCCCTAGCACCTATACCCCAGACCAACTGATTGCATCCGGCCTCCAGGATCCCACAACCACACCAAACACACCCGACCTCCAGGACCCCTGCCTGACCAACCGCATCCGCCTCCAGGACCTCCTGCTGACCATAACCACACCCTGAGCTGCAGCCCCCCATTTGCCAACACATTTTGAAGCCAGAGTGGCCATCTTGGATAATCCTGGAAGCCATAGCTCTGATCTTTAGGTGGGGCAAATGCCATCCTGAGATGCCTGCTAGAGGCTTGAAGCTCGTTGTCAGGTACCTCTCATGCATCAGGCTACTGAAGATTGGAAGGTTTCATTACTATATGACTGTTATTATACTGTAGATTTTCTTTTTTCTCCTTATTGAAAAAATTTTAGTTTTTATTCCTTTACTTTTCTTGCTCTCTTTTCCTTTTGTTTACCTGTTCCCTCAGAGTCTCTTTCTCCCTTTTTTGCATGCTAACATCCAATTTCTTTTGATTACACTCTCACCCTATTATCTGGAACTTCTGTATATTCTTTTCTTATCCCATTAACAGCCACATTCTACATCCCTCTGCATCCTCTTTGTCCTCCATTTGAAACTGCAGACCTTATTACAATTGTTTGTTATGCTGAAGGTAATATTTGAACTCATTCTGTTTATTATAACAATTTTTTTATTGTCCTTATAGGGGCTATTTGGTCTAGGATTGCATAGTGTCTGAATTGGGCACTGCTAATATTGATCTCCCCTTAAAGGTAGGTTTTGGAAACCTATAGGGCCACTATAAGCCTATAGGGGGAAATCTGCAATACCCCAGATCTGCACTGCTAGAGGGGAAGATACATGAGCAACATGAAAAAACAAGGGAAGAAAATGATCCAAACAAATCTAGATTCTCTATTAATGGAATCCAATGACAGTATGTTAGAAGAAATGTCAGAAAAGGACTTCAGATTATACATGATTAAGATAATTCACGAAGCAAAGGATGAGATAAGAGAGCAAATGCAGGCAATGAATGATAATACCAATAAGCTGAAAGAGCAAGTGCAGGAAGCAAAAGATCATTTCAACAAAGAGATAGAGATTCTTAAAACAAACAAACAAACAAACGGAAATCCTTGAAATGAAGGAAACAATAAACCAAATAAAAAACTCAATGGAAAGTATCACCAACAGACTAGACCACTTGGAAAATGAACCTCAGACAATGAAGACAAAATATTTAATCTTGAAAATAAAGTTGCCCAAACAGAGAAGATGGTGAGAAATCATGAACAGAATCTCCAAGAACTATGGGACATCATGAAAAGACCAAATTTAAGAATTACTGGGATTGAGGAAGGCATAGAGTTACAAACCAAAGGAATGAACAACCTATTCAATGAAATAATATCAGAAAAGTTCCCAAACCTGAAGAATGAATTGGAAAATCAAATACAAGAGGCTTACAGAACACCAAATGTACAAAATCATAATAGGTCCACACCAAGGCACATTATAATGAAAATGCCTAACATTCAAAATAAAGATAGGATTTTGAAGACCGCGAGAGAAAAGCATCACATTACATATTAAGGGGAGACCAATACGGATAGCAGCCGACTTCTCAACCCAGACTCTAAAAGCTAGAAGGGCCTGGAACAACATATTTCAAACTCTGAAAGAACATAGTTGCCAACCAAGAATCCTATACCCAGCAAAATTAACCTTCAGATTTGAAGATGAAATAAAATCCTTCCATGATAAAACAAAAATTAAAAGAATTTACAAATAGAAAGCCTGTGCTACACAATGTTCTCAACAAAATTTTCCATGAGGAGGAAATGAAAAACAACAATGGAGGTCAGCAAAGGGAAGAACTAACTTAGAGAAAAACCACTCAAAAGAGAAACCGAGTCAAGTTAAAAATCAAAAAGAAGCCAAATGACTGGGAATACAAATTATATCTCAATAATAACCCTGAACGTTAATGGCCTAAACTCATCAATCAAAAGACATAGACTGGCAGAATGGATTAAAAAGAAAGACCTAACAATATGCTGCCTGCAAGAGACTCATCTCATAGAAAAAGAAATCCACAGACTAAAGGTAAAGGATGGGAAAAAACCTACCACACACATGGACTCAGTAAAAAAGCAGGGGTTTCCATCCTTATATCAGATAAAGTGGACTTCAAGCCAAAGTTAGTCAGAAGGGATAAATAAGGACATTTCATACTGCTTAAGGGAACCATAAATCAGGAAAACATAATGATAGTAAATATTTATGCCCCAAACAATAGTGCATCCCTGTACATCAAACAAATCCTTCTCAATTTCAGGAATCACACAGACCACAACACAATATTTCTGGGTGACTTTAATGCACCGCTGTCACTACTAGATAGATCTTCCAAACAAAAACCAAACAAAGAAACCATAGAACTCAATAACACAATCAATAACCTAGACTTAATAGACATATATAGAATATTCCATCCATGAACGAGCGGACTCACTTTCTTCTCAGCAGCACATGGAACCTTCTCGAAAATAGACCATATGTTATGCCACAAAGCAGCCCTTAGGAAATGCAAAAAAATAGAGATACTACCTTATGTTCTATCAGATCATAATGGACTGAGAGTAGAAGTCAATGACGAAAAAAAAAAAAGAAATTACTCCAACATCCGGAAACTAAATGTATGCTATTGAATGAAACATGGATAACAGAAAACATCAGGGAGGAGATAAAAAAAATTCTTCCAGGTCAATGAGAATAATGATACAACATATCAAAATCTCTGGGACACTATGAAAGCAGTACTAAGAGGAAAATTCATTGCATGGAGTGCATTCCAGAAAAGAATGAAAAGTCAACAACTAAACGACCTAATATTACAGCTCAAAGCCTTAGAAAAAGAACAGAATAACAGCAAAAGTAGAAGAAGACAGGAAATAATTAAAATCAGACTGAAATCAATGAAATTGAAACAAAAGAAACTATTCAAAAAATTGACAAAACAAAAAGTTAGTTCTTTGAGTAAGTCAACAAAATAGACAAACCCTTAGCCACACTAACAAAAGAGAAGAGAGAAAACTCAAATTACTAAAATTTGTGATGAAAAAGGAAATATCACGACAGATAGTACTGAGATACATAACATAATGAGAAGCTACTTCGAAAATCTGTATTGCAACAAAATAGAAAGTACCGAAGACATTGACAAATTTCTAGAGACATATGATCCTTCCAAACTGAACCAGGAGGACATATACAATTTAAATAGATCAATATCAAGCAATGAAATAGAAGAAGCCATTAAAAACCTACCATCCAAGAAAAGCCCAGGACCAGACGGATTCTCAGCGTGTTCCACAAGACCTTCAAAGAAGAACTTGTTCCAATACTTCTCAAAGTATTCCAGAAAATAGAAAAGGAGGGTACCCTACCAAACTCATTCTATGAAGCTAATATCATCCTCATACCCAAACCAGGCAAAGACACATCAAGGAAAGAAAATTTTAGACCAATATCCTTGATGAATATAGATGTGAAGATCCTTAACAATACATTGGCAAACTGTATCCAAAAAATATATTAAGAAAATCGTGTACCACGATCATGTGGGGTTCATCCCTGGAATGCAAGGATGGTTTAACATCCGTAAATCAATAAACGTAATCCATCATGTCAATAGACTTAAGGATAAGAATCATTTGGTTGTATCAATTGATGCAGAAAAAGCATTCGACAAAATAACAACACCCCTTCATGCTGAAAACACTAGAAAAAATAGGGATAGTAGGAACATACCTGAACATTGTAAAGGCTATTTATGCTAAGCCCATGGCCAACATCATTCTTAATGGAGAAAAACTGAAACCATTCCCTTTAAAAATGGGAACAAGACAGGGATGTCCTCTTTTACCACTTCTATTCAACATTGTCCTCGACACTCTAGCCAGAGCAATTAGGCAGACTAAAGAAATTAAAGGGATACGAATAGGACATGAGGAACTTAAGCTGTCACTATTTGCTGATGACATGATTCTATATTTAGAGGATACAAAAACCTCCTCCATAAAACTTCCAGACCTCATCAGTGAATTCAGCAAAACAGCAGGCTATAAAATCAACACGCATAAATCTAAAGCATTTTTATACGCAAGCAACAAAACAGCTGAAAGGGAAATGAGGAAAACAACTCCATTTGCAATAGCCTCAAAAAAAAAAAAAAAAAAAATATTTGGGTATCAATCTAACCAAAGAGGTAAAAGATCTCTACAATGAAAACTTCAAAACATTGAAGAAAGAAATTGAGAAAGACCTTAAAAGATGGAAAGATCTCCCATGTTCTTGGATAGGCAGAATTAATATTGTCAAAATGGCCATACTACCAAAAATGCTATACAGATTGATGCAATTCCAATTAAAATCCCAATGATGTACCTTACAGAAATAGAGCAAGCAATCACGAAATTCATCTGGAAGAATAAGAAACCCAGAATAGCTAAAGCAATCCTTAGCAGGAAGAGTGAAGCAGGGGGTATCACAATACCAGACCTTCAACTATACTACAAAGCAATAGTAACAAAAACAGCATGGTATTGGCACCACAATAGACAGGGAGATCAATAGTACAGAATAGAGGACACGGACACAAACCCAAATAAATACAATTTTCTCATACTAGACAAAGGTGCCAAAAATATGCAATGGAGAAAAGATAGCCTCTTCAACAAATGGTGCTGGAAAAACTGGAAATCCATATGCAACAGAATGAAATTAAAGCCCTGTCTCTCACCCTGCACGAAAATCAACTCACAATGGATCAAGGATCTTGAAATCAGACCAGAGACCCTGCATCTTATAGAAGAAAAAGTAGGTCCAAATCTTCAACTTATTGGCTTAGGATCAGACTTCCTTAACAGGACTTCCACAGCACAAGAAATAAAAGCAAGAATCAACAACTGGGATAGATTCAAACTAAATAGCTTTCTTTCAGCAAAGGAAACTATCAGCAATGCGAAGAGATAGCCTACAGAGTGGGAGAATATCTTTGCCACTCATACTTCAGATAGAGCGCTAATTTCCAGAATATATAAAGAACTCAAAAAACTCTACACCAAGAATACAAATAACCCAATCAACAAATGGGCTAAGGATATGAACAGACACTTCACAGAAGATGTACAAGCAATCAACAAACATATGAAAAAATTTCCCCCATCTTTAGTAATAAGAGAAATGCAAATGAAAACTACCCTAAGATTCCATCTCACCCCAATTAGAATGGCGATTATCAAGAATACAAGCAACAATAGGTGCTGGAGAGGAT
This sequence comes from Sciurus vulgaris, assembly GCF_902686455.1. Classification (NCBI taxonomy): domain Eukaryota; kingdom Metazoa; phylum Chordata; class Mammalia; order Rodentia; family Sciuridae; genus Sciurus; species Sciurus vulgaris. The sequence continues at coordinate 83,275,949 of NC_136464.1, forward strand.
GTGGGGAAAAAGGTACACTCATACATTGCTGGTGGGAATGCAAATTAGTGCAGCCACTCTGGAAAGCAGTGTGGAGATTCCTTAGAAAACTTGGAATAGACCCACCATTTGACCCCACTATCCCGCTCCTCGGCCTATGCCCAAAGGACTTAAAATCAGCATACTACAGAGATACAGCCACATCAATGTTCATAGCTGCTCAATTCACAATAGCCAGACTGTGGAACCACCTAGATGTCCTTCAACTGATGAATGGATAAAGAAACTGTGGTATATATATGTATACAATGGAATATTACTCAGCTATAAAAAATAATAAAATTATGGCATTTGCTGGCAATGGATGAAATTGGAGAATATCACGCTAAGTGAGATAAGCCAATCTCAAAAAACCAAAGGACGAATGACCTCACTGATAAGCGGATGATGGCACATAATGGGGGGTGGGGGGGCAAGAATGGAGAAAGGAGGGACTGTATAGAGGGAAAAGGGTGGGAGGAGGGGGGGATGGAAAAAATAACAGAATGAATCAAACATCATTACCCTATGTAAATGTATGATTACGCAAATGGTATGCTGTTACTCCATGTACAAACAGAAACAACATGTATTCCATTTGTTTACAATAAAAATAAATTAAAAAAATAAAAACAAAAAACTACTGTAAGACTTCATCTCACCCCAATCAGAATGGTAATTTTCAAGAATACAAACAACAATAAATGTTAGTGAGGATATAGGGAAAAGGGTATGCTCATACATTGCTGGTGGGAATGTAAACTGGTACAGTATATAGAGAAAGCAATATGGAGACTCCTCAAAAAACTTGGAATAAAACTACCATTTGACCCAGCTATCCCGCTTCCTCCGCATATACCCAAAGGACTTAAAATTGACAGCCAGGTCAATGTTTACAACAGCTCAATTCACAATAGCTATACTATGGAACCAATCTAGGTGCCCTCCAACATATGCTGGATAAAGAAAATGTGGTATATATACACAACAGAACATTAACTCACCCTAAAGAATGAAATTATGGCATTTGCAGGTAAATAGATGGAACTGGAGAATATGCTAAGTGAAATAAGCCAATACCAACAAACCAAAGTCTGAATGTTTTCTATGATATGTGGATGTTAATTCACAGTAAGGGAGGATGGTTAGGGAAGAACAGAGGTACTTTGGATTAGACAAAGGGGAATGAAGGGAAGGGAAGGGGAATGGGAATAGGAAAGACAGAATGAATCAGACATTACTATTCTATGTGCAAATATGACTACACAACCAATGTAATTCTACATCATGCACAACCAGAATGAGAAGTTATACTCCATTTATGTTTGATATATCAAAATACATTCTACTATCATGTATAACTAATTAGAACAACAAATAAAAAGAATTTTCAGTATTCTGATTTAAAGAGTGGTTAAGAAGTAAATTATAAAATGTACAATTATCCAATTTATTTTCCTTACCCAGAAGCAAGCTGTAAATTTGCCCACAAAAAACATTATTTCAATAAAAAATTCCTACACGAGATGCTGTTGTCATTTTATTTAAGCACAGTCAAGGCTGGAGACAGGTGCATCTAGCATCAACCCCATTAGATTATTATGGTCCATACGGAATGTTTAGATTATCTCAACCCAGCTATGAATAACATGAGTTCTAGGTCTATCTGCAGGTGGGAGCCTGGATGAAATAGAAAAAAGAAAAATAGTAAAGGGAACACTGGGTTGATTCAAACATTGGAGTTTCTAACCTCTTTTTAAAATGGAATGGGGAAAGCACGAGACATACCAGATTTATCAGAAGTTTACTGACAAAGAAGATTTTAGTGAACCATCACACAAGAGATCCTTTTTATCTCAATGCTCATAGTACAGGCCTAGGGATGATGAAATGGGTTAAGCATGGAGAATGCTTAAAGATTGAGACTGTATGAAATTGTATAAAAGTAATAACATTAACAAATGATAACTAAAATTCCAGTAATAAGTTTATGCCAGGCACTGTGATGTGTGCTTTAAATGCATTATCTCACTGTCAAATCCTCTAAGGTGGGAGCTACTGTTGCCCTTATTTTATAGATGAGAAATTGAGGCTCAAATAAGTAAAACCAGCTAATCACTGTAGCATGTGCTTCTTGTATGCTTGCAGTCCCAGCTACTTGGGAGGCTGAGGCAGGAGAGTCATTTGAGTCCAGGAATTTTGAGGCCAGCCTAGGTAACACAGTAAGACCCAGCAACAAAAATACAAAAACAAACAATGGTAAAGAGTTCAATAACATATTCTTAATTAACAGAAGGCCTGGGTTTAAATGCACAAAGTCTGATTTTAGATACAGTACTCTTTTTTTTTTTTTTTTTTTTTTGGTATGGAGGATTGAACCCAGGACTATTCTGAAGTGTTACCAAAAGAAAAATATTTTAGAATCAAAGATCAGACTACATATGTGAAAGATATGTGCAAAAGAAAGATATTACGTAATATCAAAAGTTCTTTAAAATCACAGGAAAATAGTTTCTTCATCTTTATGGCTTTAATATGCCTACATGAGTCACAGCTATTGGGATCAGTTATTTCTCTAATTTCATTAGATGACAAATATCAGAACAATTTCATTTAGCTACTGGATATTCTGAATTTAAGAAAAAAGGACATGAGGAGGGATATATCACCACATATTTTCAAACAACGTGCCATTAGATTAAAATTAAATGATCATGAAATTCATATTAAAACAAAATAATGATTAGATACTAAAATGTATACTATAAAAATATGAAATCTACATTTCCAGATAAAAACTATACAAACACAAGTTTTATAAACCCAAAACCCCCATAACATTTAAAATAACTGAAAAAGACCAAGGATTAAGTGGAGAAAAATCAAGAGGGACCCCTTTATTACACATTTATAAAACACTAGTATATATACTACAGTTATTAAAAATGGAAAAATTTTTTAAATTTTTGGTATCTTATATTTTGCATTCCTTTTTCCATCATGCTTACAATCTTTCATAACTTGCTTTTTGTTATCAAAGTGTTCTGCAACCTCTATCCCACCACAGTACAAATGAAAGAAAAAAACTATCCAAAAGGTTCTTGTGAGAGACATTATCAGAGAAATTAAATTAATCCAATAACTCATTAACAACGATTGAGTTTTCAAAGAAATATAATAAAAACAAAAGCATCTGAAACTTCATTTAATCTTTCTGATGATTCAAAAGGCACCTTAAGATTGTGTCATGCCATTTTACTCACGCTGTATATTCAGGTGCCTATAACAAAATTCTTGGTTAGTGGAATTTGAAACTAAAATTAAGTTTTTTATGTAGTTACACAGCATCAAATAACTACAGATACAATATAGGAATTCTGATGTGTACTTTTGTACTTAATGAGGCCATAATTTATAATACATTGAAAAAAAAAGTTTTAAATTAAAGCTACAAAATGAGTATTCTTAGCGTTTAGTAACAGCTACTTATTTTAAACTATTATTTCATTTTTGGTGACCAAATTATATTTGACCGTAATTAAAGAACATATAACTTTTAAATAACATTTAAGAAACATGGTTACAACAGAACGATCTGTTACATTAAAAGAAGAAAGGAAAGTCATGTACATGAAGGGCACTGAGGTTTTTCAAACCTATTCTTTTGAAAGGCTTTCAATCCACCTTAATAAAAATCAATTGAGAACTTAAAAAGTCTACTCGGTGTGCTTGCAGAAAGAGGCAAAATCAGTGTTGACCACGTCTGCCTAAAAACCATCCAATGCTGATCACTGAACAAGTAATTTTATTTGATTATCCTGACAACCATTATGACAAAGCCACAAGGACATATTCAGACGTAGCTGATTCAACTAATCAACTGCAGATAAAGAAATGCTCAGTTTTAGAAAGATAAAACAAATGACAATCAGAAATGGCTGAATCACTGTACCTATTGAACATAACCTTAAATCTTAGTTTTGCTTATACTATTTGGTACTTTTGGATTCAGTAGCTGGGGTAAAAAAAAGTTTCTGTATTCAAACATATCTACAGAATGTCAATAAAAAAATGTGTGGATATATACAATTAATATACACACGTACAGACTCTCTCTCACACACACTCATATACACGTCTAGGAACCAGCACCTATCACATTCCCATTTCTCACTAACGACCCAATGAATCATTTATTACTTTAAGACCAGCTTAGATTCTATAAGGCTATAACAACATATGGCTAAAGAGGTCAAACACAAGCACCCACACTTGGGCTGGATTAAATTGTTCCTCCTCATGATTTCTGACAAGTAGTCATGCCATTTACATAACAACTATACCTCAATAACTTAGAATTCAGAGTAAAAAACCATAAATGTGGAACTCCCTCAATGTTTTAAGAGCACTCCTTTCACTCTATTTCCATAATAAGAGGGCACACCGAACTAGATCACCAAACTGTACAAATGATCTTTACTCTTAATCTAAACAAACATGTGTTAAAACATTTTGAAATGCTGCATCCTTTGATTTCTTCATCTTTTCAATTGCCCGATGGAGGTCCTGCTGTTGCACAGGCCGAATTTCATCTTCATCATGACTAAAATAAAAAAAATCCAAATAATTTTACAATACACTTCCCTAAAACGCCCTACCAAGATTAAAAAAAAAAAAAAAAAAAAAAAGCACAGAAGAATAAAAAATAAAAGAGTGTTAACAATAAAGTCACTTTTTCCCAAAACAACCACAATTAACACAGTGAATTCTCTCAGCAATTACCTATGCATACACAAGTCATAAGATATTTTTAAAGGCACTGACTGCTAAAACGTAGGAAATTAAAATAGCTAGCTAAAATCAAATACTTCGTACCAAGAATACGTAAGTACAGAATATTGCCATAAGGTGAAGATGTTACCTATATTGTCAGTTTATCCAAACAGGTACGTAATTTCCATCAAGAAATCAAAGGTTACTTCTATGAAAATGGAATAGACAAGGAGCATTCCTAGGTATATATTCATGTACATGTTTAGCATTTTCAAACTTGTCATTTTTAATTAAAAAAAATAACCAATCCAAGTCCTCCCCGCTTTCATTATGAGAAAAAAGAAAGTATATTACACCTCCTCTATAATTCAAAGGTACTTATGGAAAAAATATTCAGGGAAAGTTTTGATAACCCATGTCTATTAGCCTAATTTTTCCATACTGAAATGTAAAAAATTCAGAGAAGAGAAAAACATGTCCTCTTATTAATATAATTAGCTTAAACAAAATTTACATATGGGTTAATTATTTTTCATTTTTCCCCTTTTATTTTTTTGTATTGGGGGTTTAACCCAAGGGAGCTTTTACCACTGAGCTATATCCCCAGTCCTTTTTTGTTTTTTATCTTGAGACAGAATCTTGCTCAGTTGCTAGGGCTGGCATCAAACTTAAAATTCTCTGGCCCCAGCCTCCCAAGTTGCTGGAATTATAGACATATGCCACTGCACCCACCTTATTTCTCCAACTTTTTTGACAACAATAAAGACCTTTGGAAGGTAGATTCTTGGCTGCAGAAGTCAAAAGTATTCCTAACTTTCTAAAGTAGCTAGATTAATCTAGGAACAAATATAGGTGTGAACCTCTTCACAATAGAGCTTGAGGAAGTACTATCAATGGGACCAGAATCCATGCATACATAGATACTGGTTGATGGGGTAGCTTTCACACAAAACTTTCTATACAAAAAAAAAAAAAAAAGTTTTTGCAGAAGCATGCTATGGTAACATACTACGCTGAAGTACACAAATACCAGAGGCAAAAAGATCACTTGGATTAAGAACCTCAGGGAGCTCAAGAAGGGAAACTGAGAAACAAAGGGACAAGAGTTTGAGATGTCATTCAACATAACCCCCCAAAACATATTGGTTTTAAGAGTCTCAGGAATTCTTGGTTAGAGGGTTGCTATTCTGAAAAGAAATGCAGAGTAGTATTTGTTCAGGGCAAGTGGCCTTTTGGGAAACTTCCTTAAAGGACAAAGTCAATAAGACGGGAATTATTCTAGTCCACTAGTGTTCTTGCTGTAATAATTAAGGATAGTACAAAACTGAATTCTCAAGTTTATCATACTTTGAAATTAGTTTCAAGTAAAATTTGTTTTACTGACAAATGGTTTGTTTAGTAAATACCATTATTTTAACAAGTTTAGGATTCAGCACCCCTTTAATTTACACATGAAATTCCTGGAAGACAAGACACTCATTTCTCTATATAATGGAAATAAGATGCAAAAGCAATCTAGATATGCTAAAGAACCCTGTTTTCCTAACAGAGATAGGCATGCCTAGGTTTCTGCCAATTTTCCATGACCTATTCCATGGATTACCAGTAGAAGTTCAGCTTTTTTCCCCTTTCATTCTAGAGCCTCTCCGCTGCCCTTCCTCCCTTCCTTTTTAGGACTCCCCTTTAGAAATTGGCAATAAATAAAGTGGGGGGTTGCCTATTCAAATTTACCTTTTATTCCATAAGTAGGGTTACTATTGCAAAGCAAAATTTTTAAAAACTAAAACTAAAATCTCGAAAAGATTTAATACCAGAAAAAAGTGTAAATATACACATACCTTTCTTCTGATGTAGAATTAACATATTCCCTGACACAGAGGAGAGCAGCATCTCGACACATCTCTTTTAGGTCACTTCCTGAAAAGCCATCGGTTTCCTGGGCAACTTCTAGCAGGTCTACATGCCTATCCACCTTAAACAAACATGAAATGGGTTTAAGAAACAAATATAAAATATACTGCAAAGGATATTTACAAACATCCATCTCAGAGTCAAAGAAAGTTAAGTTTATTGTCAAAGGAGGAGAAACATTAAAAAGTGCTTTCAATTTTAGAATTTCTTTAATAACCACAAAGTTTAGAAATTTGAAATCCAATTTTCATTATCATTTATCATGGTGGAAGTAAGTTACTGGATACACTGTGGAGTGATGAGGAAGAAGAGACATTCAAGCAGTGTTAGATTCACTTCTGTACCTCTAAAGACACTTCTATAATATATTCAACATACGTGGCATATAGCTTGCATTTTTAAGTCCAGAGTCCATTACAAAAAACAATAACACTCTATTTAACATTCCTTTTAAATGTAATGTGTTTTATTTTAGCACTTAAGAGTTTTGGTCCCCAACCTAAGCTTATAGTCAAGTCAATTAAGTCAAAGACAAATAACAGCCTTAGGAGAATAAAATCACCATCATAAACTTATAGATGAAGAAAATGAAAAAAGAGGATGTATTTATTACTATTATCTACATCTGGTCATGCTATGTTGCCAAGACTATATCCTCCTACCTTAGCCTCCCAAGTAGCTGGGATTATAGGCATGTGCCACCTTGCCCAGCCATTAAGGCATTCTAAGGTTTTATAATTATAGCACTGGAAATAGGGAAGAGATATTATTAATTAGACTTTATGTATATATCTAAAAATCTGGGGGGTTACCACTAAGGGGTACAAAGAGAATGTATAACTTCGAATTCAGGAGAGGAAGAGGAAAAAAGAGAAATAAGAACTATAAGAGCAATACTAATGAACAAAGGACTGGGGGTAGGGGTAGAAAGCAAAAGCATACTACATGCAAGATTAAAATAAAAATAAACCCAAATTTGCCAGTAATCATCACAAATAGAATAAATCAGTAAAAGACAAGATCCTGAGTGTTTATATGTATGTAATAAAAATGTAGCTGAGGTTTGAAAGTCACAACTATGCTAAAGAAAATAGGCTTTGTGTTACGTTAAAAAAAAAAATTGAAAGTAAAAAGTTGAAAATTTTCATACAAAGCAAACACTGAGAGAAAGTTAATATAGTCCTAGTTACATCAGAGCAAACGTTTTTATGCAAAATGCTTAATTGGGACAAAAAGTCACTACATAAAAAATAACATACCTGAAGAAAAAAAAAAATCTCTGTACCTGTACACATCTAACATCATGGCCCCAAATTAATTTTCTAATTATGTAGAAAAATGAGCAAATTCACAATTAATATTGGGAGATTTTTTAACATACGCCTCGTATATTAAAACATCAAAGAATAAGTTCTTAGGACTAGTTACAATTTGCACCTGTGATCTAATATACATACATGTGTTAGTACTCATATACCTGATCAGAACAACTTAGGAGGAGGAAAATTTTACTTTAGGCTCACAGTTTCAGAGCCTCAGTCCATGACCATTGTTCTGGGCCCAAGGTGAGGGAGAATTCATGGCAAAAGGGCATGGCAGAGCAAAGCTGCTCAGCTCATGGCAGTTAGGAAGCAGAGAGTGTTCGAGGTGGCAGGAACAAAAGGCAGCAGGCCCAAAGGCACGCCTCCCCAGTGACCCACTTCCTTCAGTTATTCCCTACCTGTCTACAGTCATCACACAGTACAGTAGTGCTTTCAAATTATTAAATCATCAAGTGAATTAATCCACTCATTACATTACGGCTCTCATAATCTAAGCATTTCACCTTTGAACATTCTTGTATTGTCTAACATGAACTTTCTGGGGGAACATTTCCTATCCAAACCATAACAATACCAATACATAAACCATAAAAAACATATTACAGGAATCCAGTGTATTATTTAGACATTAGTTCTTTTTTGGTTATAGTGTTGTAAATGTACTAATATTCTGGTACAAGGTTATTCAATGCCATGTTTTTATAATAATGAAAGACCAGACTCAACCTGAATGTCCTTCAATATGGCACTGATTGAAAACATACAGTGTAGCTATACAATATAATTTCATGCAGTATAAAGAGAGAATAGGGAACTATATGCTAATATGGAAAGACCTCAAAGATAAGAAAGCAATGCCCAGAACAGTGTGCATGGTTTATTAACATGGCTTATATAAAAAAAGGAGGAAAAACAGTATATTTTAATTTGCTTATAAAGGCAAATAACAATATCAAAGTACAGAATAAAGGGAAGGGAGGCTTTTCCCTGTTTACCATTCAATAGATGCATTTTAATGTTTCAACCATATGACTATATGGTATAATTTTTTAAAAACCTTAAATACAAAAGATATTGAAGATTCTTCTTAAATCTAAATTTCAACTTCAAAAAATATTTTAAGTAGAAACAAGCAAAACAAAATTTCTTTTTCTTTATAAAAAAATAAATGTTCTTATAGAATGGTCTGAAAAGTATCAAAGAGTATTAATACAAAAACATGAGGCTCACTTAACTAGTTCAAAGGTACTGAGTTACAGGGGCAACCTACAGTTTTACCATAATTTTGGTCAAGTTCAAAGCCACATTACTCTCAAATACCTCCTTCATTTCTCTTTAAAATGACTTTATGAACATAAACACCAAATTATAGAATAAGGAAAAATAATTTTCTACTTACATTTTCATTTTTCAAGATGAGCTTCAAGATTGCTTCTCTTTGTTTTAGAGCCTAAATCCAGAATAATTTGTTAACATTTTTTTAAAAAGGACCAATTAGTTTTCCTAACACTTCTTCCCTTGTTAACTATGTGATGATACCTACACAAAATGACAGAAATTTGCTGTACCACACAGCCTGTCATTACAGGCAACCTGGAAGCCTTAGACAGGAGGATGGCAAGTTTGAGGATAGTCTCAGCAACTTGGTGAGACCCTATCTCAAAATAAATTAATAAAAAAAAAAAAAAAAAAAAAAAAAAGGCTGGGAATTGGCTCCGTGGTAGAGCATCCCTGGGTTCAAACCAAGTACCACTAAAGATATAAATAAATGACAGAAACTCTGATAGAGATCAAAGCAAGATCTTATTTTGATATTCTATAGTAATCATCTATGGTTATGCCACTGAATTCTATTTCTTATTCTGTATCTCCAATGCCTACCATAATGTATGGGAAAGAATACACCTTTATTTAAATGAGTGAAGGAATATCTAAGACTACAATGTTTTTCCCATATGGTTCTGCAATCTTCCTTTATGAAACTTATGGAAATTCACCGCCACCCAGGGATTGAAAGGAATTGGGGGACAGTTTACTAGAAATCAAACCCAGGGGTGCTCACCTCTGAGCTAAATCTCCAGCTCTTCATTTTACTTTTAAGACAGGCTAAGTTCACCAGGCTGACCTCAAACTGGCTTCAGCCTTCTGAGTAGTTGGGAGTATATGAGTATACTACTGCACCTGGCTGCCATAAGATTTTTTGTTTTTTTGCCAGTATCTGGAGTACAGGGCAACAATACCCTGTTAGTTCCTCCATTTAACATAAAATATCCATGTTCACTAACACTTATCAGTGAATCTCTATTTAGTTCCAACGATTTCCTCCCAGTGGTGTCTCACATTATATTGGAAACAATACTTATAGAATACTTATGTAGATTTTTAAAATTATCATGGCAGAATTCATCCTTAATCCCCTCTAACCACTGACAAGATAATGCTGATTGCAATGAGCATCAAATCAAATTATCTGAAAAACAAAATAAAATGCTACAGTTTCTGTAATTCATATGTATTAAGCATGAAGGTTAATTTAGTATGTTATGTGATCATCAATAACTAGTTTTTTTTTAGTAAGCATTTTATTTGAAGAGGAGTTTTAAGGTAAGGTTACACTTTGACACTGCAGTTACACAGGGAAGAAATTCCTCTAATGTATGTGTGTATTCATTAAAAACAGAATGAAAAGGAAATAACGAAATTCCAGTTTCTATGTTATCCATACACAAATTTATAACAAATTTGAGGAAGACTATTACAAATCAGTCTGATAACATACATTATATTTATAACTTCAATAAAGACTACCTTCCATGTTGTACCCTAAGTTCTATACCCTTGTACATCAAAAACCTTTCTTTTCTATTGGATTACAAGGTATTTTTTATTATTTGATAAATACTATTCATCAAATCCTTTGTTGTCCATGGGACTCCAACTGAATTACTGATAAAAGATCACTAATCTTGGGGTTCAGAGTTACAGGAAAACTAATTTACTTTAAAATGTCCTAAAGTCTTGTTTACAAAATATAGTGCATTGTTGCACAAAGAATACAAAGTTCATCTACACTTGGCTGCAGTCAACCTTTCCAGTTTCATCTCTATTAACAGAGCTACCCCTAAAACTCACTCATACTGTGATTCTACATCTTCCTGCCTTCGTTCATTCTGGCAGGAAACTCTCCTCAACTCATCCACCCTTGTTTTATTTTGCCTGTCAAATTCCTACCATCCTTCAAGATCCAACTGGATCCCACATATCCCAAGGACTCCATAGACAGAATTTTTAGTTTATATCAGTTTCTCATGGTTCTTTGAACATACCTTTATAAAACATGTTTATTTATTTATGTTGTCTGCTTTCCCTGTAACCCAAAGTTCTTTGAGAAAAAGGGCAATGTTTCATTCACCAGTACCAGCAAGTATCTAACAAATGTTAATACTTGGTAAGTATTCAAATATAATACATTATATTTTATATGACCTATAAAATACATTTTATAATATAATTTATACTCTCCTACATTAAGTTTTAAAAAATCTCTTCATTCATTTATCAGGTAATTTTCAAATACAGTGACTAAATATGTCACTGTATACTCAGAGGAACCAGAGGTATCAGAGATTCTAACTGTAGCAAATAGTTTTATGTGAGTAATTTTATACAGGCCACAACAATCAAACTTTAGAATACCATTTTTACTTCAACAAACTGATCTGATAAGTTTCAGATTAATTATGGAATAACTTTAAGTCAAAGATTACAAATAAAATTATAAATATTTTTACCAGCAAACCTGAAAGGAATAACAAACTAACATTTCCTCTAAGTGGCTATAAGTGTAACTAATATGTTGACTGTACAGAAAATATCTTCTACAATGGAAAACTGTATTTTTTTCTTTTTCTTCAATCTGAAGGCATACAAAATTCAATATTTTAAGATTCTCTGCAAAATTTAGAGGCATCAAAAAGCTATAGTCATTCTTTGAGGGTACATCTTAACTAACCAAAAGAAATCCTAAAAAGAAGGCAGTAATGGTTCAACACCAGCCACAAATTTGCAATAAGCTAGAGTGTAATACTTTAGCTTTCAGAATTAGTATCCAGTCAGAGGGAAGCACTGATTACATCTACCAATAATTAATCAAAACCAAGTAGTTCTTCATGCTAGGCCTTCAGAATAAAACAAGTCTTTAACATTTATTTCCCCAATTTTTATTCTATGCTAATCCAAAAATATAATTTAGATTTTTTTAACATCTCCTTCCTAAAGTAAATCATTAAAATACCTAGGCAAATTTGATGTAATCATATTCTTGGAAGGGGAGCAAAAACCACTGATCTCAGGGTAAAAAGAAAAATTCAAAGAAAAGCGTGGAAAGCTCAAGAAGCAATTGTGGAATCTCCTGCTCCATTCCTTCCCTGCCTATCATAAGTGAGTACTATGAAACAAAACATTCCCTTCTTTAAAAATCACAGAGAGACCTGTTAAAAAGGTGAATATTTAACTGTTTTATAATACAATCAAGAGCACTTACAGGCTGGTTGATATGAAATCTTGTAGGCATTCTTCTCATTATAGCTGAGTCAAGGTCCTGAGGACGATTAGTAGCTCCCATCACTATAACCTGAATGCAGAAAGAAACATAAGGTATTAAGTCTATCAATAATAATCTTTGAGGTTATTATTACTAGGACTTAGAAGATGAAGAAAATTAAGTGGTTTTTAAACTGAATCCTGTAAGGATTCTGGTTTTAATCCAGTATTACTCTAGTATTTATTAAAAAAAACTAAAGTTAATCCTAAATAAATAAAATTGTAGTCAATCTGTAAAGATTAATGCATTTCATTGGATGTCTAGTAACTAAAATACGTACTGTTCAGTTGCAAGTAAGATTTTTTAAGAGGGCTATTGTATTTTACAAAATAGTTACCTTAAATATAATTTGGGAATATAGATAGTGGAGATCATGTCCTTTAATAATAATATGGAGAGAATCAATTCTCCGAAAGTCTAAGGATTCTGGAAATAGTAATAAATATCATGTACTTTTTTCCTCTAGATTTCACATCATCATCTTAATACACTATCAGCACTAGAGGCAATATCTTCTCAAAGCTAACCATAACCTAAATCAACCCAATTGTAAGCAAAGAAGAGAAAAAGGAAACAAAATGCTGCCTCCGGGGCTAGGTAGAACAGTTACCTAGCATATGTGAGGCCCTGGGTTCCATCACCAGGAAGGGGAAAATAAAATGATTTTAACAGCAAAGAAAAAAATTGCTGGTGGTCCTATAAAGTTCTGGGTCTATATCACTTATTTATAAAGGATGAAGAAAGCAGAAAAAAATGAAACCTTAAAACACAAATGAAATAGCTACTCAGAAGTGCATCTCTGAAGGGGATCAATATTTGGGTATAAGCTATTAACAGCATACCTCTACTATCCAAAATGAAGTTCACAGAAACATATTTCTCTATTTCTGCCCAAGAGGTTTTAGATTTCTGAAATAAAGCTCCCAAGAATGTAAAACATCCACCAAATCTTTATTCTATTCGTTTGTTTTTATGGTACTGGGGATTAAATCCAGCCTTCTAGTTCTACTCTTCACATTTAATGATATTCAAGAGTCTCGGACCCAAATTACTTTTAATTAACTGAGAGTCTGCCACCTAGAGGACAAATATACATACAAATATAAATTTCAAGAAATGTTAGTTCACAATGCAATACAATTCTGTACTTGGATTCAGTGACCCTAGAATCAAATACTAATGCTCATACCCACTTTATCTTTAGTGACCTAGTAAAATTAGTAAAAAAGAAAAAATTCTGCCAAACAAGTGATTAAATGGGCTAACTGCATAAGAAAAAGAATGCATATATGGAATTTTTTTTTTTGCCAAGAAACTACATTTTTATTGTTGTAAAATACACATAATACTTAACATTGTAAGCATTCACCATGTTCAATTTAGTAAGGTTAAATACATTTATAATGTGTAGCCATGACCACAATCTATACCCAAACTTTTTCTTTATCTGCACCCATTAACAACAAATATCTCCTTCCCTCTACATCCATTAACAAAACAACAGAAACCCCATCCATTATACATACATTGCATCCATTATACAATAAATAGTTCCTTCCTCCTCTCTGCCTCTAACACATAGCAACCTCTCTTCCACTTTCTGTCAATTTGCCTATTCAAGAAACTGCATTTTGCAAACCATTATCTTCTCTACATGGGATATTTTGACATACTATGTATCAAAAGAGAAATTCAAGTGATATAGAATAGCTTATTGAAGAATGACTATACTTAGTTGCAGAGAATCATAAAAGACATTGTAATTGAGACAATACCTAAAAAAAAAAAAAAAAAAAAAAAAAAAAAAAAACCCTAAAAAATGGGTAATATTTTAAGAAACATTTTAGGTAACAAGTAGCCTAAAACCAAATGAAAAACCCGGTATGTAAGGTGAAGTGCTAGAAAAAAGAATCAAGGAATTCAAAGCAATCTAGTTATATAAAGGATAATAAAGGATATTCAAGATGAAAAAGCTCGAGTGATTGTAGATACTTACAGCTTCAATCAAAGAAGCAAATATTAAGGAGTGATTTTTAAGGATAAAGACAATCTTTATATATACGCTAATTCTATTCAGTACGAATGAGCTAAAATTCAATTGGAAACAATATTGTTTTTAGTATTTAAGCAGCAAAATCAATGTGTCTTCTAGATATTACTTGTTAAACTTTTAAAAAGTCTTAAAACAAATTGTGAAGATAAATTTATCCTTTCACATTTAAAATAATCAGATCTAAGTTTATGCCACGAAGCAAAAATCCTCCTGTAGCACAATGGCACACGCCTGCAATCTCAGTGACTTGGGAGGATGAGGCAGGAGGAACACAAACTGGAGGACTGCCTCAGCAATTTAGTGAGGCCCTTAATAACTCAGTGAGACCCTGTCTTAAAATAAAAAATAAAAAAGGCTGGGGATGTGGCTCAGAGTTTGTTAAGTATTCCTGGATTCAATAAGTGGTATCCAAAAAAAAAAAAAACAGGTGAAGAATGTGCCCTTAGTTGCTAAGGTTTCCATTAAAGGTGATGATTTTCTTTGGGTAATTTACGATATTTGTTTCCTTTGTAACTACATACTAGAAAGCTAGTTAGGGCACTAGGCTCCATCCATTATCAGAGAAAACATAATTTTAGAGAAATTAGTATGAAAGTAAAATATATATAAGGGAAGGGAAAGGGCAAATACTGAGAAATGATACTGGTCAAATTATATTATTAATTGTGTGCATATATGAACATATAATAATAAATTCCACCATTATGTATAACCACAATGAACTAACAAAAAATATGGGGAAAAAACAAAGTAAAATATGTCTACAATTTTTATTTAAAATTATTAATATCAATTTTAATCTCTTCACACACAATAAAAGTTAAAAAAAAAAAAAAAAAAAAGCTGCTGGAGTTGAATATAACAGCATTGTCTTCTATTGGCTCCTCAAATCAAAACTCTTCATATTGAAAAGAGCAATTGCTATCAGTGGAATAAAGAATCCCTGTTCTGTAAACTCAGTTTTAAGTTGTGCTGTATCAGAACTATCTAGACCTCCTTAGCTCAAGAAGTTTTACTTAATTTTTATTTTTTTTTAATTTTTATTTTTTACAGACTACATTTTGATTCTTTATACACAAATGGGGTACTTATTTCGTTTCTATGGTTGTGCACGATACAGATTCATACCATTTGTGTAATCATACATGTACATAGGGTAATGATGTCTGTTTCATTTCACCATTTTTCATACCCCACTCCCTCTCATTTCTCTCTACATAATCTAAAGTTCCTCCATTCTTCTCTCCCCACCTCCACCCCCGCACCCCCATTATATATATCATCATCCACTTATCAGGGAAAACATTCAGCCTTTGTTTTTTTGGGACTGACTTACTTCACTTAGCATGATATTCTCCAATTCCATCGATTCATCTGCAAATGCCATAATATTATTCTTCTTTATGGCTGAATAATATTCCATTGTGTATATACACCACAGTTTCTTTATCCATTCATCTGTTGAAGGGCACCTAGGTTGGTTGGTTCCACAATCTAGCTATTGTGAATCGAGCTGCTATAAACATTGATGTGGTTGCGTTACTGTAGTATGCTGATTTTAAGTCCTTTGTATATAAACAAGGAGTGGGATTCCTGGGTCAAAAGGTGGGTCCATTCCAAGCTTTCTGAGTAATCTCCATACTACTTTCCATAATGGTTGCACCAATTTGCAATCCCACCAGCAATGTAAAAGTGTGCCTTTTCCCCCACATCCATGCCAACATCTATTTTTGTTTGTATTCTTGATAATAGTCATTCTAATTGGAGTAAGATGAAATTCTAGAGTTAATTTACATTTCTCTAATTACTAGAGATATTGAACACTTTTTCATATACTTATTAACTGCCAGTATGTCTTCTTCTGTAAAGTGTTCAGTTCCTTGGCCCATTTATTGATTGAGTTCTTTGTACTTTTGGTATAAAGTTTTGTAAGTTCTTTATAAATTTTGGAGATAAGTGCTCTATCCAAAGTGTGTGTGGAAAAGATATTCTCCCACTCTGTAGGCTCTCTTTTCACATTACTGATTCTTTCCTTTGCTGACAAAAAGCTTTTTAGTTTGAATCCATCCCATTTATTGATTCTTGCTTTGATTTCTTGTGCTTTGGGAGTCTTGTTGAGGAAGTCTGATCCTAAGCCAACATGATGAAGATTTGGACCTACTTTTCTTCTATTTGGTGCAGAGTCTCTAGTCTAATTCCTAAGTCCTTGATCCATTTTGAGTTGAGTTTTATGCAGGGTGAGAAATAGAGGTTTAATTTCATTTTACTGCATATGGATTTCCAGTTTTGCTAGCACCATTTGTTGAAGAGGCTGTTTTTTCCAATGTATGTTTTTGGCTCCTTTGTCTAGTATGAGGTAACTGTATTTATGTGGGTTTGTCTCTGTGTCTTCTATTCTGTACCATTGGTCTACCTGTCTATTTTGGTGCCAATAGCATGTCATTTTTGTTACTATTGCTCTGTAGTACAGTTTAAGGTCTGGTATTGTGATACCTCCTGCTTCACCTTTCCTGCTCAGGATTGTTTTGGCTATTCAAGGTCTCTTATTCTTATTCTTCCAGATGAAGTTCATGATTGCTTTCTCTATTTCTATGAGGTACGTCATTGGGATTTTAATTGGAATTGCATTGAATTTGTACAGCACTTTTGGTAGTATGGCCAATATTAATTCTCCCTATCAAGAACATGGGCGACCTTTCCATTGTCTAAAGTTTTCTTTAATTTCTTTCTTTAGTGTTCTGTAGTTTTCATTGTAGAGGTCTTTCACCTCTTTTGTTAGACTGATTCCCAAGGTTTTTTTTTTTTTTTTTTTTTTTTTTGAGACTATTGTGAATGGAGTGGTTTTCCTAATTTCTCTTTCAGAGGATTCATCACTTATTAATAGAAATGCATTGTTTATGCATATTGATTTTATATACTGCTACTTTGCTGAATTCATTTATTAGTTCTATAATTTTTCTAGGAGTTTTTTTTGGATAAGAGGTTTTACTTTTTGAAATACAACCTCAGAAAAGTTAAAAATCTTATATTCTACTTCTATTCTTTGTTTTTGCAATAATGGAGATTAAACCCAGGGCCTTGTACATGCTAAGCAAGCAGTGCTAGAGTATCATCCAAATGACTAAATATTCTCTACCCTAAAGAGATGAACACTATACTCTGAAATTAAAATGTTTTCTCTTAAATGGGCTAACTATCCAATTGTCTAAGTGAATTAAATACCACTGCTTAGGAAGACAATTAGCTTTTACAAGCCTGTAACTAACTTGTATTGGAAAGTCCTACAGATTTATAAGAATCTGTCACTAATAGGTTAATAACATCATTGAAATTTTGTTGTGCTTTCTTCTCTAACCATTCAACAAGCTAAAGATTATTTCAAAACCTCATAAAAAACTCTACTTTCATAAAGGCAATGTAGAAGAACATGTGGCCTAATTTTCTTCTTTGGATTGATGTGGTAATGAATTTTAATTTATGGTAATGTGGTGAACTTTAAGAGACCCTTAAACCCTTCGGCAATAAGGCATATAAGAATAATAAAATATAAAAAACATCTCAAACAAATTAATCTAGAGTCAGGCACAAGGGCATGTGCCTATAGTACCAGCTTCTTAGAAAACCTGAGGCAAGAGGACTGCCAAGTTCAAGGCCAGCCTCAGTAACTTAGCAAGGCCCTGTCTCAAAACAAAAAAAAAAAGGGCTGGGGAATGCAGTTCTCCTGGGTTAAAGCCCCAGTACCACCAAAATACTGATGATCTTTAAGTCTTCCAATTAAAAAAAAAAAAAGAAAAAGAAAAAAAGAAAAAAGGAATTAAGTTGAGGCCATCAGTAAAGTCTATGCATAAAGAAGGTAAGCAAAAGTGGAAATTGACCAAATACCACACAGACATGTATAAAACCTAGAAAGTATTGTATGTCTTGACTACCTTTCAGGTCAGAGCACCTTATTAGGGACCACTCTACGTGAAGCCATACTCATAAAGTACTACACACTCAAAAAGTGGTGAAATGTTAGAAAATTCACTCAGTAAAAGCAGGTCTTCATGGGGAAGGGGTGGCATATATGCGCACAAAGTTCTTGAGATTTCACAATTTGTAGCTAGGTAACATGGATAGATCTTGGACCCAAATTTACATTTTTGGGTTTTTTTGTTTTGTTTTGTTCTGTTTTTATTTCATTTTGATTTTGGTACTGGGCCACACTCTCAGTCCCTTTTTAGATTTTATTTAGAAACAGGGTCTCTCTGAGTTGCCTTGTTACGTTGCTGAGGCTGGTTCTGAACTCGAATCCTCCTGTCACCGTGTCTCAAGTCACTGGGATTACAGGTGTGTGTCACCAGCCCGGTTTGAATTTACATAATTGTGTTAGAAAAAAAAAAATGGCAGAAGGCAAATATGAAATTTCCTTTGGGCAACAAATTTCAACTTAGGTTTGAAAGCATTTACAAAAGTTCTATCAAATAAAGTGTCCACTAAATAACAAAAATATATGCTATAAACTCAAACTACAAATGACAGAAAATGACAAAAATGTAGATGTACAGAGTTATATTAGAATTAATGAATATAGACTGTAAAATGAGAGTTATACATCTATGCCAGACACCTTTATAAGCACTTTACTCAGACTTGTTCCTTACAACATATCTGAGGTAGATTTCATATAAATTACTGCCTCTATACAGTACAGAATAATTATTAAAGTTGGCGAGTTGATGCCACTTGCTCTGGTTTTCTAGTTGAATTGGGAAAGTAACCAGCAAAAGCCTATCAAAACTGACCCAACAGACGTGAAAAACAATCTAAAAACTTTCTAGCACTGAAAAAATTGAAATAATAAGCTCAGTGTTTCCATCTACAGTAGAAGAGCTCCAAATGAACACAGAATTATAAAACTGAACAATGAAAACAAAAATAAGGAAAGAAATTACTCAGAATGTAGTATAAAGAGACAACATGAAAGTCAAAAGCTATACAAACTGGAATGCCAGAAGGAGATGGAGAAAGGAGAAGGAATAATAACTAAAGAAATACAGCTGAATTATTAAGAAGTGATAAACGGGCAAAGGGATAACTCAGTGGTAGAATGCTTGCCTAAAATGCACAAGGCCCTGGGTTCTATTTCCATCTCTGCCAAATAACAGTTATGAAAGATGTGATTTTAAATATATTTGTGTTTTTTGAAAAGACAAAACAAGAGAGGCACTGTAGTGTACTCCTATAATTCCAAAGGCTCAGGAGACTGAAGCAGAAGGATTATGAGTTGAAAGCCAGCCTCAGCAACTTAGCAAGACTCTGCCCCAAAATAAAAAATAAATGAAAAAAAGGGCTTGCAGACATGGCTCAGTGGTTAAGTGCTCCTGGGTTCAACTCCCAGTACCAAAACACATACACACACACAAAACAGATTACAAAATAAATACCTTGTAAAGTTAAAATGACATTAATTTTTCCATGTGACATAAGTAATTCATGAAGAAAACATGGTTTTGGGATTTCTATTTCCAGCAATATGCAGAAAAAAATTAAAATGCCAAATGAATTTTAATTTTACTTTTAAAATATATCATTGAGGGGAGAGGATGCAGCTCAGTGGCCATCTTGCCTAATGGGTTAAGCTCTGTGTTTGATTCCCTAGCACTGCCAAAACACACCCACACACACACACCATTAACATGGCAAAAAAGTATAAATATTCAGAGGTCAAGTAAATGAAAGTGAGAACTCAAAGAAGAAAACTGAAAACTAAAGCTGTTTTCTCTTTAGGGGCATACACAAGAGAACTTACACATGTTTTTCATATCCGTGCAGCAGCAAGAGATGAAGCTTAGAAGACTTTCTAAAGGTAGAATCCTAAAGGAAGGCACGTGTGACAGAAATTGAGAAAGTATACAAATTTCAGCGACTATTGAACAAGGTAAAAAGAGGAGACAAAGGACATAAGAACCAAGAGTAGGGCTCAGTGGCAGAGTACTTGCATGTACAAGGCCTGAAGTTTCAACTCTAACACTACACACACACAGAGAACTGAAAAACTATAAGGAATTATGTTAAGAGTCAAAAGGAGGGGTCAAGAGGAAAAGAAAGAATAATAAAAAAGAATTATATACAGAACACCCATAGATACTAGTCACTTCCTTAGTATAAGGGTTTTGAAAATTCCAGGGAGAGGCTTTACCCTGGTTTTCTCTCTTCCACCACCATTTATTTCAGGTACTTAGATGATCTATTAATGTTTTGTTAAACATGAAGCCCTCAAAATGGACAATTCATACAAACTATTTCTTTTGGATTCTAATCATTTAATAGTAAGTATAAAAAACTTTTGTATAAAGTATAATAAGTGGCTTGCCACATTTCCAATTAATAATAAAACAACCAGTTTAGAGAAGACAAATTTTACTCAAATACCTGGCAGCTATGATCAGTATCCAAACCATCCCAGAGACTCATAAACTGAGCTTTCATCATGGCTGTGGCTTCATGATCAGAGCTTGAACGATTCCGTAGAAAGGAGTCTAAAAAGAAAAAGGTCCTTAACTTAGAAATTAATTTTTAATTATTTACCCTTCATATAATTTATGTATTGGAAGAATTACAACATTCAAAAAATATATAGGGAGGAATTTTTCAGAATTAACAGAAGTCATGAATCCTCAGATTAAAACCCAGAGTAAAACTTAGCAAATAGAAAACATAACAGCAACAAGAAAAAAAGATTCAATATTTAGACATATTAGGCAATAAGCAGATTTCTCAAAAGCAGCAAGAAAGACTGAAAAACAATGGAAATTAAAACTTCAAAATGCTGAGGGAAAATAATTCTGTATCATTTGAGAAATAAGGCAGAATTAACACTCTCATCTAGAAACAACCTTTGCTGAAAGAAATTTTAAAAACTTTAGTAAGAAAATTAAATCCAGAAAAGGCAGGGTTCAAGAAGCAATGGTGGGGGTTTCAAGATGGCGGCCTAGAGGGTGGCTGCATTTCATGTTGCTCCAGGACTCAGGATTCAAAAGAGGAGATATTGAGACACTTGGGACCAACTCAAAGCAGCCGGGTGACTCTCACCCGTTGGGGAGGCGTCCCGGATGGGACGGTGGTCCCGGAACACAGGAAACTTTGTGAAGTAGAGCTGCCGGGGAGACGCCCCTCCCCCCGCTGGAGCAGTGAACTCGGACAACTGGGAGCGCCGTAAAGGAGGCCGCTCGGCACAGCACTGGGACTCAGAGCAACCACTGGGGCTCCGGCACCTGCCCAGGGGAGGAGTGGCGAGGAGAGCTGTGTGGACTCAGAACACCGGGGCCTGCCCTGAGGAGGAGGAGGAGGAAGTGGCCGCTTGGATTCGGAGTGACTGCACCAGAGCTACAGGCGGTTGCCAGAAGAGGAGCTCTGCAGCGAGCTGTTTGGACTCAGAACGACTGCTTCTGAACACCGGGGCCTGCCCTGAGGACTAGAAGGAGGAAGAGGAGCGGGGCCGCTTGGATTCGGAGTGACTACACCAGAGCTACAGGTGGTTGCCAGAGGAGGGGCTGCGTGGCAAGCTGTTTGGACTCAGACCACTTCTGAACACCGGGGCCTGCCCGGAGGACTAGGAGGAGGAGGAGGAGGAGGAGCGCGGCGGGTCGTTTGGACTCGCAGTGACTGCATTAGCGCTTCAGGTGGCTGCTCAGAGGAGAAGGCGAGTGGTGACTTGTTTGGACTTAAAAGTGACAGCTCCTGAACACAGGGGGGCTGCCTGGAGGAGAAGCGTGGTGAGTCGCTTGGTCTTGAGTGGCTGCACCAGAGCTCCGGGCGGTTGCCCAGAGGACCCGTGCAGCGGGTCACGTGGATTCAGAGCCACTCAGAGCGACCGCTCCTGAACACCCGGGGGGTTATCTGGAGAAGGAGGAGGAACGGGGAGGGTCACTTCGACTCGGAGTGATTGATTGCCCAGGGCTACGGGTGGTTGGTAGGAGGAGGAGGCACGCAGTGAGTTTCTTGGACTCCTAGTGACCGCACCGGAATACTGGGCGGCTGTCTGGAGGAAGAGGCGTGTAGCGGGTCTCTGGGACTCAGATCAATTGTACGGGGCCCCAGGTGGCTGCTCAGAGGAGGGGCCGCATAGCCAGGCGATTAGGTGCAGAACAGGGTCCCAGGATCTAGGAGGCTTCTTGGTGGAAGAGCCGCACAGAGACACGCTTAGGGCGGAGCGAAGGTTCCAGGCCTGCGGGCAGATTCTCTGAGGAGGGGCAGCCTAAGGAGATTCATCTGCGAAGGGTGAGGCTCCCAGGCCCAGGAGGTAGGGCCGGGCCCCTGGGAACTTTGCAGAGGAAGGCAGCCCAGCCCAGGTGGTAGCTGTAAATTGAGGGGAACCTCTAGGAGGGAACTGACCAGCGAGACTTCCCCACCAGGTGAGTCTTCCCTGCCGGGTGAGGTTTCCCCACAAGGACGGTAAAACCAGAGACTCAGGCCTAAACAGGCCTTGCCTCAGCCCGCAACCTAGGTCCCCTTTGGATGACCATTGGTCAACAAGTGGAGGCACCTCTGCCCACTAGCAGGGATTATACCCCACCTGAAGGCCACCACTCCTAGAGAGGCAGCTTCCTTGTGGAGCACCACATTATCAACTTCCTCCAAGACTTCAGCCTACTGAAGGCTACGGGGGGACATATATAGAAATCTTCAGGGACACTGTAAGTCAATAGAGGAAATCTGCAATATCTCAGCGGTCCACTGCATACCTGAACAATATGAGAAAACAAGGAAAGAAAATGCTGCAAACAAATCTAGATGTTACATCAATAAAACCCAATGACAGCATGGCAGAAGAAATGGCAGAAAAGGAGTTCAGAATGTACATAATTAAAATGATCAGAGAAGCAAACGACGAGATTAAAGAGCAAATGCACGCACTGAATGATGAGATGAAAGAGCAAATGCAAGCACTGAATGATCGCACCAATCGACAATTAAAAGAGCAAATACAGGAAGCAAAAGATCATTTCAATAAAGAGTTAGAGATATTGAAAAAAAAAAACCAAACAGAAATCCTTGACATGAAGGAAACAATAAACCAAATTAAGAACTCCGTAGAAAGCATATCCAATAGGATAGAACACCTGGAAGACAGAACCTCAGACATTGAAGACAAAATATTTAACCTTGAAAACAAAGTTGAACAAACAGAGAAGATGGTAAGAAATCATGAACAGAATCTACAAGAACTATGGGATATCATGAAAAGGCCAAATTTAAGAATTATTGGGATTGAGGAAGGCCTAGAGAAACAACCAAAGGAATGAACAATTTATTCAATGAAATAATATCAGAAAATTTCCCAAATTTGAAGAATGAAATGGAAAATCAAGTTCAAGAGGCTTATAGGACTCCAAATACACAAAATTACAACAGACCCACACCAAGGCACATTATAATGAAAATACCTAACATACAAAATAAAGACAGAATTTTAAAGGCTGTGAGAGAAAAGAACCAAATTACATTCAGGGGGAAACCAATACAGATATCAGCAGATTTTTCAATCCAGACCCTAAAAGCTAGAAGGGCCTGGAACAACATTTTTCAAGCCCTGAAAGAAAATGGATGCCAACCAAGAATCTTATACCCAGCAAAACTTACCTTCAAATTTGACGATGAAATAAAATCCTTCCATGATAAACAAAAGCTAAAAGAATTTACAAAAAGAAAGCCAGCATTACAGAACATTCTCAGCAAAATATTCCATGAGGAAGAGATGAAAAACAAAGAAGCAAATCAGCAAAGGGAGGAATTATCCTAAAGGAATTGTCAAATAAAGGAGGAAACAAGTTGTGTCAAACAAATAATAAATAAAATTTAAAAAATGAACCAAATGACCGGGAAACCAAATCATATCTCTATAATAACCCTGAATGTTAATGGCCTGAATTCATCAATCAAAAGACATAGACTGGCAGATTGGATTAAGAAGAAAGATCCAACAATATGTTGCCTGCAAGAGACTCACCTCATAGAAAAAGATACCCACAGACTAAAGGTGAAAGGATGGGGAAAAACATACCATGCACATGGACTCAGCAACAAAGCTGGAGTATCCATCCTCATTTCCGATAATGTGGACTTCAAGCCAAAGTTAGTCAGAAGGGATAAAGAAGGTCATTTCATACTGCTTAAGGGAAGCATAAATCAGCAAGATATAACAATCATAAACATCGATGCCCCAAACAGTGGCTCATCCATGTATGTCAAACAAATCCTTCTCAATTTCAGAAACCAAATAGACCATAACACAATAATACTAGGTGATTTTAACACGCCTCTCTCACCACTGGACAGATCTTCCAGACAAAAATTGAACAAAGAAACCATAGATCTCAATAACACAATCAATAACTTAGACTTAACGGACATTTATAGAATATACCATCCAACCAAGAGCGAATACACTTTCTTCACAGCAGCACATGGATCCTTCTCTAAAATAGACCATATATTATGCCACAAAGCTAATGTTAGCAAATACAAGAAGATAGAGACACTACCATGTATTCTATCAGATCATAATGGATTGAAGTTAGAAATAAATGACAGAGTAAAACACAGAAACTATTCCAACATCTGGAGATTAAACAATATGCTATTATATGACGAATGGATAACAGAAGATATTAGGAAGGAAATTAAAAAATTCTTAGAGGTAAATGAGAACAAAGAAACATCATATCAAAATCTCTGGGACACTATGAAAGCAGTACTTAGAGGAAAATTTATTTCATGGAGCGCATTCAATAAAAGAAGTAAAACTCAACAAATAAACGACCTAACACTACAGCTCAAAGCCCTAGAAAAAGAAGAACAGACCAGCACCAAAAGTAGTAGAAGACAGGAAATAGTTAAACTCAGAGCTGAAATCAATGAAATTGAAACAAAAGAAACAATACAAAAAATTGACAAAATAAATAGTTCTTCGAAAAAATAAACAAAATTGATAAACCTTTAGCCACACTAACAAAGAGAAGACGAGCGAAAACCCAAATCACTAAAATTCGGAATGAACAAGGAAATATCACAACAGACAGGATTGAAATACAAAACATAATTAGAAGCTATTTTGAAAATCTATACTCCAACAAAATAGAAAATTTCGAAGACATCAATAGTTTTCTAGAGACATATGAATTGCCTAAACTGAACGAGGAGGACATAAACAATTTAAATAGACCAATTTCAAGTACTGAAATAGAAGAAGTCATCAAAAGCCTTCCAACAAAGAAAAGTCCGGGACCAGATGGGTTCTCAGCCGAGGTCTACAAAACCTTTAAAGAAGAGCTCATTCCAATACTTCTCAAAGTATTCCATGAAATAGAAGAGGAGGGAACCCTCCCAAATTCATTCTATGAAGCCAATATCACACTGATACCTAAACCAGACAGAGACTCATCAAGGAAAGAAAATTTCAGACCAATATCCTTAATGAACACCGACGCAAAAATTCTCAACAAAATTTTAGCAAATCATATACAAAAACATATTAAAAAGATAGTGCACCATGATCAAGTGGGTTTCATCCCAGGGATGCAAGGTTGGTTCAACATCAGGAAATCAATAAATGTAATTCACCATATTAATAGACTTAAAGTCAACAATCACATGATTATTTCAATAGATGCAGAAAAAGCATTTGATAAAATACAGCACCCCTTCATGCTCAAAACACTAGAAAAAATAGGGATAGTGGGAACATTCCTTAACATTGTAAAGGCCATTTATGCTAAGCCCATGGCTAATATCATTCTAAATGGTGAAAAACTGAAAGCATTCCCCCTAAAAACTGGAACAAGGCAGGGATGCCCTCTTTCACCACTTCTATTCAACATCGTTCTTGAGACTCTGGCCAGAGCAATTAGACAAACCAAAGAAATTAAAGGGATACGAATTGGAAAAGAAGAACTCAAACTATCCCTGTTCGCTGATGACATGATTATATACTTAGAGGAACCTGGAAATTCCACCAGAAAACTCTTAGAACTCATAAGTGAATTCAGTAAAGTAGCAGGTTACAAGATCAATGCTCATAAATCCAATGCATTTTTATCATAAGTGATGAATCTTCAGAAAGAGAAATTAGGAAAACTACCCCATTCACAATAGCCTCGAAAAAAATAAAATACTTGGGAATCAATCTCACAAAAGAGGTGAAAGACCTCTACAATGAGAACTATACAACACTAAAGAAAGAAATTAAAGAACACCTTAGAAGATGGAAAGATCTTCCATGTTCTTGGATAGGAAGAATTAATATTGTCAAAATGGCTATACTACCTAAAGTGCTATACAAATTCAATGCAATTCCAATTAAAATCCCAATGACGTACCTTACAGAAATAGAGCAAGCAATTATGAAATTCATCTGGAAGAATAAGAAACCCAGAATAGCTAAAGCAATCCTTAGCAGGAAGAGTGAAACAGCGGGTATTGCAATACCAGATCTTCAACTCTACTACAAAGCAATAGTAACAAAAACGGCATGGTATTGGTACCAAAATAGAAAGGTAGATCAATGGTATAGAATAGAGGATACGGACACAAATCCAAATAAATACAATTTTCTCATACTAGACAAAGGGGCCAAAAATATGCAATGGAGAAAAGATAGCCTCTTCAACAAATGGTGCTGGGAGAATTGGAAATCCATATGCAACAGAATGAAACTAAACCCATATCTCTCACCATGCACGAAACTAAACTCAAAATGGATTAAGGACCTCGGAATCAGACCAGAGACCCTGCAGATTATAGAAGAAAAAGTAGGTCCAGATCTTCACCTTGTTGGTCTAGGATCAGACTTCCTTAACAGGACTCCCATAGCAGAAGAAATAAAAGCAAGAATCAACCACTGGGATAGATTCAAACTAAAAAGCTTTCTCTCAGCAAAGGAAACTATCAGTAATGTGAAGAGATAGCCTACAGAGTGGGAGAATATCAGAATCTATAAAGAACTCAAAAAAGTCTACTCCAAGAATTCAAATAATCCAGTCGACAAATGGACCAAGGAAATGAATAGACACTTCACAGAAGAAGATCTACAAGCAATCAACAAACATATGGAAAAAAGTTCAACATCTCTAGTAATAAGAGAAATGCAAATCAAAACCACCCTAAGATTCCATCTCACCCCAATTAGAATGGCGATTATCAAGAATACGAGCAACAACAGGTGTTGGCGAGGATGTGGGGAGAAAAGTACACTCATACATTGCTGGTGGGGCTGCAAATTAGTGCAGCCACTCTGGAAAGCAGTGTGGAGATTCCTTAGAAAACTCGGAATGGACCCTCCATTTGACCCAGCTATCCCACTCCTTGGCCTATACCCAAAGGACTTAAAATCAGCATACTACAGAGATACAGCCACATCAATGTTCATAGCTGCTCAATTCACAATAGCCAGACTGTGGAACCAACCTAGATGCCCTTCAATTGATGAGTGGATAAAGAAACTGTGGTATATATATATACAATGGAATATTACTCAAAGAATGATAAAATTATGGCATTTGCAGGCAAATGGATGAAATTGGAGAATATCATGCTAAGTGAGAGAAGCCAATCTCAAAAAGCCAAAGGACGAATGATATCGCTAATAAGTGGAGGATGACACGTAATGGGGGGGAGGGAAGGGTTAGTGTTAGGGTTAGAGTTAGGGTTAGGGAGGGGGGCAAGTATGGAGGAAGGAAGTACTGTATAGAGGGAAAAGAGGGGTGGGAGGGGTGGGGGGAAGGGAAAAAAACCAGAATGAATCAAACAACATTACTCTATGTAAATTTATGATTACACAAATGGTATGCCTTTACGCCATGTACAAACAGAGAAACAACATGTATCCCATTTGTTTACAATAAAAAAAAAAAGAAAAAAAAAAAAAGAAGCAATGGTGAACGAAAAAACTGGCAAACGTGGGTATCTGAAAAAGCAATGTCAATGTAAAACAACAGTAATAGATAAGGTATAAAATAAAAAATGTTGGACAACATGTAAAAGTTGGGGGGAATTATTAGCGTGTAATAGTTCTAAGGTTCTTGTATAATTTGGGAGGAGGGCAGAGATTATGATTAGCTTTAGACTTTTAAGACATGGGGGGTATAGGCTGGTACAATGAAACACACCAATTATCCCAGCAACTCAGGAATCTAAGGTAGGAAGATCCAGTTCAAAGCCAGTCTCAGCAACTTAGCAAGGCCCTAAGTAATTCAGAAAGACCCTGTTTCAAAATCAAAAATGAAAAGGGCTGGGGATGTGGCTCAGTAGTTAAGCACCCCTGGGTTCAATCCCCATACCAAAAAAAAAAAAAAAAAGACAAGTAGGTATGCTAAATGTTTCACTACATGAAAAATATATAACTTCTAAATCTGTAACAGAGAAAAGGCAATTTAAAAAAGAAGGAAAGAAACGTTTTGGTTATTTGCCTTGGGAATTTTTTTAATCGGTTTATTCTTTCAATATTTGGGTTCTGGTATGCATCTTAAACAAAAGAGTACATAAATGAATTTTAAAACAATTTCAAACTTTAACTGGGAAGTGTAGTTAATTTGCTGTTATTATGCTAGCTAATGTATTCAGATTTATTTCTACTATATAATTTTGTGCTTTTTATTTAGCAATCTGGTGGATGGTCTATTTTATAAAAGAGTATTTGTGGGAATAGTGAAAGTATTGTAAACCAGATATAAAAAGCATAAATCATAGAGGAGGGCTAGGATCATGCTCAGTGGTAGAGTGCTTGCCTCTTACATGTGAGCACTGGGTTAGATCCTTAGCACCACATAAAATGAATAAAATAAAGGTATTGTGTTCACCTACAACTAAAAAAAAAAAAATAATAACTCAGGAAAAATATTGATAAATGTGACTATATTCAAATTTAAAACACTGAAGTCATTTAAATCACTGTAAAATAAACTACTATAAAAATGAAAAGATAAGCCAGTCTATATTTGCAATTGTAATAAACATCAACAAAAAATTATGAATAACAATACAAAAACGCATAGAAAAACTGGAAATTTACAAGCAAAAAAACCCCAATAGCTAAACAATATGATAAGATATCCAAATTTACTAGTAATTAGGGAAAATAGAAATTAAAACAATAGTGTGATAATTTTTGACTTTCGAACTGGCAAAAATTAATGTTCATGTCTGAAAATATAAATCTTAGAAAGTATGTAGAGAAACAAACTAAACACTGGTGTGAATGCCTATGTATAATCATTTTGAAGAACTTATAATCCTAGGGAAGTTGAAGAAGGTTCAACCTCTAGGGATCTATCGTAGATAAACACATGCATGAGAAAACATGTGCATGTATCTCCACCGAATACTGTTAAGAGAGAAAAATCAATCAAATAAGAGCATGAAAAGGCTACAATTCATTCTAAAACACAGATATAAGATACAGAATATTTGGTTGCTGGTTATGTCTTTTGTTTTATTAGCAAAGCCTAACATTAAAAAGCAAATCTGGTTTTCCAAATATTACCTTTAAAATTACTTTTTAAAATGCTAACATAGACAACAACATACCTATTTCATCTATAAAGATGATGGAAGGTTGTAGCTTTATGGCAAGGGAGAAAACAGCAGCAGCCAATTTCTGAGATTCTCCATACCACTTATCAGTCAATGTTGAAGGCTGAAGGTTAATAAACCGACAACCTGCTTCTTTAGCTGTAGCCTTGGCAATTAATGTTTTACCACAGCCTGGAGGTCCATAGAGAAGAACACCTGAAAATTAACATTATTTTATTATTATCTTCAAGGAAATGAAATATTTGCTTTATTTGATAATCGAGATATTAATTAGGCCCACTCTAATATATTTTCCTAATATCCAAATCTGCTTTTATTATTCTTTTTAATCACAGAAAAAAACAGTAAAAAGCAAGTCACTATGTTCTAAATTCCATGTCAGTAAGGATGTGTGCAGGGATTATAGTAACCTTGTGCCTTTTCCCTTTATGAAAAGGTCCTGTTTGGGATACCTAAGACCATCACCTTGCATTCAAATTCATACCATTCTGTCAATGGTTGAGAAATAAAACCATTTAATATCTTCACCTTCACAAGCAAACACAGCATTATAGCATCCTGATAACAGCCCAGAAATAACAGACAATGTAAAAACAGACTATGGTGAACACTGTTTTGCAGTTGTTCAGAACATAGTTTTATTCAAAAGGATGTGCTCCTTTTTCTAACCATGATGATCTTTTCTTAAAAGGAACTGAAATTAGTCCATTTTGTTTTCATTTTCAAAGAATAAAACTGTATTACTAACCTGCAGTCACCACTGACCACAATTTGCTGCTAAATATAACGAGGTAATTCTTTTAACACAAAGGGAACTAAACAGGTTGGGGTCTTGAACATTGTGGAAATATCACCATTCCTCAGCTAAAATGAGTCACATTCTCTAAATTAATAAAATAATAAAATTATGCCCATCTAAAAATAAGTAATTTCCACACAGTTGTGATAAAAATTGTAATCTGCAGACTTGTTAAAATATTTGCTCAATTCAAACCTCAACTTTTCTCATATAATAGTTCTTAAAGAATGACAACATTTAAAGATGGCATGTTGGGGTAAACTATAATGGATTTAGAGGTGGACAAAATTTTCTTAATGCTGGACAATAAAAATGAAATTCAAAATGAGAGAAAAATAAATACTTTGCATAAAATATTATATAAACAAATATTTATGTCAAAAAGAGAAGTTATCTTTTGTTTTTGTTTTTGTTTTGCCATGCTGGGGATTAAAGTCAGGGCCTTGAGCAAGTTAGGCAAGAGATCTACCCCAGCCCACTTTTCAATTTTTTTTTTTAAATGAAGAACTTCAGCTTGTTTCCATAAACTTAATAATTTTTTTCTTTTTTTAATATCAGGCACCTCAAAATAATGGTGAAACTTTTCCTAAAGAGTAGACAGATTTTCCGCTGAGCATGGTGTCACACACCTATAATTCCAGCAACTTGGGAGGCTGAGGCAGGAGGATTACAAGTTCAAACCCAGCCTCAGTAACTTAGTGAGACACTCAGCAACTCGGCAAGACCCTGTCTCTAAATAAAATACAAAAAGGGCTGGGAATGTGGCCCACTGGTTAAGCGCCCCTGGATTCAAAAGAGAGATTTTGAAAAGATACATAGATTTTGAAAAGTACATAGATTTTCCTATTGATCACAATTCTTTAAGATTCACGTTACAACATCAACTAACTCAAGTTTTAAACATTTTAAACTAAACCTTTCTAAAGCTGACTTTAAAATTTAATTCCGTAATCTTTACCAAGATATGTTAAAACTTTCAAGAAGAAAGTGATTTTTTAATTAAGTGCATTTAGCTGCTTGCAATTTACTTAAGTCAATTATAATCTGATCCTTCAACGGACATTTTTCTTTTGGAAGACCATGTGAAACAATAAAGAATAGTCATCTAATGTCTTTTCATTTAAAACTGAAAACACATGGACAATTGCAGGTGTTTGGAATTATTACATTTCATCTTTTAATGATGTGAACTGTACACTTACTAGCAAATGCATATGTAAATATTATACCTCAGAATTTTTAGAACATAGCTTCCATATGAGAGCCTCAGTATTTTGTACACTTTACAGTTACACCATCATAAACATAGGCAGTACTTTTAGAATGTAATATTTGTTTCAAAGTATTCATTGATCATTTAACGTTTTATTCCTACTACTTTTTTTTTGCAGTGCTGGGGATTGAACCCAGGGCCTTGTGCTTGTGAGGCAAGCACTCTACTAACGGAGCTATCTCCTCAGCCCTCTCCTAGTACTTTAGACAGATGATTAATATTTTCCAATTATTCCTCTTCCCAGATCACAATTAGTGTTACTAAGTAAGTAGTTGCTAGTGTCTGAAAATTAAACATGCAATGAAGGCTTTTAAATCTCATAATATGGCAGTTATGAAAAATAAGATGCACCTAAAGATATATCAATGTTGCACTTCTTCACATGGGTGATAGCTACATGTTACCTTTATAATTATTCACTTAAATATTCCATCACCATTCCTGTATTATGTTATATTTCATTAAGATTCAAGTTGTATCCTCTGACACATTATCAGTGAGTTTAGCAGTAATATTTAATGTGGCATCTTTTCTATAGTAGTCTCCACAGTGTTAACATGTATGAAGAGTGGTAAATGAGTAGCAGTCCACAGTTAACATGACGCATTATGTTTTAATTATTAGTTTCACAATCTTTTAACTAGTTTCTTGAATTTAACTTGGTACTTTTATAATGAATTTCAACAAATCAAGTATGTTTATTTTGTGCTTTGTAGAAGCTTAAAAATTCATACTTCCTTTTAAGATGGATACTTTTTGTAAGGGTTTTACTTGTTAAGTACTGCAGGTAAATATAAAATATTTAGGATAAGAAAGAAAAGACTAAGCTGGCACACACCTATAATCCCAGTTGCTCAGGAAGCTGAGGCAGAAGGATCCTGAGTTCAAAGCCTCAGCAATTTAGTGAGGCCCTAAGCAAATCAGCGAGACCCTATCTCTAAATAAAATATAAGAAAGGGCTGGGGATGTGGCTCAGTGGTTGAGCACCCCTGTATTCAATCCCCAGTACCCCACCCTCACCCCCAAAAAAGAAAGAAAAGACTGATACACACATTCCAATTTAAAATAATCCTCATTAGTGACAAATATGCTACCTTATTAGTGATCAACTTTTCTTACTAAAAGTGATTCTGCATGCTTTATCTGAATTGCCTTTTAATAAGACTTTAAATAAGACTTTAATAAGACTTTAGCATGACAGTATGCATAAACAAGACTAAATGGATTATATTTAGAGATGCAGTTATAAGCATTCTTAACTCTTAAGGTTTTAAAAGTGGTGAATAACTACAAAAAAGCAAAGAATTTATATACATTTTAGAGCTGAAGAATGATCAAGGCAGGGCATGGTGGCACACAACTACAATCCCAGTGACTCAGCAGGCAGAGGCAGGATCACCAGGAATTCAAAGTCAGCCTAAGCAACTCAGCAAGGTCCTATAAGCAACTTAGCAAGACCCTGTCTCTAAATAAAATATTTTTAAAAGGCCTGGGGATGTGGTTCAGTGATTAAGTGCCCCTGGGTTCAATCCTAGGTACAAAAAAAAAAAAAAAAAGATTAATATTTTAAAAATATTACACAACAGTTCACTGGATCTCAGCATTCTTTGGAGAATCTGATTTCACACACACACACACACAAAAAAAAACCGTTCTTTTAGGCCTGAAAGTCTGAATGTCTTCTAGACTTTTAATGCTTTAGGCAAATATATATTCTTTACCATACCTTTTGGAGGCTGCAGAAGTCTAGAATTTTCAAACAAATGCTTCTTTTTGATAGGTAAGATGACTGTGTCTTTCAGATCCGTAATGACATCATCTAAACCTGCTATATCACTCCAAGTAACCTGGCAAAAAGTTAAAGTCAGTATGAATTTTACAACTAACATATACTGGCAAAGCAAAAAAATTCACCCCCAATTGCAAACCTTTATATAATCTGGTAATTACACATATAAATAAAAAGTTAAAATTGTATATTAACATAAGTAAACAATTCACAATGGTAATGATATCAATAAACTTAGTGACACCAGAAAATGAAATTTAGAAGTCAGTTTCTTACTATTTAAAAAAGAAGCAGTAAGGCTCTGGGTGTAGCTCAGTGGTAGAGCCCTTCCCTCTGATGGGATAGGCCTTGGGTTTAATCACCAGTGTCTCGTGTGGGGTGGGGGCACTCAAAAATCTGTTAAGAATTTAACAAATGGAATTCATTCCTTTATGAGTAGGAAATACGCTTCCACAAGAATACTCAGAAACAGCTCAAGATAATTTAGCACCACCTGATGGGGAGGAGTTTGCCAGGAATACACCTATTTTACGTAAGATATGGTTAACACAATAGGAATTTTAGAGATAAGGCGTATACCCATCAAACTGGACTTCTGATTTTTATTCATCAAAAGTAAAACCATCAGGGTTGGGGTTATAGGTCAGTGGTAGAGTGCTTGCATAGCATGTGTGAGGCACTGAGTTTGATCCTCAGCACCACATTTAAGTAAGTAAAAAACAAAGGCATTGTGTCCACCTACAACTAAAAATATTTAAAAAAAAAAAAGTAAAACCATCAAAACTTATGAAACACTGGAAGCAACAGCACATGCCTATAATCCATCCCAGTAACTCAAGAGGTTAAAATAGAAGTAGTGCAAATTTACCACCAGCCACAGAAACTTAGCACTTAAGCAACCCTATCTCAAAATAAAAAATAAAAAGGGCTAGGGATACAGCTCAGGGGTAAACCTCCCCTGGGTTAAATTCCCAGTAAGAAAAAGAAAAAGAAAAGCAAATGCTATGATTTGGACATGAGACAAGAGTTTATAAACTAAATCAATCTAATCCTCAAAAAAAATGTTTATGAAATATATAGACAGGTATTATACTATTATCCCTACACTATAGACATCAGAACTGAGACAAGGAGGAAACCATTTGCCCAGATCACAAATAGGAAAACTGGGATTTAGAATCCTGTGTTGTTCACCATAATATATCATGAAAATTGAGATTTTACTGAGCACAATGGCACACCACTGCATTCCCAGTGGCTCAGGAGGCTGAGGCAGGAGTTCAAAACCAGCCTTAGCAATTTATTGAGGCCCTAAGTAACTCAGCGAGGCCCTATCTAAATAAAATATAAAAAGAAAAGGGTTGGGGATTGGCTCAGTGGTTAAACACTCCTGGGTTCAATCCCAGTACCAAAAAAAAAAAAAAAAAAAAGAAAGAAAATCTAGATTTAAACTCCACAAATCAAACACCCATATGACTTAAAGAAGTTCTATAAAACACAATGACAAATACATAAAATTACAAGTTTTCCTAGACAAATGTGTTCAGAAAAAAGTAACATAGCAGGCCTAAGACTGCTATCCTTAGAAAGACCTACTTATAAGTTGGTCCTTGGCTAGCATTTGAGAATTTGAGAGTTCCCCCAATGCCTTGACAACAGTTCACTGTTTCTAAACAGTGTGTGCCAATGATGTGGTTTATGGTGAATACCACTTTTCCTTCTGGGAGTCTAGAATTTTGAAATGCCTAAGGAAGATGAAGTCTACATGAATAGCCCCCGATTAAAAACCTTGGACTGAGTCTCTAGTAAGCCTCCTGGAAGACAACATTGTTCATGTGTTGTCACAACTTGTTGATGAGAGAATTAAGCACATCCTTATGACTTCACATGGAGGAAACGCTTGGAAAATTTTGCCTTTCTCCACAGTTTACCTCACTCCCTTTTCCCTTTGCTGATGTTGCCATGTATCCACTCAGCAGAATAAATCATATCTGTGAACACAATTACATGCTAAGTCCTGTGATTCCTCCTAGAGAATCACTGAACCTAGTCATAATCTTCCACACTTCAATATAAAAAGCTAGATGAAATAAAAATAAATAAATCATAAGATTAAGGATACATACATGCATGTTAAGTGGGTCTACTAGATGAGCAGCAATACTCATTTCATATTCTGAAAGCTTCACATTTTTCACACCAATTTGCTTCATTAGTTTTTCTGCCTAGAAAGAAAAAAAACAAGTGATCAATTTGGTTTGATATTTAGTTACTGGCACTTCAAGACAGATAGATAATTTAAAAAGTAATAAACAAGAATTTTCAAGGAATAGTCTCGGCTTCTTAGTCTCGGCTTATCCTTCCCTATGGTGAGACACTAAGAATTTTACAAAAAAAAATTCCACTCCACAGAAACCAGGGCAATTTAACCAGCTCTTGGGAAATGAGAAAACAGAATACAAGAATAAAGTATGCACCTTCTAATATGGCCTCCTATGGTTTTAAGGAGTCTTTAGGGTACAATTTGGTTTCTCTCTCCTAGTAGGATTTACATACAGGAAAAGGTAAAACCTCAAGATAAAAGTCCAAGTAGTTAAGGATACCAAGAAATGTACAATTGGAGTTTCTTTCCTTAAATTAGCAGAGAATCTGAAATGGATATCCAACTGCCTTCAAATTACCTAGGTATCTACCATAGGTGTCTGTAAATATCTAATTTTAATATTTTGAGATGCTGTCCCCTTTTAGTTAAAAGTCAATTCTTGGGAGTTGGGGTTGTAGTTCAGCAATAGAGTACTTGCCTGGCATGTGTGAGGCACTTAGCACCACATAAAAGTAAATAAAATAAAGGTACTGTGTCCATCTATAACTAAAATAATAATAATAAGAAGAAGAAGAAAAAGAAGAAGAAGAAGAAGTAGTAGTAGAAGAAATAGTAGTCAATTCCTGGGTCTAGTTAACTAGAGATTAAAAAAAAGTTACTCTAAATAACGTGTGTGTATGTGTATTCTGGAAGTAGGGCAGAATTAGTTTTAAATGTATGAGTTCTACTAATGCAACAAATGTTTGAAGGCAAACATTTTCTGAGTGTGCCCAAGATAATTACAACAGAGTAAACAGATAAAGTCAGTGAATCTTCAGAGTGATCCTAAAAAGTGGAATGATTTTTCCCCTCTCATGGAAAAAGAAACTAAAGCTTAGCATGAGTAAGTAATCTGTCTTAGATGACAGACTAGCAAATGGAAGTGGCAAGATCTGAATCCACGCAGTACAACTATGGAGGCCAAACTCTAGCCATTACACATATTTGCCTTGGTTTCTCCATATAAAATGCAGGGGAAGGGTGACCACTAAAAAGTCTTCAAAAATCTATATGTACATTAAAATTTCAAATAAATGAGCATTTTAGAAATAAAGGTACTCTAGTAAATCATGTTTTAAAATGTTACAATTTTTGTTACATTTTCCTAAGATGCTCTTTTTGATGTGAGATCTTGTTTGTCAAGGATATGGCTACTCTAAAAAGGAAATTCATTAACACAGTTTGGCTAGATTATTAGGAAAAATATGTGTTAATCATATCCTAGTAATAGTTTTTCTAAAAAAGTGCTATAAGTCACGTCGGACAATCACACAGAATAAATCTTCAATTTATCTGCATCCTATGAAATCACCAATGCATACAGTAACCTTTCCAGGTTCCTTTATCTCTTGAAAATGCCTTCTCTTTCACAGCCTGTAAAGCTTTTATGTGTCAGTTATGGAAGGTATCCTATTTTAGCACTGGTAAAGACATTATTCTTCTTTTTCATTATGCTGCTATAAATGTGAAGCCATCCTACATGTGTTCTTTTTAGGCAATGCTCTAAAACAGTAGATTTCAACTGGGGAAAAACTGTCCCCTGGGGATATTTGGCAATGTCTAGAAATACTTCTAGCTATCACACTTGGAGACGGGAGAAGAAGGGGCTATCAGCATTTAGCTGGTTGAAGCAGGGATGCTACTACTAGTCATTTTATAAGGCATAAGAAAGCCCCCCTCCTCCCACCAATATATACAACTGAAATGCACCAATAGCCAGGCACAGTGGCACATGCCTATAATCCCTGCGACTTGGGAGGCTAAGGCAGGAGAATTGTGCATTCAAAGCCAGCCTCAGCAACTTGGCAATGCCCTAAATAGCTTAGTGAGACCCTGTCTCAAAATAAAAAAATTTTAAAAAGGACTGGGGATGTGGCTCAGTGGTTAAGTACCCCTAGGTTCAATCTCTGGTGCCAAAAATAAATAAAACAAATAAAAAAGAAAGCCTCCCTTCATATATTCTACAGAATTACCAGGCATAAAATGTTAATAATGCCCAAGTTGATAAACCCTACTTTCAAAACTAGCTTCCTTGAAAGTGTTATTTTGTATCATGATTGTCTCTTGTTTTAAATAATCACCTTATTTATATCTGAAATTTCCTAAATAAAAATAATTAACTATATTGTTTAGTTTATAGAAACAGAAAATATTGAATTTTGTCTAGTTTACCTAGAATCTTTTTTTCTGCAACAGTGGTTTCATTTTAACAATGACTTCAGGTTGTAGTCATACTATAATATTGACAGAAAAAAGAATTTAACATTT
The DNA here is from genome assembly GCF_902686455.1 of Sciurus vulgaris. NCBI lineage: Eukaryota > Metazoa > Chordata > Mammalia > Rodentia > Sciuridae > Sciurus > Sciurus vulgaris. Next base: position 83,314,690 of record NC_136464.1, read on the forward strand.
ATTAAGTTCCTATCACATGGCTGGCACTGTGCTGGGTACTTTAAAATCAAGCTTAAATTGCTCCTGAGAAGTAGCTATTATTAGCCATATTTTTCAGAAGAGGAATTCAAAGCAATTTAAAAAACAGCCAAGAGTATGGGCTTGGGACGTGGCTCAGTGACAGAGTGCTTGCTGGCATGGGTGAGGCTTGGGTTCAAGCGCTAGCACTGTGAAAAAGACAAAAAATAAATAAATAAATAAAAATTTGGATTAAAAAATAATAAAAAATAATTGGCAACATTATATAACTAGGAAGAATCATTACTCAAAGTCAAACCCTGATTTAATTTGAAAGCTGTGGTCCTCCTGAAGCACTAATATTCCCTATTTGGGAGAGCAGAACATAATTAACAAATAAAATGAAAAGAAAGCACCAAAAAACACATTAGAACTACCCTCAAACTGTGTCCCAGGAACAAGTTATCCAACTGTCTGGTTTTGACACCAAGTTATCCAACTATTAAGTGAACCTCTAATTCTAAAATATCTTTTAACTAGAAACACGAAATTTGATTGGTTTACTCTAAAAATGATATGTTTGTATACTGCTTTATAATTTACAGATTGATGAAAATAAATTTTGCAGTCATCAACATTTGCTTGTTTCTTAAAGTGGGTTATCTCCATGGAGAGAAAATGTGGGAGAGGAAGTCAAAGATAGGCTGGAGGCGGGGCCTGATGGCCAGCACTGTAATCCCAGTGACAGCAAACTAAGGACAGGTGGAGCACCACAAATTCCAAGCCAACCTCAGCAACTTAGTGAGACCTTGTTTCAACATAAAATATAATTAAGGCTGGGGATATGGCTCAGTGGTTAAACACCCCTGGGCTCAATCCCTGGTACCTAAAAAAGATAGGCAGGAAAATTACTTTTTACTGGACACCCAACTCTTTAAAAAACTATTTGATACTGGGGTTGTGGCTCAGTGGTAGAGCGCTTGCCTAGCATGTGGCACTGGGTTCGATCCCCAGCCACATAAAAAACTAAATATGGACCGGGGTTGTAGCTCAGTGGCAGAGTGCTTGCCTAGTATGTGTGAGGCACTGACTGGGTTTAATTCTCAGCACCACATAAAAAATGAATAAATAAAAAATAATTTTAAAAAAACTAAACAAAATAAAGGTATTGTGTCCATCTAGAACTAAAAATATTTTTAAAAAATTTTTTACATTTTTTTTTTTTTACTCTTTCACATTACTTTATTACCCTTTCGTGCTATTTTATTTTTTTCTTCATGTGAAGTACAATTATTAAAAACTGTTAAGAAGTGGGACGGGCGGGGGGGTGGGGGGAGTGGGATAGGAAACAGTGAACTAATATTTTTGCCTGGAGTAGGTAAGAGGAATTGAGGAAAAGAAGTAACAGAAAAGGAACTATTGTACAGTAACACTCATTTCATTCAAGTTCTAAAAGATTCATAGGATTAACTGTCATTTTGGAGGAATAATTTTAGAAAGTTACACCGTACATTAACAAAGTGAAAAACACAGAGGAACTAATTAAACTTAGATCAGAAACAAGGACAACCTCTGATTCTTTCACTGAGGTCACAGCTGAACTGCTCCATTTTCAGTGTAGGTAGAAGAAATCACTGATAAACAATCCTAAGAAATGCATTTAAAGAGGAACTAGCAGAGAATTTGAGTGTCTTCACATGTTAAGTACAAGTCCTTATCACAAACTTATGATAAAATCTAGAAACATCTTTTTCTAGACAACGTGGAGACAGCAAATTTCTCTCTTAGCACAGGTGTATTTACTGTTATAATATTAGGGTAATATCTGATATTACCATATGGTTCTTAAGGTTCCTGGGTAAGATGTCTTTGTATTGTGATGCTCTTCTACTATGCTTGTGATAAAACTCAATACTAAACTGAGCTTTTTCTCTTCCTCTAGTTTCCTTTTTTACTGCTTTTCTTTCCTTAATTCTATATCTACTCCCTTGCTCAGACAATATTGTTTGTTCCTTGTGGATTTCCTATCTTAATTTTCCTATTTACTTCACCTTTAACTCTTCTAAGAGTCAGTTCCAGTAAATGATATGCTTTAAAAGTGCTTATGCAGTTTTACAATTATTTTCTGGGTTAACAAATGATAGTTCTTCCAATTGTCAATATGTGATGGCTGTTTTTAAAATTACCTAGCATTTGCAAGTTTCAGTTTAAGGTTCTAGTATACTGTTCTTTATAAAGTATTTGAGCTATTCTTTCTTTTAAGATGATGGTGTAATGACAGTATGACAAACAAGATAACTAAGGCCACAGTTATGTACACAACCTTCCTGTATATGAAGAATTTGGAGTACTGAATTTTTTCTGGCCCATTATTACTAAATTACAATCTCAGGAAAATAATATAGCCTAACTAATATGACAAACAAAATATTATATTTATAAATGCCCACAAAAGTTCCAGTATGAATCACCCATCCTGTACTTTAAAGCTCTTCTTTTCTCTTTACTGGTGATACTGAGGCTTGAACCCATGGCCTTGAACATGTAGGTAAGGCTGAGCTACTATATCATATCTCTAGTCCTTTTTAAATTATTTTAAGAAACGGTCTCCCTAAAATGCAATCCCACTGGCCTTATCCTCCCAAGTAGCTGGGATTACAGGCAAGTGACACAATACCTGGTTTAAAGCTTTTAAATAAAATAATGTATCAGTCAGGCACAGTTGTGCATGCCTGTAATCCCAGTGACTGGGGAGACTGAAGCAGGAGTTTCTCGAGTTCAAACCCAGCCTCAGTGATTTAGTGAGACCCTGTCTCTAATAAAATACATAAAAGGGCTAGGGATGTGGCTCGGTGGTTACGTGCCCCTGGGTTCAATCCTTGATGATGATGATGATATCCCAATTACTCTTACTGTTTATTACAGGCACATCTACTAAAACTCTTCAACTATATATTAAATATGATTTGAGCAGCAGCATATATCCAGAAGATTCCTGTCCCTCTATAACATTCTGTAGAAACCATTAAATATCTTACATCTCTCACAAACTGCAGATTTTCCTGACCTCAGACTAGAAGTTATTTACAAATATTCCATTTAATCCAACATATAACTACCTCCAGGTTACTACTCCTGATTTCAGTGCTACTATGCCATCTTTTACCTTACGCCTTCAAACTGCAATTCCTTTATAATCACATGAGGGCCAGGCATGGTGGCACACGCCTATAATCTGTGACTTGGGAGGCTGAAGCAGGAGGACTGCAAATTCAAGGCCAGCCTCGCAACTTAGTGAGTCCTAAATAATTTAGTGAGACCCTGCCTCAAAATAAAAATTAAAAAGGGGACTGGTAATGTGACCCTGGGTTCAATACACGACACCAAAAAAAAAAAAAAAAAAAAACCCACAAAGTCTACTAATAATCTGGCAACCTCAAAGAAGTGTTCTATATCTGTTTTTAGATTCAGTATTCTTTCTGACCAGTCATATCTTTCTTCTCTCACATTCACATCTGATCTCATCACTCTCAAAGTACACTGTAATTCCTTAATTCCTGGCAATTTTCCAACTGAATTATTCCCCACCTGGCAATATTTAACTTCCTCAATAGCCTGGACTATAGGGTCATTAGTTAGATGATGCCATTCTTAGAACCCCTTATACTTTTTTTTAAAATTTTTTAATTTGATCTAATTAGCTGTACATGACAGTAGAATGTATCTATACAGTTTGATAAATCATATATAAATGGAGTGTAATTTCTCATTTTTCTAATTGTACATATTGTAGGATCACATCGATCATGCAATCATATATGTACGTGAGGTAATAATATCTGTTTAGAACCCATTATACTTCTAATTAGCTTTATCCTCAATGCTGGTTCAACACTACCATCCACTCTGACACCAAGCTGCTAAGTAATATTGAGAATAACAAGGGCTAGGATGTAGCTCAAAGGGCTTGCCTACCATGTATGAAGCCCTGGGTTTAATTCCTAGTAGCACAAAACAAAACAAAAATAAAATTGAGATCCCAAGAACATTCTCCCTTTCACATTACTGAAAAAAAACTTAGCTCAACCTTAAAATGTTCCTCTAACTACTGATCCCAGTTCCTCCTGGTTATTCTGGAACCTATCTTCATCTACTACACAGACTCTTTAGCAATCTCATCTACTTCCTCCTCCATTAGCCTTTTCTTTCTCTTTCCCCTAACTATGAATTACCATGTTCTCCCTGCCACCACCCCCGCCCAAGTACAGGGGATTGACTCAGCATCCCTCTGCCTCTAAGCCATATCCCCAGCCCTCCTTTTAAAAAATTTTAATTTGGAGACAGAGTCTGAATTATCAATGCTGGCCTCAAACTTGGCAATCCTCCTGCCTAAGCCTCCTGAGTAGTTGGGATTACAGGTGTACATCACTCCACCTGGATGGAATGACCATATTCTTTACCTCCAACTGTACTTGCCTCCACCCAAATGAAAATGCTCTTTCCAAGCTTAATGATTTCACCAAACTTACTACACTTTCTTAGGTCATATTTCTCTTGAAATATGACCCACAACATTTACACCAATCCTCTTTTGCAACTTCTTCCTTTAAGTAATAGTAACTTTATACAAAAGTCATTCTCCAGATAGTGTGAGGAGGGGCATAACAAAAAATATCTCTGGAGGTTTCAAAAATTATATTCACCACTCCACCAATTTCCTTAAATTCTGATATTTCTCCCCAGAACATAGGCAAGTTAGTTGAGAACCAATGCCACACTGAACCATTATTACAGCCTTCAATGTTTTGTATGCTACAGGTGTGTTTAGGTGAAAATGACTATGATCAGTACCTTAAATTATCTTGGTTTTATTCTAGTCACTTTTCTCTGCTGAATGCCATATTTGAGCTAAGTGCAATTCAAAGGAAACAAATACATATAAGAAAAGTCCTCTGCCTTCCCTGTATTTTCCTGAAAGCAAGACATAAATTTACGAAAGTGTCATCTCTCCCCTTTCTACCAGGGACAGAAGTTAAGCACAAATACCAGGTTAGACACATCCTGAAAATGTTCACCAGAGAAATCTACATAACAAACTCTACTTTTTGTTTGTTTGTTTGGTTGGTTGGTTGGTTGTTTTGAGGGTGTTTTTGGTGCCAAGGATTGAACCCAGGGGTGCTTTACCACTAAGTAACATCCCTAGCCTGTTTGTTTTTGAAACTAGGTCTTGCTAAGTTGCTTAGGGCCTCACTAAATTGCTGAGGCTGCCTTTAAACTTTTGATCTTCCTACCTCAGTCTTCAGAGTCACTCAGATTATAGGCACTAGTTTTTCTCTATCTCTGGTTTTTCATATACTTACTCCCACAATTGGTTCTCCCTAGACTCAGGTCCTTTTGTTTGGTCACTTCTCTAAATCCATCATTCCTTTGCTAAATACTATACAAACTCATTTTTAACCAAATCTTTTGAGTTATTCATCTCTGGATACTCTTAGGTGTTACTTGTTTAATACACCTGAAAAGAAACTGTTTTTCTCTTGTCAATCATCTTTTGTCATAGTTGCCCAAATGAAAATTATTTTTCCTCCCCTATGTATACATAATACCAACATTTATTCATTTATTTAAGTTGATTCCTATTTTTTTCCATTACAAGCAGGACAGCATGAGCATTCTTGTAGGCTCTTGATTCATGGTGACAAGTTCAGAAATAAAAACTTGTGGGTCATTTAATATCAACATTTTCAATTTTCCTAGATAACATCAAACTATCTTCTAAAATAATTTTACTACTTTATGTTCTCACCAACAACATTTATTTTCCTATTTTCCAACAAATATTGCCTGAAATACTTCTTACCTGAATTCTTTACTTACCCCCCCACACCCCAGTACTGGGAATTAAATCCAGTGTGTTTTACTACTGAGCTACATTCTCAGATCTTTTTTTGTTTTAAGATAGGATCTAATGAACTGCTGAGCCTGGCCTCAAATTTGCCATCTTCCTGCCTCAGTCTCCCAAGTCACTGGTATAGGCAGAATTCCTTACTTTCGTGATAGCTCATGAATACCTTAAAAAGGATTTTTAAAAAATATTATCTAGTTTATTTAGTTTTCTATACCAGAAATTCAGTTAAGGTACATAGTAACCCAGATTGACCTAGTCTTTCTCCACTGGCTTCACATCATCTTCCTATTCCCTAAATGATGGGAAAGTGCCAAGGATTACTCTTTAGTCTACAATTTATGTTCCTTTATTACTCCTCCTTTGATGATCTCAGCACTCTCAATACAGTCATCAATCAGCATTGATTATTGTGACAATTACAACAGAAGCTCTCAACAAGTATTTGTATGTATAACTCTAGATGGTGGTGGGGGAAGACCAGAGTGCTCTGGAAAAGGCTCTAAAAATCTTTTGATTTACACCATCTCAACAGAGACTCATTATTTTAATGACTCCCATTACTTATGGGCAAAAGGAAGGTACCTCTAAGACTGACATTTTTTGCTGAGATTCAGCTCTACAACTTCAATTGCTATCTCAACACTTCTCCCTGAATCCCTACCATCAATGCCCATATCAAACGTCATCATCTCATAAAATGTGCCCTAACAATTTCTAAACTTCTATAAAAATATGAATTGAGGAATCCAGACAAACTATGATTCCTTTATACCAAGACCCTTTTCTTTCCTCACATCATCACAGAGACCTTTCTGTTATCACTTTTGAATTTATTTCACTCCCCTTTTTGCTCCATTTTAGGTCTTTGTCAGAATTTTTATAGTCCATAACTAACATATCTTGCTTTTACTTCCTCTTGATATCAATTCCTCCTATACACCACCATAAAGTGAATTATCCTAAAAGCAGAGCTTTGCATATTACCCACCTATTCAAATATATTTAATGGTTTATCATTGCCTATACAGAAGTCTTCAACTGGTCCACAGTATATTTCAATAGTTGGTCAGAAATACAGTGAAGAACAGAATGCAGATAAGCTACAGCCCTTAGACAAGCAAATCCCATGATAATCTTTTCTGGATGTTTTAAACATTAGTAAGTTAGTGTGAAACAAGATAACATTAGAAGCAAAAAGCATGTCTCCTCAGTTGATGATGGACTTCTGAAATGCTGTACTATTTTTAATCAGCCTCAGTATACCCACAAGAAAATTAAAGATTGAAGAAAGAGAAGGTAGAGCTCTATTCTCTGACTTCATAATTAGGACCCTTTAGCATGAGTCCTTACATCTCCCTGCAGGTTCTACCACATAATTAATTACATAAACCTTCCTCTCCAACCTAACTAGATCATTTAGCATTCCTTTAAAAGGTCTTGCTATTCCTAACCCCACTATGATAATGTTTATGTTCTTTCTACTTAACACTGTCCTTGCTTGCTAACCTAGAGGTTTCTTTCATGTAACCATACTCAATTGCCTCAGTTATGGTAACTAATCCTTTCTCCAAAAACTAGTTTATATTCTGTATTACTCATTAGGCAACCAGCACATGCCACTTACTACTGTAATTCATATTGTCACAGACAACTCTTTTCTCCTTACTTTGAGCACAACGAGGACAGATTATCTGACACCTCACATACCCGATATTTAGAACAATACTATACATATAGTTTTCAACAAAGGCTTAATGATGTGATCTATTCATGTATCACTTAATATCCATACTTACTTTCTACACGATTTATACACACACACACACACACACACACACACACAAGTAAGTGTACATATGTGTGTGTGTGTGTGTGTGTGTGTATATATACACACATATACATAAATAAAATATATATATCACCCCCCACCAGAGCCCCTAGAAGTCCAGGAAAAACAATGACAAAAATCTTTGTTTAAAAGTCATACCCCTGGCCTTTTTAAAATGCTGAAAATGAATATATCTTATCAATATCTTAACCTGAGACTAAATCTGACTTTCTTGATTCAGATGTGGAAAAAAAAAAAAAAAAGCTACTGTGAGGTATATAATATATATCAGGTTTTTGGTTTTTTTTCCTTCTTTTGGTGGTATTGAGGATTGAAATCCTGGGGCACTCTACCACTGAGTTTCATACCAGCCCTTTTTTAAAATTTTGAGACAGGGTCTTGCTAAGTTGCCACAGCTGGCTTCAACCTTGCAATCCTCCTACCTCAGCCTCCCAAGTTGCTGGGATTATAGGTGTGCAGCAGAGTACCTGTTCATGATCATTTTTTGTTTTTCAGCCTACACTACTCAGACTTCCCAGAGTGTTATGAGTAGGCTAAATATATAAGATAGACCTTGAGCCAATTGTTTTATAATCATATTTAGGAAATAAGCTCAGGGCTGGGGATATAGCTCAGTTGGTAAAGTGCTTGCCTAGCATGCACAAGGCCCTGGGTTCAATTCACAGCACCACAAAAAAAAAAAAAAAAAAAGAATAAGAAATAAATAAATTCATAAATGTCCAAACTATTTTTCATATATATATTTACTAATGGTGTTTATGAAACTATGGTTTTCACTTTTTACCGATTTAAGAGCTATGCCTGTAACGTAGCCCTTTTCTCAACTTGTCTATAGTATTTTGAAAGAACAAGAGTTATTCATCTTTTTTCCTTAACAGCAAGAATGGATACTTATTGAATGAATCGAGAGTCACAACTCAATTCGGCACAGAGGCACATGCCTGTAATCCCAGTGACTCAAGAGGCTGAGGCAGGAGGATTGCAAGTTTGAGGCCAGCCTCAGCAACTTAGCGAGGTCCTATGCAACTTAGTGAGACACTGTCTCAAAATAAAAAATAAAAAGGACTGAGGATGCAACTCAGTGGCAAAGGAATTTCTTATATTTTAGTAGTCTGTTAAGTCTAACACTGACAATTTGTTGGCCTTATCCAAATTTCAAACGTCATACAAAGCAAAATATATACCATTACTGAAGCTGTAAATTTTGTTTAATCTATTGAAAATTTTTACTTAGATTCCTTCATTTATAAGCTGAGAAGAATATACTAGAGGATGTTCACAACAAAATACTGTATTTTTTTCATCATTTTTCTTGTTCTGATAAATTGCTCATATAGTTTATCAATAAATTTACTAACAGCTTTTAGGAATAATGATACTAAATAAGTGTATCATTGCATTTCTTATGAGTTTTATAGGACTCATTAATTTAAATATCTGCTCTATTTTTAGTTTTGAAGGAGAATGTTAGTCATAAGAAAAATTATCTTCAAACATTTCAATCATACCTGTTTCTGAGCTTCTACTTTCTGCTTTCTAGTTGGATCAATTGCATCTACCATCCATTTGATAGTAAAGTATGTCACTGCACCGAATATCGTCAAACGGAAAATTAAACCAACAACTTCATTTCGACTCAAGGGACGAGAAAAGGCTTCAGCATGTACCATCTTGATTGTTAACCTTAAAAAACAAAGAGAAATATCACTAGGTAATAATTATATTCATTAACACTGACAGCCTGTTAAAATAGTTTGAACTAAGCAAGAAGCTAACTTCTAATCAAATTCAAACATTACCTACCTTTAAAAGTGTTTCATTTTTAAGGAGAAATGGATTTTCAAACATTAAGTAAACACATTTAAAGCTTTTCTTGCAAATGTAGATTAAAAACAAGTTTATTTAGTAGTAAAATAATTTTACTTGAAAAACACAGTCTTAAGTTACTTTCAGTTTTTAAATAAATATCTCCAGAGAATCTGGAAAAATGATGACTTTGGCACTAATTCAACTGAACGAAGGCTGCCTGACAATGAAATATTTTACAAATATGATGCTGACAATTTCTTCAATTAAGTATCATATATACCAGATAATTTTTGAAAGTGAAATTCAAACTATGAACCAACTTATTTTTTCTCATGCTTTTTCAAGTTTTCAAAGTCTGATTAATTTTAAATGCCATTTTCATAATTAATAAGTGACATTAAATTTTTTGAGCCAATCTATTGCTCCCAATGACCCAGCTAACTGTAAAAACAATAGAACTTTCAAAAAATCTGAAACAAGAAAACCACCCACAAGAATAAAGTACTAACCCAAAGAGAGGGAAAAAGAAGATGATATGCTCCCTTTTACATACAGTATATCCCTTAACAGCTACAACTGCAGCTGGGTTTACAGTGGGCATGCACTACAGTATCAAAGGCAATAACTATATAAAACAAAAAACTTATTAGGGATGATGGGACTATTGCATTTTGAGAAAACAGGATCATATTTTCAACACAATGCCACTCAACTCTGCATAAAGTTGTACTGACTGCTATGGGATTCTCTCTCTCTCTATCACACACCCACACACACACACACACACACACACACACGGGAATATATATTTTGCACTGATGTGAAAAGGAGCAAATCATGAATTTGTACAAACAGCTTAGTTAACACCTAAAAATTAGGTACCATATAGATTAAGATCCATGGTGCCCCAGCTGCTAAAATTATTGTTTATTTTCTAAGTTAAAGATCCTTTTCATCTCCTTCTCTAGAACAGCTCCAACAATACTTTTATATTTTTAAACTTCTACTATATGCCTCCTTATCCATTCAAGAATATATACTCTATTTCTTTTTATCAAGACCTCAAAGTTTTCCCTTCGCAGGATTACCAAGCATTCAAACTATACTCATCTAGCTCCAGAGTCACTTTAAAGCCTTTTACCTCTCATCCTTTCTCAAATTTCTCTATGGGAACTCTCAACAGATAAGAGTCACTGGCATATGAAAATGCCAAATTTTTCCCTTTAGCCTTGTATTTGCCTGCACCCTGGAGGGGCCATTTTCCCTCATTCATCTAAGATGACTCAAATGCTACCCACTTCAAACGCTAACCTTATCTGTTCCATGAAGCCTTTCATATCACATTAATCCTCTATATTATTCATTAGCTCTACTATACCATTTTAAGAAATCTTGTTTTTAATCATTATTGAATTTATATCTATTCTCAATTAGGAGTTTAAATCCTTATAAACAGTATTAACATTTTATTCATCTTCACAACTGTCACACAAAGACTATTCAAAAATTTTTTGTTCTACTGAAGAAAAATCTTCCAATCAACAAAGTCAAACTGGGGCTGGGAGATAGCTCAGTCGGCAGAGTGCTTGCCTTGTAAGCACAAGGCCCTGGGTTCGATCCCCAGCACCAGAAAACAAAACAAAAAAACAAAAAAAAAAAGTCAAACTTCCGAAGGATTTCCAAAAGTCAAGGTTTCACGTTATTAGTAAGAGCTATTCACTTCGCAATAATTCTTTAATTTAAACATATCTGAAGGGCACAGGAGGCTGAAGCAGGAGGACTCCAAGTTCAAAGTCAGCCTCAGCAACTTAGCAAGGCACTAAGCAACTCAGGAACCCTGTCTCTAAATAAAATACGGAAAAAAAAAAAAAAAGGCTGGGTATCGGCTCAGTGCTTAAGTGCACCTGAGTTCAATCCCCAGTATCAAAATAAAGTAATAATAATAATAATTTAAACATAACAACTAAGTAAGTGAAGTCCTTCATTTCGGATGAAGAAATTTTGGCCCACAGATATAAAACAATTTAATTCATTCAATAAGCATTTATTAAACATCTATACACAAAGTCTACTATATAGTGGATACACAATAATGCCTAATATGTAATTACTTAAGGAACTAATTATATTAATTACAATGAATTATTTTTTAAAATGGAGCTGGAAGAAACCATCTAACTGAAATTTTTCCTCAGGTAACAAATCAAAGTATGCTTTTTTCCATCAGGATGGATTTTTAAAAATTGGGTTACACAATACCTCATAGATTCGAAAACTGGGTTACACAACACTTCTCACAGGAAGTGAAAATTTGACTTCTTCAGGCTTACTTCCATCAGAATAAATTGAAAATGCAGTAGGAATGTGTGGTATCACCATGTGAGGTGCAATTCATGCATGAAAATAACCCAGCAGGCAAGGTAAGGGCTTTATTAACTTAATCTGTGAAAGTAGTAACATTCCACCAAAACATTTTCATTTTTCTATAAAGTTTGAGTTGGTAGTGATAAACCGCCATCTACTGGATGTTCACTGAACTACATGAACAAATTAGGATTGTTCCCAAAGTACATTCCAAAGTCATTAAGATATTAACAATTTTTAATTCTATTTTAAATGCCAAGGCACAAAAAACCCGTTTTCATAGTTTCCTATTCTAAAATTATTAACGTAATAAAATAGATTCAGGATTACTAAGGGCACTTCTAAAACAGTACACTACCTTTTTAAATGACTTCAAATCCTGAAATGAAACTGAAAGAACCCTCTTGCTTTGTAGATTGTAACTGTAAATACTTTTCATTTTATCTATAGATGGGATGTACACTTTTCTGTCATTCTTAGAACACTGATATACCTCCGATGTAAGGCTATACAGTAACAATACCGTTCCAGAAGAATAAACGTTGCCAAACTACACAACAGGAGAGAATGTATTTCTATTTTGCACAAAGATTAGGTTGAACAAAACGAATACACAAATATATACATATACACAGTGCTATGTATCGCAAAACTCTGAATATTCAGTTACCTGTTAGGCAAACATGAATACCAGTTGGTTTAGTCTGATTTCTCGATTTCAGGTGGAAAACTACCCTCACCTATGAAACAATTTACTGACAGAGTAGAGACCAGAGTAAAGCATTCATGCCATATTATTTCTCTAGGTCACTGCAGCGTTTTACAAAGGTTTCTCAAACTCAGAAAGTCCACTTTCACAGACGTCGAGGCCCTGTAGACAGAGCCTATGTGTGAGACCTGCCAGCCTTCACACAGAGAACAGGTTATTATTAACAACATCATTCTCTGTGAAAGCCTGCCTAGTCCTTAAAATCACCTCTGCTTTCGCACAAAGTGATAGCAGCACCAGTGCAACAACCAGACCTGCTCATTCCGGCCACCTTCGCCTAGGAACCTATTTCTGAGGTCGCCTGGGACGACCCTAAGCCTCCACAGTAATCAGGCTGCCTATAGAGATTCCCTTGGAAATGGACATAAGTCTGGCAGGCAGCGCCCACGAAGACCCAGGGCCCAAGCCGGGCCGGAAGCCAAGGCAAGCCCGGGACGCCCTTGGAGGTTAATCCGCTCGATAGTAAGGGCTACGGAGGCTGGGGGGCGGCAATGAGGTGGGACGTGGAGAAGGGCTAGGTGACCTTTCCGGTGGGGTTTCCCATATTGGAGCCTCTCCCTAGGGGAGCTCGAAGAGATCCTGTATGCGTTCTCACCAGGCCCCGAGGGAATCCGCTACTCACCCGGAGGAAAGAAACAGCAGCAGCAGGAACCTTCAGCCGGTCTTGCACAGGAAGGAAATGCCGCCTGAGAGAGAGCGCTTCCGGCGGCGCCGCGGCCCGCCCCCTACACTGAGCATGCGCGAGCCGAGGTGCCCGGAGCCGGCGCGTTCCTGGTCCTATGGTTTAGGGCTTTCTCGCGAGTGGGTTCACGTATCTGATGCTGTCTCTGCTGCTCGCTGGGCTTAGTCTTTCCGTGAAGCCGATGTGTCTGCAGGCAGCATTTGCCAGAGCTGAGTTTAGCTGGTGTGTCTCAGATTGAATTCGAGAAGGCGCTTATCACATAACGTCCCTGCCCTGTTGACCAACTGGGAGCATCCCCAACAAATAAGGGAGACTTCTTGAGCGCGCAAGAAAGTTTTTTTTCTGACGCCAGCTGATTTTGACTCTTTCCCATCACCCCTTGCAAGCTCTTATGCTGCTGCTCTGTCTAGCCCAAAGCGCAACGCGCATGGCCACCTCCCATCTGTCTTTCAGTTTTTAGAGTGAGCTCACATTCCTCTCCCATTTTTCTACTGACAGACACCTGGGGGTGGCGCCTGAAATTCCTCTGACGAAACGGCTTAGCAGCCCACGCAGGCATGCCTAGCAGTTGGGCCAGAATAGGGCAATTTGGTAGTATGTTCTATATTTTGACTTCTCTCTCTTACGTATTTTGATTTACACCCCCTCGGTAACCCCCCCCCCCAATTCCTCTCCCCTGTCCAAAATGTGCGGCATCACACACGAGGTCCTAAGGGAGCAAACAGAAAGCCATCGCCTTCTGAATACACAGACTGACACTATCCCCATAAAAGAGGCATCACTTCCTTCAGATAGAGGCGGTGAGACTATAAAGTAATGAGACGGTTCCCTTCCATATTTTCCTCAGGAAGGCAGTTTGTGTCTGTCTGCTGTAGGGATCGTCTTTGATGGCTAAAAAATTCTGCAGACTGATTGTTGAATTAGCAAATTACTGTTACAATCTTGTAATATTGTAGTGTGGGTAATATTTACAATAGTATATTGGGGTCAGGCAATATACAGCTATGTGATTCACATTCATCAAAAAAAATTTAATCCTCTAAAATAGACATTACTTTTATGTTTTTGTAATAAAGCAAGTTCAAGTTTAAAATTAGAGTTCTAAACCTTACTAAGTTCCTCCGCTAATAAGTGGCAAAATTTCGTTAGAACCTAGCTCTAATGCAAACCCCTGCACTTAACATGTTCTCTTTGACATTGTAGTTTAGTATCAGTTAAATTTTAAAATCTAGTTCAAAGATGTAGTAATGACAAATGACCAAAATCACAAGACTTTAAAGATAAGGATGAGATGAAAAATGTGAATGTTCAAAAATTATGATTAGGTTCATTGACAAGAATAGAATGGAATTTAATACTGTAAGTGGGTAATATTTTACTCCATTCCTTTTTGTCTTTAAGCCTTCCTATATGTGTGTCTATATCTTAATTTTAAAAAAAAATTAATGTGAAACTAGGTTTGAGAATACTAGATGAATTATTTAGAGAATTAAGATAGGTCTTTAAGAACAGGCAAATTATGAAGCCAGAAAAATGTTCACAAAAAAAAAGAGGACATCAGTGTTTTAGCAGTCTTGGAAGAGACTTTTTACTGGTTTCTCTGGGATGATCCCAAACTTAAGTCATTGCTTGGGAGGTTCATACGGAGTATAATTTGGCAGAGCCACAAAGCAGAAAAGAACTTTATGTTTTGTGGCCTGCTACTGTAATCATAGCCCCAGTAAGGAAAATGAACTAAGAATTCAAAAAGGCAAAGGATCCCCATTTGTGTACAATGAATCAAATGCAGTCTGTAAAAATAAAAAATAATTTAATAAAAAAAAAAAGGCAAAGGACTACCATGATTACTATGAAACTTCTTCTACTAAGTACCTCACCTGCCCTACCCCTAAGGACCAGGATGGCCAAAACTTATCCAATTTGCTGAGAGTAAAGGAGTTTTGGGAACGGGGGTTTTTCTTCAATTTTTTTTTTATCTTTTGGAGGAGCACCCATGAACTGCACCCCCTCTTCCTTCACCTTCCACCCCAACTGTTGCCTGGGTGAGCAGCAGCTCCCCAACTCCTGCTGTCTGAAGTGTGTGACCTTGTCTGCCATGTGTGCGTGCCCAGCTTGGGGGTTTTCAATGCTCAGACACAGAAAGGTGCACCCTATTAAGGACATACTAACAAGTCCTACAATGAGGTGGAGCTCCCGATATATTAATCTACGCTTAGTTCATCTACCTTAATATCTAAGGAAAGTTTTCATAGGAGAGGAAATAGTTGGGTTAAAAAAAATCAAGGCTGACAAGAATAATTTAATTCAAAATAAATGCTGCTGCTCATTTCTACTAGTGCTCTTGCCTTTACCTTTTGGACTTAATGTTTTCTTGTAGCAAATCTTGGAAACTATTATATGTCTGGGCCCTAAGGCAGCACATTAGTGCCTTTCTACATGCACATCATTTCCAGCAATCCACTAAATAACTTGTTCTTTCCAAATAGAGAGGATGAACATATGCTTTTCATCCCAGGATAGCTTTATATAATCCCTGACAACACGGAATATCACATTTTGGCCACAGTAGGGGCCAATAAATAATTCATTATGTGTAATATTAGTCAGAAAATTACAACTTTTTGTAGACTTTCTCGCCTTCCCTACTCCTTAGAATCAGGATTACAAATAATTATCATTACGGAAGGAAAAAGAAAACTTGTACTCATTCTTCTTGAAACAGTTATAACAATTCTCCCTCTGGAACCAAATTTTCTATGTTTGTTAGAGGGTAGGAGTGGCTTAGTCAATGCAATGAGCATCTGGTGGGAAGGGAGACCTTACATTGGCAGTTCTCAAATTTCATTGTGTATAGATTCACACAGACAACTTAGCAAAATGCAGAT
The DNA here is from genome assembly GCF_902686455.1 of Sciurus vulgaris. Classification (NCBI taxonomy): domain Eukaryota; kingdom Metazoa; phylum Chordata; class Mammalia; order Rodentia; family Sciuridae; genus Sciurus; species Sciurus vulgaris. The sequence goes on from NC_136464.1 coordinate 83,330,953, forward strand.
TCCTGGCTCCTGAACTTAGAGTCTCCCATTCAACTGTTCTAGGTTTTGGCCCAGATCTTCATTTTTATGAACCATCTGAGATTTCTGTCATGTGAGGATACAATAAGATGTCTTTCTGCAGTTCAGAGAGTACCCTTACCCAGAATAGCCATAGCAATCCTGGGCTGGAAGAGTGATGCAAGAGGTTATCACTATACAGACCTTAAACTCTACTGTAAAGCAATAGTAACAAAAACAGCATGGTTTTTGGCACCAAAATAGAAGGTAGACCAATGGTACAGGATAGAAGGCACAGAGACATACCCACATAAGTACTAGACAAAGGTGCCCAAAACATACAATGGAGAAAAGATAACCTCTTTAACAAATGGTGCTGGCAAAACTGGAAATCCATATGCAGGAATATGAATTAAACCCCTATCTCTTACCTTGTACAAAATTCAACTCCAAAATGAATCAAGGATCTAGGAATTAGTCCTGAGACCCTTCACCAAACAGAAGAAAAAGCTAGGCCCAAATCTCCATCCATTGTTGGCCTAGGACCATACTTCCTTAACAAGAATCCCATAGTGTAAGAAATAAAAGCAAGAATCAATAAATGGGATAGATTCAAACTAAAAAGCTTTTTCTCAGTAAAGGAAACAATCAATAATGTGAAAAGAGCCTACAGAGTGGGAAAAAGTCTTTTCCACACACACTTCAGACAGAGCACTCGTCTCCAAAATTTATAAAGAAACTTAAAATACTTTATATCAAAAATACAAAGAACCCAATCAGTAAATGGGCTAAGGAAATGAGTAGACACTTCATAGAAGATATAAAGCTGATCAACAAATATATGAAAAAGTGCTCATCATCTCTAATAACTAAAGAAATGCAAATTAATACCTCCCTAAGATTTCATCTAACTCCAATTAGAATGACTATTATCAAGAACACAAGCAATAATAAGTGTTGATGTGGATGTGAGGAAAAAGGCACACTCATACATTGCTGGTGGGATTGCAAATTGGTGCAGCCACTCTGGAAAGCAGTATGGAGGTTTCTCAAAAAACTTGGAATAGACCCACCATTTGATCCAGCTATCCCACTCCTCAGTTTATACCCAAAGGACTTAAAATCAGCACACTACAGTGATGCAGCCACATCAATGTTCATAGCTGCTCAATTCATAATAGCTCGATCGTAGAAGCAACCAAGATGCCCTTCAACAGATGAATGGATAAAGAAACTGTGGTATATATACACAATGGAATACTACTCAGCCATAAAGAAGAATAAAATTATGGCATTTGCTGGTAAATGAAGATGGAGAATATCATGTTAAGTGAAATAGGCCAAGCCCAAAAAACCAATGGCCAAATGTTTTCTCTGAAAAGTAGATGCCAATACGTAATGAGGGGAGGGCGGGTGGCGGGGGGTGGGGGGAAATAATGAAGGAACTTTGAATAGTGTAGAGGAAAATGGGGGAAGGAAAGATAGTAGAATGAGACAGATAGTATTACCCTATGGATATGTATGATTACATGAATGGTGTGAATCTATATTGTGTATAACCATTGAAATGAAAAGTTGTACCCCATTTGTGTATAATGAATAAAAATGCAGTCTGTAAAAATAAAAACTTAAATTAAAAATAAATAAAAATAAAAATATTATATATTGGGGAAAAAAAAAGAAAGAATACCCTCACCAGCATCTGCCAATACCCTGGCCTTCTACTTCACAACCCCCAGAATTGTGAGAAATAAATTTGTGTTGGTTAAGACAATAAGCCAATAAACAAATGACAATATCTGAGATAATTCAGGTATAAGTAGCTCTGCCCTAGTCAGTGAAGATTTTAGATGTATAATTGCAAAAATCTGTCACTCTAGCCCAAAAGTTTCATTTGGTCATCTGAACCAGTAAGCAATTAAATCAAGAAGGCTTTATAAGACATTTGGAGTAAAATCCCTTTGGAATAAAAATAATATAAAATATTTCAATAAGTAAAACCAATAAACTGCTATTATTTGTTGCCATTAGAAATAATCTTTTTGTCAGTGATTTAGAAAAAGCAAAACTTCCAATGAATAGAAGACATATATATCAGTAATCAGAATAATACTTAGTAACTTTTGTTCTTTTAAGTATTTCATCAAACGTAATATCTTAATTATTTGACATTGTAAGTGAATGGGTAGAGAAAGAAAAGTAAAACAAGAATATGGAGCTGTATTTGGTAGCCATGAAAGACAGAAAAAGACCGATTATGTACTTGAGCTCCAATACAAAGAATAGATGGAATCAAGGCAAAAAATAGTGAAAAATTAAATTTCAACAGATTGGAAACAAAGTGGAAAGATAAATGGTAGCTCCATGTATAGAAAGCATGGAGATCTAAAAGAAAACAGAAGAATTCAAAGAACATACTGTTGTAAATCTACTTTCCATGGTTTTATGTTTTTTACACTTACACACAGTATAATAAATGTACAGGAAAATGAGTGTTTTCTCATCAGGGTAGTACTAATCCACAAATAATCTGACATTTTTAGCAACCTTTTTTCTCAAGCAGTACTGCCAATTGTTGTGTGTGTGTGTGTGTGTGTTTTAACTTTTTAACTCAGATTGAATCCAGAGGTATTTACCACTGAGTTACATCCCCAATCCTTTTTATTTTTTATTTTGAGACAGGGTCTGGCTAAGTTGCTTAAGACCTCACTAAATTGATGAGTCTAGTCTGCAATTTGTGATCCTCTTACCTTACCCTGCTGAGTTGCTGAGATTACAGATATGTGCCATGGCTCCTGGCCCAGTTGTATGTTTTTAACAGCTTCTGCTACAAAAAATGTTTTCTAGAATTTAGATATTTATTTAAAATCTGCAATATTTTGTTGTTCAACTTTCATACAGTACTGAAAATATACTGTTCAAATGATTCTTTCCAAAGCTGGGTGTGATGGTGCTTGCCTGTAATCCGAAAGACTTGGAGGCTGAAGCAAGAGGATTGCAAGTTGGAGGCCAGCTTCGGCAATTTAGCAAAGCCCTAAGTAACTTAGTGAAATCCTTTCTCAAAATAGAAAAATACAAAGCAAAGGACTGGGGATGTAGCTCAGTGGTAAAGTGTCCCTGAGTTCAATCCCTGGTACCAAACAAACAAACAAAACAAAAAACAAACAAAAACTTTCTATGGAAAGTCAGGATTGATGAAAAACTGAATTGCTTCAAGAAAATGTCCAATCTTTCTATAGCCTTATTAGGAAAACTTCCTAGAATTCATCTGAGAGTTTCATACACTCTCTTCCATATTTTCTTTAATGGAGCAGGAGGAAGAGGGTAAGAATATCAAAGATAGGAATTGATTAGCCAAAACAGAAGAAACAGTAGTTTAAATGTTAATTCTCAATTCATGTAACAACAGATTGATAGATGAGGCATAAAACAAGACCAGATGCTGTGGTTTCCAGGATGCACTTGACTTCCCATCCTTTATAACCTGGAGCAATTTTAGCTGTAAGTAGGTCACTTGCTTGCTCTCATTTACCTGATTCTAGGAAAATGCCCTTGGAAGAATTTGGAAAATATTATGTATTGGTACTTAACATATTAAAAATTAAGATTGAGTGAATTCTTTCCCTGACCTCCTTTCTCTTTTAGCCAGAACTTGTAAGCTTGAAGCGTAAATGAACAAGAAGAATTTGAGATCTTTTGTTTTCTAAGCACAAGTTCACTTAAAGTCTATGTACATTGTTAGCTCCCGTATTTACTGGGTTTAGCATTAGCAAGGTACTTACCTCACAAAATCATAGTTGGAGTCTGAATTCTATCAGATGTGAACTTCTCAAGAAAAGAGGGTGTCTAGGTAGTAGGAAGGGGGCTTAATTAATGATTTTTGTTTTTTTTTTATACTGGAAAATTTTTTTTTTTTTTTTTTTTTTTTTTAACCAGGGACACACTACCTCTGAACTACATCCCTGACCCTTTCTATGTTTTTTTTTATTTTTTACTTTTTGGTACTTGGGATTTAACCAAGGAATGGTTAACCACTGAGCCACATCCCCAACCCTTTCTATTTTTTATTTTGAGACAAAGTCTTGGTAAATTGCTTAGAACCTGGCTAAGTTGCTAAGACCAGCTTTGAACTTGTGATCCTCCTGCCTCTGCCTCCTAAATTGCTGGAAGTACAGGTGTGCCCCAACATGCCCAGCCCAGTTTAATTTCTTATTTTAAGATAGGGTCTCGCTAAATTGCTGAGGCTGGCCTGGAATTTGTAATCCTCCTACCTTAGCCTCCTGAGTTGCTAGAGATTACAGGCATGGCGCTACCATGCTGAGCAGTAAATGTCTTTTTTTTTTTTTCTTTCAAATTTGACATATCTACTAGGTCATGTTTCAGGCCCTATTGCTTCAGATTTAACCTCACGGGGAAGTGGGGCAGTGGAGTGGAGGAATGATAAATGGTCTAAAAGTAGGACAGCTAGAGCAAATCATTTTATTGGCTATAATTATCGCCCTGTCACGACAGGTCTGCTCTTGTTGCGTCCATCAGAAACCCAGAATCAGGGTGAGACTTGTTATCTCCCAGGCTTAAGAACATGGACTTTACAAATCTGGGTTTGTTTACTACCTCTTTGACTTTGGATTAGTTACTTATGCTATCAAGTTTCAGTTTCCTCATGTTTAATGTGAGAACAAGATAGAAATGTTTATCTTCTATGACTTCTAAAGAGGCCAGACCTCTTGGTCCCTTTGACCTGTTGGTTCTCTCATTCCCAAATTTAATACACCCCTGTGGCTGAGTCTTACTGATCAGTAGTCTATATACCATTTATGATAGTTACATAAAACCTATAAGGTTTAATCCTTATGACTCCAAGATAATTAAGTTTGAAATATTGATCACTCCATGAAAATAACTGTGAATATTTCTCATTTCACTGAACATCATCATTAGTGTTGGCTGTTATTCCCATCTGTCTAATAACAGCCATTTATTGAACTTACAGTCATTGCTGTGATGGAGTCCTAAAGACTGAAACATCTTATAGAAATACAAGTCTTCACCGAGCTATTGACTTTTTTAAGCTAGAGGTTTGTCCCATGTTTGATCCCCATTCATAATTCATGTGGGGCAAACTTCCTTACTTAGGTTACTGAGTGGATTTTGTACAAGAAAAAGAAATTAGTTCAGTAGATAAAAGTGAGATGCTTAACCAGACTTCAGATTTTAGAAGTCAATATCTTACATGTCTTATCTTTTCTCTGCAAACCACAACATTCTTTTATCCTCAGAGATAATCATAGCATCAGAATGTTAATCTCTATATAAAATTTAATTCATTTGAGATTAGCACATTTACAAAAATACTAAATATTTACTATGTACAACTTAAACACATTCCCCAAATTTAAGATTTCCTAAGCAAAAAGAAATTATGTTTCCTGTTCAGAAACTGAATGAACTTCTTCCAAAGGCAAATGCAAAGGCAAGCACAAAGGGCAAAGCCAGCTGATACTTGATACTTAAGAGGGAGGTATCTGGTAGGTCTTTTCCTTTCACCTACAAGGAACCAGTACTAGTGTACTGGCAAACTCATGTTAAAAATCTCCCCTTCTGGCCTGGGGATATAACTCAGTTGGTAGAGTGCATGCTTCATAAGCACAAGGCCCTGGGTTCAAATCCCCAGCACCACAAAAAAAAAAAAAAAAAAAAAATCTCCCCTTCCTTGGAAACTATCATGCTAAGTGAAATAGGCCAAGCCCAAAAAAACCAAAGTCAAAATGTTTCCTCTGAAAAGTGCATGGCAATACATAACGAGGGTGGGTGGTGGGGGAAGAGAAGAATGAAGGAACTTTGGATAGAGTAGAGGAAAATGGGGTAGGAAGGGTTGGAGGACAGAAAGATAGTAGAATGAAACAGACATTATTACCCTATGTCTATGTATGATTACATGAATGGTGTGAATCTACATTGTATACAACATAGAAATGAAAAGTTGTACCCCATTTGTGTACAATGAATCAAAATGCAGTCTTTAAAAGTAAAAAAATATTTTAGTTAAAAAATAAATAAATTAATTAATTTTTTAAAAAAATCTCCCCTTCCCACCAGGAATGGTGGTGCACACCTGTAGTCCCAGCAACTCACAAGACTGAGGCAGGAAGATCGCAAGTTCAAAGCCAGCCTTAGCAACTTAGTGAGGCCCTAAGCAATTTAGTGAGAACTTGTCTCAAAAAAAACATAAAAAGGACTGGGAAGTGGCTCAGTGGTTAAGCATCCCTGGGTTTAATCCCTGGTACCAAAAAAAAAAAAAAATCTCCCCTTTCCCTCCACACCACTTTCCTTTCATTGTCATTGATTCCGGAACCAGGAAAACAAAACAAAGGGATAAGGAAAAGGAAAAAAAAAAAGCAAATCTGTAATTCGAGTTACAGAACTGCAGGAAACAAACTTGAGTGCACTAAATTGGTAAGGCTGAAACTGCCAATCCCCTTCAGAAGAGTAAACCTGATAGAGTTTCAGAAACCTTTCTACATTCTAGCCTGCTGTTTAAGTTTAAATACCAGCACCTTTCTGAGAGTTTTGAATACCCTAGTAAGGCCCAATGCCATACCCATCTCTATGTCTTCTGAGATCTTATGTTAATGGGGGATCAGAAAAGGGGGATGGTAAGGCAAAGGGACAGAAGGCTTGACACCTCAACAGTGTTTTCTTCCCCTGTGGCATTTTGTGACAGAGAGAGATGCTAATGACTCCTAACTAGCTAAAAACAACTTTAGAATTCTGTCTAGATATCCTTTAACCTCTGGCTGGATTGTGTCCCACCTTCCACATTCTGTTTCCTTTATCACTTAATCCAATGTACACTGAATAACCTGGTTTTCCATAGTCTGTCTTCATGCTGTCCTTACTGACCAGTTGTCAAGAAGCCACTTACCCCCTTCCATGGTCCTTCTTTGGGACTTTTGGAAATAGGTAAAAAGGATTAACTGAATCATGTCTAAAGCCATGAAATACAATGAATGATTTGTTTTGCGTGAATCATAAGTGAATATAAAAAGAGGCTGGGGATGTGACTCAGTGGTTGAGCTTCCCTGTGTTCAATCCCCCTTTCCCTTAAGACCAGTATTCTAGTGTTGGAGAAATAGGAAAGATATGGATATGTATTTAGGAGGACAAAAGTTCAATAAATCACAGATTCTCAGGATTGAAAGGAATACTAAATATTGAATTTTCAGCCAAAGGTAATGTGGAATTGTAAGAATGTGTTCTGGCTGGCATGGTAGTGCATGCCTGTAATCTCAGTGACTCAGGAGGCTGAGACGGGAGAATCACAAGTTCAAGGGCAGCCTCAGCAATTTATACTTTATCTAGAAATAAAAGAAAGGACTGGGGAAGTGACTTAGTCATAAAGCACCTCCAGTATAGAAAGAAAGAAAGCGCGGGGTGGGGGGGATAGGAAGGGAGGAAGAAAGAAAAGGGTGCTATGGAATTAGAGTACCTGATTAAATCACACTTTGGTCCCTTTATAACTATACATTTTGGGCAATTTATTTAACATCTCTGAGCTTTAATTCCCTCATCTATAAAATGGGGATAGTGTCTACATTATTAGGGTTGGTGGTGGGGTTGAAGATAATGTATGCAATAGCACTGGGTCAGATATTAAACATTTAGGAAATTATTGTGACTGATCATAAATGTCCCACCAAGTGTTTATTGAATTTATCTGAATGTTCCTAATGGCTTGAAATTCACTAACTGCTGTACAACCCATCTCATGTTCAGAGAACTCTTCAGTGCTTTTTCACTGAGTCTAAGTCTTTTCCCCTGAGCCTTTATTCACTGTTTTCATTCTCACCAGTGAGACTGCACGGATTGTCTGTATGACTAGATTGTGAATCTAGAATGGAATGTATGCTTTAAGAGTGGAGTGACCTCTTGAAGTGCTGTGATCCTTCTGCTAAGGTAGGAGGTTGGTAAGTTCCAGGCCAGCCTCAGCAATTTAGTGAGACCCTCAGCAACTGAAATGCTTCTCAAAATGAAGAAATAAAAAGGTCTGAGGATATTGCTCAGTGCCAAAGCACCCCTAGGTTCAATCCCCAGTACCAAAAATATGTAAAAATAAATAAAATATATGGACCATTATGGCTTCTTAAAAGCAAGAAAAACAATGAATTAGTGCTATTGAATCTACAACCTCTGTAGAAGCACTATTAAAGAATATCTTTTGAGTACTATGGATGTAATTTAAGGGAATACAAAATGTTGACTAGAAATAATATCTAGCTCCAATCTAAGTAAGCTTAAGCTTCTAATACTGTTGCATTTTAGTTCAATAATATAATTGAGAAGGAATTAATGAATTCTACCCACTTGTGATCTATTGATACATACTTATTCTGATAAAAATTGTTTTCAAATTTTGAGACAGCAACACATTGCATTTTAATTTCATTTTCAGATTTGCACCTAGTAAAATGGGTTGTATTTTTGAGTGTGTACAGTTCTGTGAACTTTGTTATTTAATTTTTGGTTCCAGGGATTGAAACCAGGGGCATTTAACCACTGAGCTACATCCCAGCCCTTTTTATTTTAAGACAGAGTCTTGCTAAATTGCTGAGGCTTTGAATTTGTGATCCTCCTGCCTCAGCCTCCTGAGCATCTGAGATTATAAACATGTGCCACCATGCCTGGCCAGTTCTGCAAATTTTTATTTTTATTTTTGTGTGGTGTTGGGAATTGAACCCAGAGCTTTATGCATGCCAGGCAAGCACTCTGCAACTGACATACATCCCAAGTCCCAGTTCTATGAATTTTAATACAAAGATAGATTCATATAAACACAACCACAATTGGAATACAGATGGTTCCATTACTCTAAAAAGCTCCATGTGTTATCCTTTGGTATTTACTCTTTCTCCTCCACCCCACACCTGGCAACCACTGATTTATTCTTGGATCTCTATCTGTGCCCTAGTACCAATTCTGAGGATCTGAGTTTCAAACTGTCTGATATCTAAACCAGGGGATTCTAGTGAGGGAAAAAACAAAAATAGAAAACTCACTGCTAGTTCAGTAGTACTTTGAATTCTGATCTTCTTCCCCAATTCACCTGCTACTTTTTATCCTTCACAGTCCTCAGGTAGCTGTTCCATGAGTTCCGCCTAGATTTTATAGCTGCATTCAACAAAAAAGACAGGGTGGGCTATGTTATTCCTAAACCATACCCAGACCTTTTTTCTTTTTTGATACCAGGGATTGAATCTAGGGATGCTTAACCACTGAGCCACATCCCCAGTCCTTTTAAAAACTATTTTATTTTGAGACAAGGTCTTGCTAGGTTGCTTAGGATCTCTCTAAATTGCTGAGGTTGGTTTTGCGCTTGTGATCCTCCTGCCTCAGCCTCCCAAACTGCTGGAATTAGAGGCATGTGCCATTACATCTGGCTATGTCATGTTTAAATTGTTGTGTATGGACTGAATGTTTGAGTTTGAGTCCCCTCAAAATTCTTAAGTTGAAGCTCTAGTCCCCCAACTTAATGGTCTGTGGAGATGGACCTTTGGGAGGTAATTTGGGTTAATAAGGTCATGAGAGTAGCTCTCTCATGGTGGGATTGATGTCCTTTTAGGAAAAAACACCAGATAGCTTGTTTGTTCTCTGCCTATCTCTGTATATGAGGGCACAGTGATAACACTTTGCAAGCCAGAAAGAGAGCCCTCAACAGGAACCAAATCAGCTGGCATCTTGATCCTAGATTACCCAAGCTCTAAAACTGAGACAATAAGTTTCTGTTGCCTAAGTCAGCCTATGGTATTTTGTGATAACATTCTGAGCAAAGACAATTGCCAAAATATTCGTGAAAAAAATCCAGGCACTACTTATTGGGTCAATGTTCCCCAATTCAATCACTACTTTTCCTCATTTTTTTTTTGTTTTTTTTTTTTTTTGTTTTATTTTTGGTACTGGGGATTAGGGTGCTTTACCACTAAGCTATCTCCCCAGCCCTTTTTATTTTTTATTTTGAGGCAAATTCTTGCTAAATTGCTGAGACTGGCTTGTAACTTGCAATTCTCTTGCCTCAGCCTCCCAAGTAGCTGGGATTACAGTGCTGTGCTCCACTGTGCTGGAGCCCTCATAATTCTACTTGATCATGTTTTGTGCAAGATTTATTAACATTATCCTTAGTTGATTTCCAAACACAGAAAGAAACAATCTCTCCAAACAAGACTGGTAGCTTTTTTTGTTTACTTATAACTCCTCTAATATATATTTTGATATGTCTGTTTTCAATTTACTACTAGCTTGTGTTGGTTTCCCTAGTTAATTTGGTTAATGTTTTACTGTAAGTATAGGCTAAATAACTTAGGTCATGTTTGAGTCAATTCTTTTTATTTTTTATGTCTTTGAGAAACTTGCTTCAAAGAGAACATGTAATTAGAAGTCCACAGTCCATTTCTTTCACACATAGGCCATTATATATGAGAAATGACAGTAGTGTGGAATACATAAAATTGTGGAGAAAGGAGCCAGGTGCAGTGACGCAGTCCTATAATACCACTCACTGGGGAGGCTAAGGCAGGAGAATTGCAAGATCAAAGCCAGCCTCAGCAACTTAGTGAAGCCCTAAGTAATTTAGCGAGATCGTGTCTCACATTAAAAGATAAAAAAAAGTTAGGCACAAAAATATTTTTAAAAAATTTTTTTTTTTTTTTTTTACTCTTTCACATTACTTTATTACCCTTTGTGCTATTTTATTTTTTTCTTCATGTGAAGTACAATTATTAAAAACTGTTAAGAAGTGGGAGGGCGGGGGGGTGGGGGGAGTGGGATAGGAAACAGTGAACTAATATTTTTGCCTGGAGTAGGTAAGAGGAATTGAGGAAAAGAAGTAACAGAAAAGGAACTATTGTACAGTAACACTCATTTCATTCAAGTTCTAAAAGATTCATAGGATTAACTGTCATTTTGGAGGAATAATTTTAGAAAGTTACACCGTACATTAACAAAGTGAAAAACACAGAGGAACTAATTAAACTTAGATCAGAAACAAGGACAACCTCTGATTCTTTCACTGAGGTCACAGCTGAACTGCTCCATTTTCAGTGTAGGTAGAAGAAATCACTGATAAACAATCCTAAGAAATGCATTTAAAGAGGAACTAGCAGAGAATTTGAGTGTCTTCACATGTTAAGTACAAGTCCTTATCACAAACTTATGATAAAATCTAGAAACATCTTTTTCTAGACAACGTGGAGACAGCAAATTTCTCTCAGCACAGGTGTATTTACTGTTAATATTAGGGTAATATCTGATATTACCATATGGTTCTTAAGGTTCCTGGGTAAGATGTCTTTGTATTGTGATGCTTCTACTATGCTTGTGATAAAACTCAATACTAAACTGAGCTTTTTCTCTTCCTCTAGTTTCCTTTTTTACTGCTTTTCTTTCCTTAATTCTATTCTACTCCCTTGCTCAGACAATATTGTTTGTTCCTTGTGGATTTCCTATCTTAATTTTCCTATTTACTTCACCTTTAACTCTTCTAAGAGTCAGTTCCAGTAAATGATATGCTTTAAAAGTGCTTATGCAGTTTTACAATTATTTTCTGGGTTAACAAATGATAGTTCTTCCAATTGTCAATATGTGATGGCTGTTTTTAAAATTACCTAGCATTTGCAAGTTTCAGTTTAAGGTTCTAGTATACTGTTCTTTATAAAGTATTTGAGCTATTCTTTCTTTAAGATGATGGTGTAATGACAGTATGACAAACAAGATAACTAAGGCCACAGTTATGTACACAACCTTCCTGTATATGAAGAATTTGGAGTACTGAATTTTTTCTGGCCCATTATACTAAATTACAATCTCAGGAAAATAATATAGCCTAACTAATATGACAAACAAAATATATATTTATAAATGCCCACAAAAGTTCCAGTATGAATCACCCATCCTGTACTTTAAAGCTCTTCTTTTCTCTTTACTGGTGTACTGAGGCTTGAACCCATGGCCTTGAACATGTAGGTAAGGCTGAGCTACTATATCATATCTCTAGTCCTTTTTAAATTACTTTAAGAAACGGTCTCCCTAAAATGCAATCCCACTGGCCTTATCCTCCCAAGTAGCTGGGATTACAGGCAAGTGACACAATACCTGGTTTAAAGCTTTTAAATAAAATAATGTATCAGTCAGGCACAGTTGTGCATGCCTGTAATCCCAGTGACTGGGGAGACTGAAGCAGGAGTTTCTCGAGTTCAAACCCAGCCTCAGTGATTTAGTGAGACCCTGTCTCTAATAAAATACATAAAAGGGCTAGGGATGTGGCTCGGTGGTTACGTGCCCCTGGGTTCAATCCTTGATGATGATGATGAATGATGATCCCAATTACTCTTACTGTTTATTACAGGCACATCTACTAAAACTCTTCAACTATATATTAAATATGATTTGAGCAGCAGCATATATCCAGAAGATTCCTGTCCCTCTATAACATTCTGTAGAAACCATTAAATATCTACATCTCTCACAAACTGCAGATTTTCCTGACCTCAGACTAGAAGTTATTTACAAATATTCCATTTAATCCAACATATAACTACCTCCAGGTTACTACTCCTGATTTCAGTGCTACTATGCCATCTTTTACCTTACGCCTTCAAACTGCAATTCCTTATAATCACATGAGGGCCAGGCATGGTGGCACACGCCTATAATCTGTGACTTGGGAGGCTGAAGCAGGAGGACTGCAAATTCAAGGCCAGCCTCGCAACTTAGTGAGTCCTAAATAATTTAGTGAGACCCTGCCTCAAATAAAAATTAAAAAGGGGACTGGTAATGTGACCCTGGGTTCAATACACGACACCAAAAAAAAAAAAAAAAAAAAACCCACAAAGTCTACTAATAATCTGGCAACCTCAAAGAAGTGTTCTATATCTGTTTTTAGATTCAGTATTCTTTCTGACCAGTCATATCTTTCTCTCACATTCACATCTGATCTCATCACTCTCAAAGTACACTGTAATTCCTTAATTCCTGGCAATTTTCCAACTGAATTATTCCCCACCTGGCAATATTTAACTTCCTCAATAGCCTGGACTATAGGGTCATTAGTTAGATGATGCCATTCTTAGAACCCCTTATACTTTTTTTTAAATTTTTTAATTTGATCTAATTAGCTGTACATGACAGTAGAATGTATCTATACAGTTTGATAAATCATAATAAATGGAGTGTAATTTCTCATTTTTCTAATTGTACATATTGTAGGATCACATCGATCATGCAATCATATATGTACGTGAGGTAAAATATCTGTTTAGAACCCATTATACTTCTAATTAGCTTTATCCTCAATGCTGGTTCACACTACCATCCACTCTGACACCAAGCTGCTAAGTAATATTGAGAATAACAAGGGCTAGGATGTAGCTCAAAGGGCTTGCCTACCATGTATGAAGCCCTGGGTTTAATTCCTAGTAGCACAAAACAAAAACAAAAATAAAATTGAGATCCCAAGAACATTCTCCCTTTCACATTACTGAAAAAAAACTTAGCTCAACCTTAAAATGTTCCTCTAACTACTGATCCCAGTTCCTCCTGGTTATTCTGGAACCTATCTTCATCTACTACCAGACTCTTAGCAATCTATCTTCCTCCTCCATTAGCCTTTTCTTTCTCTTTCCCCTAACTATGAATTACCATGTTCTCCCTGCCACCACCCCCGCCCAAGTACAGGGGATTGACTCAGCATCCCTCTGCCTCTAAGCCATATCCCCAGCCCTCCTTTTAAAAAATTTTAATTTGGAGACAGAGTCTGAATTATCAATGCTGGCCTCAAACTTGGCAATCCTCCTGCCTAAGCCTCCTGAGTAGTTGGGATTACAGGTGTACATCACTCCACCTGGATGGAATGACCATATTCTTTACCTCCAACTGTACTTGCCTCACCCAAATGAAAATGCTCTTTCCAAGCTTAATGATTTCACCAAACTTACTACACTTCTTAGGTCATATTTCTCTTGAAATATGACCCACAACATTTACACCAATCCTCTTTTGAACTTCTTCCTTTAAGTAATAGTAACTTTATACAAAAGTCATTCTCCAGATAGTGTGAGGAGGGGCCTATAACAAAAAATATCTCTGGAGGTTTCACAAAAATTATATTCACCACTCCACCAATTTCCTTAAATTCTGATATTTCTCCCCAGAACATAGGCAAGTTAGTTGAGAACCAATGCCACACTGAACCATTATTACAGCCTTCAATGTTTTGTATGCTACAGGTGTGTTTAGGTGAAATGACTATGATCAGTACCTTAAATTATCTTGGTTTATTCTAGTCACTTTTCTCTGCTGAATGCCATATTTGAGCTAAGTGCAATTCAAAGGAAACAAATACATATAAGAAAAGTCCTCTGCCTTCCCTGTATTTTCCTGAAAGCAAGACATAAATTTACGAAAGTGTCATCTCTCCCCTTTCTACCAGGGACAGAAGTTAAGCACAAATACCAGGTTAGACACATCCTGAAAATGTTCAAACCAGAGAAATCTACATAACAAACTCTACTTTTTGTTTGGTTTGTTGTTGGTTGGTGGTTGGTTGTTTTGAGGGTGTTTTTGGTGCCAAGGATTGAACCCAGGGTGCTTACCACTAAGTTAACATCCCTAGCCTGTTTGTTTTTGAAACTAGGTCTTGCTAAGTTGCTTAGGGCCTCACTAAATTGCTGAGGCTGCCTTAAACTTTTGATCTTCCTACCTCAGTCTTCAGAGTCACTCAAGATTATAGGCACTAGTTTTTCTCTATCTCTGGTTTTTCATATACTTACTCCCACAATTTGGTTCTTCCCTAGACTCAGGTCCTTTGTTTGGTCACTTCTCTAAATCCATCATTCCTTTGGCTAAATACTATACAAACTCATTTTTAACCCAAACTTTTGAGTTATTCTCTCTGGATACTCTTTAGGTGTTACTTGTTTAATACACCTGAAAAGAAACTGTTTTCTCTTGTCAATCATCTTTGTCATAGTTGCCCAAATGAAAATTATTTTCCTCCCCTATGTATACATAATACCAACATTTATTCATTTATTTAAGTTGATTCCGATTTTTTTTCCATTACAAGCAGGACAGCATGAGCATCTTGTAGGCTCTTGATTCATGGTGACAAGTTCAGAATAAAAACTTGTGGGTCATTTAATATCACATTTCAATTTTCCTAGATAACATCAAACTATCTTCTAAAATAATTTACTACTTTATGTTCTCACCAACAACATTTATTTTTTCCGATTTTCCAACAAATATTGCCTGAAATACTTCTTACCTGAATTCTTTACTTACCCCCCCACACCCCAGTACTGGAATTAAATCCAGTGTGTTTTACTACTGAGCTACATTCTCAGATCTTTTTTTGTTTAAGATAGGATCTAATGAACTGCTGGCCTGGCCTCAAATTTGCCATCTTCCTGCCTCAGTCTCCCAAGTCACTGGTATAGGCAGAATTCCTTACTTTCGTGATAGCTCATGAATACCTTAAAAAGGATTTTTAAAAATATTATCTAGTTTATTTAGTTTTCTATACCAGAAATTCAGTTAAGGTACATAGTAACCCAGATTGACCTAGTCTTTCTCCACTGGCTTCACATCATCTTCCTATTCCCTAAATGATGGGAAAGTGCCAAGGATTACTCTTTAGTCTACAATTTATGTTCCTTTATTACTCCTCCTTTGATGATCTCAGCACTCTCAATACAGTCATCAATCAGCATTGATTATTGTGACAATTACAACAGAAGCTCTCAACAAGTATTTGTATGTATAACTCTAGATGGTGGTGGGGGAAGACCAGAGTGCTCTGGAAAAGGCTCTAAAAATCTTTTGATTTACACCATCTCAACAGAGACTCATTATTTTAATGACTCCCATTACTTATGGGCAAAAGGAAGGTACCTCTAAGACTGACATTTTTTGCTGAGATTCAGCTCTACAACTTCAATTGCTATCTCAACACTTCTCCCTGAATCCCTACCATCAATGCCCATATCAAACGTCATCATCTCATAAAATGTGCCCTAACAATTCTAAACTTCTATAAAAATATGAATTGAGGAATCCAGACAACTATGATTCCTTTATACCAAGACCCTTTTCTTTCCTCACATCATCACAGAAGACCTTTCTGTTATCACTTTGAATTTATTTCACTCCCCTTTTTGCTCCATTTTAGGTCTTTGTCAGAATTTTTATAGTCCATAACTAACATATCTTGCTTTTACTTCCTCTTGATATCAATTCCTCCTATACACCACCATAAAGTGAATTATCCTAAAAGCAGAGCTTTGCATATTACCCACCTATTCAAATATATTTAATGGTTTATCATGCCTATACAGAGTCTTCAACTGGTCCACAGTATATTTCAATAGTTGGTCAGAAATACAGTGAAGAACAGAATGCAGATAAGCTACAGCCCTTAGACAAGCAAATCCCATGATAATCTTTTCTGGATGTTTTAAACATTAGTAAGTTAGTGTGAAACAAGATAACATTAGAAGCAAAAAGCATGTCTCCTCAGTTGATGATGGACTTCTGAAATGCTGTACTATTTTTAATCAGCCTCAGTATACCCACAAGAAATTAAAGATTGAAGAAAGAGAAGGTAGAGCTCTATTCTCTGACTTCATAATAGGACCCTTTAGCATGAGTCCTTACATCTCCCTGCAGGTTCTACCACATAATTAATTACATAAACCTTCCTCTCCAACCTAACTAGATCATTTAGCATTCCTTTAAAGGTCTTGCTATTCCTAACCCCACTATGATAATGTTTATGTTCTTTCTACTTAACACTGTCCTTGCTTGCTAACCTAGAGGTTTCTTTCATGTAACCATACTCAATTGCCTCAGTTATGGTAACTAATCCTTTCTCCAAAAACTAGTTTATATTCTGTATTACTCATTAGGCAACCAGCACATGCCACTTACTACTGTAATTCATATTGTCACAGACAACTCTTTTCTCCTTACTTTGAGCACAACGAGGACAGATTATCTGACACCTCACATACCCGATATTTAGAACAATACTATACATATAGTTTTCAACAAAGGCTTAATGATGTGATCTATTCATGTATCACTTAATATCCATACTTACTTTCTACACGATTTATACACACACACACACACACACACACACACAAGTAAGTGTACATATGTGTGTGTGTGTGTGTGTGTGTGTATATATACACACATATACATAAATAAAATATATATATCACCCCCCACCAGAGCCCCTAGAAGTCCAGGAAAAACAATGACAAAAATCTTTGTTTAAAAGTCATACCCCTGGCCTTTTAAAATGCTGAAAATGATATATCTTATCAATATCTTAACCTGAGACTAAATCTGACTTTCTTGATTCAGATGTGGAAAAAAAAAAAAAAGCTACTGTGAGGTATATAATATATATCAGGTTTTTGGTTTTTTTTCCTTCTTTTGGTGGTATTGAGGATTGAAATCCTGGGGCACTCTACCACTGAGTTTCATACCAGCCCTTTTTTAAAATTTTGAGACAGGGTCTTGCTAAGTTGCCACAGCTGGCTTCAACCTTGCAATCCTCCTACCTCAGCCTCCCCAAGTTGCTGGGATTATAGGTGTGCAGCAGAGTACCTGTTCATGATCATTTTTTGTTTTTCAGCCTACACTACTCAGACTTTCCCAGAGTGTTATGAGTAGGCTAAATATATAAGATAGACCTTGAGCCAATTGTTTTATAATCATATTTAGGAAATAAGCTCAGGGCTGGGGATATAGCTCAGTTGGTAAAGTGCTTGCCTAGCATGCACAAGGCCCTGGGTCAATTCACAGCACCACAAACAAAAAAAAAAAAAAAAGAATAAGAAATAAATAAATTCATAAATGTCCAAACTATTTTTCATATATATATTACTAATGGTGTTTATGAAACTATGGTTTTCACTTTTTACCGATTTAAGAGCTATGCCTGTAACGTAGCCCTTTTCTCAACTTGTCTATAGTATTTTGAAAGAACAAGAGTTATTCATCTTTTTTCCTTAACAGCAAGAATGGATACTTATTGAATGAATCGAGAGTCACAACTCAATTCGGCACAGAGGCACATGCCTGTAATCCCAGTGACTCAAGAGGCTGAGGCAGGAGGATTGCAAGTTTGAGGCCAGCCTCAGCAACTTAGCGAGGTCCTATGCAACTTAGTGAGACCACTGTCTCAAAATAAAAAATAAAAAGGACTGAGGATGCAACTCAGTGGCAAAGGAATTTCTTATATTTAGTAGTCTGTTAAGTCTAACACTGACAATTTGTTGGCCTTATCCAAATTTCAAACGTCATACAAAGCAAAATATATACCATTACTGAAGCTGTAAATTTTGTTTAATCTATTGAAAATTTTTACTTAGATTCCTTCATTTATAAGCTGAGAAGAATATACTAGAGGATGTTCACAACAAAATACTGTATTTTTTTCATCATTTTTCTTGTTCTGATAAATTGCTCATATAGTTTATCAATAAATTTACTAACAGCTTTTAGGAATAATGATACTAAATAAGTGTATCATTGCATTTCTTATGAGTTTATAGGACTCATTAATTTAAATATCTGCTCTATTTTTAGTTTTGAAGGAGAATGTTAGTCATAAGAAAAATTATCTTCAAACATTTCAATCATACCTGTTTCTGAGCTTCTACTTCTGCTTTCTAGTTGGATCAATTGCATCTACCATCCATTTGATAGTAAAGTATGTCACTGCACCGAATATCGTCAAACGGAAAATTAAACCAACAACTTCATTTCGACTCAAGGGACGAGAAAAAGGCTTCAGCATGTACATCTTGATTGTTAACCTTAAAAAACAAAGAGAAATATCACTAGGTAATATTATATTCATTAACACTGACAGCCTGTTAAAATAGTTTGAACTAAGCAAGAAGCTAACTTCTAATCAAATTCAAACATTACCTACCTTTAAAAGTGTTTCATTTTTAAGGAGAAATGGATTTTCAAACATTAAGTAAACACATTTAAAGCTTTTCTTGCAAATGTAGATTAAAAACAAGTTTATTTAGTAGTAAAATAATTTTACTTGAAAAACACAGTCTTAAGTTACTTTCAGTTTTTAAATAAATATCTCCAGAGAATCTGGAAAAATGATGACTTTGGCACTAATTCACTGAACGAAGGCTGCCTGACAATGAAATTTTTACAAATATGATGCTGACAATTTCTTCAATTAAGTATCATATATACCAGATAATTTTTGAAAGTGAAATTCAAACTATGAACCAACTTATTTTTTCTCATGCTTTTTCAAGTTTTCAAAGTCTGATTAATTTTAAATGCCATTTTCATAATTAATAAGTGACATTAAATTTTTTGAGCCAATCTATTGCTCCCAATGACCCAGCTAACTGTAAAACAATAGAACTTTCAAAAAATCTGAAACAAGAAAACCACCACAAGAATAAAGTACTAACCCAAAGAGAGGGAAAAAGAAGATGATATGCTCCCTTTTACATACAGTATATCCCTTAACAGCTACAACTGCAGCTGGGTTTACAGTGGGCATGCACTACAGTATCAAAGGCAATAACTATATAAAACAAAAAACTTATTAGGGATGATGGGACTATTGCATTTTGAGAAACAGGATCATATTTTCAAACAATGCCACTCAACTCTGCATAAAGTTGTACTGAATGCTATGGGATTCTCTCTCTCTCTATCACACACACACACACACACACACACACACACACACACGGGAATATATATTTTGCACTGATGTGAAAAGGAGCAAATCAGAATTTGTACAAACAGCTTAGTTAACACCTAAAAATTAGGTACCATATAGATTAAGATCCATGGTGCCCCCAGCTGTAAAATTATTGTTTATTTTCTAAGTTAAAGATCCTTTTCATCTCCTTCCTCTAGAACAGCTCCAACAATACTTTTATATTTTTAAACTTCTACTATATGCCTCCTTATCCATTCAAGAATATATACTCTATTTCTTTTTTATCAAGACCTCAAAGTTTTCCCTTCGCAGGATTACCAAGCATTCAAAACTATACTCATCTAGCTCCAGAGTCACTTTAAAGCCTTTTACCTCTCATCCTTTCTCAAATTTCTCTATGGGAACTCTCAACAGATAAGAGTCACTGGCATATGAAAATGCCAAATTTTCCCTTTAGCCTTGTATTTGCCTGCACCCTGGAGGGGCCATTTTCCCTCATTCATCTAAGATGACTCAAATGCTACCCACTTCAAACGCTAACCTTATCTGTTCCATGAAGCCTTTCATATCACATTAATCCTCTATATTATTCATTTAGCTCTACTATACCATTTTAAGAAATCTTGTTTTTAATCATTATTGAATTTATATCTATTCTCAATTAGGAGTTTAAATCCTTATAAACAGTATTAACATTTTATTCATCTTCACAACTGTCACACAAAGACTATTCAAAAATTTTTTGTTCTACTGAAGAAAAATCTTCCAATCAACAAAGTCAAACTGGGGCTGGGGAGATAGCTCAGTCGGCAGAGTGCTTGCCTTGTAAGCACAAGGCCCTGGGTTCGATCCCCAGCACCAGAAAACAAAACAAAAAAACAAAAAAAAAAAAGTCAAACTTCCGAAGGATTTCCAAAAGTCAAGGTTTCACGTTATTAGTAAGAGCTATTCACTTCGCAATAATTCTTTAATTTAAACATATCTGAAGGGCACAGGAGGCTGAAGCAGGAGGACTCCAAGTTCAAAGTCAGCCTCAGCAACTTAGCAAGGCACTAAGCAACTCAGGAACCCTGTCTCTAAATAAAATACGGAAAAAAAAAAAAAAAAAGGCTGGGTATCGGCTCAGTGCTTAAGTGCACCTGAGTTCAATCCCCAGTATCAAAATAAAGTAATAATAATAATAATTTAAACATAACAACTAAGTAAGTGAAGTCCTTCATTTCGGATGAAGAAATTTTGGCCCACAGATATAAAACAATTTAATTCATTCAATAAGCATTTATTAAACATCTATACACAAAGTCTACTATATAGTGGATACACAATAATGCCTAATATGTAATTACTTAAGGAACTAATTATATTAATTACAATGAATTATTTTTTAAAATGGAGCTGGAAGAAACCATCTAACTGAAATTTTTCCTCAGGTAACAAATCAAAGTATGCTTTTTTCCATCAGGATGGATTTTTAAAAATTGGGTTACACAATACCTCATAGATTCGAAAAACTGGGTTACACAACACTTCTCACAGGAAGTGAAAATTTGACTTCTTCAGGCTTACTTCCATCAGAATAAAATTGAAAATGCAGTAGGAATGTGTGGTATCACCATGTGAGGTGCAATTCATGCATGAAAATAACCCAGCAGGCAAGGTAAGGGCTTTATTAACTTAATCTGTGAAAAGTAGTAACATTCCACCAAAACATTTTCATTTTTCTATAAAGTTTGAGTTGGTAGTGATAAACCGCCATCTACTGGATGTTCACTGAACTACATGAACAAATTAGGATTGTTCCCAAAGTACATTCCAAAGTCATTAAGATATTAACAATTTTTAATTCTATTTTAAAATGCCAAGGCACAAAAAACCCGTTTTCATAGTTTCCTATTCTAAAATTATTAACGTAATAAAATAGATTCAGGATTACTAAGGGCACTTCTAAAACAGTACACTACCTTTTTAAATGACTTCAAAATCCTGAAATGAAACTGAAAGAAACCTCTTGCTTTGTAGATTGTAACTGTAAATACTTTTCATTTTATCTATAGATGGGATGTACACTTTTCTGTCATTCTTAGAACACTGATATACCTCCGATGTAAGGCTATTACAGTAACAATACCGTTCCAGAAGAATAAAAGTTGCCAAACTACACAACAGGAGAGAATGTATTTCTATTTTGCACAAAGATTAGGTTGAACAAAACGAATACACAAATATATACATATACACAGTGCTATGTATCGCAAAACTCTGAATATTCAGTTACCTGTTAGGCAAACATGAATACCAGTTGGTTTAGTCTGATTTCTCGATTTCAGGGTGGAAAACTACCTCACCTATGAACAATTTACTGACAGAGTAAGAGACCAGAGTAAAGCATTCATGCCATATTATTTCTCTAGGTCACTGCAGCGTTTTACAAAGGGTTTCTCAAACTCAGAAAGTCCCACTTTCACAGACGTCGAGGCCCTGTAGACAGAGCCTATGTGTGAGACCTGCCAGCCTTCACACAGAGAACAGGTTATTATTAACAACATCATTCTCTGTGAAAGCCTGCCTAGTCCTTAAAAATCACCTCTGCTTTCGCACAAAGTGATAGCAGCACCAGTGCAACAACCAGACCTGCTCATTCCGGCCACCTTCGCCTAGGAACCTATTTCTGAGGTCGCCTGGGACGACCCTAAGCCTCCACAGTAATCAGGCTGCCTATAGAGATTCCCTTGGAAATGGACATAAGTCTGGCAGGCAGCGCCCACGAAGACCCAGGGCCCAAGCCGGGCCGGAAGCCAAGGCAAGGCCCGGGACGCCCTTGGAGGTTAATCCGCTCGATAGTAAGGGCTACGGAGCGCTGGGGGGCGGCAATGAGGTGGGACGTGGAGAAGGGCTAGGTGACCTTTCCGGTGGGGTTTCCCATATTGGAGCCTCTCCCTAGGGGAGCTCGAAGAGATCCTGTATGCGTCTCACCAGGCCCCGAGGGAATCCGCTACTCACCCGGAGGAAGAAACAGCAGCAGCAGGAACCTTCAGCCGGTCTTGCACAGGAAGGAAATGCCGCCTGAGAGAGAGCGCTTCCGGCGGCGCCGCGGCCCGCCCCCTACACTGAGCATGCGCGAGCCGAGGTGCCCGGAGCCGGCGCGTTCCTGGTCCTATGGTTTAGGGCTTCTCGCGAGTGGGTTCACGTATCTGATGCTGTCTCTGCTGCTCGCTGGGCTTAGTCTTTCCGTGAAGCCGATGTGTCTGCAGGCAGCATTTGCCAGAGCTGAGTTTAGCTGGTGTGTCTCAGATTGAATTCGAGAAGGCGCTTATCACATAACGTCCCTGCCCTGTTGACCAACTGGGAGCATCCCCAACAAATAAGGGAGACTTCTTGAGCGCGCAAGAAAGTTTTTTTTCTGACGCCAGCTGATTTTGACTCTTTCCCATCACCCCTTGCAAGCTCTTATGCTGCTGCTCTGTCTAGCCCAAAGCGCAACGCGCATGGCCACCTCCCATCTGTCTTTCAGTTTTTAGAGTGAGCTCACATTCCTCTCCCATTTTTCTACTGACAGACACCTGGGGGTGGCGCCTGAAATTCCTCTGACGAAACGGCTTAGCAGCCCACGCAGGCATGCCTAGCAGTTGGGCCAGAATAGGGCAATTTGGTAGTATGTTCTATATTTTGACTTCTCTCTCTTACGTATTTTGATTTACACCCCCTCGGTAACCCCCCCCCCCCCAATTCCTCTCCCCTGTCCAAAATGTGCGGCATCACACACGAGGTCCTAAGGGAGCAAACAGAAAGCCATCGCCTTCTGAATACACAGACTGACACTATCCCCATAAAAGAGGCATCACTTCCTTCAGATAGAGGCGGTGAGACTATAAAGTAATGAGACGGTTCCCTTCCATATTTTCCTCAGGAAGGCAGTTTGTGTCTGTCTGCTGTAGGGATCGTCTTTGATGGCTAAAAATTCTGCAGACTGATTGTTGAATTAGCAAATTACTGTTACAATCTTGTAATATTGTAGTGTGGGTAATATTTACAATAGTATATTGGGGTCAGGCAATATACAGCTATGTGATTCACATTCATCAAAAAAAATTTAATCCTCTAAAATAGACATTACTTTTATGTTTTTGTAAATAAGCAAGTTCAAGTTTAAAATTTAGAGTTCTAAACCTTACTAAGTTCATCCGCCTAATAAGTGGCAAAATTTCGTTAGAACCTAGCTCTAATTCAAACCCTGCACTTAACATGTTCTCTTTGACATTGTAGTTTAGTATCAGTTAAATTTTAAAATCTAGTTCAAAGATGTAGTAATGACAAATGACAAAATCACAAGACTTTGAAAGATAAGGATGAGATGAAAAATGTGAATGTTCAAAAATTATGATTAGGTTCATTGACAAGAATAGAATGGAATTTAATACTGTAAGTGGGTAATATTTTACATCCATTCCTTTTTTGTCTTTAAGCCTTCCTATATGTGTGTCTATATTCTTAATTTTAAAAAAAAATTAATGTGAAACTAGGTTTGAGAATACTAGATGAATTATTTAGAGAATAAGATAGGTCTTTAAGAACAGGAAATTATGAAGCCAGAAAAATGTTCACAAAAAAAAAAGAGGACATCAGTGTTTAGCAGTCTTGGAAGAGACTTTTTACTGGTTCTCTGGGATGATCCCAAACTTAAGTCATTGCTTGGGAGGTTCATACGGATATAATTTGGCAGAGCCCAAAAGCAGAAAAGAACTTTATGTTTTGTGGCCTGCTACTGTAATCATAGCCCCAGTAAGGAAAATGAACTAAGAAATTCAAAAAGGCAAAGGATCCCCATTTGTGTACAATGAATCAAAATGCAGTCTGTAAAAATAAAAAATAATTTAATAAAAAAAAAAAGGCAAAGGACTACCATGATTTACTATGAAACTTCTTCTACTAAGTACCTCACCTGCCCTACCCTAAGGACCAGGATGGCCAAACTTATCCAATTTGCTTGAGAGTAAAGGAGTTTTGGGAACGGGGGTTTTCTTCAATTTTTTTTTATCTTTTGGAGGAGCACCCATGAACTGCACCCCCTCTTCCTTCACCTTCCACCCCAACTGTTGCCTGGGTGAGCAGCAGCTCCCCAACTCCTGCTGTCTGAAGTGTGTGACCTTGTCTGCCATGTGTGCGTGCCCAGCTTGGGGGTTTTCAATGCTCAGACACAGAAAGGTGCACCCTATTAAGGACATACTAAACAAGTCCTACAATGAGGTGGAGCTCCCGATATATTTAATCTACGCTTAGTTCATCTACTTAATATCTAAGGAAAGTTTTCATAGGAGAGGAAATAGTTGGGTTAAAAAAAAATCAAGGCTGACAAGAATAATTTAATTCAAAATAAATGCTGCTGCTCATTTCTACTTAGTGCTCTGCCTTTACCTTTTGGACTTAATGTTTTCTTGTAGCAAATCCTTAGGAAACTTCTTATATGTCTGGGCCCTAAGGCAGCACATTAGTGCCTTTCTACATGCACATTCATTTCCAGCAATCACTAAATAACTATGTTCTTCCAAAATAGAGAGGATGAACATATGCTTTTCATCCCAGGATAGCTTTATATAATCCCTGACAACACGGAATATCACATTTGGCCCACAGTAGGGGCTCAATAAATAATTCATTATGTGTAATATTAGTCAGAAAATTACAACTTTTTGTAGACTTTCTCGCCTTCCCTCCTCCTTAGAATCAGGATTACAAATAATTATCATTACGGAAGGAAAAAGAAAACTTGTACTAATTCTTCTTGAAACAGTTATAACAATTCTCCCCTCTGGAACCAAATTTTCTATGTTTGTTAGAGGGTAGGAGTGGCTTATGTCAATGCAATGAGCATCTGGTGGGAAGGGAGACCTTACATTGGCAGTTCTCAAATTTCATTGTGTATAGATTCACACAGACAACTTAGCAAAATGCAGATTCCTGGCTCCTGAACTTAGAGTCTCCCATTCAACTGTTCTAGGTTTTGGCCCAGATCTTCATTTTTATGAACCATCTGAGATTTCTGTCATGTGAGGATACAATAAGATGTCTTTCTGCAGTTCAGAGAGTACCCTTACCCAGAATAGCCATAGCAATCCTGGGCTGGAAGAGTGATGCAAGAGGTTATCACTATACCAGACCTTAAACTCTACTGTAAAGCAATAGTAACAAAAACAGCATGGTTTTGGCACCAAAATAGACAGGTAGACCAATGGTACAGGATAGAAGGCACAGAGACATACCCACATAAGTACTAGACAAAGGTGCCAAAAACATACAATGGAGAAAAGATACCCTCTTTAACAAATGGTGCTGGCAAAACTGGAAATCCATATGCAGGAATATGAAATTAAACCCCTATCTCTTACCTTGTACAAAATTCAACTCAAAATGAATCAAGGATCTAGGAATTAGTCCTGAGACCCTTCACCAAACAGAAGAAAAAGTAGGCCCAAATCTCCATCATGTTGGCCTAGGACCATACTTCCTTAACAAGAATCCCATAGTGTAAGAAATAAAAGCAAGAATCAATAAATGGGATAGATTCAAACTAAAAAGCTTTTTCTCAGTAAAGGAAACAATCAATAATGTGAAAAGAGCCTACAGAGTGGGAAAAAGTCTTTTCCACACACACTTCAGACAGAGCACTCGTCTCCAAAATTTATAAAGAAACTTAAAATACTTTATATCAAAAATACAAAGAACCCAATCAGTAAATGGGCTAAGGAAATGAGTAGACACTTCATAGAAGATATAAAGCTGATCAACAAATATATGAAAAAGTGCTCATCATCTCTAATAACTAAAGAAATGCAAATTAATACCTCCCTAAGATTTCATCTAACTCTAATTAGAATGGCTAATATCAAGAACACAAGCAACAATAAGTGTTGATGTGGATGTGAGGAAAAGGGCACACTCATACATTACTGCTGGAGTTGCAAATTTGTGCAGACACTCTGGAAAGCAATATGGAGGTTCCTCAAAAAACTTGGAATAGACCCACCATTTGATCCAGCTATCCCACTCCTCAGTTTATACCCAAAGGACTTAAAATCAGCACACTACAGTGATGCAGCCACATCAATGTTCATAGCTGCTCAATTCATAATAGCTCGATCGTAGAAGCAACCAAGATGCCCTTCAACAGATGAATGGATAAAGAAACTGTGGTATATATACACAATGGAATACTACTCAGCCATAAAGAAGAATAAAATTATGGCATTTGCTGGTAAATGAAGATGGAGAATATCATGTTAAGTGAAATAGGCCAAGCCCAAAAAACCAATGGCCAAATGTTTTCTCTGAAAAGTAGATGCCAATACGTAATGAGGGGAGGGCGGGTGGCGGGGGGTGGGGGGAAATAATGAAGGAACTTTGAATAGTGTAGAGGAAAATGGGGGAAGGAAAGATAGTAGAATGAGACAGATAGTATTACCCTATGGATATGTATGATTACATGAATGGTGTGAATCTATATTGTGTATAACCATTGAAATGAAAAGTTGTACCCCATTTGTGTATAATGAATAAAAATGCAGTCTGTAAAAATAAAAACTTAAATTAAAAATAAATAAAAATAAAAATATATTATATATTGGGGAAAAAAAAAGAAAGAATACCCTCACCAGCATCTGCCAATACCCTGGCCTTCTACTTCACAACCCCCAGAATTGTGAGAAATAAATTTGTGTTGGTTAAGACAATAAGCCAATAAACAAACTGACAAATATCTGAGATAATTCAGGTATAAGTAGCTCTGCCCTAGTCAGTGAAGATTTTAGATGTATAATTGCAAAAATCTGTCACTCTAGCCCAAAAGTTTCATTTGGTCATCTGAACCAGTAAGCAAATTAAATCAAGAAGGCTTTATAATGACATTTGGAGTAAAATCCCTTTGGAATAAAAATATATATAAAATATTTCAATAAGTAAACACAATAAACCTGACTCTATTTGTTGCCATTAGAAATAATTCTTTTGTCAGTGATTTAGAAAAAGCAAAACTTCCAATGAATAGAAGACATTATATATCAGTAATCAGAATAATACTTAGTAACTTTGTTCTTTTTCAAGTATTTCATCAAAACGTAATAATCTTAATTATTTTGACATTGTAAGTGAATGGGTAGAGAAAGAAAAGTAAAACAAGAATATGGAGCTGTATTTGTAGCCATGAAAGAACAGAAAAAGACCCAGATTATGTACTTGAGCTCCAATACAAAGAATAAGATGGAATCAAGGCAAAAAATAGTGAAAAATTAAAATTTCAACAGATTGGAACAAGTGGAAAGATAAATTGGTAGCTCCATTGTATAGAAAGCATGGAGATCTAAAAGAAAACAGAAGAATTCAAAGAACATACTGTTGTAAATCTACTTTCCATGGTTTTATGTTTTTTACACTTACACACAGTATAATAAATGTACAGGAAAATGAGTGTTTTCTCATCAGGGTAGTACTAATCCACAAATAATCTGACATTTTTAGCAACCTTTTTTCTCAAGCAGTACTGCCAATTGTTGTGTGTGTGTGTGTGTGTGTGTTTTAACTTTTTAACTCAGATTGAATCCAGAGGTATTTACCACTGAGTTACATCCCCAATCCTTTTTATTTTTTATTTTGAGACAGGGTCTGGCTAAGTTGCTTAAGACCTCACTAAATTGATGAGTCTAGTCTGCAATTTGTGATCCTCTTACCTTACCCTGCTGAGTTGCTGAGATTACAGATATGTGCCATGGCTCCTGGCCCAGTTGTATGTTTTTAACAGCTTCTGCTACAAAAAATGTTTTCTAGAATTTAGATATTTATTTAAAATCTGCAATATTTTGTTGTTCAACTTTCATACAGTACTGAAAATATACTGTTCAAATGATTCTTTCCAAAGCTGGGTGTGATGGTGCTTGCCTGTAATCCGAAAGACTTGGAGGCTGAAGCAAGAGGATTGCAAGTTGGAGGCCAGCTTCGGCAATTTAGCAAAGCCCTAAGTAACTTAGTGAAATCCTTTCTCAAAATAGAAAAATACAAAGCAAAGGACTGGGGATGTAGCTCAGTGGTAAAGTGTCCCTGAGTTCAATCCCTGGTACCAAACAAACAAACAAAACAAAAAACAAACAAAAACTTTCTATGGAAAGTCAGGATTGATGAAAAACTGAATTGCTTCAAGAAAATGTCCAATCTTTCTATAGCCTTATTAGGAAAACTTCCTAGAATTCATCTGAGAGTTTCATACAATCTCTTCCATATTTTCTTTAATGGAGCAGGAGGAAGAGGGTAAGAATATCAAAGATAGGAATTGATTAGCCAAAACAGAAGAAACAGTAGTTTAAATGTTAATTCTCAATTCATGTAACAACAGATTGATAGATGAGGCATAAAACAAGACCAGATGCTGTGGTTTCCAGGATGCACTTGACTTCCCATCCTTTATAACCTGGAGCAATTTTAGCTGTAAGTAGGTCACTTGCTTGCTCTCATTTACCTGATTCTAGGAAAATGCCCTTGGAAGAATTTGGAAAATATTATGTATTGGTACTTAACATATTAAAAATTAAGATTGAGTGAATTCTTTCCCTGACCTCCTTTCTCTTTTAGCCAGAATAACTTGTAAGCTTGAAGCGTAAATGAACAAGAAGAATTTGAGATCTTTTGTTTTCTAAGCACAAGTTCACTTAAAGTCTATGTACATTGTTAGCTCCCGTAATTTACTGGGTTTAGCATTAGCAAGGTACTTACCTCACAAAATCATAGTTGGAGTCTGAATTCTATCAGATGTGAACTTCTCAAGAAAAGAGGGTGTCTAGGTAGTAGGAAGGGGGCTTAATTAATGATTTTTGTTTTTTTTTTTATACTGGAAAATTTTTTTTTTTTTTTTTTTTTTTTTTTAACCAGGGACACACTACCTCTGAACTACATCCCTGACCCTTTCTATGTTTTTTATTTTATTTTACTTTTTGGTACTTGGGATTTAACCAAGGAATGGTTAACCACTGAGCCACATCCCCAACCCTTTCTATTTTTTATTTTGAGACAAAGTCTTGGTAAATTGCTTAGAACCTGGCTAAGTTGCTAAGACCAGCTTTGAACTTGTGATCCTCCTGCCTCTGCCTCCTAAATTGCTGGAAGTACAGGTGTGCCCCAACATGCCCAGCCCAGTTTAATTTCTTATTTTAAGATAGGGTCTCGCTAAATTGCTGAGGCTGGCCTGGAATTTGTAATCCTCCTACCTTAGCCTCCTGAGTTGCTAGAGATTACAGGCATGGCGCTACCATGCTGAGCAGTAAATGTCTTTTTTTTTTTTTCTTTCAAATTTGACATATCTACTAGGTCATGTTTCAGGCCCTATTGCTTCAGATTTAACCTCACGGGGAAGTGGGGCAGTGGAGTGGAGGAATGATAAATGGTCTAAAAGTAGGACAGCTAGAGCAAATCATTTTATTGGCTATAATTATTATCGCCCTGTCACGACAGGTCTGCTCTTGTTGCGTCCATCAGAAACCCAGAATCAGGGTGAGACTTGTTATCTCCCAGGCTTAAGAACATGGACTTTACAAATCTGGGTTTGTTTACTACCTCTTTGACTTTGGATTAGTTACTTATGCTATCAAGTTTCAGTTTCCTCATGTTTAATGTGAGAACAAGATAGAAATGTTTATCTTCTATGACTTCTAAAGAGGCCAGACCTCTTGGTCCCTTTGACCTGTTGGTTCTCTCATTCCCAAATTTAATACACCCCTGTGGCTGAGTCTTACTGATCAGTAGTCTATATACCATTTATGATAGTTACATAAAACCTATAAGGTTTAATCCTTATGACTCCAAGATAATTAAGTTTGAAATATTGATCACTCCATGAAAATAACTGTGAATATTTCTCATTTCACTGAACATCATCATTAGTGTTGGCTGTTATTCCCATCTGTCTAATAACAGCCATTTATTGAACTTACAGTCATTGCTGTGATGGAGTCCTAAAGACTGAAACATCTTATAGAAATACAAGTCTTCACCGAGCTATTGACTTTTTTAAGCTAGAGGTTTGTCCCATGTTTGATCCCCATTCATAATTCATGTGGGGCAAACTTCCTTACTTAGGTTACTGAGTGGATTTTGTACAAGAAAAAGAAATTAGTTCAGTAGATAAAAGTGAGATGCTTAACCAGACTTCAGATTTTAGAAGTCAATATCTTACATGTCTTATCTTTTCTCTGCAAACCACAACATTCTTTTATCCTCAGAGATAATCATAGCATCAGAATGTTAATCTCTATATAAAATTTAATTCATTTGAGATTAGCACATTTACAAAAATACTAAATATTTACTATGTACAACTTTTAAACACATTCCCCAAATTTAAGATTTCCTAAGCAAAAAGAAATTATGTTTCCTGTTCAGAAACTGAATGAACTTCTTCCAAAGGCAAATGCAAAGGCAAGCACAAAGGGCAAAGCCAGCTGATACTTGATACTTAAGAGGGAGGTATCTGGTAGGTCTTTTCCTTTCACCTACAAGGAACCAGTACTAGTGTACTGGCAAACTCATGTTAAAAATCTCCCCTTCTGGCCTGGGGATATAACTCAGTTGGTAGAGTGCATGCTTCATAAGCACAAGGCCCTGGGTTCAAATCCCCAGCACCACAAAAAAAAAAAAAAAAAAAAAAAATCTCCCCTTCCTTGGAAACTATCATGCTAAGTGAAATAGGCCAAGCCCAAAAAAACCAAAGTCAAAATGTTTCCTCTGAAAAGTGCATGGCAATACATAACGAGGGTGGGTGGTGGGGGAAGAGAAGAATGAAGGAACTTTGGATAGAGTAGAGGAAAATGGGGTAGGAAGGGTTGGAGGACAGAAAGATAGTAGAATGAAACAGACATTATTACCCTATGTCTATGTATGATTACATGAATGGTGTGAATCTACATTGTATACAACAATAGAAATGAAAAGTTGTACCCCATTTGTGTACAATGAATCAAAATGCAGTCTTTAAAAGTAAAAAAATATTTTAGTTAAAAAATAAATAAATTAATTAATTTTTTAAAAAAATCTCCCCTTCCCACCAGGAATGGTGGTGCACACCTGTAGTCCCAGCAACTCACAAGACTGAGGCAGGAAGATCGCAAGTTCAAAGCCAGCCTTAGCAACTTAGTGAGGCCCTAAGCAATTTAGTGAGAACTTGTCTCAAAATAAAACATAAAAAGGACTGGGAAGTGGCTCAGTGGTTAAGCATCCCTGGGTTTAATCCCTGGTACCAAAAAAAAAAAAAAATCTCCCCTTTCCCTCCACACCACTTTCCTTTCATTGTCATTGATTCCGGAACCAGGAAAACAAAACAAAGGGATAAGGAAAAGGAAAAAAAAAAAAGCAAATCTGTAATTCGAGTTACAGAACTGCAGGAAACAAACTTGAGTGCACTAAATTGGTAAGGCTGAAACTGCCAATCCCCTTCAGAAGAGTAAACCTGATAGAGTTTCAGAAACCTTTCTACATTCTAGCCTGCTGTTTAAGTTTAAATACCAGCACCTTTCTGAGAGTTTTGAATACCCTAGTAAGGCCCAATGCCATACCCATCTCTATGTCTTCTGAGATCTTATGTTAATGGGGGATCAGAAAAGGGGGATGGTAAGGCAAAGGGACAGAAGGCTTGACACCTCAACAGTGTTTTCTTCCCCTGTGGCATTTTGTGACAGAGAGAGATGCTAATGACTCCTAACTAGCTAAAAACAACTTTAGAATTCTGTCTAGATATCCTTTAACCTCTGGCTGGATTGTGTCCCACCTTCCACATTCTGTTTCCTTTATCACTTAATCCAATGTACACTGAATAACCTGGTTTTCCATAGTCTGTCTTCATGCTGTCCTTACTGACCAGTTTGTCAAGAAGCCACTTACCCCCTTCCATGGTCCTTCTTTGGGACTTTTGGAAATAGGTAAAAAGGATTAACTGAATCATGTCTAAAGCCATGAAATACAATGAATGATTTGTTTTGCGTGAATCATAAGTGAATATAAAAAGAGGCTGGGGATGTGACTCAGTGGTTGAGCTTCCCTGTGTTCAATCCCCCTTTCCCTTAAGACCAGTATTCTAGTGTTGGAGAAATAGGAAAGATATGGATATGTATTTAGGAGGACAAAAGTTCAATAAATCACAGATTCTCAGGATTGAAAGGAATACTAAATATTGAATTTTCAGCCAAAGGTAATGTGGAATTGTAAGAATGTGTTCTGGCTGGCATGGTAGTGCATGCCTGTAATCTCAGTGACTCAGGAGGCTGAGACGGGAGAATCACAAGTTCAAGGGCAGCCTCAGCAATTTATACTTTATCTAGAAATAAAAGAAAGGACTGGGGAAGTGACTTAGTCATAAAGCACCTCCAGTATAGAAAGAAAGAAAGCGCGGGGTGGGGGGGATAGGAAGGGAGGAAGAAAGAAAAGGGTGCTATGGAATTAGAGTACCTGATTAAATCACACTTTGGTCCCTTTATAACTATACATTTTGGGCAATTTATTTAACATCTCTGAGCTTTAATTCCCTCATCTATAAAATGGGGATAGTGTCTACATTATTAGGGTTGGTGGTGGGGTTGAAGATAATGTATGCAATAGCACTGGGTCAGATATTAAACATTTAGGAAATTATTGTGACTGATCATAAATGTCCCACCAAGTGTTTATTGAATTTATCTGAATGTTCCTAATGGCTTGAAATTCACTAACTGCTGTACAACCCATCTCATGTTCAGAGAACTCTTCAGTGCTTTTTCACTGAGTCTAAGTCTTTTCCCCTGAGCCTTTATTCACTGTTTTCATTCTCACCAGTGAGACTGCACGGATTGTCTGTATGACTAGATTGTGAATCTAGAATGGAATGTATGCTTTAAGAGTGGAGTGACCTCTTGAAGTGCTGTGATCCTTCTGCTAAGGTAGGAGGTTGGTAAGTTCCAGGCCAGCCTCAGCAATTTAGTGAGACCCTCAGCAACTGAAATGCTTCTCAAAATGAAGAAATAAAAAGGTCTGAGGATATTGCTCAGTGCCAAAGCACCCCTAGGTTCAATCCCCAGTACCAAAAATATGTAAAAATAAATAAAAATATATGGACCATTATGGCTTCTTAAAAGCAAGAAAAACAATGAATTAGTGCTATTGAATCTACAACCTCTGTAGAAGCACTATTAAAGAATATCTTTTGAGTACTATGGATGTAATTTAAGGGAATACAAAATGTTGACTAGAAATAATATCTAGCTCCAATCTAAGTAAGCTTAAGCTTCTAATACTGTTGCATTTTATAGTTCAATAATATAATTGAGAAGGAATTAATGAATTCTACCCACTTGTGATCTATTGATACATACTTATTCTGATAAAAATTGTTTTCAAATTTTGAGACAGCAACACATTGCATTTTAATTTCATTTTCAGATTTGCACCTAGTAAAATGGGTTGTATTTTTGAGTGTGTACAGTTCTGTGAACTTTGTTATTTAATTTTTGGTTCCAGGGATTGAAACCAGGGGCATTTAACCACTGAGCTACATCCCAGCCCTTTTTATTTTAAGACAGAGTCTTGCTAAATTGCTGAGGCTTTGAATTTGTGATCCTCCTGCCTCAGCCTCCTGAGCATCTGAGATTATAAACATGTGCCACCATGCCTGGCCAGTTCTGCAAATTTTTATTTTTATTTTTGTGTGGTGTTGGGAATTGAACCCAGAGCTTTATGCATGCCAGGCAAGCACTCTGCAACTGACATACATCCCAAGTCCCAGTTCTATGAATTTTAATACAAAGATAGATTCATATAAACACAACCACAATTGGAATACAGATGGTTCCATTACTCTAAAAAGCTCCATGTGTTATCCTTTGGTATTTACTCTTTCTCCTCCACCCCACACCTGGCAACCACTGATTTATTCTTGGATCTCTATCTGTGCCCTAGTACCAATTCTGAGGATCTGAGTTTCAAACTGTCTGATATCTAAACCAGGGGATTCTAGTGAGGGAAAAAACAAAAATAGAAAACTCACTGCTAGTTCAGTAGTACTTTGAATTCTGATCTTCTTCCCCAATTCACCTGCTACTTTTTATCCTTCACAGTCCTCAGGTAGCTGTTCCATGAGTTCCGCCTAGATTTTATAGCTGCATTCAACAAAAAAGACAGGGTGGGCTATGTTATTCCTAAACCATACCCAGACCTTTTTTCTTTTTTGATACCAGGGATTGAATCTAGGGATGCTTAACCACTGAGCCACATCCCCAGTCCTTTTAAAAACTATTTTATTTTGAGACAAGGTCTTGCTAGGTTGCTTAGGATCTCTCTAAATTGCTGAGGTTGGTTTTGCGCTTGTGATCCTCCTGCCTCAGCCTCCCAAACTGCTGGAATTAGAGGCATGTGCCATTACATCTGGCTATGTCATGTTTAAATTGTTGTGTATGGACTGAATGTTTGAGTTTGAGTCCCCTCAAAATTCTTAAGTTGAAGCTCTAGTCCCCCAACTTAATGGTCTGTGGAGATGGACCTTTGGGAGGTAATTTGGGTTAATAAGGTCATGAGAGTAGCTCTCTCATGGTGGGATTGATGTCCTTTTAGGAAAAAACACCAGATAGCTTGTTTGTTCTCTGCCTATCTCTG
This sequence comes from Sciurus vulgaris, assembly GCF_902686455.1. NCBI lineage: Eukaryota > Metazoa > Chordata > Mammalia > Rodentia > Sciuridae > Sciurus > Sciurus vulgaris. The sequence goes on from NC_136464.1 coordinate 83,366,366, forward strand.
TATATGAGGGCACAGTGATAACACTTTTGCAAGCCAGAAAGAGAGCCCTCAACAGGAACCAAATCAGCTGGCATCTTGATCCTAGATTACCCAAGCTCTAAAACTGAGACAATAAGTTTCTGTTGCCTAAGTCAGCCTATGGTATTTGTGATAACATTCTGAGCAAAGACAATTGCCAAAATATTCGTGAAAAAAATCCAGGCACTACTTATTGGGTCAATGTTCCCCAATTCAATCACTACTTTTCCTCATTTTTTTTTTGTTTTTTTTTTTTTTGTTTTATTTTTGGTACTGGGGATTAGGGTGCTTTACCACTAAGCTATCTCCCCAGCCCTTTTATTTTTTATTTTGAGGCAAATTCTTGCTAAATTGCTGAGACTGGCTTGTAACTTGCAATTCTCTTGCCTCAGCCTCCCAAGTAGCTGGGATTACAGTGCTGTGCTCCACTGTGCTGGAGCCCTCATAATTCTACTTGATCATGTTTTGTGCAAGATTTATTAACATTATCCTTAGTTGATTTCCAAACACAGAAAGAAACAATCTCTCCAAACAAGACTGGTAGCTTTTTTTGTTTACTTATAACTCCTCTAATATATATTTTGATATGTCTGTTTTCAATTTACTACTAGCTTGTGTTGGTTTCCCTAGTTAATTTGGTTAATGTTTTACTGTAAGTATAGGCTAAATAACTTAGGTCATGTTTGAGTCAATTCTTTTTATTTTTTATGTCTTTGAGAAACTTGCTTCAAAGAGAACATGTAATTAGAAGTCCACAGTCCATTTCTTTCACACATAGGCCATTAATATATGAGAAATGACAGTAGTGTGGAATACATAAAATTGTGGAGAAAGGAGCCAGGTGCAGTGACGCAGTCCTATAATACCACTCACTGGGGAGGCTAAGGCAGGAGAATTGCAAGATCAAAGCCAGCCTCAGCAACTTAGTGAAGCCCTAAGTAATTTAGCGAGATCGTGTCTCACATTAAAAGATAAAAAAAAGTTAGGCACAGTGGCGCATGCCTGTAATCCCAGTGACTCAGGAGGCTGAGGCAGGAGGATCACAAGTTCAAAGTCAGTCTGAGCAATATAGTGAGGCCCTAAGAATTTAGTGATACCCTGTCTCAAAATAAAAAATTAAAAGGGCTGGGGATGCTGCTCAGTGGTTAAGTGTCCCTGGGTTCAATTCCCAGTATTAAAAAAAAAGCTAGTTCACATAATTGGAGCGGACCTACACTAAATCTAGGCCTTTCAAACGGGGGGAATACTCGAGATTATATCAGTCAGTGAGCTTTGATGCCTAAGGTGATCCCATATTAGGCCCTATTGCTCTCTAGCTGATGGATGTTGTCCTCCCACCCCAGTCTTTTCTGTCACATCCCAGCCCTTTTTTTTTTTTTTTTTTTTTTTTCCCTTTCCGTGTGTACATCTGTGAAGTTGGGGTTGGGTTAATCAGTAGTGTGGGAGATAAAGAAACTATTAATTCTTTTTTTTTTTTTTAATTTTATTTTTAGTACTGGGAATTGAACTCAGAGGTACTCAGTCACTGAGTCACATCCCCAGCCCTTTTTTATATTTTATTTAGAGACAGGGTCTCACTGAGTTGCTAAGGGTCACGAAGTTGCTGAGTCTGGCTTTGAACTCGCAATTCTCCTGCTTTAGCCTTCTGAGCTGCCGGGTTCACAGGTATGCACCAGCCACTGGGATTACAGGTATGTACCAACACACGGGGCCAGAAACTACTAATTCTTAAGGGCACTGCCTTTCTTTCATTCACTTCATTTCCCATCTTTTCCTTGTATTGTCATTCCTGTTCTGCCTCTCCATATTGCCCTTCTCCTTGGGATCATGCTATTGTTCTGTCACTATTAGCCAGAAGACATGAATTAACTTTTTGACTCACTTGGGAATAAAAGGGTTATTATCCCAGATCTAGAATAAGAATGCTGTAGTTCTTTTCTCTCACACTAGAGTTTTAATAAAGCTCTAAGTTGTTCTAGAGGTTATCAGGACAATCTTTGAAATTAAACTTCAATTATGATTTGGCCATGTCCATTTAGAGAAAACAAAAAGAAAATATTAGAAAATAACTTTTATCAGAACTTATTTGAAAGAAAAATTAGCCATATGAATAGAATTAGGTGTCCACATTCTGAATTTTTTTTCTTTGTTATTGTGTGTGCTGCAATTAAGGAAAAAACTGCATTAATTGCTTGGTATATAATTAACAAGGGCTCCCTTTTCCCTCTTTCAGGCAGAAAATATTAACTATGCCTGACACTTCTGTTGACATTCTTTTTGGAAAACAAAAGATGGGGATACTGATTAAGATCTTTCAAGATATCATTCCAGCAATTCAGGAGGCTGAGGCAGGGTGATCACAAGTTTGAGGTCAGCCTCAGCAATTTAAGCAAGGCCTTAAGCAACTTAAGTGAGACCCTGACTCAAAATGAAAAAATAAAAAAGTATTGGGGTTGTGACTCAGTGGTTAAGTGCCTCTGGGTTCAGTCTCTGGTACTACTACTAGTACTACAACTACTACTAACACTAAACATCTCATGTGAAAGTGTAGAAAGAAAATGTTATACAACATGACATGATAAAGTAACAAATGGATATTCTTTCAATAATATCTTATAGCTGATGTGTTATATTTGTGTTTAAGTTTGTATTTGAAAAAAACATGTATTCTTATACCTATTGAATCTATAAATACTGAAGTATTTATCCATTGATTTGATGTGTAAAAAACTGCTAGTGCAAAAGTACTAGCAGTGCGAAGTACAAAAGTACAAAAGTTTGCACAATAATTTTTTTTAACCTCCAAGACCCTTCAGTTGAGGTGGGAGCAGCTTCACTGAAATAAAAACTAAGATGTACTTAGGAATTGTCAGGGCTTAAACTGGAGTCTAGATGAAATTTTGATTCTAAATGTTACTGTACCTTTTGACACCTGTGGATAAGACTTGTTCTTGGAGAGATCACACTGGTTTGGTTTTTGCACAGGTCAGCTGGAACAAGCATCCTTTCAGTTTTTAGGAGATGTGTGCCTGGGAGCTATCTGATCCACAGGGAAGGTGACATCTTCTGAACCTAGCTCCCACAGAGAACTTTGAATAGGTGGAAAAAGAGGTTGGGTGCTTTCTTGCTCATGTCACAATGTTGTACTTGTGACTTAAGCATGTGACAGGTCAATGTGATTGGGCTGTTCTCACAATACCAAGCCTTGATTCTAGAGTGACACAGAGGCAAATGCAGTTTATTTAAATAAACTTAGGTGAAACATTGATGTGATAAAATATCTTGTTAATAAAAGACAAACAATCCCAAAATTAGTATTTTATTGGGAGATATTAAAGGACTATGGAAATTCTTATATTCTTATCTCCCATGTAGTACTTGTTAATAGTTATTCATCATTCGTTCAGCATTTACTGAAAGCTTATCATACGTCAAACAGTATGGAAGGTGTTAGTGATGGCAGCAAAGACAGTATAACTGGGTAAGATACAGTAGCTGCATTCAGTAATAGCCAACACTTATAAACTGCTTACTATGTGCCAGGCTTGTTCTAACTTTCTCTCTCCCTCCTACCTGTTTCCTTCCTTCCCTCCTAACAACTATGTAGTATGAGGTAGATACTATTATCCCCATTTTACAGATGTGGACACTGGGTCACAGAGAGATTAAGTAACTTGCCAAAGATGTCACAACTGGTAAGTGGCAGTGCAAAATTCAAAAACAAACTCTGGTTCCAGAAACTACTTTTAAACTTATATGTTAAGTAGTCTCCCAAGGAATTTATGATCTGAATATACATAAGTATTTTCCCTATCAGGGTAAGACAGTGGGGAATGATGGGTAAGGAAGCAAAACGTGACTCAGACTGTTTCCTGTAAACCAACACTCAAGAGTTTCTGACCCAGTCTGCTCCAAAGAGAAAACTGGAGCAATGGAGAAGTATTAAATGTAACATGAAGTTGAAGCTGGCAAACACCTGTGATCCCAGTGAATCAGGAGCCTGAGGCAGGAGACTGCAAGTTTGAGGTCAGCCTCAGTAACTTAGTGAGGCCCTATCTCAAAATAAAATATAAAAAGGGGCTGGGGATGTAGCTCAGTGGTAAAGTTGGTTCAATTCCCAGTACCCACCCCCCCAAAAAAAAAAAAAAAGTTGGAAATATTCACCAACAGATGGCAATCCAGTTTAATTTCATATCCAGGCTATAACACTTATTCTACTGAGTCATCTTTTCATACACACTGAGGGTTAATGATAATATTTACTTTACCCTTTCTCCTCTGGTAGAAGTACTTATATGAAGTCTTCATTCACCATTGAGATTTGAAACTGTCCAGGCACATCTAGTGAACTGATAGGTGGGTTCAATGGGAGAATATTTTTTAAATACTGGGAACCTTAGATGGAACAATGCAGAAATGACAATAAAGCCTCAGCTGTTATAAGAGAGGGCTGGTTTTAATACATGTGGTAGAAAAGTGGTATGGGGTTAAATTGTAGGGACTACATGAAAACTATTTAAGTAAATCATGCCTGTAGATTATTGAGTCGTGTTATGCAATCAGTAAGTATTTATTACTTGTATGACAGTGCTCAGCCCACACTGTCCTTATAGAAACATGTTTACAGAAACATAGGTGAAAAAATGTAAGCCAGATGCAGTGGCATATACCTTAACCAAGGATTTGGGAGATTGAGGCGGGGGATCACAAGTACAAAGCTAGCCTAGGCAACTTAGCAAGGCCCTAAGTGAAAAATATAATATAAAAAAAGGGCTGGGGATGTGGTTCAGAGGTTAAGTGCCCCTGGGTTCAATTCCTGGTACCAAAAAAAAGAAAGAAAAAAAAAATGTGAACATGCTAGGAGTCTTCATAAGATAACACATACTTTTTAATGACTCCATACATTTCTTTTTAAAAACTTTTTTTCAGTTATAGATGGATACAATACCTTTATTTTATTTGTTTATTTTTATGCGGTGCTGGGGGATCGAACCCAGTGCCTCACACGTGCTAGGTAGGTGCTCCATCACTGAGCTTCAACCCCAACCTGACCCCATACATTTCTAAGTGTTAATAAACATTGGTAGTTATTATTGCTCTTATTACATTCCTATTTTATGTTATTATTGATTTTAATGGAATCAATAAGAAAACGGGGCTTAATTTTTAAAGTAATCAAAAACAGGAAAAAAATTCATATGAATAGTTAAAGAACTTAGTTGTTATTCTTAGACACTATGGATTTTGCTTTCTTACAAAAATGAAATCCAGACAGACTTATTATTGTAGAATTAATTAATTATTGTAGAATTATTGCTAGGAATAAGTTTTGCTTATCTCACCACTGGATATTTACTGGATTACTAATATTTTCTCTATCCATCCTTCCTGTATAAGTAAGTACTTTCTCTTTCCAGTTAAGAAGAGATTCCATATAGATGAGGAGGAAATTTTTCTCCTTATTGATTCTTTGACCCTTGTAATCTCTATGCACACACCAGGGGTAGTCATTAAATTGCCTCAGATAACTAGGAAGGCTTCGAGATCATAACTGTGATGTAATCATTTTCCACACCCATTCAAAGTTCTCTGCTTTAGGCACAAGGTTTAGGTGATACTGCCTAGAGATTTTCTGCTTCCTGGACTGGCTTCTCAATTATGAGAAGGAAAGGAAATGAGAGAAAGATGACCCCACTTCAATTCTGAGGACCAGATTTAACTATTATCTGCAAAAATTTGAGATACTTCCTTGTTGTTAAATTGATCTAATTTATTACTTTTAATCTGCTGTATAATGTTCTATCATATGAAAATATCACATTTTATTATACATACTGATGGACATCTAGGTTCCTTCTAATTTTTTGCTATTTCAAATAATATATTCATGAACAACCTTATATGGTATATGTTGTTTTTATGTACATTTATGGAAATTTTGCTAGAGTAGATGTCTTTAAAATTTTTGGTTAGCTTACCCTACAAACACTTTGCAAAATCTTTTCCCTCCTTGTACATTTTAGAATTGGAATTAAACATATATGAGTAGTTGGAAAGGAAGTCATTTCTTTGTTTTTGTTTTAGTACTGGGATTGAACCCAGAGGTGCTTTACCATTGAGCTACCTCCCCAGCCTTTTTTATTTTTTATTTTGAGACAGTCTCACTAAGTTGCTTAGGGCCTTAGTAAGTTGCTGAGGCTGGCCTCAAATTTGTGATCCTCTTGTCTCAGCCTCCAAAGCTGCTGGTATTATAGTGGTGCACTGCTGTGCCAGGCAGAAGTAATTTCTTCGTAATGTAAACATGAACATTTAAAAGTAGAATTATTTTCCTTTATTTTTTTTTCCTTTAGTACAGGGGATTGAACCCAGAGGCACTCAACCAGTGGACAGCATCCCTAGCGCTTTTATATTTTTTATTTAGAGACAGGGTCTCGCTAAGTTGCTTAGGGCCCCTTAAGTTGCTGAAACTGGCTTTGAATTTGACCCGTCTCCTGTACCCTTTGAATCATGTCCATATTACTTATGATACCTTATGTGGTGTAAATGCTATGTACATTGTTGTTACACTTGATTGTTTAGGGATAATGGCAAGAAAAGTAGTCAGCACATGTTCAGTACAGATGCAATTTTTACCCCTATTTTTCCTTCACATTTGGTTGGCTCCACAGATGCAGAACAGAGTATGGAAGACTGACTACATTGCTTTAGTGTTCAGATACCTTTTCTTTGAAAATGAGAAAGTCATTGTGAAAGGAAAAGATAGGGACAAAGAACCACTAGGGTCACTTAACCATATTGGTTTTCAGGTAGATTAGTCTTAGCAAAGAAGGTATATGGTAAAGATCTGGATTGATTCTCTTAAAACTAAGTGTATAATGAATAAATAAAATAAAGGAATTGTGTCCATCTACAACTAAAAAAATCAAAACAAACAAACAGAAAAACCCAAGTGTCTTAGGCCAGGTGTGGTGGCGCAAGCCTGTAATCTCAGTGGCTCAGGAGGCTGAGGCAGGAGGATCACAAAAGCTCAAAACCAGTCTCAGCAACTTAGCGAGGTGCAAAGCAACTCGGGGAGACTCTGTCTCAAAATTAAATATAAAAAAGGGCTGGAAATGTGGCTTAGTAGTGAAGCATCCCTGGGTTCAATACCCGGTACAAAACAAACAAACAAAAATCCAAAAAATTAAGTATCTCTAGTTTAAAGACCAGTAATCTGTTGTTCTACTCAGAAGTAGAATTGCTGGTGTAATTGTGGCCTAAGCTATGTTACTGATTCACTGAAGCACATTACTGAGGACATTGTCATGCCTCTCAAGGACTTTCTGAATATCCCCATGTGTAAGTCAGTTGTTTAACTTTAGGGATTTAAACATTTAAAAAAAAAAAATCTTTTAAGGATCTTGGAAGGCTGAGGTAAGAGGACTGCAAGTTCAAAACTCAAATTAGGGGCTGGGAAGATAGCTCAGTTGGTAGAGTGCTTGCCTTGCAAGCACAAGGCCCTGGGTCCAATCCCCAGCACCGCAAAAAAAAAAAAACAAAAACAAAAAACTCAACTTAGTGAGACCTTGTCTCAAAATAAAAAATAAAAAGGGGGCTGGGAATATAGTTCAGTTGGTAGGATGCTTGCCTCACAAGCATAAGGCCCTGGATTCAATCCCCTGTGCTGCAAAAATAAAAATAAAATAAAAAGGACTGGGATGTGGCTTAGAGGTTGAATGCCCCTGGGTTAAAAAGGAAAGACAGGGGCTCGCTAAACTCCCCAAACTGGCCTTGAATTTGATATCTTCCTACTTCAGCCTCTTGAATAACTGGGATTACAGATGTGTGTGCTAACTTGACAGAAATCCTATGAAAGTTTTATTCAAATAACTGGTTACCAAAGAGTAGTAACCCATTAGAATTCTGTGAGATACTTTATTTCTTTCTATAATTGTGATAACCTCTGGAAATATTTTTATTCATGAGTTTCACATTTCTTTCCTTAAAGGTGTGTCTACACCAACCAAGATGGTAGGAAGTCAGCACTATACTTCTTTTCATTTTGTGCCCTGAAGCACAAATGCTTTTAAGCTTTCTTTGCCCTCTGTTAATTGCAAAATAAACAGATGTCTAGTGGAGAAGATTTCAGAAATATTCTGTGCAGTTTGGGAAAGCTAGGGATCAGGGTTGCTTGACCTACCTTCTGATAACAAACCCAAACTAAGTAGGCTACCAAAATAGCTTACTCTTAGGGAGAACATTTTCTGGTTTGCAATTTCTGAATATAGTTGAAAAAGACAACGCTTTTTTAAAAAATTGCATAATGCCATTGTCAGGCAGGACAGTGTAATTCTACTTTAAAACTCACCAGTTGATATGATAAATTGTAACAACACTGTAAAATAAACAGGATTTGAGATGCGGACACTAATAGTAAGACATATTTTAAATCATAAGTAAGGGGTCCCTCCTACTTGCTTCAGCAGGTGATGTAGGAAGAGTGGTCTCAGGAGCTCTAGCAGCCAGTGACCTGGGGCTACATTCTGGGAGGTAACCAAGACAAGAGTTTATGTCCAGAAAAGAAACTTCAGGTAAGACTTATAGCTCAGAGTCACATAAATGAGGGATTTATTTTCTTTGAAAATGTACTGTTTCCATCTATTTTCTTTCTCCCAGTCCCCTAACTCCATGAAGTTTATGTTAAAGATTCGAAATACGGTATTCCCAAATTAATTTTTAAGTACCATAACCTTTGTTTACACACTTTCTTTTGCTCTAGAGTTTTCTTAATGTAAAACTGTGCATCTTACAGGAAATGCAACACATGTAATAAAATGAAGTATACAAAAGCCACAAAAGTACTGTTCTTCTATTGTATTTAGAAAAGATGAATTTTTCCTTCTACAGTAAGTCTGACAGCATTAGATTTTTCTACAGAATTCTTTCTGAAGTTTCTGTAAGACAGATAAATCTGTCTTACAAATTTGACTTTACAAATTTATTCTACTAATTCTAAATATTGTTTTCATAAGAAATTTTCATAAGAACTACTTTATCATTTCATGTAACCATGGAATTAAACAGTGGTCTGTCAAGGTCAGGTTCAATAAGTAAATATAACTGGGTGAGGTGGCCCACACCTGTAATCCCAAAGTCCCGGGAGGCTGAGGCAGGAGGATTATGAGCTCAAAGCCCGTCTCAGCAATTTAGGGAGGCCCTAAGCAACTTTGTAAGACCAAGTTTCTACATAAAATATTTATAAAGTCTGGGGCTATGACTCCATGGTTAAGTGTCCCTGGGTTCACTCCCTAGTAGGAAAAAAAAAAAAAAAAAAAAAGATTCTGCATTCATGTGGTTGAAAATCAAAAGGCACAAAAGAACAGCTTCACGTATGATATGAATTATGGCTTTGGAGTTGTGAAACTGGCCAGTTACATGTCACCTTCCCACAATACCTCCCACTCATCAGTTTCTCATATATTAAATAAGGGGAATCTTGAAATCTAAAGGTCAGGAGGAGGAAATGGGGATAGGAAGAAAGAAAATGATAGGAGAGAGGGCTGGAGACAGGAGAGTGGAAAAATGGATGAAAGACCAACTAAGGTTGTATAAAAGGCTCAGCAGTTTTCTTCCAGCCCTCTCTTGCAATGTCCTATGTGTGTGTATGGATATTTGTATGTGAAGAGAAAAGGAAGGAATGGGTAGAGCAAAAGTGGGGAAAAGAAATTTATCTGAGAAAGGGAATTTTTAACTGTAGTTAAAAGTTTATTACATGAATAAACTTTGTATTGCTTTCTCTTCTCATATCACTTGTATCTCAATACAACTAAGTATATTTTAGTATTTTGAGATTTATGTTTTGAGAGAATATTCAAAACTCATAGGCATAAAAATTTGCAGAAGAAAGGGAAGTAGGGATGCAGGTATCTGCTACCTTATGCTAGAGACAAGATAACCTTTCTCCAACACAAATTGGCCTGATGAAATCCAGAATTAAATTTTTGTGCTCAGACTGGCCTTAGACTGACCCTGAATTTGAGATCCTCCTGCCTCCTGAGTTGCTGGGATTACAGGTTTGGACCACCTTTGGCTCTTTTAACTGATTTTGAACCTTGATAAAAGGGTTTGCTTTCACTGTGTGGCAGCACTTTCACTGACTCCAACTCTTCAGCAGGGGGCAGTGTTCCCCTTGTTTTCTTTTTTCAAAGGGGTGGGGGTCTTTACTACAGTTCTTTTCTGATTTTCAGTTCCCACATGACATATAACAGCTGTCTGCTTTATATTCTTGTTTGGAAGGTATTTTTCCCAATGATCTCAGAAACTGAGAATGTAGAACTTAAAACACAAGGCAATTTATGTTTTATGTGTTTGACTTTTTTTTTCTTCTTTTTTTGCAGTACCAGGGACTGAACCCAGGGGCGCTCTACCACTAAGCTATTCCCCCAGCTTTTTAAATTTTTATTTTGAGACAGGGTCTCACTAAATTGCCCAGCCTGGCTTTGAACTTGCAATCTCTCTACCTCAGCTTTCCAAGTCACTGAAATTGTGGGCGTGTGCCACCATGCCTGGTGGTGTTTGATTTTTAAGGTCCTAATCTTCATGGGCTAATTTTAGGACACTTAAGGACTGAGAGTGAGCGAGCATCAGTAATGATATTGTTCACTTATCTCCACCTTTCCCTATTCCAAACCTTATTTATCATCTCTACATAGGCAGACTCCTTGTTCCCTTTGTCCACTCATGTGAAAGGCTTGAAAACGTCATTAAAAGTCATTTCTAGTCCACTTTTTCTCTAATTAACTGTTCAGGTTTCTATAAAAGCTACGTTTTCTTCCCTTCTTTATTCATGAATGTGGTATCGGGAAATTTCCCAGGCTCCAGTGAAGGATCTCTCACTGAGTTTTATGTAATCTAGGCATGTTAACCCTTAGGTTTCAGTATCTTCATTTGTAAAATAGGATTGGTAAATTAGGGGGTCTTTGAGGTTTCTTCTAGCTCTTATATCTTGGATGCAGTGGCACACTCCTGTAATCCAGCAACTCTGGAGATTGAGACAGGAGGGTTGCAAGTTCAAGGCCAGCCTGGGAAATTTAGCAAGACCTTGCTTCAAGCAGACACAAACAGACTTTAAGATCTAAATGCTGGAAAGTCCTTAGTATGCTCACTTATTTAAAAATGGAATTAGAGTTGAGCTTCCTCCCTGGTTATTTGATATTCTTTTGATAATAGACATTTATTTTCTGCCCTAATTTTTTTGTGTTGTGGATAAAAATCAATTTTTTGCTGGGCATGCTGATGCATGCCTGTAACCCCAGCAATTCAGGAGGCTTAGGCAGGAGGATTACAGATTTGAGGTCTGCCTCAGCAATTTAGTGAGACCCTGTCTCAAAAAAAAAAAAAAAAAAAAAAAAAGGCTGGGGATGTAGTTCAGTGGTAAAGCACCCCTGGGTTCAATTCCCAGTACCTCTCCCCTATTCCCCCGCCAAATCACTTTTTTGCTATATGAAAATAATAGATGATGATTGTAAAGAACCTTCAAACCATAGAGAAAGCAGTAAAGAAAAATTTTCCTTATGAAGTGCTTGTTTCCAACCTTCCTTGAGATACCCAGTGTTATCTTGTTTCTTTATTCTTCTGAGTATTTTCCATGTATTTATGGGCACCCATTTATATGTGTATTATCACTTTTGTTTTACTTCATTGAATTTGAATGAATATTTTGAGAACTATATTAATCCTAGGTAGGTAGGACCTGGCAACATTCCCCAGCTCCAGTACTTTTCTTTCCAAGTAAGGAATGTTATGTTTTGTCTACTTCAAGTGTGAAATATATTAATCCTAGAGTGCAGTTATGCATGTAAAATAAACAAGTGAGTAAATTAAGAAATTATAAGATTAAGAAACAATTAGAAAACAAATGAAAATATTCCATTGCTAATTAAATCATGATTTTTAAAAAAAATTTTTTTTATGGTACTGGGGATTGAACCCAGGGGCACTCTACCCCTGAGTTACATTCCCAGCCAGTGTGTGTGTACTTGAGGCAAGGTCTTGCTAAATTTTCAAGGCTGGCCTTGAACTTGCAACCCTGCCTTCTGTCTCAGTGTCTAGAGTTGCTGGGATTATAGGAATGTGCCACTGCATCCAAAATTGTGAGGATTCTTAAATGATAGGATTCTAGGCAGAATTAACCTAAGAAAAGGACCATGAAAAATTATGTTTCTGGGAGTCATTTATAGGGACAGGACCATAAGCATTGTGGTACATGACCACCAACATCCATCTCTCCATTATTCTGCATGCATAGGATACTCTCATCAAAAAGTGGATTCTGTTTCTCCCCTGCTTTGAATCTTCCCCCTCTTACTGCTTTGGCCAGTAGAATGAGGCAAAAATGATGCTATTAATAGTTCTGGGCTTAGGCCTGCCAACTTTAATTTTTGCTCTCTTGAAAGGTAATCATCTTGTGAAGAAATCTGACTTCCCTGTTGAAGAGGGGTATATGCCCTGGAGAGAAAGTGACTATGAAGAGAGAGAGAGAGAGAGAGAGAGAGAGAGAGAGAGAGAGAGAGAGAGAGAGGGGTAGGTTGAGCTAGCCCCTTGCTATTCTAGTCACTCTAGCAGAGGCAATAGATATGTAATCGAAGCCATCTTGGATCTTCCAGTTCCAGTGAAACCAACCCAGCCAACACCACGAGCTGTCAACACTTACTCGCAGAATTCTAAGCAAGTAAATGGTCATTGTCATTTTATGCTACTGCATTTTTGGGGTAGTATTGATAATAGAAATTAGTGTCTGAAAGTTGGGTTATAGTGCAGTAAAAACCTTAGGGTATGGGCTTTGGACTCAGGCATTGGGTGGACATTGGCAAGATGATAACAAATTCTTTAACAAATTAATTTGGTTTTGAAATTTTTTATTTTGAAACAATTTTAGTTTTGCAAAAATGTTGTAGAAATGGTACAAGTTCATGTATACTCTTCATCCAGTAGCCCAAATATATAACCATGGAAAATGATCAAAACCAGAAAATGAACATAAGGTACAGACCTTATGTGAAATTCACCAGATTTTCTAGTGATGTCTTTTTTCTGTCCCAGAATCCAATCCAGGATCTCACATTTGCACTTAGTTGATATGTCTCCTTAGTCTGGGGGGAAGACTCTTAATGGGGGTCATAAAAGTAGTGAGGAAATTGATATTGGAGGTTGGAGAAAGGGTGTTATGTGTGGTAAAATATTTGGTTGCACTTGTGTGCACTAAAGCACAGATGATAGAAAATTTACCTAATGAGCCTGCAGATCTGGCAAAGGAGATGTTCAGGCTCACTGTTCAGTGTCAGTTGAACTGATTTAGTTATGTGTATGGTACATGAGCAATGTATAGTGGTATCACTAGGGAGAGATGTATTTAAAAAGAAAATATGCAGTCTTTCAAGTTGAATATAGAGAATATAAATAAGGCCTAGGAGGGTCTTTTTAGCCAGCAAAATCTCAAAGTAGGAAGTGACTTCAGGAGCCACCTATACAATGTGGCCTCAAGGTAAAGACCCAGTCAATGCTGCGATAAGATACTTCTCAGCTAGACAAAAGGGTTTCTAGGTATCTAAAGGACTTGTCCCACAGTATTCACCTCGACAAGCCCGAGTAAAGATGTTTGTTTTTAAAAAAATTTTAGATGTTTCTTTCTGGGGAAGGAGGGAACCCCAATATGGATAATAGAAAACTTACAAAATTTGAAAGACACGTCTATGGATAAAAGTGCTACCAGTGTGGACTAAAGAGACAGTTAAAAATGAACAAAGCTTTTAGGCCCCCTACTTTCTATAGGAAGAAAGCATGGAAGGCAGTTTATTATGGAAAAGGAAAATCGATCCAAAAGTCCTAGCCTGAACCCCAGAGAGTAAAGCCAAGAGTAACCACTTGAAGAGAGGCCCCCCAGCCATTTAGGCTAATTCCCCTGAGGTGCCAGACATGTGGGTAGAGTTTTCTTGAACATTCCAGATCCTGCAAAACTCAGAGCTTATGGACCATGTGTCTGTCCCTAGCTGATATCACTGGTGAACTGAAGAACTGCTGGGTTCTGCCTGTCCCCCTCCCCCTGTATCCTTGCCCCATGATGATGGTTATCACTAAGTTTTAAAGTGGTTTATTATGAAGCAATAAATCATTGAAGCAGTTATCAAACGTCAGGCTATTTTATATTGCTTTAACTTTACTCCGTGGGCTATGAAGAGGTTGTAACAGTGTCAGTCAAAGAAACCAAATTCTCAAGGCAGACTACATTCCAAAAAGGTGGACCCTATATGCCACTGTTCTATTATGTGCACAGTACTGGCACATAATAGATTCCTGAATATTTGTTGATTGAATCATTAAATAAATGAATGGAGATATGATTCCCTACCATCAAGAGGACAAAAAAAGATACTCTAAACAGATTTTGTCTTATGTATTTTCTCTTTCAAAAAAGTACTCTTTGTTTTCAAAAAAACTGATGCCTCAGAGGCCAGTAAGATGTTCTGAAGTGAAAGATTTGTAAGAGTGAGGCAATGATCAACTTTAATTCTTTTTCAATGTTCCTTCTATACCTAGTCAAATGTGGGCTACTCTATGAAGCACCTGGTAGCTGTCCCAATTCCTGCCCATATTGGAATCATCTTTTTCTATTATTGTAAGCACTGAAAGGCAAAATGAGTTTGTAGGACTAGAATTAGAGTTAGTATTAAGACCAAAGCACAGTACCCAATAATTAAAGTTAGCTTGGAGACTCAAATAGCCAAAGTGTTTTGTCCTGTCTTTTTTAATAGAAATTGATTCAAAGGTCTAATTCTCAGGGACTTATTCCCTCATTCCAGGCATAATTTCTGAATGCCATTTGGACATAGTGAATGGCTGATCTGCCCTGTGGTTTCCCCATGAGCATCTAGGCCAACCCCTACTTTACTGAGAATGATGATTTCATATAGTGCATCTCCCTGAGATGTGAAAGGTGAAAGAGTACCATCTGAATGGCTTCAGGAGAGATCCAGGACATGGAAAGCTTATAGACAATAATGGGAAATTTTCTTCTAGAAAATAGTTACTTGTATGACCATAGCAGTACCTTCTGGAGAATGTCTTAGGCAAACCATCTTTATTTAAAAGAACAATAAAATTTATTACTAGGATAAATGAAAAAAGGAAAAAGCCTTCTGAATCTTGGAAGAATGAGGCAGTTTAATTTCAAACCAATCGTTATATTTTTTCTATTCTATTATTTAGAAAATGCTGGTTAAACATAAAACAGAGAAGATTGCTTAAACATTAAAGACATTGATTTGGGTCTCTTCTTGAAAGGTCAGTGTGTAGGAGATGAGAGATTCTATAGCCACAGAGTTCACACAAAGCATTTTAGCATCAGAATCTCCAAAGAGCACATCAACTATTTATTATCCACATCAAGTTCCTGGTCAGTTCACTTATCAGAGAAACTAAGAAAGAAATTTTCTTTGGACATTCTTTGGGTATAGTAACAAAACAGTTTTGGAATCAGCTGTTAGAAACCATAATTAAAGCTGGTTTATCATGCTCACTAATTATTCTATATAGTTAGTCTCCCTGAAGATTTATATAATTCTCCCTCTGTTACAAGCTTGTTTCTCCCTTGGGCCTTCTGCAACCAGACAGGTAAGGAAATGAAGTACTTGGAAACCAATGTATTGTAATTTCTGCACAACTAAGCAGATATTTTCATTTGAACTTAAAAAAAATCTTAAAACATTTTTTCTGTGTATTAGATGGTGCTTGCCCATTAGAGGTTTCAGCTCTACCACATGGGTAAGGACATCCCTGAGTAGAAGGAAAAAGCGAAGAAGCGTAAAAACTGGAAAAAGCTACATCGGTATATTTTCAGGAACATAATTAACACCAGGAAAGGCAGGAGGTTTTTATGCAACAACTCTCAACAACAATCTGATGTTGCTGTCAGCCTAGCCAATTATCTGCCAACATTGGTGATACTTTCATTCACCACTAGAGAGAAGTAGAGGGACCTGATGTTCAGAGAAGCAGCAAAAAACTCATTTCCCGTTTGCTTCTGTCAGATGGAAGTGCTTGTGGGCTGGTCTCATATTCCTGCACTTCAGTGCTGATGATGCACATCCTTTGTGCTCCAGGTAACTGTGCCAAGGAAATCAAAAGGATCCTCTCACTTCAAGCCCTACACTCAAAAAGGTCAGGAATGAACCCTGTTTCATTGTCTTCCAAGGAAGCAGTTCAGAGCTTCTCACATGCTTTGAGACTAATCCTTACACTGGGTAGGCTCCAGGGGCAGGCAGAGTAGGGCAGTGCTAATAACAGGGACTCTGAGGACAGATCAGCAACCTGAGAAACAAATATGGGACATTTTATCCTTCCCAGTATACTAGCCTTGATCTAACTTCATTTTCAGTTTCCCCACTAAGCAGTAGTAAACACTAAATTGAGCACAGCTCAGGTTTTTACCATGCAATGTAGTAGAACACCTAGACATTAGGGACTGCTTATCCTTGGTTATTTGTAAAATAAAGAAATCTCCCTCACACTAGGCTGTGTGGGTAGGATTTGCATCCTTGGAAACCAAATAGAGGACTTTTCCTACTGTTTCCCGATTGTTTTTTATTTCCCTTCCCACTTACCGTTCCTACCTCTTGCAAGGGACCAGAACCATGCAGGAAATCAGCCTCCAAAAAATATCAACACTGAAGCTTCAGAAGGTTGGTCATTCCTGCAGAGCTTTCTTAAAAGTGTGTCATACATAAATGCAAGGTTTAAGTAACCTCACAGATCTTTAAGAACATTGCAAACATCCCTTGTTTAATTAGTAGTGATAGAGTTAGGTAATGGCCTGTGGCTTTCTGAGCAAGGCCTCTGGAGGTTTCTAGTCTTTAGGGGCTGCCTGCAACTGTGCTGTACACATGTACAGTCGTCTTTCTTATACACTTCATAAATCCTCTTTAGACTTTTCCAGGCATCTACTCACAATTATTGCAATACATTTTAATTGAACCCCGTTTTCCCAATTTTCTAAAATGACCCAGTGCCTTAACCTAGGTCTCAAAAGAGATACTTTTGGACTCCAATTGTTGCCTTAAATTCCACTTCCCCAGGGAAAGGAAAAAAAGAAAAAAGAAATTCTTAGGTTGGTGTTGATGCCCATTCTCTCCAAGTAGAAGGTGAACTACCTGCTTTGTAGCTGGTTGTTAGAGGTATGGGTTCCAGTTCTCAGCATTTCTGAACTAGTTAACTCAAGGGGATAGGTTAACTAGTCCCGGTTGCAAGCAAACTTAACAGGTTTGTTCTGGGCTGACGGCCATTGCCTAGGTTCTCCAACCAGATAAGTCACTATGGCTGAGTCTACAGAAGGTGAAATACATCACCAGCTCTGAGTGAGTGACTGGAAGTTTGTTGCAACATCGGCAAATCCAAGCAGCGGGTTGCAATAAAAGATACCTACCCTTTTGCTCCACGAACTCGAAATCAGAGGGTTCACCCTAATCAGTGAAAGAGATGCGCCAGACCTTTGGGACCCAGCCCTTCTCCGACGGTTAGGATCGTGCAGATGATAGAGGGCAAGGAGTCTCAGGTTTCAGTCCCTAGGTTTGCTCTGTGGGTAGCAGGTGAGGAGTAGGAATGGGGACTCTCCCCAGTGGTGTCTGGATGTGGGTGCTTGTGTAAGCAGCTCCTCAGAGGCTCCTGCGGGAAGCTGGTCTGTGCCCCTTTTTCCGCTACTATCCGGGGGGAATTCGAGGTCTGCTGTCTACGAGGGGCGGGAGAACCTAGAGCAAAGGAAGCGAAGCACTTGCCTCGGGAGCTATCGGAGGGGAGTAGGAATTTGGAAAAGTTCCCCAACTAGGAACACACGTGACCTCCTCCTGAAAGTAGTTCCGACAATCGCTCGTGTATCCTTCCACCTCCTTTTGAACCCTCCTAGGCCTCCTCGCCCCGCCTACTCTAAGGGCTGCAGCTTCCTACCGTTCTGTACTTTACACTTGGACCCAGTAACCCGGTCCTTAAGCGTGCACTGTCCGGCCGCGGGAGCGCTGAACCTGGCCCCGGGCGATCCGGCTCACCAGGTTTTCAAGGCGGCCAAAAAGGGGCGGGGCGAGATGGCTTGTGAGGACTGAGCTTGGGTTGACGCGGTGACCTGACCTCCCAGATGCTTGGATCTCCAGGAGGCAATAGAGGAGAGTGGGGTGCGTCCCACTTACTGAAATTCACTTTCAGTTCACTTAGCTGTTCTTTGGATTCTGGAAATTTTGGGGAGATGCGTATGTGTCCATACGAGCGCGATCGGCTGAGAGCTTTCATTTTTAGGGCTAATGAACTGAGTTGCCTGGGAAGCAAAAGGTGGGGCAATGAATGGGAGCAGGATGAGGTGATACATGACTGGAGACACAATAGGGGGTTGTTCTTTGTGCTAAGACTGACACCTTGAGGACAGGGAGCGGGAAGAGTGGGGATACCTAAGTAAAGGCTGATACAGTTAAATTACTGCCAATGACTGATCATAGTGCAAACCGAGTGGGAATGCAGGCCATATCGGAGAAATGTAGGGGACGAGTGTCCTCGCTGGATATCCCTATACACTGACAAGAGCGGTCACCTGGTCCTTTCCACCTGTGAGCACAGGTAACCTCAAGCCGAGAGTCAGTGACACTTCTCAACCCGGCTCGTCTTTCACCATCTCTCCCCCGCCTCCACCCTCACTCCGCCACAGCCTACCCTACCTCGGCTAGGTTTCTGGGCAGAGGCGGAGGCTCAGTTCGTTCCCCCGCCTCGCGCTGCTGCAGAAACAGTCGCGGCAAGTGCAATTCTTAGCGGGCGTCTCGGAACAAGCTCGAGCGAGCCCCCAGCAGTCACACTGGGCATGCTCAGTAGCGCCTGCAGGTTGAGGGGCTCTGCGCTCGCCCCGGGAGCTATTGCTCCCGCCCCCTCCTCCCGGCCCTGTGCCGCCCTGGCTTCCCCTCATTCGCCTCCCCCTCCCCTCGGGCTCCCGAGGCTCTCGGGCTCCCGGCGGGCGGCGGAGGGGGCGGGCAGGCCGGCGGACGGTGATGTGGCGGGACTCTTTGTGCACTGCGGCAGGATACGTGTTCGGACGCTGGGACGCGGCTGCGCTCAGT
This sequence comes from Sciurus vulgaris, assembly GCF_902686455.1. Lineage (NCBI taxonomy): Eukaryota > Metazoa > Chordata > Mammalia > Rodentia > Sciuridae > Sciurus > Sciurus vulgaris. Next base: position 83,385,505 of record NC_136464.1, read on the forward strand.
TCTCTCCTCTCGGAAGCTGCAGCCATGATGGAAGTTTGAGAGTTGAGCTGCTGTGAGGCTAGGCCCGGCTCAGGCGAGGGAGATGAGAGACGGCGGCGGCCGCGGCTCAGAGCCCCTCTCAGCGCCTGTGAGCAGCCGCGGGGGCAGTGCCCTCCGGGAGCCGGCCGGCCTGCGGCGGCGGCAGCGGCGGCGTTCTTCGCCTCCTCTTGGTCTTTTCTAACCGTGCAGCCTCTTCCTCGGCTTCTCCTGAAAGGGAAGGTGGAAGCCGTGGGCTCGGGCGGGAGCCGGCTGAGGCTCGGCGGCGGCACCTCCCGCTCCTGGAGCGGGGGGGACAAGCGGCAGCGGCTGCGGCCGCAGCTCCGGGGAGGGGGTCGGAGTCGCCTGTCACCATTTCCAGGGCTGGGAACGCCGGAGAGTTGGTCTCTCCCCTTCTACTGCCTCCAACACGGCGGCGGCGGCGGCGGCGGCACATCCAGGGACCCGGGCCGGTTTTAAACCTCCCCTCCGCCGCCGCCGCACCCCCCCTGGCCCGGGCTCCAGAGGCCGCTGGAGGAGGCAGCCGTTCCGAGGATTATTCGTCTTCTCCCCATTCCGCTGCCGCCGCTGCCAGGCCCCTGGCTGCTGAGGAGAGGCAGGCCCAGTCTCTGCAACCATCCAGCAGCCGCCGCAGCAGCCATTACCCGGCTGCGGTCCAGAGCCAAGCGGCAGCAGAGCGAGGGGCATCAGCGACCGCCAAGTCCAGAGCCATTTCCATCCTGCAGAAGAAGCCCCGCCACCAGCAGCTTCTGCCATCTCTCTCCTCCTTTTTCTTCAGCCACAGGCTCCCAGACATGACAGCCATCATCAAAGAGATCGTTAGCAGAAACAAAAGGAGATATCAAGAGGATGGGTTCGACTTAGACTTGACCTGTATCCATTTCTGAGGCTACTCCTCTTTGCTTTCTGTCACGGTCTTATAACGTGGGAGTAGACGGATGCGAAAAATTTCCGTAGTTTGGGTGACTGTAACGTTTACCATGATCATATTTCTGTATCATATATTTTGTGTCTCTTCAGTGCATTCAACCTAGGGTGTGTTCGGCTAGACGGAACTCTTGCCTGGTTGCAAGTGTCAAGGCACCTATTGCTTTCTCAGTCTATGTGGTCTCTTCCTAAGGGCTATTGTCCGTTAATACATAATACAGTACCCTGTTAGTGGATTAGTGAGTTTGGTAATCCGGTCTCCTAAATGAACAAAAAAGTAGAAGCGTTGAGGTTGAGCATATTTCGATTAAATCTTGGCTTAGGCCCTAGATCAAGAGTATAGATTAGATTAAAATGAAAATTAGTGTTGCACGTACGCATATTGCATCAGAATTTTGCAGTGATTGTTTTTAGTTTCCTGGGTTGCATTGATAGATTTTTTTAAAATGTGAAGTGTGGACTGATTTGCATAACTTTAGAAGCAGAATCATTTTAAACATATACGGTGCGCATCAGAGAACAAAGTAGATTTGTATATTTAAACAAAGTTAATAACAACTTTGAACTGTATTTAGAAGTTTTGTAGTTTGAAATCAATAGTGCGATAACATAACTTATAAGGTACTCTTATTAGACCTTTGTTAAATTAACCTTTTCCTTTTCTGATGAGGTGATGATGGAATGATGTAGTCTGAGCCATGAAATTTTACATTTCAGTAGCATTTAATGTTCAGTTGTCGTGGCATACTTAATAGAATGGAGATTGAGTACCTTTTGATCCCAGATGATAATGTGTAGGTTCAAGGGTATTGAAGGTAGCAAATGATGGTTGTAGAGGTTAAACTTCAGTTCTTACTTGAAATTGACGTATTGTGAACTACAACTGCTAGTTACCTTTTTTTCTTCTGACCTTTATTTAGATTTCAGGTGTTCTGACACCTTTTGGGTATATGTTAGTTTTATTCAGATTTGGTCGAATGTCAAGCTAATATTCTGAATGTTGGCAGAGTGGATTATTCTAATTTCGGATTATAGGTGTATTAGTTTTTTGAATGCAGTGGATTAAATTTACTGAGTCAGCTTGTTGAATAAGACAAAAACTAATAATTTTAACCTACATGTAGTTTTGTCTAAAAGTTAAGCCTTTGTACTCTAAAAGTGGTTATCAAAAAGCATTAATCTTTGCAGTTTCAGGTACAACTTACTGGTTTTGTTAGGAATGGGAATAAAAAAGCCTCTTTTTTTCAGAATGGAAAATATTGACAGGAATTGAGAGCTTTTAGTAGGCCAGTATATAAGGTGTGTGAAAATAGAATTGTTATTGGTTCAAAGTGACTGAAGCATTTAAGATTTCTCAAGGCCTCTGTTAAGATCTAAGATCTAAAATTTGGTGCTGTAAATTGTCCAGCAGTGGACAATATTTAGTTAACATTATGTAAGTGCATAAGGTTAATTTTGTTTTTTAATTGCTGGGAATAGAACCTGGGGCAAGTACCCAACCACTAAGCTACATACTCACAATAAAAAGAGAATAACTTATATTCAGAATAAAAATTATTTCTTAGCAAATAATAGTAAACATTTTGTTCAAAGGTAGAATGGCACGAAAGTGTTTATATGTCCTGCTGATAATTGAGGGGAAATATTCTTTTTTTAAGAAAATGATTTATTTTGGAAGAGGTTTTATTCTTTTGGGTTATAATAGCTGCATATAAATATGCACAAATAATTTTGCCCAAGTTTCTGTTTTGAAATGAAGTGTACTGAATAAGTAGCTTCCCAAAATTTAAGTTTTCTAAGTTAAAAATAATAATTTATTATTATTCTTTGGAAATTAGTATTTGGAAAATTTGAAGTCTGCGTTAATTGAAAAACTACTAAGGCTGAACTTGACCCCCTTGCCCAAAAGGTTGTTGGGGAAAATTTTTGATTTGTGACTTACTTCAAAAGCAGTTTACTACTGGTGTGAATTAACTGTCATCTAGATATATAAGAATGAGTTAGATTTCTCTTTATCTTTTAAAAAGCCCTCCTGCAAAGAAATTATTAGAATGCTGTCTGGTAGACAGATTTGCTTTAGTTTTCACAGTATGATTATGCTATTTTTGCTTTTTCCACTTGATTTAAAATTGTCAGGGTTATAAGACCTTAAAATTTTGCTTGTTTCTTATGTGAGCAGTGAGGTGATGGGTAATTTCTCCTTTGATTTCACAGTTTGTGGGCCTCTTGCCATGACATTTCCGTGACTTAAATTTTTCTAAAACTGTGCTTTTGGTTATGGTATGTGTAGAAAGCCATATCAAATATTGCTTCAAATGAATAACTCCTCTTAATTTCTAGAGTTGTGGTTTTATTGATCCAATGTTGATATGAGAAAAAAACAGTAAGGAAATGTTTATGAAGTTCTTGCTCTTTTGATAGTTACACTCCTAATAATTTTGATACACCAAAGCAATTTGATTTGCTTGGTTTCACTTTTAGGGGGGCTGGAATTAAAATGGTCACTGAAGACTGGCAGGTTGTAAGTGTGTATTTCAGGAGCTAGCTTGGTAAAAGTTAAATTCCTTTATAAAGGTAGTGAATGGAGTAATCGTATTTGCTAAGGAAAGGTTAATAATTGATTTCTCAGAGGAAAGTCGAAGATGGTAATTCAGTTTTAAGATTTTTTTAAAAAAGTATATTCTAAGAATTTTATAGTAGGGTTTTATTCTTAATGTTAATCTGGAAAATAGTGACCTATGTGAGACTAAAAGATTTAGTGTCTGGAATTTAGAACGTATGGAAACTTTAGGTTTCTTTTGGATTTTTGTTGTTTGATAGATTTGCATGTTTTCAAATGCTGATGTTCATGGGAAGTATTTTTAAATTGTGGGAGTACAGTGATTATTAAAGTTAGCTTTTTTAAAGGTAAGTGATTACTGAGATTAATTTTAATATTTATAAAAAGATTTTATTCACAGTCTTTATGTATCTACTAAACTGTATTTCCTGAAAAACACAACTGAATGACCTAATTGCTACATGATAATTTACAAGCTTCATTTTGTAAAGCTTATTCAGGAGAAGGTGCATCTGAAAGGAGTAATTTACAACTTAAATAACTCAATATAAAGAAAAAGTAATTTTATTGTCAGTTACACAAGAATACAGTCATCAATATAGATTTATGTTGCTTATAATATATTAAATACTGAATGATTAAAGATAAATATGGTGAGATATAGCCACTTATTTGTAGACATTGTTTTAGAAAGAGAAAGATGCATAGTATTATCTTAAAATTTTAATAAATGAGAAAGGCAGCTGGTGTTATTTTTGTGCAGAATAGCATATCTGCTTTCTCATAATAACTGTATAAAATGTATGAACTTCTTAGTGTTATGAAGTGGCTTACTTTTTGGAAGTGAAGTCTTCAATTCTTATTTTCAAATGTTTCATTTTGAAATTTGTTCCCACTTGCTACTTTTTCATTTGGTAATAGCTTAATACCTTTAAAAAATTTTTAAGCTACTTCTAAAGTAATCTCTGCAGTGATTTTTAATTGGAGAATTATTCATTATAGGAAATCAATTCACCAAGTTTCAACATTAATTCAACTTCGAGTGAACATTCAGTTTTTAAATTTTTATCTCAGTATCTTATGTAAGGCAAAAGTGTAGGAAATGTTTTTATACTGATCTGTGTGAATTCAGTTTGTAAAGATAATTTTGAAGTATATGTATGCATATGACAGTTTTTCATATACTTGAAATATTAGGCCTCTGTCATACTGTAAGGATTTAGCTTCCAGAAGGTATGTTATTAATGTAGTTTAAGAAATGTATTTGGTACTATTTCTTTTTCTATAGAAACCATTGGCTTGAAAAAACAGCTTTGAACTTGTATGTGTAGAACTTACTACTCTTCACCCTTGTTTCCTTTTTTTTTTTCCCCCTTAGACAAAATTGATTTTCAGAGTCAACATTGGAGAATTCATTTTGTGGCCGGAATTCATTAAGAAAGGTTTTAGGATTTGTTCTAAAGACAGTGAATTAGGATAATTTTATAAGTTTTTGAGATTATGGTCAGAAATGATTTCTGTACTTGCTGATGTATGCCAGAGGCTCAGTAGGCAGAGGCAGAAGGATCACAAGTTCAAAGTCAGCCTCAGTAATTTAGTGAAGCCCTGTCTTAAAATAAAAAATAAAAAGGGCCAGGGATGTGGCTCTGTGATTAAGCACCCCTGGCTTCACTCCCTGGTACTACCCCCCCCCCAAAAAAAAAAATGATTTTGCAAATATTTAGTCCTTGCTATCAGAGATATCAACAGTGTTGAGGATAGACTAAATAACCTTAAGTTGGTAAGGACTTATGGACCAAACTGTTAACCTTAATTCTTTCATAGGCCATATTACTGCCACGTGTATTTCTTGCTATGTGTGGTTAGAATGTTTTGGTCAGTGAATATGGTTCTTTTAAAGTATTCAGCATATGCATTCATTACTGCAAATATATTTATCATGAACGGTCAAATTAGCTTATTGAATTTGACTCTTCAGCATGCCTCTCAGATTTTCTTCATTGGTTGAAGAAGAGGTTAGTAATTTCATTTATTTAAAGTAATTTGCTGTGGAATAATCTGAGTAGACATAATTGAGGGATGAATTAATTTTGTCTGGGTTGTCTTAATTTAGTTCAGAATAGTTAAGGCAGATTCCATATTTGCAAAGTTTGACTTTGGGGCATGTATGGAGTCTTTAAAATATTAGATATACACCTGTTGATAGTGGTTAAACTATGGAGAGATGTCATTGTAGCCGAATCTGTGAGCAAAAGAATATTCTTGACTTGTATACAGTGTGGAAAAGAAGACTGAATTATTTTTTAAACAACTGTCCATATGGTTATCATCAGTAATCATCTCTTCAAATATGAACAGTGAGTCAAACTTACTGGTGTGTGTGTGTGTGTGTGTGTGTGTGTGTGTATATATGTAAATATGAAGTTAGGGAACACTGTTCTTAATATTTCTAAAAAATGAGTTTTCTTTTGAAAGACATTACCTTGGAGGATATTGTTTTAAAATTATAAAGTTAAATCTATTCAAATTACATTAAAATATTGACCATTTTATCTGCTCTTTAAGTGTATATATTGTTTCATTTTAGATTTTAGACTGGTGTATACTCTGGAACCAGACTGTGTTGTAATTCTGGCTTATTACTTAGTAGCTAGATAATTTTGAGTAAGTTATTTTACTTATTTCAGTCTATTTTATCTGTAAAATGGTAATGATAATGGTACCTACCACATAAAGTATATCTTGAATAAATGAGATAAGTAATGCACTTAACATATATGGTACTTACCTCATCGTAAATACTTAAATAGTAGCTGCTGCTCTTAAAAAAAATTATAATTTCACTACTTGGGAGGTTGAGGCAGGAGGATCACAAGTTTTGGGCCAGCTTGGGCAACTCTGTGAGACCCTGCCTCAAAAAATTAAAGAGGGCTGGGGATGTAGCTTAGTGGTAAAGCTCTAGGCTATCATGTGCAAGGGCCTGGGTTTGATCCCCAGCACCACAAAAACAAAACAACAACAAAATCTAAGTAAATTCCTTTAGGATCTGTCAGTGTAGTATGTCTGTGATCTTGCTTTTTTTCCTGCAGTGTAAACAGGGTAAAACTTCGCTCACTCGTGCTGTTGTCTAAAGAAAAGTTAATCATGCTAATCAAAAAGCATTTGTTTTAAAATACTAAGGTAAATAAAAACTTCCTTTATATATGTTATAAAGGAACTAGAATTTAAAAATAATAATTTGTTTTAAAGCTTAATTTTTAGTGTTAAAGATAGGTCAACCTAAATATGTCTTTATTCACAAAAAGTAATCTTTCCCTCAAATGAGATAAAACTTTGTGTAACAGAAGAGGTAATGAACTTTTTGTCAGTAAAGATGTATTTCTTATTTATTTATTTATTTATTTCTGGGGATTGAACCAGGGGTGCTGAACCACTGAGTGACATCCCAAGCCCTTTTTATTTTTTATTTGGGACAGTCTCCCTAAATTGTTTATTTAGGACCTTGCTAAATTGCTGAGGCTGGCTTTGCACTTGTGTTCTTCCTGCCCCCAGCCTCCTGAGCTGCTGGAATTACAGGTATGTGCCACCATGCCTGGCTTTACATTTCCTTTTAAATTCAGCTTGGGAAGAGAATCATGCGACTCTGAATGCCAAGTTACATTTATTACAATAAAATTTACACAACATAATCTTCAGTGTATTAATATAGGAATTTAAATTTAGTGTTAAGCTTCTGTATTATTGTGTCCTATTTTTATTTTTAGCCAAGATTTTCAGTCTATTTTAGGCCTTAGAAATGGGAAGAAAGAGCTAAAGGATTTTTTCTTTGTGTACTGTTTTTATCAAGTATAAGGATGAATGGAATAAACTTAAGATTGATCTTCCCGGTAAAGCCATTATATGTGCATAGAGATCAGTAGTTTTTTCCTTTGCCTGTACTCTTTCCCGTCTCTCTCATAAGCATCCTCAGTTGGCAAGCACTTCATAGCTGGGCATAGGGGTGTACATCTGTAATCCCAGCAATTTGGGAGGCTGAGGCAGGAGGATCCCAAGTTGTGGCCAGCCTCAGCAACTTAGTGAGATCCTGTCTCAAAATAAAAAATAACAAAAGGACTGGGGGATGTAGCTCAGTGCTAAAACACCCCTAGGTTCAGTCCCCAGAACCGGAGAAGAAGAAAAGGGAAATACTAGTGAGTTTTTTGCTTGGTTGTTCATTTTGTATTACAGAGTGAATAACACGCTAATTTTTCACTATATGACTCTGATTTTCTTTTAACATATTTTGTTAAGAGTTTTATAATCTAGCTGCATTTTTGGTAGAAGTCTAGGTTGTAGAATTGAATTGTGCATTCTGATATTTGAGCACAGGTGAGTTGTGTAAGTCAATGTCTCTCTCTCTCTCTAGTATACCTATTTTTTGTTTATATTACTTCCCAAAACTTACTGTTTAGCATTATAAAAGCTGTTCAGAATAATTTTGACTTTTGTTTCCTTTGATTTTTGTAGGTTTTCAAGCTGAAGTACAGTAGGTTCTTTTTCTATTAGTGATTGCAAAGTTTACATTCTGCTAATTTTATGTTAATATTTTCAGTCTTTTGAAGAGGATGTAATTATTTAAGTAATTATGAAATGCCTTGTGGTTTGAGTTTGGTATCTTTAAATGAGATGTAGTCCTCAAGTAGTTATTCATAAATATAGTATATACTTATAAAGTTAGAAAAAATTTTTGCTTTTTCCCCCTATTTAAAATTTTCTCACTATCTTGAACTGGTGAAATTTTCTACCACTGAACTATATACCCAATCTTTTTATTTTGAGACAGGGTCTTGCTAGGTTGCCAGAATGACTTTGAATTTGTGATCCTCCTGCTTCAGCCTCCCTACAGCTGGAATTATAGGCCTCCAGCAGGAATTGTAGGCCTGCACCACCTTGCCCAGGAGATAATTCCTTTTAAGTATTCTGGTTGTTTCTATTTTTAGAATGACATTAGGGGATGTTATCATTTGTTTTTCCAGTGCTAGAGATTGAACCCAGGCCTTACACATGGTAGGCATTTCCATCCCTTGGGGATGTTATTCATCTTGATTTTTAGTTGTTTCATTTTTAAATGTGTAATTATGAATTTACTTTTAGTCTGTCAGAGATAAAGTGGGAGGCTCCACAATGTGAAAATTGTGTTTTGGTAGTTTTAATTTGGCCATGTTATAAAATTTATTCAACATTTTGAACAAATAAATAGTGAAAGATATTGTGGACTTGAGCTAAAAGATTTTTCTTTTAATTAATGTCATAGGATTAGCTAGCATGTACTGTGACAGTCTTATTTAATATTTTTTGATTAACAAAGCCCTTTCTTAATCATTCGCTCATTTGATTTTGTGAAGAAAAGCAGCCTAAGAGGCAGGCATAGCAGGCAATATTTTACTCCTTTTCTTGCAGTTTAAGAATTATAGCTTCGATGAAATCAGTAACTTGTTAAGGGAGAGTGGAAGATTGAGTCCAAAGAACGATGCAGCGTGTTTTGGGCACCTGTTACAGCATTTTTACCATTACATCAGTGGTTCTCAAACTTTCGTGTCTGTCAGAATAACTTAGAGGGTGTGTTAAACCACGGGTTTCTTGCTCCAACTCCTAGAGGTTCTGATTCAGTAGGTCTTAGTTGAGTTCTGAAAATTTCTAAGTTTCCGGTGATATTGATGCTGATGGTCTGGGAATCACACTTTGTGAGAACTGCATGTTACATTATCTTCCACCAAACAAATTCTTAATATGTTAACCCTTAATAGAATTTATACATGCATCATCTCATTTAATCTGTGACTCCTAAATAGCTTAGAATAGAATATATCTTAATTTTGTAGGTGAAGCAAAATGAATTTAGAAAGGCTGCATAGTGTAATGTGAGGACTATAGGTTTGGAGTCAGCTAGACTCAGATTCTACCTTAAATTCCTGTTCAACCGCTTTCAGTTGTATATTAAAAGACATGCTACTTAACCTAAGTGAAACCAATTTCCATAGGTTTGTTTTTTATTTTTAGGCATGTTAGAAGTATAAGGTATTTTCAGAGTGTTGGTGTCAACTGAGGATGATCTCTTCCTACATCATCTGGGACTTTTGGCAGTCACAGACATACAGGTGGTCACAACTAGGGTGAGAGAGGGTGCTTATGGCTGCTAGTGGTTTGACGCCAAGGATGTGCTCTTCATCTTACAATGCATAGGACCACTCCTTCCCATCTCCAACAATTATCTAGACCCAAATATGGTGTAAAGTGTCTGGCATATAGTAAATATGGCATTCTATTAAAGTACCTTTGCCTTTAAGTTGTGTTAAAGAAGGTCAGGTTGCTAATAAATGATGGAACCAGGCCTAATACTTGGATTTTCTGACTACTGCTGACCCTTTTTTTTGGTATCAGGAATTGAACCCAAAGGTGCTTAACCACTGAGCTACATTGTCGGCCCTTTTTAGTTTTGACTTTGAGACAGGGTTTCACTGAGTTACTGAGGGCCTCACCAAATTGCTGAGGCTAGCTTTGAACTTGCAATCCTCCTGTGTCAGCCTTCAGGGCTGCTGGGATTACAAGTGTGTGCCATTGTGCCTGGCTAGGCCCATATTCTTTGTAACAACTTTGTCCACAAAAGGCATCCCTAAGTAACTAAAAATGATTTATTTGAAGAGGGCTCTTCTTTTCTTTGGCTGATGTGAAAGTGTTTTGAACCTGTGCTAGAAAAGGTTGAAGATGTTTTCAGTCAACATTTGTAAGTGTGATGCACTGTATGTTGTATTCAGAAGATTGTTACATAGAACTGCAACAGGATGGATATACTTTATCAGAAGAATACAATTAAAAATTCTAAAAAAAAATTCCAGTGGTTTTCAAGTAAGTTTTCCTTTAATTATGTAATTGTTGAGTGTAGGGAGTTACTTTGTTCCAGAATACTTTTCTTTTTATCTGTAGTTGTTTTTTAGTGTTCTTTAGTTTTATACATTTTTTTATTCTAGAGCTATTTTTGCTATATTCAGATGTAGTAACATTAAATATAATCATGTAAAATGGCAAATTTCTGACAAGTTCTAGAAATTTCCTCAACTCATTTCTTCCCAGATAAAGAAAAGAGAGCTGACTTGGCTCTAAGGTTCTCTAATGCATGTTTTGTGTTATTTACTAGGCCCTAAATTTGCTGTCAGACTGTTGAAATAACATTGCATTAAAGTGAAGTTTTTAGAAGAGAGTAGGATGAGGTTTTAGATTAGTCCAAGATGGAAAGATGCCAAGGGAGTAGCTTTAGTGGATTCTGAATTTTTTGGTTTTATTTGATTTTAGAGCACATAAACGTAATTATGAAAGGATTCTAGGAATAGATTGTTTGCTATTATTACTTTTTGTTTGCTTGATTTAGTTTAGTTTGCCTTCTATTTTGCATACAGAGGACAAATATCAAGGCCTGTTTTTAACATCTTTTTTAATTAACGGGAATGTTTCAAGATACTCAAATATTTTAAAACCAGAAAGACTGTATGATAACTTCAGGTTTAGTGAGAAAAACAAGTAATATTCATTACTATAATTTAATTGGATAAGGTTTATTGTTTTTCATTATAAATAAACTCCATTAGCTTACTAAAGAAAATTTCTTTTATCAGCCATTGTCTTTAAAACTTAATTTTTTATGTATTTTTAAAAATCGAATTCATAGTAAGTTCAAAGGGGGTGATTTTTAAAAAAAAAAATTATTTTTTTTTGGTGTGTGATGCTGGGTATTGAACCCAGGGTGTTCAAGCAAGCCCTCTACCAGCTGAGCTATATTCCCAGCCCTTGATGTTCTAATTTCATATAATTGCCACAATTATTTTAAACATGAAACAATCAAATAATTATTTATCTATTGCACTTTAAGCTTGTTTCCATTTTGAGCTATTTTCTGATATTTCTTTAGAGTAGATTTAAGATAACAAATATTAGAAAAGATTTGCATTTTATAAAATCTCAATCTGTAAGTATTGAAGTCTTCAAACATTTTTTCTCTGAATTACTTCTAGGGAATCTATTGCATATGCAATACTTAATGCATGTTTTACTTAAGGGAAACAAAATAAAATTTACTTTTCGATCTAAAATGCACAAAAATACCTTACTCTGTTAATTTTCTTTTCTGATTATAAGAATATTGTGTTGAAATTAAAGTGGAATAGAAGTAATTTTAATAAATTATTATTTTTTTAAAAATTTAAATTGATTATAACCCTATTGTTTCCATTTTGTTAATTAGAAGGGATATTGGTTTGCAGTGATGTTATTCCCTGAAGCATGGTTTCAGTGGTATCGTTTATATTTGCATAGTTAACTGAGTAATTGGTGTGATATTAATTGATCAAAGTCTGTTAATTTATCATAATACCTCTTTCTGTGTTCAAAATTGAATTTGTTTTGTCACATTTTGTCGGGATACTTAAATGGAAATATCTTAACCTTATTAGTTAAATTTTAATTTTTTTCAAGGAAGTATATTTATTAATATAATAAATATTATATTTATTAATATAGTTAAAGCTAAAATATTGAGGTAGAAATAAAATTTTCTCTTTTTAAAAACAAAATTGCTTGTTAGAATAGTATTTTTGAATGAGAAAATTGTTTTGACTCTTAAACTTAAGGCAATTTTCATCTAGGTGTGGTGTATACCTTCTTGGGTGCTAATGAAAATGTGGTAATGGCAAAAATATTTTGTATGTGTATGCATTTATACTTTTTCAATAACATGATGAAGCAGTTTAGCATCTGAGTAACCTACTTAAACAGGTTTGTAGGAAATTATTAAATGGCAGTACACTAAAAGGTATGATACAGTTTTTCATTTCTTGGTTGTGGTCAAGATTATGTATGATACTGTAAAATATGCACTTGCTGACTACTAAGACTGGATTCTTTTTAATACTGAAAAGGTCACGCAGATTGTGATTATTGCGTAGTGTCCAAGAACTGAGGCCTGCCATCTGTTACTTAAATGTAGGAATAAGTTAAGAAAATTTAGTGATATAAGTAGTTTTGACATCTGTTTTTGGAATCATTTTCTAATTAGAATATTTTAAGACTAACACAAACTTTTAGGCTTTTGCAAAAATGAAACAATAGTTATGCTAGTGTTTATATTTTTCTATTAAAGTACAAAGGTTCTGGTTAAAAACTAAAGATTATGTAATGACAGCCTGGCTTTTAGTCATTTGCTTTTACTAGATTGTTTGGATATGTAAGTGGATAAATTGTGTTATAACTTGATATTAAATTATACAAGATTTTGATATTTTTAAACTGTAGTTTTCCCAAGAAGTTGAGATATGCAGAATTCATTTTTATAGAATTCAACCAGAAAACTGATTTAATAAGCATTCCTTAAAGATTTGCTTTAAGTATTTTTTATATTCTCTGCTTTTTTCTCCACAAATGAGCTTCCCCATTTAAAAACTTGCTATTGAATTTTATGCCACTGTAGACACAGTTTCTGATTTTATTTCCTTTTTACCTCCAAGAACTTAGTCTTAACATGTATTAAAATTGCCTTTAAAAATTGTCTACTTGCGGGGCTGGGTTATGGCTCAGTGGTAGAGTGCTTGCTTATTAGCACATGTGAGACACTGGGTTCGATCCTCAGCACCCATAAAAATTTTTTAAAAAGTTATAAAAATATTTTAAAAATTGTCTATTTGGTTTAATAGAATTGGATTAATTTTAATATCTTTATTATATTGACATTTAAATTTTCTTGGGTTTTTTGTCATGCCACAAGATTTATATGATTGAAACATTTAAGTTTAGATATTTAAAATTTTAGCCTTTCAAATGCAACTTAGTGTCTGAAGCCTATATTTTTTGTATAGGAAACATCTTGCCCATTTTTTAGATTAATGTCTGTGAAGAAAGTAGATTGTTTTTTAGCATCACTTTTGTCAAAACTGAATTTTAGGCCATGTGAAAATGATACTCTTTTGGACCTTTTTGAATAGATATTGTATACATAAGTGATATCTTGTACATCGAGAGACATAAATAGGTGAGATTTTTATTCAAATACTAGAAATTTAAAAGATTTTACCCATTCTGTTTACTTAATAGTAATTTAAATGGTGCCAAGTGTTGAGTTCCTGACCCTTGTTTTCTTTCCTATTCTTCCATTTGTTATTTTTGTCTTCGTGTACGTTAAACCTTTTTATACTTTAAAATTTTATTTGCTAGTTGAAAAGTGTAATTTCCTTTAGTTTTTTTAAGAAGTTTCAACTTAACTATTTTGTAAGTTTTTTTGTGTGTTCTTTGAATATGAAAATTCTGCATTTGATCTTGGATTAGTAATTGTGCTCCCATTCCCCCGCCCCCACCCTGTGCAATAATTGAAAAAAATTTTTATTAGTTATACATCACAGTAGAATGCTTTTTGACACATCATACATAAATAGAGTATAGCTTATCATTCTTGTTGTATATGATGTGGAATCACACCAGTTGTTATATACGCATGTAGGGTATTAATGTCTGATTCATTCTATTATTCTTTCTCTTCCCACACCCACTCAAATTCTTACCAAAATGGTATCCATTTAGTAAAAAGCATTTATAGGTAGCTTGCTAAAATTAAGAGCATTATCTTTTCAAACCAGGATCTATTAGTATATTTTAAGATTTCGTATTAAAATTGCATATTATTACATTCTGAAATATGAATTTTGACTAGCATTTTAGTATATATGATTTCATATTTTTCTGGTCATTCACTACACAAGTGAGTATAAAGTTGGTTTAATGATTCAGCTACCTTCAGTGGAAATAAGAATCATTTTACTATATTAGAACAAGGCAATTATAAAATCAATAATATTCTTTTTAATATAATAATAAATGACCATGTGTGCCTTCATATCTTAAAATACACATTATTTCTAGTTCTTGTTGTTTTTCACCAGACTAAAATACTACAATTAGGCAAACTTGTATTTGCCAGTTGGAAAAAAATTAGTCATTTCCAAATGGTAGTCTGGCTTGTAGTACAGGTTAAGGAGAATTTGATTTATTATATTAAAGTCAAGTATAAAGTGAAATCATCTTGTATACCTTTGTGGATTTTTACTCTTTTAAAATGCTTTTAAATTAATACCTTTTATTTTTGAAATATAAATTTTGATTGTGAGAATCAATTTAAAGAGTTTTGGCTAAATTATTAGGAAAAAGAAGCCTTCTAGCTAGAGACATGTTTGTATTAGAATGCATTTTCTTAATTCCTATGTATAGTAGGTTTCAAGTATTTGTGAATTAGTTCATGATTTCATCTGCAACATCATTACAGATGGCAATTTTGGATTTTTTTTTGTGAGAATGCAGCTAATATTGAGTGAATTGGCAGTTAATATTAGTAGTTCTTTTATTTTTTTCTTTTCCTTTTTGGTACTGGGGGTTGAACTCAGGGACACTTTACACTAGTCATTTTTATTATTTTATTTTCTGGGGTACTGGGGATTGAACTCAGGGGCACTTGACCATTGAGCCACACCCCCAGTGCTATTTTGTACTTTATTTATTTAGACTCCCCCCCCCCCCAACTCCACCCACTGCGAGGTGCTGGGGAATCCAGCCCTGGCCCTTGCGCATGCTAGTCAAACACGCTACAAGATGGCTTGTATGGTCAGCACCTGTATTTTATTTAGAGACAGGGTCTCACTGAGTTGCTCTCTTTTGCTGAGGCTGACTTTGAACTCTCCATCCTCCTTCCTTAGCCTCTTGAGCCGCTGGGATTACAAGTGTGTGCCACCAAGCCTGGCCCTTTAAATTTTTTAAATTAAATAAAATTTTATATTTTGGCACCAGGGATTAAACCCAGGAGTGCTTAACTACTGAGCCACATCCCAGCCTTTTTTATTTTGAGCCAACTTATCTTGCTAAGTTGCTTAGGGTTTCACTAAATTGCTGAGGCTGGCCTTGAACTTGCAGTCTTCCTGCCTCAGCCTCCCAAGCTGCTGGGATTATAGGTGCCACCATTCCTGGCCCTTTTTATTTTTTTATTTTGAGACAGAGTCTCAGCTAAGTTGCTGAGGCGGTCATTGTATACTGAAATCCTCCTGCCTCAGCCTCCACAGTCCCTGGGGTTATAGGCATATGCCACCATGGCAACTATTGCTAGATCTTTATTTTCATCTTACTGATGTATCCCTTGGCATCTTACCTGTTTGAGTATTGTTTGCTGCAAAAGTTAATTGCCTTATGTGTTGTTGCAAACAATTGTCAAAACGTAGTGTTTTGGGGTACTCATTTCTGGGAAAATAAATGATAAATACACACCTTATACAAGCAAAATTATATAGAAACAACTTAGAAATCTAGCATTGAATATAAAAGAGCATTAAAGGTATGAACTTTATGGTAACTGAATCATTATTATTAACTTAGTCTTTCATATGTGTTAGTATGATTTTGCTTAGAAAAAATTTTTTTGAGTGGTTTCTTTTTCTGTAGAAAAGATCATTTAGCTTAGATCAAATTATAATGCTCTTGAAGTATGTTTAATATAATGTGTTGTTAAAATAATCTTTTTGAAAACTTTATTAGTATTATTAGTACGTTATTTCATATTTAATTTGATTTGTCATTGGTGGTCAACTCTATATGTGTTTTAGTGGGAACAGAACCATAGAAAGGGCTGTGTGTATAACAGCAGCAGATTTCTGAAACAGGAAACCATTCTTATCGTATTCATCCAGAGACCTAGGAAGAAGGTAATTGTTTGCTATGCTCGTGCTCGTTAAAACCAGTTAGTTGGGCAATTTAACTTTTTAGAGGTTTACAGATGTAGGCTTGAGCAGTTGTAGATACATTATTTCCTAATTAACAACTGCTATGGAAAAAGTGGATTAAATTAGTTGAGAGGATTAATAAGTCCTCAATTAATAAATTAAATAAATTGTGTTTTGGATTTTAGAGTTGCAAATATTGTTAAGTGTCTTAATAAGGTATTATGAGGTTTAATTTGCTTAAATTTAAATAACCGAAGTACAGAGTACTTTGTTTCTTTAAAAATTAATTTTTTTTCACTGAGTGTAATCTTAATGTATATGTCTTGAATTAAAGAATGATTCTCTAAGGGACTGGAGTTGTAGCTCAGTGGTAGAGTGCTTGCCTGGCATGTGTGAGGCCCTGGGTTTGATCCTCAGCACCACATAAAAATAAATAAATTAAAGATCCATTGGCAACTAAAAAATATTTTTAAAAAAAGAACTATTCTTTAAGGAGTTACCTGAAAAAAAGTTAATTCTATTTTAGATGTTTGTAACTGGAAATTATCTTCTTGTTAATGTATATATGCATATTATTATACAGTTGTAATCAGTGCCTTTGTACTGTTGATCTGTTTTTTTTTTTCAGATGTAATTTTTATTTGTCAGCATACTTATTTTTAAAGCTGTGTAGGTAGTTTCATCAGACTGTGCTAAGTATGGTTTACTTCTTGTACCTCATTAGGATTATTTCCATTTTTTTTCTTTCATAAAAAACACCCTTGTGAATATCTTTGTATAGTATACTTTTTTGGGGTTTATTTTCTTAGAGTGTTTTGCTAGAGTAAGAATTTTGTATGAAAAAGCCTTAGCAGTTTTATATTGTTTTTTATAAGTTGCAGATTTTTTGCCAAATGAGCTAATTTATAATACTAAGTAGAATACTAACTAGCAATTCTTTTTTTTTTTTTTTTTTGGAGGCAGGGTACTAGGGACTGAACTTAGGGTCACTTGGCCATTAAGCCACTCCCCCAGTCCTATTTTCTATTTTATTTAGAGACAGAGTCTCACTGAGTTACTTAGTGCCTGCTTTTGCTGAGGCTGGGTTAGAACTAGTGATCCTCCTGCCTCAGTCTCCTGAGCCGCTGGGATTACAGGTCTGTACCACCAAGCCCAGCTAACTAGCAATTCTTGATGTTAACTCTTGAAGCGTTCAAAGTGAGATCTAAACTTATGTTTCAAAGTAAAAATACATGCAAACTTATTAGTCATCTTGTCATATTGTAGAAACATGAGAGAAAAATCTGGCTTCAGGTTTGGAGAAGTAGAAAACTTTAGTTGAGTTCTAAGATTATTTGGCCTTCTCTTTTCCTTTCTCATTTGACATTGCTAGCAGATAACTAAAAACTATGAAAAGGAACCTTAAATTTATGCTAAAGTGAAATTAATTAATATACCAGAATTCCTTTTACTATTTGTTTATGAAAATACCACATGGAGTTGCTTTGTATTGATGCTTTATCTGAATAACAGGACATGTTAATCTCATGTAGCTTTTAATACTAACAAACTTAACAATTAGAGTCCTTTGGAGTCTTAAACTTTGAAAATACTTTAGATATCTTATTTGGTCTTTGAAACAATCAGTGAAGAAGTTGAAACAAGTGTTATTGTTACTATTTTTCAGAAGAACAAAAAATAATATTTGAGGCTCGGAGATTAAGTGATTTATGAAGTGATAGGATTTAAGTTGAAAGTTGGGATTGGAACCTTCTATATCGACAACATTCTTTCAGTGCTTAGCACAGGGCCTGAAACCTAGTAAATATTTATGTGTTCCTTCATGTTTCTTGAAACCCCATATTTTTGGACTACTCTTTCTCTTACCTTTTTTTTTTTTTTAGTTTGAACTTTTGTGCCTGTATATTCTTTTTCCTTTGGGAAAACAGGTTTTAACCTGCATTGATGTGGTCTGTGTAGGAATGATTATGTGCTTTATAATATCATGATAGAGTTTTCTTAAATAATGAAGTTAGCACTTTACCAACTGGAAAAATCAAGTTAACTTATTTCTGCTTTCTTCTCAGTATGAATTTGCAATGTAGAAACCAGTGCCCATCATCAACATTCAGCATACTTAATAGGGAAAGGTTAAATCTAGCAAGAAATAAAAAAAATTTTCACCAAGTGAGAAAGTCATAGAAATCCATGAGAATGGTATTTAAAGCATAATTAGATTAGAGTGATAATACAGTATAA
This sequence comes from Sciurus vulgaris, assembly GCF_902686455.1. NCBI lineage: Eukaryota > Metazoa > Chordata > Mammalia > Rodentia > Sciuridae > Sciurus > Sciurus vulgaris. The sequence continues at coordinate 83,404,045 of NC_136464.1, forward strand.
CCGACATACTTGGAAAGTATATGTTGAATTTGAACTTGTTAAAATTTATTGATGGGGGCTGGGGTTGTAGCTTAGTGATAGAGTGCTCGCCTAGCATGCGTGAGGCACTGGGTTTGATCCTCAGCACCACGTGAAAATAAATAAGTAAGTAAGTAAGTAAGTAAGTAAGTAAATAAATAAATAAATAAATAAATAAAATAAAGGTACTGTGACATCTGCAACTAAAAAATATTTTTAAAAAATTATTGAAGGAAATGTAAGCCTGATAGAACTTGTGAATCAGTGGCTGAATTTTCTTCTCCCTCATATAAACCTTAACTGTCTTTTAGTTGAAAGCATTGGCAGAAAGCAGGGATAAAACTCCAGAAATTCCCAAAAAATATAATTAAATCTTTCTTTCCATTTCCTATTATCTTCTGTTATTAGTGTGTTTCTTCACCTCTCCTGCCAGTTTACCTGTGTGATCCTTTTGTGAGCCAGGCAGCTTTAGGTTTGCTTTTGATGTTTCTGGTTTACTACCTCTCTAATATGTTGCTTTCCATTTTGGCTTATGTGTTCCATGCTATAGCTTCATATTGTTATTGCAGTTTTTAGGGAACTCTAATTTAAAAAATGAATTATCCATGATCTGTACAAAAATGTTCCTTAATTATATAAGAAGAAAGTAGTTACTAGTTTGTATGAAACATTGCATTTTAGTTTCAGAGTTATTTAGAGATAAGCATACCCTATGTATTTCACTGGATAGTACAAAGAAATTTTGCAACTGCTTTACTTTAGTACCTATCATACTTAAAAATAATATTCAGTATATATGTTAGGAGCACATTCCTGTAAGGCTTAAAGAGCTGCTTTTGGTTATTATACTGTATTTGAAAATTATAGTTAAATTTCTTGTGTAAACTCCATAATATTTTAGGTGCAAATGCAAATTTGAGATAAGACACTTTATTTGGATCTCACACTTGGAAATTGTTTAAGAAAAGGTATTTTATTAATTAGGTGAAACTTGGAAAATATTTCTAGTGTTTTAAGTCATGATTAAATGCTTAGAACAAGGGCTGGCTCAGTTGGTAGAGTACTTGCCTTGCCTGCACAAGGCCCTGTGTTCAATCCCCAGCACCACACATACATACACACACATGTACAAAATGCCTAGAACAGCCAATAACAATTTATTTTGCTTATAAAATAGCCACGTTGTTTTGTAATAGATAGATCAGTTATATTATGGAATCAGGTCCAGAGAGGGAGCACATGCCTGTAATTACAGTGGCTTGAGAGGCTGAGGCAGGAGGATAATGAGTTCAAAGCCAGCCTCAGCATCTTTGTGAGACCCTATCTCTAAATAAAATATGAAAAAGAACTGGGGATGTGATTTAGTGGTTAATCTCCCCTGGGTCTAATCCCCAGTACCAAAAAAACCACAAACAAACAAACCTCAAAACAAAAAACTCATTGAACTGGTCACGTAAGATAATGTGTTGTGTATAAATTATACCTCTATCAAAACAAAACAAATTGAACTTGTTAACCCAACAATGGGGAAATAGACTGTTCAGTGTATCTCAGATCTCCTGTGTTTGTGGTAACCATCCAATGTAGGCAGCATAGGAAGTGCCATGGATGCGTTTCTTCCTTATTATGTATACAGTACTTACTGATACTGTGAGAAAAGGACTTTACTTTTGGAATATTTTAAGTATGTTCTTAAGTTATAATAAAGTAAGTACTTAAAAGGCAAATTGATATAGTATTTTGAAGAGTTAGTTTCTGTTAGACTTCAGTGTTCTTTGGAAGGATTAGATTATTCCATAAATCAGTCATTGAAAAAAAATAAGTAGAAATGGTAGGCACTTATGGAATAAACCTATACCATTTGTTCAGGAGATAGTCAAACTGTCACTATGTTCTAAGTATTATTCATATATTAACATAATCCTCCTATCAACCATATATGAGAAGTAGCTTTATTATTCTCGGTTTACTTAGGAAACTGGCAGAGAGGTTTGTTAACATGCTCAGGGTTACAGAAAGTGAAACTGGGGGTCATGTTCAGGCAGGTTGGCTCAGGAGCACATTCTTAACTATTATTCCATGCTGCCTGCAAGTAAATCTGTAGATCCAGAAATACTTGGCTTACTTTAGTGAACTAGTTAAGTATAGTTCTTTATGCTTAATACTTAAAAGTCATTATTTCTTATTACTTATTCAGAAGGTTGTCCACTAAGTATAGGCTGTTTTGTATTAGAAATCCAAACACACACAGAGTTGTTCCTTGGTATTTGTGGGGATGTATTCCAGAAACCCCCCATACCAAAATTCATGAATGCTTAAGTCCCTCATATAAAACTGTGTATATTCTCATATAACCTACACGAATCCTCCTATGTATTTAAATAATCTCTAGATCTTTTATAATATCTAATACAATGTAAATGCTATGTTATACTGTATAGTTTAGGGAATAATGATGAGAAAAGTGTACATATTTAGACACCATTTCTTTTTTATATTTTCAGTCTTTGGGCCTCATTTTTTCCTATTTCCCATTTTCTGTGTCTGCGCTTCAGGGCCGAGTTAAAAAGTAAAGATTCTTCAGTTCAAGAATTACATTGATTTAGGCTTGATTGAGCCTCAGCTCTCTTCCCATATTTCCCTCATTAGTGAACATAACACACCAAAACATTTTCATAACTAAAAAAGATCTACAAGCCAGGCGCAGTGGCACATGCCTGTAATCCCAGTGGCTTGGGAGGCCGAGACAGGAGGATATTGAATTCAGAGCCGGCCTCTGCAAAAGTGAGGCGCTAAGCAACTCAGCGAGACCCTGTCTCTAAATAAAATGTAAAATGGTGCTGGGATGTGGCTCAATGGTCAATGTTTCTGAGTTCAATCCCTGGTACCCCCCCCCCCCCCAAAAATACACAGCCATGTAGATATAGACAAAAGATTATAAACTAAGGTACTAAAAGTAATAATCTCTGGATAATAGGAATTTTAGAATCACTTCTGCATATTGTTTTTTTTTTTTAAAGTTTAATTTCCATAAAAAGTTATAACAAAAATGCTGGGATTATGGGTGTGTGCCACTGTGTCCAGAATATATGTATTCTTTTATCAAAGTATATCACACTGTACATTCTATTTTGAAACCTGCCCTTCATAGTTAATTATGTCTCCTTTTCCACTTCAATAAATTTTCATTTCATCTAATGCCCAGATCATATTAAAGGTTTCTTTGCTTGGCCTTAAAGTGTTCTTTATGACTGGTTCATCTAAAATATCCGAACCGCCATTGCACTGGTGACATTGGCTGTTAGGAACCTGGAGATTTTATAAATTAAGAGCAGCCACCTGTTTCCCCCCTCTTAAAAAAAATTGATACTGACTTCTTGAAGAGAGATTGATCATGCCCTATAGACCTTTTGAGTTGTATGGTTTACTTTCTCAGTGTCATTTAGCTTGTTCTATGTATTTCTGTAAATTAAACTTTTTATCTGAAGATTTTGTGAATTTAAGTACAAGATACTCGGTGATCCCAGATGATGCTCGGTCTTTTATATTGCATTACATCAAGTTATTTGATCTCTGACTCTTGGTGATGCTCTTGGTGATACCACTGAGATTGAGCAGTGACAACTTTTTCTACCAGTGTTCATTTATATTTGTCTCCTTACTTTTATAAACTATTTTTCTCTCCCCTTCCCATTCTCTATGAAGCAACCATTTTTTATTAGTTTCTCATTTATTTGTGTGTATAAGTTCAGATTTAAGCAGTGTGTGTGTAAAAGGTGTTCAAGAATATATGTAGTGTAAAAAGAATACTCAAAGATGGTATAGTTTGGCTTATATTTTTTGCTTAAAGTATTTTATAAATTTCTCCAGAAGTTATAGAACATATAATGCTCAGATAAACTTTTCTTAAAATATTAAAATGAAACTTTTTGGTAGTTTGTTAAATTATTTTTGAATTGAAAATAATGTTGAGAGCCGGGGATGTGGCTTGGCGACATGACTTGGTGGAATGCTCGCCTAGCATTCTTGAGGCCCTAGCTTTATTCCCAGCCCTGAAAAAGAAAGAAGAATAAAATAACATAACAACATTGAAATCAATAATTTAAGGGCTTCTAGGACTAAATTTAAAAGATATAGAGAAGGATTCACTGGATTAGGTGAATTTTGAATTGTATTTGAAAGGTAACTAGATCCAAAAGTAGGTAGGCAAAAATCTTTAGTGATTTTCTTTCAAGGGAGTCTTTGGGTAAATTAGCTTGGTTGGTATGAAAGGTCTGTATTGGAAAATCATAAGATTAGAGAAGGTTGATGGAGTAAGAGCAAGTGAAAGCTGGTGTGATGGACAAGAATCATATATGTATTGTTGGTGATAATTGTAGGTAATTGGGAATACTCGAGTTCAGAGGTTTGTTTTCATACCAACTGTAATGTGTAGCATAATTGAATGGGCATGCTAAATATTGACTATATTGGTTAGAAGTGACAATAATAAAATTTCAACATCAGTTTGGTTATCAAGTGATAGCCAGGACTAGAAGGGACTTATAAGAGGTTATCTCTTTGAATCTAATTATCATGTAAATGGGAAATTGAGGTTTAAAAGTTGACTTGTCCAAATTATATAACTATTTAGAGGCACAGCCAGCTCTTAAATCGAACCTTCTGAGACTCATCTACTTTTCACACGATGGTAACATGAAAAATTAGAAGTTATACTGTTACGTCTTTTCAGGCAAGTATAGATTTTTTGTTTTTATCCCCACATATATATAATTTATAAAGTCTTAGATCTTAGCTTTTTGCTCTTTTTTTTTATATACATAAATACTATAAATAAATGTGGAAATTACCTTTTACTCTAGGCCTATTTTCATTGTACTAAGTAGAGGGGTTTAAACATTATTTTGCTATAAAATTGTTTTGAGGATCTTTTTTGTAATTAATGCATTTACAAGTATTTCTTAATTATGCATCATAGGTTATAGATACATTTCACAGACTTTTATAACTTGCTAAAGGGGGAGACCCTTTTTATAATTAGCCAGTGTTTCAAAATGTGTGCATATTCCTGCATTGTTGCATATTTCAGATGTTTCCTTAATTTAAATACTCAGATATTTATCCAAACATTATTGCTATGGGATTTCCTGCAGAAAGACTTGAAGGCGTATACAGGAACAATATTGATGATGTAGTAAGGTAAGAACTCTTTTGATTTTTCTATTTCAAATATTGATGTATTGTATTCATATTATTTTTCACTTAGAGAAGATTTCCAAAACAAAAAAAGATACACATTGCGATGTAGGCTTTATTATGTTCTGTAACTCTTTTTTTTAAATTAATGTACCTAATGGACCTCAGTGGAATACAACTTATTTGATGAGAACTGGCTTCGTACCTAACTAAGTACTTAGATGATGTGATTTCTTGGATTCTGTAAAATGCCTCTCACTAGGTTAGTGCCTTGATTCCCTTACAATATGATTTTTGTCTTTTGTTCGTTTTGTTTTTCCGCAGCTGGGGATTAGGCTGAAAATCCTTGGGTAGATTAAATACCATGTAGTTTTATGTTGAGCAGCTTTTAATGGGGCACAACATGTACCAAGAATCTGAAGAAGTGTTTGGCACAATGATTAAAGAAAGGAATTGCTCAGCATTCCAAACCTAAAGTAATCATTTAACACTTTTGCATAATTTTCTAAGTGTAATTATTATTCAGTTCAGAACAATGTCTTTCTCAAGACCCACTTAAATATTACTTTTTAAAACATATGACCCAAATCTCCATGAGAATTTGATGCATAGTCTTAATATTTTTTCTGATTTCAGAGCAAAAATATGTATGCATGAAAAAATTAAATTGTCAGTATAAACTTTAATGACTTTAAAAGTTAAAATTCTGGATTATTTCATTTACACTCTTTCATAAATGTCTTTCTGAAGACTTAATTTAAATGATGATTCTGAGAATTAAATTTTGGAATGGGTGGGAAAGCACTTTGTACGTTAGAAAACATACAAACGTAGACTCCTTTATAATATTTGCATCAGTATATGACTACTTAAGCCCTTTTATGAGCTGGGTGTAAGTTGCTTCTCTAAGTGGTTAATTTTTAGCAACTTGGCTTTGGACTACTTACATTTTTGCAGTACTGAGGTGCGTTCAGTTGAATTTTTGTGGTATTATTGTGTTCAGAATTAAATTTCAGTGTCTACAAAAACTAAGAAAACTCCCCATCTCTTTGTGGCTTCTATTAAAATTATAGGTGGTACATGGGAGTGTCAAAGGTACTGTTAAGCACTTGAAAATAGGAAAATGAATTTGCCTTCTCATAATTAGGGAAGATAGTGCAAGCATACTTAACATTGTAGACCCATGGAACCAGCAGCTTGATATAGCTGTGATACTAACACACCTAAAGAAAAAGGAGTATGCCATAGGGAAAAAAAATGAGAAAGGTAAATTTTGAATCACAAGAGGTGGCAAATCTGTAACATGATTCACTAGACATGTATTCTTGGTTGTGATGCAGATATGTTTATCAGATTATGATCTGAATGAAATGTCTCCTGATGACTTAATTCACTGTGTTTTGTGGTGCACACCTGAAATCTTAGTTACTCTGGAGGCTGAGGCAGGAAGGTGGAAGGTTCCAGGCTATCCTCAGCAACTTAGCAAGGCTTTCAACAATTTAGTGAGACCCTATCTAAAAGTAAAAAGGTCTGGGGATGTACCTCAGTGGTATAGTGCCCCTGGGCTCAATCTCCATTAAAAAACAAACAAACAAACAAAAAACTGTAATCTTATACTCAATCAAATACTAATTCAGTCAAGCCAGATTATTCCCGTGGTTACACTGAAAAAGTATTAGTATTCCGAATAGAGGGCTATAAAGCTCTCATGGTAAATTAATCTCTTCTAGTGTGAATAAGTCACCAAGGGTGATCTTTTAGATTACTGGTGAAGTTGTTTTTGAGCTCTGTTGGTTTAGATTGTAGTAACTTTAAAAAAAATTTTATTTTGGTTCCTCATCTTCTGATTTCTTAATTCCTCCTCTCTTTATGCCTTTGAATTAAAAGATTCATACATTTACTTTGTAATCAGTAACCAAAGTTGAAATTTATTCTGTTTATCTTTGGATAGTTTGTTTTATTTAGGCTTATATTTTTTTTCCCCTGATCTGTTTTTCCTAAAAAAATATTTTGTATCTGGATTGTTATTTAGCCAGTGGTTTCTTTAGCCACCTGATCTTGTCACCCATTATAGTACTGGTATTAGTATATGAACATTAAAGAATTAACAGCTGAATATAATAAAGTATGCTTTTTTTTTTTTTCGTATCAGGGATTGAACCTAGGGGTGCTTAACAGTGGAGCCATATCCCTAGCCCTTTTTAATTTTTTTATTTTGAGACAGGGTTTTGCTGAGTTGCTTAGGACCTGGCTAAGTTGCTAAGGCTGGCTTTGAACTTCTGATCCTTGTGCCTCAGTCTCTTCTGAGCCACTAGGGATTATACGCAGCCTTTGTTTTGTTTTTTGATTGGTGGGTAAATGGCCAGTAAGACATCGGTAGTTTCTGTTGGTCAGTCTCTTCCCCTTCCTTTATAACCAAAAGGATGAATAGTGACCAGGAAAGAAGATGTAGTTTTTTCTATAAGCAGAATGAAAGCATAATTCCTAAGTAATATTCCTTTTAGTATTGACTTTTCCAAAGGATCAGTTGTATCCAGTGTCTGAATAACTGTTTTGTCTTGGTTGGTTCACACTGTATCAGTGACATTTATAATAATCACTAGTGATTTATTTTTTGGTTCAAAGTTGATAATACCTCAGTAGAAATGTTTCATTTTCATGTACCTTTGCTTTTGTGTTAAAATCATTTTCGGCTGGATTTTTCATTACCTTTCCTGTTAGGATGCCCAAAGGGTATTTTAAATTATTCCTTTTTCTCTAATTCCATATTTTCCCCACTCAACAGGAAATGTTGTGCAGAGTCTCCAGTCTTTTTCGTCATCATATTATATCATATCTTTGAGTAAAATAAACTTATTTCAAATGTCTTCATGCTTAAACTATCCAGTTTTATTTAATTATGTTTTGTAATTGTCCAGTATTATTATTGTTAGGGAGGCATAACTTGTTGTGGCAATGTGAAAATTTACAATAGAGATACTCAAAGTATTTTTGAGACAAATATTTACAAATGTTTAACCTCTGTATTTGAAATTACCATCAAGAATCAGGAATTAATGTAAAAAATAAACAAAAGAGGAAAGGGGGAAAGTGAACCAAACAAAAATTTTTTTAGCCATCTTAACTGCAGGTGTTTTTCTTAATATGCAATAAAGACTGAAAGAGTAGGACAGAGACATAGAAGGGAAATTAAAGAGCTAACTCTTTGAAAGCTTTCTTTTCTCCTCCTCGTGTCTTGCCACTAAGTTCTTGACTTTGCTTGGTGAGTGTATGAAAGTTTTATTCAGATAATTGTTTTTTGATATGTCTTAATCTTGTCCCTTGGGCTAATATTAAAATAATTTAAGCAGACTTTAACAAATTGGTACTTCATGTGTTTAAGAGGCATAATTTGATACCTGTTCAGTCCCTAATAAATCAAAATGTAGGTTTAATAAAGGCGAACTGGCTTTCTTACTGTAGAACCTTTGCTATGCATTGTGAATCTCCCAAGAGTGCGATTGTAGTATGCAGCTTTTCTTTTTTCCTTTTCGTTGCTTTTTCCTCCTCCACCTCTTTCTTTTCTTTTTGTGGTACATTAAATATCTTTCTAAACAGTGTGTCACAGAGCATAATTTGGGAAATGTTGAAACTGAAAAAAAAAATGCTTTCCTCTTTTCTGGATCTATAGGAAATTATTCACTTCCTTTTTTATTGGAAAGTTTTTGGTGGGAAGATTCTTAAAGTTATTAAAAGGAAATACTAGGAGCTCAGTCTTCTGAGGCGTAATAATTAAAAAAAAGACTTAATCCTTTGTCTTTTATGCTGGCTTCTTTACTTATTCTTAAGTATTTCTATTACAGATTGAAGAATCTATATTCTTCCTTAATGGTCTGCTATCTACATTTTCTTTCTAAAGAAACTTTTCAAACGTTTTATTAATAGTATGTTCATCTCTCAGTCAAACAATCTTATGTTGGTTTTGTTGTTGTTCTCCTCCTCCTCCTCCTCCTCTTTGTGGGGATCAAATCCAGGGGTTTGTGTATGCAGGCAAACTCTACACCACTGAGCAGCCCATAAGTTGATTTTCACTAACAAGGAAATGTTTTGCCCTGAACATTATCATTATTGGCTATTTTGTTTAAAAGGGGATTTGAAACGAGATTAGAAGCAAACTTCAAAATAATTTAGAGAAAGGAGTATCAGGACCATTTTACCTTTCTAACAGTTTCTGACTCCCCCTGCCCCATATTGTCTCCCCATTTCCTACTATTTTTTTTCCTTCATAGAGGTGTAATTCACATAACAAAATTACTTATTTTTCAGTGTACAATTTCTGAAATTTGGTACCTTCACAATATAATTACCACCTCTATCAAATGGCAGAATATTTTTTTATCACTCTAAAAGAAAACTGTTTCACCGTCTGCCTTGTTCTTCTCCTCCTCTCCTTCCTCCCTCTCCTTTGTTTCCCCCACCCCTTAATGGATTAGACAATGTTTATTTTTATTTTGGGTACCAATTCATTTTTGGTATTTTAATAGTAACTAACATTTTTCATGCACTTATTTGTATATTATTTACATGTATAACTTGTATAAGTAGTGTATCTGTGCCATTATATTAAATCTCTACAGTAAATCTATCCCTATTAAAGGAAGTTTAACTTCCTCAAGTGCTATAGCTCGTAAGTAGTGAGATTGAAAGTTTGAGTCTGGGTCTGTTAGATTCTGAAGCTGATTTCTTTAATAATTATATTATTTCATATACAAGAGAACAAAACTTATAAACTCTTGGTCTAGTCTAACCTGTTCATATCCATTGACTTAATAGTGTGTTGGTCCACACATAGTGTGTAAAGTTGGAATTTATTGTCTACATTTAAAAATTAGGAAGACGTGTAAAAAAACTGTATTTCTAACTTCTTTGGAAAAGTTGAAGGATCTGCCAAAACTGTTCACATGGCATTTGTGATTGTAATGTTGATTCTATACAAATTCATAGAATCAGTAATTCAGTCTATGTGTATGAGCTTTTGCTTTGTTAATACACATATAGCCTGCTTTAGATACTTATTGTAGAATATTACCTGTGAATTGTATTATTTAAGAATGTACTGTAGAATCATTGTGTAGAGGTATAATTTTAATCAAAAGACTTCATAAAGAGATAAAAAGGAGAACCAGGCAGGATGGCATACCCTTGTAATCCCAACAATTTGGGAGGTTGAGACAGAAGGATCACAAGTTGGAGGCCAGCTTTAATAGATTAGTGAGGCTCAACAAATTAGTGAGACCCTGTCTCAAAAAAAAAAAAAAAAAAAAAAAAAAAGGACTTGGGATGTAGATCAGTGGTAAAGCACCCCTGGGTTCAATTCCCAGTACTAAAACAAAACAACATCAGCAAAAAACAGGAAAATGTGTTTTGGATTCAAGTTTCTAGATAGAAAGTACCTATAGAATAAATGGGAAAAAGACCCATGCTAGACAAGTTATTATGAAATTTGTTTTAAAACACTAAAAATAAAGAGAATATCTTAAAAGTTCTTTTTTTTTTTTTTTTTTTTTTTTTTTTTTAGGATTCTTTAGGAGGGATTAGGAATATGATTGGCATCTAACTTCCTGGTAGGAGAATTAGAGGATGAAGATGGTGGCACACTACCTCAAAATTTCTGCCATTAGCCTAGAATTCACTACCCAGTGAAACCATCCAGAATGGGAGAAAATGGTTTGAGAGTTCTAAGTCCATAGACAGCTGACTATATAGCTGTGAGCCTGAGGTGAGACAGAACATCATGGCAGAGGGGTGTGGCAGAGGAAAGCAGCACAGGACATGGTAACAAAGCAGCAGAGAGTTCTGCTTGCAAGGGACAAAATTTAAATCCCAAAGGCATTCCTCCAGTGACTCACCTCCTCCAGCCACACCCCACCTGCCTACAGTCACCACCAGTCAATCCATATCAGGAGATTAATTCATTGATTAATTAGGTTGCAGCATTGATAATCCAGTCACTTTACCTCTGAGTATTCCTGCATTGTCTTAACACCTGAACTTTTGGGGGACACCTTCATATCTAAACTGTAGCAAACGATTCTTAAAGAGATTTTTACAAGATGTGCTGCAGCAAAACAAGGAAATAAAGAAGATAAAAGGATCAGAGCAATAAAGGAAAGCCCAAAGATGACAACTGTGCTACAGCTAAAGAGCTACCAGGTCTATTTGAAACAGGGGCCAGAAAGCTTCAGGAAAGAAAATTGAACTGATAGGTGAATGTTGACATATTTGGGGGGAAAATGAAGTAGATTGTTAGAAAACTGAACAAATTAGAGAAAGGTACCAATTAGCTGGATGTGGTGGCACATACCTGTAATCCCAGCAGCTTAGAGGCTGAGGCAGGAGGATCACAGTTCAAAGCCAGCCTCAGCAATTTAGCAAGACCCTGTCTTAGAATAAAAATATAGAAAAAGGACTGGAGATGTGACTCAGTGGTCAAGCACCCCTAGGTTTAATCCCTAGCACCAAAAACAAAAACCCCAAACCATTTAGTGTTCCTTGATTTAACCCCAAATTGTGATACTGCTACTAGTAGGATTTAAAAAAGTGAAATGTATGGGGGTACCACTAGTTTTGCAAGCCAGCCCTACCATGTAGGTAATACACAGATAATAAATCCATAGAGAACAGTATAATGAATAATATTTAGAAATGCTGAATTAAGTATCTCTGGGGAAAAGTAGGAATAAGAATTTGATTATGAATAGGCCAGAGGCGAGTAACTTTTTTTATTGTAGTAATATATATTTTTATATATAAAAAATAAAATTTGCCATTTAGATGTTTTTGAGTGTACACTTATGTGTTATTATGTACATTCACATTGTTTTGTAACTGTTACCACTATCCATCTCTAGAATTTTTTCATCATCCCATAGTGAAACACCAAGTTCAGTAAATAGTAACTACCTATTTCCCTTCCACTCAGTTGCTAGTAGCCATTGTTCTACTTTCAGTCTCTGTATTTGACTTTTCTACAAACGGAATTATGCAATATTTGTCTTTTTGTGACTGACTTATTTTACTTAGCATGTGTTCAAGATTCATCCATTTTGTAGCATGTGTTAGAATTTCCTTTTAAAAGCTGAACAATAAATATTTCATTGTATGTGTGTGCCACATTTTGTTTGTCCATTCATCCGTTGATGGACACTTGGGATCTATCTTTTGGTTGTGAATAATGCTGAATATATCTGCTTTCAGTTCTTTTGGTTATATACCCCCCAAAAGGAAATTACTAGGTTAAATGATAATTTGTTAAAATTTTGCCATACTGTTTCCTATAGTGACTATACTGTTTTACATTTCTTTATTTTTGTGGTGATGGAACCCTAGGCCTTGCACATGCCAGGCAAGTGCTCTACCACTGAGATACATCCCCAGGCTACCATTTTACATTTCTGCTGGCAGTGCAGAATGATTCCAATTTCTCAATATCCTCACCAACTCTTCACTTTTATTTTAAAATTAATAGCCATCCTAATAAGTGTGAAGTGGTATCACTGTGGTTTTGATTTGCATTTCCCTGATAATTGGTGATGTTGAGCATTTTTGTGTACTTACTATTCATTTGTATATCATCTTTGGAGAAGTGTCTGTTCAAGTAGTTCACCCATTTATAAATTGGGTAGTTTGGTATTTTTGTCATTCGTTTTAGGAGCTCTTCATATGTTCTGGATGTGAATGCCTTATCAGATAGTTGATGTGGTAATATTTTCTTCCATTCTGTGAGCTGCTCTTTCACTTTGCTAGTTGTTTCCTTTGTTATGCAGAAGCTTTTTACGGTGTTAATGTATAATTTGTCTGTTATCAGTGTCGCATCTAAGAAATAATTTCCAAATTCATATCATGAAACATGAATATCCCTGTTTTCTTCTAAGAGTTTTATAGTTTTAGCTCTTACATTTAGTTAAATATTGTGTACGGTGTGAGGTACAGATCCAGTTTCACAGTTTTGAATATGGATATCTAATTTTCCCAGCACCATATGTTGAAGACACCCTTCTTCCCTTTGAAGGGGTTTGATATCCTTGTCGATAAATGAAGAACTTACTTTTGAGCCCTCTGTTGTATTTCACTGGACTCTTTGACTTTATGCCAAGACCACATTATTTCCATTACTGTTGTAAATTTTTGAAATCAGAGTGTACTTCCTTTAACTCTGTTCTTCTATTTAAAGAGGGTTTTTTTTTTTTTTTTTTGGTTCTTCGGGGTTCTTCATGAATTTTAGATGGGATTTTTCTATGTCTGCAAAAAACATTGTTGACATTTTGGTAGGGATTGCATTAATGTGTAGATTGTTTTGGGTTGTATTAACATCTTTTTTTTGGGGGGGGGGGGAGGTGCTGGGGATCGAACCCAGGGCCTTATGCTTACAAGGTAAGCACTCTACCGACTGAGCTATCTCCCCAGCCCCCTTGTATTAACATCTTAATGATATTAATCATCTAATCCACAGATAAGGAATGTCTTTGCATTTATTTGTGTCTTTCATTTCTTGGTACTTCTTTTGCTGTATCCCATAAGTTTTAGTATGTTGCATTTTTGTTTTTATTCCTGTGTTTTCTAAGTTCCTGTGTGATAGTATGTTTCTTAATACCCACATATTGTAAATTTTTCAGTTTTTTCATGTTTTTTTCCCACTGCAGTAGTTGGGTATAGTGTTCTGAATGTATCCTTTTAGGTCTAGAATGTATCTGTACTTTAAGTCCTCTGTTTCCTTATCTGTCTTACTGTCTGGTTGTTCTGTTATTTAGAGTCCAGTATTGAAGTGTTTAATTCTTGTTTTAGAACTTTTTCCCCATCATGAAGCAATTTTTGCTTCAAGAATTTAGATGGTCTTCTCATTAGGTGTCTAAATGCTTATAGTCGTTATATCTTCTTATTGTATTGACACTTTTATAATACATAATTTGGTTTGGTCTCATAACTTTATTTTGTCCAATATTAATGCAGCCAGTCTCATTCTGGCTTGCATAGAATATCATTTTTCCATCTTCTCCCCTTCAGCCTATTAGTATCTTTAGATTTCTCTTATGTTTATGTTTTTCATATGCATTCTGACAATCTCTGTCTTTTGATTGGAGAGTTTAATCCATTTACACTTATGTTTATTACTGAAATAGAGGGGATTAACCTTTGCCATTTTAGTATTTTTTCCTATATGCATTATGGCTTTTCTGCCCCTCATTTTCTGCCTGTCTTTTGTGCTCTTTTGTTAATTTGTAATGAAATGTTTTAATTCTCTTGTCACTTCCTTTTGTTTATGTTCTATAGCTATTTTCTTTGTGAATTGCATTTAACACTAAGTTATAATACTAATTTCAATTTATACCAGTTTACTTTCAGTAGCAAATTTAGCTCCTGTTCATCTGATACCACAGAATTACATCCTTATACATTATGTATCAAGATTAATAATTTTTTAGTGCATTTACGAAGCTAGTTATAATAATACTACCTTTGATAATTGTTCATGTGTTTAACCATTCAGCAGAGATTTTTCTTTTTTTGTGTGTGTTGTGTGTGTACTAGGGATTGAACCCAGAGGTACTTTCCTTTACCACTGAGCTATATCCATCTCTAGTTTTGTGGAGGATCTTGCCAAGTTTGCTGAGGCTGGCCTCTAACTTGTGATCTCTCTGCCTTCACTCTGGAATTGCTGGGATTGCAGGCATGCACTACCGTGCCTGGCTCTTTACTTTTTAATGTGGTTGCAAGTTACTATTATCTCTTCTTATTTGTGGTGTTGCTTTCTGATGTTTAGTTAATCAGGGGTTAACCATGGTCTGGAAATAATTAATATTCATCTTTACTCTTTCAAGAGAGAGGCCATATTTATATAACTTATTATAACATTTTATAATTACTATTTTACTGTGCCTAATATATAAATTAAACTTCGTCATAGATATGTATTTATAAAAATAAAGACAATATTCATTCTCATTTGTAATTCAGATTTTTCTATATTGAAATTATGTGAAGTAAAATATAGTTATATTAGAAAGATGTATTTTAGATAACCCAGGTTTTGGGAGTATTGCCTTTCTGCTTTTAGTCTCTACTTTCCAAGTATCTATAGGCAAAAATTTCCCATTTCCCTTTGGAAAGTGCTGTTTTCTTGCTTTTTTAGCCTTTCTATTGTGTCAGACCCTCAAGACAATGAGCCAACTGTGGGTGTGAAATCTTTGGGAGGAGAGAGGAGGAAGTGGGAGGGACAGGCATGATGAATGTTTCCCTAAGTAATATTCAAGTTCCTTGAAAGAATGTAAACCCTCACCCTTCTACTTTTTTAAAATGCTGTACCATTTTCTTTTAACTAGATTGTTTATTCTGCTATCAGCCTGACTTATTCAGTTATTAAAGAGGCACATAAAAAAGTATGATTTCCATAACCTTCACTCAAGCTATAGGAAAATAATGGTAGCAAAAAAGGAAGTTTGGGTTCTTGGTTGAATAGAAAGGGACTAATTAAACTTAGAAAGGTTTTTTTTTTTTTTTTTTTTTTTGAAAAGCTAGGCAGCTTATAGCTTGAGAACCTGACTTGGAAGACAGACAGAAGCTCAGGGAAGCAAAATATGACCAGGAGGTTGTAACAAGATCAGTCAGCTTTAGAACATCGCTGCTTGGACACTTGCTGAAGTGCAGGTACTGCTGCCATGACTGTATACTGGTGACAGTGCTCAAAAACTCTCATGTCTGTGAAGAATCTCTGACACCTTCCCATTGCCTTCACTCATTGGAATTCAGTGTCCAAAGCAGAAGGGCCTAATTGACCTTATGCCTGTACATGTGGTGAAAGATGAAGAAAGAAATACCTGCTTCTGATTTCTTGAACTTCTCTTCAGATTTTAATGGTGTTCCATTGCTGAGCAGCCTAAAGATAATAAATGCCTCCTGCAGATTTCTCATACTTTATATTCTTTACCTTTAGATCCTATTCCCAAATATCGACAACTAAAGGTCTTTTTTTTTTTTAAATGGTTTTATTTTTCATGCACTTTTTAAAAAGAACAAATGCAAAACTACTACACACTGTTCTGCACCTCCTTTTTATGTTCAGTATATCTTTTATATTGGCACGGACATGTAATTTTTTTTTTATTGACTACCTTTAATTCCATTTTATTATCATACCATGATAAATACTGCCATAAGATGAATATTCATTTCCAGTTTTTTGCCATTGAAAACAGTGCTCTGATATATTTTCATACAGGTATCTTGGTGTTCTTTTCCAAATATGTCTTAAAGGAAAAGCTGTGGAGTTGCAGGGTCAATTGAGTTCATGACTTAAACCTTTGTCTTCAAAAATGGCATTTTATATTAATGCCAAAATGTTTAAGTACTTCCTCCCTTCTTTACAATCTCTGTAGACCGAATATCGTCAGAGGTTTAACTTTTTGTAATTTGTCGGCAAAAAGTGTGATTTGATTAAATTTCCCTACTCGTGAGGTTAAGTGACTTTTTGCTGTTATTTAAAATTTTTTTTGTTGTATATGAACACAATACCTTTATTTTATTTATTTATTTATTTTTATGTGGTACTGAGAATATAACCCAGTGCCTCACACTTGCTAGGCAAGTGCTCTACCACTGAGCCACAACCCTAGACCCCTGTTTGCTGTTTTATTGGTGGCATACATTTTTGTTGGGGTATGTTTATGTGTATACTGACCTTGTCTTCACCTTATGTTTTTTCAAGGTTTTTTTTTTTTTTCTTAATGATTTTTTTAGATGAATTCTCTCAAAAATAAGGACATTAGTTTTATCCTTTGTTGCACGCAATTTTATAATGTCTTATCTATCTTGGCCATTTGAATTCTCTGGACTACAAAAATAAGTAGTGAGAGGTTAGAGAAATTGATGGATTATCTGTGTTTTGAATTGATTGCTATCTGCTAATGAGAGCATATCAGAATTTTTTTTGTTGGTAGCTATTTGTTTAAAAATATATATATTTTTTAACCCCTGCAGTGCTGGGGATGGAACCCTGAGCTTCACAAATGCTAGGCAAACTGTACCACTGAGCTATAGCCCCAGCTTAAAAAGGATTCTTTAAGAAATAGTTTTGCTTACGTTACCAAGTAGAAAATACTTTCAAGCCAGAGGAATTGTCATGTAGACATTATTCCTGACTTACTGAATCAGAGGAATTTTCTGGACAGAGAAAATAGAAGTGAAGAGGGAATTTAGGAGTTCCTGCTTTTTTTCCCTTCTATTTCTAGTAGTGTACAGCTGCCTAACTTTTGGAATTCTAATTTATTTTAATTTCTTTATGGTTCTGTTGTGTCTCACTTCCCCTCCCCCCAACCTTTTATTTTTTACCACTTCATTGTTCTTTATAAATGCTGCTGTTTTTTTATTCATCTGTAATCATTTTCTCCCATTTGGCCATTATAAATCTAAGTTTAATGAGTAAATTCTCCACAGCTAAATTGGTTGGTCTTCTAAAAAGTTTGTCTTTCATCCTTTGTCTTTTTAAAAATTAGAATTGTTTGTACAGAATTTTAGTTGTTAAATCCTCTCTACAGCCTTTCCTTTTAGGTTGAGTTATGAATTCATAGCCTGTTATTTAAATGAAGCTTTTGAAATCTGTTTTACTGATCTGTATCATATCTAACTATGCCAGTA
Organism: Sciurus vulgaris; assembly: GCF_902686455.1. Taxonomy (NCBI): domain Eukaryota; kingdom Metazoa; phylum Chordata; class Mammalia; order Rodentia; family Sciuridae; genus Sciurus; species Sciurus vulgaris. The sequence goes on from NC_136464.1 coordinate 83,421,928, forward strand.
TTTCCTTCCTTGTCTGACGTGAACTCTAAAATTACATGAACACTTTCTCTCTGTTTCCTGGCATTTCCACTCAAACATGTTCCTCATTCTTTGTTGGAAATATATTCAGAGTTGTAGTTTCCTTCTTTATTTTTATTAATCAAATGATAAAATTAACCAAGCTTATCAAGAACTTGACAGAAAACTGCATATTGTTAAAAATTGTGAAGTCCCTAGTTTTTACTGTATTTTTTTCTCTTCTCCCATTTATACTTTCTTTCAAGAATATGCCATTTCTATATGTGAGTAGGAGGCATGGGTATGGTGTTCAGGGAATTTTTAAAAACCTGTGCTACCCAATAGACACATGTTTAAACATAAATGAATTAAAATAAATTGATTCATTCATTTGCACTAGCTTCATTTCAAGTATGCAGCAACTACATGTGGCTACATATGTATTGGACAGCACAGTTCTAGAACATTTTCATCATTGTGGAAAGTTATATTGGATATTTTCTTTTAGATGATCAGTGTTGTTCTGCTGATTATTCTAAAAAGTTGTAATCCATAAGATGATGTATTCCTTCTATTGCTGTCCCCTAGTATTAAAATAAATTTGAGAATTTGTTTAAAAGTAGGTTGCATTTTACCAACTGATATTTATAAATCAGGCTATTCATGTTACTTTTTTATTGCTCAACTTTATTGAGCAGTAAATTATACCTAAAAAGTGTACAGTTCAATAAGTTGACATAAAATCATACCTAACCACGCACACAATCAAGATTTAGAACAATTTCTATTAAAAAAAATTTCCTCGTACCCATCTATGTCACCTGCTTTCTATCATTGTAGATAATTTTTGCCTATACTAGAATTTTATATAAATATGGTCGGAGTATACATTCATTTTTTTAGATATAAACTCTATGGCTTCTTTCTCTTAGAGTAGTATTTAAAATATATCCTTATTGCTTGTTAACAGTATAGTCTTTTCTTGGTATCCATGGCATTGGTTCCAAGACCCTCCTGTATATACCAAAATCCTCAAGTCCCTTATATAAAATGGTGTAGTATTCGCATATAACCAATGTATATTCTTTGTATACATTTTTTTTTTTTAACAGTACTAGGGATGGAACTCAGGAGCACTCTACTACTGAGCTACATCCCCAACTGTTTTGAGACAGGGTCTCATTAAGTTGCCAAGGCTGGCCTCAAACCTGCAATCCTCCTGTCACAGCCTCCCAAATAGCTGGGATTATAGGCATGTACCTCCTTACCTAGCTCTTCTGTATATTTTAAATCATCTCTAGATATTTACAACAAAATAAATACTATATAAATAATTATGATACTGTATTTTTTAGGAATTAATGACAAGAAAAAGAAGTACACATGCAACCCTCCCTATCTGCTGTTGGTTGAATTTAATGATGTGAAACCCATGAACATGGAGAGTCGACTGTCATTTGTTTTTCTTTTTTTTTTTTAAGTTACCAGGGATTGAACACAGGGGTACTTAATCACCAAGCTACATCCCAGCCCTTTTTAATATTTTATTTAGAGATAGGGTCTCGCCGAATTGCTTAGGGCCTTGCTAAGTTGCTGAAGTTGACTTTGAACTGGTGATCCTCCTGCCTTAGGCTTCTGAGCCGCTAGGATTACAGGCGTGTGCCACCAGTCCCAGCTTATGTGATTTGTTTTTATTCCATTGTATGAACATGGCCTAATTTATTTATCCATTCACCTCTGGTGAACAATGGGTTGTTCTCAGGGTTTTTTATGAACAAAGTTGCTGTGAGCCTTTGTGTACAAGACTTCGGGAACATATATTTTTTATTTCTGTTGGTTAAATACATACAGCATAGAATAGAGATTTTTTGACAAAGGTGCTGAGGTTAATTTGCTCGGGAAGAATAGTCTTTTAAAAAAGGTGCTGGAACAACACAGAAAACGAAATAAACTTTGACATATACCTCTAATCATACTTCAAAATTAAAATAGATTATAGGCCAAAACAAAAGTTTTAAACTATAAAATGTACAGATAGCATTATGGAAGAAAACCTTTGCGACCTTTGGTTTTGAAGATTTCTTAAATTAAGAAATTTTATATTTGTGTTTCTTAGACATAGAATATTACTTGTATAAGAAAAAGTGAACAAATTGGACTTCATCAACATTGAAAACTCCTCTTTGAAAGGCACAATAAAGGAAATAAAAGGGCCAAGTACAGTATTGAAAAAATATTTGTAATACTTATCTAACAAAGGACTTGAATCTATAATATATAAATATGCTTGAACAACTTCATCAGGAGAGGATAACTCATAAAAGAGGAAAAGATACAAGGTTTATCAAAGAAGATATACAAATAGTCAGTAAACATGAAGGAAATGGAAATTAAAACACGAAATGTTGTTTGATGTTTATTGGAATAGCTAAAATGTACAGGATTAACAAGGGTTGGCAGGGACATAGATCAATTGGAACACTCAGGTCTGTTGGTAAAAGCACAAAATGATTCAACTTCTTTGAAGCAATGCTTGGCATTTCTTATATTACTTTTGATGGCCAGAATTTCTTCAGTGAGTTATAGATCACTTCTGCTATGACTTATTTCTTTTCCCTTCAGTTTTATACCTCTTTAGAGAGAGTTAGATTTTCTTGAGTACTGGGAATCACTATTTTTCGGTGGGACTATGTGGAGCTGTTATTTTGACTCTTCTGTTATGTATGAGAAAACTGCTGTGAAGGTAAGAGTTAAGTTTCACCAGCGTAGTTGCTTTCTTATTGGGTATGTGGGAGACAGTAGTTAAGGACTAGAATGTTTGGAGTGTACCTGTGTAAATGGAATTAAAGCAGGAATGATTTGTGTTATTTAAAAAATGGTTTATTAATGATAACTGTAATAATTATAATTATACTCAGGTTCTAATAACAAGTATTGATTAAATCTGAATATAGCAGGGGAGATATATATTGTTCCCAAATAGCTACAAGGATGTAGCAAATAATTTCTTTTTCATCTACTTTAGAATTATTGAGAGGTGTCCAATGTCCTTAGGTTATTCTAGGAATGGGATATCCTTTAAAAGCATTCTCTACTCAGTTTCTCAAGCTGTTAGAAGCCTTCGTAATTACAATTGTCAGTACTTGGAGTTATGTTGCTTCTGTGTCTATAGTAGCTCTTGTTCCCTAGCAAGTGCTTGACAAATATTTGTTTAGTAAAATTTTGAGAAATACAGTCTGCCTTTCTTCTGCAGTCTCTAGTCTTCTGTTGAGGCTGTCCAATAGGTTTTTCTTCTAAGGTACTGTATTTTTGAAGACTGGATCTTCTTTTATATTTTCTGTATCTTTGTTGAGAATTTTCATCTTTTCACTCACTGTAATCATTTTCCTTTACCTCCTTGTACATATTTATAATAGCTGCCTTAAAGTCCTTGTGTGCTAATTCTAATGTCTGGTTTGTCTTGGAATCTGATTCTGTTGATTGCCCCCCCCCCCCTTGGCTATGGGTCATATTTTTCTGCTCTGCCTGTCTACTAAATTTTAATTGGTTCTTGAATTTCGAAGGGATTTGGATTATTATTTTCTTAAAGGGTACTGAGAATCATTTGGACAACATTTAAATTAATGTTTGATCTGATATTGTTAGGCTTGGTTTTCTTTGTTATGGTAGGCCTATTTCAGATTTATTTTTTGTACAGTGTTACGGTCCCTGTTTCTAAAGTGTGACCTTTCTGTGGTCTCAGCTGAATATCTGGGGAATCAAGTCTTTCCTCTCTGGCTGGGCCAGAATTCCCGCTGTTCTTAATTTTAATTCATTCACAAACTCCCAAATTCTATAAATCTACCGATTGAGCACACTTGGTATTCTGTCAGTTTTATCATTTCCAGGATCCTTCTGATTGGTCCTAATCTGGATTAATTGCTTTTCAATTAATTGCTCTTAATTAGTCTCTGGATTAATTGCTGTATGGAAGTCTACTTGATACCCCTTCACGGTCATTCTGGGGATTCACTGGTTCTCTACTATGAGTTGGATTCTTCCAATTCCTGGAACTTATCAGTTTTCTCCTACTCTGGTTATCTCTTAGTAACTTCCTGAGAAAGTATAGAAAAAATTATTTTAGAATTTGCTTATTTAAAATACTTTTATTATATTCTCATTTGGTTTATAGACTGTGTTGGTGTAGAATTCTAGTCTGGAAATATCAATCAGAAGGTTTTTGCTTTTTTTTTTTTTTTAAAGCTACTAGATATAGTGGTATGTGTCTGTAATCCCAGTGACTCAGGAGACCAAGGCAAGAGGATCTCAAGTTTGAGGCTAGCCTCAGCAACTTAGTGAGGCCCTATCTCAAAATTAAAAAAAAAAAAAAGAAAAAAAAGGCCATAGATACAGCACAGTGGTATAGTGCCTCTGCTGAATCTTCACTGCTGGTAGGGAAGAAAGGGCACTGCCAATTTGATTCTACATTCTTTTTATGAAAATGTTTTGGGCAGATTTTAGGGTCTTCTTTTTGTCTCTTTAGTGTTCAAAAATTTCAAAATTCTAATGAGTATTCATGTTACCTTTTTGTTTGAAAACTCATTTTTTTAAAAAAAAAAGTCTTCTGTTAATCATTTGTCTTTTCTATTTTTTTGGATAATTCTTCAGCATTATATTCTTGTAACTCTTCTGTTACCTACCTCATAGGGTTGAAGATTAAACAAATTTACATACATAAAATAATTAAAATAGTACCTGGCATGTAGTTAAAGACTTGTGGTACCTGTAATTGTTAGTGTTTAGTTCTACAACTAATTGTCTTGAGGGCATAGGCTTTGGTTTTGAATCTTTGACTTACTAGTTTTGAGACCTGTCTCTTCTGTAACATGTGAATAAGGCATCCTCTCAGATGTTTGTGAGAGGCAAATAAGAATATGTATGTGAAAATGCTTAATAATACCTTGTACAGAATTAATAGTTGCTACTTGAATCTTTCAAATATCAAGCTTTTAGTTTGAAAGAAAATGATGGCTGAATTTCAAAAGTATTAGATTGCTTGTGACTTTCTTGCAAACTTGAATGAGCTAGGTGAACTAGAGTTAAATACTAATTACAGCCTTTTCAATAAATTATTTCTTAATACTCAATCTTGTTTTGTTATCCCAAAAAGAAAAGATGAGGAAAATATTCATTCTGTGAAAAGCTTTGGCTTTACTTCAGATTGTATAACTCTATGTAATGTAGTAATTATTTAAGAACAACATGATTATTAGTTTAAAACCCATGAAGGAAATATTTATTTGGGTTATTTATTTATTTTTACTTAAAGGTATTTGAGATTAGGAAAAAATAGAATTTGTTCTTGGTTCTTCTCAATAGTATTAATGTAATTTCAAATGTTAGCTCATTTTTGTTAATGGTGGCTTTTTGTTTGTTTGTTTTGTTTTAAGGTTTTTGGATTCAAAGCATAAAAACCATTACAAGATATACAATCTGTAAGTATGTTTTCTTATTTGTACGCTTGCAAATATCTTCTAAAATAATAAGTGAAAGTTATTTTCTTGTTAGTGTAAGGTAGAGTTATATATTTTACTAGAATTGTATTCCTAAAACAATTAGTTGAAGAAGTCTGAGAACACTGTTAGATCATTTAGAAAGTGTAGTGATGAGGTAAAACAATGTTGGCACAGATTCATGTTACTTGATCTGCTTTAACTGACTTGGCATCTAGCCCATCTTTGAGCCCATAATCATGTGGCAATTTGAAGTGTAATCCATAGCAGAGCTTCTGTGAAAGTATTAAGATGTCTTCCATGGAGGCATTCTCCAGAGTTGATATGATTTTGTTTATTCTTTGTCTTTTGATGAATTGATTGAATAAGCTATTAAGAGTATTTGGTTTGTTACAATAAGTTATCTAAAATTGTTGGAATTGGATGGTTTCTATTGTCTTAGGCAGGGTTTTAAGGGTTGCCTGCTTGATAGAGCTAGTTGACTTTTACTTTCTGCTTTTGACTTTGGGAGTAGAAACATGAAAGGGAAAAAGAAAGGAAGGAAGGAAAAAAATTACTTAGCTCATTTTGACCTTGAAGACTGTTTTTTCCTTCCCAGAGTATTAACCATTTCCAATTTTTGAAAAATGGTACATTTTGAAAAACGGTACCTGGCCTTTATTTTTCTTACATTTATAAATGATACAATAGAAAAAAAGTTGTGTAAAGTTATATATATTCTTGGTGACTTTTTTTTTTTTTTTGTGGTACTGGGGCTGGAACTCAGAGCCTTGTGCTTGCAAGGCAAGCACTCTACCAGCTCAGCTATCTCCCCAGCCCCACAATTGTTTTTGTAGTTATTTAGAACAAGATTCTCTTCTGCCTCCAGTGAGCATTTAAAAATCTTTACTGAAAAGAATGAAAGATTCTTTATGCCTTGTTTTATGATATTTCTGTTCTAATAAAACTCAGAAGAATTAGGTGTGGAGTAGACACCAGTGTTGTTGCCTAGTGAGTTTTCACTGAATTCTGCAGCTTCACAGAGGTGCAAACATTTAGTGCTTGCCACTTGCTTGACATTATAAAACACATTGGGGGTGGGTACAGAAATAATAAGGCACCATTTCAGTCCTCAGGTAGCTTGTAGTCTAATGTAAAAATTAGACAAAGTATTATAGAAGAAGTAACTCTTGACTAGAAGACGGTATTGAAGAGAACAGTAATAGTAATTGTGTCCTATCGGAAAGGTTTTATGAAAGATATTTGAGTTGTAGTGAACAGAATCAGTAGGGAATGGCTCTTAGGCCAAGAAGGAAGGAAAATGGCATTGCAGACAGAGCGAATGGCAAGTAAAGAGATTGTTGGCATAATAGTGTTTGGAATGTGGCAGATAATTAATTTTGGTCAGATAATTAATTGTGATATGTGTATGTGTGCCTGGGGAGTTTCAGGGATAAAACGTACTTAAGTTTAGGTGAGCCCAGCTTACAAATGATCTGTGCATTTAGGGGTCTTCTTTGCTAGATTAACCTTTCCTATAGTGCCTTCTTGTTTCTTTGGAGAAACATAAAAACCACATAGCTTTGTGCCTTTTGAACAGCTGGAATCAGAAATTGAATTAACAAAAGACAAGAACTGTCAAAAACTGAACTCAATTTAATAAATCTTGACAGTCGTAGACTTTCAGAATTGGGGAGGTCAAAAGACAAATTCTGCATTGGTCAAAATTTTTATTCCAGTTTGCCATATCCAAATGGAAGGAAATTCTTTTTATTACTGTATGTAGAGGCTTCCTGCTTTCTAGAATTTAGGATTTAGGCTTGCACTATTGGTGTTGTGGGTCACTTATTACATTATTATGGTTATTATTGGCATTGGGGATATCCTGGGAACATGAATGCCTGATTTTGTATTTCCAAACACTGGACTCCCAAGTTAATGAAATAACTCTTTATTAGTCGCGAGTAACTTTTAATGCATGTTAACTTCCCCTCCTAACATGGAATTGTAGACTTTCAAAACTAGAAAGTACCTGAAAGAGATCTTTTTACTACAATCTTCGCATTTTACAAATGGGGAATATGAAGCCTAGAGAAGTTAAGGGAGTTGACAAAGTTATATAGTAGCAGTCTAGCCACTGTTGATGCCAGTGTTTCCTTTTTTTTTTTTTTTAACCTCCCCCAATTTTATTCACTTTATCAGAACTACCATCTGATATCGCTTTCCAGCCTTTACCTTCTTTCCACTCCTGCTTATTATTTATCTGGTCTGGATAAGTGAGTCTAGCATCACTAACAGGTGTTTCTATTTTATTTCTTTGATTTTTAGGATAGTAAATACATGTGATATCTCTCTGTTTGGAAACATACAGATAGGAAGATCTTAAAATACTTACACTAGGCATACCCACATTTAATAGTATGTGAAACCTTTTATAGCAATTATGAATAAAGAAGAGTTCTTAATGTGAACTTTGTAATAATTAAACATGTCTCTATAGTTTCTTCAGGCTTTCAATAAGTTATTTTAAGAATGGGCAAAATTGGCCTCAGAGCATTATCCAAATTTAAGTATACTGATAACTTGTTAATCAGTTTTTTTAGGGTACAAGTATTTTTCATTTTTGTTTCTTCCTCTTTATAATATACATACTGGTAGTGATAGGGAAGGAAGGGAGATAGGATTAAAGGCAATATAGTAAACCTTAGTGTTCACCAAATGCTAATTTTCAAAAGATATATATATTTCATTGCATATTTTGCTTGATATACTTAACTCTTATGGTAAACCTTTAGCTAGTATGGATTTTTAATTATTTTCTTGTGTAAGATAAGGATAGCTTTATTGTAGAGAATAAAGAAGAGACCTATTTACTGAACTAACTATGGCAAGTGTGACTTTGGAAACTTCCTATTTTTATCCCTTTCTTCACTCTGCCTACTACTACTTCAGAAAAATCAGTGCTTCTTCATTTCTCTTGTCTTATATAAGCAGTATAAAGGTAATAATAAAAATAATGGTATCTTTTGAGTTTTAGTTATAAAGAAATTGAAATGATTAAGTCCCAATTGTTTTCTGTGTATCTTTGATTTTAATATATTGAGACTTATCACTAACATGCCACAAAAACATATCAAAGAAAATTTGTGTGTGCGTGCGTGTGCACACGTGTGTTTAGGGAGAGCATTTATCAGAGAAAATCCTCAAGTTGTCATCTTTACCCTGCTAGCCCTTATCCTGAGCATTTGCACCACCAGTCCTAGCTTGTTCTTTTCGAATCCCCATGCTTATCTGATTATCTTAACTTTTTTCTTGTTTTTCATCATCACTGTTGGTTGGCTTTATATTTTGTGACAATATTGCTTGTATAGGAAGGCTGGCTTTGATTGAAATTTGAATAAAATTTGTTATTGCTTTCATATTTAAAATTTTTAATATTTTTTATTATAAGCAGAAGTTTGATGCAGTAGTAGAAAATGTTTCAGTTTTATAACCACAGATACTGAGCTTGAGTTCTAATTCTTCATTTACATATTGTGATTTAGGGCAAGGTTTTAAATGTTCTACATCTTAGCTTTCTCATAAAAATATGAGGCTAATATTAGTCATTATTACATGGTTGTGAGGGTGAAACAAAAAACATAGAAACTCTTAGAAGGTTTGTACATCTCATAATATTTAGTAGTCATTATTTCTTCTTTCCCTCTATACATTCATCTTAGAGTACTGTGCTGGGGATCAAACCCAGGGCTTCACGTATACTAGGCAGGTGCTGTACTGTTGTTCTACAGCCTTCAGCTCCCAAACCAAACATTTTGAGATCCTGAAAAGTATGGGAAGTTTAGAGAACTGAATCTACATGAAGCTGACATTTATTTTCTTTTGAACTATTATGAAACCAGCTTCTTAGAGTTATTGTATAGCCTTACATCCCACCTCCTAAGCCTTTATATGATTCCTTATAAAATACTGCACTCTGAATTGTTCACTACTGATTAGTCTGCTAAAGAAAGTATAAAATTTGACTGTTTTCTTGGTCATTTCTCTTCTTTCTACTTACCATGTTTTTCACATTTGTATGAATTTATTTAACAAGGATGCATGTGCCATTACTAAATATATTTTCTTTTTAGCAAAACTCAGTATTCTAAATTACAATGTAATAAAAGAAAAAAACTTGGTTTTGACCAGTATTGTGAAATTTGATTTATTTTAGGTATGACCAGTTAAAAAACCAGTGGGTTTGTTTATAATTAGTTCAGTTTTCTTGTGAATTTGCTTTTGAAACTTAGAGAAATTATATTAATGTTTTCCAGATTTCTTAAAGTATAATATAGGTTCACAGTAGCTTATTTGAAATTTTTGGAGCTAGTTATGTTTCAGTATTCTGAATTTTCCATTTTTGGAAAGGTAATACAGAAGCATATACTTCATATTACATAAATACCCAGGTGGGGTTTGGTATACAACCCAGAATAAAGTGTTTGACTCTTTAAGGGCTGGGGATACAGCTCAGTTTGTAGAGTGCTTGCCTCACAAGCACAAGGCCCTGGGTTCGATCCCCAGCACTGCAAAAAAAAAAAAGTGTTTGACTCTTTGAGTGTATTAATGAAGGACTACATACAGTCTCATAACCTCAGATCAGGTTCTGCTACAATTGAGATTGCTGTAAGTTTAAGAGAAAATGTTTTGTAAGTTTAGGATTTTGGAATTGTAAGTTAAGGAAAAGTAGACCTGAGTTTGTTCTAAAATGTTGATTTTTATTTTAAATAGTTTTTAAAAATCTGGTTTGGTTAATGGTTGGAATTACTAGGATGCTGCTGACCAGACTGATAATAAAGAATTTCTTTTTGAACCTGTCATTTATGAGTAGCTCAGTATGTAATAATAAAACACATCACTACTATTAAAAAGACAAATATTTGTAACTTTATGAATGCAGTGTTATAATTTTAGTATCCTGTATTGATATTATCATTCTTTCATTGCTTTCAGATATTAAAATTTATGATCTGAAAGATTATTGAGAAAGATGACTTTGGCTTTATCTAAAGGGAAAGGCGTCTCGTTTAAAAAAATTTAGTAAGCATTGTGTCCACGTAGATTAGCATCACTCAGTTTTGTTTTGTCCTTTTGCTTTTTCTTTTTTTAACATGTTTTCAAATAATAGTTTGAGAATTGTATATGCTCATCTGGTGATATAAAGACAACATTGAAACTATTATTTCCAGGTACTTGTGAAATAAAAAATACATTCTAATAATGTAGCATTTTAGTAGAGTAAATTTGAAGGTATAGATGCAAATGAATTTGTAGGGTTGTATGGTGGTGGCATCACATTGTTAAGCAAATTATAAAGCTCTAGTTGCATACACTTTGCATTTTAAACCTCCACTTCCTTAATCATAAAATGGTGATAGTATTAGTACCTACCTCACAGAATTCTTGGAATTAAATGAAATAGTGAATATAAAACACTTAGCACAGTGCCTGGTTCTAGAAACTTTTTGTTGTTGTTAATATTTTCTTTGCCTAAGTGTAAAAGGTAACTTTATGTCACTTTATTTTTCTTTTAGATGTGCTGAAAGACATTATGACACCGCCAAATTTAACTGCAGAGGTATGTATAAGTGTACTATAGTATGTTGATAACTTAAATCCAGTAGACTATATTTTACTGTCATAGCAATAATGAGTTATCTAGATTATTAAAGTGATAGAAATATTTGTCTTGATAATCTTAGACAACTTGGAAAAACTAATTTTGCTGTTATACTTTGGGAAACTAGTATCATACAAACCTCTCTTGTCTGGAAGACTAGTCAGGAGAAATTACTAGACTATATTTGTATCATAAGGAGGGGGTTTTCCTACTGTTTGAATTATTGATGTCATAGTAAGCAATTATAGAGAGAAAGCAGAATTACTTAACCTTTCTGCCTTGACGAATGACTTAAAAGATAGGAAGGATAAAATAATATGGATAAAGAGGAGCCATATAGGTGAGAGCAGGGAAGTATTTTAACTAAATTTTATTCCAGGTATAGGTAAATTCTGTCTCAGAGCCCACAGAAATTTCCACTGTATTTGTAGAACCCCTTAAACCATCAGAGAACTAGAAAGTTTGAAAAACTTGCAGATGTGAGCTACTGATGGATGTATTTGACATTGATCCCTCCTGAAAATCTAGAACGGACTTTTAAATAAATGGTTTGAGAATTTTGAAGCACTAATGACTGAGAGTCAGTGTAATTTCACTACGAGTGTGTGTGTGTGTTAGAGTTAGGCCTCTGCTTACCAGGCAAAGCATGCCATTGGTTGAGGTTTCTTGCTCTCTTTTTTTGGCACCAGGGATTGAACCCAGTGGCACTGAACCACTGGGTTATTTTTTATTTTGAGACAAGGTCTTGCCAAGTTGCTTAGGGCCTCACTAAGATGCTAAGGCCGGCTTTGAACTTGTGATCCTCTTGTCTCATCCTCCCGGGTCACTGGATTACAGGAGTGAGCCACCATGTCTGGCAAGGTTTATTGCTTTAAGTAGACATTTCACAAATTTTCCTGAAGGTTTTTGTGTGCCACTTGGAAAATGAAGGAGAAATAATAGTATAATTATGCAGATGACTATGAAAGCTGTCCCACCACTACTGTATGTAACAGTAGTCATTATCTTGTCAGAAGACCTTTCCTGTCATACCAAAGGATTTAATTGATTGTATCCTCTACTATATCATGATGACTTGAAGATTGAAGATATAGTGGTCACATATTTAGATGACACAGAATAATTAGTACATTGGTATTGGTCAGGACGTTTAAGGATCTTAAAGATTGAAACCAATGCATATACTCATATAATAAAATTTAACAGTGATATATCTAAAATCCTATTTCTAGACAAATTTTAAAAAACCTCAACTCTAACTATAGGGAACAGAGAAGTCTTGGATTCTTAATAATTCATGTGAAAAGACCTGAAACTTCATTTGATAAACTTTACTACAATTGTATACTTTTTGTAAGTAATTTTTTTTTCAGTTTCTTTTGTAAATGCTTTTCAAGTCATGTATAGATATATTAAATTTGTAAAACCATCTCTTTTTTTTTCCTTTGGCACTGGGGATTGAACTCAGAGTTGCTTTACTACTGAGGTATATTCCCAGCTGTTTTATTTTTTATTTTTTTGAGATGAGGTCTCACTAAATGGCTTAGGGCCTCGCTAATTTGCTGAGGCTGGCTTCGAACTTGCCATCTTCCTGCCTCAGCTTCCTGAATCACTGGGAATACAGGTTTGTGCCACCATGCCCAGCTGTAAGACCATCTTTAAATGACCCAAAGCATTTTTATTTTATGAAGTATAAAATACAATCCTTTCCACAGTTGATTCTATTGGTAACGTATACTTTCTTTGAAATATTTTTTGTCATGGTGCATTATTATAAATATTGTTATTCCTTTTGTTAGAAAATGCCTTGAGAGATCCATATGATTTCATTTGGGATTCAGGTATACTTCTGGTGTATTGTGACCTCTGCTCTGTCTTACAGAAGCTTCCTCCTTCATAAAGTGAGAAACATAATACTTGGCCATCTTGTCTAATGGGTACTTTTAGGAATTAGCAGTATTTTCTCTTCAAAAATTAGAAATCTAACAAGCAATAAGTTATTTTTCTGTGGAATTCAGTTTTTTTCTTAAAAACCTAAGTTTATAATGCAACATAAGTTTGCCTACTTTTAATTAAAAATTCAGGAGAGATTTTTTTTTCTTACTCTGAGGTTATCTTTTTATCACAGTTGCACAGTATCCTTTTGAAGACCATAATCCACCACAGCTAGAACTTATCAAACCGTTTTGTGAAGATCTTGACCAATGGCTAAGTGAAGATGACAATCATGTTGCAGCAATTCACTGTAAAGCTGGAAAGGGACGGACTGGTGTAATGATTTGTGCATATTTATTACATCGGGGCAAATTTTTAAAGGCACAAGAGGCCCTAGATTTCTATGGGGAAGTAAGGACCAGAGACAAAAAGGTAAGTTATATTTAATGTTTTCCCTTTTTTTATTTCTTGACTCAAGAATTTATTGGAAGACTGACATTTTTCTTTTTTTTTTTTTCTTCACTTTTCTTGAGGTGGTATTGATAAATAAAATTAAGCATATAATACGATTTAAAAATTTTTTTTCTTTAATTGTCAATGGACTTTCATTTTATTTATTTATTTTTATGTGGTGCTGAGAATTGAACCCAGTGCCTCACATGCTAGGCAAGCGCTCTACCACTGAGCTATAACCCTAACCCTAATGTGATGTTTTGATATGTGTATGCATTGTGAAATGATTACTACATTTGGTCTACACAACATATCACCTGATTATCCTTTTCTCTCCACAGTGGGGAGAACATTTAAGCTATTCTTTTAGTCATTTTCTTCCTTCCTCCCTCCCTCTCCCCCGCCTGCCCCTCTCTTTCTCTCTCTCTCTCTCTCTCTCTTTCTCTCTTTCTTTCTTTCACTGGGGATTGAATCCAGGGTCACTTAACCACTGAGTCACATCTCCAGCTGCCCCTCCCCACCTTTTAAATATATTTTATTTTGAGACAGGGTCTTGCTGAGTTGCTTAGGGCCTTGCTAAATTGCTGAAACTGGTTTTGAACTCACGATTCTCCTCCCTCAGCCTCCTGAGCTGCTGGGATTTCTCTTAGCAATTTTCAAGTACATTATTATTACCTATAGGTCATCATGCTATTAATTTGATCTCCAGATCTTATTTACTGACCTAACTGAAACTTTGTATAGTTGGAGATCTCCCCATTCCCATCTACCCCCAACCTCTAGAAAACAGATTTTAAAAAGACAGTTGCTAATACTTAATTTCTTCCAAAATTTTAATCAGGTTCTGCCCCAACTTTTGTGTGAGCAGACAACTAACTGATTCATTTAATTTTTCTGATCATGCCGCCATTTTCATTTCATGCTAGCATATCTTACCCATTAACTGCATTACAGACTTGGTCTCACAAAGATCTTATAAAACAGCATTTTAGAAACAGCATATTGCTGAACATGGTGGTGCGGGCCTATAATCACAGAAACTTGTGAAGCTGAGGCAGGGACATCATGAATTTGAGTTCAGCTTTAGCAATTTAGCAGGGCCTTCAGGAACTTTTAGCAAGACCCTATCTCAAAAGAAAAAATTAAATAGACTGGAAATGTAGCCCAGTGCTGAAGTGCTCCTGGGTTAAATCCCCAGAACACACACAGAAAAAACCAAACAAACGAACCAAAAACACCCCAGCATATCAATAAAAAAAGTAAGCTTATTATTGTTGAAGCTTGCTTGAGAACAAAATGTTTTGGGATAATTATCTGAATATGATTATTACCTAGTAAAGTATGATCAGTTATAATAAAATTCATTCTTTCATGTGAATACTTAGAAATGGAGTTATGATTAATCAGAGATTCTTAAATTATTTAGTAAACTAAAGACTTAAAAATCAGCAACAGATTTAACTTAGTGCATTTGAGGGCAAAAAGCAAATTCTTGGGCTGGGGCTATAGTTCAGTTGGTAGAGTGCTTGCCTCACATGCACAAGGCCCTGGCTTCTAATACCCAACACCACCAAAAAAAAAAAAAAAAAAAAAAAAAAAAAGCAAACTCTTGAGTTTTTATAATCATTTTCAAAGGGTCAATTTCTTTGGATGGTAAGTTTAAAAAAACATATTAGCATTGAATACAAAGAGTTTTGTATGTTTCTTTACCTCTAAGTAGGGCACAACCCACATCTCTCCATATAGATGGAGAAAACTTTTAGGGAGGGGGACATCAATCACAACTTTATTCACAACTTTAGTTATAATAATTTTATAATCAGGCAGGTTGTCCTCCAGGGTAAGCCAATTTATTTTTCATTCAGCTTCAAAACACATAGAGGGTATCATATTCATCATTTTAAGCCAAGTAGTTGCATCAGTTCCTGATTTCTTTACATCTTTCTGAACCTCTTGTTTTCTAACCATTTGTTTGTCTTTGTGACTTTTTGAGTAATAAAAAGTACCATTTATTGGTAATAGTTCACAAAATTGGATCTTAAAAATCAGGTACAAAATTTTTTTTTCATAAAGTAGAAAAGTTGTGTGATGAGCAGAATGCTAGATTTAATAAGCTAGGAGCTTTAAAAAAATGTTTTTATATAACTTTGAAAAATCTGTTGAAAACCAGGCGCACAAGCACCTATAATCCCAACAGCTTGGGAGGCTGAGGCAGCCTTAGCAACTTAGCAAGGTCCTAAGCAATTTAGCAAGACCCTATCTCTAAATAAAATACAAAAAAGATTGGGAATGTGACTCAGTCAAGTGCCCCTGTGTTTAATCCTTGGTACGGGGAAAAAAAAAAAAAAATCTGGTGAAAGCTATAAATGTTCTTCCATTAAACATGGGCATGGATACATAAACAAAATTTTACTTATGGTTTTTAATTGCACTGAAACTTATTTAACAACATAGTATATAAAAGGAACCTTCAGTTCAACTGTGAGTTTTTTAATACAAATCTCTTTGGCCACTATATATGAGAGTAATGAATAAATCAATGTGGTATAAATTAACCAAAATTAAACTTTAGTTCTCTTAGTAGTAAATTTTAATGAATGGGTTGTTGTTATTTAACTTCTTAAAATAAGAAGTAAAACTGTGCCATTTTCTTTTAACTTTGCAACTTTTAGGTCATCTTTGATATCCAGTCAATTTTGACTTTGCTTTTGGTATAAACAAATGCTGAAAACCCTATCTCACAAATAAAAGAACCACATGGAATATATAGGTTCCCTTGCCCAATGAAAGTAAGCTTGTGTCAAGAAATAAGAATTCCTTAAGACTTCAGATAAATTCATGTTGCATCATTTTCTTTGCCTTCAAGTTAATGAGATCATTTTTGGCAATATCTGCATCATAAATGCTATGTTAGGAAGGAAAGCATTATGATTCCACATTTCAGTTTTGAAGTTGAAGAGTTAAACTCTTTTAAAAGAGTGTGTATTTTATTGAGTGCACTGTTAATCTGACTAAAATTTATCTTCCAAATATCAGTAAACTTATCTGTAGCAAAAAACTTCATAGTTGCTCCCATTCTTGACAAAATCTCTTGAGAAAGTCTTGATTGAAAACCTTGGCTTTTATGAATTTGACAACTTTCACAATAGATTTTTCATGACAATTCTTGCATAGGCTGTAATTCAAAGCTTGGCACTTATAAAGCAGTAGAATACTTTGACAAGGACAGATAAGGTTTCTTTCGGTATTAATGTGAGTCTTGCCACTCTGAGGCATATGGATGAACAAAGCAGTGAGTGACCATGGCATGGAGAGCTTCTGTCTTCACCAGTGCAGCAAAAGCAGGTGTGCTGGCCGACTTTAAGATGTACTGTCTGTTATAAAATATTGAGGTTTCTTCAAGGGAAGTTTTCTCTCTTTTGGCAGAAAAACTTCACCATTTTGGAAATGTTACCAGTGTTTCCCAAAGTTTTTAAAAAGAACTCCAAAATAGGCATTATTGTAGATTATGTCACCATGCATGCAAAACTGGTAGTGGGGTGCACCAAGAAATCATATACTGAAAGGAGGTGGTATTTCTAGTCATTTCATGACCTGTTTCATAGTCTCTGAAAAAAATGTCAATTTTTTGGAATAGGTAAAAATTATCTGATAGAGGGTTTGAAACAGTGTTTTCTGCTGCAAGCTACAAACATATTTTGACTACTTTTAAGATACTTGCCTTCATCATGTTCAACTGTGTGTCTTTTTGTTTGTTTGACATTAACCAGTAGCCTGGTAGTGTGGTTTACTCAAGATTTTGAGTTGGAGCAAATAAGGGTTTTGTAATGGTCCAGGCTTTTCTAAGCTGTGCTCTCAAATATTCTTTCTTCTTCTCCCTCTTCCCTTCCTATTAAGCATACTTTCCCACCCATATATATGCATACATACCCCTGTCTGATAATAGGTGCTTCTTCTGAATAGTTGACTATATGCTGCTGATGGTGATAATTTGCCATGTAAGAAGCACTTGGGATAGTCTGTCTCATCATCTTCAAGATAAAAATAAAACTTGAGGATGCTTCAACTTTCTTATATTTTATTTTCTGTTTCTAGCTCAAGTTAAATCCAAGAGAAATTTTCATAGTCAAAAAGTGAGGACATATTCACTTTGTCAGAACATATTTAGTCATCATGAACTGGTAACATTGACAGTTCTGTTCCTCTCTAGAGGTGAGGAAAGGGTGTTTAGTGAAATGACAAAGCCCCTTGGAATATTGTGAGGTAGGGCCAGAGTGAAAAGATTGCTATTTTATGAAAATAAAACATAAATCCTACTGTATTACGTGATTAAAAAGTAGTAATATTTTTCGTCAGAACGGCTCTTTTTTGGCATCTTCCCCAAGTGAATGTGATGGGCTAGAAGGAAATAGAAAATGTAGATCTGTGCAAACTGTCAGGTATGTATTTGATAAAATTGTCATGTTTATCTGTTACATGATGTTAAAGCTCAGTTAAGTAGTTTTAGCTAAGTTGATGACTTTTAGTGTCTTAGAATAAAATAAATCACTGAGAGTTGCTGTACTTAGCTTGTGCTTAATTCACATACCTAGATCATGTTTTGGATGAATTATTCACAGGTCCTAAAGGAATGTACTCCTACCGTTTATCCCTGTGTTTATTTTAAAAGGCAGAAAAGACATTTGTGAGCAGATGCTATTGACTAAGCTGTGTTTTACTTAATGTTTGCATTTACATTTTAGGTCGAAATAGCAGTAGAAAACTAGGAATAATGGATAAAAATCTTAAGATTATTGAGGGTTCCCCACCTCCTCTAAAGTTTCTTATTTTATAGATGATAAAACAAATCCAGAAAGGTAAAATATTGTGATCAGTGTTATCTATACAGTTAATGATAGATTCAGAGTAAAATTTGAGTCCTTGCTTCATTGTTAAATTTCTCTATACATTATTAAATTCACAAATCCTGGAACTGCAAAAGAATTTTGAGACTCTTCAGAATAATTAATATCTGTATAGAATCTCCTGAAAGGTTAGATAATACTGATGAAATAGGTCTTTTTTGAAGGCTCTTCAGTCCCAGTTTATATTTTTTACAGGTCCTAGAACATTTAAAGACCCCTGATTTAAGGAGAAAGGGGACAAGTTGAGGATATTGGTCTTACAAACTTAACGCTGTAGACTTTCTCAAAAATCTCCGCAATTTAGTGGTCTTAAAGCTTTCAGAGATATCACTTGTTTGATGGTTAGAGTGCTAGTGAAATTATATATGTATGTTATATGTTTTATATATATATTTATACATACATGACATATATTGAATATATACATAAATATATGTATATATGTATATAGTTTGTGTGTTTGGGGACGTTACTGGGAATTGAACTGGGGTACTTTACCACTGAGCTAAATCATCAGCCTTCTTTCTCTTCTTGTTCCAGTGGCTTTAACCACTGAGCCACATCCCCAGCCTCTTTTTAATATTTTTTTATTTAGAGAGAGTGTCTTGCTGAGTAGGGCCTTGCTAAATTGCTGAGATTGGCTTTGAACTCAAAATCCTCCTGCCTCAGCCTCCTAAACCAGTGGGATTAGAGGCTGGATCACAGGTGCGTACCACTATACCTGGCTTTTTCTTTTGAGGCTGAGTCTCCCCAAGTTGCTTACAGCTTGGCTAAATTGCTGGGGTTAGCTTTGAACTTTGAGATCCTCCTGCTTCAGTCTCCTGAGTGTCTATGATTACAGGTGTGTGCTACTGTGAACAGCTGTACTTATTTTTACCCTTTTATGTGTAGCTAATTTCATCATGAGAGAACTTAGCTGAGCATGGTAAATTCATTGTTATACAACTGTGAAATTCTTCCTGAGCATTATCTTATTATAAATATGATTATCCAAAGTAGTTTTATTCTTAAAACATGCGGTAATACATTTATTCGCTTTTATCAATATTTCCTTTTAGGTTGAGCTTGTGTGTTCACATTTTTTAAAAACTGTCAACCTCTATTATAGGAGATGAATACATTATCTGTTTTGCAGTTTTTATAGAATTAATTTCATTAAAACTCTCTTAAATGTTATTTTGCTTATATCATTAATTATAGAGAAACATAAGAAGCTAAAGAAAATTGTATTTTGGGGACATTTATATGGGAGAATCTTTTTATTTTTCAACTTGTTTTGAAGAGAAAGGAGGTAGTTGTCATGTTTTTTGTGAAAAATTTGTAGACTTTGCAGACTCTCAAAATATTCTGACCCTATTACAGTCTGACCCAGTTATGACATATCTGCAGCAGGCAGTGGTGTAAATTACATATGGCACAGTCTTGGGTGCAAACTGACCATAAAATACAGCATTATGTTAGGAATGCCTAAATAGTACTTAAGGCTGTGAATTTTTACAGAGAAGTCAAGCAATTGATACCTCCTATTAAAAAAAAAAAAAAAAATTCTAAGAGTGAGATAACTGCTTGAGGGAAGGATGACTCCTTTATGCAGTATCTTTTAAGAATGCAGGTAAGTCAGACTTCCCTTGGGATTTTTCATTTGTATATTTGATATTTGACTTTATGAGAGTGTGCTAAATTATCCAAAAGCAAGCCATTTGTTTTTTTCCCACCATAAGAAAGCATGTTTCAGGGTTCCCATCTCTCCTGTGCCCCACACTGTGTACATCTGTACTTACTTTTCAGTATTATAAAAGATAAGTCACATGTATACTCAGCTATGAAAAAAGAGTTAAAACATCATAAGAATGCTGGTAGGTTTGTATTTTGGAAGGATTCCAAAATTTCTTAAGTTTAAAGAGGTCAATTTCCATTTTATGACAAATCTACCTAGAATCGTTGCTCTTCTCCTCTTTCCTTACTTCCTTTCTCCCACTTTCAGAATAGTGGCAAGTAAAGTAAGCATTAATATTTATTAGTATTTATTTTCTTTTGATAAACTTTTAGGGGGGATAAATTGAGCAGTTTTCATTTTCTTTTCTTTGTTTTCAAATCTGTAATGAGAGAAAATGTTTCTATATATTGTGAACTCTGTTCAAGAGTTCATTGAGCTTACCTTTAATGAAGATTTAAATCTTACAGAAATAATAAATGTTAACTTTAAATGATCTCAAGAAAAGAAATTATTTAGTTTCCTGGGGGATGAATTTTTATGAACTAATCTCATAATCAGGTTATTTTTTCCTAGTTGGTTTACTAAATTTCCCTATATTGTAACCCAGTGAACTTTTTAATATTTCTTCATTTGAAACACATAAAGTATATTCTTTTTTTAAAAAAACTCTGAATTCTCATTTTTCCTAACATTAGTTCTGCTGGACTAAACTGTTCCTGTGATACATGCTATTTAAATGTTATCCACTCTGTAGATTCAGAGAACCATAGAATTTTTATACCTTGAAGAATCTCAGCAATTATTTAATTCAAACCCATTCTAATAAAACAGATGTGCAGAGTAATCTGCCCTTAGTCATGATCTTTTTATCAAATGAAACTATATCTCTTAGCTAACCTCAAATCCAGTGTTCTTTCTATTATCTAATTTTTTAAAGTTATTTCAATCCCCAAAGTAGAAACTAAAACTTAAAAAAGAAAAAATGAAGTAGTCGTTTTACAATGTATGAGGACTTTTTCAGTTTCAAGTAGCAGAAACCCAACTCTCAAAGTAAACATAAATAAAAGGATACATTTATTAACTTATATAACTTAAAGCTTTGGCCTAGATCTATGCTCAACAGATTTCAGGAGTCTCTCTCCCTTCCTCCATCCTTCTTCCTCATCTTCTCTCTCCTGTATATACTTTATTTTCATACAGGCTCTCTGTAAGTAATGGCAAGGTATTGCTCCTTGTAGCTTTAGGCTTGCATTCTTACTACTTTATCAACTGCAATGGGAAGAGACTACAACTTGAGCAAAAATTTCTCACTTGAGTTCTGATTTTCCTGGCCTGGGCATGTGCCCATATCTGAACAAATATTCTGACCAGAAAATGCAATTCTCTGATTGGGGCAAGTATCTGAAGCTAAAGAAAAAAGTTCAGCATCACTAAACCATAGGGAGAATGATAGCTTCCCAGAAAGCAAGGAGACGGAAAAATGCTGGGCAGAAATGTCTGCTTCACAATTAATTCTGAAGGATTCTGTGGATCATGCAGCACTATTTAATATGTAACGCATAGTTAGTTTCATAGAACTGGATCATAATAATACTCTTAACTTTGAAGATTCTTCATAGATGTGAAAAATAAGAGCTTAAAGAGGATATGACCTCATTCAAATCATGTAATTAGTATGCCTGCTAATTCATAAAACCTAGGACTTCTGAGTAAAAGATTCAGACTCATTCACATTTAGGTTCAATCCTGGTTTTGAATGAAGTAATTACATGCAGTTAGACTGTTTCTTATCCTTAAAATAGAGGTGACAACATCTTGTTAAGTTGAGATAGTGTTAGGAATATGTGTAGAATATTGGCAAGTAGTGACAGTAGCTACTATTATATGTTGTCATTACAATAACAGTCATTTCTAAAGCCATATAATAATTTTATTGTGATCAACCTGAAATACAGCTTTCCAGGCTTCAAGCAAACACCATTATGTTGAAACATCTACATTATTTCTGAGTTTATAAGTGCCAGAAAAGTACTGAAGTAGAAAATCACTCTTTTTTGGTACTAGAATTGAATCCAGGGGTGCTTTACCACTGAACTACATCCCCAACCCTTTTTAGTTTTTATTTTGAGACAGGGTCTTGCTAAATTGTGTAGGGCATTGCTAAGTTGCTGAGATTGGCATTGAACTTGTGATCCTCCTGCCTCCACCTCCTGAGTTGCTGGGATTACAGGCATGCACCGCCATGCCCAGCTAGAAAATCACTTTTTAAGCTTGAGGAGTCAGATTGCGAATTTATCATATAGAAGATGATCTGAGAGTATTGATGCACAGAATATGAACAAACATTACACATCTTATGTTGTGGTATTAAGGTGATAGTCTGGTCTGACAGTATTGTGGCAGTATTTGTAGATCTAAAAGATGTGTGTAATCTATGCTTTAAAGTCTCTTTCCTAAGAGATTAATCACATACAAGAGATTTACATAAAACAAATTAAGGCTTAAAAATAAATGGTTGATTAAAGACATCAGGAAAATGTAAGTTTCAAAAGCAGATGATGGGATCGCAGTATCTGAGTAGACTTTAAAGCAAAAATGTAAAACTGGATCAAGCATGTCATTTTATATTAACACAGGGTATACTCCACATATTACTAAGCAGTTATGAACTCATATGCTAAACTTACATTAAAACATATCAAGCAAAAGGTGAATGAAAAGGAAAAAACTGTTAGAAAAGTAATGATAGGGGAAGGCTTTAATATACTTTAAGAAGGCACAAATAAGATATGTGGGTGGTTTGAATAATATGATAAAATTAGCCCAAAGAATGTGTTTCTTTTTCTGTCATCCACAAAACAACCAAGATTAATAATTCATTAGGCCATCCACAAGAAACAAAACAAAACAATTCACAAGTAGGAATTATACAAGCCCCACTTCTTGATTATAATTCAGTGGTACTATAGTTTTTTTAAAAAGTTAAATTGAAATCTATATGGAAATTTAAAACCATGTCCTTAAACAGTTTTTGAGTTAATG
Organism: Sciurus vulgaris; assembly: GCF_902686455.1. Classification (NCBI taxonomy): domain Eukaryota; kingdom Metazoa; phylum Chordata; class Mammalia; order Rodentia; family Sciuridae; genus Sciurus; species Sciurus vulgaris. The sequence goes on from NC_136464.1 coordinate 83,445,109, forward strand.
AGAAAATACAGATTCATATTAGAGATTATTAAGATTAATAATAAGAATTAACAAAGATAATATAATTTAAGGAATTAGGAAATGACATTTGAACTAATAAATCCAAACACTTATGATATGAAAAGGCCAATAAAATCATTATATCTCTATTAAAGTCATTCCAGGGAAAACAGAAAGGAGAGAGAAAAGAAACATAAGACCTTAAGTATTAAGAAGGAAGTAGAATTAGAATTATAGTGTGGAGGTGACATTAGAAAGGTTTCTGATGTTAGGAAATATGTAAAACTTAATAGGTGACTGCTTCCTTACTCTTACCATCTTAATCTAATAAAGATTTTTTTTTTTTTTAAGAGAAAATCAGAAAGTACAATTTAGGGGAAATCAAATAGTTTGATCAAAAGTAGGAGTATTGTAGGCACAAGGGAATTGCAAGAGGTGAAAGTAGAAAATTGGGGCTCTATTTTTATGTGATTGAATTTTACTATGTGATATGTTGTTCTTATTTAGGTGGACACCAGGATACCATTTAACATTTGAATTAGTCATCAATGTGATTAATCTTACACTTTAATAAAGTTAATCCAAGAGTGGTATAAAAGGTAGATTGAATGATGAGTCAAAGGCTGATAATCTGTTGTTTATTGCAGAATTTAGAAAGAAACTGAAATAGAAAGACCAAGACTCAAGAATGAGTGGTAGGGTGGTATTTAGTCAAAATCTGGATTTTGGCAGTTGAAAAGATGTGTAATATTCAAAGATGAGTATTCTTTTTTTTTAAAAGACTTTCTAAAATTAGATCTTTAGGGTTATACATAGTAGTTTGGTTCATCCTGACACAAAGATGAATATTCTAAATGAACTTTTAGTCACTGATTTGTCTTTCATTGTGTGTGTGTGTGTATTTGTGTGTGTGTTTAATATGCTGGCTGGTATACCAATTTCTGACCTCTGCTCTTCTACCTAGACCTTTTGCCACTTTGCTTTGGTTCCTTAACTTTTCTGTAACCCTGTGTATATCACTACTGTCTCTCAGCTTTGTTTCCTTCTTGTAGCAGGAAGAACTGAAGGGTTTAAATGGGAGTTCTGAAGTTTATAATTTAGGTTCAGCTGGTATTCATGCATAATTATTCGCTCAGTGTTGACAACTAGTAAATTCATGTATTCTTTACATTTGCCTAGCTCCTTTTGTTAAGGATTAACTGAATCTAGAAACACCTGCATTATAGATGTACAATCATTTACTACTTGAGAAAACTTTAAAACTTTGAAAACCTTTAGTTATTGCATGCAAATCTCTGCAAAAAATGGAGATAAAGAGAAAAATATCTACCACCCACTGAATCCCAACAAATAATAACTTTACAACTTGGTCTTCTTATAGATTTGTATTGACTTTAAAATTTTTTCAATTTGTTTAGTTTTTTTTGGCTAGATAATAAATTCACATGGTCCAAAAAAGTATCATTCCCACCCATCCTCCATCTTCTGTTTCCTCCATTAGCAATTATATATTTTATCTTGATAAATGTGAATGACAAGTTGTTTGATGAAGTTGCAGAAAATAATGTAATAATAAACCATTATAAGTCTAAACATTTTTAAAGTTAAGGAGGCTTACCGTTAATTTTTGTAACTTTTTTGGTACTTTACTACTGTTCCTGTAAGAATACATACAAATAAAATACCAGCTATACCAGAATTATACCTTAACACAGATAAACTTTAATTAAACTGTTAAAACTGTTAACTGTATCATTTGTAGTTTTACCTTGCTTTCGTGTAACTGCATTGGGTGTTCATTTCTCACAAGAATCTTGTTAAGAAGGAAGGGTACATAATATTATCCTCAGTTTCCTGAGGAAACAAATTGGGATTTGCATTTTGACTGTCAGCATTCAAATCCAAGTCTTCTGAATATAAAATGTATGTTCTTTACACTATGGCCAGAATCTTAAATCGCTTGTTCTGATTTCAAATGGTTTATATCCATTTTTCAAACTTGTGTACGTGTATGTATGTATAATTATAATAAAATCATGCTAACTTTTAAAAAACTGATTGTATTATAGTAGTTATCTTCATACTTGACATTCAGCATATTTTAAATTCACAAAGGTGTGCTTTATATTTTTCATTGAAGGAAGGATATTTGTGTACAGAGTTTTTAATGCATTGGGGAGGTTTAGGTGCCAATGATAACTTAAAGGGAAATACTGTGAATTCTTTTACTCCTGAGTATAAAAAATAATTTTCTACAAGTTGCTTCTAACTGTTATACTTAATGTTGTTTATTATTTGCCTTGTATTTCTAAATTGAGTTTTTCTTAAGTCACATTGTGTAGCAGGAAAAAACCTTAGGATAAGCACTTTAATACCTCATTTATTCATCATCATTAGTGAATGTATTATTGCATATATTATTTTTTTTTAGACAATTCAGGTTCCCTTTTAAAATATGTGACATATTTAAAGCATTTTTAATACTTGATATTTTCTAAAACATTTTATATTCCCCTTATCCAACACAGAGATATATGTGGCACAGGAACATCTTTAAGTACCTCTGTTAGTGGACTATTGGATTCATTAACGTAAACTGAATACTCTTGTTTTTCTTCTGTCCTGAGGCCAGCATATCTTTTTGCCACTGCTTTATCTGCCTCTTAAAGGCAGTTTGCATTATCTAATTTGCTGATTCTATCTTAATTTGCTAGGAAAAATTTGTAAAGAATTGTGTGTTTAATAAGAGTCCATAAATCCTTGTGGGGAGTCATTGGTATAAAGAACATAGCTGTAATACAGAGGCCTTTGACAGTTATTTTGGATATGCAGTGGCCTTTGCTAATTGGATTTCAGGGTTAGAGCATATTTGTGAGTTTTGAATAAATGAGGTGTTATTGTATTTGAAGGAAGTTGTTATTCTGATATTTTCCTTTGTACTGATGTTGCTCTGATTTACTCTTATTATTGAGTTGAGCTGGATTTAAATATTAATTAAGGTCAATTTTTATATGTATATATTTTCCAATGGGTACAACCCAGTTACCATAGCAATTTAGTAAAATAACTGTAATGGAACTTTTCTTTTGAATTTGGCTTCTCTCTCTCTCTCTCTCTTTCTCTCTCTTTTTTTTTTTCTGTCCACCAGGGAGTAACTATTCCCAGTCAGAGGCGCTATGTGTATTATTATAGCTACCTGTTAAAGAATCATCTGGATTATAGACCAGTGGCACTGTTGTTTCACAAGATGATGTTTGAAACTATTCCAATGTTCAGTGGCGGAACTTGCAGTAAGTGCTCTAAATTCTCATCCTACCATGTTTTGGAATTCTTTTATTAACACATCTAGAAGTATATATAAAAATCTAGAAAGAAATTTACCACATTTAAATATTTATGCAGCAGAGTATATTTCTGAAGTATCCAAATTAATTGACTCTATTGTTCATCTCCTTGGACAGAGGAAGCCAAGAACAGTAGATTTTAATGTTTTTGAAGTCAAATTATGTTTAGTAAGGAAGTATTCTGTGTTACAACCACCAAATGCAGCTTAAGTTCTGGGAAGATGACTGAAAAACTTGCTTCATCAGAGGTTTAGCATGAGAGTGATGGTGGGATTCATCAGTTTACTGGTCTTGGGGCAAGGACCAATTCTTTCATCTTAAGAAGATGGATATTTACATTTATGATGACTGAACAATGTAAAAAAAAAGGAAGAAGTGATAAGACAAGGCAGACGGTCAAGTATGAAGAGTGGGAAAAAACAAACAAACTGAGTTTTAGAGTATGTGGAATGAGGAAGAATACCTGGATTCAGATTTGAATTCCAATCTTAGTTCAGTCATTAAAGTATTAAGCAACTCTGGGCATACTATCTACCCTTCTTTGAGTTTTCTCATCAAATGAAATGCAGAGATTTTAAAATCTGAAACTTCCTGAATAAGTACAAACCATGTCACTGATGTCTGCTTCTAGTGTATTTCTCTTTTACCCTAACTTTGTAAGCCTACCTCATCCATCCCTATCCTGTTCTGCTTCTCTGCTATTCTTAGTTAGAGTTCTTAGCTAGACTGATGGAAAGCTTAAAAACTGAATCCTAAGCAGTTAGTCAAAAGACTCCTAACAGTTTTTAATACTGGAACTTAAATACTATCTGGAAATCGTCAGTAATGTTTTCATGTTTAAGAAATATATTTTATTAGTATTTAAAGGACAACTTTATGGTTCCTAGATTAAATACCCCTTCACTATTTCTTTTTTTAATGTCTAATATTATTTCAGTGAAATTTTGTAATTAGTGGTTTTAAGCTTTTTTTTTTTTTTTTTTTTTTTTGTGGTATCAGGGATTGAACCCAGGGTCATTTAACCACCAAGCCATATTCACAGCCCTTTTAAAAATATTTTGTTTAGAGACGGGTTTTGGTGAGTTGCTTAGGTACTCACTAAGTTGCTGAGGCTGGCTTTGAACTCACAATCCCTCACCTCAGCCTCCTGAGCCATTGGGATTATAGGCATGTGCCACTATGCTTGATTGGTTTTAGCTTTAAGCTTTGTTTCTTGAAAATATTTGTTTAATTTAAACATATTTTATCCCTAAATTAATTTAAAAATTACTTCCTTGATTTTTTTTTTTAAAATCTTTGACAAGTAGATGGGATTGTCTACCAGAGCTTTCCCGTTTAAGAGTAAGGCAACTTTGTCAAAGATCACAGATTAATACAGCATATTAAAGACTTCTTAGGAACCTCATTGATTTTTTTTTTTTTTTTTTTTTAAATCTCAGTATAATTTTTAAAACCGTTTGAGTGCAAGGCACTGGGGTGTTGGAGGTGATTAATGTTGGTAGGGACTTAACAAAAACAGAGGAAAAGGAAGAAAAAACTTCTTACAGTGTAGATTTCAGTGTAAGGGCCAAATGGATGGTATTATGGAGATAATGAGAAAAAAAGAGAACATTCAATCTTATTAGTATAATTTTTTCACATTGACCTCTCTAGCAAAAATTTCTTTTCAGTTCTACTCAGCCTGCCTATATTTAATCCCTGTTTTGTTTTTTGGTCTCACAGTATTGCATTTCTTTCTAGACTTAAAATTATTAACTACTGAAATATTTTAAAAATTTTTGTGTTTATTAAAATTTTCCTTGTTTACTAAGATCATTAAAATATAGGTATATGATGTTAAATTGGAAGTTTTATTTATAAATTATTAATGTATTCATAAAAAGGAATTGTCAAAACATTTTCATAAAAGAAGTCCTTCAGCGTGTGTGCAGGTTCACTCTCTTTTTTCTTTGTCATTTTTTGTTACTGGGGCTTGAACTCAGAGGCACTTTACCCCTGAGGTACATTATAGTCCTTTGTATTTTTTATTTTGAGACAGGGCCTTGCTAAGTTGCTGAGGTTGACCTTGAACTTGCTATCTTCCTGCCTCAACCTCCTGAGTTGCTGGGAAGTGTGTGCCACTATGCCTGGCAGTTCACCAGCTCTTTATTTAACATTGAGGAAAGCATACAATTTAGATTGATATTAAATCTGAAGGAAGTAATAGGAATAGAGCAGGCAATAGGAAACAGCTTGAACTAAAGCACATAAAGGAAATGAACTGGGAAAGTGTAAAGACAGCATAGAACAGAAATGGAATGTCAGTTAGAAAATCTTGAATGGGATTTTAAACTTGGTTTGATAAATAATATAGTATCATGGTAGTATGAGAGATTTAAACCATGTTTTTAGGGTAGTTGTATAGAAGGTTGTAGAAGGCAAAAATAGTGAAAAGAAAACCAATGTGACTTGCCTTATGCCAGATGTGCTAGGGTGAGCAAATAGGTGTTTAGTTTTTCCTTAGTGATTTATATACAAAGATTTCATCAAAGTTTTAGTCCTGCTCAGGTAGATGATTCACAGAAAGGAGAAGAAAGAAAGTGAACCTGAAATTTATAGACATTTGGTTTTAAGCATGTTTTAAATCTGATGAAAATGAACTTTTCACATGGAGATATTCAGTGAGTACTGGGGTCTAGGTTCAGATATAGGTGAAAGATATCTGGTATTTTGGGATGCATAAAGAAAAAGACTTCTTAAACCTTTTCATGTAAATGTGTTGTGGGGTAGGAAGACTTGGAATAAAACAAAAGGTGAGGACTGAGATGAATGGCAACTTAGGTTCAGAAAGGAGAAGGGAATCAGTGAAGGAAAGAAAACTAGTGGTGAAAAATAATCCGCAAAGTTGTCAGGGGTTCGCAACCTTTTTCTTAGTTATTTTAATATTTTGAAGTGAAGGAAAAGTTTATTTTCTAAAAGGGTTAAGAATGTTAATAAAGTTGATTGATGTGGGTTTCTGTCTCTGCACATACATACAGACATACCTATATCTATCTATCTGTATATCTAAGAAAATTTAAATTTGATTTTTATTTACTCTAGGTATGGTTCCTGTAATTTCCTTAGAATAATCAATCCTATCAGAAAATGTATCAAAATGGTGTCTTAGAATTCAAAAGAACCACACTAATGTTGGACTTCTGATGAGTTAGATGGTTCCCGTAATTTCCTTAGAATAATCAATCATATCAGAAAATGTATCAAAATGGTGTCTTAGAATTCAAAAGAACTGTGGTTCTTTTCTAATGTTGGACTTCTGATGAGTTAGACGTTATCTAAAATGTGAAATTCATATCGTAGAGTATTTTCCTTAGTGTTTTGAGGAAACTTACTAATTTTTGGTACTGAAGTTGAACCCACAGGGTTCTTAACCTCCAAGTCACATTCCCAGCTCTTTTTATTTTTGATTTTGAGACAGGGTCCTGCTAAGTTGGTTAGGTCCTCACTAAGTTGCTGAGGCTGACCTCAGACTTGCTGGGATTACAGGTATGCACCACACGTCTGGCAAACTTATAATTTTTATTAAAACATTTTAAGCTTAGTTTTTAGAGGAAATTCTACTTCATACCAATTTGTAATTAGCTTGAAAATTGTTGGTAACAATTTTGAATTAATATAACACATTTTCATCTTGGCTAATTTATCACAACTTTGAAATTGTAAGTTGGTTTTTTGCTTATTTGAGCTAGATTTCCTGTGAAAATTTCAGTCACATAAAGACTTGTAAAATGGTTTACTGCACTTTGTTCTTTAGTCAAAGAAGTGAAATTTATTGGCAGATTGTTGGTGTAGCATTTCCCCTTTTGGGGGTAACCTTTCCTCATGATGTGTGTCTTAACAAATCCATATTAGAAAAACCCCACATACTTTTGTCAAACATTTATTATGTGATTACTGATATTTCTTTAGATATTACAGAGGTGTACTGGTGGGTGTTTATTAAACTGGAAATTCATTTAGCTTGGTTTGACTTTTTGCCTCATTTGCAGTCTTTGGTCACATTGATTAAAAATAAGAGACTTTTTTTTGTTTTTTTTTTTTTTGCCTTGAAGGATAATAATGCCTTTTGAGGTGCTGAGGATTTTGTGTGATATATACATATGTATGTACACACACACGCACACACACACACACACACACATACATATATATGCAACATGTATATATTTCTCATATACTATATGCAAACTTGTATTTCTGTTCCTTTATTGTCTTGGCATGTTTTCTTTGAGATCTTCTTATCTCCTAAGATTAATCAATGGACATTTTAAAAAATTCTTCAGTATACTACAAATGAATTATGCTTTGTCAGGTTATTTAATTTGAAGTTTTTAAAGTTGTAGAGTATTAATTTTCATTAGTCTTTCTGTCACCAAAGTTATTAGCTGTAAATGAATTTTGAGAATTTTAAAATAGAACAACAATCTCTTTTCCACACTTTACTACCTTTTTTAGTTGAAATGCTCACAAAAAAACATGATGAATTTTGAGCAGTTATACTTTACCAGCTATTGTAAAACAGATACAGTCCAAAGTCAGAATGGTTGTTAATATGTTTTGAAGGGAAGGGAGGTTATGCTGTAATTTACACTTAAGGACTGCTGCAGACATCTCAAATCATTTCCTTTCTCATGGTGGTAACTTTTTGTACTTTTAAAATAAAATGTGGGCTAGAGGTTAAAAAAAATGGTTAATATTCTTATAAATACTAAGTGTATTATGCTTTATGCTTGAGGAATTTATTATGGCTTTGTTGTAGGTTGTATGTTCTCTTTCCTCTTATGAACATGTAATAATTTTTATTTTGTGATTTTTGGCACAAGCTAGAAGCTTCAAAATACTACAGTGAATATGTGTTTTAAAAGTTACCATTTACGTAATTCACAAATATTCCAGAAAAATTATTAAAATTATTTTTATACTTTATTTTAGAATTTTAGCATAATTTAAAAGACAAGTCTTGATGTTACTATATTGCTAGATGTCCTCTCTTGGTACTAGTTTATGAGACAGGAGTTGACTATTCTACTACTAGAACCTTATTTTATAAATTCAAATTGGAGAAAACCATACCTTGATTATATTATTGACCTTATTTATTTCTACTGATTTGTTTTAGATCAGGAGTACAGATGTGGATTTACCATTTTGTATATAATACTGATAATTGATCATTAAAATAGCTTTTGGCAGTTGAAGGCATTTCCTGTGAAGTAAAATAGTATGTATTTAATCATGCAGATCCTCAGTTTGTGGTCTGCCAGCTAAAGGTGAAGATATATTCCTCCAATTCAGGACCCACACGACGGGAAGACAAGTTCATGTACTTTGAGTTCCCTCAGCCGTTGCCTGTGTGTGGTGACATCAAAGTAGAGTTCTTCCACAAACAGAACAAGATGCTAAAAAAGGTTTGCACTTTACTTTTTTGGGGTAATTATCAAAATAGGCATACCTTTAAGATTAGCCCTGAATCTTTTACTTAAAGCTTTTAGTAAGGCAGAAGTCATTCTATAAAGAAAGATTAAAAGCTATATTTTATTTTATGATGAACACTTAATGAACTATAGTTAGTTTTCTTCAATGGTTAGATCTGTGGATGCTTTACTTTCTGTGGCTTTAATGGAACATCAAAATGGTAAATAATCTTGTTAGAAGGAAAAGTCTATAGAACATTGTAACATGAAATTAAATTTTCTTGTTTTATACAAAGAAGTTTTGTAAAAGTGTTAGATTGTGTACATACCCCCATTCAGTCAGTTAATAATCCTCTGTAAAAAGATGGTGAATTAACTGAAAAGAAATTAGGATGCAACCATAGGTTTAAAAAATACTAGACTTATAAACGGCAGTTAAGATCTGTTCTGTGGTCTTATGTAATGATACAAACCATTTTCCTCCATTTTGGTTATGTTTCTTGAGAATTGGTTATATTTATATTTAGTTTCCCCATATTTACTAAATATTTAGCTTTTTAGTTAGGAGAGAAATAGTTATGAAGAGGAAGTAATAATGAATGAAAAAATGTGGTATTTAAATATGCAGGTTTAGAAAGTTAGTGAGATTTATATTTTACTGATCTATATTTAGAGATGACAAGATTATAAAATAAAACTATCTTGATTTTGTGTGGACATTAAAAGTGAACTTAAGGTGCAAAATTTTTAAGTAGTAATGGAAAAAAAGCCCTAATTTTGTGTAATGTTGCTGCCTCGTTAATCATACTAGATATTTAAACATTACCAATTTTTTTTTTTTAACATTACCAATTTTTAGACATGTCAGAAATAGGATTGATTTAGTTTTCCCAATTTTTAGTTTTTCTTTTGAAGGAAAATTAGAGGAAGTTTCATTTACTACAAAAATTTTTAACACTGTTCTGACTTATCAGAAATGTTATTTCCTTTATTCAGAATCCAAGAATCTGGGAAAAAAATCACTGAATATTAAAGTGATATTTTTCCCCAGAAACACATTTTCTACCCCCTTGTGTAAATAAAAATTAAATATATCTCAGTAGCTTTGAAATAATATTTTTTGGGAATCCAGAAAGTATTAGCAGATACTTCAAAATCAAGATAATTAGTAAACTTTGGGTTTGTGTGTGTGTGTGTGTGTATGTGTGTGTGTGTGTTTTCTCCTGTACTTTATGAGACTCGTGTATATATATACACATAAAATTTTATATTTTGCTTTTAAAAATACATGCCTGCTTCACTATTTCCCTGTAGTTTTAGGAGGGTGTTCATTTTTATTTTTGTTCTTCTGTACTTCACACTAACATAAAATCAAAGGTTAAATATTTATATTTTTGTGTGTCTTGTATTACTTCACATTAGTTTTCAATTTTACATGATTTCCCCTGTCTATAAATGTCTGCTTTGATTTAAACAAGCAGTTTTAGTATAATCAGCACACATAAGAAATCCATATTTTTTGAAATTTAAATATTTTCTTCTAAGTAAAATGTAATTACTCAGTGATTTTTCTAAAATAATTGTAATTAACAATTTTTTTAAAAGGACTTGCCATGTATGAGATTGTCTTGCTAGGTACTGTTAAAAGAATGAAATTCAAGAAATAAAATTCTTAAAGAGTCTTAGCATATTCTTGGGGCAAAAACAAAATTTCAACATAAATTAAAATAGAGGTTTTAATGGCAGCATAAGGCATCAGATAAGGTGTCACAATTAACTGTCAAATGACCCCACAGGCTTAACTTTTATATTAGGTCACCTCCAACCCACACCACACACAATTTTATTATGAAAGTTTTCAGGCATACATTGTCATTGAAGAAGGTGGGATCAATTAGATTTAAATATTGCTGGAGAAGTAAAAATGTATTTACCTTGCTTCTTGAGGAAAGTACCTTATAAGAACTTTTACTAAAATATCTGAGATTTGTTTATATCTACAAATACATAAACTCAAAACATTTTTTAACCTATTTTGTCTCATCACCCCAGATGCAGAATACCTATAAAAACTTGAATATGTATTCTATATTTTATGTAATATATAACAGAATTATATAATAAATAACAGAACTATGTAATTATAATAGAATTATAATTACATTAATTGATATTAGTTAATATATAATTTCTATATTGTGATTTCCAACTTATTTTAATGCATTTGTTTCAATTTTGTTGAAATATTTGCAGAATTGAAAACTTGACTTAATGGGTTAAAACTAGTATTGGACTAAAAAGGAATATTTTACTTATAATTTTAAGACAAAAGTAAATTATCTCTGATCTTAGGAGATTATATTTTTGCTCTAAAATTTGAAGAAAAGAAAAATTCTCATAAATGTGAATTCAACAGATAACCCACAGATTGTGTTTACCTTTATTTGAAATATTGAATGATACATAATTTAATTTGTTGACTTCGTGGGGGCAGATGTTTTATAGATGACATATATTTCTTTTTTTAAAAAAAACTAATTTGTTTCTTTTATTTTTATAGGATAAAATGTTTCATTTTTGGGTAAATACGTTCTTCATACCAGGACCAGAGGAAACCTCAGAAAGAGTAGAAAATGGAAGTCTATGTGATCAAGAAATCGATAGTATTTGCAGTATAGAACGTGCAGATAATGACAAGGAATATCTAGTACTTACTTTAACAAAAAATGATCTTGACAAAGCAAATAAAGACAAGGCCAACCGATATTTTTCTCCAAATTTTAAGGTCAGTTAAAAGCATTGTACAGTATTGGTGAAGACATGCATGCATCTGGGTGTGTGTGTGCACAGGCACATGCGTATTTCTATTTATAGGCAAGAATTCTTCAGATTAAGAAAAGCAATTGGTAAACCTCAAATGGTTGTTTGCCATTTTTCTTCCCTATTTCTTATTCTACTTGGTTTTTTTTACTTTTTTAGCATGCCCTTTTTTTTGTTTTATTCTTGTTTTTCATTGTAACAAATCTAACAATAGTTTATAAGCACAATACTAGGAATTCTTTCTTTTTTTTTTCATTTAATGTATGATTTGATTTTTTTTTTTGATTGTAAACAAATGGGATACATGTTGTTTCTCTGTTTGTCCATGGCAATACTAGTAGTTCTTGAGAGGGAAAGGTACATGTTTCATAAGTGAAAATAGGTCTAATATTAAATACCTCTGGATCTTAAATTTCTGTTTAAAAGTTTCCTTTAGAATTCACAGGTTTCCATTTCCTTTTTTTTTTCTCTAAATCTGAGTTTTTCTCAATTAGACTTTAAAATATCTTTCTCTCTTTTATTGTTTTCTCTTTTAATATTACCAGAAGTTTTATATTTGTGATTATAAATAAAAGCTGTTTTAGTAATCAGTACACAGTTACGATGTTATATCATGGTAAGTGCTATGAAAAATAAAGATAGGATAGAAAGTAATCTTGTCATTTTTTTTTTTTTTTTTTTAAACCCAGGGTAGCTTGAGAATGCTTGATCAAGTTAATGACATTTAAGTAGAGGCCTAAATGAGATGAGTGAGTTATACAAATATCTGGGAAAAGAGGGAAGAGTAATTCAATGCAAAAGCCCTGAGACAGGAGTCAATGTTTAGTATATTTGAGTAACATTAGACTTTTTGACCAAAAGGAAGTTGGTAAGAAAACCAGTTCTGGAGTAGAAAAGTTATGTTTTCAGCATAAGAAAGATGTAATCTGAATTTTGTCTTTGAGTGGAAGATAAAAGATCAGTTAAGAGGCTGTTGGCAGTGGTTTAAAACATTCAGGTGAGAGATGGTTGCTTGGATGAGAATAGTGGTATTGAGGGGTAATGAGAAACTGTCAGATAGGGTATATATGGTATTTTAAAGGTAGAAATGTAAAGAATTTACTGATTAAATGGATGTTGGTTGTTAAAGGAGATTTGAAAAATAGAGAAGGGGCTATAGATAGAACAGAATAAGCAGGGGATTAAGATCCCATATTTACTACCAGGTATGTGTCCTCTAACATGTTCCCTAACCTTTCTGGGTCTTTGTTTCCTTCCTTTAAAATGGAAGTACCTACTATATTAGGGGTGTTTCAACAGTTATTTTAATTATGCATATAAAGGCCATTGACCTACTGTTTAGGCCACTATATGTTCTATGTTCACTTCCCTCTCTCCTCAATTTAGGTGAAATTTTTAGGGCTGTATGCATCATTGAATCAGTATTTATGTTTGTATAATATGGTTAGTATCAGAAAATACATTGAGTTTCAGACAGGTAGTAAGAGAAACTTTCAGAGTTCAGCCATTTGTAGCTGGGTGAGGTGGCGTACACCTGTAATTTCAGCAGCTCTGGAGGCTGAGGCAGGAGGATCTCAAGTTCAAATCAGCCTCAGCAACAGTGAGCGCTAAGCAACTCAGTGAGACCCTGTCTCTAAATAAAATACAAAATAGGACTGGGGATGTGTTTCAGTGGTCAAGTGCCCCCTAGTAAGAATTCAGCCATTTGTGAATTGAATTTCGTGACTGAAAAATTACATTATGTTGAATGATAGATGAACTTCAATCTACATTTCTTTGTAGCATTATTTAGTGAATGCTTGTAGCTTATGTTTCTTAAAAAATAGTATATTAAGATCCCAGTTTGTTTTTTCAGTATTTAGCAGGAAAGAATATATAAGAACTCTCAGAAGAGGGTTATTTGAAAGACAATTGTCCTTTAAAGATATGTTTGTTATAGTATTTTTAAATGAATCTATTAAAATACATGTCTTTGCTAAGTAATTTAAGATTAGTCATAATTGTAGATTTACATTTTTTATTTTCTTTTTCTAGGTGAAGCTGTATTTTACAAAAACAGTAGAGGAGCCATCAAATCCAGAGGCTAGCAGTTCAACTTCTGTAACACCAGATGTTAGTGACAATGAACCTGATCATTATAGATATTCTGACACCACTGACTCTGATCCAGAGAATGAACCTTTTGATGAAGATCAGCATACACAAATTACAAAAGTCTGATTTTTTTTTTATCAAGAGGGATAAAAATACCATGAAAACAAACTTGAATAAACTGAAAATGGACCTTTTTTTTTTTTTTTTTTTTTTTTTTTTTTTTTTTTTTTTTTTTTTTTTAATGGCAATAGGACATTGTGTCAGATTACCAGTAATAGGAACAATTCTCTTTTCCTGACCAATCTTGTTTTACCCTATACATCCACAGGGTTTTGACACTTGTTGTCCAGTTGAAAAAAAGGTTGTGTAGCTGTGTCATGTATATACCTTTTTGTGTCAAAAGGACATTTAAAATTCAATTAGGATAAATAAAGATGGCACTTTCCCATTTTATTCCAGTTTTATAAAAAGTGGAGACAGACTGATGTGTATACGTAGGAATTTTTCCTTTTGTATTCTGTCACCAACCTAAGTGGCTAAAAAGCTTTGTGAATTACAGGTTCACATCCTACCCCTTTGCACTTGTGGCAACAGATAAGTTCACAGTTGGCTAAGAGAAGTTTCTAAAGGGTTTTGCTACCTTCTAATGCATGTATTTGGGTTGGGGGAATGGAGGGAATGCTCAGAAAGGAATATATTTTATGCTGGACTCTGGACCATATACCATCTCCAGCTATTTACACGCACCTTTCTTTAGCATGCTATCATTATTAATCTGGACATTTGAGGAATTGGCCGCTGTCACTGCTTGTTGTTTGTGCATTTTTTTTTAAGCATATTGGTGCTAGAAAAGGCAGCTAGAAGGAGTGAATTTGTATTGGGGTACAGGAATGAACCTTCTGCAACATCTTAAGAATCCACAAATGAAGGGATATAGAAACAATGTGGGCATAGAAAAGAAACACAGCAACAATGACTTAACCATATAAATGTGGAGGCTATCAACAAAGAATGGGCTTGAAACGTTATAAAAATTGACAATGATTTATTAAATGTTTTCTCAACTGTAATGACTGCTCCATCTCCTGTGTAATCAAGGCCAGTGCTAAAAGTCAGATGCTATTAGTACCTGCATCAGTCAACAATTTATATTTACTTTAAGTTTTCAATCATATACCTGCTGTGGATGCTTCTATGTGCTGCCTGCAAACTTCTTTTTTCTCATTAAATATAAAATATTTTGTAATGCTGCACAGGAAATTTCAGTTTCATATTCTACAGTAAGTGGTTTTTTTTTTTTTTTCTTTAAAGATTTATGATGCACTTATTCAATCCAGTAGCTGTCAGCTGTTCCACCCTTTTGACCTTACACATTCTATTACAATGAGTTTTGCAGTTTTGCACATTTTTTAAATGTCATTAACTGTTAGGGAATTTTACTTGAATACTGAATACGTATATGTGTATATTAAAAAAATTGTGTTAAAAAGAATTAGAGTTGCAGTAAATTTTCAACACTGCATAAATAAGAAGGCTTTTAATTTTTTGGTAGAAATTGTCCTACACGTGCTTTATTGATTTGCTATTGAATAGTTTTTTTTTAACATGCAGTGTTGAGTCATTTCATAGTGTTAGAGTTGGGACTAGGGCTTCAATTTCACTTCTTAAACACCATCACATATTTGATATGCCCAGACTGCATATGATTTTTAGCAGATACAACTACTATTGTAAAACTAATGTGAAGATACTATTAAAAAGGATTTTCCCCCCAGAAATTTGGTGTCTTTCAAATTATACCTTGACTTTGACATTTGAATACCTAGCCATTATATTTCTTAATGGTGTAGAATCCCATTTTCAATAACTTATTGGTGCTGAAATGTTCACTAGCTGTGGTCTGACTAGTTATAATTTACAAATACCGATTGCATAGGAACTACTAGAGCAGCATTTATAGAATTTAATGGTAAATAGATTAGGCAGAACTTGATCTAAAATTTTCTTGGTAAATTATGACATTTTCCATACCTCATCAATTTCACTCAACAAGTAAAATTTTTAAATTTTTAACAAAGCTCCTAGGATTTACACATTTATATTTAAACACTGATATATAGAGTATTGATGGCTCATAAGTTAAATTGGCAAAGCTGGAGACAACTATTCCTAAGATCTCACCATTGAAATTTATGATAACCATGTGTTTCATAAAAGCTGAAAATAACTGACTAAAATGAAAGTCATTATTCCTGTTTTGAAATTAGTTATTAATATTGTTCTTTTTTTATAGTTTTGGGCACAGCATATTAAAACATAACTTGTATTGTTCCAGTATGTAACATGGAGGGCCAGGTCATAAATAATGATATTATAATGGGCTTTTGCACTGTTATTATTTTTCCTTTGGAATGTGAAGGTCTGAATGAGGGTTTTGATTTTGAATGTTTCAGTGTTTTTGAGAAGCCTTGCTTACATTTTATGGTGTAGTCATTGGAAATGGAAAAATGGCATTATATATATTATATATATATATATAAATATATATTATACATACTCTCCTTCCTTTATTTCAGTTACCATACCCCTAGAATTTGACAAGAATTGTTATGACTGAAAGGTTTTTGAGTCCTAATTAAAACTTTATTTATGACAGTATTCATAATTAACCTGAAATACATTCTGTAGGTAATCTTTCCCAAGTTTCTGGAATGTTTTCTTAGACTTTTTGGATGTGCAGCAGCTTACATGTCTGAAGTTACTTGAAGACATCACTTAAGAAAGCTTACATTTGGGCCCTGTACCATCCCAAGTCCTCTAACTCCTCTTGGACATTTTTGCCATAATTATAAAAGGGTAGTTGAATAAACAGCATCACCATTCTTTGCTGTGGCACAGGTTATAAACATAAGTGGAGTTTACCGGCAGCATCAAATGTTTCAGCTTTAAAAAATACGAGTAGGGTACAAATTACATGTTTAGTTATAGAAAATTTGTGCAATATGTTCATAACGATGGCTGTGGTTGCCACAAAGTGCCTCGTTTACCTTTAAATACTGTTAATGTGTCATGCATGCAGATGGAAGGGGTGGAACTGTGCACTAAAGTGGGGGCTTTAACTGTAGTAGTTGGCAGAGTTGCCTTCTACCTGCCAGTTCAAAAGTTCAATCTGTTTTCATATAGAATATATATACTAAAAAATTTCAGTCTGTTAAACAGCCTTACTCTGATTCAGCCTCTTCAGATACTCTTGTGCTGTGCAGCAGTGGCTCTGTGTGTAAATGCTATGCACTGAGGATACACAAAAAAAAAAAAAAAAAAAAAAAAAATAATGTGTACAGGATAATGCCTCATACCAATCAGATGTCCATTTGTTATTGTGTTTGTTAACAACCCTTTATCTCTTAGTGTTATAAACTCCACTTAAAACTGATTAAAGTCTCATTCTTGTCATTGTGTGGGTGTTTTATTAAATGGGAGTATTTATAATTTCAATTGCTTAAATCCATTGAAATTTTAAATAATGGGCAGCCAAATACGATTAAGAAGTTTTCTGTAATTTTTTTTCCCCTCTGCTGTCCTTCAAAACCTATTATAAAAGAATAGCCTTTGTCAGTTTGAGAGTAGAGTATATGTCTACTCATGTGGCTTTTCTTTATAATTCTGTACTCTGCCATCAACATCTGGGAAGCATCATCTACTCAGTGTGACTTGTGCCATATAAAAATTGATATTCCAGAATAGTCTAAAGGACTTGTGTACTTGAATTTAATATTGTTATTTGTTAATATTCTTGAAAACTTAAAGACTAAGGTATATCCTTTCAACAAAACATAAGGTAATAAGTGAAAGTATAGCTTGTACAAATGTTTTGAAAGTAAAGCAGACCACTAATGTAAAAGTGGAATTTAATGTTATTTCAAGTTTTATAATGTTCTCCATGTGACTTTTTAAAAGTAATTGTGAATGATGTGTGATAATGTAAAGAAGTATGAAGGCATGTGTATTCACACACTTTTTTATAGGAGTCCTAATTACTATGGATGAAAACAATTCTGGAGTCAAGTATTTTGATTTATAAGATATTTTGGTGATGTTTGAAAAATAGAGTTTACTGGCATTTTGTTTTATATTATGTCCTCACTATGCTGTAATTTGAGCTAGCTTGGTTCACGTGAATGCCATCACCATTTCCATTGAGAACTTTAAAATCACCAGTGTTTAACATGCAGGCTTCCAAAAAAATCAAGACCCTTACATTTAACTTACTGTAAACATGAAACTATGGTTTACAGTTTGGTTCTTTTATTTTTGCCAGATGATTAGCAATATATCAAAAGTTTAGTCTTAAAATGGCTTAACATGTAACTTTTATTAATTAGAAGTTGCTGGTGTAGACAAATATTTTTGAAGGGAACAATAATACTCAGTCTAAACTGGTGTAGGAACAGTACCTAAAAAGTAAATAAGGTAATGGAGAAAAACTTGAGTTAGAGACTGATTTTCCTATAGAATTTTATAATGATAGGAAGACTGGTGGTAAGGTAAAGCTGCTTTAATCTAGCTTTTTTTTTTTTCCCTTCCAGTACTGGGAATTGAACCCAAGGTGCATTACCACTGAGCTACATTCCCAGCCTGTTTTATTTATTATTTTGAGACAGGGCCTCACCAATTTGCTGAGACTGGCCTCAAACTTTCAACCCTCTAGCCTCAGTCACCTGAGTTGCCAGGATTACAGGCATGTGCCACTGCACCTAGCCTGTTTTTCCATCTTTCAAAGAGATCTTTTAAGTGTATCAGAATGTAGGTAGCCACTGTGACAAACTGATGTTGGTTGGTAGCTTTAAACATTTGCAATGTGAAGAAAGGAAAGGACAAAATAATTTCACTGGTAGTACTCTGGTTCTTAAATTGGCTATTTTTAGAATATTTTCCCAGCATAATAAAATAATCATAATCCCACCTCCTGGAGACATAGCCATTATTAATACTTTAGTGACTATACAATCATTTTTTCTGTATATTCATGTATATATTTTCTTTAAAAATGGAATTTATACTGTGCATATTCTCAAAACCTTTTAATTTTGTGTTTCCATCATGAATTTGTAGAATGTTCCTTTGCCTCAGAAAATGAAGAGTGATTTGATCACTTTCTAATGCTACAGAAGCAGATTTTGTGTAGTTACTGAGAGTCCTTTCCAATTCAGTGGGTTAATCATGAATGTTTAAATATCCTTGGCATTAAATACATGTCTAAGTAAAAGTTACATTTATTTAGCATAGACAAGCTGAACTTAAGCGCCATTTTAAACAAAGCAGAATGTGTGAAACAGTGTTAATTTCATCATCTTTCTATTCCTCTTTTAGATTGGAAAAAAATTTAACTTTTTGTGTTTAATAGTTCCCAAATAACTTGATTTGGAGCAAATTAATTTAATCATCAACACCCGCCCCACAAGTAAAACTGCTTTTATCACTGGTTTATCATTCAATTGTCTTCAAATCTGTGCTCTTGTGATTTACATCACATCAAAAACTTGAAATTTCATACATCACCCTTTAGCTCTGAAACCATGTTTAGTACTAAGGTGGGTTTAAAACATACAATTCTTTTTGACAATTATTTGAAAATTTTGGTGAAAAAACATTCAGCTGAGGGCAGTGTATAACTTATAAACCAATGTATTGATACTTTAAAAACATTTTTACATATATGAGTAAATTAACTGCCATCTTTGAGCATTATCACATTTTAAAATAAAGCTGCCTATTTTTAAATGAAGTGTTTAACAAGGATTTATATTTCTCATTTTTTAAAATTAAAAATAATTTATATTTTCTCTGTTGCATGTGGATTCTTATAATGTAGAGATTTGTTTGTGTGGAATGGAGCAAGGCTTGTAGTCATGGCTCTAGTGATTCAGTTTACCAAATTTGTTTAGTGAAATTCTTAATGTTTAGGTGTGGTTTTTCTGTAGCTATCACTGGCTATTATTTATATGCGCCTTTAGGATTTTCTGCCTATTCTGTAGAGTTGTCCAAACAGTATCCCACTTTTGCAAATGTCCTTTCAACATCTAATTTGTTTCTATTAAATTGCCCTCACGCCCTAATGAGCAGTTTGTGAGTGTGTGCATGTGTATTGTTTGTGGATGTGTGTATGAGTGAATTAGATTTTCAAGAATGCTAAACTCCAAGTTTAAAGATTAAAAAAGTTTGATTCAGGCAAGCATTTCTCACTGGAATTTCACAGTTCATTGTAATGAAAATGTTAACCATAGATGACCTTTGACATACAGTAACCAATCTTGAATATAAATGGATTTGTTAGTAGCATCTTGATATATGCATTAATGAGTTATTTTTAAACTTGTGCGTTAAACCAAAGTTGGTGTTTTGAAAATGTTTATATTGAGTTCCATTTGGCTACTGATGGACATAAGAATAGAAATGCCTTCCTATGGAGAGTATTTTTCCTTTAAAATTAAAAAGGTTAATTATTTTGACTATTTGTTTTTTAGCTTTTTATTCTTTCATCAATTACTTATCAGGTGCCTGCTATATATAACAGGTGTTTGGAATACAATAGTAAGCAAAACAAACACACCCTGTCCTTGCCATGGATGAATTTACACTGCAATAGAGGAAACAGACTTTACTGAAATAAAGATAGGATGTGATACATGCTGTGAGATACGGGATGCATATGATACAGTGATGATCACCAAACATTCCATATACTCCTCTAGATTTCCACCCCCTTGGTATTAAATGGGGTGCACGAAACTAGTTCATTCCAGTGAAATACCAATCAAGTAAAGGCATGAAAAAAATCCCCTGTACCATACAGTTACACTTTGCCTACTGCAGTGGCTAAGGGGTTTGACACGTTCTAGATGGTACAGCTGTCCGCCTGAGCCTTGAGTCACTATATGGATCGGAATTCCTTCAAATTCTTATCCCACACTGAACTTGTATGACACTAGCACAAGCAAGAAACTCATGGTTAGTTTATACATACTTTGGGACAACTTGTTTCTACAGCAAAAAGTTTATAACATTCTGACTAGTGCTTTGGGAAACTCGGAAGATTTTCTTCAACAAAGAGGGAGTTAAGAATGAAGCAAAATGAAAAATAACATCTTTTAAACAACCTGATGGTATAAACTAAATTGAAAGCCTTCCAAAAGTTTTGAAATGATAGTGAAACAGGTTCCTGAAGCATTGTTCTAGATACTTTGGTATACAAGCGCATGAACAGCAGATTCCTTCCCTTGTGGAACTTCTATTCTAGCAAGAAAAAATGGGTAATAGTAATTGTGCCATATGTCAGGTAATAAATGCAATGGAGGAAATGTCGACCAAAGGAGATCAGGATTGCCGAGTAGAGAGACTACAGTATTTAGTGCAATCTAGGATGGGCCTTACTGGGAGGGTGAAATTTGAATAGCCTCAAACAGTGGCATTAGAATTTTCTTTCACCCTTTCAACCAACAAGATGCATCCAGAATCCTCTATAAAATTTTATTCTAATCTTGTACAACTGTTCATTAATTTCTGGGTTTCAAAATTATTAATGGTATGTCAAGGGAGAATTTTTAAGACTACCACCCTAAATAGCCACAATGTTCTAAACCATTTTGTTTTTTAAATTGGTTTGTTAAAACCTGTGCAAACACTCTTCCTCTTGATTCTCAGAAATGAGTTGAATTTTTAGTTTTGTGTGTGCCTGTGTGTGCATTTTGAAAATGATACTTTCAGAAGTTAAAATTGTTATGACAAACATTTCTGTAAGGCTGAAAGGAAATGCTATTTATGATTTACTTATAGGAAATAAGTAAAATTTTGAGTTAAGAAAACAGGTGAGGTTTATAGTCTAATGTTATATATTTTAATTCTTAACACATAAGAAAAATCTGGAAAAATAACCAAAAACTAAATTGCAAAAGAATTTTTTTTATTTTTCACAAAAAGGGAACTCCTCTCTCCCAACCTCAGGGATCCAAGAACTTTAATTTTATGGAAATTTGCAACTATTTATTCATCAGAACATTATTAACTTTTTGCTAGTGATCAGTTTGTTGTGAAGTCAGGTGTATACAATTGTGCATGAACCCTTGAAAGAAAATACTATTAGCCTTTTCTCTTTTAATTCTAATTTAAAAATAGATTTTAAGTAATTTTAAAGATGTACTTGGGCAGCTTTTTTTTTGACATTTCACTTTTTTTTTTTTTTTAAAGTAGCTGAATGGATTTCCCTAGTGTGAGAAAAATCAGCATATAAATTTAGAAAAAAATTGTATGTATCCTTTGATCTTGATTGGAGGGTTAAAATTTACATAGAATGTCTCCTGAACCTGTATCATTGAACTTCTAAAATTAATTCCAATAGTATTTTGAGTTGCTCTTTTAAACATCCCTAAATAGGCCCCAAGCCCAATTTTCAAGGAAATAAAGTAGTACTTTTACTGTAGTATTCACTTTTTTTTGAAAAACCTATAAGTGGAACAAATTTAGTAATATAGTTCTATTTAATCATATACACAGTTCAGCTGGGTACAGTGGCACACACCTGTAATCCCAGTGACTCTGGAGACTGAGGCAAGAGGATTCAAAGTTCGAGGTCAGATTCAGCAACTTAATGAGACCCTATCAAATAAAAAAGGATTGGAGATGTAGCCCAGTGGTAGAACATCCCTGGGTTCAATCCCTAGTGCCAAAATAATAATAATGATAATAATTTCAATGTGATTCATAGATATCATGAAATTTAGTAAAATTTTAATCTGTAAAAAATACTGTGTGCCAATACTCTTTAAGTAATAAAACTTAGAAAGCTAAAGTAGTTCAATTAGATATTAGAACACTCTGATATGTGAGTCATATTTACACTTTCTTTTACAATTATGATAAAGTTTGAAATGAGATCTCCTCATTTTTTAAATCCCTATTACCTGTAAGGAAGACAAGTATATTTGTTTCTCAAATGGCATATGAAAATTACTTAAATTTTTAGTTTAATATTTTCACAAAAGCATTATTGGCAGGAAAGGACATTTTTATCTGGTGATCTTTAACAAGGAAACCACAAGTCGTTCTTTAAATAATTATCTAATTGCTTGTTTACTATGTGTAGTTATCATAAATCATGAATAACGAATAGGTTTCTTATGCTTAGTAGTATTGTATGTTAAATGAATTTTCAAAAGGGAAAATAACATTTCTATAGAAATCCAATAAAGATAAAACAAAAATATCACTATGAATATTATTTACTGAGGCAAAATCTTGGCTGGAGGCATGTAAAGGTCTCAAGCAACTTGAATCTTGCTCCAAAAAGTTAAACACAGTTCTACATCAGAAAGCTTGATTCACAGGAATTCTGTGAGGTCAATTCACTGCCTGTCTGCTAAAATAAAAGGTCAGAGAGAGCAAAGAAGTGGAAGCAGGAGGAAAAGAAGCTCTGGGAGAGCTCAAACTACCTTTTTATTCTAGAGTGATTGGAAAATAATTGTTTCATGATTTTGTATGCAGTACATACACAGTGTCACCCTTTATGATTTTCTCTCATAAAGAAAAGTCCAGGTGCTTAAATTACTTAGGTTTCACAACTAAGAAGTAGAGAAGTGGACGTGAACCTAGGACAGTCTATTATTCCTACAGTACTATCTATACTATCTCTTAAGCAGAATCAAATTTACAAAGCACACAAAAAAGAGAAGCCTGAAATTCACAGGTCATGGAGTTATGTGGATACTCTTTATTATCAACAGAAGAAAAGCAAACTTCAGTGCAAGTTATAAATCTTGCAAAATGAACATCGAAGAAAAGAAACATTTAAAAATTGTTCAAACTATAAAAAAGAAAGTATCCAACTTGCAAAGTTCTTGAAAGGTAAGATGGGAAGATATTGGCACATATTTTTCTCTCAAGACTTAGAATGAGAACTCTTTAATTTGGGAGTTTGGTGTGAAGTCCTCTTAACAAGCTTGTACTTTATTTTTGTTTGAACTGGAATATTCAGACTGTTTAAAGTGATTGATTTTCAGTTTAGCAGGCTTACCGGCCATCCAACAAGTCTATTGGAATTATAATAGTGCAGAAGTCAGAAAAGGTCATAGATTTTAAATAGGGAGGAGCAGGTGCAATGGCTTGATACAGAAACAAACTTGGCCATTTAAGAAACTGGGAAGAGAAAGTCTAGAGCAAAGTAATGATGTGAGACTGGTGAAAGAAAAATTGGGGGGACGTAAGCAGAGGAATAAATGGTTTCCATGAAGGCAGAATAAAACTACTAAAACTTATTTCTCCTGCTAATGACAACTAAAGACAAAAATGTACCAAAAACAAAAAATAACTGTCTGAGCATTTGGAAAAAAAGAAAAAAAAGTAGGCAAATTCTGTGAACAATCAAAACAGAAAAGCAACCTATATAGGAATATTTGCTGGGGTTTTGTTGTTTACTTGCTTTATTTTTTTTCCTTTGTTGTTTTTTGTTTGTTTTTGTTTTTTCTTTTTCCTCTCAAGATGAGCCCCGCTTGTGAAGCTGCATGGTGGTAGTATCATGAGCAGCTAAAACACAGAAATACAGGTTTCTAGCGGAAAGAGCCAGGGGCCCTAGGGCATGGCAGATATGGGTTGGGTATTGGGAAAATCCTGATGAGAAGTGAGCTGGAAAAGGGTATATTCGAATTCTGTGTCTGAATGCAAGTTTTTCTGCAAGTTCTAGGTTCACTCCCTGAGCTGGCATGCATAGGACAGACCCAAAGGAGCATAGCAAATCCTTCAGAGATGACACTGAGATTGGAATTTCCATTCACAGAAGGTGAGACAGAACTTGCAATCTGAGCCTAATGGTTAATTGCCTGTATCAACATTTTTCAGAAAATTCTAACAGAACCCAGAGTTTATACAACTCAGTATCCATCATTACTTAAACAGGAAGAACCAGGAAAATGTGGCCAATTCCCAAGGAAAAAGATAATCAAGAAGATGCTAACTGCAGGATAATCCAGATGTTGGAATTATCAGATGTAAAGACAGCTATTATAATTATACCCTTTGAGATAAAAATACCCTTGAAATGAATGGAAAGATAGATGTTCTCAGGAGAGAAACAAACATAAAAAGAACTTCATGAAAATGTTATAACTAGAAATTAGAAATAAAAAGAACACAGGAAATGGGCAATAAAAGAATGGAAATGACAAAAGAGGGAACAGTACACTTGAAGATAACTGGATAAATATCCAATTTTAATTATGGTTTTAGAGTCTTAAAGGTGGTTGAGACTTTGAAAAGAAAATGTATCTGACTGTAATTAGCTACAGGGAACCTTACTAATATACTAATTCAGGTGCTTTTATATGGCACCCACAGATACATATGAAGTTCCTGCTGTTTATCAATTACATTGAGTAAGGAATTTGTATTATTGCAGGTACAACCATAATGATTATGAGAATTTTGTTACAGTGTTATATAGTATTAAAATGTTTTGAAAGCTCTGTAGATTACAGATATTCAACATGCTATATGCATTGACATAGAAAAATTTTCTGATTGGGTCCATTAATTTATATACATGCAGTACAAGCAATTTGGAAACATAGGGAAGTCATCATTAGATAATTGTCAAGTTCATCTCCTCGATCAGTGCCTAGTACTTACTCATATTAACTCTGATACAGTATTTGCAATAGGACTTTTTTCCACATGTGATTTTTTTATACAGATGTCATACATGTTTTTTGACAAAGACTAATAGAAAAAAAAAGCAATGTTTAATGCTGCTTGTATTGAGAAATCTGTTTAAAAAAACAGTGAGTTTGGAGAAAAATCTAGCTGGTATTACATTTGCAGAAACAGCTTTCTGATGGAAGAGGAGAACTTCAAGGATTTGGAATACCTCCCACTGTTATATCAGAACCATATCACTCTTGTAAAGTAGTAAAATTCTTGTAATGGCAATGACCATTCTTGGTTTAAATGTTTAACAACTGTTGCATTTAATTCTCATAAAGTAGGAAGTACAATTCTATACATCTTACACATGAGGAGCTGAGGAGCAGAAAACTCAAGGCTTGTTGAACATAGCAGACCTAGTAAGTGGCACGGCCAGGACTTAAATCTAGGTGTTATAGTTTGGATTGCCAATATCCCCAAAAGCCAGTATGTTGAGTGCTTGATCCCCAGCCTGAAGTGCTACTGGGAGGTGGTGGAACTTGGAAAAGTAGGGCATAGTGGAAAAAAGGCATTAGGGTGTTCTTTCAAAGGGACCCCATTCTCTACTTCCTGGCTGCAATGAGGTGAAAAGCTCTCTTCTACCATGTGCTCCTGCCATGATGTGCTGCCTCACCACAGGCCCAAAACAATAGTGCCAACTCACCATAGACTGAAACCTCTAACACTGTGAGCCAAAGTAAACCTGCCCTTTTAAATTTAGTATCTCAGGTATTTTGTGACAGTGATGGAAAGCTAACTAATATGCCAGGTCAAGTTGATTGCCAAGCCTGGGCCATTAACTACTGTTACATATGTTACTTTCCATAAAAATTGAGACCTTTCATTTAAACTGACTTAAGAAGAACAGTGGTATAAACAAGATCTCAAGCTATTAGGTCTCAGGACTCTTTACACTTTTGAATTTTATTGAAAACCTTAAAGAACTTTTGTTATATTTACCATATTTGATATGGAAACAGACATTATTATCTGTTCATTATTTGTTATCTGATAAATACTTGACAATTTAAAAATAGCAATAAAACTCATTACATGTTAGCATGAAATGTAATGTATTTTGATAAAAATAACTAACTATATTTTCCAAAACAAAAATTTTAGTGATGATTTTAAAAAACATGTCTTTTGAATACTTGAAAACTGCTGAATTTTCATAGACTTCTTTATTTGCTATGAAACAGTTTTATTTGCAATATATGAAGAAAATATGACCACAAACAAATATGTAGTTAGAAAAGAAAGGTACTTTTAAAGCCTTTTCAGGTAATTGTAGATATATAAATTAAAACAATTAGAGGGCTGGGAATATAGCTCAGTTGGTAGAGTGCCCTGGGTCCAATCCCCAGCACTGCAGAAAAAACACAAAAAAACAAAACAAAAAAAAAAAAATCAAAAAACAATTAGAACAAATTTTAAAAAATCAACTGCTGGGCACCATGGTGCATGCTGGTAATCCCAGTCGCTTGGGAGGCTGAGGCAGGAGGATCTCAAGTTCAAAGCTAACCTCAGCAATTTAGTGGGGTGCTAAGCAACTCAGCAAGAACGCCTCTAAATAAAATACAAAAAAAGACAGGATGTGGCTCAGTGGTTGAGTGCTCCCAAGTTCAATCCCTGGTTAGTCACCTTAAGATGTATAGAACCCCACCCCCATATACCAACTATTTCAAAATTAAATGGCACACTTATAAATATCTCAAAGGTCAAGGAAGAAATCACAAGAAAAGTAAATAAAAGTGCTTTGAACTAAGTGATAATAAAAGCTTAAAATATCAGGATTTCTGTGATATAGTACTCAGATGAACATTTATAACAAAGTACTTATATCAGAAATAAGCTAGAATAACAATCAAATATTTTCAAATTATGTTGTAAGAAGGAAAAAATAAGAGTAGAAACAGAAATATATGAAATAAAGAAGAAATAATACAGCTAGAATTTGATAAAAATCAAACAAGTCTAATCAAGAAAAAAAGAACACAAAAATTAATATCAATGGAAAGGGAGCTATGAAAATAACCCTACAGATGCTAAAAATATATTAAAGTAATATTTCAATTGCTTGCCAACATATGTGATAACTTGTATAACATATTAGAGAAGGATCCATGTGCTGCTGAGAAGACTGTATTCAGTTATTAGTGGATAAAATATTCTAAGTATGTCTGTTAAGTCTAAATTATCAACTGTATTTCTTATTTCTATAGTTTCTTTGTTTAGTTTTTGTTTTTCTATCCAGTGGTGACAGAGGCATGTTAAAGTCACCCAGTATTATTGTGTTGTGGTCTATTCAATTCTTGAAGTTGAAAAGGGTTTGTTTGATGTAAGAGGATGCTCCATTCTATGGAGCATAAATATTTACAACTGTTATGTCTTATTGATGTATAATTCCCTTAAGCAGTATGAAATGTACTTCTTTGTCCCTTCTGATTAACTTTGGCTTAAAGTCCACTTTATCTGATACAAGGAAAGAAACCCCTACTTGTTTACGCAATCCATGTGAGTGATATGTTTTTTCCCATCCTTTCACCTTCTGTCGGTGAATGTCTTTGCTTATGAGGTAAGTCTCTTGGGACAGCATATTGTTGGGTCTTGTTTTTAATCCAATCTGCCAGCCTGTGTCTTTTGATTGATGAGCTTAGGCCATTATTGTTGAAGGTTATCATTGAGATATGATTTGCATTCCCATTTTGGTTTATTTCTAATTTTTAATTTGAATTACTTTCTTCTCTGACTGACTATTCCTTTTATGTAGTTTCTCCCTTCACTAGTTTTCACTTTTTATTTTTATTTCATCTTCATGGAATATTTTGTTGAGAATGTTCTGTAGGGCAGACTTTGTAGTTGCAAATTCTTTTAGCTTTTGTTTATCATGGAAGTTTTTTATTTCATCTTCAAATCTGAAGCTTAATTTTGCTGGATATAGGATTCTTTGTTGGTATCCATTTTCTTTCAGGGCTTCGTATATGTTATTCCAGGACCACCTAGCTTTGAGGGTCTGGGTTGAGAAAACAGCTGAGATCAGAATTGGTTTCCCCTTGTATAATTGAATATTTTTCTCTCATAGCCCTTAAAATTCTATTCTTATTCTGTATATTAGGCATTTTCATAATAATGTGCCTTGGTGTGGGTCTGTTGTAATTTTGTACATTTGAGGTCCTATAAGCCTTTTGTATTTGATTTTACATTTTATTCTTTAGGTTTGGGGAATTTTATGATATTATTTCATTGAAAAGATTTGTGTATTCCTTTGGTTTGTATCTCTGTGCCTTTATCTATCCCATTAAACCTTAGATTTGTTATTTTCATGTTATCCCATAGTTTTTGGAAGTTCTGTTCATGGTTTCTTGACATAATTTCTCTGTGGTCAACTCTATATTCAAGATTATATGTTTTATCTTCATTGCCTGAAACTCTTGCCTTCCAAGTGGTCTAGTCTGTTGGTGATGCTTTCTGTTTAATTTTTAATTTGATTTATTGTTTCTTTCATTTCAAGGGTTTCTGCTTTTTTTCCCCCAGAATCTCTATCTCTTTATTGAAGTGATTTTTTTACTTCTTGTATTTTCTTTCTGATTTCATTTCTTATACTGGCCTTTACTTCACAGATCAGTTTAATGATGTACATTCTAAACTTCTCTGACATTTCTTCCACTGTGGTATTGATGGATTCTGTTCACTGGAGTATCTTGGTTTGTTTGGGGCAATTTGTCCCCTTGCTGTTTCATGTCCTTTGTGTGTTTACCCATCCAGGCAGTAGAGTTTCTAATCTGTGGATAGATAATTGTGACCTTATAGTGCCTATGAGTTTTCCAGTACCTCACCATTGATGGGGAAATAAATAATAACAATAACCAATACAAACAATATACACATTAAGCCACTATGATGTCTACAATGTTAAGCCACTATGTTCCTACTATGATGTCTACAATGTTAATTATCACAATAGTCAGAAATGATATGATCAATTATTGCCAACAATAAAAACAACAAGTTTTCAAAATGGTTTATAATTTCAAAGGCTGGACAGTTTTTTGTGAACTAGGATGTTTGATTAGTATATTTTAGTTTTGTTTTGTATTCTTTTGTTTTTAATTTAAAATTTTTTACTTTATATATAAAAAACTAATCCATGAAAAAAAAAAACTGCCTTCAAAAATGCTAGAAATGATAAAAAAATATGAGTATGGATATGAGTATGTATAAATGTCCATGTACCATTAAGGTCACAATTAAACAGAGAAAAAGAAGGAAAAAAAAGATCTTGATGAAAATTGAAAGAATTCCTTCCATTGAAGTTCAAAATATTCTCAACTTCTCTTCTTGGCAGTTTTAGGTGGGGTTGTCTGGAGCATGATGCTCCACCCTCTGGGTTGCTGAGGTGAGAGAGTTAATCCTGTAGGAGGAATTCCTGGAAGCAGGGGTTAGGCTTAGGTGGGCTCCAGGCTATTCACTGAATGCCAATTGGTCTAGAGATTTTTAAATCAGCACACCTTCAGCACCCAGTACTTGCTGGTCTATGCTGGAAGACTACCCCAGGAATTTCCCCTGGGTTCCACTCATGTGGTGGGGGACCCAATTCTTGGTCCATTATGTCACCTTCAGGCACCATGTTTCCTGGTCTTGGGTTCAGTCTCCATACCATCTCTTCAGCCCTTGCCCTTCTGAGTTTCTGACCAGACGAATCTCTCCCAGCAGGTCCTGCAAAAAGTTGGATTGGAGTGGGAGTGCAGAGCTAGGTGGGTTTCCTTGACCAGTTGTCCCCTGATTTTAGTGTAAGGGTGATACTGGCTTCATAGAATAAATTTGGAAGTACTTCTTCCCTTTCTATTTTGTGGAATTTTTGGAGGGCGTTGACATTAGTTCTTCTTCAAAGATCTGGTAGAATTCAGCTGAGAATCCATCTGGTTCATCTTTTTTTTCATTAGAAGACATTTTATTATTGCTTCTATCTCATTGCTAGTTATTGGTCTATTTAGGTTTTTTATGTCATCTTGATTCATTTTTGGCAGGCCATATAGGTCATATAGGTTTAGAAATGTATTCGCTTCTTCT
Organism: Sciurus vulgaris; assembly: GCF_902686455.1. Classification (NCBI taxonomy): domain Eukaryota; kingdom Metazoa; phylum Chordata; class Mammalia; order Rodentia; family Sciuridae; genus Sciurus; species Sciurus vulgaris. The sequence continues at coordinate 83,475,620 of NC_136464.1, forward strand.
AGTTTTTTTTTTTTTTTTTTTCAGTTTATTGGAGTATAAATTTTCAAAACAGTCCCTAATGATCCTCTGGATGTCTGTGGTGATTTATCCTTTTTTTATTAATAATTCTTATTAATTTGGGTCTTCTTTATTTTCTTTGGTTAGTTTGGTTAAGGGTTTATCAATCTTGTTTGTTTTTTCAGAGAACAACCTTTCATTCATTGATCCTTTGTACTTTTTAAATTCTTAATTTCATTGATTTCAGCTCTGATCTTAATTATTTCTTTCCTTCTGTTTTTGGAATTGATTTGTTTTTGTTTTTCAAGGGCATTGAAACACATTATTGGGTTATATATTTGGGATCTTTATGATTTTCTTATGTAGGAACCCATATCTATAAATTTTTTCTTTTAGAGCCATGTTATAGTGTTCCAGAAAATCTGGTGTGTTGTATCACTATTTCATTTAATTCTATGAATTTTTAAATTTCTCCCCTGATTTCTTCTATCACTCAGGCATAATTCAAAAGTGTATTGTTCATTCAACTGGGCATGGTGGCTCATGCCTGTGATTCCAGTGACTTGGGAGGTTGAGGCAGGAGGATTGCAATTGAGGCCAGTCTCAGCAACTTAGTGAGATCTCATCTCAAAATAAAAAATTAAAAGGACTGGGGATGTGGCTCAGTAGTTAAGAACCCCTGTGTTCATCCAGTATCAAAAAAAGTATATTATTTAATCTCCATGAGTTTATATAGTTTCTGTAGGGTTTTTCAATGTTGATTTCCAATTTCATTCCATTATGATGAGATAAGATGCAAGAAATTATATCTTTTTTTTTTTTTTTGTATTTTCTGAGAGTTTCTTTGTGGACTGCAATATGATCTCTTTTGGAGAAGGTTTCATAAACAGCTGAGAAATAATTAGATTTTGCTGTTGTTGGATAAAAATTCTATAGATGTCTGTTAAGTCCATTTGATTTATAATGTATATTTTTAGATCCAAAGAGTCTATCTGGAAATCTATCTACTGGTGAGAAAGGTATGTTGAAATCACCCAGTATTATTGTACTGGGGTCTACGTGTCTAATATGTTTTATGGTATAAATATTTACTATCATTATATCTTTTTGCTTGATTGTTCCCTTTGCCAGTGTGAAATGCTCTTTTTCCTCTTGTGATTTTGGCTTGGTATTTACTTTGCTGACTATCAGAATAGCTACTCCTGCTTGTTTTCAGAATCTACTTGCATGGTGTATTGATTTCCATTGTTTCACTTTCAATCTGTGGTTGTCTTTGCCTGTGAAGTGAGTCTTTTGCAAACAGCATATAGTTGGGTCTTGTTTTTTAATCCATTCTGCCAGCATATGTCATTTAATTGGACAGCTGATACTATTTATATTCAAAGTTATCATAAAAAGATGTTTATTAATTCCTGCCATTTTGATTTATTTCTAATGCTTAATTTAGACTAGTTTTTCATTTGTTTAGCTACTCTTTAAATGAGATTTGTTCATCTTTGAGTTCTGGGGTTTGTTTTTGATTTCTTATGTGTGAAGTATTTAAGTATTTTCTGTAGTGCTAGCTTAATAGTCATGAATTCTTTTAGTTTCTGCTTATCTTGGAAGGTTTTTATTTCGACTTCAATTTTGAAGGATAGTTTTACTGGATAGCAATCTTGGTTGATAGCTATTTTCTTTTTGGGCTCGGAACACATCATTCCCAGTCCCCCTGATTTTTAGAGTACATGCTGAGAAATCAGAAATAATTGTGATTGGCTCTAAATGTGAGCTCTGAAGTTTTTCTCTCGTGGCTTTAAAAATTCTGTCCTTATAGAAGAATAAGGCATTTTAATTATAATGTTAGGCAGTTTAATTATAATGTGTCATGGAGAGGTTCTTTTTTAATCTTGCCTATTTGAGGTTCTGAAGGCATCCTGTATCTGTATGTCCACCTCATTTTCAATGTTCAGAAAAATTTCTGTTATTATTTCCTTGAAGAGATTATCCATACCATTAGCGTGCATCTCACAAACCTCTTGAACTTCAATGATTCTTAATTTTGGTTTCTTAATGTTGTCCCAGCATGCTTGCATATTCTGGTCATGATTACTTTCTTTTCTTTAATACTGTCAGAATATTGAAGGCAAGTCATATTTTCTTCCACCTCTGAGACTGTCTACAGCATGGTTTAATCAATTACACAGGCTTCAACAGAAATTTTTATTTGATTTATTGTCTTTCATTTCCAAGATTTCTGTTCTTTTTCCATCTCTTTCTTCCTTATTGAATTTCTCATTCATATTCTGACTTACTTTATTAAATCAGTTACTTTTTTGTGTTTTCTGGGAATTCATGGATCATTTTTATAATCATTCTTTTGAATTCTTTATCTGATTTTTTATTCACTTTGATATCTTTGGAGTCAATTGCTGGTGAATTATAAACTTTACAAAGCATCATGTTACTTAGATTTTTCATATTTCTGGTAATCCGGTGTTGGATTTTATGCATCTGTTGTGAGGAATTTGTCTTCCACTTTTATGTGTGAGCCTTTTAAGGATGTAGCATCCTCTTGCCAAAGTGTCCTAGAGTGATATAGATCAAGACCCCTCAAAGATGGGGGGATCAAATGGGACCAAAGCCTCCCTCACCCCCCCAACCATTTCTACTCAGAGCCTGGCCATTAGTTTGGGGGTTTTACCTCTTCTGCTCTTTGTATTAAAGTATTGCTGAGGTTTGAGTGTGGTTATTTTGTGTGTAAGAAAGATACACTGTCTCTTGGTTGGGTTTAGTTCAGCATGTTAGTCTCTATCCTGTAGATTCCCAGTACTTCACAGATAAGGGGGAAACAAATGATAGCAACAACTGAAGTAAACAGTATACAGCATTAAAATCAATACTCAGTGCCTATTATGACATCTATAACACTACCACAAAAACAGGAATGGTGTGGTTAGCAGTAGCCAACAACAAAAACCAATAAATAGCTGTGAACTAGATCTGGCATTAATGTAAACAGGAGTTAAACTACACCGTGTACGCATCCTGTATGGTACAAATAACTGCAACAACATTAGGGGTAGGAGTTATATAAACCTAATAATTCTAAAAGATGGTAAAAATACAGTCCATTAAGAGAAAAGAAAATCTGATAGGAAAGTAAAAGGTAGTTTAGAATGTTCAAAATGTGAATAGAGAAAAAGTAGATATAGAAAATGTTGACTATAAAGGAGGAGAGAAAATAGAAAAAGTAAAGGGAGAGAGAATAAAAGAATGTAGTTGTTAGCAGGATAAGAAAGGAAAAGGAAACAAAACTAAAACTAAACAAAACCAAAATAAATAAGCAAAAAATTCTTAACCCTCAGAAGACAAGGACAAATAACTGTCATGAAAAAAATGCTAAAAATGAGAAGAAACAAATATCTGTATGTATATATATCCACAAGCCAAGCAGCACAGCAAGAAAACACACACACACACACACACACACACACACACGGGAAAAAAAGAAAAAAAAAAAGAATCTTAATGAAAAGTGAAAGAATCGTCTCCACCGAGGTCTTTGAAACTATCAGCAAGGATGGGTGGTGACTGCTTATGCCCAACAGTCTTCATTTTTTCTGGGATATGTGCTGGGAGAGTGAACCGCTTCCTCTTTTTTTTGTTGCTCACCAAGCTGCCAGTTGGAGTGTTCTAATACTAAAGATGGTTGAAATAGCTTTCAACTTCCCAGGATAAGTTATGATGGAATGGGAAGTACTGTCGTTGGAGTTTTATCTGCACAGATTAGATCAAAGAACTCCCAGGCTGAGGCTACTGCAGTGTTCTAAGAGGGAAGTTCTGGCTGGTGGGGTTTTGGTCTAATCAGGCATTAGGGACTTTGTTGGGTGGTATCTGCTCTGGAGAAATTAGATCAACACAACACCTAGGGCTGGGAAGATGCTGATCTCTCCTGAGAAGCTGGATCTCAGAGTCTGGATCCTGAGGTTTCTACTCAGTCAGGGGACCTGACCCTCCACAGGTCTAACACACTGTGCTGCCCACCAATACAGCCTTCCCAGGCTTAGTCCCTGAATGTATTCACACCTGCCTGTTCAGATTCCCAAACTGCTTCAGCTGGTCACATGAGACACCATACTCAAAAGGAAAGCAAGTTGGACTACCCTTTCTATTTCTTACTTGAATCACCCTGGATACAATTTTCTCTGTGCCTGTTTCACTCACATTTTTCTAGGTACCCTAACCCACTTGTTAGGCACTTGCCGGATCCTCATGGCAATGTTTGCTGTGATCTCCTGACTTCCTCAGCAGCAGCTGCAATGTGGCCACCTCCAGATGGCTCGGACCTCTGCTCTCTGCCACCAGTTGAGAAACAGCACTTTTCAAATACCAGTTTGCTGTGCAGTCTCTGAATCAGTTATGTTCAGTCTGCTTTTCTGATCTACAGGTTTTTCCAAGACAATTGCGATTCTCTCTGTGGTATCCCTTCCTTTGGCGGTGAACCAGCACCACTGCCACAACTGGCTTATCTGATACTTAATTACAGTGGACTCCCTCTTTTGCCCACTTTGCTGAGAAGCAGTACTCTCCCACTCCTTGAATCCTTAGCCACCGGGAGCAACTGGAAATGCAGCTTTCCTCTCTATGTCACCATTTTTAGTTGAATCACTATTAAGTATTTGTATCACTGGACTAAGTAAATATTTCTCTCTGCTTTGCCAAGTAGCATAATGATTGTTTCCTTTCTTGAATAACATTTTGTTTTTCCTATAGTTTGTAATTGCCTGATTTATTTTTATTTCCTCATTTCCTTTTACCCTTTGCTACTTTTATTCCGCCTTTCAGTATAATATTCGTCATGGTCAAATTTGGCACGAAATCACACACTTCATTTATTTTCCTGAAATCGTTCCTTTGATTTTCACAGGCCTGCTATCCTGCTGTCATCCTGGTCCTTTTCTTGGCTTTTCTCCTGTATTATATTTCATTTCCTGGCTACCGTATCTTCTTCTTTCTTAGATTGATTCCTATTTTAGTGATGCTCATAATTTTGGAACTCCCGGAGGAAAAATATAGAGAAAGTGAATTTAAAAAATACATTTAGCATGACTTAAATTTTTTTTTTCTGATCGCATACCTGTTCAAGAGTTTTAATTAGGGGTTTATGTGGTGATTCACTGACCTTCAGAACTTTAAAAACTTGTACAGTTTATCTTCTTTAAATTCACTAAATAGCAAATATTAGGTGTCAGACACTCTTCTGGCACTTCCTAAATATGAGCTCACCTGACACTCATAACAGAACTCCAAGGTAGTCATCTTAATTGATGTTCGCACGTGAGAAATTAACTGAGCAAGGACACGTTGCACGTAGAGTCAGGATTCAGATCCAGGCAGCCAGTTCCCTACCTTGGCTCTGTACACGTGCTTCTGAAATGGTTGTGGAAAGTGACATTTGGATGTCTGTTCCTTTTTTATGGGATTTTTTCTATGGAAGTTTTTAGGATCTTCTTTTTATTTTTGGTGTTCTAAAATTTCACAATCACGTCTTAGGTATCTTTTTGAAATTCATTTTGTGAAACAGTTTGACTTTTAAATTTATATTTTTATGTCCTTTAATTCTTGGAATCAAATGTGTGTGTGTGTGTGTGTGTGTACATATAAAATAATTTCCTCCCCACCGTTTTCTCTGTTCTTCCTTTCTGGATATCCTTTTCTGGATCAGTACTTTAATTAAACACAGAAATCTTTCTCTCCTGGCTCTACTTTCTGAAGAGATTTTCTTGATTTTATATTCCAATCCTTCTACTGATTTTTTTTTTTAAAGACCTGTTTGTTATATTTGCCTTTCTAGTATCTCACTCTTGTTCTCTGAATTTTCCTTTTATGTGATTCCTATTGTTAACTTATAGATGCAGCATCATTTTGAGAGGAGAAATTACAGGTTTTTAAAAAAATTTCTTTGGCTTTTTCACTATTTTTTTTTTCTCTTCAAATTCCTTTTCTGAGTTTGTTTGGATCTCTTTTTTCCACCTCAGCAGAAATGTTTGAAGATGCTTCATGGTCCACTCACATTATGAAGCAAGAGATCTAAACTCCAAGAGTTCTGTTTTCAGTTTTCTGCCCTGTCTGTAACACAGACACTGTGCACCTTCAAGGTTTGGCAGCATAAGTGGACTTCTTCATCATCAATGCCCCTCCCCACATGCACTTAAATTTCACATTCTACTGTCCTGATAGGTCATAAATATTCTTCCATCTCTTTCAATCTTCATGTTTTTATACTTTAGAGATGTGTCTAATTCATTAAAGTTGAGAAATCTGTTTCTGTTATCATTCTGCTTGTTATTTGGAGGACATTTTGGGAGAAAAATGTGGAGTATCTTGACTTTGCTGTTGAAAATTGTGATCACCCATGTCTTGTAGCACCTTCTTTTCTTGGTTTCTGGGATTCCACAGTCTTTGGGTTTTCTTCCTGTCTCCTTTTCCTTGATAACATGTCTAAATTTGGGGGGTCCCTCTGGCTGTGATGTTTGTCTACCTTCCCATCTCCCTCTGTGCTTTTACACAAGGTGTTCCAATTCATTCATATGATATTGAATTCCTTATGTATCCTGATTAATCCCTACTTCATTTTTCCATTCCTATTTCTCCTTAGAGTCTCAATCGCATCTGTTTTTCACATGCATCTCAAAATTAACTGTCAAAACTGAACTCTTGAGTTCCCACCCTAAATCTGTTTTTTTTTTTTTTTTTCATTTTTCACTTCTCAGTAAATAGGAACACTATCCATCCAGCTGCCTAAACCAAAAGTCTAGTAATGACCCCCAAATTTAACCTAATCAAATTAATATAACATTCTAATTTCAAAATATAATTCAAATCTTTCTGCCTTCATGCAAACTACTATAATTCTTCATTTGAATTACTGACAGTCCCTTATACCTGCTTTTATCTTTCCATCCCATTCTTCAGACAGCAGTCCTAAATGAACTCGAGGCAATCACTCAAACCACATGTTGATTCCTTTTCTGACGACCCTAATAATTTCTTATCGCCTCACCAAGAACATTCAAGCTCACATAAGACTAGGAATGTGCTGTTTTTTGCCCATTTATTTAGCTTTGTCTCCCACAGAGTAGTTAGGGTAGAGAGAAGCATGAGTGTTTCTGGCCTCAGGGCTTTTGTTTGTGATGTTATTTTTAACCTGTTTCACTCTTTCACATTTTCTTCCCAGTGGAGGGCTCAGTTTCATCCTTTAAATCTCACCTTAAATGCTACTTCTCAAGTGGCCTACTGAATCAACCAATCTAAAGCTGGTTACCAAGGTATCTTCTCTCGGATGACTTCCATTTTTTGATTCAGTAACTTTCCCTGGTTAATACTGGATATTTGCTTACTTGTTTAAAATTCTTTCGTACTAGAAGACGAAAATGCAAACTAGTATTAAGATATTTTCTATTCATGGTTATTCTTCCAGTGCCTGCCCTGTGAAGATCCTCAATAAACATATTTTTAAATCAAATGAATGATGTCAAAAATAGCAACAAAATAAAACCAAAACAAAATGAGATAAATGACAAAATTCTGCCTCATAAAATGAGGTATTTTAACGTCTCAGAACCAAAGATGAGCACACTTCAGGAAGGACAATTAAATTTTAGGATGTCTTTGCTTAGCACTTTCAGGGTACTTAAATGGTGAATTCTTTTAAATAATAGATAAAAGATACTGTGATAAGACAATAGACTGAGAATAAAAGGAAAATGTATGACCAAAATATAAGGGAAAAAGTAGGACCATAACAGACATTACAATGTCAAGAGCAGAATTAACACTGCAGAGAATCAGATCAATTCAGTGAAAGATGAGTATAATAAGCTTTTGAAGGACACAAAGGAGATGAAGAGAATTAGAAACAATAAAATAGATTTGGAAGATAAATATGAATGGTATAATCTGTGGATAATTGGTGACAATAAAAGGGAGCAAAAATTTATAAAAGAATGATCCAGATATGCTGCTCATGATATAACATCAGTGACTTTCTTGAAAGTTTTGTGGAATTAATTATCTATAATTGGACTGAAGAACTCATCACTAGAATGTAAGCTTTAGGAGGGCAGGGACTGTGCCTCTATCATTTTCAAATATGTCCTCTGCACCTGGCACCTGGCACATGGCAAGTACTCAGTACCTACATTTCAACTTAATAGCTCAAAATCCAGAGCAATTTCTCTCAAAAGCTTTTTCTAACTATCTTAGGATTCACTTGTGCCTGATTTCTCTCTTTCACAAGCACATACACATGCACACACACACACACACACACACACACACAAACAATATTTTTGTGGATTATTATGTTTAGTTGCTTTCAAACTTATACTTTCTGTACCTGAACTGCAGAAAATTAGGTGGGAAGAATCTATGAATATTTATGACTATATTCAGTCAATTTGTCATTCACAAAACAACAATATGTTATTTTTGAACACTTAAGGATTCAAAATACATACTACACCATACATCCATTCTGAAAAAAGTAACTACAGTCAACCAAAAGTTTAAATATATATAAATAAAGCTTCCTGAATGAGGAAATTGGGGTATGGAAGGGTTGGAGATGATGATGACCCTTGAAATCATTAAATTTACAACAGGCACACAAGAGTGTGATAATTATGGTTACACAATAGATTACAAAAACCACACTAATGAAGTAAAACAGTTTAACTATGCAAAGAATAATACATACTATAAACATTTAACAACAATATAACTGGGAAAAAAAAATCCTAAATCTTAGCTAGGCATGGTGGTGCATGCCTGTAATCCCAGAAATTCGGAGCTGAGTCATGAGGATCACAAGTTCAAAGCCAGCCTCAGCAATTTAGTGAGACCCTAGGCAACTTAGCGAGACTGTCTCAAAAACAAACAAAAACAGGTTGGGGATGTTGCTCAGAGGTTAACCACCCTGGGTTCAATCCCTGGTACTGGGGAAAAAAAAAATCAGAAATCTTAACTATCCACAGATTGGGTAACTAGCAGGTAAAAGGGAGGTAATAAGAGAGAATATAATGTATAGGAGATGACAAAAGATACTGCTCATTTGAGATACAAGTTGAAAATATTAGAATCATAGATTTAAGTAGTTTTATTTTCTTTTTAAAAGATAACTGTAGTAGAACTAAGCATTCCAAATTTCTCTAGAAGGAAAATAAATCAGAGATGAATGGATCAAATGATTGAGGGTCTACAATGTGTCAGGCACTTTCCTAGACTCTGGGTTAAAATGTAATTATTAGTAGAAACATACTATAAGCAAAAATAAAGTAGGAATCCCAATTTTAACAAAAGAATATTCTATGTTCTTATGAGAATCAACAAATACAGCCAAGTGCAGTGGCACATACCATAAGCAAGGACGTGAGAGCCTGAGGTGGGAGGATCACAAGTTCAAGGCCAGTCTCAGCATATTAGGGAGCCCTCAGCAACTTGGTGAGACCCTATCTCAGAGTACAAAATAAAAAGGACTGCAGATGTAACCCAGCTACGGCATGTCCCTGGGTTCAATCCCTAGTATTAAACAAAAAACAAAACAAAAAATACCTTCAAGAATCAACAAACAGAACAAAGAAGATTTGTGAGTTTTTTTGTTTGTTTGTTATTATTGTGAACATATACAAACCTCAATAAATACCTAGTGACATTATATGGACTAAAGAGTATAACTATGAAATAATGAAATATCTGTTTGTGATGCATGAAGAAACCCAAACAATAGTAGTGGGGAATATTAGCATATTCATTTGAGTCCTTAACCAACCAAAGAGGCAAAAGTATATATGATTACAGTAGTCCTTCCTTATCTGTAATTTTCTCTTCCATAGTTATCCACAGTCCCAGACAATTAGTTGGGAAATTCCAGAAATAAACAATTCACAAGTTTTGAATGGCATATCATTCTGAATAGTGTAATGACCTCTCCCACCATTCTGCTCCAGTCTGCCTAGGGTAGGAATCATCATTTTGTGCAGTGGATCCATGATGCTATATATTCTACCCTCCCATTTGTTATTTAGTAACCATTTTGATTATCAGCTCAATTGTCACAGTATTATAGTACTTATGATCAAGTAACCCTTATTTTACTTAATTAGAAACCCAAAGTATAAGAGTAATGATGCTGAAAACTGTATTATAATGTATTGTTATAATTTTATTATTAGTTTATTATTAGTTATTACTGTTAGTCTCTCACTGTTCCTAATTTATAAATTAAATTTCATCATATTTATAGAGAAAGATGGAGTGTATATAAATAGGGGATGGCACTATCACAGTTTCAGGCATCAACTGGGGTGTCTCGGAACCATTCCCCATGAATAATGGGGGGCTATTATATAGTGAATTGAATAATATAGATAAAGAGGTTTATTAGAATATGACAATACTTATTCTTTGCAAAAAGCCCTTATTTTTAATATCCATGGATTTAATTAAAGAAATTATTTAAATGATAAACTTATCAAACATTGCTTATACAAAAAATGTAATTTTATTTAAAAATTGCATCCATATACTGTATACAGATATATTTATATAGATAAAAATAGAGCAAAATGGAAATTACAGTATTAATAGTTTCTTTTTTCCTGGCTGTTATCAACATTTCCTCTTATTTATAAGCGCTGGAGTTACAGTCATGCACTACTATGCTTGGCTTGAGCTGGATCTTGAAGGATTAATTTGGTTTATCTGTATTGAGTACTTACTATGTACTAGGCACAGAGGACATAGAAAGAAAAAAATAGAGACATAGTCACTACTCTCATGAAGTTTACATTCCAATGATAAGAATTTCTAGAATCTTTCCTGAGCTAGAGAATAATGGAAGCTGGCAATATACATCAAATACTGTACGAACAAGTATAAAAACCTTGTCCCCCATCTGTCTTAATTATTCACTAAAACCTTTAAAGTATCCATTTACCTAGTATTACAGCTTGAGGAAAAAATGTATTCATTCATTGAACACTTCATGGTGATGATCAAGTCTCTGAAAGGTCCTTTAAGGATAACAAAATAAATAAGAATACATATATGCTTTTTAAAAGGAATCTGCAATGTATAATATGTCAAAATACACTCTACTGTCATGTGTATCTAAAAAGAACAAATAAAAAAAGAAAAACAAAGGAATCTGCAGTACAGTAGTGTTATGGTTTGGATGTAAGGTGTCCCCCAAGGGCTCACATGTGAGTCAATGCAGGAAGGTTCAGGGGAGACATGGTTGGGTGGTGAGAGTCTTGACCCAATCAGTGAGTTAAGCCCTGATTGGATTAATTGAAGTGGTAGGGTGTGGCTGGAGGAGATTGGAACTGGGCATGACTTTGGGGTATACATTTTCTATCTGGTAAGTGAAGTCTCTCTCTCTGCTTCCTGATGGTGCAAGCTGCTTCCCTCTGCCATGCTCTTCTGCCATGATGTTCTGCCTCACCTAAACCCCGAGGAATGGAGCCGGCCTTCTATGGACTAAGACCTCTGAAACTGTGAGCCTCAAATAAATCTTTTGTCCTCTATAATTGTGCTGGTCAGATCATTTAGTTACAGCAGCAAAGAATAGCTGACTTAAACAAGTAGAAAAGTTAAGATATAGATATGCCTATAATAACAGTGTAAAAATATTAGAGAAGGGATTTACATTAAGGACAGAGATTATTGGACATCATGCAAATTACAAAGAGTTGAGATGTTGACATTCACTGATCTTGCAATAAAGCTTGAATCTGGACATACCAGGTTGTGGGCAGTAGAAAGTATAATAGAGCAAACTCCTGGGATTTAAAAAAAAAGGCTAGAGAAGAAAAGTAACCAGTTTTCAACAAAGTAATTGGATTTGATTAGATCAATAATAGTCACAGCATCACTTTCACTTTCTACGTAATGTTAAACTTGTTGTTTGGGACAATGATGCAAGCGTAGGAACTTAAATAGGTAATTATGAGAAGTTGCTAAAAATCAGATTCTTAAGTCTACCAGCCTGTCTGCCTGTGACCAGTATTTCTTGAAACCAGTGGGAAATGAGTACCCACATGTTGAGTAAGATGTTCATGAGGATGTTAGAAAGTCTGTCAACCTTAATTGACAACTGATGTTTAAAAGGCAATAGAGTAATTCTCATAATGTAATGGGGACATATTGCTGTTGAATGCCAGAAGAAGAACAACTAATATAGGGAAAAGAGTGTAAAAAAGATAAATATGGAAAAAATCATCCCCTTTTTTGTTTTAGGAAAATATAAAGTAGTAGTGCCCCAGAGATTGTTGGCAAATATTATCATCTTTGAAAGCTACTACTTAACACAAATTCCAGGAACATGGAGGCTTCTGAGTAAAGTGAATCAACAAGGAAAGAATGCCCTGTTCTGTGGCAGAAACTTTGTAATGGATTACTGGTTGATCTTAGTAAGAAGATCAGGGGTCATGGTTGATTTGGATGAATTTTCAATCAGTTCCTGTAGAGGCCCCTATATAAGGCCCTGACTTTGGTTTGCTTCTTTCTTGGCCTAATTATAATATTTCTTTCTTTCTTTTTAAAAATATTTTTAGTTGTAGATGGACACAATATCTTTATTTTATTTATTTTTATGTGGTGCTGAGGATTGAACTCAGTGCCTCATACGTACAAGGCAAGCGCTGTACCACTGAGTTACAACCCCAGCTCTGATTATAATATTTCATACAAGTGGGAGCCACTTACTTCTTAAGGGACATAGAGCCCTTTCTTTTTTCCCTAATATACAGAATTACAGGTGTAATTAAATGAATTAAATGAATTTTGTAAGCACTGATTCCATACATAGTTTCTGCCTTTGAGAATTTTGATTTAGTAGCAAGATTACAACCTAATGTATACTATAGAGAGAGATATGTATTAATGTATATATGAGTTAGGATCTGGTCAGTAAAACAGTAACTACCCTGCATTTTAAATCAGAGGCAATTTAATATAGGGAATTGGTTATATGAGATGTTGGTGAGGCAATGTAGGGATTAGTAAGAAGAAATTGCCAAGTCCCTAGGGCAGGGGCCACAGGCGGGGAGATGGTGTTACCAGAACCCAGGAGCCTTGGTGGGGCCTGACTGGTGCAGTTGGTCCTGCAGAGGGAAGATGACCTATTTCTAGAACATCACCGAAAGCTGAGGGGGTTTTCAGTCTTTCACCAGTGTCTTTTATTGTCCAAACCTATCTAGAACTAGAGGAGAGGGAACCTGGGAAAGGTAGCCCTCTGCAATACAGAACAGAGCAGGGGAAGAGTGAGAGGCACTGGGAGAGGAGCGCCTCTCCAATGAGTGCATGTACTCAGTGATGAAGTAGCTTTCCATGGGAACAGGTCAGGGGAGCCAGGTGTATAAACTTCTGGGAGTTGGGGAGGACTTCAGGAAAAGCTATTTAATGAGAAATAGAAGGTTTACGGCAGGAAAAAGTAGGGTGGAGGGTAGCAGAGGGACATAACTTTGAAGGAGATGGTAAAAGACTTGGGAAGGGTAAACACTTACATTATAATCAATGAATTATAAACACCTCTGTGGGTTTGAAGTGCCAATGAATTCCAATAGTGCAGGGGATGAGGCTGGAAAGTTTGGGACCTAATCAGGACTGGCCTTGTGCTTAGGATGAACAGTTAGCATCAGAATTGGCAAGAGGGTCAATGAAAGTTTCTACTGAGATATACTGCAGTGTGAAAATAGGGCATAGAGTGATAGATTGAAGAGATGAAGGACAGTTAGGAGGCAGAAAGAGGGGAAGGGATTTAACTTGCCCTGAAAAAGCATAGAGAGGGAAGGGGAATCTGGAAATACCAAGGAGCTAGAATGCAATGTATACACCAGGAGGGGAGATAGGGAGATAAGGTAATCCCCAAGGCTCCTGCTTGGGAAGCAAGTGATGGTGATGGTCCTGGAGGAAGAAGACTTTTTTTTTCTTTGCTGTGCCACAGTCTGCGGGTTCATCCTTCATCTTTTTTTTTTTTTTTTTTTTTTTTTTTTTTAGGAATTATATTAATTTGCTGAAGAAACTAGGTTGTTTTATTCCATAGTCTGCATTTTAATCATTGTGGTGTTAACATGTTTCTTTCCTCCCTGTATTTCAATATTAAAATGTCATCAAAGAAAGAAGGGTTTATGAATAAATGATTTTGCTGAATGGTCTGGTGTTAAGATCTGTATTTGATCTAAAATGAATACATTATCACAGAATGAAGTTCTGACACATAAGAATAAATTTGAATTCTTATTTTCAAATGTAATTGTTATGTTATTACTACTTTATGATTACTATTAAAACTGAGTAGTCAAATTTGAGGACTTTGTTGTTGCAGCATAGAATCAATCCTTCCTTAGTACTATCTCTTCCCAGTTGTCTCCTATGGTCAAGGACTCGCATGCTGATAATACTGAATTGTTTGCTTTCAGCTGATGTTAGTGAGGGAGCAAGATTTTGGGGGGTACCACATTGCTTTCCACTTGCTTTTCGATATCTATTATATTCTTTTTTAAAAAAAAATTTTGTCTTTAGTTGCAGATGGACACAATACCTTTATTTTATTTATTTATGTGGTGTTGAGAATCAAACCCAGGGCCTCACATGTGCTAGGCAAGTACTCTACCACTGAGCCACAACCCCAGCCCCTTTATATTCTTTCCTATGTTTACACTAAAGATAACTTGCTGCATCTAGATTTTGGAAAGCTTCCTACTTGTGACACTGAGGGGGCAAAGTTTACATGTTCCTTTCAGTTTATCCTCACAAGACAGTAAAGGATCTCAGGACTATTTTTTAAAAAACTTGTGGCTTAATGCAATTAAAAAATGGAAAATTAAATATAACTATAAAGTGATTTCATATATTGTTATGAATGTCAATATACCAAGAAACCCCACAGGACTAAACTTATATCTTATTTTTACTATTTTGACTTGTATGATTATTATTTATGATTTTATAAACATTTGTCCTTTCAAGGATTTAATACTTATGCTAGAAATATATAACTAACATCCTCTTTACATTTATAAGCTATAATATATCAGTTAAACATGTTTTCTTATTTAGCTGTTTCAAATTCTTTGATTGCTTTTTTTACAAGTTTACTCTTAGAGTGATATTTATTTTTTAATGGATAATTCTGTATATGCAGCATTGAAGTTTTACTCTGTTAAGTCTGGAATGTTTATATTTATTTGTAATAAATCTGAATGATAAATTTATGCTATCACATGATTATTCGTTATGCACAGGTTCGGAGATGCCAGAAATAAGAATGAAATTGGCATTTGGTTATTTGATCTTTCAAAGTTGAAGATTT
The DNA here is from genome assembly GCF_902686455.1 of Sciurus vulgaris. Classification (NCBI taxonomy): domain Eukaryota; kingdom Metazoa; phylum Chordata; class Mammalia; order Rodentia; family Sciuridae; genus Sciurus; species Sciurus vulgaris. Next base: position 83,490,969 of record NC_136464.1, read on the forward strand.
TTTAGAAGGATACTGAGAGTGTCCAGAAAAGCAGGGGAACCAGGAAATAGTAATGAATTAATCCAACAAGTATTTATTCAGAGCCTATTATGGGCCAAGCACTATTCTAAGAACCTGAGATACATTAATGAACAACACACAGATCCCTATCTTCGTGGAGAATATACATTCTCATGTAATGGAATCAAGGACACTACAGAGGAAACAATTTCAAGGGGGGAAACAAGATCAATGGTTTTAAGTAGGTGACTTAAAATAAGGACTGGAAAATGTACATTGGGTTTAGCAATTAAGGAGTAAGCTTACAGTCTTGGTGAGATTAGTTTGAGAGGAATTGTGTTGGAAGCCAGATTACCTTGTGCTGAGTAGTGAATGGGAGATAAGGAGTCTGTTTTTTGCTGCAGTAACAAAATGCCTTAGACTGTGTAGCTTATAAACAACAGAACTCTATTTCTCACAGTTCCAGAGGCTGGGAATTCCAAGGTCAAGGCATCAGCCCATTCGGTATCTGAGGACTCATTTCTTTTTTTTTCAATAAATTTTAAAATTTGTTTTAATTAGTTATCCATGATAGTAGAATGCACTTTGATACATCATATATAATGGAATATAATTTCTCATTCTTCTGGTTATACATGATGTAGAATCTCACTGGTCGTAGAGTTATATATTTACATAGGGTGATAATATCTGATTCATCGTACTATCTTTCCTACCCTCATACCCCCTCCCCTTCCTTCAATCCACTCTACCTAGTCTAAAGTAACTCTATTCTTCCCTAGTCCCACCCTCCCATTGTGAATTAGCACCCGCATGTCAGAGAAAACATTTGACTTTTGATTTTGGGGGATTGGCTTTTTTTTTGCTTATCATAATATTCTTCAGTTCCATCCATATACCGGCAAATGCCGTGATTTCATTGTTCTTTTCTTTTTCTCCATTTTTTTATATTAAAAATCATAAATTTACATAGGGCAATGTTGTTTGATTCATTCTGTTATTTTTTCCCTTCCCCCCACCCCTCCCACCCCTCTTTTCCCTCTATACAGTCCGTCCTTACTCCATTTTTACCACCCTCCTTATCGCTAACCCTAACCCTAACGCTAACCCCTCCTACCCCCCATTATATGTCCTCACCCGCTTATCAGCGAAATCATTCGTCCTCTAGTTTTTTGAGATTGGCTTATCTCACTTAGCATGCTATTCTCCAATTTCATCCATTTGCCTGCAAATGCCATAATCTTATCATTCTTCATGGCAGAGTAATAATCCATTGTATTTATATGCCACAGTTTCTTTATCCATTCATCAACTGAAGGGCATCTAGGTTGGTTCCACAATCTGGCTATGGTGAATTGAGCAGCTATGAACATTGATGTGGCTGTATCTCTGTAGTATGCTCATTTTAAGTCCTTTGGGTATAGGCCAAGGAGTGGAATAGCTGGGTCAAATGGTGGTTCCATTCCAAGCTTTCTGAGGAATCTCCATACTGCTTTCCAGAGTGGCTGCACTAATTTGCAACCCCACCAGCAATGTATGAGTGTACCTTTTTCCCCACATCCTCGCCAACGCCTATTGTTGCTTGTGTTCTTGATAATCGCCATTCTAATTGGGGTGAGATGGAATCTTAGAGTAGTTTTGATTTGCATTTCTCTTATTACTAGAGATTTTGAACATTTTTTCATATATCTGTTGATTGCTTGTACATCTTCTTCTGTGAAGTGTCTATTCATTTCCTTAGCCCATTTGTTGATTGGATTATTTGTATTCTTGGTGTAGAGTTTTTTAAGTTCTTTATAGATTCTGGAAATTAGCCCTCTATCTGAAGTATGAGTGGCAAAGATATTCTCCCACTCTGTAGGCTCTCTCCTCACATTACTGATAGTTTCCTTTGCTGAGAGAAAGCTTTTTAGTTTGAATCTATCCCAGTTGTTGATTCTTGCTTTTATTTCTTGTGCTATGGGAGTCCTGTTAAGGAAGTCTGATCCTAAGCCAACAAGTTGAAGGTTTGGACCTACTTTTTCTTCTATAAGATGCGGGGTCTCTGGTCTGATTCCGAGGTCCTTGATCCATTTTGAGTTGAGTTTTGTGCAGGGTGAGAGATAGGGGTTTAATTTCATTCTGTTGCATATGGTTTTCCAGTTTTCCCAGCACCATTCGTTGAAGAGGCTATCTTTTCTCCATTGCATATTTTTGGCCCCTGTGTCTAGTATGAGAAAATTGTATTTATTTGGGTTTGTGTCCATGTCCTCTATTCTGTACCATTGATCCACCTGTCTATTTTGGTACCAATACCATGCTGTTTTTGTTACTATTGCTTTGTAATAGAGTTGAAGATCTGGTATTGCGATACCCCCTGCTTCGCTCTTTCTATGGAGTATTGCTTTAGCTATTCTGGGTTTCTTATTCTTCCAGATGAATTTCATAATTGCTTGCTCTATTTCTGTAAGGTACATCATTGGGATTTTAATTGGAATTACATTGAATCTGTATAGCACTTTTGGTAGTATGGCCATTTTGACAATATTAATTCTTCCTATGCATGAACATGGGAGATCTTTCCATCTTCTAAGGTTTTTTTAATTTCTTTCTTTAGTGTTCTGTAGTTCTCATTGTAGAGGTCTTTCACCTCTTTTGTGAGATTGATTCCCAAGTATTTTATTTTTTTCGATGCTATTGTGAATGGGGTAGTTTTCGTAATTTCTCTTTCTAAAGATTCATCACTTATGTATAAAAATGCGTTGGATTTATGAGCATTGATCTTGTAACCTGCTACTTTACTGAATTCACTTATGAGTTCTAAGAGTTTTCTGGTGGAATTTCCAGGTTCCTCTAAATATATAATCATGTCATCAGCGAACAGGGATAGTTTGAGTTCTTCTTTTCCAATTCATATCCCTTTAATTTCTTTGGTTTGTCTAATTGCTCTGGCTAGAGTCTCAAGAACGATGTTGAATAGAAGTGGTGAAAGAGGGCATCCCTTCCTTGTTCCAGTTTTTAGGGGGAATGCTTTCAGTTTTTCACCATTTAGAATGATATTGGCCATGGGCTTAGCGTAGGTAGCCTTCACAATGTTAAGGAATGTTCCCACTGCCCCAATTTTTTCTAGTGTTTTGAGCATAAAGGGATGCTGTATTTTATTGAATGCTTTTTCTGCATCCATTGAAATAATCATGTGATTCTTAACTTTTAGTCTATTGACATGGGGAATGACATTTATTAATTTCCAATGTTGAACCAACCTTGCATCCCTGGGATAAAACTCACTTGATCGTAGTGCACTATCTTTTTAATATATTTTTGTATGCAATTTGTTAAAATTTAGTTGAGAATTTTTGCGTCAATGTTCATTAAGGATATTGGTCTGAAATTTTCTTTCCTCCAAGTGTCTCTGTCTGGTTTAGGTATCAGGGTGATACTGGCTTCATAGAATGATTTTGGAGGGTTCCCTCCTCTTCTATTTCATGGAATACTTTGAGGAGTATTGGAATGAGCTCTTCTTTAAAGGTTTTGTAGAACTCAGCTGAGAACCCATCTGGTCCCAGACTTTTCTTTGTTGGTAGGCTTTTGATGACCTCTTCTATTTCACTGCTTGAAATTGATTTATTTAAGTTGTGTAAGTCCTCCTCGTTCAGTTTAGGTAATTCATATGTCTCTAGAAACTTGTTGATGTCTTTGAGGTTTTCTGTTTTGTTGGAGTATAGATTTTCAAAATCGCTTCTGATTATGTTTTGTATTTCACTTGTGTCTGTTGTGATATTTCCTTGTTCATTCCAAATTTTAGTAATTTGAGTTTTCTCCCTCTTTCTCTTTGTTAGTGTGGCTAAGGGTTTATCAATTTTGTTTATTTTTTCAAAGAACCAACTATTTATTTTGTTAATTTCTCCGATTGTTTCTTTTGTTTCAATTTCGTTGATTTCAGCTCTGATTTTAACTATTTCCTGTCTTCTACTACTTTTGGTGTTGGTCTGCTCTTCTTTTTCTAGGGCTCTGAGCTGTAGTATTAAGTTGTTTATTTGTTGATTTCTACTTCTTTTGTTAATGCGCCCCATGAAATAAATCTTCCTCTAAGTACTGCTTTCATAGTGTCCCAGAGATTTTGATATGATGTGTCTTTGTTCTCATTTATTTCTAAGAATTTTTTAATTTCCCTCCTGATGTCTTCTGTTATCCATTCATCATATAATAGTGTATTATTTAATCTCCAAGTATTGGAGAAGTTTCTGTTTTTTATTCTGTCATTTATTTCTAATTTCAATCCAGTATGATCTGATAGAGTACAAGGTAGTATCTCTATCTTCTTGTATTTGCTAACAGTAGTAGCTTTGTGACATAAAACATGGTCTATTTTAGAGAAGGATCCATGTGCTGCTGAGAAGAAAGTGTATTCGTTCTTTGTTGGATGGTATATTCTATATAAGTCGGTTAAGTCTAAATTGTTGATTGTGTTATTGAGATCTATGGTTTCTTTATTCAATTTTTGTTTGGACGATCTATCCAGCGGTGAGAGAGGTGTGTTAAAATCGCCTAGTATTATTGTGTTGTGGTCTATTTGATTTCTGGAAATGAGAAGGATTTGTTTGATGTACATGGATGATCAAATGTTCAGGGCATAGATATTTATGATTGTTATGTCTTGATGATTTATGCTTCCCTTAAGCACTATGAAATGTCCTTCTTTATCCCTTCTGACTTGAAGTCCCCATTATCTGAAATGAGGATGGATACTCCAGCTTTTTTGCTGTGTCCATGTGCATGGTATGTTTTTTCCCATCCTTTCACCTTTAGTCTATGGGTATCTCTTTCTATGAGATGAGTCTCTTGCAGGCAGCATATTGTTGGATTTTTCTTTTTAATCCAATCTGCCAGTCTATGTCTTTTGATTGATGAGTTCAGGCCATTACCATTCAGAGTTATTATTGTGATATGATTTGTATTCCCAGTCATGTGACTCATTTTTGTTTTTTGACATGATTTGGTTTCTCCTTTATTTGACTATTCCTTTAGGCTAGTTCCTCCTGTTGCTGATTGGTATCGTTGTTTTTTTATCTCTTCCTCATGGAATATTTTGCTGAGATTGTTCTGTAATGCCGGCTTTCTTTTTGTAAATTCCTTTAGCTTTTGTTTATCATGGAAGGATCTTATCTCATCGTCAAATCTGAAAGTAAGTTTTGCTGGGTATAAGATTCTTGGTTGGCATCCGTTTTCTTCCAAGGCTTGATAAATGTTGTTTCAGGCCCTTCTAGCTTTTAGGGTCTGGATTGAAATATCTGCTGATATTCTTATTGGTTTCCCCCTGAATGTAATCTGATTCTTTTCTCTCGCGGCCTTTAAAATTTTGTCTTTATTTTGTAAGTTAGGTATTTTCATAATAATGTGCCTTGGTATGGGTCTGTTGTAATTTTGTATATTTGGAGTCCTATAAGCCTCTTGTACTTGGTTTTCCATTTCATTCTTCAGATTTGGGAAATTTTCTGATATTATTTCATTGAATAGATTGTTCATTCCTTTGGTTTGTTTCTCTAAGCCTTCCTCAATCCCAATAATTCTTAAATTTGGCCTTTTCATGATATCCCATAATTCTTGTAGATTCTGTTCATGATTTCTTACCATCTTTCCTGTTTGGTCAACTTTGTTTTCAAGATTAAATATTTTGTCTTCAATATCTGAGGTTCTGTCTTCCAGGTGTTCTATCCTATTGGTTATGCTTTCTATGGAGTTTTTAACTTGGTTTATTGTTTCCTTCATTTCAAGGATTTCTGTTTGTTTTTTTTTCAGTATCTCTCTTTATTGAAATGATCTTTTGCTTCCCATATTTGCTCTTTTAACTGATGATTGGTGCGATCATTTAATGCCTGCATTTGCTCTTTCATCTCCTCCTTCAATGCCTGCATTTGCTCTTTCATCTCCTCGTTTGCTTCCCTGATTGTTTTAATTATGTACATTCTGAACTCCCTTTCTGACATTTCTTCTGCTGTGCTGTCATTGGGTTTTATTGATATATTATCTAAGTTTGTTTGGTACATTTTCTTCCCTTTTTTTCTCATATTGGTCAGATGTCAGTGGGACTCTGTGATATTGCAGATTTCCTCTAGTTGCTTATAGTGTCCCTGTAGATTTCCAGTGTATCACCTCCCAGCCTTCAGTAGCCTGAAGTCTTGGAGTAACTTGATAATGCATTGCTTCTGAAGAACACTGCCCCTAGCCCGCTACTGGTTCCAGGGAGAGAGACCTGGAGAGGTCTCTGGCTGCCCTACCCTGGTCCCAGAGGCTGCTTGCAGGTCGGAGGTCTCTGTTGGCTTGGGGACTTGTGGCTGGCTCTGTGTAGAAAGGCTCTCACTGGGCGGTCTGCTCCGAGAAGCTATCCTAGAAAGGCGCTTCCCACCGGAGGGAGCCGGGCTGCTTGGGGAAGTCCCTGGCTGCCCTGTCCTGGTCTCTGAAGCAACCTATGGGTGGGGCGGGGAGCTGGCCACGCGCTGGTTCTGTGCAGAAAGACTCTCACTGGGGGGCCTGCTCTGCGAAGCTGGAGAATCTGGCCCTGTGGGAGGAGCCCACCGCCGGAGTGTGCAGGGCTGCCTGGGGAAGACTCTAGCTGTCCTGGCCTACTCTGATAAGCCGCTCGTATCTGGGCCTGCTGCCAGGGCCGAGCTTCACCCGGTGGGGGAGACTCACCCTGTGGCTCTATTTTAGTCTGAGTCTCTCAATGCCTCCCCTTCTTGAATCCTGGGTTCTGGAGCGACTGGAGATGCAGTCACCCTCTAATCCGCCATCTTGGATCTAATTTCATTGTTCTTTAAGGCTTAGTAATATTCCAACATATATATGTACCACATTTTTTTTATCCATTCATGTGTTGAAGGGCACCTAGGCTGGTTCCATAGTTAAGCTATTGTGAATTGAGCTGCTATAAACATTGATGTGGCTACATGACTGTAATATGCAATTTTGAGTACTTTGGGAATAATTTGAGAAGTGGGATAGTTGGGTCAAATGGTGGTTCCATTCTAAGTTTTCTGAGTAATCTCTATGCCTCTTTCCATAATGGTTTCACCAATTTGCATTCCCACCAGCAGTGTATGAGTATACTTTTTCCCCACATCCTCACCAACATTTATTGTTGCTCGTATTCCTGATAATTGCCATTCTGACTGGAGTGAGATGAAATTTAGAGTAGTTTTGATTTGCATTTCTCTAATATCTAGAAATGTTGAACATGTTTTCATATATTTGTTGATTTGATTGTTTCTTCTTCTGTGAATTACTTATTCAGTTCCTTAGCCCATTTATTGATTGGGTTATTATTATTATTCTTTTTGGTGTTAAGTTTTTTGAGTTCTTTATGTATCCTGGAGATTAGTGCTCTATCTGAAGTGCGTGTCGTAAAAATTTTCTCCCACTCTGTAGGCTCTCTCTTCATGTTATTGATTGTTTCCTTTGATGAGAAGAAACTTTTTAGTTTGACTCGATTCCATTTATTGATTCTTTATTTTTCTTCCTGCACTTTATGAATCTTGTTAAGGATGTCAGATCCTAAACTTACATGGTGACAATTTGGGTCTACTTTTTCTTTTATTAGGTGCACGGTCTCTGGTCTAGTGGCTAAGTCTTTGATCCACTTTGAGTTGAGTTTTGTGCAGGATGAGAGACAGGGGTTTAATTTCATTTTGTTACATATGTATTTCCAATTTTCCCAGCACCATTTTTAGAGTAGGCTATCTTTTTCCAGTGAATGCTTTTGGCACCTTTGTCTAGTATGAGATAATTGTATTTATGTGGGTTCGTCTCCGTGTCTTCTATTTTGTACCATTGGTCTAATTGTCTGTTTTGGTGCCAATACCATGCTGTTTTTGTTACTATGGCTCTGTAGTATAGTTTAACATCTAGTTTGTGATGCTTCCTGCTTCACTTTTCTTGCTAAGGATTGCTTTGGCTATTCTGTTTTTTTTTTTTTTTTTCCATATGAATTTCATGATTGCCTTTTCTAGTTCTATGAAGAATGTTTTTGGGATTTTAATTGGAATTGCATTAAATCTGTGTAGTGCTTTTGGTAGTATGGCCATTTTGACAATATTAATTCTGCCTATCCAGAAGCATGGGAGGCCTTTCTATCTTCTAAGGTCTTCTTCAATTTCTTTCTTTAGCGTTCTGTAGTTTTCATTGTAGAGGTCTTTTGTTAGATTGATTCCCAACTATTTTTATTTTTTGAAGCTATTGTGAATGGGGTAGTTTTCCTAATTTCTCTTTCAGTAGATTTGTCACTGATATATAGGAATGTGTTTAATTTATGGGTGTTGATTTTATAACCTGCTACTTTGCTGAATTCATTTATGAGTTTTAGAATTTTTCTGGTGGAATTTTTTGACTCTTGTAAATATAGAATCATGGCACTGGCAAATAATGATAGTTTAAGTTCTTCTTTCCCTATTCATATCCCTTAGTTTCTTTCTCCTAATTGCTCTGGCTAGAGTTTCAAGAATGATGTTGAATGGAAGTAGTGAAAGAGGGTATCCTTGACTTGTTCCAGTTTTTAGAGGAAATGCTTTCAATTTTGCTCCATTTAGAATGATGTTGTTCTCTGGTTTAGCATATGTAGCTTTTATGATGTTGACGTATATTCCTACTATCCCTATTTTTTCTAGTGTTTTTAACATGTATTTTGTCAAATGCTTTTTCTGCATCTATTGAGATGATCATATGATTCTTGTTTTTAAGTCTATTGATATGATGAATTACATTTACTTCTGTACATTGAACCAATCCTGGATTCCTGGGATGAACCCCACTTGATTGTGGTGCACCATCTTTTTAATATATTTTTGTATGTTATTTGCCAGAATTTTATTGAGAATTTTTGCATCTACGTTCATCAGGGATATTGGTCTGAAGTTTTCTTTTCTTTGATGTACCTCTGTCTGGTTTTTGTATCAGGGTGATATTAGTGTTATAGAATGAGTTTGGAAAGGTTCCCTCCTTTTCTATTTCATGGAATACTTTGAGGAGTATTGGTGTTAATTCTTCTTTGAAGGTCTTGTAGAATTCAACTGAGAATCTGTCTGATCCTGGGCTTTTCTTGATTGGTAGGCTTTTGATGGTGCTTTCTATTTCATTACTTGTAATTTTTTAAATTGTATATTCCTCCTGATTCAGTTTGGGAGGGTCATATGTCTCTAGAAATTTGTCAATGTCTTCAATGTTTTCTATTTTATCGGTGTATAAAGTTTCAAAAGAATTTCTAATTATCTTCTGTATTTCAGTCATGTCCATTGTGACATTCCTTTTTCATCATGTATTTTAATAATTTGCATTTTTTTCTCTTTTTTTATTCATTAGTGTGACCAGTGGTTTATCACTTTTATTTATTTTTTCAAAGAACCAACTTTTTGTTTTGTCAATTTTTTGAATTGTTTCATTTGTTTCAATTTCATTGATTTCAGCTCTGATTTTAATATTTCCTGTCTTCTACTGTTTTTGGTGTTAATTTGTTCTTCTTTTTTAGGCTTTGAGTTGTAATGTTAGGTGATTTATTTGTTGACTTTTTACTCTTTTAATGAATGAGCTCAAAGCAATGAACTTTCCTCTTAGCAATGCCTTCATATTGTCCCAGAGATTTTGATATGTTGTATCACTATCCTCATTTACCTCTAAGTATTTTTTTAATCTCATCTCTGATTTCTTCTATTATCCATTATCATTCAATAGTATATTATTTAGTTTCCAGGTGTTAAGAGCTCCTTTCTTAAAGATGGTATCTTTGTTCTCCCAGGGTGGAAAGTTTAAGTTGACTCCTCTCAACCTGCACTAAATCCATTTGAAGGGTGGAGCCCTCAGTAACTTAATCGCTTCCCAAAGGCTCCATCTCTTAAGATCATCACACTAGTTATTAGGCTTCAACATATGAATTTTGGAGTGGGGAACACAGACACTCAGAGATTATTGTACAGGATTACTTAAGAAGTTTAGCTGTCCAAAGAAGAAGAAAGGGCAGAAACTAGAAGAGGGGCTGAAAGGATTTTTGTTTTAAGCTGGGAAAGTCTTGAGTATGTTATGTTGATGTTAAAAATGAGTGTCTTTATCTAGAATAAAGAGAATAGTAAGAGGTCATTGGTCAAGGGTGAGGTGAGGCAGTTCTTTGAAGGAGCCAAAGCTAATAGGACGGAGAGCTGCAGGAGTCTCTTCAGACTTTCTGAATTGACCTTAGAATTGCCTGTTCATTCTCACCCTGGGAAGCAGTGACAGGGCACTTACCTTCAAGAGCCCTGACCTCCAACTCTTGGATCCTTGTTAGGGCCCAGACATCTAAGTACAGGTCTTTCTTCCAAACCATGGAAAAGACAACCAAAAGTGGTATTCCCACCCCATCCTGCCACCCAAACCTGAAGCCATCTGCAGGAAGTTTAAGCCATGGAAATGGGGACATGTCAGATTTTCTCCCATTTTGGCTTGTTTTTCAGAAAATCAGGAGTTCTGCATAGAAACTCAGAGTGACAGGCCAAGGAGATTGCTCACTCTTCAAGGACACTTGGGCTAGGGAGCAAATGGGAACCCGTCCCCTCTGCTCATTAAATGTCATGTCTAGGACCTGGGACTTCAACCCTGGAAGAGAGATTTTTTCCCCTAATTCTCACAGATTTTCTTATAGGCTAGAAGCAGCCCTGGGAAAACTAAAAAGGTATTACTATAGGAATTCTACCCATTGGCCCGAATGAGGAAATGATTCCTTGTCTTATAGGAGCTTAATTCCACAATTTTATGTACCTGGAACACATTTGTGTATCCTAAGTCAAGCAGTGACTTCTTGAGTGGGTATTTTTTAAAGTGCTGTTTCTGTTAACCAAAGGATCACCCCTGATGAGTCACACAATAGGCAATGTGAATATTAAAGACACACATGGGAAAAATCTACAACATCATTAGAGAACAAAGAAAGTAGAATGGAAAAGCCTGGGGGCGACATTTTATACACATCAAAATTGAATGATTATGCCCTATGTGGGGAAGTTGGTGATGATACTATTACGTTCACAGGACAGCTGGCATCATTTGAGGACAAAGTCATTAACAAAGCAGCATGACAATGCGCATCAAGCACTATAAAGATATTCCTATTCTTTTGTCCCCCCACACAGTTATCCCATGTCTGGAAATTTATTCCATTAAATTAATTCATGAAAACAAAAGCTTTATGTATGAAGTTGTTCACTGCAGCGTTATCCACAGTAATAATAGAGACTCAAGAAATAATTACTCCAGCAGTAAATGAATATAAGTTTCAGCTACAGGACCATTCTATATAGGGTGGACCTATGGAAATGGGCTATTTCCAGAAGTCTGATGTGCAAAATGTGTCTCACTCTTTTAAAATCAAATAGCATATACAAATTATACAGTGGTTTCTTAGGTGATTTTTTTTAAATTTGTTGTTTTTAGATATACATGACTGATTTATTCTACTCTCTTTCCTATTCCCATCCTCCCTCCTTTTCCTTCATTCTCCTTTGTCTAATCCAGTGAGCTTCTATCCCCTATCCCCTTATTGTGTGTTAGCATCCACATATCAGAGAGAAGATTTGGCCTTTGTTTTTTTGGGATTGGCTTATTCTTAAGTAATCTTAAGCAAAATTTTCACAAGGAAAATAATTTAGGAACTACTCTTCTATGTAATATAGAGTAGTGGGTAATGGCTCTCAAACTCAAGTGTACTTTGAAATCACCTGGAGGACTCCCCTGCCCCAAGAATCTGATTTAGTAGGTCGGGGTGGGACCTCAGCATCAGCATTTCTAATACATTTCTAGGAGATGCTGATGCTGCAGATCCCAGGACCTCACTTTGGAAAACCACTAGTGTAATTGTTTTGGATTATAAATTATAAATTATAGGTCCCACAAAGGCCTATATGCTACAGGTTTGGTTGCCAGTCTGTGGCAACTGGGAGGTAGTGGAACTCTTAGGAGGTGGGGCCTAATGGAAGGAATTGGGTCATTGGAGCAGTGCCCTCAAAGGACATGTTTGAACCTCAGCCCCTTCCTTCCTCTCTCTTTTTGCTTTTCTCCTGGTCACCATGAGGTGAACAGACCTCTGCCATGTGCTCATGCCAAGATGAACTGTGCCTTTGTAGGCCCAACGCAACAGGGCCAAGCAGCCATGGTCTGAAACTTCCCAAATTGTGATCCAAAATAATCCTTTTTTTCTTTTAAGTTGTGTATCTCAGGTATCCTGTCATATGGTTGGGAAAGCCGGCAAACAAGACTAGTTTAGAGTAACCAGCTTTGGCCCAGGGAGTAATAATTTTCACTGCATCTGGAATGAAAAGCAAAAACAGAGACATAAACTCCTGGAAATCATAAATTTCCTCATCCACGACTCCCCAGCACCAACCCCATTTAGAGTCAACATGCTGGTAGAACTGAGTTGTGTTTATAGGCAGGAATTTCAATAAACAGTGCAGGTCTTCATTTTACTTGTTAATTTTTGGTGATCCACTGGATGTATGAGTTGCATAACCATCTGGTCATTGTAGTGTTGGTGTTGAAGCTATGCTGATTGGCACAGGCCCTCTGAACTGACCTTGGAGTTGTCAAACTGCTGCTGAGTCTGGGTGATAAAGAAAGTGGTGAGTTTTGCTGTTGTTATTATATGTGTCTTTTAGACACAGCCTCCCTTATTGCTATTTAAACAAGAATTTTGATTTCTTCCATTTATTTTCATTCACATGAAATTTACAACCAGTTTGTTCAATTGTAGAAAATTTTCTCTTAGAAGTTTGATTAACTTTAAAAAATATTTTATATTCCCACTTAAAAATGATAGTACAGCTCCAATTATTTGGGTTTTTTATTATTTAATTCATATCATTCTTGAATGTTTCTTATTGAATTTTTTTCTAAGTTTGTTGCTATTATGAATAGTATCTTTGTTTCTTTTAACTTTCAAACTGATTAATACAGACAATTAGAAATTCTGTTGAATTTTGTGTTGATCTGGTACTAACCATATTTATTCTTATCAGTTAGAAATTTCTTAGTTTATTTCCTTAATTTATTAGTATTAGTACTAGTTGACAATAATATTATCTACAAATAATTATATGCCTTTTCCTTTCTTATATGTGTATGTCTTTATAAGTTTTTCTTTATTTGTTATTATTGATAGTAAAATATTTAAAAATTTCAGGGATGGCTGGTTTTCTGATATTTTTTATTTTAATGAGAATATTTTTTTTTATTTCTGCATTGATATGATGCTTACTGTAGATTTTTGTCATATATCCTTACAACCTTTTTGTAAGGTTTTCTTTCTCCTTTTAAAATGAGAATGTGTATTGAAATTCACCAAATATGGTTTAAGTTCTATTAAAATTTATATTTTATTTTGATGCATTTTATTGAATTAATGTGCTCTAAATAAAAAACATAAAATGAATGCTACTTGCTCATAGCATATTATTCCCTTAATATTCTGCTGGATTCAATTTTCAAATATTCTGTATCAATCCATAAATGAAATTTGATTATGAGATATTAGTCATACATGATTGATCTAAAACTTCCTCCTGTTTTTGTGTTTGTTTGATCTCAGTTGAGGTTGCTGTGTTCTGCTCTATCCTTCATAGTATTTTTCATTTGTGTGTATTTCTGTTTTCAAGAATTACTCATGATTTCTTCCTGTCCACGAGACTTCATTTTCCAGTGCTCATTTGGTTTATCTTTGTAATATTAAGAAAATTTGGGTGTGAGAATCAGAGGTCATCTAGATTTACTCTAGCATCTTGATCCAATTTCAATATAGTTGATGTTTTTTTTTTTAGGGAAAAAAAAACTTCCTGTTTTATATCTTTTGCTGTGTTAATTTTGTGTAAATTTTCTTTTTCTGATTAATAGTTTTTTAATTCATTGTTTTGGAGTTTTAAGATAGGAATAATATCATATGCAAACAACAATTTCGTTTCCTTTTCAATGAAGCTATATCTTCCTTTTTGATTTTCCCCCTCATTGGCTAGAAATTCAAGACAATGTTAATGCTCATGGTGAGGGAAGATATCCTTACCTTATCTCTGATACTAATAGAACTCCACCTTTCACCATGTACATCATATTTGCCGTTGATTTTATGACATTCTTTTGTTTGGGTTATATGTTTGTTACCCTTATTCCTAGATTATTAGGCATTTTTTAAAAATTAGGTATCAGTGTTGAATGTTTATCAAATTCCTTTTTGAGCTTTAATCAGAAGGTCATTCCCCTTTGAATTAAAGAAATAAATGCCTTTCCTAATTGAGGTAGGGCACTGTCATCCTATTGTCATTGTAGAGCTGGATGAACAGTGTGTTAGTCAGTTTTTTGCTGTTGTGACAAAATACCTGAGAAAATCAACTTAAGGGAGGGAAGATTTATTCTGACTCACAGTTTAAGAAGTTGCAGTCCATGGTTGCATCACCCATCATTTTGGGCCTCTGGCAAGGCATAACATCATGGCAGGGAGTGCATGGTAGAGCAGAGCCGCTTACCTCATAGCTGCCATAAAGCAGAGAGAGAAGGGACCAGGGGCAAGATATACCTTTCAAGGCTCACCCATAAAGACCTACTTTCATCAACTAGGCCCCCCCTTCTAATTTTCTACCACCTTCCAATAGACATTAAATTATGAATTCATTAGTGGATTAACCCACTGGTGAGGTCAGAGCCTGCATGCTCCAATCCCTTTCTACAGGACCCACTTCTGAACATGCTGATTTCAGTACTAAGACATGAGCCTTTGGTTGGACATTCTATATCCAAACCATAACAAGCAGCCAAGCCCTAATGAGAGAAAGGCTATCTTCTAGTCAGTGAAAATGACAAGATTGGTAGACTGAAGAGAGCTTTTCTAACTTCTTCTTCTTTTTCTTCTTAAGATAGTAAACAGTCTTTGTTACTCTCCCAAACCTAACTCTTCCCCAAAGAGAATAAGGGCCTACAGAGCCTGGCCAAGGTGCCAGACCACATGCTGTAGGCATTGACAAGATGAAACCACCTGGGGAACAGGATGGAAACCATGACCCTGGCTTTTTGCCAACTAAATAACTAGGCCAGATATCAGGTTTTCTTCTTGCTAGTTCAACATGTCAAAGGGTATATAGTAGCAGAGTTTATAAGATTCTCTCAATGCATCTTTGGCACCCCCTCCCCATTTTGTTTATTTGCTATGTGATAGGGGATTTGATTCTGAAATATTATATAATTAGACAATTTTTTTTTTTTTTTTATGTCCCAGTGTCCTATATATGGAACGCTGGGACATAATGTATTGCTAAGCTCTTAGAACTAAGTCTCAGAATTTCCAGTGGCTTTAGGAAAATGCTTTTTTTTTTTTTTTTTTTTTTTGGACACTGATGAATGTGCCCAGTTAACTCCTATACTGATTATTATTTTCAAAAAGATACATCCTGGACTTTTCTAACTAAATACAAGCCTAATGAATTATGTATAGGGAAGTGTTTTCTCTCTCTTCAAATATTCTAAAGAGTCACCTTGCTGTGAGTGTGAACATAAATGCCTTTCTTAGTATTTACATTAGTTTTTTTGTTGCTGTGACAAAAATACCTGAGAAAAACAACTTAAATGAAGAAATATTTATTTTGGCTAATGGTTTTAGGGATTTCAGACCATGGTCAACTGACTTCATTGCTTGAGGACTGAGGTAAGGCAGAACATCATGGCAGAAGAGTGAGGTGGTAGAAGGGTGCTCAGCTCATGACAGTTAGGAAACAAGAGAGAAAGGGAGAGGGAGAGAGAGAGAGAGAAAGAAAGAGAGAAAGTGAGAAGCCAGGGACAAGATATAGTCCCCAAGGATATGCCCCCAAGAACCTACTCCCTTCAACTAGGTCCCACCTCCTACAGCTTCCATACCTTCTAATAGTCTATGAGCCATGAATGCATCAGTGGATTAACCTGTTGATGAGACCAAAACCCTCATGATCCAATCACCTTCCAAAAACCCCACCTCTGAATAGTGTTGCATTAGGGACCAAGCCTTCCATACATGAGCCTTTGGGGATATCCCAGATCCAAACCATAATAGTACTTAATAGTATTTAGGACAACAGTTTAAAAAGTTCACCCTAGTGATGAGCCTAGTGGGACAGGTTCCCAAACTATGAAAAATGATTCAAGGTTTTCTTGCTACCTCAAAATATGCTCACTGAAGCTCTGCTACCACACTCAAAGTCTGCAGCATGTTTATCATTTGGACCAGTGAAGTCTCATAGTCTGTCTGAAGCACAAGTCCCTTCTAGGAGGAAAAACCGTTCACAGTTAGTAATCAGCTATTATTACTGCCCCAACACACATGCATATAACAGACTTCTTAAGGATGACCCAGCAAGAGGCTAGTCAGTGATCTTGCTCAAAATGTGTTTTTGAGTGATTGACGGTGCTCTCACAGTAAAGAAGAACTAGGGCTCTGATAAAACTGAGCCAGTTAGGGAAAGGACATGAAAATCACAGGTAAAGTCAGGGCAGAGGCCAAGTACAAGTTAAAGTGATGAAAGAAAAGCTACGAGGTAATAGAACAGAGAGAAGAAAAGAACAGATGTGCTGAGAAAAAGCAGTTAAGTTCTAAGGAATAAAGCAATTTTGGTTCCTGGTAGTCTCCCAGCTCCAAATCACATGAGGCACCAGATTGTACTATAGTTTCTTGTCTTTGAACTTCTGTAAGATCCCTTTCTATTACCTTAATCCCTACACCCCTCTTTATATGTGTTAGCTTGGGTGTTCTTGCAATCAAAAGACCCAGCTTAACCTATTGGGAGGGAAATTCACCTTTAGGCTGGAAATGAAACTTTTAAACTGTCTTCATCACCGGTCAGTGGTTCCTAATCTACCTTCTTTCTAGGAAACCTGGTAGAATTGGCGTGTGAATTTCTTGGTGCAGGGCGGGAATTTCCAGAGCTGGAGGACTTAAGGTGAGATCTCTTCACTTTTGCTCTCCTAGAGGCAGGGCTATCTTCCATCACCACAAGCAGGTTTCCTCTAATCTTCCTAGTCATTAGCAATTATCTGTTTACAAATGATGCTGAGTAGACCTACTCCTACATGTCCACTTCCTCTTCCAAACAGTTCATGGTGACAGTGTCACTCTCTTCTTAGTTCAATTGTTTGATGAACAAAGAACCAAATGTGAGATTTAACTCACATGTAGGGAGGACATATTCTGGAGTCAACCAAGAGGAGAAAGAGAAAGCTCTAATGTGATACAAATCAGCTCCAGAAGTCTATTAACACTATAGGGTTCTTCTGGATCTACAGCTGTCCTTCAAGATTCAATTTGTGCAGTAGCTTTTCTTGAATAGGGACTTGGAGGGTGGATGGGATTTGGACATGCAAACATGAGAGGAATGGCAAATAGTGTAATTGAAGGTGTGGAGAATTATGAACACAACATATATGAAAAACTAAAGACAATTCAGTTTGGCTGGTATCCTGAGAGTACTTGAATCGGGGATGATGCTTGTTGAAGGAAAAAGGTAATTCAGCACTAAAGACTGCAATGAACCCTGGGAGGTCAATGTGAGCTGCTGAGTTTCAGGAGCTGGAGAATGGTTTATCAGGGACCTTTAGGAATATCACCTTGGAAGTGCTGTGCTGTGAGAATTAGAGCAAGAGGGAAATGGAAATCAAGAGACCAGGTGAAAGAAAATAAGAAAATAGTGTAATTTGTATAAAAGGAAAAAAAAGGGAGAAGGTGAGAAAACTTTAGATGAAAGGCTCACATGGGCCATGAAAAGAAGTAGTCTGGTATCCCCAGAAGCTGCCTGCTTGTTTTGGAAGACAATGGTGCCTTTCAGGAAAGTCAGGAATACCATAAGAGGAGGAGGGGAGGGGAAGCGGAGGATGCAATATGGGAGAGGAGATCATTCTGGAAAGAAGCACCAAAAATTCAACTGATGAGTTAACATCAGATTTAAACATATCTGTCTTAGGGAGACAACCAGAAAGGTGCTCTTTTGTTATGGCTAAATTAGACTGAACAATTCATGTCTGCACTGGGAAAATGTTTTGGTCTATGTCTTACTACATCTTTGTTACTGAGTTCTTCAATGTGTTTGTAATTGGTATAAAAAATTTTAAAAACCTTTCTTTTATTTTAAGAGAAACTATCCTAAGCCCTAAAGCCTTGGATTTTTATTTCATCATGATGATTTTCTAATCACTTACAAGTTTCTGCATATTATGAATATATAACTCCAAAATAGAAAAATGTAAGACTTTCTATGTTAGTATGCTGGCTCTCTGATAAGACATTCTTTCCACAATGACATTTGAAGGCTCTCTGGAGGTGACCATTGGGACAGTAATTTTGAGTTCTAATTACTGTTTTATTTAATTGCAAGTAGATATTCTGGAAGAAAAAAAGCCATCAACAAAAGAAATAATTGTTCAAAGAATTACATCTGCACTGCATTCTCTGTCAGAAATTTCTCATTAAAAATGTGTTTCTTTAAAAGTAACTCAAAGCAGCTGATGAAATACAAGAGCATGGAAAGTTTCAAATCCCAGTGCAAATTTGGATTCATCAAGGACCATTTGCCAGAGATTGGAGTCAATGGCTAAAGAGCTTCTGCCATTTCTCATATTCATTAACTGGGTTTCATACTGAGGTTCAGATATTGGCAATTTTATTTCCATAGGTAGATATTTTCCACTTAAACATTTCCTTTTCATAATACTTTGAATGTCTCTGGAGTATTATTACTATTTGACTTTTCCCTTTGGTAATGACTCCAAGTCTTGTGTTTCTCTATTTAACACAGTGGTTAAGGAAAAAAATAAGCCATAGACAGCTCTTCAAAAGAGGTGAAAATCCTGAACACTATCCTGGGATGTCTGAGCCACTGTCAAAGAGGGTGTGTGAGAAATAGCAGTTCTCAAGATTATACACAAATATCTTCTAGTTTTTTGGAAACCGCAAAGATCAAGCCAGGCTGAAGGCCACTGGCGCAAATATTACAAAAGAATAAGACCATGGTGGGGGGGTGGGGACTACCATATGACCCAGCAATCCCTCTTCTGGGCACATACCCAAAAGAAATGAAATCACTACCTCATAAAGATATCTGCACTCACATGTTCATTATAGCATTGTTTCCAAGAGCCAAGGTAAGAAAACAACCTAAGTGTCTGTCAGTGGAAGAAAGGACAAAGAAACTGTGGCATATACACACCATGGCATATTATTCAGCCCTAAGAGAAATGAGATCTTGCCTTTTGCTCCAACATAGGTGAGGCTGGAGGATATTATACTAAGTGAAATAAGGCAGACACCCCTCCAAAATTCATTGCATAATCTTACTTGCATACAGAATAAAAAAAATAATAAAATATACAGAGAGAACAAATAGTGGTTGAGGTATTGAAGTGGAACAATGGAGAAAAATCGGGATTTGAAGGTCAGAGAATGAAGATCTAGAGATCTAACAGCATGAGTTGGTAATGAAATTGTTCTGTATTAGTGATTTAAAATCAAGGGCTGTGGTGTAGCTCAGTAGCAGAGTGCATTGCCTAGCACATGTGAGGCAGTGGTTTCGATCCTTAGCATCACATAAAACAAACAAACAAATGAAATAAAGGCATTCTGTCCATCTACAACTACAAAAAATTTACTTAAAAAAATTGAAATGAGTAGATATTAGCTGTTCTTGTCACAAAAGCCAAAACAAGCAAACAAAGGCAATTATGTAAGATGAATATGTGAATTTGCTTCACTGTAGTAACCTTCTTACTATCTGTATGCATCTCATAATATCATGTTCTATACCTTATATATACGCAATAAAATTTATATTTTAAAAGACCATAAAAAAATCTTGAAGCTGGCACTGCTGATGAAAGTGAAGGCGCTAGATACGGTGGGGGGAGGGATGAAGATGAAGTAAGAACTCAGATCTGAACTGATGCTCTCTAGAAGAGGAAAAGGCAGCCACCCCAGCAATCAGAGTATTGAGCACCTGTTATGCATGGGGACAGATTGCCGAAGGTGCAGGAATCCCTGTCTTGAGGGCATCTAAACTTTTTTGAGGAAACAAGGCAAATATATGCCAAAATGATTTAAATCAGAAGGGAATGAGTAACAGAAAGATTACCAACAGCTACTCAGCATGAGGGAAAAAATTGCAATTGATTATCAGAGAGCTATGGTTTGGAAGGTCTAAGGTTAAGTTCAGAAAGAAAGACTGGGATTCTAGTATTATGTGATGTCTCCAAATAAACAAATCCAAAATGGAATTTCTGATTTCCCTATTTCCTAAACCATTTTATTCCATGCCTTTTCCCACCTCATTTGTATGCCCAGTTGTTTAAGCAGGAACTCTGAGGGTTGATATTTATCCTTTTCTTGCCCTCACTCCCTCACCAGCAGACCCTCAAGAGTTTACCTACAAAAATCTCTCTATGTGCACTTTTAAACATTGCTAATCCAATACAACTAGCCACCATCTCTTGCCTGGGAATTGAAATAACCTCTTTGTGGGTTTTCCTTGCCCTTCCCTTCCCTTCCCTTCCTCTTTCTTTCTATTTTTTGTGTCTTCTAGTCAGTTCTCCCTTGAATGAAATTTATATATTTTAAATCGGATCATGTCAAGGCACTGTCCTGAGCCCTCCAGTGGTTGCCACTGCACTTGGAAAGGACGCCAGCTGCATGTTTGGCTTAGACTCTAACTATGTTTGTGACACTGCACCTTTCCATCTCATCCTGAGCATGGAAATGGGCTCCAATTACAGCAACCTTGAATTTCTTGAAATGCCTTCTCCCTTACCCTAGACCTTTCTCTATGCTTTGTAGCACTTTGCCCTGGTTCAACTCCTATTTCTTTATTTTTATTTTTAATTTATTTTTTGGTTTTGCTTTCAAAGCACCTTTTCTAAACATGCAATTATATGTTTGTCTATTTCTGGTCTGTGTTCTCTGCCACTCATTAGGCTGTAAGAATGCTGAGGGCCCAAGGTGTATTTGTTTTGCTACTGCTGTATGTCCTGTAGCTAACTCAGGGCTTGGCACAGAGTAGGCGCTACCTTCTTTTGAATGAATGAGTAGACAAATGACAAGATTGATTTGAGGAAATCTCAAATGCCAGTGGACTGCATTGCATGCCCAGCTAGAAACAAGGCGGAGACATTTTCCTTACCAGAATCAACTCCAAATGACAGATGGAAGTGACTAGCAGTCTCTGGAGGTTGTTACCAACTCAGAACCTATCTTATATAAACAATAAAGGAATTAAATAATGACTGAACCATGATACTAAGAAAGAACTGCATATGTTTAATTTTAGAGTAACCATTATGTTTTCAGGGGATACAATTCTAATGATGACAACTACTTCCTCTTCCCTGAGGAATTGCTGAGAACCATTGCCCACTGTGGCTCAGAGGCACTGGTTTCTGTTCTGGCCAGATCTGAATTCCTCCTCTTACAGCTTCTGCTGATCTCCCTCCGAGTCCGTAGGTGGTCCTTAACCTCCTCTGTCTCTTCAGGAATCAGTCACTTCCTTGCTTTGGAGTCTTTATTAGTTATTATTTGCAGACTATTTTCAGTGTCTGAGATTACGATTGCTCAAATTTCACTTTATATATATTGTCTGTATCAGTTGATATTTATGTTTATTTTCCTCTAATATATGCTGCAAAAAGTTGTCTGCCTATCTGAAATCTATATCTGAGTTCTTTGCCTCAGTAATAATAGTGACAATATCAACAATGATAACAGCATAGCCACTATTGATTTTTTATTATGTGGAAGGTATTGTGTTGACTCTTTTAAGTAACCAGTTAAATCTTGGCCATGGATGAGGAGGCTGAGGCTTATGGAATGCATTAAGCCGTATGTGAAAAGTACTGTAACATGCCCCGTCCATGTAGTTTAATGGTCAAGGGTGTGTACTCCACAGAGTTATTTAGGGATTCAGTCTCCTTCCATATGACTGTGTTGCCATGCTCAGAGTCCTGCTCTGGTGGCAGCTGGTAAAAGAAAAAAAAGGGAGGATGTGGAAGGTCACACAGAAAGATGTAGAGTTCAGGCTCAGAAGTGGTATGTCCCTCTGATAAAATTCCATTGGCCAGACATCAATTACATTGCCCCATCTAAATGCAAGGGTGTCTAGGAAATCTGGTCTCATACACCTAGAAAGAGAGGAAATATTGGTGAAATCTAGCTAGTCTCTGCCACAGAGATTAAATGACTTGCATACATAAATAAGTACAGATCTGGAACTCAAACCCATGTCAGGTGGACTCCAAGGCTTGTTTTAAATACAGGGCTGCTGCCATACCATGAAGGTGGTTCATAATCTGCTCTCTATTAGGAAGACTCACTACTTGAATAGAGCGCTGTGAGACATTTACTACTTCTTTGAAGGGACAGGAAAAAGAATTCTGTGACATTTCCTGTGTGAAGTCATAAAACTTTCCTATTCACATCAGCAGCTCAGTGGTCCTGTTCCTGCTTAACCAATTCCTGCCAGAAATCACGATACCACGTTATACGAAGGACGTTAGACCTTACCCTATGGCCAGCCTGCTCATGAAACTCTTAGTTGCATGCTTTTAAATGGCAAGTGACAGCTTCCCACTGCAGTATGGCGAGGGCCTTACACTTGTGTAATGGGCGTAACTTTGTTCTATAAGCTTAAGTGTGCAAGAAATACACTTTAACTCAAATTACCATATTTCACTAATTCTAACATACACACTTTTGGTATATTATCCTCTCTGAAATCAGGATCTTATTGATGGCATTTTTGAATTGCTGTTGGCCAAATGACAGTGCACATGTGTGAACTGCGCTACAGGTATTTATATTGTTGTCCCTTCAGTTGAACTATGAACATTGTTGCTATTACCTAGGTTGAGTTTAGTTGCTGTTTGAAATGACTTTCAAGGGCTAAGTTTCAGTAGCAAAATGAAAAGTTATAGTAAGTAGGAAAGTTCAGAAGCAGAGTGGTAAAGCAGTCCACGTGATGTTAGTGAGACAAAAACTTTTTTTAGGTTGAAGAGCATAATCTAATAATTGTTATTTAAATTATTTGCATTAAAGCAAACTTTTTGTTGTTTCAAGGAATCGTTTCAAAGCAGAACTGTCTTATGGGGTTAGAGAAATAGATTGGTCTAAATATATAAAACTATGACATATTTTGTTACTGAGTTATATAAAAAAGGTATTGTTTGCTTAGTATATGCCAAGCAAGAATGCACCCACATTAGAGTTTTTGGAGTGGGGATAACATCTTGGAAGAAAACCTACACCCAATAGTGGGGACATTGTAAGAAACATTTCATCACCAACACAGAATCATAGTTTGGAGAAAAATTGATTCAGAAGAGTTATACTCTGAATGAGAAGGCATTTTCAGGAATTTCTTAATTTATTTTCCTTTTTATATGTGCACAGGAGTGATAAGCAATAAAAATCTATGTCCCAACAAGTCAAGAGATTTTTCAGCAAGTATAAAATAAAAATTTGAAGTGATGAGAAAGCATTATTTTATAGATTAATTGGAGACATCTTTCTTAGTGGTACAAAAATTAATGATGCATTTTACAATCAATGGCATCTTGGTATCAATGAAATAGCTTGAGCTCCCATTCCTTTGGATATTGGAAGTTAATTTCAGTCAGCTCAGCAACCCCCTTTCCTGTGATTACACTGCATTTTCCTGTGATTACACTGGGCTTACATATGATCACCATTTGGACTAGGAACAGGGTATTTGCTGGGTGTCATCTTCTTGCTGTATAGCCTGTGCCTGAAAAGGTCACTCTTCATTGTATCCTGGTCATCAGAACACACAGAGTAATGCATTGCTGATGGCTCTTTCTGTTACTCTGTGTCCTTCTTGGCTGCACCTCCCAGTGCCCAAGAACTCTTTGAGTCTTCTAAACTCTGGGTCACTCAGTGGGCTCTTGCCAACATGAAAAGCTGCTTGTCCATATTCTTCTGGGTGTCTGGGTGCTGGCAGAATTCACTCCTCCTGAGCTACTCTCAGGCATGCAAAATCCAAGTTCTCTTCTGCATCATTTTGGAATGGGAAAATCCAATAGGCTGCTTTGAGTTGCTTGAATCTTTCATGCTACCTTTTCCGCTCTGGCATCTTGCAACTTCTGTGACTCTACTTGCAAAAAGGATACCACTCAGCCTGTGTGGGGTTTGTGGCTTTTTTCTTCTCATCCCTGGAGAGACCAGGCTGCAGGACCCATGACCAAGGACCCACACATGTCCATCCTCTCTGAGCTTCTTTTCCAGCTCTTCCCTTTATCTGTCTGGGCAATGTTTTCACCTCTTGAGAGAGCAAACAAGTCAATCTCTTACTTCATACCCCAAATTCTTCCAACCTTCTGTGGCTTTGGGCTTTAGAACCCAGGCCAAGAACAGACTCATGGTTTTCCCAAACTTCTGAACAAGTGTCTTAGAAAATACAGTTGATTGATAGGAAGAAAAGTTCTGTAACGAGAAACATGAGGAAGTCACATTGATTAACATTTCAAAATAGGATCTAAATGCAGGTTCTCACTGTGCCTACCCTTTCACCCTGATTTAAACAGGTAAGTACTTTTAGGTGCATTTCTTACATTGCTGGTTTTCTGCTCTCCACCTTAGCAGCCTGGATTGATTTCAGTGATGCCTCAGATGTGTCCTCTATTTATGTTCTCTAATCACCTCAGAAACCAGAGTGATATTTTCTTCCCCCTCCTTCCCTTTTTTAATAATATACAGTTTATAACTTTTGATTCCTTATAAGGAATCAGTCACATACAGACAAGGAGAAGGAAGGGGAAGAAATCATGTGAAACCTAACTACTCTTAGACATTTCCTGCTTGATGACATTTTGTTTATCTTTCTAGTTGTTTTTCACTTATTTGCCTACTCTATATTTTATATGTAGCTATGTACATTACATCAGACTTAGAATTGTATATCCTGCTTAGTTCACACAGCATGATGACTATTTTTCCATTATCACAAAGTCTTTAGAAACATGAATTTATGATGTAGCAGAGTTTGTGTAGCCATTTTCTTAGTGTTGCACACATTTAGCTTATTCTCACTGTTGTTAAGGTAAATAAATAGCATCATTGTGATGGACCTCTTCGTGCATGAATTTTTTCCTATGTTTCTGATCATTTTCTTGAGATAGGATTTCCAAACTGGGATTACTAAAAGAGTGCCATTATATTTTATTTTATTTTTTGTGGTGCTCGGACACTTTACCACTGAGCTGCACCTCTAGCTCTTTATAATTTTTGTTTTGAGATAGGGTCTCACTAAGTTGCCAGGGCTGGTCTTGAACTTGTGAATCTCCTGCCTCAGCCTCCAGAATTGCTGGGATTATAGGCATATGCAACCATGCTTGGTAAAAGACTGCCATTTGAAAAATAAGATACTCCCTTAGTCTTCATGCAGTATTTTGTCTCTAAACATGGAAACACTTATTCAGGCTACCCTTTATTATATCAGACAGTATTTGATATTTCTGGTGGGAAGAAATCTAATTGCTATACATACAAGAACAATGTACATCTCCATAAAAGTAAAATCAATAGTACAAAAAATGAAAGACTGGGGCTGGAGATATAGCTCAGTTGGTAGAGTGCTTGCCTTGCATGCTTAAGGCCCTGGGTTCAATCCCCAGCACCTCTCCGCCAAAAAGTAAAGCGCCAGCTTTGACTGTTCTTTTTCCATTCATCCGTAGTTATAGTAACACCGACCTGAGGGTGTATATACTGTTTTGCTGAAAGTGTTCCCCAAACTGCTTTCCTTTACCTTCAGCCTCTGTGGATCTAGTTGACTTTTTCTGGTCTCATTACAATAATCTGGCATTTATCCATAGGAGGAGATGCACAGTCCTTACACATACAAAGTGAGACTTGAACAGTTCCTTCTGAAGTTTTATTTTTAGCTTTTAATCTAAACTGTCGATTAACAACCTATGGTATTAGGACTAGAGGATTACATTGATCATGAAGTGGCTCCACAAGTTGTGTGGTGGATATTGTTTTAAACAAACACCCAAAGCTGATGCATTGCAAGCATCAAGTTGCTCTTTCCACCCAGCTGTGCTAAGTGGCTGAGATTTTGTTCCAACAACATGTCACCTTCCCTCATGACCTTTGAAATGGTTGTCAGGATCTCTATGACATTCTTTCGAATATCTTCAGTGAAGACCAATTCTTTGAGGAAGAGGATCTTTTGAGACTTTCAGTATTTTTCCGAAATGAATTTGAGAAGACTGTGAGGTGAGTAGGCATATGGACAATACTGAAATAAAATAAAACACTAATGGTCTATTATGAAGCAAGGAGGCCAATTTTCTTATGTGACTAGTAAATAGTATAAGATATGACAGTAGAGAGTTCAATTTTAGC
This sequence comes from Sciurus vulgaris, assembly GCF_902686455.1. Lineage (NCBI taxonomy): Eukaryota > Metazoa > Chordata > Mammalia > Rodentia > Sciuridae > Sciurus > Sciurus vulgaris. The sequence continues at coordinate 83,517,361 of NC_136464.1, forward strand.
CACAGCAGGCTCTTTGGAATGTAAATCAATTAAGTTGTTGAATGGGCCTATACTCCAAAGAGTGTGTTTATTTAATCAAGGCTTATTGCTTACTAGGAATACTGTTTCAATAAAAATGTTTAAAAATTTTTGCCAGTGAGATGGCATACAACCATAATCCCAGTTACTCAGGAGGCTGAGGCAGGAAGATCACAAGTTCAAGACACCCTTGGCAATTTAGTAAGACTCTTTCTCAAAACATAAAAATGGCTGAGGATTGTAGTTCAGTGGTAAAGTGCCCCTGGGTTCAATCCCGAGTACTGAAAAAAAGAAAAAAAAGTGTACATATTTTTAAAGACAGTCTAGTCTAAGAGTAAGAAGAGAAATAAAATCTATGTATTGAAATTCATGGGCTTAATTAATTATAGCAGTCCAGGGAAGACCCTGCCTCTTTTTAAAATAAATTTTATTTTATTTATTTAAAATAGGTAACAGATTCATTATTGAGGATTTGGAAAATTCAGAAATTTCATCATTCATATATATTCCTCTATAATCTATATTATTAATAGATTTATTTTTTTAGAACAGTTTTAGATTCCCAGCAAAACTGAGCTGAAGGTACAGAGATTCTATATATTCTTCCCTCTTATGCAAGCCTCCCTGTTACCAATATCCCCCACCAGAATGGTACATTTGTTATAACTGATGAACCAAATTTGATACAATATTATCACTCAAAATCTATAGTATGCATTAGAGTTCACTTATTTACTACTTTATGGGTTTGGCAAATTTATAATGACATATTTACTATTAGGGTATCATACAGATAGATCTACTGTTCTAAATCTCAAGGAGATCCAGCTGTTCTGAAGGGGAACTTGGGACCTATACTGGCCTTTTAGAGTTGTCCCAAATTAAGATAGCGGGCTGGCTCTTGTATCCTTAAATCAGAGAGTCACTGAACCCCTAGAGGAAGCTAATTTTGGATGAGTCTATTTCCTAGGGCCAAGAACAATTCCCAATGAGGGACACAGCTGTGTGCTGTATTCCCAGCATATGTGAAGGGATATGAGATCCAAAGAGGAGATTTTTGTCAAAGACTGCATTTAATATCTACTACAATATCATTCAAAAATCTGGATCTATAACCTACTCAGCCTACTCACTATTTGATAGTCCAGCTACCCCATTGCATTAACTTCTCTTTGAAAACATTTTAAATAACAATTTTATTACATGGAAATATCATTTATTTAACTATTATCTTATTGTTGAGCAATTTATTTTTGATAAGCTTTTATTACAATTAATAATATTGTGATGAACATCTTTGTGTCTTTGTAATGTATATACTACTGATAAAAAGAGCTTACATTTGAGTGCTTACTGCTGACTAGGTAGGACAGGCCAGTATTTTTCTCACCTTCCTTGTGTAGTTTTATGAGAAATCAATGAGAAAATGTATGTAAATTATGTTACATTTTTATGATCCTCTTAATTTCATGATGCTGAGACTACTCTCATCTCTATTTTGCAAATGAGGAAACTAAGGCACAAAGAGATTAAGCAGCTCACCTCAGTGAGCACTAGTGTACAGACGTTATAAATCCAGAGCTTAAGCTATACATGTTACCATTTCTTTCAGCCTGCTTTTCTTGGGCTTTTCCTAAGCTTATATCCTTAGAAGGAGAATTCCATGGTTACAGGATTTGACTTGTTTTAAAGCTAATGATAAGAATTGCCAGATTATCTTCCAGAAGCAGTGAAAACTTAAACTAGTAGAGTCTGGTTTTATTTTATCAGAGTCAACAACAAAGAACCCAAATCCTTAAATAGGAACATGATAAGCAACAAGTAAACCAATTTCTTGCCTTCCATCAGGCATTATGAATACGGATTGCTCTTAAGCAGGCCTTTCCTCTTGCTTTTTAGCAAGGACAATTATTTCAGGATCATCTTCCAAGTGTTAGAATGGATCACCTACATTTCACAGGATTTTCCTCTGTGCAATGAATGAATGACTAAGGGCAGGGGGCTGGGGGTAGGGGGCTGGATCAACACCTTGACCTGATGCAGCAGGAGCTGTGTAAAGCAGTATTGGAGAACCTTGCAGAACAAAGTCCTCCCAAAAAAGCAATGTGATTTTTGACAACTGGAACATCTTTATGGGCGTCTTTCTTAAGTTTGGTTGAAGTGCTGATGTGATAAGCACTTACTGAAGTCCTTTTTCCTGTCAACCCTGTCATATGCTTGGGAATAGTGACTTTCAATTCTGGAGTGAAGTCTGGTCACGTGACCCTGTTCCTCCTTATACATGAGGAGTTTGAAGCCACTGCCAGCACCTCTGGGGTTTCCCTCTTAGGAGGACATACAGGTTGAGGAGAGGGTTCTATTTTCTAACACTCAAGATCAAAGGAACTCTTCAGATATGTCTCATAACTTGAGTTACTATATTTTTTTTTTATTTTACCACTAACTCAGACTGTTCCTCCCTTCAAATAGCTTAATATCTAGTTTATTTCTAAGTTCTGAGAGATTTCTTTGGAACATAAAGGAATTTTTCACTCAATTCTGACCTTTGGCATGTATCAAACCTCTCCAAATTCCCTTCCTTATCACCCCTTCTTCCATATGAATTGTCATGAGGTTTAAATGACCCAAAGAATACAAAATTTGTAAAGTAATACTTCCACAGAATAAGCACTCAATAAATACTGACTTTGATTTCTTTCCTTCTCAGATGACCCCTGCCCTGGCACCTTTCCAGAATGGTATATAGCTTTGCGACCTTTCTGAGCCTCAATTTCCTCATCTGAAAAAAAATATAGATTGTACTTTACTATATATTCACTACACAGGGTTTTAGTGGGGATCAAATGAGGTAATCCATCTGAAGCAACTTGCATACCACCTGGCTCAGAGCAGACAGTCAATAATTTGTAGCTGGGATTACTTTAAAACCTGCTAATGTGCTTTAAGTCAGTTGTTGAATTGGTTGGGCTGTCTGAGCGAATGGATCATATGAACTTGATTAATTTTTTAGCCCTGTTGAATTTATTTTTCCCTCTGGCTTTCTTGAAGCATAATTAACAAATAAAGGTTGTATATATTTCAAGTGCACAATGTGATGTTTTGATATACACATCCATTGCAAGGTAATTACCACAGTTAACATATCCTACACCTCACAATTATTTGTTTGTGTGTGTATGTGTGTGTGTTGAGAACACTTCAGAGATACCCTTTTGGCAAATTTGAAGTACATTGTACTTTATAATTAACTGTAGTTACCAGGTTTTACATTAGCTCTCCAGAACTTATTCATCTTATAACTGAAATGTTGTACATTTTAACTAACTCATCCTTCTTCTCATCTTATCTGTGAGTCTGATTTCCTTAGATCCCACTTGGGATTATGTGGTATGTCCTTCTGTGTCTGGCTAATTTCACGTAGAATACGCTCCTCTAGGTTCATCCATGTTATCTCAGATGGCAGGAATTCCTTCAAAAAATGGTCTACCATGTTGAATTAAGGTTTATAGAGTTTATATATAAAAAGTGTAATAGATTTTTATGGATGATGTGCTAGTTTCAGCCTCATTGTCTTTAATTTCTGTGTTTCTTGTTGTTTATTCTTTTGCCTTTCTCTCATTCTTTTTTTTTCTCTTGGTGAAAACTGGAATGCCCTCTTCCTTATGATTCAGGGTTTTTTTTTTTTACTTTTTTACTTTTAAAAAATGTATTATTATTATTATTTTTTTTATTTTTACAGACTGTATTTTGATTCATTGTACACAAATGGAGGACAACTTTTCATTTCTATGGTTGTACACGATGCAGATTCATACCATTTGTGTAATCATACGTGTACATAGGGTAATGATATCTGTCTCATTCCACCATCTTTCATACCCCTGCCTGCTCCTCCTCTCATTTCCCTCTAGATAAAGTTCCTCCATTCTTCTGTCACCCATCACTCCCTCCAACCCCCATTATGTATCATCATCCACTTATCAGAGAAAACATTCAGCCTTTGGTTTTTTGGGCTTGTCTTATTTCACTTAGCATGATACTCTCCGATTCCATTCATTTATCTGCAAATGTCATAATATTATTCTTTATGGCTGAATAATATTCCATTGTGTACATATACACACAGTTTCTTTATTCATTCATCTATTGAAGGGCACCTAGGTTGGTTCCACAATCTAGCTATTGTGAATTGAACTGCTATAAACATTGATGTGGGTGTGTTACTGTAGTATGCTAATTTTAAGTCCTTTGGGTATAAACCAAGGAGTGGGATAGCTGGGTCAAAAGGTGGGTCCATTCCAGGTTTTCTTAGGAATCTCCACACTGCTTTCCAGAGTGGCTGCACCAATTTGCAACTCTACCAGCATTATAAAAGTGTGCCTTTTCCCCCACATCCACACCAACATCTATTATTTTTTGTCTTCTTGATAAAAACCATTCTAATTTGAGTAAGATGAAATCTTAGAGTTGTTTTAATTTGCATTTCTCTAATTACTAGAGATGTTGAACACTTTTTCATATATTTATTACTCGCCTGTATATCTTCTTCTGTAAAGTGTCTGTTCAGTTCCTTGGCCCATTTATAAATTTTGGAGATTAGTGATCTATCTGAAATGTGTGTGGAAAAGATTTTCTCCCACTCTGTAGGCTCTCTTTTCGCATTATTGATTGTATCCTTTGCTGAGAAAAAGCTTTTTAACTTGAATCCATCCCATTTATTGATTCTTGCTTTGATTTCTTGTGCTTTGGGAGTCTTGTTTAAGGAAGTCTTGTCCTAAGCTGACATGGTGAAGATTTGGGCCTACTTTTTCTTCTATTTGGTGCAGAGTCTCTGGTCTAATTCCTAAATCCTTGATCCATTTTGAGTTGAGTTTGGTGCAGGGTGAGAGATAGAGGTTTAATTTCATTTTACTGCATATGGTTTTCCAGTTTTCCCAGCACCATTTGTTGAATAGGTAATCTTTTCTCCATTGTATGTTTTTTGGCTCCTTTATCTAATATGAGGTAACTGTATTTTTGTGGGTTTGTCTCTGAGTCTTCTATTCTGTACCATTGGTCTGCCTGTCTATTTTGGTGCCAATACGATGCTGTTTTTGTTACTATTGCTCTGTAATATAGTTTAAGGTCTGGTATTGTGATACCTCCTGCTTCACTCTTTCTATTAAGGATTGCTTTGGCTATTCAAGGTCTCTTATTCTTCCAGATGAAGTTCATGATTGCTTTCTCTATTTCTATGGGGAACATCATTAGAATTTTAATTGGAATTGCATTGAATATGTGTAGTGCCTTTGGTAGAAAGGCCATTTTGACAACATTAATTCTGCCTATCCAAGAACATGGGAGATCTTTCCATCTTTTAAGGTTTTCCTTAATTTCTTTCTTTAGTGTTTTGTAGTTCTCATTGTAGAGGTCTTTCACCTCTTTTGTTAGATTGATTCCCAAGTATTTTATTTTTTTTTTGAGGCTATTGTGAATAGAGTGGTTTTCCTAATTTCTCTTTCAGAGGATTCATCACTTATGAATAGAAATGCATTAGATTTATACATATTGATTTTATATCTTGTTACTTTGCTGAACTCATTCATTAGTTCTAGAAATTTTCTGGTGGAGTTTTTTGGATCCTCTAAATATAGAATCATGTTATCGGCAAACACTGATAGCTGGAGTTCTTCTTTTCCCATTCGTATCCCTTTAATTTCTTGGGTTTGTCTAATTGCTCTGCCTAGTGTTTCAAGGATGCTGTTGGATAGAAGTGGTAAGAGGGCATCCCTGTCTTGTTTCAGTTTTTAGAGGGCATGCTTTCAGTTTTTCTCCATTTATAATGATGTTGACCTTGGGCTTAGCATAGATAGCTTTTACAATGTTGATGTATGCTCCTATTATCCCTATTTTTTCTAGTGTTTTAAGCATGAAGTGGTGCTGTATTTTATCAAATGCTTTCTCAGCATCTATTGAAATAATCATATGATTCTTAACTTTAAGTCTGTTGATGTGATGAGTTACGTTTATTTATTTCTGAATATTGAACCAACCTTGCATCCCTGGGATAAACCCCACTTGATCATGGTGCACTATCTTTTTAATATGTTTTTGTCTTAAAATTTTGTTAAGAATCTATTTCCTTCCTTGATATATTTTTTGTCTGGTTTTGGTATCAGAGTGATACTAGCTTCATAGAATGAGTTTGGAAGGGTTCTCTCCTTTTCTGTTTCCTAGAATACTTTGAGGAGTATTGGTATTAGTTTTTCTTTAAAGGGCTTATAGAATTCAGTTGAGAATCCATCTGGTCCTGACTTTTCTTGGTTGGTAGACTTTTGATGGCTTCTTCTATTTCAGTGCTTGAAATAGATCTGTTTAAATTGTGTATGTCCTCCAGATTCAGTTTGGAAGGATCATATGTCTCTACAAATTTGTCAATATTTTCAATATTTTCTATTTTGTTGGAGTATAGATTTTCAAAGTAGCTTCTAATTATGTTATATCTTTCAATGGTGTCTGCCATGATCTTTCCTTTTACATCACGAACTGTAGTAATTTGAGTTTGCTCTCTCCTTCTCTTTGTTAGTGTGTCTACGGGTTTATAAATTTTGTTTACTTTTTCAAAGAACCAACTTTTTGTTTTGTCAATTTTTTAAATTGTTTTTCTTGTTTCAATTTCATTGGTTTCAGCTCTGATTTTAATTATTTCCTGTCTTCTATTACTTTTGGTGTTGATCTGTTCTTTTTTTTTCTAGGGCTTTGAGATGTAATTTTAGGTCATTTAGTTGATGACTTTTTATTTTTTTAATGTATGGGCTCAATGCAATGAACTTTCCTCTTAGTACTGCTTTCAGTGTCCCAGAGATTTTGATATGTTGTTTCATTGTTCTTGTTTACCTCTAAGAATTTTTTATTTCCTCCCTGATATCTTCTGTTAGCATTGTGTCATTCAATAGCATATTATTTAGTCTCCAGGTGTAGGAGTAGTTTTTTTTTTTTTTTTTTTTTTTTTGGTGGTGCTGAGGATTGAACCCAGGGCCTTATGCATGCAAGACAGGCACTCTACCAACTGAGCTATATCCCCAGTCCAGTTTTTGTTTTTTATTTTATCATTGATTATGATTCAGTTTGAGGAATAATTTGTCAGTGAGAAGCCTTTGAAATAATCATCATCAGGTCTTGTGGCCTCTTGATGGGAAAATTTGATGAACTGGTTCTCCTGGCCTCTGGCAGAAGTTGGCACTGCTAGGCCCTCTGGTCCTGAGCCTCAGGGACATCACTCCCCCCTTTCTTTCTGTCTTTCCTTTGAGTGAAAAATCTCTAGGCCCTCTCTTTTCTTTGCCTACTGTTTAAGTTCTGAAATTCCCTTGAATTTCATAAGCCACTGTCTTCTGTCCACACTTCCCACTCTTTTTCTGGGAAATCTGTCTTCCTAAGGTGGCTTCCTCTTTATTGTGTTAAGCCCCAAATCTATGCTTCTAGCCTAGACTTCTCAACAATGTCCAATGGTCAGACATCTCTACGTGGATATGCCACTGGCCCATCAAACTCAGTGTGTAGAGAGCCTGTCATTTCCTTGGCTCTCCAACTCCAACCCTTAACCTCTATAAGCTGGCTCCCAATGCCAACTGTTAGCCACCCTGCAAACACAAGTGCCAAATGGCCAGTCCAGATGGTGCAGCAGAGTGGATGAATTGTGTATTTTGCTTTTTCTAAGTAAAATCTCTCTCAGTGTTCATATGCCACCTTCTTTAAGAACCAATTCAACCCATCATTCCCTTGTCAGCACCTTTCTGTGCTATTTTAATAGAACTTATTTTATCCTTTCACTATGCTTCATATACATATGAATAATACACACACACACGCACATATATAAAATATTCTTCTAAACCAAGAATCAGCAAAATGTTTTTGGTAAAGACCAAAGAGTAAAGACCAAAGAGTAAATGTTTTAGGTTCTGCAGGCCACGTGGTCTTCGACACTGTGATTATAACATGAAATCAGCCATAGACAAAACAAATGAAGAGTGTGGCTGTGTTCCAATAAAACTTTACTTACCAAAACAGGTGGCAAGTGGAATCTAGCTCACAAACTACAAATTTTTTGACCCCTGTTGTAGACTGTGGACTCCTGAAGGATTACTAAATACGAATTTGTAGTACAGAGCACCTTTTACTTGCCAGATAATGTAAGAGAACTAAAGATCCAAAGGCAAATGAAACTCAGTTCCTGATCTCAGGGATCTTGCGTGAAAACCAAGCGCATGTGCTGGGTGGGCTTGAGGTATGTGTTGGTCTCCTAGGGTAGCCATGACAAAGTATCACAACCCAAGTGTCTCTAAATAACAACCATGTATTGCCTCACAGTTCTGGAGGAGAGAAATCTGAAACTAAGATGTTGGCAGGTTTGGTTCCTTCTGAGGGCTGTGCTGGAGAATCTACTCCAGGCCTCTATTCTAGCATGCTGGCTATTGTTGGTATTTCTTGGCTTATGGATGTGTTGAATCAATTCTCTGCTATCACATGGACTTCTCCTTATGTCTTTCCTCTGTGCACATCTCTCCGTCAATGTGACCAAATTTGTGCCTTTATATAAGGACACCAGTCATGTTAAATTACGGCCCACATTTATGACCTCATTCTAACTGAATTGTCTGTACAGAGACAGTACAAATTTCCAAGTAAAGCCACATACTCGAAGGGTCAGGCCTTCAAAATTCCATCTTTGGGACACAAGATCCAGTCCCTAACAAGGTGTATGTATTTACCATGTATATGCCAATGGGACTGAGGGTGTTTCATCTTGCTGGATGGTGGGGGAGAAGGAAAGAGCACAAAAACCAGCACATTTCCCATGCTGAGTTTGGATGCCATAGAGCGGTGCTAGCGGGCAGCTGACCCCCACACTAAGGTTGGACTCCATTGCTGAGCTAGCCAGCCCGCCTGGCCCCCACACTGAGGTCAGACGCCATCACTGAGCCTGCCTGCCTACCCCACTCCTGCTGAGGGATACTGCACTTGCCTCTGTGCTGACTCAGCACACCCTTGCTGGGGCTCCCCAGCTTATTTGGAGGCTGGTGCATGCATTTTGAATTAATCCTGAGGGCATGGCCATCATCATCGGAAGGGTGGCTCCCTGCCTGAGACACCTACAGGAAGGAGACTGGAGGCCCTTTGACAGGACTCAGGATTCAAGAAGAGGAGGTATTGAGAGACTTGGGACCAACTCAGAGCTGCCAGGTGAGTCTCTCCCACTGGGCGAGGCTCCCTGGATGGGTCAGTAGTCCCAGAATGCAGGGCACTTCGTGGAGTAGAGTTGCCCATATCATCATATCAAAATCTCTGGGACACTATGAAAGCAGTACTTAGGGGAAAATTTATTTCATGGAGCACATTCAATAAAAGAAGAAAAAAATCAACAAATAGACGACCTAACACTACAGCTCAAAGCCCTAGAAAAAGAACAGAGCAACACCAAAAGTAGTAGAAAACAGGAAATAGTTAAAATCAGAGCTGAAATCAATGAAATTGAAACAAAAGAAACAATCGAAAAATTGGACAAAATAAATACTTGGTTCTTTGAAAAAATAAACAAAATTGATAAACCCTTAGCCACACTAACAAAGAGAAGGAGAAAGAAAACTCAAATTACTAAAATTCAGAATGAACAAGGAAATATCACAACAGACACGAGTGAAATACAAAATATAATTAGAAGCTATTTTGAAAATCTATACTCCAACAAAATAGAAAATCTCGAAGACATCGGCAGGTTTCCAGAGACATATGAATTACCTAAACTGAACCAGGAGGACATACACAATTTAAGTAGATCAATTTCAAGAAATGAAATAGAAGAAGTCATCAAACCCTACCAACAAAGAAAAGTCTGGGACCAGATGGGTTCTCAGCTGAGTTCTACAAAAGCTTTAAAGAAGAGCTCATTCCAATACTTCTCAAAGTATTCCATGAAATAGAAGAGGAGGGAACACTCCCAAACTCATTCTATGAAGCCAATATCACCCTGATACCTAAACCAGACAGACACACATCGAGGAAAGAAAATTTCAGACCAATATCCTTAATGAACATTGACGCAAAAATTCTCAACAAAATTTTAGCAAATCACATATAAAAATATATTATAAAGATAGTGCACCACGATCAAGTGGGTTTTATCCCAGGGATGCAAGGTTGGTTCAACATCTGGAAATCAATAAATGTAATTCACCATATCAATAGACTTAAAGTCAAGAATCACATGATTACTTCGATAGATACAGAAAAAGCATTTGATAAAATATGGCATCCCTTCATGCTGAAAACACTAGAAAAAATTGGGGTAGTGGGAACATTCCTTAACATTGTAAAAGCTATCTATGCTAAACCCATGGCCAGTATCATTCTAAATGGTGAAAAACTGAAAGCATTCCCCTTAAAAACTGGAACAAGGAAGGGATGCCCTCTTTCACCACTTCTATTCAAGATTGTCTTGAAACTCTAGCCAGAGCAATTAGAGAGACCAAAGAAATACGAATAGGAAAAGAAGAACTCAAACTATCCCTGTTTGCTGATGACATGATTATATATTTAGAGGAACCCAGAAATTCCACCAGAAAACTTTTAGAACTCATAAGTTAATTCAATAAAACAGCAGGATATAAGATCAATGCTCATAAATCTAGTGCATTTTATACATAAGTGATGAATCCTCAGAAAGAGAAGTTATGAAAACTACCCCATTCACAATAGCCTTGAAAAAAATAAAATACTTGGGAATCAATCTCACAAAAGAGGTGAAAGACCTCTACAATGAGAACTACAGAACACTAAAGAACAAAATTAAAGAAAATCTTAGAAGTTGGAAAGATCTCCCGTGTTTTTGGATAGGCAGAATTAAAATTGTCAAAATGGTTGTACTACCAAAAGTGCTTCTATACAGATTCAATGCAATTCCAATTAAAATTCCAAAGACGTACCTTACAGAAATAGAGCAAGCAATCATGAAATTCATCTGGAAGAATAAGAAACCCAGAATAGCTAAAGCAATCCTTAGCAGGAAGAGTGAAGCAGGGGGTATCGCAATACCAGAAATTCAACTATACTACAAAGCAATAGTAACAAAAATGGCATGGTATTAGTATCAAAATAGACAGGTAGATCAATGGTACAGAATAGAGGACATGGACACAAACCCAAATAAATACAATTTTCTAATACTAGACAAAGGTGCCAAAATATGCAATGGAGAAAAGATAGCCTCTTCAACAAATGGTGCCAGGAAAACTGGAAATCCATATGCAGCAGAATGAAACTAAACCCCTATCTCTCGCCCTGCACAAAACTCAACTCAAAATGGATTAAGGACCTTGGACTCTGACCAGAGACCCTGAATCTTATAGAAGAAAAAGTAGGTCCAAAACTTCAACATGTCGGCTTAGGACCAGATTTCCTTAACAGGACTCCCATAGCATAAGAAATAAAAGCAAGAATCAATAACTGGGATAGATTCAAACTAAATAGCTTTCTCTTAGCAAAGGAAACTATCAGTAATGTGAAGAGAGAGCCTACAGTGTGGGAGAAAATCTTTGCCACTTATACTTCAGATAGAATATCTCCAGAATATATAAAGAACTCAGAAAACTCTACACGAAGAATACAAATAGCCCAATCAACAAATGGGCTAAAGGAAATGAACAGACACTTCACAGAGGAAGATCTACAAGCAATCAACAGATACATGAAAAAATATTCAACATCTCTAGTAATAAGAGAAATGCAAATCAAAACTACCCTAAGATTCCATCTCACCCCAATTAGAATGGCGATTATCAAGAATACAAGCAACAATAGGTGTTGGCGAGCATGTGGGAAAAAGGTCCACTCACACGTTGCTGGTGGGGTTGCAAATTAGTGCAGCCACTCTGGAAAGCAGTGTGGAGATTCCTTAGAAAACTTGGAATGGACCCTCCATTTGACCCAGCTATCCCACTCCTCAGCCTATACCCAAAGGACTTAAAATGAGCATACTACAGTGATGCAGCCACATCAATGCTCATAGCTGCTCAATTCACTATAGCCAGATTGTGGAACCAACCTAGATGCCCTTCAACTGATGAATGGATAAAGAAACTGTGGTATATATGTATACAATGGAATATTACTCAGCCATAAAGAATAATAAAATGATGGTATTTGCAGGCAAATGGATGAAATTGGAGAATATCATGCTAAGTGAGATAAGCCAATCTCCAAAAACCAAAGGATGAATGATCTCGCTGATAAGCAGATGATGACACATAATGGAGGGTGGGAGGGGGGCAAGAATGGAGGATGGAGGGACTGTATAGAGGGAAAAGAGGGGTGGGAGGGGTGGGAGGGGTGAGGGAAAGGAAAAAATAACAGAATGAATCAAAAACTATTACCCTATGTAAATGTATGATTACACAAATGGTATGCCTCTACTTCATGTACAGAGAAACAAGATGTAACCCATTTGTTTACAATAAAAATAAATTAACAACAACAACAACAACAACAACAACAACAACAAACAGCACATTTGGCCAGGATGACTGACTAATATCTTGCTAGACTAAAGAAATAGGAAAGGGACTTCCAGGTTTAGTAAGCAGTTTGAGCAAACATTGGAGGGCAGGATCTTCATAATAAGGACTATAGCTGGGATAGCTGCAAAACCGCTGGTTTGTGAAAGGAGCTCAAGTCGATGCTATTAAGAGAGTCCAGCAAGACTACATTATTACAGGCTTCAAGAGTTGCTTGCGCCAGGCGTGGTGGGGCATACCTGTAATGCCAGCAGCTTGGGAGGCTGAGACAGGAGAATCACAAGTTTAAAGCCACTCTCAGCAACAGTGAGGCGCTAAGCAACTCAGTGAGACCCTGTCTCTAAATAAAATACAAAATAGGGCTGTGGATGTGGCTCAGTGTTTGAGGGCCCCTGAGTTCAATCCCTAGTACCAAAAAAAAAAAAAAAAGTTGCTTGCATAATGTTTTCCAAAGGAGTGAAGTATTGAAGCTCAAAGAGCAGTGTGACAAAGCAGCAATTATGAATTCTTTCTTGTTGTTCAGTGTTCAGGGCTGGCTAATTGTTCCAAGTACTCCTTAGCATCTGGATTGTTACTCTGTAGCTCCTTCATGCTTTTTTGTTTTTGTTTTTTGTTTTGGTACCCGAGATCGAACTCAGGGAAGCTTAACCACTGAGCCACATCCCCAGTCCTTTTTAAAATATTTTATTTAGAGACAGGGTCTTGATGAATTGCTCGGGACCTGGATAAGTTGCTGAGGCTGGCCTTGAATTCATGATCCTCTTGCTCTAGCCTCCAGATCCCCTGGGATTACAGGCATGCCCCACCACACCTGGCTTTCCTCATGCTTTTTGCACATCTCTGTGTACTAGAGGAATTCAAAGGCCATATTACTGGAGGTCTAACTCAAAAGTAGAGGAAATATGAAACATGGTTATCTTTCAGTAGTAATAATAGCCAATGTTTGTTGACTGCTTACTCAACTCCAGGCACTATTCTGAGCATTTTATATATTAGTTCATTTAATCTGCATGCTTCCTCACAAAAGGCTACTATCTCTATTTTATCTTTTTTAACTTTTTTTTTTTGGTGCTGAGGATTGAACCCAGGGCCTTGTGCATGCGAAGCAAGCATTCTACCAACTGAGCTATACCCCCAGCCCTATCTCTATTTAATATTGAGATAATGGAGTCCCAAGTGACCCAGCTGGTAAATAACTGATCTTTGCTCCTAGGTGTCTTGCTTTCCTCTCCCTCTCCCCGCCACCCCTCTCGCCATGCTTGCCTCTTCACGGTCCTCGTGGTTCAGTCTGCTTGCTTCTGTTCTCCCCACCTGCCCATCCTTTAGTGTCTGACAACCTAGCTCTTTTCTGTCTCCTACACCCTTTCTTCCTCCCTTATTTTCTCATGCAGTGGTCATTCCTTCACTCGCTGACATTGGCCTATTGGTATTTCCTGCTTCTGGTGTCAGTAATAGATACAGTTGTTTTAAGGGACCTTTCATTTTTTAAAACAGTATCTAAATTCTTACCAGCAGCATGTAAAAAGATAGCTCCTGCAGACCTACCAGCCTTGTAGGTAACCCAATCTCTGTTTTGGAGGGGCAGAATATATTCAATGGGCTGTGTGTTTCAATATAAAAACATGAAATGTCACTGTACCCATGGAAGTCCTATTGCAGGGATTCTAGAAATGCTGAAAATAACAGCATTTTAGAAGTTAAATGTGTACAGAATGTTCCCATATCTTCTGCTAGGAACGTAATTTCTGCATTGCTATTATTCTGACATTCTACTCGAGCCTGACTTTATCTGTGCTTGTTGTTCGGTAATGAAAATTGAGAATATTTTCCTAAATTTGCCATTTCTGAGTCCATTGAAAGAATAAGTTTAGAGAGACCTCATGGCTCATCATCCAACGCTAGCTTGCTAGAATAAAGGCCATGAACTTTGTTCCGAGGGAAGCTTTGGAATTTTAGAGGAGTAAGTCTTGAGAGGAATTCTGGGACGATGGTGGGCGCGAGGAGGGGTGGACAATGGGGCTATTTTCAAAATCCTTGCAATAGATTAAGTTAGATTTTTCTTATAAAGCATTCTTGAGGTGCTCTTTTACTTTATTTTCCTGATAATTTTCTTGGATAGAAAATAAACAGAGGTTTTGGCTCCCAACCACTGCTGTACCTACTGAAAGCAGCTGTTTAGAACTTGCAAGCGGCTTATGTGTGTCTGAGTGTGCGTGTTTGGCAGGAATTTTCTGGAGAGGCATAAAGCACTACTTTAATTCCCATGGATGCTTCTTGTTCCCCAGAATGGAAAATGTTCTATTTTGGGCTATAAGAATATTTCTGAAGAAAAAAAAAATTAAACAAAGCGTGGCAACAAGTTCATATGTGTAGTTTTCTGAGTTTAAAGATGTTTTAAGAGTTTAATGCAATGGGGAGAAGGAGACCCACTTAACTGGATATGAAAGGTTCTGATTTGGATGCTGTAGTAAGGACCTGAGGGCTTGGGCTGGGTGGCTGTATTGCGGGGGTTTCTGGTTTTGAAGGCTGAATTTGGCTTTTGAGTACAGGTGGCAGATTGGGGGTGTGTGAAGAACAAAACCTTTTGTACCCGAGAAAGGGAAAGCCCTCGATAGGCATTCTAGCCGAAGCATCTGTAATGAAGCTCTCTTGAGTTGTACGAGAATATTCTTCCCCAAATGAGAGAACCCTGTTGGCAACCCTGCTGTTGAGGGGAAAGGCTTCCAGAGGCAGGTTTCCAGCAACATCTGATCTCAAGACAACTCTGTGGAGGTCAGCCATGGGGTGAGCAAAATCCTTTTTGGCCCTTGGCTCTTCTGAACCTTTCCAGGGGACAGTTTGGGGCCACCATGACCTCTTTTCCTGCTGCTTGACATCCTTGATAAGGCAGACAAGCACATCATTAGCCAGCTACTCTTGGTGGCTTGCCCCTTAAAGCTATCTCTTCACACAAGGCTGTGCTGAACCAGCATAGACCAGGGTCCGTGGGATCATCCTGCAGGGACGGACAGCATTGTGCTGAAGCAGTTGGAGTGGCTGGCAAGAGTGATCATGGAAACTGTAAACCCTGAATCCCTGGAAGTGGAGCTGTGCCCTTCGGCTCTGATTAAGAAACACAGTCCTGTGGAGAGGGAGCTGTGTAATTGGATGCCCCCAAGCAAACTGGGCGGGTGGAGTCCTGTGGGACAGCCTGGGATTTTCTCTCCCCATTGTGCTGTTGAAATATTCTTGAATTCCAGTTGGTTGCTTCTTTCATCTCCTTCAAACCTAGCTGTTGGATACAGAAGCAGTCATGTTTCTGGGTAATGTTTAATTCTTGGTAGGAAGGGCTAGTTTCTCCTTATGAAGAGATTCAGTATCTTTGAAATTATGAAATGAAGAGTTGGTGAGGAGACCTGTTATTACTTGTTGTTCCTTAAGCAGAACATTTCTGAGGGGCTCTGCTCTTGGAGGCATCTCAGAGTTCATGCCTTGTGAGGCTGGGAGTTCTTAGCTACAGTCTTTGGAAACATGTGCTAGAGACTGAAGAACTCTCCCTGCATTGATTCAGAAATGTGTATGGACTGTGCGGCCCACCTTTACTTGAAGCCAGATGGATGACTTGTGCCTTTACCCTCATTTATTCAATTAACATGTACCAAGCACTTATTAGGAAGGAGTTGCCATGCAAACAGAAGAGATGCAGTCTCTCCTTGTGCTTATAGTCTGTGCTAGTTAGCTTTCTGTTGCTGTGACAAAATGCCTGAGAAAATCAGCTTCAAAGGAGGAAAAGTTTATTTTGGCTCAGTTTCGGAGAATTCAGCCCATGGTTAGTTGACTGGCTCAGTTGTTTTGGGGCCTGTGACAAGGCAGAACATCATGGCATACAGTATGTTGTAAAACAAATCAGCTTACCTCATGGTGGCCAAGAAGCAAAGAGAGAGACAATAAAGGGTAGGGTCACAATATCCCTTTCAAGGGCATTCCCCCAGTGACTTAACTTCTTTCCACTTGGCCTCATCTCCTAAAGGTTCCACTACCTCCCATTGTGAAACTGACTTGCAACCAAGCCTTTAGCATATGAACATTTAAGGGACATTCCAGATCCAAACCATAACACAGCCTGATAGGGGAGACAGATGACATATAAATGTATTCACATTCTGGGGGCTGCTTTCAAGGAAAAGAACAGGGTGCTCAGAGAGAAAAGAATGGTATATGCATTTTAGAGAGTGGGCAGAGATTATCTCTCCAGGAAGGTGAAATTTAAGTTAACAAAAAAAGAAGCCAGTAATATAAAGAAACAGAGATGGGAATGAAAGTTTTCAGGCAGAATAAATAGCCTCACCTTTCTCACCGTGGGTGAAAAAGCTGAGCACATCTGAGGCACCTAATATCTCCACTGTAGCTGGAGAAATGAGCATAGGGGTGAATGTGGAAAGTGAGTCATGGACGGGACCACCTAGTGCCTTGCAGAGCAGGAAAAGGGTTTAAAGTTTATCCTTAGAGTGTTGAAGGGCTGCTGGAGGTCTCAAAGCAGGAGCCTCTTCTTATGGTTTTGAAAGAATACTGACTGCTGTGTGGAAAGTGTATGGAATGCAGGCAAGAGTGGAAGCCTCAGAAGGCTCTTGCTGATATCTGGGCAGAGGGGACAGTGGCTTAACCCAGGTGGTGGCACAGCTCCTTCCCAGGTTCATTCCAGTCTCCTTCCATGATTGCCCTCCCAGGGACTGGTATGTTAGTCTTTTCCAACATTCTTTAAGTAAATGGTCCCATTTGCTTATCTCAACACTGCAAGGAACCCAGAGAGCTTAAGATAGGGTCCCCATTTGAAAGATAAGTGAAAGGAAGATTCTGGAGGTCATAGGAAGTTTCTAGCAGAGCCAGGCTCTTGCATTCCCATCTTAGGACTCTCACTGCTCCATGAGACCTACCCTGATGACCTTTTTGTTTTGGACTGTCATTCTGAATTATAACTATGGTCAAAACTTAAAAATTAAAAGATAGATCTTGACTCAGGAAAATATAAAAATAACTTGAATCAAAGATTTTATTTAACTCATGAACTAGCAAGGGAACCAGTAAGGTATTATAACCTGTCCAAAGACTAAGAAGTAAACAATTTACAGGTGATTTAATAAAAAAAAATGGGTTAGGATAAGACTGTAGAGTTGTATATAAAGTGGCTAATGTCCAACAGGCTGTAAATCTTAAGGGTTATCTGTTCTACCAGGCAGAAATTATTTCTGTATAGACAAAAATCTACTTGATAACAGGTAACTTCATTAAATTGTCTTTAGTCAACTGTAAACAATGAGATAAACTGAGTATATCCTCCTAGAAAATCCTTTTGTAATCTTGGAAATGTGTGCCACCCATCTCTCTCTCTCTCTCTCTCTTTCTCTCTCTCTCTCTCTCTCTCTCTCTCTCTCTCTCTCTCTCTCTCTCTCTCCAAGTTTTGGCTATTTTTTATGACTATTATACAGTCATTTATCACACATCTATTGAGCCCTGCCCATCGATATGCAGAGTCTTCTGCTAGGCTGTGGGAACACAAAGTTTAATACAAAACAGTTCCTGCCCTGTGGACCTCACAGTCTAGACAGGGAGACAGACATATAAACGGATACAGTCCAGTTCATTGTGATTAGAGCCAAGTATAGATGTGAGGATTGTGAGGGCACCAGAGGAGGGAGTGGTACCCTCATCCTGGGAAAGTAGGAATACTTCATAGAGATGGTGCCTTTGAGTTGTGTCTTGAAGGATGGTCAAAGGGTTGGTAGGTTGGGAAGAACATTAGGGTAGGATGTTAGTGACCAACCTGAAAAATAGTGTGGGTGTGTGTGAAGAGATTTACCTTCTAGATTATGGCCAATTTTAAATTTTCTCTTTCTCACAGTTACTTGCAGAACTCTACAGCTAGTGGAGGGTGGAGGGTCAGGGGTAGAACAGAGAAGGAGAAGTTAAGAGTATCTTGGGCAAGCTTGCAAAATTTTCTTTAAATATTAGGTCAAATTCTCTATAAAAACTCTATTTAAAACTTTTTTTTTGAAAGACTTTGAAGTCCCAGAGAAGCAGGAAGTTAATTAGAGTGGCTTTGATATCTTAGGGTATGTTTTAACAGCTGCTTAAGACGGTTTAAACAATAAGAACTGATGTGGTTTGGGATGTGTCTGTGATAGTCAGCTCTGGCCAGGGTGAAGCATCCCTGCATCTGAGAGCAACAGCAGTTGGCTTTAATTTTAGAAAGAGTTCAAGCCAAAAAGTTCTCTAAAACCCAAGAGAGGAACTTCTGAAGAGGAAGATTCCTGCTAGAGAATGTGTTTGGGGGTAAAAGATGAATTGAGTAGGGAACAAATGATCTTAACTTGGTCCTTGGAGGAACTCAGAACATGTTCATTTCTGAACAATTCTCTTACGGTGGATTTAACCAAGGATATCTGTGGGTAGCTGCCATTTGTAAAGGGATCCAAATGGGATAGATTAGCATTTGCAAGGAACACTCCAATAACACGGAATGTCCAACCAGTTTAGATTTTCTGGGGATTGTCATTGTGCTTGGATTAACACTTAGTTTGCTTTCCTGGCCAACGCCCTCAGCCTTCTTAATTATTCATAACTTTTTCAACAAACTCTTTCTCAGACCTGGACTCTGGATCTCCTCTGGGTTGGAGAAGAACACACTGAGGAATCCTATGGTGAACAATAAGAATCTGCCTGTGGAGGGTGGTTTCAGGGCCTACAGGAAGGCCTGCTCTGGTGGCCTGTATTGCATTTGCTGTTGGTAATGATAATGATGGTGGTGATTGATAGTGGTGGTCATGTTGATGATGATGAGATTTGCTAACATTTGGAGAGCTAATGTTTACTCGTTAGGCACCCTGCTGAGAATTTTATACCCATTGTCATGTGGTAGGCATTTCCCCCATTTTATCAATGAGAAAATGAGGCACAAAGTCTTTGACAGCCATTTATAAAATAGTGTATTATAATCTCTTTAACCCATATGAAAAAAATTGACTAAAAACACGAAAGTGACTTATAGAGAGGTAATTTTGGTAGTGGGCCAATAGCTGGCTGACAGATGACTGTAATATCCAACTCAAATTTATCTTCCAAAAAAATATTACCTTGGGCATGTCATACCAATCTTTCAAAGATTTCCCATTTTCCACAAAATAAAGATCAAGTTCATCTTCCTGGACAATATGTGCCAGGTCACTCTGGTGGAAAGGGTTTGGGGCCTGTTTGAGTCCTGCTTGCTGCTGCAATTGGAAATTGTCCTGTGAAGGTTGCTGTTTGTTTCTTTAAAAAACTTCCATTAGCATGTCTTTTCTGGAGAAAAAGCTTAGATTTACTAATAAAACAAAACAAAAACCGCACAAGACCACATTGGCAGTAATATACACAGTGAATGGATTGAGGAAACGTTGCCATGGGTCCTTCCACAAAGATAACCTGACTGGTATCTTAAAGTTCCATTTTGAGTGTAGTAGTTGCATGAAGAACTTTTTAAAAGAGTTAACTTTGTGAGTAGGGCACATTTATGAGTGAGGAAATTCCATAAAATGTCCATGCATAGACTGTAGTCTTCTAAAAGTATAAACTTTTCTTGGTCAGTTAATCTCAAACTAGTTAAAAATTTTTTTGACAATATATACATACCTGTATTAATTTATTTAACCTCTCTATATAGGTGTATAAGTGAGTAGGTAGACTGACCAAGTCCAGTGAAGGAAAGAGTAGAAAAAAATGCATAAAAATTTCATAAAGAAACTATCACGGGAGTAATATTCTGTCTTTAATAAAAAAGGCACTTTCCATACAAAGGAGAGGGACTCACCAAGGCATTGTAGAGCTCAATATCTGCCACAAACAGGAAGAGGAAGGTACAAAGATGAGGGAGAAGAGAAGGCCTGAGGGCTTCTCTTTTGTCCCGTACTCCCTGGTGTCTTGCCTATTTCTCAGGGATCCTTCAGCGCTCACTTTACGTGGAATGTTCTTTGGGGCGCTCATAAGTTCTGATTCTTTGTTTGTCTGATCTATTGGGTTAGGGGTTTCTCTAGACCTTTGCTGTCCAAATTTCAAAAATTTTATCTAAATTCCACATATCATCTCTGGAAAATAGTGCTTGGTTCTTTTGTTCCTTTTGGTATAGATTTGAATTTATCCTGCTTTTATTAGTTCTCTATGGATAGTTGATATTTGATAATCTGACACCACTTATTCAAAAGCATACAGAGTTCCTTATACTTCAGGGTGGACACTGATTCCTTGTACTTCAGTTTAACCTGGTTCTAAGTTCCTTGCCTGAGAGATCACATCAGCAATGACATGTTATCCATCAGCTAGTGGGATGGCAGGTAGGAAACTGCTGCTGTGGCTTCTAAATGTTGAAAAGATGCACTTTTGAGCATGCAGAAGGATGAAGACCACTTTATCTCATTTACAAGTTTTAGTGTTTCCAGATTTTCAACAGATAATCTTGGGTTATTAGAAATCAGAATTCTTAGGAACTCTTCACATCCTGCTACTTTTGAGACACTAAAACAGTCTTCATATTCTTAACCTATTAGCATCGATATCAAACATTACATTTAATAAATAAGAAACATTAAGTTTAGCAGTATTTTCCATGAATGGTAGCCTGTAGAAAATATTCTATTGCTTAGAAATGCTGGCAAAGATTATTGGGTGGTATTTGAAATTGAAATTGCTGATTTAAGAACTAACTGTTTCACAAAATTTTTGTTTTATAATACCACTCATAGGATTTTTGTAAAGCAGATATGTATATACATTTATTAAATTTTTCCAAAATGACTCACCATTGTCAGCATTGAGGTCCACAAACATGTATTTCTAACATGGTAACAGCTATAAGCAAGATTGACTGATTGGCCAGATTGATTGATTGGACAGGGGTGGCTTCCATCCTATGTGGGCATCTACCAGTTTCTGAAAGTGTCACCTTAACCTTCAGTTGTATGTGTTCTGGCTCTTGCTTTCTACTTGTTTCCAGTGAATTCCTTCAAACTGGCGATATCTCCATATTAATTGCTAAACTCTAGTTCTTACTGTGAAATTATAATCTTTCTCATTCTCCCAACTTCTTGACTGAATTCTCTTGCAATTTGGGGCTTACAAAAACACAAATTTCCGAGATATATTAGGGAGAAATTCCCTCCTGGAATCACTAAATTATTCTAAGCTCATTTCCGCATTCTGCCTGCTTTATTTGTTATCTGTGCGGTCTTGGATAGCATCATTCTTTCTGGGAATAATCTAGATCAGCACCACTGCTCAAAATGGGGATTAAGGATCAACTTAAGAAATATCAACTAGCTGATATTGCACACCCACTGCTGTCATTATCCAACTGTTTGTGGGATCTTAGTCTAGCAAAGAACTACTTTAAAAAATGGAAAATCTGGACCACAACAGACAGGGAAAATTCAAACCTGGACTGGGTTATAGTAGAACATAGAACGTTCATCTGGGAGCACCATGGACCTTTTTGGTGGTACTGGGGAACGAACCCAGGGCCTTGTACATGCTAGTCAAGCACTCTACTACTGAGCTACATCCCCAGCCGTGGATGGGTCTTAGATGAAAATGGCTACATTGGGTCATGTTGAAAACTTAGATTTTGGTTACCTCATTTTCTCACAGGATGTAGAAGAACTGTCAAGAGTAAAAATGTCACACCACCTTAACTGAAACCTTGGAACTAACTAGTTGTGAAATACTGAGGAAGTGGTTTAGCTTCTCTAGATCTTGGTTCTCTAGTCTGTATGCATGTCATGGAGTAGGTGTGAGGATTAATTGAGATAATTCATGTTACAGTACTAGTGTAGGAAAGCTACGAACTAAGAAGAACCCAGTTGTTGTATTGTTTCCTAAAAGGAAAGGACACATGGAATTATTGTGAGTGCACCTAACCAGCATTTTCATTCATTATGCAGAGGTCTAAATTTTCCCAGTGGTGCCTGCAGCTAGGTGACAGGCAGAGCCCTGCCATCTGTCCTTCTGCTATAAATTTCTAAAATGGTGTTGCCGTGCTCAGGCAGAAGCCCACAAACAAAATCTAAACAATGGTTCTATGAAAGGATCTTACTTTTGGTGACTCCTTATCTTCATACATCACAGGACTTCCTGGGGCAGCTCTGGACTTAAGCATTGTTGGAAATGTATAGTCAGAGAACGCGCTGAACAGATCAGGTACTGGGCAGCCTGGAGGCCAACAGCACAGCTCTGTGAACTCCCTGACGCTGGGGCAGGCTTTGGGGGCATTCTGCTAATCTCCTCTTCACATTTTCACCTGTGGGTGCAGGTTTTGTAAAAGAAAGTGTCACCTGGGAGGAGTTTGTCTTTTAGAATCTATCTCAAAGAGATAAGGGACCTCTCAGGCATGGACACATAATCTGAAGTCAGTCCCTTGAGTTGTTTTTGTTATAGGGCAGCCAAGAAATAGTTTGCCTTCGCTTATGAAAGAAGGTTCTAGATTAAGATTTCTAGTGCAAGCTTCAGTACATTTAGGTTTGAAAACCATTTTCTCCTTTTATTAGCTGGATGAATTTTAAATCTCTCAGGATGTTTCCTTGGTTATGAAAATGGGGATAATAATTATATCTACTTCGTAAAGTTATCATGAGGGTCAAATAAAATAATATATGTAAAAAACTCTCAACAGATACAGAGTTTCAGTTTTACAAGGTGAAAAAAGTTCTGGAGATGGATGGTGGTGTTAAATGTACTTAATGCCACTGAACTGTACACTTGAAAGAAGTTAAGATGATGAATTTTGTTATGTATATTTTACCATAACAAAAAATTGCAGGGAAAAAAAAATCTATCAACAGAAATCTGAGAATACAGTACATGCTCAAGAAATATTAACAATATTTATTATTTTAGTTGAGTCAAAGAAGTATACAAACGCTCCTTGATATACTCCAAATTAACACTTTTGGGAACATAAAAATGATTTCCTCATTAAAAGTTATGGTAAAGACAGGCATGAGATGACTTTAACCAACCTTGGGGAGGCCTATGTTTGTACAATGTGGTGCCCCTGGACATGGACATCATGAGCAGTGGGTGGGTGGGAGGAGAAGAAGGGAGGAAGAGTTGTGGGAGAAGGGAGGAGGGCTCCTCTGCTAGATACAGGAGAAGGTGTTGCAGGCCCGGAGACTGTTGGCACCTGGGAAATCTTTGGAATTTTCCCTGTCAGTCAATTCTATCCTAGTTAAATCACAAGACTCTACCTTTTGAGACTCTTGAGGAGTTTCTATGAGTGAGGTTCTTAGGTAACACCCCAATTCACTGCCTGCTATGCCTTGTGGCAGTAATAGTCTTTGCAAAGACCAGGTTGATCAGCAGTTGATCAAGTATTGGTGATGAGACTAGACGTGTGCAAATATCACCTTTCAGTGAGGCCAGGTGAAAATTTATTCTCCAGTGTTGTTCTGAGCAGGGACTGTAGAGATTTATCTTCCTGGAAGACCTCATTTTCTGATCCACCTTTACATTTCTGATCCATTAACTATTAAAATGAAATCCAATGAAGTGTGAAACCAGACACTTCCAGGGCCTCTATCTCAGACCACACCATGAATAATGCTGAGCTTTCCCCTCTACTTGTCAAGAACTTGCAATCCAGTCTTTGCAAAGGGCTTTTAAGGCATCTTTCCAGATTCTGACGTCCCCTTCCCTGGAGGGAGGGATGGATTTCCAGCACCCAGGTATTCTGCACAACATCCCTTTCCTGGAATGATTTCTGTTTTGGTGCTTTTATGATAATAGTATCACAAAAGTAGCAGCTGTTTTTTAGGACTGATTTTTCATTAGATATTTTAAAATATTATAAAAGTACAATAATTTAGAAAAGAATTTGATACTGTACCATGTTTGGAGCAAAATCCAAAGTCCAGAAATAGTCCCATATAAAATAAGGCTAAGTATAGTATAGTGGGTAAAAGATGAATTACCTAATTAATGGTGTTGGAATAAGAAGACAACAATGGGGTGAAATGGGAATGCTATTTAGTGTTCACATTTTACCACAAATAGGTTTTATATGTGCTGCAAACATGCTAAAAAAAAAAAAAAAAAACCATAAATTCAATAGAAAATAATAGGTGGCTAATTTGGGAAGTAGAGAATTACTTTAAAAGGTTATTATCAAAAAAAAAAAAGAAAATATTGGTTCAAGTTCATAAAATTAATTAGCTGTATTATTAAAAAACAACATGGAAAAACTATATGATAAACTACAAAGAAGGAAAAATAATTTTCACTGCATACGACAAAGTGTAGAAGCAGTTGCTTTGAGCACCTGTGTCAGGCACATCGCTAGATACTTAGCTTGCATTATTTCACTTAATCCTCAAAATTGGTTAAGTATCGTTATCTCTAGTTTATACTGAGACTTGGAGAAGATCAATAATTTGCAGTGAATGGAATTGAGATTTAAACCTAGGTCTGTTTGACTCAAAGGTCTTTGCCTTTAACTGCTAAATGGTGGCTTAAGTTAACCTGACCATAGGATCAATTTCTCATTTTGCAGGATTGGAGCTACATGTAGATAAAAATGCCAAATAACTATTCTTGTCACCAGTGGTACCCTGACACTTTATGCAGAATATGAGTCTCTCTTGGTTCTTTCCAAACCAGGAGTTATCCCCTTATTTTTGCTCTGAGTACAGTGATGACAGTTCTCACCTTGATTTCTGCATGTTGGCTGACATTCTGGCTTGTGGTTATTGGTTCAGAACTTGACCCTGAAGTCAGATTCAGACTATAACCTTACTGTTTACTGAATCTGTGACCCTGGGAAAGAAAGTTGATTAATTACTCCTAGTTTTTGCATCTGTAAAATAGGGAAAGTAACAGCCCCTAACTCATAGGGCTATTGTAAAGATTAAATGAGACAAAGAATAGCAAATGGTCCATGTTAGGTGCTTACTATAATTATTCAAAATCAGGAGACTTCATTGAAGGTTAATTATAACTAACAACATGCTAAGAATTTACATACTTCCCACTACAATTCCTGACTTAGATTTGATTCTTTCACGAGTACTTATTGAGTGTTTATTTTATATCACACACTGCGCATATAGATGTCTTGGAATCAGAGAATAAGACAATTATGCACTGTGGTAGGATACAGTTAAATAGTATATTTAGTTTTATGTGGTAAGAATGCAGGGTTTATTAGGATCTTGGAGCAAGGATACATAAAGTATCCTTGTTCTTCAAAGAAGAAAGAGCAAGAGTTAGCTACATATAGAAAGATGGAAAGGATTTCTACTCAGAGAGAAGGTGTACTAAAGACACAAATGTGGGAAATGACATTGTGGGTGGGAGGACCTATGACGAATTTATTGACATTAGAATGCACAGTTTAAGCTTGGAAATGAGACTGGAGACACAGAGGGATTTTAGTGCAGAAATTACAGTGTGCAGGGTGAGTGGGTTAAGGGGTTTGGGGGAGTGTCACAGCTGGAGCAGGGAGACTGGTGGGAGCCTTCTGAGCCATAAAATAGACCACACTAGAGCAGTCGATGTAGGAGGGATGAGGTGAGAACTCTCCCGGAGGTGAGACTACAGGACGTGTAATTGGATGAGTGGCGGTAGGAGAGAAGGAGTCTTTGTTAATTATCTTTTGCTACTGTAAACCCTGAGTTAATGCACCCCTTCTCTGGGAGTTCTCATTTTAGAAGATAATTCTCATTTCATGTTTTTGGAAGGATTCGTTACATAATTAGTTGCATAGGCTCCTAATATCCAGTGGAGAAACTCTGAGGAGTTGAAGCCAGTTCTAAGCAATCAACTAAAGAAAAGCAGTGGAGATATTACAGCACTTAGCATCTCTGTGTCTCAGTTTCTTAATCTGTCAAAGTAGTGCTTGCTCTATGGGATGTGAGAACTAAATGAGTCAAAGTCGTTGTAACAGTATCTGCCATGGAACAAGGTCTTAAAATATGTGAGCTGCAGCTAGGACTATTACTGTGATTGTTTTGCTTTTCATAGCCCAGCCTCATGAATCTGACTATCTGGGTTTGCCTCTAAGCTCTGTGTGAAATTGAAAAAAAAATTCCTTACTCTTAAACCTCAGTTTCCCATCTGCAAAATGGGGACACAAACAGATAGTAATAGTAACAACAACAACAACAACAATAATAATGATAAAAATGCCTATATCCTAGGCTACACATGTGTAGATGGAATGATGTGTAGGCTCATGTGTAGATGGAATGATGGAATGTGTACCACACTTTAGCACAGGTCGGAGCTCTCAGAAAGCAGTCAGGAAATTTAAGCTACTGCTGTACTCCTGTTGAGTGCTAGGCACCTCTGTGAATATGATAAAGTTCCACTTTCCCTGCATTCAGCAGAGTGGCTTAGTAGACCTATCTTTATGAATGAGGAGAAAAAATATAGGAAATTAAGTGCTTTCTCCAAAGTCATACAGCTATAGCTGAGCTGGTATAAGTTATTCCATTTAGAATGTCTTGATACTTTCAAGAATCTTTAGGTAAGTTTCTCTAGACCCATAGGAAAAGGAAAATTCAATTATGTCCAGATCACAATTCTATCCATTTCTACCAGAAGGGAATTAGAATCATTAACAACAGTTCGAGCTGGAAGTAACTTTACTGTGTATCTGGAAAAATGAATTGTAATCTTGTATGAGTCTCCCCATCTGTTGTTAAAAACAAAACAAACTAAAACAAGAACCACAACAAAACCCTGTGTACAAAACTGTGCCAAAACTCAATATGAAATATAGATCATTGTGGCTCTCTGCTGCCTGGAGGAGATGTGGGAGCCCAAGCCCTTTTCTAAAAGGGTTTTAGGAAGCATACTTTGAATACCATGGATCGGAAAAGCCTTTCTTTGACCAATGAGAAAACCAAAGGTAGAGGGACAACATGACTTTCCAATGTCCACATACCAGGTACTCACCGACGTCAAAGTTGTCAATCACCTATGGTCACCCAGCGCTGAGTCCCTAGTGTTACAACTCCCTCCATCTAGTGTGCAGAGCCACCAGGAAGAATTCCTCCTTCTGGAGGAAAGCATCTCCTGATATTAATTTCTTTTATCATTTCCTATGCTTGCCAAATTTACTAATAAATATATATTACTTCTTTTTTTAATTACCAAGTTATTATGATTACAAGTTACTATATATTACAAAGTTGTAATTCAATTTTTTTAAAATTTATTTTTATTGTAAACAAATAGAATACATCTTGTTTCTCTGTACATGAAGTAGAGGCATACCATTTGTGTAATCATACATTTACATAGGGTAATGGTGTTTGATTCATTCTGTTATTTTTTTCCTTCCCCCCCATCCTTCCCACCCCTTTTTTCCCTCCATACAGTTCCTCCTTCCTCCATTCTTGCCTCCCTCCCATCCCCCATTATGTATCATCATCTGCTTATCAGCGAGATCATTCGTCCTTTGGTTTTTGGAGATTGGCTTATCTCAC
The DNA here is from genome assembly GCF_902686455.1 of Sciurus vulgaris. Taxonomy (NCBI): domain Eukaryota; kingdom Metazoa; phylum Chordata; class Mammalia; order Rodentia; family Sciuridae; genus Sciurus; species Sciurus vulgaris. Next base: position 83,545,412 of record NC_136464.1, read on the forward strand.
TTAGCATGATATTCTCCAATTTCGTCCATTTGCCTGCAAATGCCATCATTTTATTATTCTTTATGGCTGAGTAGTATTCCATATATATATATACACCACAGTTTCTTTATCCATTTATCAGCTGAAGGGCATCTAGGTTGGTTCCACAATCTGGCTATTGTGAATTGAGCAGCTATGAACATTGTTGTGGCTGTATCTCTGTAGTATGCTCATTTTAAGTCCTTTGGGTATAGGCCGGGGAGTGGGATAGCTGGGTCAAATGGTGGGTCCATTCCAAGTTTTCTAAGGAATCTCCACACTGCTTTCCAGAGTGGCTGCACTAATTTGCAGTCCCACCAGCAATGTATGAGTGGACCTTTCTTCCCCACATGCGCCAACACCTATTGTTGCTTGTATTCTTGATAATCATCATTCTAATTGGGGTGAGATGGAATCTTAGGGTAGTTTTGATTTGCATTTCTCTTATTACTAGAGATGTTGAACATTTTTTCATAAATCAGAAAAAATATTTTTAAGAATACTTAAGTTGATTAAGAAGAAAGAGGTGCTTTGTATGCCCAACATGGAATAACTCTGTGAACTTTTCTTGTCTTTTGAATTTTGAGTCGCTTGTTGCAGTGACTTTGGTTAGATTTAGAAGTTGAGCCAAAGGGATGGAGCTGTCCTGGGAAGCTGTGCTTGCTTTCGAGTTATTTTTAAGGCTGCTTAAAATAAAGCCCCGAGTGGGCTGGGGCTGTGGTTCAGTGGTAGAGCACTTGCCCAGCATGTGTGAGGCACTGGTGCGGTTCTCAGCACCGCATATAAATAAAGGTCCATCAACAATTTAAAAAATTTCTTTAAAAATAAAGCCCCAAATTGGAGATATTCCCTCATCTGTCCTCAGCCTACCCATCATTCCCATGATTCTAGGAAAAAGTGGCTAATTGCCTGTCAACCTCATGGAGCCAATTCCTGCCTCCGGGTTTTCCCTCACAAAGTTTACTCTAAGAAAGACTTTTTTGTACCGATGTTAGTTTTATAAAGGTTCATTTCACATTTGCTTCCTTCATTCACAGATTTATTCATCCATTGACAATTATCTATCCAACATCTCCACTGCCAGACATTGATTATTCTAGGCTCTGGATCTGAAGAAAGATGAAGAACATAGACATACATGGTCAGTGCAATTAGAAAGGTATGTCTTCATTGAGAGAGACTGGTATTTAACAAGTAAATATGTGAATCCATCCATCCATCTATCTATTCGATTCCAAGATGTAAGGAGGGCTATGAAAAAGAATTCCAGTGTACTTGTGTTTTAAAAGGTTGGTTGGAGAAGGCCTTCAAGAAGAAGTGAACTTCAGCTGACCCAAAAGTATAAGGGGAGGGTCATGGGACTGGTGAGAGAAGAACATCTTGGGCACATGAGGCCCCCAGAAAAGTTGGAATAACCAAAGCAATCCCAGAGAATCCGGAACAAAGTGAGTGACCACCCAAAATGCTGTTTTACTTACATATTTTGCTTATTATTTGTCTGCTACAGTGTAGACTTTATGAAGAAAGGTGTTTTTTTCTAATTTGTTTACTTTTTCCCAATTCCTGAAACAGTGCTTTGAATACAGCAGGTACTCAATAAATGTGTTTGAGTGAATGAATGCACGAATGAAAGAATTAAGAAAGCAATGAAAGGAAACTAGAAGGATAGGCAGGGGTGAGATCACGAAGGGCCCGTTTGTATGACAGATGCTTGGATTTTATTTTTTATGCAGTGGGAAGTTACAGGAATCTTAACAGAGTTAATATGATCTGATACATGCTTTTAAAAGATCACTTTGACTTTTGAGTGGAGAAAGGATTAGAGGTCAGCAGTTGTTGAATCGAGTAATCTCAAAGGGCTATTAGAATAACTTGGTAGGAGGGATCATGGTGCTGGTGGCAGTGTAGATGGAGAGAAAGGGATGAATCCATGATATATTTTGGAAGTGGGAATAATAGAATCTGCTGATAGATTTTGTGGCAGACTCTCAGATTAATTCTCTTCTTTTTCCTTCTAACATAATGCTATTTAATATAAATTATATAACATTTATAATATAAATGTTGATTGGAGTAACACTATGCCTAACTAAAAAAGTCTGTATTTCCTAACTTCTCTTGCTTTTAAGGGTAACCATGTGACAGAGTTTTGACCAATGAGATAGATGTAAGAGGCACTTGCTGGGCAGAGATTCTGGGACAGGAAGTGAATTCAACTGCCAAATGAATTTCTCCCTTTGTTTTCCCCACTCTTCTGGCTTGAATTCCAGATGCTAGTGTGAAGCAGCCACCCTGAGGGCAAGAGACAATAGCATGAGGAAAAAGGTCACTCACTAAGGACACAGAAAGATGAGCCTGACTTCTGATCCAGATCTACCATCTCACCCTTTTCTGAAAAATAAAAACCACACTTCTTTTCTGAAAAACAAAATCAAAACAACAGCAAAATCAAACTCTTATTTGGTTCAATCATTGCATGTTAAATTTCATTTAATTTATTTCTAACTGATTGTGATTGGATAAGAAGTGGCAAGAGAAGCGAATTCTATACACTGCCATCCCCCGCCCCTAACAATTATTGAAATGGAAGACTACATGGGTGGGGGGCAGGTTCTAAATGGGGGTTGTATGTGCCTGTATGTGTACTTGTGTACGCATTTGTGTTTGTGTGTACATGTGTGTGCATATTTGTGTGTGTGTGTGTGTGTGTGCGTGTGTGTGTGTGTGTGTAAAAGAGAGAGAGAGAAATCCAAGACATCAGTTTTGGATATGTTAAGTTTGAGATGTCTTTAAGACAGTGTAGTGATATTAACCAAACAGTTGTTCATATGACCCTATCCTTCAAAGAAGAGTCTGGAATAAAGATAGAAATCTGGCAGTTGTTAGCATAGAGATGGTATTTAAAGTCATGTAAATGGCTGAGATTTCCCAGAACACAGAAATCTAGAGATAGAAAGAAAAAGGCCCACAACTAAACCCTAACCATGCTAACATTTAAAAGACAGGAAGAATTGCTGTAAGAGACTAAGGAGAAATTGTCAGCGTAACTGAGCAGACAAAGGTGTGTCAGGAAAATGGATTTCCTAAAAGACAACCTATGAAATGGGGAAAATATTTGCAAATTATTCATCCAACAAGGAATTAATATCCAGAATATATAAGGAACTCCAATAACTTAGAAGAAAAAAAGTAATTTGATTAAAAAATAAGCAAATGATCTAAGGAGACATTTTTCAACAGAAGATATACAACTGGATGACAAATATATGAAAAAATGCTTACCTCTACTAAGCATCAGGGAAATGGTAATCAAAACCATGATGAGACATTATCACACGCAGACTGGCTACTATTAAAAAAAGACAAAAAATAGTAAATGCTGGTGAATATTCAGAGAAAGGGGAGCTCTCATACAGTGCTGGTGGGAATGTAAATTAACGTGGCCATCATGGAAAGCAGCATGCAGTTTGGAGTTTCCCCAGAAGACTAGAAATAGAACTGCCATAAAATTCAGCAGTCCCACTAAGGGATATATATCTATAGGAAATGAAATCAGTATGTTGAAGAGACATCTGCAGTCCCATGTTCACCGTAGCAGTGTTCACAATACCCAAATATGGTACCAACCTAGGTGTCCATTGACACATGAATGGACAAAGAAAAAATGCAGCATAAACACTTAATGGAATGTTATTCAATCATAAAAACCATGGAGTCCTGTCATTTGCAGCAATATGCACGGAGCTGGGGAACATTGTGTTAAGTGAAGTAAGTCAGGCACAGAAAGACAACTACATACTGCATGTTCTCACTTCCATGTGGAAACTGAAAAAAAAAAAATGATATTAGAGAAGTAGAGAGTGAAACAGTGGTAACAGAGTTTGGGAAAGGTCAGAGGGAGAACGGAGAGATGATAGTTAATAAGTACAAGGGTACAGTTGGATAAGAGGAATAACTTCTAATGTTCTATAGTACCATATGGTAATTATGATTAATAACAATTACTAGTACATTTCAGAATAGTTAATAGGAAATAGAGAGGGTTTTAAAATTCCTGACACCAAGAAACGATGTGTTTGAGGTAATGGAGATACCAATTACCCTGACCTGATCACTGCACATTGTATACATGTATTGAAATATCACACTACATCCCATAATTGTTAACAATTATCATGTATTAATTAAAATTTTTTTTAAAAAAGTGAAATGGACTTCCTTGGTCCCACCTTGCTTGTCACAGCTCACTGTTGTTGTGAATAACATTTGGCACTGTATATTCTGCATTTGGATATTCTTTCTCTGTTTGTTTTCAGTTGCCTTCTTTCTATGACAAGACCTCAGGTTTCCAGGGCCTGGGACCATGTCTGTTCTTTGGAGTTTCCTATACTAGTTACAACATTTTACCTTGAGGAGATACCCAGAAAGCTTGGAAATGATCATCTGTGCCCAATGATGTCAGGGGAAAAAAAAAAAAAAAAGAAAAAGAAGAAGAAAAAGAAAAAGAAAAGAAAGAAAGAAAGAAAAAGGATATTTAGATTAAGGTAATTGTTAAAAGTGGAAAAATTAGAACTTGTGCTCAATCCCAGATTGAAAGGCTCATTGAGCTGCAGAATGACGTGAATTATCTGACCAGAAAGAGGAGTTTTTAAAAATTATTTTGAGAGCTTGTTGGGCATAGGGCCTAGAGAAGGTCAGAAAGATAAAAGAAAATATGGTGCAGAATAAAAAAATTCCATTGAGTCAGGATTCAGGTGGAGAGGGCAGCTTTGACCAGAACACTAAGGGCTTATATCAGAAGCTAAGCAGGAAGGGGGACAGCATGTTCCCAGAGTTGGGATGCAATAATGAAAAAGGAACTTGAAACTCGGGCTATGTGCTGATGCTCAGTCATGGGGTAGGCTGACTTTCAAGATCTCCTACTGTTGATATGAGGTGCTGATATCCTATTATGGAAGTCCAGGTTGAAGGAGGGAAGTGAAGTCCTGGGATAGAAGGTCAGACTCCAAATCACTTATTAATTAATTCATACATTCATTCATATTTTATATGCAGTGACTATGTGCCATGTCCTGGGGATACAGTGGTGCAAAAGATAAAAAATATACCTGATGCCATAGAACTCATACTCCAGTGGGAGTGATTTGTATGTATGAGAATAACTTAAAAAAAAAAGTTAATGAACAAGGTAATTTTATGTAGTGGTAAGAACAATGAAGAAAGTCAGACATGATGGTGCACTATAGCCAGAGCTACCCAAGGCATAGTCTCTGGATCAGCAGCATGATGAACTTGTTAAAAATGCAGAATTTCAGGAGACAGCCCAGACATATTAATTGAAGGATATGGTGAATAAATCCAAGGACATTTCCTCTGTTCCCCCACCAACCATGTCCCAGGTAAAATAAAAGCTTTTGTCATTTAAAAGCTCAGGCCTCAGCCAGGCACAGAGGGAAGGAGCACAAAAGGAGCTCTCACCTGGCTGGCACCTGATCCCCCACCGTAATGGGTCAGCTGACCTCAATACAATAAGTCCCAGGAAATTTCCTATCCACACTCCTGTCGCACCCTAATGGATCAGTCAATCCCAACAGAGGAACTACCCTCCTGTCCCACCCTAAATTAAGCTTATATAACCCAGACCCTTGCTTCAGCCGGCCACTATTTTCTGCCCCCAAATGAGTCACGTCAGGTGTTCCACTGATTGACTCTGCTGCTGAATAAAGGGAGGTCTGCTTCCTGCTTCCCTCCTTCATCATTTCTGCCTACGCTTTTCTTTTTTTTTTTTGGTACCCGCATTGAACCCAGGGGTGCTTAACCACTGAGCCACATCCCCAGCCCTTTTTATATTTTTGTATTTTGAGACAGGGTCTCACTAAATTGCTCAGAGTCTTACTAAGTTAGTTGCTAAACCTGGATTTAAACTTGCGATCCTCCTGTCTCAGCCTCCCAAGTCACTGGGACAACAGGTGTGTGCCACCACTCCGGCAGAGTCTGTATCCACAAGATTCCTTTGCTAGCGTTTGTTTGAGGAGCATTGTGCTAGAGAGTGTCTGGGAAGGGGGATTGTTTAGATTGGGTAGTTATGGAAAGTTTCATCTGGAAAGGTGATATCTGAGCTGACAACCGAACGAAGGCCTGGGAGTGGAGCATTTTGGGCAGAGGAAACAGCAGTGCAAGGGGACGGATGGGGACAAATCTTGGTGCGTTCAGCGCTCTTTTTCTTTCTCCTTACTTGGCTAGCTATCAGACTCCAGCCTAAACCTCACTTTGTCTGGATCCTTCCCTGACCCCAGATACCGTTCCATACAACTCCACCCCACCTACTCTAGTCCTGTGTCTAGTCCTGTGTAAGAGTAGTTTGGTTGTTTCTCTCCCTACTGTGCCTATCTTAGGATGAAATAAGTACCCTCTAATTTTGTTTAATGACTATTTGAATAAAAGTGAGAAACCCAGAAAGAGTATAGAGGTAGGCTGTGCAAGACGTTCTTAGCAGAGCTTTGCTAAGGAGCAAGTTCAATATTATCTGACCTGGCCTTGACCTGGAGATACCCCACCCTGCTCTGGGTGCCACCAGGTCTCTCACACTCTTTTCCTTTTGACCCTCACTTGTCTGCAATGTGTGGTCAGACTCTTCCTGAAGATTTCCTTTTAGTTAGTGTTTTAGGGCACAGGAGAGGATATGGCTCCCAGAAAGAATGTGCCATTGAATAAATTACAATGCAGTGTGCCAGATGCAATTGCATAGTTGAGAACAAGTAATCGTGGAGTTCAGAGAGGTGCTGGGTTCAAAATCAGGAGAGGTTCAGGCAGTTCCCTTAAAGTTTTCTTAAGATGGAAGACTTTTTTTTTTTTTTTTCAAGTTTAAGGGGTTATTGGTGAGGTGGTGATAATTGTGTGGTAATGATGGTGAAGAGGTAGTGGTGGTGTTGGTTGGCTTTAAATGATGGTGGTGGTGAGTGAGACTGGTGGTGATAGCAGTAGTAATAAGGTGGCTGTGGTGACAGTAGTGGTCATGGTCATCATGGTAATAGTGAAGTGTACTCCAGACAGAGCACACCCATAAGCATAGTCATGAAAGATCTCATTAAGTCCCCAAACTGGGTAGGATGACCAGGGATAAGCTGGGCAGGTAGGTTGAGGCTATATGTGAAGGCCTTGTGGGCCAAGATGGATGCATTTTCCTTAAAGGTTTAGGTAGCTCATGGTTTGTTACTTTGGTTTGTAGGATAAGATCTGGCTGCACTGCGAGGGGAGGGGAAGTGACATCTCTCATAACTGCCTCTTGTTTCCTGATTGTCCTATTAGACATCAACAGGGAAGGATTAGAGGAATGTATGGAATATGCACAAATCCATTTTGAAGACCCAGCCTTCTAGAGATGGGAAGACTATTTTTGTTCTGGGTAATATTAAAATCACTCAAGAAAGGTATTTAGTTATTCATGTGTTTTCATCAACTCAATCATTCATGACTTCTTTTAAAACATTCAAATGTGTTTTATAGAAGGTTTGCAAAATTCAATGCATAGTGTGTGATTTTCCAAAAGAACTCCAAGTGACTTATGTGGTCTTCAAAAAGATAGCTAGTGGAAACACGGGGCAGGGGTAGGAACTGTGAGGAGCCCATGGAACTGAGAGCCATGAGTCCTATGTGCTGACCCTGACTTTGCAGACTAGGACTGCTCTTCAACTTGTTCATTCGTCCCAAGTCCTTACTACATTCATAGTGCTCTATTACAGAATAGGAAGATAAGCAAAAATCATTCCTGCCTTAAGAAGCAAATTTATAATCTAGGGAGGAAACTTCTCCAGACCTCTCTACTGCTCACCAACATTATTTATGTATTTGTGTATGGGTGGGCAGAGAGAGGTTGACCAGATGATTTTTAAAGTCCTATGCCAACATAATACTTTATGATAAAAGGGATTCAAGATTTGTAGACAGCACTTTCATGATAAATAAATCCAAGTTGAGTTCTGTATTTTATGCTAGCTTTGCGAGGTACTCTTAACAATTACATAAACTCACCCCTCCACACCCATATATGGAGCATACGTTATCTGGAAACCTTGTGGAAGGCTTATGGTGGATTTGCTAGGAGGGCTTTTCAGACAGTTTTCAAATCTGGGTGTAGGGCATGGTGCCATTCAAGGAAATTTCAGGACCGCAAAGGACTCTGGATCCAGTTGTTCTGTACTCACTCTGGGGAATGTGGTTGAAGTTGCTGTGGGAACTTAAACATTCTGACTTTCTATGTAACTGAGATTTCAACCCCCAAGTGTGTGGAAGTGACTTCTCTGACACAGCACATGTAACTTGGCTCCCTCCTGATGTCTGTTTTTCTTGCTCTCAGGAGAAGAAATGGCCTAAACAATCTTCCTGAGCCAACAGTTGAAAAAATATTTGTTTTGGTTTTGTTGAGTGCTTTCCCTGTTAAAACCTGAACATTTTGAGGCGAAGGGGGATCCCATTGTGCATGTTCGATTCGTTTATGCTTAGCAAATCAATTGTTTTCAGTTGAAATTTTATGTCCGAGAAGGCTATAGAAAGCTTTACTGCCCTTTTCCTTTCAAACAGGAAGTTGCATTTTGCCAAAAGTAAACAAATGTGAACCCAGGAAGGTTTGTTTAGTTTCTAACGCTGACTTCAGGACCTGAGAATGGAGTTTGTGCTTGGCAAAAATGCCTTCTCCAAGATCTTTCTGGGCCAAAATATTCTCTGCTTAGGACCTGGCCTTTGCTCTCTGGTAAACATCCTCCTCTCACCAGCCCCCAGAAATTCACTGCCAAAGTTCCTCTGCAGCTTTGCTTGCTTATCAAGAACATTCTAAAGCTGATGGCAACTTGGAAACATACTTTCAGTGGGACATTGCTTTCTGGAGAGCGGCCACTCTGTGGAAAAAGTCTGAGGTTTGGAAATCTCAGAGGGTGTGAATGCAATTTACTGTTCTTTGTACTTGGGCGTGGATTAACCACCCCCTCTCCCTGCAGGGGTGAAGAAGCTTCTAGGAGAATGACCATTACTAAGCAGCTAGCACTGTAGTGCTTAGCACGTCCTAGGACCAAGCTCATGAATCCTGACACAAGCCCTAGTGGGAGGGCACTATTATTGTCTCCAATTTATAGATGAGGGAACTAGTGCTTAGGAAGAGTGATGAACTTACCTCAAGTAGATGCCACTAGTCAAACCACAGAGCTCTCCACTCTATCATCTGGTTTAGAGACTTTAGTGCACAATTAATACTTGAAGTCCAGGGAGTTATAAAATATTTGGGGAACACTCATATGACTCAGGCAAATATCAGTATAAGAGCACTTACTATTCTAAGTCAAAGAATTAAGCAAGTAACATTACATTTTTTTTAAACGAATATGCTTAACATTGAACAAGTCTTGTTCCAGGACAGATTTTTTTTTTTTTTTTTTTTTTTTTTTTTTTTTTTTTTTTGCGGTGCTGGGGATTGAACCCAGGGCCTTGTGCTTGCAAGGCAGGCACTCTACCAACTGAACTATCTCCCCAGCCCCAGGACAGATTTAAGGCCACTGATTTGAACCTGGAGAGTATGTGAGTAGGGACATGAGGTCCAGGGGACTCTGGAGTGATTCTCAGAGAAGTGACTCTGGTTGGCCCTCAAAAGAATAAGTGTGTGTGTGGTGTGGGTGGGAGCTGGGGATATAGCTCAGTTGGTAGAGTGCTTGCCTTGCAAGCACAAGGCCCTGGGTTCATATCCCTAGCACACACACACACAAAAGAATAAGTGGGAATTAGATAAGTAAAGAACATTTCAGATTTGGGGAATCAGAATCAACTCTTTTTCCAAGGGCTTGCATTAGAAGCTACTTCAAGAGAAGGTTCTAAGTACACACGTCCAGGCCTCGTCAGATACCCACTACACACACAATGACTTTCCTTGGGCTGTGCCATTGGACTCTCTGAACACATGTACTTGAGAGAGAGATTTGATGAACCCATACAGAAACAATTGGCCTGTGAAATAATCCATCCCTGAGAGGCAGTGACGAAGCTTGTAGGTACTGGATAACAAGTTCCCCTGCTCTTCCTGTGAAGTCATTAGCCTATTCTCCCTGCATCTAGTGCCACTAGTCTTGTCACACATTTAAGAACATATTGCTACTTAAGTGCACCTCTCTGCTATCTTTATAGACATTATCACTATCAGAGATGGACATTATCAATAATCTCACCACTGCTCTAATGTGGGGAGTGAGATCAGATCCATTTTACAGCTGAAGAAGCAGAGTAGGGCAGATCAAGAGCTTTACCCAAGTTATGCAACTTCTTGATGGTGGAACCAACAAATCAATGGTTCTGAGGCCAAAGCCCATGTTCTACCACTTTACCACATACGCTCCTCTGAATGGAATGAAGACTCCCTAGACAGTTTTAAGCTAGTATTCTGGATTTGTTTAAAATCCTTATGAGATGTTAACAGCTTTAAGCCTTGTGATGGCTTGGGAAACCTGAACACCTGGGTGCTTTTTCTTTTATTCAACCTAACAGGGACATAGACCTTTGACTTCCCTCATAGATCCCCCTTTTGATGTGTCTGTTTTCTTCATTCAGGAGAACAGATCAGCATCTCTCATGCAAGACCTGGCTCTGTGCCCATCTCACTTTTGCAATGAATTTAGTAACATCTGCTTTGCCCATTAAAGTGATTTTTCTCTTCCTGGCCCTGAGCCTGTATGCTTGCTGCAATTGATTACTAGCAATTTCCTTCCCAAACCAGAGGGTTCAGTGAACTCTAAATTGAATTGCTGCTCACTGGTCTCCTTTGGACCAATGCATACAGCTTACGTGCAAGATGGTCAAGCCACTCAGTTCCTGATTCTATAGGCTGATGATTCTGGTTAAACACAGGGGAGGACCTGGTGAGTGACATTTCCCATTTTTGCACACAGTGGCCTAGGGCTGTGGTCATCTCTGGGTTTCTCAATTCAGACCTAAGGTGGGGGCAGGGGTTGAAGTCACCTTGCTTACATCAAGCTGTTGAAGTGTATAGACCTTCCTTTCTTTTAGTTAAATTCCAGCTGACCTAAGGAAGCGGTGACCTCAAGACATAGCTGATGGGATGCCTTTACCTGGGAGATATATAAGGAAAATATCTTTAGCTCTAGAAGTCTCTTATAAAGACCTCAAGAATATAGGTATCATTGTACTCTTTTGAACTTGGTTGCGAGTCCCCCTGTGTGGTTTAGGCAACTTTTTCTTTAATTAACCAAAACCCCAAATGAGGCTGAGCCTGTACTGGCCTTCTGCGCCATTGTTTCTCTGATTGGTAGATTGCTGGTCATTCTTTGAGAGGCAGTCTTGAATGCTAACTCCCAGGAGAACTGTCCTTCTCTCATCTGCTCAATTCCTTACCCAGTGAGCACACAGTATGCCCCTTATGAAAGGATGAGTGACTGGTGTTACTTGCCTTGTGAGAAGACTTGAAATGATATATTTGCTCTGATCTGTTCTTGAAGTGTCTCTCGTCTCCCCCAGCTATGCTCTTCACACCAGGACAGGACAATGAGGAATTGTTGGTCATTTAGAGAAGAGGAACTCAGAAGTCCACCTCATATTCCTAAAAAAATCAAAGGAACTCAAACTGCTGTTTATTAGAACTGTTAATTTAAAGCAAGGTGTGTAAAAGTAAGACAAAAAGGTAACAAATGATTCAATGTAGTCATAGTGGCATTTACTTGAAACCATTTGAGTCATGGCATTTTTCTGTTTCTTTGAGAAGATACTCCCTATTTCCACCAAAACTACAGATGCCAAACCTACCCATCTCAGCAACCACTTCTAAAATGATTCTCACAAACAAGGTTGCTAATATCCTAGTCTTGCATAGCTCTCACAAACATCTTTGGTATTGAGCTTAAGGCTCTTTGCCTCTACTTCTGGAAGAGATCTCCTGTACAGTGTTACTGTACTGAGAAATACCAGGAAAACCTGAGTATTCCCAAAGGTATGGCTCAGCTTGAAGCTGTGAGATCAATACCTCTTAACCAAGTAGATTCTGAGCTAAATCTCCAAAGTATTGAGAGATTCATAGGGGTTTTGGCTTTTACAAAGACCTTAGGTCTCCATTTCTTTATTTAAATCTCTGCACATTGGTTAAGTGGTTCTTGTAGACCTGTGAAGGAAATGGGCTACAGAACTTCAAGGGAAGCTTAGCTGCACATCACATATGAAGTTTGGAAAGCGATATTTAGAGTCCTCCTGCCCAGATTTTAAGATTAAATGGAGAAAAGATTGGTAAAATGCTTTCATTGCCTGCCCTTGTTCTTTACCATTTTTCAGATGAAATTAAATTGACCTCCCCCAACTCCCAGCCTATAATGAAATGAGAAGGGCTGCATCTGGTCATGCTGTTTCAGTTCTGTTGCTGGATACCTCTGTAGCTGGGGTGTAAAACTCAATCTTCCTCTTTCCAGAGGCTCTGGCTCAAGCTGAACAGGACTTTTCCAAGAGAATTGGATCACCCTGAGGTCCAACTCATCAGGCCAGTCTTAGTCCAAAATTCCAGGTTGAACAAATCATTACGGATAGGAATGTGCTGCAATTTACCCAGAACTGACTGAACCTCGTCTACCACCATACTACCACCATTGCTACCAAGATGGCAGCTCACATGAAATGAGTGCCTAGCAGGCGCCAGTTGCTACACAAACAATTGATCCTCACACAGCCTTATGAGGTAGGCTTTATAATCCCATTTGACAAATGAAGAAACTGAGGCTCTTGAAATTTATTTTTTTTTTTTTCCTTAAGTTTATTGGAGTATTGTGTGCTCAGCTAAATGCTATGGATACAGCGGCAGATGAGACAAACACAATCCTTCCTTGAGGACTAATAATAATAAGCATGGCAAAGACTGGAGTCTTGGTTGGTCTGATTTGATTCTAAAGCTTACCTTGAACCCAATCTAAAGTTACTCAAAAATCTAAGACATCTCCGGGACACTCTTGAAAACAGCCTGCTCAGCATGGATAGTGGGCAGGTAAAATCTTCACTAGGTTTACTCTTTTATGTTATACCCCTGTGGGTAAGCAGGGACCACACTTGTCTTCTACCAGACACACAGTCATTCCTGAGTAAGTCTGTATTGGATGAGTGAGAACTAGCACTCATATTTTGGAGTTTTGGATTTCTGCCTAAGAATGGTCCCTTCAGGCTCTTAGTGGAAGCGCATTGAGATACATGTGCTATGACAGGCTACAGAGGAAGTCTTTACATGTAGTGGCTTTAATTCTTTTTTCTCAATTTTCACACGCCCCTGCATTTCCTGCTCTTTCCTGGGCCTGGAAGCGGAAGTACTGAAGTACTGAGACAAACTGTTCTTATGGTTTGAGGCTGGCTCAAAGCAGGAAGGACAAGATATCAGAAGACCAGTTTTCTCTGGGTTCTCTCTATCAAGAGACAAGAGCTGGCTGCTGGGCCCCTTGGCCATAGTTCCTTTGAGCTGGTTGAGCAAGATCAGTCAAGGACTTGATCTTAGCTGCAGCTTCGTTGTTCAATGGCAGATTGATTACTATTCTTTCAACTTTGTTTTCCACCTGTAGCTTAAAGGATGGGTCTTTAATGGGAGGCAATGCTGATATTTATTTCTTGGTTATAGATTAATCACACAGTGATTTATTCACCCCCCCAATTCTTAACAAGCACCTACTTATATGTCCTTCATGAAGAGCTTTCATCAAGCTTACATTCCGATGCAGTCAACAATGTATACAAAAGTCGAGAAAGGAGGAAGATGAGGAGGAATAGAGGAAGAGAAGGAGAAGTGGAGGAGGAGGAGGAGAAAGAAGAAAGAGAAAATATGCAGTATGTAAGAAGGTGAAATTGCTATGGAGGAAATTTGATTAGAAAAGAGGAGTGAGAAGAAGAGTACTGCTATTTCAATCGGATTGTTAGGGAAGGTCTCAAGAAGAAGGCAATATCTGAGGGAAGAATGACTCAAGGAGATGAGCTGTGTGGATTTGGGGGAGGAGGGTTCCAGGCAGAGAAAACATCAAGTGCAAATGTCCTGAGGCTGGAACTACCTGGTGTGACCCAGGAACAGCAAGGTAACCTTGCTGGTGTGTGGCTGGAGCACAATCAGCCAAGGGCAGAGAGGAAGGAGGATGGTCAGAGAGGAAATGGGTTCAGAAGTGTTGTGAGGACTTGAGAATGGAGGAAATCTTTCAGAGTGTTCTGTGAGTGAGATGGGGCATGTCTGGAGGTTTTTAAAAAAATATTTTTATATTTTATTTATTCATTTTTATGTGCTGCTGAGAATCAAACCCAATGCCTTACACACGTGAGGCAAGTGCTCTACCACTGAGCCACAACCCCAGCCCCTGTCTGGAAGGTTTTGATCAGAGAAAGGATATGATCTGATGTTAAATTAGTTATTTCTGCAGAAGCACTGACATCTCCTGCTGATTGACCCACGCACCAGAAGCTGGGGACCATGGATGTGAGATTTAAGTGAGCCTCCTGCCCCTCGATGGCAAGGTATCACTCCCACTTTAGTTGAGACAGAGGAAGCTCAGCAAGCGTTAGTGACTTCCTCAGGTCACTAGCTACACAACTAGTGAGTGGAGGAGGTAGGCAAGGTAGCATTATAGTTCTGGAACATGCATGACTGTGCTCCTTCTGGAGCCTGTTTATGGAGAGAATCTGTGTCCCTGCCTTTTCAGTGTCTGGAGACTGTCCACATTCCTTGGCTTGTGGCCCTCCTCCTCCCATCTTAAAAACCAGCAGTATCACATTTAAATGACCCTTCTTCCAATGTCAATCTCTTTCTCTGACCTCAGCTGGGAGAGATTCTCCACTTTTAAGGACTTACGTGCTTAAGACCACCCAGATGATCCAGAATAAACTTCCTTTCTCATCACAGCTGTGAGGTAACAGAGTCACATATTCTGGGGGTTGGAGTGTGAACTGTTGAGAGAATATTACTTTCCTTACCACATTTATTAAGCACTTTATAATTACTACATTTAAACATCATAACAATTCAAGGGGGAAGAATGTTACTCTATTTTTTTCAAAAAAGGTTAAACTGTGCATGTCAAGGAAGTTCAGAAAAGCCTAGGATAACTAAAGGCAAGTCAGCTTATTAGCAATGGGACTCAAATGAACTAACATGTTTTAAGTCTCCAGAAAATGTGAGTGTGGGAGGGGGTAGTGAATGGAGAAGATAGATTTAGAGTACAGGACCTGGCTTGGGATCCTTTTCGGTCTTTGAATAAAATTTCGAGGGCTTGGTGGTCTGTTAACACACTTTGAAAAATGCTCCCTTAGACTGTAAGCCTTCCAAAGGGCAGGATTCACCATTGTTCATCTTTATATCCTGGTCCTAGCAAAGGGCCTGGCCTATTATAGACACTGAAGAAACATTTCTTTTTCCTCTCCTGGACTTCCTTCATTTCTTATGCATTACGTTTGAAGCTTTGAAACACGTTTGATGTCTCTGTTCTAATTCTAATGAATTAAGTCTTTTATTGTGTTTCATTCATTGCCTTGGATGCCCAGCTACGTAGGATTATCCCTTACATTTTTCCAGAAAATGACACAAAATATATTTACTCATATAACCTTGAAATAACCCTACAAGACAGGTATTATTAGCTTATGTTACAGACAAAGAAATAGGCTAAGAGAAGTAAAAAAAAACTTCTCATCTGCCATTATATTGTGGCTTCTCGTGGTATCGTAGCTGAAAACTAGAAATTCTCATTTCATACTTGCATTAGTTTCCTGTGGCTGCTAGATACATTCCCACTAACTCGACGGTCTAAAACAGCAGAAATGTATTCTTCCTAGGTCCAGGAGGCCAGAAGTCTGACAATAGTGTCACTCTGCTGTCACTCTGGAAGCTTTTGGTGAGAATCCATTCTTGGCTTCTGGCAGTTCTGGTGGTTGCAGGTAGTCCTTGTAGTTGTGCCAGTGTCTTCAGATCTCTTCATACTGTTTTCCCCTCACCTTCTCTACTCCATCTGTGACCAACCTCCCTCTTGTAAGAATGTGTGTGATGGCATGTAAGGTCACCTAAATAATGCAGATCAAGAGATCCTTAACTTGCTCAAGATCATCCCATTTCAAGGTTCTTAACTTACGTTTGCAAAGACTCTCCTCTTCCCCCCACCCCCAACACACACCAAGAAGGTCACACTTACAGGATCCAGGTATTAGGACCAGATATTTTTTGGGGGGCTGCTTTTTGGGCTTCTATAATATTTACTGTTCTCAACCACATCAAAATCTTCTCTCTTGGTGATCTGATCATGAGGATTCTGCCCCCCCCCCCCCGCCCCCCATGAATTGGATTGATGGGTTGGGGAATTAATGGACTAACAGGTTATTAAAAGAATGGCTTTGGTATTAAAAAAAATTCTTCTCTATTGTTTTTGTCATTTTGCTGTTTATAAAGCAAACTTTTTGCTCTTTATAAAGTAACTTAAGCTGGGCATGGTAGCACACACCTATAATCCCAGCAGCCTGGGAGGCTGAGGCTGGCAGATTGCAAGTTCAAAACTGGCCTTAGCAACTTAGCAAGACCCTGAGCAATTTACTAAGAGGCTGTCTCTAAATAAAATATAAAAAGGGCTGGGAATGTGGTTCAGTGGTTAAGCAGCTCTGAGTTCTATCCCTGTTACCAAAAAATTAAATGTAACTTAAGTTCCCTATTGAGAAACTCATAATTGTATACATAGGAACAATTAATAATTCACCATTGGCATTTGATGTTTTATTTTGGATTTTTGGTTATATCTTAATTTGCATGTGTGAATAAAATGGGGATCCAACTTGGTCTCCTGTTCTTTTCACTTCCCCTGGTCTCTTCTTAGGTAGGCTCCTAAGGCATTTATACCACATTACTTTCAAGTGTTCCCTCTGCATTATGACTTCAGCATGTGTCTATCAGTTTCAGGAGGAGTATAGTAATCTAGTTGTCCTTCAAACTTTCTTAACCATTGCCCATAGTTTTAACCAATTCCTCAGTCTAGGAGGTTCTCTTCCTAATGTAATCATTTCAAACCTTTAAATTCACAATTTTATTGTGCTTCTCCTGACAATTGCAATAACTAGGGCTGGGATGACAATAGCCTCTACTCCTACCCAATGTCCAGGCTTACTTTCCTGCAGTGCAGGCAGCTCCAATCATGTTTTAAGCTCTCTGTTGCCTGCCCCCATTTCCACTCCCACCATTTCCATTTCATTAGGTAGAATATCCTCAGGCTGCCAGTGGATGCCAGCTATACTATAAACCCCAAATCATTTGCTTGACTCAATTTACTTCCCAGCTAAACAGACAGAAGGGACTTTCTAACCCTCATATCACTTCCCAGTCTCTCTACCATTGCTCAAGCATTTCTCTCCCTCTGGAATGTCTCCCAACCCTCCCCCTTTTGGGGGTTGTTGAAATTCTACCCATCTTTCCCGGCTTATCTCAAATGCCATCTCAAATCTCCATGAGGTCTTTCTTGACCTTGCCCAGCAGGCATGACTTATCCCTCCTTTGAGCTTCTTCTGTGGGACTTTGTAGCTCCACTTTGGGGCTTATCTCATTTTACAGTTATTTGTGCGCTTGTCTTTTCTTTCCTGTTAAATTATTCTCTCTTTAGACCAGGGACCAGGTCTTGCTCTTGATGCGATCCCACAGCACCAGCACACAGCGCCTCCTGAACACTGGCGCAAGTTGTCAGCGAGAGTGAGTGCAGCTGGAGGCAGTGCTGTTTACACACTTGTTGCTAGCTACCTCACTGCTGGGTGGACGGGGGAGCAAATGCACACTGTGAGTTATTAAAGACTCTTCTGCTTCTATGGCCTATGTGCATTTTTATTTTAACACGCGTTATCTCAGTGATTCACAAATGTCAGTGATTTGAAGTGTCTTGACAAGCTTTGCTGTCTCATGGTATCACTTCCATAATATGTGCATTATTATTTCCTTAACATTGGTTTTGAATTGACTCACTATTTTGACTTAAGTCATAAAAATCTGTGAAAATCCTGGGTTTGATGTTAGACATACATTTTAAAAAATAACAATCAATTTAACACATTTACTTTGTGATAGTAAAAGTTCTGTGCTTTGGAAGACCCACCACAGACCTTATAGGACTTTAACAAGGTCCCTGAGTTATTCTCTTTCTCTAGGCAGTATTGCCTCAGAACACAGGAGTTAGACCTAGACCATACAGAATCCATGATACTGTATACTCCTTCAGACTAGGAACCAAGCTCGTCTTGCTCCCCACCATGTGGCAATCACTCTATAATTATTTGTCAATCAATGTATGTAGAGCGTGTACCTATAAACACTCCTGCACATACGTGAACTCATTCATGCTCATTTCAAGTTTAATGTGTAACTCTGAAAGTGTTCTGTTTCACTCTTCTCACTCTTGACATGCCTCCTTCTGTTTTCCCCAGACTTCATTTAATGAGGCATGAGAGTTTGGAGGTATCCCTCAAAAGTTCATGCATTGGAAACTAAATCCCCAAAATTCAAATGTAATGCTTTCTGGAGGTGGAACCTTTGGGAGGTAATTCAGGTAAGACGAAATCATGAGGGTGGAGTGCTCATGATGGTGTTGATGGTTTTTTTTTTTAAAAAGAGGAGAGACCCAAGCTCTGTTTTGTCACGTGATGCCCTCTACATGTTATGTAGCAAGAATGCCCTTTTCAGATGCCAGCATCTTGTTCTTGGTTATCTCAGCATACAGCACTGTGAGTCAAATAAAATTCTTTTTTTTTTTTTTTATCATTACTCAACCTGGAATATTTTGCTATAGCAACAGGAAGTGGACTCAGACAAGGGGTGGTGTTAGTTTTGCATTATCCTCATCTTTTGGCTTCACCTGTGGACTGTAGCTAGTTGCCACTGCTGCTGATCTGCTGGGCAGTGAGTGGAGCCCTGGCTCCTGGCTTCCTGTGCTGCTCCTTCTGGGGCAGCTCTCCTGCGGCTCAACTCATATCAACCTCATGGCTAGGAAGCACTTCCCCATGTACAAAGCTTGAGAAATGCTTTGTAATTCTGCTCAGGCCTTTCGATTCTTGCTATGACCAGTCACAAGACAATCTGACTTTGGGAATCTCTGCAGTGTCTTTACAGACAAAACCAATTGCCCTGGAGTGGTATTACAGGCAGGAAATAGGGGCTGTGGTAATGCCACCTGAGGGCAACAGAGCAGCTCCAAGTTCCCTTTCTCCTTGTCCCTCCAAGTCCTGCCTTTTCCCTCAAAAGGAATGAGTGCACTAAAGTTATTTAACAACTTTGTTCACTGTGCAGTGATTTCATGTTAGATCTGGGCTGAGACAAGCAGGCACTTGTAGGTTGGAGGTAGACTTTGACAGAATTTCTTCCATGGAGTGCTCTGTCTCTACTTTATTGAAGAAGCGCACTCTTCAGCAATCTGTCAGGTGATAGGAGAGGCTGTCTGGTAGAAGCTTCAAGAGTTACTTCTGACATCTTTTGTCTTGCCACCTCAAAAGCCAATGGAGAAAAGGAATGGGGAGGGGGAGGCAAGGTGGGAGCCCACAGGCTCTAATAGAACAGCATCTCTGAGCCTCCAGGTCTGAAAGAGTAGGGTTGGAATCCCAGCCCTGTCCATGCTAGCTTGTACTTTTCTTCCTTCAGGTTTTTCGTCCTCAGAAAGGGACATAACCCCTTTTCTGACATTGCTTGCCACAAGGACATAAGTGAGGGAAAAATCTTCCACGGAATATGACACATAGTGGCTACTCAGAAATAACAGGTCCCTTTCCTTTCTGCTAAATACCCCTGCATCATGTGTGATCAAGATATTCTGGCAGCCTTTTCTCCTTTATTAATGTTTATGAAGTCTTCCAATGCTGTGAGCTACTGAGACAGAACAGACACATATGAAGCAACTTAAAATCTTTATGAAGCTGTGAGTCCAAATGTGCAGCTTAATAGAGCTCAAAAGCTATCATGATGTTTACAAGGGGATTTCAAGCTCTGGATGGGAGGTTGAGCTGAAAGTTCTTTGACCTGCCTTTCAGTTTAGAGATGCAGTGATTTGGTAGTCTTTGTTCTCACATTATAGATAGGGCATCCATATCATTTATTGTCTAAAGTTGATAAGTTTTGGACAATTCGAAGGGGCTGCTATCACAATTAAAAACTGGACAGCAGGTGAAAATTAGGACTGTCCCAGGAAAATGGAGGTGCATTTTTACTTAATCAGCGTATACAACTTTGGACCCAAGCCCCGTGCAAGTTGTAAGGCTTTATATTCATCTGGCTTCCAGGCATTTTGAATCCTGTCAGTTCATTTCCACTTCAGCCAATGACTCCTGTTATGTAGGCAAGGACCCTCGGGAAGACAGGTTAAAGATTCATGGCACAGGGTACATGAAAGTGTCATGTCAGATGCACACAAGAGATAAATGGAAGCTGGAGGGTGAGTCAATTCAGGATTCATATAATCATGCAGCTCCTGTGGCTGGGGCTGTAGCTCAGTGGTAGAGTGCTTGCCTAGCATGTGAGGCACTGGGTTCCATCCTCAGTGCCTCATATAAGTAAATAAAATAAAGGTCCTTCAACAACTAAAAAAATAAAAATTATGCAGCTCCCTCACCCCTACCCTGTGTACCCTTCCTCTGCAGGCCTGAGGCCTCTAGGATAGCCAGCTGTGGAGGGAAGAAACAGGCTGGGAAAAGGCCAACCAGATGTTGCTTCCAGAAATCCCAGGCCAAATTTGACATCTGTTCTTGGTCTCCATGGCTGGCTCTGATGTTCCAGACTCATGAGGATGGAAATTAAAGGGAGAACTTTCATCACTGCAGTCCTCAGGAACCAAGTGAGCCTCTCCAGCAGCTCTGGGAGCCAGCAGGTAGCTTCAGCTTTACAAAGAGCACTACCCTAGTGGGGGCCAGACTCCAGGGGCAGCTCTAAAGCACAGATCATGTACTTGAAAGGGCCCCTAGAGGTACTTTGAGGTCTAGAGGAAAGGGCTCTTGGCTTCTAATCAGCAGATCTGGGTTCTCCTCTCTGCTAGAGAGAAACTTCAGTGTCCTTACCTGGAAATTGGGGATAACCAATGTTCCAACGTGCACTGATGAGAGTTCTTGGGAAGATAAAATGAGATAATGGACTTGGAAGCAAGTCACAAATCCTTATACAAATAGCATCAGAAGTGGAGATCTTCAAATTTGATCTCTAATCTGCCGATGAGAATCGGAGGTCTGAGGAAATCAAGTCTGTATGGACAAGTCCCAATATAGAGAAGAATGTTGATGGCATGTGAGTAATGGGGAAGGAGTTGGTGGAGGAGGTAAATTTAAGAAAAATGGAAAATCAGGTACAAATCAAGGAGGCAAAAATATTTTCAAGGAACTTAATTTAAGACTGTGCTAGAGGAGATGAGAAAAATGATTCTGTGGTTATTTTTTTCAGGCAGCAGGATCCTTCACATCTTTTATTTCTCATTGTCATGGACACTGACTGGAGTTGATTTCATCTGAACCCTTTTATCCTGGGGCTTTGAGGCTAGAGCCGATTATATTAGTAATCCAGCAATGTCATTCTCTTATTAAAAAGGCTCCTTTGGGCTGCTTGTCCTGCTTCGACACTAACATAGGCAATAGGGGCTTGGCCAGGGTAGAAAAGGACATGAGGGCCAGAGAGGATCTATCCTAAATAGGAAAAGGTTGAGATAACTCAGAGGAGCAATGATGAGCACAGACACTGGAGTCAGACTGCCTGGAGAAGAATTCCAGTTTCCATGCTCATCAGCTGTGCTGCCTTGGGTGAGTTACTTAACTTTTCTGTCTTCTCATCTGTAGAATGAGATTATGAGTAGTCCTCACATGATGTGAGGTTTAACCAAGTTAATATGCTTAACATTCCTAGAAAGGTACTTGGCATACTATCAACTCTACTTGTTTATTAAATAAAAATAAACAAGTGTATAATAGACAGTCTTGAATGAGAGGTAGTAACAGTAATAGAAAGAACATGAATGTCATCAGAGAGATTTGCATTTGAATCCTGATTTCCCCAACCTTTCCCCATCAATATTTATATTGTTTTGAATTATAAAAGGCATATGTGGTTGGGTGGGGTGGCGCCACCTATAATCCCAAAGACTCAGGAGGCTGAGGCAGGAGGATCTTGACTTCAAATCCAACTTCAGCAAAAGCTCACACTAAGCAACTCAGGGAGACCCTCTCTCTAAATAAAATAGAAAGTAGGGCTGGGGATGTGGCTCATTGGTCGAGTGCTCCTGAATTCAATCCCTAGTATCCTCCCCCAACCAAAAAAAGGCATATGTGTTTATAGCAGAAAATTTAGAAAACACAGAAAAGCCAACAGGAAGTAAAGACTAACCTTAACTCTACCATGGAGGTGGCTGCCATATTAGTATTGCTCACAAGGATATTTGCATGAAAGTCTAGTTCCAAAGCTGGTGACTTGTTGGCTTTTATTATTCCTCCTCCTCTCTTTGTATATCCCTTAGGGAGAAATCCAGGAATCAGTTGAGGGCAAGAAACTGTGAATGACTTGTAAAGAAAATGTGTTTTGACGACAATGAGGCCCTTAATAAGTAACTTCGAGCCCTTAACCTGCACACTTTTTACAGTACTCTGTTCTGGACTTTTAGGAGCTGGGTTTTCTAGTGATATAGCATGCCAAGCATTTAGATTGAAACTCATAAATTTCTTCTTCCAACTTCTTTGCTATAATTACTTGGCCGTTCACATTATTGTTGTAAATTGCCAACAGTGGCTGGTGAATGACAGTAGGTTATTTGTGCCTGGTGTAGGCCCCAGTGTTGCTTGGTCTGAGAGTTTTTGTTTAATGCTCCATGAGAAGGCCATCGATGGGTAGCAGAGCAGAAGTAATAGGAGAAGTCTACTGGGTGATGATTTGGCAGCTGGAGGAAAGTAGTAAATTAGGCTGTCAGAAGGGAACTTTCTGGCAAACTCAGTGAGCAAACACAAGGTGTGAGGTGGCCAGAACTTGTAATAAGCTAACTTTCTCTCTCACTGGTGGTTTCCTCTTGTTGGTTTTTCGGTGAAGTGGTTAGACGTGTTAACTATCACCCAAACAGAATATGGACCACTTTGGAATTGGGGGTGCAGTGGTGGCCAACAATGCTAAAGAGGAGGGTGCAAATGTACCCGTCTACAAGTCAGATGGGCATTCCTCAGGCTCAGAGAATGGTTGGCAGCATAACCAGATGTGTTCTTGGTGACTATCCACCAGCAAGTCACAAAACTAATCATGCTAAGTGAAATAAACCAAACCCAAAAAACCAAAGGCCGAGTGTTTTCTCTGATATGCAGAAGCTAATTCACAATAAGCGGGGGTGGGTTAGGGAAGAACAGTTACTTTTGTTAGGTAGAGGGGAGTGAAGGGAAGAGAAGGGGTATGGGGGAAGGAATGATAGAGTGAAACAGGCATTATTACCTCATGTACATATATGACTGCATGGCCAATGTGATCCTGCAATATGTAATCAGAAAAATGAGAGATTATACTCCATTTATGTATGATCTATCAAAATGTTTAAATGTATTCTACTGTCATGTACAACTAATAAGAACAAATACAATTTTAAAATAAAAAAAAAAAAAAAAAAAAAAAAAAAAAAAAACCTATGCGTCTTTGTCATTTTAGTGACTTTGGTTGGACTGTTTCCAGTTAGCCTCTCTCCGCTTTCAACTTCAGGAGAGAAGAGGGACTGTAACTGTGAAATTGTGACACTCGTATTAGAGAAACTTTAGGGAGGTTTCCTCTCTTTTTCCTATGTGGTGAACAAAATTGGCCTTAATACGTGTGTTCAACCAATTACATAAGTTAATTTCCCTATCCTTTTTAGTCAATGTAGCAGCAATTCACACTGGTGACGAAACTGAAAATAGACCTATCTCTTCTACTAGGGCCCATGTCAACATGATCAAGTACCTACCTTAATTAGGATGAATTCTGATTTACCTGGGGGCAATTATAGCTTATGTCTCTTATTCTAACCCAATAAATATTCATTAAAAGCCCACTTCATTTTCAAAAATGTCTCTGCTAAATAGTGTCATATAGTCCCTACCCCAAATGAATAAAATTAGGAAAGGCCCCTCCATCACACAGACCTACTTTCAACTGTTGCTTTGCTCAGAAACATTTCCAGTGTCTCTAAGAGACTCTTGGCCCTTGGGTCATGGTCTGATCATTTTCAATCCTCCAGCAATATTTCTCCCCAGCCAGGCCCACTACCTCTTAGTGCATGGATTTTTCAAACTTTCTTGAGGAGCAGAATCTATTTTTTCACAAGAAAAATTAGGATGCCGATGTTTAAAGCAGATAACTGTAGCTTTTAAGGTAGGGGCGAGGCATTCTAAGACCCAGACATCTGGCTTTTCTCTTTTCTTCCCTCTGCTGTGGGTCTCAGTGAATCCCAGGGCCTTATGGAGAGTAGATTAAAATCTACCACCAAAGTAGACTCTACTATCTATTTAAAGTGCTGCCACTTTATGGAATGAACATATTCATTTTCTAGTGGAGTTGGCAATATAGTATTTATTTAAGCTTGGCACAAGTAAATAATACTAAAGGTTTTAAAAAACATTTCCCCAGGTCCTAGCCTTATTCTGCGAGGCTACTCCTATGGTTTCGATTCTTCAAACCAATCAAAATTTTGTCCTCCTGTCATGAAGAATGAACCTACCATTTTACCAACCTTAGGTGCCTTGACCCTGATCGTGATAATTCTCTAATCTCACCATCCTCTTTCTGGATCCATTAGCCCAATTATGGCCTTCTGGTTCTTATTCTGTTACTTTATCCTTTGCCCATGACTAGAAATGCCACTTCACACACATTCTCTCCTCATCCTCTTGAATCTTGATTGGATCATTCTGGGTCTCCTCTGTTGTTGAATTTTTAGTCTATTTCAAAATTCCTCATGTCTTTAAAAACACCTCCCTGGAACCTACCACACACATCAGTACATAAAAAAACCTTCCCTCACTGAAACTCAGGAACCTTTCCAGCTTTGCCAGTTGCGCTGTTTTAGACATCTTGTCCAAATACAGTCTTTTGTCTGAAACAGCCACCTAGGTACCATTCCACATGTTTATTTCAACCACCGTCGACTCACCAGCCTGAGGACCCCCATCAATTCCTGATTCTGGGGATCAGGTTATTTTTCTTGGCACAGATCCAAAACATTGAGGCTAGAATTCAATATTAAGCCGGTCTCCCTAGGATGTCATTAAGAGGGTTTAGTTACTGAAGCACCAAAGGATATTGTCATAATACAGCAATTTCATTCAAAATGGCCTCATGCCCCAGACCTTGTGTCTGCTGCATTATAAATCTTTAGTGCCCTCAGGGAGGGGTTGGGGAGGGTGGGCAGGCTTGTCAGGAATAAATGCCTTTGCTTATTTGTTTGTTTACTTATTCAAAAATATCTGAAATGAAATGGGACCTTCTTGACAGCTCATTTAATATGCTAGTAATGACTTCTAGAGGTACAGAAATATTCCAAGGTTTTCTTCAGTTAACTATTTCTTGCTTAGGATATTTATGGAAAAAGTATGTGCTCATTATTTGTGCATTGTATACAGAAAAGTTGGTTTGAATTTTTAAATAGAGGATAATTTTTATGTATTTAATAAGTTTTTGTCATACAATTTCTCAGACTTTACTCTTATAAAGGGAAGAATCAATAATTTCAACTTAAACCTAAGAATAGGGTTTCTCGGTTTGGGCACGATTGACATTTTAGGCCAGATGATTATTTGTTGTTGGAGGCTGTCCTGTGCCTTGTGGGGTGACCTCTGCTGATAGTAATATCCTTCTTTCCCCAGATATTGTCAAATGTACTTTGTGGAGAAAGAAATCAGTCTTGGCTGGGAACCACTACCCCAGCAAGATGGAGGAAAGGTGCAAGAGGGAGATCTGAGGATGAGCAGTTTGTGGTACTGGAGTGACCTTAGCTCCTATCCCACACATCGGTGGTGAGGATTGAGAGTGGCTTACTTGCTGAATGAGATTTCCTCCCAACTGACCCTAAGGCCTCTCCAAAATTTCTCCTTTTGCAAAAATTTTAAAGCCCCCTTTGCCTTAAGAAAGCCCCATATGGAAAGCATGCGGAGTACCAAAGTGTTAAGTAGTTGAAAAGGTTTTAAAAAACCTTCATTTTCTTCAGGTAAAATGAATAATTCAGGAATGTGCTTCTATCAGTGAACTTTTGCTGTTTAACAAACCAATCCAACGTTTACTGGCGGAAAAAGACATTTGTTACTGCTCACGTATAGTCTTGGCTGGGGTTCAGCTGACGGAGGCTGGGCTTGGCTGGGCAGCTCTGCTTCTCAATGTAGGTCTGTGGGTCAGCTGGGCTACAGCAGCTGACTGAGCTGTGTCCACTTCATCCCCCTCCGCTCATTGTCCTGGGACCAGTGGGCAACTCAGGACATGTATGTCTCATGGTAATGGCAGAGGATAGTTGGACCAGCAGAAACAAAGATTCTTGAGGCCCAGGCTCAGAACTAGCCTAGCACCACTTCTAAAGTTACATGGCTGAACCAAGTCAATGGGAGGGGAGACATACATTCTGTCCTTTTACCAGGAGAATTGCAGTGATGTGACAAAATACAGTGCAGCCCAGGGAGTTGTGAAGGACTATGGTCAATGACACCATCTATCACAGCTCTTTTTTTTAATAGTGTACTGTTTTTGCTTTTATATAATTTCATAACTGAGTTTTATATAATTTCATATCCTTCGTTTTACTGGACACCTCTTTAATGGGAGAATGCAATCAAAGGACCATTTCAAGAATGGAATCATCTGAAAGGGAAGAATGAGTCAAGCAAATTCTCTGCAAATTTATTTCAGCTCCAGTTAGCTTGATCTTATATAAATTAAACATTATATTTCTGTGATCTTTGCAAATGGAGAAAAGCTAGATTTATTCGACATGGAGGCAAAGAGAAAAAGGCATTTTTCCAAGCTGTTTGTGAGATGAAGATGCAAAAACACCGATTTTTGAGGATTGGCAGATTGCAGATGTGTTGGCCAAAGGAATGTTGAGTGAAAATCTCTGGAATGTCTTAGCAGCCTTTTAAATTTATTGCCAGGAAATGTGTGCTGCTTGCTTTCTCTGCATCTTTTCAAAAGGTCTCTTGTAAATCCAGTCAAGCCTAGTCCAGGTAGGGAGGTTTGGAAACAGTGATAAGTGGAAGGTATTCACTGCAGCTGTGCGTAGCTCCAGCCTGACCAAACACTGTGAATATGTAACCCGAATCTGACCACTTCTTGTATGTTTACATTTGGTTTCAGTATTATTTTTAACTGGTGAAAGAGCAGTTCAAAGTCATTTTTTTTTTTTTTTCTTGGCACTTTATATAATCTCTCAAGGCTCAGAAGCATAATGGCAAAAAGTCAGATCAGGGGGATTTGAATTGGGTGGAATTAAAAATCACTTACCTAATTACATATGTGAATATACTGAAGATGGCTGGATCAGTGTGGGCAAGGATAAGACATTGTTTCAGAAATCACATGTAATTATTTATGCTGAGATCCTGGAGAATTAATTATGCTTAACATAATTAATCAAAAGTGAGTGTGTACTACTCCCAAGGGCTGAAGAACAATGCAGTGAAACCAAAACAAAATGCTGACATGAACAAGTGCTGGAGACAAAATGGAACAAGGAGAACTCTCAAATATTGTTGTAGAATGATCACCATGAGGTTTAGGCACTTTGGGAAACAGCTTTGTGATCTCCTCCTAGTTAAGCATACAATTATCATAGTTCCCAGGGATCCTACTCTTAGGTAGTGTTCCTCCAAATTTAAACTCTGTTCACACAATAACCTCTATCTGAACACTTATGGTAGCTATATGTACAATCACCATATGCCCTTTAATGGGTGAATGATGGATACACAAACTGTATATATTTCTATATAGTGGAAAATCACACAGCAAGAAAAGGGAACCAACTACTGACATATGAACTAACATGGTTGAAGTTCAAATGTATTATGCTAAATGAAAGAAACCAGACTCAAAAGACTATAAACTGTATGATTCCATTTATATAATATTCTGAAAAAAGGGAAAAAGAACATATCAATGGTTGCCAGAGATTAGGTGTAAATCTGTCTATAAAAAGGCATAATGGGAATTTGAGGGATGATGGAATTGTTGTGTATCTTAATTGTGGTAGTGGTTACAAGACTGCATACATGACAAAACTCAAAGAAACGTGTACTCAAACAGTGAATTTATACACAAATGAGCCTAACTTTAAAAACATCATGTGGGTCAGTGTCCCCTAGAATCTTCTACTTTTACATTTTTCAGTGTAAAATACATACCGGGGTGTTCACCCCACTTATGACTCTTTCTTTGGAAATGGTCTCCATCCCTGTCCCTACTGATA
This sequence comes from Sciurus vulgaris, assembly GCF_902686455.1. Taxonomy (NCBI): domain Eukaryota; kingdom Metazoa; phylum Chordata; class Mammalia; order Rodentia; family Sciuridae; genus Sciurus; species Sciurus vulgaris. Next base: position 83,573,857 of record NC_136464.1, read on the forward strand.
GGGTGGACTTAGGTTATGCTTCTTCCAGTTGTTTCTGCATCCTGACCCCACTCCATTGAACTGAGGGCAGGCAGTTAACCTGAGTTGAAACAGCAAGATGCTCTTCTGAGACTTTGCTCCAAGGGGCATTGAAACCACAATCCACAGGGCGTAGATTTTGGCCTGCAGATGTGTTTTGCTTGGCCTGCACAGTGTTTAAAGAAATTCAATTAGTTGCCAACATTAAAAAATGAGAAATTTCACATAAAAATCCAGATTTCCGGCTTCTCTAAAAAATAGTAGGATCCGGTAAAATGGACCCAAATTCCCGCATGGAGACAATGGTTGGGGCTGAGGCCCACTGCCTCTCACACTCTGCATCTGCACAGTCTCTGCCACCCCCGACATGAAGATGAGGGCGGCTCTGTGTGTGCTGTTAATTTGCTTATATAGTAGCGTTAAAGGAAACAGGCAGTTTCTTGTACTTTCTTTTTCTGTCAAAACTGGGAAAACAAAAGATAGACCCTCTTTTATGAAAAACAGGAATAAGCATACAATTTGGTGGAAGGAACCACTCTTCCACTGGCTTAGAATGATCTGGGATGTATCTGCCCTGCACATTGTGATTCCTTTGTGAAGTGGACGTGGCACTCTACTTACCCATGGAACCCACCTGGCCTCTGTCGGCATTTGAATTTGTACTGCCTGCCCACTCAGTGGCTTTTGAGTAATAGAGTGCTAAGCTTGCATAAATTAGCCACCATGGTGACCTGTATCCATGAGCAAGCTGAGGGCTTTATGAAGAAGCAAATTATGGGGATTAAAAAAAAACAGTGAGTGTGTGTGTATGAGAGAGAGAGAGAGAGAGAGAGAGAGAGAGAGAGAGAGAGAGAGAGAGAGAGAGAGAGAGAAGGAAGAGAGAGAGACAGAGAGAGAGAGAGGGAGAGAGAGAGAGAGAGAGAGATTGAAGAGAGCATAAATGTATTTTTCTAAATCACTCACAGTAAAGAAGGTGGAATTATAACCCAGTTCTCTAGTCAGTGCTTTTCACATTTTAATATGTATACAAATCCTGGGGAGTCTGAAAATGCCTATAATTATTCAGTAGGTCTTCTCTTTCCACAATCCTTGATATTTCTCAGGTATCTACACTTCAGGATTTAATATAATAAATTTTTGTGTAAATCGAGGACTGAGATTCTGCATTTCTGAGATTCCAAGTGATGCCAATGCTGTTGGTCAGTAGAACAACGCTTCAAATCATAAGCTCTGCGAAGAAATGGTCAGATTTTGCTGGTCCTGACTTTGCTTTCTAATGATATGCTGCTTTCCATGGCAGAAGTGCTTGGTAAAATCAGGGTGTCTGTTTTTTGTTTTGTTTTGTTTTTGTTTTTCGTCATTTACCAAAGAATATCACTCCCCTTAAAGGGGCTATTTAAAGTGTAGTGGGGGCTGGTGCTGTGGGAAGAAAGATTCATTTTTGTGAGTCAATGGCTGGCACCTTCCCAGAAGGGTTTAGCAGCCTAGCTAAGTGAATCTGCATCCTCTCTGCTTGGCTCTGTGGCCTTAGGCAAATCACCACCGTGGTCTCTGCTTTCTCACCAGTCAATCAGAGGTGAGTCTTTGACCTTGTAGGCTGTTGTGAGAGATTTAATTAGCATTTGTGAAAGCTTGCAAGATCTATGGAGGAAAGGTACTTCAGAAGAACAGAGTAATTTATAGTCACTATCATCATTTCATTACCGGCTTAGCTGATATGCCAGGCTGCTCAGTCTAAAAGAAGCACAATCTACAGCTCCCTCATGGTGGTGAGGAACATTACAGCTCTCTGGGGGAGAAGATAAATTGTGCTTCTCTTCCACAATCCTTGATATTTCTCAGATGTCTACACTTCAGGATTTAATATGGTAATTTTTTGTGTAAAGAAGGAAGATTCTCTTTTTAATTGTCCCTTTCTTCCACACATGAACCACTGTGATGTCTGTTTAAATCTTGGTTCTTTTTTTAAAAGGAATATGTTTTCTCATTTTTCTTTCTCTAAGTCAGTCATTCAGGGAAGCTAGACCAATAGAAATACAGCATGTTCATGTGTGCAATTTAAAAATTTCTAGCAGTCATATTTTTAAAAATCAGATAAAATTAATTTCAATAATGAATATAGTATTTAGCCTTATAGTTCTAAGATATTTTTCTACATGTAATAAATGTAAGAATTAATGCTTTTTTTTTTTTTTGGTACTGGGTACTGTCTTTAAAATTTGGTATATCTTATGCCGATAGCACATTTCAAATTGGATGCTTAATTTTCACTAAGAATTACTTAATCTGCATTTAGGCTTTAGACTAAAATATTGAAAAAGTAGATTCACAGATCAAATCATTCCAAACACTTAATTTTTTTTCTAGTTGCATTGTCAGTTTTTATGTTTAAATGTCAATTGTAAAATAGCATAACATTTAAAAATCACTTCCTTAGTCATACTGGTCCCATTTTCAGAGCTCGATAGACACATGCAACTAGTAGCTAGCTCTTCATAATGGGTAGGGCAGGGCTAGACTCAGGTGAGTGTTCTTCGGATCCTAAGGGACTGCATAAGCCCTCTTCTTACCCTCAACGCTGGCAGTTGAATGTTGCCTTTCGTTGGTGGAACTGGCTCACAGTGGACTAACCCTGTGAATGCAGTAGAAGGCCTCCTCTCTGTTAAAACACAGTGCCTTCTGCTATTCAGGGTATTGCTGTTTATGGTCCTCCTCTCCCAGAATGGCTCATATTCTCCAGAGGAATCTTGCAGCGATCCCAGCTGGGAACCACAAGACAAAAACAGCATCTATTCATCCATTAGTCCATTCAACAAATATTTATGAAGCAAGTTTCTACGCCCAGCCCTACTAAGCTCTGGGGACTGCTTTAGCCATGAGAAAGGACATCAGGGTCACTGCCCTCAGGAAACTTGATGTCTAGAAACTTGACATCTTATTAATGGAATCATGCAAATAATAAATTAATGGGAATGTAATATCTTAAAGAAAAGATAAGGTCTCCATGAGGCCATATGCTTAGGGGACCTCGTCCATTCTGGAGGTTCAGTGAGTCTTTCTTAGGAAACAATATTTCCGTTGGAACCTGGAAAGGGCTGGGCAGTGAAGAGCTGTGTGAGGCTTATGCTTAGCAGAGGAGACAAGGAGTTTTAGAAAGCAGCAGCCGATTAGTGTGGCTGAAGTGCGGTGAGCCAGGAATGATGAAGAGATAAACAGAAGCCAGATCTGAAGGGCCTTGAAGGCCTTATAGTCTTTGTCCTAATAGACCAAAGGCTTTTAACAAAAATAACTTCATCAGATATGGATTCCTCTTTGGGGTTTTACAGATGACATGTGGCTACAGATCTTCTTGTGACTGACACCTTCAATTCAGCACCAGTGAAAAATGACGTAGGAAGCAAAATGACGCTTCTTTTTATTGCCTGTTCACTGGTAGTGGGCTCCAGAACTTTCTAAGAAAGAAACAGTTCAGAAAGAGCAAGGGGAAAGGCCACTGGAGAGCTCTGAAGGAGTGACATAACAAAGCACAACAAACAGAACCCTGGGTATTCCAGCTCAAATTTTAATTGGGTATGTACAGGCCCAGACTCATTATTATTATTAGTTTTATTACTGGTGGTGCTTGCTATGGCTCAATGTCCCCGGAATAACTCATGTTGAAAAGTAATCCCTATTGTGAGGTATTAAGAGGATGGGAATTTAATCTAACTATGGTGTTTGGAGGTGGGGACTTTAAGAGGTAATTAGGATTAGATGAGGTCACGAGGGTGGGGCCCTCCTGGTGGCATTAGTGGCATTGTAGGAGGAAGACCGACCTGAACTTGCTCTGCCTCCCTCTGCGATGCCCTGCTCCACTTGGGGACTCGGCCCAAACTCTCCACCAGCAAGAAGGACCACATCAGATGGCTGCACCTTGACTTTGGACCTCCAGAGCTATGATCTGGATACATTTTTATGAATTACACAGTCTATGGTGTTCAATGATAGCAACAGAAAACAACCTAGGACAGACCTGCCACTAATGATGACTACTGAAACTATTTATTAAGGGCTTATTATTTTCTAGTTGTGTCTATCTCTATATGTGTGAGTAGGGGTGTGTGTGTGTGTATGTGTGTGTGTGTGTGTGTGTGTGTGTCTATGTTTTAATCCATATACACAAAAATTGCCTACATGATGGATATTATTCCCATTTCACTTGAAACACAAAGAAAGGGAATTTCACAATGGATAGACAGCTTTTCCATACTTGAGTTGCTAGTAAGAGTCAACCCTTGGAACACGTTGGTTTGACTCCAAAGCTCTGATGTGTCCCCATCACCATACTGCCTGATAAGCGGATACCAGGTGAGTACAGACTTGAGCATCTGAGAAGGTATGTGGATGGGTTTGGACAGCTCATTGCTGTGACAAAGGCCAAGCATCAGTAGTAGTGCTGGAGTTGATACTTACTGAGACCTTAGATAGACCCACCCTCAAGATGCACCCCCCCGACATCACTTCCAAATGTCATGGGGGCAATTACATCTTTTCTCCTCTCCTCTCACCCTCACCAAGTCTTCAGTCTTTCCTTTTTCTTCCTTGCTTCACTACAGCGCAATGGCTTCATCTGCTCTTGTTGACCCAAGCTAGGCTACCTTTCTGTGGTTTGTGCAACAGCCCAGCAGTCTCTCTGTTGCGGGAGAGCCTCCTTCCTCTGCTGGGTTGGTATGTGTGGGCTGTCTCTTCTGATGCAGGGTGGATGCTTATTCTAGGCCTTAGGCAAGACGAACAGAGCTGAAAGAGAGCATGGAGGAATCCCCCTGGCCAAGGAGCTGCTATGTGCATTTATGTGAAACCTCCCTGCCAAGCATGCCCAATGTTTAGGCTTTTTTAATCCTTTAATCTCTAACATTGTTCTCAGAGGGAAGGAGCTGTCTTCTATCACTGCATAAAAGGAAGCTAGCTTGATTCAAGAGTTAAGGATGTAAATCAGAAGGCTTGTTCCAACTTCATCATTCCACAAGACACTATTGAGCACTTAGGATGGGCCAGGAAATGATTCTAGCTGCTAAGATATAGCAAGAAACTAAACTGATTTAAAACTGACAAGCAGGCAAACAAACCAAACACCTACTCAAATGGAAACTTTATTGTAGTAAGGGAAGACAGATAATAAACTAATGGAGATATAAAATACATCAAATGTTTGATCATGGCAGAAAGCAAAACAGGGAAATAAGATGGGAGTGTTTAGGACAATCAAGGAAGACCACATCAGGAGAATGGCATTTGAACAGAGACCTGAAGGAATTGAGGGACAAAATGATGAGAAAATCTGGGGAGAGAGCTTTTCAAGCAGAGAAAACAGTAAGTGCAAAGGTCCTGAGGCAGTAGGGTACCTGGAACAACTTAGAGGCCAGTGTGGAGCTATGTGTGGTAGGAGATGGAGTTGGAGAGACAACTGGAGGCTTAAAGGGCCTTGCAGACACTCTAAGACCTTTGACCTTTCTTCTGATTCAATAAAAAGTCATTGGAGTCACATTTTTTAGTAGAAGGGTCAAGTTTTTTTAAAGAAGTAGAGTGGAAAATTGACAATGCAAGTGCAAGAATAGAACCATGAAGAGCCATTGCCATCATGCACTTGAGGGATGGTGACACTAAGGCAAGGAGAGAGCTGGGTGAAAGTGAGAAGCAGCTGAATTGTACATGTCTTGAGGAGGAACCACCTAGACCTGCTGACAAGTTAGATGAAGAAAGTAGATTATTTGAAACCATTTTTTCTCCCTACCCAGAAGTTATTTTAGCTATTTTCAGGCACAGATAACAAACTACTTTAGGTCATTTATTACCCTTTGTTAGATATTTATTAATTCTTTTAATAATGTTTTAACTTTTCAAATTATACAAGCAAGCCATCATTCTATCCTTCCTATTAAAAAATTAACAGGGCAAAATGAAAACTCTCATTTGCTCTGTCCAGTTCTCTTATTTCAAGAAAGAGGTCATCCCTATTATATCTGACCTTTACTTATAAATTTATGTGTATGAAAGTTTTTATCCTTAATTCTTTGATAAAAATGGGATTATACTGTTCACATGGATTTTTGCTTAAGATATCTTAAAGATCTTTCCATATTAGTATAAAGAGACTCACTTTATTCTTTTAAATTGTCCACGGAGTTTTCTAGTAATATATCTGAGTCATTTCACTCCTCTGTCCTAATCACTGTCTAAATTAGAGACTCAAAGACAGGCATCCACACACATGCCTGAGGTAGAGTTCCTACTTCCAAAAAACGTCCACAAGACCACATATGAGGGTTCAGAGAATAAACTTAGCATGCATAGCTCTTATGGTTCAGATCTTTAAAGCTCAAAAGCTCATGTATTCTACAGTTTCACAGGTGAAATGATTACATTATGAGAGTTATATCCTCTTCAGTGAATTAATCCATGTGATGAATTAATAATGTAAATGGACTACTGGTTGGTAACTGTAGGCGGATGGGGCATGACCGGAAGAAGTAGGTCATGGGGGGCATGACTTTCGGGGTTACATCTTGTCCTTGGCTCCTTACTCTTGCTCTGCTTCCCAGCTTCTGTGAGCTGACCAGCTTTCCTCCACCACACCCTTCTGCCAAGATGTTTGGCCTCACCTCAGTACCAGAGCAATGGAGTCAGCCAGCCATGGATTGAGCTACTGAAATTGTGAGCCCAAAATAAATTTTCCCTCCTCTAAATTGTTCTCTTCAGGGATTTTGGTCACATGAATTAAAAGATGACTAGTGCATTAACTAACCTGCCTGAAATGTCTTTCATGTTCTGAACAGGATTGCAGTTGTTTTGGTCATTTTTTTGGGAAAGTGCTTTTGCTGAGGAAAAGTCTTTGGGCATTTTGTATCTCTGTTTTCTCAATATCTTTCTTTCCAGCAAGCCTGACTAGAGAAAGGTAATGAACTCAGGTGGTAAGGTGGCAAAAGGTGGTAAGCAAATTCACCAAACCCAAATGGAAGTATCTTACTAAACAAGAGTAAGTGATGTGAATAGGTGAGAGGAGTTCTTTATATATGTATGCTTCCCTCTGATTATTAGAATATTGCATTTATTATTTTCATTGTGATTGCTGGGCAATGCATGAAATTGTAGAAAAATTATGAAATACAAAAATATTAAGTGATAATTACCAGAAAGCTGCCACCTAAAGATTTTGTTTAGATGCTTACTAGAGCATTAGAAATTGAGCTCATCTTTGGCACATCTGGCTTACATAGTCACTAAAGGGAAAACTACTAACTTTTTTTCTTCTTCTTCCTCTGACATGAATATATCATGGCAGGTAGGAGGGAGCACAAATACATCCTACTGGAAAATCAACTCCAAGGGGGTGCTCTCCAGTGCAGGGACCTCTTTATAAAAGAGGAGAGTTATAATGCTGGAGGAAGTTTGATTAGTTGCCCATGGCTTCCAACACTTAGGACAAGATTCAAAATTCAGCAGCTGCCTTTTACTCTGCTTCCCTGGCCCTCTCCTGTAACACAATTATGCCTTCCCCTTGTGTTTGATCAGTTGTTTTCAATTAATGGAAGCTCTCAAGGACCTGCATGGTGGAGGACAGCAAAGAATGGAGATGGGAAGAAGGGCTTACACAACTGGATTGAGATACCTGGACAGAGAGATAGCTAGGTGGGTTGGAGGAGCTGTTCCACAAAATACCCTGGAACCTGCATCTTCCTGGCACAGTGGGGTTAGGTGTTTGCCTTTGGTATCTAATACCACTCCCCTCAGCTTGGACATGATGGTAAACACAGGCCTGGAGGAAAGTAGCATACCCTCGGGGTGCTGTGCTTGAACTGCTCTAGCTGTGAATGAAGCTCAGTCCTTTAGTCTTTTGCCTTTAGTGCAAATAATTAGGCTTATTATCGTTTTTAAGTAGCAAAAAGTCTTTTGTTTGTGTTACTATGACCAATAATATTTATTAAACATAGAAATACTAGGGCTGTTGATATAGCTCAGTTGGTAGAGCACTTGTTTAGCATGCACAAGACCCTGAGTTCAATCACCAGCACCACCAAACAAACAAGCAAAAAAACAACATGGAAATACTACTATAAGATGGGGTTTTAAAGAAACATCAGAAAGGGCCCTACCCTCCAAGAACCCTCATGATCTAGTGGTAAGGACAGAAAGTGAGAGGAAAATGGCATTTCTTTTTTTTTTTTTTTTTTTTTTGCGGTGCTGGGGATTGAACCCAGGGCCTTAGTGCTTGGGAGGCAGGCACTCTACCAACTGAGTTATATCCCCAGCCTGGAAAATGGCATTTCTAGAAATCGTGTGGTGTGTGCTAGAAAAATGGAACAGAAGATAAATGTAGACAGTGGTCAGTGGAAGGAGTCGTTACCGTGTGCTAAAGTCAACTTGAGAGAAAGCTTTGCCGGGGAGGTAGAATCTAGTGCAGGACCACGGTTCCCGCTCCATGGAGGCAGATTTTGGGAGTCCAGGATTTAGGGAAATGGAGATAAGAGAAATGGAGATGAGGGCATGCAGGGAGGATGAGATGGCCCAGGTAAAGGCTCTTGGGGCAGAAGGAAGATGAGCAAGAAGGAAAGCTGGTAAGTACTGCAAGAGACATTTCAAAGCTGTGAAGATAGACCATTGGAGGAATGATGCCATTGACTGGCATGGGGATTTTTGAAGGGCATTCAGTTTGAGGGGAAATGACTTTGGGACTTGCTAAACTAAAGGATGAGAGCGCCTATAAAGGGGGTGGTCTGGTTCAAGGGAGCAGTCAGGGCTGGAAAAATAACCCATTAAAATGATTTGATCTCCTGAGATCTTCAAGAAAAACGGCAAAACCACAGCATGAGTGTGGTTTGTGCTCACGTCCAGGGAGACAAAGGAGGAAGAGGACATGGCTGAAGGCTTGAGAGCTGGCCTGTGATCTCAGCACGGTTAAAGGGCTCACAACCAAATAGAGAGAAGGGGAGGTCCAGATGGTGGAGCACTGTTCTCTCCTCGACTGCCACAGAGAAGTCAAGAATGAGCACTGAGAATCAGCCATTGACCATGGCGGGGAGACAACACTGGTGTCTCTGGAGAAGGCACCTTCAGTAGTGAGCAAGTCAGTTTCACAGGTGTCTAGAGTAGGTGGTAATGAAATAAACGTAGGGTCTGTAGGCCAGCGGTTTTTAAACTTGGCCAAACATTCTAATAGCCTGGAGGAATTTTAGAAACTACAAATTCCTAGACCCTACCCCAGACTTCCTGAGTCAAATCTTTAGATGCTGGGGCTAGGAAACTGAGTTTTCAAGGGGACTCAGAAGAAACTGATCCACAATCAGCATTTGTGACCCCCTGGTAGGTGACAGAAGGTGACAAATATGATATTTTTGAGGGGAGAGTAGAGCTGAGGAAGTTTTCTTGGAAGGTTTTTCTCCTCCTCTTCTTTTTCTTCTTCTATTTTATTTTTAGAATAGTGAAGACCTGAGCTCCTTTTCCAGACCACGGTGGAAATAATCTGGTTGAAAATTTGAGAGAGATTAAAGAGAGAGGAAGTGGTCAAGTGCCCCCATGAAGAAATTGGCTGTAGAAAATAGGAGAGGGACCTCCTAGCCAGAAGGGCAGAGAAAAACCTGGGAAGACATGGCAGAGTGGATGGAGGTGGAGCTGAAAACGGGAATTCAGGGAAGTGGAGTCAACTGCTGCACTCTTAAACTGATTTCAAATCAAGCTCTGCATATTCTTTGAAAATCGATTCGATTCAGCGAAGCGCCTTACAGATTCCTCTTCAGGTCTTTGTTGAGCAAATTACACGGCACTTTCATCATGCTGGCTCCCCGGAAAATGCAGGTTATGAAAGTCTAGAATTATGAAATGACACAAGTCGTGTGGTTAAACATGAGCTTATCTTTTGAAAGTTTCTCTTTCACAGCTTCCGAGGGGATGTACTCTGAGTGATATTTAATACTTGAGTTTTCAGGATACTGCAGCTAAGAGGAAGGACGTACTAAAGACCTGTTTTAGCCCCAGAAGGTTTCATGTGAGTCCTGCTGTAATGGAAGGGAACACCTTGGGCACTGGCTGGGTTGAAAATGGGTTCTCAGCTCTGCGGCAGGAAGTAAAGGGTCATAAATTATACCTCACCCCTTTCTCCTGTCGGCTGGCTGGGCTCTGCATGAGATCCAGCTCTGTGTGAGATCCTTCTACCCTCTTTCCCGCTGCCTAGTGTCTGCACAGTCCCACTACCACGGATTATCTTTGTATCTTGAGAAGCACATATATGGTATATTCTTATCAAATTAATACACTCAATGGTCCAGATGGTGAATAACAACACCCACACTCTTTTGAACTCTTATTATGTGCCCTTCATCCAGCATATCTCTTTGGAATGTACCTTTGCCAAATTTCTATGTGAACATCTTTTATAATTAAATAATTTTTCTTATTACAAGAGACAAGAACATATTATTAATAATAGAGCTCATTGTGTGCTGGGCACAGTTATAAATATGTTATGTATCTTAATACACTTAAACCTCAAAACAATCCTGTTGTATATTTACTCTGATCCCCATTTTACAGACGAGGGAATGGAGGCTCAGGAAGGTAAGATATGTTGCTCCAAAATCCCATTGCCACTGAGTGCTGCATCAGGGATTTGAACCCATGTCTATCTGATATCAAAGCCAGGGATCTTTACCCATAAGTGATGAGATAGTTGGAAATGTAGTTACCTAGGAGAAGATGCTATCTCTGGGAGTTTAATCATTCAACTGGCACCCTGATTTCTCCATACGAGTTTGACAAGGCACTCTTCAAGCTGACCTGCCAACTTGGAGGACTCAGGTGCTTCATCAGCATCTTCCACTGGCTGTTTAGGTTTAGAAAAGTCACTTGAATGAGTCCCTGGAAGGCTTTAGTAACTTTCATGAGATACAACATGAGAGTGAGGCCAATGCAGAGCTGGATGGATATGTCTAAGAGTCTAGTATTCAGGTCACCCACCTATCCAACCATCTAGCCATCCATCCATCCATTCATTTATCCATCCATCATTAATCCATCCATCCATCTATCCATCCATCCATCAGAAAGCCCACATGTTGCATACTTTCACATGCCATGCCTGTATTTGTGTTGTGGAAACAAAGATGTGAGAATATAAAAATATAAAATCCTAGGAGGGGGCACTCCCAAGGAGACAAAGAGGAACATTTGAAGTGATCCATTCATGACAGATGAACATTCAAAGGATGGCCCTAACCCCGGAAGAACAGCAGGAGGTATTGGTTCCTGTGGACTGAAGTTCATCTCAAGATATAGGATAAAATACGGAGAATTTAATGATTCAGGGTAGGAGGATGGTACATGACCTTGATGCTAGGCCACAGTGGTGTTGGTGACTGCAACTTCCCTCTTGACCATGGAGAAAACTGTGACAAGGGCAGTGTCCCTGACTGCCACCTGGTGAGAGTGTGATTATTTGGAAATGTACCAGTGCAGGAAAAGCTCAGACTGAGGCTCCAGCTGACCTTGCTTGGAGATCCTGCCCACAGTTAGCCGAGTGACTTCAGGCAAGATATTTACCACTCTGAATCTCAGTTTCCGTATTTATAAGAATGGAGAAAAGAACACATAGCTCATTGGGCTATTGGGAGAATTAATGAGTCAATGAATGGAAAGTGTTTAACATTACTTGTACCAAATGGTGAGGAGACACTGTTAGCTAAGACTCAGTCAGTGCTTTCCACGGGCTGGCCACCGCTGAGAAGCATCAGTGCTTCTCAGCTGGGAGTTGATTTTGTCCCCCGGAGGACATGAGGCAATGTCTGGAGACATTTTTGGTTGTCATGATTGGGAGGAGAGGGCTACTACAACAGACCAGGGGTGCTGTTAAATGTCCTACAAAACACAGGACAGTTCTCCACAACAAAGAATCATCTCGCCCAAATGTCTGGAGTGCCCAAACTGGAAACTGTTCTATTTATGCTAATGCAAATAACCCTCATAGGAACCTCATGTGGTAGTACTATTATTATTATTTCTCTGTTTTAGTTCAGGGAATCAGAGAGATTAAATGACTTAGACATTAAATGACTCATCTAGGCACAAGCACTAGAAAGTGCTGGGCTTTGAACCCTGGCCGTCCTCTCCATGGCTCTGATGTTTACCCCATCGCCCAGGGTGGAATTCCTTGGGAGTGGGTCAAGGAGCAGTGTGTGGGGGATATTGAGAGACTTCCTTCCCCACACTGGTGATTCTTAAGCTCCGGGGAACATCAGAATGATGTAAAGCAAATTAGAAGTGCAGATTCTAGTCCCTGTTCTTCAGCGGCCCTGAGGAAGCTACCCTGTCCTCAGAAAGCATCCACAGCATGACACCAGAGCACAACTTCCAGGGTGCTTTCTGAATCCCAGCTTTCCCGAAAACACTATATGTGCAGAGCTCAACCTCAAAGTGGGATGCCATTTAAGGAACCCAAGTCCAACGCAAAAGGCTTTGAAGCCAGGGTCTCCTGCGGCCCGTGTGTGGGTCTGTTCCTGGGCTCCTCTCTCTGTAGGAGGACAGGAGGGTCGTCCTCAGCTGCCCGCCCACCACCTCAGAGTTCAAAACAGGCCTTGTTTTGCCTTTCTCTCCCCACATTCACACTTGCTCCTGAGTTACTGTCCTTGCTGCTTCTGTTAGCCAATTATCCAACCCCAAACCTGGAGCACTTGAGAATTTGCCTTCCTTCCACTTTGTAGCCAGTCTCCAAGTTTATTTATTTTTAAAAATTTGTTCTTTTTAGTTCTCCGTGACAGTAGAGTGTGTTCTGACCTATCATACACACATTATAACTTCCCCTTCTAGTGGTTGTATATGCTGTGGAGTTTCACTGGTTGTGTATTCACATATGAACACAGAAAGTAATGTCTGATTCATTCTACTGTCTTTCCTATTCCCATCCACCACCCTTCCCTTGGGTTTCCTTTGTCTAATCTATGAACTTCTATTCTTGCCCGCCTCCCACCTTTAGTGTGAGTCAGCATTTGCATATCAGAGAGAACAGTTGGCCTTTGGGTTTGGGAATTGGCTTATTTCACTTAGCACAGAATTCTCCAGTTCCATTCATTTACAGGCAAACCACATAATTTCATTCTTCTTCATGACTGAGTAATATTCCATTGTGAATATGTACTACATTTCCTTTATCCATTCATCTGTTGAAGGGCACTTGCTTGGTTCCACAGTTAGTTACTGTGTTAGTTTATTCATAGTTAGTTACTGTGAATTAAGCTGCTGTAAACATTGATGTTTCCCCATCACTACAGTTTGCTGATTTCCAAGTTCTTTTTTTTTATTATTATTTTTTTATTTTTTTGGTACTGGGATTGAACTCAGGGGCACTTGACCACTGAGTCACATCCCCCACCCTACTTTGTATTTTATTTAGAAACAGGGTCTTACTGAGTTGCTTAGCACCTTGCTTTTGCTGAGGCTGGCTTTGAACTCAAGATCCTCTTGCCTCAGCCTCCCTAGCTGCTGGGATTACAGATGTGCCCCACCACACCCAGAGATTTCCAAGTTCTTGAGTTCTTCCTTTGTCACATTTCTCATGGTCACTAATGTCATTGCACCCCCAACTCTTTCAGTTTAGTTCTTTATGCCCCTGGGCTTGGACTATTGCAGAAACCGTCTGCCTGGGCAGTCAGTCTCAACTCTTTTCTCCAAGGCTTCTGGTCAGAGAAATCACCTGAAGATCCCATTTGATTTTGCTTCTGGACTCACCAATTCACTTGTGGGTATTTATCTGGTTTTGTTATTTTTTAATTTTTTTTTTTTTTTTTTTTAGTTATACATGACAGTGGAATCCACCTTGTGGGTACTTACTGAGCACTGTTATGCGCTGGCTGCTGACAAATGCAGTCCTCTCAGGTTCTTTTCCTTTGCAGTGATCTTCAGCACCTTTTCCATCACGACCTGTCCCCGCTCCCCTCATCTCATTCCTCTGCACAGCCCCTGGGCTCTATCACTTGCGACAATCTCCTTGTTGCTCGTTCCTACCTCTGCAGCTTTACTGTGTTCTTTTCTCTCCAAGCAATCTGCTCTTCTTTAGCCACGAATTGAACTCCTATTCATCCTTTGAAACCCAGCTCAGATCTTATTTCCTCAGTGTGTACTTCCCTGGCCACTCTCCTGCAGTACCATTTCTTCTGTCCCATAGTCATATAGTATCTAAGGCCACCATTTCTCTTGGCACTGCTACTTAACATGCATATATGGATATGTTTTCATGCGTGTCTGGAGTAGTTTGTTGTAGAGAATGTCGTCACCTTGGGTGGCATGGTAGATGTAGCCATGAAGTAGCCATTGGTCTGCCAGCTGCAGTTTTAAATTTCTTTGAATGGAGCTCAGAGCCCAGATCTGCAGGCTAAGTGTCTGGCTTACCCACTTGGACCCAGTACTGATCCTCCGAATGGCCAAAACCCACAGAGGCCCTGCTTAGGATCGGTTTGACAATAATTCCAAGAATTTCTGAATTTGTCCTTCGGTGATTCTTCCCAGAGTTGTGTCAGCTACAGAGAAAGAGGAATGGTTTAGCAATAGCTGATGTTTCTTGAGCGCTTGCTCTGTGCTGGGCACTCAGGTGGTTTCCTTGCCTCGTTCTGTTCAACCCTCGGGAACCACACCGTGTAGGGACCTTACAGCAACTCCACTTTACATGTGGGGACATGGAGGCTAAGAGGGCTGTGGTCCCTCTTCTAAGTGTGTGCGGCTGGAAGCCGGTGTGGACCGGGGAGCGCAAGCCGGCCTGTTTCTCCTCTTAGCCTTTAACCCTCCTGTTCAGGCCAGGGCCATCTACAAAAACCATCAAGGCCATCCAGGCCTTCCAACTGCTGAACAAGCCCTGGAACTTACAGCCTTTGACCTCTGAAAAGCTTTATATGAAAATGAGGATGACTTTAGAATTGACATGGTTCCAGCTGAGAAGATACCGAGTCCTATGCAGTAAAAGATGATCTAAAATAATGGCTGTTTGGTCCTCCCCTTATTGTGTCCTGGCAGCCCAGCCCCAGGCGACTGGTAAGAGTGTGTAAAAGGGTAGGCGACTTTCCTAGGAAAGCCAGCGGGTGAAAGGCTTCCTGAGAAGCTCCTCGCCAGAAATCCCGCCAGCGACATTTCAAGGCTGTAAGGAGACCTTTCTTCTGGGGACATGATCCTTGCCCTTCGTTTATGGTTTTCACTTGTGCGGGTGGCCGGGACAGTCTGATGCTGGAAATACTTGCCATCTCAGATTTCCCTTGGATCACAAGGGCTGAGGAACGCTTCCTGTAAGAAGCAGCCTCACAGACTCGGGGAGCCCCGATTGGGGGCCATTGTCAGCCCGCCCGGTTTTCATGGGTTTTAAGTGTGTCTGCAGAAGCAAACGGGTGGGGATGGGGGTTCTGCAGAGTTTTTAAAATTTGTCTTTCTTTTGTCTTGTTTTGTAAAAATCCAGATTTTGAGAAGGTTGTAAACTGAGATGGAGAAACACCATGCTTTAATCCTGAAAAAATGCAGAAAAGCTGGGCGTGGTGTGCACACCTGTAATCCCAGCAACTCAGGATAAGTCTGCCTTATTAAATTTAGCAAGGTCTAAGCTACACAGGGTCATCTATAGTTGCATAAAACTGTTAGCAGTCACCATCAGGGACCTGATTTACCAAGTGATGTCACATCATCACGTGGGAGTCATTCTCCTCTTTCGGAAAAGGGACCTATGCTATTCTCTCCCACCTAAGCCATTAAAATAACAAATATAAAGTACAGACGTACACATTTCTAGGTCCACACCATACCTATAACACAAATGAAATGATTGAAATCATACAAAAATATCTATATGAAGGAAAGCACTAAAATGTAATGTACAAAATAAAACAAATTTAAATTGGCAGAATCATGATTGATTTCTTGAAAATCCGTTTTCAAAATTATCTTTAATATTATTGCCTCATCCTTTAGATTAAATAATTTTAAAAACTGCCAGGTGTGGCACACCCATAATCCCAGCAGCTCAGGAGGCTGAGGCAGGAGGATCACAAGTTCAAAACCAGCCTGGGCAACTTAGTGAGACCATAAGCAACTCGGCTGGACTCTGTGTCTAAACAAAATATTAAAAAAAGTGTTGGGGATGTGGCTTAGTGGTTGAGTGCTCCTGAGTTCAATCCCCGGGACCAAAAATAAATTAAAATTTAAAAAAATTATAGAACTTTTTAGATGGTGGGTTGTCCAATTCAACCTCTTTGCTCTTTAGTTGCTACTAAACATATTCACTTTTGCTCAGAAATCATGCAATACAAAGCTATTGAATGCATGAGTCCATCTCTCCTGATGATGATTAGTGTTTGAGTAAAAGAAGGAATTATAATTCATATTCACTTTCTTTAAACAAAACTGGGGAAGACAAGGCCTCTTCTTGAACTGGAGGTATTCCTAGGGTTATCTGAAGAGGGACAGGGGTGAGGAGGGGATTCTTTAGGCCTGCACAGTCCTTGTGGCTGGATCACATCACAGAAGGGGCCTCCCCAGCCCACAGTCCTCCTCTTCTCCTATTGATAGCACACAGGAAGTGGGACTTAGTCTCGATATCTGTCCCTTAGGGAGGCTGAGGCAGGAGGATCTAGAGTTCAAAGCCAGCCTCAGCAACTTAGCGAGGCACTTAACAACTAAGACCCTGTCTCTGAATAAAATATAAAACGGGCTGGACATGGGGCTCAGGGGTTAAGCACTCCTGGCTTCAATCCCCAGAATCAAAAACAAAACAAAAGGCAGGAAAAACATGAAGCTCTTGGTGATCCTGAATGCTACATCTTGCCTTGGAGGCAGTTGTGATTTTTGTGCTGTTTCTTATTAAAGCAATAGCAGACACATTCATAGTGAAACTTTATTGAAGGTGGATCAACTCCTGAGGGAATCCCCACAGGTAAGGAGAATAATAGAAAATATTTCACACAACCTGTTTTTAAAATCTCCAATGTTTAAATCCTACCTATTTTTCAAAATGCAGCTTCTCCTGGAACAGTGCTTCACATTTGAATTTTTCTTGATAGCATGTAATATGGAGACAATTTTACTCCTTTTAATTGTTTCATTTCAACATTGAAAAAGCCTTTTCATATTTTCACAGTTAAGATCCTTGGAATTATGTTGGAAAATATAATTTTGGTTACATTTCTTTCAGAATTTGGTAATATAAAAAAGTATTCTTTAAAAAAAATTAGACTTAATGAGACGCTAAGTTTTCTTCAGTTCCTCAGAAGATCAGAGCAGTAGAGTAGAATACTATTCTCTGCCAACTTGGATTCAGTGTTAAGCAGCATTTCTACCTTTTGTTTAGTGTTTAGTATTAGGACATTATTTTGGATTGTGTGACATAAGGCCTGTACCAATTAAGAATTTTACTTGTTTGCTAGTAAGACATCTAGCTATACACCTAACAGATAAGGTTATACTTCTAAAAAAAACAAGGATAGGGCAGTCTTGTCTTAATATACTAACTCTACAATGTTGACAGGGATCAAGCTTGTTCTGTCTTTCTGCCCACTACCTTTAGTTTGTGACTTCTACTATCAAGAATACCTCATAGTCTAAGATGGCTGCTGAGGCTCCAGTCATTACATCTAGGTTCTAATCAGAAAACAGGAAGAGGATTCAGGTGTCCATTGGGTCTCTTTCTCTTCTCCATCCCTTCTCTTGTTCACATCTTTTGGCTCTGCTCTCCCATAATTTGACTTTGTAAAGAAAGCCTTACCTTAGACTTTCTCCCATGGGCTCCTCACTGCTGTGACTCAAGTGGCAAGGGGGCTTTCTTTAAAGAAATTGTGCCTGAGGGTAGAAATAAGCCTGAGGGTAGAGTCTCATTGCCCAGCTTCCCTTGTGGCCATTCTTGGACCAGTCCTGGTGGTGGTGGAGGTAATAACTAGACTGATCAAGCCTCAGGCACATGACTGCCTTTTTAGTTGGTGAGGAGGAGGTGGTTAATTTCAGTTTTGTTCAAATTTCCTTGACTGGAGGAGTGAGTGTTCTCCAAAGGAGAACTGGGGCCTTGCTACCAGAAGAAGCCAGAATGGGTGCTGGGCTAGCAAATCCCATTGCTGTCCTACATATTGCCCATTACAGCTTCTCCCGAGAAATGTCCCCTCCTTGCCTCCAAAGAGAGCTTACGCCTGGCCGTGAGGTGTTACCTCCCAAGAACACTTCGCTTATGTCTTAGAAAAATAAACACACAGCCAATTTGCAGATTAGACCTTCCTTAGTTCTGCTGTAAATTATATGACTTGTTTTTGGCAAAGCCTGAAGTCGAAGCTGACTCCCCCACCCCCACCCCATCGACTCCAAGAATGAGTGGCATTCACGGAGACTGTGTGTCCAAGGGTGGACCTGCCACCTGAAGGGGATCGCTAAATTTATGGGAAGAATTACAACTCAAATCATTCCAAACATCCATGCCAAGAGGAGGAGCCTATGGGCAAGGGGATTTTTTTTTTTTTTTTTTTTTTTTTTCCTTCTTGGCTATTGAATCTGGGCCAAACCTGCACTTATGGTATTTATAAAATTTGTGAATCTGGAGGAAACCCATTATGGTCACCGTAGCTGCATTAAAATTCCAAATTTTTCTCAGCCTATCCTACACAGCCTGAAAATAGCACAATGTATAGAATTCTGGCAGAAAGAGCCAGAGGGAACACAGAAACCCAGCCACGAGAAGTCTGGGTCCTGGGCCCAGCTCCGATCCTCGCCAGCAGGGTGGTCTGGGACTGGTCCCTTGGTGCCTCTGCTCTTCATTCCTCCTCTATGAATGAAGGATTCGGTTTACTTGGGTTACTAAGTGCTGGGGCACCAGGCCCCAGCTCAGGTGCCCATTAGATACAGCTCCTGTATCCTCAGAACTGCTCACTGGGGTTGAGTAAGTCTCAGGACAATATCACCATTCAAAATTTTTTTGGAGTTCCTATTCTTGCTTATGATTTGCCTGTTCAGCACTGTGTCCTTTTCTACCAGAATATGCTGCCAAGAATAGGTTTACTTTCACCACTAAGGATGCCCAGTTAGTTTTATTTTGAGAACTTTAAACAAGATTTCCAGATTTTTACTTGATAAAACTGAAGGCATCACAGAGTTGGGAATTCAAATAATTCATTGAGTAAAACCCTTGTGCTCTGAGAATATTCTTTAGACTTGAGAAGCCCTCCACCCCATTTGAGAATCCTGAGTCTTACTGAGATTTTCATTGAACTACTCTACTGGGTTTATTGATTTTTAAAAAATTATTTTAGGAGTGAAGACAAATAGACTTTCCTGCTGTTTCCTCAAATTGGTACATTTTTATAAAAAAATCTTGCCTATTTGGAAATTGAATGTGTTCATTAACTCATTGTTTATTGAGCACACATTATCTATCTGTGCAGTAAAGAGGATAAAGATACTAACACAGGTTTAATAGCTCTGGCAGGAAAAAAAATTCTTTTTAAAGGAAAGAAAGCATATTGTAAACTAATTTCTTCAGGCTGATTCAATAAAATATAAATCCACTTGTCACTTCTAACTTTTCTATTTCTGACAATCTTTTATACTTAAAACTTTTAAAAATTAAGATATAATTCACATAACAAAATTCACCATCTTAAAGTATGCACTTCAGTGCTTTTTGGTTATTCACTGAGTTCAGTTTGGATAATCATCACTGCTGTGTAATTTCAAAACATTTCTACCACTCTAGAAAGAAACCTCATACCTGCTAGCAGTAGATTCTGATCCTCATTCTCCTATCCCTTGACAATTTAATCTATCTTCTGCCTCTATGAATTTTCCTATTCTGGATATTTCATATGATGTGATATAACATATGATGTTTTCATATGTGGATATAACATATGATGTGAGTGCCTGGTTTCTTTCGCTTAGCCTAATATTTTCAAGGTTCATCCATGGTAAAGCAGATAATACTACTCCATTCCTTTTAATTACTGCATACTATTCCATTGTACAGATATACCACATTTTGTTTATCCATTCATCAATAATTGATGGACATTTGGGTTGCATTTACTTTTCATCTATCACAAATATTGCTGCCATGAGCATTTGTGTACAAGTTTTTGTGTGAACATCTGTTTTCATTTCTCTTGGATGTTACTGATGAATTATTTGATCATTTTGTATTTAACTCTTTGAGGAACTGCCAAATCACTTTTCCAAAGTGTTGTATTGTTTTATATTCCCACTCTCCAAAATATTTGCAACCTCACATATTTGTGATCTCTCAAGTGTTACAAAAAAGATCTGCCCATGGAACCGAAGCAATTATAGGGATCTGTGACCACCAGGTTCTTGCAATTTTGCCTGAAAAATTTCAAATGAGTATCAGGTGGGAGTTTATTAGTGGAAGGAAAAGGGGAAAAGGGATACTCAAAAGGAAAAAAGGCAGAGTGGGTCCTCTCAGAAAGGAGGGATGACTCAGTTCCCTTATCTTCCAGATTTATTGGGGGTCCCAGGGATGTTTGCAGAGAGTCCTGCCCAGGCTCAACTTTTGACTGACAGCAGGATTGTATCTGGCTTGCAAGACCCACTGCACATGGTCTGACCTCATGGAGGGGAAATTTTACTGTTACAATGATATGCTAGAGGGAACTCTGGGTCACCTTAGCCCACTCCCACAGGTTCCAATTGGAACTTGTTCTTAGAGATATTATGGTGGCCAGCCTTTAGTTCTAATTATCCTGTCTCCCCAAATCTGGTCTGTATGAAGGTCACAAAAGTCTTCCTTCAGGGTATCTTGTGCTCTTAGTGGTAGGAGGAGCTTTTGGGCTCCTACAGTCTATTTCTCCTGAAGATAACTGGTTGTTTGCTGAGGAATGTAGCATCTCCTATTGACTTAAGCCAGGAAAAGGCCAGGCTGGCCTCGGGAAAATTGATTGTTTAAAAGAAAGTTTGTGGGTGTCAGCATAGCAGGCCCAGTCTTAAGAATTATCCCTTTAACCTCCTGTGCCCACCACTCCCATCTGCCTGCTACCTATCATCTAGGACTTGGGTCTTAGTCTTCCCCATTTGTCAATGAAGACACTAAGGCAATAAACTGGAAACTTCTTTGAGAGTCAGGTCCTATGTATGTTCATTATCCAGCATTCTCAGAGCTTCCTGTTCTCAGTTCTATGGATACAAAGAAGAATGAAATATGTGGTCTCTGAATCCCGAGACTGTGGAACTTTTTGAATCGTTAACAATGGTAGGGACTCTCACCTGTGTGACTTGGTGGAGATGGAACAACCCACCTAAGGATGGACTGAATCGAATATCCTGAAGTACCGGATGAGTTTCTGATGCTGATCCCTAACCAGAGATCCAACTTTCTGTTCTCCATAATAAATCATAAATTTGTGTTTTATTTTCTTAATGGGAGAAATGTGTGAGTGTCTGGCAAATCCTGTTTCTCTGAAATGAATAATTCTGTTGTGAAGTCATCTATTCCCAGGAGCTTGGGAATAAGTGTATAACTTGCGAAAGAATCACAATCCTGAGCGCTCGTATACCTCATCACCTGTTCAAAGAGTCATTTTGTGTTTGTGACCATGTCACGGATCACAGTCCTGAGGTGGGCCAGCAAGGCATATCTTATTTCTTTTTCAAGGATGACAGCTGAGCCTCAGAGGTGAAGAGTAATTAGCCCCAAGCCAAAAGGGGAGTCTTGGCTAAAGTAGTTATTCCCAAATACTGTTCCTTGAACCGGCACTGTCTGGAAGAGTTTTCATGGATGCATGGGGGAGAGAGAAAGGAAAGGGCAAGGCAGTGAGATTTTTCACATCGCTAAATTTATTCAGTTTTAAGAATTGTCTTGTAGCCAAGCCTGGTGGTGCACGCTTATAATCCCAGCGACTTGAAGGCTGAGGCAGGAGGATCTCAGCAACTGAGTGAGGCTCTAAGCAAGGTAATGGGACCCTGTCTCAAAATAAAAAGTAAAAAAGCTGGGGATGTGGCTCAGTGGTAAAGTGCCCCTGGGTTCAATCCACAGTACCCAACTAACCAACACACAAATAAACCAAAGAAACCTGACTTTTATTCTGAAATTAAGTCCTTCTTATTCTTCTGTTGGGAAAACTTTATTTTCTTTAACAAAAAGTGGTGATAGTGGATAACCTTTCTTTAATTTTTTATTTGGCAAAGTAGCATGTTGGCAACCTCAGTTTAAAAATGTTTTTGTGTGTTTTTTTAAAAACAAATAGTTTCATGAATTCTGTCTCAGAAGGGCCGGGCCTGGCCCTGCCTTTCCTGATTAGTCACTTTGCGGCTTTCTCCAGAGCACCCTGTCCTAGGTAAAGTAGAGATTGAGTTTTCTGGAAGGTGTAATCATCTTTCATTTGTGTCATGGCGGTCTTCCCTGTGCCGCGTGCTACCTGATATCCAGGCTCCTGGGGATAGCTGACCCCTCTCGGGCTACCATATTTCACAGATTCACTAACTAGTGAGAAAGTATATAACCATTATGTTAGTCAGCTTTTTGCTGCTGTGACCAAAAGGTCTGACAAGAACAATTAGAGGTGGAAAAGTTTATTCTGGGGCTCACAGTTTCAGAGGCTTCATTCCTAGGTAAGGCAGAACATCATGGCAGAAGAGTGTGGTAGAGGGAAGCAGGTCAAGAAGTGGCTGCCAAGAAGAAGGGAGAGGGGAAGGGAGGAGAGGGAGAGGAGGAGAGGGAGGGGGAGGGAGAGAGGGGGAGGGGGAGGGGGACAAGGGGAGAGGGAGGGGGGAGGGGGAGTACCTCTCCACAAGGACAAAATATATACTCCAAAGGCAGGCCCTCAGCAACCCACCTCCTCCAGCCACACCCTCAGCAACCCACCTCCTCCAGCCACACACACTCCTACAGTAACTACCCAGTTAATCCCTATCAGGGGGTCCACGCACTGATTAGGGTAAGGCACTCATAACCCAATCATTTCACCTCTGAACATCTTGCATTGTCTCATAAATGAGCTTTAGCGGGACACCTCATATCTGAACCATAACAACCATGCAGGCTTATATAAGACTTATTCAATCTTTCAGTTTCTAATTGTGAGTAAATATGTCTTGCTATTCAGTTTGTTAATTTTTCTTGCATTTTGCTTTTGGTTCTGGAGATCACGCATGATATTTTAAGCAAAGTGCGGTTGGCTTATATGTGAAAGAATATTACAATTATATTCATTTTGTACAGGGTTCTCTCTCTGGTAGTCTTGCTTTCTACCAAGCAAGTTAATTAACTGGCCCACATCACATATCAATGAGAGGAACTAAGAAGTGACCAGACTTCTTCTAAATATTACTCATCAGCTTCAGATGTGATCCTGGAACCAACATACAAATTACCAATGGAAAATCCACCAGACTCTTGAGTAACAAGGAACATAAAACCACAGTGGGACCAGAGCATTCTCAAGTGCCCCCTGTGCGGCTCCAGGCTCAGGTGAGGGAAGTGGGTGCTGGCAGGTCTCCTACCCTAGAGGACATTCCAAGTGTTCAGAGTGGTGGGGTATAGCACAGAAGTTTGGAGAAAACCTAAGTCAAACAAAATAATTCCATTCTATAATGCAGGACCTGGGATTTAATTTATCACAGGACACTGTAAGTGACCCAGAGTGGCAAAGGCACAACACGCTCCCACCTTCTGGACTACAGAATCCACCTTGTTCCCCTAGTTGTGCCCCTTCCCTCCTCAGTCCTATTTCTCAAAACCAGTCTTTGGCAGAAGGCTCTGCTTTAAGTGCGCCCTAACTACCTTTTCATTCAACATTCAAAGCAACCATCCCACCCACATATAGATAGATGAAGAACTCAAGGCACAGAGAGGCTAAGAAACTTGACCAAGTCACACAGTAGCAGGGCTTGTGAACCCCTGTGTTGTGCTGCCTTGAATAGGTAAATAGATTTCTTCCCTGTTATCATCCCCCCCAAGCATAGTGTGTTTCCTCTTGTAAATAAAGTTAATAACCTATAGTGAAAGTTTTCAATGTGCTTGGCAGGCCGTTGAACCCAGTGTGGACATAATGGAAAGACCTTGGGCTTTGGAGTGAAACAGATCTGAGCCCACCTGTCTTCACAGTCCTTCTTGATCAAATTGTACCTTAGAGATCATAATGCCACTGCGAGTCTTGCAAAGGGGTTGACCGGAGCATGCATGTGACCGCCCAGGAAGACAGGGTGATGGCCACATTATGTGCCCTCAACCTGTGCTCCTCTCTGCCTCACCCCTCCCTTTCTCCTCACAGGCTCCTGCTGGATGACTCAACAAATGAAATGGACTTCGCCCAGAGTGGCACCCACCTGCAGCTTCATGCAGAACAGAGCTCAGGGGAAATCCCATGAGAGGCTTGTGGCTTAGAAGAATGAATTCAGAAAGGAAGCCAGAGCCCAGGGCAGTGCTGTCTTAGGGAAGCGGAAACACCATCAGACCAAGAGAGTGTGGTCTCAGGAACCCTGAACGGTCCCAAGTGGCCTTTTATGCTAACAGTGAGTGAAAATTGGGACTAAGGGACAGATATCGAGACTAAGTCCCACTTCCTGTGTGCTATCAATAGGAGAAGAGGAGGACTGTGGGCTGGGGAGGCCCCTTCTGTGATGTGATCCAGCCACAAGGACTGTGCAGGCCTAAAGAATCCCCTCCTCACCCCTGTCCCTCTTCAGATAACCCTAGGAATACCTCCAGTTCAAGAAGAGGCCTTGTCTTCTCCAGTTTTGTTCAAAGAAAGTGAATATGAATTATAATTCCTTCTTTTACTCAAACACTAATCATCAGGAGAAATGGCTTCATGCACTCAATAGCTTTGTATTCTGAGCAAAAGTGAATATGTTTAGTAGCAACTAAAGAACAAAGAGGTTGAATTGGACAACCCACCATCTAAAAAGTTCTATAATTTTTTAAAAATTTAATTTATTTTTTGGTACCGTGGATTGAACTCAGGAGCACTCAACCACTAAGCCACATCCCCAACCCTTTTTTAATATTTTGTTTAGACACAGAGTCCAGCCGAATTGCTTAGGGTCTCACTAAGTTGCCCAGGCTGGCTTTGAACTTGTGATCCTCCTGCCTCAGCATCCTGAGCTGCTGGGATTATGGGTGTGCCACACCTGGCAGTTTTTAAAATTATTTAATCTAAAGGATGAGGCAATAATATTAAAGATAATTTTGAAAACGGATTTTCAAAAAATCAATCATGATTCTGCCAATTTAAATTTGTTTTATTTTGTACATTACATTTTAGTGCTTTCCTTCATATACAGATATTTTTGCATGCTTTCAATCATGGCATTTGTGTTATTAGGTATGTTGTGGACCTAGAAATGTGTACTTCTGTACTTTATATTTGTTATTTTAATGGTTTAGGTGGGAGAGAATAGCATAGGTCCCTTTTCCGAAAGAGGAGAATGACTCTCAGGTGCTCTTAGAATGATGTGACATCACTTGGTAAACCAGGTCCCTGATGGTGACTGTTAATAGTTTTTATGCAACTATAGATGACCCTGTGTAGCAGTTCAGAAGTGCTTATAGTTATTAGGAACAGAAGCCCAGTTATAGTATCTTGAACATAGTTTTTTAAAAAGCCTAAGCTAGGGCTGGGGAGATAGTTCAGCTGGTGGAGTGCTTGCCTTACAAGCACAGGGTCCTGGGTTCAAGCCCCACTGCCGCCAAAAAGGAAGGAAAAAAAAAAAAAAGCCTAAGATAGGTTATTCAGGTCTGGTCTGGTCTTGCAAAAAGACAGTAGTGGCATATCTTCTTTTGTTTTTCTGCTTCACCATCTTTTTTGCATTGTTTTCAAGTTCAAAGTCACAATATGGCTGCTAGCATGCTAGGTATAAGGTCTGCATTCCAGGCAAACAGCAGAAGGAAGAGAGGAAGGCAGGTGTACCTTCTCCAGCTCCACCCATACTTTCTGTTCCCTTGGAAAGCCCTCCCAGATGTTCTGGTCAAACCTGCCCATTGGCTAAGCAGCAAAAACGCTCTGACACTTGGTTTCTTTCTTTTCTTAATTTAATTTAACCTAAGTTTTTGTTTTTGTTTTTTTTTTTTTTTTTTTTTTGGTGCCAGGAATTGAACCTAGGAGTGTTTAACCACTGAGTCACATCCCCAGCCCTTTTAATTTTTTAATTTTGAGACAGAGTCTCACCTAAGTTGCTTAAGGCCTCACTAAATTGTTGAGGCTCATTTTGAATTTGCAATCTTCCTGCCTCAGCCTCTGGAGTCCCTGGGATTACAGGTGTGGACCACCACACTGAGCTTCAGTTACTGCATCTATAAAGTGAAAGCAATAATTCCTACCTCAAAGGGTGTATGCGAAAAAGTACTGCAAATTAAAAAATGCTATGCAAATTCCAGAGTTAAATTAAAATAGCCTTGTAGTCCAATGCAGGTTGCGATAGTTGAAGTGTTGTGTATTCTTGCTTGCAAAAGAGCACATATTATAATCATTTACAATCATCTCTTTTCTTCACCCTAAAGTACATTTGGGAAGGAGAGAAAGCAGAACTAGACCATGTTTGGTTAATGTTAAAGGGAAGTTTGAGAACTATGAGATTCCAGGCAGTGGCAGAAGTGGTCAAACCCCTTGCGGGTCCGAATTTCTCTCTGTCTTCACTGGCTGGAAGAGGAATATCTGTTGTAGAAACTGGCCACTCCTACGCTCAGAGGAAGAAACTCCCTGACACGGGCAGTTTTCAAGATGCCGCCGGTTTCCAGGTCAATGGGTACCTACTCCTGGGGTGGATTGGCTCTGATCTCAGTAACAAAAATTGTGAACTACATGGTAGAGACCATGTCTCTGTTACCTCTCTATTCCAACCCCTGACATCTAGGAGTCCCTCAGTAAAATTTTGCTTATTATTTCTGGCCCCCACCCTGGAGACTGAGAGTCAGTCTTACATGTGATTTTTAAAACTATTGTGACACTCAGCTCACCACTTTTGACTAGACCTAAGAATGAACACCTTGGGTTGATGCATATTTTTGAATAAAAATAATTATTTTAATACTTATAGCAAACCTATTAAGCATTTGTTATATATAAGTGCTTCATATATTCCATGTTAAACTCATTTAATCCTTCCCATTACTTAACAATAGGAATTATTTTATGATCGTCCCAGGGAAGAGGAAACAGAAGCTCAAAGAGGACAAGTGATTTGTCCTAGTTTACAAAGTTAAGAAAAAGAGAAACCAGCTCAAAAACTCCTATATCTGCACATAGATTTTCCTGGAAAAATCACTGTTAAATTTCTCAAGTAGCTTGTAAATGATCTTCAGGAGCTTTATTTTATGTAATTCATTAAAAAAAAAATGATTCACCTTAGGTAAATAACTTAGCCTCTTTAAACTTTAGTTTTCTCATCCAAAAAAAAAAAAAAAAAAAGGGGGGGGGGAATAAAACTACTTACCTCACAGGGTTTCTGTATTAAATGAGATCAGGTATTCACAGTGGCTGGCACATAGTAATTGTTCAGTGTATTTTAACCATCATTTTAAAATTTGACAAGTAGTTCTTAATGAGTGCTGTCCATCAGAATCATCAGTGGAAACTCTTCACAACCTTGAGTTCTGGGCCCCAAGCAGGGTATTTTGACAAGTTCTCTAAGTGATTCTGACTCACATTCCTTCCTGAGCACATGGCTGAATATGAACCACTTCCAACAAGGAAGAATTTTGTTGAAGACATTGTGTTGTGTGCTAAGAGGAATGAAAGATGCACAATAATGGTAAATGTCACATGGAAATAAGTAAATTGCTACAGAGAGGGGAGATGGGGTGATGATCCTACAGCTGGGCAATGAAGGTTGACTTCAGGGAGGTGGTAACAACCCAGCAGGACTTGACTGATCAGCAGGATTAGCTTGCTGATTGCATGTGGAGTAAGAGGCAGAGAAGTGCAGAGAATGTCAGTGGGGGCACTGTTGTTAGAGCATAGTCTCTGGGGGAAGTTGGGAGAGGAGGCCAGATGGTTGGTTGCAGTCAAAGAATGGAGGGTCTAGGATTCCTGAACAATTGGTTTGTACTAAATTTGGAAGATCACAACAAGCCACTAAAATTCCTTGAGCCAGAGAATGAAATGCTCAAAACCACTCTCTCAGATGGTAAATCTGGTACTCTAATAAATTAGAAAGTGAAGAACCCAAAGGAAAGACATGAGCAAGGATCCAGAGCGTCTAATGCATCAGCCCAGGTCTCGAATGAGAGCTTGGACCCGTCAGGGTACTGACAGGTGGTCAGAATAAAAGGAACAATTATGTAAACCTGATAAGATGTTGGGGGAAGGGTGGTGAGAGGAAGAAGAAGTGAAGATGACTTTGAGATTTGAGCCTGGTGATGGGAAGAGCAGTACTGTGACCAGAAAAAGGGAAGTTGGGGTTATGAGTTGGGGAGGGGGGTGGTAGTGAGGGAGGAGGAGGAGTTGAGTGTGTTGAGTTTGAGATGCCCAGGAACCGTAAGTGGAAATGTGGAGCTCAAGAGAGAGGATTGGGCTACAAACCAACAAACAATCAAACAAACAAATAAAACACAAAGTGAGTTAGCTGCATCAAGAGGTGTTGCTTAGAGCCCTGGCAGTAGATGAACTTTGTGGGAAGGAAAGAAGAGCAGAGAATTTTAACCTAGTGTTCATGGGTAGATTTCTTGGTTGGGGGCGGGGGGGTTATTTGTGAAATTAAGTCCATAATCTCACTGGATTATTTACCCTAAATGAGGTTAAATAAAAAAAAAAAAAAGAAAAAGAAAAAGAAAAATCACTAGGATATAAGGGAAAAGGTGGGCTGAGATCACGCTCTTGGAATTTTTACATAGTAGGTACTGAATAAAAATAATCCACTCAATTCCTGCATTCTTGGCTGTCATACTCCAGACTGTGGGGATGGGTTCTTTGCCATGGCTAGACTGTCAAATGGATGTTGTCCTAAAAATGTTTCTTCTTCATAAGACAATGGGGAAAGTTAAGTCTTTTCAACAGTGGTGCTGAGATAACTGCATATCTCCATGCAAAAGAATAAATCTGGACCCCCCTACCTCACACCATATACAAAAATTAACTCAAAATTGGTCAAAGGCTTAGACATAAGAGTTAAAACTATAAATTCTTAAAAGAAAAACATCATCAAAAATGTTCATCTTTGTGCCTTGGATGGGGCAATAATTTCTTATAATACATGAAACAAAAGCAACCAAAAAATTAGCTGGATTTTATCAAAATTCAATTTTTGGTGTTCAGGGTTGCTATCAAGAAAGTAAAAAGACAACCCAGAGAATGGCATAAAATATTTGCCAATCATACATCTGATAAGGGTGTAAGACTCAGAAAAGAACTCTTACAATGCAAAAATAAAATACAAATAACACAATTAAAATAGGTAAGAGATTTGAATAAATATTTCTCCAAATAAAACATACAAATGGTCTATAAGCATATGAAAAGATATACAACATACATTAGCCATCCGGGAAATGCAAATCAAAATCATAATGATATACCATTTCACATCAACTAAAGTGACAGTCGCTATTGTCATCTTCATCTTTATCACCATTGTCTTCTTCAGATAAAAAAGTGTTGGCAAGAATGAAGAGAAATTGGAATGCTTTACTGTAGGGGGAAGGTAAAATGGTATATACCACTTTGTGTAAATAATTTCGCATTTTTGCAGATGAGTGTCATTGGAGAAATGGTACTCATAACTTTCATGAAAAGATAATGGTCCAGCAGAACAGATCTCTCTTCCTCCTTATGTCCAAAAGCATTGACCAGGGGCCCTTCCTGGCTGTTTTCTCCTCCTCCTCCTCTTTCTCCTCCTCCTCCTCCTCTTTATTTTCTTCTTTCTTCTTTCTTTTGGCCAAATAAAAAAGTCATCACATTAACTTCATGTTCCAAGGTTATTTTTTCACCTGTAGAGGGCCCCGAAGAGAGTTATCAAAATGAACTAAATCATGACTTATAGATCGGGGTGTGTGTGTGTGTGTGTGTGTGTGAATGGTAGAGAACAGAACATTGGGAAAAACATTAACAGTACAGTTAAACATGTATTTTACATAAATAGGTAAATATCTAACAATATTGTTCTCTCCTGCCCTCCCTGTCCTCTCCACCCCCATAGCCCATTTACTTATTTATCCTTGTCATCTCCCAAAGGAAGGTCCCCAAGTTCTAGTCATGACATGGGTACTATGGATGCTAACCAAAAGTAGAGTAGCAGCCTTGAATCATGTGCTTGGTATCAGTTATGGTTTAGATATGAGGTGTCCCCTAAAAACTCATGTGTGAGACAATACAAGAAAGGTTAGATGTGAAATGACTGGGTTATGAGAACCTTCACCTAATCAGTGTGTTAATCCCTTGATAGGGATTAAATGGATGGTAATTGTGGCAAGTAGGGTGTGGCTGGAGGAGGTGGGTCATTTGGGGGCATGCCCTTGGGGTAGATATTTTGTCCTTGGTGAAAGAAGAACTGTTTCTCTCTTTCTCTGCTTCTTGGTGCGAGGTCCTGAGCCACTTTTCTCCACCACACTCTTCTATTATGATGTCTTGCCTGAACTCAGGCCCTGAGGAATGGAGTTGGCCATCTTTGAACTGAGACCTCTGAAATTGTGAGCCCCCAAATAAACTTTTCCTCTTCCTATAGTTCTTATCAGGTCTTTTGGTCACAGCAGCAAAGAAAGCTGACTAAAACAAGATGAGGGGTTCGTTCCTTATCTTGGACCTAGGGCACAACTTCCTGAAATTGTCCTTTTAACTCTAGGGAGATGGTCTACTTGGGTCCCCCACTGCCCTTTCTCATGAGTTGGAATCATTTAAGGATTATAGGCATGATGGCAGGACATGGCGAAGAATTGGCAAAGGAGACCTAATTTTTTCCCCCACTTTTGAGATTCTATTCCATAGGAGAACAAAACAAACACAACATCATTCCTGAAGGCTACCCATGTGCTAGTCTTTCCACGCAGAGAAGATGCTGTCCAGATTCAGCATCACTTGATGCTTTCCTTACTGCACAGACTGTCCCCTGGGTTCTGCACCTGTACTTCCTATTTCCGCAAGAAAATTGTGTTCAGTGATATTTGTAGCCAGGTGCCACACTCTTTGGGAGGTGCTGTGTGTGGGGTTGGGTTGGGGGAGGGGCACACAGGTGAGGATGAGGTGGGGGCCTGGACTTGGAGAACTCCTCATCTAGTGGGACCAGGCCTGCCATAATATGTACTGAGGACTGTGGGAGCTCAAGGAAGGGACAGAGCTAATCCAAACAAGTGGAAAAAAAGGAAAAGAATTCCAGTGAGTGAGAATTCCCTTGACCAAGATTAGATTACAAGTGCCTTAAAGGTCTTAAAGGTTGTTATTTTTCCCCACTAGACTCCTCAGAGTGTCCCCCAAAGGCCCCTTGGGGCCAGCAGCCCCTTGAATTCTATTGACCCACTGACCAGTCCTACAGCGCTTTGCTAGCTGCACTGGCCTCTGAAACCCCTTCTTTCACACCAAACGACATTTCTAGGATATGTTCATCTGGAGCAATTCTTTGCTTGATTTAATAATATATACCATTGCAAGGAAATCTTGGTGAAAATAGCAAACCCTCTGTCTGCCTTTTTCATCCTGCCCCTCTGGCTCTCCCAGCCCCACATTCTCACGCCCACCAGCACTCCAAATTTTGCTCAGTGCTTAGAAGTCATCACTTCCTGGGCAAATCTCCTCCTTGGAGAGTTGGCGTTTGGTCTGTGGCCTGGGCTGCTGGCATTTATTTTTTCCTAGGATTATCTACAGGGAAAGGAGAGTGACCAAACCAGTGGGTTCAGCACAGGGTTTTGAAAACCTGGGGGCTTGGGAATGAGGCATGGAGGAGCTCCCTGGCTAACAGGAATTGCTCTTTCAGCCATCGGGATGGCAGTGGCAACATGTGCCAGGGCTGCTCTATTGTGCTGGTTGCTCTTGGTTCCTTTTGTTTAAAAAAAAAAAAAAAAAGTGAAGTGGCTGTTTGCTAAAGAAGCTTTTGTTCAGTGGGAAAAAGTGCTTCTACCTTGGAACAGGAAAAGCGTCAGCCATGGGAGGAGAAAGCTGAGTGGCAGTCTTCTCACGGAGCCATCTGGTGGATCTGCTCGGTAAGCACCACTCCTGGAACTTCCTCCATGGGTGCAGAGCTCACGCCATGATTCTTTTCTGGGAGAAAGGACCTTCCCCAGCCCAACAAAGAGGCTCCTTTCCATTTTTACAGTGTGTTAGATGACTGCCTCATGGTGGCTTTCATGGGCCTAGGGGACCCACACCTGGGCTTCTGCTTGACCTCATCTCCAGCTCCATCCCGTGGGTTCACCTGTCCTCATTAGGCCTTTGCATTTCCTTCCTTCTGTTCAGAATGGCTTCCCCAGCAACTTCTTAAGGTTGGCTCCTTTCATTGCTCCCATTCAGCTCAAATGAGCCTGCTGCAGAGAGACTGTCCCTGATCACTTCTGTAAGGCAGTTCCATCCTGAGTTGTTCTCCATCATGGTTCTTTGCTTCATTTTGGTCATAGGACAGTTAGTAAATCTGAACCTATCTCATTCACTCATGCACTTTTCCCCTTGTTTACTACCTGTGGTAAGTCCAGGAAGACAGGGTCTTGCCTGCTTATCTCATTCCTGGTATCCAGAAGACTGTCTGGCTTTTACTGGGTATTCAGTAAATGCATGTGGGAAAATGAATAAAAATGAAGACATAAAGCTTGGGAAGGTGGAAGCTTCAGGGCCTGGATGTTCTGCCTGAGGTTTTGCTGAAATTCTCCTCCTTCTGCTAGTTTCTTTCTCAAAAACAATTGACGGAAGAGTCAGTTTGCATGGCTAGCATTCATTTTCTCTGGGATTATAGTCTAGTTGCCAGGAATTTGGTTCTCCCCCGTCATCAAACGCTTCTCACTCTTCTTGGTTCAGTTTTTCCTTAAGTACATTCACGCACTCTTTAATAGCTTCAACAGGGGCTGTATTCATAGGCAAAGTCAACTTCCATCTTTGAGGTCCATGATTTTTAGACATTTCCAAATTTTCTGTGTAAAAGCACTGGACCATCAAGAAAAAGTTCATAACTCATTCAGCCAAACTTTCCTGCTCTGCTTCCCTTACCATGGGGAGAAGCTGGACTGCATGTTCTGAGGATGCTGTAGAACTGCTGGTCAGTGGCCAGGACTGGCTCACCTTCCTCAGAGGGGAGCCCACCAATCTAACCTTGCATCTGGGCCTAGACCTGGACAAGTGTTCTCTCAAGGGTGTGTATGTATGTGTGTGTGTGTGTGTGTGTATGTGCGTGCGTGCATGTGTGTGTGTGTGTGTGTGTGTGTGGTCTTATTTCCAATTCAATACACAGTGAATATTCAACAATTTCTCCAAAGTCTTTGGTGGTTATTTTCTTCTAAACACCCTGGTTCCTATCTCTTCTCTTTTTCTTTTGTGGTTTTACTCTTTCTATTGTTCTAGTCTTCATTGACTCATACCTGAAATTGAGCCTCTCCCCTGAATTCCAGCAACACAAACAAATAAACAAAAAATCTGTTCAAAAATGGGAGTTTTCAGAGGAGATTTTATAGTGGCTTTGGCAGGAAGATGGAGGGTTTTTATTTTGACAGTATACAACTCCACATTGAAAAGAGACATCCAGGTTCCGGCCTCCAGTCCCTGGGATTTTTCAGTAGCCACTGAACTTCACACAGAATAGCCTCACCCAGTTTGCTGCTTCTTCTCTTCATCATCTTTTTCTCACTCCCCTCTTCCTGGGTTCCTCCCATGAATTCTAATTTTTCTTATTAGTTATCCGGAGCAATTCAACTCTTCACTGCCTCTCTCCCCACACTTTGCTATAGGCCCATTTTGCATATTCAAACTCATTAAAAGTCTCAGCAGGAACAAAGGATTTCTTATTTATTTATTTATTTATTTAGTGGGGCTGGGGATTGGACCCAGGGCTCTGTGCATGCTAGACAAGGCTCTACCACTTAGCTGCACCCCCAGTTGGTTTCTTATTTATTAAGAACAATTCTCCTTAGAAGTCAATTGTGGTTTAAGCAGAATTCCCTTCTTTGCAAGGAAAAGCCAATGGGATCCTGAGGCCCTGTGCGTCATTCAAAGGAGGAATCCAGAAAGTGCCAAAGCTGGGTTTGACTTTTCAGGGGGCGGTTCCTGATATCCTTACGGTTCTCTTCTGAGATAGGAAGCAGCTTGGGGATGAGGAATTACTGAAATTAAGCAGCCCAAGTTTTTAGAATAACTTTGCCTCCAAAGGACAGTGGAGAGCCCCCAAGGACTGTTTGCCTTTTTATAGGAGGTGTCTTTCCATCTAGGGTGAACTAGTAATTTTCATGAGCTTTTCTCAGCATCAAACTTAATTAAAAAAAAAAATAGAAAAGAAATAATCTTCCCATCTTTTATAGGGCAACAGAAGAGCTGTGTTTGGTGATGGAAGATTTATTGGCACTGGAGTTGTTTTTATAGCAGGTTGTGCTGTGGAGAGAGAGGGCCCAGGAATGAGAAGGGAGTCACAGGATATGTGAGCTGGAGGGTCCTTAGGCTAGAGAGCACCTCACCTCGCTCTGTAGCTGAGGGATCCTAAGCCCAGAGCTGTGGAGCAGCTTACTTGCCCAAGGTCTCATGGAAGGGCAGTAAAATTTATGGCTCATGTTCAACCTGGTTAAGGAAGTAGGAACCCCCTTGGTCTACCCTGGCTTCAGGAACAGGCCCTTGCAAGGGGCATTGGGGCTGCTCTAGAATATCCACAGCACTTTGCATGAAGGGAAAATGATTCATTTGCTCCTTCTTTTTAGTTCTTGAACTTTAAGATTTTGATTTGCGGTTCAGTGTTGAGGTAGTGTGTGCATTTGGCTGAGGGGGTGGAAGGTGACAAGGAGGACTCAGAAGGTGGTGATTAGGTTCTCCAAGATGTCTGGGGGTGGAGGAAGAGCATGGGAAGAAGGCAGGCTCCTTGGCAGAGATGGAATAAAGAAATGTAAATGGATCAATTTGATGTCAGCTCGAGTCCTTCTAGACCACAGTGAAAATAGTACGCAGTCAGGTTTTTCTTTGGCAAAATGACTGCTCTGTATGCTGAAATCAGAGGGGGAAGATTGTTGCATAGAATTGTTTGTGACAGAGAATCTGTTGTGACGGATTTAATTCAGCTCTACAAGAAATTCTCCAGCAGCGATTATGTGCCCATTACAAGGTCAGAGTTATTGCAGGGAGCAGAAGAAAGGTTTTCCAGCAATGTTATTCCCAAAGACCTGATAATCTTTTTAGGAAATTGAGTCCCACCTACTTGGGTCAAATGGAAAATTAGATCGAATAGCTTTGATGTCCCAAGTCACGATACTGACTACATGTTCTAGAAATCTGTGAGGAAAGGGATCAGGGGAGGGGTGTGAGGCAGTGGAACCTGAGCTGGAGAGCAAGGTGTTTTTGGGGGCTGTGTCTACTCCAGAGTGAGCTTTGCCCACAGTAGGGACTTGATTAAACCCTCCCTAGAGATGGAGGGAGGGTAGGGGGGCAAGAACAACAGTAGATGAAGAGGCTATCCAGAGGTTGCAGCTGCAAGAACCAGACCAGCCTACACGAACAGAGAGGGCACTTGGCAGTCTTACTGGGAGGCCTGGAGGCTGGGGGGGGCTACAGATATGGAGTTTGGACTTTTCCTCTGGCCAAGGGGAACCACAGGAGAGGTGAGGGCAGGCCCTTTGGAGCATGCTGGCCTATAAGTTTGGAAGATGGGGGTATTACACTAGGTTCTTCCCTGATGCGGTCTTGAAGGAGTCATTTAAATCTCTTTGCCTTCGTTATTTAGCATGCGAGATCCATGGTCGTACTATGAATTCTTTCAGTTTTATTCTTCTAGAGAATGAATCTGAGGGTGGTGTGCAGGTGGACACTTGGAGTCAGAGAAACCTCTTAGTCCTTGTAACTCAAGGGATGAAGACCTGGGCCAGGCTGGTGGCAACGGAATTGCAAGGAGGGGAAGAACTTGAGAGGTTTGGAAGTGACTCTTAGAATGCTCTTAGATATTACTTAACAGGCTTGGAGTTAGCAGAATTGGTTTCAGGGAAAGGATTTTTTTGGAGGGTGGTTATTATAGTTTGGATGTGCAGAGTCTTTCCAAGGTCCATGCCTTAGTGGCTTGGTTCCCAGTGAGGCACTATTGGGAGTTGGTGGAAACATTAAGAAATGGAAACTAGCAGGGGGTTTAGGTCATGGGGATATGCACTTAAAGGGGACTGTGGCACCCTGGACTCTCTCATTTTTGCTCCTTTGTATCCTGGCCATGAGGTAAACAGTTTTACTATGCTATGATGAACTGTCCCACCCCCATCAGAGGTCTAAAAGCAATGGATCTACCCAAGCGTGGACTGCAACCTGCAAAACTGTCTGCCAAAATAAGCCTTTTTCTTTCTAAGTTGATTATCTCGGATATTACAGTGATGAAGAACTCACTAAAATAGTGGTTATTTGGGATATGACTGTGCAATGTTTTAGAAGTAGTCAGAGATGTAGGATTAGAGGGTGACTGGGCAAGTCAGGGTAGTTAAAATGGGCCCTGGAGATCAGATGGGACCATTTTGACTGTAGTGTGAACCAGCTGTGTGACTACAGGCACATGACTCTAGTAGGGTGACCAACTCATCCAGCACGCATGGGGCTTTCCCAGTTTAGCACTGAAAGGCCCATGTCTTGGGAAATTCCCCAGTCCCAGGAAAATTGGGGCAGCTTGCCTGGGATGTTCTGGTTTCAAAAGTGCACCGTTCATGTCTCAGGAACAACTTCGGTGGTGGGCAAAGTAGGACAGTTGGAGAACTTACCTGCCTAAATTTGACCTCGGTTTCCTCACCTGAAAAGTAGAGATAATAATAGTATCTTCTTAGGAGTATTGTATGGATTAAGTGAGATAATTTGTCAAAAGCACTCAGCATGCAGATTGGCATGGGAAGGGCATAAAATAAACATTTGTCCAAAGGATAAGCTAGGGGAATCTGGCAGTGCAGAGGGATGGGTAAAGTAACCCAATGACACCATGGGACACGGGCTCTGTGTACAGAACTTATGGACTGCCTGTATTTATAAAAGAGGGTTTGCCAAGAAAATTAGTAATGTCAACAAGGAAAATGTTAGCCCATGAAGAGAACAAACTGTAGTAGCAGCATTTACATTTTAATAACACTTATGCTAACTGTAAGTGAATATGTACATCCACCAGATAATTTCCAAGATTCTTCAAAGATGTGTCTCTCTGCTCTTTGGTTCAGTTGACACCATGGTGACTGCCTGTACTCAAATGAAATAAAGTCACATTTTGCTTCCATATTCATTTATTTATTGGCTGAGGTATTCAAGAGATATTTGAGTAGGCATAATGCTGGTCTCTATGGAGGCTACAAATAAATAGAAGTTGTTTGCATTCTTAGAAAATCCACAAGAAAATGATTTTATCATTATGCTTATTTCACTTATTAAAACATGAACCACACTTATTCTTTCCTGACCAACAGAGGGGTCTTTTGACAGCTCCGTATAAGATTTTAATTGACCTTTCAAGTTCCAGAAACCAGAAGCAGAGAAATTCGAAAGTATCCATGAAGGCATCTTGAAAAGATGGCTAGGAACAAGGAAGGTTGACCAGGAGAGCAGGGCAGGAGGGGGACAATGATCAAGAGGGGCAGTCCAGATAGGGAGCAGAATGGCAGGAGCAGGGAGGGCGGGGAGCAGAGGCTGAGGCAGCAGGGAGAGCAGCAAGCTGACAGGAAAAGAGAAAAAAAGGAACTGGTGTTCGTACCAGGTGGGGAAGAAGGAGAACTTGAGGAGAGGGCGACTGGGACAGGCAAAGGCTCAAGGCAGCCCCTAAGTGAAAAGGAAGGTAGAAATTATGTATGAGGGGCCTTTGCTTAATCATGATGTTTTTTCTTTAGACACAGTTCACAGGAAATCAGGTGAAGACCAGAGCATGTGAGGAGGATGGGATCCAGCTTTGCCTCTCTCCATTTTGCCTGGGGTTTCCTTTCCTGCTCTACGTGTTGGCCCAAAGCCCCTTCCTCCTGTGAAAAGCACCCAAGGAGAGCTTCTCTTGCCATGGTCTCTGATAGGGGCCACCTCCCTCAGGAGTTGGCAGCTCCCCTAAGCTGTGCAGGCCACTGCTTCCCCAAACGGCTTCCGCCTCAGAACCACTCTGGTGCAACCATCGCGCCACCCTTCCCCTTCCTTTACCTGAGGAGGCACAGCAGAGACAGGGAGAGATTTCTCTTCCTTCTTTTGTTTTTCTTCAACACTCCTTCCCCCTTTCCATTTTCCTGTTTTATATATCCCTGAGGTTTTTCATAAAGAAAAAGATTCAGGATAAAAATGTTTAACACACCCCAGGACCCAAAAGTCCAAGAAGGAAAAGTTGTGTCTTAAATAATCAGTTCACTTTTCCCTAGAGAATGACCAGGCTGAATGGGCCTTAAGGGTGCATTATTATTAGCCAAGAACTGGGCCCAGAAGGTTGAAATATTTCATGGACTGAGCCAAGTGGTCAGCTCACTGGCTGCCTCCATCGGCTGAATGCTCAGGTGAGGTCTGGTTAGCCCAAGAATGACTGCCATTGTGGTACATGTCAGCAATGCCAGACTGGTTCAGCTCTTGGAAACTCAATCTGTTTTCTGTTGCTGTATCAAAATACCCAAGACTGAATAATTTATAAAGAAAAGAAGTTTATTTTGATTTGGTTCTGGAAATCCAAGAGTATGATGCTAGCATTTGCTTGGCTTCTGGCAAAGGTCTCATAGTAGAAGGAAGGGAAAATAGCCATATGTAGAAGAGATCACACGGTGAGAAGAAGCAAGAGAGTAAAGGAAGCAGAACTTGCATTGTAATTAACCCACTCTCACAGCTACTACATTAATCCCTTAATGAGGCCAGAGGTCCTATGACCCCATCCTCCTTTTAAAGGGCACCCCATCTCTCAATATTATTACATTGGCAATTAAATCTCAATATGGGTATTGATGAAGACAAACCATATTCAAGACATAGCACTTGAGTTATGGTCATGAGGGAGAAATCATTATAGACTTTAAGTCTGAAAGGAGGCCATGCTATTAAATATCAATTATGAATCTTTAAATATATATATATACATTTATATATATATAGGTTGTTTATATATATATATAAACAACCTATTTGAAAGCTGCTAAATCATTAAGTGAAGCAGTCAGGCAATTCCTTCATGACCACTGCTCTGCTGTACATCTCAGACCCTTTGGTTTCAGGTTTCTACATTTCTGACTTGTTTGTTTTGCATCATTAGACTCTTATAATGCTTTTAGGTATTAGTCAACTGCCTGAATAGTCCACATTCTGAACAAACTTTTATAGATGATATGTGTTCAGCATTTCTAGGGGCTTGATGCTAGCTTGGAGATGATTATATTAAATTTTGCTTGCAAATCACAACATAGTTTGTGAACACTTTCACTATCATTAGTTTCCTGAATCCTGATGTGTGTGATTATCTCCAATTTATTGATGAGGAGATAGAGAAGTGAACTGGTTATCCCAAAATCTTAGTGTTAGTTTCCTGTCATATTGTGTGCTTTCTCATAAACCATTGCCTGCCAATGATGTAAAGATAAATATAAAGATAATTGCCAATATGGATTGACTTTTTATGTCCACCAGGTATCATGCTAAGTGCTTTAACTTGCATTATTTCATTTGTTTCTCCCAAGAGGCATGTGAAAAACTGAAGTTATTATCCCCATTTACAAATGAGAAAATGGAGGCTCAGAGGGATGAAGTAAATTGTTCACTGTCACATGAAAAGGGAGTTGTAGAGACCTAAACCAACTAGTCTCATCCCAGAGTTTGGGTTCTTAAACCCATGAACCCTGCCCCAACAGACCAGAGGTGGGGTTTACAACTCTATATATGTGTGTATATATTTTTATATATATTTATATATTTTTAAAAACAAAAATTATATATATTTATGTGTATATATATACACATAAATATATATATGTATATATATATATATATATATATACACATACATTTTTTAAAATTTAGGTACTAGAGATGGAATAACCCAGGGCATTCTACTACTGAGCTACAATCTCCAACTGCGTTTTTGTTTTTGTTTTTTTTTTTTTTTTTTTTGATGTTTTTTAACATTTTTCCTTCTGAGACAGGGTCTCACCAAGTTGCCAAGATTGGTCTTAAGCTTGCAAACCTCCTGCCTCAGCCTCCCCAATTGCTAAGATTATAAGTGTGTGCCACTGTGCCCATTGGGCCCCTGTTTTTTGTTTTCCATTCTTTTTTGTCTCCTGTTTCAAACTTTCTACTTTCTGGGATACCAAAATCCCTGTTACCCAAAGGCTCTACAAATGAACAACAATTTTATCAGTTGCTAGGTCTTCTCGGTTGGGGCAACAGAAAAGAACAGGATGTTTTGGGGAACAGAGGAGCATCATAAGACTAAAAGGAGGAGGAGAAGGGGATTTCCTATTCCAATGTGACCACAGTGACAGAGGCTGAAGGGCATGATTATGTCATGCACCTGCAGGGCATGAAGTCATTGCTTCTTCCCAGCCATATGTGCTGTGGCAGTCTTTCTCTTTATTTTTTTTTATAGTACCACATATGGCACTTTCTTAATTGAAATTTTCATAATAATTGATCTGACCTGTATCATTCTGTTAGCTTTAGCAAAACAAATTCTGACAGGTTTTTATATTAGAACTAAAAATATGTTTTCAACTAGCTGAGGAGCCATAAAGCAGGCTCCGATTATGCTAATGATAATGGACAATCTGCTTGCTACCATCAAGTTCTTATTATTTACATGTAGCAAACCATCCAGAGATAATGTGAGCCTTGAGTTGCCTTCCATTTTTTACTGATCTTTCCTAATTTATCAGAGGAAGTCTAACCAAAGTGTCCCCAGATCACCTTGGTATGCCCAGTGTGTCACATGGCATCTTCCCTGTGCAGCTGCTCATGAATTTCTGGGCTAGCCATCCCCAGTGGGGCTGGAGGGATGTTTCAGTTAAAAAAAAAAAAAACATCATTCAAGGAGGAGATTTTCAATCTCATTTTCACAGATGTTTCTTTTTAGGCATCTTCTCTGCAATGGTCCTGGTGGCACTTGGAGGGACTGAGTGAGCAGCACTGCCCTTGAACTTGGGCTCCTTAGAGCCTTGCTCTGGTCCTACTCCACTACACCTTTTCCTACAGGGCAATGAGTCTGCAGGGCTGAGGGACTATGACCACTGAGAGCTCACATACCTCCATACTTCTGGTATCTGGGACCCCCAATTCCTGCCCAAGCAGCCTTGAACCACCTCTTCACTTAGATTTCTTTCCAGGGTCTGACTTCAGAGTCTACCGCACAGTTAACTGCACACTGCCCAGTTCTGAGGGGGCATCAAGAGGCCACAATCACAGGGATCTGTGGATCACATTTGGACAGGTGACCAAAGGGGTCTATATGCAAGTGAATAATATCTCTCCCCTCACAGTATGGGACAAAGCAAGGGGTAGGAAGACATGGGTTGTGACCTTGGCCTCCAGATTTGTCTCTCCTTACACTTACTGCTCACTGAGAAACACTGAGTGGTTCTGAACTTGGATTTGTCCTTTCTGGTCATCATGAAGATCTGGAAGGAGGATAGATCATTTATTCTTCAGCAGTTTGTTAGCTTGACTTGAACATGTCACGTACTTAGACATAGGTTATGTCAGCCTCCATTTCTTTTGCTCCAGCCCATGATAATATAAGGAATGGTCTGAGACAACAGGAACTAACCTAGGTGGACTAAATAGGTAGCTGCAGGGAACAAAGGTCATCTTTCCCAATTTCCAAGATGAAGAGTTCATGGAACGATCTCACCGAAGAGTGGGGCAGCAAAGGAGCTTGGGTTTTCTATTTGGATTTGTTATCAAGTGACTGATGTCCTGGGACAGTGCCTCTTATCATCAAAGTCTGAGTGATCTACCTACTTCATTTTGATTAAAAATAAACCATTTTTCTTATTCTAAACATTTTTCTAAATTAAACAAGATTTTAAAATAATGTCTAATATATAAACAAACAATAAGCACGTAAGATGCTCTATACCATTAGTCATCAGAAATGCAAATCAAAACCAAAATACCATTTTATATTTATTGGGATGGCTATACTCAAAGAACCAGAAAAAGAATTGTTAGTAAGGGTATGGAGAAATCAGAACTCTTGTATATTGCTGAAGGAATGTGAAATGGTGTAGCCACTTTGGAAAACAACCTTGCAGATCCTCAAAAAGCTAAACATAGAATTACCATATGGACCAACAATTCAACTCCTAGGTATATATCCATAAGAAGTGAAAATATTAGGTCCACACAGAAATTTGCACATGAATGTGCCTAGCAGGATTACTTGTAAGAGGCAACCCAAATAGCCATCCACTGATAGTTAGACAAGACAAATATGACAAGAAAAATACGGTATATTCACAAAATGGAATATTATTATATTATATATTATTATTTTTATGGAATATCATTCCATATAAAAAGGAATGAAGTACCGACACATGTTACAATGTGGGTGAACCTTGAAAACATTATGCCAAGTGAAAGAAACCAGATAAAAATGACCAACTATTAGATTTACTTTGTATGAAGGTCCAAAATAAAGAAATATATAGAGATAGAAAGTAGTTTTGTGGTTGCCTGGACATGCATTTAGAAAGATTGTTGGGGATGATAGCTAAAGTACATGGGGTCTCTTTTTATGGTGATGAAACTATTCGGATATTGATTGTGGTGATCATTTTCTAATTCTGTGAATAAACTAAAAAAACATTGTTTTTTACACTCTAAATTGGTATGTGATTTATATGTCAATAAAGCCATTACCCTCATCCTGCAAACTCCTGCAGTATGTAAAACAATTTTGAAAAAGGGATCTACTTAATTATCCCAATGCTTTTGTGCTTCATCATTCCCTCTGGTCTCTGTTGACTGCATAGCCTACAAGGGTAAATGCACTGTTATTTACCAAAATTAGAGAGCAGGGAGGCTAGTGGCATATTTGAACAATATTTATTCAGATTCTTTTCACCAATTCACTCATTGTGATTACTCTTTTATTTTTGCATCCATACAGTGCATACCCCCTGAGGCCCGCCCTATGCCAAGCCCTGTGCCAGGTTCTGGGACACAGCAGCAAGGAAGGCAGATAAGATCTTATCTATTTGGGGCAATTGGACAGAGCACAGTTCCCACAATGCAGTGTGAAGATGGTGCACTGAGGAGCCTTGTAGGGAAGGTTGCGGGAGCCCTCTCAGGAAGTGGTGCCTCTCCTGATGGCTGAAGGTGACATGCTTGGGCAATTGCTTAGGTCTGTAAACTCTCAGAGCAAGGGCAGTTGGAGAATGAGGAAAGTTGAGGTTGGTAATGTAGAGACCAAAAGAAGAAGGCCTTGATGGGCATTAATAAGGAGATTGTGCTAAGACTTGATGGCAATGGTGAGTCACTGAAGGCTTTCATCAGAGGAATGACAAATTCTCCAACTATTGCAATCGAAACAAACATGCTGTTTT
This sequence comes from Sciurus vulgaris, assembly GCF_902686455.1. NCBI lineage: Eukaryota > Metazoa > Chordata > Mammalia > Rodentia > Sciuridae > Sciurus > Sciurus vulgaris. Next base: position 83,617,448 of record NC_136464.1, read on the forward strand.
GTGTTCTCCAGTACAGATTATGTTCTATATTTTTATGCAAGTTTTTTAAAAAAACTTATTGTTTTTAATGGATGTATAGTTAATCAAATCCATGCTCTGGTTTACTACATTATGACTTTATTACTGGATATGGAGGTTGTTACTAGTTTTGTTTTGTTTTGTTTTTGTGTGATCTAATGAATTTTTTTTTATTTGTAAACAAATGGGATACATGTTGTTTTTCTATTTGTACATGAAGTCAAGGCATACCATTTGTGTAATCATAAATGTTGTTTGATTCATTGTTATTTTTTTCCCTTCCCCCCTCCCCTCCCACCCCTCTTTTCCCTCTATACAGTCCTTCCTTCCTCCATTCTTATCACCCTCCTTATCCCTAACCCTAAACCAAACCCTAACCCTAACGCTAACCCGTCCTACCCCCCATTATATGTCCTCATCTGCTTATCAGCGAGATCATTGTCCTTTAGTTTTTTGAGATTGGCTTATCTCACTTAGCATATTACTAGTTTTTGTCCCCAAACTCTTCTCCTATTCTAGTTAAATGACAGTGACTTTAGTGAATCCTCATTTTCTCATGCAGGTAGTCCCTTATTCCCTTCTGGCTAATATTGCAATGTACGTTATACTTCTTTTATTTTTCTAGGAGTTGTTTCTAGGAGTGACTAACTATCAAAAGGATTGATAATCTTTTGTCTTTAACTTGTTCACCATTGTGCGTTCAAAATGGGCTGTGTCATTTACAAGCACTAAATAACAATTATAATTATAAAAATAGTATGTATTTCTTCATTCTCTCTTCCTTTGGGGGGAGAAGGATAAAAGAGTCTTTTTGTCTGTGTATAAATTTACCTGATAATCTGTAAATAATCTGTCCAAAGTCTGAGTGATTCATCATATTTTTGTTATGTCATATCAAAAAGAAAGAACTTGAAAAGAAAGAACATAGAACTCGAAATCTTTGGGGTCTTTTGGAAAACAAAGTCAGTTGAGTTAGGATCATGAGTTAAAGTAAAAGCAAGCCTAAATCACTAGTGCTATTGATACAATTTTGCCAGACTACTCTATACTATACTTTTCCATCAGAATTTAAATTTTTTTTCTGTAAAAACCATAGCTGCTTTTTAAAAAGGGGTTTTGTTTTGTTTTGTTTTGTTTCCCATTTTGATGCCTTTGTCCATCAACATCAAGATTCAATACGGAAAGGCACTGGTCTTCAGTATAACAAAAATCCGTCAGAAAAGATTGTGGTATAATGCCCTCTGAAATACTATCAAAATAAAGAAGACATTTAAACATCCTTGCCATTACTGCACATATAAAGAGAATTACCCTACAAGTAATAATATATATTTATAACAGCAGTAGCAGTTCCTTTAGCTGGATTGTATTTGTCTTCAGCAGGAAAGGTTGGTACTGGGAAAGTTTCAGCTGAAGGAGATTGCCTTCACTAATGTTACACCCAGAGGATCGGATATTATTTGGTATGTTGACTTCAAAATGATTAGTTTAAGACTCAAACCTTGAAATCCATCATTTCCTCTTTGAGATCTCTCTGCAGGGACACTGGAGGATGGAAGATTTTAAATGAGTACAAAGTATTCAGGAGCACTGGAATACAGTCTCTATTCTGCCCCTGATTGTTTCATTCATTTTTCTGTAAGGCTCTGGATAAATAACTTTTTGAGTTTTCTGATAAGGTCCACATGGCTTTACTGGTAAGAAAGTAACAAGAGAAGGAATAGTACTTGCAAGGGAAAGGATATTATCTTCTTCCACAGATCCAAACAATGGGCTAAAACATATTGCCAAAGCCTGGACCAGGCAGACTTTTTCAGGAAGCTGAATTCAGCAACAGCTATGCTTGATCAGAGGTAGTGTGGGGCAGGAGGAAGAGCCTAGCATGGATATTAAAGCACTGAGTTCCTCTTCTCTGTTATTGAGAATTGAGCATCTCAGATTCTTCCTTGGCTTTTAGGGAAGCAAATGTAGCTACTGAGTAAATTAGCTGGTGGTGTGGTCTCTGGGAATTCCTTCCAGTTTGGGCATTTGGTGGCTGTAGGATTTCTTTGCAAGGAAGTTCTAGTCTCTGCCTTTTTTTCCACATTGAACTTTAATGACCTCCAATGGACCGAATCCTAGAATCTTATCCCAAACAACTGCCTGCTGATTTGAGGGCAGTTTAGCTCATACTCCTAGGTGTGGCATTGATGGTTTCTATTATTATGTATTGTCAAGTGAAAACTATTTTAAAGAAGAAAATGATAACATTAATATATCATTCAGGTTCCTATGTGGTCCAGTGACTGAAGGGCTAGGAGAACTGAGGATAATTATGTAGTGGTAGAATTACTCTTTTTGTGAAATAAAACCAGGTATCAATAGAGTATGCAAAGATTAGGAAGTTAGAACTGAGGAAAATTTGCAGGAAGTCCTGCCAGAGGACCTATGTCCTCTACTTTGTTGAAAATGAATTTTGATTGACTCTTAGCTCAGTGAGACAGACTTCATAAGAGCAACTTCAAGTAGTGTTTCCTTACAGAGAAGATACAGGAGATTTAGTATCATGTGAATATCTATTAATTTTCAGACATCAAGTTTGAAGGTACTTTGTCTTGGAGGGCATACGCCTTATAGATATTCCAGGAGGCACAAAGAAGCTATCCCTGATGTATGAGCTGATCATGTGAGTAGAAGCTTGGTGCTTGCTGGTTGCATGATTGAGTCAATATAATGAGAACTTTTCTTTCATTATATTCTTCATACCAATATAATTTCTTTTTTGCCTGTGAAAAGATTTTGTCCAAATCTCAGGGTTGTTTTGGGAAGGAAATGTCTGGGTTCTTTTGCCAGCTTTGTTTTGGGAGGGTGAGAGTGGGAGAGGGGTGGGAGTGGAAGTGGAGGAGAGGTCATTGTGCCAGAGCTAGATCCTTCTCTTTAGAGATGGTCTCCATGTAGAATCATGTGAATCTTTAGAGCAGGAACAACGAATCTTCTCCTGTTTTCTACCCTCTGTTTCCATGAAATCAACTCACTGGTCCTAAGCACAAGCTCTAAGATTTAAGGCCTAATGTCACCGAGTGTTGAACTTGTCGACATTCCATCTTGAAGCTGTTCTAGGTTGAAAGAGCTCAGCTCAATGATCAACATTTACAAAAGCTTTTCTGTGTTCTGAAAGTCACCCTCGCCTGGTTGTGCAACATGGGAGTTTCACACAGTGAGGTTTCTTTTTATTAAATTTAGGGTACTAGGGATTGAACTCCGGGGGGACTTGGCCACTGAGCCACATTCCCAGTCCTATTTTGTATTTTATTTAGAGACAGCACCTTGTTTTTGCTGAGACTGGCTTTGAACTCCATCCAGATCCCAGTTTCCCGAGCAACTGGGATTACAAGCGTGTGCCACCATGCCCCGCACTCTGAGGCTTATTGATAGGTGTGGTGGCATGTAACGTTATTCTTTAGCCGAGACACTAGGTTCTTCCCATGATTAGAAAGTCAAAGCACAACAATAGGAAGCTTGGTGATGCCATTGGTGTGGTGTACCTTCTAAAGGTGGTTACCAGTTAGAGAACTTCTGGGATTCACCAATATTCTCTCTATGCTGAAGTCAGTTGAGTTAGGGGAATGAGGATAAAATGTATTAAGGCCTCTTTGAAACATTATTACAGAGAAAAATCAAGTATTTTCATTGATGCACAAGCATTCATTTCTGAACACCTAAAAAGATTTGGTTATGGAGGATACCTACAAAACAAAGATGCGATCCCGTATATCAAGTCCGTCTCTCTTTCTCTTTCATAGGGCAGATTAATGGGCAAATCCAAAATTACAGTAGCACAATGGGAGCAGAAAAGACTACCTTTACTTACAGAGATCAAGCAGACCATGTGGAGTAAGTTGGAATTGAATAGCCTCTTGAGGAATCTGTTGGCATCTACAGGGAAAAGATTCAGAAAAGACATCCTGAGTTCAGGGGGTAGCATATGCAAAAGCACACCCATAAAAAGAACACACCTTTCTAGGAATCACAAATAGTATGGGATGTCTAAAATATAGGTTGTGGTAGGTCTTGGAATAAGGAGAGCTGAACCAGTGGTGAGAGATGATGTTAAAGAGGGAAACAGAGACTAGATTATGAAACCTCTACCTAATGTACAATTTAAGAAGTTTGATCTTTATCCTTTACTAATAGCACGGGGAAGCCATTTTAGTCACTTTTTAGTTGCTGTGATAAAATATCTGAGATAAACAACTTTTTTTTTTTTTTGCGGTATTGGGGATCGAACTCAGGGCCTTGTGCTTGTGAGGCAAGCACTCTACCAGCTGAGCTATCTCCCCAGCCCTGAGATAAACAACTTTAAGGAGGAAAGATTTATTTTGGATCTTGGTTTCAGAGATTTTAGTCCATGGTCACTTGGTGGTTGCTTTTAGGTCTGTAGCAAGGTGGTACAATATGACAGAAGTGAATGGTGGAGCAAAGGTGCTCATCTCACAGCACAGAAAGCAAAGAGGGGAGAGTAGGATCAGGATCCCAATATCTCCTTCAAGGGTATGCACTGAATGACCTAACTTTCTTCCACTGGACCCCACCTCCTAAAGTCACAGACTCGCAACCAAGTCTTTAGTACATAACCTCTGGAGGATATTTAAGATCCAAACCTTAATAGCATCCAAAGATCTTAAGCATGAGAATGACATTCACTCAGTAATTCAACAAATATCACCAGGTACCTACCATGTGCCACGCATGGCTTTAGGGACTGAGGTTATAGCACTAAACAAGACTGCTGGTTCATATCCAGCATTATCTGATATGCATTTTTGAAGGAAGCTGTGTGGAGCAATGTGGGGAATAGATTGGGCTCAGGGCTCAGTGAGAAGTGAAAATCCCATACTTTTTTCTACCCGCATTGAAACCATCTGGAATATGTTGATCATTATTTTCAGCAAGTCTCCAGATCAGAATAGTAGATTATTTGCAATACTTTGAAAAAAATTCTGAAACACCATGACCTGGCTAAGAACAAATGAGAAGCCCAATGAATCAGCAAGGGAGAACATTTATAAAAATAAAAGGCACAATTTTTATTTATTAGGTTTTACTAAAAGAAACACATGAAAGATAAAGGAAATTATGCAAGTTTGAGAAGCGATCTTAGGAAATATCTGAGGGAAATAGGAAAATGAGATAAAGGGAGTGTGTTGTATAGTCAGTTATCACCATGGGCAACCGGGTGTGATCTCACTGGGGATTTCTGGAGACAGTATAGAACACACCTCAGAATGATCTAAGGTGCTAGGAATTCGGGGTGTTTACCCATCAAATCATCGTCCATCAGTGTTTACTTCTGAGGGCATCAACTTCCAACTTGCTTTGTGCAGAAACTCACTGTACTTTTTAGACCAAAGAGCCCAGGAGTTCATGGGAAGCAGCCATCAGTATATTGAGGTAAAGAGGTATGGGTAGGGCAGTAATGGAATCTGCTACAGAAGTTAATAATTCTTGAGTGCTTTTCTTTCATTCATTCATAGGTACTGGATTCCATATTTGCAACCATGTGTATTAAACATGGTCAGGATTTCTCAAATGGGGGTGATTGAACCATACCCCAAGGGATATTTGCTGATATCTTGAATCATTTTTGGCTGTCACTATTGGGAGGGGGGGAGTGCAATTGGCATCTAGGGGGTAGGCGGAAGATGCTGCTAAATAGTCTATTGTGCCAGGATGATCCCTCCCACCCACTTGACACCTAAAAGTATCTAGTCTAAAATGTTAATAGTGCTGAGGTTGAGAAACTCAGGATTAGTATATGCTGTTTCACAAGTAAGAACTCCAAGAGAAGCTGAATGACTTCCTTGGGTTTATAAACCCAGTGCATGGCCCAGCCAGGATTCAAATTGAGGTATATCTGCTTCCAAACTTGATGCTTTTTGATTTACGTTGGTCTGCCTTCCAGAGACAAAGAACCTGCATCCCAGAGGCTCACTGAAAAAAAAAGCCCAGATCAGTACTGGCCATGCCTCCTGGCCCAGAACTTCAAAGGAGCCTGGAGCCGGCTGGAACTGGAAGGAGTTGGGGAATGAACACCTTTCCCATCTCTCCCTGGCTTCTCTCCCTCCTGGGCAAGTTGGGGCAGGCTCCATGGGCACAAGTCCCAGATTTGCATACCATGACTGGCAAGGTGCCCTTAGCTGGAAGCCCTGACTCCTTCCCAATGCACAAGGACGCACTTCTGCTGCCAAAACTAGCTGATGGTTCTTTCTGGAATGGCAGCTCCCCCTTCCCCCAGGCTTGGGATGATCTTCTGGCAAGCATATGTAGTGAAGAGTTACAGGTGGTGCAGACAAGGTTTGGAAGGAATCCCAGCTGGGCCACCTCCCAGGAGCCTTCTGATCACTCACCAGATAACTCTAGCTGCTTGCAGAATCTTAGCTGCTCCAGGAAACCAGCTTCAAGGGCAAGGAGAGGTTCTGAGAAGCTAGAATAACCTTGGAACTAAAACTACTTTGTCTTTTTACCTCCTTAGGTTGGAAATATTTTTGTAACACCACGGAATTCTCCATTTTCTCCCCTAATGATGTGAAGTGAGCAAAGAACAGGCTCACCTCTGAAGACCCCATCCAGATACCTGCAGGTCTCTGAACTTGCCTGTTCCTTTTCTGGAGGTAAAAGTTCGCATAGTTTTTCTCTGGGCATAGTTCATGGACTCTTTGAGAACTTGCAGCTCTGTCAAGTCTTCTGGTTTCCAGACCCACATCCTGCCCTGGGGGGAATTGACATCCATCACACATGTTGTTCCTGTCTGTTTAATCAAACTTTCATTTGATGTTGGTTGGAATTTCACATGTGGACCAAATATAGAAAAATTAAGTGATTCCAGAAGCTTAAGTCTAAAGGGAAGCATTAACCTTTCATATCAAATAAATTAAAACATAGTACATCCCAAATGTGATTTTGGAGGTACTGAGTAGAAGAGTATTCACTTGTTCATTCATTACTTCATTTTTTCACTCATAAAGCAAGCAATTAATGAGTATTTACCAAGTTCAAGGATGATGACCTTCTTGCCTGTGAGGAACTTAAAATTTAATGGGAAAAAGACATAAATAGCTATCTCACATTGCAGGATAAAAAAAAATTATAAGAGAGATACCAAGAGGTGCTGCATGATCCTCTCTTATTCTAGGCTACAAATATGGGCTACATTTTTAAGAAAATAGGTTCTGCAGAGGAAGAGAAAAATAGTCTTTTAGTGTGTAGGGTAAGTAGGTTTGAGGAAAATATATTAATCAAATAGGCGTGGTTCTCAAACAATTTATTTATGAACCTCTTGTCCTATTCTTCCAGTATTTTGTCTGTTAATGCAATTAACATCTCATTACAAATCCATAGTACTCAAAATGTGATTGTAGACCACTGCTGATCTGCAAACTGTTAGCTCTTCCATGATATAAGTACAGAGATTGATGGTAAGCACTTTTAGTAACAGTTGTAGCTTTGGTATATCATTATATCATTTTATTTTTTATTACTTTATTTGTATTAATTTCTTTTTTTCTTTTATCTTTTTTTTGGTGGTGCTAGGGGTTGAACCCAGGACCTTGTGCATGCGAGGCAAGCACTCTACCACCTGAGTTATATCCCCAGCTCCTTTGAATTATTTTCTAAAAGTATCAGTCTGTGACATATTGAAAATGAAATAATAAAAAAGGTTTCCCTGCTCTGGATGCTTTGAGAAGCCCTGTGTAAATGATTGCTCACATCTGTCTTACCTCTGGAATACAAGTTTCCTTAGGGTAGGAGCTGTATTTTGTATGTGTGTGTGTGTGTGTGTGTGTGTTTGCATTTCATTCTTGAGCCTATACGTAGGTGCTCCTTAATTATCTGTTGAATTAAACAAAAACCTTAAAGGAAGTTGGGTCAATCTTCAGTGAACTATTTTCAACTTTTGAAAATTCTATTTGCAGGCTTCCACTTGAACTAGCTCTTGGATTCATATATTCATTTATAATTAACACAGAACTTGATTTAATCATCCCAGGGCTACTTAACTTCAGGATTGCAAGCCTGAGTTTCAGTTGTTCTACCATTTTGCGAATGTGTACTTGCTCAGCGTATCCATGTCCTCCATGAGCCTAAGAATTAAAACCTTACCACAACTATTTTTTCTCCCTCACCCTCCAAATTTAGTGTATTGGATTTTTCCCGTTTTATCTCTTTCTTAAAATTCAGAGAGGACTTGTATATATTGCTCTTCTCACAATGCCCATTGTTTCACTTTTTCTCTCTCCTTTCATCACTTATTCCCTGAGCACTTTTTAAGTAACTGTCATGTGCTTGGCACTGCACAGGCACTGTTGGTACAAAGACCAAGAAACAAACTTCCCACCTTCAAGGAGGGAATACTCCAGTAGGAGAGTTAGAAGTATAAATACAGGATTACAATGAGGAATTATAGGCACTAGGATGGACACTGAAATGAGAAACAGAGGGCACAAGATTAGAACTGACAAATTCCATGCTGGAGATCAGGAAAACTTCAGGGAAGAGGTGTTTCTTAAGTTCAGATGGAAATGTGAGTGGGTAATTTTTGAGGAAAGAGCATTGCTGCTACAGAACACTGAGGGAAGATGCATAGTGTCATGTTGTGAGAGCTTTGCTACCACCATTGTTATAACCATCACTGTCATCAGTATTACAACTCATAACCACCAGCACCATACCATTACCACCAGCACCATCATTATGACCAACTCACCACCACCATCATTATAACCACCGCCACCATCACCATCACTATTACCACCAGCACCAGCACCATTACCACCAGCAGCATCATTATGACCACGTCATCACCACTGTTTGCTAACATTTCTTGGTCACTGATTATGTTTAGGCATAGGTTACTTATGTTCAGTCCTATGGGTGACTTCATTTGAATTAACTCATAGACTTGTACTTAACTCACTTGAATTAACTCATAGACAATGCACTTTTAGGGTTTCCAATTTATAAGTAAGGAAATGAGTATGGAGGCAAAAATAATTTGTCCCACTTCATACATCGAATAAGTGGCAGGATTCAAACTGAGGTCTGCTTGGCTCAAAAACTAAGCTTGTATTCAGGTCTCTGACAAGTCTTCAATGTTAGGCCCAATGTTTAGCCTTATCATTTTCATAGGTATTTTACTGCCTAGAAATTTTGTTATTGGCATGCATTTTAAAAGTCTGCTTTTAAAGTTATTAAAATGCTAACCAAGATTATTCAAAGGACAAATCCCTAGGGGAACCCCAAAGTGAGTCATTTTTGACACAGTGAAGTATATGATTGTCCCAGTCTGTTGATCCTATTTTTAAACACATTCCAAGACCTTGAGATAATTCCCTGACGTTATGTGACCACAGGTATGGAATTTTGTCAAGGTTTTTTGAAGTCTCCAAACATTGTATATTAGCAGTTTTTATTCACATACTATAGCAAATATGAAAGCTAACTAGTGATAGCAATGAGGATCATGTCTTTCAATGCTTAGGAAGTAAAACTTTGCTGAGCATTCGATGTGTATTATCTTACTATTTCTTCTCAACCAGTATCTCCAATTTTTCAGAAGAAAACATGAACTAGCAAACTGACTTATTACAGGTCCACAGCTAGTAAGTAGGAAAGCAGGGATGTGACCACAGCTCTGGGTACCTTTGGAGCTTGCATTTTTATACCACTCCTTAGAAAAAGAAGTAAAGATTAGAAGGGTGGGAACTTAGAGAAAATGTCAGCTTCCCAAATGGCTCTATCTTTCAGGCGCACTTACTGTATTGGGGTCTAGTGTTCGAAAGCCTGTGGAGACCTGGCAGAGCAAATGCCCAGAAGGTTCTCGGTACCTAAGAGTCTCCAGGCTTCTTGGGGGTGGTGCTGGCTGTGGTCCCTGTGGTTTGACAATGTATTTTGCCTCTCCCAGGTCACGCTTAGAGTGCTTCAAACACCACGGCACGTCTGTTTCTCTCCCACTAATGGGTAGAGTTGCCGACTTACTCTATTCTGACAATTACCAATTTGAAAAACATCTAAAAGTTTAATCATGGGGAATGCTTACACTGAATGTAATTTCTAATGGATTTTAGAAACAAAATAAATAATCCTGTTTTACCTCGTGAGGAGTTGTGGGGGCCCAATGAGATAATGTGTTAACTTTTGAAAAAGCATATGCTTTTATTCAAACAAAGACAGAATATGTTATTGGATGTGAACTTTTGTGCCTTATAAGTGAGGGACATCCTGCTCAGTCATTCTGATAGGAGTTAAGGAGATAAAGTCTGGCCAGAGATGTTGTAGAAGAAGAATATATAGTGGGCGTGTTGCTAAAAAGCAGTTTTCTAGTTCTGTAACCTTGAGTCAATTAATAACTCTATGCCTCCATTTCTTTATTTGAAAGATGAAGATACTAATAGAAGCTCTTCTTAGGGTTGCTGACATTATTATACAAGCAAATACTCATAAAGTGCTTAATACAGGGACTGCCATGGATCGAGGGCAGTGGAATGTTAGCTCCTCTTATTATTCTTAATCACTGTCTTGATCCACCTGATAATCTCATCTACCCAGAACAGCTGCATGAGCCTCAAGTTGTCAACTGCTCTTTAGCACAACTGTTCTAATAGAAAGCTGACTGGTTGCTGACCAGGGATTTTCTTTTGCCCACTAAAATGTTATCGTTTTCTCTGTACAAATCATAAATGCACTGACAGAAAATAGGGCCTCACCCATGAGGTTACCAGGAGCCTGACTCCCTGAGGCAGCAGCTCATGAAGCAAAGGAGTGAGTGGTTTCCCCTTTCTTAAAGAAAAAGATTCTGCTGATTGTGAAGTAGGGAGTTCTGCAAACTGGCCAAAGGGTGCTATCACCTGAGTTTTCAGGTCCTTCTGAGAAAGAAAATATAAACTAAAAAGGAAAATCAGACAAACAGACAAAAGTCTTCCCCTGTTCTCTTTTCCCAGACTACTTCTTTAATCAGTAGGTTTGAATATGTGCGCTCACCCAGTGACTGTATTAGGATTTAATGACCTGATCAGCTGTTTGCATGAGCACTTGTCCTAGTTATTTGATACTTTTTGCTGTAGGTCAAAGTGACTAGACATTCTGGTTTGGCAGGGAATGTCCCCAGTGACAGCTCAAAGTATTTCTTTTTAGCCACCGTATGATGTAATATGGTCCTTTATTTCTTCTCCTCTAGCCCCACACAGACTGGAGACATGAAGTGATTGCTCTTGCAAAATGTTAATTGGAAGGATTAAATATCATCCTTTTTTTTTTTTTTTCTTTCTTTCTTTTTTAAATAGAGGTTGAAATTAAAAGCGAGAAGGCACAGGGTAGCTGGTAATTGCAATCGGAAGAAGCTGAGGATTCTGAAAAACCAAACTGCAACACAATTTCTATAGAAGGAGGTAACACTGACTTAATCAAACCAGGTTGGAGAGGCAAGAGGTTTATTTGAACAGGTTGAAAATTAATAGTCTGGAGAAACAAACTGGTCCAGAAAAATGACTCCAAGCTAGTGTTCAAAAGAAAATTAACCAGACGAAAGTAATCAAGTCAAGGCAAAGAGGGTGGCTTATGATATAAAGTTCCAGGATTGACCATCAATACAAGATTTTGAGCAAACACCCTGAATAAATCTGTGAACTATTTATTTTCTATTTGACTTCCTATATTTTGAACATATTATTGGCCAATGGAATATTAGCATCCTGGGCTTAGAAGGGACAGTGGAAGTCATTTATTCTGACTGTCTGTGAGGATAATTTGAAGTCATTTGTGCAGGCCAGACTAAGCAACATCTCACCCATGTTCATTATAATGAGATCTGGGAGATTACAATGGAAATTTGTTGTCCATTTGCAAAATTTAAATTGTTCTTGATTAGGTTGGCTTCCCAGAGCTCCTTTATATCATTAGAAAAAGATCAATTGTGGTGGGGACCGTTACTTATCACTGAGTTGCCTATCTGCTTTCAAGTTGTTGCAGCTTAATGTTTCAGTTGTGGGCAAAATGAGCATCTATCATTTTGGAACATTATGGGGTGTGTGGTAGCGGGGAAACCGCATCTGACTTAGCTTAGATATATATGGTCGTTAGAAGTTCACAAAATATTGAATTAATAATAACCATTTTGTAACTTCTGATATTCTCTTGGTTTGGACTCTAGGTTTCATATCATAGGAGGGAAGAATCACAATAATATTATGATTAGGTAACAATAATATTCTTACAGCAGCTAATTTTACTGAGCATATACTATCAATCCCCTCTCTCCTTGTCTCTCATATATTTTTGTGTATGTGTTCATATAATCGTTCATTTAATCTTTTGAAACATTGATCTTTGCAATATCCTTTGAGGTAGAAACTTTTGTCTTTATTTAACAAATGAGGAAATCAAAACATGGAAAGGTTAAGTGACCTGGACAAGGTTATTCAGCCCAAGTTAGATGGGATCATATTTTTAAAATTGTGTTCAAGCCTCCATTCACAAGTAGGTAAACTTAGAGCACAGAGGGGTGAAGTGATTTTCTCAATGGCAGTGCGGAGATTAGAACATAAGTCTAGTTCTTGTCAACTTCTCTTACTTTATGTCACATCCTCTACCCCTGTTGCCTGGGAGATAAAATAGGTATTTTCTAAGCAACACAGTCCCCCTCATATATTTATATATGAGTTGAATAAATGTAGAATTTTGGTGTTGTTTTGAACCTAGTAAACTTTTTTCTTTCAGGGGGTAGGGCTATCTTTCTAGAAAGATAGAACTTCAATAGCACCAAGCTATCATCATTCAGTGGGAAGTGACAGGGAAAAATGACCAAGATGACCCTTGTATCTTGTTCACCATGTACTCATAAAGAAAATACTTAGCATGGACATGCATCTGTCATTACATGTTGATTCTGGAATCCAGTCCCCTCATAGGATTAAACTTGCAGTAACAAATAATTAAGGTTAGAGGTGGTTTTAATCTAAAACAGAATATAATAAACCATGCACCAGAACTAGAACATTGAAGAATTCTCCAACCATCTTCCATTGTTAGGAATTTGATAATTATGTTAAAGCTAGAGTTATCTGAGAACCAGACTTCTTCAATGAGACTCCACATTTTTTCCCTTTCTTTAATCTAGTTCAGTGGTCCTTCTACTTTAATATGCCACTTATTATATGCTATAACATATGGATGAAATAGGTGTTTTTCCTAAGGATTATTTTTAACTGTGTGAAATTTTACCTTTAAGTATAGGCTTTAAAACTTCATCATTAAAAAAGATGTATGGTCCCTTTCAATCTACTATCAAATTCATTGATCTGTAAATATATGAAAATAACAACAATGCAAATAGCAACCAGTACTACTGAGAAGTCAATCTGATAGCATCTGTCAGAGAATTCAAAGGCATTAAATTTAGAGTTCTAAAAGTTTATGACTTTCTATTCAATCAACTGACCATCTTCAAAGATTCTTGGATCATTGAACACATCACTACTTTGATGATTTTTTTTTTCTTTTCTTGAGGCAACTGCTTCTGTAGTGCTGCCCCTGCACTTGCAAGTCTACACAAGTGATTATTTTCATTGTATGCGAGTGGCTTATTTGTGTGACTGTCCTCTCAAGGACCTTGCCTTTCAGTGTTGTTTCCTCAACTCTTAGTAGAGGCACCTGACTCATACCATTTGCTCCACCATTGTTGGTTGAATCAACTAATTCAAGTTATTCCACTTTCTGAGTGATGGGAGGACTCGAGTCAGAACTTAAGCTTCCGGCAGACACCTCGCTTGAATTGTGCTACCATTTCTATTAAAGAAGGGAACATCTTGCCCCAAGAGGAGCTGAAGATTTGGGCATCCTGCTTTTACTAGCTGACTTTTTATTCAAAAGTCTCTCTGTGGAGCTTTTATAAAAGAGTTTGTTACCAAGAAGAGGTTACTAGTGTTTTCTTTCTTAAAACGGGGCATTCAGCTGACATTTGGAACTAGTTTGGGCCAGGGCCTGGCCTCTCACCTCTAGATCTCTTAGGAAAAACTCACTCTTACCTTGTCCACAAAGACTGAATTGCCTGTTTCTTTCTCCCTGCAGAGATAAGGGGGCTGTCTGGGATGAGGTGATTCTTAGCTACTTTCAACTTTTTGGGGGCTCTGAAACTTATGGTGGTGCCTGTTAGATGGGAGTCTACAGGTAGTTGTCTTTACTCTGAAGGGCCAGATGATCTGCCAGACAACATTTCCTGTATAATTTTCTGGTTTAGAGCCTAAATGAAAAACAAAACAAAACAAAACAAAACAGAAAAATAAGGAGTCAATAAAGGAAGAGATCTTGGCAATTATGGGGTCAGATGACTTTTTTTTCTTATTCTTTAACCTTATACAAATTGTGAAATATTCATACAGAAAAGTATATAAGACAGTTGTACAATATAATCACATATATACTTGTTTTTCAGACCCAAGTCAAGAAGTAGAATACTGATAGCATTCCAGTAACTTCCTGGGTTTTCTTCAGGGTGATAACTTTCTCCTGTGCCCCTGGAGGGATCCACCATCCTGTTTCATGTAATCATCTTTTTATCTTGATAGCTTGACTATCAAGTGGGCATCCGTAGCATTATTTTTATATGCATAGGCTCATATTACATGTATAATTCTTGCCAATATGTTTGGGAGATTTGTTCATGCTGTTGGTAGTTGTTACTTGCTAACTTTCCTTTCTCTTTAGTCTCCCAATGTGGTAGTATACCACAGGTGATGTATGCATCATACTGCTGGTGCATACTTGGGTTGTCCCTTTGTTTGTTATGACCATGCTGCATAGACAGACACTACTGCATGCTGCATAGACATTACTTACTCTCATGCTGGTGTACATGTGCATGGATTTCTCGAGTCTAGGGTATATACCCAGCAGTGGGACTCCTGGGTGGTGGGAGATATGTATGTAATGTCCAACCATTTCCCAAGGGTCACTGGTCAACATTTTGGTTTTGGGACGGATCTAAGATGGTGGACTAGAGGGAGGCTGCGTTTCTTGTCACTCTGAAACTTGGATTTCAAGCAGAGGATATCTGTTTCTTGGTGAGGCAGTTTTTGCTCCTTATCGATCCCCTGCTGTTTACCCCATTTGTCTACTGCAATTGCCTGCAGTCAGCCAGCATATCGAAGCCTTTTTGAGTGCAGATTGCTCACTGTCAGGCACCTATCATCCACCATTTGCCTGCATCTTGCCTGTCCATTGCCTGCCTTTCACCTATCCATCATCTACCACACGAGGTTCACCTCCCGATCGTCCAACAGCAGTCAGCAAACTGACCTCCGACTGCCAGTGGAGTGCTAGCTCCCTGCTGTTGCCTGGAAGTTTACTGTTACAGTACCAGCAAGTTTGGTTACATGTGGCTGCCACCATTTTGAGACAACAGCCAGGCCCCTAGGACCCCTGGCTGGACTGACTGAGGCCCATCTCCAGGATCCCTCAGCCTGACTGATCACTCCCTGCCTCCAGGACCCTCACATCGACTGACTGCTCCCCACCACCAGGACCCCCAGACCGACTGACTGCCTATCACCAGGACCCCCCAGACAGACTGATTGCACCCCACCTCCAGGATCCCGCAACCAGACTGAACACACCACACTCCGGGACCCTGCCTACCAACCGCACCCTGCCTCCAGGACCTCCAGCTGACCATGCCCACAACCCAAGCTGCAGCCAACACATTTGGAAGCCAGAGCAGCCATCTTGGATAATCCCGGAAGCTGTAGCTCTGATCTTTAGGTGGGGCAAATTCCATCCTGAGATACCTGCTGGAGACTTGAAACTCATTGTCAGGTACCTCTCATGCATCAGGCTACCGAAGACTGGGAGGTTTGAATACTATATGACTGTTATAGTGTAGATTTTCTTTCTTCTCCTTATTGAAAAATTTTAAGTTATTTTTTTACTTTTCTTGCTCTGTTTTCCTTTTGTTTACCTGTTCCCTCAGAGTCTCTTTCTCCCATTTTTGCATGCTAACAACCAACTTCTTTTGATTATACTCTCACTCTATTATCTAGAACTCCTATATATTCTTTTCTTATCCCATTAATAGCTACATCCTACATCCCTCTGCATCCTCTTTGTCCTCCATTAGAAACTGCAGACCTTATTGCAAATCTGTTTGTTATACTGAAGATAATATTTGAACTCATTCTGTTCATTATGACAATATTGTTAATGTCCTCATAGGGGCTATTTGGTCTAGGATTGCATACTGTCTGAATTGGGCACTGCTAATATTGAACTCCCCCTTAAAGAAAAGTTTTTGGAAACCTATAGGGTTACCATAAGCCTATACGGGGGGAACTGCAATACCCTAGATCTGCACTGCTGGAGGGGAAGATACATGAACAACATAAAAAAACAAGGGAAGAAAATGATTCAAACAAATCTAGATTCTATATTAATAGAATCTAATGACAGTATGGTAGAAGAAATGTCAGAAAAGGACTTCAGATTATACATGATTAAGATGATTTTTGTGAAGCAAAGGATGAGATAAGAGCGAATGTAGGCAATGAATGATAATACCAATAAGCAGTTGAAAGAGCAACTGCAGGAAGCAAAAGATCGTTTCAACAAAGAGATAGAGATTCTGAAAAAAAAAAAAAAAAAAAAAAGGAAATCCTTTGAAATTAAGGAAACAATAAACAAAAACAAAAACAAAAACAAACAAACAAACAAAAAACTCAATGGAAAACATCACCAAAAGACTAGACCACTTGGAAGACAGAACCTCAGAAAATGAAGACAAAATATTTAATCTTGATAATAAAGTTGCCCAAACAGAGAGATGGTAAGAAATCATGAACAGAATCTCCAAGAACTATGGGATATCATGAAAAGACCAAATTTAAGAATTATTGGGATTGAGGAAGGCACAGAGATACAAACCAAAGGAATGAACAACCTATTCAATGAAATAATATCAGAAAATGTCCCAAGCCTGAAGAATGAAATGGAAAATCAATTACAAGAGGCTTACAGAACACCAAATGCACAAAATCACAACAGATCCACAACCAAGGCACATTTTAATGAAAATGCCTACCATCCAAAATAAAGATGGGATTTTGAAGGCTGTGAGAGAAAAGCATCAGATCATATATAGGGGGAAACCAATATGGATATCAGAGGATTTCTCAGTCCAGACCCTAAAAGCAAGAAGGGCCTGGGACAACATATTTCAAGCTCTGAAAGAACATGGTTGCCAACCAAGAATTCTATACCCAGCAAAAATAACCTTCAGATTTGAAGATGAAATAAAACCCTTCCATGATAAACAAAAGTTAAAACCATTTACAAATAGAAAGCCTGTACTACAGAATATAGTCAACAAAATATTCCATGAAGAGGAAATGAAAAACAACAATGTAGGTCAGCAAAGGGAGCAACTGCCATGATGAAAAATCCATTCAAAGGAGAAACCAAGTCAAGTTAAAAACCAAAAATAAGCCCAAATGACTGGGAATACAAATAATATCTCAAAAACAACCCTGAACTTTGATGGCCTGAACTCATCAATCAAAAGACATAGACTAGCAGAATGGATTAAAAACCAAGACCCAACAATATGCTGCCTTCAAGAGACTCATCTTATAGAAAAAGACATCCACAGACTAAAGGTGAAAGGATGGGAAAAAACCTACCACGCACACGGACTCAGTAAAAAAGTGGGGGTTTCCATCCTTATTTCAGATAAAGTGAACTTCAAGCCAAAGTTAGTCAGAATGGATAAAGAAGGACATTTCATACTGCTTAAGGGAATCATAAATCAGGAAGACATAACGATCATAAATATTTATGCCCCAAACAATGGTGCATCCATGTATATCAAACAAATCCTTCTCCATGCCAGGAATCAAATAGACTACAACACAATAATTCTGTGTGACTTGAAAACACCGCTGTCACCACTGGATAGATCTTCCAAACAAAAACCAAAGAAATTCTATAACTCAATAACACAATCAATAACCTAGACTAAATAGACATATATAGAATATTCCATCCATCAACGAGCGGATTCACTTTCTTCTCAGCAGCACATGAAACCTTCTCGGAAATAGACCATATGTTATGCTACAAAGCAGCCCTTAGTAAATGCAAAAAAATAGAGATACTGTCCTGTGTTCTATCAGATCATAATGGAATGAAATTAGAAATCAACGGCAAAATAAAAAACAGAAATTAGTCCAATACCTGGAGACTAAATAATATGCTATTGAATGAAACATGGATAACAGAAAACATCAGGGAGGATATAAAAAAATTCTTAGAGGTAAATGAAAATGACGATACAACATATCAAAATCTCTGGGATACTATGAAAGCAGTACTAAGAGGAAAATTCTTTGCATGGAGTGCATTCAAGAGAAGAATAAAAATCCAACAATTAAATGGCCTAACATTATAGCTCAAAGCCCTAGAAAAAGAAGAACAGAATAACAAGCAAAAGTAGTAGAAGATAGGAAATAGTTAAAATCAGAGCTGAAATCAATGAAATTGAAACAAAAGAAACAATTCAAAAAATTGACAAAACAAAAAGTTGCTTCTCTGAAAAAGTAAACAAAATAGACAAACCCTTAGCCACACTAACAAAGAGAAGAGAGAAAACTCGAATTACTAAAACTCATGATGAAAAAGGAAATATCACAACAGACACCACTGAGATACAGAACATAATGAGAAGCTATTTGAAAATCTGTATTCCAACAAAATAGAAAATATCGAAGACATTGACAAATTCCTAGAGATATATGATCCTCCCAAACGGAGCCAGGAGGACATACACAATTTAAACCGATCAATATCAAGTAATGAAATAGAAGAAGCCATCAAAAGCCCACCATCCAAGAAAAGCCCAGGACCAGACGAATTCTCAGCAGAGTTCTATAAGACCTTCAAAGAAGAACTCATTCCAATACTTCTTAAAGTATTCCAGGAAATAGCACAGGAGGAAACCCTACCAAACTCATTCTATGAAGCTAATATCACCCTTATAACCAAACCAGGAAAAGACACATCAAGGAAAGAAAATTTTAGACCAATATCCTTGATGAATATAGATGCAAAGATCCTTACCAAAATACTGGCATACTGTATCCAAAAACATATTAAGGAAATCGTGCACCATGAGCAAGTGGGGTTCATCCCTCAAATGCAAGGATGTTTTAACATCTATAAATCAATAAACATAATCCATCATGTCAATAGACTTATGGATAAGAATCATATGGTTATTTCAATTGATGCAGAAAAAGCTTTCGACAAACTACAACACCACCTTATGCTCAGAACACTAGAAAAAATAGGGATAGTAGGAACATACCTGAACATTGTAAAGGCTATTTATGCTAAGCCCAGGGCCAACATCATTCTTAATGGAGAAAAAGTGAAACCATTCCCTTTAAAAACAGGAACAAGACAGGGATGTCCTCTTTCACCACTTCTATTCAACATTGTCCTTAAAATATTAGTCAGAGCAATTAGACAGACTAAAGAAATTAAAGGGATACGAATAGGAAAAGAGGAACTTAAGCTGTCACTATTTGTTGACATGATTCTCTATTTAGAGGATCCAAAAAACTCCTCCAGAAAACTTCTAGACCTCATCAATGAATTCAGCAAAATAGCAGGTTATAAAATCAACACGCATAAATCTAAAGCATTTTTATACATAAATGATGAAACATCTGAAAGGGAAATGAGGAAAACAACTCCATTTGCAATAGCCTCAAAAAAACAAAAAACAAAACAAAACAAAACAAAAACTTGGGAATCAATCTAACAAAAGAAGTAAAAGATCTTTACAATGAAAACTACAAAACATTGAAGAAAGAAATTGAGGAAGACTTTAGAAGATGGAAAGATCTCCCATGTTCTTAGATAGGCAGAATTAATATTGTCAAAATGGCCATACTTCCAAAGGCGCGATACAGATTTGACGCAATTCCAATTAAAATCCATATGACATTTCTCATAGGAACAGAAAAAGCAATCACGAAATTTATCTGGAAGAACAAAAGACCCAGAATAGCCAAAGCAATCCTGAGCAGGAAGAGTGATGCAGGAGGTATCACTATACCGTATCTTAAACTCTACTATAGGGCAATAGTAACAAAAACAGCATGGTATTGGCACAAAAGTAGGTAGACCAATGGTACAGGATAGAAGACATGGAGACATACTCACATACGTACAATAACTTCATACTAGACAAGGGTGCCAAAAACTTACAATGGAGAAAAGATAGCCTTTTCAACAAATGGTGCTGGGAAAACTGGAAATCCATATGCAGTAAAATGAAACTAAACCCCTATCTCTCACCCTGCACAAAACTCAACTCAAAATGGATCAAAGATCTAGGAATTAGACCTGAGACCCTTCACCAAATAGAAGAAAAAGTAGGCCCAAATCTCCATCATGTTGGCTTAGGACCAGACTTCCTTAACAAGACCCCCATAGCGCAAGAAATCAAAGCAAGAATCAATAAATGGGATAGATTCAAACTAAAAAGTTTTTTCTCAGCATAGGAAACAATGAACAATGTGAAAAGAGAGCCTACAGAGTGGGAGAAAATCTTTTCCACGCACACTTCAGACAGAGCACTCATCTCCAAAGTTTATAAAGAACTTAAAAAAAAACTACACCCAAAATACAAATAACCCAATCAATAAATGAGCTAAGGAAATGGGCAGACACTTCACAGAAGAAGATATACAGGTGATCAACAAATATATGAAAAAGTGCTGAGCATCCCTGGTAATTAGAGAAATGCAAATTAAAACAACCCTAAGATTTCATCTAACTCCAATTAGAATAGCTATTATCAAGAACACAAACAATAATAAGTGTTGGCATGGATGTGGGGAAAAAGGCACATTCATACACTACTGGTGGAGTTGCAAATTGGTACAGCCACTCTGGAAAGCAGTATGAAGATTTCTCAGAAAGCTTGGAATGGACCCACCATTTGACCCAGCTATCCCACTCCTTGGTTTATACCCAAAGGACTTAAAATCAGCATACTACAGTGATGCAGCCACATTAATGTTCATAGCTGCTCAATCCACAATAGCTAGATTGTGGAACCAACCTAAATGCCCTTCAATTGACGAATGGATAAAGAAACTGTGGTATATATACACGATGGAATATTACTCAGCCATAAAGAACAATAAAACTATGGCATTTGCTGGTAAATGGAAGAAGTTGGAAAATATCATGCTAAGTGAAATAAGCCAATCCCAAAAACCAAAGGCTGAATGTTTTCTCTGATAAGTGCATGACAATATATAACGATGGGAGGTAGCAGGGGGAAGAAAAGAATGAAGGAAATTTGGATGGTGTAGAGGAAAAAGGGGTTGGAGGGGATGGGGATGGAAAAACAGTAGAATGAAACAGACAGTATTACCCTATATATATGTATGATTACATGAATGGCATGAACATACATTGTGTACAACCATAGAAATGAAAAGTTGTACCCCATTTGTGTACAATGAATCAAAATGTGTCTATAAAAATAAAAAAAATTTTGAATAAAAAAATAAAAAATAAAAAGAAACCATTTAGGTTTTGGCACAGCTTTTACTCTTGACAAGCTGATGTGTGTATGGTAATACTATTCTGTGGTTTTAATCTTCATTTCCTTGATTACTAATGATTATTAATGATGTTGAGTGCTGGTTCATTTATATTTTTTCTTTGAAAAATGTGTGTTTATGAATGTCCTTCTGCCCATTTGAATTTGTTTTTCTACCTTTTAAAACTTGATTTGTAGATATTCTTTACTTATTTTGGTATTATATGCCTTTCAAATAATGTATATCTTTTTGTAACTTGATCTTCCAATATGGTAACTTATGATAAACTGAGATTCTTTATTTTAAGGGAGTAAGATTTATCAGTGTTTTTCAATATGGATATTGCCTTTTCCATATTGTTCAAGAAATAATTGCTCTAGGGCTAGGGAGATAGCTCAGTTGGTAGAGTGCTTGCCTTGCAAGCACAAGGCCCTGGGTTCAATCCCCAGCACTGCAAAAAAAAAAAAAAAAAAAAAAAAAAAAAAAAGAAATAATTGCTCTACCTTGAAGTCATGAAAATCTACTTAATTTTCTTCTAAAAACTTTATAATGTTGTTCTCCACCTTTAGCTCTTTAATCTTCCTTGAATTTACTTTACATAAGGCATGAGCTAGGTGACTATTGACATGTTTTCTCAATGGGTACCCAAATGCCCCATAATTTGGCTACTGCACTACAGAGCTGCAGTGCCATTTCTCACAAATCAAATCCAAGTACATATGCGTCTATCTCTGCATTCTACTGTCTTACTGTTTTATTTGTCATGCTTGGACCAATACTATGCTGTTTTGGTTACTGTAGCTGTAAAATAAGGTGTGGCATCTGGTAGAGCTAATTCTTTCACCTTGTTTTTCTTTTTCAAGAATGTCTTTGCTGTTCTTTTCCTTTGTATTTTCATATAAATTTTAGAATCAACTTGTCACACTCCACAAAAACAACCCATTGAGTTTTGACTGGAATTAAAATGACTTACAGAAAAATGTGGGAACCAGTATTCTGTAATAGTGTTTCCCCATCCACGAACATGGAATGTCTTTCCTTTCTTCACAGATTCTCAATAAGGATTTCTAACTTTCCCCATTGTAGTCTCTTACAACTTTTGCTAAATTTATTCTAAAAAATCTGATGTTTTTGATGCTGTTGTAAGTGGTATGTTTTCAAAAATTTCATTTTTCTAGTTTTTTTGATGGAAAATAATAATACAATTGATTTTTGTATGTTGATTTTTTGTATCTAGCAAATATACCAAACTCTTTTATTAATTCTAATAATTTAAATATAATTCTTTGAGTTTTGCTACTTTCTTATTAAATTTAACAATTTAAATGTAGTTTCTTTTGAGTTTTCTGTGTTCAAAATAATATAATCATAAATAATGTCAGTTTTGTTTTCTTCTACCCAATTCTTACTTTTTTTTTCTCTCTCTCTCTTTTTTCCCCTTATTATGCTGGTCAGGGTCTCCAGTTAAATGATCAATAGAAATGAAATAAAACTGGCATCCTTGTCTTTTTCCTGACTTCAAACAGAAAAATCATTAACACTTCACTACTGAGCATGACATTTTTTATATAAGTTGTTTTGTTTAACTATCTTTTCTTATACTAAGAAGCTGCCAAAAAAAAAAAAAAAAAGAAAGAAAAGGAAAAAAAGCTATTCTATTCTATATGTAGTTCTCTAAGAAGGATCTATATGCATAATTGTATAATATGTATATAATTTTATGAATATATGTTGAATTTTATTGAACAATGCTTTTTCTGTGTGAGATAATATGATTTTTTAATTTATGAATGGAGTGAATTACATAGATTTATTTGCTAATATTAAGCAAATCTTGAATTCTTGGTATATAGCCAAGTTGCTCATTATATGTTATCCTTTCTATGTATTGCTTTAGTTAGCAAGCAATTTTGCTCAAAATTGTTGGATGTGAAGTTTGCCTGTAATTTTCCTTTTTCATACTGAATTCTTTTGCTGGTCTTATCACATGAGTTGAGAAGTGTCTCCTTTTCCCCTCACTCCCACTGAACAGAGCATTGAGACTGAAATATAATATCGAAGTATTCTTTTTTTAAAATATATTTGGGTCTAGTTTTGTTTTTTTTTTGTTTTCTGTTTTTGTTTTTTGCTAATAAGAGAAGAGTTGTTTTAGTACTGACTCAGTTATCAATTTCTTCAATGTTTATGAGACATACTGATTACAATTTTTCTATCACATCAAAATTTAATTTGTTGGCATAAAGTTACTTATAATATTATGTCTCTTCCAGACATCGGTGTCTTCTCTTTTTTGAAATTGTCTTTTTATCAGTGGCTTCTCGATATCCTTAGTCTTTTCAAAGGAACAGTTGTTAGTTTTGTCGATACTCTATTGGCTATTTTTTTCACATACCATTGCTTTTCATCCCAATCTTTACTACCTCCCTTATTTATCTTTCTTTGTGATTTTTTTAACTTCTTTTTTAACTGCTTAGTTTATTGATTTTAAGTCTTTCTCCTTTTTAAATGCCATATTTCAGATATTTTAACATGAACGTTTTGTACATTTTTGCATCTTTGAATCTAAGATGCATCTTAATATTGGTGGCATGTTAGTTGAACATTGTAAGTAGTTTTCTCTCTCGGTGGTATATAAAATACTGACACATCTTACAACAAATAATATCACAAGTTCAATATAAGGAAATACATACATTTGAGGCTATAAATCCCCCTCCAAGTATGCTCTATATTTATTCCCACAGCTTGTTTTGTTTACTTCTTTTCTTTCTGTTTCCTCTCTTCTTTCTTCATTATTTTTTTCTAACATTGTGAATCAGTCCCAGTCATTGTGTAGCAGAACTTATTTGTAGTAATAATTTGAGAATTAGGATTGGCTTTAGAAAAACTTCTTTCAGAGGAGATATTATTTATTTCCTGAGGCATATGGAGAAAGACTGCTGCAGGACAACCTAAATCCAAGTTCAAATTTGATATTCTCTAGACCATTCAAAGGGCACCACCCAGGCTGTAAATCTGTAGAAAGGTGGGTTGAAGATTTGGGTGATTTATCAGAGAATCCTCTGTGGCAGGTTCCTCACCTTGACTAACCTCACTCACAGGTCTGAACAACTCTAGTTTAGATTTATAGCTTTTACTCTATACTGGTAAATGCCCTTAGGAAAAAGCAGCTTTGAATGTTGGGTTTATCTCTCTGGATTTTGTCTTTTCCTAGATGTTGTTCCAAGAATTCCTATTATTTTTAAAATTCTTTTAAGAATTATTTATCTTAAAATTTTTTACAGACTGCATTTTGATTCATTGTACACAAATGGGGTACATCATTTCATGTACATCATTTCATTTCTATGGTTTTGCATGATGCAGATTCATACCATTCGTGTAATCATACGTGTACATAGGGTAATGATGTCTGTCTCATTCCACCGTTTTTTATACTCCCCTCCCTCTCATTTCCTTGTACAAAAAGTTCCCCCATTCTTCTCTCCCTCCCCACCCCACTACCCCCATTATACATCATTCTCTACTTATCAGGGAAAGCATTCGGTCTTTGGTTTTTTGGGATTGGCTTATTTCACTTAGCATGACAATTCCATCCATTTATTTGCAAATGCCATAATATTATTCTTCTTTATGGCTGAATAATATTCCATTGTGTATATATACCACAGTTTCTTTATCCATTCATCTGTTGAAGGGCAGCTAGTTTGGTTCCACAATCTAGCTATTGTGAACTGAGCTGCTGTAAACATTGATGTGGCTGTGTTACTGTAGTATGCTGATTTTAAGCCATTTGGGTATAAACCCAGGAGTGGGATAGCTGGGTCAAAATGTGGGTCCATTCCAAGTTTTCTGAGGATTCTCCACACTGCTTTCCAGAGTGGCTGCACCAATTTGCAACTCCACCAGCAACGTGAAAGTGTGCCTTTTCCCCCACATTCACGCCAACATCTATTATTGTTTGTGTTCTTGACAATAGCCATTTTAATTGGAGTAAGATGAAATCTTAGAGTTGTTTTAATTTGCATTTCTCTAATTACTAGAGATGTTGAACACTTTTTCATATATTTATTAATTGCCTGTATGTTTTCTTCTGAAAAGTGTTGAATTCCTTGGCCCATTTATTGATTGGTTCTTTGTATTTTGGGTGTAAAGTTTTGTAAGTTCTTTACAAATTTTGGAGATTTATATTCTATCTAAAGTGCGTGTGGAAAAGATTTTCTCCCACTCTGTAGGCTCTCTCTTCACATTCTTGATTGTATCCTTTGCCAAGAAAAAGTTTTTTAGTTTGAGTCCATCCCATTTATTGATTCTTGCTTTGATTTCTTGTGCTTTGGGAGTCTTGTTGAGGAAGTCTTATCCTAAGCCAACATGATGAAGATTGGTCCTACTTTGCCTTCTATTAGGTGAAGGGTCTCTGGTCTAATTCCTATGTCTTTGATCCATTTTGAGTTGAGTTTTGTGCAGGGTGAGAGATAGAGGTTTAATTTCATTTTACTGTGTATGGATTTCCAGTTTTCCAGCACCATTTGTTGAATAGGCTATCTTTTCTCCATTTTATGTTTTTAGCTCCTTTGTCTAGTATGAGGTAACTGTACTTATGTGGTTTTGTCTCTGTGTCTTCTGTTCTGTACCATTGGTCTGACTATTTTGGTGGCAATACCATGCTGTTTTTGTTACTATTGCTCTATAGTATTATGATACCTCCTGTTTCACTTTTTCTACTCAGGATTTTTTTGGCTATTCAAGGTCTCTTGTTCTTCCAGATGAAGTTCATGATTGCTTTTTCTATTTCTTTGAGGAATGTCATTGGGATTTTAATTGGAATTGCATTGAATCTGTATAGCGCCTTTGGTAGATGGCCATTTTGACAATGTTAATTCTGCCTATCCAAGAACATGGGAGATCTTTCCATCTTCAAAGGTTTTCTTCAATTTCTTTAATGTTCTCTAGTTTTTGTTATAGAGGTCTCTCACCTCTTTTGTTAGATTGATTCCCAAGTATTTTTTTTTTTTGAGGCTACTGTGAATGGAATGGTTTTCCTAATTTCTCTTTCAGAGGATTCATCACTTATGAATAGAAATGCTTTAGATTTATGTGTATTTATTTTATATTCTGCTACTGTGCTGAATTCATTTATTAGTTCTGGAAGTTTTCTAGAGGAGTTTTTGGATCTTCTAAATATAGGATCATGTCATCAGCAAATAGTGACAGCTTTAGTTCTTCTTTTCCTATTTGTATCCCTTTAATTTTCTTTAGTTTGCTCTGGCAAGTGTTTCAAGGATGACATTGAATAGAACTGGTGAAAGAGGAAAGAGGGCATCCCTGTCTTGTTTCAGTTTTTAGGGAATGCTTTCAGTTTTTCTCCATTAAGAATAATGTTGGCCATAGGCTTAGCATAGATAGCCTTTACAATGTCGAGGTATGTTCCTATTATTCCTATTTTTTCTAGTGTTTTAAGTATGAAGGGTGCTGTATTTTATCAAATGCTTTCTCAGCATCTATTGAAATAATCATGTGATTCTTAACTTTGAGCCTATTGATGTGATGAATTACATTGATTGATTTCTGGATGTTGAACCAACCTTGCATCCCTGGGATAAAACCCACTTGATCGTGGTGCACTATCTTTCTAATATATTTTTGTATGCAATTTGCCAGTATTTTGTTAAGGATTTTTGCATCTATGTTCATCAGGGATATTGGTCTAAGTTTTCTTTCCTTGATATGTCTTTGTCTGGTTTTGGTATCAGAGTGATACTAGCCTCATAGAATGAATTTGGAAGGGTTCCCTCCTTTTGTATTTCCTGTAATACTTTGAGGAGTATTGGTATCAGTTCTTCTTTAAAGGTCTTGTAGAATTTGGCTGAGAATCCATCTGGTCTGAGCTTTTCTTGATTGGTAGGCTTTTGATGGCTTCTTCTATTTTGGTGCTTGAAATTGATCTGTTTAAATTTTGTACATCTTCCTGATTCAGTTTGGGAGGATCATATGTCTCTACAAATTTGTCAATATTTTCAATAGTTTCTATTTTATTGGAGTATAAATTTTCAAAGTAGCTTCTAATTATGTTATATATTTCAATGGTGTCTGTCGTGATCTTTTCTTTTTCATCATGAATTCTAATAATTTGAGTTTTCTCCCTCCTTCTCTTCATTATTGTGGCTAGGGGTTTATCAATTTTGTTTACTTTTTCAGTTTTTTGTCAATTTTTTAAATTGCTTCTCTTATTTCAGTTTCATTGATTTCAGCTCTGATTTTAATTGTTTCCTGTCTTCTACTATTTTTGGTATTAATCTGTCTTTCTTTTCCTAGGGCTTTGAGATGTAATGTTAGGTCATTTAGTTGTTGACTTTTTATTTTTCTAATGTATGAGCTCAATGCAATGAACTTTCTTAGTACTGCTTTCATAGTGTCCCAGAGATTTTGATATGTTGTGTCATTGTCTCATTTACCTCTAAGAATTTTTTTATTTCTTCCCTGATGTCTTCTGTTATCATTGCATCATTCAATAGCATATTATTTAGTCTCCAGGTGTATGAGTAGTTTTTGTTTTTTATTTTATCATTCATTTCTAATGGTATTCCATTATGGTCTGATAATCCTATCAGGGTAGGATCTCTATTTTTTTGTATTTACTAATGGCTCCTTTGTGGCATTGCATATGGTCTATTTTGGAGAAGGATCCATGAGCTGCTTAGAAGAAAGTATACTTGCTCGATGATGGATGAAATACTCTGTAAATATCCATTAAGTCTATATCATTGATTGTATTATTTAGTTCTATAGTTTCTTTGTACAGTTTTTGTCTGGAGGATCTATCCAGTGGTGAGAGTGGTGTCCCCCACTATTAATGTGTTTTGGTCTATTTGATTCTTAAAATTGAGAAGGGTTTGTTTGATATACATAGATGCTCCGTTGTTTGGGGCATAAATATTTAAAATTGCTATATCTTGCTGTTTTATGCTTCCCTTAAGCATTATGACTTCTGACTAACTTAGGTTTGAAGTCCACTTTGTCTGATATGCAGATGGAGAGCCCTGCTTTTTTACTGGGTCCATGTGCATGGTATGTTTTTCCCCATCCTTTCACCTTTAGTCTGTGGATGTCTTTTTCTATGAGATGAGTCTCTTGAAGGCAGCATATTGTTGGGTCCTTCTTTTTAATCCAATCTGCCAGTCTGTGTCTTTTGATTAGTGAGTTTAGGCCATTGACATTCAGGGTTATTATTGTGATATGATTTGTATTCCTGGTCATTTTGGCTTATTTTTGGTTTTTAACTTGACTTGGTTTCTCATTTGATTGACTTTTCCTTTAGGGTAGTTCCTCCCTTTTCTAACTTATATTGTTGCTTTTCACTTCCTCCTCACAAAACATTTTGCTGAGAATGTTCTGTAGGGCAGACTTTCTATTTGTAAATGCTTTTAACTTTTGTTTATCATGGAAATATTTTATTTCATCATCAAATCTGAAGGTTAGTTTTGCTGGGAATAGGATTCTTGGTTGGCATCCATGTTCTTTCAGAGCTTGAAATATATTGTTCCAGGTCCTTCTTGCTTTTAGAGTCTGGGCTGAGAAATCTGCTGATATCTGTATTGGCATCCCCTTATACGTAATCTGACACTTTTCTCTTGCAGCCTTTAAAATCCTATCTTTATTTTGTATGTGTATTTTCATTAGAATGTGTCTTGGTGTGGATCTGTTGTAATTTTGTGCACCTGGTGTTCTGTAAGCCTCTTGTATTTGATTTTCCATTTCATTTTTTGGTTTGGGAAATTTTCTGATATTATTTTGTTGAACAGGTTGTTCATGCCTTTGGTTTGTATCTCTGTGCCTTCCTCAATCCCAATAATTTTAAATTTGGTCTTTTCATGATATCCCATAATTCTTGGAGGTTCCATTTATGACTTCTTAACATCTTCTCAGTTTGTTCAACTTTATTTTCAAGATAAATATTTTGTCTTCATTGTCTGAGATTCTGTCTTCCACAAGATCTATTCTGTTGGTGATGCTCTCTACTGAAT
This sequence comes from Sciurus vulgaris, assembly GCF_902686455.1. NCBI lineage: Eukaryota > Metazoa > Chordata > Mammalia > Rodentia > Sciuridae > Sciurus > Sciurus vulgaris. The sequence goes on from NC_136464.1 coordinate 83,647,128, forward strand.
TTTTAATTTGGTTTATCATTTCTTTCTTTTCAAGTATTTCTGTTTGTTTGTTTTTCAGAATCTCTATATCTTTATTGAAGGGTTCTTTTGCTTCCTGAATTTGTTCTTTTAACTATTTACTGGAATGTTCATGGCTTGCCTGCATTTGCTCTCTTATCTCATCTTTTGCTTCATGGATCATTTTAAGTATGCGGATTCTAAACTTTTTCTGTCATTTCTACTGCCATGCTGTCATTGGATTCTATCACAATAGCACCTTGGTTTGTTAGGGACAGTTTCTTCCCCTGTTTTTTCATATTGCTTCTGTGTACTCCCCTCTACCAGTGAAGATCAGAGATATTGAAGTTCCCCCCTTGCAGGCTTATTATGACCCTGCAGTTTTCCACTACCTCTCCTTTGAAGGGGAGATCAATACCAGTACCACCCAATACAGAGAAAATGCAGCTCTGAACCAGATAGCCCCTATAAAGACTTTAACATTATTGTAATGAACAGGATCAATTCAATTGCTATTTACAGTATTTCTGGTTATGAATAAGAGGGTGGTGAAGGGTGTAGGACGTAAGTGAGTAAATAGAGGTACCTGTCAAAGGGCCTCCAGTCTCTAGGTGTCTCAGAAAGGGAGCCACCCTTCCAATGATGATGGTCATGCCCTCAGGAATAATTCAAAATGCCTGCACCAGCCTCCAAAGAAGCTGGGGAGTCCCAGCAAGGGTGTGCTAAGTCAGCACAGAGGCAGGCGCAGTGTCCCTCAGCAGTAGTGGGGCAGGCGGGCAGGCTCAGCCACTGGCATTCGATCTCAGTGTGGAGAGGGACAGGCTGAGTGCCAGCATCTGACCTCGGTGTGTGGGGGCAGGCTCAGCCTTTTAAAATTCTTTAATAGAATGTTTTGTTTTAATGTTATACACAGTTTTAAACTTTTCTCAAGAGGAGGATTTTTTTCTGTTATAATTTTTAAACTTTTTTTCAGCTGTATAAAAATCGTTTTCAAGTAAAATCTTGGGTTTGTGATACACAAAATCTGTAAAAGATGAGAGTCATGCTTAAAATTATTCAGGCATCATTGTTCCATGCATCTCCCTGGAGACATTTTCCTTCTGGGGTCAGGAACTGCTTCTTGTTTTCAGTTCCTGAATATTCTATATTTGTTTGTTGCCTTTATATCCCCACATTCTACCTTTTTTTTTTTTTTTAATGGCAATAGGCCTTTATTTTATTTATTTATATGCAGTGCTGAGAATCAAACCCAGTGCCTCGACATGCTAGGCAAGCGCTCTGCCACTGAACCTCAACCCCAGTTCATGTTCTACCTTAATAACCTTAACCAGGGCTCCTGAGAGAATCTGCTATATCGAAAGATGAAAAAGTAAATTGTCAAAGGGAATATTATAGTTTATTTAAAGTATCTATCAAATTAGCCCTGGTGAGAATGCTGAGTATTGATTCCCCTTCTAAACACAAGGCCTGAGGCTAATGTTCCACCCATTTTGATAAGACCCTCTTAACTTTTGGACACTGAAGATATTCTCTTGCTGGTCTGATCCCTGCTCATTTCTCATCTTCCTATTGGAAAGATGGATTCATCTACCTTGCCAGCCACGTGACTCTACCTCCCTCTCTCTTTTCTTCCTTAGTAAAAGATTGATGTTCACCATGAGTTTCACAAACTAGGTATGAGCTCCTAATGTATACTGGCTTCCCAGTGAAATAAGAACTTTTTAAAGGTGATGAATTGCTCAGGTGAAGGTCCTTTCCTCAGTGAAGTGGGCAGGTGGAGAGAGGTGGGAGGAAAGCACACATGCCTTGATTCAGTGAAGGACCTGTTTTCAACTGTGTGAAATCAGAGGTGGACTTAACCAGACATTCTTGCTTCATGAACTGGGCATGCCCTATGCTTTTTGCTTCCTAAGTTGAGAGGAATTTGGGTGGATTGAGAAGAAATCTTCAACAAATTGTTGGAATGTAGAGTCCCCCTCCACCCCCTGCCTTCCAAGTTATTTAGGGAGAAGAAAATCTTAGTTTAATAATCCCTTAAGTGAAGAAGATGAAAAATGAAGCAAACAAAACCAAACATCTTAAATTCATTCACTAAAATGATGGCTTAGAGTTTAAAAACAGAATGAATCTTTGCATGAATTTGAGAACTTGGCCATGGAATCAAGGCCAGTGCATCTCCAACTGACTCAAATATATGTGGAGCAGCATTTCTCAACCTGAATTTTTTATACTAGTACCCCACTAGCAAAGAAATTTGCAAGTTTTACTTTCAGAGTCTACATTGTGAAAGCAATGCATTCAATTTCTAGCTGTAACTTTATAATATCAAACATGTTTTGTCAAAACACTGTCCTCCAATTTTGTCCCTTATCCTCTCTCATGCTATGGTTTGGATCACTGAACAACAGATTCAGACTGGCCTCCTCATGATACTATGAATTCATACCCAATTCCAGCCAAGAGTCTCAGGGTCTTTTCTACAGAAAGTTCAAGAGCAGTCTTGGCAATGTTAAGTGAAGTAGGGGAAGGTATGGTATTTATTCGATGTACAAATGTACATGCAGTGGCTCAAATTTCTTTTTCAGACATTTTAAATTATCACCTTGATATGGATTATCTTGTTTGGGATCTATGTGATTCTGAATAGTTGTTCACATAGTTATGATTGTTGACTGAAGAAAATATCATTTACCTCTCCACATGCCTCAGAAAGAAACTTTTAATTTTTGTATCCTGGCTAGTGACCAAAGAAATAGGTCATTCACAAAGAAGGTAATAGAGTCCAAAGAGGCAATTTTTCCCTAAGTCAAAGAATAAGCCAAACCCAGAATTCTTCTGTAACATTCTTCAGTGCCTAATATAGTGCTGGGTGTGTAAGTGGTAATTAGAAAATATGTTTAGACCAACAGTTGAAGTCTCCTGTGTAGATGTGGAGACTTGAGGGTGAGTCTCACTGTTTTGGGGGAAGATATTAGGTGAACTAGCAGAGGTGTAGAAGAAAACGGAATAAGACCAGTTCTGGTTTCAATTGCCAACTCTGCCTCTTATTATATGACCTTGGAAAAATTATTTAGACCTTCTGTGCCTCAATGTGTCATTGTAGAAAAGGAATTATGATATCTTTACTATTTATAAGGATTTAGAAATACTATATGTAAAACTCTTGGTACATACTCATCTCTCATTAAGTGGTAGCTGCTCTTATTGGTAATAAAGACCGATGTTAACTTCAGAAAGTTGTATTAGGAAAAAGCTTCACTGAGCTAAGGCCTTTCCGAATCCATGCAGGGTCTGGCTTTACCCCAAGTTTCTGAAACATTCAGCCTTGGCGTGAACTCTGCACTGAGTCCCTTTTCTGTAATCCCTGTAGACCCCAAGTTCTGCTGACCCCAAAGTGCCTTAGTCATAGGGGAATTAATGGTACATTTGGCCAAAAACTCCAAATGGAGATCTTCCAAGGACAGAACATTCTGGAACCCGTAGTATTTTATATCTTCTCACAGTGGCTGAGGTCAAAGCGAATCTAGAGGGAAAGTTGTCTAAGGAGACCCAGACCCAGAGAAAGTTAAGAGCTGCTTTTTTTCCCCTAATTTATATGTTGTAAATAATCATGTTGGCATCAAATTTTAGATTCCTCTTGGCAAACTGACTGATCTTATTAGCAGTAAAGTTAATTTGAAAAATGAAACAAATTTGGCAAATTAAAAAATAATGGTTTTCAAAATTCACTTTAATGATTTTAATATTTTTATGTTATTATATTACTTTTATATGTGATGGTTCAAATGAGGGTTGTTGTCTATCTTTAAATTTGATCATCCTATTTGTGAATACAATTCTTGAAATGCTGAGAGTCAAGTAATGGGTAAAAGTATTTTCTATTAAATTCCCTGAAGACAGAGTGGAATGTTTTCTTGAATTATTTTGGTTAAAGGGCAAGCACTTTATTCAATTCATCTTTGGATCAGCAGAACTTATGTAGCACAGTGACTGACACATGAAAGGTAACAAATGAATATTTGTTGAGTTAACTACGAGAATAAACTCGTGAAGAAACGGCATTAGTGGTGGAAAGTGCATTCCACACAGAGCCAGAGTCTTCCATTTGAGTCTTGGTTTTGTCACTAACTTGCTGTGTGACCTGGACATTCACTTAACCTTTATGAGGCAAATGCTAGCACAGCAATAACACTTCCCTAACAGGATTGTTCTGCTTGTTTCATAAGACTGGCATGGAGGGTGCAAACGAGTAAAAGAATGGGCTTTATGCATCAGGGTGGGCGATATAAATGATTAAAAAATAGACATTTTTGTGGTTTTTTATATTCTTAACCAAGATATCTTCTAGTTTCTGAGAAACCAACCAAGTTGGGAATCACTAATGTTCTCATGTGGGCCATGCTGTGTGATGACATAAATAACTGTGATAGTATTAATAATGATTATTACTTATTGAGCAATTATTTTGAGCTAGGTCATGTGCTAGGCAGGCTACATCATTGTTGTTGTTACTATTATTATTGAGGTGTTGGGGATCAAACCTAGGACCTTATATGTGCTGGGCAAGTGCTCTACCACTGAGCAACATCCCCAGTCCATTGCATTATTTTCAATCTTCATGGCATCGTTATTATTATCATCATTTTATTTTTGAGCAGAGAAAAAGTAGACTCAAGTCAGTCCATCACTTGATCTGACTCCTGGAGTCACTTTCTTTCGACTAAATTCCACAAATACCCTTCATAAAAAGTTTTAACAGACTTTGCACACCACGATACAGATTTCTTTAAATAGTAGATTTCATTAACCCCTCACTAGCATCAATGAGATGGGGTATTAGTATTTTCTTGTTCATTTAAGATGACATAACTGAGACACAGAAAGTTTGAGCAAGTAGGCCTGCCTAATGCCAAAGTGCGACTGTGTTTGCTGTACAATGATAGAATATGTGAGACCTTTTAATGATTATGTAAAACAGTGAAACAAGAACAGGTGTAGGGGCTGGGAAGATAGCTCAGGTGGTAGAGTGCTTGCCTCGAAAGCACGAGGCCCTGAGTTCGAACCCCAGTACCACAAAAAAAAAAAAAAAAAAAAAAAAAAAAAAAAAAAAAAAGAACAGGCATATGTATAATATATTCTCCTAGCAGGTGACATTCTTGTTTGTAGAAAGATGTTAAGGAATAGCAACATGCGGGTCCAGAGGCAATCTTCCTATACAAGGCAGAAGAGGGCCTACAGCTAATCATAGTGAACTTTGTGGAAGGTGTTTACCCTCTAACTTTTGAACTATCGTTCTGTGTTGGAGAATGCCTGTGTGATGAATCTTATTACCCAGTAGCCATGCAGAACTCAAATCCCACCTTCCTTGGAGCTTGGAGGCAGTCACCAAACCTAGCCACATCCAAGTAGTCAAAAGCTTTCCAGAGTTGGGTGAGGTAGTACAGGCCTATAATCCCAATGGCTTGGGAGCCTGAGGCAGGAGGATCTTTAATTCAAAACCAGTCACAGCAAAAGTGAGGCCCTGAGCAACTCAGTGAGACCGTCTCTAAATAAAATACAAAATAGGGCTGGGATGTGGCTCAGTGGTCTAGTGCCCCTGAGTTCAATCCCTGGAAACTGACCCCTCAAAAAAAAAAAAAAAAAAAAAAAAAGCTTTCCAGAGAGATGAACCATGCCTTTGGTGGGAGAGCATAGGAACAAATGGGTTGGGATCCTCTAGACCTTTTCACCATGCAGTTCCTTCCACCTGGGCTGACTGCTCTTCTGGCTGGAGCACACTGTTCATCATCCATGATCCTGTCCAAATGTCACTGTCTACTCTTTTTTCCCTACACCACACCTGCTGAGCAGATTATCAGGGACTTTGTGGAATCCATCAAGCATCTGTTGATATAGCCAGCACTCAGTGATTGCTTGCTGAACTCCTGAGTTAAGGCCAAGAAAGAAAGGGATTAGGATGACTCTGCCTGTGATGTTCTTAAAGACACCATGCTCATTATCTGCATGATTGCCTCCATTCTTCATCTGGTTATGGTAGAGGAAGTAGGGCTCCATGTACTACTTTGAAAGCTTGCATCCATCTCACATCACATCTTTTATCTGGCAGAAAGATTACTAGAATTGTGGACAATGAGATTGTGCTTGATCTCAGTGTAGGTGTGTGTGGGGAAGCGGGGAGAGAGAGAGCGAGAGGAAGTATGTGCGCATGCGCGCGCGTGCGTGCGTGCGTGTGTGCGTGCGTGCGTGCGTGCGTGCGTGTGTGTGTGTCTGTGTCTGTGTCTTGCTGATGTCCCACCTTACCCGACACCTCTTTGTTTATCATGTGACAGTTTCTTTGTTTTTAATACAGGGTCAGAGCACTGTTAGCATCTAGGAAACTGTGGAGAAGAGATTCTACCTCAGAATGCACCAAATCTAAGGGATGCATGCCAGTAAATAACCAGTGATAACCCCAGGGGCAAAGTTCTGATCAATTTGGTCTATTATTAGGTGAATTTCTTCCTCAGGTCTGCCTCTGGGATGTCTCTAGGAAACAGTGTTTGCACCCCATCATCATGTTGGGGCAATGTCTGTTCTGGGCAGCCCTGGGGTACAGACTGTGAAAGAGACCAGGATGTACACAGTCTGTACGAGCTCTTGGTTTATTGTTTAGACTCAGTAATAGCAACCACATGGTACTGGGGAAGCCTTGCCATGCCCGGAGGGCTTGGCCCCCGCTCTCATCCAACAAGAGCTCTCACTACAGCCAGGCTGAAAGTGACATGGTGTGCTTCGCAACCCTCAATACCCTCTTACGGGATTCTCTGACTCAGAACTAGAAGACAGGATGTGATCTCAGTGCCTCGCATACCTTCCATGCATATGTTTCCTCCAGTTTTAATTGGGGTGGGAAGAAATACTAACTATGTGTGTAGGAGACCACAAGTAGTTTCTTAGGGGGATCTCATTCCCTGTTTTTTTGTCCCCATCTCCAGGTCTCAGCATGCTAGACCTGTAGACTCTTGACTGATCTCTGTGTGTCTTCAGTGTCTCTTCTTTGCAGGAAGATGCCAGAGGTACTGTCCACAAACAGTTCCATCACAGCTAGCTCCTGTGTCAAACCAAGTCTCCCCTTCCCTTTCTATTCCGGCCAGCAAAGTTGTTCATCACTTAGTGATATTCTCATCTTTCCCATTTCTTACTATACCTTCCTTTTGCTTCTCTGCTGCCAGTTGATCGATCTCATTATAGTTTACCTCATATAGCTGGGCAGTTCTTCCAACCGAAGGTTTGATTTTATCCTTACTGGAATGAACTGTATTTTTTTTTACAAACACCTTCCTGAAATTACTGCCATCACCACCACCACCATCATCTCTTTAGCACATCCTTCCTGTCAGACACTATGCTAAGGGTTCTATATGAAAGGGTCCATTGATCCTCGTGACAAACTTAAGAAGACGGTGCCACTATTAACCCCATTTTACAAATGCAGAAACTGAGGATTAAAGAGATTAAGTCACTTGTCAAAGACCTCAAGGATTTGTGTGATACCAAAACCAGGATCTTAATCATGATAGTATGCAGTCTTCTTCATCTAAACCCTTGATACATATATTCTTTCCTTTAATCCCTTCATTGCTTATATGTGTGGTTAGGAGGCCATCCTTGGACATTTGAATTGTGAAGGACTAGGAGGGATTAATTTTTGTTAGAGCATTTTAATTATAGAGAACAATGGGTTTCATTGTGGCATGTCTGTACATGCATAAACATACACTGATCATACACAACCTCCCGTTCTCCTCCCTCGCCCTCCCTTCCCCACCTTCCTCTATTCTAATAGTCTTCCTGCTACTTTCATGTCATCTTCCTCTCCCCAGATTCTGCATGTGAAGGGAAACACGAGATACTTGTTCACATGTGAGGGGAAACCTGAGACACTTGTTTTTTTGAGCCTGGTTTATTCTGTTTAACATTATGATCTGTTTTATTTTATTTTATTTTTTTTTCATTTTTCCTGCAAATGATACAATTTTGCTCTTCTCTTGTTTATAACTGAATAATACTACATTGTGTGTGTGTGTGTGTGTATTTGTATATAAAATCACATTTTCTTTGACCATTCATCCATTGATGGGCCCCTAGGCTGACACTGTAATGGCTATTGTGAGTTGTACCATGATAAACATGGGTATACAGGTATCTCTATGACATATTGACATCAATTCCTTCAAGTATATACCCAGGAGTGGTGTAAATAGATCATATGGTAGCTCATTTTTAGTGTTTTTGAAGAACCTCCATACTGATTTCCATAGTGGCTGTACTAATTTACACTCCCACCAAGAGTCCCTGTAGTCTCACCAGCATTTACTTTTTGTATTATGCTGATTGCCATTCTGACTGGGGTGAGATGGAATCTCAATGTTGTTTTGATTTTCATTAAGCAGGGTTTTGGGTTTTTTGTTGTTGTTGTTTGTTTTTGAGATTAGATGATCCAACACCTTTTTTAAGTAATTGAGAAAATAGTAAAGGAACAAAGAGATTCATCGAGATCCTGAAGTAGGTTAACAGACTCCTGACCCATGCATAATCTAATGCTTCTATAGTATAGCACATGTCATCCCTTTGTGGGCTTGAAAATTTGTTTTTCATCCATTTCAGAATTCCATATCTTGCCCTCTCAATTACATTATTAGTTCTTTAAGGATGGAAGTCTTACTTTCTACTTTAAAAATATGCCTGCAGGTTTGGAATGAGAGAGTGCTTGCCTAGCATGAATGAGGGTCTAGATTTAATCTCCAGAACACCAAAAAAGAAAGAGAAATTGAATAAACAATAAATAATTATAATGCACCACCAATAAAAATATGGAAAGAGGAAACTTCTTCAGAACAGCAACTGTATATATATATATCCCCCCCCCCCCCCCCCCCCAGTATTACCCAAGAAGTAGAAACTAAGTGCTGAAGGAAAGTAAGAAAGCAGGTCAAGTCGCAAAGGGATGTGCATGTTTACCTGGTGGTCATTGATTGGAATATGCAGGAGATGGTAGCAGTCCCTGGCACATAGTAAGCATTCAGTAAGCACTTTCTGTGTGAATGAGTGGATGAATGAAATGGTGTCAGGAAGACTAGAATTGAATTTGAACTGGGGAGTATTTCCAGGAATATGGATGAAGTTTTGCAACAAAGGAAAAAGACCCAGCTTTCAATGCTGCTGACAAGCTGGTCTTTAAAGAAAATTACAACACATGTGTATGAAGAGATGAGTCACTGGAGAAGAGTCGTTGAACCTTACAGGCATGGCAGGGAGAACAGCAATGGTCTCTGACTGTTCGAGGACAAAGCTGAACATCTGCTCAGCACCAAGACTGTCTCAGCCGACTGGCTGGTGAGATGTGCCTCTATGTCAAACAGTGGCCTGTCATGTTTGGCACCATTCATTTAAGGGCTCTGAAAGCTATGATAATTGCAGTGGGTGAAGTGCCAGGTGTTTTGGGCATGCTGGTGTACAGCATTATCTAGGTCGGTGCTTTTGAAACTTTAATGAGCACAGAAAATCACTTAAGCATCTTGTTAAAAGGCTGCTTCTAATTTAATAGGTCTTGGGTAAAGTCTAAGATTTTTGTATCCCTAACACACTACCAGGTGAGGCAGCTGCTGCTGTTCTGGGCAACTGTACCTTGAGTAACGAGGTTCTTCAAGCTCTATGGAAAAGTACTAGAGGATGCAATGGAAGGTAGCTCCATCTTTACTTATCAGCATTCTCTGGTCAAGAATTCCCACTCCATGGGTCAACTCTTCAACAGTGGACCAACTGGGAGTTACGATGGAAAAAAAATCAGTGAAGCATTAACACTCATAATTCTGAGGCTGGGTGCTGTGGCACATGCCTGTAATCCCAGTGGCTCGGGAGGCTGAGGCAGGAGGATCTCAAGTTCAAAGCCAGCCTCAGCAACTTAGTGAGGCACTTAGCAACTCAGTGAGAACCTGTCTCTAAATAAAATATAAAAGAAGGCTGAGGATGTGGTTAAGCACCCCTGGGTTGAATCCTCAGTACCAAAAACAAAAAACAAAAAGAAAAAAAAAGAAAAAAGAAAAAGAAAAAACCTCATAATTTCTAATGACTTACAAGTAAAATCCATGAACTACTTAGAGATTTATGTTGGTTCCTGGGGCCTAGCACATAGTAGACCATCAAAAAATGCCATATGAATGAACAAAGGGCGAGGGAATTGGCTTTAATCAAAGAATGTATAGCCATACCACATCTTACTAAAATTAACTTCACCTTCAGGATTAAGAACAAAGCCCAAAAATAACCTAAATAACAAAAAGATAGCACAAAGACCAAAAGTGAACTCTTAGGCAAACTACAGATAGAGGAATTCAAAGTCCACTCTAAAAGTATTTATGTTTTTAAAAAAATTTTAAATAACAGAGTGAAATAGTTTATTATCAATATAAACAGAGTGATGCGATATCTCACCTTTTGTGAGACTTTATGGTCTGCAATGCACTTTTAAAATAGTTTTATTGAGATATAATTCACATGTCATAAAATTCACCCTTCAGAAGTGTTATTTGTACATATTTTACAACCTCTTTACAAAGCTTTGCTTCTGTAGTAGATGAGAAAAGGCAAGTTAAGGGAGAGGATAGAAGACAGAGATAGGCAGGTCAAGGCAAGAGAGCACTTACAGGAAGAGACCAGACAAAAACGCTATTAAAAGGAGCACAGAGAAATAATAACAAAGTTCAGTCAGTTGTCTGGAAATATTTAGTTCGGTGGAAACCCTTTTACTAACATGCTTCAAAATATCCCAAGAGGATGGCTGTATACAACCCAGAATAATAATGAATGTTCATGGGGATGTCCTCAAGTTGTCAAGGAAAGGCTAAGTTATATTCAATGTACTCTATTTTAAAAGGCAGGAATGACTGTGATCCATTAACACATTTTTCATTACAATGATATTAGTAATTTTTTTTTTTTTTTTAAAGTCTGGGTGCTTAAGGACCAGCTCTCTCCACAATGAGTCAGTCCATGGGGATTCCAGAAGGCTGATGTTTTATGGTACTGTCTGGGAGATGTGACCAAGGGTAGCGTGTGCACTGGGCTCTGCTGGCGCTCGTGCGTGAGCAGGGGTGCCCAGGCTCCCAGGGTGCATCTTTCTCCTGTGAACAAGGCCCTATCCTTCCTCTTTTGGGCCTTGCTATCTCTCTCAACCATAAGATTAAACCTTTCTGAATGAGAGTCAGAATGGCCCCGCCTCTGAGTTTCCAAGCAAACATGGGAAGACTTTCTGTCAGATTTTCCTTTGATTTAAAATCAGAAACTCATTTACCCCTATGACCCTGCCCCAGCTGTGATAGGGTGCAAGCATATGGATGTGCAGCTCCAGAAAGCCACTGTCCAGAGCCCTCTTATTTTTCACTGGGAAACACATTTTCTAGTTTTTTTCTCTGAAGTCTGGACCCTCTCAATATTAGGCCAGTTGCTTTCTGAGCTTTGATTTCCCCGCTTACAAGTTACAACAGGAGTGGTGATATTTGCCATAGATACATCACAGGGCAACCGTGAGCTCTATCGATAATTTTTTTAAATAGGTAAGATGTATTTAAATGCTAATTAATTTTTTCAGGCACCACATGTAAGGCTTTGAATCTATTATCTCATGTAATCCTTACATTAACTCTTGGAAGTCAAAACTTTTATTATCTCCATTTTACAGAGGATGAAATTTCAGGTCAGAGAGGTAACTAGCCTCAGCTTGCCATGGTTAAGAGATGATTAAGATGGAATTTGAAGACAGGACTTTTGATTACAGAAATTAAATGAGATAATACAAAAACACATCATAAAGGTTTGTATCTGAAAAGGTCTATAGAAATATATGAAATTAATAGCATTTCTAGAATTGTTTTATAATTGGAGTTCACCTCCTACCTTCATCTCCTTAATTTTGCCTTCCTATGAAGCCCCCTTTCAAGACCACAAATGACTCTATGACCTCATGCTGCTTTTTCTAACAGTGCTGGACTATGGACATATTTGGGTTTTGGAGCTCATGTTGAACTTGAGACTTTGACATCACTGGTATTTGCTACATCACTGATTTTGGCCTGAACCCTCACTAGGGAGAAATGTTTCACCTTAGATTTTTGGTAGGGAAATATCCCAAATGTTTGCTCCTTTCTTTTCACTAGGAAATGCAGTTACTTTGTTTTTAGGATCAAAATGACACAAATGCTTCCTCCCACAGATTTCCAGTGTCTCCTATTTTTATTTTTCCTAAATAAGAGCTCCCCCTGCCAATGGCCATCTCAGATTGGAAAACTGTTGCCTGACGTGGGATCTGGTGCCGTAAATCTAATCTCTTGACACACAGTGGCTTTAGGTGCTACTTAAGTACTTCCAGGATTTTTGAATATTTTAATTCACTTCTCAACTGCCCTTTTAATGTCAGTTTCTGTTGGTGGACCTTTTCTACACAAGGGGGAGAAAAGCTCAGCCTTTTCAGGTTTCTTCCTGTTTTTTTTCCAATGGTCAATTCTAGCCCTCCTTGTGTGACTCGGCGTAAGAGTATCTCTTTGTTATCCAAGTTTATCTAGCTTGTAAACAGAAATTATTTTCCCCCCTGACTATATTTCACACAGATTATCCCAGACTCCTAGCATGATAGCACGGTTTACTATTTAGCTCCAGAGCCAAACTCTCTGCAGTCAAATGTGTGTTTAGTTTCTTCTTTTAGTCCTTTTTGACTTCCACTCACCGAAACCTCTGATAATATTAATCCTTTACCAGCCATCATCTATATAAGCCTCTGCAGAAAAGAATCTGACTGCCACGGCCAATTTCTGTTGTAACATCATCTTGATAGGATGCCAGCACTTCTACCCCCTCACCATTTCTCTCCCACGCCCACTGGCTCCAAGTTCTGTTCCGTCCTTCTTTTGACTTGATACATTTGTTTTTCAGACAAAAGTTAGAAAGGACTGGTGGTTAGCTCACAGCTGGAACCAAGGAAGAAAAGCAGATATCCAGGATGATAGCATTACTTTTCCTCTAATCAATAATGCATTTTTAACCAATGTTAAAGAAATTGATATTTGGCCTTAAATAGTTATTAACAAACAAAAGAAAGTGAGCAGAAATCTAAAACAAAATACAATTTGGGACATGGACCAAACAAAGCAAAAACATGTCACAGAGTGATGAAGACTGTAAACTTATTTATGATTCGATAGGGTTGCTTTTGCAAGACGCAAAGTGTGGCTCATGTTCTGTTTTGAAATGTATCTGTATTACGTAAACACTAGTAACCACGGTTTTGGACTTATCCTATTAATGGAAGTACCCTAAAATTTTACATCATTTGAATCTGTGATTTATGGAAGGCAAAGCTAAGTAAGCAATGTGACTATCACAGCAAATAAAATGCCCAGCAAAGAAGACTGCCACCCATACGTAGGGATGGGACCTTCTTTCTTGTGCAGAGGTTAACCGGGATCAGGAATTTTAGGAAGACAGACTAACTTCACATATCCAGGGTGCCCATAATCAAGAATGCTACACTCTCCCCTGCTCCCCAAATGTATCTTTTATTCTCTTTTGGCCTTTTCTTGCTTTTTTCTGTTCTCAATATCATGTCCTTACGTTACTCTCATTGTGCTCATGGGGGTTCATGTTTACTTGCTAAACTTTGGCCTTCTCCACATTTCCTCTTGACAGATGAACATCCCAGCACTCCCTGTGAGTCATTTTCTGGTGAGGCCACCAGCTTCCTTCAGCTTCACTCCCTTATCCTGTGTCATCCTGACTGAGGCTGGTCTGATTTCAAAAGCCTGAAGGCCTCAAGGTCGAAGGGCTATGCTCCAAGTTCTTCCTGCTCAAACTCTTCTCAGCTGAGCTCCAAAGCTCCCCTGCCCATCTTGCCTGTGGAGGTTCAGTCCCTTCATTTACCACACGCCTCCCAACAGGGACACACACAGTTTGGGCATTCCTAATCCAAAATCTGGTATGCTTCGAAGTCCAAAATTTTGAGCATGAACATAGCAGCACAAGTAGAAAATACCACACCTGACCTCATGTGCAGGTGGCTGTCAAAGTATAGGCATGCTAAAAATATGCATAAAATGACCTTCAGGCTATGTGTATAAAGTGTGCATGTGACATAAATGAGTTTCATGTTCAGACTTGGGTCCCATCCCTAACATATCTCATTTATAATTGGCATATTCCAAAATCCAAAGAAAATCAGAAGTTCAAAACACTTTTATTCCTAAGCATTTCAGATATGAATTCTTAACCTGCATGTATATTTATATTTAGAAGGCTTTGCCAGGAATTAACAGGTTTTCTCATTCTGTGTTCTTTCTCTTCATCCTTCTATCTTTCTTTTCGTGTCTGACACTCAAGAGTTCACACATGCACCTTGTCATATATAAAATATCTGCTATTAATATTGCCACTTTGTAGTAAATTAAAAAAAAATTTTTTTCTGTGACTATGGAGAGGGACCAGAGCTTGAAGTTCGGGAGGTGTCAATAATCTGAGAAGGCAGCCAGAGTGAGGAAGGGGGTGTACAGGAACAGGGGAAGGGCAACAGAGTTTGTACCTGACGTGGGCCTGCTTCTCAGAGCTCTCTTCCAATATAACTGCTATTCCAACCTCTTGGAAAAAGCCACCACCTACCCCTCCGTACAGTGCAGACTCCACCGTTACCTCCCCACAGCAAAATTAAAGTCCTTTCTAAAAAGCAAATGAAGACTAATTTTCACAGTGGGGGAAAAGATTAATTAATTATGTTTCTATTGACATTCTGCCTTCAAGGATAAAGAGTTCTTTAATTATGGCCTCTTGAGAAAGTATTTGCTAAGACAGCCTCCTGTTTGTGAAATAGAAGGCTTGTAAACTACAAAGATCAAAATTCTCATACTGATGACCTAAGAATGTCAGGGTATGTTGTTTAAGCAACATAAAATGAAAATAACCAAATTATAAAGAAGAGGCAGAAGTTGAAGTAGTTTGTTAATTGTTCTTCCCTATTGAAAGTGTACCAGAGCTCAATCTAAAGTGTGTTTTGCATACTCACCTGCACACACTCAGGTATCTCACTCTTCTTTGTTATCACTGGACTTAGCGACTGTGAGTTCTTGCTATAGAACCACAAATTAGGAATATAGTTTTTTTTTTGTTTTTTGTTTTTTTTTTTGGGTGCTGGGAATGGAACCCAGGGCCTTGTGCTTACAAGGCAAGCACTCTACCGACTGAACTATCTCCCCAGCCCAGGAATGTAGTTTGAGGAAGGACATTGTGGAATTTTCTCACAGGAAGCAAAGGCTCTTACATCAAAGATTATATGTCCTGGGCTTTAAATTGTCTTTTACTGTGAATGACACACTACTGACACTTTGGATGACTTAAGAACTTTTGCAAGGCTGCTATAAATATATTTTCAATCACATTCATCAGAAATATTCCTATATCTAGAAATTGGTTTGAAACAAAGAAAAATACTGTCATTGAGCAGCTTTGGTGACACCGTTAAACTCTTGGACGGATCTGATTACCTCACACATAGGAGGTCTCTCTTTGGCCTTGGCTTTTCTTTGTACTTTTTTAGCTATTGACTCTACAGATCCTAATGATAACTGAAATCAATTTTTTGCCTATTTCTTAATTGTCTGTTTAGGATCTGCTAAGAAAACAGCCCATTCACAGCATGATCTGCTTGCAAAAATGTATGTATATCTATACAGCATTTAATTTGCCATTTTTTTTTCTCCATACGAAGTTATATCTGAGGCCCCACGGTTCACTCTTGTGACAGATGCCTTTTCAAACTCCAATTTGACAAAGGAATCTATTTTTTGAAATATAAAAGCAATCAAAACATAAAATCAATAACTCATACCTTCTTGCAGTGCTATCATTTAGAAGTGATTGAACAGATATTGTTGAAATTGAGGTTGTTTGATTTGTTTCCTGCCTAGCATCTTCTGTTAGTCATTACTGCCTTTTTTTTTTTTGGTCTTATTTGCCATCATTGCATAGTCCATCAAAAGAGAAGCTTATGATAAAAATAAAGATGTGGTTTTAGGAAGATATTTCATTGTGTCCTTGACAGTGTAAAAAATGATTTTGGAATTATAGATGATAGAGCAAGAAAATTAACAGAATGAAAATAAACAGACTTGTGGTCCTAGATAGCAGATTATTGCATTGAATATTCTTAAGTGGATTTTTAACTTTTCTGAAAATACTCAGGATACAGTATCAAAGACCTCAGCCATAGAAAGTGTAAGCACAGTTGTTCTGAATAACTCATGGATTCTACCCAAGGTAGTGACCCTGGATTTCAGATTTACCCAAATTTTATTTGTACATTAGTCCTTTAAGATGAATAAAGTTTCTATGGTTAGTGATATTTGAAATGTATATTCATAAACATATGAGTACATATGTGCTAGGTTCTTCTTTCCCTTACCAGTGACACCCCACATCTGGATGCCAAGTAAGAGTCTGAATCCCAGCCCTGTGGATTTAGAGTCTGACCAAACTTTAATTCTCTTGGAATCTCTACAACTGATTAAAGGAGGTCAATGGGTTTTCATCATCATCTTTGGAGAGCTTCAAGTAAACATTTCTTACTGGATTTTCAGTCCTTAGCCCACAACTTTCTGAGCCACATCTTGAACCCAAGGTTTAAAATTCCTTTTATGAAATAAGTGGGCCACTTATAAGGGACACTAACCCACGTGAAATGCAATCAGATGGCAAGGGATATCTGTTCTCCAGGAAGGAGCAGGGTAACTCTGGGATTTTCCTTCTTTTTCATTTCTTTTCTTGGTTTTATTTGAAATATAATTCCAAATAATTACTTTTATTATCCAACTTGATTATCATATAATTATATGATATATAAAGTTATAATTATAAGCTAGATCATATAATTATAGAAAATGTGGAAACTGACACACATACAAGAAAATAAAAATTACCTATAATCGCCACCCAAGAATGACAACTCTTGACCTAGGATCTTTATCATTCCTACAGCTTAGTATAGTCCTTATCTCTGTCATTAAGAGGAAATTTATTTCTTATTCTTTGTGTTTTTTCCCACAACACTTAGCCACAGATGTAAGCCAGCACACATCAGAATTACTTGTGGGTCAGCCTTGCTAGCAAGGAAGGTGATAGTGGAGCCTTCTCCATCTTCTCCTCTGGAGTTTCTTCAACTCAGTTCAGACCTTAGTAGGAAAGAGAATTGCTGCTTACGGTCCCCCTGGGAACACTTACATTTCTCTCTCTCACTCTCTTGTACCTCCTGGCATTTTTGATGGATAGAGCCAAGGACCAGTTGCAGTTAATGCTACAAACATGCTCCTGCCTTTCCTTTCCTTGATATTTATTTGCTCGTTATAATGCAAGGGGAGTTTTGTTTTGTTATTGATACAGGAGAAGAGAGTTTGGATTGATGGGGAGAGCAGGAAAGTTGGTATGAATGGTATAGTGTCTTATCCCCGCCCAAGCCTTTTATTGAATTTGAACTTTTATAGTTAGAGGAATGAGGGCCAAAAATCACAGAACTGTTCAAGAGAGACTGCCGGTCTGTAGACAAAGCAGAGCTGCTTTGGGGCTTAGCGACAAAATGTGGTACAGAATTGGAAAGGGAGACATTTTTCCCACCTCTGAAACAAACCCAGCAATATTTGGGCTTTTCAAAGATTGAAAATAAGTGGTTGGCATAGATGATGGGTTTTTAGCTATAGGCAGTGGTGATCATGATATGTCACAGTTAAGGTGTGGAGGATCTCAGGTGGATCAGGAGGAGGTCCTATGGCTGACCCACTGTAGGACTACAGGAAATTCTGGAGATTTCCTAAAATTACCAGAGGATATTTTGGGGAGGTCTAATTTCTAGATAGTATCCTGGTTGGATTCTGGCCTGTGACAGTCATCCATTTATCTGAGAAAATATTAAGTATATACCATGAGCCAGATATTCTTCTGGGGTTTAGGAATAAGTGAGTGCTGGGGCTGGGGCTCAGTGGCAGAGGGCTTGCCCAGCACAGTGAGGCACTGGGTTCCCTCCTAAGTACCACATAAAAATAAATAAGTAAAATAAAGGCATTCTCTCCGGCTACGACTACCAAAAAAAAAAAAAAAAGAATTGAGTGCTGTGGCTATAATGTGACCAGGAGGGAAGAAAAGGATTTTGGGATGAGAGGGTCGGGGAGGGAAGGGAATCAAGACTTGCACCCTGCTCCTAGCCATATGCAGGCCCTGAAATGAAAGATTAAAGGGATGGGGGGAGAATATCAAGGTAACAAAACAGATAAAGTTCTTCCCAAGGAACTTACACCCTAGTAGGAGAGACCAGGAGATAAGTTTGATCATTATTTTCTAAATTGTCTGTTAAGATCTGGAACATCTGTGTATGTCAGTGTGTATAACATCTGTCTATCTATAAAATTCATACACACATGCACGTACAAGTGTGTATATATATACACACATATGTATTACAAACTTTTATAAACTTAATATATCATAATATAGTTTACTATCATACTAGAACACTGTTTTTATGGTTACATAGTATTCCCTCAGATGGGCATGTCCTTCCTTCTATTAACCATCTCTTATGTTGGACATCTGGCATGTTGTATTATGAATTATGATGCTTAATCCCAGCAACCACACTCTAGCCCCATTCCTCAGGGTCCCCAAGACTTCTAGATTCACGAGTGCTCAGGACCAGTGCTCTCCATTAGACTTTGCTGCCTTTGCCCTCAGACTGACCTCTGTTTGGCTTGAGCAGCCCTGCAGCCTGCACTGCTCCAGCGCCACATTTCTGGGCCAGTGGTTGCCTGCGGTTCTGATGGGGACAGAGCCGTGTGGTCTTGGGGCAGAGTGGCAGAACAGCTCTCTCCTCACATGACTTGCCTTGTAGCCTAAGCTTCCCAAGGCAATTTCCCCTGGTGTCTTAAATCTCTGTTTTCCCTCCTAGCTCTCCTTCTTTCTAGGCCTAAAGCCTGCCTCCAGGGGACAGTGGGGACAGATTCAAGATGATATTCTTCATTCTCCCTCAGCATCCATAAACCCTTCTAAGACTAACTTCGACATGCTTGGCTTCTTCCAAGGATACATTTGCGCCACTGGCTAGGACACATTTCAGCCTCTCACTCACCTCTCACCTCCCTACCCAGACAGAAACTTCGGTATCATTCTGTTGGTTCACCAGACATGTCCTGCTTACTCCAAACCTCAACAGTGAACACAGCTCAGGTTGCACTATAGCAGGTCCCACCATGCTCCTAACAAATTCAGATCTTCCTGAAACCCCAGAAACCAAGGTCACATGGAAACATGATATTCTTGCTATGATAACCTGATTAATATTATATTTGTTCTTTTGAGCTAAAATTTCTCAAAGCAGAATTTCTGGGCCTAACAAATGTTAAAGGTTTTGTTACATACTGCCACATGTGGGCTGATATACAGAGAGTGGTCAGGCTGTCATTAGCATCAAAGGCATAGGGACTAGAGGCCCTGTTTTGTGTTGAGCAGGAGGGCAGCTAGTGTACAGAACTCTGTAAAAATGTGAGCATCAGTCTCTCTTTGGTGGAGTAAACTCAATCATCAAAGATGAACTATCTTCAAGAACTCATGGTCATGGAGGAAAAAAGTCCTAACCAAGTCTCTTATTTTTCTTCTTCCTGCTCACCCACAACCTTCCTAGTACTTACATGGTTTCACAGGGCTTCAGTCCTACCAGGTGGGAGGACTGTTCTCTGACTGCCTGGGGCAAGATGACTTTATAGTTACTGGTGCAGGACATACTCTGAGGCGCAGAGTCGCTGTTCCTTTAATGAGCTGTCACTGATGCCTTCATAGTGACAGTGCTGTGGAAGGATCCCTGTGTCTCATCAAAAGGGCAAGTCCTGCAACTTAGGGAAACTATAACAGAATAGAATAGAATAGAATAGAATAGAATAGAATAGAATAGAATAGAATAGAATAGAATAGAATAGAATAGAATAGAATAGAATAAAAAGAACTGGGGATGTAGCACTTGCTCTAAGTTCAATCCCTAGTACCATAACAAGCAGGGAGAGGAAAACCACTTAGGATTTCTTTATTTCTCTGGAAGCATTTGTAAAGGTGTCCTCTGGAAGTACCACACACTGCCTGAGAATGGTGTTTGCTGACTGCAGGAAGTGTTGCTAGAACAGGCTCTACTTGTGCCGGAAGTCCTGCCTGTTAGACGTGACCAGCTGTCTAGTTTGGCCCAGGACAGTTCAGTTTTAGCACAAAGAGTACCAGGCAAACTGGGGGAGTTGGTCACTCTGCTCCCAAATAAGCACCAGCTCTGAAATTCCTGTCTTTGTGGAGCTAACAAGTTAGACAGTTTGAAGGTGGAGATAATTGATTCTGGAGCAATTAGTTAAAATGCAGTGAAAATAATCTTGGGCTTGGAAATCAGAAGCGTGCTTCCTCTCTTCCTCTGATTTGGAGCACTGCAGTCCTGGGGAGTTAACTTTCCTCTGTGTTTCATTTTTCTCATCTGTAAAGCCTGAGAACTATACTTGCCCTGTCTGCTTCACAGAATGGCTTCAGGGATCAAATGTGATATTGCATAAGAAAGCACTTTGTAAGTTGTAAGAACTTGGTCAGCATAATGTGTTTTTATTGTTTTAAGACATTTGTGCATTAGCGACATGTGAGTCTCAGTTATGATTTATACATTGATTTTTAGTTTCATTTCTCTGCCTCACATTCAGTTAGGGGTAAATAAGTCCACATGTCCAATGATCTAGATGGTGTCTGGGCAGAATCTGAGATGGGGGCCAGGGAAGACCTGCAGGTTTCTTGAAGAGCTGTAGTGAGTTTTGGGGGCTGCTGAGATACCATCCTGTGAAAGGGTAGTGTCATTACATTTGGTGTCTGTCGCCACTTATGGGTCTTCTTCCTGCTCTCTTGTGGGAGGCAGGATGAGTTTGGAATGAAGGTGGATGGAAGATTAATTCCATTCTGTCAGGCGTGGAACAGGCTTTTCTAAAGAGCAATCAGTAAACGAATCAAGAATGGCAAAAAAAGAGACTGGTTGCCTTTTTTCCTTGTCTTCTTTATCTTTTTCATTTTGTAAGAGCCCAATTTAGTGAAATGGGCCTTTAGCGGGATGTGTTTTAAATGCAACACTCTGTGGAACACAAAACGCAATGGGCAATGTGAATTGCTTTTTGTGTTCAGAATTTTCGTTGCCCACATTTGCCTGACTGCAGTTCACTACTTGAGAGAGAGGAATAGAATGGAAAATGCTGTAGGCATTACAGAGGGCCCATTATCTCAAAATAATTCTTTCCTTTTAGAAAGTCACCACAGCAAGGCTGGGGGCAGAGAACAGATGTGGCTCCTAGTCAAGAATACTTAGAACCCAAACCAGAAATTCAACTACGGGAATAACTGAGAGCCAGGAGGAAAGGCCATGGTTGATATGGTTCATCTAAGCAGTAGTGTCTAACCCCTCGAAATGCAAATGCTGTTTGCAGCACAAAAGCCCTGATTTTCTCTTTAACAGAGATTGTGCTATGAAAATAGCATGTCCTGTGTGTAGTTGCTGCACATTCTTTCCATTTTTTTTTTTTCTCTGTGTGAGTCAGAGTGCAGATTCTCGACAAGGCCGAAAAGAAAGAAAGCCATCTAATTTACATGGGCACAGAGTACCCACATCTGGATGGAGTTAGAGTGAGCGGGAATTACTTGTAGCATTTAAATAGAGGCGTGCAGAGCTTCTTTCTTTTGACCATATGAGGCATTCACATATAATTCCATGAAAGCAAAACCTAAGTCTACTTCTTATTAAAAGGAGCTGTTGTTGGTGTGAGTCAACAATTACAGCAACTGACCCAAACTTACAGGAACTGACCCAAACCTGGAGGCTGACAATGAGTGGCATGAGGCCACCAGACTCTCACCACCCCTCTGATGCCCAGAATTATGTAATACTGTTGAAGGCCTGTTAGAACCCACCATGTCTGGGCCAAGATGCTGCCAGAGATCTGAGATCTGTCCCACTGGAAATCCCAAGCATAGTCATGAACTACAGATGCTGGGAAAGCTGGATAGAAATTGTTGATAGTGTCAGGCCACACGCTGGATGGGTCTCATGGGCTCTGATGCAGCACTGACAGACCTGTTTTCAGTTCAAATAAAATATGGGGAAAGAGAATATGAGTAGCAGATAGCAGGCACTAAGAAAGAGAATATGAATAGCTGATATATGGGAACCATGGAGACTGGAGGAAAGATAAATGACTGCCTTTTGAAGCTGGGTCTCATCAATACCTAATCACTAGTATCTAAGGAAGAACTATATAGATTTTACAACCGAACAGATGTCTTCATTGATGTGTGGATAGTGATGACATTGTTAAAGGCCTTAGTGAGGAAACTGCTAAACAAATACAGACGATTATATTGTTAGAGGGCTAACAAGGCAGAAAATAAATACCTCGTTTCAAAATGACTCACAAAACATTAAGACAACACTCAGCTCTTTGCTTTTGCTGAGTTTTGCCTTTTCCATCTTAGGTTTATGTCAGGTAACATCTGCTGGAATTTAAGGCATCTGGCCTTGACTTCCACATTCTTCTCTGTCCCCTGACAGTCTTCTGAAGTAGCATGACAGCATTGTCTGACATTGGCTCAGTCAGAATTCCTTTCAGGGAGGATATCAATCTTTATTTAGGAAAAGGGCTTTTAAGCTGTTAATGATATAAGTGAAACTCTTAAGGATGGGCTAACAGGGCTCAAGGAAAGTGAAGAGGAGGGCAAAACTGCTCTGCTTTGGAAACAGACTGAGCAGTGGAGAGGAAGAAGAAAACAGAAGGTGAGAAGGGAGAGGACATGAGATCTGAGAAGTTCCCAGTGTGTGGTTGTTGGGCCACGGACAAGAATTCAGATATCTACTATTCAGTTTGAAATCTTTCCTCCCAGTGGCCAGACTTTAGTAAAATCCGTCTTTTTAAATGCCAGTTGCCTTGAGTGAGTGGATGTTGGGAGACCAAGGAACTGATTGAGTTTCGCATTCCAAACAGTAAATTTGGAGAAAATGTGTTAGCTAAAATGATGGGAAATTTAGAGGTAGAGGTGTTGTAAGGACAGCTAGGTGATTACCAATATCCATTCTTTTCCTTTTTTACCAGAAAAGAACTGCCAAGTTTTATCTGGAAATTGTGCTAAGTATAGTTGGCAGTCCTAATTCTTTTAAAAAGTTTTGTGCAACCACATGACTTAAGATGGTGTTAGTTTGGATTTGGAATGTCCTCCAAAGCTCATGTGTTGAAGGCTTGATCCACAGTGCAGCAGTGTTCAGAAGTGGGGCTCTGGAGAAGTGCGAGGACCACAAGGCTCTGACTGCATCAGTGGATTACCCACCCATAGCTGAATGAACCTTTGGGAGGTGGAGAAAACTGTAGGTGGTGGGGTATGGTTGGAGGAGGAGTTCACTGGGGGTGTGTCCTGGGAGGGTATTTCTTGTCCCTGGCCCCTTCTCCCCTGCCCCTCTGCTTTATGACTGTCATGAACTGAGCAGCTTTTCTCTGTCATGCCTGTTATGGTTTGGATATGAGTGTCCCCCAAGAGCTCACATGTGAGACAATGCAATAAGGTTTGGAGGAGAAATGATTGGGTTATAGCCTTAACCTAATCAGTGAATTGATCGCTGATGGGATTAACTGAGTGGTAACTGAAGGCAGGTGGAGTGTGACGAGAGGAAGTGGTTCATTGGGGTCATGACTATGGGGTATATATTTTGTATCTGGAGAGTAGTCTCTCTCTCTCTGTTTTCTGATCATGATGTGAGCTGCTTCCCTTTGCCACACTCTTCCGCCATGATGTCTTGCCTCACCTTGATCCCCAAGGAATGAAGCCAGCCACTTACGGACTGAGACCTCTGATACCACGAACCCCTAAATAAACCTTTCCTCCTCCATCATTGTTCTGGTCAGGTCCTTTTGTCACAGCAGTGAAAAGGCTAACTAAAACAATGCCCTTTCACCATGTTCTGCCTCATTTCAGATTAAAGCAATGAAGCCAGTTGACCATGGATTGAAATCTCTGAAACTGTGAGCTAAAATAAATCTTTCCTCCTTTTAAATTGTCTACATCAGACATTTTGTCACTGAGATGAAATGGCTATTGGACGTGGTAGAAATGATATTTCTTCTAGATTGTGCCCTTAAAGGGAATGAGCACACACTTCCCTGCCAATTTTCCCATTTTTGGCAGCCTAGTAAATGATGGAAGGGCTGAAGTAGCCACCTTGGACCCTAATATGGGATTCACATGTTGAGGATGATGTCTGCCTTACCTATCCTGGATTGACAGCATCTGGACTATTATATTAGTGAAAAAAAATTAATGAGATGCCAAAAATGGCAAAAACATAGTTATTGAATTCAACCTCAAGAAGAAAAACATAGCCAATTAAACAATGACATGGACTGAATGAAGTGCCATTGATTATAAGATACATTCTCATTTCAGAGATGTTTAAAAATGGAAAATTTATATCTTAAAATCATTGAATCATAATAGATTATCTTGTTTAAGTCACTGCATTTTGACTTTTGTGATGACAACTTATGCTACTATATCCTACTTAACATAGAATTTGCCATCAGAAATGGAGTGCTGAGCTGCAAGTGGTAGCGCACACCTGTAATTCCAAAGACTTGGGAGGCTGAGGCAGGAAGATCACAAGTTCCAGACCAAGCTGGGCAACTTAGTGAAGCCCTGCCTCAAAATAAAAAGTAAAAAGGTCTGGGATGCAGCTCAGTTGTTCAGTTGTAGAGTGCCCCTGGGATCAATCCCCAGTACCAGAAGGAAAAAAAAAAAAAAAAAAAAAAAGGAAGGAGATGGAGAAGGAAGAGGAATTCTTTCCTCTGCTATAATGAGCCCCAAAATAAGTGGCTCAATGGTTGGGTACCAGGAGGCAAAGAAAAATATTGCAGACTGAAAATTTGTTGATTCTTGCTGTGCCTTGGAAAAATATTCAGAAAAATGATCTTGAACAAAATTTTGGAAGGGAGACTGCAAGATACCAGATCTAGAAATGTTAGTGAAACTGGTGAGTAAATTCAGAATGTTGATTTATTGTAGAAACTTCCTCCTGCTCTTAGATTGATGATATCAAGCTAGACATAAAAGGTGACATATATTCCTAAGGGGCCACTTTATCAGATGATATTGTTATAGCCCCAAGACTTCACATCACTTCCCAGTAAGATTTATAAGTCCAAATAGTGAGAGCTAAACCTGAAACTAAAATCAGGTTAGGGTGTTGCTTTTCCATTCAAACCTATGGTGTCGCATGATCTCAAGGAATCTACATTTAGAGAGAGAGAGAGAGAGAGAGAGAAAGAAAGAGAAAGAGAGAGATGTGTGTGTGGAGTACAAAGACCAGTAAATGTAAGATCAGTTAAAAAATAAAAACTAAAAAGCCCTGTTTGGATAAATTCTTTGGCTGTCGTTGCATATACATGGAACCAACTGGAACCAAATAGCCAGAAGCCAAAAAATAGTTTTGAGGAATTTAATTGCCAAAGAAACCACAAGTCTGGTTTCCAAAAGCCTGTAATTTTTCCATCCCTAAAACAACCTCCACCCCAACCCCAAATATGCCTGAAGCAGGAAATGAATTAGCCTTGCAGCTCCTGAGGAGGGCATGGTCTTCAACACCCACTTCAGATGTGACAAATGAGAATATGGGAGAAGGAAGAACTTCTCAGCAGCATTGAATCAAGGAAATTCATCCAGTCAGGGGAGAGGGACCTTGGTAATTGCCATGGACATATGACTGCTATGTTTTTTCCTTTTCCCTTTTATAATGGGAGTTTTAAATCCTAATTCTTTTTTTTTTTTTTTTTCTTCTCCATCATTGTAGATCATTTGCATAGGTGTAAGTGGCAAAAAACTCCTCCACAGACCATGAGGAGCCACATCTAGTCTTGATGGAAAGACAACTTCCCATGGGGGAGCCTAGACTTGGTGCTAGATGTAATAACTGGATGGAGCAATCTGCTGAGTCCCTTAGAAAGGGTCCAGTATAATCTGTGAGAAGGGTATAAGTGAACATTTGAGTGGCTGGAGAGGTGATCTGTGATGGAGATTGCTAGATTTCCCTCCAAGGTGAATTTTTTCTTTCCTGTACTCAAAATTTTCCTTCTGTTGCTGGACCTATGACAATTGGGGCAAGAACCCCAAATCCAAGCCTCTTTTGCAGCTAGATGTGCAATGCAACAAGTTCTAGGTGATAGAATGCGAGCAGAAATGTAGTGCCACTTCTACATTGTGCCTTTGAGGCATGGACACAAGCTCTGCATGTTATTTCCCTCTTCCCACTGTCTGGGATGCAGGTGTCATGGCAGGGGCTGCATCTATCACCGTGAACTCAGGCATGTAAGCTGCGTGTTGAAGAGTGGCTTAACCTCCCTTGTTCTGGAAACCTCTGAGGCATTACTTGAGAGTGAATGAACTTCCACCTTGTTTTAGCCACTACTGCTTTGAGTCTCTGTAGTATAGCAGCTTCAATAGACCCTAAAAAAATATAAGTACTAACCAAAAGCATGCCCAACCCATGAATTCACAGAAATCTTGGGGAGGGTTTCTGAATTAGAGATACAAGCCAAACCTTATTGATAGCTCAAGTAGCAGATAAGAAGATAAGATCTAGATCTCCTGTGAGCCTTCCATTTCCCAGAACATACCAGAAAACCCAGACAGGAAGTAGAGATGCTAATATTGCCTCAGCAGCTGCTGCCCTGAAAGCTGGCCAAGAGGCAGCGGGAACCTCACTCCATCCAAAACTGTGGGTAATTTTTATATGTTAAATGTCATCAGGTCCCTTTCTGACACTAGTGCCTCTGAGCAATACTTTACTACTGTCAGAGAAAACCAAGAGAGGCCAACACACGTTATTTTTCTAACAGAAAATAATATATCCAGTGATTTTTAGACAAAGAGAGATGCAGAAGAAATTTCCGAATCTGTCAGTCACTGGACTAAACTGGTTCTGTTGTGGGTTTCTTGAAAGATCTTATACAAAATGACAATTAGCATATTTTGGGATTCTTGGAGAAATCTTATAAGTCACCTGGATGCTCCACTAGTTACAAAAGAAAACGTAACTTTCTTTGCCAACTCTAGCCAGGCTCTGTTAGAAGCACTGAGAAGGGCAACTGAAGAAGTCTGAGCATACCAAGAGTGAATCAATGCTGATCTCTATCACAAACACGGATGTTTCATATGCACATGATCCTTCATCAATCACTTGGTTCCCATTTAGTGTTCATGAAAACTGAAGTGACTGGACCATTTGGGAGAGCAGAGGGACTGGAGTGTGATCTTCTGATACCCAGACCACTGATCTGCTTTCTTTGCCCTCTTTGGAAATTCTACTGGGGACAATATTGGTGAGGAGAAACGTACTATCTGGGGCTCCCACCAGGACTAGTTAGGGATGTCTGAGTTGGAGCTTTGTAATGTCCACCACCACATTTAGACCAAGTCTTCTTGATAGTAGCGGCCATTTACTCACTGAGCAAATGTTTATAGAGATCAACCGTGAGTCAAGTGCTGTTGTAAGTGTCAAGAATATAGCAGCAAGAAACCTCTGTCCTCTGGAACTTATATAACAGTAAACACAATAAATAAATTAGGTTAAAAATTATGTTAAAATGCAATAGAAGAAAAGAAAACAGGCAAACAGGATGGGTAGCAACATATTGGGGGTGAAATCTTAAATTGGGGCATCAGGGTGGTCTTCACTGAAAAATTACTACTACCACAAGATCCTAAAGGAAGTAAGAGAATGAACCATGTGGATATTTCAGTGAAGAAGCACCTGCTCCAGGGAAAAGTCAGGTCAAAGGGCCTGATGTAGGAGGGTGCCTGGCTAATTAGTACAACTTTAGCTTCCTGCACTCTTTGTAAATGGGGTGTTTTAATCAACTCTGCATTTCTGTGACCAAAAATACCTTACAAGAACAATTAGAGGTGGGAAAGTTTATTTGGGGCTCACTGTTTCAGAGGTCTCAGTCCATTGATGGTTGATCTCATTGTTCTGGGCCCGAGATGAGGTAGCACATCATGGGGGAAGGGCAGAGCAGAGGACAGCTACTCAGCTCATGTCAGGGTCAGGAAGCAGAGAAGAGAGGGGGAAGGGGTCACAGGGAAAATGAGTGCTTTCCAAGCATGCTCCCAGTGACCCACCTTCTCCAAACATGCTCCCATGCTCCACCTGCCTACAGGTACTTGTCAGTCAATCCTTTCAAACTAGGATAGACCAATTAGGTTATAGCCTCCACAATCGAATCATTTCACCTCTGAACATTCCTGAATTAATAGAGAAGCTTTGGGGTGACACCTCATATCCAAACCAAAACATGGGGTAAGATTCTTTTCAAGAAGCTTGAGTGGTGTGTTTCTCTCTCTCTCTTTCTCTCTCTCTCTCCATAACACCCTAAATAGTATTGCTGTCTCCTATCTATGGTTCTTTTATGATACTGTTCTATCATTCTGTGGTTCCATCATTCCATTACAACTAGACATATGTTATTACTAGCACATACTGCATAGTGCTCCAAGGGCTCTGTTTAATTCATTTAAAGTTCACAATAGTTCTAGGATGTAGATGATATTATTGTCTTCATTTTATAAATTGGGACATGTAGAGGTTAAATAACTGACTGATGGTCACAAGGATAAAGTCAGAGATAGAATTTAGACCCAAGGATTTTGTACCCCAAGATTTTGGTAGGAGAGCCCACACTTATTAACAATAATACTATATGATGCACCTCTAGTCTGCTCCTAATAGGACATGATCTGCAATCTAGTCTCAGATGGTCAAAGGTTTTACTATATCTTCTAAGAAGTAAGCCATATTTGGTGACTGATTTTAAGTATGTTTTTCAGAGTAGAGGTAGATCTTCCATAAACACTAATGGTGCTGAAGGGAGAAAAAATCCTGTTTTCTTTAGAACAAAACATCCAAGTTACATGGGAATGCACCACATGATTTTTGTAAATTGAAGTCAATTTGGCACCAACAGAAATAACCTTAGGAACAAAGTTTGTATACAGTATGTTCTTACGGAAACCACAGTTAGAACATAGAGTAAACTGTTAAAGATAGACCCTTCTTTCTGGAGTTGTATTAACTGTCTTTGGGTGGGGACAGCAAATTGTTTCGTTTATAAGTTTGTACATCAAAAGCAAGATCTGCTTATACTTTAAAACCAAAAGGAGGAGAAAGACTTATTTTTAGCTATCTGAAATTTAAACCAAACCCAACAATGACATATGGATGTCTCTGGCTGCACCATGTCAGAATATTTCTCAGAGATGACATTAAACAGCAATATACTATTGCAGCTGTAGGAGATCTTTGAGGTTCTTCTCTTATAACTTGTTTTAATAGCAACTGGGACACTGGACTGAAGATAATGGATTTCTCAGATTTGGAGTAGGCTGACTGGAATTGGGTTCATCTGTGGGAACTGTGTTCAGTCCCAGGAGAATGAGAATATCACTGTGTGTAGGAAGAGACATTTTCAGTGCTAAGGAAAGCTCACTTAGCTGACCAGAGATGACCTACTGTGTTCAGTTTGTAAAAGAAATCTTAAATTTTAAAATTCTATATATATATGTGTTGTTAATGTTATTCTTTCTAATTTTAGGCAAGCTCAAAAATATATATTAATCTAAAAATCATTAGCAGAAATTCCCAACTTCAAAAATATCCACTTAACATTTTTGGATAGACCTTTCCACATAAAAAGACACAAAATATTGGGTAAATATAGAGAAACATATGGAAATATAGACATATCAAAGTATGGATTTTTGTTCACTCTACCAAAACATAGGATGGAATCATTCATACAATTGGGTAGCCTGCATTTTAAAATTTTAATGTGTTTCAGTGTGGTATTTTGCTTATCATTTTTCCATGCCATTGAATGTTTTTAACACCATTACTTTTATTTATATTTCACTTAATCCCATCGTGCTTAATTTAACTGATATTCTGTTATGGTAGGCTCCCAAGAATCAGCCTGCCCTAATCCTTGGAGTCTGTGAATATGTTAAGTTACACGACAAAGGGAATTTTGCAAATGAAATTAGTGTTACCAACTTTCAGAGAGGAAGGGCATCTTGGATTATTGGTGGACCCAACAAAATCACAAGGGTGTACCAGTGGGAGAGGGAGGCAGAAGCACAGGTCACAGAGATGATGTGATGTAGCAACGACCTGACCACTGCTACAGGCTTTGAAGATGAAGGATCGGAGCTATGAGCCAAGAAATGAGGGAAATCTCTAAAAACTGGCAACAGTTCTCAGCTGGCAATAATCCTCAGCAAGCAAATAGGAACCTCAGTCCCATTACCGGAAGTAAGCCAAGACCTGATCTCCTTATAGCCTCCACAAGAGAATGCAACCCTGCCAATACCTTGATTTTAGCTTGGTGAAAACTCAAAGCAGAGAAATAGACAAGACCCTGAACCTCTGACCTACAGAACTTTAAGATGATACGTTTATGTTCTTTTCAGTCACTAAGTCAGTGGTAATGTGTTTAACAGTAATAGAAAATGAATATAGCTATAGTTGATTATCTAGGTCATTTTTAATTTTTCACTAAGTAAAGCTGCAATCAACACCCTTGTAGCTAAATTTAGATACATCTGTTTATTTCTATAGGATAAATTCATTTGGGGGATTATGGGTCACTGGTACATGGAATGTTCAGGCTTTTAATGTGTAGCACATTGTCAAATACACAGAGCACCATTTCCTGATTGGGAGTGGAACAAAGGGATAGAGGAAGGCTACTTTTCCTTTCTTTCAGCTCCTGGTTCTAACTACTTGGTTTCCATAGTGTGTACAGTATAACTCTTTCTTCTTCTCAGCTGGCCTCAGCAGCCTTTGTGTTTTCTCTGTAGATGAAAATAATTGCTGCATTAGTAGAATAATGGCCAACCCAAGAGCTGCTTGAGCAGATCTCTATGGTGGAACTGCTTCCTAAAGTTTGGAACATTAGTCGTAGTGCATCAGACCCAGCTTTGGGACTGAAATGGAATTTGCTTTGCTCTTCAAACACCACTTGTACTGGCATTAGGGAAGGGTGGGGGTAGGCCAAATATCCATTACTCGGCAAACAACTTGAAGTATGTTTATTTTATGGAGTTCTCTGCACATACATTAGTCAGAGTTAGTCAAAAGCTAACTGCCTCTTTTATGAGACTCAAGGGTCACTGTGCACAAATACATTCAACCACATCAGAACTCAGAATTGTTGATTGGGAGACAGCTAATGCGAATGAAGGATTAGAAAAAAGTATCACCCCAGGTGACAGGATGTACCTTAGCTATGTTCCCAGCTCTGAGCCAGCTCTCCTGTTTCATGTTTAGGATGGCTTAAAGTTTAAAACATTAGGTTTCAGATAACATGTTTAGCATTTTGGTTGTTTATTCTTTTCTGGTGCTACAATGCCGATCACATTTTTTAAGTTTTATTTATTTATTTATTTATTGTGGTGCTGGGGATCGAACCCAGGGCCCTATGCTTGCAAGGCAAGCACTCTACCAACTGAGCTATATCCCCAGCCCCCACATTTTTTTAAAATACAAAATACAAGGGGGTCAGACTTTGGGATAACTTAGCTATTTTTTTTTAAATCCGAAATAATGAAAGCATTCACACTAAGAAGTTATTTACTTGACAAAAGGACCCATTCCAGTATTCTTTTAACTATTGAAAGTCTCTGGGGAATCTACTATTGCACTGAATTTACAAAAAACAGAATCATACTTATGTAGTATACAGTGTGGTGTGTGTGTGTGTGTGAGAGAGAGAGAGAGAGAGAGAGAGAAAGAGAGAGAGAGACAGAGAGAGAGAGAGAGAGAGAGGATAAAGAGAGAGATAGGAAGGTTTTAAGTTCTTGTGACATTGAACAACTATTTATTGCTTTCAGCAAATCAGAAACTCATTCCCAACAATGAACTTCATCAACGGTGAATCGTTCTTTTTTTTAAATTGAGATTCAAGTTAGTGACCTTGGACACCATATCGGTAACAAGTTCAGTAGTGGAAAGCAAACCAAAACTAGTGATTAGAACACAGATCTGGAGTTGGTCATTCTAGCTTTGACTTTTGCTTTGTTGCCACTTACTTGTTGTATGACTTAGGGCATTAAAAAAAAAAAAAAACAAAAAAACAATTATTTGAATCTCAGTTTGCTTCTCTATAAGCAGCAACAATAATATTCACCTTGCAGAGTATGTAACGCCTAGCACACAAACTTGACCCAGCTTGGGGGTTCAGGGAAGAGGATGCCTATTAGTTGTCGTTACTCCTGAGTGATATAGGTGTAGGAAGCCAAATCCATCTTTCCTTCTGGATGCAAGCTTGGTGGCTTGAATGTCTTGCATGTAGAAGGCACTACTACACAAATGAATGCATTAATAAAAGAAATGAGAGACTCTTCTGTACTTAATCATACATACATGTTAGCAAATATGTAAAGTTGCTCCAATAGAATTAATATATCAACTAAATGATGCCTTCTTTTTCACTTTCATATAACTTCATAGACATTTAGAAAATTATGACTCAGTCAGACAGACTTGGTAAAAAAGTTTTCAATGATCTCCCTTGTCTTATAGCAAAAATCTCTACCATTTTATTACTGATTTTATTCTAGTACTTCCTCCTATCATATTTTTTCATTTTTCCATTAAGCTATTTTTTGTTCACCACAAACTGGTTTACAGAACATCCAAGTGTGTTAATGCTAGAGTGGACAACTCTTGTTTTGCCTTTTCAGCAATATGCAACAATAATCAGTTATGTTTGATGCCCTTTCCTGGATCCAAGTAACCCTGGCCTGATCAATCATTATATTTCATCTTCCTGATCACAGTGAGTGGTTCAAAGATGGATAGGTAATCTAAAATTGTTCAGTCAGTGGCAGTTCTGAGACTTTTAATGGATCCACTGGAGAGAAGTAGTATTTTCCACTGCTCTACTGGGGCAGTTGAGGAGACAGGATGTCAGCATGTAGCCACTGGTGGCCATTTTGCTGCAACATGTTGAGTGCCTTCCTGAATGTAAAGCAAATTCAGAGAAAAGAAGAACTAAGAGATGGAGAAAGGGAGGCAGAGAGAGAGAGAAAGAGAAGAGAATATTCTGGCAGTGGTATTTAAATCCTTAAAGACAGAACCCTGGATGTTTTAATCCATGAGCCAATAAAGTCCCTATCTGAAGCCAGTTTGATAAGATATTCTGCCTGGTAAACACAGATGCCCCTTTCTTGAGCTCATGTTTCTCATTTCCCACATAGCTTGTCTCTTCCTCTCTACCCACTCAAGACCTATCTTTCCTTGAAAGCTTTGTTCATGTCCTAGCTCCTTGATGATGCCATATTTGACTGCCTAAGCCTTGGGTCACTCACTTGCTGTAATGCCCATAGACAATTAGTGTGTATTGTCTTGAACAGTCCTTTAATTCTTTGAGCTTATGTTATATTTTCTGATCCCTCCAGTATCGCATGTAGGTCTTTGCTGGGGAGATAATAGAATAGAATAGTCAGTGTCTGTCTCTTTTATAGCCTTGATTTGAATAATCATGCTGGAGAACAGAAACAGGTCCTCTAGTTCCCTCCCCACTTCTCTTCTCCCCTCCCCTTTCCTTTCTTCTTATTCCCTACCAAATGACTGAGGAAAAGTACTCAAAGATTAGTTACCAAGTCTTTCTACACATTTATAAGAACTATCATTATGTCTATGACCTCATTCCACTGGTAAGATGGCCCATGGCATGTGTTGGGAAGTAAATAAATAGGTCACTTGTGCAACAGTCCAGAGAGATTGCTTAGACACTGCATGTAGTTGAGCGTAAACTATAAAGTTATTATTTATGAATTCCATGCCAAGCTAATCTACTGGTATCCAAGTTTATCTTTAAAGCTCTATATTCTGGAACACTTCATTGCTGTGATAAATCTGCCCTGGGAGGTATCTCTCTGTGGTCCCAAGGCACTCTGGGTCTTACGTGTTCAGGTAGCTTGCTGGCCACCAAGGTTATCAATGCTCAGTCCCCATGGAGAAGACAGAGTATTTTCAGTAACCCCATATTCTTTGTACATTGGTGTCCCGCCTTAGGTCAATTGAGATAAGGGAGTAATTATATCAAAACTTCTTTTGTAAAATTAAAGTAAAATTGAAATCTACCTTTTATTTAGCATCAACTGATCAGAAATATAGTCAATGAGACCAAGGTTACATGGTAGACAACAAAAACAGATTATGAATGATTTGCAACTGCAGACTAGGTGTGTCATGAAAAACAAATGTGGGGGAAGGAGGGGATCTGGAAGTATTGGTTTTGCCTTTTACCACCTGTACATCAGTTTCATTAATTTACCATCTCTGTCATTTCACTTTTCAGTTCCTACCACCTTACCCCATCGGTCATAGAGCTGCTAATTTCACCTTTGAAATATTTCTTGGTTTATTCCTTTCTTTTTATTCTCACTGCTACTGACTAGCTTTCATTTCATTTAAAATATTGCCCCCTTAACTGGTCTTTTTTTCTTTTTCCACATTACTTTTCCAGACTGTTCTTCACAGTAGCTATTTTATTTTGTCAAACACAGGTGAGATAATATATTATCTCTGCCTCAAAGTTCCTAACACAGCTCCTTTTTCTCCTTAATACCTTCCAAATTCCCCCATTATGAGCTTCAGAATCTTCTATAATGTGATTCCAACTTCACATCTCATTTGGTTGATTTTGTTACATAAGGACCCAGTGCAAATTGAGTATTGTTTTCTCTATTCAATGGACACATTCTTTGACAAAGCTCCGAATCAACCACGTAGTTTGGTGTCAGGGTTATCCTAAATATTTCGGGATCTGTTACATGATGAGGAGTTAGAGAGAATAAAAATGGTAGTTTAAGCTTAACAAGGAAGAAAAAACAGTATTAAGTCTGCATCACAGACCTATAAAAACCAATACAATTTTAATCAACAGCCTTTTAAAACTTTACCAAGAACATTGAAAAACATTGCCAAAAGAATCCCCTGGTCTTGATTTTACTAATTACTTTTAAAGGAGATGTCTTTTCTCACCAAGGGTCTGTTAACATTTCCAGGAAGCATGTCCCCTTCTTTCCTGGAAAGTGTTGCTCAACTGTGCATTTCTAATGAAACAAGTCCAGAGATTATGAAGGAAAACCAAAAGAGATAAGGAAAGCAAATAAATAAAATTAAATCTGCTGTTAAAATGAAATGAGAACATTTTCCAACTCGATCAGCAGACTCAACGCAGAGAGTTTAAGCAGACTTGAGACAAATGCACCACTTTCTAATACATGAACAGAAATTATGACATCGACTAAGGGATTCTGGAGCTGGGGGTGATGGAAGAAACTGTTAGAAGACCACTCTTATTTCATGTATCTTTGCACAGTAGAGTTAAATCTGCTTGTACCATTTTTTAAGCCTTTGGGATGGAGTTAACATCTCCTATAAATGACACATATTGTAGATATGCATAGCCAAGTACTCATGCCCCACTATTCAATTCAGTAACACCATACCCTTCCTCAAAGAATATATATTTTACACATCATCTCTGTCATCCCTTGCCTGTTTGTGGAAACCCAGCAGAAAAACGTTGAGTGACTCAAAGTCATAATGTGAATGTGCATGGGACCTGGAAGGGAACCCAAGACACCCATCCAGCACCATACGCATGAGTTCACACTGCTGGGTAAAGCACATTGCAAGTGCCTGCGTGTTTAA
Organism: Sciurus vulgaris; assembly: GCF_902686455.1. Classification (NCBI taxonomy): domain Eukaryota; kingdom Metazoa; phylum Chordata; class Mammalia; order Rodentia; family Sciuridae; genus Sciurus; species Sciurus vulgaris. The sequence goes on from NC_136464.1 coordinate 83,682,997, forward strand.
GTGATATATCAGTGCTAAATGGTAACACATGTAATGCTTCCCACTTCGGATATGTTCTTGGCTAACTCCATTGGAAAATATTATATGGAGATTTCTCCATGGGAAAAAAAATTGGGCAAAGTTTAAACCAAAAAACGAGATTTCGAGCCCAGAAATATTCCCACTCCCATTTTTCTGGGAATGGTAGGGGCTTCAGCAACCTTACTTTACTGAGGCTGTTAAGAATGAAGGCACAATTGCATGGTTCATGTATTCTTTTAGGGAGAATCATCAAATTAACATGAGCACATCCATGTCCTGAAATAGAAAGTAAAGGTACAAAGCAAATCCTGTATGGAAAAGAACAAAACCCTTTTTAAAACTTTGAGCACTCAGAGCTCCTCACTGTCTAACCAACATCTTCCTGGGGTAGGAAATCTGTGGGTACCTTAGGAAATGACAGAGAGCTTAGGCAGTAGAGCCCAGTCCTTTTGCAGTTGGAGGAATGCTGATATCTGCTGATATCTTAAGAAAAAAAAAATAAAGAATCCCATGTAAGAGGCTCCTGAGTATTTTGTTGTGGGTATGAATGAATCATTTCCTAACATTCATGTAGATATCAATCAGAGTCTAATATATTAAAGCAGGGCTGGAGAAAACCTCCCTAGGAGAATGATCAGGATTAACCTTCAGTTTCTCCTAGTATGCATTTTGATGGAGGCAGGTTAGGGTGTTATGGTGGGACAGACATTTGCTTTTCACAGACTATCCATACCTTCCCCACATTTTTTAGCCTCCTCGCAGGTAGGTAGCCAATAAACAGGAGCATATAAGAGCTGATGCACTACCGTTAGCTTTCTTTCCGCTGCCACTATATGAAATAGTGTGTTCCAGGTTTTGATGGTATAAAAAATATGTAAGTAGATTGAGTCCCTGGGCTGCCCTTGATGATGCATGTGCAGTGCTTTTGTGGGATTGAGAAATAAGTTTTCTGTGTCAAACCAGTGAGATTTGGGGGTGTATTAGCTCTACAGCACAACCTAGCTTATTCTGAATAATACATGCAGAATTGAGATAATTTTCTTGTCTTGAGGAAACCTGGATAGTTCTGAGTAGTAACTTTCTTTTTCCCAATTCTGCTTATTTCTCACTTTATCACTCTTAAACACAGGGTCTTGACTGCAAAATTCCAGGGAATTCTTTCACATGGACTATAGTGGACATTTGCATTAATAATGCATATTAAGAATTCATGGTCTTTTAGTATTAAATTTACATAAAAACAAACATGTATTCTTACATTATTGACTCCCTATTGTTGTGTGTTCATTTGACCCATGCCATGTTCTTTACTTGAAAATAAAGTCTCAGCTGTTTATCTTAAAGTTTTTGAAAATGTACTTCAATTTACTTGATGCCCAGTGGATCACACTCTATTCCTCTCAATAAACTGTTTAGTCTGGGTATCTTTTATTTGGGCAGGGGGTGGGGCAGAGGGCAGGTATTGGGGATTGAACCCATGGGTGCTTAACCACTGAGCCACATCCCCAACCCTTTTAAAAAAATCTTTTATTTAGAGACAGGGTCTTGCTAAGTTCCTTAGGGCCTTGCTAAATTGCTGATGCTGGCTTTGAACTTAGGATCCTCCTGCCTCAGCCTCCTGAGCTACTGGGATCACAGGCGCACACCACCATGCCCAGCAGCCAGGGTATCTTTTAAAACATCCCTTCTTACCACGGCAACATTAGAGGTTTTGTTTGTTTGTTTGTTTTTTTAACTAAGCTGTTAATATGTTATTTCTCATGTCAGATATATTCCATTACAACACTATTTTTAAAAGTCAGGCTTTACAAGCAGATTGTTATACTATAGGTGATTGTCAAACAGAGATTGTGGTTACATGGCCTTTCTCTTTGGGTCGACCTCCAAAAGCATTTGAGCAGATAAGGCTACCAATGGCTGACATCTCATGTAAATAAAATCTAAGCACTAATTTTTATGCCTTTTGGGGTTTATTGCAAAATGAATGATTTAGTGTTTTTAAAAGTCAGCTCCAACTTCTAGGAAATCCACAATAAAGACAGTTATGACTGTAGTCACCAGCTGAACAATGTAAGTAAGAAGAACAGAATATTTTAGAATTCATTGTTCATTTGACCTTTTTGTTGCTAGTTAAAATGATCACACTTTTGGAGTCTCTTTTTAATTGCTCTTTGAAAACTCGGTACTTTTTGTAGTTGCCAGAATCTTACTTTTAATTTAGAGTGAGGTCTGAAAATGATGTCCATGGAAACATTCTCTCCCTGGTAGCTGACAGATGTGAGTTCCAGTTCCTTAACTGATTTGTTTGATCATGACTAAGTGATGATCTAGAATTCAGTTTTCTTAGATTTTCTTAGGGTACATCAAGTTCTAACAATTCTAAATTTTGCTGGTATTGATATACATTATAGAGACCTGTGTGTATGTGTATGTATCCACCTAAATGAATGTATTTATGGATAAATAAGCAAACAAAAGTATACAATTTCTTAATGTTTCAGAGATGACTTTAGGACCTAGTGAGGTGAATATTTAAATACTATTTTTCTAGATCATTCATCTTTTAATTTAAAAATTTTTCCTTTTGTGATTTTGAAGTGTCAATAACTTACTTTTGTTTTGTTTTTGTACTAGGGATTGAACCCAGGGGCACTTAACCACTGAGCCGCATCCCCAGCCCCTTTTACATTTTATTTTGAGACAGGATCTCAAAATGTTGCTAGGGCCTTGCTAAATTGTTGAGGCAGGATTTGAATTCACAATCTTCCTGCCTCAGCCTCTTGAGTCACTGGGATTACAGATATGTGCTACCACGCCCAGTGCAATAACTTATTCTTTTACTCTATGTATCTTAGATTGACAACCCAAACAGAGTAACAAATTTGGATCTCTACAGGGATTTAGCAATAATTTTGCTGTATGGAAAACTTGTAATGAGGTTGTACTTCAACCTATGAAGTCAAGGCAAGAAAAATAGGAAGGAAGGAAGACTGGAAAGAAAAAAGGAAGAGAGGGAGGGAAGATGAGAGGGAGGAATCTGTCATCCTTAGGCTGGATGGGAAGCTGCTCCTGGTCTCATCTCCCACCATATTCAAACTGCCTTGCCTTGTGCTCAGCTATCAATAAATACTTGATAACTCAATGATAGTTTCAGAGTGACTGACAGGAACAAAAATATTGGCACTAAACATGAATGACTGATTTTAAATTATTCGTATTTCTCAACAAATCTTTGAAGAGTGTGCAAGGCAGCAAAGGACTGGGGATGAACATTGGTGGTGTCTATGCTGTTCTTAAGGTGTAAGAAATGTGAGAAATGTTATCCTATCCCAATTAAGGCTGGCGGGCATATTAAAAATATTGATTGAGTGCCTCTCAACATTCCTCTCCTTCAAAATATCATAGCTTGAGCTGTGTCTCTTTCTGGGGGAAAAGACAGCAGGAAACATGACCCTGAGGAAGGATAGAGGGGTAAGGGCCTCTGGAAGCAGCCTCTGTTTAGGGTTCCCACTCTCTGGTTCCTTTTCTTCAACTTCTGGGACTTTGCTGGCTCTTGATCTTCCCTGTCTTTGTCATACATACCTGCCTATCTCCTCAAGTTGTATTTGTCTCCCTAGATTTTCATCCCAAGGTAGAAGAATGGATTCATTCTTCAAGGATTTCAGATCTGGACTTCTCAGTCTCCATCTGTTCTGATCTTGACAACCTGACTGAGACTAAGCCATGTTCAACTCTTCCACCGAATTCTTCTTGCCTACACTCTGGCCTGACCCAGAGAACTTATATCTCATTAGGAACACAAGTCAAACACGGGCAAAGCAATTCAAGAATGCAACACTAAAAGGAGAGGCTAAGCAAGATTTCCTTGTGGAGGAGGTGGGACTCAAAGGGTGGATCAACTTAGTATTCCCTCTTCCCATTTGTTAAAAATGTTTCATGCATCCATGGCAATAAAATGTAATTTCTATAGCATGCTCCAGTAAAAATGGAAGCTCATCTTTCTTTCACACTGACCTTTCTACTTTCTGTGTATTATAAGATTTTTTTCCCTTATAGCGTCTAAACACCTTGTGATTTGGGTTGGGTAGACACAGGCTCTTTGCTGGTTCATGCTTTCCCCAGCCTATGCTCCTGCACATCTGTGCTTGCTTATTTTCCATCTTCTCAGATCATGGTTTATGGTCTGGAAAGCTCATCCTTTAGAGTTGGGTTTCCTCTTGGGGAGCAATGAGTCAGCCATGTTTGCCACATTGTGTGTAGTCACCCACACTCATACTGAATAGCCCCCTATTGGCCATGAGGTTCAGGATAGGTCTGGTCCAGGGTAGAGGAAAAGCCCATGAGGTCTAGTGGCAAGCTGTCCCTGCTCTGGCCTGTTTCAGGTCTTGGAAAGGGAGGCACAGAACCATGCCAGAAGCTTTCTCTAAGGGCTCCTGTTCTTAGACCCAGCGGGCCTGGCTCAGTGACAGTGACATGTGTGGGGGCAGGATTTATGCTCCTTTTCCAGGGACTTTGGCAGCTTCTGCAGCTGTGGGGTGGCTCCCTACTCTTCCCACCCACACCAGCCTTCAAAGGGAGCTCGTCTCTTACCTCCCAGTAACTCTGCAGTTCCCTTCTTTGGATGAGCATTCTATATAGTATGTCACCCTACCATGGCAAGTAAGAGCATTTTGGAGAAATTAAGGAATTACATCTTGCACAGTGCCCCCAGAGAGGTTTTAAATTTTTTCCCTATACATTTTTACTTATTTATTTTTATTTTAATTAATTTTTATTTGGCAAATTAAAATTGTGTATTTTATGGTATACAAGATGATATTTGATAGATTGCATGTATTGCAGACTGATTAAATCACAAGAATTAACCCAGAGAGTTTTACAGGATGAAATATACTTTGCTCTTAAGAAAAGCATGCCAGCCAGGAGTGGTGGCACATGCCTGCTATCCCAGAGATTCAGGAGGCTGAGGAAGGAGGATTTCAAGTTCAAGGCCTGCCTCAGCAACTAAGTGAGTCCCTGTGCAATTTAGCAAGTCCCTGTCTCAAAATTTAAAAAAATAAATAAATAAAAAGGACTGGGGATGTAGCTCAGTGGTTAAGTACTCCTGGGTTCAATCTCCAGTGCCCCCAAAAAAGGACAAAGAGAGAGAGAGAGAGAGAGAGAGAGAGAGAGCGAAGCATGCCAGATCTTGTGATTCCCCCCTCCACCCACTTAAGGAAACTAAATGGAAGGGGTTGGAAGGCCACAAAGTAAGACAGCTGGCAGTGCCCTTGGACTAGAGCAGCCCACACTATCTTCATGTCAGTCAGGGTAACTCCTGGTGACTTCAGTCATCGGAGTGTCTCAGTCTAAACTACTCTCAGTGTTCAAAATGAGTAGCAAGGACGTAGTTGTGTGTAGGGAGAGTCCTGGTCTAGGAGTGGGGAGCCCAGCTGCACCTACAAGTCCTCGGGTGAGACTTGTATTCTCTCAGGCTCAGTTTCTTCACCTGTGTGTGAAGTGAGAGGGATGGACCATGCTCACTAAAGCCGCCTCCAAGCTACCAGTCTGCCACCTGAGGTCTTGATTCTGGCTGCTGTGTTCCTGAGCCCAGTCTGCCCCTTCTTTGTGTCCCCTGTTGGCAGAGTCCTCTGTGGAACTTTCAACCTAGTGTACTCTCCTTCCTACCTTTGCCTCCAGATCATCACAGAGTGAGTTTATTATACCCGCAGCACAGAAATAAGTAACAATGGGGAATGTGGACATACAAGTGGACGAGGGACCTTCCCAATAAGTGAGCCAGATTCCCTCCATCTTCTTTCCCAGGACAGTCCTTCTAGGACACTGTGTTTCCCACAAAGAGATCTTCAAGGATCTCTTTATACAAGGGATCATCTGTTACTTTTTGTGCTTTCTTCTATTTACACTGTTTCATATTTATATGAGAGCTGCTTCTTGCATTTTATACTTTTTTGGGGGGAGGGGTACCAGAGATTGACCCCAGGGGTACTTAACAATTGAGCCATATCCCCAACCCTTTTAAAAAATATTTTATTTTGAAACAGAGTCTTGCTAAGTTGCTTAGGGCCTCTCTAAGTTGCTGAGGCTGACTTTGAACTTACCATCCTCTTGCCTCAGCCTCCTGAGCTGCTGGGATTATAGGTGTGTGCCACTGCACCAAGCTTGTATTTATACTTCAAAAAAAATTTTTTTTTAGTTGTCAATCACCTTTTTAAAAAATAATTTATTTATTGGTGGTGCTGAGAATCAAATCCAGTGCCTCACACATGTGCCACTGAGCCACAACCTAAGCCCCATATTTATATTTTAATTGAACAATTACTTGCTAATTTTAAAGGTTAAGGGTAGTTTAGACAGAAGTATCCTATTGAAAAAAAGCAACCAATACTTAGTGTCTACTGACATGAGTTAGCACCATTGTCTCAGCCTAACAGCATGGGTAGCTAATTTACTTCCACACCTCCCTGACCTGGTAACACAAACTAGCTCTGTGATGGAGAGGTGGCCTGTGTGCACCTGCAGCTAATGAGAGTCATGAACCTGTCTCTGTGGTGTTTGGGTGGTGTTTTGTATAGGAGAAGCAGAAATTCTTCTTACATTCTTCGTATAACCTGCAAACAAAAAAGATCTCTTACCAGTCAACTCAGCTCAGTATTCAACAGTCCACCTAGAGAGCTAAATCTGCAGCTGCCCAGTGGGAGCTGAGGAGGGGACGTGTGAAGCCAGACACTAGGACAAGTATGTGCCAACCTGTCTCCTGGACTCTGCCCAAGAACTGCTCAGGACCAAAGGGATTAGACTTGGAATTAGAGATTACTTTGACCTAGGACCTGGGTAGCCTCTAATTTCCTGCAAAGGAAAGCTCAAGCACATTAACCAAGCAGTCAGAACCTTTCCAAACTGGGCCACCCTCTCTTTTATTCCTCATATCTCAACGTCACTCAGTCACTCTTCTGGGACCATCGCCTCCACCAATGCCACCCTGGATATTTTGCCTTTGAATCTCTGCTTCTGAATCATTGTTTGAATAACCTTCCATTAAAATCCTACCTCTGTTTAAAGGCCAAATTCAAAATATGTTGCACATGCTTCTCTAATCCTTCTTCCCATATCTTTTGACCCTTCACTGTTATGGGATGCAGGAATCTTCTTCTCTATTTACTGTAGTTTCTTTCATTTTTTGAGGGATGGTACTGGGGATTGAACCCAGGGGTGTACATCACCAGCCCTTTTTAATTTTTCACGGTGAGACAAGAGCTCACTATATTGCTCAGGCTGGCCATGAACCTGTGATCCTGCTGCCTCAGCCTCCCCAGTCACTGAGATGATAGGTGTGCACCACCATGGCTGGCTTTCCCTGTAGTTTCCAATGCTCCCCATTTCAAGTTCCTCTCTTGTGATGGACTTGATCTCTACTCATAGAAAATAACTTATTTGAGGGCAGGGACTGTGCTGTTTTTATCCATGTTCCTAACTACTTCTTAATGAGTTTGCACTAAAATACATTCTTGCTGAAATCCATTAGTTAGATGCATTTGTTAGATGCATAGTGGATCTACTATGACAGTTTCTTTAGTGTTAAAAGTGCAGTGTATCTACATAATGTAGACACAGGCAGGTGTCTACTAGAAGCTATTTGTTTTGTATTGATTATCATTACTTAGTAACCACTAGGCTAATCTTCTTTATTCTAATCCAACTAAATGTGGGACAGTGTCTACATACCTAGAAATGTCATTTGAGGCCCTCCACCCTTGGGGCTCAGGGCATCTTGTTAGCACAGAGATGAGGCATACATTCTCCAAGGTCCCTTCAAAGAATGGCTGGGTCTAAATCAGGATTTCTCAGCCTCGTCATGGTTAACATTTTGTGCTGGAGAATTCTTTGTTGTGGAAGGCTGTCGTGTGCATAGCTGTCCCTGTCTCTACCTACCAGATGCAGTAGCACTCTTCTTTTAATTGTTATTAACACATACTAATTGTACAAATTAATGGGTTTCACTGTGACATTTCCATGCATGTGCATATCTTGCCTTAAATATGTCCACCCTTCTTTTTACCTTGTCTTCTCCCCTCTATCCTCAGTTCCCTTCCCATTCACTAATGGTCTCTCTTCCACTGGTCATCTTTTTAGTTTCCACATACGAGAGAAATCAAGCACTACTTGTCTTCCTCTGTCAGGATTTTTTCACTTGACCTGATGCCCTTCAGTGCCATCCATTTTCCTATAAATGACACTGTTTCATTCTTTATGTGGTTTGTGTAGATTTACCACATTTTCTTTATCTAATCATTTGTTGATGGGTACCTAAGCCCATCTATTTCCCTATTTTAGCTATTGTGAATAGTATCACAGCAAACGTGGGTACGCAGATATTTCTTTTGTATGCTGACTTTCTTTCCTTTGGATAAATGCCTAAGAATGATATAGCTGGATCTTATAGTGATTCTGTTTCCAGTTTTTTGAGGAAACTGCATATTGTTTTCCATAGTGACTGCACTAATTTACTTTCCCACCAACAGTATTTAAGTTTCCTTTTTCTCCACATCCTCACCAGCATTTGTTATTTTGTTTTGTTTTTTGATAATAATCATTCTGACTAGGGTGAGGATGGAATCAGTGTAGTTTTAATTTGCATTTTCCTGATTTCTAAAAGTAGCGAGCATTTTTTTTCATGCATTGACTATTTGTATTTCTTCTTTTGAGAAGTGTCTGTTCAGATCACTTGTCCATTTCTTATTAGATTACTTATTCTTCTGTTGTATATTTTTTTGAGTTCCTTCTATATTCTGAATATCAATCCTCTGTCAGATGAATAGCTGGCAAAGATTTTTCTTCCCTTCTGTATGTTGTCTTTTCAGTCTGTCGATTGTGTTCTTTGCTGTGCTGAAGTTTTTTAGTTTGTCAGTTCTTGCTTCTATTTCCTGAGCTATTAGAGTCCTATTAGTCCTCTTCTTCATTGCTCCTTCTCCTTTAATTGTGATAACCTGGAAATCTTCAGACATTGTTAAACTTAAAATGCAAAATATTTCCTGATCTGGAAGCACAGTTCTAGAAATCTCCAATGTTTTGGTCTGAGTTCCAGGATAAAGTGGCTCAGGTCTCTAACAATCTAGGTTCTCTCTCTCTCTCTCTCTCTCTCTCTCTCTCTCTCTCTCTCTCTCTCTCTCTCTCTCTCTCTCTCTCTCTCTCTTTCTCTCTCAACAAATCTGTGTGGCCAGCAAGAAGCAAATGCTTCTTGTCTGAAAGACAGAAATAGGCAATGCACTGTCATTGACCCGTACCATCAGACTATAATACAAGTGATGTTAAGAGTCAACAACAACAAAAAAGTCAACCAAAGACAATCAAAAAGGTAGTCAGACCAGTGACTTTCAAAGTTTTGTTCATGAACCACATTTTAGGGTGAGAGGATTAAAGGTGAAAATTTCTGGACAATTCTCTAGGCCTACTGTATTGAAATTCAGATTTTAAGCAACCTCTCAAAAGAATGCACCCAAGAGCTTGAGAACCACTGCTTTAGATAACAGTGTTTATTCACCTTTTAAAATAAATGTTTATTTTTAAATAACTAGGAATAATGTATTAAATAGCAACTACCCCCCCCCCCAAAAAAAGTAACTAGGACTTGGTATAATAAAAAATACTGTACCTTAGCTTTTTTTTTTTTTTTTCTTCTCTCTTTTTTAACTTAACAGCCTCCTAAACACTAACACACTCCATATGTTCCCAGAAAAAAAAAAAAAATTCCCACAGAATGTGAGGTTGGTTAGGCACACTTGAGCAAGTCTAAGATCTGGTGGGTGTTGAACCCAAATTCTCTCCTCAGCTTAACCAGTGCAATGATCACCCCCTTTTCCAATATGCATGGTCTATGCCTCTTTCCTGCCCCAGGACGAGATATTTTTGAGACTTAAAAGGAAAATTAAAAAGGAAAGCAAGCTCAGATAAGGCACTCTTTGGCAAAAGAATAGAATAAAATGCATTGTAATTGCTTCTAAATTAGTTATCTGATTTAGGTTCATATTTTTATAAGTAAAGCCCAAAACTTTTAACCCCCAGATCCCCAGTTATAGTGCAATGAAATCCACAAGAGCTCTGAAGCCATCAGTGGCTAGTCAGTACTGCTTTCTATACAGAGAACACTTTTTTTTTTTCCCTTTCCTTTGCTACCCTCTGTTGCCTGGCAACGGTGTGAGGTGCACGGAGATCTGCGGTGCTTGCTGATTGGAAGCCCTCTAATTTGGGCCAAAAAGGCACCTGGATACTATCCTGCACACTGTACTACCTGAAGACTTTTCCTATACTTCATAAGAATTGAGAACAGGAGGGTACCCAGATGCTGCATGGACCTCAAGAAAGAGCTCATCTTGTGTCCTTGCTTCTTAGGCACTGTGATATTTGGCACTGTAGAGCTTATTTGAATATGACAGAACAGAAAACAGTACCGGGGAGCTCTCAACTGAAAAGACAGACCAATTCATCTTTCCACTGGAACCATATCTTCCTGGTTCAAAAACAACCTCATCATTGGGATGACCGAGCCCACATAATGAAATATAAATATAACTATATCCAGTAATGTGACACTACTAGAGGCCTGCCCTGACTTTGTGCAGTAAAATCTGGCCCCAACCCATTTTGATTTATGTTCCTAGGGACATTCCTCCTTGGTTTTCTTAGAACACTTGCTCCTATGGGTCCAGAAGCTAGGTTGGTGTCTGTGTGTGAAGATTACAGAGGTATAGATAAAACACAGAACAGGGACTCAGACCCAAATGCAGAGGGACACGATTCTGACAGAAATCTGCCAAATGCTAATTTTATAGAGGTTGAAACTTGAATCTTGAGGGATCTCTCTTTTTAGCCAGGCTTGCCTAATATTTTGGTATCCTACAATTTTGTAGACTTTTTAAGGAAAAGGAAGAGGAAAGTAGGGAGGGTTTGTCTTTCATTATCTCAGTTAAAGAAATGAGGAAATGTGGTGTTTTATTCATAGGCAAAGCCCTTTGTGGCAAATTTTTTGACAGTTAATGGGGTTTTATAGATACTCTCTTCCTATTCCACCCCCTTACATAATTGCCCTCCCCCTCTAGTAAGAAATATCTTGTGTAAATGGAACTATTGGCCTCCTTTCTTCAGCTGTTCCTTTGTCCCCACCCTTTGCCATGTGACTTCTCACTCCTTCTCACAAAGGGCAGAGTCAGTTTCCCACTGGCCTGTGACTTGCTTTAGCCATGGAATGTGGGCAGCTGTGACATGTACTAGTCCTGCACTCAGGCCTAAGAGGCATGGCTTCTCCCTTCTCTGAGAAAACGGTCCCCAGGTAGCTGCTTTCTTTAGCCTGAGGGCCAAGAGACTAAGCAGGGAACCCAGACCTAACAGCAAGTAGAATGATAGCTTGAGGCAGAGCCAGGGAGTTGAGCCCAGCCTAGATGAACCAACAGGTCTGCAGACTTGTGAGAAAGAATAAATGGCTTTTATTTTAACCTGCTGAATTTTAGAGTCAATTACTTGTTACACAGTAATAGATAACTGATACAAAGTCCTTAATCCATTTCCTCAATGTATTTATTATTTTTCAGTCCAATATGTTTAGAGGCATAGCCCTAGCCCCTTCAAAATGCTGCAAGAGTTAATTCTATACCTCAGCTTCAAGGAAAACATGTTTTAAGAGACCAACTCTTCTTTCTACTAAATAATGACTGGAGAATAGAACACCTATTCTGATCTCTGTGACCACAACCCTGAGCTTATACAGGAGGCTAAAGTCTGATTTGGGGATCTAGCAGTCTTGAAACTAAGTCAAGTTTTCACCACTTAATCACTGTGCAACTTTGGCAAGACCGTTTATTTTCTGATTCTCAGTTTCCCCCATCTGTTGAGGTTGTTGGAGAGAAAATGTATATCAAGTGTTCAGTATATAGTAAGTGTTAAATAAATGGCAGCTATTATTATGTTTGTGGACTAAAACTACACAGGTTGTTTTCTTTCAGCATAGCTGACTTAGTTCCCTTTATAAGGTATCTACCTCTTCCTTCCAGCCAAATCTGGCATTTTCCTTGGGTACTTCCTGGGGTCTGGCTGTTTGAGTTTGATATTGTATGGCAATACAGTGTCTTCCTTCCCTAGTCCCTAGTCAATAAGCTCCTTTCATGGTGGATGTCAAGCTGTCAACTCACCATCCTGAGGAGATAGTGTCCTGTACTCCTAACAACATCAGCATTAACTATAATGGCCATAGATAATTACTAAGTGCTTTCTAGATTCAAAAACATAATACGAGTGATCTCATTTTAAAAGAAACCCTATGCTAAGGACTGAACTCTGTCCATAAAACTCATGTTAAAATCCTAGCCCCTAATATGATTATATTTGGAGATAAGGTCTTTAGGAGGTGATTAAAGTTAAATGAATCTCTAAGGATGGGGCCCTAATTCAGTAGGATTGGTGGCCCTACGAAAGGAGGAGGAGACAGGGGAGGGGTAGAGATTCACCTGCTCCTTGAGTTTACATAGAGAAAAGACCATATAAGGGCATAGTGAGTTGGCCATCTATAAGCCAAAGAGTTTGCCCTTACCAGAAACTTTTACTGGCACCTTGATCTTGGTCTTCCAGATTCCAAAAAGGTGAGAAAACAAATTTCTGTTGCTTAAGCCACCCAGTCTGTGGTATTTTGTTAAGGCAGCCCGATGACTGCCTCAACACCCTATTTGATTGTTATAATCACCATCTCCATTATACAGTGCAGGAAATGGGGCTCAGGGAGATGAAGTAACTGACCCGTGATGCCACCTCCAGCAAAGTTTAGAGCCAGCATCTCCAGAGCCTGTGCTTCTCATCAGTTCATTCTTTGGGTAACACTAGGCTCTGAACCATCTCAGTCAGTTCAGGCAGCTTTCAGGCCTGTGGCAGAGAGATCAGGCAGCCTCCAACACGTGGGAGGCCTGATGCTGAGAAAGCACTCAGTGGCTCAGAGCTGGAGAGAGGCAAGAGTGTGGCCTAGGAATTGGGCTGCTTACCATGAGGTTAGAACTATGGGAACTTCCAAATAGTATTAGAGGAGAGGCCTCAAGAAAAAACAAAAATCAAAAACAAAACATGGGTTTGGGGTTTTTTCTTTCTTTCTTTCTTTTTATTTTTTGGTAGTAATAAATTCTTTATAGTGTAAGTAGTTCCATTCAATGCATATTTTATCAAGTCTTATGCCTGGCATAAGGAAAGTAGTGGGTTATATAATATTTATTAATATTAATAAAAGTACAAAAGATATTTTTGAAATATCTCCCATTTTATCTTCCCTCAGCGCTGTCATCTTCTCTCCCTCGTTTTATCCAGGGCCTCATATTGGCCCTAGATAAGTCCCCAGGCAAATGACACCTTCCTAAGGAGGAGGAAGTGATGTTGGGGAAAATCTCTGTCACATGGGAAAGTCTAGGAAAGTCCAGCATTTCTGCCACCAGTGAAAGGTGAGAGGCAAGACACAGGAAGGGCAGGGTGGGAGGGGCCCTGTCTTTACCTGCCCTCTTCTCCCATGGGACAGGGAGGCACCACGCTGTGGGAGGACTATCTAGGAGAGTCTAAGGAGGACTGAGAATCTCAAGCCTACTGGCCTGCTTTCCTCAGGGTGGCCTCGGGGGAGGGGTATGATGAGCCTCTAAGAGATTTTTTTTCTCAACCTCAACTCTATTGATGTTTTGAGTCAGATCATTCTTCATCGTGGCTCAGTTATCCTGTTCTTTGTAAGATGTTAGCCATATCTCTGGCTGATAGTACCTCCCACGTTATGACAAAAATGTCTCCGGATATTGCCAAATGTCTCCAGGAGGTTAAATTGTGCCTCACTCCCTTTCATAGAAACTGCTGTCCCAGGAGACACTCAACATTTGATCATGGCTGGAGCAATGGTGATAGGGTGGTGACAGTGAGGCACGGCTCTCAGCTCCCTAGGGCCTGAGCATAGCGAGCAAAAAATTCCCAAAAGTTCCAATATGCCCCCATGTTAGGATTCAGAAATGCTGGGAAGGCCAGAGGCACCCGCAGAGGTCTGGAAGCAGATGACTGAGTCCATGATTATTAGCAGGTCAGTGGCAGCCCAAGTCAAGGCATAGCTCACTGTGCAGAGTTAAGCAAGACTCAGCGGAGGGGACAGGGCTACCATTTATATATTCTGACTCTGCTTTAGGGAGAAGCAGAGGGAAGGGAAAGAAATCGAGAAGACCTAAACAAGATGGAGTCATCCTCCACAGAAATGCATTCAAACCAGAAGGGATTGAGGTACTATCAATTGACATATGTAAAATCTTTCCAACTACCCAGCGTGGAATGGGACTCCTGAGGAATATTACGTTGATAATAGAGAAATTAAGAAACTACGTTTTCTTTGCCTGAGGGGCAGTGTGAGTCCATGATGTGGTGATAACAGTAACAACAATAGCAGCTTACTCCTATGCTATCAAGTTCTTATTTTCTGTAGGCACTCTGCAAGAATCATCTACTTTAACCCTTCAGCCAGCAGATGTTCCAGTTGTGGTCTTTTCCTTATCTAAGTGGTTCACTTATTGGTCCAGATGATAGGAAGTGATAAAGTTTGGATATAAACCCAGATGAGGTGACTCCAGACCCCTGGTGTCCCATGACCTTTTTATTGCTACAGCACTTTGTGTTTACGTCCCAATTCTATTCACTTCTTCTTTTTGAGATAGTTGTAGGATAAATCATGCCTTTCCATTTCTTTTCTGAGGCAATGTTGAAAGAGCCTTTCCAGCGTTTAATTCCTATTGAGTACTGATTTCTTTTCTCCCGGGAGCTGAAATACTCTCAACAACAGGGAAGGAACTAAAGGGAGCATTTGTTGTAGTAGATTATTCATGGTAAAGAATTTGCTACACTCAGAGCAACAAAGAACTGTTTGTGTGTAGACTGCAAGGGTGGCATCTGTGTCACACTGAATACCACAAGCAGAGCACTGAACAATGAGCTTATCTCCAGGCCCCCTGAAGTGGCCGGCAGTGACAATGCTTTGTAGATGGAGTGACTGACCACTTCTCAGGGCTTCTAGTACCATTTCTTTCCAAAACAGCAAGGACTCCCCATTTTCAAAGATAAGAGTCAATTACATTAAAATGAGTCGGTTTTCCCTTTTCCCAATGGTCAGTTTCTGTTTAAAAACAGCTTTTGCTCTATTTACAGCGTCTTCATATCCTGACCTTCCTTAGAAATCAGCTTTTTGTTTAAGTGTGGAGGACAGAGGCCATAGGAAACAACATTAGATATCCAAAACTTTGGTTGTTTTAGATGACTGACTCTTTAGAGTTCCATGAAAAACCCTTCACTTTAAAAAAAGAATCACTGATGTTGATGGATTTAATCAGGTTGGAAATAAATTTCTATTTTCTATTAAAAGGCTGACTGTGGCCGATTAAAGATGACTGGAAATATTCTGATATTTCCTTCTGCGGGGTAGTGGGTCTTAGTTCTGCTCTTGACCATGGGCTGGTTTGTAACATTCTGATCAATAGAATACAGAGAACCTGAGGCTATGCTGACTCTGACTGGAAGGGGAGTGGCAGTTTTATTCCACCTTGGGCCCTTGGAACACTGAGCCTCCATGTTTGAGGTTGCTGTGCGGTGAGAAGCACAAACCATACTGTGGTACCTTAGTGATGAGCAGCGCTCTGTCTGTGTGCGCGAGAGGGAGACAGACAGGCAGACTATGGCATCAGATGGCTGAGTGAAGAATCTCAGAAATGGATCTGCCAACCACAATAGCTGACATCAAAAGGATTAGAGATGAATCACACATCTAAACCCTTTAAACCCTTTCTAATGTGTGTATGTGTGTGTGTGTGTGTGTGTGTGTGTGTGTTTGGGATGGAACCCAGGGCTTTGCTCATGTTAGGCAAGTGCTATATCACTGAGCCACATCGCCAGATCCATCCCACCCCTACCCAGCTCCTTTTTTAAAAAATTTATTTTGAGACAGAGTCTCCCTAAATTGCCCAGCTTGGAATCCTCCTGCTTCAGGCTCCCAAGCAGCAGGGATTATAGGTGTGTACCACTGTGCCTGGCTTCCTAATTTTTTTTTTCTTTTTTTCTTTTTTCTCCAGGGATCAAACTGAGAACTGGACTTAGGGCCTTGGGCATGCTAGGCAAGTACTCTCCCACTGAGCTGTGTTCCCACACTCCAGCTTCCTAAATCCTTGAACTACTAAATTGTGAGTAACAAAAAAATGGTTGCCACTAAGTTCTGGGGTAGTTTGCTATGCAGTTAATAGGGAACTTACCTTTCAACTTCTGTAGGTTGTCATAGCTGTTTCTAAGAAGCCTCTCAGGTATAGCTTGGACAGAACATTCATTCTTAGAATGTTAGCACTGGAAGGGGTCATAGAAATTAGCAACTCTAAAACCTTTATTTCAAAGAAATTGAAATCTGGAGATGTGAAAGCACCTGGAGAAGTGAAAGCACCACGATTCAGAGTTACTTAGTCATTGAGCTAGGTCATTAGCGGCTTTGAGACTTTAACCAGACAAGAAAACATTTTCATGAAGATATTTATTTCTGTCACTAAGTTCACAGTCTGTATTTTGATTCTCCCACTGCACTGCATGGCAGGGCTCCTAAGAAGACTGGGTCTGTCCTGTCCTAGGACCCAGGATCCTTCCTTTGTCTATCTGCCTCCTCATCCACAAGCAAAGTTTATTCAATTGCAAATGTAGAGGGCACAAAGGACATTGTGATTCGTGTTATCAAGTTTCCTTCCTTTAGAACAGGCACCTGGGCTGTTCCACTGGAAGCCAAGAAAGAGCAAATCCCAGGATGGCAGGATCAGGGCAGGCTCCTGTGTTATCTGGCTCTTCACTGGGTGCCTTCGTGCCTGATTTACCTCACCCTTGTATATAGCCACTGACTGTGCTCCAAGTCTGGGGAACCCCTGGGGTGCCTGTTCTGTGCAGAAGCTGACCACACAGCTTTTCACTTCCCAGGAAAGGGGTAACTCATGGGTTGACCCAACTCAGCCACAGCCCTTAGTGAGGACTGCTCTTGGTGGGATAGCCCTGGAGAGGAGAATTTCTCTGGTGTTCTCTGACATTTTCTAGCTAAGGACCGTTATAAAATGATCTCTACTATATTTGCCCCGGTCCTACCTAGCCCACAGAAAGGTCTTTTAGTATTTTGAAACTTAAATAGTTTCCAAAAATGTAAAAAAGAAAAAAAGTCACCTGTGTAAATGATGGGAATCTTGAGTGAGAAAATTGAGGGAAATAATTAAAAGCTAACCCAAAATGAACAGGACAGAATATACATAAATATTTTTAAAAACATAAAATCCTAATCCTTAAACCAGAATACTTTGAAGTAGTCCAAAAATGATTTGCACCAGCATTACTTGGGTTGCTTGTTAAAAATAAAGATTTCAGAGCTCCATCCTGGACTCACTGAATCAAGCTCTCTGGGGGTGGAAATTTACTCTCCAGGTGGTTCTCCTGTTCCCTGAAGTTTGAGAAAGATTGCCTTAGATTTATTTTACAAATTCATGAAACACTTTTTGAGACATCAAATCGAATTTCAGCTCTGATTTATTGCAACTCTTCTCAATGTCTGCACATGTGCAAAGTGTCAGGCACACACCATGTAACCTTCTAATGGGGCAGGGGAAGGCAGTGGAGGAGGGCTAATTTAAATCTTTCTGTGTGGTTTTTAGACCTCAAAACCCCACCCCCATACCACCCTACCCTATCTCCCCAACTTATCTTCTTCCTTTAAAATTTCTTTTATGCATGAAATGTTCTCCCCTTTGGGTTTTTCTGGCCACAAGGGAAATTCCCAGGTGTGAGTACATTCAGTCCTCAGCCTCAGGAAAGACTCTGATGTGGATCTTTGAAGATGGAGGAACTCAAATATTAAAGGATCCACCAGGTGCCAAAAGAGTTGAATGGGACTCCCAAAGGGGAATTTGTTTTCAGCATAAATACTAATAATATAGCAATTGTGAAGCAAATATTCTTAGTGGGTTGAGTGCTCTGCTCAGCTCTGCCCAGCTCTGCCCTTGTTCTCATAGGGATTTCAGGTTGGGGAAGTCAGACAGTGGCTAGGGGAACCCAGGCTGAGCATGCATTCCTTCTTTTCCCTCATCCCTGACAATTTTTGATTTGGGACCTCATCCTCATTTAACCCCTTAGCCTTAGGAACTTCTGCAAGTGGTCCTATACATCAGAGACTGTAAAACTTAGAACTGATCAGAAAATTGGAAAGGCATCAGATAAAAATATGTTTTCATTCTCTAAATACCTAGTAGCATAATATTGCTTTGATGCTCCCCGTTCTTCAAGACGTAGCTCAAATGCCAGATTGCCCATGAAGCACTTGTCATGTTATAAATAGAATTTTTATGCTACTAGTTTTATGTTGATTAACATTATATCAACTACAGGAATGTAGTGGTATATCATTGACTTGTTTTAATATACTAGTAGTGCCTTGCATCAATACCTACATTATTATTGTTACCTGGTTAAAATAAAACTAGCTGGGTAATAATAGCAGCCACAATAATGATGACTAAAATTTATTGAGCACTTACCAGGCACTATGATCAGCCTTCCATGAGTATCTTCCTATTCAGTGCTAACCACCATTCTGTAAGGCAGGTGTGCTCTCTCTTGTATGAGGAAATAAAGTTTCATCCAGTCAGTAGAGAGTGAGACAGCAATTTCAACCCAGAGCCTATTCCCCCATCAGCAGGCCACCATCTGCACACCCTGGGGTCTGCACTGTGGCCAGAGCACTTGATCATGTTCTACCTTCTGTTTTTATAATGATTGATGAGTTGCCATCTCTTGGAGGGCAGGGTCTGATATATCTCTGAAAGCCTCAGAACCCTAAGCCCTGTGCTTGAATATACAGATAAGTGCCATTCAAATGTCTGCCTGAGTCCATTAAAATTTCATGTTCCAAACAGGGTCAGACTTGCTCAAACAGTGGCAGCTCATTCTTTCCTGCGTGGAGTTCCAGGATAGTACTACTTTTTTACAACTTATTTCTAGTGATAGTAGAAGGTAATTCCTGCATGGTTGTCATGCATATTTCGTTCAGTGAGGACCAAAGCAGTTATTACCCAAACATCTGCAAAGTACCAATCAGATTCAAGGAGAGTTCCAAATAAACTAGATAATAATAAAAAATAAAGATAATTGAGTGTTTACCATGGGCCAACTCCTAGGCTAAATCCTTTGCAAAAATAATCTCATAACTGCTATCACAACCCTTTGTGTTAAGTATTATCTTCTTTCTATTCTATATGTAGAATTGAGTACCTTGTCCAGTCACTCAGCTAGCAAGTAACAGGGTTTGAATTTGAAATCCAGTTTGACCCCAAGTCTGTACCTTTAATCAACTTACTGTATCTCACTATGCTAAACAACTTATATTTTCCTCTCTTACTTCTTTCTTTCCTTCCAAAAATATTTATGACTATTTTCTCTGTACCAAGCCATGGTAGGTGAATGCTCAAAGATGAGCAAGAAGACGTAGTCCTTTTCCTAACAGGGTATTGGAGGAAATCAGAAGATGAAATACATTATTATAAGATGTGTTGTTGAATGTTGTGGTGGAATATGCAGTGCTCTGAGAGCAGACTCAAGGAGGCCATACTCCTGAACTCTTCAAGTGCGGCTGAACTCTCACAGCAAAACTCACAGCCCCATCGGTATGAGAGGTCAGAACACTTGCTTAGGC
This sequence comes from Sciurus vulgaris, assembly GCF_902686455.1. Lineage (NCBI taxonomy): Eukaryota > Metazoa > Chordata > Mammalia > Rodentia > Sciuridae > Sciurus > Sciurus vulgaris. The sequence continues at coordinate 83,702,756 of NC_136464.1, forward strand.
CACACAGATGACATGTAAAAGGGCTACTATTCAAACCCCTGTCTATAAAAGCCAAAGCTTGCACTTTCTTTACTAAACCAAGTCACTTAGAACTAACATAAAGTGAACTTAAATGGTTTGCTAAGATGTGTTTGCTACTAAGTAAAATGCAATTAATTTCATTCCTAGCCGAACAATTATCCTTCCAGACATTTTAGGAAAAAAATAAATAAAATCCCCAAATCTCATGTTTCACTCTCTGTGTGAACCCACAGAGGATCCCTTTAAGATAATCAATAGACCCTATATAGTTATTTCAAGTTCTGCTATAATGGAGTTTGCTTGGAAAATTATTCCTCAGTTCATTTTTATTTAAATTTCAAACTTGCCCCACCTTGGATTAATTATAAGAATCAATGGTCTCATTTTAAACTCTGACAAATTGATCAAGACCTAGTACTAAATTCTGAAAGAGACACAAAAGGGCCAAAGTACTTGAAATCAAACTCAAGGATGTGAGATTCTAAAGGGCACGCAGACCTGAACTATGGACTTGGCTAAAAGTTTGGGGGCATTTAACCTCTTGATGGTCCTCTGGATTCCCTTTTTTTTTTTTTTTTTTTTTTTTAAATAAAATAATAGCACGGAATGGCTTTTGTGGAAGAACAAGCCATACCTCTACTTTGAAAAATATACCCTAGAAAAGGAAATGAAAGGGGTTCCAAAGCAATATTCTTTTTTAAGGGTAAATGGGAAACTTTCACTTCTTTGAAATGCTGTTTACAGTAGATCAGAACAGCTCTTGAACCCCTGTTGCAACAGTCAACAGAATAGCAGCATCTGTAAGGTAAGTTTGTCTGTTCATCAAAACCAGCATCCCAGCTATAGTAGAAGTTTTATGTGTTTTCAGAGCATTGGGGCTCCATAATGGTCTTAATTCCTTTTGGATTCCAGAAGTTTGATGCTGCCATGCTTTCAATGGGCAAAGTTTTTCTCAGTAAATTTCTGCTGAAGTCCTGCTTTTCCTCACCCTGGACTGCCCATGGCACAGTGACATTCTGAAGCTGCAGCGCCCTCAGGACACATCACACATTCTGAATGGCACCCTGCATTTTAGCAGTATCTGACTGTGTTTGTAAAAACTGTTCCTGTGAATAGTGTTTGGACTCCAGACAACTAATTTCCTGCATCGTGTGGATTTCCAGAACAATGCCAGAAGGACTAAGAACACTCTCTGTGTGTTGACTACACAAAAATGTTCTTAACGTTTGCCCAGGGCCAGAACTTTATCTCTTTCAGTGTATTAAAAATACTACCCCTGGAGAGCCCGTGTTAAAGGAAGACCATTTAATTAGTCAAGTGCTTTTGAAATCATCCTTTTGAATTCTGGGATAGCACTGAAGAATAAAGGGCCTCAACTGGCACAGACAGCCCCTAATCACCTGAAAGTAAAATTTAAACAGAAAAGTCTGTTTTCTCTCTACCACTTCCCCTAACTCCACCCCACCCACAACTTTCTCATTAAAAAGTTTGGTAATTGTTGGCTGCTGGGGTGGATTGTTAATATGTCTTGCTAAAGTGATGCTGTTTTCATCTGACCAGAATTCTAAGCACGTACAAACTCAGGTGAATGAAGCCATCATTTATTCTTTTACTAAATATTCAATAAAATATTCAGATATCCCAATATTTTTTTTAAAAGAAGACCTCAATCTTCTGGGTAAGAAAAAGATGACCCCAAATAAGACTAACTAAAGTTTTTGTGAAATATCATGTGCTGGGAAGAAGTTAAGCAAGGGACTTGTATCCTTGCCTGACCTAAAAGTAGGAACAGGAAGGACCATTCTAGAAGGAGAAGCTGGCCCAGGGGCTAGATGGAACCCATAGATGAGTTCAGTTTAACCTACCTGGAATGTTCATAAAGTTCAAGTTATTTCCAGCATTATGAAATGGGGTGATTATCCAAAAAGCAACAGCAACAACAAGAGAACTTCTTTCTTTTTTTCAGATGTCGATAGACCTTTATTTTATTCATTTATTTAGATGCGGTGCTGAAAATCAAACCGAGTGCCTCACACATGCTAGGCAAGCGCTGTACCACTGAGCCACAACCCCAGTCCCAAGAACTTCTTTCTTTATGACTTTGAGATACACAAAGATTTCTTAGAACATCAAAATCATGACCCATAAAAGAGAAAAAAAAAATCAATTATATTTCAACAAAATTAAAAGCATGATTTTGAAATATACTGTTTGATTGAGAAGACAAGTTATAAACTGGAAGAAAATATCTGAAGATTACATATCTGATATTTTAGAGATTATATTAAATGTTGCCAGGCACAGTGGTGCATGCCCATAATCTTAGAAACTCTAGGCTGAGGCAGGAGAATGGCAAGTTTGAGGCCACCCTCTGCAACTTAGGGAGACCCTGTCTTAAATAAACAGATAAAAATAAATAAATAAAAGAGGGTAGGAATGTAGCTCAATGGTAAAGCACCCCTGGATCCAACCCCTAGTAGTGAAAGAAAAAAAAAATTGTCAAGAATTGTCAAAGCTTGGTAATAAAAATATAAATAACCTCCCTCCAAATGGGCTGAAGATTTAAATAGATACTTCACCTGAGAGGACAAACAACAAATAAACACATAAAAATGCTCTTAACAGAATTGGTCATACAAATTAAAATCTTAATCATGTGCTACTACTCAGCTTTTACAGTGGCTGAAATTCAAAAGCCTAATCACACCAAGTATTACCCAGCATGTACAGCAATTGGAACTCTCATACACTGCAGTGGGAATACAGAGCAGCACAGCCATTCTGGATTCAGTTTAGCAGATTCTTAGAAGGCTAAATGTTTAGCTGTTGCTTGATGCAGCCATCCTGCTCCTAGGCATTTCCTACAAGAGAGACTAAGCATCTATCCAAAGACTTAAAAGTCAAATTACAATTACTTTACTTTTAGTAGCTCCAAACTAAAAACACAAATGTTCATTAACAGAAGAGTAGATATATATGTTAGAAAAGAGTACCTACCTATTATGTTTCCATTTATATACAATTCTAAAAAAATATATAAAAGAATTTATAATGACAGAAAGTACATCTGTGGTTGCCTGAGAGTGGAAAAGAAAGTGGATTATAAAGGGACATAAAGAAACTCTTGGTAGTAATAGATACCTTGATTATGGTGCTGGCTGATTTGATTGATAGATAGATAGATGATAAATAGAAAGACTTGCTAAGTTGACCTTTTTTTTTGGGTGGGGGGGCCTGGAAATTGAACCATTGAACCCAGGGATACTGTTCCACTGAGCTACACCCTAGCCCTTTTTTATTTTGAGATATGGTTTCACTAAGTTGCCCAGGCTGATCTCAAAAGCATGATACTCCTGCCTCAGCCTCCAGAGTAACTGGACCACCATGCCTAACTTAAGTTGACATTGTTAGTATGCACAATTTATTTAATATCAATTATATCTTAATTATATCTCTATTAAAAATGGATTATATCTAATTTTTTTATATGTTGGGTTTCTCTTAAAAATTAAGCAACTGTAAATTTTTTTTTCCTGCATGACACGAAGGCTGGAGCTGGGGAGTCACTGCCCTTGTCAAGACAAGACATCTCCCTCTGTTCACTGTTGTCTTTAACTCCATTTCACTCATTGAGGTTATTGCTTTGCCCTCCCAGGCATTCTAGTCTGTCATGACTAGCCTAGCCATGTCTCTTGCAAGTATTTCAGTTTTCAAGCATTCTCCTTCTTTCCCAGATTAAGTTCCCTTTAGATAAGTTTTCCAAGTGTAATCCTCATATCAAAGATCACTATGACCCTAGGGAATTTGGGAACTTAATGAGGGTGAAACACTTTTGGCTCCCACTGAGTGACCTGAGACAATTGCTCCCTTGCCTGCTAGGGAGGCTCATTTCAACTCATAAATAAAATGGTCAGCATGAATCAAAGGAACGTTTCATAAGAGAAGAAAAGTGGATAAACCTTGTAGAATCTGCCACGGCTAAAAATCATAGGGCTCAAAAATCGAGCAGAGTATTCCCCAACATGACACTCAGTCATTTCTTGGTTGAAGATTTTCTTATTCTGGGATTCTCCCTTGGTGTGAGTCTCTTTCATGGTCTTCTGTTGCAGCTTCTAGAATATGTTTGTCTTATCAAGATCTGTGACCAATCTCCTTGGACTATCTAGGTTTGGGCACAGAGAGTGCAGGAATCCTAAGCTGATCTGGACCACAATTATAACCCTTCCATCCAGACATGGCCAGATTAGGACTTTAGAGTTTTTGAGATTTCTGCCTTCTGTTTGGGCTTTGCTACCCTAGCAATGAAGGTTCACCTAGAATGGAATCATGGTGTCTTCTTGGGCTGACTTTACTTGGAGGCTCAGAAACTGTTCTTATCAGCACACCAAGTGATTAGAAACTTGCTACAACTCTGCTCTGCTCCCCATATCTCTGTAGGGGAATTCTACAATCCTTTCTTTGGGGACCACTCCACTTTCTTGGGATCTAGTTCATTCCAGGGTTTCTCTTTCTACAGTCTCTAGCCTCTGCCTTCTTCAGGAACGCATATTAAGGAACCTGCCTTCAAGTCCCTATATCCTTTTTTTTTTTTTTTTTTTTTTTTTTTTTTTTAAAGAGCTGATTTTACAATGTTGGCTACAGGGAAATTTCCCACTGTTTTGAAAATTAAAGCTCTACAGTAATTTCAGTCTTCTTTTAAGATACCTGTTTTCATCCCAAATCTTCCTTCTTCAATGGACTAGTTTCACCTGAGACTTGAGAACAACTTTGACTCTGCGTCAAAAGAAATATAAGTGCTCTTATCTACAGAAATTTGTAATATTTCTGCAAATGGAAACTGTATTAACTACATAAACCTTGGAGAGTAGAAGTGAAAAGAGGGGTCACTCAGCTTGAATCCTTTCAGGCCAGATGACATTTATAAGAAAATTCCACTTTCTTCATTATCATTATTGTTAGTATTATTAAGTGAATAGCTCTCCTAGTTCCTTTGAGGTAAGTGTCAGCTATCCAGCATAGGCATGAGTGAGTGCACTTGCCATTAGAAGTTCAATGGCAGGACAAAAGAGCAATTTAATTAAAGTTTTAAAATTTATAAGAAAATATAGACAGAGTCAAACACTATGACTTTAAATTAATCACAGTGATGGTCAAGCCATATTTTCCAATAAGGTACAGCTTCTCCACCTACAGCATATCTGGAACTTACTTTCTTTCTCACTCTCTCCCTTTTAAAATTTTTTGCTAGTTTTTGTAAAACCTGAATTGAATTTTTTTAATGTCCTCAAGAATATATATATATATATATTTTTTTTTTTTCATTTGATTTTGGGGACTGTCCTAGATTGAATAGTATCCCCTCCAAATTCATATCCACTCAGAAACTCAGGAGGTGACCTTATTTGAAAGTAGGGTCTTTGAAGGCAAAGGTGTAATTGGCTTAGATGAGATCATACTGGATTAGGATGATCCAAATTCACTCTGACTGGCGTCCTCATAAGGAGAGGGAAGGGACACTGAGGCAGAGACGTGTGGGGAGAATGCCCTGTGATGATGACAGTGAAGATGCATCTACGAACCCAAGAACACCAGGTATGGCTGGCAGCCACCAGAGCTGGGAAGAAACAAGGAAGTGTCCCCTCCAAGAGCTTTTGGAAGGACAATGGCCTCATGGATAGGATATCTTTTTGTTGTTTAAACCACCCACTGTGTGGTGCTTTGTCTTGGCAGCCCTAAGAAACTTACACAAGGACTACATCATCAGATGGATAAAAGAATATTCATTCTTCTGCTGGTCAAAAAATTCTATAAATAACCTAACAAAGCTGATTTTACTCTGTAGACTTAAAACTGAGCTCATAATGGCTGCCCTTGGTGGCAAGCCACCTGTAAGGCTGGTACTTTTAATGCATTATCTCATTGGTCTTCAAAAAACTGGAATGAGATCTTCTCCCCATTTTATAAGACAGAGGGAAAAAAAACCTGAGGCACTGATAAATTAGGAAAATCACCTATGGTCATGCAGCTGGTAATGGTCAGAATTCACATTTATATTGTTTCTCTACACCACACTGCTTCTCAAAGTCTGAAAACAGCTTCCAAAAATGTTTGAGCAATAGACATATCTCTGAACTAATTGTACCATGCCTTGAGGCGATGGATTTGCAGAACAGCTCTCTTGAACAGTAAGTTCTGGTATTTTTGTTTTAAAAATTCCCTGTCATTACTTTACAGCCACACCTTGTCTATATTATGTTGGATTCTTTGCCTGCCTAACTTATATTATCACTCCCCTGGGAGGGACTGAGACTTCTTTTCCATCTTGTATGAGGTTGGAGAAGTTGTCAACACTTAGTAAATAATCTGTATCCAAGCCCGCACACTGATCCCTACAAATTATGACCCTCAGGCTCCCAAGACGAAGAAAATGCTCAGTTGTGCAATTTTCCACTCGTCTAATAATCTTAATAGTGTGGGTCAAGTTAGTCCTAGCTTAATATTTTAATCCAAACAATATTTGACTCAATGCAGGCTCAGGAGTCACCCAGGCCAATGCATTCAGAGACGACTCAAGGTAGCTGGTTGGATTCTTTTGTCCTTTCTGGCATTTGCAATCTATCTGAGCTTTTTGTCCCTGCTTTGCCTTCATGGTATGTACCATGTATATAATAATAGAACAATTGTCACATTTTGATATTTTTTTGTTTTCTTTTTCTGTTTTTGTTTGTTTGTTTGTTTGTTTGTTTTTGGTTAGGTTGAAAAAGACCAGCTCAGCCCTGCAGGTCAGATAGGTTGATGACCAACTGCCTATTTGCTGGTCTAGTGTGAGTGTGACAAGCCTGAGAGGGTCATAACTACGTCACATTCATGGTTGAGTGTCTACTCATCCATGGATCTCTCTCTGTGCCAATCAAAGTAATGTGGCTCACCTCATGAGGAGACAATTATTGTCAAACTGTCTGTGGGACTTCATGTTCTCCTTTTTCTATGAATGCATGTATCTGAGCGAGGCATGTTCCAGACTTCATTACATGGCACTGAGCGAGGACAGTCAGTGCTTGGTTCTGATGACCAATTTTGGATTGAACCTAATCTCAAAAGTCCTCAAGGATTAATACATTCTTTAAGATGTATTTCTAGACTGTGCACTTGATTTCATGTCTCCTCTTTTAAACCCTTTCTTTTTGTGAAATGAACCTTTTGACTTTCTTCTTTCTTCAAATTTCCCTTCATATAAAATTAATTATACCTATTTTTCTTTTGAATATGTTCCAGTGTCCTGTCTTTTGTCACACTATTCAAAATAGTTTAATCATTAGGTGCTTTCAAGGCAAAATTCAGAATTCTTGGCCTATCATTCAAGGCCCCCCCACAATCCTCAATTGCCTTCCAACTTATTTGTACAACATCCACCCGCTCATCCACCCGTTAATTCATCAGCCCACTCATCCAACCCAACAAAACTGTTGATTTCATCTAACAAGTGCCAGACATTGGACTTTATGCTGAGAACAGAGTGTGATACAGATAGGCTTAGTCCTTCTCCTCATGGAGCTTACAGTCTGGTGGCCAAATTGAAGACTACACATGATCATACAGTACAACAAGCTCTAGGAGCCGGAAGCACAGGGCACTGTGAAAGAACAAAGGGGGTCACAGACCCCAGACTCTGAAGCCCAGCGACTTTGTAGAGGAAGTGGTATCTAGGCAGAAATCTGCCCTGTGAATTGGTGAAAGACAAAGAATTTTTTTTTTTTTTTTCTTTTTGTGGATGAAATAACATGTGTGAAGCTCAGATTCAGAAATGAAAAAAGGTCAAAATCTCTGGAGGATACAGAGGGGTAGGAACGGAACTGGGAAGGTAAAGATGAGAAGAAGAAAACAAGGGCCAGATCCTGCTGGACATGAAAGTTTACTGACTTAGAACTTTCTTCTAAAATCAAGGAGGGACTATTATTGTAGGCTTTTGGACAAGGGAGGAAACTGGTAAGATTTGCCTTTTGAAAGTATCTCTCTTGCTACCTTGAGCACAGAGGATCAGAAGAGATAAAGGTGAGGAGAAGTTGTAATTCAGACCAGAGTTTGAGGCCTGATCCTGGCTCAGAGGTCTGAACCAAGAGCATGGCAGGAAAGATAAAAGCTTAGAGATGTTTAGATCTCAGTCTGGTCCCAAATATGTCTCAGGTTTGTGTTCACTTCATACCTTCCCTTGCCAGTCCAACCTAGATCCTATCCAGAGATCCTAATTCTTCCTGCACTGATGTCATCTCTGTGATAAGACTTTTTGACCCTCAGCCCCCACAACCTGTCTGAATCCTTGTAAGATGTTTTCTGTGTCCCCTAATTCACCAAGGGAAAAATTTACAATGTCAGCTCTTTACATATTGGTGCAATAGTATGAATAGAAACCATGTTGTCAATCCCATCCCCCCTCCGGTACTTGGGATTGAACCCAGTGGTATTCTACCACTGAGCCACATCCCTAGGCCTTTTTATTTTTCAATACAGGATCTAGTTAAGTTGCTTAGGGCCTTGTTAAATTGCTGACTCTGGCCTTGAACTTGTGATCCTCTTGCCTCAGCCTCCCACATGGCTGGGATCACAGGTATATTGTAACTTATTATTGATACATCTTTTTATCCTCTCTTTGTACTTCCGCCTTCATCTTGTGCAAGATGACGTGCCATAAATATTTGTCTCATTGATCAACTGTGATCTTGTCCCACTTCTAAAAATTTTCCAGGCAATTATTTTTCAGGTCTCATTTTAAATGACACAACCAATCAACCAATCCAGTGATACATTCATTCGATTGCTCATGTTTTTATTCGTTTATTCAAAATGATGTCACTGCCTGCCTGCCATGTTCTAGGCAATGTTCTAGAACTGATTCTCTGCTTTTTACTGAACTGCCCATTTCATTTTGGATATCGTGTTTTTAAACATAGGGACAGACATTTCTCCTGTGTGTCATACAAAATGAGGATTAAATGTACTGGAAATATATTTTTCTGCTATAAGCACAATTTTAGCACATGGTACTCAAATGAGCCATCTCATGGCATGGAAAGGAACTAAGGTGTGGACTGATTGCTTTGGCTTCCCAGATGGAATGCTGGTCTTCTGTAGTTGGCAAATATCTTGCCCAAGGGCCCCAAACCTTGGTATTTGAATGTGTGCTGGGCTGAGTTAATCCTGTCCTGTTTTTTTAAATAGTTCCTGATGTTTACCCAGTAGAAGCAGAACTAAATAGTGCCAGATACTCCAAATGCATGCTTCAGAAGAATGTCAATCCTAATGCAGAGCTTTTAATGTAAAGAAAAAGCTTGGCTTTTACCCCTGTCAACTCCCCAGCTCCCAGGCTGCCATCGCCCTGTACTCCACCCTGCTGGAATCAGCACTGGATTAACTGTGGTCGGGGGAGGGCAGCTTCTGAGGTCCAAGATTTTTCTACACTGTGCTTGCTTTAAGTGATTTTTATGCTAACATTGCATCAAAGCCCTGTTTTGGCAAATATATTGCCATATAAGATTAAAAATAATTTGGGGTCAGGATTTCTACCAGGAATTGAACAAACAATGTACTGTCCTAAGTTGGTTCCAAATTCCTAATGCATCTGCTTTGTACAGTCTCTGTTTCATAAAACTACAATTCCTTGTTTGTCTGAGTTCCTTCTACTTTGTGCTAGAAGAATCACACCCCTTTATTTCTGACCCTAAGGGGTTCTTCCCAAGTTTGGGAAAAACCTCTTAAATGAGAAGTCACAGAAACTTTTAATAATGCAGTCATTGCAAGTATCCTTATTCAACATTTAGTGAGCTACACCATTGCTTTTCCTGATCAGGGCAGATGTAAAACAGCTGCCTCATCAGCTAATTTCCTGAAAAGACCTCTCAAGCCCTGCCCCATGTTTCTGCCAGAGCCTCCATCTTGAACTCAGATACCTATTCTAGTTTCTCTCTTGAAACTCCCCACAAACACATACGGCCACACAGCATAAATTGGATGTCATATTTGTTTAATTGTTTGTATCTGAAGGTGCATCATGATTTTGTTGATCAACTTGTAGAAATGTTCGCACTCAACTGGGCCTCACTTCAAGTATGATCATAGCATTTTCAGTGATTTGCTTATGCCTAGTTTAAAGTCAGGTATTTGTCAATTTTTTAAAAACCGTATGATACTGGATTTTTTTTTTTTTTTTTCTTTTTAAGTGCTGAGGATTGAACCCAGGGACTTACACTTGCAAGGCAAGCACTCTACCAACTGAGCTACATCCCCAACCCTGATACTGGATTTTTATATCATGGGTCACATTGCAAGTAACAAAATTCTAACCCCAAACTGGTTGAAAATAAAATGGGCTTCACTGGCTTATATAAACTGGAAAGCATGGTTGGACACAGGTGAATTCAGGGCTCACAGGGATTATCAGGACTCAGTTTCTCTCCATTTCTTGGCTCTGCTCTCTTCTATTGTTTCCATCTCCTGTTTCATGGGCAGCAGTCAAAGCACATCCTCTAATTCTCAGGTCCTGTTTAAAAAACAACAAAAAAAAAAAAAACAAAAAAAAAAAAACAAAAAACTTTCCTCAAGATTTTCAATGAAAACCTGGACCTGCCCATATCGGCCAGAATTTTTTCACATACTCATGTCTGAAGCAATCACTATAACTAACTAGAGACTGGGAGCCAGGTCAGGGCAAAAAGCCCCAAATACAACAAAATGGAAGAGTTACCCAGCTCAGTCGACTTTAGCTCCAAAATCAACTGGGCAACCGTGACTCCCTTTTCTCTTTCCTTTTCCCATTGTGGAACCCAGGCTTTGGTTGAAAGAAGATCTGCTGTAAAATCATTTAAAATTCAGGTGTCAGGGTCTAAGTGAGCCACAATTGTACACATGTGCTTAATATTTTTTTTATACTCATTGGTATTATTTTTCTTCTGTTTGGTGACTCTGGCATTGTTTTGTTTAGCTTTCATCTTCACTTAAATCTTTTCTTTTTTGTTTTATGCCATGCTTTTAAAATGGGCTATTCTAGAATGCATTTTCAAAATTCTCCTTTCAAAAATTAGTATGTCATTTTGGGTGCCATTTGTAGTGGCTGGACAAATGAATGGGATGTCCTGTATGAATTTTTTTATTTTCATAAGTTTATATAATTCAGTTGTTAAAAGGAATCTGTTGAAGGAACTACTGTATAGAGGGTAAAGAGGGGTGGGAGGGGTGGGGGGAAGGGAAAAAACAACAGAATGAATCAAACAACATTGCTCTATGTAAATTTATGATTACACAAATGGTATGCCTTTACGCCATGTACAAACAGAGAAACAACATGTATCCCATTTGTTTACAATAAAAAAAAAAAAAAAAAAAGGAATCTGTTATATTCTTCTCCTCTTCCTCTCTCTCTCTTTTTTTATACTGGGGTTTGAACCCAGGGGTGCTTAACTACTGAGCCATATCCCAGCCCTTTTTATAATTTTATATTTTTTTTATAAATAAACATTTATTTTTATAAATACAGGGTCTTACTAAGTTGTGTTGGGCCTCGCTAAGTTGCTGAGGCTAGATTTGAACTTGCGATGCTCCTGCCTCAGCCTCTCAAGTTGCTGGGATTATAGGCATGCACCACAGTGCCCAGCCTCTTAGTTTTCTCTTAAATGTAACTGAAAGTAAAAGATATTAGTGCATAAAATCTTGTAAGTTCTTGAAAAATCCAGTTTAGTAAAGATGCTTTGTATAGGACTTAACAAAATTATCCAAAACATCCTTCTTCCATCTTGCTTTCTGGATCCTTACATGCCAGGCTAAGAAGACATCAAGGCATACCTATAGCAATTATTATTAATGTTCTTCATAGGCCAAGTTTCCAGTTACACCACCACACACGTGAAATTTAAGTAAGAGCTAGCAAATTCCTATTACCTCTGTTACTATTACTGTACTATTACCAATTATACTAATTATATTACAATTGACATTATTAATAAATAGTATAATAATGGCTACCAATTATTGAGTGCTTACTATGAGCTAGAGACTACTATCAGTCCCATTTCTGGATGAGGAAACCAAAACTAAGAAAATAGGTTGAGGGGCTCACACAACTCAACAAGGCTGAGATTTCACAGTTGATAAACTACAGATCTTAGAATTTAAATCCAAGACTCTTTAATTTAAAAGTTTATGATTGTTTAGGTCCTGTTAACTGACAGACTTAGTCTTTGGCAGAAATAACATGACCTTGGGAAGTTCTTTTCCCTGGCTCTGATTGACCAACTCTGGAGGCGGGATTCACTTAGATTATTTATGATGCATCCATGATTATCCTTTTGGGAACTAGGCACCTGTTTTGTGCTTCTCCTCTTATTTAATCATTTCATTATCTGCAGCCCTTACTCAGGGAAACCATCTATAATTTTTGCTATGTTTTCATTACTTTATTATATTTCAGACAGAAAATATTAAGGGTATGATTAAAATGGACTGGAAATGATTGCAGAATTCATAAAAGCTACATATTTCTTATTAGGCATTAAGGTGCAGTTATGGTTTGTCGCTAGCTCCCAGAAACACTCCACAGATACAGGTCTCACACAAGGAACTTTTATTTTATGCAGACTATTCACATCTGCACTGGGGAAAGGGAAGAAAGAAAGAAAGAACTTGGCTCAAGGTTTCTCTCAGACATAGGAATTTCGCGGGCTGAGAGGAACCAATCACTGAGGAGAATTCTTACAGACTGACTGATGGACCAATGACATATTAGAATGTAACCAGGGAGGCAGGAAGATTACGGCAATGTAAGCTGGAAATTCCTGCAACGTGAGAGGCGGGAGAACGCAGATTGACAGGTGGTGAGGAAAGCCAGATTCCTTACATTTCTATACTGTATTTTTCAATCAAATAAAAAACCAGGTGTACACCATATTTTCTCTAGAATGCCACATCTCCATTTGAAAATAAGTCCAACTCCAGATTATTGAACTCAACTGGGCATAGTGGTGAGGGAGGCTGAGACATGAGGATCACAAGTTCAAAGCCAGCCTCAACAGTGGGGCGCTAAGCAACTCAGTGAAATCCTGCATCTAAATAAAAATACAAAATAGGACTGGGGATGTGGCTTAGTGGTTGAGAGCCTCTCAGTTCAATCCCCAGTACCAAAAAAATTAAAATTAAAAATAAAAAGATAAAGGGTTGGCAATGTAGTAGTGGTAAAGTACTCCTGAGTTCAATCCCTAGTTTAAAACAAAACAAACACAATGAACAGAATAACTCTGGGCATCTGCTGGTTAGGGAGGCAACCAGAGAAGGGTGTGGTATGTGAGCTGCTCTCCAGGCATCAGACATCGGTTAGGGTAACTGAAAAAGGGCCTGGGTATTCTAGGAGGTGATAATAACCATTTGAGAGAATGTGAACCAATACAGGGTTTGGAGGAAGAGAGCAGGATCAGGCCTGACAAAAACCATCTTGGTTTTTTAACATCCATTTGGGTTGGTTAGTAAATAGATTTTTCGGCCAGGCTTGTACTACAGTCTAAAAAGTGGCACTCACAAGATGTGACATCAGAAGATAACACCCCCCACCATTACTATCGACTAGAAACAAGGACAGAGCAGCAAATAACAGCAAAGATTATAGGACAGTCAGGAACAAGAGTGACATAGATGACACTGACTTAAGTAGAAGGTCTCTGGAGGGTGTGGGTTGATAAATTTTGCAGATATCACTTTTTTGTCAGTTGGGTAAAAATATTTAAAAGCTCTGTGGGTTTCATTTCAACGATGGTTATAAAAAAGAAAGATAGCACACCCCCAAAGAACTATCTTATCGTCCCAATGGTAGAAAGTGATCCTTACCCAAGGATGTCATCTGATACAGAAAACCAAGAAAACTGGTTCAGAGCAGGGAATCCTGGATGCATGTTAGTGGGTAACAATAAATCATTCAAGAAAATGAAATAGGGTCTCGGCTAGAAAAGGGAACTCCTTGTGAAGAAACTCTAGGAGTACAACACTTAGAGAGCAGATAACAATTCTCATGGCCTTTCTAAACTCAGAAATTTAATTCATTTTGATACTTGAGGAAAAGGTCTCATTGCCTTCTACTTTTTTAAAGAGGAAAAAAATGAATAGATACCCCATTTTCTGGTTTCCTGCTCTGTGATTAGTGCCAAAGAGCTGGGCTTCTGGGGCTAACTGATGCCACCTGGAATGTTTCCTCGCCTAGCTGCTGTGGCCCACCCTCGGCACAGACTAAAGGCAGTGGATGCTGGCCCAAGCAGACAGCCCAGTGCCTGTCAAAATATAAGCTAAGTATGGCATATGGGATTAGAGAGGGATCAGAGAACCTTAGACATTTCCAAGAAAAATGAATAATATAAGGCTAGGCTTTGGATGGTCTGTATCTCATTAATCCCCCCTTTCCACAATGGTGGGCTGGCTGCCGGGGATGTGGGCTGCAGATGGGAAGCACACTTTGCTGGGGTTTTGTTCTATTCTCCAGGCTCTTCTTAGGCACCAGAAGTATTCATTTCCTGGCATGATCAGGGATTTGGAGCTCTGGTGTCCAATTTGCTCTTTGGACAGCTTGAACAGCTGGCTGAGCCCTGGAATAGTTGGAAGGGCCAACAGGAACCCACTGTTATGAGAGACTGTGCCTGACCCAGCCTCCCAGTACTATCTCTGGCTTTGGATCCCTGGTATAGCCCCCAACTGACTTCCTCCATTCATCTGACTGCAACCTATCCCCGACATCCTGGCCAATAATTAAATCAGCCTTAACTCAGTGTCTTGAATGGTGAGCTCTGTCTCAAAGATCAAGAAGTCCTCCTCTTTGTTTCCAGGAGAGCATTTGAATAGTTTCAACTCAGATGGGCCTGGGTTCCATCCTCAACGTGCCTCTAACTCTCTCTCATGTCTCCCTGTACATCTTCACCAATTCCATTCCCTAGCCTGGAAGTTCCCTTTGCACCAGCATCCACCTTCTATCAACCTGTCCTTTCCAGAAATTCCTAGCTCTCGGGGAATTCTTCAACAGATTGCTCATATCATTTAGAATCGGCACTATTCCTCAGACAATCGATTATGTCCTATTAGTCTTTTTAGCACATTTTTATATACTTATGTTGATAAGACCACTAATTTCTTCCTTTCTTGTATCTTTCAGAAGGCTGGACACATAGTAGGTTTTTTAAATAATCATTGGTTGAATGAATAGCTAATGATTAAAAAAAATGATAAAACACATTGGTAAAACAAATTCTTGATATTTGAGTAAAGCACAGGTTAGAAAAATGACAACTTAACCCCCATTCTAGCTATTTTCAAGCCTGAATTTGATCTACTAGTAGGTCCATGTGTCCTTCCTACTGCTTATTCTAATCTGCAGCAAGAAGAGATGTTGGAAACATCTTTCATCAACAGAATTTTCCCAGTGTTCATCCTCTGCTTAGAAGCCCACAGTGATTTCCTGTTGGCACTCATGTTAATTACAAATGGGCCCCTTTTGCTTCTCTGATCTCATGGCTCCTTGCTTTTATCAGCTCCCAGCAAACTTATCTGCCTGATTCCCACCTCATTCTACTTCCTGGTTCTTGCCTCATGTGTGAGGGGTGCTGCTCAGTCCCCAGTCAAGTGGCTGCTCTCCCTGCCTCCTGGGCACAACGCAAGGGCCTTCTGAAGTTTTATCTTTAAAAGCCATGTAAAAGTTCCTCTTAAGCTGGAGTACAAAAAGGGGGGAAAACCAAAATCTGATTTACCATTCTGATTTATAGTCAGTGTCTGTGACTGTTGAGCTTAAAAAAATAAACAAAAGCAGGCATATTTAAAGCATTAAAGACACATCAATTACTTCCAGCTTGTGCGATTTCCTTTTGAACTCTCATCCTATGACTGTTGCTGTCTCCCTGCTCCTGAGGTCCTTTGCTGCCTTCTGGGGTAGGAGCCCACCCTTCAAGGGAATTTCCTCCTTCTGGAACAGGAAGCTAGGAAAAGTGCAGCAATCCCTTGGTTGAGCTGGGACCCTGGTGGCTTAGCACACCCTCCCTGCCATTCCCTTCTGGCTAAACAAGCTGGGGACCACCTGAAGGCTGCAGAGCAGGCCATGGGTAGATGGAGGATTCTGACTTTCATGGTGACTTTTTAAATTGGTTTTAATTGGAAGACCCCAATTCACAGCTGAGGGGGTTGAAAATTCAAAAAGAGGACAATGCTGGTGACAGTCTTTCATATGAATGAACACAGGCTGGGAGCATCCTCAGGTCTCACTTTCATTGTTTATCATCCCTTGCTTTAAAATCTACTTTCTTCGGGTCAGCTCCAAGAAGGAGGAGGGCATTGTGGAATTTCTGGGTGGGTAGGGTCAAATGATGTCAAAAGAACATCATTATGAAAAGGGATCTGAGAAATCAGTCTTCCTTAGGTAGATGAGAGAACTGAGGTCCAACAAGTTTATATAAAAATATTTTTTGGATTGTTTTATTGAATCTGCAAATATTTATTTAATGCTCACTGTTTTCAAGGCAGAGGGTCCAGGGTCCCACTGCCTTTGTGAAAGAACTGGAACCAAAGCTCAGGGCTTTTCATTTCTGGCCCAGTATTGTTTTCACTACAAAATATATTAAGCCAGCATGTTAACTAATTACACACCTAACCATTTGTCCAGCACCTATGAATGACAGTCACCATGTGAATGGATGTTTGACACAATTAACTCATTCAATTTTTGAAAACTAGGTGCTATTGTCTCATTTTTATGTTGAGGCAGCTGAGGCCCAGGAGATGGCAGGGAAACCTCTGAATTGGGATCCTGCAGCTAGTAAATAGCAGAGGTAGGATTAAGTGGAAGGTCCAGGAGGGTGCAAAGTCTAAGCTCTTTTCACTAAGCTACATTTGCTTCTCAATTGCTTCCAAGGCTCTGTGCCCCCACCAAGGGGCTCCCCTTCCTTTGGCCAGCAAGCCTTTGGATATGCAGATCTCCCACTTGGCAGGCCTTCCTGTCTTCCTCTTCACCTTTGTCCCTGAGGACTCAGGTCTTGATTAGTTCTTACTTCAGGAATGTGTAGAGATGATGAAATCTGACCACCAAAGTTTAGCTTAGCTGAACTTGCTGTTTAGAGAGCCATCGTTCCTTCAAACGCCTTTTATTTTGTCACGTTTTACTGACAAACCCAGGTCAGACTGTTAAACAGTACCACTACATAAGTGTTTGTCACTGGCCCTGCACAGAAAGCATGTAGCCCTTGACCTGTCTTCTTTTCTCTTGTCTGGAATAAATTGCTACTCGCCTGGGGGATGCTTATTTGCTATTATCCAGCTGAGTCAGGGAATGCTCTGAATAATCAGATATTCCGATAAATAGAGTTACATTACATGGATCAGCAGCTTTCAAGGAATTAGAATGAAATATATTTAAGGCAAATACTGTACTAAGTATAATGTAATTTCTTCCTGGTTTTTGCTGCTGATCTTATGAACACCAATTATCACTTAATAGGAGTTCAGGTATAATTGAAAGAGCACTGGAAACCAGGTAGCTCTGCCATTGACCTGCTAAGTGATTCTGAGCACTTACCTTTCCATTCTGAAGTGCTCTTTCCTCCTTAGTAGAGCAAACACATTGGATC
Source organism: Sciurus vulgaris (assembly GCF_902686455.1). Lineage (NCBI taxonomy): Eukaryota > Metazoa > Chordata > Mammalia > Rodentia > Sciuridae > Sciurus > Sciurus vulgaris. The sequence continues at coordinate 83,720,407 of NC_136464.1, forward strand.
AAATTCAGGTTGTACACATAGGCACACTTACCATAATTCCCCACTCCTGGGTCTGTGTCAGGCATCACTATTCAACAATGGCACATTTCCCTTTGATCCCTAAGTCCAGTGTTTCAGTAACCACCCTTGATAGATTGGAGTAGGCAAATGAAAGTAAATCTACCTGTTATCATTGAACCAGGGTTTCAGCTTTATGAGCTGCCTGAGTTGAGTGTGTGAGTTAAAAAGCTGAGTGGTAATTCTTAGTGTTATCAAGCACTAAGTATTTCACCATTCAGCTGAGACTTTTTGTTTTTTCCTCTAATGCACCGACATGAAGGCCTCCATGACCACTGAAAACTATGACAGGGATTGTATCTAAAATCCTGGTGGGTAGGTCTAAGTTGATGGTGTCATGGGAGGTCTGGTCAGCTTGGCTTTATGCCTAAGGTTCAAACCACCTGTTAACTTCTATTTGAAGCTGTTCTAATAGAAGTAGGCAGAAATATTCAAGCTCACATCTCAGTTCCCTCGCACTGGGTTGAGATGTGTCCTCTGTGTTATGGTATACAAGCCTCCTGGTGGACTATGAACTCCTCAGAGTCAGGGATGAGACCCTAGTTATCTTTTGGATTCATGGCCTGATACCACAACCAGCAGGTTGTTACTTAGCCTCTCTCTGCTGCAGTTCTACATTTATAAAAAGGAGAATAAAACAGCATGTATTGCAGGCATTTGTCATGCCCATCAAATGACACCATTGAAGTAAGTGCTTAAAAGACCATCCAGAATATCATTGTCATTGTTTAGTATTGTAAAGTCCTGGCTTAACACAATGCCTGATGAACAATAGGGTCAACATATTGACTGATTTAGTTTTCAAATGGCCATTGGAGGCGGAGGTGAGAATCCACCTTTGGGACCACTGATCCAGGAACCAGCAGGGAAACAAATACAACAGCATCTGTCCTAAGACTGTGGGGAAGGAAACTGGGCAGAGTTAGTGAGGGGTCCCGACCCACCCACCTCCAATGCCACCAGAAACAGGGAGTTGGGTGGCAAACAAGGAAACTAGTCAGCTTCATGAGCTTAGGAGAGATTTTTAACTAGACTTTTCCACCTTTTAAAGCATCTTCTCTAATCATGAATGCCGTTTGGTGCGGGCACACTTTTATTTCATTGTGTCCTCAAACAAACCTGGTTGCTCAAGGTCAAGGCAGTATCACCCATAATGAGGAGAAGCTGTGGCCCTGAAAGGTTATGTGACTTGCCTAAGAACAACAGATTTTGAGAGGCAGAGCTTGACTCAGACTTCCTGTTCCATAACCTTCCTTTCCAGAAGCATTTCAGGTTTAGGTTTCCCAGCAGTTTGTTCTTTTATTTTCTCTTTTATATTGGGGATTGAACCCAGGGGTGCTTTACAACTGAGCTACATCCCCAGTCCTTTGATACTTTAAATTCTGAGACAGGATCTCCCTAAGTTGCTGAGGGTCGTGGCTAAATTGCTGAGATTGGCCTCAAACCAATCATCTTCCTGCCTCAGCCTGCCCAGTTGCTGGGATTATAGGTGAGCATCACTTCACCTGGCTTCCAGCAGTTTTTTTCTAAACAGCATAGAGAAAAAGCAATTTTATCGATTCATTGATATAAACAAAGATTTGGTAAGTGACTTTTATCTTCCCCAAATCCTCCCAACCCACGTCGAATGTTAGATTTATTCCACGGCTACCAGAAAACCATAGTGTAGAATTGAGCAAAAATATTCTCACAAAAGGAGTTTTCGAAGCATGCCTAGTGTGACTGTTGAAAAAGAGGATAGGAACAGCATATAATGCTTAATGAAACATATAAAGGAAAGAATTAGGCTTTTATTCGAAACATGATCTGCATTTTGCTGCCAAATAAAATAAAACAAGTATGAAACAGGCACAAACCACTGCTGGACGTGTTTCCCAAATGACTTGGACATAATGTGAAACCGGGAATTTATATGTTGCTCTAAAAAAAAAAAAAAAAAAAAAAAAAACCAGGAATATGTACCTTCTATGTATACATGGCTTTTAGTTTTCTTTTCCATGGTGGGGATAGATTTGCAAAGGACCATTATCCATTCAGCTCCCAGTTCTCCTGGAGACCAGGCACACAATAGACCCATTTTCCACAGCTATACCCCCATCGTGACCTGAATGAGTGGCCTGGGTGGCCATGTTTGCACACTTGAGAGCCCCCACACTCCCCATGCTATGGTTTCCACTGATTAAGATAATCTGGCCCCAAGAGGAGCCAAAGGCTGGCTAAACCAACCAGATCCCTTCTTTTAGGAGTTTTAAATCCCAAAGAGGAGCATTCCAGTTGATATAAATACTTGAATGGGAGAAAATGGAGTCAGGGCTAAATTAGTTATATTGCGCCATGTCCCAAATGAGAGAAAGAGAAAAAATGGAGTAGATACACAAACAGAGTTTTGCTCTCTTTGGGCTGCCATAATGAAATACTTTTGACTGTTAATTTATAAATAATAGAAATTTATTTCTCATAGTTTTAGAGGCCTTGAAATCCAATCCTGGAAGACTAGCAGATTCAGTGTCTGGTGAGGACTCTACCTCACAGTTGGTATCTTTTTGGAGTGCTATTACATGGCAGGCAAGGTAGCTGCCTTTAACCCTTAATCACCTCCTAGAGGCCCCACCTCTTAATACAGGGGATTGGTTTCAGGACCCCCTGTGGATACCAAAATCTTAGGATGCCTAAGTCTTTGATATAAAATGGCATAGTATTTGCATATAACCTATGCACATAGGTTTTAAATCATCTCTAGATTACAATTAATACCTAACACAATGCAAATACTATGTAAATGGCTTGTTCTCTTTAGGATAAGCTAAACAGGATTTCTTAAGGATAAGAAAAAGTCTGTATATGTTCATTACAGACGTATTTTTTCCCCAAGTATTTTCTATTCATGGTTTATTGAATCTGCAGATGTAGAACCTGTGGGGGATTCAGAGGGTTGGCTATACCAGCACATGGACAATTAAGTTTGAGCATATGAATTTGGGTGGATATATTCAGAGCGTAACAACAGGGGAATGAAAGCATGGAAAGATATGATAAGTAATTTGAAAAATAAAAGGAATGGTTTCCAAACTCTAGATTCTAGGCCGAGGCTTTGCAGTCTGGCAGAATTTTTTGCTCTAAGATGCCTAAGATGCTCCTGTGTTGTGGCAGAGTGGGTACTCTATCTGTAGGATAAATTGCTCATGAAAAAAACCCTACTTCTTTCTTGGGCTTTAAGTGGTTTTTGGTCCTTACATTTAAAGGAGATTTGATAACTTCTTTCTTGGGCTTTGAGTGATTTTTGCACCTTACATCTAAAGGAGATTTGATAACTGACATATAGGTTGTTGGTTGTTGGTTTACAAAATCAGACAAGGATTCTTAATTGGGGTTCATGGAGATCTCTTTACTACTACAAGTTATTTCAGAGACTGTTTTGTGTGTGTGGGAGGAGAGTATTTACTTTTAATTATTTTCACACAGGTCTATGCCCCCCACCCCTATTCCCACATATTTATGCTTTAAGGGCAACTAAAGATTCTTCACCTGGATTCACTACTCCCACAATCCCAAGAAGGAAGAGTTCTGCAGTGAGTCATACTGAGTGAAGTGGAGTTTTCTTATGATAAGGAAAAATATAAATGCTTTATGTGAGAGTTCTGGCCCTTTGGGCTTGTCTTCAGCTGCCTCATTTCTCTCAGTTGGTGAGAGGGCTATCAATACTGTTAACACCTCAGTACTTTCTGCTTGTGAGATGGTATCACCCTATTTGAGTAGAGGTGAAGTCTCTATGGTAGAAAGTTACGGTAGCAGAAAGCTTCCAACCACTTGATTGGCACTAGCTGATGAAAATATCTGGGCAATTTTATTTTGTATTTTAGCTTCATGATATGGGAAAGTAATTCCATGAATAAAATTGGCCATTTGTGTCTCTTTTAACATATAATGAAGCCAGGTGCAGTGGCACATGCGTGTAACCTCAGCAACTTGGAAGGCTGAGGCAGGAGGGTTACAAATTCAAGGACACCATCAGCAAGTTAGTGAGGCCCTATCTCAAAATAAAAAATAAAAGGGTCTGAGGATGTAGCTCAGTGCTAAATTGCCTCTGGGTTCAATCCCTGGAACCTCCTTTCCCCCCAAAAAAGAACTTTCGATTTACATAATTAAAACAATAGTACAGACCATCCATTGAGAACTTATTTTATGTTAAATAACTAAACTGTATATTATATCTGTTATCTCATTAATCCTCCAACCACCATGACATTGGACACAATATTTTCTCCCTTTATGGATTAAGAAACCAAGCTTTGGTGAGGATAAAGAACAAGTCCAGCCAGGTGTGGTGGCACAGGCCTATAATCCCAGTAGCTCAGGAACCTGAGGCAGGAGGATCCCGAGTTCAAAGCCAGCCTCAGTGAGACCTCGTTTCTAAATAAATACAAAATAGGGCTGGGGATGTGGCTCAGTGGTCGAGTGCCCCTGAGTTCAATCCCTGATACCACCCCCCCCCCCTAAAATAAAAAGAAAAAAAAAGATCAAGTCTAAGGTCACCTGACAGGTATCCTACTGGATACAATGATTAAATCCCCATTGGTTTGTCTTCTGCTGTGATAGGAAGTATGGTCAAGATGTCAAAGGAATGAGGATATCTCTGATAGTTAGAAAAACCAATCCTCAGTTTCTACACCCACCAAATAAGGTATACCAATATCTACCTCCAATCCCCTCAGCGGTGAGACCTCTTCAACAATATACACACGTTCCCCAAAGACAAAAAGTTGAACTTAGTGTTTTACATTTTGGATTCTTAGGGGCTTACAGTGACATACATCTCTTTATAGGATTTATACCCTTCCCTAGTCTCAATTTTCTTTTCATTAACTAGTAAAATTATGGTTTAAAATAACTAGTGACCAATATAGAGTTGCTAGCATATTATTTTACTAAAACTATAAATAACTATATAACTATATAATTAAAATTAATGAAATTTAATTATTTAACATAAATATAGAGAGGTCTTTTTTCAGCAAAAAGACAGTCCTTTGACTGAAATGCACTAAACTGTATAAAATACTTCTCACCAATATCCTAATTTCTTTTTCATCTCAATAACAACTAGTGAAACTTTGTCATGAAATGAATTTTGTGAACTCTTACTATTGGAAGGTTTTGATTAAGTTACAATTAAAGAGACAAAATTATTTTTAAAATGTTATTGTGTTTCACTAATTTGTGTGAAGTTTTCTTAACTTTTGAACTGTAAGGGTTCTGCTCTGAGATATTGCTTAGAGGCAAAGAAATTGGGAACACACAGTCATTGCCAGGCGTTACTATCTGAGACATATTTATTCAACCCAACCTTGAGGACATCAAAATAGACAATTTTAGCTCTTTATCTATGTGTGGTTCATGCAACTCTTGATTATCAGCATAAAATGTTAATTTCAATCTTCAATAAATAACTAGACTCAGAGATATTAGCCCCTGCAATTAATATCTATCCCAACTAACCATATGCCTCTGGATATAGTTGGAGAAGAATTTCAGCTATCTAAGACTCATGAGGTCTCAGCTCCAGCTGGGACTTCAAATCATGTTTTCAGAACACAAAGAACACTTGATAAAGTTGGAGAGAAATATTTTTCAAAGATATGTCACCAGGCAGCTTGGGAGTAATTTAACAGAACCATCCTACAGGGTATAAATTCAACCTTTGATCTCTGAAATGAAGGTCAGCAAATTTGTTTTTACTCTACATAGCTTATAATCAATTCAATGTCTGGGTAAATCAGTTTCTAAAGAAGAGGCTGTGTTTGCAGACAAGTGATACTTTCACCCTCCAATTTTTAACCATTTAACTCTCTCTTCTCTGAATTAAATTCTACTCCTTTCATATCTCTCTCTCTCTCTCTCTCTCTCTCTCTCTCTCTCTCTCTCTCTCTCTCGTTGGGGGAATATCTAAAAACTTAAAATGCAATGTTTCAGAAGGGAGAAAATACCATACTGTTGTCTGCAGAAGAAATATAAGCCCAACAAGATGCTTTGGTTAATCTTTTTCCTTCAAAGAGTTATAGATACATGAAAAGGTACTGGGTTTTATCTGTCCCTTCACCTGACAACTTTTGCTAATTCATACTTTAAACCATGGTTGGCCCATGATTTAAATAGTTTTGATTTAGCTCATGGACCCACTGAATGATTTTGTAAATAAAATTTTATTTGAACCTGCTCATTCATATTTTGGAACTCAAACATGCTCATTCCTGTAGGTGTCATTTTTAGCTGCTTTTGTGCTATGAAAAGTTGAGTAGTTGCAACAGAGAGGTTATGGCCCACAGAGCCTAACATTTACCACCTGCTTTTTACTGAAAATGTTTGTTGGCTACTGCTTTAAATCAAAGAAAGGAGCCTAGACAGAAGACATTGTAAAAATACATACTTAGCCCAGATACAGCAATGGCTGAGGGGTAAAGGAGAGTGGATACCAGTTTTAAATCAAATATTCATTTGTAAAAACAGAGACTTAGAATAATATTAAGCAGATGAAAAGAATAATTGGTGATAAAGAAATAAGAACCAAGTTGACTTCTCTGCTTCTCCAGCAACCTATCTAATACAAGTATGCCACGGTAGAGATGAACCCTGAATATTCAGCTAATTTCAACTGTTTGGGAACAAGTTCCTTCTCTGCAGCGGATGTGTGGTCAAAGTTCATCATCAGTGCACTTACAGAGAGAGCACAGCATGAGTTGTTCTGTGTGGGACCAGCACTGTCAATGGAATAACTAATTTAGTTAAAGGACATAGGCAAACAGTGGGGGTAGGGGGAGAAAACCAAGAAAAGGAGTAATTTTAACCCTTTCTGGGCATACTTAATTTCTTAATAATGCTGATTCTGTTTAAGGAATGCCCATAGAATTTAAACTGAAAGAGTGAAATGCAGACTGTACCAGTCCTTGCCAGTCATCTTAGGTGGACAGCTGCCAGGAAGCTGATGTGCAAAGGCAATCATTGCATGCATGGTTATTTCAGGCATAGACGCTCGTCATCCCTTGAAATTGCTCCACACCAGGGATTCCAAATTCCAGCCTTTGCTTGCTTGTCTCAGAAGTCAAGTGTGTGGGCTGATGAGAGTGGGCTCCCTCAACTTCCCCTCTAACTCAGGTTGCCAGGCATTCATCCTGGGCTTGGAGTTTCACTCCTTTCTTAGGTAAAGGGCAGGGGCTCATGGCTTGTGTATTGCCATATTTTCTGTTCTTTTTAGGACATTGCTTTATCATCTTCAGGTTCTTCCTTCGTAGTGGCTCTTCCAGTTTTCAACAAACATGCTTGGATCTCACTCACCACAGAAAATTTAAAATTCAAAAAACAAAATCAAAATTCTCCTTTCCTCAACTTTGTTACTCTCTTTCCTAGCTTTCTTCCCTTTCACTCTATATTAGTAAGGATAGAACTAAGTTTTGCTGTGATAACAACCAATGCTTATACCTCAGTGACTTACTGAGAGTTCTTGTGCATGGTCATGGAAGATGAGGGACTTTCCTTAAGAGTAGCCATTCTTTATTCAGTAGACTCTCAGCAGTCAAAGGCCTTCCATCTGTGGCTATCTCATCTATGTGCAGCGCCTCCTCTTTGATCACTATGACGGAGAAAGAGAGTAAAAGAATAGGCATGGACTTTTCACTGTCTCAGTCCAGAAAAATGACCCACTTCACTTTTTACTAAGGAACTGCCACATGGCTCCTCCACAAATGCAAGAGCCTTGAGGAGCACCATTTCCATGTGACTGAAAGGAGCAGGACCAGATATTGGTGAACAGAGTAATGTTTTCCACAACTACCAAACTTCTGCTAGGAGGTGCCACTACTTCATCAATACTGCTCAATGCCCCTCCTCCACTCACATCTCAAATCTGGCTTTTGTTACCACTACTTCACTCCACTAAAACTATCTTTGTTTCTGTTTAATCTTTTCCCTACAATGACCTTGCAGTTTTCTCTACCTAACCACATCTCTGTAATTTCTTACTTTGTTTCTTTGTGGAATTTGACACAGACTTTAACCCCTTTCTTTTTCAGTCCTCTTCTTGGTCTGTGCAATGGTTTGGATTACCATCCTCCAAGGCCCATGGGTTAAAGTCTTGGTCGCCAGCCCTTGGCTCTGTTGGGAGATAGTGGAAGCTTTAAGAGGTGAGACCCAGTAGGAGGTCATTAAGTCTTTGAGAGGTGCAGCCTCAAAGGAGATCATGGAACTCCAATCCCTTCCTCTTCATTTAGTTCACTTCCAGGCCATGAGATGAATGATCTGCTCTACTACCTGCTCCACACCATGATGTGTTGCCTCAAAAGCAACAGAACCCATCCATCATGGGTTGAAACCTCCAAACTGTGAGCCAAAATAAACCTTTCCTCTTTAAAAGTTGATGGTCTCTGATATTTGTTATAGTGACAGAAACTTGACTAGTAGTTTACATAACAGCATTTGAAGTGTTTTTAGTTTTCCCTCTCTGTCTCCTTCACTAATTTCTCTTCCTTTTTGTCCTGCTAATGCAGAGTCCAGTTAACTAAGACTTTTCTCTGCATTCTCTATGTTTCCCCTTTGACTTCAGACTTCATCTTTATGCAACTTCCCAATAAATCAATTGATCAATCCACCCATTTAACACTTTCTTCAGATCCAGAATTTTGCTTTCTTTCTCTTAGGTTATACTTGTACTTTTAAATTGATATGAATCCATAGTCTCTGAAAATCAGATTTTCTTCTGACTTAAAAATTTCAGTTAGTGGAAGTGTATCAGAATACCCTGGACACAAGTGGCAGAGTATCCCAACTCAAGTGGGCTAAAAAATTAATTTCCTATTAATAATAGTGAGTAGTTGAGATGCTTCTTTCAGCTCTATTTTGTTGTAAATTTCAATTTTAGCTACAATTTTTCCTCCCTTACTTAATTTGCAAAAGTCTTACCCATTCCTTGAGACATCTTAGATAAAGTAGCTAATAGTAGTATTGGTTCCTTGCAAGAAATCTGTGAGATCCATACATACAGTTGGAGTGTCCTGTATTCAAAATTATTAGGACCACAAGTGTTTTGGATTTTGGATTTTGTAGATTTTGAAAGGTTGCATATATATCTTGGGGATATCTTGGGGATGGGACTCAATTCTGAATATGAAGTTGGTTTATGTTTCATATGCAACTTAAACACATAGCTGAAGGTAATTTTCCACAATATTTTTGGCTTGCCTGTGTTTTGACAGTGACCCATCACATGCGGTCAAGTGTGAAATTTTCTGCTTGTGACTTTATGTAGGCACTTAAAAAGTTTCAGCTTTTGGATTTCAGATTAGGCATGCTCCACCTGTCTTCCCATTTGAAAAATGAGAAAACCCTGGCTAAGTATGTTGCCTATGATGACATAGTCTAGGGGTGGTAAAGCCAGGACTCACCTCCTTTCAGCTGGATTCTTGTGTGCAAATATCTCCTGGAAACCCTTCCTGATCTCATCTCCCTTCTCTTCATCCCCTTCTCCAACTCCCTCTCACTGACTGCAATCTCACCCTCCTTTGTAACCAGCTAGTGTTTTCTTCATTTCTTTCTTATGTTACTTCTCATATACTGCTCTAGGCCTTGTTCAAAGGGAAAGGAATTAATATTTACTGAACAATTACTATGGCTCTTATAATCATCAATGCCCTTGTTTATACTTCCTTTCTTGTCCATCCTGGGTCATACATTGGGGGATAACCATGCATCTTTCTCCTTTTGGGAGTCTGGTGGCTCCCAGCATAGCAGGTACAGTGGTGCTGGTCGGCCAGATGGTTCCTGAGGATCTGGCTAGGATGAGAAAATGAAAGGCATGAAAAATAAAGAATTCCGGACTTGGGAGGCACACAGAACTGAGTGTGAATCTCAACTCCTCAGTGTACACAGCTATATGAGCTGGAATAAGTTACTTAACTCCACCTCTGTGGACCAAATGATAAATCCCCTCCCACCACCACCAATTTGTATGTTGAAGACTTAACCTTCCACTGGAATGTGACTGCATTTGGAGATAAGGCCTCAAAGAGGTAATTAAGTTTAAAGAGGTTACTAGGGTTGGCCCCCAGTATATTATGACTGGTCTCCTTATGAGAAGAAGAGATTAGGACACAGAAACATTTGTGTACAGGTGAAAGATCACATGAAGACACAGTGAGAAGGCAGCCATTGGTTAGCCAAGGAATGAGGTCTGGAAGAAGCAACCCTGCCAACATCTTGATCTCTGTCCTCTGGTCTCCAGAACCATGAGAAAACAAATTGCTGTTGCTTATACCACCCAGTCTGTAGGATTTTGTTATGGCAACCTCTGAGTCTCAGTCATCTCATCTATAAAATGGGTTTGCTGGATTATTTCATGGAATAATCTCAGCACAGGGCCAGGTATTCACTTGTACATAATCAGGCAGTGGCAATTTCCCTGTAAGGTGGTATCACTGGGAATAAACACGTCAAGGTTGGTAGGGGCATAAGGCTGAAACCCCTGAATGCTGGTAAATAAGCAAGTTGAGACTGGCCTAAAGAGTGCCAGAAGCTACAGATGGGCAGATTCCAAGATCAAGCATTGGGAGCCTGGGCGGCAAGTTGTGACTCTATCTCCAAATAACAGAAAGCCTGGAGGTTGATTGGCTCCATTTGAATCTTGTGCCCACATTTCCACCCATCTCTTGGTCAGGGGGATCTGATTTTCTTAGGCCTGGATTACATGGGCCTCTGTTGAACCTGAACCACGCAAGGAGGTTTGAGGGAAGGGGACCTGAGCAATCACTGGAAAAACGGTGACCAGACAACTACCCCAAACACACGGCCCCCACACCCATGCAGACACAACCCAGAAATTCTCTCTGCCTCCATCCACTCCTTCCTCTTCTGTCCCTCTCCCTCCCATTTCTTAAAGTAGACTTCTGAATATGGGTAAATTTTCGGTGACCTAATTCAAGTCCACTTGGTAATCTGATGATTAGCTTTGAAAGTACTGCCAGACTGCTACAGGACTGAACGAAGCAGGCTTCTTAGATGGAGCCATCTTTCAACCAAGTTATCTCTTCCTTCTGTTCAAGGACTTAGTAATCTTCTAGAACCTGTATTTCCAAGTCTTAGGCTCAGACAGACTCAATTCTAGGTGTCACCTGTGATGTGTGCCACAATAAAGAGAAAAATAACAGCATATAACTACCAGGAATTAATTCCAGGGGTGATTTACCAGCTACATTCCTGGCCCTATTTCCTTTTCCTTTTTAATTTTGAGACAATGTCTCTCTAAGTTGCTTAGGGCTTTGCTAAGTTGCTGGGCTGGCTTTGAACTTGCCATCCTCCTGCCTCAGCCTCCCAAGTCACTGGGATTACAGGTGTATGCCACCACATCCAACCAGACCAATATTAAAAGAGTATCAATTATGTGCCAGGCACTGAGACAAGTACTATACCTGCTCCAATCTCATGTAACTCCATGCCAATTCCATAAGCCCCTCATTTTACTGATGCAGAAACTGAGGCCCAAAGAGGTTAAACAACTTACCTGAAGTTTCACAGACAGGAAGTAGCAGAGTTGGAATCCCAAACCAAGACTGCTTGACCTAAACCCCTTACTCTTTATCACTCAAGGCCCACCACCATGCCTCCACTGTTGGTAGGACAGGTTGGACTGTGGTCTGCGTACAATTAGCAAAAGCAGCTTTCCAGCAAATCCAAGAAACAGTCCAATCTGTAAAAGGGGAAGGGAAAACCATCTTTAAACTGAAAATTTTTTTTCCCGCTAGCTGGTTGAGGGAGAACAGTTTGCCACAGGCTGCTGAGGGCAAGAAAGGGGAAGAATGTTCACTGAATGTTCATTCTCCCAATTGTTATTCTAAGACATTGAGCTCACACTCCAGGGAAAATGTAGAACCCGAGTAGAAATGTTGTCTAAACCATTCAGCCAGGGCTTCAAAAGAAGCTTTTGATGGTGGAAATCTCTTTACTGTCCTGACTTTCCCTGGACTTAGGGTTGCCTAGTAAAATAAAGGCTGACTAGTTAAATTTGAATTTCAGATAAACAAATGTTTTCGTGTAAGTATGTCCCATACTTACTGCATGGGACATAGTTACACTGAAACATTTTGCATTGCTTATCTGAAATTCAAGTTAAACTGGATATCTTGCATTTTCATTTGCCAAGTCTGGCAACCTATTTGGACTTCAAGGAGAAGCCAGTTACCCTCTATCTTGCTGTCCAAGTATAATTGCCAGGCTATTTTATTCTTGTGAAGGAAGCAAAATGCCAGCACGTATTCTGGAAGCTGCATGCTTATACTTGCTCTACCTTGTTCCTTTAAGAAAACTTTTTTTTAAAGATGTGGGGCTTTGTAAATAATAATAGCAATAATAATAATAATCCTTTCTGGATCTGGGAAATGTCTTGAGGGTTTGGGGGGACTCAACTTTCCACTAAAGTTCCTGGAAACTGGTCAGTACAATTTGTATTTAATAAAGAGCAGCAAACTTTGCCTCCGCAGCTTCTTGTGAGAGCATCCCACAGAGGAAGTGGGAGAAAGTCTTGACCTCCCCCAGCGAAGGCCCCTCCTTGGGGATTAGGATTGAATTCCAGACTCTGCAAGACCAAGTGACATTGGAGGATTGGATACAGGGGAAGGAGAAGAAAGGGTCAAGGAGGACACAGGAAGGGACAAGGAAGGGATAGGGAGGAGGCATCTGTGCAAAGGCAAGGTCATTTGCCCCCTTTGCAAGGCTCCCTAGTTCCCCTATCATTTTAAGCCTGCAAGCACATTCCTGGCGTTGACTCTTCTCTCCTTCACTTCCCTTAGTTGCTGGGGCAGTGATTTTGGCCATTTGCTGAAGAGATGGGCCTTTCCAGGGAGTGCCCATCTAATGAGCAGCAGTCCAGCTGTCAGAGAAGACTCTTCAAAAGGGAAGACACCCTGGGAGGGCAAGTATTTGCCAAGTAACTAAGTGTCCCTGTGTTTGCAGGTGTTTAGTGTATGTTTGTGGGTGTGCACAGCAGTGAATACAAGGACCTATTGTGTCCTGTACTCCGAAGCTGGCTGAGGGCCTGGTAGCCAGGGAGGGTCACGATTCACTGCAACTCAACACACTTTTATTGAGCTTCTAAGTTCAACACCCTGTGTTCAGCCTGTAGGAAATGTAAAGATAAGGCTGATCCCTGCTTTCAAGGGCCTTAAAATCTAATGGGAGAGGATGGGGAATAAAGTGAAGAGATAGTAATAAAACCAGTAGAACCAGGTAAGTATCATGTGGGGGACAAGAACCAATGTTTTTAAGGTTCAAGATAGCAAGAAAATGTTTGCTAAGAGGAGAGATCGAAAAAGACCTAATGGGAAAGGTGGCATTCAAGATAAGTCTAGCAGAATGAGTGAGATTTCAGTAGGTTGGGCGTAGGAGGAGGGCATATTTGACAGTTGTGTTTTACTGGGGTTCATGTAGAAATAACTTCATCTCTGACACAGATCCAAATAAATTCCACTAATGATAAACATGGTCATACCAGAGGTAATATCCAAATCAGACAAATGTGGCCAATTAAGAAGTTATGTGTAGGAAGTTTTTGCTAGTCTCTGATTACTGTGTACTGCTTTAGAAATCTTTGATCTTTGAGAAGAATATTTATGTGATGACTGATAGTAAACAATTATGTCACGTTTGATGTGTTATGTTAAAAACTTAAGATATGACAAGATTTTTAAAATATTCTGAGGAACCTGGGGTGTACCATTGTTTGATAACAACTGGGTTTAGTTTAACTGTATCATCAAGTTTTGTAGAAGAAAATCCCTGTCTCCTTTAAGAAAGAGGTGGAGGCTTTGGCGCCTGTAAAAACTGTTGGCACACTTCTTGTCATAGAAACCACTTTCCAAGTCAAGGAAGTCTTGATAAAGGAGGAGGAGGTCGAGTACTGAGCTGGCTTTATGGGGCCTAAGTAACCATTTCCTGATTTAGAAAAGAAGGTCACAGGGAAGCACTACTTTATAGGCCTTGAAGGTTTAGACTTTTTCTGAGTCTCGAGGGATTGAAAGAGTTTCTTTAACCTGTCAGTGAAAGGAAAGGCTACCCTTGAAGGTAGCCCTCAGACATAATGAGGAGGGTGGTGCCTGGGTGAGGGCTGCTTAGCACAGATCCCAGCCAAGGAGGCAGCAGTTTGGGTCAGACTCTATCGAGTCTTCAAAACAACTCCTTCTCTTCCTCCTTCAGGTTCCTCATGCATTAAGTGGTATTGTGCTTTTATTTCATAAAGCTGATTGAGTAACTCATTTTTTCAGCAAAAAGGTATTGAGCACTTGTCATGCATGTACCAGCCCCTACCCCCCCTTGAAGGAGTGACACACAGATATGATACCAGCAGAGTCCATGGCAAGGACCACTGAGTGATGTGATAGAAGCTACTGGCCCAGCTGTGATTGGAACCAGCATCTGCAGAGGCCATCTCCCAGGATTCCTTATTGAAAAGCATACCACAGAAGGTGCTGCTGAGTTAGAGAGCTACTTAGAATTTCTCTAATTTAGAAAGACTGAGTTTTTCTTAGACTTGGAAGTCAGATGGAGTTGGGTAAAGTGGTCATTGATAATAAAGTCTTATGAGAGAAAGGCCCTCAAGTTTGATATTCTTTTCTTTTAATTATTCTATATTGACATTTTTAATGTGTTCATATCTGTATTAATAAATGGTTAAATCACGTGTGTAGATAGTTTAATAGAGTTTCTTCTTTCTTTTACTTTTTAAAATTCCCTTCCTTCCTTCCTTCCAGTACAAAAAGCATCATAGGCTAGATCTTGTACAATGTCTTCCCTTATCTTCAGAGGATTCAAAGACCCCAAGAGGATATATGAAATTGCAGATAATACTAAGCTCTCTATATACTGTGCTTTTCTCCATATATATATACCTATGACAAAGTTTGATTTATAAATTAGGCCTACTAAGAGATTGACAATAGTAACTAATAATAAAATAAGTATAACAATATACCATAATAAAATTGTATGAATATAGTCTCCCCCCATGCATGTGCGCATGCATGTGCGCGTGCTCGCTCTCTCTCCTCTCTCTCTCTCTCTCTCTCTCTCTCTCTCTCTCTCTCACACACACACACACACACACACATTTTTTTTTTCTCTCTAAAAGAATTAAGGCAATATTAGTATTTTCGGACCAGAGGACTGTGAGTAACTGAAACCATAGAAAGTGAACTGTGGGGAAGGGAGTAATACTCTACTCTGAAAAGACTACTTCATCTACAAAGGAACTATTATTATTAAAACTGCTCCATCTACTATAGAAATGGTTGTCATGAGGCGTATTAGGAATTAGCCCATGTCTCCATCAAGCAACAGAAAATGTCACAGCTATGTTGCAATATTTGTGGTGACAATATTTATGTACTTGCTATCTTATCTTACTGCATAAAACACATTATTCTCTCTTAAATACTGTGTCCAAAACTACCTTGAAACCACAAAAAAAAGTTTTCTAAAACAGTATGTCTTCTAAGTATGGGCTTATAGGAAAGTAGCAGAGAATGATACTTTTTGTGTATTGCAAGCTTAGTTGCCATATGATACAAACCAGACTGTACTTCTAATGTCCATGGACAGCAAATACTTAGTATCTGCTTTGAGCAAGAATCATGAAGTACACCCTCCCCCAATAATATGACAGAATTCTTCCCTTTGAGAATCATGTAGTTTTGGAGATAACAAAAAGTTAATAGACAATTTAAAGCCAAGTGACTTTTTTTTGTACCCCCTGCCCCCAAATAATAGAGTAGAGTTTTGAGAAGACCTTGTGAAAAAGGTTGTTCTTCAAACACAGGCAGAGTTTGGCTAATTCATTTTCTAAAACTTGCATAATGGCATAACAGGACAAATGTCTTCCTAGCAACATCAGCTGTCCGGTGGTATATACCAGACTGTATTTTTCACAATTATCAGCTACTATCTGCTTTGTACAAGAACCAATGCTGGATTTTTAAGAATTGTTTCTTAATTTGGGGACTTAATGAATTTCAGAACATATGTGTTGAATATTTGAGGACAGATTTGCAATCTCTGTAATGTGGGAGAAGCTGAGTCCAATTCCCTAGACCCAGCCTCCTCCCTAGGGCCCCTGGGCTTCAGAGGTTTTGCATCGGGTACCTCCCACTGCACAGATGAAGCAAGTACATTGTTTAAAAGCCCCAAGTATAAGGGTGATGTGATGGCATTCTGCTGGACCGGTCTCCGATCAAAGGAATTTTGCATCCACATAGAGGGGAAGCTGAGGCTCAGAAGCTGAGGAATCTCAAGGGACTACTTCTGTAAACTTTAAAGCAAGTAAAGTTCCCTGAATCAGACAGTGGAAACTTCATGCATAATAACCTAGTAATTCCCGAGGTGAAAATATGGATTTGCTCCTTGTTCATTTCCTGGTCCACAGGATCTTAGGCATGAATTAAGAGTTCTGGCTCATTGGGAAGGACAGATTACTGGGCATCCTGTGGAGCCACCCATGTTTTATGAGACTGGGAGTAAGTTACACAAAGTCCCACAGACGGAGAAAAAAAGATGTTGGGAAATATCTTTTTCTGGTTAAAGCTCGGAGATTGCAAGGGTTTTCTTAGCTCCATGGAATTTCTCTAACTGCCTAGGGATTTCTAGGTTTCTAAGAAGCTTGAGGTGGCTGTTAACCTAATTCACAGTTGAAGGGAAGACAGCCTTGTATGCCAGCCATGTGGTAGGACGTCCTCTTAAAAGACTCGTTAAAATTAGGCATGTAAGGGAACACTTCTTTTCTGAATTAGGGCCTCTTCTGAAACTGGGTCAATGGCTCTCATCCTCATCTTCCTGCCTGCTTTGCTGAAGCAGTGTAAGCAAATAAATATCAATAAATTGCTTAATGATTTTCATAAGGCTCCATCTTTTCAAGGCAAGGGGCTCTCCTGAAATCTTTGATCTGCTCTGTATGAATCTGTTTTCCAAATGGCCAGCACATGTCGAGGCCTGCTGTCCTCTGGGTTACAGGAAGACGCCTTTGATGGGTTAACCGCAGAGTAACTGAATTCTTTTCAAGTTCCTTTCTAAAGTTCCTTTGTCCTGGTGTGGATCTTGCCACTTGGATTGGACCAGCAGGAGATTGTTCCTGGCAAAGAGTTCTAGTACATTCTCCCTCTGATATGAGTTTGGTCCCTGGGTAATGCTATCTGAAATCTGATGTCCCGAAGGTTGAAATTTAAGCACCAGGTAGTTATGAAACGGATACTCAAACTCTAGATGGGCTACTCATACTTTTCTAGCACTCTCCACCCAACTTGTGCCTGAATAAATTTCCTTAAAGTCAGTTAATACTGGTCTTATTATTACTAAAGCATCTCCATAGTTGCTTGGTGCTGCCTTCAGTGGATATTATTGCTTTGAAAGTCTCCTACAGTTGAGTCCATTCTTTTCCCAGTCTGAGTGGAAATGTTTAGTCTGTTAATTTCATGATGGTGTGCACATAGGTGAAAAAAATGATGATTTGTCTTGGTTTGTTTCTACAGATTCAGATACATATTCAAGTTACAGGAAACGGGTGGGACACCCATGGATATTATTGAGAGAGCAAATTGAAGAAATGAAGGGGGAAGAATAAAAAGGCAATATTGGTAGTTGCAACATGTAGACAAATGGCCTGGGCATGTTGGAAAATCATCAAGAACTGAAATATTGTATTTTGTTATATATAATATTAAACATTTTGTAAACAAAAACTTCATTGTAAAAATTTAATAACTACCCATAAATACCTAATGAAATATGCGACAGAGCAAAATTTAAGAAAATAGAAATGTCTTTCCCTCTTTGCTCTGTTTTCAATGTTAAAAGTTCTTTTATCCAGAATGTTATTATTGGGCACTACTTAAGTCTAAGTAAGTTTTTCAAGATAACCTTTATTTTTCCTTACCTCTGTGATTCTGGGTATCCTAAAACCCTCTTCTCCTTACAGATTCATATACTGAACCAACCACTTATAGCTTTGGGCTAACTGAGCAAACCTTTATCCAGTGGCTCCTCTGCCAGGTCCACTGCTAGTCTGGCCTTTGAAAGCCACAGTGTGTCCCCTTACCCCTTTTTTCTTCTCTCTCTTTCTTGATATTGATATCCAGTGATGGCAAAAGCTTAATTCCAGGCTGCAGGCACTCAGTTCTCTTCAACAGTTATTTCACCCCTCACGCAAGGGAGTCTTGCTAATTTCAGACAAATCTGCAAACTGTATTTTCTATTTTTGTTTAATTGAATCACCATCCAAACAGCCACCTAGTCCAGAGAGCTGAGAGTCACAATAGACTCCTTTGTCTTCATTACAACCATCCTCCCACAACCAGTCAATCACCAGGCTCTGTCAATCTTCCTTAGTTGTCGCTAAAATTCACCCTCTCCTCTGTTTGTACCACAGGGACATTTTTCCAGCCTTCAATACGTCTCACAGCAGAACTGGTTTTGCTATAGTGACCTCTTCCTAATAATTCTTTTTGCTTCCATTCTCATTTCTCCTTTAAGCTATTTGTTTCATATAATATTCGTTTATATTTCATATAAAGCTTAAATTATTTTTATCTGAATTAAAATTTAATGATTAATAAGCCATGGAGCTATGATTCAATCCAGTTGGCAAATTTATTTTAAAAAATCACAAATAGGTACAGAATTTTTACTGAACGTTTTGCATTATCTATGTGGTATGTCAATGTGATAACCTACATAATTGATTTTTTAATGTTAAATAATTCTTGAATGCCATATGAGATTTATCTTATGATACTTATACATGGTCACTTTGGATCATTTGCTAATATTTAGTAATTTTGTATCTCTGCCCATACATAAGATTGTTCAATCTATTCTTACCTGACTTTGTAAAATATGAAATATTTTTATATTCCCTATACTCTTAAGGGTTATTATATTTTCCTTGGATTTGTTTTTGTTTTTTTTTTGTTGTTGTTGTTTTGTTTTGGTACTGGGAATTGAACCCAGGGGCACTTACCCACTAAACCATATTCCCAACACTTTTTATTTTTTATTTTGAGACAAGGTCTTACTAAGTTGCTGAGGTTGATCTCTAACAATTCTCCTGCCTCAGCTTCCTGAGTTGCTGAGCTTATAGCACCACCAAACTTGGTTCCTTTGATTTTGGGGAAAAAATTGTTGTCTCTAAAATTTTCTGGAGCTAGTACACCTTTATGACATATTTTTGACTATTGATTTAATTTCCCTGCTTTACTGGTTATAGTTTTACTCAGTGTCAATTTCTTCTCAAGTTAATTTTCACAATTTATGCCTTCTAAAAATTGTAGTGTATCTAAGGTTTCAAATATATTGGCCGAATGTTGTTCATGTGATTCTCTTAAGATTTTTAAATATTTACTTTTTCTGTTTCAATGTCCTGTTTCATATCTGGTACTATTTATTTCTACCTCTTACAAAAAAAGCAATCATGCCAGGAGTTTGTCTATTTAATTACTTTTTGGAAACAACCAGATTTTCATTTTGTTGATCAGATGACCAAACTATTTATTACACCACAGGAGCAACTTTTCAGAAACTCCCACTCCTGTCCATTCACTTTTTAAAACCAGCTGGTGGGCTGGGCGTGTCGGCGCATGCCTGTAATCCCAGAGGCTCAAGAAGCTGAGGCAGGATGAAGAGTTCAAAGCCAGCCTCAGCAAGAGTGAGGAGCTAAGTAACTCAGCCAGACCCTGTCTCTAAATAAAATAGAAAATAGGGCTGGGGATGTGTCTCAGCGATTGTGTGCCCCTGAGTTCAATCCCTAATATCAAAAAATTAAAAAATAAAAAATAAAACCAGCTGGTTGCTCTGTGCATGTGTGACTTCCTAACAGTTCCACTGGTTGATTTCTTCACACTTACCCTTCTGCTGTCCCCTGCAACAGCTTTCGATTCCTCCTAAGCCCCAAATGTCAACCTGTTTCGTGCTCCGTGCCTTTATTTTATTTTATTTTTTTGCGATGCTGGAGATCAAACCCAGGGCCTGTGCTTATAAGCAAGCACTTTACCGACTGAGCTATCTCCCCATCCCTCCATGCCTTTCTTACAGACTTCTTCTTTCTTCTGTTACCCACTTGGCTGAAGTCTTTAAATTCCAGCTCTGGTTTTCTCTTTGTGGGATTTTCCCTGTGCCCTCCCTCTCTCGCGCTCTTTGGGGGGTAATTACTTCTCTTTACTGTTTTTGTGCCTCCCACTCATTCCTACTTTTTCATCACTCATCATGTTTTCCTTACATGTCTTCTTCCCCTCCTGAACCGTGAAGGTCAGTGCAGTCTACTTTTTCACATCTGTATTCCTAGACTTATTATTAGTAGTATTGAACTACTAATTGAACTCAGGGGCGCTTAACTATTGAGCCACATTCCCAGCCCATTATTTTTATTTTGAGAGCAGATCTCACCAAGTTGCTTAGGGCCTTGCTAAGTTGCTGAGGCTGACTTTGAACTTGTGATTCTTCTGCCTTAGCTTCCCAAGTTGCTGAAATTACAGGCATGTGCCACTGTACACAACAGTATTCCTAGAACTTTTAACTTATTTCTCCTGTCCCCATATCTTTCCTTTTTCAAAAATGAAAAGCAAAAAATAGAGAAAAGATTATACTATGTCCTTCTCTATTTTAAGAAAGGTTGGCATGCAAACTCTCCAGCTAAGATGCTGACTAAATTAACTTCTCCCTCTCTTCCTTGTCAATATGCACTTAGCATTGAATCACCTATTTGCTACTATCTGTAAATTTTCAACTTTTTAAGACAATATTCTCTTCTTATAAGGTCTATACTACTTTGTGTCTGGATATATCAATGCATTTTAAATACCAGACCAATTTTTAATCAGGTTATATAACTCCTCACAGTTTATTTATAAACGTATGCACTATTTAATCAGAAGGGATAATATTTCATGACCAATAAAAATACATTTTAGAATCTTCATATTTGGAAAAATATTATAAGTAGGTAATTTAAAGAAACCTCCATTTCAGCTCATAGTTGTTTTTATCTGAAAGCTTAAATTTACAACAATTGACCTACATATGAACATATAAAATGAGATGTTATTTATAAGCTGAATGGTTGTGAAACCCACAAGGGAGTTAGGAAAGCTGAGTTTAAGTCTCAGTTCTACTTATACCTCAAGCAGGACTTTATTCTACATCAGTAAAATAGTGATAATGATTTCTGATCCTCTAGATTATTGTGAGGATTAAATTACATATGTGTGGGAAAATGCCTTGAAAGGTACAGGTATTTAGCATATACTATTTTTTAAATTTATTTTATTTTAGTTTTATTTTTAAAGATAGGGTCCTGCTAAATTAGCTACACTGACCTTGAACTTGAGATCCTCCTACCTTAGCCTCCGAGTACATAGGATTACAGGTGTGCATTGCTGTATAGCATTACTCACTAAATTTAAATTTAACTCGCATGATGGGAAATCACAACTATGCCTGTATTGCAAATGATAAACTCACATTTAGAAGATTATTACTGAAGCATTTGATGTCAGCCTAAAGAAAATCCCACTTTCTTTTTTGGCCTGGAACGATATCCTCTGCCAATCCACTTTATTTTCATTGTTTTAGTCAAAGAACAATTATTCAGACACTGGGATTTGGGAGTCTTGAGTTCCATTTTGAGCAAGCACAGTCCAGTGACCTTGGAAAATCAATGGAATATTTTTTTGTGAACATTTTTTGCATTTCCCCAAAGGCAAAGCATTTCCCCTTCTCCTTTCTGTCTGCTCAGCACTAACTTGGCAATGCTTGTTACCCCAAATCAGGACATCGATGTTTTAATTCACAAGAAAAATCCAATTCATGTAACATCTTTATCCCTCTATGAACTGTGAGGGAAAGGAAAGTAACCAAGCCTAAGTGTCCAGCCCAGAGCATTTGCCAATATCCCTTTAAAGTAATCATATCTCTGCAAGGCCAGCAGCTCTCTGTCACCTCATTTTGCTGTTGGAAAGAAAACCTTTTCCGCACTCTCTGCCTCCACCTGAACTGCCTGGTAATTGAAAGTCATTTTGTTTCTAGGATCATCCTCAGTGGCTATGTGCACATTACCCATCCACTCCACTATTTAAATGAGGGGTGAGGAAAAGTCCCCAAGGGAAGTGTGAATAGCCAGCAGCTACATTTGGCCAGGCCGTCTGAACTACAGCCTGAACCTTGGCCCAACCCCAGGACCGATAAAGCCCCTTGTTAAACTTTAGATTTCCCCAGATTTGTGTGCAAAATGGGAAGACTGGTTTCATCTGTCCTACAGGACTCTCTCAATGCTTTTTGGGCTTGTTAACTGCTTTGTGCAGGGAGAGAATGGGGGTAGGAGGACCTGGGCCTGCTCCGAGGTTTGCATGCTTCCAGCCTGCCTTGAGGTATCCAGCAAATGCTGACCTATATTCCAGTGACACACACCAGATCTGAGTAGGACATAACTGCCCAGGGCGCCACCCACCCCCTCCTTCTCCTCCTCCTTTCTCAGCCAAGAGGGCAGGCATATCTGTACACCAAGTTCTCTCTTTCAGCCTGATGGCATGACAGGGCGCAAGGGGGGTTTATTAGGAGGTGAACCCACTACACCTTGAACCTCTGGGTCACACCACTGTTCTCTCCAGGAAGAGCAGCAGTAACCAAAAAGGTATGGAGAAGTCGATCTCTTGGGTTTGATCACATTTTTTTTTTCCTCCCAACCATTGTTTTTGGAAAGCTCTACTGTGTTTCTTTAGAGTAGGCAGATGGCAGGATCCTGGAGGTGTAAAACAGCTACAAAAAAACAAGATGATTCAAACAGAAGGAATATGTATAAACCCTGCTGGATCATCTCAATATTAATCAAGAGAGTAGGCTATCCCCCTCCCATTGCACATTGCAGGATGTTTAAAGTTTTCGTGCCCTTTTTTTTTCCCTTTTCTTAGGACACCATGTATTAATGGGCCATTTTTGAGGGTTTGGGTGGGAAAACTGGTGTCATTTTTTGCCCTCAGCTTACTTTGAGGGCAAGCCCAATTGAGAGATGTCAGAGCAAGATCACTTCCTTTGAGTAGACAAGGAAAGGAAAATGGAACCCCCATAGAGGAAAGGCAAAGCTGAGAGCCAGGGATGGTGCCAGGAACCGTGCCTAAAAGAGATAATTTCAAGTTGAGTTGTGGTTTACCGCAGTGTCCTCGTGATCATTTGAGTGGTCAGATGTCAGGGGTGACTGAAAAAAGTTCATTTTCCCACAGTGGTGAAAGAGAGAGAAGAAAAAAGAAAAAAGCAGCTTTGCCCATAGGAAATAAATACTTTTCCATCTGAGAGTTTGACTGGACCAGGCTTGGAAATGGACCATCATCTATGTGACTTTTGCAAAGTGAGCTGGAAAATTGACATCAGTTCTTGCTTTTGATTAGCATATCATTTTAAGCCCCACCCTCTTTTTTTCTCCTAATAATCACAAATAATCTGTCATGGAGCAATTGCTCTGCCCCACTGTGCATTCAGTTCTGAAGATATGGGAGCAAGGGTCATGTGTTTGCTATTATGGAGCTGGTGGGGAGAAGTGAGTAAGACAGAAGGATCTCAGGTGCAGAGCTTGGAGATCATGTGCTTTGAGCTCAGGATCATAGCACAAATCAAATGTTGCAGGACCTTCCTGATTCAACCTACTGTGCAGCTTGGCCTTACCATAGCAGCTGTGGAACCATCTTTTCATGCTGCATGAGTGTAGGAAGACTCTGGGATCTGAAGGGTTAAAGTGTCACTCCAATGGAAAAAATGACTTAACCACAAATTCATCCTATGCTTGCCTATTATGTATTACTCTGTGTGTGTGTGTGTATTTTTTTTTTCCTTTTTAAATACTATAATTTTTCATTATCTTGTATCCTAAAATGTCTCCTTTATAGTTTAAGCAGGTCTCCCTGGTTCACCTGGGAATGGAACAGGGTGCTTTCTTCCATCACATATACCAGAAAAGCACTGAAAATCTCCAAGGCGAAAAAGGAACATCAAATAGCTGATTGGAAGACTGGAAGCTTCACACACCAGGCAACCCCAAATCCCACTCTCTGCTGCCTTTCCTTTCTGTTCATCTTTTCATTCCTGATGCATTCCTGATCTCCCCATCTCACTGAGCCTGGAGCACCTTGAGCAATTCAGTGGCTGTGAAATCTCCTGCCGACTTTGTTTTGGCTGGAATTGCAACCCGCATGTGGGAGAATTAAGCGAAAACGTCACAGAGCTAATAGCATGCCTCTGTGCAGTGGTAGGCAGATCGGTAGAAAAAGGTGACATCATGGATAATTCCAGCACTTCAGGTCTGCAGTGCAAAGCGGCTTCCTTGCTATACATCAGAGTCAGAACCTGGATTTGAGACAAAAACAACTCTCCCTTCTCATAAATATCTGCTGTGGGGCTCAAAAATATTCTAAGTGCAATGGCTCAGAAATGGTCCCTTTCCCTTGGAGACCCAT
The DNA here is from genome assembly GCF_902686455.1 of Sciurus vulgaris. Taxonomy (NCBI): domain Eukaryota; kingdom Metazoa; phylum Chordata; class Mammalia; order Rodentia; family Sciuridae; genus Sciurus; species Sciurus vulgaris. Next base: position 83,744,976 of record NC_136464.1, read on the forward strand.
CTGATTTTCCAAATCCAATCACAAACTTTTTAATAGCATGTCATGAACCTCTCAGCTCATTATTTCTCTTCAAAGTCTTCCAGTTTGCCAGCGTAGAGCCTGTGAAGTGTTGTTTGATGATGTGCTGCACCATAAATAAGCACATAGGACATGCTAAAATCCATCCTTCACTAGTTCTGGCTTTCCTACCAGGAATACTGCCATACAATCAGGAATGTGTGATTTGCAGCAATTGCTCTGAATTGAGAGTTAAAAAAAAAAAAAAAAAAAAAAAAAAAAAAAAAAAAAAAGAACACATTCAGTGTATAATGTAGGTAATATAACAGATTTATCATGTTTATATAAATCCCATTTTTTCCCCTTCCTGTTCCTTCAGCTTTCCTCCCCCTCTCTCACGGCTAGGCTATTGGAAGCAAGGAGAGCAGGAATATAGACAGATCCTTTAAAACAGCAATCACAGATTTAACCATTCCTGACTGCAGGAAATCAATGCATTGGATAATTTACCATGTCTCTAATACCCAGCGTTCCCTCTGATGTCTTTAAGTTGTGAGCAGACAACCATTTTACATGTGTAACCAGCCATGAAGGTTAGCCTACAGAATGGAGGTTACTGTTGTAATCAAATAATGCTCACACAAGCTAATCTGACATGTGTTTTGACTCTTTTTTTTACTATATGGTAATTAGGCAAATAGTAAGCAGCTGACCCAAGTTACTGTCATTTGTATTGTTTTGTTGCAAATCATGGTGAGATGAAAATACTTTTTGGTCAGGGGACATAGGAACACTTGAAAGCTAATCTGTAATATTCTCCTCATTCTGTAAGTCACTGAGGAAAATAAATGCAAAGAGAACAATGCCTTCCAAAGGAACATTTTATTAATACCTGGGATTGTCAATACAAAGCCCATTGTATGGCCCAAGTAAGCAACACTACAAAGACTGCCTTAGCTTGGGGTCCCTGTCCCAGGACTAGGACCTAAATAGTCCAGATCACACTATTCAATGTAAAATCTGTGGTCTAGCAGCAAAGGCATCACCCAAGAGTGTGTTAGAAATGTACAATCTTGCAAACCCACCCCTATTCATAAATCTTGAAACATAATTTACATAAATTACAAAACATAAATTACAAAATCCTCAATGATTTCTATGAACTTTCAAATCTGAAAAGTCAATCCACTTAGTTTTCCCCACCTAGATTGGCAGCTCTCAAAGTGTGGTCCCTGGATCAGTGTCATCAGTAACCCCTGGGAACTTGTAAGGAATGTGGATTTTGAGGCCACAGATGCAGACCTACTGAATAGAGAACTGAGGATGCAGCCTAAGAATCCGTGGTGATTCAGATGCCATTTGAATTTGAGAATCACTGCTCTAGGTCAGAAGACCTCAAGCTTTCATGTACATTCAAATCACTTAGGGAGCTTTAAACCATCTCTCAGGCAGTACTCCAGATCAGTTGAATCTGAATCTCTGGGGGTGAGATGCTGGTATTAGTAGTTTTAAAAAATCCTTAGGGAATTCCAATGTGCAACCAAGTTTGAAATCAAGTGTTTTTCAAACTTCAGTGAGAATTGGTAAAAACAGAGCCACTGGGTCTATCCTATTTCAACTGTGGACTATAACTACTAAGGACCAAAATTTGAGAACTACTCACCACTGCCATTCAAAGTGTGGTTCAAAGATCTGGAGCTGGAGCAGGGCTGGGGATATAGCTTAGTTGGTAGAGTGCATGCCTCGCATGCACAAGGCCCTGGGTTCAATCCCCACCACCAAAAAAAAAAAAAAAAAAAAAAAAAACCTGGAGGAGGTTCAGCATCTCAACCTTGTGTTGGGAGCTTGCTAGAAATGCAAATTCCCTGACCCCACTCTAGAACTATTAACTTGGGGTATCTGCACATGCATGAAACACACATAAAGAACTCCTAGTGGTTATAATGCACACTGATGACTGAGATTCACCAGATCAATTCTTTGTTTTTCAGACTGGGCTCATCAGAGGTAATCTTGTACAACAATAAACAAGAGGTTGTTATCAAGATACAGGCTCATTTATCCTTTTCCTACAGTGGCCTATGTGATTTATTCAGAGTCTCTGATTTTGACTAGTCTTGCTAATTAAGAATGCCATGTAAAAATAGAAAGAAAGAAGAGTCTTGAACTTCTTATGAACATTAAAGGCAATAACATTCCACAGTTTTCCAGTATCTCTAAATAGAATCTGTTTGACAGCTTCCCATGTCACTACCACACCTAGGACATGTTCCTAGACACACCTAGGACAGGCTCAAATTCCATTATTTAACTAATATATTAAGTATCCACTGATACTTATTATTTGACATGGTATGAGGCCCTAAAATTTGGCAGAAGGGCAGAGATGATATTAAGCACATAAATACACAAATAACCATGTAATTATAATCATGTTATTATGATAAGCACCATGAAGGACATACACAGTCCATGAGCAGTTGTAATTTTGGACCAGACTTACTCTTGAGTGACATGTAAGCTGGGACCTGAAGAGTGAGGAATTAACCAAGCAAAGCAATGGGAAAGTTATGTTAGAGGAAGGGTATGTGCAAAGGTCCTGAGGTAGGGATCTACTTGGTGAGTTCAAGTTGCTCAAAGAAGGTGAGTATGGCCAGAGCAAGTGAGAAGGCAGAGAGGAAGAGGAAGCTGGAGAAGGCAGAGGCTGGTTCATGAAGGACCCTGATAAGGACAAGGGATTTTGTTCTGCAAAAAGACAGAAATACACACAAATGATAAAGCATAATTATGACACATGAGTTCTTGACCTAATCTGTGAAATCAGAGACTGCTTCCCTGAGGAAGCAACATGTAAGTACAAGTTTGACAAATGAGAAGATGATAACTAGGTGAAGAAGGGAAGTGGGTTCTGAGTAGAGGGAACAACATATATAAAACCCTTAAGGTGAGAAGAACATGGTGAGTTTGTCAAATTGGCTAACAGAGCTGGACAAGCCTGGCCTTGAGTCCCTGATCCACCATTTATTGTGTGCCCTTAGGCCAATGACCCTCTTGGAGTCCTAATCTCTTCATCTATAAAATGGGGATGATAATAATAGTACCTACTTCATAGGATTGTTGTAAGGATTAAGTGAAGTATGTTAACACAAGGCACATAATACATGTTTGCAGTAGGCAGGATAGAGCCTGTGCCAGAGATATGCATGTCCTAATCCCCAGAACTTGAGAACATGTTACGCCTCTGGGCAAGGAGGTATTCAGGTTGCATGTGGAATTAAGGTTGCTAGTCAGCTGACCTTAAAATAAGATTATCCTGACTACATGGGAGGACCCAAGATAATCACAAGGATCCTTTTAGATGTCAAAGAGGGAAGCAGAAGAGTCAGTGTCCAGTGATGGCAGGGGAGACTCATCCTGCTGTTGTCAGCTTTGCAGATGGGGGGCCACCAAGCAAGGAGTGCAGGAAGCCGGTAGACGCTGGAAAAGGTGAGCCAGTGAAGTCTCACCTGGAACCCCCAGAAAGGTACATAGCTTTACTGACACCTTGATGTTAGTCTCAGGACTAACGTTTCAGATTTCTTGCCTCCCAGCTGCAAAATAATCATTTGTTTAAAGCAAATTTATGATTCATTTTTGAATCCACTACCTTAATGAATGCACAGCTGTTTTATAAATGTGTTCCTTAGATAACTGTACAGATCTACACTCCATAGGACACAGGGAACTGGGCTTTGGATAAACAGATAAACACTGTCCAAGTTGGTGACATTAAGCATTATGATTAAGGTAATACTCCAGCAGCAGGCCTCAGAATCTTGTAAAGCCTAGATCTTGAATAGTCACTCAAAGCCCTTAGGCTAAAATGAATTTTTCTGGAGTTTTGGCCATATATAGCTTTGCTGAAGATAAAAGCAGTGTTCAAGGGAACGTTTGGGCAACATCTCAAGGCAGCCAACTTGAGCAATATCAAAAGTACTGTGTCTACTCTGCAGATGGAGCTGTGGATGTGATTTACCCACTGCATTTCAGAGCTTCGGTCCCTGTCCAGGCAAGAGTCTCAGGGGTCTGTCTCTGGGGTAGGAGTTAAGCTCTCACAATGCTCACAAAGTTGCTTCATAAGTCTTTGGCTTTAACATGACAGTGACCATCTGTCCTACCCAATCCCTGAGGGAAACATTAGAAGAAGCAGCACATTGACATTCAAGCTAGAAGAAGCAGGGTGCCAAAGACTAAATGGAAAGACTTTTCCCAGGTCATCCTCACTGGGCCCAAGGGTGGGAATGGGGGACCGAGTGCCAGATGGGCTCAGAGGCTGCTGGAGTGGGCGTGGGATTATTTGTTTCTGCAGAAACGTTTCTATAGAATGTCTGTAGGGCCTTTGGAAACTGTTGCCCCAAAAATCACATGATGCCTTTTCACAATGTCCCCAGTGTTTTTTTTTTTTTTTTTTTTTTTTTTTTACCAAAGGAGTTTTCTAGTAGCTGCCTTGTCTCCAGCCTGGAATTTACTGATGTTCTGCGAAAATATGATGGAAGCTTTAGAATTCTGAGCCAGGTTTCTCCCTTTCCAGGAAGAGAGGGCCTCAGTGTCCACACACTGAGAAGAGCAAGACACTTGGCCTCCAGCACCCTTGGCAGTTTTTGGCCTCTCCCTCCCCCTCTTGGCCTGGGTCTGTCCCCCTGGGGCCTGGCTCCCAGCCAGTTGTCAACTAATCCTTGCTAAGGTGTTAGGTGGCAAAGGCTCAAGGGTTATTAATCCTTGTAGGAGCTTTCCACATTCAACCAACTTGTGTTACTAAATCAAAGGGCATTAAAAAATCATCACCATAGCATAACAACAATTTCTTTGTGTTCCCTATAAATCTTTATAGCTTAGGATCAAAATATGCATGAAATATTTTTTTTCACAAAGAAGGGCATTTTGTGTATTGCTTCACATTTTTGAATGTCCCTTTTTTATGACTCTAGTAGTTTGAATGTGATTTTTGCAGCCTCTGCCCATCTTGTGATGATTGCTCTCCCACATCCAGCTGCCCTCATGTCTGTCCTGGGGCCATGAAGTCATTTGACCCTTGCCTCTGTGCATATCCAACCCTCACCAACTGAGTGAACAGAAGTAGCTCCAATTCAAGGTGAGTTCTTCAGAAATTTTCCCTAAGAAGTGTGAAATTGAGGACAGGAAAAAGACTCATGTTGGTCTCTTTTTGGGGTAGTTGAACTTACACATGTCAGTTTAGGAGTTAGGAGGTAGCTTTTCATCAACCATGATGTGGACCTAAATTAAGAAGCCAAGGGAGAGAAATAGATGTGCAGAGCAGGGCAGAGGTGATGAACTAAATACTGAGGTTCAGGAACATTCCTACTCTTGGTTTCTGTAAGACATACCTGTATTTTTTTTTTTTTTTTTAACCTAAGCCAGCTTTGTTTTATTTTTATTATATCTAAGCAAAAGACCAAACTAAACATAGTGATGATGATAATTTTGACTGTATGGAACACTTACTATGTGTCAGATACTTACACTTGTATTTAATCCCTTCAGTCCTGGTGAGCTAACTCAGAGATGTTTGGCTATGTTTCCAGGATAATTCACCTCAGTGTTCAGGGATTTGGATGTTGGTCTGTATGACGCTATAGCATCTGATTTTAACTATTCCTTTATATGGACTCCCAAGGTGTGTTAGTCAGCTTTTCCTTGCTGTGACAAAAATACCTGATGAGAACAGTTTAGAGGAGGAAAAGTTTATTTGGAGCTCATGCTTTCAGAAGTTCAGTCCATAGTTGGCTGACTCCATCGCTCTGGGCCTAAAGTGAGGTAGAACATCATGGCAGAAGGGTGTGACAGAGGAAAGCAGCTCAGTTCATGGCAGTTCCCAGAAAGAAAAGAAGAAACGTGGACAGATACATTCCCAAAGTTCATGCCCCTGTAACCTACTTCCTTCAGCCATGTACCACCTACCTACAGTTACCACCCAGTAGTCCACTCAAATTATTAATCCAACAAATGGATTAATCCACTGATGAGGTCACAGCTCTCTCTCACAACCCAATCTTTTCACCTCTGAATATTGCTGTATTGCCTAACACATCAGCTTTTAGGGGGGCATTCCAGATACAAATTACAACACAAGGTATGTATGTCATTGCAGATGTGGGTTGAATAGAGGAAATAATTATCATGCCTTTCTGCCTAGCTCCTTCAAAAACCCCACATATATGGCACTTCCCTCCCTAGGTCCTGGCTCATGAATGTCCTCAACTGGCCCCTGGTTCTTCTTACAGGACTTCTCTTCTTCTAACAGCAAGAGAAACCTAAGTTGAGTGAATTACCTGTCTATGGGCATGTTTGCATGACCTACTTGTGGTTTACCTATGGCACATTTGTAAGGTTTCTCTTCTCTTGATTCAACTATATGCCTGAATCACCTCTGCTTGCCTTGAGTTGGCATATTCATAACCATTTCAAATTAGTGCCCATCATTCATGCACTGATTCACTACATGTATAATGTCAGTGAACTACAGTTGTGGGCCTATCCTAATCCTGGGTATACAGAACAAATCAAACACCATGGCTGCCTCCTTAGAAATCACAGTGTTGAAGACAACCCCTAACAACACCACACATTAATACCAGAGCAGAGGCACACCATCTGCCTTGACAGTTAAGAGAAGTGGGTAACTATCCATGGCTGAGAAACCAAGGAAGGCTTAATAGAGAAATGAATGTTTAAAGCTATGAGACGTTGTACTAACCTAAGTATAGAAAATTCACAAGTCTTCACTGTGATAAATCATCTATTGCCAACCCATATTGTATTGTAAAGCTATTTCTCTCCATGTCTCCCTTTAAGGGTACCATAATCTCAGGAGTAGATAGGATTGGCTGCAAACTGTCATATGCATTTGGAATTCCTAGCCAATCACAGAGATTTACCTTAGCACAGAACTGGCCTGATAATTTTCCTTAATAGCAACACATCTCTGAAAAGTGTCAATCCAATGAAGAGGAAGGAGCCAGAGGACTTTCACATGCAATTTGACATCCTTAAAGGTGACAAATTAGAATGATGATTATGTGCAGAACTTCTTTTCTTCTGAGATGGGTATAGCAGAACAAAGTTTTAGGAGAATCAGAAAATTGGCTTAGGGTGGAGAACAGAATTTCAGGAAATTCAGATAAAACCAGCCTGTGAGACTTTTTTTTTTTTTTTTTTTTTTTAATCCCAAGCAAATGATTGGATAGGAATATAGTCAGTGTTCCCAGTGCAGAGGCCTTTCCTTCTTGCTATTATCTTGCAGCAATTCAGAAAGACTAGCAAGGAAATGGTCCCTCTTTCCCTTTACATAACATTCATAAACGTACAGCCAAATTAAATGTGTCATAGATGAAATTACCAACCGGACTACCACCCGACTGTCTCATGTGAGCTTGGTTTATGGATCTACTGTTCTCCAGCGAGCATCACAAATCCACATAATGTTCCCGAGTGCTAAATTTGGAGCTCTGATTTAGCTGACAGATGTTTAAAATCACATTTAGTTGGACAACTCCCTGAGGAGGACACAGCTGCAGATGTGAAAGAGAGCAAGTTATTCCAGTTAAGGTCGGCGGGAACTCAGCCTGAAAGCCTTCCGTCTCCATCCGCCTTCTGCAGACAGGATGATATGGACGAAGGATCATTTTCATGCTGATTCCACCAAATCCCATCCCCTTGTTGAACTGTTGCCAAGATAAATGTGGAGGTTGTATCTTGGGCAAAGTGTGGGGTGCTAAACTTAGCCTTAATTGAATACAAAGGGGACTGCTAGCTCTTTGAAAGCAGGCACGAAGCCACATTTCGGAGCCTGTTTTGCCTGTCTGGTGATATCTTAGGTCTGCAAATGAATGTGATTCTGGAATTCCGTGCTTCGGGATTACTTATTCAAATGTTAACCCCTCTGGAGAAATTGAACGGCCCTTCACCCTCCACCTCTCTTACATCCCAAACGGTTACTCCTTCGTATTTGAAAAGCAACACAATTATTATTACCCCAGCATCATCTTTGCAAAATCACATATGTTAGACTGGCTTCAAGACTTAGACTGAAATGAATTTGTTTAAAAAAATTGTCTGTGTATTTGATGTGGGAGACTAGTGACCTTTGGTATTTTGTGTTTAAAAAAAAAAAATGTTTGATGTTTAAAATTTCCCCACTGAGCTTGTATTGTTTCTGGTCCATTTCTGTCATTTTTTCATGCTCCATCATCCTCCACATACAAAATAAGTTCTTTATTTACTCAACAGAGGTTTTGATATAGTTATGAGCTCATCCTGATGGCAGCCTCAGATCAATACAAATCACATTATGATGTCAAAATTGACGTGATGTGAGTGTAAGTTAAGTGATTGTAAAACAATCTTAAGACAGAGCCCCAGAGACACACTTATATGGTCAGGAGAACGGCAGAAAGGAGTTGATGGAAGAACTCTGGGCCTTTATATCAGGGCAACACAGTGTGCACCAAGACTTCACTCCTAATTTAAAGATCTTATAACATCATCCTTAGAGACCACAAAACACCCTCAGAGTAAGTATGGGCAGCTGGCTAGGGTGACAGAGTGGGTATGGCTCACAGTTTTTTAAAGCACTGAGATGAACAGATATTGGGTCAAGTGGGTGACAAACTGAGAACACACCAAGTTTAGCCAGTGACAATGAGCCCTGGAGCCTCGTTTGTGTCCTGTCTGAAAGACCAGACTAGAAAGGAGAATCAGGCATGGGGTAAGTGGGAAGTAGAAACAGACTCTAGGGCCAGTGGGAGAATCTCAGATGGCTTCCTATGCCAAAAATTGTAAATATCACCCTTCCTGACTTCCTGGAGGAAGTGCCTTTTATTCTGTGACTCAGACTATGATATAATCTTTCCAACCATGAATTTCCAGTTTGGAATGGAAGGTTATACATGGAGCCATGACTATGGATAACTTGAGGCACGTGTGAATGGAAGAAGAAAGGGGAAGATGATTAACCTCAAAAGCAGGTCTTTTGTTATTTGATTTGTTATGATAAACACTTATTCTTTTACCTTAAAAATCCACTAAGTAATTCAATCTGACATACAAAAGTAATTCTACCAGATGAAGAGTCAGAGCACCTTATAACTGACCAGGCAAGTCCTTTGATCTCTATGGACACCAGTTTCCTTGTCTCTAAGAACTCATAGTATTTCTGGGAGAATAAAATACAACAATAAATATAGATAGTATTTTAAGAAAGTGTACTATTAAGACTATGGGACCTGTTAAGACTATGGAACTCATAGAGATGGACTAAATGGATGTTGCATTGTGAGATGGGCATGGACTTTGTGAGGTGAGGGGTATATGTTATAGTTTGGATATGAGGTATCCTCCCAAATTTCCTGTGTTAATAAAGAGCTATTCAGATGGAAAAGACCAGATCACAATAATTTTAACCTAATCCATTCATCCTAGTTTGAAGGTACTGATGGGGTACTGAAGGCAGATGGGGGCATGACTGGAGGAGGTGAATCACTGGTATCGTGACCTGGAAATGTTCACCATCCCTGAGGCTCCATCACCATTTCTTTCTGTGCTGCCCATCTACCATATTCTGAGTCAATCCCTTATGCCATGCCCTTCCACCATGATATTCTGCCTCATCATGGACCCAAATGAAGGAACCAGCTGACATGGAGTAAACTTCTGATACCATGGACCAAAATAAAGGTCTTCTCCTCCAGGCAAAAAATAAAATAAAATAAAATAAAATAAAAAAACGACAACAACAAATAGAAAGTGTAAAAGGACTTGGAATACAAAGTGTTATTGCCATTCTCCCTGGTAGGGTAGTTTATAAATATTGCTGACTAACAATGACATCAATAGTAATTCTATCAGAGATTCTCTTAGGTATACATTTTCAGAAGACTTGGGACCCCAAGTATAAATGTTCAGGACTATACATTATTGATCCTGTTAAATAATTCTAATTTGAGTGTAGAATCTTCACAGTCAGATACAAACCCTGACTGTTATTTACTTGCTCTGATGCCATTGAGCAAATTATCTAATTTCTCTGAACCTCAGTTTCCATGGCTGTACAAAGAGGATACAACAACTTCCTAGCACAATTGGGGGAAATGACACGAGATAATGTATTTAAATTGTAGAGCCCAGTTATGCATTTTAATCATGGCTGCACCAATCACTGGGAGATTTCCATGCAAAGTGCAATTACTCTTACCTTGGGAGTTTTAGTGAATACATCCACCCTATGCTGTGTGGATATTAGGAAAGACAGGCTAGTCCCATCACTGGAACCTAGAGAGCTCTACTGCAGTGACTATGAGGATGTGGAGAAGAAAAGTCTTTAATGCTTTGTTGCTAGTGAGCTCAAATCCCTTAAGCTAACGAACCTTTTGGATGTCCCAGAATTCCCTGAGCATCCACCCTGTGTACCTGAATCTTTTTCTAATTCTAAATTTCATGTGAATGATTGATAGCAAATGCCATCACATACTGGTTTCTACCTGCTTAGCATTAAAATGTGGTCTAAAGCATACCAAATCATTTTAATCATCATTTTTAAGAAGTATCATTTAGGAAACCCAGGGTTTGGCTAAGACTAGTTGGTTGAGAATCATATTTGAGGGTCTCACCTTATGTGCAGTTAGCAAAGTGAGACTGAAAAGACACAGGAAGGAGGAGCTTCCAAAGATTCCAATTCTTATCTGAGTGAGGAAGAAAATCCCCATTTCCAACTTGGCAGCAGACATCACATTATTAAGAAGTTGACAGAGAGCTATGATCAACAGAAAGGCAAGGATAACTGAAGAGGAGATGGAGCAGGTGGGAAGTGAAATTCTTGAAGAGAATTTGAGCTGATGGGGTGTGACTCAGATGCAGTCACCACATGGTGGCTCGGGTAGGGATCATGTCTCTGAGTGTCTAGAACAACTTTGATATCTAAAGGAAGTTCAAAAATCTTAAACCATCACTAAGATTCTCATGCATTTGAACTTGAGGAATTCTTCTTTCTAGTAATATTGTTGGCAACAACAGTTTTGTTACAGTCAAAAGTGTATTTACTGTAAAGCTAATGAAGTCTACATTCCATCTTCTCTGCCTTCTAAGGCCTTGTATTGAATTTTATTTATAAATAAATAAATTTATATATATATATATATATAACTTTTTATTAAAGAAGCTTTCTTATTCTCTACTCTCATACCTACACTACCTCAAATTGTATAAACTCAGGCTGTGCAAAACCTGGACTGTCCTGAGTGCACTGATGGGGAGCTATGGCAACATGGTGAAGGGTACAGACTGAAGTCAAACTGATCCCAGTTCAAGTCTCCGCTGAGCTATTTGCTGATTCGGTTAGTTTAGAGTAGGTCAATTACTTAAGCTCTTGAGTCTATGTGTCCTCATCTGTCCAAGGAGGAAAATGGCATAATATCTTTTTTTTTCCCCTGTGGTGCTGGAGATGGTACTTGCTAAGCAATTGCTCTACTATTGAGCTATACCCTCAACCCCAGCAATACTTTCTTGATAGGGTTGTCCTATGGATAAAATGAGATAATGCAGAAGTACCCAAATAATTCTGGTTATAATTTTTTTTTTAATTTCTGGAAATTTATGTATTTAATTTTTTAATTTAAGATATTTATTTTTTAATTAATTAATTTATTTTGATTCTGGTTATAATTACTAATTATCTTTCCTTTTCAAGTAAGAGGAGGGTCTGGGTGACCTGAGAGGGGAATTAATCATTCTTTTAGGGCAAGGATTCCTTTCCTTCATCTCCCATGCAGCATGAAACAGTTCATAGTAGAGAAATTCATTCAGAAAACATCACAGGGATTGTAAAAATGATTGTCATTTCTTGGGCTTTTTAATATATAGCACTTTACTGACCAAAAGACAACTTATAAAATTTGGTGGGTATGGGCAAATTCTGAGTGCTTTTTCCCCAGGCCATGTAGTCATGTGACAGTAAGCCACAGGTCCCTTGAGTGGGCAGGCAAGTCACTTCCCAGGAAGGCTCACCCTCTCTAATGATAATGACCCTCCTCTCTGTAGGCTCCACTGAGACTAAATGCTGGATTTATAGCAGATTTGTACAAAAAAAGCCCTGTGAAAAAAGAAACACTGAGCAGTGGAAAAGCTCTCTCAAGGCTTATGTGCTTCAGAACTTTGAAACTCAAATGGTAATGTCTGGGTCACTGAAGAGGCGACTCCCAAAATAACTCCCCTGATTCCTCTCAAAACAGAGGGCTTTTCCCCTTTATGATGAACACAGCATGGCTGGATGCTCCCTGTTCCCAGAATGCTTTGCCCTCTGGGCCAGGCTGCTTCTATTTCTAATGCCTCTGCTTTTCATAGTGGTGAAATTGTTCTCTTTCAACAAAACCCAAAGCCTAGAAGTTGGGGTGGGACTTGGTCTCCCAAATTCTATTGTGGTTTCACTGTTTTATCATGTCACAGTTCAGACTCCTACTTTCAAGGCAATTTCCTTTCTTTTGAGCATGCATGTACACACACATACACACCCTATGTCAAACAACTTCCCTTAAAAAAACTACCCATAAAGTCCAACGTGTCTGCTAGTAGGTACAACACGCAGATCCTCCTTTAAGAGAACCTGCTGTGAGGAAGGTAGTTGGCTGATAGCCACTGAGCACAAGATTTGAGGCCATTTCTGCCTGGGCCATTTTCTTCCTCTGGGAGGCAATATTTGCTCTGGGGGCTCTCGAATGGCAGGGCTGAGATCATTTTGAGGCTGTACTGTAGGGACTGGCTCTTCCTGGGGAGATCTCCTTCTTTCTTGGTGCAGATGTCAAACCTGAATCGCTTCTGAACACCATTCCTACTTACTTTTCACGCTGTAAGTTATTTTCAATGAATCACAAATCTCCTAGGGTGAAGATGCTGACACTTTGTAGATGTCTGAGGACATATTATTGCAAACTCAAGAAGCAACCTATGTAAGATTCTATAAAACAAATAGAGTGGCTGAACTCCTGGAGAATAACTCTACCAACTCATACTTTCAGCTTAACCAGGGAGCACATAAAACCTACAAATTGAGGCTATCTGAACAATAAAGTCAAACATTCATATTTTGAGTTTGGGTACATTTTCAAAAAGATGGTCAATGGTGGGAAGTCTTGGAAAGGAGTCAGAGAAGATAGGAGGAAGAGCAGAACAGAAAATCTGAATGAGGTAGCTGGGAAGGGACATGACCCAAGTGTCTTCTTAAGGGACTCAGAAGCCACACTGAAGAGATGACACAGCCCGATGGGGTCAGCTGTTCTCAGAGAAATTTCAATTTTAATTATCATGAGAAGGAAGCAATTTTATGAGTTTATAATCATTGGGGGGAAAATTTACGGTGAGATTTGCTAGTAAACAGAAATGTTCTGTGAATGGTGGACATTGGTTGAAGGATGCATTAGGGACAGTACTTCCTTTGATTCTGTAGTCTTGTAGACTTTCGAATTTCTTTTTGATTCTTCTGTTAAAGCAATACCAACTAGATCTCTTTTCAGGCTTGCCTCCAGTTCTAAGTTGGATTTCAAAATCTACCTTCACACTCTAAGGGCTTTTCAAAGGTGGGCTACTGGCGTGTTGGATGGGACTACCCTTCATTGGACAGAATGATCTTATACCTTTCAGACTAGTATCCCTGGCCTGTGTCCATTAAAAGCCAGGTGTGCTCCCACCTCCAGTCGCCAACAAGTAAGCTCTCCATACTTTTCTAAATGCCCTCCCACCTCCAGGAGTGTGGCATCGTGATTGATTCAGGTAAAAAAGGAATTTCCCCTGACTAGACTTGGCTATGCAATGGGCAGTGCTGGAGGATGTAGGTTGACTCCATAACTCTCATCTGTTATGTACCTCTCTCATTAGAATTAGAGTTTCAAAACCAAATCAGGTTCATTTAAGCTGAATAAGAATTTATTACTTCATAAAACTAAAATGGCCAGGTCATGGTTCACGGTACAAATGACGTCATTGGGTCTGTTTGTCTCCATCTCTTGGCTGTACTTTTCGTGGTGTTTAATCTTGAACCTGTGGACTCCCTGGCAGCTCCAGGCTTACCTCATATAATGGCACAGCTATAGCAACTCTAGTCTTAGGTCTTCTGTTTCTAGTCCAATGGGAAACTTTCTTGTTTTGGGGGTGGGTGGGTAATGGGGATTGAACTAAGGGACACTTAACCAAGGAATCACATCCCCAGCCCTTTTTAAAAATTTTTATTTCGATCCATTCATCTGTTGAAGGGCAGCCAGGTTGGTTCCACAATCTGATTGATGTGGCTGAGTTACTGTAATATGCTAATTTTAAGTCCTTTGGGTATAAACAGAGTAGTGGGATAACTGGGTCAAAAGGTGGGTCCATTCCACACTGCTTTCCAGAGTGGCTGCACCAATTTGCAACTTCACCAGCAATGTAAAAGTGTGCCCTTTTCCCCACATCCATGCCAACATCTGTTATTGTTTGTGTTCTTGATAATAGCCATTCTAATTGGAGTAAGATGAAATCTTAGAGTTGTTTTAATTTGCATTTCTCTAATTACTAGAGATGTTGAACACTTTTTCATATATTTATTAATTGCCTGTATGGATAAAGAAACTGTGGTATATATACACAATGGAATATTATTCAGCAGTAAATTAGAATATTATGGCATTTGCAGATAAATGGATGGAATTGGAGAATATCATGCTAAGTGAAATAAGCCAATCCCAAAAAACCAAAAGCCAAAAGTTTTTCCTGATAAGTTGATGATGATATATAATGGGGGGTAAGGGGGTGGGGTGTGAGAGAAGAATGGAGGAACTTTACGTAAAGGGAAATGAGGGGTGGGTATGAAAAATGGTGGAATGAGACAGACATCATTACCCTACATACATGTATGATTACATGAATGGTATGAATCTACATCATGCACAACCACAGAAATGAAAAGATGTACCCCATTTGTGTACAATGGATCAAAATGCAGGCTGTAAAAATAAAAAAATAATTCAAAAAAATTATTTTGAGATAGAATCTTGTTAAGTTGTTTAGGTCCTCTCTAAGTTGCTGAGGCTGACTTTGAATTTGCAATTAAACTGCCTTGGCTTCCTTAACTGCTGGGATTACAGGCCTGTGCCACCATGCCTGGCCAAACATACATCTTGTTTGTTATTGGGGCCACTTTGGTTTCCAGGAGTAAGACTATCTCTTTGACAAGAGGAAAAAGATAAAAGAGACGATGATACCTACTTCTACCCATAATCTCTGTCCTTGCTATGCTGCAGAGCTAGGAAATGCAAATTTGAGCTGTTGGAACTTCTCCTGTGGTCAGGTCAAAATCTCCTTTCCACTGATGGTCAGGTTCTGCCTTCTGGTTTCTTTCCACACCTTTTATTCTGAAGATTTAACTGACTTCGCCTCAATCTTCAGGCTAGGCACTCCATCAGCAATTTAGGAGCCAACTCTTGCTTTTTAGATACAGGTCCCCTTCAGTCTCAGTTGCTACCTTGTGTCTCAGTGTTTCCTAAACTGGAAGTGGTAGCCTGGTGTCTTTTGAGTCAGCGATACTCCTCTGAGAAAGGAACCCATACTTCCTTCCATGAACAACTTGAGTCTTGTTCCACTCAGCATCTTCTGAGAACTCAGCACAATACTTCTCAAAGAGCAAACACTCCACAATGTTTGCTGATTTGAATCCATAACCAAAATCTGCAAGAGGAGGAGGAAGAGGAGGAGGAGGAGGGTGAGGTCCTTGCATTTCCAGTTCATTTTCAAATGCTAATATCTCAATACTGGAAGGAAATGTACAATCCCAACTCCGAAGCAAATGGAAAATATCTTTTCTGGATTACTTTATATAGAAAGGATTTCTTCATTTAAAGAGTGAAAAACCCTGCTTTGGGGGACACAACCAGAAATTTCTTTGGTCTCTTTCTCCTCAGTCTTCTGGCCAGGCTTCTGCTCGTTCAGGTGGCTTCCATGCTGTTCATGCATAAATTGCTCTTGGCAGGCTGGTAGCCTTTTAGACATTCTGAGGTCTAGCAAAGATTTAGCTCCAAGGGGTCACCAAGAGGTGACGGTCTTGATCATTTCCTCTGTTATTTATCTTTGGCTTGTGGTATTGTAGCCTTTCTTTGATAGAGGACATTTTTACCACAACTGCACAGAGTCAAGCATTTCAGTGATTTGGTTTGAGGTAGAAGAGGCTTGGTTTCCAATGCTGTCAAAATGTCACTGAGTACATCTGAGAATGTCTAGTGCTGTCCTTCTTGATGAGCAGATTCATATCTGGGGGGTTTATGGTGGCACTTCCCAGACTTGGGTCAGGAAAGGAATCATACTGGTGAGGACAGCAGTTTTTGGTTTGAGTAATTCCATTTTCAGTTCCTCATGAGACACTCTTCTTGCCTGATAAAAGTAGCTTGTCTCAGGACTCTGGAGGGCATCTCTACTTTTCCACCCTGCTTATGACTCACCTGTGATTACCCTCAATGCATGGGGGGGGGGGGCGGGTGTTGGGAGGCTTTTATGCTGAACTAGTCTTTGGATTTCTCTTCTTAGTGACAGCAGAATTTCCGCACCAGCTCACAAGTAAACCACAGCAACATCCCTGGTCTGCTCAGCTCAATAGGCTCTTAGGTTCCCAGAGTGCCTGAGTGGACTTCTCAGCTTGTCTCATGTGGGTTTGTTCACCCCATCCTGCTTCATTTTGATTAAGACAATGAGTATCTCTTATCTGGGTCGCAAAGTATGGGTTGCGTGTTGTTTTGACCTGCTATAAGGAGCCTGAATCAAATACCCAGCACTTTGGCCTGAAAAACTGATTATGTTATGTCCTATGCTCTTGTTCTTCAAAAAGCATCCTTGAAAATGGAGACATTTGGTCCTAGGATTTCCTTTTGTCTGCTGCTTTACCTCTGCCACTCAGTGCCAGGGACAGAGAGTGTGCTGTACCACGTTGTGTCTATCAAAGAAAACGATGCAACATGTGCTGGAGACACTGCCATCTGTGGGAGAGTGCTGCTCGGGGCTCAGCCCAGAAGAAAAAAGGAAGTATTATTACATCAGGAATATTCCTTGTGAGTCAACTTCCCAGAACAGAGTGTCCCTCTTAAAGTGGTTTCTGTGCCCCAGGATCTCTGTGCCTCCCAATTTGGACTAAGGGAGAACTGGTGTGTGCAGAGGGCTGGAAAGGACTGGATCAGTGATGTATTTTATATATAGTGTTTTCTAGTAATTATTTTCCAAATTGTGATGCAGGGCACAGAAGCAAGGGTTTTGTGAAATAATAGTTACTCTTTCCTCTTGTCAATATTCTAAATTTCCTTTTTCTTTTCCTATTCTTTTCTCTATTGTTTTAATTAAAAAAGAAAAATCTTCTTGACTTCCTAAATTGCCATAACATACAGGTTAAAGCCTATATTTTAAAAACAACACCACATTGGTATACGTAAGCAGCACCTTAGGAATGTTTAGTGTAGTGTGGACTCCTGATCCCTTCTCCAGAGACTCTACACTTCAGTGAGTCCAAGGCCTGTGAATCTCTATTTTACATTAATCTAACTTGAATGTGACTACTATGCAGGCAGGGAACCGTTTTGATTTCCAATATACCCTAAATGCTTTGAATGGACAGCCTGGTACAGAATAGGTCCTTGATCACTTTTTGGTGATCAATAAATGAATCCACAAGAAACTAGCCCTGGTGACTTTAATTCAGGTAGCCTAGAGATTACAATTGCTTCAATGTCTTTTAATTCTCATTTTTGGAGGGAAATCCTTTTAATTTCAAGCTTACAGAAAAGATGTGAAAAGGGGACAAAGATCCCTGTTTATCTTTTGCTTAAATTTCCATTTTAGTCCTGTTTACAGCTTTTCTTAAATCTATCTTTCCTTCTATTTTATCTGTCTCTGTCTACATGTCTGTTTTCTTCTAAACCATTTAGAGTTAGTTATAAACAAAATGCCTCTTTACTGCTAAATCTGGAGTTTTTTCTAAGAACAAGGACACTCTCTCATGCAGGCTACAATGCAAGGGCCTCTAGACCAGAGTTTCAGTGCCCAGATTAGTAAAAACAGTTTGTAGTCCTGCACTTCAAATGAGTCCCTCTCCAACGCAGCCAACTTCCCTTTGCATCTATAATGCCAACCTTTATTTATTTATTTTCTTTTAAATATCACAGACAGGTAATCTCTAGCCTTTTTTTTTTTTTTTTTAATCTCTAACCTTTTGATTTGCAGAATCACTTTGAGTCTTCACACTGGAAGCAGCCTTAACAGTCTAAGGTGTGGGTTTTCAAATGCAGAAAGTTCTTCTCAGGTTGCTGAATCCACTATGGAACTAAAAGCAAATGCAGATCCCCAGATCACGGTCCTAGCTCTTCAGTTCAGTCAGGCAGGACTTGTGACCCAGAAATCTGCACTTTATCGTCTCCTCAAATGATGCTGTGGTCCAGCCAGTGTTGGGAAGCACAGTTTAGGTGACCTCTCCCTACTGTGGAGCACTCTGGATAGTGACCTCCCAGCCTCTTCTTGATGGTAGATAGACACCCCCAGAGTTCTGCTCCACATTGGAAATTTCTGCTTGTTAGACATTTCTTCTGATATTAGCTTCAATAACTTTCCTATTGCTATACATCTTGGTTCTGCCCTCTGAATCAATGCAAGACAAAGCCAACTTGTGGTCGTCCCTCACTGTAAAAATACAGAGAAGGTATAAAGGAAACAAACAAACAAACAAAAAAAAAAACCCAACAACAACACTCAAAATCCCACCACTTTGAGTTCTTTCTTTTTAGTATGTTTTCTTTTAGTTTTTATTTAGGTATACACATAAACACATATTACAAGCACTTTGTGTTTTAAAAAAGTGAATTGTATTATGGGTTTTCTCTTTTTTTTTTTTTTTTTCTTTTATTGTAAACAAATGGGATACATGTTGCCTCTCTGTTTGTACATGGCGCAAAGGCATACCATTTGTGTAATCATAAATCCACATACAATAATGTTTGATTCATTCTGTTATTTTTTCCCCTTCCCCCCACCCCTCCCACCCCTCTTTACCCTCTATACAGTACTTTCTTCCTCCATACTTGCCCCCCCCTAACCCTAACTCTAACCCTAACACTAACCCTTCCCTCCCCCCAATTATGTGTCATCCTCCACTTATTAGCGATATCATTCGTCCCTTGTCTTTTTGAGATTGGCTTATCTCACTTAGCATGATATTCTCCAATTTCATCCATTTGCCTGCAAATGCCATAATTTTGTCATTCTTTATGGCTGAGTAATATTCCATTGTGTATATATACCACAGTTTCTTTATCCACTCGTCAATTGAAGGGCATCTAGGTTGGTTCCATAGTCTGGCTATTGTGAATTGAGCAGCTATGAACATTGATGTGGCTGTATCTCTGTAGTATGCTGATTTTAGATCCTTTGGGTATAGGCCAAGGAGTGGGATAGCTGGGTCAAATGGAGGGTCCATTCCAAGTTTTCTAAGGAATCTCCACACTGCTTTCCAGAGTGGCTGCACTAATTTGCAGCCCCACCAGCAATGTATGAGTGTACCTTTCTCCCCACATCCTCACCAACACCTGTTGCTTGTATTTTTGATAATCGCCATTCTAATTGGGGTGAGATGGAATCTTAGGGTGGTTTTGATTTGCATTTCTCTTATTACTAGAGATGTTGAACATTTTTTCATATGTTTATTGATTGCTTGTACATCTTCTTCTGTGAAGTGTCTGTTCATTTCCTTAGCCCATTTGTCGATTGGATTATTTGTATTCTTGGTGTAGAGTTTTTTGAGTTCTTTATACATTCTGGAGATTAGTGCTCTATCTGAAGTATGATTGGCAAAGATATTCTCCCACTCTGTAGGCTCTTTCTTCACATTACTGATAGTTTCCTTTGCTGAGAGAAAGCTTTTTAGTTTGAATCTATCCCAGTTATTGATTCTTGCTTTTATTTCTTGTGCTATGGGAGTCCTGTTGAGGAAGTCTGGTCCTAGGCCGACATGTTGAAGATCGGGACCTACTTTTTCTTCTATAATCTGCAGAGTCTCTGGTCTGATTCCAAGGTCCTTAATCCATTTTGAGTTGAGTTTTGTGCAGGGTGAGAGATATGGGTTTAGTTTCATTCTGTTGCATATGGATTTCCAATTCTCCCAGCACCATTTGTTGAAGAGGCGATCTTTTCTCCATTGCATATTTTTGGCGCCTTTGTCTAGTATTAGAAAGTTGTATTTATTTGGGTTTGTGTCCATGTCCTCTATTCTGTACCACTGATCTACCTGTCTGTTTTGGTACCAGTACCATGCCGTCTTTGTTACTATTGCTTTGTAATAAAGTTGAAGTTCGGGTATTGCGATACCCCCTGCTTCATTTTTCCTGCGAAGGATTGCTTTAGCTATTCTGGGTTTCTTATTCTTCCAGATGAATTTCATGATTGCTTGCTCTATTTCTGTAAGGTACGTCATTGGGATTTTAATTGGGATTGCATTGAATCTGTATAGCACTTTTGGTAGTATGGCCATTTTGACAATATTAATTCGGCCTATCCAAGAACATGGGAGATCTTTCCATCTTCTAAGGTTTTCTTCGATTTCTTTCTTTAGTGTTCTGTAGTTCTCATTGTAGAGGTCTTTTACCTCTTTTGTGAGATTGATTCCCAAGTATTTTATTTTTTTCGATGCTATGGTGAATGGGGTAGTTTTCATAATTTCTCTTTCTGAGGATTCCTCACTTATGTATAAAAATGCATTGGATTTATGAGCATTGATCTTGTAACCTGCCACTTTACTGAATTCACTTATGAGTTCTAACAGTTTTCTGGTGGAATTTCCTGGTTCCTCTAAGTATATAATCATATCATCCGCAAATAGGGATAGTTTGAGTTCTTCTTTTCCTATTCGTATTTCTTTAATTTCCTTGGTCTGTCTAATTGCTCTGGCTAGAGTCTCAAGAACGATATTGAATAGGAGTGGTGAAAGAGGGCATCCCTGTCTTCTTCCAGTTTTTAGGGGGAATGCTTTCAGTTTTTCACCGTTTAGAATGATATTAGCCATGGGCTTAGCATAGATGGCCTTAACAATGTTAAGGAATGTTCCCACTATCCCTATTTTTTCTAGTGTTTTGAGCATGAAGGGGTGTTGTATTTTATCAAATGCTTTTTCTGCATCTATTGAAATAATCATGTGGTTCTTGACTTTAAGTCTATTGATATGGTGAATTACATTTATTGATTTCCGGATGTTGAACCAACCTTGCATCCCTGGGATAAAACCCACTTGATCGTGGTGCACTATCTTTTTAATATATTTTTGTATGCGATTTGCTAAAATTTTATTGAGAATTTTTGCGTCAATGTTCATTAATGATATCGGTCTGAAATTTTCTTTCCTCGATTTATCTCTGTCTGGCTTGGGTATCAGGGTAATATTGGTTTCATAGAATGAGTTTGGGAGGGTACCCTCCTCTTCTATTTCATGGAATACTTTGAGAAGTATTGGAATGAGCTCTTCTTTAAAGATTTTGTAGAACTCGGCTGAGAACCCATCTGGTCCTGGACTTTTCTTTGTTGGTAGGCTTTTGATGACCTCTTCTACTTCATTACTTGAAATTGATCTATTTAAATTTTGTATGTCCTCCTCGTTCAATTTAGGCAATTCATATGTCTCTAGAAACCTGTTGATGTCTTCGAAATTTTCTATTTGGTTAGAATATAGATTTTCAAAGTAGCTTCTAATTATGTTTTGTATTTCAATCGTGTCTGTTGTGATATTTCCTTGTTCATTCCGAATTTTGGTGATTTGGGTTTTCTTTCGTCTTCTCTTTGTTAGAGTGGCTAAGGGTTTATCAATTTTGTTTATTTTTTCAAAGAACCAACTATTTATTTTGTCAATTTTTTGTATAGTTTCTTTTGTTTCAATTTCGTTGATTTCAGCTCTGAGTTTAACTATTTCCTGTCTTCTACTACTTTTGGTGTTGGTCTGTTCTTCTTTTTCTAGGGCTTTGAGCTGAAGTGTTAGGTTGTTTATTTGTTGATTTTTACTTCTTTTATTGAATGCGCTCCATGAAATAAATTTTCCTCTAAGTACTGCTTTCATAGTGTCCCAGAAATTTTGATATGATGTTTCTTTGTTCTCATTTACCTCTAGGAATTTTTTAATTTCCTTCCTAATATCTTCTGTTATCCATTCATCATGTAATAGCATATTGTTTAATCTCCAGGTGTTGGAGTAGCTTCTGTGTTTTACTCTTTCATTTATTTCTAACTTCAAACCATTATGATCTGATAGAATACAAGGTAGTGTCTCTATCTTCTTGTATTTGCTTACATTAGCTTTGTGGCATAATATATGGTCTATTTTAGAGAAGGATCCATGTGCTGCTGAGAAGAAAGTGTATTCGCTCTTGGTTGGATGGTATATTCTATAAATGTCCGTTAAGTCTAAATTATTGATTGTGTTATTGAGATCTATGGTTTCTTTGTTCAATTTTTGTTTGGAAGATCTGTCCAGTGGTGAGAGAGGCGTGTTAAAATCACCTAGTATTATTGTGTTATGGTCTATTTGGTTTCTGAAATTGAGAAGGATTTGTTTGACATACATGGATGAGCCACTGTTTGGGGCATAGATGTTTATGATTGTTATGTCTTGCTGATTTATGGTTCCCTTAAGCAGTATGTAATGTCCTTCTTTATCCCTTTTGACTAGTTTTGACTTGAAGTCCACCTTATCTGAAATGAGGATGGATACCCCAGCTTTTTTGCTGAGTCCATGTGCATGATATGTTTTCCCCCATCCTTTCACCTTTAGTCTATGTGTATCTCTTTCTACGAGGTGAGTCTCTTGCAGGCAACATATTGTTGGATCTTTCTTTTTGATCCAATCTGCCAGTCTATGTCTTTTGATTGATGAGTTCAGGCCATTAATATTCAGGGTTATTATTGAGATATGATTAGTATTCCTGGTCATTTGGTTCATTTTATTTATTTATTTATTTATTTATTTTGAGACGACTTGGTTCTTCCTTTATTTGACAATTCCTTTAGGATGGTTCCTCCCATTGCTGATTTGTTTCTTTGTTTTTCATCTCTTCCTCATGGAATATTTTGCTGAGAATGTTCTGTAATGCTGGCTTTCTTTTTGTAAATTCTTTTAGCTTTTGTTTATCATGGAAGGATTTTATTTCATCATCAAATTTGAAGGTAAGTTTTGCTGGGTATAAGATTCTTGGTTGGTATCCATTTTCTTTCAGGGCTTGAAAAATGTTGTTCCAGGCCCTTCTAGCTTTTAGGGTCTGGATTGAAAAAATCTGCTGATATCCGTATTGGTTTCCCCCTGAATGTAATTTGATTCCTCTCTCTTGCGGCCTTTAAAATTCTGTCTTTATTTTGTATGTTGGGCATTTTCATTATAATGTGCCTTGGTGTGGGTCTGTTGTAATTTTGTATATTTGGAGTCCTATAAGCCTCTTGTACTTGATCTTCCATTTCATTCTTCAGATTTGGGAAATTTTCTGATAGTATTTCATTGAATAGATTGTTCATTCCTTTGGTCTGTTTCTCTAAGCCTTCCTCAATTCCAATAATTCTCAAATTTGGCCTCTTCATGATATCCCATAGTTCTTGGAGATTCTGTTCATGATTTCTTACCATCTTCTCTGTTTGTTCAACTTTGTTTTCAAGGTTAAATATTTTATCTTCAATGTCTGATGTTCTGTCTTCCAGGTGTTCTATTCTATTGGTTATGCTTTCTATTTAGTTCTTAATTTGGTTTATTGTTTCCTTCATTTCAAGGATTTGTGTTTGTTTTTTTTTCAATATCTCTAACTCTTTATTGAAGTGATCTTTTGCTTCCTGTATTTGCTCTTTTAACTGTCGATTGGTGCGATCATTCAGTGCCTGCATTTGCTCTTGCATCTCGTCATTTGCTTCCCTGAGCATTTTAATATGTACATTCTGAACTCCCTTTCTGTCATTTCTTCTGCCATGCTGTCGTTGGGTTTCATTGATGTAATATCTAGATTTGTTTGCAGCATTTTCTTTCCTTGTTTTCTCATATTGTTCAGGTATCAGTTGACCGCTGTGATATTGCAGATTTCCTCTATTGTCTTATAATATCCCTGAAGATTTCTATTATATCCCCTCTTAGTCTTCAGTAGCCTGAAATCTTGGAGGAAGTTGATAATGCAGTGCTCCACAAGGGAGCTGACTCCCTAGGGGTGGTGGCCTTCTGGTGGGGTATATTCCCTGCTAGTGGGCAGAGGTACCTTCACTTGCTGATGAATGATCATCCAGAAGGGAAGTAGGTTGTGGGCTGATGCAAGACCAGTTTGGGCCTGTGTCTCTGATTTTACGGTCCTTTTGGGAGAACCTCACCCAACAGGGAGGAGTCACCCGGTGGGGAGGTCTCGCTGGTCGGTTTTCCTCCCAGAGGTTCCGTTCAATTCACAACTACCGCCTGGGCTGGGCAGCCTTCTTCTGCAATGTTCCCAGGGACCCGGACCTACCTCCTGGGCCTGGAAGCCTCACCCTTCGCAAACGAATCTCCTTCGGCTGCCTCTCCTCAGAGAAGCTGCCTGCAGTCCTGGAGCCTTCGCTCCGCCCCTCAGTTTGTCTGTGGGGCCCTTCCACCAAGAAGCCGTCTAGGACCCTGCTCTGCACTTTTCGCCTGGCTATGCGGCCCCTCCTCTGAGCAGCCACCTGGAGCCCCTTACAATCGCTCCAAGTCCCAGTGACCCGCCACATGCCTTTTCCTCCGGCAGCCACCTGTTGTTCCGTGCGGTCGCTCTAAGACCAAGTGACCCACCAGGCACCACTTTCTCCACCAGGCAGTCACCCAGAGATCTGGTGCGTCACGAGTCCCAAGAACTCACTGTGCACCTTCTTGTCCCGACTGCCTCCCGTAGCCCTGGTGCAGTCACTTCGAGCCCAAGCACCCCACCGCGCTCCTCCTCCTTCTCCAGACAACCCCCCTATGTTCAGGAGCGGATGCTCTGGGACCAAACCACTCACCACGCTGTTCCACCGGATAGCCGCCCAGAGCCCTGGCGCAGCTGCTCCAATTCCAAGCGACGTGCCGAGCCCGTATTTCTCCTTCTCCTCTGGGCAGCCCCCTGTGTTCAGGGGTGGTCACGTTCAGTCCAAACAGCTCACCAAGCACCTTCTCCTTTGGGCAGCCTCCCAGAGCACAGGTGGGTTGTGCCGAGTCCAAGCGCTGTGGTGAACAGCCACCTCTCCAATGCTCCCAGCTGTCTGCGATCACTGCTCCGGCGGAGGGAGGAGCGCCTCGCAGGCAGTTCTACTTTGCAAAGATCCCTGCTTTCGGGGCTACCGCCCTGTCCGGGATGCCTGCCCAGTGGGAAACACTCACCCAGCTGCTTTGAGTTGGTCCCAAGTCTCTCAATATCTCCTTTTCTTGAGTCCTGAGTCCACGCTGCTCCTCCGGATAGCTGCCCGGAGCCCTGGCGCAGCTGATCCAATTCCAAGCGACGTGCCGAGCCCGTATTTCTCCTTCTCCTCTGGGCAGCCCCCTCTTCAATGCTCCCAGCTGTCTGCGATCACTGCTCCGGCGGGGGGAGGGGCGCCTCGCCGGCCGTTCTACTTTGCAAAGATCCCTGCTTTTGGGGCTACCGCCCCGTCCAGGACTCCTGCCCCCGTCCGGGATGCCTGCCCAGTGGGAGACTCTCGCCTGGCTGCTTTGAGTTGGTCCCAAGGCTCTCTATATCTCCTCTTCTTGAGTCCTGAGTCCTGGAGCAACACGAAACGCAGCCACCCTCTAGTCCGCCATCTTGAATCCCCCCGGGTTTTCTCTTACACTGTATCAGAAGACATATGCCAGATAGATAAATATGCTTTGAAAGCACATTTTTAAAAAGACCATATTAAATTCCATTATTTTGATCTGTTAGAATGTATTCAACCATTTCCTAGTAGTGTTTATTTAGGTTGTTACCAGTTTGTCTCTATTATAACTAGTTTGGATTCCTGGCGTCAGCTAGATCTGCCCAGGTATGGTATGAAGGGGAGAGAAGTTGTCTGGTGTCTTTGACTGATATATCTCTATGTCTCTTCAGGGAC
The DNA here is from genome assembly GCF_902686455.1 of Sciurus vulgaris. NCBI lineage: Eukaryota > Metazoa > Chordata > Mammalia > Rodentia > Sciuridae > Sciurus > Sciurus vulgaris. The sequence goes on from NC_136464.1 coordinate 83,771,091, forward strand.
CCTTTGTTTTTTATTTTTATTTTTTTCTTTTTGGCATTTCTATTAAACAAGATTTTAAGAGGAAAAGAAATATAAAGGTTGGCCTCATTCTTCACTTGCTTATTTGTAATGCCCTTCTCTTTTCAAATGCAAATACTATTTCATAAGAATAGAACCACAGCTGATTTATTTTAATAAATAGCTCCTCAGTTTTCCTCAAATCATTTGTTAAACAATTCTTCCTTTCTCATTGGTTTTGTATTTCTTTCTTTATCACATTAAGTGCTGTGTTATAGCTATTATTTTTTATTGATTTGTGTCAATTCATGGACCAGTGGTAAACTGATTTATCTCCTCTTAAATTTTTATAATGGATAAAATTTCTGTGGTTATTGCTTTATAGCTCATAACTTATTAGTTATTTTTACCCACTAATTTTTTTCTAGATTGATTTAAAAATTTTTTTAGGTTAGAAATCCCACTGTTAATTGTGGATAACCTATATATTAATTAGGAGAAAATAAAAAAGAATTCATAATATTCACTATCTCCCTGTAAGGACATGATATCTTTCCACCTTCTCAAATCTTTAAAAATATTATTTAGAAAAATTCTGAAAATTTTTTCTTGAATAAATTCTGGATAAATCTTTCTGGGGATATTCCTTTGTATTCTGTTTTTTGTTAATAACATTATGTATAAGACATCTGCAATGACAATTATGGCATGAAGGAAAGCTATTGATCTTTGAATGTTTACAGTTTAGCCTTTCTAAATTTAATTTCTGATTAATTTATAAGTTAGTTTATTTGAACTCCTGACTATAACTATATTGACAGCAATGAATAATCATTTGCCTTCTTTTTATCTACAGTATTTTCCAGATCTTAATGCATACACTAGAAATTTTAGAACATTGAGGCAAGAAACTTTGACTTCTTCCCACTCTAATAAAGAAGGTTTTACTGATATATTCTTTGGTACTGGGGATTGAATTCAGGGGCACTCGACCACTGAACCACATCCCCAGCCCTAATTTGTATTTTATTTAGAGATAAGGTCTCATTGAGTTGCATAGCACCTTGCTTTTGCTGAGGCTGGCTTTGAACTCATGATCCTCCTGCCTCAGCCTCTAGAGCCCCTGAGATTACAGGCATATGCCACTGCACTGGGCTACTGATTTATTCTTACTTGTGATGTTTGTTATAGTATGGAATGTATATTAAATTTTACCGAAAACCGCCACTTCTTTGCCCAGCTGTTCCAAGCGGCTCCGCAGCCACTTCTCTTACAGCCCGCCCAGCGGGACCAAAAGCACTTACACTTCAGAGGTTCATGAAGCAGCTTCCGCTTTATTCAAATAACACCCTCAATATATAAGCAGTCTCATGCATAAGCAATTGTAACCAGATATGTCCATCCAATCCTGTTAAAGGTCAAGCGATCACTCACTCAAGCATAGTGTAAAGTATATCTGTCCACGGGCTGGGTGGCTGAACTGATTATCATGCAGCCAATTGTAAACGCTTCCATTCTCCAGGCATAATCAGGATGCCATTTGCTCTCTGCTAGTCGCCATCTTTAGATGCACGTGGTGTAACCCTGGGCCCCAGGTTTCGCCTGACACAAAATTTTGTCACATAATCCCCAGCATCTATTGAAATAATTATAAGGCATTTTACTACTTCAATTATTAATATTAATTCTTTTATCTCTTTCCAATTTTAGAGCTAATTTGTCAATTGAGTGACACTTACCTTTTTTTTCCTCTACAATGCATTCACTCATTTGACCATCTCTTGGTTCTCAGTAAGTAGATTATTTTCCAAATGGTAAATAAACATATCTAACTCTCATGGTTAAACTATATGGTGCAAATTTGAGGTTGACAACTGTCTTGTAGAAATTGGTCCTACTCTAAGCCTAACTCCTGCCACCTTTAGAACAATTTTAATAAAGAATATAAAAAAATTATCAATTAATTCCAATTACATGTTGCTGGTTAGTGATAAACCACAGTAGCAGAATATGCCACCGCAGGAGCCATGCTGATTAAAATTGCGTAAGTGCAGTATCATTCATCTTCCCTCCCACCACATGGGCACACACATGTGCATACACAAACACCAGTTACACAGGGATGGCCCATGTTGCATGTGGTATCTCTAGGATAGTTTTCTCGAGTTTTTAAGAATGTAGTACTCATTTTTACTTAGATTTTGATTCTTTCAATCATTTGATTATTCAATAAAAATTCATTCAAAGAGCTAATATGTGGCATTATTTAGGATTTGAAGATACATTTTTGATAAGTCTCACATGATTTTTGTCTTTGTGGAGCTTACACATTCAATTTTTTTCCATTTTCTTTTATTTGGATCTTGTCATACTTTATAAATTGTTGTCTTTTTTGCTGCATCAATTAGTTATATAATACTGTACAGTTTCTTAATTGTTGATGGTCTGAATATTCTTGAATCATTCATTCAATATGGTCCACACTTTTTGGACACTGGGGGTTCCAAGGTAAAGAAAAGAGACAAAATTCTCTGTCTCCATGAAGCTTATAACATTCTAATGAAATCCTGACACCAAGACTTTGCAAAATTCATTCAACTTTATTACACTGTCTATATCATTGGCACTAAAGTAAAAAAGAAAAGAAAATAGTGAACCAAGCATTTTGAAAAGTTAGCAATGCAAGAGTTCGTGCAAAAAAGGATTTCTAGTTAATCAATATTTAAATTGAAGTTCACATAACCTTCTTTTCTAGGTTACTTAATTATTTGTAATTTTAATTTCAGTATATATGACTCCAACTTTTCAAGTAGAACAGCATAAAACCTGTACGCAGGTGCACTTTTCTACTTCAATTTCTGGCTTTCCTCAGCAGAAAACTTTGAATAGTATGTAACATGTTAAGACGTGAAGTACCTGTGTTCATTAGGTTGTTTCAAATGATTGAGCAGTTCTCCATCTCCCCTCCATTTCCCCACAAAATAATGGGAGGCAGCATAAAGTAAGGACTTTCTGAGATCAACTAATGACTATAAATAGAAAATCATGTATGGAGAATGTAGCTATAGCTGAGATTACTGAGAATTTTTCTATATACAGAGCACAATACTGAATATAATAATATGTATATATATATATATATAACATATATTCTATAACCATCAGAATAATCCTAAGGTAGGTAAAATTAGTATCCACATTTTATAGATGAGGACATAAGATATAAGAAATTAGTCGAAGATCACACATGTAGTAAGTAGTGGATTCAGATGTCATGAAAACCAACAGAAATCGAGTTTTTTAAAATGAAGGCCAGGGACAGGAAATGAATCTGCATGCTTAACCAAATATGTTAAGAATGTGAACTAACTCACTCCTAGTTTTCACAGTGTTTCAAAGATTAAGTAAATAATCTTCAGCAGAATCCAATCCATGCGTGCAATTCTTTGCATTCAGTACATACACTTGCTAAGGAAAAAGACCATTTGTTAGAGAGAATGCTTCTCTTTCACACCATCCCTATGCCTAGAAATGACCTTTCCTGGTTTTTTTCCAAGGATACACTGGAGCACACAGTATTTTCTCCAAGTGGGTTGTCTCTTTATGGACTGGAACAGGAAAAGAGGAAGTCGCCATAGTCGGTTGCAGGTAGACACTACTATTCTATTTGACAGCAACCTGACAGAGGAGCCTGGAAGTTTCGGAGTTCCATCATAGTTTGCTCCTACTGCACAAACTTCCTTATCAGGGAATACCAAGGAAATCACCTTCTCAGAGGCATCAGAGACACCAGGAGGATCTGCTCAAAACTTTCTTCCTTCTTTCTCCTCCTTATCGCCAACATCATCATAGTTATCTTATCAGAACTTAACTGTGTCCAGCACTCTCCTAATACATACTTGTATGCATTTTTAAGCTTTGTAATTTCTTTATGAGGTAGCTACCATTAACTCATTTTTCAGATGAAAAAGAGGCTAACTGGGATTGTTTAACTGTCCGAAGACCACACAATGAGGAGTAAAATCTCCTCAATATTAAAATGTAGATCTATTTAACTCCAAAGAATGTGTTCCTAACTGCAAAGTTACCAGTTTGCCTTAAAGGATTTATAATGGGGCACAGGATCAAGGAAAAATGCATCAGTGCATGGATCTAAGATAAACCTGGATTTACATAAAGTGATAGAATTGAGATTCAGAATTTTTTTTATCTGGGGTCCCTGGACCCCTGAGTGTCCACAGATAGGCTTGTAATCCCCTAAAATGGGGGTAAGTAAATTTTTTCCTAAAGGCTTATATAGTAACTATTCTAGACTTTTCAGGCCTTTGTATGAAACACTTATTTTGTAGAGCAAAACCTATCACAGTCAATACATACACAAATGAGTGGGCCAGCTTGAATGCCAATAAAATTTTATTTACAAAAACAAGCAGCTAGTCAGTAGGCTCTAAATGGTATGCAAATTCTATGGGCATATATATATGGTCGTTTTTCTTATTGTTATTAGAAGATCCATAGCTTTTTACAGCTTCTGAATAAGTTTAAAATTCAAGTTGGTTAAGAACAACTGGTCTAAATGGTCTCCTAATGCCTCTAGGCTTAGAAATTTCACATGTCTCTTTAATTAACAATCTCTTAGAGATTCTTTCTCTTTAGCAGATTCTTCTGATGGATTCTGCTGTGAACTCTTTTAAGTGGCTAATAATTAATGTTGAGAAGGAAACATGGGCCACACAACTATTTCACACTCTTCTGGCTTATCTGGTCAGATGATTCTGGCTAAATAGGACATTCTAGACTGGATAAAGCAGCTCAGTCTCACCAGATAGCATGAGGTTTGTTAAAGCTTTTTCCTCCTGCCATAGAACACTTTCTGAGGTTTCTCCACAGAAACAACTTGCTTGTCATGATCACTCTCATATGAAGTTTGGATCCTAGAGTCAGCTAGGTCTACCCAGGTATGATGTGAAGGAGAGAGAAGCTGTCTGATGCCTTTGACTGATGTATCTCTGTGTCTCTTAGGACTACCTAGTTACATGAGCTAGAGCATCTTATTCATTGCCTGTACTGTACCAACGTGTATGCCATGGTTTGGGTATGGTTTGAGTGTGATCCTTAACGTTTCATGTGTTGGGATTGGTCTTCATTGTGGTGAAGAGATAGTGGGATCTTCAAGAGGTGGTACAGGTCTGTAATTCTACTGATCCAAGAAGCTTAGGCAGTAGGATCACAAGTTTAAGGCCCTACTGGGTAACTTAGTGAGATCCTGTTTCAAATTAAAATAAAAAGGGTTGGTAGCCTAGGATGTAAGGCTGTTACCTGTCCCTCGCTGGCTTCCTGTCACCTCTCTTCTGTGTTCCCACTATTTGTGAGAACACATGTTATAAGGCCTTCACCAGAGCCAAGATGAAACCAAATCTCCAGAACAGTGAATAAAATCAACTTCTTTTCTTGGTACCCAACCTCAGATATTTTGTTATAGTAATGGAAAACTGACTAATGCAATGTATCTTTACCTTGCCTCCCACTCTCTGGTCTTAACCTTCTCTAGGTAGAATCTTGGGATTGGATATTGCTGGTCCTTTATGTCTGCCAGAGAGCCTGGCACCATGCTTTGTACATATATGATAGGAAGAGTAAAGGACTAGAGAAAAGAAACTACAGAAGTTTTTTTTTGTTTGTTTGTTTGTTCATTTGTTTGTTTTGTTTTTGGTTATTAGCACTGAGATCCTTGAAAGCTACAGCCAATTTTAAATTCTTGTGTCCCTTTTAAAAATCAAAACAAGGGTCATCCACTTGACTTGAATAACAAACAAAATAAAGACTTTAAATTTGAGGAACAAAACACCGATATGTTAAAATAAGGAAGTACCAAATACTATGAATCATAATATGATTATATTTGTATTCCAGGTTTTTCTGAGATTGAAGAATTGAGCGTAGGAGAAGAACAGAAGAAAAAAAAAAGTAGGAAGAAATGGCAGAAACTGGAAGAGAAGAGAAGAAAAAAACCAGAGAACAAAGAGACAAAGGGAAATACAGACAGAAGGAGGAATGCAGAGCAAGTCTATAGGCTAAACAGCTACTGCTGGGTGGAAATTCAGAGTCATTAGGATGCAGCTATTTCTCACAGTGAGTGCCCCCCAAAGAAGGAAATAAACCAGCAAATGGAAATAACAGGAGTATAAATCATTTAGCCAGTACTTCTGGAGACTTTACTCCATTTCAGACTCTGATATATATCACATCAGGATTAGTGTTAGCTCTCTGAAATGAAACATCAATAAGAGGACCACATGGTGCTGACTGTACCCCCAACTAATATTTCAGCTCAGCTTTAATTATCATGTTCATCTGGCAGCAGCATGGTGCCAGTAAATAGCAACGGGTCATGGCAAGCCTGGGTTCTCATCCTGGGATGTCACTATATGACTTTGGCTGGCCAAGCTCTGGGACTCAGTTTCTTTATTTGTTCAGTGTGCATAAGAATTCCCTGTTCTGCTTATTTTACAGGAGGGTTGGGAAGATGAAAAGTGAAAAAAAAAAAAAAATATATATATATATATAGTCACATGCTTGGAGAAGTATAAAGGCCAAATAAATGTAAAACTGACCTGTTCACTTAACAAAGTAGTGTGTAGGCAGAGGTGGAGGTGGGGGTGGGAATGGTGGCATTTCGTGCAGAAGTCTTGGTGACTCAATGAAGTATCTTTTTTTCCCCTCAGTAATATGTGGTCTGAGATTATTACTGCTTTCTCAACATTTTTTAGGCATACTTTTCCCCTTCAGAAATGCCAAAGGTGAAAAATACTATTCCACTGCTATAATTTGTCACCCTTGCTGCCTGTGCAAGACGTGCATAGACAGTTTAGTAATTAAGCTTTTCAACACTGCATCATAAAGTTTTATTCTGGCAAAGGCTATATTTATCAGCTAACAAGTATTAAATCACCCCACTGCTCAAGCCGTTTCTCACTTGAATATGTTCCTTTCAAAACAGAGCAGCTTTCCTTGGCTGACTTGATTAATAAAAGTTCTTATTTGGAAATATGGTGATGCTGTGTGGTCTTGCGGAGTTGAAATACACACACCTCAGTAACTGGTCCAAGTGTGCTGACCCCAATCTCTCCCAGGGAAGTTTGATAGCTTCACCCTGTAGTCTTTTAGAGCATCCTGCCATCTGATACATTTGGCCCTCCGGACAGCAGGAGATATATTCCATATCATTTCTAAAGAGGAAGAGGCAAATAGAAATCCAAATGTGAAAGGGGTTTTCAAAATGATTAAAATAGCAAAGTGACATAAGAATGAAGAGATATTAGAAGTTATTAGTCATGGTGTAGTAGAGTGATTTCTCTAAGTAACTCTAACTCCCTTTATGAATCTTTCCCCTCCTTCTTTGTAGGATGTAAGTTCATGAAATGAATATAGCATTGTTCTTAAAGAAACTTTCAATTAAAAGAATTATATCTGTCAAAAACATGAGTTAGACTGAATGACTTTTCTACCACATTAGAAAAGTTCAAATACTAATCAAACATAAATCACAATGATGGTTAAAACTCACTACTTTTCATTATTTTATACTAGAAACTGCATTAATTTTCTCTTTTGTTTCTCTATTTTCAAAATAAGTGGCATTAACCACACATAAGCATTTTAGTTTAATTTTTTAACCATTTCATTGCTAATAGGAAACAATGTGCCATAGGACCATAGTACTGACTTTGTAGATACTTAAGCAAGTCCCATATACACCTGTGTTTGTGTACATATAATAATGGGCATGTAAGTGTGAATCCTTAAACACTACCAAGATAAGAAGTCTTCCACCAAACTTAGTTTAGGAGGCTGCAACAATTTCTTTCCTTTCTATATATACCATTTTGCTTTTCAAATTAGCAACAGGTAGCTTATTTGAAAGACAAGGGATCAATTTCTCTCCAGCCAGCAACTTATGGGGTCAAGCCACTGAAGCATGTGGGTGATATGCTGAACACCAAGTTGGCAAATATTGAACTATTTTAAGTGCATCTATTTTCTGGTTCAGTAATTTTTTTGTTAGACAACAAAAAACTCATTAAACTTGACACAGTCTAAATGTCACAGCACATGCTGGAGAGTATAGAAACATAACAGCACCAGCCTCAGGATGTACAGAAGTTAAAGACTGATATGTTTCCACTCAGTTTCCATTGAATTTTTATCTTTCATATTAAGAATTAGATTTGTTTTAGGTTTAGGAAGTACCAGGTAACATGGAAAAATCATGTTAATTCCTGCTATTTTCTCAGATCTATAGGGAGTTCCTCTGTCAGTCAAGTTGCCCTCCAAATTGCAAACCTAGGGTTTTCAAGATGGCGGCCTAGAGGGTGGCTGCATTTCATGTTGCTCCAGGACTCAGGAGTCAAAAGAGGAGATATTGAGAGACTTGGGACCAACTCAAAGCAGCCGGGTGAGTCTCTCCCATTGGGGAGGTGTCCTGGATGGGGCGGTGGTCCCGGAACGCAGGGAACTTTGTGAAGTAGAGCTGCCGGCAAGACGCCCCTCCCCCCGCTGGAGCAGTGAACTCGGACAACTGGGAGCATCGGAGAGGAGGCCGCTCAAGCACAGCGCTGGGACTCGGAGCAACTACTGGGGCTCTGGCGGCTGCCCAGGGGAGGAGCGGCGAGGAGAGCTGTCTGGACTCAGAGCGACCACTTCTGAACACTACTGCCCTGAAAAGGAGGAGGAGGAGTGTGGCCGCTTGGATTCGGAGTGACTACACCAGAGCTACAGGTGGTTGCCAGAGGAGAATCGGCGCGGCGAGCTGTTTGGACTCAGACCACTTCTGAACACCGGGGCCTGCCCGGAGGAGTAGGAGGAGGAGGAGGAGGAGTGCGGCGGGTCATTTGGACTCGCAGTGACTGCATTAGAGCTCCAGGCAGCTGCTTAGAGGAGGAGGTGAGTGGTGAGTTGTTTGGACTTAAAGCGACCGCTCCTGAACACAGGGGGGTTGCCTGGAGGAGGAGCGCGGTGGGTCGCTTGGTCTCAAGTGGCCGCACCAGAGGTCCGGGCGGCTGCCCAGAGGAGGCGTGCAGCGGGTGATGTGGATTCAGAGCCACTCAGAGGGACCGCTCCTGAACACCCGGGGGGTTACCTGGAGGAGGAGGAGGAACGGGGAGGGTCACTTCGACTCAGAGTGATTGCCCAGGGCTACGGGCGGTTGGTTGGCGGAGGAGGCACACAGTGAGTTGCTCGGACTCCTAGTGACCGCACCAGAATACTGGGCGGCTGTCTGGAGGAAGAGGCGTGCGGCAGGTCTCTGGGACGCAGAGCGATTGTATGGGGCCCAGGTGGCTGCTCAGAGGAGGGGCCACATAGCCAGGTGATTAGGTGCAGAACAGGGTCCCAGGATCTAGGAGGCTTCTTGGTGGAAGAGCCGCACAGAGACACGCTTAGGGCGGAGCGAAGGTTCCAGGCCTGCGGGCAGATTCTCTGAGGAGGGGCAGCCTAAGGAGATTCATCTGCGAAGGGTGAGGCTCCCAGGCCCAGGAGGAAGGGCCAGGCCCCTGGGAACTTTGCAGAGGAAGGCAGCCCAGCCCAGGTGGTAGCTGTAAATTGAGGGGAACCTCTAGGAGAGGAACTGACCAGCGAGACCTCCCCACCGGGTGAGTCTTCCCTGCCAGGTGAGGTTTCCCCACAAGGATGGTAAAACCAGAGACACAGGCCCAAACAGGCCTTGCCTCAGCCCGCAGCCTAGTTCCCCTTTAGATGACCATTGGTCAACAAGTGGAGGCACCTCTGCCCACTAGCAGGGAATATACCCCACCTGAAGGCCACCACTCCTAGAGAGGCAGCTTCTTTGTGGCGCACCACATTATCAACTTCCTCCAAGACTTCAGCCTACTGAAGGCTAAGAGGGGATATATATAGAAATCTTCAGGGAAATCTGCAATATCTCAACGGTCCACTGATACCTGAACAATATGAGAAAACAAGGAAAGAAAATGCCGCAAACAAATCTAGATGTTACATCAATAAAACCCAATGACAGCATGGCAGAAGAAATGACAGAAAAGGAGTTCAGAATGTACATAATTAAAATGATCAGGGAAGCAAACGATGAGATGAAACAGCAAATGCACGCACTGAATGAGGAGATGAAAGAACAAATGCAGGCATTGAATGATCACACCAATCGACAGTTAAAAGAGCAAATACAGGAAGCAAAAGATCATTTCAATAAAGAGAGATATTGAAAAAAAAAAAACCAAACAGAAATCCTTGAAATGAAGGAAACAATAAACCAAATTAAGAACTCCATAGAAAGCATATCCAGAAGGATAGAACACCTGGAAGACAAAACCTCAGATATTGAAGACAAAATATTTAACCTTGAAAACAAAGTTGAACAAACAGAGAAGATGGTAAGAAATCATGAACAGAATCTACAAGAACTATGGAATATCATGAAAAGGCCACATTTAAGAATTATTGGGATTGAGGAAGGCCTAGAGAAACAAACCAAAGGAATGAACAATCTATTCAATGAAATAATATCAGAAAATTTCCCAAATCTGAAGAATGAAATGGAAAATCAAGTTCAAGAGGCTTATAGGACTCCAAATACACAAAATTACAACAGACCCACACCAAGGCACATTATTATGAAAATACCTAACATACAAAATAAAGACAGAATTTTAAAGGCTGTGAGAGAAAAGAACCAAATTACATTCAGGGGGAAACCAATACGGGTATCAGCAGATTTTTCAATCCAGACCCTAAAAGCGAGAAGGGCCTGGAACAACATTTTTCAAGCCCTGAAAGAAAATGGATTCCAACCAAGAATCTTATACCCAGCAAAACTTACCTTCAAAATTGACAATGAAATAAAATCCTTCCAAGATAAACAAAAGCTAAAAGAATTTACAAAAAGAAAGCCAGCATTACAGAACATTCTCAGCAAAATATTCCATGAGGAAGAGATGAAAAACAAAGAAGCAAATCAGCAAAGGGAGGAATTATCCTAAATGAACTATCAAATAAAGGAGGAACCAAGTTCTGTCAAATAAATAAATAAATAAAATTTAAAAATGAACCATATGACCGGGAAACCAAATCATATCTCAATAATAACCATGAATGTTAATGGCCTGAATTAGTCAATCCAAAGACATAGACTGGCAGATTGGATTAAAAGGAAGGATCCAACAATATGTTGCCTACAAGAGACTCACCTCATAGAAAAAGATACCCATAGACTAAAGGTGAAAGGATGGGGAAAAACATACCATGCACATGGACTCCGCAAAAATGCTGGAGTATCCATCCTCATTTCCGATAATGTGGACTTCAAGCCAAAGTTAGTCAGAAGGGATAAAGAGGGTCATTTCATACTGCTTAAGGGAAGCATAAATCAGCAAGATATAACAATCATAAACATCAGTGCCCCAAACAGTGGCTCATCCATGTATGTCAAACAAATCCTTCTCAATTTCAGAAACCAAATAGACCATAACATAATAATACTAGGTGATTTATCACACCTCTCCCACCACTGGATAGATCTTCCAAACAAAAATTGAATAAAGAAACCATAGATCTCAATAACACAATCAATAATTTAGACTTAACGGACATTTATAGAATATACCATACAACTAAGAGTGAATACACTTTCTTCTCAGCAGCACATGGATCCTTCTCTAAAATAGACCATATATTATGCCACAAAGCTAATGTTAGCAAATACAAGAAGATAGAGACACTACCTTGTATTCTATCAGATCATAATGGATTGAAGTTAGAAATAAATGAAAGAGTAAAAAACAGAAGCTACTCCAACACCTGGAGATTAAACAATATGCTATTATATGATGAATGGATAACAGAAGATATTAGGAAGGAAATTAAAAAATTCTTAGAGGTAAAAGAGAACAAAGAAACATCATATCAAAATTTCTGGGACACTATGAAAGCAGTACTTAGAGGGAAATTTATTTCATGGAGCGCATTTAATAAAAGAAGTAAAACTCAACAAATAAACGACCTAACACTTCAGCTCAAAGCCCTAGAAAAAGAAGAACAGAACAGCACCAAAAGTAGTAGAAGACAAAATAGTTAAACTCAGAGCTGAAATCAATGAAATTGAAACAAAAGAAACAATACAAAAAATTGACAAAATAAATAGTTGGTTCTTTGAAAAAATAAACAAAATTGATAAACCTTTAGCCATACTAACAAAGAGAAGACGAGAGAAAACCCAAATCACCAAAATTCCGAATGAAGAAGGAAATATCACAACAGACAGGATTGAAATACAAAACATAATTAGAAGCTATTTTGAAAATCTATACTCCAACAAAATAGAAAATTTCGAAGACATCAACAGGTTTCTAGAGACATACGAATTGCCTAAACTGAATGAGGAAGACATACACAATTTAAATAGACCAATTTCAAGTACTGAAATAGACGAAGTCATCAAAAGCCTACCAACAAAGAAAAGTCCGGGACCAGATGGGTTCTCAGCCGAGTTCTACAAAATCTTTAAAGAAGAGCTCATTCCAATACTTCTCAATGTATTCCATAAAATAGAATAGGAGGGAACCCTCCCAAACTCATTCTATGAAGCCAATATTACACTGATACCCAAACCAGACAGAGACTCATCAAGGAAAGAAAATTTCAGACCAATATCCTTAATGAACATTGATGCAAAAATTCTCAACAAAATTTTAGCAAATCGCATACAAAAACATATTAAAAAAATAGTGCACCATGATCAAGTTGGTTTCATCCCAGGGATGCAAGGTTGGTTCAACATCCGGAAATCAATAAATGTAATTCACCATATCAATAGACTTAATGTCAAGAATCACATGATTATTTCAATAGATGCAGAAAAAGCATTTGATAAAATACAGCACCCCTTCATGCTCAAAACACTGGAAAAAATAGGGATAGTGGGAACATTCCTTAACATTGTAAAGGCGATTTATCCTAAGCCCATGGCTAATATCATTCTAAATGGTGAAAAACTGAAAGCATTCTCCCTAAAAACTGGAACAAGGCAGGGATGCCCTCTTTCACCACTTCTATTAAACATCGTTCTTGAGACTCTAGCCAGAGCAATTAGACAAACCAAAGAAATTAAAGGGATACGAATTGGGAAAGAAGAACTCAAACTTTCCATGTTCGCTGATGACATGATTATATATTTAGAGGAACCTGGAAATTCCACCAGAAAACTCTTAGAACTCATAAGTGAATTCAGTAAAGTAGCAGGTTACAAGATCAATGCTCATAAATCCAATGCATTTTTATACATAAGTGATGAATCTTCAGAAAGAGAAATTAGGAAAACTACCCCATTCACAATAGCCTCGAAAAAAATAAAATACTTGGGAATCAATCTCACAAAAGAGGTGAAAGACCTCTACAATGAGAACTATACAACACTAAAGAAAGAAATTAAAGAACACCTTAGAAGATGGAAAGATCTTCCATGTTCTTGGATAGGAAGAATTAATATTGTCAAAATGGCCATACTACCAAAAGTGCTATACAGATTCAATGCAATCCCAATTAAAATCCCAATGACGTACCTTACAGAAATAGAGCAAGCAATTATGAAATTCATCTGGAAGAATAAGAAACCCAGAACAGCTAAAGCAATCCTTAGCAGGAAGAGTGAAACAGGGGGTATTGCAATACCAGATCTTCAACTCTACTACAAAGCAATAGTAACAAAAACGGCATGGTATTGGTACCAAAATAGAAAGGTAGATCAATGGTACAGAATAGAGGACACGGACACAAACCCAAATAAATACAACTTTCTCATACTAGACAAAGGTGCCAAAAATATGCAATGGAGAAAAGATAGCCTCTTCAACAAATGGTGCTGGGAGAATTGGAAATCCATATGCAACAGAATGAAACTAAACCCATATCTCTCACCATGCACGAAACTAAACTCAAAATGGATTAAGGACCTCGGAATCAGACCAGAGACCCTGCAGATTATAGAAGAAAAAGTAGGTCCAAATCTTCACCTTGTTGGTCTAGGATCAGACTTCCTCAACAGGACTCCCATAGCACAAGAAATAAAAGCTAGAATCAATCACTGGGATAGATTCAAACTAAAAAGCTTTCTCTCAGCAAAGGAAACTATCAGCAACAGAGCCTACAGAGTGGGAGAATATCTTTGCCAATCATATTTCAGATAGAGCACTAATCTCCAGAATCTATAAAGAACTCAAAAAACTCTACTCCAAGAATTCAAATAATCCAGTCGACAAATGGGCTAAGGAAATGAATAGACACTTCACAGAAGAAGATCTACAAGCAATCAACAAACATATGGAAAAATGTTCAACATCTCTAGTAATAAGAGAAATGCAAATCAAAACCACCCTAAGATTCCATCTCGCCCCAATTAGAATGGCGATTATCAAGAATACAAGCAACAACAGGTGTTGGCGAGGATGCGGGGAGAAAGGTACACTCATACATTGCTGGGGGGGCTGCAGATTAGTGCAGCCACTCTGGAAAGCACTGTGGAGATTCCTTAGAAAATTTGGAATGGAACCACCATTTGACCCAGCTATCCCACTCCTTGGCCTATACCCAAAGGACTTAAAATCAGCATACTATAGAGATACATCCACATCAATGTTCATAGCTGCTCAATTCACTATAGCCAGACTGTGGAACCAACCTAGATGTCCTTCAATTGATGAATGGATAAAGAAACTGTGGTATATATATACAATGGAATATTACTCAGCCATAAAGAATGATAAAATTATGACATTTGCAGGCAAATGGATGAAATTGGAGAATATCATGCTAAGTGAGATAAGCCAATCTCAAAAAGCCAAAGGACGAATGATATCGCTAATAAGTGGATGATGACATATAATGGGGGGAGGGTAGGGTTAGTGTGAGGGTTAGAGTTAGGGTTAGGGAGGAGGGCAAGTATGGAGGAAGGAAGGACTGTATAGAGGGAAAAGAGGGGTGGGAGGGGTGGGGGAAGGGAAAAAAATAACAGAATGAATCAAACAACATTACTGTATGTAAATTTATGATTACACAAATGGTATGTGTTTACGCCATGTACAGAGAAACAATATGTATCCCATTTGTTTACAATAAAAAAATACATTATTAAATAAAAATAAATAAATAAAAAAAAACAACAGAAAAAACAAATTGCAAACCTAAAATGATGACACATATGACCTACAATTCAGATCACTTAATAACTTGGGAAGCAAAGGAGAAACAAAAGTTATTCTCTGTGATCTAGGTTCAGAGAAATCTAATAGTTCAGTAATTTGCAAAAACATTGATTCAAGGACACAGTTGAAGACCTAAAATAAGGTCTTCATAATGATTATTCTTTTTAAAATTTTTAAAATTTATTTCTTAATGTTTTCCAGCCTGCATTTTGATTCGTTGCACACAAATGGGGTACATCATTTTGTTTCCATGGTTGTACACGATATAGATTCATACCATTTCTGTAATCATACATGTACATAGGGTAATGATGTCTGTTTCATTCCACCATTTTTCATACGCCCTCCCTCTTATTTCCCTCTACATAATCCAAAGTTCCTCCATTCTTCTCTCACTCCCCATACCTCCCACCCCCATTATATATCATTCTCCATTTATTAGGGAAAACATTTGGTCTTTGGTATTTTGGGATTGGCTTATTTCACTTAGCATGATATTCTCCAACTCCATCCATTTATTTGCTTATTCAGAAATTATTTCAAGAAGATAACAGAGGTTTTGGCATAGAAACTGTTACTTTTGATTTAATATAACTTTGGGGGCAGGTCATTTGTTATTATTAAGCACCAGTTTTCCTCCAGTAAGGATTGGTCATAGCAATTCAGAAAAGTAGGGAAAGGTGTAAGGTACAAAGAGTTTTCATTTTTAATTGGCTATAACCATTAGAATTATAAAATTGATTTTATACTGTATATGAAAAATCACCACAAGTGAAGAACACTTTTTTAGTAACTTTTCTTGACAAAATAGAAACTAAATTAATTGACAACAGAAAGTTGTGAAAACAAAGCAACCAAAAGTAGAATGTAGAGAATAAGAATAAAGGTACTAAAGATGATTCTTTAAAGCTTCCAGAACACATAATGCAGAAGTGATGCAGCCATCAAAGTTGGACTGAGTAAATCCGTCCCCTCCACATGCGAGGAAAGGTTTGAGATGAAGAGTCATCTGACCAGGACAGTTGGCAGCAGCATTTGTAACCTGAAAAAGTGGAAAAAAGACTGAAATTGACATCCTTTGCCCTTTTGTGCTATCCTGGCAATGCCTACCTGGAGAAGGCTTTTACTTGTAGAAATCAAGCTTTTTTACAAGGAGTATCAGAAAAAAAGAAATCCAAGCCCCTACACTGCTCTCCTAGCCCAACTGTTTACATTGACATTTTTAAATGTTTAAATTTTCAATAAGATAATCAGAAATGCGTTGAACTTCAAAATTAGTAGTCGCTATGGTTTAAATGTTCCTACGCTGAAATCCAACCCCAACGGTGATGGTATCAGGAGGAGGACCCTTTAGGAATGTGATTAGATCATGAGGGACAAGCGCCCTTGCAAAATAGGCCAGATGAGCATATTGTCTCTTCTACCATGTGGACACAGCAAGAAGGCACAGTCTGTGAGAAAGAGGGCCCTCACCAGACATGGAATCTGCCAACACTTTGATCTTAGACTTTCCAGCCTCCAGGACTAACGTTTCTTTTGTTCATAAGCTTCCCAGTCAATGGCATTCTGTTATAGCAGGACAAAAGGACTAAGACACACTTCCTCCCTCCTCTCTCCTACTGTCTCCTTCCCTTCCTTTCTTCCTTCCATTTCCTCACTTCTGTTCTGAGGCAGGCCCTATGCTGGGCACTGGAGCAGCAGAATTTTAAACTGCCATATGCCTGTACTAAAGGAGCTCTAATAAATTTAGACTGACCTCAAGGCAGAGAGTGGCTCCCTTCTGCTTTCTGAGCACCTCCTGTGTGTCAGAACATGTTTCATTTGCAGACTGCATTTCATGAATGAATTAATTCATTGCAATCAATCCATGTAGGTGACTATGGAAATCTGATGAATGCATAAAAGTTTGAATATGCCAGTCAAGGAAGTAAGAAAGGCCCATTCCAAGGAGAAGCAGCAGCATGTGTAAATGCCTAGTCTACGGGCAAGAGTGAGTAAGTGTACTTAGGATACTATGGGGCTAAGTGTACTTAAGATATCAGTGTGTGTGTTCCTGTTTGTGTGTTTGGAAAGAGGGTTGACTGGAGGAAGAGAGCTGGCAGGAAGGTGAGATAGGGGAATATGGTGTTTCAAAATTAAAAAATACAAAAGTCAATAAACATGTCCAATGAAAATGTAGAATTTACTACTTTAGAGCTGAAAAAGGGTGAATGAGCTAAAAGTGGAGATTTATTTTACAGAACCAGGTTTATAATATTTGAAATGATAGGGGAAATACACAGGTTATTTCCTGGGAAAACTATTCTTAAAATTAGCATGGATGGTGCCAATAGCATTCACACTGAGAAGAATGGGTGGGGAGGGGGGACATAGTTATCTTGGATACTGAGGTAGTTGGCCACTGAAGCACCCCAACGCCTAAAGTTACCAAAATATGCAAACTTATTATAATGGAGCCTCACTTGGGGTTGCTTTGTGGTACAGCTTCAGGAAAAATCATTCACATAGACTACTAGCCTTACCAGTATGTTCATGGAGAGCAACAGGGTAAAGCCTATGAGAATTTGCTTGTTTAAAAAGCAGGGAAGAAAATCAAGACATGTAATAAATACTACTTGGATTATGATGCTGAGATTTTGGTTCTAAATATTGTCTGAATTAGTGTATGCTTTTACAGTTTTTTAAATGTCAAAAAGCTTTGTTTGGATATTTTTATTTATATGCTATATTTTGCTTTAGCAAAAGTGGTGGTGCTAAGATTCACTTGCTGAATGTCTAAAGATATGAACCTCTAGATACTGTGTCACTCAGATGCAAACACAGCATTAAAAGTATCCGCCTTTTCTGGAGGTGATTCTATAGCAACATCATCATACACAGAGTAGATAATCTTGAAACCAGCAGATAAGATCTTTGAGTGGCTAAAATAGATAGCACATAATACGGACACTGAAGCTCAGGATTAGGTATTCTGTTAGAGCTTTTTGATTCCTGTTTTAGATAGATTTTAACAAGTTGGATTATTTGATTTGCCAGTGAAACTCTAAGGAAGGAAGAAAACGTCTAGGTTCCTAAATATTAGCAGTTTCAGACCATGTAAAGTGATAGTCAGAAAGCAAGGGTTGTGTATAAAAACTCAAAACAGGATAGGGAAGAAGCCTGGCATTCAGGGACACTTTAGTGGAGGGAACATATAATATTCTAGCTCTTAGGCCCCAAGGGTGTCAACTGTTGGATGTCCTTCATCATTAATATTCACAATGTTCACAAGCAACTTTATGAGATGGTCACTATTATTCTCATTGTACAGATGATAAAGTTCAGATTCTAAAAGACAGAAAGCTAGTAGATAAATAGGGATTCAAAAAGAGCAGGCTGATTCCAGAACTCACACTTCCAACACTTTTAGAAATGTTTCCATAAAGACTCAATTTAAGTAAAACGAAATAAAAATGTTTGATTAGTCACTTAGATTTAGACTTCTGGAAAATTTGCCCAAATGGGATAATTCAGTAATACATCTTCGTATATACACATACACATACATATGTACACATACGTACATATGTGTGTATGTGTGTATGACACATACACAAGCTCTGTTTGTCGTGAAGTTTTGATACATTCCTGTTGACATCTCTGTATGGATAAACCATGGCATTATTAACTTGTAAGTATTAAGCAGGAAGGAGCTTATGGGAAAAAGTTCTGCCCAGTTGTGAGCTGGTAATTTATCACTGATGTGTAATTTAATTTGTTGAGTAGTAAATGCCAGATGACAGATCACATGGCTGGAAAACTGGGCCACTGATTAGCCAGTCGGCAGTTTGGATGAAATCAATCTCATTGCATTTAGGTGGAATTGCCCATTTTGCAATTACCCAATGAGGAAAATATGAAAACATGGAGTGTTGTGTTGGCAAGCTCCTTCAGCCATGTGAAATCAAGGAGTAGGGGAGCACATAATTGTCAAAGCCACAATCTGTCATAGTAATGTAGTCTTTGGCTATGTTTCCAGCCACAGTGAGGAACCACATCTCAAGGACTGTCTTTAAGAAAGATGTCAGGGTTGAAACAATACCTTGGAAATCCAGGTTGCTTTGGCTCACATGGGGGCCAGTGCTGGTCAGAAAGAACCCTTGCCTGCTCTAGAGTAGCTTAAGGTAATATTTCTATATACTTAGATGATGATTGGATCGGATGCAAAAACTCAAGGCAGAAAAATGATTTTATTTCTCAGGGATTTAAAACCATATGAATATGTTTGGTAATTTCTTTCTACCTGCAGAATAAAATGTAAACTGCCACATGGAGAGCCCCTCATAACAGACATCTTACCTCCTTTCAAGTTTCATGTCCTGCCATTCTCCTCACCTTTGCTACATGTCCTATCTATATTCAAACTAAGGATCTTCTATCATATCTTTCTTTGTTATGCTTCTATGTCTTTGAAGAAGTCAGTCTGTTGGGTGATGCACTGTTCCTCCTCTTTTCTAACAAGTAAATTGTGTATCCTTCAAGACTCAGTACAAACGTCACCTGCTCTGAGGCGCTTTTTGCTCTGCCAGGCAGGTAAGTGCCCTTTCAGCATGTTATTTATGTCTATTACATTACTTGTAATTTTGCACTGTAATTATTTCCATGCCTAGTCTCTCTTCCTAGACTGTGTGATCCTAGCAGTAGGGACTGCGATTCATTAGTCTTTGTAGCTAAGGTGGAGAACAATGCCTAGCCGATATTATAGTAAAGTTTGGAATAAATGTTTAGAGTTAAAAAAAAAAAAATCATATGCTGGATGATTGCATGGTGCATGCCAGCAATTCCAGAGATTTGGGAGGCTAAGGTAGGAGTATCACAGATTCAAGACCACCTTCAGCAACTTAGTGAGACATTAGCAACTTAGCAAGACATTAAATAAAAAATAAAAATGACTAGGGATGTATCTCAGTGGCAAAGTGCTCTTGGGTTTAAGTCCCAGTACAAAAAGAAAAAAAAAAAAAATACAAAATTTCATCACACAGGTGATCAAATAAAGGTCTTTGCAGGGATATGTCTACACAAAAAATGTTACACTGTACTTCCACCCCGTTCTACAAGACTGTAGAACGGGGTGGAAGTACAAATGGAAGAGCTATTTTGAAGTCTATCAATAATGATGAATGAGGGCTGTTCTCTTATCTCTGTTAACTGCTTTGGGTGAATGTGTTGTGCATCACGTGTTACTTTGAACCATACAAACTTGTTGGTTCTATAAGTCAAAAAATGACCAAATATAGTCAATTTTTATAAGGTCTAGCCTAATAGATTCTTTGTATCATCAAAATTGTTAACTATAAAATTTCACAAACAAGTCTCTTTGGTGATGAGATTAAAGATGAAAAGAGAGAAGGATCAGGTAAGTAGGCTGAGTATTTCCATAAAATGATAGTTAATAGTTAGAAAAAAAATTAGGACCACCTGCTGATAGTTAGAAAAAAGAAATCAGGACCACATGCTGAAAGTACCTTCGTCTTTCCATATCTATTCTGACAGCTAAAGCATGACCTTGGACTATGACATGTACCCACATAGAACAATCTCACTGGTTTGGCATAGAGTGGCTGCATTATATGTTGACCAGGGCCACCAAGTCCATAATTTGGTTACTTAAAACCAACCTTTCTGAAATATGGCACTAGATGATGTTCAAGTAGACTGGTCAAAAATTTAAATCCTGCTGGGCATGGTGGCACACACCTGTAATCCCAGTGGCTCAGGAGGCTGAGGCAGGAGGATGGAGAATTCAAAGCTAGCCTCAGCAAAGGCTAGACATCAAGCAACTCAGTGAGAGCCTGTCTCCAAATAAAATACAAAATAGGGCTGGGGATGTGGCTCAGTGGTCGAGTGCCCCTGAGTTGAATCCCTGGTATCCCCCACCAAAATTTTAAATCTCATAAATTCTAATCCTAGATGTGTAAATACCTTATAGAAAAGATGTGGACAATCTATGAATAATCACTTTCTTGCTGCTACATTTCCTAATTTATTATGTTATAGATGCAAATTATACCATATTTCATTGAATCTAAGGTACCACCAGTTGGAAGAGGCATCAGTATTTTATGTACAAATGAAAAAGGAAAAAAAAACGGTGTCAACATAACATTAAGCTTTATTTTATATTTTCTAGAGAAGTGCCTTTAGACTTATCCACACAAAGTTCCTTTGAAAATATAAAAAGGAAATAAAAGAGAAATAAATTGGTTAAGTCTTTGCAAAATCTTCTTTACATTTGGAATTTGACTTCTCTGAACCACTCTCTAACTCAGAGCTGTCAGTGTCTGATGTCCAGGCTCATCCCCACACCATCTGTCCTCAGTGCTGCCTTGAACACGGGCAATGTGGCATTTTTTCCAAGAGTGCTCAACTGAGTTATTCTTTCCTGTGTTTTCTCCCAAGCCACCGACATCTGTTCTGCAAGTTCAGATTATGCATTTTTCTCTTTAGTGGGAAGAAAAGGTATTCAGACAGCAACCAGGCCACATAATTTTTCCTCAAATGGTCCTTAAATAATTTGGTAATTTACTATCAAGCAGCTTCCCAGTGTAAGTCCACCAGAAAATAACCAAGCTCACATACACAAAAACCATATTTTGATTTTCTCCTGGTGCATGCTGACTTTATGGCATCTTACAGTTGATGAAATATGGCAAATATTAAATGGGGCAAGGAGCATGATATGGGGAATACACAATAGTAAATTTATATCAAATCAAGAGAGAGAGTGAAGGAGTGGCATGGTATTTTCAGCAGGGCCTGTCAGGTATAGGGCATCTCAGTGTCAGGACTTCTAATGTCTTCAGCATTGCTGGTTTAAGCCCTCCATCTTCTTAGTTCACCCAAATGAGCAGCCTCAGGTGAGACTGACAGAGATAGACTGGTGATCAGAGAATCGATTTGTTCATTTACAAAGGTAAATGTACCGATTCCAGAACGCAGTCTGGTTGTCTTCCCAGATCATTCATCTTGGTAAGCAAATTTCCCCAACTGTATCATAGAGTAGCGGGGTGACACATGTGCAGCAACTCCTGACAGACATCACTAATCAATTGTGGCATTCTTTTCCACTGAGCCCAGAAATGGCCTTGGCATCCTCCTCGCTTCAGTGCTTCAGGCAGCCACTACCAGTCAATTGGAGCTGGCATGCGAGAGGAATCCTATATACCAATCCTGGATTAGAAGATTGCAGAGCAAACATGTAATTAGAAATAAAGGAATTACATATTCTTTACTATTTTCTCTCTCTCTTTTTCCATTAAGCCAGAAGAACCTGATGCATTGCTTTTCTCCAAACCAGAGATACTTTAATGCTAAGAAATAGGATCACATCAGAGCCATTTCCTCTAGATGATGCTGGAAGCCCAATTACAATTCCTTCTAATAACCTCTTAAACACTCCTCCAGACTACTGCCCTTCCGTGGGTCACACCAGTGCTCTGCCTGCCATGAGAAAATAAAATACAGGTGTATCGGCTGTGGCCATAGTTCTACAGAACTGCACACTAAAAATATCAGGGCTTGTGGGGAAAACAGAGTTGGAGAACACGATTCAAAATGTATGGAGCTCTGAACCAAGCACTAACAAAAACAATGAAAATCATTAAAGTGGCTAGCACAGTTACATTCTCCCAGCCTCTGCATTTAGCCACAGCTACCCATTCTTTGTAGCTTAAACCCTGGGTATCATGCATCTTCTTCGAGACAGGTCCTATAGGACAATTGCTTCTAAAAGAAATCATTTTATTATAAATTAAAAATAGAACCTAGGATGCAGTCTTTTTTTTTTTTTTTTTTTTTTTTTCTTTCTTTCTTTTTTCCATCAATCCATCATTTTAGAGTAGGGAAATTGTCCCTGTGGTTTCACTGTCTGCACTTGCCTTTGTTGAAGAGCTTATCATGGTAGAAAACCCCACACAACTTCAGGTCTTTGAAACAGCCTCTACTTGTAGGGAAGGAAGGCACCTCTGTAGATTTTCAATTTTTATCTTAAGATCTTCACATTTGGTAAAGCTTTATCTTTGCTTGTGAGAACACATCCCTCAATTATTTCCAAATGTAAACATGTATGTGAAATGAAGATTCTTCCAATACTGATCTCCTGTTTCTTATCTATAGTAGGCCTTTTTATTCACAGGGGATACAGTCCAAGACCCCCAGTGGATGACTGAGATAGTATATAGTATTAAACCCTGTATGTACTTTAGTGGCCCCTGATTTGTGGTTTACTTCTCAGGGTTCAGTTACCCATGGTCAACTGTGGTCCAAAAATTTTAAGCGGAAAATTCCAGAAATAAATAATACATGAGTTTTAGATTGCATGCTGTTTTGAGTAGCATGATGAAATCTCATGCCATTCCTCTCATGCTGTCCCTTTTCATCCACACAGGATGTAAATTATTCTTAGTCCAGTATATCCATGTTGTGTATATCACCTGGTCAGTCAAAATTTTTCAAATAACTTTTCTTACACCATCTTGTTCCATTTTTATTATTAGTTATTAGTGTTAATCTCTTAATGTTCCTAATTTATAAATTGAACTTCATCATTGATATGTATAGGTAGGAAAAAACATAGTATATATAGAGATCAGTACTCCCTGTGTTTTCAGGAATCTAGGGGACTTGGAACATATCTTCCCTGGATAAAGGGGGATACTGTATGAGCTACTTCACATAAAAACAAAAACAAAACAAAAATTAAAAAAAAAAAATCCAGGCATTGTAAAAGACTATGGATAACTTTATTGCTTTGTTACATTCCTGTTACATAGCTTTGGGTATGTAAAAGTCGACAGCAGATAGAGATATCACTTATTTGTGATTTCGATATAGTGCATTTAAAAATTTTTTTATTCATTCCAGTATCTAAGGGTGACTCTCTACTTAATTGCCTCTGAATTCAGGGAAATCTTATTGTCTCCTAGTCATACACTAACTTGCTTGGGCAGTTTCTGAATAATAATCTTGCTTTGGCATTTCCCCATCCATTGTATGTGTGAGGTATTGACCACACTGGCAATAATGAATAGCTATGAAGGCTGAGAGGGTATGGAGCTGATTCATATACTTTCTTACTTCCTTGCTGTTCTCTACTCTGCTGCCAATGTAAACCTCACCCATGCCATGGTACATAAACAGCAGAAATTGAATATTTGGTTAACTTATTCTTTTATTGCCTCTATGCAAAGCAGAGGGTCCCAAAGGCAATCCATGGCAAGATGAGAAAAATAAGAATTATAAGGTTTTTTCATAGAGCTAAATGTATTATGTTTATATCTTTACTATTATTTTTGTTCTTTTTAAAAATTCTCATAGCTCTATTATTGTTTTTAAAATTTAATTGTAGAATTGCTATCATTTGAATCTTGAAATGTCTTCCAAAGGCTCATGTGTTAAAGGCTTGGTCCCTAGGGTGTGGCTACTGGGAGATGGTAGAAACTTAGAGAGGTGGGCCCTAGTGATAGGTTATGCTCCTGAAAGGGGAATGTGGGACTCTGGTCTCTCTCTCTTTGCTTCCTAGATGTGAAGTGGGTGGCTTAACTCTGCCATATGTTTCTGCCACAATGTGCTGCCTCACCACAGGTCAAAGCCAAGGGGGGCACTTGATCATGGACTGGAACCTCCACAACTGTGAGTCAAAATAAATCTTTTCTGTTAATAAGTAAATTATCTCAGGCATTTCATTACACTAACAGAAAGCTGACTATCAGAAGGATAAAAGGATGGCAGTATTATTATATTGGTTCTTAAAACACAAAGAAGGATTTTGCTGGTCCATGAAATAAAAATGCATAAAACCAGTGCTTTGGGGTGAGGCTTGATGTGTCTGAAAACAACAGTCTCTGCCAGTTTGAAGAATGTTTTCCAAAAGAGGGGCTTCGGAGAAGGGAGGAGCTAAGGGAAGCTGTGAAAAAGCATCAGTAATCTCAGGCAGCACTGAGATTCAGGGTTGGCAAGTGGATGAGTCATTGTTTAAAAATAGAATGAAATCTTGTGTAGAATTTTATTTCCCAGAAATTTGCACAACCTCCTTTTATACAAATATTAATCTAGATGGAACAAGGATCTAGAGTAACACATTCTTCATTTGTTTACCTATGACTAAATATTCAGGTAGTAGCTGTGAAAGGTTTGGCAGAAAATAGGGATTGAGAGGAAAGACTTAATTAAATGTGGAATAAATACCTACATTAAAATTGCATGTGTCTTTCTGGGAGAAGGATGGTTCAAATTGATTCTCTGTATGTATCTCCCAATTCTTACTGTATTCTCAAGGCATTGACTATAGCATCAATCACATGCCTGTTTATAAAAACAGAGAGAAATATAAATAAGAGAGACCAGACCTTACTCTGATGTCAAGGAAAATGTCTATTTACATATTTATAGATGGGGAACTAGTCCAAGCATTCTGAGAAAGATGAGACTTCAGAGTGTGTCAACAGTGAACAATACTATCAATCATTAAGTAAATTTCCATGATCCAGGAAAGAAGATTTGGGACATGAAAGTTGAATACAGATTTTTGTTACTTTTAACATACAAAATGTTTTCTGTCAGCCAGATTCAAAATGTAATGTTCTTATCCCTTCCTCCTATTTAAAAAAAAAAAAAATACCTCTGGAGTTTGATGAAAATCCAATAAAATGTTGCTTATTTTTCTGCACTTAACTCATCAGAATGCAATTTGGTAAGAGACGTTTCACATTTAAAATCCTTTGAGTCCTCAGAAATAAAAAAAGCCATGGGGGCTGTGTCTTATTCATCTTTGTACTCCTAGTATATGTTACTTCATTGTACATTGAATAAATGTTTGTTCAAAGAATGCAGGCCAACAGAAAACAAACTCAAACTGTTGAAAGTTTTAAATTCTTAGCCTTCAAAGGGTCTCTAAATGTGGTAGACTTTTTTTCTCAATTAAAATAATTTTCTTCAGTTTCGTAGCCTCTATATTTTTCTTTCTGAGTAGTTATGCTATTAGCTTCTTATTTCATCACACTTGATACCTCACCATTCTAACCATTTTTGTGAGTAATTGCTGTGTGCAGGTCAACAATTATTCTGCTATCCACCATCCTTACTCTGTCACCTATATGCCATCACCCCTAGAGAGTAGAACTTTCCTGCTTCTGGTTCGCTTTCTATAGACATTGGGCAAAGGCACCAGGAATATTTGAATCAGCCTGAATTTCATATAGGAGGTGAAGATCTCATCTCATTAAATGCTTGTGCCAAGAATACTTTGAAGAGTATGTAAATATAGAGGAATGTGTAAATGCTATGGTTTGAGTAAGTGACCCTCAAAAGCCCATGTATTAAGGCTTAGTCACCAGCCTATGATGTTGTTGGGAGGTGGTGGAGCCTTTAAGAGGTGGAGCACAGAGTGAGAAAGTTAGGTCACTGGAGGTGTGCTTTTCAAGGAATTATGAGAACATAGCCCCTCCTCTTCCTCTCTTTCCTTCCAGCTGTCACAAGGTGAGCAGCTTTGCTCTACATGCAATCTCTTCTATGATGTACTTGCCACCAGCCCCAAAACAACACAGCAAAGCAACCATGGGTTGGACCTATGAAACGGTTAGTCAAAATAAAATTTTCTTCCTTATAAGTTGATTTTATCTCAGGTATTTTATTACAGTCCTTTAAAATTTTTTTCCCCCTGGGAGATGGTAAATCCTAGAAAGCTATAGGTGTCAAAGAGTAAAGACATCACTTTTTCTAGGTGACTTGGTCAATTTATGTTTCTATCTTTTTAAAATTCTTCCTTAAAATTTTTCTATGCTCAATTATTATGGTGTGACAGATATCATATACACATGAAATATATTTGCTATAGTTAAGAAGAATGATAATAAAGATTATCTCTTAACCACACACTGCATATTACTGAAGATAACTGAGTTACTGGGATAATGATGATAAAATTGGAATGCTGATCATACCATTTATACTACTTTTAGGCATATTTCTTTGACTGTCATACCTCTTTTGGTCACTGATTTTTGAGCTCTCAGTCTTATATTGTCTTATGCTATACAGTACTTAATATTCATAAAGAGCTTTATCAATACAGAGGTGCTTTCCTGCAGAGATGGTATATTTTTAATTGGTGATTATGTGTTGTGCTCGTCATCTCATCTTTCCTCTGTTGTACTCATCTCTCCAGTGTTCTATTATATTTAATGGTGATTTTATAAACCTGTTTCTTTGTCGTGCTTTAGGGAAAATCTTGCTTGTATTAAGGACTCTGGCTACAGAGCTCTGAGTCCAGTACTAGAGAGCTGCCATAAAATTACTATTGGTTGCAATATCCTAGGTATGAAGAAAGTGATGTGGTTGGGTTGAATTCTCAGTGGAGCTTTTCACTTTATTGGTATTTGTCTATTCTATTTTAATAAACCATTGGGTAGATGCAGGCAGAATGTGCCACAAATCAATTATATGATCCATGTAGCAGCTTTAGTGGGCTCAAACTGCAAAGGATACACTTTGCTGAAATTGTATATTTAATTGATGAGGTCTACATTGAATTTGTTTAGATCTACTCTATCTTTTAAGGTCCGGAAAACATTGAGTAGCCTATTTTGATGAGCATTTGTTCAGAACAAGCACACAATAAAGAATAAGATATGGCTTTCTCTAGTAGTGTTGCAGTAATAACAGACAAAACAATAGTTGCATCACATTTCCCTTTAGCATTTTTAATTTTATAGAAAATTGTTCTGCCCTTCAGCAAGTTTTAGCATGTTCATTCATTAATTCTTCAAAGTTCTTTTTGTTCCCAGTAGTTGCTGCACCCGGTGAAAGGTGTGATGGTTTAAAACCAGTTCCTTTCTGTAAGGTGATCTAACAGATTTGGAATCCTTTGGTTTGCATCTAAAGGATGCAAATGAATGCTCCATTACAATCTCTCAGAGATCCAATTGCTTCAGATTCTAGGATGCAGAGGGCCAAAAATGCTTTCAATGGCCAATCCAGAGATAAAGTGAAAACCATTTTCCTCTTAAATTGAGCCTTATCACTACTTCTTCCCTCAATTAAGTCAAAATAGCTGCCCAGTTCCCCACTGAATGAACTCTGCATCCCTTCTCCCATTCCCCATCCTTTCTCCTCCTAAACCACCTTGCAGTCTGCCCACTAACATTTCTTTGTTTCTCATGCATGCTGAAGGAACCCAAAAGCTTTATGTCTAGGCTGTGAGATCGCCACAAAAAGAATGAAGCCATTCTGATCTTCGGATCTAGAAATAGCTTTCTTTCCACTTTTAGTACTGTGAAAATAAGAGCCAACTCTTCTGCTCCTCAGAGAGATAATAATAGAGGACACAAAGCACAGGTGGTTTTTTAAAGTCAGCTTAATCGAAGTATAATTTATAAGCAGTAAAATCTACTCTTTTCTGTGGACTGTTCTATAAATTTTGTCAATGGATACAGTCATGTAAACACCATTACAAACAATATAGAGAACATTTCCATCACCTCCCTAAACCCCCTTCTGCTTCTCTGCAGTTAATCCCTTCATCAGAATCCTAGTCTCTGACAACTACCAATTCATTTTTATCTTTTGCAGAAAGTCATATAAATAGACTTTGAGTCTGACTTCTTCCATTTAGATAATGCTTCTGAGATTCACTCATGTATTAAGTACTAGTTTGTTCCTTTTTTTATTACTAAGTAGCTTTTTATTTGTGAATGTACAATATTTTTTAACCTATTTATCAGGTGATGAATATTTGAGTTATTTTCAGTTTGGGGCAATTATTAATAAAGCTGCTATGATCATTTGCCAGACAGGTTTTGTGTGGATGTATAACTTCATTTCCCAGAGAGTGAGCTCCCTAGGTCACATGGTAAGTGAATGTTTAACTTTGTAAGAAGCAGCCAAACTGTTTCCAAAGTGGCTATACCATTTTGCATTCCCAAGAGTGATACATGAGAGTTCCAATTGCTTCCCTTCTTTTCTAGTACTTGTCATGGTCAGAATTTTTGATTTGAACCATTCTTGTAGGTGTGTCATGGTATCTCATGGCAGTTTTTTTTTTTTTTTTTTTTTTTTCCCCTGTGAGGTGCTGGGGAATCGAACCCTGACCTTGCACATGCTAGTTAAGCACGCTACAAGACGGGCTATATGGTCAGCACCTCATGGTAGTTTTAAATAACATTTCCCTAATGACCAATGATATTCAGTATCTTTTTGTGTGTTGACTTTATTTCTTCTTTTTTTATGTAGTAAATTACACGTAACATGACATTTTCCATTTAGTCACACCCACTGAGAAATAATTTGCTTTCTCTCTATGGATTTGCCTATAATGGATATTTCATAAAAATGGAATCTTTATGATATGGTCGTTGTGACTGGCTTCTTTCATATAGCTTAGTGTTTTCAAGATGTACCCATGTTGCAGCATGTATAAGTGCTTCGTCCCTTTTTATAGCTGAATCATATTCTACTATATGGGTATGCCACAATTTTATGGTTTGGATGTGAGGTATCCCCCAAAAGCTGTGTGAGTCAATGTAAAAAGGTTAAGAGAAATGATTGGGTTGTGAGAGTCTCCAATCAGTGAATTAATCCCCTGGTAGGGATTAACTGGGTGGTAACTAAAGTGGGAGGGTGTGGCTGGAGGAGGTAGGAATTGGGGATATGGCTTTGTGGTATCTACTTGTGTCTGGCAAGTGGAGAGTTCTCTCGGCTTCCTGATCAACATATGAGTTGGTTCCCTCTGTCACACTCTTTTGCCGTGATGTTCTGTCTCACCTTGGGCCCTGAAGAATGGAGACTGCTGTCTTTTGATGGAGACCTCTGAAACCATGAGCCCCTGAATAAACTTCTTCCTCTAAAATTGTTCTGGTCAGATCCTTTTAGTCACGGCAGCAGAAGAGCTGACTACATCACACAATTTGTTTATCTGTTCATTAGTAGATGGACATTTGGGTTGTTTACACCTTTTGGCTATTTTAATGGTACTGCTAAGAATATTTGAACACTCATTTTCAATTCTTTTGAGTATATACCTAGAAATGGAATTGCTGGGTGATATTGTAATCCTATGATTAACTTATTGAGGAACCATCAGTGAGAGTGGCTGAACCATTTTTCCCACCAGCAAGTACAATCATTTCACTTCTTCGTATTTCACAAACACTCATTATTTTTCATTTAAAAAAATAATAGTCATCCCGATGGGTTGGCTTATTGTAGTATCTCATTGTGGTTTTGATTTGCATTTCACTGATGAAAAGTAACGTTGGGCATGTTTTTATGTGACCATTTTTACTTCTTCTCTGGCAAAATGTCTATTCAAGTCCTTTGTTAATATTTTTAATTGGGCATTTTTTTGTTGAGTTGTAAGAGTTCTTTTTTTTATTAATTTTTTTTTTTACAGACTGTATTTTGATTCATTGTACACAGATGGGGTACAACTTTTCATTTCTGTGGTTGTACACATGTGGATTCACATTATTCATACATATATAATCATACATATACATATACTGTCTGTTGCATTCTACTGTCTTTCCTTCCCCAACCTCCTCTGGCCCCATTTTCCTCTACACCATCAATGTTCCTTCATTCTTCTCTTCCCCTCCCCATTATGTATCTTTATCCACTTATCAGAGAAAACATTTGGCCTCTGGTTTTTTTGGGCTTGGCCTATTTCACTTAGCATGATATTTTCCAACTTCATCTATTTACCAGCAAATGATGTAATTTTATTCTTCTTTATAGCTGAGTAATATTCTATTGTGTATGGAGATTCCTCATTAAACTTGGAATAGACCCACCATTTGACACAGCTGTCCCATTCCTTGGTTTGTATCCAAAGAACTTAAAATCAGCATACTACAATGATGCAGCCACATCAATGTTCATAGCTGCTCAATTCACAATAGCTAGATTGTGGAACCATCCAAGATGCCCCTCAATTTATGAATGTATAAAGAAATTGTGATATATATACACAATGCAAGAGTTCTTTACATATTCTGGATAGTAAATTCTTATCAGATATGTGATTCATCAACATTTTCTTTCATTCTGTGAGTTGTAGTTCTACTTTCTTGATAATCCTTTGATACATGTAAGTTTTGAATTTTGAGGCAGTCCAAATTACCTTTTATTTTATTGCTCATATTTTTGTTTCTAAGATACCATCACTGAATTCAAGGTTGTGAAGATTTACACCTATGTTTTCTTCTAAGGAATATTCTGGTTTTAGCTTGTATATTTAGGTTTTTGTTCCATTCTGGATGAATTTTTATGCAGTGTGAGATAAGAGTCTAGCTTTATTTATTTTTGTATTTTTGTATGTGGATCCAGATGCTCCAGTGCCATATGTTGAAGAAAGTATTCTCTTCCCATTGAATGTATTTGGGATTACTAGCAGAAATCAACAAACTAGGGGTAAGGGTTTCTTTCTGGACTCTCAGTTCTGTTCCACTGATCTATCCTTATGACACTGCCACATTTTCTTGATTACTGTGACTTTGTAGTAGCTTTGAAATTGGAAAACATGAATTTTCCAACTTAGATCTTCTTTTACAAGAATTGTTTTGGCTATTTAGGGAGTCTATGAATTTCTATATAAATTTTAGAGTCAGATTTTTCATTTTTGCATGGACCACTCAGATTTTAATGTAGTAATGTATCTGTAGATCACTCTGGGTAAGTAACATTGCCATCTTAAATATATCAAGTCTTTCAATAGATGACATCTTTTCATTCATTTAGATCTTCTTTAATTTCTTTCAATAATGAAAAAACATTCCAGTGTAGAATTTATATTACTCCCTGGTTAAATTCATATCTCTTCTTTAATGAAGTACATTTTCAAATATTTTGCCCATTTTTAGGCAGTTGGGTTATATTTTTTTATTATTGATTTGTGGGAATTCTTCATATATTCAGTATACCAGTCTTTTATCAGATATGTGCTTTGTAGATTTTCTCCAAAAATGGCTATGTTTTTATTTCCCTAACTGTCTTTCAAAGATATTGTTTTTACTTTTCACCAAGTTCAGTGTATCAATTTATTTTTTATGGTTTGTGCTTTTTGTGTTCTAAGAAATGTAAACTAAACCCAAAATCATAAAGATTTTCTCTTACATTTTCATCTAGAAGTTTTGTAGTTTAAGGTTTTTTTGTGTAGGTCTATGATCCTATGATCCTTTTTATTTTTTTGATACCGGGAATTGAACTCAGGGGTGCTTACGACCGAGCCACATCCCTAGGCCTTTTTATTTTTTATTTTGAGACAGGGTCTCGTTAAATTGCTTAGGGCCTTGAATTTGTAAACCTCTTGCCTCAGCCTCCTGAGCCTCTGGGATTACAAGTGTGTTCCACCACATACAGCTCTATGATGCATTTTTAGCTCATTTTCATATAATAGGTGAAACATGGACCTTTGAATCTGAAGTAATATGTTCCCATTTCTATTTTATTGCATCACTTAAGGCAAAACATTCAATAAGTACCTTAGTTTCCTCATTTAAAGCAAAGATAATATTTACTTCTTGAACTGTCAGAACTGTTGTGAGATAGAATGAAAACAAGTATAAAAGTACTTTCTAAAATCAGAGCATAAAAAAAGTTAACGATGATTATTTTTAGCGGACAGCAGGAAAAGAAAGATGATATAAAAATGTGTTGTAATTGGGGAAAAGCCAACACTCAGAAAAATTACCAGCAGTAAAAGGAGGTATGTAAAAGCTTTTAAAATAGGGTTGGTTTGAATTCCAGTTTTGCTACTTCCTAGCATCTCAAACCCACACAGGTACCTGAGCTTTCCAGTCTTCAACTTTCTCACCTTTGCAATGGGGGAAGGAATATAAACTCCACATAGTAGTTGGAAGAGGAAGTAAGTTACAAACTCCATGAACCTCATAGAAAAAGGGATTAATAAGTGACATTTTTGAGAGGGAGAGAGAGAAAGAAAGAGGAGAGAGAAAACAAAACATATACTGTCTAAAATACTGATGGGTACTAACATGGCCCACAGATGTTCTACAACAGATGATCAAGATAAAGGTGAAAGGATGATTAAGAGCTCTGAAATAGAACCCATAGAATCTCTACTTCGGACACTCTGACTGACAGCAGCCATGCCCCTGTCAGAGGACACTGGCAGCACCATAACTTAGCTGAATATCCAGGCAGCTTAGCACAACTAACCAGAAGCAGTGAATTCAGCTTCTCTCTCCAGCCTCATTGTCCCACATTCCAGTTGTATCCTATTTCTGCCAAACTGAGTTATTAGCCATTCCTCAAATGCACTTTTGCCTTTGGGAAAGTGTATGTGTTGTTGCAACATTGCTCCAACATCACTACCTTTGCCTGTCTGGCTTCCTCATATTGCAATTTTTAGCTTTTTCAAGTACACCTTTTAGGAAGCTACCACTGCCACCTCAAGTCTGCTGTGCTCACATAG
This sequence comes from Sciurus vulgaris, assembly GCF_902686455.1. NCBI lineage: Eukaryota > Metazoa > Chordata > Mammalia > Rodentia > Sciuridae > Sciurus > Sciurus vulgaris. Next base: position 83,804,784 of record NC_136464.1, read on the forward strand.
TAGGTACATTATGCATACCTTTCATATAGCAAACTTATTTCATCATGATTATCTGCTTATTGGTTACCCTTGCTGTTTGACTCTGTGGAAAACTCCTTGAAAGAAGGAAAATGTTTTTGAGTTTTTAGAACCCAGTACAATGTTTGGCACATAGTAGCAGCTCAACTATGTATAGAATGAAAATATGAGTATATATTATTAATTTTAACATCAGTATGGTTCTTGCCAACTAAACTTCTTTCATTAGCTTTATAGCACAATATTAGTGTCTACTATAAATGGATCAAGCAGACTTATCCTTCATGAAACAGTGTGGGAATAGGGCTGATTTCTCTTAGGACATCCATACCCATTTAAGAACATCTACCATCTAGTTTTAAGTATTCGTACTGGGTACAGATATCTATATTTATGTCAATATCTATATATTTCTCTAAAAACACACATATGCACATTCATGTACATATATGGTATTAATACTTAATTCTGGGTGCAGGTGGGTATTTATATGTGTATGTATATTTGTATGCGTATGTATGTATATACATGGGTGTATATATGTACTCACATATATATACATGCATACAGATGTACACATATACACACATATGGTATTTATACTGGACAAATGACAAGTTCCTTTTAGAAGTTTTCTATATAGTATTGCTGTTCAAAATATTGTTCAAAATAATTAGTTATTTTATTTTATTTATTTATTTTTTTGCGGTGCGGTGCTGGGGATTGAACCCAGGGCCTTATGCTTGCAAGGCAGGCACTCTACCAACTGAGCTATATCCCCAGCCCCCTATAATTAGTTATTAAAAGAAGTGTGATATTGGCTACATGGCAGGGTAAGTCCCAAGAGTGCTTGAGAAAAAATGATTTCATTCAACTCAAAAACATTTAATAGTTCACATAATATGGAATTTTGTGAAAAGGGGAAATATCTGCCCATATAAACTTAAATTAAGCTGTGACTGTATATCCTGACTTAGTGATCAGAACTTCTCAGCTGATGATCTTACATATGAGATATAAAACCTCATAGTAACTAAGGCAAGTAGCTGGTTTATGTGCTGGTGACACAGAAAGGGGAGATTACTCAATGGAATCTTTAAAACTGACACCTGCTAGGTTTCCTGTTGCTGATAAATTGGGTCATGCCACATCCACCCATCCCAAAGGGCCTGTGTTGGCTGTTCAAAGGTCACTATAAACTTATGGCATAGGCAAGAGTGCTCTTGTGGCCATAACTTCATGCCAGGAAACGCTGACTCATGACACAAGTGTGTTAAATTGTCAAATGCTGGAAAATGTGTAAGTTGGTTTGTAAATGAATGGCAAGAAGCTAGAAAATCTTTAAAGCTTATAAAGAAAAAGAGAAGAAAAAGAAAAAGAAAAAAAGAAAACCCAACTGGAAAGAGGCATCTGTCCTTAGGCATCCACCGCGTTTACCTCACTTTGATCTGACATTATTCAACAGACCCTTAGGGGTACAACCAAGAGTCAGCCCCTAGTACTAAATCAGTTTTTCTGAAACATCCCTTTCCGGAACTATTTATATATGTGAAACTGAGAGAAGAGAGAAAATCTCAAAAGAGAAAAGAATAAGAAAAAAGAAACAGCAAACAGGGCACAAAGAGAAGTATTCAAGGAAAGAGCAAGACCTACACAGAGCTAAGCTCTCAACAAAGAAACGACTAACCAAGTACTTTCATATCACCTCCATACCTCCTCTTCTGTTATTGTCACTATTTATAGTATTAGTTATATATAAAGCAGGTTGTGTCTATTTGTCAATATTTTCTGCTGTGTTATTCAATTTTACCCTAATCAGACCTCTAAGAGGTCGGTTCAATTGTTGCTTTTTACAGATGCGGAGTCTGAGTCTTAGCGTTGTAGTCTCTTTACCCAAAGGCACACATGGAGCCTAGGTGTGAACATAAGTCTGTTCAACTCCCAAGTCCAAGATCACAATCACACCCCATTATTAAGAATCCAAAAATCATGAAGCATAAATATGGGAGATATGTCAAAGTACTAGTTGCAGAATGACCAAGAAAGCATGACCACATATTTATACACATGATATAGTGCACTGGCCCATGTCTTTTATGGTGCCAGACTTAAAACTACTTTTACAATCAGTTTGCTGACCACAATAAAGCAGATAAATATGTTAGCTATATTTTTTAATTACATCTAAAAATTGTTTTAAAAATTATCAAGATTGACCATCGATTTTATAAAATAGTTTTAAGTCCAAATTACTTCAGTTGTTTCTGCAACATCAAATTTCAAGTACATGATCTAACTGATGATATGTTGAAGAGTACATGTCTGGTTTGGAATTTGCCATGGTTTGGATCTTATATGTCCCCCAAAGGCCCATGTGTTAATAGCTTGGTCTAGTGCATGGTACAAATAGGAGGTGAACCCTTTGAGACATGGGGTCTAGTAGGAATTCCTTGGGTCATTGGGGACATGCTGGAATTGGAGGAAATAATGGGACCCTGACCCATTCCTCTATTTCTTTGCTCCCTGGATCATGATATATGCTCTTGTGCTCTACCACATGCACCTGCCATGAAGTACTGTCTAATCATAGGTAGAAAACAATGGGGCCAATCAATCATGAATGGGCACCTCTAAAGCTGTGAGCCAAACTAACCTTTTTCTCTTTATACATTGGTTATCTTTTTTTTAAATTCATTTTTATTAAACAAATGGGATACATCTTGTTTCTCTGTACATGAAGTAGAGGCATACCATTCGTGTAATCATACATTTGCCTAGGGTAATAGTTTTAGATTCATTCTGTTATTTTTTTTCTTCTCCCCCACTACTCCTACCCCTCTTATCCCTCTATAGAGTCCCTCCTTCCTCCATTCTTGCCCCCTTCCCACCCCCTATATGTGTCATCATCCGTTTGTCAGTGAGATCATTCATCCTTTGGTTTTTGGAGATTGGTTTATCTCACTTAGCATGATATTCTCCAACATTTGCCTCCAAATGCCATAATTTTATTATTCTTTATGGCTGAGTAATAGTCTATTGTGCATATATATATATATATATATATATATATATATATATATATAACAGTTTCTTTATCCATTCATCAATTGAGGGGCATCTAGGTTGGTTCCACAATCTGGCTATGGTTAATTGAGCAGCTATGAACATTGTTGTGGCTGTATCTCTGTACTATGCTGATTTTAAGTCCTTTGGGTATAGACCAAGGAGTGGGATAGCTGGGTCAAATGGTGGTTCCATTCCAAGTTTTCTAAGGAATCTCCATACTGCTTTCCAGAGTGGCTGCACTAATTTACAGCCCCACCAGCAAGGTATGAGTGTACCTTTTTCCCCACATCCTCTCCAACACCTATTGTTGCTTGTATTCTTGATAATCATCATTCTAATTGGGGTGAGAGGGAATCTTAGGGTAGTTTTGATTTGCATTTCTCTTATTACTAAAGATGTTGAATGTTTTTCATATATCTGTTGATTGCTTGTACATCTTCTTCTGTGAAGTCTGTTCATATTCTTAGCCCATTTGTTGATTGGGTTATTTGTATTCTTTGTGTAGAGTTTTTTGAGTTCTTTATAGATTCTGGAAATTAGTGTTCTATCTGAAGTATGAGTGGCAAAGATTTTCTCCCTCTCTGTAGGTTCTCTCTTCACATTACTGATAGTTTCCTTTGCTGAGAGAAACCTATTTAGTTTGAATCTGTCCCAGTTATTGATTCTTGCTTTTATTTCTTGTGCTATAGGAGTCCTGTTAAGGAAGTTTGATCCTAAGCCAACAAGTTGAAGATTTGGACCTACTTTTTCTTCTATAAGATGCAGGGTCTCTGGTCTGATTCCAAGGTCATTGATCCATTGTGAATTGATTTTTGTGCAGGGTGAGAGACAGGGGTTTAATTTCATTCTGTTGCATATGGATTTCCAGTTTCCCCAGCACCATTTGTTGAAGAGGCTATCTTTTCTCCATTGCATATTTTTGGCACCTTTGTCTAGTATGAGAAAATTGTATTTATTTGGTTTTGTGTCTGTGTCCTCTATTCTGTACCATTGATCTACCTGTCTATTTTGGTGCCAATACCATGCCATTTTTGATATTATTGCTTTGTAATAGAGTTGAAGTTCTGGTATTGCAATACCCCCTGCTTCACTCTTCCTGCTAAGGACTGCTTTAACTCTTCTGGGTTTCTTATTCTTCCAGATGAATTTCATGATTGCTTGCTCTATTTCTGTAAAGTACATTTTTGGGATTTTAATTGGAATTGCATTGAATCTGTATAGCACTTTTGGTAGTATGGCTATTTTGACAATATTAGTTCTGCCTATCCAAGAACATGGGAGATCTTTCCAACTTTGGCCTGGTGATTGGGCAGGTTGGCTATCTGCTGCCCAGCCCTGCATGGCAGGGGCATTGGGTGTCCGCCTGCTACCTCCGCGGTGCAAGCGGCCTGACTCACCCGCCAGCTTGCTCCACGACTGCGACCAACCAGTCACATTGGTTATCTTATAAGATAACATTGGTTATGTTATTTTTCATAGTAACAGAAAACTGACTAACACAGACTTAGAAGCAGATAACAATCCTTTGGATTTACAAATTTTGCATATTTTGAGATCAGTCACTGCCTTACAATTCCAATTACCTAAATTAACTAAAGGAGGATGACAGAAAATGCATAAAAGAAAAAAAAATGAAATATTAAGGACTGCTTAACCTTTCAATGCTAAAATTAGATAAAATTACCCACCAGAAATAAATTTTATGAGCGAATAATACATGTAAGGGTGGTCTCAGGTTGTTCTGGGTGGTCAATTCCTTCCTGCACCAAACACAAATTCATAAGGAAAATTCTGGCCTTAAGCTGATGTATATTTGCTTTTTTTCTCTCACATTCCTTCTAACTCCTGGGAAGTAATATGGCAACTGAGGTAATCAGTTAGGTAAGACCTGAAGAAGCAAAAACAGAAGGACTTTCTATTGAAAATTGTGAAGATATCCGTGTGTAAGAGGGGAAAAAAAGGAGAGTCAAGAGTGCAGAATATGAATGTTGGTGTGAAGAAAGAGAGAAAGAAAGAAAAAGGGGGGGAAAGGAATGAGCCTACATGGTGGATCATCAGTAAAGTTTTAATGGGGAATTAAGAGTTCAGGGTGCAAAGAGAAAATCCGAGAGAGCTTTCAGAGTGTATATAAGGAATGAAAAACAAGATTTTCAAAAGCACTGCTGAGGATGAAAATTTCGTATATGCTTTAAAATTTTATCAGCGATAACAGTAAAGACTGGGATTATGCTAAATTCCTTTTAACTGTTGGATTGTGTTTCTTTGACTGTAATAGTATTCCCAGACAGGGCTACAAGGGACTCTTGATTTATTCAGGTTATAGTAGTATGACTTTCACAGCGGTACTCCTAATGCTGGATTAATGGAAGAACTTCAGGTTGTTGATAAAGCCTCATAATCATATGCAATTTCTGTGTTTATGTGTACATGTATTTTTGTAATGGAGAAAATCTTTATGACTTTTATTGAGACTTTTAAGAGTTAATGGTCCCTCTATTTAAAATATTAAAGGGGAAAGAGAAGGCATGGTCTTAAAGCAAAAGACTAAGTGAAAAAATATAATTATAGAAGACAATTGATTTCTAATTCTATAGCACAAATTTAATAAGCTAGTCCAAATCCTTTTATTTTACTGAAGATATCAATGTGTTCATTTGCCATCCTCCTCCTGACCTAAATTTCCTCTTCTGCTCTCTTTGGTATTTGAAAATACATTTGGCAACTTAAAAAATAAAGCAACTCATGAATGTGCTAAATAATGTGGATAAAAGGGCCACTAACATTTTCTGCATATGAAGAAAGATGGAGAAAATTAGAGTTAAACCTGAACACAAATCAGGGATTAAGTACAGTTTGAGAAAGGCACCATGATAGATACTGAAACAAAGAAATACATAACAAATAATTACAATCAGAGTATTAAGTTTATCAAACTAAGTGTCCTTTGTCGACTTACATGGAAAGGCATTTCCAGTGGTTATTTTTCTACTGAAAGTGTTAATATATCCTGTTTGTTATAGAAATCTTATTGTAATGCATCATGGACTAAGCATCAAATTATATTAACTGGAGAAACATTTAACTTATGGAGGTAAATAGCTACAAAAGGAAGAATGAGAACCATAAACAATCTGCTATTGCTTTGATAAGTTTGCTTGAACCACCTACTTAAGTATTTTATTCAAATCCCAAACTGGAGGCACAGAAAGCAGCTCCCAAGTTGTTCAGACACGTTCTTTCTTCATCTGCCACTTACTTCAGTTAAAAGCAGCATCCAAAAGAACACACCATTATTTTCCTCAAGACAAAACTCAATTTAGAGTCTTAGGAAAAGATCTTTGGCAAATAATAATCTCTATGGTTTCAAGAGCGGAGAACTAGGCACATTGTAGGCATTCATTAAATGTTCGCTGAATAAATGAATGAATATTTTTTACTCTTGTGCTGCCATTGTGGATATGTGATAGAGTCAGCACAGGGCATGGGAGAACATTACCAAGGAAAGAAGCAATGGCTTTCTCCTAACAAAATACTCTCATATTTCTCTCAGATAGCAGCTATTCCCTTATAGTGGTTGGAGCTTTGGAGGATTGAAGCCCCCCAAAGATTTTATGAAGGACATGGGAAACACTGCCTCCTAAAGGGAGATAAAAGGGATTCAGAGAAAAGGAGGGTATGATAGACAGAAATAATGTCCCCACCAAAGATGCCCAAATCTTAATCTGTACATATACATACATTTAACAGAATGTTAAATGGAAAGAAGGAATTAAGGCTGCAGATGGAATTAAAATTACTACTCATCTGAACCTGAGGTGGGGAGGTTATAGTGGATTATCCAAGATGGGACTAATGTCCTCACAAAGGTCATTAAAGGAAAAGTAAGAAAGGAGAAAAAATTGCAGTGTGCCATGTAAGAAGAACTCAACCTGCTGTTGCTGGCTTCAAAGATGGAAGAAGGGCTCAAGCCAAAGAACATGTATAGCATCTACAAGATGGAAAAGGCAAGGAATCGGATTATTTTCTAGAGTCTCTGGAATGGACTGCAGCCATGATAGAAACTTGCCTTTCCCCAGTGACACCCAGTTTGGCCTTTTGACCTCCAAAACTGAAAATTTGTATTGTTTTCAGCTAGAAAATTTCTAGTAATTTGTTATAACAAATTGGAATGTTATATGGAATATAACAATATGGAATGTGCAACAATATGGAATGGTGGGAAGGAAAGGACTGAGAGGCAAGTGGAATGGCCTTATCATTATTACCCATGAGTGCTCAAGGAAGCTGCTTTATCTCTGTGAGATACTCATGGTTGTAGTGGGTTAAATTATTAAATTCATGACTACTTTTAAAAATAATTATAATTTATTTGCAATTTACCAATAAACATTTAAAATTTGAATTTATTTACTTATTTTTATAATGACATTTCTTTAAAACAATAGTACTGTGGTTTGAATAAGGTCTGTGTGTGACCCCCCAAGGGTTCATGGGAGGTTGGTCCTGAGTTGGCAATGCGAGAAGTGATGGGATCTTTAAGAACTGGAGCTTGGTGGCAGTTGTTTGTTTGTTGGGGGTGCTGTCCTCAGAAGTAATTAAGGTAGTTCTTGTGGGACCCTGAGTTAGTTCTTGTGAGAATAAGTCGTTATGAAAGAGTCCCTCCTTACTCCAGCTTCCTGTCTCCCCACGTGATCTCTCCTTTTTGCATGTGTTCTTGCCACTGTGATTCCATCCACCATGAGATGACACAGCTAATGGGGCCCTCACCAGGGCCAGTGCCATGATCTTTGGACTTTCAGCTTCCAACACTGGGAGTTAATAAATCTCTTTTCTTTTCAAACTACCTGGCTTCAGGTATTTAATTATAGTGATGGAAAAATGTACTAATATTAGTATTTAGGTTTATAGCAAAATCAAGAGGAAGATACAGAGATTTCTCATATATTTCCTTCAAGCATTCATAGGCACCTTTATTGTCTCCCACTAAGTGGTACTTTTGATTCAGTTGATGAAACTTCATGTACACAACATTATTACCCCTAGTCTATAGTTTTCATTAGGGTTCAGCTTTGTTGTTATACATGCTCAAATGTATAATGATCTACATTCACCATTATAGTATCAGAGGACTACCATAAAAATCTTTGTTGTGCCTAGTCATTCCTTGCTCCTCTTTTCTAACCCTTGGCAACCACTGACCGTCTTATTGTTTCTATAGTTTTGTCTCTGTCAAAAATGGTTGGTATCATATAATACATAGTTTTTCAGTGAAATAACACTCAATAGTATGCATTTAAACTTCCTCCATATCTTTTTATGGCTTGATAGCTATAGTGCTAAATATTATTCCATTGTATCACAGTTCACCCATTCATTCAGCTACTGAAGGACATTTTGATGTTTCCAAGTTTTGGTAATTAAAAACAAAGCTACTATAAATATCCATGTGCAGATTTTGTATGTACTTAAGTCTCCAACTCCCCTGAATAAATACTAGGGAGAGTGATTGCTAGATCATATAGTAAGAGTATATCTAGCTTTCTAAGAAATCACTAAACCATCTTTTACAGTCTATACTATCTTGCATTACCGCCAGCAATGGATGAGAGCTATTGTTGCTCCACATCCTCACCAGTATTTCATGTCAGTTTTCTGGATTTTCACCATTCTAGGTGTATAGTGGTTCACTGCCACTTAGAAGACTACTTTTGACATTAAATGCAATCACATCTTTGAATTGCCCTGCTCTGGGCTTGGCACACTAAAAGTACTCATCATTGCTATTCCCCTTCCTTTCTTTTCTTTTCCCCACCCTTCACAGTACTTGGTGCCAGGATGCAGTGTAAACATCACAAAAGAAGAGAAAAAGGGAAAAATAAATAAAATTGATGGTAAGTGTCCAGCCTGAAGTGTCTGGGATGGGGATTTGTGAATCCACACCACCCACCACTGCTTGTGTCAAGAGGCACCAGCTCTGTGTCTTATGGAAGCTTTTATAATGTGAGGGTGTGTAGAGCTCTGTCACTTGTATTTCAGAGAAAGAGTAAAACGTGAAGGAGGTACAGTGTGGAGAACAGAAGAAACAAAACAGAGAGAAAAAAAGGAAAGGAACATAGGGGAGGCCTACACAGGAAAAAAAAGGGGTGGGCTTTCCCCTTTGAGGGCTTTTCCTCCTTTCCAAAAGAAGGAAAAATTAAAAATGATCAGATGTGCCTCTTTCTTTTCTATTCTGCATCATACTATATTAGAACATATTAATACACAAACATACATAAATTCATTGCAAGTTCTGAGAGGGGTTGGGACACATAAATTTCTGTCACATTCTTAAGGTTAAGCCAAACCTTTTAAAAAGCATTGGAGAAATGCTGTCTTGAGAAGAGTAGCTCAAAATTAACTAGTTAAATGATATTAAATCTCTTGACCTTTTATTATTCCTTTTTCTAAGGTGATGTAATATAAATTGTGTACAGGTAAGATCTCTGCCACAAAGAACAATGTCATGTTCTGTAGAATGATGCTTAAGATACTAGAGAAGTATATGTATAGTGGACAATGCAAACTTCTAAGTCTGAATGACAACTTGTTTCCTTTTAGGTTTCACAGTCTGAAGATTTACAAATGTCTTAGAATAATTTCAACATCCAAATTGTAATAAAAATCATGGCTAGGGTTTGGATGTACATTGTGTTCAAAGAATTTTTTATTAAATTTTGTGATATTGCACAACTCTGAATAGGACATTTTACAGTTAGGACAAATCTATTTTTATTAATACATCAAATTTTTAGAAATAAGTAGATTTTAAAATCATTTTTCAGTTTATTAATAAATTATTTATGAGAAAGGCACAAAAAGAAACCTCATAAACTATTGTTCTTTTAAAGGAACATTTATAAATTGCAAAGTAACTTGGTGTGTAATATATCCAGCTTTAAATTATAACAAGATTATTTCCCCGACTTCGTTTTTCAAGTCAAGCTAAAATTGAGTTAAACATCATTTAAAGACATTAGCTATTGAGATTTTTCAATGCTTTTAAAAGGAAAAAGCAAAGTCTTCTAAGTGACCATGACATGTTTAAGTAAATATTTTCCCCAAAGGTTCACTGTATAATTTAACTTGAGAAGATATGGGTAAACACGTAGACCTGCTGCAATATTTTAGGAAGTAATTTACCATTTCCTCTGATTTTGGAAAGCCCTTTAAATATACAGAATCTACTGTAATTTCCCACAACACTGCTTTTTCTAAAGGATTCCCAGCTTGGATAACCAGTAGTGCTGGTAAGTCTGTCAACTGAGGGCCTCAGAAATCTCAGGGAAAAAAATGGACAACTCACTGCATCTTTTCTCCATCTACCCTTTGCTCTACTGACCCCCAAGTGACTTCACAACTGAGTTTACAGATCAAAAGACTTTTTCTATAAATACTCACAAACTTCTTCTATGCAGAGATTTTCCAAAATGTCAACATTTACTTAGTATAAAGAGCTTTAAGTTTGACCTGTTGGGAAGATCAGCAGGTTTATCTAACCCTGAAAAACAGCTTAAGTAGCTGTTCTATGCAGGTACTCATCTTTCTCCCCTAAAGAGCTCTGCTGGCAGCAGTCAAAACTGAAGTGGGAACTTAATAAAAATGAAAATTGTGGTAGCAAAATACACTTACAAGGTTATTTTGACATATTGCAAAAATTTGGGAGGTTATAGTGGTTTCTATATAACCACAGTCCTGATTTAGAAAAACCCCAGAGAAACAGCTGCATTTTGACATATAACCTGCTTTACTTGCAATAGGAATTTCAAGGTATACATCTTCTGATGCCAGAATTTGGACATAACATTGATAAAAGCCGCATGCAGTGCCTCTTGTTGAGAAATATCAGGATGATGAAAACCTATAGAATTTACACTTCTCTGTTAGGCAAACACACATTTGTGCCAAAGATTCTGTTGCTTATTCTTATATTAGAGGGTGGTGAAGGATGAAAAGTCAAGTCAGTCATGCTGAACTACTATGAAATGGTTGTGCTCACACAACTGGATTCTCTGATTACCTGTGAATGTCTCCATTTCAGGCATTTGGTAGCAACTGGCTGAGGCAAACCTGGCAAAATATTTTCCAGATGCTGGAAGATTAACTCCTGCACATCCTCAATGCTATGCTCCAAGTATGCAACTCCAAATGGGACAGTGGTGTGAATCACCAAGGAAGGTCCAATTTCTGATGACTCTGTAGTGTGAGAGGAACATAAAGATATACCTTAAAGTGGGTAATGCGGGAGCATCTTTAGCTGTTCAATCTAGAGTTAAGAAATGATCACAATACCAGATAACAAAAGAAGAAAAAACAAGAGTTCCATCTATGAAGCATAAATTAGGTTATTTTTGAAATTCAAAATCAAGCTTCTTGCCAGGCACAATGGCATACTCATGTAATCCCAGCAGCTTGGGATACTGAGACAGGAGGAGCACAAATTCAAAGCCAGCCTCAGCAAGGGTGAGGTGCTAAGAAACTCAATGAGACCCTGTCTCTAAATAAAATACAAAACAGGGCTGGGGATGTGGCTCAGTGGCCAAGTGCCCCTGTGTTCAATCCTCAGTACCAAAAAAAAAAAAAAATTCAAACTTCCCTGAAGATGACAACAAATTGAAGGTATGTTTTGGAGACCAAATTATTAGATCTTGCTGAAGAACTGGAAGGAATGGTAAGAAGAACCCTTAATGTATATTGCCTTGGGTATAATTTATTGGTATGTTCCATCTTCTCTCATCCACTAGATTGTAAACTCTTCAGGGCAAGTTATATTTTTCTTTTTTTTCTCCTCCTCCTCCCCCTCTTTTTCCCACCCCCCCCCCCCCTTTTTTTTTTTAGTGCTAGGGATTGAACCCAGGGGTACTCTACCACTATGCCACATTTCCAACCCTATTTTATTTGTTATTTTGAGACAGGCTTCTAGCTAAGTTTCTTAGGGCTTTGAACCTGCAATCCTTCTGTCTAATCCTCCTGAGTTGCTGGCATTATATGCATGTACCACTGCTCCCAGTCAGGGACTCTTTTTTATACATAGTGTACATTCTTAAATTCTGGGAACAAAGTATATAGTCAGTAAATACTTAACTCATTTTATGTTACATAGATTGCAAAATATTTTGCTGAAATTATACAAATGCTAGAACAAATATCCTTAGTGTCTTCAAAAAGAAAGCTTCTTTCTAAATACAAAATAGTCCTCATGATATCTTTATCTTTTAATAAGCAATAAAAATAAAAGTGTGCTCCATTTACAACGGGGAGCTACTTCCCATTTTCGTTTGAATTTGTTTTTGTTATACTTTTATAAGTAATGAGTGTCTGATTTATATCTTTTCCTCGTTAGTTAAATATAGGACAACTGAATAAAGTTTGAAGCCGAAAGCAACTTTGGACAAGTGAGGCATTAGGAAAAGCAATCTTGGAAAGAATGTTAATAAATTTGACTGTTATCATTTGTTTAAATCATACGGAAGAGAAAGCTAGGGGAAAACAAGACTAGATTAGATATGCATGAAATATAATATGAAAGTTGGTGCTCTCCCTACCAAAAGAAGAAAATATTAAAGTCTGTAAGGCACTGATGCTGTTGGCAAGATTGATTCTGAAAATTCTTTAATGTGGGATTCTAAAAGGTCATACCATTTGAGCTATGATGTTACAGTTTTACACAGGAAAAGAAGGGCTCGATGACATAAGCCATTTATTTGTCATATGCCCACTTACCCTCTTTACATGTCAGAAGATTTCATTTTCTTTTTGTAAAATGAGAATAAGTTCATACCTACCATGGAGGTCTATGGTGTGGATTGAATACATGAAATGCTCAGCACAGTTTTTGGCACAGAGTAGGGACTTTATAAGTGCTAGCTATGGAAATGCAAACAATAGACCTCAATATAGGGACAGTGTTCCTGAGGTGGTATGCAAGTTATTGGTCTGAGTTGTACTTCACTTCTCCGTTGCACTCGGCTCAGGGAACTCTGACTTATACATTTCACAGCAAAAGGGAAGAAAGTCCCAAGTCAAAAGGCATCAAGCCTTTTGAAGGGCAGCAAGTGCTTCTAAACAACTTCACATATACGAATCTGACGATATGAGTAAAGAATCTGTGCAGCAAATGCCATGGTGAGACAGACTGTCCACTATTTTCCCCTCAGTGTAACTGGAACAACTCAAAGAAGAAACAGGAGACATCTTTGAACATTCAGTGTTAACCAGTCAGTGCACTTTACTGGTGTCACGTAGAGGGAAGAACTCAGCTATGTGAAATCTCAAAATTTCAGGGAATACCACCACAGTGAGAAAGCCATTGCATACTGCCTCAGTGAATATTATTCATGGTATCAATTAATGAATTCAGGGAGGCCTGTTCACAGAATGTCATCCTTCTTCCATGGGTACCAAGTCTTCCCAGAGATAGAGAAATCGAGTTGGTCAATGCTCTGAAGCATGTGAATTAAGGTTCTGCTTGTTATCCATGGCAGGCTTCAAAGAGATATGAATGCCAGCAGTGTTCTGACAATCAAGAGGTTGCACTGACCCAGCCATTTGATCTAGGGGGAACTCATAAAGTCACTAAGACCAGTGATGGGGCAATGCCAAGTTTCTCCCATTTACATTAGCCATCTACTCCTTGGAGAGCAATAAAAAAATGAAATTTAAGACTCACAGTGAAATAGTTTTTGCATAACAATGAGAAAACAATCTGGTTTCTGGTTCTTGGAATTGGACACAAAAAATTTATTTTGAGATTATACATTAAAATTTAAATAGCTACAACCTAAAACAATCAGTATAAGGGAAAGTGTCCTCAACCCCCAAATTAAATGGTATTTTTAGAAGCTAAAGTCCAAAAATACAAAGAACCAACCAGAGTTTAAAAATGACCAAAGTTTGGAAATAGAAAATTATAAAAAGCCTCAAATATGTTAATGGGATTTAGAGCATAAATTTAGTAGAATCATCATTCCTTGGGCATTGGAAAGCCAATGACGCTATCTTTCTTTTTTGTTCAGTTTAGCAAGAAAAGCACTTTGCTTTCGGCATTTCAAATGCAAACCTCATAGTAAGCTGTCTAGAGACATCAATGTCCATAGAGTCAGAAGATAAGTATTTGAACCTCTGCCTCCTTAATAGCCCTGTGGTCTTGAACTACTTCATCTCAGTCTTTGCTTTCTTCCATCAATTAAAAGAGAATCATACTCCTAACCTTAAAAGGCTGTCATGAAGGGTAAATGGGTTAAGCCACATGAAAGCCTTTCTTCAAATATAAAGTGCTACATGAATGTAAGGCATTCCTACATAATATTCTTGTTTTGACTTCTAGGTTCTAACAAGGGTGACTTTTGAAAGGTGTAATGGAATTGAATCTCAAAGCATTTGATTATTACATCAACACCTCAGGAGTAAGAGCAGACTATTCCTGGGCATAGGCACACACAGAAGCTTTTTTTTTTAATTGTGGAAAAGCATAATATATAACATAAAATTTACCATTTTAACCTATTTTTAAGTGAATGGTTCTGTGGCATTAAGAATAGTCACACTGTTCTGCAACCACTGCCACCATCAATCTCCAGAACTTCATTTTCCCAAACTGAAACTCCATACTTATTAAACAGTGACTCTATTCTTCCCTTCTCCCAGTCCTGGCAACTGCCATTCTTTCTACCTCTATGAATTGGACTAATCTACATCCCTCATGTAAGTGGATCATACAATATTTGTCCTTTTGTGACTGGCTTCTTTCACTTAGCATGTTGCATTCAAGGTTTATCCATGTTGAAGATGTAATGGAATGCCATTGCTTTTTATTACCAAATGAAATTCGTAGTATACTTGTACCACATTTTGTTTATCATTCACCAGCTAATGGATACTTGAGTTGCTTCCTCCTTTCAACTCTTGCAAAAATGCTGCTATGAACATGACTGTACAAATTCAAGTTTCTGCCTTCACTTCTTCAGGGTATATACCAAGAAGTGGAACTGTTGAATTATATGGTAATTCTATCTTTAATTTTTTGAGGACTCACCATATTATTTCACAGTGGCTGTATCATTTTACATTCTTATTAGCAACATATAAGGGTTCCAATTTCTCTACGTCCTTGCCAACACTTGGTATTTTCTGCTTTAAAGAAAAATAGTAACCATCCTCACTGTGAAAAGGGCACAGCAGTTTTCAGTCTACAGTCTTGGGTGGAATTCATCAAAAGTTGATAACATCAGCAGCCCCAGAAATAGCTCCAGTATTATTATCTACTGTTAATAGTGCACTGAAGTAAAGAATGTTCTCACATTAATAACAACCAAAAGCTATACAAGTCACCAATTCTCCAAACAGAAACTATAATTTGTTTTGAAATGAACACTGCAGTTTCCTCAGATCCATGATTATATTAGTTTTAATACTAAATGGTAACAGACATAAATTTACTTAAAGACAAAAGATTGTGAAAATAGTAACATCCCGCTACATGCTTCTTAAAATAAAAGACATTTTTAAAGCAAATATTAACTCAGTTGTGTTGAGAAATTATGATCTTCCTGATGTTTGACGATTTGTCTAATGGCTTCATGTACAGTCTGGTCCTATAAGTGTTATGTGCTTGCTTGAATAGAATTGTCTAGATGTTGAATTGACATTTTATATAAGTCTGTCAGAATAATTTCATTAGTTATGTGATTTTCATCAACTAAATTCTTATAATTTTTGTCTGCTTGATCAATTCCTAGGAGAAATACCTCTTCTGATGATGGTAAATTTTCCAATTTCTCCTTTTGAGTTTGATAATTTTTGCTTTCTATTGAAGTTGCGTTACCAGTTTCCTGATACTTGATTAAACCATATGTTGTGACCATTTTACATCTAGAAGTGTTTTTAAAGTTTACTTTTGCTTTGTATTTGTCTGATTTTTTAAAAAATATTGGTTTTGTTTTTTGTTTTTTTACAAAATATTTATTTCTATGTGGCACTGAGAATAGAACCCAGTGCCTCACATGTGGAAGGCAAGCACTCTACCACTGAGCTGCAACCCCAGCCCTCATTTTTTAAAATTTAAAAAATTGCCTTTTATTTATTTTGATTATAACATGTTAAACCTTATTCCATTCTTCACTCCCCAACTAGTTTATAGGGAATGTTCATACACTTCAGCATCCATATTGAGTTTAAAGTCAAAAGTTATTATCTTCATCCTTTTCCTAAATAATATTAGAACTTTAGATTACTTTTATGTGTTTTCATTGTCCAGGAATATTTTATTTCTTTGGTTTTGTCTTATACAGTCATTGTAGGCTTATATTTACCCACAACTTCCTTCTTGGATCTCAGATCCTTCTGCTAGGGTTTTCTTTTCCTTGAAGTATCTTCTTTTGAAATTCCTTCATGAGGTTCTACATTGTTCTATTCTGCAGCCATCACCACCATCAATCTCTCTGTTTTTGTTTTCCTGCAAGTCTTCATTTCACCCTCATTTGTGAAACATAGTTTTTCTTGGTACGTAACAATAGATTAAAAACATCTTCTACAGGACTGTAAAGCTGCGATTCCAACAAGTTAGCTTTTATCAAGGTTGTTGAGAAGTCAGTCCTTAATTTGACTACAGGTGTTCTGCAAGTAACTTTTCTTTTATATTGGGTTGCTTTTATGATTTCCTTTTTGACTTTGGTGTTCTGTAGTTTTACTCAACATCTTGAAGTTTGAATTTCTTTTTGTTTACCTTTTTTTTTTTTTTTTTGACCTCCTTGAGTTTCCAGAATCTGAAGACTCAATTTTGTCATTGTTTTTGGAAACTATTGTGGTTTAGGTTCTCCTGATATTTCCTTTTCCCCACTTCCTGTATTCTCTTTTCATGGAAATCTAACTAGAGATGTTAGATATCTTGCTCTTGTCATTCTATATCTTGATTTCTTTCTAATATTTTGTATCTCCATTCTAAATTCTTACGAGATATCTCCTGTATCCTTCAGTCTGTCATTCTTCCCCCATTGGTTTTTATTCTGATATTTAATCTGTCCTTTGAATTTCAAATTAAGTTATTTTGTTTTCATTTGCAGAAGTTCTCTTTGGCTCCTTTTTAAGTGTGCATGATCCATTTTGGCAATCTCACCCTAGCCATACTGTCAGCACTCTCCTTTATTTCTTTAAGCATATTTAATTTAGTTACTTTATATTGCATACCTGGTTATTCCAAAATTTGCAGGCCTGTAAGGTTGATAAGGTTGAATATGGTTTTTGTTATTGTTGTTTTGGATGACTGCTGCTCATGACCAGCTGTTCCCTTGTATGTTCTGGGAGATATCTATATATTTATATCTATATCTAAATATATGTGTTATATATGTGTGTGTATTTGTATACAAACAGACACATTTGTATTTTTTTCTGTTGTGAGCTCAAGTTCCTAGGAATTTTATCTGAGATGTTCTTTGAGGCCTGAGTTTAAAGTATTCTTTGGAGCTTTGCTTTTATTTCTGCCAGATGCCTTTGGGCAATATTGCCCATAACCACTTTAACTAGATTTACACAGTATGCTGGCAGAATGAATTCTAGCACCAAATCTGCCTACGGGTAGATTTGTGGTTTAGCATCTTAGCAGAGACACTTTCTTTTATTCTTTTTGCTTGTTTTTTTCCACTCCACTTAAAGACAGCAAACATCTCCATTGTCTTCCTCTGCCAGACAGAATATACAAGATACAGAGAGGCTCTTTAAAGTTATAAAGGTGTACAATCCATGCTATAAGCTTTGAAATCTTAAAAGAATGAATATAATTTTCTTGAAAACAAAATTTATCAAAACTGACTCAAACGAAAAGATAATAAGTATAAACAAACAAAAAATAAAGGAAATTAAGAACACTAATTGAAAATGAAACATTGAAACATTAATTAAAACATAACAAAAAAACTTCAGGACCTGGTTGTTTTACTTGTGATTTTTTTTTCAAATTGCCAAGTCAATATAATGTATAAACACACATATAAATACAGATCATCCTCCTATTGCTTATGAAGAGAAAAACCCATGAGTTCACAAACCATATTTATTTAAAAGATTCATCAATAACTGTTACTGGCAGCAGAGTCCAAGGACCCTTCCTGGATCATGAGATGGTGGGATATATCTGCCTGCTTGCCTGAGAAATGGATGAATGACAGAAAAAGGAAAAATGAACTTCATGCAGTTTGATCAAACTGGGGAGAAGCAACTATCTTCCTTGAAATAAGCCTTCTTTCCTTTGAATAAACCTATTTTCCTACCAATTTGACTCCAAAGTATTTGTGGAGTATGACAAGCAGTAAAGCCTAGCCTCTCATCTCCATGCTGTGACAACCATACAGATGTCCTAACAATTTATCTACCATAATATATCATATTAATAGGTAAAATCAAGTAAAACATAATGATCTCAATATACATTTAAAAGGCATCCATTAACATTTGCTATTGATTCATGAGAAAAAAAAGAGAAAATGTGAAAAAAGATGACTTTCTTAAAATGAGATGACATATTTCTTTAGCTGAGGGTTTTTATGGTATTTTACAAAGAAATAATATGAATTTTTACAGTAAAAGGAGAAACAAACTGAAATTGTATTACCAATAATATTTACAATTGCTTTGGTTGGTATAATAAGATAAAAATAGAAAGAGATTTATAATTATAAGGAATTATAAGGAAGAAGAAAGATTTGATTGGTAATAATAGTAAGTTACAAAAATATTGATCGAACTAAAAATTTTGATATTGAATTGGTTTCTCTATCAGTGGTAACTAGTAAGAAAAAAATAATTCTTAATTAATTTTACAAGATTTTTTGGAATTTGACAAATGAGTCTAAAGGAAAAATACAACAATGAGAATATTTAATATTTTTGGAAAAAAATCAGTGAGTGAAGTCTTGCTTTGTCATATGTTTAAATACATTATACACCTATAGCAATTAAAATAGCCTGGTACTGTCTGATAACAATAGTTAGTGAATCAGAATAGTTATTGCGAAAAAAATCCTACATGATAATAAGTATTACTATAGGATAACAGCAATGGAGAAAGAATGTATTTTAATATTGCCTAGAGAACTGGATATACAGAAAAAAATAACTTAGATATTCTTTTTCTATTTCTGAGCCAAATTTATCACCATTTGATTTTCTACTTCTGTAATTGTATGAGGGATGCACTTTCTGAGGTCACACAGCATTCTGGACCCCAGATTTATTCTTATAACTTCACACTAAAAGCTCAAACTCACTAGGACACCCTCAGATCTTTCCCACCTAATAAATTCTATTTTTGTCAGCATCTATCAAGGAACGGTGGTTGGATTCTCCAAGGCCAGCTCTAAATCCTATCTCTGACAGGGAAGAAGAGAATCAAACTTAAGAAATGGCAGACATTATAGTTGCAGAGCAACAGCAAAAGATGGGTGAAAATGTTTCTTCAACATGAAAATCAGAGGAGCATGTATGTGGGTGTCCCATGTCATGTGTGGTGCCATAAGACATATGACAGGCATCTTGAGAGTTTATATTTTAGTGGTGAAGGCAAGATGCACACAAAATTACAGAAGCATTATCCACTAAATGGTGTAGCACTGGTGATGTGTGCAAATGAAGTTCAGAAAACAGATTCATGTGAGCAGAAAGGGTCAAGAAACTGAGAACCACACGGTTTGTGGCAGTGGAGGTTGGAGGTAAATTTCCCTCTCCCCACTGCATGTGGAACCAGCTCAACTAGCCTTGTCTTCTAGCCACCAGAGCTCTTGTTAACTCTTTGGCACTTTTGTATGGCTCAGGGGCAACTGTAATGGAGAATAAGTCAATCACATCGGTGAAACCAACTAAAATCTAATTCTTGATGATGAGAGAATAGCAAGGGAAAGGGAAGGGAGAAGGGAGACTAAGAAAAATAATATACTCCTGATGTCTCTCTTTCTCTCTCCCCCTCCTCACTTTTCTGGCAGAGCCAAGCCAAATAAGCATATAGCACTCTGCCTTTGGCATTCCACCTCCTTGGCAGTGTGTCTGTTGTTCTTTGTGTCTACTGCTGGCTCAGAATCAGGAACTAGTCCACATTATTCAGAGGGACCACCTTCAGGGTTTATTTGCTTTTTAAACAACCCTAGTTCTTATATATGTTACAGAAGCCAAAATTCAGCTATAAGAGTCCTATACATGTCCTGGGCAACTTCATTACCTTCAACTTTACTTTCTGCATGGACTTTTGAAGTAAGTACTTATATTGATTCAACACAATTTTATAGTTTTAAATGGATAGTATAGTTCTAGAAGTGCATACTTCTGAAATGTCAGCATTGGACCAAGCATGGAGAAAAGATGGTTCTACGATCCTCCCTTTAGTTATTTCAGTTTTGAGAAGAAATACTTGTTTAATTTTTTTCCATATTGCTTCCTGAAAGTATAGGACTATATTAATTGATAATAGCAGTTAGTTTAGATGTCCAGTTAAAACTGTTAAAGAGGTATAAATGAATAGCATCATTTGAGAGACAAAGGTGAAAGAAGTGACAGAAGAAGGTAATAGGCCTGAGAAAGATTTGGAAAGATAAATGAGTGGAGAAATTGTATTTTGTAAGCAATTAGACACCAAAACTACCAGACAAGCCCCTACTTCCTTTCTTAAAGGTTAAATATCTATTAAAAAAAAAACAGGCATGATAGAAAACTGAATTCAAGTTTAAAAGTGTCCTTTTTCCTTTTTTTTTTTTTTTTTTTTTTTTTCTGCAGAAGGTACCTAAATCCTATTAGGAAACTATGATGTACTGCCCAAGATGTACGGAAAATTCTGGATTGCTATTTTTGCATCCTAAGAAAAAAGAGATGCCTCCTTTAGCATGCATGGTTCAAGTCCTTTCCTCCATCCTGTCCAGCTTTTGAGGGACATCAGCTGGGCTTTGAATCTTGAGTTAGAGATTCTGCCTACTCCTGGTCGAGTGATTTTAGACCAAGACAGTGTCTCCCAGGGGATGTTTCCTGATGCATTAATAGTAACTAGGTAAAACAATAGCAACAAAATTATTTGGACAAATATATTTCTTTCCCTCCCTCCCTCCTTCCTTCCCTCTCTCCCTTCTTTGAAGGAGAAAGTGAGTCCTTGTCCTACATGGCATCTGTTGGTGCCTTGACGTTTGACTTACCAGCCTCTAGAACTGTGAGCAATAAATTTTTTGTTTATAAATTACCCAGTCTGAGGTGTTTTGTTAGAGTAGCCCAAACAGATTAAGTTTATACTGAGATTACTGTAGGGTATGTTCCTAGAAATAAAATTGCCAAGTCAAAGAGTAAGTACATTTCAAGCTATTTTAGATACAGCTAGAGGACCCTCAAAATTACATATTCCCCAGTAGTATACAAAAAGTATTGTTTCTCCATACTTTTACCAATTCTGGTAATTTTTGCTAATCTGTTGGGTTAAACGTATCTTATTTTTAGTTTCCAGTTAGTTACTTATGAGTGTGGCATTTTCATATATAAAACTAATTTGTATACTCTTTCCCAGATATCTGCCTTTTTCTTGTCTTTCTGGTGACAATAGTGCCAACCTGAGAATTATTGTGCATATTAAATCCATGTAAAATGAGAAATTCAGGTTTGGCACACAGAAAAAGCTCATCAAGTACTGTTTAGAAAACCTATCTATCAAGTATGACTCACTTCATTTCAGAGGATTAGAGTTACTGAGGTTTTATTGTACCTCCCTTCATTGATGGGAAATCTAAATCTCAGAAAATGAGGTATATCTGAGGAAGGTGCTCCCTAGACTCACGTTTATCACATTGTATAAAATTTATTTTGTCATATTGTATAAGATTGTCTATTTATCCATCTTCTCTCCAGATTGAGAGGTACCTGAATTTATGAATCATGTCTTGTTTTACATTTCTTTCTTTCTTTTTTCTTGAAATAACGATATTGAGTTGAAGGCATTTTAGCCATGGGGAATTAGTACAATCTGAATCTACCCACTGCTCAATCAAGTCTAAGGTTGATGATATCCAATCTCTTTCTACAAAATCTGTGATTTTTCTCTTTAGTTTCAAGTTCATTAAGCCCACATCTCTTGTCCTGGAAGGAAGGAATTGTAATCTTGTTAACACAACTGAGTGTATTTAGTTAATTAACAAATTAATTAATCTAAGATACTACCTTGGTAAAATTTGCAATGGGTAAGCAAAGTCTTCACAAACTTCTTTAAACTCTAAAACTGATTTTAAAGAGTGGAAATATAAAACTATATCTTTTAAACATTTCTCTATCACATTTAGCAGTGACTATTATTTACAGCATTGGAACACAAACTTCCTTAATGAAGAATACGGTGGAAATCTGGCACATGCACCCTTTTGACTTGAGCTTTCTTTTCTTATACATTTCAGATATTCTGCCTGAGCTGTTTCTAAATGTGGGACCCAAATTATATATTCCTTACTTAAGGGTGGTAGAGACCTACCTACCCCATTAGATATGCTACTTCATCAGGCAAAAATACACTTATTAAAAATAGCAAGCAGGAGGAATAGAGTGGTAATGCAAGTTGAGTTTGTTCAAAACAACTTCATCTTGAACTTGGAAGAAATGGATCACTGGGAGTGATCCATTACTATGAACCCTCACTGTGGGTTGATTCCTAGCAATAAAAAGAAAGTGACTATAAAATATCAGTTCCCTGTAAAGCAAGAATGATTGTAATCAGTGCTTTTTTTTTTTCCCCCTTTTACTATTAAGTTTTAGAAATGCTGTTTTCTATTTCTAACCCCTACTTTGGGGGCCTGGCAAATAGTAAGCAAGCAACATTTATTGAATACTTGGATGAAAAGATGAGTGAATGAGGTAGCAGTTCTGTTTTCAGCACTAAGAAATATAGACAGATGAAGTCTTCCCCCATCTACTGAATAAACAGGATAGATCAGCAGCACTGGGCAAAGCAAAGGCACATTAGAATCTGACAGCACACAGATCACAGCTGAACAATTACAGCTCAGGTTCCACATGTGTCCTTAAGAAACATTTCTGCCACTGAATTGGAAAGATTAGCTTTCAAAAAACTAACACACCTAATAGTTTCTTCTTTTTTTTTTTAAACTAATACACATGTATATTTGTAATCCTTGTTATTTGAAGCTACATATGTTTGCAAATCTTATGTTTAACAAGACACACAGACATCTTCTAAACAACTCCATGTAAGACAACCATTCTGATAGGCATTCAGTTAAATGTAAACAAGTGTGAAAGCCCCACATGATGAAATGAAAAATAAAAATAAAATGAGAACTCCTCTAGAGTTCATACTTCCAACTTCAGAAGATGTTTTCCTATAAGTCTAGTATAAGTAGATGTATACAAATTTAGGAACTAATCTTCCAGTAAATAATGGAAAATTGTGTGTTCTGCTTTTTCCAGTCAGCTGAGAGTAGGTGATGACATCAGACACTAATCCAAACTATCTGAATAATGCATAGTTTTATTTCCATAATATCTATGAGTGCTGGACAGAAGTTGTGGCCAGGGATCAGGAGGGTAGCAGTAGGGGCTATCTGGCCAGAGAGGATAATTTCCTACTGATTTTAGTGTCATCCACAAATATTGAGAATGGAATACATGTACAATGCAGGTAATCATCCCCATTTTCTCAGTAGATAAGACTTCATAATAGACCAGGTGATAAATGGAAATGGCCCACTTACTAGGGGTGAGGGATGATAGGCATGACCGGAAGCAGGAGGGGGCAAGGAGCTCTCCTAATTTTAAGGAGAAAAAAACACCACACATTGCCCACACATAATCATTTTAACATATTGTCCCCTCAAAATTTGGTTTTGAGTTTCATAAGAAGGTTCAAAACAGTTCCTGAATGGTGAAGTTCTTCTGTCTGGATACCTACTTTAGAGATACAAGAAATCTAGTAGGGATCTTAGAGAGATGGCATGGCAGTGTAGTTAAATAACGGCCTCCTCACTAGTTAGAAGGATTATGTGGAGGATGTCTACATGGCCAGTATCATGTGCTCCATATCCATTGACTCTTCTGTGACAATAGTATACCAATTTGGGGACAGGGGGCAGTCACCCTTCTTCTACTCTCAGCCTTGCTAAAAGTGGCCTGGGTTAAACTGATCAGTTAATCCATTCCTCCTGACCACAGTAATTGTTTCAGCAATGTGCACATAACTCGAGTCAGGCCAATAAAGTCACTGATATTCAACCCCAGGGTTAGTGTTCAGTTTTTGCAGAAGTAGACTCTTTTTTGTCAGGACCTGAGCTGCAGTGCTTTATACTACCTGGTGTCACCATGAATGAATGCAGTCAGCAGAAGGCACAGTCAAAAAATGTACAGAAGTTAAATTTTCTTGTTGTCCATTAAATCTCCCCAGACTTACCCATAACTTTACTCCTGGAATTTTAGGAACAGTACCAATAAATTCTTGTTTTTTCCATTTAGCCATTTGAGTGGGATTTTATGTTGCTTGCCACCTAAACTACCCTAAATGTGAAGACTCTAAAACTATGTTAGCATATGTGTGACTGATTGTTCCTATAAATATGTTTCCTTTCTTTTTCCTTCCCCTCTTCCCATTTGCCCTCTTACTTTATATTTCTGGCATATAACAGAAGATTAGAAAATTAGATTTGATCATTTTCTTTAGAAAGCATGATCAAATAATTATGAGAAAAAACTGTTACCATCATTGCCTTCATATGTGAAGTAAAGGGGTTAGACAAGCCTATTCTCTTAAGATCCTTTTCAGTTCTAACTTTCTAGGATTGTAAAAAGGAGGTCCAGTTGTCAAAGATGATTTGGGCAGGAAAATCCATCCTCTCCTAACCACTCCATGCTGACTAGTATAGATGCTCCTTTGTCTTCAGAGGTGAGATTAAAACTAAGGGTTCCTGGAGATAATAGGATGGAAACACTTCCTTTCATTTGAGTTTCCTCAATCTTTGAGCTTGCCCTGGATTTTAGACAATAATAACCCCACTTTTCAGGTTAAATACAGTAAGTTATTTTATAGTATGGTGAGTAAAGATACTACGCCTTGGTCTAATTTTAGCTTGGTTACTACCCAGAATAGTTCTTGACCTACCATAGATACTCCATTCATGTACTGAAATGGATAAATGACTCACAAATGTCATAGCTCTGTGGAAAGGTGTGTGTAACCAACAATAGCTAAATTAGTATACCTAGGATTTGAAACTGTTTACCTTTTAAAGATATGTTAAGATATATTCAAGTTTACGACTAAAATAACATCGTTCTTGCTCACATGTATTAAGATATAAGTGGTCTCAAGGGTAAGAGGATGCAGGGCCTCTTGGAATTCCTAATAATTTGAGTCTTCGTGAACTGTTCCATGAATACCTATAGTGTCATTGATAGAAGAACTAAAAGAAGAATGGTCTTTCCATTTCCAGGATTCTCCATGGTAGGTCTGGGATGAGAGTAGGGTAGGAGGGCAATGGTAGAGGTATGTGCTGAGAATTTGATGAACCTTAATTTGGGAAATAGGTAAGGGGGACAAATGAAGTTTGAAATAACACATTTGGTGCTATAACATCTTTTTTAGGGAATGAATTTTAAAAGCCACTGTTGCTTTCATGAGAAAAATGATTGAAAATACAGGTTGGGGAGGAAGAAAGAAGAATCAAGCAGCCAGGTATCAATATCTCAGTGTGCTATAGGGTAGGTGGTAGGGTGAGAAATAATAGTCCCCAAGGAGTTTCTGAGGATCTCCAGGACAGAGATTTTCACTTCTGCCAAAAAAATCATGTACTGGAGACAAACAAAGCTCAGGCTGATGTGTCCTGGTTTTAATTTCTCTAAGCTTTACTTTTCTCATCTAAAAATGAGGATAATAGTTACCTCAAAAGGTAGTTGTAAGCACACAAAGCCCTCAGCACAGTGCCTGGTTCATAGTGACCAGCTTAACAAGATTATGGGTATGGAGTTTTAAAGGTTGAGCAACATTGTTCTAGTTTTTAATTTCATTTCTTTTTACTTTTCAAATCCTAACATAAGCTGTCCTAAATTCAGCCTAAAGACATTTCTTTTTGGTTCTGATATAGAAATAAGTTCTAATAGAGGATAAACATATTGTCTTGTTTGCAATTTGAGAAATGATTAGCATACACTCATGTTGGAGTATATCCCCCACTACCATTGCCTCTGTTTGAATGGGCAGGAAGTAGATCAGGCTTTGGGAGCCAGATTCTTGCCAGGGGAAGACTTTCGGGCCAGTAACAAATGCAAGGGGGAGAAATCTCAGGATATTGATTTCAAATTAAAGTATTGTTTCTAGCCTTTTTGATGGAGCAGATACAGTCTTAGAGTTTATAACTTTCCCGTTAAAAAGAGTTATATTTATGTAACTCAAAGATAGCTATAGACCTAACTAGGATTACTGACCAGGTAAAAAGACAATCTTTCATTAAGATACCAATGCCTTCAATCTGCAAATATTCCATTGCACAGGATTAAAAATATGTATCCTCAAAAAATTTGCAGAACTAAAGTAACAGCAGGGAAAATAGAACATCAGATTTATCATTGTTGAGATTATGCTTATAAGGATTCTAACTATTTTTTTAATCATTTTGTAGGGATAGGCTTTTTTTTATTAAAAATCATAAAGTTACATAGGGCAGTGTTGTTTGATTCATTCTGTTATTTTTTTCCCTTTCTCCCCCACTCCTCCCACCCCTCTTTTCCCTCTATACAGTCCTTCCTTCCTCCATTCTTACCACTCTCCTTATCCCTAACCCTACACATAACCCTAACCCTAACGCTAACCCCTCCTGCCCCCCATTATATGTCCTCATCTGCTTATCAGCGAGATCATTCGTCCTTTAGTTTTTTGAGATTAGCTTATCTCACGTAGCATGATATTCTCCAATTTCATCCATTTGCCTGCAAATGCCATAATTTTATCATTCTTCATGGCAGAGTAATATTACATTGTATATATATGCCAGAGTTTCTTTATCCATTGATCAACTGAAGGGCATCTAGGTTGGTTCCACAATCTGGCTATGGTTAATTGAGCAGCTATGAACATTGATGTGGCTGTATCTCTGTAGTATGCTGATTTTAAGTCCTTTGGGAATAGGCCAAGGAGTGGGATAGCTGGGTCAAATGGTGGTTCCATTCCAAGCTTTCTGAGGAATCTCCATACTGCTTTCCAGAGTGGCTGCACTAATTTGCCACCCCACCAGCAATGTATGAGTGTACCTTTTTCCCCACATCCTCGCCAACACCTATTGCTACTTGTGTTCTTGATAATCACCATTCTAATTGGGGTGAGATGAAATCGTAGGGTAGTTTTGATTTGCATTTCTCTTATTACTAGAGATGGTGAACATTTTTTCATATATCTGTTGATTGCTTGTACATCTTCTTCTGTGAAGTGTCTGTTCATTTCCTTAGCCCATTTGTTGATTGGATTATTTGTATTCTTGGTGTAGAGTTTCTTGAGTTCTTTATAGATTCTGGAAATTAGTGCTCTATCTGAAGTATGAGTGGCAAAGATATTCTCCCACTCTGTAGGCTTTCTCTTCACATTACTGATAGTTTCCTTTGCTGAGAGAAAGCTTTTTAGTTTGAATCTATCCCAGTAGTTGATTCTTGCTTTTATTTCTTGGGCTATGGGAGTCCTATTAAGGAAGTCTGATCCGAAGCCAACAAGTTGAAGGTTTGGACCTTCTTTTTCTTCTATAAGATGCAGGGTCTCTGGTCTGATTCCAGGTCCTTGATCCATTTTGAGTTGAGTTTTGTGCAGGGTGAGAGATAGGGGTTTAATTTCATTCTGTTGCATATGGTTTTCCAGTTTTCCCAGCACCATTTGTTGAAGAGGCTATCTTTTCTCCATTGCATATTTTTGGCACCTTTGTCTAGTATGAGAAAATTGTATTTATTTGGGTTTGTGTCCATGTCCTCTATTCTGTACCATTGATCTACCTGTCTATTTTGGTACCAATACCATGCCGTTTTTGTTACTATTGCTTTGTAATAGAGTTGAAGATCTGGTATTGCGATATCCCCTGCTTCCCTCTTTCTACTGAGGATTGCTTTAGCTCTTCTGGGTTTCTTATTCTTCCAGATGAATTACATAATTGCTTGCTCTATTTCTGTAAGGTATACCATTGGGATTTTAATTGGAATTGCATTGAATCTGTATAGCACTTTTGGTAGTATGGCCATTTTGACAATATTAATTCTTCCTATCCAAGAACATGGGAGATCTTTCCATCTTCTAAGGTTTTCTTTAATTTCTTTCTTTAGTGTTCTGTAGTTCTCATTGTAGAGGTCTTTCACCTCTTTTTTGAGATTGATTCTCAAATGTTTTATTTTTTTTGATGCTATTGTTAATGGGGTAGTTTTCCTCATTTCTCTTTCTGAAGATTCATCACTTATGTATAAAAATGCGTTGGATTTATGAGCAATGATCTTGTAACCTGCTACTTTACTGAATTCACTTATGAGTTCTAAGAGTTTTCTGGTGGAATTTCCTGGTTCCTCTAAATATATAATCATGTCATCAGCGAACAGGGATAGTTTGAGTTCTTCTTTTCCTATTCGTATCCCTTTAATTTCTTTGGTTTGTCTAATTGCTCTGGCTAGAGTCTCAAGAACGATGTTGAATAGAAGTGGTGAAAGAGGGCATCCCTGCCTTGTTCCAGTTGTTAGGGGGAATGCTTTCCGTTTTACACCATTTAGAATGATATTGGCCATGGGCTTAGCATAGATGGCCTTTACAATGTTAAGGAATGTTCCCACTACCCCAATTTTTTCTAGTGTTTTGAGCATGAAGGGATGCTGTATTTTATAGAAATCTTTTTCTGCATCTATTGAAATAATCATGTGATTCTTAACTTTTAGTCTGTTGATATGGTGAATGACATTTATTGATTTCCGGATGTTGAACCAACCTTGCATCCGTGGGATAAAACCCACTTGATCATGGTGCACTATCTTTTTAATATATTTTTGGATGTGATTTGCTAAAATTTTGTTGAAAATTTTTGCGTCGATGTTCATTAAGGATATTGGTCTGAAATTTTCTTTCCTCGATGTGTCTCTGTCTGGTTTAGGTATCAGGGTGATATTGGCTTCATAGAATGAGTTTGGGAGGGTTCCCTCCTCTTCTATTTCATAGAATACTTTGAGAAGTATTGGAATGAGCTCTTCTTTAAAGCTTTTGTAGAACTCGGCTGAGAACCCATCTGGTCCCAGACTTTTCTTTGTTGGTAGGCTTTTGATGACCTCTTCTATCTCATTGCTTGAAATTGATTTATTTAAGTTGTGTATGTCCTCCTCGTTCAGATTAGGTAATTCATATATCTCTAGAAACTTGTTGATGTCTTCAAAGTTTTCTGTTTTGTTGGAGTATAGATTTTTCAAAATAGCTTCTAATTATGTTTTGTATTTCAATCATGTCTGTCGTGATATTTCCTTGTTCATTCCGAATTTTAGTAATTTGAGTTTTCTCCCTCTTTCTCTTTGTTAGTGTGGCCAAGGATTTATCAATTTTGTTTATTTTTTCAAAGAACCAACTATTTATTTTGTTAATTTTTCCGATTGTTTCTTTTGTTTCAATTTCGTTGATTTCGGCTCTGATTTTAACTATTTTCTGTCTTCTGCTACTTTTGGTGTTGGTCTGCTCTTCTTTTTCTAAGGGCTTTGAGCTGTAGTGTTAAGTCGTTTATTTGTTGATTTCTACTTCTTTTGTTGAGTGCGCCCCATGAAATAAATCTACCTCTAAGTACTGCTTTCATAGTGTCCCAGAGATTTTGATATGATGTGTCTTTGTTCTCATTTACTTCTAAGAATTTTTTTATTTCCCTCCTGATGTCTTCTGTTATCCATTCATCATATAATAGTGTATTATTTAATCTCCAAGTATTGGAGAAGTTTCTGTTTTTATTCTGTCATTTATTTCTAATTTCAATCCATTATGATCTGATAGAGTACAAGGTAGTATCTCTATCTTCTTGAATTTGCTAACAGTAGCTTTGTGGCATAAAATATGGTCTATTTTAGAGAAGGATCCATGTGCTGCTGAGAAGAAAGTGTATTCGTTCTTTGTTGGTGGTATATTCTATATAAGTCGGTTAAGTCTAAATTGTTGATTGTGTTATTGAGATCTATGGTTTCTTTATTCAATTTTTGTTTGGATGATCTATACAGTGGTGAGAAAGTTGTGTTAAAATCGCCTAGTATTATTGTGTTGTGATTTCTGGAATTGACAAGGATTTGTTTGACATACATGGATGAGCCAATGTTGGGGGCATAGATATTTATGATTGTTATGTCTTCCTGATTTATGCTTCCCTTAAGCAGTATGTAATGTCTTTCTTTATCCCTTCTGACTAGTTTTGGCTTGAAGTCCACATTATCTGCAATGAGGATGGATACTCCAGCTTTTTTGCTGTGTCCGGGTGCATGGTATGTTTTTTCCCATCCTTTCACCTTTAGTCCATGGGTATCTCTTTCTATGAGATGAGTCTCTTGCAGGCAGCATATTGTTGGATTTTTCTTTCTAATCCAATCTGCCAGTCTGTGTCTTTTGATTGATGAGTTCAGGCCATTACCATTCAGGGTTATTATTGTAATATGATTTGTATTCCCAGTCATTTGACTCATTTTTGTTTTTTTGACATGATTTGGTTTCTCCTTTATTTGGCTACTCCTTTAGGCTAGTTCCTTCCATTGCTGATTTACATCGTTGTTTTTCATCTCTTCCTCATGGAATATTTTGCTGAGAATGTTCTGTAATGCTGGCTTTCTTTTTGTAAATTCCTTTATCTTTTGTTTATCACAGAAGGATCTTATTTCGTAGTCAAATCTGAAAGTAAGTTTTGCTGGGTATAAGATTCTTAGTTGGCATCCATTTTCTTTCAGGGCTTGGTAAATGTTGTTCCAGGCCCTTCTAGCTTTTAGGGTCTGGATTGAAAAATCTGCTGATATTCGTATTGGTTTCCCCCTGAATGTAATTTGATTCTTTTCTCTTGCAGTCTTTAAAATTCTGTTTATTTTGTATGTTAGGTATTTTCATAATAATGTGCCTTGGTGTGGGTCTGTTGTAATTTTGTATATTTGGAGTCCTATAAGCCTCTTGTACTTGGTTTTCCATTTCATTCTTCAGATTTGGGAAATTTTTTGATATTATTTCATTGAATAGATTGTTCATTCCTTTGGTTTGTTTCTCTAAGTCTTCCTCAATCCCGATAATTCTTAAATTTGGCCTTTTCATGATATCCCATAATTCTTGTAGATTCTGTTCATGATTTCTTACCATCTTTTCTGTTTGGTCAACTTTGTTTTCAAGATTAAATATTTTGTCTTCAATATCTGAGGTTCTGTCTTCCAGGTTTTCCATCCTATTGGTTATGCTTTCTATGGAGTTTTTAACTTGGTTTATTGTTTCCTTCATTTCAAGGATTTCTGTTTGGTTTTTTTCTGTATCTCTAACTCTTTATTGAAATGATCTCTTGCTTCCTGTATTTGCTCTTTTAACTGTTGATTGGTGCGATCATTTAATGCCTGCATTTGCTCTTTCATCTGCTCCTTGAATGCCTGCATTTGCTCTTTCATCTCCTCCTTTGCTTCCCTGATTGTTTTAATTATGTACATTCTGAACTCCCTTTCTGACATATCTTCTGCTGTGATGTCATTGAGTATTATTGATATAGTATTTAGGTTTGTTTGGGACATTTTCTTCCCTTGTTTTCTCATATTGGTCAGATGTCAGTGGGACTCAATGATATTGCAGATTTCCTCTATTTGCTTATAGTGTCCCTGTAGATTTCCAGTGTATCATCTCCCAGCCTTCAGTAGCCTGAAGTCTTGGAGTAACTTGATAATGCATTGCTTCCGAAGAAAGCTGTCCCTAGCCTGCTAGTGCTTCCAGGTCTTGGTGCTGGCTCTGTGTGGAAAGGCTCTCACTGGGGGGCCTGCTCCAAGAAGCTGGCTGTGTGGGAGCAGCCCACCGCTGGAGTGCCCAGGGCCGCCTGGAGAAGACTCTAGCTGCGCTGCCCTACTCTAAAAAGTCGCCCGAATCCGGGCCTGATGCCCGGGCCGAGCTTCACCGGGTGAGGGAGACTCACCCCGTGGTTCTGTTTTAGTCCGAGTTTCTCAGTGCCTCCCCTTCTTGAATCCTGGGTTCTGGAGCGACTGGAGTTGCAGTCACCCTCTAGTCCGCCATCTTGGATCACCTGTTGAAAAAGCCTGCGGGCCAGAGGCAGGCAGGGCCGCCTGGAGAGGTCTCTGGCTGCCCTACCCTGGTCCCAGAGGCTGCTTGCGGGTCGGAGGTCTCCATTGGCTTGGGGACTTGTGGCTGGCTCTGTGTAGAAAGGCTCTTGTTGGGTGGTCTGCTCCAAGAAGCTAGCCTGGAAAGGCTCTTCCCACCAGAGGGAGCCTGGCTGCTTGGGGAAGTCCCTGGCTGCCTGTCCTGGTCTCTGCAGCAGCGTGTGGGCAGGCCGGAGCTTGCCACGCTGGATCAGGGACTTGCAGCTGGTTGTGTGCAGAAAGTCTCTCACTGGGGGGCCCGCTCCGAGAAGCTGGAGTATCTGGCCCTGTGGGAGGAGCCCACCGCCGAAGTGCTCAGGGCTGCCTGGGGGAGACTCTAGCTGCCCTGCCCTACTCTAATAAGCCACCCGAATCGGGGCTTGCCGCCCGGGCTGAGCACACCAGGTGGGGGAGACTCACCCCGTGGTTCTATTTTATTCCGAGTTTCTCAATGCCTCCCCTTCTTGAATCCTGGGTTCTGGAGGAACTGGAGATGCAGTCACCCTCTAGTCCGCCATCTTGGATCGCCCCATTGAAAAAGCCTGCGGGCCAGAGTGGTGCAGGGCCGCCTGGAGAGGTCTCTGGCTGCCCTGCTCTGGTCCTAGAGGCTGCTTGCGGGTTGGAGGTCTCCGCTGGCTTGTGGACTTGTGGCTGGCTCTGTGTAGAAAGGCTCTCGTTGGGTGGTCTGCTCCAAGAAGCTAGCCTGGAAAGACACTTCCCACCGGAGGGAGCCTGGCTGCTTGGGGAAGTCCCTGGCTGCCTGTCCTGGTCTCTGCAGCAGTGTGTGGGCAGGCCGGAGCTCACTGCGCAATAGGGATAGGTTTTAATACTCTATCAAATGTAAGCCTTTGAAAGCAAGAATCTTGACTGTCTTATTCACCTAAACACCTTGACCAATGCCTGGCTCATAACTAGAGTGCAATAAATATTCATTTATTATAATTGATAAATTCCTTATGTGAACATAAATAATTTTGGGGGAAAAGAGAACATACATCTATTACTTTCTTTGTAAAGATTATTTCCCTAATAGTTAATTTTTAAATTCTGATCTTTAACTTTAAAAAAGAAGTGTGTCATACAATTCTTTATATACTAAAATCATGGTCATAACATGAAATTAGTTTAAAGATGAGCATTTTGCTCTGCTAAACCTTAAAGGTTTTTGTAGAAAAGTTTGAGGGAAGCATGAGAATAACACACTAATAATCACTATCAAGTGAGATACTAGCATATAAGTGATATAATTTAAAATTTAAGAAAAACTTTTTAAAATTATTAAAATACATGCCCCATGGTATGCTAACCTATGGAGTTTATAATACCTTCCTACAGTCATTTTTTAAATATTAGGAACTAATATTGGACTACTTTTTTATATTCTTTGCCAGAGATGGTTCATACTCAACAAATATTCCATGTGTTACCTGAGAATTCCCAGTCTACTTGGAAGTAATATTAGAGCCACATAACTAGTTTTGGTCATTGGACTATGAAAGGAAGTGAAATATGTGTTACACCAGGGCCAAGGATATTGAAAATTGGCTGCGCTTCCTCCATTTCTTTCTTATCCCATGCTGACCTTTGGGATCATGTTCCAGATGGTAAAACTGCCAGCTGAAGCAGAGCTACCTAACCTGAACTTTACTGTGTTAGCCACAGTGTGTCAACCCCAACTGCCTTTGTAGCATTAAGATTTGGGGTAACAAAAGAGGTGAAAGACCTCTACAACGAAAACTGCAGAACACTAAAGAAAGAAAGAAATTAAAGAAAGCCTTAGAAGAATACAAGCAACAATAGGTGTTAGTGAGAATGTGGGGAAAAAGGTACACTCATACATTGCTGGTGGGATTGCAAATTGGTGCAGCCACTCTGGAAAGCAGTGTGGAGATTCCTCAGAAAACTTGGAATGAACCCACCATTTGACCCAGCTATCCCCTCCTTGGTTTATACCTAAAGGACTTAAAATCAGCATACTACAGTGATATAGCCACACCAATGTTCATAGCAGCTCAATTCAATTGTGGAACCAACCTAGATGACCTTCAATAAATGAACGGATAAAGAAACTGTGGTATATATACACAATGGAATATTACTCAGCCATAAAGAATAAAATTGTGGGATTTGCAAGTAAATGGATGGAGCTAGAGAATATCTTGCTAAGTGAAATAAACCAATCCTAAAAAAAAAAAAAAAAACAAAGGCCGAATGTTTTCTCTGATAAGTGGATGCTGATATATAATGGGGGTAGGGGGTAAGGAGAGAATGGAGGGATTGTGTAGAGGGAAATGAGGGAAGGGGAAGGGATGGCACAAGGAAAGATAGTGGAATGAGACAAACATCATTACCCTATGTACATACGTGATTACATGAATAGTGTGATTCTACATTGTGTACAACCAGGGAAATGAAAAGTTGTACCCCATTTGTGTATAATGAATCAAAAGGCATTCTGCTGTCATGTATAACTAAATAGAACAAATGATAAAAGATTTGGGGGTTGTTAATTACCCCCAACTAGTTTCTATTCCTTATTTCAGAGGTACTTGGGAATAAGGAACTTCAAAGAAAGCATCTCATATCTCAGATCTGAGATACCCAAATTATTTTTTGTTTTCCTCTTTCATGTTTTCATCAGATCTCATTAACTCATTATTCAGTTAACAAACTTTTTATTGAGAAATTACTATGTTAGGCCCTGTGCAAAATGCTGGAGATATAGTATGAATAAAGTGAATTATAAATGGACCTTACCATTTAAAGGTGAAATAGACATTAAACAAATGGTCACATGAAATCAATGTATAGTTACTGAAAACTAAAATATAGGGTGTTACAAAAGAGTACAACAGGAAAACCTAAAGAGATGGGGAATTCAGAAATGGCCTCTGTAGGAGTGACATTTAAACTAAGATGGTCCAGGCAGAAAGAACATAAGGGACAAAGGTCTTGAAATGTGCAAAACTCTGACCTGGTAAAAACTATCCTGGTGACTGGATAGTTGGTAAGCTAAGGAGTGAGGACCTAGTGGAAAAGGCCTATGCTAGATCAGGGGTTGATAAACCAGGGTCTTTATGCCAAATCTAAACCTGTCACTTGGGTTTCAAAATAAAGTTTTATTGGAAGACAGCCATGCTCCTCCCTTTATATGATATATATAGCTTTCGTTACAGCCAAGTAGTCACAAGTGACTGTACAGATCAACGAAGTATTTACTATCTGGCCTTCATGGAAAAAGTTTTTTGACCCCTGTGCTACATCACTCAGTACTTTGTAAACCATGTTAAGGATTTGAGATTTAATCCTATGTGCAAAGGGGAGGCATTAAAGGGCTTTGAACAGGAAAGCGAGTGGCATGAACAGATGTGGACTTTAAGACCATCCGGCTATGTGAAGAATGAACTGAACTGGAGAGGGCAAGTAGGAGGCCAGTTAAGATAAGACCGTGTGTCGGCAGTGACAGTGGCAATGAAGTGAAGTTAGTTTACAGTGTATTTTAGAAGGAATATGATTTGGTTACATATTGGTCACTAAGATGATGGAGAGGAAGAAACCAAAGATGATTCCTGAAAGAGTGAGGAGATTGGGGACTCCATCTTCAGAAACAGGGAAGACTGTAAGAGGAACAAGTTCAGAACTGCAAAGGTAGGCAATAAAGACAATAAAGAATCCGTGCAGAAGGAGAGAGAGAGAGAGAGAGAGAGAGAGAGAGAGAGAGAGAGAGAGAGAGAGAGAGAGAGAGAGGGAGGAGAGAAACAACTCTCACAGGGCTGAAATAATCTTTCCTCCATTTTTTTCCAGCATTCATTCCTTTAAAAAGTCCATAGATTCTGTCCATTTAAAGAAAAGGCCACATTTAGTGGATAGCATATATTTCAGAATCTGTTTGAGAGAAGTGTTTTTTTTTTGTTTTTTTTTTTTTTTAACCCCCGCTTTTGCTAAGACCTCCCAAGCTTTATGAAAACATCTATTTATTCTGGGACACAAGGAGATTTTCAGCCTGTTGCAGCTTTTATTTGCACTGCCAAAAAGAAAAACGGAAGGCTTTCAATGGTTCTTTAATTGGGCTTTACTCAGGTCCCTAGAGCAGAGAATTTGTCCTAACTCAGATTTGGTTATCCAGTCTTTTTCAGCAGTTCTCCTTCCACAATGTGTAAAAAAGTCCTGCTTTTCTATGATGACAGTCCACTGAAATGCTCTACTTTCCCAACGCTCACTAGCAATATGCAGTCACCCTTATTAAACGTGGTTATTCTGGGCTACTCAGCAGCATGCCCTATTGTGGGGTTTTGTGTGTTAAGTGGTATTATGATTGGACGGCTTTCCTGAATTGGGCAAGGTTTTCCCCTTGAGCCAGCATATTGGTTTTTCTCTAAGGATATCACTTTATCACTGTAGTTGTGTACTGGGCTCAGCTTTAGATTTGTAACTGTTGGGAAGGATACTGTGAGTGGGTGAATTGTATCTCTGGGCTGGATGATCTGACCTAAAGCTTTGCTCTAGTTCAATTAGTTCGCTAAAGAGAAGTTTTTGCCTTGAAATTATAAAATGTTGAATTTAAAAAAAATTGAGATAGTTCAGATGGTGAAGTTTTCATTTATGTCTCAAAACATTTGTGTCCTTTTGTGGAGGAAATCTACTGGGTAACAGTGGACATTTTTATCTCCTTTCCTAATAAGATAAATGGAATTACCTTTCCTGTCATAGTTTGACAGGAAAAAAAATTTGGATCTGTCTATTTTGGCAAGATTTCTCAAATCAAAGGGACAATAATTTTTATGATATTGTTAACTATTCTTGAGAAGCTAGTATTATGAATATGGTGCAAAAGAAAATATCATTTTATTTTTAATAAAATTAGGTTCACATGAGCTCAAAGAACTGAAATGCCTTTCCAAACCTTATTAAATAATATGTGGATATGTAACAACAGCAACAAAGAATTAGCTGGGTATATTTATAATAGAATTCTATTTCAGCGAGGAAAGCTATATTTTAAATTCAAGGATGTTTCCATTCTTACAAACAGGAATTTGGAATATTTTATACTGAAGAATTCCCCTAGTCCCACAGATCGGTTATAAATATTAATAGAATTTCAATAGATTCTTTTCAGATTCTAATGTTTAATATTCATTCATATTATGCAGGGAGTTCAATGTCCTGTAAAGTACATGTAGATTTTTCTCATTTTATAAATGAGCACATATATGAAGTCTGTAGGGACAATGATCATTAAAAATAGCAAGCCCATGTATGATGTTAGAGGACATATCAAAGCCTTCTCAGCTCACTTAATAGCAAGAAAGTCATTGATAATCAGCCAAAGGGCTCTTTAGATCAAATTGACTCAATATCATCACATCTAGGCAAAAAGATAGATTGGTGATTCTGGACAGAGTTAAAAATGCTAACTGATATGCAGTATTTATGAAATGCAATGAAGCGATTTCCTGTGGTGAGATTCTGCAGTCAGGGTTTGAAACCTGCTCTTGAATTAGTCTCAGCCCTTTGAGTTGCTGACAGCTTACTTGGTAGTGCCTTACTCTTCTCAGATATTCTATACTATAGTTTTAAAAATTTCTTATTGAAAAAATGATTTGGGATTCCATAAAAAGAAAGAAAAAAATGCATCCAGATTAATGTTCTGAGTTGAATACCTTACTCAGGTAATGAGATATTGTTTTGCCAACCTAATATGTGAGTATTATTTTAAATAAATGATAAGATATAACTAAAACGGCACTATTAACACTTTCCTTCTCTCGTCTCTTTCTCAAGATGAAAGAATCTGTATACGAAAAGACATACACCATAAAATAATTTGTATGTGATGGCAATTATAAATACAGCATTTACTGTGTACATGTACTGTGTCAGGCATAGGACCGGGAGTTTGGGATATGCTATCTCATGCAGCCCTCATAGTATTTCTGTGAGATGTTATACTTAAAGTTCAGGCAAGTGAAGCTCAGGGAAATTAAGAAACTCACTCATGGTCATAGATTAGTTGAGTTACATGAAGATGCTGGTATTCAACCATTTAGACAAAGATGGCAGCAGTATTATTCAATACAACCTAATTTTAAGCATTGAGTTACAGTTCAAAACAAGGTCTGTGATTCCAAAATCCACTGAACTATGCCAGATAATACTGGTTATTTTTGACCATTCGTGATAACAAAAAACAAATCATGAATTATACAATAAAGAATTAATCACTCACCAAATTCGGGTTAAAATGAACTCATCATTTTGTGGCAAGATTTCTGTATATCAGTTTAATGTCATTTTGATATTAAAAAAAAAACGCTAAAGTGCAGCAGAGAAATAGCACATTTGCAGAGCTTATCACATATTTTCTAAGTTAAATATCTCAGCTGGAGCACAGTTGTTTTTCAACCAAGTATTAAAAAGAAATATCTTCCACAAAGAGAGCAGGATTCTTTGAAGTATAACCTTGGAAATCGAGGTTCATATTATAGGGCATCATTCAAAGCAGATGTGTATTCCCCAGGGACCATGGTAAAATTGTTACTGAGAATACTTGTACATCTTCAAGAAAATAGTTCAATAAAACTTCCAGGTCTTATTGGTAATATCATGGAGTCAAGTATTCCCAATGTTCTAGGAATGGTATGTCCAAAAGGAGACTTCTGATCACTCTGATTGCCAAGAACTCACATATGCTCTTCAATGGTTTCCAGATTCAGCAACTCAATAGAGAGCTCATTCATTGAATATGATTTGAAGGATAGCAGTAGCAGATGCACAGATTGTCTTAGAGATGATTTGCTGTGCAGTCATTGCTTTTCCTTGCCTGCTAAGTGGGTGACCAATGCTGAAGTACTAATTCTCAATGTTATTTGAGAGCCAGGGAAGGGCATGTCAGAGTTACATAAAAGTTGACTGGCCCAGTAAATATTTATGAAGCAGTGAATACTCCTGTTATGCAATGATGTTAGTCTCTATCTCTTCAATCTTGATCGGGATAAGAAGGATAAGGGATATATAATGTGTGATGGAGAGCAGCACGAGTTCCCACTAAAGGAGAGAGCTGCTAATCTTGGAGAACAGCAGCAAGCTCTGCAAATCAGGGAATAGCAGTTCTTTAGCCCATGAGACATTTAGATTGATCTGAAGAAGAAATCTTGACAGTGAGGAACATGGAGGAAGCTCTAGGTAAGGGAATGATCCCATCTCTTTGGGATAGTGTTGTCATGGTCACAGATAAAAATGGACTACAATGAAAACTTGTCAAACTCCCATCCAGCTCAAGGTTTTACTGTTTCCCAGGACCTGAGGCTCAGAAGCTGTCTGAATTTTACACAGTTTTACAATACTGTTCTCAACTTGCAAAGGTTTTGAGATGCCTCCAGAATGATGAAAACCAGGCACTTGTCTGGGAAGCAGAGCAGCGCACATTATTTTGAGCCCTGGCTTACAACTCGGGGGTGTTGACAGCTTCACTTCAGACCACAGTAAGGACTTAACTTCAGATCCTTCAAAACAGCTCAGTCCCACAGAGACAGCCTTTTTT
Source organism: Sciurus vulgaris (assembly GCF_902686455.1). Classification (NCBI taxonomy): domain Eukaryota; kingdom Metazoa; phylum Chordata; class Mammalia; order Rodentia; family Sciuridae; genus Sciurus; species Sciurus vulgaris. The sequence goes on from NC_136464.1 coordinate 83,844,760, forward strand.
CAGTTTCCTTCTCTCTTAGATTGACATGATTGCAGGTATTATGGAAACAAAAAGTTGAATTTTTTATATGTGAGTTATAGAGGATAAGTTCTGTCTTAATTCAAAATAAGGTTCTCAAATAGACAAGAAGATTGCCATTTATGCAGCTGACACTAAGCTTTTGCAGAGGAACCCACATAAATAATCCATAAAGTTCCTATTGAATTTCATCCTACGTGTTTCAGAAAGTGCCTGGACTATCTTATTAATACAACCCAAGATAAAATACCATGGATAGAAAGCAACTGTTCATACCAGGACCATGCTGAGGGTGTAGTGAGTTGTGGTACGATTATGAAGAAAACCATATAACAAATCAGTTAAAAACTACATATTAATCCTATTGGTCAAGTGTAAGGGCGTCTCTTGTCATCTAGTTTTCTGCTTCTTTCCCTTTCTTTGTTCCTTCCTTTTTCTAATGCCTCAGGATATCTCAAATTTTCAACGTAGAAGAGGAATGCTAAGTCTTACAGGCAGAGCAATGCAGTTCTCCCTGCTTTCCCTATCCAACTGGTATCTAATCTTTCCAGGGGCTCAGTGAACTGTAATTATAAACAGCAAAAATTAGCTGAAATTACATTGAACATAGCAGTTTCTTCATTATTCAATAGGTGCACACCTATTAATTGCCCTTTGTTACTGGGCAGCCATAGGGGCTGTGGCAATTCCTTTCTGTGTACTTTGCTGATTTGTTTTCCTCCTTGCTTTACATTGGCCATCCTCACCTCCTTACAAAGCCAAAAGCAGTTACTCCTTGCTGTTTCCTTTTTAAATTGGCAGCAGTGTTTTCTGTTGCTCTCATCTGTGGCCTGTAAATTCCAGGTCTCTGAATTTATTCAGCAAAAACAGTGATCTGATTCTCATTTCTGCCTTCTCCTCCACGAAGAATGGATATAAACAACACTAAGCCACCAACACATCTGGCTCTTATGTTCTGGACCAATTCTTGACCAACTTGAAAGTCTTTTGTCTATAGCAGCCTGATAGCCACAAGTTCAGGCCAGTACCAAAAGTGAAAATACCATTTTCAGGGCAAGCAGAACACAAAGGTGGAATGTTGACACACAAAAAAAGACTTAGACTGTTTAATGTTAAGGTTTCACTTCTTAGTGCAGATGCTATATAAATCTGTAATTTGGAATTGTTTATAGCAATAGAAATGTCAGAAGAAAGTCAAGCGATAGGTCAAACTAAAGTTTCTGATTTATTCTTGGATTTAAATGTTCCATAGCACCCATCATCTTTCCTTTCCTCACCTAAAAGGAAATTATTGGGTTCATGTTGAGAAAAGGTCATGATTATTTTTTGAAAAGTTCATAATATTGTCACAAGGCAACTTGACCCTTTCTGGTTTTGATCATGGTGTGAGTTATCACTCTATACTATATAGATCAGTGCATTGCATTATATTCATGAGAACTCTCACTGGACTGACTGCACATCATTAGTCCAACAGAGTCTCATGTGTCTATTTACTGAAGGAAAACTCTGAAGAATTTTTCATTTGAACAGATTTCATAAAACTTTTTGTTTCATGAGGGTGGGAACTTTCAAATCCTTAGTACTTAGTGCAATGCCTAAGAACAGAAACATTTAAAACATATTTATATATATTTGTTCAATTGAATCGACTGAGAATGGAAAACATACAAATCAAATATTTGGGAATTCAATTTTGTTGAAATTGAATATATTTGCTGAATTGATATATATCCCAGTAATATAATCTATAAAATAGTTTTAAAGTCTAGTTTTTTGATGTGTATACTTAGCTGACTTTCCACGCTCTTTTGATCCCTGGCATGATTTTCATAGAGTTAAGTGGGTAGACAAGTGTTATCTTAGATGTAAATCTTTCCCACTGAGGACAGTCTGACAGGGAAACCAGAGGCTGAAAGGGGTCCATTGTTTGTTTTTTCTTTGTGTGCAATGTCTCCTTACAATATGGGATGACTTAATTCATTTTCTAATGAAAGTTCATCTTTTGTTTTCAAATATGAGAAATATTATGTGAAATAAAGACTAATCTATTTTATACTTTGTGTCTATTAATTTAAATGACAGCATTTATATATGTGTATACATACACACATTTTATACATGTCCATAGATAATATATATATATGAATGTGTGTGTGTGTATATAGATATTTACACATATACTCTTATATGTATTTTTTTCTTCCTGAGAGATGATCCCACTATCTGATATTACAATCATGTGATAATCTATGGCATCACTGTAATAATGAGAAGTATATACACAATTAGTATTTTGACTGTTGTTAATTAAATTGCCATAACTGGTTTGTATGGAAAGCATCAGTCACATAACTGAATTACAAATTGCTATGTCTATCATATCATGACTTTTATAGCTAGCTACTGCTTATTATTTTAGGATGATGATTTTTATTTTATCTGAGAGCTCTGATTTTTTTTTTTTAAACAAAAGGCTAAGGTGGAAACCTTACAGTTTTTCATGACTATGGTTCTTCTTTTCCTTTCTTCCTTCTTTTTTTCCTCCTCTCTCCCCTCCTCTCTTTCCTTTCTTTTCTACTTATAAAAATTTTACATTTACTGCACTTTCAATTAATTCCACATTTATTTGAATCTTAGAGCAGACCATTTTATGTTGTCAAATCACATGGCTATCTGCTTAATTGGAATAATCACGAAATCCCTTAAGTGATCATGAGGCAACTAGATTTAAGGTCCCAGGCCCATCTCAACTGTTTACAGGATTTCATATTATGCCCTTGTCTTTTATAAAATGTATATGGTAATAAACAGCCATATGGGATAGCATTTCTGCATCTTTTATAAAACAGTCATTAAAGGCATTATATCAGTGTTTGTCATTCAAGACTCCTAACAATAAAATGCTTATAAGGATAAATTCCATTTGATAAAAAGTTTATTTACTTCCATGTCTTCTTTTTGAATGAGTTGGATTGTTTTCTTTGATTAGATCTTGAAAATTATGTAATTATGGCTAACGACCATTCCATGTCTAGAGTCACAGATTATATTAATCTCTTCAGATTTGCTACTTACTGTCTATTTTATTGATCATTAACACTCTTCCAGATGGTGAACAAAGAAGCATGCTAAAATTCTTATATTCATTTTCAGGGTCATTTAAATGTCTTATTTATTTAAGCTGCTCTGACTTCTATTTGCATTGGTAACAGAGGACTGCATTCACCTAAGTTAGACTTTTATATTTATGTCATTTTGCTCTGGGGAATACAATATCTAATTTTAAGACTGGAATTATTAATTATAATAGTAGGTGCCACAAATAACTGACATACTATTTTCTGAGTGTCATGTGAAATTCTTTGTATGTTCAAACTATTGATTACTTAATAACTCTTTGGGGTTGGTTGGCATTATTTTCCTCATCACATTGAGGAGGAAACAGTTTCAGTAATTTACTGAATGTCACACAATGGGTAAGCAGTAAAAATGAGATGAATTTGGGTAGTCTGACTCCTGGCTAGTTTGACTCCAAATTTAATCTTGGAAGGACCACAAGGATCTTGGGAGGTAAACATGTCACACTTGTGGCATTATTCCCTACTCCCTCTGCATGAAAGACATTGCTAATTGTTGGCAAAATCCTTTTCAGCTGAGTCTAGTACTTAGTTTTGGAATTATTCTTAATTTCTGCTGTTATGGTTTGGATGTGAGGTATCTCCCAAAAGCTCATGTGTGAGATAGTGCAAGAAGGTTCAGAGGATAAATGATTGGGTTGTGAGAGTCTTAATCAGTGATTTAATCCCCTCTGAAACTGTGAGACCTCAAATAAACTCTTCTTCCTCTACAATTGTGCTGGTCAGATCCTTTTAGTCACAGCAGCAAAAAAGCTGACTAAAACACTGCTCTAGGTCCTGACTACCTGTTGAATGATTTGCACTTGTGTTTGAAACCTATTTATCATCCATTTGTATCTAATTAGTTCCTTTTATAGAAGGAGGTATTGCGGTAACTGGCTAGATGTTCACAAAATCCACTTTTACTTCTTTCATACATAGTTACTATACTTTCTGTTACTATAACAAATACCTGAGATGATCAACTTATAAAGAATGGATAAAGAAACTGTGGTTTGGGTTGGGGATGTAGCTCAGTTGGTAGAGTGCTTGCCTTTTAAGCACAAGGCCCTGGGTTCAATCCCCAGCACCTCCAAAAAAAAAAAAAAAAGAAGAAAAGAAACTGTGGTTTTTATATATATACAATGTAATTTTATTCAGCCATAAAGAAGAATAAAACTATGGCAATTGCAGGTAAATGGATGCAGTTGGAGAATATCATGCTAAGTGAAATAAGCCAATTCCAAAAAACCAAAGGCTGAATGTTTTCTCTGATAAATGGATGATGATACATAACAGGGCTTGGAGGTGTGGCGGGTAAGAGAACAATGGAGGAACTTTGGATTGTGTAGAGGGAAATGAGGCAGGGGTATGAAAAATGGTGGAATGAGACAGACATCATTACCCTATGTACATGTATGATTACACGAATGGTGTGAATCTACATCATGCACAACCATAGAAACGAAAAGTTGTACCCCATTTGTGTACAATGAATCAAAATGCAGTCTATAAAAATAAAAAAATAAAAATAAAAGGTTTACTTTGGTTTACAGGTGTGGAGGTTTCAGTCCATGGTTGCTGGACTCTATTGTTTTGGGGCCTGCTGTGAGGCAGTTTATCTTGGTGGGCAGTATGGTAGAAAAGCTGTTCATCTCATGACTGGGAAGCAGAAAAGAGGAAAAGGAAGGGCTAGGATTCTATTCTCCCCTTCAAGTGCACACTCCCCCAAACTAGAAGACTTTCCCCTGGGTCCCACCTCTTAGTTTCCCCTAGTTCCCAAAAGTTCAAGCTAGGGAGTTTTTAACATGTGGGCTTTTAAGGCGGGGGGCGGGGGCACTGAAGATCCAAACTATAGCATGATATTAATATAATAAAGATTTTTTAAAAAGAAATTCTAATCCCATTAGCAACAAAGTTTCCCCTGTCTCTAAAAAATCTCCACATCAATGTCTTCAGGACCAGACCTCCCCACCCCAATCAATGGTTTACTATTCCTGCCAAAATAAGAAGCACAAAAGACAATGTCAAACCAGAATTTCTTGAGTGTCTACTGGGGAACCATTTCCAAAGGATGTTCATAGGTTCGGTACCCAAATGGTCCATGGACAAAAGCATTTGGGAAGTTCTAAATTAAATGAAGTATAAAAGTGTCTTTTTGTTTGGTAGGAATATCCTTTAATGGAATATTTTCTAAAATCTTCCAAAAAGTCAATAGCATTTTGCAAATTTTACCACAGGAGTTCCTTCCCAAAGAGCATTTTGAGGAACTAGTGTTCCACAGAACACATTTTTGGAAACATAATCATCAGTTTATTGGTTCAGACCCATAAATATTGGTACTAGTACATTTTAGAATTTAGGTCCTATGCCTAAGGAAGTGTTGGTTCTGATTGTGGCTTTCTGTACATACTGCCTATTCCTGACATCTGACAGATGATTATGCCTCGACCTTTGTCTGGTATGGGCTACTTCTTTATCCTGTCTCAAAAGACTTATCAACTCACTGTATTTTGTGGTTTCAACCCTGCCGGCCTTCATTTGTCCTGTTGCTGCCCTACCTTATTAGTTGAGTATGTGTATTATAGTATTCATTCTGATTCAATAAACCTCCTCAAATAAAGGGTGGGCCTGGAGTAGCATTAGTGACATAAAGGAACATCTCTTACTGGCCCATTAAAGTATTCATATTAATAAAGTAAAGTAGAAGTACATTATATGGGCATTTATATTATGTGAGGTCAACTCTGGTCCTGGATAGTGAGAAAACTAGTTTAAATGAAGGCTGTTAGATTTTATGTTTGGAAATGTCATTACTGGAGACGTCACATAATTTAAAACTTGCATAATAGAAGATTAATTTTCAATACACTTGACAAAAGAAGGCAGGTATTTCTGTGTCGTTTGAACTGGTGCCACCATGGGCTGTAGCAAAAACATGGTCCTACAGTTTTAAAACTGTGTGATTGTTGCTATAAAAATGTCTTTAAAATTCTATTATTACAAATGTTGTCAATCATGTGGGAGTTTGTTAATATTCTTATGTTGCGCTCTTTCAAATCTGCAGTTTTATAAATTGTCACTGTAATGTAATGTGGGTGCTTTCACATACCATCCCACTCCATTTGTACAACGGATTTCATCTGTTAGGAGATATGACTGCTATTTCTTTCCTTCCTGTGTGCCTTTCATAGTAGAAAATATCACTCCATCCTATAAATGCAAAGCAAGTATTTATCATCATCCAAAGAAACTGGAATCTGTTAAACATTGGGAAATGGCTGCACAACCATTTGTTATGCCATTGTAAGTTGTTCTGTCATTCTCCAAAATGTCATGTAGTTTTAAAGGACTTCGAAAGTAATTTTGAATATTCTTCTATGTGCCACCTTTAGAACTTTGCCTTCTACATAAATTTTGACTGTACTTGAAGATAAAGGGCATTACTAATTGTCAACCCAGTATCCATTACTTACTTCTTTTTCTTTAACAAAACCCATTTTATTCAAGGATGACTCTTCATAGGACTAATGGAAAGATGACCTTAATGCAAGTTCCAGAGGTAAATTTTGATTTATCTAGACTAATCATAATATTCCCAACCATTTTGCCAGTGACTGATTTTGGATTGGATGAGTAACACAATTTTGGTCTCTGACACATGGTAAGTCTGTTAAGGGGTTTATGGAGAGAGTTCCTTGATTTTTAGAAAGGAAGAGAGTCAGTGATGATCCCTCTTATTCCTAAGCATGTTGCTGGTCTTCTGTGTAATTCTACTAACTACTGTCATTTTGCTACCATGCCTCTGAGGATGTCAGCAAGAGTGGAGGAGAGCTGAGAAAGACAAACCCTGAGACCTTAAACATAGTGCTCAAATTCTGTATCGACCAGTCCTGTGGTCTCCTCAATCTCTTCTTCCTCACCAGTTTGTACTTCCATAAGAAAATACCAGAGACTAGGGGCTCAAACAACAAAAATTTCTCACATTTCTGGAGCCTGTGAAGTCCAAGGTCAAGGTGCTGGTCTACTTGATACCTGGTGAGGGCTTTTTTTTTCTGGCCTGTAGATGGCTGCCTTCCTGTCCTCACCTGGCTTTTCTTTACTGTTTGAAAGTCATGACAGAAATAGGGATCTTCCTCTCTCCCTCTCTCTCTCCCTCTTTCCCTGTCTCCCTCTCTCGCTTTTCTTATAAGGCCACAAATTCTTTTGGGTTAGGACCCCACCCTTATGACCTCATGTAATCTTAATTACCTCCTAAAACACCTATCTCTAAATGCAATCACACTGGAATTAGGGCTTGAACATATGATTGAAGGAGACACAATTCAGTTCATAACAGATAATATAACGGATGTTCTTATGTTGTTTAAACAAGTTTAAATTTCTTTTCTGTTACATACAGATGATACACCCTGACAGATATCATATCTTATAAAGCAATATCCAGAGGATAATGTCTAATTCCTAGCATATAACTTGGGAAGAACAAAGGCTATTTTCCTTTCCTCAGAACAAAGCAGTACGGAGTCCATTGCTGTTACAGGGCATTTCATGAACTGCTGATTGTACATATATGTGGTATCATGTTAACATAAATAGTCCAGCCCTTAGGGAGTTTTAAGTTATAAAAGAAACATTTTTCTAAGATCATGTACTCTGATATAAAAACCACACTCCAGACTAGTTCTATCATTATAAAGTTCTGGCAAGCCGAGAGACGTTAGTTGGTGATTTTATCAAGCAAGACTTCTAACTAATGGCTTGGTGAAACCATCACTGGGCCATAAAACACTATAACACATTGAAGCAATGATTTTTTTCAAGAGTTTAGTCATTTTGGATCATTACAGTTTATATTGAAAAACAGAATCTCAGGGGGCAACACAATCCTACAAATAAGAATATAGTCTCACTTTATTTTTTGCCTGAAATGAAAGTTTTATTTTTCTTGCAATTCAAATGTAATTTTTGTAACTATCTTCAACAAAAAAGGGGAAGGGTAGATTTCATTGCATTCTAGGAAAGCTCTCATGAAATATTTTTGCCTATCATTTTAGTTACATTGTATACAAAGTAATTTTACCCTATTTTTCCAGAAGAAATGTAAATAAACAACAAATTATGTTGAAGTGAAGGATTTTCATAACACAGTAAGGTTCACTTTTATTTCTAGCCAGAGAAATGGAAAATCAGCACTTATCAAATTTTAAAAAGTCCAAGCCAAACAAACAGAACCGAGCTCCACCAAGAAACAGACGATGAGGGATACATTTGCATATGCATGGATCCATATTAAAGCAATAGAACGTGGGCCATTTTGAAATCTTAAACCTTCTGACACTATTTTCATGAACTCAGTAATATGAACCATGTGGTGAATGATTTTCTGAAAAACTTTGCTGGTTTCACTGTGTATTTTATGACTGGGCAAACGTGACATTAAATTTTATCCCCTGTGGCTTGGAGTTAAATGCTTGCTCTGTTCAGAATGGCAACACTCAATTAAACAGCATTTTTCATGATCTACACCCACCATTGTTACTGTATTTAAGGGAAATAATAGGGGTACTGACCTATATTGCGCTTCTTATTATCAATGGAGACAAAGCGTATGCAGGGATTACTGGTGATGTACTGCCCAGCCCAAGGGACGTCAATCTTTGTGCCAGCTTCATAAAAGAGTCCCAGAGCATAGCGAGAGGAGTAGCTTACAGACTCCAGTTGCTGCCTTTGGTATTCACTAATTACTGTGGAAGAAGAAATAAAAGGTATCAAACTTGAAAATATCATCTTTCCCTTCAAAACATCAAATACAGTGCTGCTTTATACCAGTTCCAACTGTTTCCATCAACTGCAGCGTACTTACCATGAATTTTGAAGGTAATATAATGCCTTGGCTGGCAGTCAAGTCTCTCAAAATCTGGCTCTGAATTGTTTTTCTAGTTTGGTATCTTATTTATTGTCCTTGAACTATCTGGCAACATTATAGATTTTATGTACTGATGACTTACTATGTGCTTGGGTCTTTGCTAAATACTTGACACAGATTTTCACTCTATGATAACAGTCTTATAATGTATTATTTCTGTGTTACAGGTGAGAAGACTGATGCTCCCGTGATTATGACCTCTTACATGTTTCCATTGTGTGTGGTAATTTGTTTGCCTGTTATTTTTCTGCTAGTGGATCCTAATACTTTCTTAAGCACAGAGAGCACACCTTAGTCATCTTTGTTGTAGGCCAATTCCCTACTTAAGACAGGCACAACAAGAATTAAACCATAAAGGGAAAGGAAGGTAAATACAGTCATGCAAAATGAATTGAAATGTAAGAGGTAAATAGTCAATAAATGTCAAAGTCCTAGAAAAGGAATTGGACAAATTTGTGTTCAAATCCTGACTCTGCCACTTACCAGGATTGTGATGCTGGTTAAGCTACTTACTCTGATTACGGTTCTTTTGTTCATAAGTGGCAATAATAGTATAAAATATATTAGTCTATTGTAAGGATAACATGAAATAATACATAGCGTAGTACCCAGCACACAAGTGTTCATTAAATGGTAGCTAGAATAAACAGAAAAATATTTAGGAAAATGGGGCAGCATTCCATCCTGGGATGGAGAAGGAAGAGATTTCTCGCATTCATTAATTTCCATCTCCAATCCCAATCTCAGGGAATTGCTTATTCATAACTGTACAGTTTTAATAATCTGAGTTTCAGAGAAGGTCATAGTTCTATTCTGAAGGGTTAGGCAAGCTAGTTTAGATATGGAACACATGGAAAATTCTTATTTAATTAGTGACGAATATCCTTATGTAAAGCAATTGGGATAAGCAGACTTTAAGAGTGGGTGTCAACAGTAGTTAAACCTTGAAGAGGCAACCTCAGGCTCAGAAAGAGGCAGGAAGAATATTCCATGAATTATTTAAGTGCAGTAATAATTCTATATACTATTACAACTATGAAAAATTTTAGAACCTTGGCTACCAAACATTTTTAGAATTATTAAAACTGAAGTTTTGTGGGCTGGGGATATGGCTCAGTTGGTAGAATGCCTGCCTTGCAAGCACAAGGCCCTGGGTTCAATCCCCGCATCGCAAAAAAAAAAAAAAAAAGAAAACCAACAAGAAAAAAAAAAAACTGAAGTTTTGACATGAGATTCCTGACTTTGCCACTTTCCTCTGGGTTCTTGTCTTGCAAATTTTGAAGAATAAAATCCATGGACAATCATGGAAGGGAAGAGTAAACACAGTAGGATTTCTTTAATCTAGAGGAGACAGTACTCCTGCCATGCGGGAAAACCAGAAAAACCCTTTGGATGTGCTAGCTTAGTTAGGACTTATATATGGTTCTGGGTAGAGCATGGAACAAAATCCATGTAAAACAGGCATTGAAAATAGCACCAAGATCACTAATCAAAGTCTGTATACAACAGGCATTGTGAACAGTGCCAAATTCATCAGATCAAAGTCTGCTGCAAAAAAGGCATTGAAAACAGGACCAAGGCTATCTCACCTTTGAGTTTTAATTCGTCCTATCAACTTCCATCTGGATCCACCTCCACCTTCCCATTTTCCCACCTCTGGGACAAAGGAGTTGGCTGGAGGCATCCCACAGGTGAAACTCAGGGTCTTTTACATTTGAAATAGACCTTGGTAGTGCTCTAATATTTCTACTGGTTAGTCTCCAGGTGTCCTTCCTGCATTTGATTAAGACTAACCATTGATATTCATTATGACCTCATTTGATTTGCACCAAATCCCTACCAAGATAAGTGCTTTACAATTTTCACTTTACAGCTCCAGGCAGGTGTGCTTGGAGAGGCTAAGTAACTTGCTGTGGGATGCACATCCTCCAGGCTGAGGGATCAAGGCGAATCCAGACTTCCCACTTTGGAGTCAAGGACATGACCTCCTTACCTCAGTCTTTGCCCTGCTGATCTCTGTTTCAGAATGGACTCTGACGCTGCCTTCTCCTGTGACATGAATGGTTATTTTGCACTGAGATGTAAAAGCCACTGTTCCCTTCAACCCTCATTTTCTGCCTATTGAAAGCTTTACTTGCTAAACAAATGCTGACATTGGCCTTATTATACTCAGTTAATTTTAGGTTACATTTTTATTATTTAACCTGTATTTCAAGTTATGGCTTCATGTTAATTATGCTTACTCTTTTCTGAGAGAAGAGGTAAAAGATACAAATGACTGCAATTAAGCTCATACCACTAAAATTTCCCATTTTAAAAATTAAAATGAAACCAAACAAAAACATTTAAAAATTTTTAGAAATCAAACAAAACTATGTAGTGTGCTATTATGGAACTGAAAGGACATTATTATTATTATTTTTTTAAAACAAAACTGAAATGTCAACAATGTTGACCAAATTGGACCTTTCCCCCAGTCCCACTCATATTTGCACATTTAGCTAGTTTTCAGACAAACTGGCAAGTGGCAAATCCCACTGAGTAGCCCTTTGAAAAGGTAATTGCTATCTAAATAGAAAGAGCAATTGACCTTACACACCCTTGTCTGCCCAGGGCTCCACAATTCATTTTAAGAACAGGGAGGTAAGAATTCTCACTGAAACAATCTAAATTTCTGAATATATTTATTGAAAGCACCAAGAAAACCACTCCGGACATGGGAACTCACACAAGAGATTTTATTAAACAGATGAGCAGAGTGTCTGCCCTGAAGGGAGAGAGGGAGAGAGGGAGGGAGCTGGGGGGAGGGGGGGAGGGAGAGAGAGAGAGAAAAGGAATGGATGGTGGGGGAGCTATTCTTAGGTAGTGGAATTTCATGGGTTAATAACAATCTGACCAATGGCTGACGAGGAAGTTCATGGGCTAACAATCTAGGTTGTAAAATGGTGTGTGTGGGGAGCGGGGGCAGAATAATGGTGGCAGCAAAATGGCAGGGGAGAAATGGCTGCAGTCTTGTTAGCCCATTGTCCCTTCATTTATTTACTTACAAAAAAAAGAATCTTCTGAAGTTTCTGATTATTGCAATACAGGCAGTACCTAACAACATTTGGTTTGAAAAAGTCTCTTATGCAAAATGCCAAAGGAACCAGCCCTAGGTCCAAATACATGTTTGGTAAGCAAAATAATAAGTTCTTAACTATCATGTATTCAAAAAGGACATATGACCACTAAGCAAGGCTTATATAAAAATGCCTAATTCCTATATGATGAATCTTTACATAAATACCAACCTCATTTAATTCTGAACCAAGAGGATTTTAATAATCTCTTATACGCAGTATATGGATATATATCATGTAATCTCTATATTTTTCTACTATACATTTTTATATATGTGAGATCTCTCTTTACATAGATATTTATATTGTGAGATCTCTCTTTATACAGATACATAGATTAGGAGATCTATCTATATGATATATCTAAATAAATAAGGATGTATAGATCTCTTGTTCTCATCCCCCCTTCACCATACATTATAAAATAATATTTTATGGCTATGAGAGTAAAGTGGCTAAAAATTGTAATGAACAGAGTAGTTTGCTTTCATAGTTCCATTAATTAGGAGAGTTGTTCTTATTTCATTCTCTTTGTGCATACATCTATATGGGCATATGTGTGCATGCGTGGGTTTGGGGGAGGCAGAGGCAGAGAGGGAAAGAGAAGGAGAGGGAGAGAAACAGAAGACCTTGACTGTATTATTGAGAAACATTAAATAAGTGATTTCATTTTTTTGTTTCCTACTATAAATTTATTTTCTAAGTTTCCTAGCCTATAAAAGAAGGCTAATGATAATTTTGACTAAGTCCTACTTTTGTTTTGGTGACAAACTCACCTATCCATCCATCCATCCATCCATCCATCCATCATTGTCTACTTTGTGACAGTACTCTTCTAGATATTAGGAATGGAGAGCATAAAGTTCCTGCTCTCATTTAGTTTAAATACTTTAGTTAGAGAAGCAAATTATAAATACAAAGTCAAGTAAATGGCATATCAGTTGGTGACAAGAGATAAAGAAAAATAAAGCATGGTAAAGGATGTAACAAGCCTGGGTGGTGAGGCTATTTTATACTGAGTTTCAGGTATATGTCTCCTCAAAGTATTTTATTCTGATTGATGTTGAAAGCTACTACTGCTTCACCAGCCAAGGACATATATGAGCTCGCTTCTATTTTAAAAGTTATCTTTAGGAATAGGAAAGATAGTAAAATGAATCAGACATAACTTTCTTATGTTCATATATGAATACACCACTGTTGAAACTCCACATCATGAACAACCACAAGAATGGGATCCTAATTAGAATAAGTTATATATTCCAGGTATTTATTTTTTGGTACCAGGGATTGAACTCAGGGGCACTCAACCACTGAACCACATCCGCAGCCCTATTTTGTATTTTATTTAGAGACAGGGTCTCACTGAGTTGCTTAGCACCTTGCTTTTGCTGAGGCTGGCTTTGAACTTGGGAGGCTGAAGCAGGAGGATCACAAGTTGCTAGGATTATAGGAGTGCGCCACCGCACTTGGCTTCCATGTATCTATAATATGTCAAATACACTCTACTGCCATGTGTATCTAAAAAGAATAAAACAATTTTTTAAATGTAAAAAAAAAAAGAAATGTCATCATTTGGGCTAAGGTGAAGACTGCAGGCACAGAAGAGTGGAACTTGGGCAAAATGCTGTTGTAGCAGTCTTGGATTGGAAATAACTAGAGGAAGGCAGAAGTGCTTACATTTTGGATGTAATACATATAAGGCTGTGTGTAAGTGTATGTATGTATACTGTTAAATAAAAATTATGGAATGCCATTGATTTGGATTGCACTCTTGTACTAAGCACTGACATACCAACCCAAAATGGAGTCACACATGCTAATATTCCATGTCAGCAAACAGAAACCTAAACTGTTTACTTGCAAGATCTGATAAGAAATTAAGAGAGAACAGCCCCAAACAGAACAGTTTTCAAAAACAAACAAACAAACAAAAAAAACAAAAAAATAAATGAAAACAAAAAACCAGGGCATTCACAGAATTCAATCAAAAAGGGGCCTAGTCCACCTAAATCAGCATGATAAACAAGTGCCCTCTGCATAACCTGAAGTAACCTGATGCTAGCTAACCTGATTTATGCATTTTGCTGTTTCTTTGTTCCTGCTTAATCTGACTTACAAAACCAAGTGCTCAACAAACCTTGATGGAGGCCTGTTTTGTAAACTGTATGAGACCTGGTGCATGAATTACTAATAAAGCCAGTTAGAACTTTAAAACTCAATTTGTTAATTTTTTTCTTTAACAATGTATGTACCCACATATATATACGAAAAAAAAACCATATATATATATATATATGTGAAAATAGAAAATATATATAGGAAAATAAAAAATACAATGTAAATTTTAATGCATATATACAGAGAAGTATCTTATGATTTTTCATAAAGTGAATTCACACTATAACCAGTAGCCAGATCAATAAAAAGAACCGCAGAAACTACCTTCTCCCTTTGCAGGCATGCCCTGCTTCCCCAACCACAGGTTATCAAAAAGCCTGAATTCTAACACCATAGATTAGTTTAGCTCCTTTTGAAATTCATAGTAATAGAACAATATGGCACATATTCTTTGTGTTACTTTTTCACTCAATATTATGTCTGATATAAATGAGGTTATATAAGGCTGCAATTAATTAATTTTCATTGTGGAATAATATTGTTTGTGTGTGTATATATGGCAATTTATTTCTTCATTCCACAACAGATAGACATTTGTACTGTTTGTGGTTTTTGGTGATAACCAATTTACTGTGAAGAGCATATGCATGTGATTTTCTTGGTTATATACCTAGTATTGGAATTCTGGATCACTGGGTTCACATATGTTCAGCTATGGTGAATGTTGTCAACCAGTTTTCTAAACTGATTGTTATCAATTCATAACCTCAAAAGAGGTGGATGTATGAAAGTTCAATTATTGTACATCATTGTCAATATTTGCTACTATCTGCCCTTTTAATTTGGGATACAATGATATCATGTTGTGGTTTTAATTTGCATTAAATGATAGTGAATATCTGGGAAAATGTCCATGTTTATTATTTGGATATCCTTCTATGACTGCCTATTACTTTTTCTTGATTGCTACAAAGGAGTTCTTTATATACTCTAGACATGAATTTTACCCATAAATTGCAAAAGCTTTCCTCTCAGGGACTTTCCTTTTTATCCTTGTAAGAGCATGATTTAATGTATAGAGTTTTAATTTTAATCTAGTCCAATTTATCATTCTTTTCACTTATACTTAGCACTTTTGGGTTCTATTTAATAACTGCCTATTAGACTACTTCATTTTTTTTTTTTTTGCTAAATGGGTACAATCATATTGTACATATAATTTTATGCATTAAATTTTTGCTTACCATATGACAAAAACCCTTACTGAAAACAATTTTTAATGGCTTTGTAAAATTCGATGAAGTGGATGTTGTATAATTTGCTTAACCAATTCATTAATGTTGGACATTTATATTTTTATTATTAAAGCTGCTATGTACATTTTTGTGTACAGATCTTACTCAAGGTTTCTAATTATTTCCTTACAATAGGATATTAGAAGTGGAATTAATGTTACATTGATTTTTTTTAGAAAGACTGCACCAATTTCTACTTTCCCCAGTACATTAAAGTTTCACTTTACTGTTTCTTGCCCATATTATCTTTTCCCTTATAATTTGATGGGAAAAATAGATCTCATATTGATTCTAATATAGTAAGACTAAACATTCTTCTCCATCTTGTAGCCCATATATGTATTTTCTCTTTTGGAAACAATCTGTGTCATTTTTGTAAATCGTCTGTTAGAGTCTTCATGTTATTAATTGATTTTTAATAATGGGTGATATATTATAGTCTCCACTTATCATGTGTTATAAAAGTTTTTCTATTTATTTTTAGTAGTGTATGTGGCATTTTAACATTTATGTACATAATCCATCAGTTTCTTCCTGCTCCTTCTCTCCTCTTTCTCTTTTTCTTCCCTCCTTCCCTTCCTCCCTCCCTCCCTTCCTGTTTAAGCAGTTGGAAAACAGAAATTTATTTATACTTGTAACTCTTGCTTGTCCACATCTACCCTTGTCCAACATTCCTCTCTGTACCCATGGAGACAGACACTTCTATAGACTGAATCCCCTTGAGCTCAGGTTTCTGAAACGTTTTGGCCAGAGACACACGCAGGAGATTCCAGCGCAGGAGGAGACAGGCCAGAATTTTGATTTTTCCTATTTCTTCCTGCTTTGTCAGGTGCTGGTAATGCAATGCTGAACTCCTCTACAGTTAAGTACCTTTCTGGTGGCTCTTCTCCCTTGGTTCCCACTCTCCTGAGGCATTGGTAACCTTCTCTTCCCTCACTCATTTAGGCCTAGAGGAGTAAATCTGTTACTAGACCCCAGGTGCCACAACATTCTTTGCTGTTGCCTTAACCCTGCCTACTCTTTTGTAACTGCCCTCTCATTTTTATTATTATTTTAAGTAAAACTTTTGAAAATGCCATCTGTTTCTTGCTGGAACCCTGACTGAAACAATATTTAACAATATTCTAGCTTCTAGGAGAACACTTTGAAGCAAAGTATGATACATTCTACTCTCATGGACTGGTAGAGAACAACCTTTTAAAATCAAACCCTTGGGCTGAGTGAAGATTTTTGTAATTTGTGAAGGTCTGTTATTTTATAAGAAAACAAGATGGGGGTTTCAACTGTATTTCTTTGTACCTAATATTGATATTTTGGACATAATAATGAATATTTCAATGTTGATAGCAAAACAGACATCTTTAAGCAATAACATGGTGTCCATTACCAATATTATAGTTAATAGTAAATGTTGCTGACATTGACACTTAGTGCTCAAAGACTTCCTTCCAGAAGTTGTGTTGCAACAGTTAATTACAGAGCATTCCTAATTTCCTGATTTTCCACCATTTGTAAAGGATTTTAGATCAGGAATAGTTGAAGTTAGGAGGTCAACTTGTATCCTAACAATTTAAATTCTGATTAAGGGAAACAGGTCTTGATTTGGTTATTATTGTTTTTATTTTTTATGTTGAATTCCAAGAAACTTCATGCACAATTCAGCTTCTACCATTGGACCATCTAGCTCTGTGTGGACACAAAGACAATAGCATCTTGGCTAGAATGGATGGTTATTCTTTACTCAAAATGTTCACAGAAGCTGTGCTGAAAGACCCATTCCCATAAATATTTCTCACAGCAAGTCAGTTCAGTTTGATATTTTACCATTCCCTCGTCACTCTTTTTGTGTGAAAGCATCACAGAATCAGTCTCGTTTCACTTCACCTGGAATAAATTGAATGTTCACTTGGACTCTATAGGTATAGGAATCATTAAGGCTGGAAGCAGTTTCAGAAATAGTTTTGGTGAGCAATAAATCTAGAATTTATTGGTGATACACTCTAGCAGTTATCTCTATGTGGGATTTCCCTGGGGAAAAATTTCTTTCATCCTCTGAGGCATCTCTGGAATCAGAAAAATTGAGGTTTGAATTTTGATTCTGACATTTATCTGTGTGACCTTGGTCAAGTTACTTAATGTTTCTAAGCATGTTGTCCTGTAAAATGAAAATAATAGTGCCAGCCTTGAAGAATTGTTAGGAGAATTAAGTGAGATAATATAAAGTGCTTAACATAACACATTAACAATGGCATATAAATGTATTAAAACAGCCAACAATATAGTATTTGATTTTAAAAGTCTTTAGGGGATATCTATGAGTATACATTTTAAAAAGTCTTTAAAAGTGACACCCTAATGTTCAAACATATCAGAATATCCCTTAATCAAAAATATCTCTGACTAGTAAAGTACATGTCACTTTTCAGAGCAGAGGGTAAAAACAAAATGAGACACAGTTTAGAGTATTAGGAAGCCAAAGGGGTTTTGGGTAATCATTTTTTGAAAAATTAACACAAACTGTACAATTCTTCAGCTATCTTTCTAGTGTAGAAGGCTGAATGTTTAGAGATTTATCTTTGGAAATGGATAAAAACTCATATTTTGGATCATTTCTTTAGTATTAAGACATTACATTTTCTTTTTTTTTGTGTGGTGCTAGGGATCGAACCCAGGGCCTTGTGCTTGCAAGGCAAGCACTCTACCAACTGAGCTATCTCCCCAGCCCAAGACATTACATTTTCTGACTCTTAATGCTATCCCAGAATTGTGTAAATATAAAAGGTATCAAAGAAAAGGATTTCTCTGTACTGTCCTTTGGTCACCTTAGATTATATTTTGATGCAAAGTTAGGATTAAGCTATTTTTACACTCATGTGTTTATGGAGAATTCTAATCATTACCTGAACAAACTGTAACAGGTAAATTACATCTACTTCTATGCATAGATGTTTTATGGAAGAATGAATTTAAAAAGCATTGGTGTTTTAGCACAATGAAGTTCATATCTAGTAAGAGAAATATATTTTAATGTTTTCTAAATTTTGTGTGACCCTAACAGTCAATGCATTAAGTGGTATGTAAAAAACAAAGAAGAGAACATAAAGATACCTAAAGTTTCTAAAATATAATCAAATTTACTGATTATGACTTCATCTTATTTTGTTACTGGTAAGGGTAAAAATAAACAAGGTTTGTTTTTTTTTTTTTTAAGCAAGTTCTTAGGTTTTTGTGATTAAACAGGCAATCCTGCCTGCCATACCAGGGACAGATTTCATACTGAAATGTCTCTGCAGCACTGCAAGGGACCAAACTGCCTGTTGCTGGCTTTGAGATGAGTCATGACCCCTTCTCTCCCCACAGCATTCAGGGAGTTTTCTAATCCCTGTTGTCTGTCCTTCTTCTAATCATAAAGAACAATCTGTCAAGGAAAAACAAGGAAAAACCACGACATTTTCTTTCTGGTCTCTGTTTCTACTGCCTTCTTGCTACTGTGTCCCAGTGGCCAGGCTAAAAGAGTGTCCAGTTGTCGCCAACTTTTCAGAAAACCCTAAGACTTTCTTGCAATCACATCAAGTCTTCACTACGTACTATTTATCTGACGGCCCCGTGAGGCTAAAAGGACGTTTGTTTCTGTAGCAACAAGTTCTAACCGCAGGTTTAGAAAAATAAACATTTTTTAAATGTAGGAACACTTTTCTGAAGGAATGCAGAATTGGCTGACTCAGGCAATGTTTACTGCAGGCCTACTATGCATCCAGCACTATGCAAGTCTCTGTATCCTATCTCTCAACCAAACACTTAGCAGAGTGGAGGGTAGATTTCAGACTGAGATGTAAAATAAAATAATTTCACCCTGGTTATTGTCAATTTTATCCTTAGGAAACTTCTTTTTGAATTTCAGCCTCTAACTGCAATTGACTTCCTGTTCTCTTTTCAGAACACACAGAGTAAATCTAGAAACCACAATAATATGGTCAGAAAATGCTTGTCTTATTTCCATGCATTCTAAACTTTTTAAGCAAGTATGCCATCATTCTTTGTAGGAAAAGTGCTGATTTTGGGATGGGAAAGAATATGAAAATAAAGCATGGTGTGTGCTATTACACAAAATGTCACAGAATATCATGCATATTTTATAACCACTCTTCTTGGCCTATCCATTTAATTACTTTATGGCCATGCCATTCAAGAGCAATATAGTTATTCTAAAATTCATAACAATAAAAACTTTATTACATGTCATCTCATATTTTATACAGTTTTTTTTATATTTATGGCTAGAGTTACTTTATATTGAGGCAATGACTTAGAGAATTAATATTCTAATTCAAGACTTTTATAGTTTTAGAAATCATAAAGTAATGTTTGCAAGAACCTTGAATCTGTGGTATTGAGGCAAAATGTCAGACTCTGGTGGTGTAAACTCTAGGACACTCAAAAATATGTTCATCTTGTACTTTGCAGATCTGCTAGCTTCTTTTTCTGTTTACGTAATAACAACCCCCACAATGCTTAGCTAAAGCCAAAGCAAATAAACTGAACTGGAGAATGAAAACTGTAAGTGGCATTAGCCTTCATTTAATGGAAGCCTACACCATTTATTCATTTTAAAATCATTATACTTTCAAAAGTAAGAGAAATCTCAAGTTGATGAAATGTACAATTATGTTTTGATCTTCACATCAGCTTTTCTTGTAATGTTTTTAAGGGTGCTTTTAGTAATAGACCAGTCTTCACAATTGTAAAACAAGTTTCATTTTTCTTTGTTATCTTTGCTTTGTTTCCATTTTATTCATGATATTGAACTGTAAATTTTTACTACTGGGTTTCAATTATTTCCCTCTATTTCTCATCTGACATTTATATCACTACAGATGTTGAACATGAAAGATTCGATGAAATTATAATTAACTGAAACTTGCATTTCTGAGCCTCAGCAAATGACTACACAAGTGTATAAGTAGGTTCAAAACAATATAATGTGATATACATATTTTTCCTATTGAACTTCAGTCTCCCCACCTGTTAAGTGATGGTTTCATTTAGCTTAAAGAGCTGCTGATTAGATTAGAAATTATATATAGTAGAGGAAGATACAAATGTTAAGAGGATAGCCAGGCAGGAAGAAAATGAAGAATCTGTCTCAGCCCCTCTGGGGAAAGATGTGCATTTACCTCACCTCTGGCTAAATACCATGTTATCAAAAAAGTTCTACCTCTTAACCAGGGATCTATTTTTTTTTTTTTTTTTTTTTTTACCAGATTTCTGTTATTAATCAGAGTTTGTACATTCTTTGACTCAAAGGCAATTAATTAACGAAAGCACCTCTGGAGTGTGGAACATGGTGGGTAATCTTCCTTCATATGATATATTCTAGACCATCTGTAGAGGAAGAAACAAATCCTCCTTTTGCTTTCCTTTCCTCACACACCCACCTCACACACCTGTTTACTCTTTGCTTGCAGGTACTTGTGGACATCTGCTAGGGCGTGATCTCCATGAAGGGATGATAAATGGGATGACATTCCATTATTTAAAGAGCAAATTCCAAAGAGCAAACTTTTCTTCACATCTATGAGTGCTAAATAGGTCTTCTTAGGGACATTAGAACAGAGCTAGTCTTATTGATTATGAGGAAATTTATAATAAAATTGAGTTACCTGCAAAATCTTTTCAGACACATCTAGTTTCACCCTCTGTTACAGATATTTGGGTCGTTTTTCTGTCTAGCCAACCTGGCACTTATTTCCCAGCTCAGGCAACAGACAAGCTATCCTAGGTGGATGGCCACCTGATGGCTTACTCTTGCCAACTCCTTTCCTCCACTATGAACCCAAATCGCCTCTTCTCCACTTACTCTCCTCACTCAGAATTTTCTCAGATAACAAACAGCTCACTGCTCAGTCTTCTCAGAGTATTTAGATCTGATTAAAAATTTCCAATCTGATTTCGCCTTTCTCTTTCTTTCTTCAATTTTTTTGTCCTGTTGTCACAGGAAGTTCTCTTCTTAGTTAACCAAATTGCTTTCTGCTTCTTTTCTTTGTTATTCCACTCATAAAAAAGACACTGACCACTGCCACCATAACAAAACAACTCCTTGCATGGAAAACAGTAGAATCCCCTATCCCCATGAACTAAAAATGGCTTTAATAGTTGGTGGTGCAGGGATGAAGAAAGCCAGATATTTTTGAAATTAAAGTAGAAGTCGAAAAGGACCATCATCTTGTAAGACCTCCCTTCAGAATCTTGCAAAAGATTCCATCCATCTCTTCATTTGACTTCCTCAGTAACTAGTACCAAAATATAAAATCAAACTTTTTGCTTCTATTCAATTGTATTGTTTTCTATTGTATTTAGGCAAATGTGAATTATTTCTATTTTATTAATAATAAATAAGTTTCTGTGGGCTTGCCTGAGATAGTGGATTAGGACATTGTTTCTACAGCAATACATGTTCCTAATTTGAACAACCAGATAACCAACACAGAGTTCATAAACCGAGAGCTGCCTGGAGTGGAAACTGATTTACACTCTGGTTTCTCACTTAGTAACTATTTCCCTGTGCTATCTTTTCCTTTTGCATAAAGACTCGGGCACATATGCAATGTGAACAAATCTGAATAGGCATTCCATGAAAAAATTAATTCACCTCTATTTCAAATAATGCATACTGAGAAACTGAATTGAATGATGCAGCAAATAAAATATTTATTTCCCATATGCAATATAGATGAGTCACTGTTGCTGTGAGAAATTTAACTTTTTAATTTGCTTACTTGGTGTTTGTATTTCATTAGCAATTGCAAATGAATAATCTGTTATTCTCTTGCAAGCATCAAAATGATGATATTGTGGGGAAAGTAGCTCCAATTATTTACTCCAGCGTGGCTGGAAAAAGCATGCACTCTTCTTTTTTTTTTTTTTTTTTTTTTTGCTATGCTAGTCACTGAGTCCTTGCCTTTATTTCTGTGGTGGCAGATACCAAAATCAGAGAGGGATTATGAAACTTGCATAACAATGTAAGTATCAATCCACTTGTATGAAATATATGTACATCTTCAGCTATAGACTGTGTAGCTAACTATACAATTAGCATTACATAAATATCACAGGAAAGTAAATAAATTAAAAACCACCCACTCACATTTATAATATTAAAAGATACCCAAATGGTTTGGGTAAAAAACAAAATATTTTCTGATTTGAAAAAAATTTTCTTTGTTGTAATGGTCTTGGTAAAAACACTAGCCTGTAGGATTTGACATGTAAAAAACAACATAACACTCAA
The DNA here is from genome assembly GCF_902686455.1 of Sciurus vulgaris. NCBI lineage: Eukaryota > Metazoa > Chordata > Mammalia > Rodentia > Sciuridae > Sciurus > Sciurus vulgaris. The sequence goes on from NC_136464.1 coordinate 83,867,649, forward strand.
CTTCACGCAGAAATATCATTCCATTCATTCAACTTAATGAAATCTTTTATGTAGAAAAATTCTTTCAACAAAATAATGTTTTTATGGCTTATTAAAATCAGAAAAGACTAGCTATGCTTGAACTTCTTGCTTTTCTACATGCAATTAAAAATATTCTCTGAAAAGCTCAAATATGATTTAGGAATATTCTCTCAGTTTTTACCTTTCTGTCTCTCTCTTTCAGATACACACATGAACACAGTTACCCCCACCCCTCCCCCACACACATAAAACCCACACACAGAAATTGCTCATCTCTTCTAACCTTATTCATTCAACTCCCAGTGGAAGACAACTATAAGCTACAAGGAAAAAAAATGCAATTTTATGTTCAGTAGTGTGCAGGATCTCATGTTGAAGAGTGAGTTAAGTTAAAGACAGGGAGTTTCTTTGTTCTTATTTAAATATGAAACTGGATTGTTATATAAGCAGAGCATGCAAAATAATTGTTCCATATTCTAGTTAACTGTCCAATTTTAATAACATTTTGAGCAAAAAGAAATTCCTCACAGACCAAAGTGAAAAACAGGAAAAAACAGTGCTTTCAGTTGGATGATTTTGTTTTTCCTATCTTTATTGCTTTCATTCTCCCTCATTTTTTCTCCCAAAGAACAAATGAAACGGAGAAGAATTATCAGTCTGGTGTGTGATAAATCATTTGTAGTTATTTAATTCGCATTTTCAGCTGTATGGGAGGTAGATTTTCCAAAATGTTGATAACAATCCCCCCCACTCTACATTCTCTTCTTACATGTGACTTTGACATCCTTTCTACCAAGAGATAATGTGGATATAGAAAGAGATAGAGATAAAATGCCCTTTCCTTGAATCTAAGAGGCCTTGGGTCACTAAGGCAGAACTGCATGCAGTATGTGACTTTTTTGTTAGGTCATAAAAGATGATAAAACTTATGACTAGTTGAGAGACTCAATCTTGGAACCTAGCCGCCATGTTCTGGAGCAGCTTAAATTATCCACAGAGGTAATCTAGGTTTTTGACTGGCAGACCCAGCCCACACCAGTATGAACCTACAGACTCTGGAGTGAAGATTCCTCCAGAAGCCATCATCACCCAACTGTTGAGCCATACGTACTTGCCAGCACAGAACTCAGGAAAATTAAAAATATTTCCTTTTTAATAAACTGCCCAAATTTCTGACCCACAGAGTTCTTAACATAATAAATAATTGTTTTATATCATGAAATTTTGGGGTGATTTGTCCCACTGCAATAGAAAACTGCAGTAGCTAGGGAGGTTGGTCCTCTTTCTGTATGTTTACTGACCATTTGAACTTCTTTGCACTGCCTGCTGATATACTTTGCCAACTCAACTCTGGTTGTCTGGTTTTCTTTGTTTTGCTCATATACTCTGCATACTAATCCTGCTTTTGTTACATATATTGTTAACATTCAACTAGTTGCTTGTTAGGTGATAGAAGTTTGAATTTTACATAGTCAAAAATTCAAAATTCTTTTTCTTTTTTTAGTTTTGGGATTTTATGTTTTATTTAGGGAAAATCTTTCCCAATTGAAGATTATATAAATATTCAATATTTTCTCTCAGTATTTTTATTTTATACTATTTTTATGATTAACTCTTTAATTCATCTTGAATTTATTATTTTATATTGTGTGAGGTAAGGTAAATCTGACTTTTTAAAGTGGACAGTTAGCTGTCTTTTTATCATTTATTTAAATATGATATACTTTTCCCCACTGGTTTGAAAAGTCTCCTATAACAACTTTTTTTTTCGGCACCAGGGATTGAACAGAGGGGTACTTAACTTCTGAGTCACGCCCCTAGCCCTTTTTCATTTATTTTGAGAATGGTCTAAGTTGCTAGGACCTTGCTAAGTTGCTGAGGCTGGCTTTGAACCTGTGAGCCTCCTCTCTCAGCCTCAGGAGCCCTGGGCATTACAGGTATGAACTGTATCAACTAAATTCTTAAATAAACATATATATACTTCTGGACTCTCTATTCTGATCCATTACTATAAAAATAGCACTCTATTTTAATTTTGGTAACTTTTTGATATGTCTTGAATTCTGGTAGAGCATGTAACTTGGCCTTATTTTTTGCCCTCAAAAAATTTCTTGGCGGATTTTAAGTACTTCGTCTCCAGGTGAGTTTCAGAATCCACTTGCCAGGTGTCTTGAAATCTATTTGACCTATAGATTAAAGTGTGCAAACTGACATGTTTGTGTCTCCTTGTACATGAATATAGTATATTTTCTTAAATATCCAGGTCACCTTCCAGGTCTTTCAGTAAAGTTTTAAGAGTTTCCTTGATGTACTCTTGTGCAATTCTTTTATATTTATTCCAAAGTTGTTTTTGTTTTTGTTACTCTTGTGAATAGTTTATAAAAAAAGTCACATTTTTTAAATTGGTCATTACTGTAGTACAATAAAACTAATAAATTTGTTTGCATTTATACTTGTACATATCAAAATTCATCTTATATTTTCAATATTCATCTTTGTTTTTACTTATTAGTTTTGATAGATTTTATTTTTAAAATTTTTTTATTTGTTCTTTTTAGTTATACATGACAGTAGAATGTATTTTGACATATCATACACAGAGTATTAACTTCCCATTTTTATGGTCCTACATGATGTGGAGTTATACTGGTCATGTATGCATACACAAACATAGGAAAGCTATATCTGATTTCATTCTGCTGTCTTTCCCATTCCTATTCCCCCTCCATTCCCAATACTCCACCCTGTCCAATGTCAAAGCCAGTGAACACCCCACCCCTATTTTGAGTCAGCATCTGCATATTAGCATCTGCATATCAGGGAACATTCAGCCTGTGGTATTTTGGGATTGGCTTATTTCACTTAGTATGATAGTCTCCATTTCCATTCATTTACCATGTCATAATTTCATTCTTTACGGCTGAGTAATATTCCATCATGTATATGCACCACATTTTCTTTATCCATTCGTTTGTTGAAGGGCAACCTAGGTTGGTTCCATAGCTATTGTGAATTGAGCTGCTATAAACATCAGCTTGACCACATCACTATGCTAATTTTAAGTCCTTCGTGTATATGCTGAGGAGTGGGATAATGGGTCAATCGGTGGTTCCATTTCAAGTTTTCTAAGGAATCTCCATACTGCTTCTATAGTGGCTGCACCAAGTTGCAGTGCCACCAGCAATATATGAGTGTTCCTTTTTTCCCACATCCTCGACAACACTTATTGTTACTTGTATTCTTGATAATCAGGTTTTCAATTTATTCATCTTGAATTGCAGGTGACCATCCCTTTGAGTTAAAGATCATACTTTCAGTGATTAAGCAAAAATTACTATATGTTGAACAGAGTCAATTTAAAACTGCAAGTTATGTATCACCTAATATTTTCTAAATTTTAAAATAATTTTCAAAGTTTTTTTTTTAAATCAGCTACTATTCAAGCACTAAAACAGGGCTTGGTAGAAATAAAAAAATAATATTTTGTGGCACATGATCACTAAATGAAATTCAAATTTCAGTATCTACAAATAAGTTTTTAATAAAAACAGCCATGTGCATTTCTTTAAGTTTCACCTATGATTACTTTCCTATGAAAGTGTCAGAATAGAATACTTGCATTATAAATTGTATATGTTGCATTTTTTGTTTGCAGTGCTGCCAGGTACACTACAAATTGTACTGATGCAGTTATAACTGGTGTTTCAAATGCCATGCTATATTGGACAGTTCATTATTAAAATTATCACTTCATACCCACCATGTCAAAATAAGAAGAGAAAAGTGAGCTTCAAATGATATGTACACTGGAGTGTGGCTGTTACGTGAGATGGCAAAGCATTGTGTTATTGTGCAATGACACTATAGAATGCAAAAAAAAAATACAGTATACATCGGCATTACTACATAAAACACTCATGGTAATCCCATTTTAGCAACAAGCAATAGTTAAAATAGAAAATAGAAAATAGAAAAAAAAATAATAGAAAAAATAAAATAGAAAAAAGTTAACTATCTCATCACAGCAGACTTATTTTCACAAAAATAAAAATGCATCCAAAATAATTTTCTGAGTGGCTCATTTCTTTCTCAAGCAAGAAAAAACAAGCTGTATACTGATGGTGGATAGATTAAACTGTGTTTGATTGTAGCCACTGAAGAAATTATCCAGAGAAAACAAAATATTTAAGATGATTAGCTTTTTGGTAAAAACAGTTGTTTGAAAGGTTGAAAACATTGGGAGCAATATCAATAGTCAATTAAAAAATAATGGAAATGATTTCGAATGATTTTGCCTGATGCTTGATGTGTTGACAGACATAACTGATATTGCTCAGTTGTTATTTGAGGAGTCAATCTTGAGTTTGAAGTAGCTGAAGAAGTAGCCTCTCTAAATAGCTAAATTGTAAAATGATAGGCAAGAATATTTTCAAAAAAGTTAAGAGAAAATTAATTTAGTAAACCCGAAGAAGAATCTTCTAAGATATGTTCCAATTAATGGTGGTAAAAAAATTTATTTTGAAGCAGGAAAAAAAGGCTTGGTTGTAAATTCACATAGCTTGTGAACCTATATCTGTTGTATTATTCACTAGCAGGTGCTTTGTGGAAAATATTGAAATCTATCATGTACAATTAAAATAGTACTGTTGATATTGAGATCCACTCACTTTCTTGGACTTAACTATTATTAGTTCCATAAAGTTTTATCAGAATAGAATCTCAATATTTTACTTCTCTATCACATAGTGAATCAATTGCTAGCAAGGGTAATATTTTATTTTGAATTTTTTGAACTGAAGGCCAAAGCTGAAATTTTGTGAATGAGACCTACCACCATCAACCACTATAACTGAACAATGAATGGTCTTGGAACAGTTTTCCTACAGGTTTAATGATCTTTCTTAATGAATTCAACCTAAAATTACAAGGCAAAACAGCACTTAAAAGTATAATTTATACTGCAGTCATTTCAATGACAACTAAGTTATTCAATTCACATATGATGTCAAGCTGCTTTCTGCATTTGTGTTGAGAAAAGTTAAAACAAGAAGTGAGCCTCCATTTCTACATAAATGTACGGAAGATACATTTTCTGCATTCAAACTACAGTTCTGGCAGTGCTTTTTTTGGGACCTTGGTGCAAGTGCAAATGAAGTTTTCATATTTCAAAATTCACTTAACTGTGCAGTTGAGGAGCCTCCACATACCCTTCAATTGGAAGTAATATAATCATGCTAAAGGCAAATATCGAGAGAAGAATATAATAGAATTCTTTAAGTGCTTTCTAAGCATTAAATGTGCTCAATTAAAATCATAAGCTCCTGGATGAATATTAGTATTTGGCAGTGCCTATCTGTGTGAAAAGACATTTCAAAGATAAAATAAAATCTCATTATGAATCAGCATTAAAAAGTGGACATGTGCAATTGATTATGATGACAGGAAATACGTATTTTGAACTCCAATGAAGAGAAATGTTATCCCTCCCCCACAATAAAATAATTCTGTTCTTATTAATAGACCTATATTAGAGAAAATTGTACTCAACTATTAAATTTTCAATTTTTGTCAATAAAGATTTTTGGAAATTATTCTCTCTTATCCAGAAACTGACTACATAATATCCTCGATTTTGCCTCTTGGCTTGCAAAGGCTAAAGGTATTTACTCTCTGGCACTTTACAGAAAAACATTGTCAATCCTTGACCTAGAATATTCTCTTATGTCTCTTAACGTTAAAGAAACCTAGTAAAGATAATTCTGGACATCATTTTATAAGGTCTTGTTTGTTGAGTGCTGTGTGCAAAGTTCTTTCCTTATGAGAAAGAGAGGCACAAATATTTCCAACCATACTGCAGAGAAATCGAGTTCAGAACATTTCCTGAGGTTGTATACTGGCAAGTGAATTAACCACAATTTATGTCTGGCCTTCCTGGATGCAAAGCCTAGATTATGTGGCTTTAAGGAAGTTGCTTAATGTCTCTTAGACTCTGTTTTCTCATCTGTAAACGGGGGATTATAACTACATACCACCTATATCATTGTGTTTAATTGAACATTAAAATAACATATAGGAAGCACTTAAAATAGCTCTAGTGAAGAACATTCACAAGTGAGCTAGATGTTCAATTACAGGAATGATATCAGTAAAATAGTTTGTTATTTAGAAGGAGTTGAAGGAAAACAGTTAATTTGGATGACAATTAGAGCTCTTAGGAAATCTGGGCCACTGGGTTGAGGTTTCTTAAGAAAAAGAACATAATATATAATAAACATAAAAAAATAAACCTCACATTTAAACATGACTGGTGCATATGTACTCAGTGTTGAGACAGCCTCTTGGGGTCACACTCATTTGGGCTTATTCTTGGCTTTGCTACTTGTTAGCTTCATGGTCCTGATAAAATCACTTCAACTGAGCCTTAGTATCCTCTTCAATAAAAGGTGGATGAAAAATAGCCTATCATACCTGATGATGTGAGGATTAAAAAAGACCATGCATCAATATTATCTAATACCGATGTTAAGAATGAGCTCAGCAAAGGCTAGTTCATCTCCTCTGACCCCTAGCCTTTCTAAAGTGACCCAAGGCTTAAAAGCAGAGTACAGCAATACGAAACAAAACCATAACAAAACAAAGTGTAAAACCCTAAACAAACAAGTAAAAATTAACTTGTTAGTTGGATGTTGAGCCATAAGGAGGCAGAAGAAGGAAGAAATAAGAGGACTTTATATTCGAGTTAGCAGATAAAATATACGACAGTCATATCTGAATTTCAGCAAGCTGAAGTGTATTCTAAGTATTGCATGAAACACACGTATACTAAATTAATTGCTCATTGTTTATTAGCAATTCTAATTTAACTGGGTGGCAGGTATTTTTATTTACAAAACCTGGCAGCTTTGACGTGGTAGAATTTAGTAAGAAATCCCTTAACCCCATATAGCCAAGACTCATAAATTCAAAAGAGCTAAATGTGTTTCCAACTTGTTAACTGCAAAGACATCAAGGAAAACGCTCACCCCACCCTCCTTTTCTCCGCCCAGTTGGGAAACCCCAAGTGAGTGACTTTGCCTCCAGCGCACCATCTAAGCAAGTCTGGTGCAGAGGCTGCTGGGAAAGCCGTGGCAACCTGCCCATTGTACCCTTGGGTCCCTCTGCCCCAGGTTTTCCTTCCAGTAGGGCTCTGTGGTCACGGTGTGGTGACTCTTTGTCTCTGCACCCCTGCCACGCCCTGCTTAGTCCACCTGGGGAGGGGTGGGGGTGGGGCCTGGTGGGAGCAGAAAGCAGGTTGGAGGCAGGGAAGCAAAGGCGTATTAATTTAGAATTTTTTCTTAGCTGGGTTGTGCTTCGCTGTTTAGGCTTGCAAAACTTTAAAAACTTTAATTATTACTTTGATGCAGAATGGCTGCAGATTGTCATGCCAGGCCTGATTTAATAGCCTGCTTGCACAAAGTCCGACAGAGATTGCTTTTGTTGCACTTTCAAACAGCTCCTGACGGTGGCTCTTTTACGTTAAGGAGGAAACTCTGTGGTTAAACTGTAGCCTAGGTATTTTTAGAGCCGTTACCATGTTAACCGAGTACATTTCACCTGCAGGATATGCAGTAGCGCTGAAGGTCTTCGATAAACTCTAACAAAAAAATTTTATGATTTAACAGTTGTTAATACGGTGTTTAGGACTAACTCCATGCTAACAGTAAAGCTACTCTGAATATGTGGACTACTAAGAATGTCCTCCTCCCCTTTCTGTTTTGGATAGGTGGTACTGTGCAGTTAGGGAGTATTTTTTTCCCTGATACAAATGACTTGAACATAACCAAAAGGCTAAAATTGGTTAGTTCTAAAGGTCAGAGCCTGAAGGCAGTGACCCATTTGTTAATCATTAAGCCTTTCTAAGCCCAGTCTGACAGAATTCTGGCTTTCTGCCATTTCTCTGGTCATTTTAAACTGCAAATTCTTGTACAGTTTCAGTTTTAAAGTAGGTAGCAAAGGTTATGAGAAAGGCATAACTTGTCCCCCACCCCCCTTATCATACGTTTTCAGGGCTTTGGAAGGGTTGGTTCTGCTTTAAGGGAATCTTCATAACGTGCCCAGAGCATTTAAAGATGGACCTCTGGGTCCCCTAAAAGGGGGGGTTTCTAGCTATTATCCCCATGTTAATTAGTTTCCACAGATAAGTAGGATTTGAGGGAGAGGTACTCACATATGGTGTAAGTTCTAAAACCGCCACTACCCAGTGGTTTTCTCCAATAATCCTAGCATTGAAAGCTCAAGAAACAGGAGCATAATAACCACAATGTATTTATCATCTTCTGTCATCAGTTAGAAACTGAAAGAGCTTTAAAATATTTTGAATGCATTTTGTAAAGCCCAAAGAGGTTCTAGAGATATTTCATTGCCAGCTTGAATGCCAGTTTATCTGAATGTAGAATTGCATACCAAAAAACTCCTATAAACAAAACTGAATTTTATGTAGCCAAGGGACATTACACTGCTAGAACACTTGCTTTAATATTGAACATGGAATAGTTGTCCTCTATTTCTCAAGGGAAAAAAATACACAGTTAAACCTTGCTTATCCATAACCCAAACTTCCGGAGGGCTTAAGTATTTGGAATCACTCCAAACCCAGAAGAGGAGAGGACGGAGAGGGAAAGAGTGGGGGTGGGGGAAGAGAATGAGACAGAATGAACTAGCAGAAAGCAAGCAAGTCAGCCTTTTAGAAGTAGACCTGAAGCCCTAGCAACACTGAAAAGAGACCTGGAGCTTACATCCCATTGGCTTACCAGTCAGAAGCAATGGTGAGCTCTGATTGGCTGGTGATGATGTCTCCAAATAACCAGGCTTTTTCAGGAAAGCAAATTTATGTGGCAGAAGGGACAGGAGACAGAAGAAGCAGGCAAGAAGAAAAGGGAAGAGACTGAGGCAAAATGAATGGCAGATTATTTGTAATCGAGGTGGTAACTGAGATGAAAAGAGAATAACGGATAACTATTTATGTAACTGCTTACAATTTACAAAGAGCTTTTACATGTAATCACTGATATTGTCTTCATAAAAACTTGCAGGGCTCCCAGAAGTTAAATAACATGCCCCCACTTACCCAGCTAGTAAGAAAAATAGCTGAGGACTTCTTTCTGCGAACCTAATGCTTTTGATATGTACAGGTGTCTGTAGTTTAATGGGAGATGCAGAAAAGGGCTCCTGCTCTTGGTGACCACAGCCCTTGAAAACACAGACAGAGAACATTGCTGGAGGAGATAGTTGTGGTGCAAATGAACCTGTGTCTTGAGAGTTCAGAGGTAGCCCAGAATATATTTCACTGGGATATAACACACTCAGCCCACACTCATCATGAACAAATTGGCTACCTAATTATCCCTTCCATCTATCCTACAAAGCCAACCCCCCACCCCTCAGGCTTAATAAACAGCATCCATTCCACCCAGTTGCTCAAGCTGAAAACCTGTGAGTCATCTTTGTTTTAAATTTCTCTCCATATCTAATTTATCAGCAAGTCCTGTAAGATTTCATTTCTAAAATATATTGTGAATCGGGCTGCTTCTGTCCACCTCCATAGTCACCACCATTTTTTCCTCAGACACTGTAATAGCTTCTTAGTGGATTTCTCTAGTTGCTTGCACCCTGTTTTCCCCACTTCTTTTCTCCTTTCCTTCAAAGCCTTTCTCTAGACCAAGTCACCATACTTACAGCTTGCCCTGAGAATAAAATTCAAAATCCTTACTATGATCTGGCCCAGTTTACTCTGCCTCACTCTGCCTAGGATTTACTACTCCATCCATGGAGGCCTTGACTTGGTTACTAACAAGCTCTTCTTTCCAGCTGAAGTGGCTGCAGTTTTCCTGCTCCCTGTCTTCATGTCATCATAGCCCTTTCTCCCATCTCATGTAACCTACAGAGATAGGGCTTACTGACAGCTGGTGTGAGTAAGAATTCCCCTTCATTTTCTCTCATAATACGTTTTTATTAACTTCTTGCAATTTCTCAATCTGAAATTGAAATGGTATAAATTTACTTACATTAATAGTAAACAATTGAAATGCACCCTGAAATTGGAGCTTTATTAAAGATAGCTTTTTTGTTGCATGTAGGAAAGTATGATCTTGATTTGTCTTCTGGTATTCAAAGAGCATTCATTCTTTTTTTGGAGCTAGAAAAGTAGAGTTCTCTGTCCTCTAACAGAACTATGCTGCGTGCGTGTGTGTGTGTGTGTGTGTGTGTGTGTGTGTGTGTGTGTGTGTGTGTGTGTGAGAGAGAGAGAGAGAGAGAGAGAGAGAGAGAGAGAGAGAGAGAGAGACAGAGAGTTTGTGGAGTTTACACATTGGCCACAATAAAGCCTGATATCTATTTCTGATTCAGCAAAGTTGTACCTGTGAGTGATTAATAAACCTTAGCAACATGAATCATTCTGTAGAGAGTTTAATGTCACAATGAAATCAATACTGTGGTCAAAGGTATTACTGCTTTAATTATGTTCATTTGTTTCAACACCCCAGTTTTGGGAATTTTTTAGCTGACCTATTACGGATTCCTTTGAAAGTGAAGTTTACCATGGTGCCCTCTGGTGGAATCAAATTCAGACTTTTTTTTTTAAACTAAAAGTTCAATCTAGTGAGAATGAATCACTGTGATACAAATATGAAAGGTGCAACTTCAACAAATGTCCACAAACTATAAGCAGGTTGCTCTTGCTATTCAGCGTCTGCCAGAAATATATGTCTTAGCATATATGCTTGCAGATCAGGGGTTCTGTAAACACGTGCCATATAAAAGGCCCATCATATGAAGGCATATAATTTGAAATCCATTAGGATGAAGGACAGGAGCCACAGCATTTTACATCACCTTGCAACACTGAAGCTAACTAATTAGGTCTTTTATTTAGAAGGTCAAATGAAGGTGATGGCGATGACAGTATTTGCAACAATATTCATAAATAGCCATGAACACAAGAAGTAGAATTTGGTGGTGGTTTATCAGAACAAGTGGAAATTCATTTGATAGGACTCTTGTTATTAGACTCATCATCATTTAGAGTTGATAAAACTATGATGTACTCACCAAAATGGCAAGAATCACAATGATGTTTCCTTGAAATACGTGGTGACCGTGACATTGTGATTCCTTTATAGAGCAACTTTCACTTATGTACAGAAGGGGATAAAGTGAGGGTCTTTGGAGACACTCTGGATCATATACCATAGGGAACCTTAGTAAAGAAACTTAGGTAACTGGACCAACCAACATCAGAAGGACATTGAAGCCCTTTTGAGAGGACCTAGGGTGTCAGGATAAAGGGAAGTAATGTTATTCTGAGTAGATCAGTTTCTATATTTGTTCTTCTGAATGCATTAAATAAAACCATCAATCAAAATAAAAATAAAAAAAGGAAAAAGTGCAAATTATTTAGTAATTATTTCTCTATTCAAATTTCCTAGCAGGTAGAATGTGAATGGAATAGAAGCTGTGAATACAGCACACATGCATTTAGTCACGTTATTGATCCATTGTTGAAGGTTTTACACCCCAAATTAAAAAAACAAAACAAAAATGGAATTAAAAAAAAAAAAAAAACAAAAAAAAACTAGAGCAGTGGTTCTCAAAGGAGTAGTACTGCCCCCTAGGGGGCATTTTGGAAGTTTATGAAGGACATTTATGCATGTGAAAAGGGTGTCTTAAGGTTTCTAAATATTTTGGGGGGCTGTTACTGGGTAGAGGGAAGGGTGTGAGAGGATTTTACTGTTCCTCAAATCATTCACGTAGATGAAAAAAATTTATGCAATAATCTAAGCCTAGCACTAAATTCAGCTTTACATTAAAAACAGACAAAAAATGAAGTATTTTTGCATGGTTTTGAAAGACGATTTTTTAAAGAAATGCAAATCCAATGTAAATCAAGGGAAGACTGTACTTTGTTTCATTTGGAACTTTATCTAGATTTATTCAAAAATTTTGAAAACTGTAGTATCAGCATCCGTGACACTAGTGGTATTTGAACCCTCTAAAAGCACTATTCTAAAAATTTCTAGTTGTAGTGACCCAATTCAAAGTGATTCTACAAATCTGTATGTCTGACTTTTTCATTATGTCTTCTGGTATAGTTATATCCAAGCATTTTCAATTATTATTACTATATTCTTTTTATAATATATTCATTCCTTCATTATAATATAATTAGGTAATTATATTGATTGTAATTTTGACATTATTTGTATTGGTAGGCTTTGTTATCCATGAATTTCATTTTAAAATAGTACAGGATGTATTAAAGATACTTGGTATTAAAGAGGGCATTGGAATGCTAATTAAAATGATAAAGTAAGGAACTCTGAAAAGCTCCTCCATAAAAGCAATGAAAATACTGTCAAAAATGGTAAGAAAGAACTTTTTACCAATTCTGGAATTCTGGAAGTTAACCAAAGGATTGTAGCCATCAGTAGAGTTTTATTCAAGAAAAATGGCTGAGTATCAGTTAAACAGTGAGCTTCATTAGGTTTTTACCTTGCTGTATTTCCATTGCTCCCACACCAGTTCTGTAATAATGGTAAAACCCAGCAGCTTGGTGGTCACTAGAAAAACTAAAACAGAAGTAGAGTTCCTTCCAAGGCCCCTTCCTAAAGAATGGTCTGATTTGACCTGATTGTTCTCTGGAACATTCCACTCAGCACACTGTCTTTTGTGCCTTGACTCAGAACTCATCCAGTCTAAATATTTTTCTTAATAGAAACGGTTTTCAATCTTTTGTAGAAAAGACTCAGTGAAAATTGTTTAACATCACAGCTACCTAAAGTAGCAGGTAACATTTGGGTCAAATAAGCAACTTACCAAAAGCTTAAAAGGGAAAAACTGGGAAATATTCATAGGAGTATTTGATAAGCACAGACATATTGTTGGAAGACTAGAAGGCCAAAATGATATGTAGGAATGTGGGCATACCCAGTGCTGTACACATGCTCAGGAAAGCCTGAGAAGGACCTGAACTTTTCACCTTTGCTCACCTTGTGGCTCTGTGCAAGCAGGAAATGAAAGCTAAGGCAGAGTTTCACACTACCTGCCACAGGGTTGAAGGGGTGCTTCAAATGCACACAAAACTCTTTGGAAAAAGGACTGTGATACTTATGGGCTCCAGAAAATTCTGTTCAATCATTAGCTGAATGCTAAGCAAGCCAGAGATACAGTGGCCACCCATGACAAAGAAATCAGATATCAAAGAACTGTTTCAGAAAATCAAACAGCACTAACAAAAAACAGCAACTTTAAACAGCCCTGGAGAAGTTGGAGATTCTGGCTTTAAGAAAGTTTTTAAAACAAAAAATTAGGAGACATCTGAAGAATCATAAAATATGGTAAACATGCAGTGCAAATGCCGTTAATATAAATTGTCCTGTAGGAAGCCCAGATATAGTTACTAGACAAAGATGTATGTCAACTTAGTTGTGTTAAAAAAAAATAAATAAATAAACAATGTCTACATAGCTACAAGCAGGAGAACAATTTCTCACCAAATGGAGATCAATAGAGAGAAATTATAAAACAGAGTCAAATGAATTCTGGAGTTGAGAAGTAAAATAGCAGAAGTGAAAATTTCACTAGAGGGAATCAACAGAAGATTTGAAAGGCAGAAAAAAGAATCAGGAAACTTGAAGACAGATCAATTGATATGATTGTCTGAGAGAATGAAAAACTGAAGAATGAACAGAGTTTCAGAGACTTGGGATGCATAATGAAGAGTACTAATATAAGCATAGTGGGAGAAATAGGAGGAGAGTACAGAAAGGATATATGAAGAAATAATGACAAAAATTTTCCAAATTTGATGAAAACTAGTACTATGTACTTCCAGCAAGTTCAATACATTATAATGAGGATAAAATCAAAGAGAGTCACACCTACACATATCATAATCTAACTGTTCAAAGCTAAAAACAAAAAGAATCTTAAATAAGCAAGAGATAAATAACTCATATTTAAGGAATTCTCAATAAGATTATTAGCTGATTTCTTATCAGAAATCATGGAACTCAGAATACAATGGCATGGCATTCAAAATTCTAAAATAAAAGACTATCAATAGGAATTCTATCTCCAGCAAAATACCCTTCAAAAATTATGAAATCAAGATATTTTCAGATAAATAAAATCATGAAATAATTCATTGGAAGCAGGCCTGAACATAAAAAATTCTAAAGGAAATTTTTTAGGTTATAAAATAATAATTATAAACATATGTTGACATGTCTGTATGACCATTATGGCACAAAGGAAGAGTAGGAAATAGAGATATATAAGAGCAAAAATTCTGTATACTGTTGGAATTAAGTTGGTATTAATCCAAAGTAGATTGTTATAAATAAAGATGTTAACTATAAGCCCCAAGGAAACCATTAAGAAAAAAACTTAAAAATACTTTAAAACAACCACAAAGGAATTAAAATGGTACACTAGAAAATATCTATTTAATACAAAAGAAAGTAGTAATGGAGAAGTTGAACAAAAAAAACATGACTAATACAGAAAACAGAGAGTAAAATGTCAGATATAAATCGTACTTCATCAGTAATTATACTACATGCAAATGAATTAGTAGTAGTTATACTAATGCCATAAAAATAATTTGAGACAGAATTTCTTGCTAGAGTTAAAGAAAAACATTTTACAATCCATGAAGAAGATATAACAATAAACATGTGCACCTAATAACAGAATCCCAACATACCTGAAATAAAAATTGACAGAAACAAAGGCAAGGATAATAGTCGAGCCTATCACTATCCCACTCCCCAACCCCCCAGGTTATTTCTTATCATTCTTTTCCCTTGTAACTTTTAAAAAAAAATTGTTTTAATTAATTATACATGTCAGTAGAATGCACTTTGATACATCATACATAAATGGAATATGATTTCTCATTCTTCTGGTTGTACATGATGTAGAATCACATTGGTCATGTAATCATATATGCACATAGGGTAATAATGTCTGATTCATTCTACCATCCTTCTTACTCACATACCCACTCCCCTCTATTCACTCCTCTCTAACTAATCTAAAGCAACTCTATTCTTCTCTAGCTCCCAACCCCTATTGTGAATTAGAATCCTCATATCAGAGAAACATTTAGCCTTTGGTTTTTGGGATTGGCTTATTTTGCTTATCATGATATTCTCTAGCTCCATCTATTTACCAGCAAATGCCATAATTTCATTGATAATAGAGGATTTGAGAAACACCTGTAATTCAGACATATTCAGTGCAGTCCATCCAACAATAGCAGAATAACATTCTTCTTCTGTTCTTTAACAGTTTAATTTTCCTTCAGAAAACAAGATTCAAATTATATTGGATGTTAAGTTCCCCCAACTCCCTTCCCCATCCCTGATTTTCCATCACTTTATTAATGTCTTTGATTAGTAAGACAGATTTCACCTTTAGGAGAGAAACCTATTAGGAGAAATGCACTTCTGATTATTACGGGAAAATTAACTGAAAAAAAAAATCAATGTGACAAAATAAAAATCAAGATTCTTTCCATAAGCAGTTATAAATTCCTCCTAAATATAGTAGTACTTAATAATTTATCAGTTTTTCATAAATTAGCCATAGCAAATATTGAGACAGTTCTTTATTATTATATATTTGGGAATCTAGTCCTAGAAAATATTAGAATAGGTGAATAGAATTCAAATACTCTTAGCATTCATAGCCCAAGAATGCCAAAATACTGAACACTGGAATTAAAATAATTCTTCAGTAAATTGAAAGTTAGGCAGAGACTATTTTTCTTCCCCCAAAATTAAAAATTCTGCATTGCCCAAGTTTCATAATTATCATGAGCAATTCTCCTGCAGTTCTATAGGTTAAAAGACATTAGAGATATGGATGAATGTGGTCAGGCCCTAGAAAATACCACATAACATGATGTTTTTTGTCAGCATTTTGTCATTGACTTGATTACTTTTCAAAAGACAATTCGGGGAGGATACTGGGCAGATGGGGGCATAGACATATTTGTATTCAATAAAAAATAGAATGACTAGAATGTACAAAATCGAAGCCCATAGATGACACAAATGGAAATAACAAATTATCCTTGTAAATCCTAGTGTATGGCTTTGTAACTAGGAGGATGTTCGTCAAAATCCAATTATAGGTTGTGGAAAGTTTCTGTGAGGTATTAAGGTTTGATGGTGCTAAATCGGTATGGGTCACACAAATTCTCAAAACTAACCAATTAAAGCTCCCTAACAAGACTAGAGTCCTGTCCTACACCATGGAGAAACTGCTGAAAGGGGAATCCAAACTGACCAGGATTGAAACAATAGGATGGAGGAAGGTGCGGCCGAAAGTGGAGTAGGAGCAGGAGACAGATAACAGAAAATATGAGGACTATATTTTTCATCATGCTTTTTAAAAGATGGAGCTTAAGTTCTGATTAAAGCAATCTTATTACTTATGTATCCCTTTTCAAAATATAAGAAAACTCATTCACTGAAACTAAGTGAGCCCCCAGAATAGGATTGTCCATAGAAATGCAGGTTAAGATAAAAGAAGGGGAGGGTTGATGCTAAAGCTCGCTTTGGCAAGGTCCTGGGTTCAATACCTGGTTCTGCTGAAAAAAGAAAAAAAAATTTTAAATTTTTTTTGCCAGGTGCAGTGGCACAAGCCTGTAATTCCAGTGGCTGGGGAGGCTGAGGCAGGATTGTGAGTTCAAGTCTATCCTCAGCAATTTAGCCAGGCCCTAAGCAAAAACTCAACAAGACCCTGTCTCTAAATACAAAAAAGGGCTGGGGATTTGGCTCAGTAGTTAAGCACCCTGGGTTCAATCCCAGGTATCAAAACAAAACAAAAAAAACCCAGAGAGAGAAGGGGGCATAGTAACTTCCCAACGGTAATGAGAGGATGTCAGAGAGATGCATGATAGGAACTGCTGAAGAAAACCAGAGAAATGGAACAGAACAAATAAGAAACAATATTTTAAAGAAATATGATCCATATTACACATTGAAAGAGTGCATTATGTCCTTAGAAACATCGATCAAAACCAGCAATGGATGAAAAATTCTACTGATATACAAAGCTTCAATGTTTTTAAAGCCAAAAATCTCTTTTAAATACTAATAAATACTAATAAATCTTCTGGGTATTCCAGCAAAACTATCAAGTCATTTATAAGGAAAAGAAATTCGGATTATTATTAGACTTTTTGACAGCAAAACTCTATGTAGAAGATAATGGAGTATCATATTTAAAACATGCAAAGGAAGAAAAATATGAGCCATGGAGTTTTTTCAGTCAAAAGTTAAAAGGCCACAGGTGAACTTTTATGAACACACAAGAACTCAGGAACAATTTCAGATGAAATTGTTCATTTGCAACTTTACCACATAATCTCTAAAACAACAAGCTTTAGACAAGCAATTCTTGAAAGGATTGACAAAAGTATTACTGAATGACTGATTAATTAATGAGTGGAATGTTCTTTATAAATACTACAGATAATTAAGTATAATATATTTTTATAATCCCTAAGGAATTAGTGAATCTCAGCAACTGTCATCAGTAGTTGATAACAACTTACCTCCTGATAGACAAATGCAATATCACCTAAGAAGTGGTGTTCCCTGCGTCCCAACGAACATGAATGTGATCAAGCCTCTAGATTTAACCATCAATATATAGGAAATACAAGATTCCTATGAACATGTTAAGTGATATCATGGGAATGCATTCAACAAAATGCAGAATGTAGAACCACAGAGGCTAAACAACCCCCAGTTTCTTCAACAAAAAATTGCAAGGGGAAATAAAAAAAATACATAGATTAATGGAGAGTTAAGAGATATATAATTCAATTATTTGTATTGTGATTTTATATTGTAATACCTCCATTAAATATACAAACTGTTTTTTAAACATACACATATGAAAATTAAGGAAATATGAACACTGGTTGATAATTAAGCAATTACGTGAGTGGACACTTGTCATTTAGAAATGACTCAATATTTGTGCCTGCGATAACTATTGCTATGGGTTAAAACAAGCACCCTTATCTTTTAGAAATATATATAAAGATATTTACAGATGATATAACATGATACTTTCAGTGTCCATCAAATAATAGTGAAATACATAGGGACTACAGCTAAAATAAGGCAGACCAAATATTGATAACTGCTGAATCTGGATTCATATAAATTTGTTCTCTCAATATTCGTATAAATCTGAAGGTTTACATAATAAGCTTAAAAATAAAAAAACAATTCAGTGGAGTTGGAAACCTTGTGTTGATTAACTTAAGTGTTTCCCCGCCCC
This sequence comes from Sciurus vulgaris, assembly GCF_902686455.1. Lineage (NCBI taxonomy): Eukaryota > Metazoa > Chordata > Mammalia > Rodentia > Sciuridae > Sciurus > Sciurus vulgaris. The sequence goes on from NC_136464.1 coordinate 83,886,009, forward strand.
CTTCTCTGGATAGCTAAAATAATAAAATCACCTAGTTGAAGGTAGAATGAAGAAAGGGAAGACTCTGGGAGATGAAATTGACCAAATTATGTTATGTGCATGTATGAATATATATCAAAGAATCCCATTGTATTTATAAATAGCTACATTAATAAAAAGAAAAAATATAGGATGAAAGTCTGGTTATTGATGCATATACTACTCATTAATTCGAGCATGAATTTACAATAAAAGCAATCTTCTAGTACACTATTTCAAACTTGCAATTTCCATACTTTTCTCATTTGGCAATCCTAGCTTGTCAACTTTCTTATTGCATATAAGGCATGGCTGAAAGGCTTCAGTATGTTATAGAGAGAATATGTAACCAAGAATCATTGACCTTGGTTTCAATCCTATGTCTGCTCTCAGGAATGCTTGTGACCTGGGATAAATTATTTAATCATTTCAAGTCTGAGTTTCATCATTTGTATAATAAAAAGCTGAACTTAGCTTTCTCTTTTATTCAGATATCTACCACCTCTAAAGTGTCCCCCCTCCAACCCGATGTTTCATTTACTGAAAAGGTAGCATTTTTCCTAAAATCAGATGGGGGAGTTTGAAATGATATCTACACCTCTAAGTCATGGGTCAAGTAACATTCTAAATGGAGAAATAATATACCCAGGGAACATAATTTTGAATTAGAGGATGGGAAAAACATGATTTAAGTATACTTGAACGTTCTGAGGATTATAATGTGTCCCAAACATACCAGAATGTAGCAAACTCAAGCTTGAGAGTAGGAGGTGCATAGATAACTGTAGCAAAGAGAAACTGTAGCAAAGAGAAGTAGGTAACCCAGACACTTGACTCAGCTTTGCCCATATTCCTTGCTGTTTACTCTGAAGTAATTTAAGCAAAAGGTAGTGTACTTGAGGATTAACCAAAAGACAGGCATAAAAGTGTTGAAAGGGTTACAAAATAGGCAAAGCTAAGGGAACCAAGATCATTTAGCCCATGGAATGCTGGAGCAGAGGGGAGCTATAATAACAATCTTCAAATAGGCAAAGAAATATTATCCAGATGAAGATAAGGAGCTGTTTTAGTCAGGGCTTACATTACAGAAGAAAGAATTATAGTTAGGCTTAGAAAAAACTTCCTGGCACCTGGGAAATTGGAGATTTTCCTGCTCTGGGGATCTTTAAGCACAGAGAAGAAGAGTACCTAGAGATGATGTGAGTGTAGCCTTCTTGAAGTTGTGAGGATAACTAAATGATGCATATCTAGTGATTTATGTTCAATCTCATAGATGTGGGTAAAAATAATTGCTTTAGTGTGGACTGCAGATACAAATCTGGCAGACAGAGATCAGGACTCATTTCCTTTTCTGATTCTTTCAATTTCCTGCTCCCTTGAACTATAATCATCAACATCAAAAAATTCTTATTAAGCTCTAGGTGCATGTGTTAAATGCCAGCCCGTGACCAATGGAAACACATAATCTCTATACTTTTGTGGGTCTAGTCCCTCTCTCCATGAAAAAAATTGCAACAGGAAAGACTGGCTTTTTGTTTTTCTTGTTCGTTTAGTTTGGTTTGCAATTTCTTTTTCTTCTGGTTATACTATCTTAGTTCCTTTATTTGAGAAGTTGTGAAGAAGAGAGTTGGCTATGCTATATATAGGATGGTGTGTTGCAGAGAATAAATAATAGTACAGAGGAAGAGAGGAGAGGGAAAATTAAGGAAATAGATAAAATATATTAAGAGGAAGATGGATGGGAAAATAACAGGTATTAACATAAAGAAATGATGAAGGATCATCTCTAGCTCCTTCAGTAGGCCAAGAAATATTTAAGTGTTAGGGAATCGGACGTAATTACCCTGCGTGGATATATGAGTACACAACTGGTATGATAAGAAGTTATACTCCATTTATATGTGATGTGTCAAAATACATTCTATTGTCATGTATAACTAATTAGAACAAATAAAAAATATTTAAGTGTTGGGATTACAATGGGGAATGGGACAGTTATAGTTCTAGCTCTCCTAGTGCCTACCACACTGTTGTACCAACTTAGGGGGTCACTGTCAGGGATAAGAAGGATAGCTGGTCCCTCCCGTGAAAACAATTACTAGGGCTTTCTGATTTCTGTATTAGTATTTGTTCCATAACACATGAAAATCTCTTCCTATGTGCAAAACATGAGTGACACTGTATGGGTTTAACATACAGCATAAAAATGCTTCCATCTAAGGAAATCATGATTAATATGAACTTTGACTCTGCTGTCTTCTTTACTGTTTTGCTACATTGTGAATGTACTTGTCTATACCCCCACCCCATCCCCAGCAGTGTGCTGATGAAAGACCAAAGGAAAGGCAAGTCCTTAAAGAGTTATCATAAATGCAACTATTGAATGTGTTTAAACTAGACCTTCCTTACCTCAGGTAAGGGTGTCCGGAAAGTGGCCAAAATATATATTAAAAAGATAAATAGGATGGCTTTGTGGGGAGAAGTGTTCATTAAGATGTGAAAGTTTTTTTGTTTTTTTTTTCCATTTTTTCTTTATTCTTTTGTTTAATCTGTAAACATTATGCAATGAGATGAAACTTCTCCCTTTCCACATATTAGATACTGAATAATACTTTATATGATCTGAATTTTTGTGTCTCTTAAATTCCATATGTTGGGACCTAATATGATAGTATTAAGAGGTGGGGCTTTTGGGGAAAATTCCTCATAAATGGGATAAGTGCCCTTATTAAGGAAGTTGAAAGGGACTGTGCTGTCCTTCCTGCCATATGAAGATGCAGTAAGATGGTGTGGTCTATGAAAATAGGTCCTCATAAGACACAGAATCTATTAGCTCCTTGATCTTGCACTTCTCAGCCTTTACAACTGTAAGCAACACATTTCTGTTGTTTATAAGTTAGTCAGGTATTTTGTTAAGCAGTACAAACAACAGTACAAATTTAAGGTATTTTGTTAAGCAGTACAAACTAAAACAACTATATTTGATGTTTTACATAATGTAATTTTTAATTTGAAAATAATTTTTTGGCTTATTGTTTATTTTTTATAACCCTCCTTAATCCAAAAAGGATTTTAGCTGGTTTATAAGTAAATTTTTCTCTATGAAAAGCTTGATTTGTTTTAATTGAGGGTATTTTTTTGGGGGGGAATATCAGGATTGAACCCAGGGTTGCTTTACCTCTGAGCTATATCCCCAGTCCCTTTTTATTTTGAGACAGGATCTTGCCAAGTTGCTGAGGCTGACTTTGAACTCATGATCCTCTTGCCTCAGCTTCCTCAGTTGCTGGGATTACAGGTGTGTTCCACCGAGCCCAGTAGAGGGTATTTTTTTTAAAACAAACAATGTGTTGGGAACAAAGCTTTAGTGGAGACCCATTTCTGAAAGTCCAATTTAAATAAATAGGAAAATATGATGCAGGTTACAAAAATGTTATTTTATACCAAATTGTTCAACTGTTTAGGAAACTATCTACTGAAAACTTTTCTAAACATAGGGTATAGATTAGAACAAACAAAAATCTATACCAATATGCTTTAGTCATTAGTTGAATGTATGCTGAGGTCACTCTTTCCAATCAATGACTTCTCCTTTTCAGGTACTGTATGTGAACATTTTCACATAATGCAATTAGGGAGTTAATTTAATTAGTCTTATTTTCAATTTGGGATCCAAAATCAGGAAGGGAACACTGCAAGAACATGCATTTCAAGGCATTAGAAATGCATTTCTCCATCCTGTGCCATAAGAACAAAGTACATGTACTAATATTAGATGAATCATGATTCCTTTCTTACTTCTGCAAGAACTATCACATATATGAATCATTAATTTCCGTTTCAAATGATTTAAATAGAGACCAGAAAGATTTTATGAGTCATCTGGGTCTGACTTAGTGATTTTATATCTCATACTCTCCATTTTCCTACAAGAAATCAGTTAGAGACATAGGACATTTCCCCTATATCTGAAAATGTATGTTATTTATAACCATCAGAGGATTAAATAAAACATTAGATGCAAATAACTTACTTTTCTATGCACAAAAATGCCTGTCACATTGTTTCTAAATGTATTTGGTGGTAAGCAAGTCAGTTAATTGTTAAAAAAAAATTGCTGGTGGAGTTGAAATGCGGTTTTTTTTTTTTTTTTTTTTTTTTTTGCGGTACTGGGGATCGAACTCAGGGCCTTGTGCTTGTGAGGTAAGCACTCTACCAGCTGAGCTATCTCCCCAGCCCACTTGAAATGCATTTTTGATGACTGAAAATATCTCTTAAAAAATAAAAAGAGGTCTGGAGGTCTGGGGATATAGCTCAGTTGGTAGAATGCTTGCCTCGCATGTACAAGGCCCTGAGTTCAATCCTCAGCACTACACTAAACAAATAACAACAACAACAAAGATATTTAAAAAAAGACATTTTAAAAGAGAAATTGCCCTAAAGTTCAACAGCTTGGTTTTATATGTCTTAATGTCCATTGTCAATATCTAAATAAAAATGCTTTTTCTTTAAAGGGTCAAAAAAATAAATATTTTTAGACTTTGTTAGTCATATAGTCTATTGCAACTACTCAATTCTGCATTATATTATGAAAACATCCATAGATAATATGTAATGAATGCATAACTGTGTTTAAATGAAACTTTATAAAAAACAGAAGTCAGGCTGTATGGTTTGTCAACTTTTGATCTATAAGATGGCCATATTCATAAAACAGTGAAGAATACAGAAAATGTTCCATGCTAAGTTTAATAAGGGAGAAAAAATTACAAAGACTTTTGATTTATTTTTGGTGCTCCAGGTGAAGATCATAAAATATTTTAACAAGTTACTAAATGTATTTATAGTTTTATTACATCACAGAATTTGAAATTTTGATCATAATTTAACACAGCAATTAATGATTTTATCCTATGATTGTTTTATTTATTTCTCAATTCTTTTTTTGGTTGTAACCTCAAAAAAATGAAACTTGAATTTGGACCACAGCAGTATAAAAGCCCCAAATTCTATAAATTTACAGAATTATCAATTGTGTTTTCTTGACATTTTGTTACTAAATTAAAACAAAAAGATACTGTGGCAACTGAGGTTAACTCATAATTTCAGTTTCAAGAAGTCACAAAATAAACTAGTCCCCATGAAAATAAAATGAAGTCTAAAATAAATTCAGTTCCTAGTGCTAAAATGTAACACTAGGAAACATTTAATAATATCACTAGCTCTTTTTAGTGTTATTCAAAGGAACATTTAGAAGAGAGTTAAAAATTATGAAAATGCACACAGAAATTCATGATTTTAACCTTCTACTATTTGGGGTTGTTGTGTAGCTAGGTTCAGAATCCTTCTGCAGAGCAGGCTGAATTCCCATAATTCCAAAAGACAAGCCTATTTCCTACAGTTCCTTCTGCTGTTTCTTATCTCAGTCAATGAGTTCTACAGGAGTTAGTCACTGCAGAGTCTGTAAGTCAACCCCCTGGTAATCCTTGTGGTCTCATCTCACTTTGTGGTCACTCTGTATACTCCAAATAATTTATGTGTGAGCATCTGATTAGTACTCCAAGTTCCAGAACACATATATATCTCCCTATAGATTTGTTTTGACATAGCAAAATCTGTTTCCTAATTGGACCATGGGGAAAATATACATGTATACATATTTGTTGCTAAATAAGTTCTAGCTCTATTTTACACTGCCTTCATCATTGATTTTGCCAATATGCCCACTTACTCCTGGTTGATTCACTTTCACATTCAGATTGGTTCAAATTCTATGTTCTGTTTCTTTTCTCACTTTGTGTGTATACCAAAACATTAGCACTCATCGTTTACCTAATTAGGCCAACAAACATGCATTAAGCATACTATGTACCAGACCCCATGAAAAGAATCGGTAATATAGTCACTCATGGAGCACAAACCTAATTGGGAAGATAGATAAGCAAAATTAATAATTAAAACAGTATGCATTAGATAATTGTTGAAGCAATTCACAGTGAGAGCACCCTCTGCTTTAGGAAGAATTTTAAAAGATATAATGGTGAGCTGAATTTTGGAGCATACACATTTGTCATTCAGTTGGAAGAAGGGACAGAAATATGTTCTAAGTAGAGCAAGAATCATGTGCAAAGTCATGGAAGTGTGTGAATGCACAGAGCACTCTGGAAACTACAAGTGGTTCAACTTGGACGAAGTGAAGGGTGAGAGAGGCAGGATAATGAGGCTGGAGAATGAGCTTGGGTCATATCATGCGTAGAAGTATGGATTTTATTTATCCAGTGGGCTGCTGGGTTCCACTGATGAATTTAAAAAGAAATGTGATATGATCATATTTATATTCTGGAAAGTCCCCAGGTAGAGAATACAGTTGACATAGCAGAGGCTGAAGGCAGGGGGACATGTGAGAAGGCCACTGCAACAATTCTGAGATTAGAAGAAAAGGGTCTGAAGTAAATTGGTAGCAGTGTGGATGGAGGGAAAATAGAATTTTCATATTGATCCCATTATTGGACTATGTGCCAGGTACCAGGCTTTAACTTTACACAATCTTCATAATGACAGTAAAAGGAGAGTGTTGAATGAAGTTACAAGTGCTTCATTTTAGAGATGAAGAAACTGATGTGGATTAAGTAATTTGTTCAGGTTCAGGAGATAACAAAAATGAGATATTCATTCACATCTCTGATCCCAGGTTCATTTTATAAATTTTTGGAATATATTACATCATTGATATGAAAGCCAAGTGTCAGTCTGTTTTGTCTGCCACAACAGAATACCTGAGAATGGGTAATTTTTCCATATTCTTAACTGGCACCTGACAATTATACACAACGGTGGGATTTGTTGTGTTGCACATGCATGTGATGTAACAATATAACTTAGTCAATGTCATTCCCCAATATTTCCCCTTCCTCTCCTCTCCTCCCTTCCCTTCCCTTTGTCCCCCTTCCTTTACTCTATTGGTCTCCCTTTGATTTTCAAGAGATTCCCCAAAGCCTCTCTTTTCCTTTTTCTTCTCTAACATCCACATGCAAGAGAAAACATACAACCCTTTACTCTGAGTTTGGTTTATTTTGCTTAACCTTATATTCTCAAGTTCCATTCATTTTCCTGCAAATGACATAATTTCAATCTTCTTTACAGCTGAATAAAACTACATTACATATATATATTTTCTTTATCTGTTTGTCCATTGAAAGACACCTAGGCTGGTTCCATAGTTTGACTATTGTGAATTGTGCTGCTATAAACATGGGTATGCATGTATTGCTATACTATGATGACTTTAATTCTTTAGGATAAATACAAAAAAGTGGCATCGTTGGGTCACACAGGGGTTCTGCTTTTAGTTTTTATTGGTTGTACTCATTTGCAATCCCACCAATAGTGTAAAAATATCCCTTTTCTTCCACATCTTCTCTAGCATTTATTATTATTAATGGCTGCCATTCTGACTGATGTGAGATGAACTCTCAATATGATTTTGATTTGCATTTCCCTAATTGCTAACGATGTTGAACACTTTTTCATACATTTTTTGGTCACTTGTATTTCTTTTTTTGAGAAATGTCTGTTTAATTCATTTGCCAATTTATTAATTGGGTTATTTAAAAATTTTTTTTGCATCTAGGTTGGTTCCACAATCTAGCTATTGTGAATTGAGCTGCTATAAACATTGATGTGGCTGTGTTACTGCAGTATGCTAATTTTAAGTCCTTTGGGTATAAACCGAGGACTAGGATAACTTGGTCAAAGGTGGGTCCATTCCAAGTTTTCTGAGAATTCTCCACACTGCTTTCCAGAATCCACATTGTGCACAACCATAGAAACGAAATGATGTACCCCATTTGTGTACAATGAATCAAAATGCAGTCTGTAAAAATAAAAAATTTTGCTGTTAGTTTTTTAAATTCTTTATATAGTCTGGATATTAATCCTCTGTCAGAAGAGTAGCTAGTAATGATTTTCTCCTAGAGAATGGGCAATATAATAAAAAAAGAAAAGAGGTTTATTTTGGCTCACAGTTCTGGAGGCTGGAAAGTTCAAGATTGAGCAGCTGCATCTGGTCAGCTTCTGGTGAGGACTTCATGGCAGAAGGAATCATATGATGACAGAAGAAGCAGAAGAAAGCCAATGCTGAATTCACTTTTATAACATTTCACTCTCATGGTTATTTATCTAGTCCCATGAGAACAAGAACTCACTCTCACTAGAAAAGCATTAATCGATTCATGACATTCTGTGTCCATAACTGAACACCCGCACTAAGCCCCACATCCCAACATCACCACAATGGCGACTGAATTTCAACCTGAGTTCAAGAGTACAAACCATAGTCACACCAAAGCACAAGGAAGACTGGAGTTTTAATAATGATAGACTATTCAATATCAAATGCTGCAATAAAAGTGGAAACAAAAGACCAAAGCAATTAGGATTAGGAATCATGGATGGCTGTAGAGGGTGGCAGTTTGCATGGAGCAATGAGATTTGAGGTCAGATGGCTTAGGGAAGAGAAATGAGTGAGAGTTGAGCGGGTGTGCAAACCTTGAGTCAAGGAGCAATAATGAAAATAAATGATCCTAAATAATCTATAGCTTTCTATTTGCTCTTGAGATCATACTTCAAAATACTGCAATAATATACACAAGGAAAACTTTATCCATGCCTAGAATAGTATATGTCAAAAAGCCAGACACACTCTAAATATTTGTTGAATTAACAAGTGTTCATCCTTAGAACTGATTCTGAAGAGAAATTGGAAATTTTTAAAGCCCATGTTTTGACACAGATCTGCTGATGATGTTCAGCTCCCAAAGAGAAATAACCATTCACTGAATCTCTTATGTACTTTTAAAGGTGGGAGAAAACATCAGTATGTGGAAAATAAAAAAGTCAGATTCTCTGCCTGAGGTCACATAATGCATGAAGGTGGAGGCTGGAGACGAAGGTCTAACTTCCACTTAGATGCATCCAGATACCACTCACTGACTTCTGCTCTGGCAGTAAATGTCTTTTTTTTTTTTTTTTTTTTCCATCCTTGATCTTGTCTTCTGTCCTCCTCCTTTCACTATTTTAGATTATATGCTCCAACTCTGTTAAAGGCTTTTGCTGGCCTACAGCTTCTTTCATTCATCCCCATAACCTGAGGGGAGGTATAGCTGGCTTATATGATGGTTCCATTCCTAGACTTTTAAAGAACCTCCATACTTATTCCCATACTAATTTATAATTTCACCAGCAGGATGAAAGTGTTATTCCCCTATATCCTCTCCAGGGCTTATTGTTTGTATTTTTGATGGCTGCCATTCTAATTGGATGAGATAAAGTTAAACACTGGAACTTAGCTCCCAATGCTACCTGACATACCTGCATCCATTCACTCTACAAATGGTAAACACCTGTACACCAACAATCTGGTTTTTAGCACTGCAGTGATGGTGAATGGCAACAATAGAGCAGTCTACTTTTAAGGATTTCTCACCAATGACATTATACTGACTTGATTTTATACCAGTTCAGTTTTACACCATGCCTGCTTCACATTTTTGGTCTTTCTCCAAGTAGCTGACCTATTTGTAACTTGGCCCAAACTATTAACTGTCCCTTGGGTAGAATGGTGGGGTTGTATTTTCTGTTTAATTTTAAAGGGCCTCTTCCTTCCTCTTGCAAATATCTCTTTTCTATGCTTCAGTAGTTGTTTTGGTTGGCAAATCAGATTTGTTCTTTGTCTCCAATTCTCATGCTCAGATATGTTTTAGATGATTTGTCTGAGTGGTTCTGATCCATTCTACTCTCTGTTCCTCTTGCAGACAGTGATGAAGTTTCCCCATGTACCTTTTACTCATCCCTTGAGTTTCAGGGTTAAGCCAGTCAGATTCCTGGCCTTATTTTTGTCCCCTAATTTGACATTTCATAGCTAAAGAACGCAGTGGACACTGTCATCTCTGCATCAAAATTAAGCAAAGAGAAAACACTTTATCTGAAGACATTAATACAAACATCAAAAATCATTTTCTAATTTGGATTGATTTTATGTATACACAACTTCCATTTTAAAGGAACTATAAGGAGTTTTTTTTTTTTTTCTCTCCTGGATATCTAGTTACCATGAAGTAAACACTCTGAATCTATTTGCGGAAATACACACAGTTTATAATTTGGCCTTCTGTTAATTTAAGTTTGTCCGGAGAGACTGTATCATTAACATTGCAGGAGTATAATAAAAACGAGCTTTCTATAGGCATAAGAGAAAAGATGGGCAAAATGTCCTAATAGAGATTAGGAAATCCAAATGGCTTAATTTTAGAATGAGAAAACTGAAATGGGGAGGGATGGGATTGTTATTTAGGTTGGCTTTAGGGCATAGTTACTGTTTCTTTTCTTTGTTCTGTGACTGCTTACATCATGGGCTCTTAATGTGAAGTGTGTGTGTGTGTGTGTGTGTGTGTGTGTGTACACAAACCACTTATCAGGCCCTTGAAGATTAAGGACTACTTTTTGAGACTATTGATTTTCAAAGCTGGACTTTGACTGTAATGCCTTTTTATGTGAGAGTCCTAAACTATATGTACAGATTTTGTTCACTGTGGGAGTAAAGCAAAAGGTTCTTTTGAAGTTTATAGTCCAATGTAGCCACCAGTGGTCTTTTGGACCTGGCTAACCCTTATTTTAATAAAACACAGGGGGAGTTAGGAGTAGTCTAAGTATTGAGATGGCTTTTTTGTACAGAAATGGTCCTCCAACCATCCTGCCTATAAAGGATTCCTTTAGTTAATGAAATGCTTCTTTCAAATTGATTGTAATTAGTTCACCAGATTGCTTCTGTGCCTCTCTCATCTACTGCAATGAATAAATAGAAGTCTGATCTTGGGCAGGAAGGAATACTTTTTGAGAACAGTAGGCAGGAAGTGAGGCTGTGGGTGTCTAGAGCTCTGGAGGAGATGGGTAGAGAGAAGGCTGAAAAAGTGCCAGAAATCTCTATTTTTCAATGCTTCCTTCAAACACAGTACCATTTATACCTAGATGGAAAGCACACAGATGCTGCATAGTATGTGTGAGTTCTTAGGCAGACTATGTTCCTGGCAGGGTGAGAAGGTCCAGCTTTGAACAAAGACTCCAGCACACATGTTTAAAAGGTGAGGGACTCACTGGGGATCAGGTTAGAGTTCATGGGCATATGGGCAACTGAACCTATGAGAAATGGGTAAAACAATGGCAGATCCTATCCCTCTCCAGATAAATAATCCAGGTTGAAATTAACAAGAGCTCATTGTGAAGCTTAGAAAAAGTGTATGGCATTTTGAAGTCAAGAGTATCCTGAGGTTGTGTTTACATTCAAGAGATAGATTCCTAATTCTGAGTAGGGTAGGCTGGACTGAAAATTTCATATTCAAAACTTCAACCATACCATTTCTTAGATTGTTAACTGGTGCTAGTTTGTTTTTGTTTTTCCCTCAACTGACTGATCAATATGATGAATACAGTGACACTGGTTTCTGTGCCCAAAGGAACAACTTCCCCAAAATAAAAACTGTTTTCATACACATTTATTAGTTATGTGATTTCCTTAAGCTGTTTTGCTATCTGTAAAACAGTGATAATTGTAGTCCCATGTCTTTGAACTGCTGTTAGGAATAAGTAGGAGGTGCAGGTATGGTCTTTAGAACAATGTCTGGTGCGGGGTTAGAACCCAGACAGTGTGAGCCATCACCCTCTGTTAAGGTAGTCTGTTCTAGTTCCCATTCTAGAATGCTCCTGGATTGGTTCACCTCAAATCAGCCACAGGTGGAGGAGACATTGTTAGCAGTTCTGGTCCTCCAGATATTCAGCCCCTTGTCTGACCTGTGGGGCTCCCCCTGCCTTGCTCTCTTGCCTCCTTCCGTGTTTTGACAGTAGTTAGCATGATGAAACCTGTTTCTGACCTTCCATGGCCCCTACTTTTTTTTGTATTTGCATCACAACAACTCTGCCCTATGAGTTGAGGTACATTAAAAACTCCCACTCTCCTTTGCTTAGAGAAAATGATAGAGAATTCTAAGTAGGTGAAGGTTTCACAATTATTCAGTCACCACCTGATAACCTGACCTTATTTGTTTCCCCTCTTTGCTCTTCAAAGAGAAACAAGTGAATTAAGTTCATTGGTGGGGCTGGGGATGTAGCTCAGTTGGTAGAGTGCTTGTCTTGCAAGCACAAGGCCATGGGATCAATCGCAAGCACCAAAAAAAAAGTTCATTGGCAAAGACAATTAAATATCTTGAGGACTTTCATTTTTCATTTTATTGTCTTTTTCTAAAATGTTTTACAAGCATATGCTATTTTTGCACTTTGAATATACATATATGCAAAAATGATCATATTACCCCTGCTTAAAATTCAACTTGTCCTGTGTGTCCTAGCTTCCACCAGATTGAAAAGTGAATAAAAAAAAGGATGAGGCAATTTTACAAATAATCTTATATCCCTTTATGGCAATGCAGTTGCTGAATGGTAGGCTGAATTCTTGGGAACCCAGGAAACAGAACACTGGAGCCCTGAGATTATCTTTTCCCAGTTAACATCTGAGGCTTAATTAAGGGCAAAGATCAAATCTTAAAGAATTTCATGTTTATTGTTTATAAACCAGATTCTCATCCTATGTAGCTCTATGAGAATTTCCGCAAGGGAGGTTTCTGAATTCTTTCACAGATTTCCCTATGGGAATTCTCACAGAGTTATATAGGATGAGAATTTGGCCTTCCTAGACTTTATGAAATGTTTGAAGAGGGGAGTGGGAGCTCAGATAAGTTATTTTTATTTTCTGCTGTATTCTTTTGGGGGATGTTGTAATTTTTGAGTCAAGATTTTATATGTTTTAAAATTCCAGAGGATCTTGAACAGCAGGGTCTAAAAACTGGAATTTTGTCTAGTAACTTAAAACTTGGATTTATACATGTTGTTTGAGAAGATAATTCCCCAAACCTTTTAAATTTACTGTTTTCTCTTATATGCTTCCTACAATTAGAGAATCTTGGTATAAAATGCTATATTTTAGTTGAAATTTGGATTTAAAAGCTTTTGATTAATGAAGTGGTTCTCTTTTAATTGACAAGAGTCCACATTTATGGGGAATTTTTTTATCAGTAAAACGTTATACAGAACAGCTGTAAATAGTTCACTATATTAACTTGACAGGGAACTTAAAACGTGATACAACAGTGTAAAAGATAATACAGCTTGTTTCCCCAAAAGGTCAAAGCACCAACTGTGCTGAATAAAATGGTGCCCTTGTTCCTCGAGAACACTCCATGACCAGCTCCTGAAACACAAGCCATAGCCCTTTAAATGTCCATGTTGCTAAAACAATGCTGAGTACTTCAGCTACAGTGTTAATGTCCCACCCACAGGATGAGAGCAAAAAAATATTCTTCATTTTCACTTCAGGAAATTTCAAGCTTAGCATATCAGTAGGCTATTTTCTCTGGAATTTTTATGATTTTGGCTTTTTGTTGCCCATGTGTCTTAATTTTATATATTGTAGATACAAATACTCTCTCATGTGACCATCTCAACATTCCAATCTCACTTTATATTTATGTGTTGTATAAATTATTCATTTTCCCTTTTAGAGTGATCTAAAATGGGTTTCTATGCACTTTTAAGATACACAAAAATATCCATTTAAAATTAAGTTAAGGTTTAGTAAGCATCCTAAAAGTTCAGAATAAAAACAGTTTTTGTTTCACTTTTTAAATTTCCCTGGTAGAGATGAAGAACAAGTAGCCATGGTTTGACCTTGAGGAAGTTAAAGATTCAACAAAATTTTTGTTGTTCTTGCATACCTATAGGTGCTAAATGTTTTCACACATTATCTCATTCGCTTTCACAAAAATCCTGGTAAGTAGAGTAATAAGCTTTAGTTTATAGTTAAGGAAATAAAGACTCAGGTTAAATGAGTAGGTTGGTCAGGTAGTATGTGGCACATTAGGGGGTTGAATCCAATCCTGTCTCCCAACACTGGGCTCTGCTTACTGCAATAGCTTAAAACTTTCAATAGAGTATGTTAGAAAGATTAACAATACATACTTTACAAACTATGATATTGTGTTATACTTGTGAACACATATTTCATTATGATGTTTTTGAAAAGAGCAGTGTTTCCTCAACATTGGCCATCCCAAATGATGGTGTTTGTTTCACCAAAGGCTCACAATATCTGACAAAATACACCTCCTAAATGAAAGGCTAAAAAGGCTCTCATTAGACATAAAGATCAAATATACACCCTGGATCTTCTGTTTCCTTTAGCAGGGTTTTCATGGAATTGCAGAAGTGGTTTCAGCAGTCAGGACATTAGGTTAGTTAAACATCTCCATCTCTTAATACTTGCTGAGCCTCTTTGGGTATGTGTGTATAAAATGAAACATAAACTACACATGCTGTTTATGTTCCTGAGATAAGAATACTTTACAAACATTATAGAAAACTCCAGGTTTACAGATATCTGCCTCAATCTGTGAGATCCCAGGCAAGGAGCCTTTGTGGAAAGAATGATCTTCTTAAGCATAATGGGAACATTCCCTTAACAGCAACTTTCTAAATGACTTTACTCTATGAGGCTTTACTTTTTTCTGTTCTCTCTTGCTGAGCCTGAAAGGCTGAGCCCCAAATTAAGCCAAGTTGCTCAACAGCTCCACTGGTCAATCTTGAGGAAGAGCTCTCTAGGATTGGTAGCCCCAGATTCCTTAGGACTCTCTTCAAATCTCACAGTAAATACTTTAGATTGTTTGCTAAAGTCTGTTGGAGGGTCTTGTGACTCAATATGGGGCATTAGCAGCACTCTCCAATCCATAGACATACCATCAATGACAAATAATTCCCTTGTTATACAAACGGTATTTTAAAGGAGTCTCCTAGCTTTGCTGTCCAAGCAAACTGTTGCTTCTAAAACTTCTGAATCAAAACTGATTTTGGTGCACAGGGACCCAGGAACATAATGCAAGAGAGATTATGCATATGGTCACTGCCCTAAGACACTAGTCTGTGGTGGGGACCACTCTCCCAGGATCTTAGTATTGACTTCTCTCTTACCTGAAGGGCAAGAGGTAAGGGAAGCAGAGGAAAATAATACTAGGCCCATGCTTTGTTTTATTTTTTAAGTCACTATCTTTATTTTCCAAGTTTAATTCCTGTTCCTTCCCACTCCTTTGCATTTTAAAAGATGTAGCATTCAGAAAGGGGGGAAGCTATTAAAATATGCAGATGTATTTTGGAAAAAAAAAACCCATACATTTAATTTCTACATTTTCAGACTTTGAAAAGGGTTTTCTTTTCCCTTATGATTCTTTTCTGCTGCCCATGTGGCACTTAATAGATACAGCATTGAACTTAAGAGTGAGAAGGTCCAACCTTGGCCCTACCTACATGTGATTTTAGTTTCTCACTTGTTACTATTTTATCATTTGTAAAATGCTAGTTTAAGCTTATCTCCTTTTTTTTTTTGGTGGGGGGGTGACAAATGAATTCATGTCTATAATACTATAGGGACCTTGTGTATAGTGGGCACTTAGTTTATAGAGCTAATATTACTATTATTATATGTTAGGTTATGTAAAAGATCATATTGTGCTTTTTGGTCACCAGAGTGCCATATAAATTATTATAATTTGTAAACCACTGAAACCTCTGAAATATGTGCCCCTAGTAGACTTTCCCTCCTCTAAGTTGTTCTTGTCAGGTATTTTAATCACAGTGACAAAAGGCTGACTAAAACACTGTGACTTAATCTCAGAACATGTATCTGATCTTTGGCTCAAAAGTGTTCTAATTTCATGACTTAGCCTTCCTTGAGTGAAAAGATTGATAGCAATCCCAAAAAGATAAGATTGAAAATAAAAAGACAAAAGTCACTTCCTTTCTCTCTTGTTGCCATTATAGAGTTATTGCCATTTCTCCCACTAAGTGCTTTTATAAAAAGATCACTTTTTGAAATGCAAGGAACCTTGGTGATGATCACCAAGTCTCTGAATACTGGTTTTGTTTTAGGACAAGGCATTCTATTCTCTTCATGTTTCCAGACCATTTTCCATGAAATTTAATTTCTTCTTTCCATAACAGTGCTGCTAATGACAGCGAGTTATTAAAGGACAGCACGGTAAGGCTTGCCTTGTTTGCAGATACTCTGCACATTTGCTGACACACAGCCTGTCAGCATTTTCTACATCTCTTATATCATAAGGACAAGCTTATTTGGACCCAGGAGTATTATTAATAGACACTGTGGTACAGCTTGTGCTCTTAACACTTCTTTAGAAACTAATTTCATAGAAATGGACAAAGACTGACTTTGTTAAGGTTAATTACTTAGTATTTGCCACATCTGAAGGAACATTGGCTGAGAGTGCTGCTTTGTTGAACAAGGAAAGTGATGCTGAGTTTATGGGTTTAGGAGTCTCCTGAAATTAGCACTGATTATTGTTATAATAGATTTGAGTCAGATACAATAATTTCAGGCAGATTTTTATATAAATACTTATAAAGTTTACTGATTAAACTTTTTATAGAATGAGCTGACTGTATGGACAATCTTGGTATTTATCTGCTAAATCTTGTTTGTTGGTTGGCCTGTTTTCAACTGATAGGACTAGGCATTGATAGGCACATTCTCCTCAATTCCTTGGATTCTTGCACAGTGTTAATTCTTATGGGGATTGAAGTACTCTCTACAGCCGGTATGGACCTTACCCTTGTAAATACTGTCAGCTATCCAATATACATTGGTAGAGCATGGGCTCGTAAGGCAGGCATCTGAGTTTTGAATCTGGTTCAGTCACTATGTTGTCACTATGTTGCCTTAGGTCTGTTATTTGTCCCTCCAATAACTCAGTTTTTTCATCTGTCATGCAAAACCTTGCCTTACCACCCCACCTCATGTGCTCCCCCACCCACTTCAACCACTCTTCCTTATGCAATTATATTTTTCTTCATAGCTCTTACTATCAACTGGCATGATATAGATTTGCCTACTTACTTGTTATTCATCCACCACTGGAGTTAGAAGCCCATGAGCGTGGGGACTTTGTCTTACTCAGCTGGCACATATAACAGTGCCTAATCATACAAGGTACACATATATAAATTTTTAGATGAACAAATGAGAAGAAAAACAGAGGCTGACTGTAAAATGTCAGTTCTCTGTGGAGTCCACCTTCAGAATAAAGGAAATAAACCATAAATGAGAAGAAAAGGGATGGGTTCTTTTGAAGTAGTTTCATGAAAAGTGCATGGACTGTGAGTCTCTGAGATGTAGTCCTAAGAGAAGCATCATGCCAACCTGAATTGAAGCAGAGGCTAGTCGGAGGAGATGTCTCCCTGCCTAGCTGATGTGTAGAGGCAGTCTGTGTTAATCCTGAAGTGTTCTGTCATATCCTAACAAATGGGACATTATTCTCCCATGTGGATATATAATCAAAAGCAAATGTTTGTAAGGTAAGGAGAGAAGGAAGCTGCTGATCTAGCCTCCAGTCAATGCTGACACACTACTCAGATGGTAGTATTCACACAATGAATAGATGTAAGAGTTTAATACAGGAATGCAGAGTAAGGAAAATGCATAGCACCAGATGCTGTTGGCCACTGGGGCAGAGGAAATGTCTGGAGTCAAAGACAACCTTGGTCCTTTGCACAAGATCTGCTGTCATCTTGGCTACTCTGAGATCGGAGCAATGGTTGATAATGTTTTTCCCTTCATCTGCAATTCAAAAAATCTTCACTCACTAGAATTTAAAATATGTAACAAGAATTTAATGACCTTCTAGCATCCTGCTCATTTACTGATTTTCTACACTGCTTTGGATTTGGTAGCTCCATGTATTGTGACAATCAGGATACTCACATATATTGCTGCACATTGTAAGTATGGGTGATATCCACACCACAGTCATTAGCACCATGTTCCTGAAAGGTATGAAGAAGAGGAAGGGAACTGTGCATATAGCACTTCACCCCCGTCTACACCTTCCCCACACTTTGTCAGAACAGATGGCAGACATGCATTAGTTGACTCATGTTTTGTTTTGAAATGCTTCATTGTAAAATAAACAATTCTGCAGTAGAGTTTTTGTTAGTGCACAAAATTAGACTTAAAAATTAAATGTCCTTACCACACTACCTTTGCTTCAAAGCACAAGTCAAATCAAAATAAAAAGATGCATCAAGATTCAAAAGAGGAGATATTGAGAGACTTGGGACCAACTCAAAGCAGCCGGGTGAGTCTCTCCTGTTGGGGAGGCTTCCCGGATGGGGCGGTAGTCCCGGAATGCAGGGAACTTTGTGAAGTAGAGCTGCCTGGCGAGACACCACTCCCCCTGCTGGAGCAGTGAACTCGGACAACTGGGAGCATCGTAGAGGAGGCCGCTCAGCACAGCGCTGGGACTCGGAGCAACCACTGGGGCTCCGGGCGGCGGCCCAGAGGAGGGGCTGTGAGGAGAGCTGTTTGGACTCAGAGCGACCACTCCTGACACCGGGACCAGCCCGGAGGAGGAGAAGGAGGAGGAGGAGGTGGAGGAGGAGCGCGGCGGGTCGCTTGGACTTGCAGTGACTGCGTTGGAGCTCCAGGCAGCTGCTCAGAGGAGGAGGCGAGTGGTGAGTTGTTTGGACTCAAAGCGACCGCTCCTGAACACCAGGGTGCTGCCTGGAGGAGGAGTGCAGTGGGTCGCTTGGTCTCGAGTGGTTGCACCAGAGCTCCGGGCGGCTTCCCAGAGGAGGCGTGCAGTGGGTCACGTGGACTCAGAGCGACTCAGAGTGACCGCTCCTGAACACCCGGGGGCTACTTGGAGGAGGAGGAGAAACAGGCGGGTCACTTGGACTCGGAGTGACTGCCCAGGGCTATGGGTGGTTGGTGGGAGGAGGAGGCATGGAGTGAGTTGCTTGGACTCCTAGTGACCGCACTGGAACACCACCGGGCGGCTGTCTGGAGGAAGAGGCATGCAGCGGGTCACTGGGACTAGGAGCGATTGTACGGGGCTCCAGGTGGCTGCTCAGAGGAGGGGCCGCATAGCCAGGCGATTAGGTGCAGAGCAGGGTCCCAGGACCTAGGAGGCTTCTTAGTGGAAGAGCCATACAGAGACACGCTTAGGGGCGGAGCAAAGGTTCCAGGACTGTGGGCAGATTCTCTGAGGAGAGGCAGCCTAAGGAGACTCGTCTGCGAAGACTGAGGCTCCCAGGCCCAGGAGGTAGGTCCAGGCCCCTAGGAACGTTGCAGAGGAAGGCAGGCCAGCCCAGGCGGTAGCTGTAGATTGAGGGAAACCTCTAGGAGGGGAACTGACCAGCGAGACCTCCCCACCAGGTGAGTCTTCCCTGCCGGGTGAGGTTGTCCCACAAGGACGGTAAAACCAGAGACACAGGCCCAAACAGGCCTTGCCTCAGCCCGCAGCCTAGTTCCCCTTTGGATGACCATTGGTCAACAAGTGGAGGCACCTCTGCCGACTAGCAGGGAATATACCCCACCTGAAGACCACCACCCCTAGAGAGGCAGCTTCCTTGTGGAGCACCGCATTATCAACTTCCTCCAAGACTTCAGCCTACTGAAGGCTAAGAGGGGATATACTAGAAATCTTCAGGGACATTATAAGTCAATAGAGGAAATCTGTAATATCTCAGTGGTCCTCTGATACCTGAACAATATGAGAAAACAAGGGAAAAAAATGCCCCAAACAAATCTAGATGTTACATCAATAAAACCCAATGACAGCATGGCAGAAGAAATGGCAGAAAAGGAGTTCAGAATGTACATAATTAAAATGATCAGGGAAGCAAATGATGAGATGAAAGAGCAAATGCAGGCACTGAATGATGAGATGAAAGAGCAAATGCAGGCATTGAATGATCACACCAATCGACAGTTAAAAGAGCAAATACAGGAAGCAAAAGATCATTTCAATAAAGAGTTAGAGATATTGAAAACAAAAAAAAAAACAGAAATCCTTGAAATGAAGGAAACAATAAACCAAATTAAGAACTCCATAGAAAGCATATTCAATAGGATAGAACACCTGGAAGACAGAACCTCAGACATTGAAGACAAAATATTTAACCTTGAAAACAAAGTTGAAAAAACAGAGAAGATGGTAAGAAATCATGAACAGAACCTACAAGAACTATGGAATATCATGAAAAGGCCAAATTTAAGAATTATTGGGATTGAGGAAGGCTTAGACAAACAAACCAAAGGAATGAATAATCTATTCAATGAAATAATATCAGAAAATTTCCCAAATCTGAAGAATGAAATGGAAAATCAAGTTCAAGAGGCTTATAGGACTCCAAATACACAAAATTACAACAGACCCACACCAAGGCACATTATAGTGAAAATACCTAACATACAAAATAAAGACAGAATTTTAAAGGCTGTGAGAGAAAAGAACCAAATTACATTCAGGGGAAAACCAATATGGATATCAGCAGATTTTTCAATCCAGACCCTAAAAGCTAGAAGGGCCTGGAACAACATTTTTCAAGCTCTGAAAGAAAATGGATGCCAACCAAGAATCTTATACCCAGCAAAACTTAACTTCAAATTTGACGATGAAATAAAATCCTTCCATGATAAACAAAAGCTAAAAGAATTTACAAAAAGAAAGCCAGCATTACAGAACATTCTCAGCAAAATATTCCATGAGGAAGAGATGAAAAACAAAGAAGCAAATCAGCAAAGGGAGGAATTATCCTAAATGAACTATCAAATAAAGGAGGAACCAAGTCATGTCAAATAAATAAATAAATAAATAAATAAATAAATGAAATTAAAAAAAAAGAACCAAATGACTGGGAAACCAAATCATATCTCAATAATAACCCTGAATATTAATGGCCTGAATTCATCAATCAAAAGACATAGACTAGCAGATTGGATGAAAAAGAAAGATCCAACAATATGTTGCCTGCAAGAGACTCACCTCATAGAAAAAGATACCCATAGACTAAAGGTGAAAGGATGGGGAAAAACATACCATGCACATGGACTCAGCAAAAATGCTGGAGTATCCATCCTCATTTCAGATAATGTGGACTTCAAGCCAAAACTAGTCAGAAGGGAAAAAGAAGGACATTTCATACAGATTAAGGGAAGCATAAATCAGCAAGATATAACAATCATAAACACCTATGCCCCAAACAGTGGCTCATCCATGTATGTCAAACAAATCCTTCTCAATTTCAGAAACCAAATAGACCATAACACAATAATACTAGGTGATTTATCACACCTCTCACCACTGGATAGATCTTCCAAACAAAAATTGAATAAAGAAACCATAGATCTCAATAACACAATCAATAATTTAGACTTAACGGACATTTATAGAATATACCATACAACTAAGAGTGAATACACTTTCTTCGCAGCAGCAGCACATGGATCCTTCTCTAAAATAGACCATATATTATGCCACAAAGCTAATGTTAGCAAATACAAGAAGATAGAGACACTACCTTGTATTCTATCAGATCATAATGGATTGAAGTTAGAAATAAATGAAAGAATAAAAAACAGAAACTATTCCAACATCTGGAGATTAAACAATATGCTATTATATGATGAATGGACAAGAGAAGATATTAGGAAGGAAATTAAAAAATTCTTAGAGGTAAAAGAGAACAAAGAAACATCATATCAAAATCTCTGGGATACTATGAAAGCAGTACTTAGAGGGAAATTTATTTCATGGAGCGCATTTAATAAAAGAAGTAAAACTCAACAAATAAATGACCTAACACTACAGCTCAAAGCCCTAGAAAAAGAAGAACAGACCAGCACCAAAAGTAGTAGAAGACAGGAAATAGTTAAACTCAGAGCTGAAATCAAAGAAATTGAAACAAAAGAAACAATACAAAAAATTGACAAAATAAATAGTTGGTTCTTTGAAAAAATAAACAAAATTGATAAACCTTTAGCCACACTAACAAAGAGAAGACGAGAGAAAACCCAAATCACTAAAATTCGGAATGAACAAGGAAATATCACAACAGACAGGATGGAAATACAAAACATAATTAGAAGCTATTTTGAAAATCTATACTCCAACAAAATAGAAAATTTTGAAGACATCAACAGGTTTCTAGAGACATATGAATTGCCTAAACTGAACGAGGAGGACATACACAATTTAAATAGACCAATTTCAAGCAATGAAATAGAAGAGGTCATCAAAAGCCTACCAACAAAGAAAAGTCCGGGACCAGATGGGTTCTCAGCTGAGTTCTACAAAAGCTTTAAAGAAGAGCTCATTCCAATACTTCTCAAAGTATTCCATGAAATAGAAGAGGAGGGAACCCTTCCAAACTCATTCTATGAAGCCAATATCACCCTGATACCTAAACCAGACAGAGACACATTGAAGAAAGAAAATTTCAGACCAATATCCTTAATGAACATCGATGCAAAAATTCTCAACAAAATTTTAGCAAATCGCATACAAAAACATATTAATAAGATAGTTCACCATGATCAAGTGGGTTTTATCCCAGGGATGCAAGGTTGGTTCAACACCCGGAAATCAATAAATGTCATTCACCATATCAACAGACTTAAAGTCAAGAATCACATGATTATTTCAATAGATGCAGAAAAAGCATTTGATAAAATACAGCACCCCTTCATGCTCAAAACACTAGAAAAAATAGGGCTAGTGGGAACATTCCTTAACATTGTAAAGGCCATCTATGCTAAGCCCATGGCTAATATCATTCTAAATGGTGAAAAACTGAAAGCATTCCCCCTAAAAACTGGAACAAGACAGGGATGCTCTCTTTGACCACTTCTATTCTATATCGTCCTTGAAACTCTAGCCAGAGCAATTAGACAGACCAAAGAAATTAAAGGGATACGAATAAGAAAAGAAGAACTCAAACTATCCCTATTTGCTGATGATATGATTATATACTTAGAGGAACCAGGAAATTCCACCAAAAAGCTTTTAGAACTCATAAGTGAATTCAGTAAAGTAGTGGGATATAAGATCAATGCACATAAATCTAATGCATTTTTATACATAAGTGATGAATCTTTGGAAAGAATAATCAGGAAAACGACCCCATTCACAATAGCCTGGAAAAAAATAAAATACTTGGGAATCAATCTCACAAAAGAGGTGAAAGACCTCTACAATGAGAACTACAGTACACTAAAGAAAGAAATTAAAGAAAACCTTAGAAGATGGAAAGATCTCCCATGTTCTTGGATAGGAAGAATTAATATTGTCAAAATGGCCATACTATCAAAAGTGCTATACAGATTCAATGCAATTCCAATTAAAATCCCAATGATGTACCTTGCAGAAATAGAGCAAGCAATTATGAAATTCATCTGGAAAAATAAGAAACCCAGAATAGCTAAAGCAATCCTTAGCAGGAAGAGTGAAACAGGGGGTATCGCAATACCAGATCTTCAACTCTATTACAAAGGAATAGTAACAAAAACAGCATGGTATTGGTACCAAAATAGAAAGGTAGATCAATGGTACAGAATAGAGGACATGGACACAAACCCAAATAAATACAATTTTCTCATACTAGACAAAGGTGCCAAAAATATGCAATGGAGAAAAGATAGCCTCTTCAACAAATGGTGCTGGGAGAATTGGAAATCCATATGCAACAGAATGAAATTAAACCCATATCTCTCATGATGCACGAAACTAAACTCAAAATGGATTAAGGACCTCGGAATCAGACCAGAGACCCTGCATCTAATAGAAGAAAAAGTAGGTCCAGAACTTCAACATGTTGGCTTAGGACCAGACTTCCTCAACAGGACTCCCATAGCACAAGAAATAAAAGCAAGAATCAATAACTGGGATAGATTCAAACTAAATAGCTTTCTCTCAGCAAAGGAAACTATCAGCAATGAGAAGAAAGAGCCTACAGAGTGGGAGAAAATCTTTGCCAATCATACTTCAGATAGAGCACTAATCTCCAGAATCTATAAAGAACTAAAAAAATTCTACACCAAGAATGCAAATAATCCAATCGACAAATGGGCTAAGGAAACGAATAGACACTTCACAGAAGAAGATGTACAATCAATCAACAGATATATGGAAAAATGTTCAACATCTCTAGTAATGAGAGAAATGCAAATCAAAACCACCCTAAGATTCCATCTCACCCTAATTAGAATTGCGATTATCAAGAATACGAGCAACAACAGGTGTTGGCGAGGATGTGGGGAGAAAGGTACACTCATACATTGCTGGTGGGGCTGCAAATTAGTGCAGCCACTCTGGAAAGCAGTGTGGAGATTCCTTAGAAAACTTGGAATGGAACCACCATTTGACCCAGCTATCCCACACCTTGGCTTATACCCAAAGGACTTAAAATCAGCATAGTACAGAGATACAGCCACACCAATGTTCATAGCTGCTCAATTCACAATAGCCAGATTGTGGAACCAACCTAGATGTCCTTCAGTTGATGAATGGATAAAGAAACTGTGGTATATCTATATACAATGGAATATTACTCAGCCATAAAGAATGATAAAATTATGGCATTTGCAGGCAAATGGATGAAATTGGAGAATATCATGCTAAGTGAGATAAGCCAATCTCACAAAACCAAAGGTTGAATGATATCGCTAATAACTGGATGAGGACACATAATGGGGGGAGGAAGGGGTTAGTGTTAGGGTTAGAGTTAGGGTTAGGGAGGGGGGCAAGAATGGAGGAAGAGAGGTCTGTATAGAGGGAAAAGAGGGGTGGGAGGGGTGGGGGGAAGGGAAAAAATAACAGAATGAATCAAACAACATTGTTCTATGTAAATTTATGATTACACAAATGGTATGCTTTTACGCCATGTACAAACAGAGAAACAACATGTATCCCATTTGTTTATAATAAAAAAAAAAAAAAGATGCATGAAACCAAATAAAAAATAGTTGAAATTGTACTGGCAACTTACCTCTTTGTGTTGCTGGGTTACAGCACATCAGATTTTCCTATTTATCCACAGATTACTGTTTCCATTGTGCTGTAATAAGTTTTATATTTCCTTAGAGTATGTTTAAGGTGTTTTAGAGCAAGTCAATGCATTAACAATTATTTATTGATTATTGCACCAAGTGTTGAGACAAAGGTAGGTATAGAAGACATGGTCATTGCTGTCAATAGATTTATAATCTGGTTAAGTATTTTTCTTGTAAAAATGCAACTAACAATGAAAACTACGTGTTAAACGACAGCTAATTAGTCAACGGCTGCTACAGAGGTCAGAAAAAGATGAAATGACCTACATTCAGGGAAGAAAAGGAAATGTTCATGTGATGTGTGAGCTAAAAATTCAGATATGTATAAAAGGAAGGAAAAGCATTCAAAAAAGAAAGGATAGTAATAATAAAGGCACAGAGACAAGAAAACAAAGTGTGTTGTTGGTGGGGGTAGGAATGATGAAACTAGAGTGGTAGGAAGACCCAGAATAGTATATACAAACCTAAAAGTTCCAGAATTATTTCAAAACTAACTTGGAGCCAGGCATGGTGGGTGCATGCCTGTAATCCTAGCAACTTGGGAGGCTGGAGCAAGAGGATCGCAAGTTCGGGGTCAGTCTCAGCAATTTAGAGATGTCCTAAGCGACTTAGTGAGACCCTGTCTCATAATAAAAACTAAAAAGGGCTGGGGATGTGGCTCAGTGGTAAACTCCCCTGGGTTAAATCCTCAGTACCCACCCAAAACAAAAACAAAAACAAAAGGGGAAATTTATGGCTAAGCAGAGGGCTAGAAAATACCTTTCTCGGAATGTGACTTCATTTATTCTTTCATTTATTCATTTAGTTATGTTGTGGTTCACTGAGTCTCTCTGGGTATGTATTAGGTCCTGTAGATATAATGAAATTAGGATATGGTCCTCTGACCTCAACAAGATCACAGTTCAATGTGGAGCCCAGAGAAGTATATGTGAATTAAAGCAAAGGTTGAAAGTCATAGCCATGTCAAAATTGGGGCTCTTTTGGCAATTCACTAAAATCCTGTTTAATTGAAGTAGTATCATTTGAATAATGAGGAAACAAGTCTGGGAGGGACTAATCACCATTCATATCTGCAATATTTCAACACAGGATAAGTGTATGGCAACTTATGGGGGCTGCATGTTGAACAGAGATAACATTTCCTCTCTCTTTTTCACTACTGATAAAAAGAAAAGGAGAAAGTCAAGACTTTATGATGGGAAGTCAGGTATTTTCAGGAAAGAAAAAGATGAATACATTTTGCTATTCCTAATTGCTAGCATTTAATCTAGCTAGCACTAATTGATGACATGATCACTTGCCTGGTACTGTTCAAGGTGCATTACATATATTAACTCAATTATCACAACAGCCCAGTGGCCAGGTACTACTATTTTCCCCTCTTATGGGTACCTAGTGGCTAAAGTTGGCCAACACACCAAAGTCAGTAAGAGGAGGAACCAGGATTCAGATGACAACTTGCCCCTTAATTCAAGCTTTCTTGCATGTGGAAAGAGGGAGAACTTCAGAAAGATCATATGAAGATTGGTTGAATCTAAGAAAGATGGAGCAAATTGATGCAAAGAGCCTACATTTTTTGATTCTGTAACCCTGTGGTTAGAATGAAACGTAAACCTGGAATTGTTCCTTTTACTTAGCTACAAAAAAAATCTAATATATCCACTAAGCATATATCTGTTCATTGTTCTCCCCACAGGTACCACTATTATTTCCATTTTTCAAAAGGAAAATGGAAGAGACTCAGTTAAATAGAGAGAGGTTTGTCTGATCTTTATAATTCAGTTAGCAAGGACTGGCATGTCTGACTAATCTTTACTAGTATACTATATGTTAATTATACCTACAATTACCTTCACGCTATCAGCCTTGAAGATTCTCTGGGTTTGTCTCTTTTCTGCTGATCTGTTAGGAAGTTAAAAGCCATATCATGCTGGAGTCAGGGAGTGACCTTGAAGGGATAGTGCTACATTTCTTTGACAGTGTGGCATTTCAAAGCCGGAACAACTATTTGGGATTTTGGATAATCCATGCCTAGCTTTTACCATAAATATGGAAAATTGTATCCAATATCTAATATTTATATATTATTTAATCTTTCTCTTAAAGTAAGTTACTTTACCTATCTGACATATTTCACATTATAAACTCCAGAAACAGAACTAAAAATCGCATCTCATTTCAAGTTTCAGAAGTAGAAAATCATAGTCACCCAAACAGGAGTTGGAGATTACATTCTTCCTATTAAATTTGATTGCCAAATAAGAACTTATTTATTGGTCGATCCCCATGAAGAGAAATGCATCAACAACTAGATATAGAGAAATGTCATATTCTTAGACTTAATAAAGGAAAAAAATAAAAATGACATTCATTGGGTGTCATCTACACATTCATCATTTTTCATATTTTACAGCGACTCATATGGTTGTCAGAGTGACCCATGGATTGTGACCTCCTTTCATATAGGAAACAAATGAATTGTAGCATGGATAAGTTCCCTGTAGGTGAAACAGCTAGCAAGTGGCAGAGGCAGCTGACACCTATGATCTGGACTGTTACCTCTACTAGGAGATAGTAGGAAATCCAACTCTTTGTTCCTAGCACATCTGTTTTCAAGACTAAACATAACCAGAACAATAGGAAAAGGATAGAAGGTACAGGCAGAAACAATACAAGTCAAAAAGAGCAAAAACTACTGTTAGAGTCAGACAAAAAACAATTCATGGAACTTTAATCTATTTTACTTTACTTCCAGTTTCCTAAACCTCTTGCTCCATTTCTGCTTCTCAGGTAACATGCAAATACGATACCAAATTTATTTTTCAAGGAAAATGACTAGGCCTATTACTAATAAGAAAACACAATTTTGCATTTCTCTGGATAGCTTTATAAAGAGTTCTTTCCTCTTTGCAATGTTAAATGCTTTGGCTATAGTGTGAAAGGCTCACTTATATTCATTTATTTTTTCCAAATAATGTCTTTTGCAGTAAATGTACTGGTGTAGATTTGATTCTGTTAACGACATTATACTTAGGCTTTCAAACGCTTAACAGTATCTAGGAGTACAAGTGAAGAATAACCTGACTGAGACTGATAAGACAGACCATGTGGTTTTGACCCTTAGAGAGAATAGTGGGAAGATATTATCCTTTCTACTCTGTGCCATTCTCAGCGGACAGTCACAAATGTGTAAACAAATGCGAAAGAGAAATAAAAGGGACAGCCAGATTGCCAGAGATCCATTACTTTACCCCTGGGGTATATGGCTATTACAGAACTGGGGCAAATGCCAAGAGCACTGAATTCAAAGGGAGGCTCCCTGAAGTGAGTCATCTATTTAGACAACATCAGAGGAATATCAGGTCAGATCTTACGGGTGAAGAGGTTATACCATGAGCATTTGGTAGTCACTTTGGGAATTACATTAATTTACAGCAGCCTGAGTACAGAATGGCCAAGTGTCATTAAAGGCTAAGGCAGAATTTATTTCTATTCAAGATGAAAATGGCAGTTGATCACATGTATCTTAACTTTGGGCACATGTGCAAAGGAAGATGGTAGCCATGATAGATTTCAAAGGTAAAGGTTTACTAAGTAATTACCTGGCGTCTTAGAAGAGTTAATGCTGACATTAATCTCATCTAGAAAGAAGTGGCTTAAAGAAGCTTCTTTTTAAAAATCAGGGACCAATTCACCATTTTGTATAGAGAGGAAAAGGTAGACAGGAGAAAAACAACTAGGTTCTCAGGTCCAGGAAATTGTGTTGACGCCAGGCCCCACCACTTTCTTGCAGTGCAGTCTTGGGCAAATATCTGACAATTTCTGAGCCTCTATTTATGCATAAACAAGATGGTCATTATAAAAAACCTCCTATGTAGAAACTTGCTGTAAAATTAATATGACGTCCAGAAATTCCATTTGTAATTTGAACTCTAATACAAAGTCAGTCATTACTACTATATTTAAAAGTAAAAAAACAACATTAATAATGGGATTGCTAGCAATATAATTCACGTTTTGTATCCTGAACAGAAATGTCAAATAAACCTGAAGTTCAAGTTGATCTCTCTTCCAGCACTAGGGAGAATAAGAGTGGCTGAAGTCATTTTCTAAGTCCAATCTAATTCATTAATTTTTTTTTTATGGATCATATTTTTGGTGTTATATCTAAGAAAGAAATGTTTGCCTAATCCCATGCTATAAAGATTTTTTTTCTGTTTTCTTTTAGGAATGTTATAATTTTAAGTTTTATATTTGAATCTATGATCTGCTATGAGTTAATCTTTATATAAGATAAAGATCAGAGATTATGTTTTCTTTTTTATAGTTTTTTCCCTTTGCCTATAGGCATTCAATTGCTCTACCACAATTTGTGGAAAAGAAGCTATTTTCCCTGCTTTGCCTTTGTGTCTTTGTTAAAAATCAACTTGTCTAAGTATATGTGAAACTCCTATTAAGTTCCACTGATCTGCTTGACCATATGTCAACACCACACTGTTGATTATTTCATCTTTATGATATTTGTGAAGTCAGGTAATGTTAGCTCAATAATTTTGTTCTTTTCCCAATCGTTTTCCTTATTCTAGGTTCTTTACATTAATACATAGATTTTAGAATCTGTTTTTCAGTTTCCACAAAAACATTAAATTTAAAAAACAGACAAAAAAAAAAAAAAGAAAACCTGTAGGGAATTTGAGATTGTACTGAATCTGTAGATTAACGTGGGAAGAATAGTGAGTCTTCCAAACCATGTAAAAGGTATTTCCTTTTATTTGTTCTCCATTTATTTAGCTAGTCTTTGTCGGTAATTTTTTAGTTTTCAGTATATGAGTCTTAAATATCTTGTCACATATACCCCTATGTGTTTCCTTTTAATGCCATTATAAATGTATTATTTTAAAAACTTTGCTTTCTGATTTTTGCTAGTATACAAATAAAAATTAAATTTTGCATATTGATCAATCCACTCATTAGTTTTAATAGTTTTTTGTAGGATCATTGAATTTCTACACAGTTATGTCATCTGTGAATAAAGAGTTTTACCTCTTCCTTTCCAATCTGGATATTTTGTGTTTTTTTTTCCTTGCCTGAGTGCACTGACTAAGCCTCTTAATATAAAGCTAAATGAAAGTGGTGACAGCAGCCTTCCTGGTCTCTTTCCAGATCTTAGTGGAAAAACTTTATTTTGTTACTGTAAAGTATGGTGTGGCTACAGGTTTTTCACAGATGCTCATTATCAAATTGAAGAAGTTCCTTTCTATTCCTGGTTTGCTAAGTTTTTTTAAAATGATGAATTGATATTGGATTTTATCAAATGCTTTTCCTGCATCTATTGAGATAATCACTTTTCTTGTTATTGTTGTTGTTTCTTAATATGGTGAATTACTTTTTTTTTTTTTAAGTGCTGGGGACTGAACCAGTGTCTCACACATGCTAGGCAAATGCTCAGTCACTGCACTACACCCCTCAGCAACACAGCAACATTGATTTTTGAAAGTTAAGTTAAATTCCAAGGTCGTTTTGTCAGAGTACTTTGTATATGTTAATGAATTCATTGTGCTACAATTTTATGCAGGATTTTTATCTATTTCTAGGAATACTGATTTGCAGATTGTCTTTTTTTCTTTTTTCCTTGAAATGTCTTTATCTGGTTTTGGCATTTGGGTAATGCTGGCTTCATAGAATGAGTTGGGAAGTAATCCCTCTACTTCAATTTTTCAAAGGGATTGTAGTGATTTGTCTGAAATCCCAGCAACTCAGGAGACTAAGGCAGGAGAATTGCCTGAGCTCAGGAGTTCAAGGTCAGCCTGGGCAACATAGGGAGACCATCTCAAAAAGAAAAAAAAAAAAAGTATATAATTGATATGATTTGTGTCCTAAATGCTTTATAGAATTTTCCCAGCAAAGTTGTGTGAGAAGCTTTCTTTGTGAGAAGGTTTTCAAACTACAAATTTCTTTCATACATCTAGGACTATTCAGGTTATCTATTTCTATTTCTTCCTGAGTGAGTTTTGGTAATTTATGTTTTTAAGAAATTTGTCCATTTCATCTCAATTGTCATATTTATAAGCATAAGCTATTCATAATACCTGTAGAATCTGTAATGATATCACTTCTTTAATTACTTTTGATAATTTGTGTCTTCTTATATTTGTATCAGTCTGGTTTTTAAATTTTATTGCATCTTCTCAAAGAACCAACATTTGATTTAATTGGTTTCTTTAATGTTTTTCTGTTTGCTATTAGTTTCCACCTTAGTCTGTAATATTTCATTGTTTTGTTAACTTTGGATTTTCTTTGGTTTTTCATTTCTAGTTTTTTAAGGTAGAAACTGAGGTCAGTAATTTGAGACCCTTCTTCTCTACCAATGTAAACATTTAGTACTATAGATTTCCACCTAAATAATGTTTTAGCAGTACCAGAAATTGATATGTTGTATTTTTATATTAATTTATTTCAAAATACTTTAAAATTTTCTCTTTTAACTTTGCCTTTGCCCCATGGGGTATTCAGAAGTGTGTTATGTGGTTTATAAATATTTGAATGTTTTTTCAGATATATTTCTGTTATTGATTTCTAATTTAATTACATTGTGATTAAAGAACATACTTCATATGACTTGAACATTTTAAAATTTACTGACAATGCCTTTATGGCCTAGGATATGGTTTGTAATGGTAAATTTTCTAGGTGCTTTAGAAAACAATGCATATTTTGCCTTTGTTGGGTGGAGTTTTCAGTAAGTCAGTCTGGTCAAATTGATAGTGTACATGTGTGCATTATCATTGATAATTTTATTTGTTGATAAGTTATTGAAAATGGCTATTGCTGTCTCTGGCAATTATTGTGAATTTGCAATTTCTCCTTATGTTTTATTAGTTTTTTCCCCCCATGGATTTTGAAAACTGTTTTCTTCTCTTGAATTGGTCCAGTTATCACATGAAATGACATTCTTCATTGTTGTTAATATTCTTTGTTCTGAATCTACTTTGTCCAATTTTAATATAGCCACTCCCCAGCTTTCTTTTGATTAGTGTTAGCAGTGATACATCCTTTCATCCTTTTTACATTGAAACTATTTCTATCGTTAAAGTGTGTTTTTTTTTTTTTTTTGGAAGTATATAGTAATACCCTAATTTTAAAAATCCAATCTAACAATCTCCATTCTTTATTGGGGCATTTGCACCATTTACATTTAATTTCATTATTGGTATGGTTGAGTTTAGGTCTATCATTTATTATTTGTTTTCTATTTTTTCCATCTATTGTTTGTTCCAGTTTCTCTCTTTTTTTCTCTTTCTCTCTTTTTTTTTTTTTTTTTTTTTTTTTTTTTTTTTAGATTAACTGAGTATGTTTTACAATTCCCATTTTATCTTCTTTTTTGGCTTATGAACTATAACTCTTGGTTTTGTTATTTTAGTGACTGTAAAGCAGTTTTTAAAGTCAAAGTTTTCAAATCGAATACCAAGGAGGATATAAATCTGACCCTCTGTAAGAACTCTCTGGTTATGTGTCTTTAATTCCCCTCCAAAAACTGAAGACGAATGAATGGACTGAAAAGATTAAGCTGGAATGAATGTTTGCAATTCATAATCTTTTAAATGGGGTCCAAATGGCACAGTACACTTTACTGCTTTTAATCTAAATTCAACCATAGGTAACACAGAGTGAGATTTTGAAACCAGATGAAAATTCTTATTTTTAAGTGATGTACAGCTCTTAGTGGAGCCATGCTGAATTTAATACATTTTGAATAACAGAAGTTGTGTTTACTCAAGTAAAACATTAATAACTGGCACCCAAAAAATTTGACAGAAAAGTCATGTTAATCTAGTGGTCACAGGAAGGGAATTATTATTCCAGGAAAATAAGGAGAAACTCCAGAAACTCTTCACATAAATCTATGATGTTCTGTTAACAACATAGAGCACTGGTGAGTTGAGTTGGGAGGCAGAGAAGAGAAATTCCAAGAGTCCTGTAGTGTCAATGAATCCTAAGACCCCTGTTATCTACATGTAAATTTCCCCACTGAGGAATGGAAGCAGGGTAGAAAATCACAGTGGTCCAGAGCTGCTGTTCTGAGCACTGCTGGGGAAAGGAAGCAGTGCAGCATAACCATGATAGTTCTGAGACGGCAACTGAAATTCAGGTTTTGATTTCATCACTTAGTCACTTGCAAGCTAACCTGTCACTTAACTTCTCAAAAATATGTCCCTTTATTTCCCTATCATTTCTATATTTTGAGATATTATCTAAACATCATATTTATTTTATATTTTGAGATTAAAAGGGGTAATTTTATAAAAAATATCTATAATTAATTAAGATACATGAAATGTAAATTATTATTCCTATTGTTTACTTCCTTTGCTTTTCATTAGTACAACAACAAAAGTTAGGTACTAGGGGATGTAAAGAAAAGAAATAATTCCTTTTTTAGCGACCGGATATGCATAGCCTTGTGAACATATAGTTATTGTTATTACTAGCATTATTAACAATAATAAGTTATGAAGGGCATAAGTAGATTTAGATCAAACCTTCCCCCCCCCCCCAAGGAGAGGCAATGAAATTTTACTTCATATCCCTTAGCATTGTTATCTAATGCTTTCTGCCTACATACTGTTCCATGCAAAGTGAAATGAACAAAGTAACAGTACTCCAATCAAAATAAAGTAGAGCAATGTGCTTATAATTGTTTCATCATAGGTTTGCGATTTTTCCTTTGGTTGACAATGACACTTTTTTGGAAGTCTGCAGTTCAATGTGGTTGCCTAAGAGAAGCTTGGTGTTGATTAGCTTCTTCAGTGAGCTTATGATTTGTCGATGTTTTCTCTTTGATACAGCTGTTTTTCTTTTATTTCCAAGCAAGTAGCAAAGCTCCTTTAGAACAACGATCATAACTTTTGGAGTACTGAGGCACATTGGAAATCTTTTGTAAACCTGAGGGCTAATCTTTGATGTATGTTTGCATGAGAAAAAATCAATACATTATTGGATATGGTCATATCAAAAATAAGCCAGGTCTTATCACTTGAAATCTCCTTATAGAGTAAGGATGTGTGTATTAACATGCACATGCATGTGTGTGTTAACAAGGTGTGAGTTATTCAGTTTTTCATTGCTTCGATTAAAAGACCCGACAAGAACAACTTAGAGAAAGAAAAACTTATTTTGGGCTCAGTTTCAGAGGTTCAGTTTATGATTGGCTGACTGCATCTCAGACTCTGGGCTTGAGATGAGGCAGATCATGGTAGAAGGAGAGAAAAACTACTTAGCTCATGGCAGCCAGAAAACAGAGGGAGAGGAGTCAGGGACAAAATATAATACTTAAGGGCATGCCCCCAGTGACCTATTTTCTCCAGTTATGCGCCACCTACCTATAATTACCAGCCAGTAGTAGTTCATTCAAATTAATCCACTGATGAAGTTAGAGCTCTCCTGATCTAATCATTTCACCTCTGAAAATTGCTACATTGGATATCATGTTTCCAACATACAGGCTTTTAGAGGGATGTTTCATATCCAAATCATAATAAGCAGATTTTGTAAAAGGGATCTAGGCTTAGTACAAACATGCTTAGAGCGGTAAGAATTAGGAAATCAGGTCCTGTGCTGTGAGGTCTGAGTGTGGGAGCTTAATCTTTTCTTTTTGTCCCTAGTTCTTATTATATCCAAGTATTATTAGTTGCATGTGAAGAAATATTTTTTTCTATGACACCATTAGCTGTAAGTTCCTGAGCTAGTCACTTAATATTTCTGAGTGTGTTTTCTTATCAACAAACTGGGAACAATAGTCATAATACCTTATATACTATATTATGTGGGTCAAATTAGCTACAGTCTATTATATATTAAATGAAAAGTCTGAACTGAAAATAAGAATTCATATTATTTGGCAACACAAACTCTTGTATCAGAGGACTTGAGAGAATTGATAGAACTTCCAATTTGTGAACACATTCTTTAAGCTCTTCGTTTTTTGTGTGTGAAGTTGGGAATAGAATTCAGGCCTTTGAACATGCTAGGCAAGCACTCTCACTGAACTGCACATCTGGCTCTACAGTTATTTCATCTGTAAAATGGGGGTAAAGATTGGATCAAAATGTTTGACTGAGCTGGGTACAGTGGCACAGGCCTATAATCCCAGTGACTTGGGAGGTTGAGGCAGGAGGATCCCAAGTTCAAAGCTAGCCTCAAAAACTTAATGAAGCCCTAAGCATCTTGGAATAATCCTATCTCAAAATAAAAAGAACAGAAATTGGACTTGGGACGTGGCTCAGTGGTTACACACCTGTGGGTTAAATCCCTGGTACCACCTCCCTCACTCCCGCCATGAACTATATATGTTTTTACTGGATGCAGGAATCCCTTCTCCTTCCCATATAAAATCTTTTGAAATCATAGAAAAAAATATTCCTAAAAAATTTGAAATACACTGCAACGGAAAAGATTTGTGCCATCAAAATGATAGAGATTTTGAATCAGATGAAAATGAGAAGTCAGATGAGGGGTAAGACTGGAGGAAGTCACGCCCCCACACAGATTGGTGAGCACCTTGTTAAGGGGTGAGTAGTTGAAGGTAACTTTGTATTTAGTGCAGCCACTATCAGTGGCAGAAGCACAGGTATGGTTAGGTAAACTAGTTTTTGTTCAGCTTTCTTGTTACTTCCCCACTCTGACTCCTCCATTTGCTGAAACAGTGAGAAAGGGCCCTTAAACTTCAAAGACAGGCATTACCAAGGATAGAGACCCTTAGTAGTGGCATGCTGCCCCAAAACTAGAGAGAGTTTCCACAGAGCACAAATCTTTTCTCCTTTCATTTAAGAGCACTTGTAATTAGAACTTGCATCTTCCCCTCTGTCTGTCCCCATACCCTGGGGGGGGGGGGGGGGGGGAGAAAGCAAAGATTTTTCCAACATTAATTGGGGAGACAAATAAGAATATTACCAACTATTTGTTGTAAATCAGAAACAACATGAAAAATACAAAGGTCAAGAGACAGTTTTAAAAAATAAGGAAATAGAACTGCTAGAACAAGTAAAATGCTTTAATATCTTAAATAAAAACATTCTGTAAGGAGAATCAAGGACAATAGAGACATAAAATAAGAAGAGATGGTTATGAGAATGAAACAAAGAATCTATAAGTAAAAATTTCCAGAAAACAGAAAAAAATCTCAGAAGACAGTTGTATAGCAAAAGGGACACAATTGTGGTACAAAAGAATAAAAAAGTACCAAGTGGAGATACATAGAGTGGCTCCTTGTAGTGTTACTTAGAGGACTAAACAAGAAAAACCAGGTAAAACTGCCCACAGCATAGGAAGGTTACAATGAAGAGCCGTTTTTATTACTGTTCTGTTTTTATGACCATACCCCATAATTCTTAGTTACTAATGTTATGGTAATTATTATATATCAGTAAAAGAAGAAGGTCTCAACAGGTGATCTACCTGTAAGGTCCCAGATCTAACATGGTCAGAGTTGATGACATTGAGAGGGAAAGAGGCAGGGAGGAGCCTGGGGAGTGGGGTGAAGGATCCTGCGTCACTCATTAGAGTGATGACACTCATTAGCTTAGGTGAAGAAATGGAGGAATAAGAAAACTCTTAGAACTCATAAGTGAATTCAGTAAAGTAGCAGGTTACAAGATCAATGCTCATAAATCCAACGCATTTTTATACATAAGTGATGAATCTTCAGAAAGAGAAATTAGGAAAACTACCCCATTCACAATAGCCTGGAAAAAAATAAAATACTTGGGAATCAATCTCACAAAAGAGGTGAAAGACCTCTACAATGAGAACTATACAACACTAAAGAAAGAAATTAAAGAACACCTTAGAAGATGGAAAAATCTTCCATGTTCTTGGATAGGAAGAATTAATATTGTCAAAATGGCCATACTACCTAAAGTGCTATACAAATTCAATGCAATTCCAATTAAAATCCCAATGACGTACCTTACAGAAATAGAGCAAGCAATTATGAAATTCATCTGGAAAAATAAGAAACCCAGAATAGCTAAAGCAATCCTTAGCAGGAAGAGTGAAACAGGGGGTATTGCAATACCAGATCTTCAACTCTACTACAAAGCAATAGTAACAAAAACGGCATGGTATTGGTACCAAAATAGAAAGGTAGATCAATGGTACAGAATAGAGGACACGGACACAAACCCAAATAAATACAACTTTCTCATACTAGACAAAGGGGCCAAAAATATGCAATGGAGAAAAGATAGCCTCTTCAACAAATGGTGCTGGGAGAATTGGAAATCCATATGCAACAGAATGAAGA
Source organism: Sciurus vulgaris (assembly GCF_902686455.1). Classification (NCBI taxonomy): domain Eukaryota; kingdom Metazoa; phylum Chordata; class Mammalia; order Rodentia; family Sciuridae; genus Sciurus; species Sciurus vulgaris. Next base: position 83,923,325 of record NC_136464.1, read on the forward strand.
TAAACCCATATCTCTCACCATGCACGAAACTAAACTCAAAATGGATTAAGGACCTCGGAATCAGACCAGAGACCCTGCAGATTATAGAAGAAAAAGTAGGTCCAAATCTTCACCTTGTTGGTCTAGGATCAGACTTCCTTAACAGGACTCCCATAGCACAAGAAATAAAAGCTAGAATCAACCACTGGGATAGATTCAAACTAAAAAGCTTTCTCTCAGCAAAGGAAACTATCAGCAATGCGAAGAAAGAGCCTACAGAGTGGGAGAATATCTTTGCCAATCATACTTCAGATAGAGCACTAATCTCCAGAATCTATAAAGAACTCAAAAAACTCTACTCCAAGAATTCAAATAATCCAGTCGACAAATGGGCTAAGGAAATGAATAGACACTTCACAGAAGAAGATCTACAAGCAATCAACAAACATATGGAAAAATGTTCAACATCTCTAGTAATAAGAGAAATGCAAATCAAAACCACCCTAAGATTCCATCTCACCCCAATTAGAATGGCGATTATCAAGAATACGAGCAACAACAGGTGTTGGCGAGGATGTGGGGAGAACGGTACACTCATACATTGCTGGTGGGGCTGCAAATTAGTACAGCCACTCTGGAAAGCAGTGTGGAGATTCCTTAGAAAACTTGGAATGGACCCTCCATTTGACCCAGCTATCCCACTCCTTGGCCTATACCCAAAGGACTTAAAATCAGCATACTACAGAGATACAGCCACATCAATGTTCATAGCTGCTCAATTCACAATAGCCAGACTGTGGAACCAACCTAGATGCCCTTCAATTGATGAGTGGATAAAGAAACTGTGGTATATATATATACAATGGAATATTACTCAGCCATAAAGAATGGTAAAATTATGACATTTGCAGGCAAATGGATGAAATTGGAGAATATCATGCTAAGTGAGATAAGCCAATCTCAAAAAGCCAAAGGACGAATGATATCGCTAATAAGTGGAGGATGACACATAATGGGGGGGAGGGAGGGTTGGGTTAGTGTTAGGGTTAGAGTTAGGGTTAGGGAGGGGGGCAAGTATGGAGGAAGGAAGTACTGTATAGAGGGTAAAGAGGGGTGGGAGGGGTGGGGGGAAGGGAAAAAGAAAAAAAAAAAAAGAATTAATGTTCTGACATAGTACTCTTATTTAGTAACCACTCTGTTCACCTGCAACAATAATGGGGTAGGGTGGAAGGAGACTGATAATTTGAGACACTTTTTTAGAACTGCTGGATTTGCATTATGTGGTTAAATCCAAATAAACCATGTTTCTTGTAAAAAAAAAAAAAAGAAAAAAAAAAGAAATGGAGGAATAAAGGCGCAGGACAAGGAGAGGGAGGGGCTGGGGTTGTGGCTTAGTGGTAGAGTGCTTGCCTCGTACGCGTGAGGCACTGGATTTGATCCTCAGCGCCACATAAAAAATAAACAAATATAATAATAAAGGTACTGTGTCTATCTATAACTGAAAATATTTTTTATTAAAAAAGGAGAGGGAAATGGGAAAGCAGAGAGTGTTCCTCACTGATTCAGAGAGGAGAACTATTGGATTGGTGTTTTGGGCTTGCTCTAGATTGTTATGTGGTAACTCATACCCTCAGTAAGTGCAGTTGATGTTCCCTGCAGATACCCTGCATGTGTGGGATGCCACACAGAGTTAGCAGGAGACTCATCCCATAGCCTCTCATCCCTGTCCTCTGAAGCTTCCCTATTGCTCCTTTAGATCAGAGATAACCTTGGAGCAGATGGGTCTCCCAGGACCGCTCTGAATTAAAATAGAATTCCTTCTCTTTGTCCTATAGCAAATACACAGATTTAAGCAGGTTTTCTATTTTATTTCAGTCAAGGATGACAAAGCCAGTCATAATACTATTTCCTAATTAATCCAAATTTCTACCACTTAACTTCAGTTTGCTAATGCAGAAGGTTGCCAGGCTACAGACCATTACATGCATCCACAAAGCCATAAATGCAGACAGACCCCTCGAACACTTTTAACAGAGTTGGTACTCTAAACTATCCTCTGGGCTTTGAGTTGGCCTTTGTCCCTTAGAATTCTATCATTTACTCCTATAATTAGACAAATATATAATGAGGGACAATTTGGAACCCATTCTAGATTTTTATAAAGAATTAATCCACCTGAATATCAAACTTCATTACTATTATGGGCCCAATAATAAAATCAGTTTGCAGATACCATCTTCATTTCTATATATTATTTATAGAAGCTTGAGGTTTATAATTTCAAGACCAAAAATGTTGATAGAATTTTGCATATTATTGAAATGGCATAATTTATTGATGAAGCACACAAATAACAGAGGTGATGCTTACAGCAGTTTGGAGGCTAATGTATAATTTACAACACTAAACAACTTCATGAGCAAGAGTGAAAATTACACATTAGGTCCTGCCTGAGAAAATACTAGCTATATAACTCAGGCATTTGAGCTTTATATTTTATAACAAGGATCTCTTGGTGGGACACCAAAAGGCTGTTGGTTTACAAAAGTGGCATAAGGAAATAACAGCTGGCCTGAGGAGAGAAGGCAGCCTGCCTTCCTCTCCAGTCCTCCACGTAATCCAACCATTTGTTAACATTTTCATTCAGAAAGGATCCTAATAAAAGATTGTACTAAAACCCTAGATGGGCTTGAATTTTATATCAACAGTGTAACTCAAAACCATATATATTTGTAGTTTAAAATAATTTATTTTAATACCAAGATATTTATTTTATAATAAGAATTATTACAATTATTGTGTCTAAGGTTTGTATCTCTGAAGGAAATCCAATTCAAAGTTTACCCAATGGATTAGTTTTCTATGAAGAATTTCCAGACTCTAGGGTAACGGACTGTCTTGGATATTGTTGGAAGCCTTCCCAATTCTTATCCCTATACCATCCTTTCTAATAAAACTTTGATTCCATTCAAGTATCCAGTTAAACCCATGTGACTTGTGACTTACATAAGGCTGACTGTGTCCCATTTTCAGAGAATGAGGTAGGATGTTTAGTCTAAGCCAATTGTGGTAATGTTATTCTGGGTGCGTATAGATAGATGCTCCTGAGGTCCAATCCTACCCAAAGAGATGTAAGGAAAAAGTTGCTGGGGGGCTTCTTGGAAAGGTTTTCCCATGTCTAACAAAGAAACCTGGAAAAAGATGGGTCTTATTCCTTCTCCAGACTTTGTCATATCTGAGTGGGATGCCTGAAAATGCTGCATACATCTCAGAGCTGCAAGGCAGTCCAGCTGGAGAACAAAATCGACACTCCAAAGATGGCAGAGGGAGAAAATGGAAATAACTTGGAACCTGGTGACTTCATTGAGTTGCTGATTCAACCTCTTAAAGACTGTCCCAACTCTGGACTTGTTAGATAAACTAACCAATTCTCTTCTTATTTAAGCAAATTTAAATAAAAACATATGCTTCTTGTGACTGAAGACATCATAACTTACATGTGGGCCATCTGTCAGTTTTGGGTGCCCAGCATCTGTTCCACCATTCTAATGCCACCTTTCGGGAATTTTCTTATTACCGATGTGTAAGAGGTAATCTTAGTGAGAGAGCATACTTCCTAGTTCAGAAGTAGAAAAGGTCAGATTCTTTCTTTCTCTCCTCTTGGAACACCAAGAATAAGCAGAAAGATCTTAGTTTGGTCTAGCAGTTTTACTCCTTGCCTTTAATCTTAATCTGCTGGAGCAAAAATGAAAGGAATACAGGTGATAATATTTATCACATTAGTGTGGGGTGACCAGAAGCCTACTGGAGACGTGGGCTATTCTTCCTCCCTGCTCATCATAGGCACCTTTGTTTCTGCCCATTCCCAAGTCTAATCTGTCAGTCTCCTTTTTATTCTTTGAGCTACATTTTATATACACATCCATATTCTCATAATAAATTTCCTTTTGCACAAGTTAACTAGAGTTGATTTCTATATTTTGCCAAAAACTACCACCAGCTGACTGATCACTAGTAGATCTTATTTTCAGCACAAATAGCCAGAAGTAAATTTGTACGGATATACACAGGTCAATTCCACATATTCTACCCTGCAACACAATAGTATTTCTCCCTTTTGCATTTTGTTTTATTTATTTCCCTTTTGTTATGTATCAAAACCTATTTTAGCCTTATAACATCAGTTCCAAACTCCAAACTCTTGCAGTCAAAAGGAATAGAGAGCTATTGTTAGCATGGTGGCTGTAATGAATCTCAGAGGCCTACTTGTGCCTGTTCAAGAAGAATGGAGAATCTTAAGCTCCAGGCCTCACTGCCTCTAGAGCTCTGGAGCTGGGATGCTTGTGGGGAGGTTTGTAAGGAAATTCAGGTTCTATTTGGAAGGACTAAGGAGGGATGAATGGGTAGGGAATCAACAGTTTACCCTAAGACAGACAGTTCTTCAAACTGTAGATCAGCATAAATAATGCTTTGATGGAATTTTGAGTCAAGTCAAAAGAAATAAAATCATTGTTTCATTTTTTTTAAAATCATGTGGTATAAATAACAGATATTTCAGCATTGTTCTCCTGAACAAATGAGTTATATCATAATGCCTTACTAATTGCCAGATGAGTGGAAAATTCTTCTCTATGTTTATTAATGTACCCATGCTTATTTTGGGAACCCATGAAATTTATAAACCCCTAGATTGAACAATCTCTTTAACAGAAAATTTGCTTAGTTTTCCCTTCCAATTCTCCTGCGCTCCTAACTATGCAGCATGTATTTAGAGTGAGCTCTTCCTTCCCACCTCCTTATACACAAGTTGATGGTGATTCACTGAAATCGTGCTACACTGATCATAATGATTAAGGAAGAAGAGAAGTATATTATTGAGCTGGGAAGTGGGCATTTTTCTCAAGATTAAAAAAAATTATACTGAAAGCCAACTTACTTAGAGGCCTTAAAAGTCTCCCAGCATATTTGCAGTATTTAGCCTGCCCTCTCTGTAGAGATAAATGCTCACTCTGGTCTGGTGCTTCATGCTTTGGGGTATATGGAAGTGGTTCTATTTCCACAGTGAAGCATGGCTATACTCTCTTCTTTCACATCCTGCTTGGCAGGCACAGCAGTGGGTGCTGCCTTTCTATGGTATGTGAAGTAATTCAAGGTTGGGGGTATTCTTCCTGGGAAAGAAATCATTTTTGAAGCATCAGAAATATAATCAAACAAACATCTAAGACAAGCTGGAAATGCAACAGCTCCCCTCAGAAGTTACTGTGTTTCTTCCATGACTAATAAACATAGAAAGGAAGTGGAAAACCTTGACAGGTCTTAATGGAGTTCCTGAGGAGAAGAGCTCCTGGCTATGATGGCTTCAAGTACCCTCGCAGCCAACTGGAAGCTTCACAAGCCCGAGGAAGAAAAGAACTCTTTGGAGGCAGAGGCAGCTGGGTTGCTATAGCCGACGGTGACACCCTCCTCAAAGCTTCTCTGCAGTAGAAACGACAAGCTTGGGTAACATGGCACAAGGCTGCAGACGTCTCTTTAGAATTTGGAAATTGTTCAGAAGCTCTTCTGTAGAGACAGGAGTCCTTTATCATTTGACACTCAAACTGAGAAGGGGTTGTAATTCTCCTATATGTGTTTCTAAGTCAGATTTCATTCTTGTTAAGGTTTTTCAGAAAGCAGAGAGAAAGCAAATACTTTGATGCTGCAAAACATTCTCTTAAGTATGCTGTACATATATATATGTATACACACACACACACACACACATACAGCATATACTGTATATATAACATGTATCGTATATATCATACCAAAACTATTCATTTTGGGAAGGAATCTCTATGACTTACCAAAAATGACTTTCTCTTATATTCATGTATCATGATTGACTATTCACCTGACTAAAGTGTAGTACTACTGCTCAGAATCTGGTTTATAAGGAAAAACAACAAAACCCAAATCCTTACATTGATATACCATTCCTGCTTTTCTTTGTTAATATATAAAAAGAAAAAATTCATTACCTATTCGTTCTTATGCTCTAGAGTTCTGATGATTACACTCTCCATTTGCTTCCTTATTACTTTTCTATTAGTTTTCTCCGCTGACCACACCCTTCCCATTTCTCATCTCCGAGAGTTTGTACCCCATCTCTCTGGTTCTCCTCCCCTCCCAATGGTTCCTTCTTACTTGCTTCTGCGGGTTCCCTCTCCTTGACCTGCGCCATATTCAACAGGATTCTGCTCTCTGCCTCTCATTCTCTATGTTTCCACACTCCTCCGGATTGATCATCGTGCCCACGTGCTTGCTGTGAGCAATCACTTTCATGCTGGCTCACACCAATATTTCCATTCCAACACTTGGCTGAGCTACAGATTCTAATGTGAGGCTTTCCATCAGGCATCTCTGCTTCATGTTCCCCAGGCATGTCTACTTTAATACAGCCAAATCTGAAGTCAGTATTTCTCCTCAGATTTGTTCTTCCCTAATTCATTTTTTTCCCAGAGAAAAACTACAGTTTTCACAATTTCCCAAATGACTTTAGAAACCTCAGCATTATCCCCTTTCTTAACTCCGACATCAAGTGCCTGAAGATCTGACCTGCTAAACATCTTCTATTTCTTCCCCTCATCTGTATTTCATTGCCTTTATCTGTTTCTTATCACTCACTCCATATTAGTCTAAGTTTTTTTTTTTTTTGAAAGATTTATTCAGCAGCTCATAGTTTTGGAAGCTAAAAATCCAAAGAGTATAGCATCGACTCTGGCAAGGGCCTCAGAGCAAGCAGTGGATGACAGAGCATTTGAAAGAGGAGATTGCATCTAAAAATAGGAAGCCAGAGAGGTTCTGGGGCTAGGCTCAGGCTTTTATAACAACTTATCTGTAAGAACTAACCAGACTCTCATAAGAAGTACCTTCATATTTCCTGAAAGCATGCTGCCATTGTCCCAAGGACCTCCCACTAGGCCCTACCCTTAAAGGTCCACACCATCTCCCACCATTGCCATGCTGAAGACCAAGTTACCAAACAAAGTTTGAGGAGGAGGTACACACTTAAACCACACTCAAACAACAGCATATTCCTTATCTGAACTTTGCCACAATTTTCTGATTTTGTCCCTTCTAATTTGGAATCTCCCTAAGAACACGATTCATCTTCTACATTTTCCACATTGTAGCCAGAGTTATTTTTTTCTAAGAAGTATAATTTATATGACACTCCCCTCCTTAAAATCATTTTATTATTACTCAATTTTTAAAGTTAAGTTCCAATTCCTCATAAGCATAAAAGGTCCTTCTTGACTTATTTATTGAATATTGATCTCTCTTCACCATCTTCTTTTGACCACTAAAGACTCTCTTCTTCTTTTGGACATGATTAAATACAATTTTCAGATATGTTTTCATTGTTCATACATGCAAGACCCTCTAGGTAGAATAAAACTCTCCTCCATTTGTTTAAATCCCTCAAACCGCAAAACTCAGCTCAAATGCTACCTCCTCTGGGAAGCTGTTTTAGATTCCTCATTCTGATTTATATCCTTCTGCTGAGTTACCTTTGTTTAAATTCTTCTTTTCTTTAATGATCTAATATTAATTTTTATTAATTCATAACTTCAAAGGCAAGGATGTTTTCATTTTTTTGTGAATAGCTCTTTCTATTTCATAAATGTTTGCATAATGAATGAATGAATCAATCAATCAATCCAGTTATTCTAGGGAATACAAAAAGATTTCTCTAACTTGTTCTCTGCTCTTAAGAATCTTACATTTTTGGGCCAGGCACAGTGGCACATGCATGTAATCCCAGCACTGGGAGGCTAAGGCAGGAGGATTGCAAGTTCAAGGTCGCTCTAGACAACTTAGCATGACCATGTCTCAAAATAAAAAAGGGTTGAGGATGTAGTGTAGTGGTAAAGTACCACTAAGTCTAACCCTTAGTTTAAAAAAAAAAAAAAAAAAAACTGAAAAGAATTTACATTTTTAATACTAGAGTTAAGAAAGTAGAGGGCAATAAAAAATGGAAAAATGGGAGACATAATTAGATATGGAAAACATATAGGCTGCTGTTGTAGTAAAATAATATTATGTAATCAAATGTATTTTTTAATTAATATTTTAGAAAAACTTTTGGCTTCTAACCATATATTAAAGAAGGATGAAGTTTTCTGTTTTTTTTTTTTTTTGGAGGACACAAAAACAGCACCAAAAGCAGAGTCCGATTCTTGGTTTTTGGACTAAAATAGGTCCTTAAATTTGTGACAGAATTAACAATACTTAATGCCATGGAACTTTTGATTTTCAGGAGCTGGGATTTTGAGAGCAAAAACAGATTTGTAAGTTTCAGTGGAGGCTGGAAGACTTAACATGTGGAAGTTATATAAAATCTTAAACTAGGGAAAGCTACAGAATGTGATGCAAATGGACATAGACAGGAAATCAGCAGTCTTCTTGGGAAAAGAGGTGGGCTTGAAAGGAGAAAGGCAAAAGATAGGCGACAGATATGGCACGAGATGTCTGCTCTCTGTCCCCAACCCCCTTTAGGCTTATTTTTTTCTAATGAGATGACAAAAAACCTCAGAAAAGTTGGAGAGGTGGATTCTAGATGAGAATTTGAGTCTACTCTGGACAGATAGCATGGTGTGCTTATCAGAAAATTTCCACTCTGACTGCCATCTGAGAGTTAGTATGTGTGTCAGTGGATCCTGGGTCAGGCTCACAGGTATGAGGGGAGCAGCTAGGAGGTTTTGCATGAGCACTGAGAGGGTCTTGAAACTGGAAGCCATTATGCAGTTGTTCAGTTTCAGTTCCTATCAGTTCCTGGAAGACCCATCAAGTGCTCCAATTTTTTGTATCTAATCTTTGTCTTTGTCTTTAATCTTTTGCTGATTATTTCAGACTTTTCATTTTCTCAGGCAGCTCATACCTCCTGAGTGGGAACCTGCTCTGCTGGGGTGCTGGCCACCCCTTCATAGCCTTTGGTGACTTTTTACAGTGAGGTTTTGATGGCATAGTGGGAGGAAATATATTGAGTCAATTGTGTAGATCCAACTTTTCCCGGAGGTATTGGCTTCACTGACGTCTAGAGAACTACTAGGAGTGAACTTTAGCTTCCTGTTTAAGCCATGTTCTCACATTCCACTTCAGCAGGGGCTTTATTCTTTAGGAGTCTATTGGGGTTCCATTAACAATGCTATAATATCCACGTGGCTTTTTGTATCTGTTTTCAATGGTTAGAATTTGGAGAGGTCAGGTATATGATTATAACCTTCAAACCTCCTACAAGGTCAACTCCTTACTGAAAGTTATAAAGCCTAACCAAGAATTACTCAGGGCTCAAATAAAAAAGAGGTGGTTAAATCACTCAGGGGAAACATATTAAAGTCAATTACAACTCAATATGGGCAAGTTTATCAGATTTTTTTCCCCTGTGACTAAAGAAGCAAAAAGTAGAACTTGTTCCAAAGTATGAGGATAAAGGTGGGGGTGTATGCAGGGTTGGCAGAGAACAGAGAAACAAGGAGCAGAGATAATCTATGCCGACTTCCCTGAGAGTTAATCAAGTCTGGACATGTTTCCTGTACTTGAACTATTTGACCTATATAAATAATTGTTTTCATTCAATTCAACAGATATTTTTTGAGTGCGGTTATCTGTCAGGCACCATCATAGAAAGTGGGGAAAATTAAAGAACAAATACAAAGCAAACATAAATAAAATGTCTTTGTCCTTGAAGGAATTCACAGACTAGTTACTAGAGAAACACGAAAATGGCATATAACTTCAAAGGCTTTGTAAGTATGGTTTGTACAAAGCACTAAGGAGACACAGAGGAAAGGGCAGTCCAGAGAGCTTTGAGAAGGAGGTTTCACTAAGAATGACATGGTATGGAAGTAGTTCTTGCAGGTTCATCGGAATGATAGCCAGCAAAGCAAAGGGGGCAAATTTGTTGCTTCCTGGTAAACTTATAGAAATAAAAGTTCAGGTATTTTAGAACCTATGCAGGCAAGGAATTATTATTGTAATTATGGCTAACTTCAAGGTCTTGTAATTAATTTTAAGCCCCCTCCCCTTTCTCTTTTTCCTGAGAGAAAAAACTGGGATAGTGGACATTGTATCTACATTTATGCTACAAAGACTCCAACTATGTTATTTTCCAGAAAACAAAATAAAAAACCCAACTGCTGTATTCCAATGCATATCCATTCATCATTTAGTCTTGCTGCTTGAAAGTGAATACAGATACCTCCATTAAAAGGCTCCCAAGAGGTCAGTGAACTTGGAACATTTTTGAACTGTTGGGTTTATGCGATGTCAGCAAGAACATTCTTTGATAAACCCAGTCTTAAACAGAACTCTTAAGATTTCGAAAGGGAATCATGTTTTTTTTTTTTTTTTTTTTTTTTTTTTTTTTTAACTGCCAGTGGACTCTCTCATTTCCTATTTCAACTGAGTAAATTAGGAATGGCTATCTCCATGATATTTTTCTCCACGCTGGGCACTAAAACTCAAGATGCTCCAATTCTGTTTCCAAGGAGGTTGAATAAAACACCCAAAGCTTTAACAGAATTAAAGTTGTGATGGCTTTCCTGAGATATGCTTCCTGCCTGCTTTTCTTTCTATCACAACATTCCTTGATGAAATAACTATTTTTAACATGTATTATATTGATGATGATTATGAAATCCATATTTGAAACAATTCCCAAACAATATTGAGAGAGAGAGAATATGAAATGAGACAATGTTTAGAACTTTTGAAGAAACTATGGGGATTACTTACAGGTAAGACAGAACTGAGGTTCGTGACTGCCCAAGGTCAAGTACAATTTAATAGCAGAGCTAAGAATACAATGCAGGTGAGGGTACCAGTTCCTCTGCCTGCTGTAGCACAGACAGAGCCACCCACTCCATAATTCAAAGGGCAGCATTCATACAGAATGAGCAGCACATCTTGATTGCACAGCAGGTTCCAAGACCGGACACAACCCTAGTGGTGGGGGGTGGGGTCTGATGACTCCTATAATATACTTGAAAGCACCCTGAAACCACTCTGGATGGGGGAACTCACACAAGAGATTTTAATAAGCAGACGAACAGAGTGTCTGCCCTTAAGGGCGAAAGAGAGAGAAAGAGTAAGAGAGTGAGAGTTAAAGTGAGAGGGAAGAGAGGAAATAGCAGGGGAATTACTTTTAAATAGTGAAAGCCGGTAGGCTAATTGGACCAATGACTGACAAGAAAGCTAACAATCTAGATTACAAAATGGTGTGTGGGGAGGGGGCAGAATCAGGGGAGAAATAGCTGTAGCCTTGTTCCTTACAATACTAGTCTCAGGGTCACCAGAAACCTATCAATTGTTCCACTGTCCTTATGTTTGAGGTGCCTGACCAAATTAAAACAACAACAAAAACAAAAAATGGGATGTGGGAGGTATACTGCCAGTTTGATCCTCCCAGAAGTTGATTTTCTCAAGACACCTGAGGTGCTTTGTGGTTCACCAATGTTTTTCACTATAATGAGTCTTATGATTTAAAATATTTTCTTTACTGTCTTCTTGCATACTATCAGTGTCTTTTGAAAGGATCCTATTGAGTCATGCTTCTAGGTTTTATATAGCATAAACTTTTTGGATGGTTTAATTAAGCAGAAGAGGAAACAAAAGCAGACTCTCACCTCCACCATATTTATTAAAAAATCTATGGGGTTTCTGTTTTAGGGAAAAAAAGTCAGCTCAGTCTAAAAATCCTTGAAACGCTTGTGAAATCTCAAGAGTTCCTCTTCCTGACCAACACCCAGGTGGTGCAGTAACAGTCTGGAAAACTTTAACTACAAGCAGCCCTCTCCTTTTTTTGCTGTTGTTTGGATGATACACTTGTTACTACACACCATAGTTGCTGCATTCCCAAAACATGAACATACAGTGGTTGATTTTATAAAGAGTTTGGGGATTTATATGGCTAAAAATGATAATAAAATGTATCAAAATCATAATACTCAGTATAAGCTCATTGTCTGAAGCACTGGTTCACCTAAATGAGAAAAATATCAGCAGGGGGTGGAAACAGTGAAGATGAAGATGATGCAAATCATTAAAGAAAACCATTTGCTGCCTCAACTGCATAATAAAGCTGATATAGCCCACAACAGCCCCACATTCACGTAAAACCTAATGGCTTTTCTGCTGAATAAATGCAATGACATTCAAACCAATGCAAGGCCACTATGTCTGGTGTTAGGTATGTTACAAGGACAAAGATGCAGAATCTATAGGGTTTCTGTTGATATTTTGAAATTTTTAGTGGAGAATTTCCATTTCAACTTCTATTCAGGAGGTACATTTTATCAGAATGTTTACTCCTTCCCACAAGGTTTTGTGACATTTTCCTGCCTTAATGGGCTCACTGTCCTGTCAATCTCCAGTACCTAAATGATTCCATCAACCAAGCCTTCCGAACTCTCGAAGAGACCTTCTCTAGCAGTTGCAGAGGTCTTGAGACTAAATTTGACCTTAGAGGCAGTGGGCAATGCAGAGAGACATGCCATGTGATGGCTGTACCATGGGCACAGAACAGTCCATTGAGCAGATTTTCCAAACTGGAGAGTTTGGGGCTAGGTGGATTCCTTACAAACAGTGCCCCAGCTGGGTGTGGTGGCACACACCTATAATCCCAGTGGCTCAGGAGGCTGAGGCAGAAGTGTTGCAAGTTCAAAGCCAGTCTCAGCAACTCAGCCAGGTGCTCAGCAACTTAGTGATGCCCTCCCTCAAAATAAAAATGAAACAAAATAAAATAAAATAAAAATAAAAAGGGCTGGGGATGTAGCTCAGTGGCTAAGTGCCCCTGGGTTTAATTCCTGGTACCCCAAACAAGACAAAACAAAAACCAACAACAACAGAACAATGTGTCCTTTTATGAATATCCCTCAGACTAAATGACAACCTTTTGGGTATTTCTCCTGATTCTTCACCCAAATCCTTCCCCCTTTCAAGAGTTTGTCCTTCTAGGACTTCCATAACAGGGTGGATGTGAGAGGTAGTCCGTCCTCTTCTGGGCTAGCTTTGCCTTTCTGCATAGCATGCTAGCCTAGTGGGTCTCAAATTGTCTTCGTTGGCTATTACCCACATTCTCAAACTAGGAGCTGCCACAATCATTATGCTAATGTGGGGCATGGGGCACACGTGCAGCAGAAGCACAGCAAAACCTACCACATGGTAAGATTCTGTTCTGTTGGGCTGATTTCAAATAAAGCATTCCCTTTTTTTTTTTTTTTAATAGCAGGAATTAAACCCAGAGGTGCTTAACCACTACGTCACATCCCCAGATGCTTTAGGAGCTTGCTAAGTTGAAGTATCCTCACATTAAAGCAAAGACCCTTATGCACAGTTTTTTCTTCCTCTGGTAAGGCCTTCTCTTCCTGTCTGCCTCCTCTTTGCTACTATGTCTATAAACACTTCTACCTTCACACCCAATCATCTCTTAGGGCCTAGTCCCACTCAGGAATCTTCCCTTCTTTTCCCTAGCTGCACCAACTTGAGTAGTTCCTTCTACATTCTCTGCTGAATTCTTATTGGCACTAGCAGAACAACTGTTTTATGGTGAGGACCTACTATTTGGAATTTTCTTTCTCTATATAAATCTTGACTTCACAGTGCTACAAACTCTGAAAAATGAAACTGTGTCATATTTGTCATTTTCTCTTCCTATAGGGCTTAGAATACCGCACACAAATATTCAAAGAAAGAATAGTATTTTCGAACTGGTGTGGTGGACATGCCTCTAATCCCAGCGATTTGGGAGGCAGAAGCAGGAGGACCACAAGTTCAAGGTCAGTCTGAGCAACTTAGTGAAATCCTGTCTCAAAATAAAAAATAAAAAAGGGCTGAAAATGTAGTTTAGTAGTAAAGCACCCGAGTGCAATTCCCAATACTACCAAAAAAAAAAAGAAAAGAAAAGAAAAAAAAGTATTTGTGCATGGATTAAGACAGAGGGGAAAAAAAATCACAATAATATTCCTCAACCTGGCTTTGAAAAAAGCAAATTTGTTCCTCAATTCTTGTTTTGTCCTCACTTATATTTTATTTTATTTTTTAATTTTTTTCTGGCTTATATTTTAGATAAGCACTTATGACTAGAAGCCAAAGGACACATTTCCCTGAGGAACATTAGAAAATGGTTTATAAAATGGAGGGCAGACAGCATTTTCAAGTGAGGAAGAAAGGGCAGATTGCATGGTGGCAGAGGTCCTTAGAGCTAACTTACACTTTATGCTTCCAATATTTTTTCATAAACCAAAAATTCACCATTCAATAGAAACATATGGTGGGAAGCTTTATTTCCTCTTTTTCCTTTGGATAGTAAAGAATTAGGGAGGTGAGGTGATCTGGCAGTAGGGTGGGTGGGAGGAGAAGAAGGGGCAGTGACTGTTTCCCAAAAGCTTTGAGAAGGATAAGGGTCATCTGCCCTTACCTTCATTTTTTTTTTTTTTAATTTTGCTATTAAAAATGCGTTTTATAGCTCCACTATTTTCCAGCAGCTGTGTCCTTTGATGGAAACATGTTCTGATGTTTAGTGGGTATTCTGTGTTCGATCTAGAGACCAGTCCACTAGATCAAGACACTACCCTCCACTGGAAACATTGGTATTGAGAGAGAGGCAAATCATTAACACTGAGCCTCTCGGAAGCAGTTTGCTCTTTTTGTCTGTTTGGTATTGTGCCATAGTGGAGATGTTGTGTGTACCTCTGGTACCAAAACAGTCCATGTGCTCTGGGAGCTGGCTAATCAATTTTGGTTTGAGTCAACACAGCCCCAGGACACTGTTAAAAAAGTCAAGGTTTTCAATGATGATTGAAAAGGAAAACAAATGCCTGGCCCACCCCTCTCTGCATTTCCACTGCTTGGCAGAGGACCAAAAAAAAAAAAAAAAAATTGCTCACTGCCAGTGAAGAATGTGACACACCACTGACTTCTTTCCAGCATGACTTCAGTTCTCAGGTCAGCCCTCTGTTCACTGAAAGGCACTTGTGTTGCTACATAACTGCACTCTCGATTAAAGGGCACTGGATCACTCTAGACCTTTAATAGCACTAAATGGACTATTAGGCAGAATTGAAATTGAGGTGACCTCTACAATTCACAGCTCAGAAATACATGGTCACCAAATAATTACCTCATATCCCAGACACTTTATGGTATCTTTTAGTCTGGCACAGGAAAAAGACAAAAAGGGAGTGTGCTATCACTGGTGGAACGTTTATTGAGTTCTGCACAGTGCTAAGCAATCTACTAGTTTATTCAATCCTCACCAGGTTCCTCTGAAGAGTGGATGTATATGCTTCTCTTACAAAAGTGGAAACTAAGGCTCAGATAGGTAAAATAATTTTATCAGCCTGTGAGAAAGTGATGTGACCAGAGAAGATGTCAGAAAAGCATCCCTCTATGAAATCTGCTTATTAGTAGACAGGAGAAAAAACTGATAATTATCTTTTTCTTCTTACTTCCATTTTCTTGCTAGTTAAATGAAGAATAGTGCCATCTATATCGAGCAGTTGTTGCGAGATAGAAATAGAGTTGTTCTTGTTTTTATTACACTTGCAGTTTCCTATGATTTTTTGCACAGCCGGCTCCTACTCATCATTCATGCCTCATCTGAAATGTCACTGCCGCCAACAGGCCCTCCCAGATTACTAACTCATATGAAATCTTCTTGACCTCCCAACTTGTAATCAATCACATTCCATGTATCATCTTTATAGGACCTAGCACAATAGGTAATTATCTCATTATCCTTCTTCACCACCAGAATGCAGCCTCTATTTTGCTTCTCTTCTACAGCTAGTATCTAGTACAGTGCCTGGCATATGGTTGCTAGTCAAACAAACTAATTTAATGGATGAATGACTGAAAGATACAGCACCTACAAATTCAGAGATACTCAGTAGAAGTTTTCTTGTATTTCCCTCTGACCACTTTTGGATTCATTTCCATTTGAACTCATTTTTTTTAGTCGCCAGTGATCCTGTATCATGTCACTCTGGAGTTCAGTTGACACAGGAGAGGAAAGCCAACTTTGCTCTTTCTCTGTAACAAAAGAACTTAAGCTTGTTTCCTCTAGTCTTAGAAATCTGACTATACTGGATTTGAGGAGAACATGGAAGTGGGTGCATAACCAAGAATTGGCAACTTCCTGTGTTTGTGGCAAGGTAGTGATATTTAACAATGGGGTGTGTTGGGGGCTGGGAGAAATGGTTTCTATGGTGCACAGAAATTTGCCCTGACCATCCCTATCCTCCCTGGAAAACTTCTGAAAATGTTTCTTCTTGATGCCAATCTGTACTTAGCAAATTCTGGGTTATGGCAATGGTCAAAAGTCCTCCTTGGATGCTGAACTTCCAAACTCAGGCTCTGTTTTAAAGTTTCAGGATACATCAGAGCTCAGATTGGAAGCAAAAGTTGTGAGTTCTTGGGTTCTAAGAGGAGTTTTTGGGTGCTTTGGGTTGGGCTCTGGTTTCTCTTGCATGGACTTGCTGACTTCTCAGCAGTCAATTCAAAGGCAGTAGGTAGACATTTAAAGTCCACCAATTTAAAAGCCAGTAGGCCTTCTCTATAAAGGGCAGCTTTTCTCTTTTCAAGTCATAGCTGAAAGCACAGGTCACAGGTTTCTATTCCATGGGAAACTTTCTCAAGTTCCTCAGGCAAATAAGAGCTTTCTCCACTTTCCCATACCACCATCTCTGTACCTCTGATGGAACCTATGTATCTTGTGTAACAGTCATATTCTTATGTATCTTGGAACCACGTACAAGTTCTGGTCCCATGGAGGCAGTGTATCACATACATTTTGGAATATTTCAATTAATATCTTAGAATCTTATAAAATTTTAAACTGAAAAGCAAGGATGGAGCAGGGCATTTGTAGGTTATGTTTCAGTGTTATAAATTCAATTTACAGACTGATAAATTTGTGGTATGAGTTCCTCTTTGTTTTGTGTGTGTGTGTGTGAGTGTTTTGTATTTGTATATATTCAATGAAAATAAGAAGGTACGACCACATTTTTACATAGTCTGACTAGCCAAAAGAGTATTTCACTTCAGGATCTGGAAAGGGATTTATAAAGCTTTTTCTTAGACATTTACCTTTAAAGAACAACAAAAATCATCACATGAGATGAATAAAGCTTTATAGACTTGAACTATGACATGAGCCTTATAGATTGTAAAACAGATAGTTGGAACTAATGTACAAAACTAAGTTTCTTAAACTTTATTTGCTATTAAATTCTGTAAAGTTTTAGTTATTAAAAATAAACAAATACAAAATGTAAAAACATAAAGATGTTAAGGATATGCCAAATGCTCTATCTACATACAAGTGCATGCACACACACGTATATGTATACACACGTATATATATACACATATACACATATGTATACACATGTGTATACATATACGTGTGTATACATATACGTGTGTGTGCGTATATATATATAATACGATGTGTGTGTATGTGTGTGTGTGTGTGTGTGTGTGTGTGTGTGTGTATATATATATATATATATATATGATGTATTTTTGGAGTTAAAAGAGACCTCAATCAGTGGTTTGGTATTTCATGACACCCAAAAATAATCTTTTTGCCCAAGTTAGCTATAAAGTAGCAGAGAATCTACTCAGATGAAGACAAATATTATTTATTTCTTAGAATTACATCATTATGATAAAGTCTTCCTAAAAGTTTTATAATGTAAAGCAACTTGAAATATTTTCTACTATTTATAATGCTTAAATTTTATTTTAAAATTTTCACAGGGTTTCAAAGGACTATAAGTTTTATACTCTTGAAAATCTGTCCAGTAATAATTGTCCTATAACTAAGTATTGATTTTTCTATTACCCTTCAAAATATCTGCTTGATGAATACTAATATGGGTTAATTATTTACCACTTCATAAATGTGTACATTAACAAACCATTGGCCAGAGACTAGGTATATAAACTATATTAGATAAAACTTGATGATATACCTCTTCTAGTTCTAAAATACTATCCTCTATTATATTTTTAATGAAATTTTTTTGTACATTTAAAATATTATGCACCAGACACTATGCCAGGAACTGAGAAAATAAATAACATAATATCTTAGAGATAAGATAGATAACACTTGTTCTCCAGTTAGTCACAGTCTAATGGAGGAGTGGGGAATAAAAACCAAAATGATTTTAATGAATGTAAACTCTACAATGGAGGCATGTACTGAATATTGTGTAAGCACAGAGAAGGGAATAATAATCCATCTGTGGAAGACAGATGCTCCCTTCTAAACAACCTTTTAAATGACCTGGAGTTAGAAGTTGAGGATAAAGAACTTATCAATAATTCACTTGAAGTAAATGAAAATATTTATCCTGTTAAGGAAAAAAATTAACAAGAAGAAAGTCTATAAAAATTAAGTCAGTACTCAAGGAGATGAAACAATTCATATTGTTCTTAATCCCTAGGAAGTGTGGTCTTGAATTATCGGGACTTTACTTAAAAGTACATGATAGATTTAATGGTGTTAAATGATTAGTTTGAGATAAATACTTGCCATTTTTTTTCTTTCCTGGATACATGGGAAACCACATGCCTATATTTTTTAGGTTTTTCCTTTTTGGTGAGGCTAAATAAAGAATTACCTTCTTAAGTAGATTGTGTTTGGGGCTGTATTTATATGTTGAAGTCCTGTGTCCCAGCACTGTTTACAATGTGACCTTAATTGGAAGCAAGGTTGTTGAAGATATAATTAATTACGATGAGGATATACTGGAAAAGGATAGGCTACTAACCTAATATGGCCAGTGTCCTTATAAAAAGGGGACTTTTAGACAAACATGATGCAGAGAGAATGCTATGCGATTATGAATGCTGAGACTGGGAAGATGCTTCTATAAGCAAAGGAGTGCCAGGAAACCATCACTAGCTAGTGGGTATGCACAGATCAGATCCTTCCTTCTAACCCTCAATAGGAACCAACCCTGCTGATATCCTCATCTTGAACTTCTGGCCTTCAGGGCTGTGAGTGAATAAATTTCTATGATTAAAGCCACCCAATTAGTGATATTTTGTTATAGTAGCCCTAGTAAACTAATACGACTAATTGTTCCTTGGAGACAGGATGAAGGACCATAGGAATTTTACCTAGATTCTGTACAATCCTGGAATATTAACTTCACTGAGAAAAAACTTATTTAAAGGACTTGGGATATTACTACTCCTTTTTCTCTATGTAGTAACTGTATATTAATATTTATATATACATATTATGTATTATATATATACACTTATGTATATATGTATATGTATTATATGTACATTTATATTTTCTTTCAGCATTAACTTTAAGTCACTGTAGTATATATATGTGCATACATTATATATGCATATATACTGTATGTGTGTATATATTTTATGTATAAATATATGTTTTTAACCTTAGGTCACTATAGTATTTATCTTTACATAGTTTTTATATCCCTTTATTCTAGGCTTTTAGAAAGTTATTTGTGTGGGGAGGTGTATGTGTGTGTGATTCTTTGAGGACTTAAATCTATGAGGACTTTGATCTCTCAAGATAATTGGCTATTATTACCAAGTGAATTTTTCTGTAACTTATCTTCCTAAGCATAATACCAACCACTATCTCAAAAAAACTTTGAGAATGTAGAATAATAAAGGAGTGCTGAACTCACTGTCTGAAGATGAGTTTATATTCAGTTTGGGGCCTAACAAACTGTGTGGCTTTGGACAAGTGCTTATCTTTCAAATAATTATCAACTCAAGAAAACCTTGGCCAAGACCAACTTTTGATACTGACCATGATCCCTTGTTTACAAAACTTGCTAATATCCATGCTTCAAAGTCAAAAAGAGCTCAGCAAACAGCTGAGTACAGTACTGCAAGTTGATACCATCAGAAAGGGAAAGAAATGACAATCAGAAAAATATTCCTTTATTTTATTCAGTTTAACAAAGGAATCCCTGCTTATCATTTTCCCCTTCTCAGTGCACAAAAGCACCCTTAAGATGTGAGTTAACAAAAGCAAATGATTCAGAGCAAGTATTTTGTTGTCCTTAAAGTGATAGTGGCGTCAAATAATATATAGCCCACTGGGGCCAGAAAATCACTTGGGAGCAGAATTGTACTATATGAGCAAGTTTTACTACATAAATCAGCAAATGATCTTAGCTAATTACAGAAACCTTTATATCTCTATCAGTACCCTGGAGACAGCTGATGATGTTTGCATATACTGCTAAAACTGTCAGCAATAAGATGTGAGGAAAACCCAAACCAGAACTTTTAACAAATTACGAGGTTCTAAAAAAAGGGCAGAAATCTCTGTGGTAATGGATTGCATTAACAATACAGCTGCCTCTTCAAGCTCCCCAAGTCATAAACACTAACGGTAAGGAACTGAAAGAAAAACACATGAACACTACAAGGAAATGGACATCAGAGAAAACGAACGTCACAAGGAGCATGATGGCTGCCAAACTAAATGCTAAAGACCAGTAATGTTTGATGTGAAATCAGTCAGCCATGACACACTCATGGGATGGGCCACAACGGTTCTGTTCATCTCACCCAGATAGCACAGTGCCTAAGGTGGTTCATGTTACTATGGCTGAGTTTGAACCAATGGCTCTGGTGACTTGGGCCCATGGCTCGATTTCTTTACCTGCAAAACGTGGTCAATAGCAGCGGCCACTGTATAGGTTGTTATGAAGATTAGTTGATATACTGAAGATAAAGCATTTTGAATAATAGCTGATAATTGAATACTCCAAGAAGGCTCACTGTTTTTACTACTTTTATTACTGCTACTATTAGGCAAAGAGACTTTTGTCAAATAAAACCAGACCATTTACTGCCCCCCCCATATCGAATTAAAACTAGAATGTATTACAGTATTTTGGCACGTGAATTAAAGAGTTGTTGTTTAGGCACAAATACCTATGTTTCCATTTTATTGATTTATTCATTTTCTCATTTGTTTGTACAATACATTTATTGAGTATGGTGCTAAGGCAGTATCCTAGTAGTAGGATTCCAACAACGAATAAGACACCCAGCCTCTGAACCCAAAGAGTTCATAGTCTAGTCGGTAGAGAAGAGAGAGATGGAAAATTCCAAAGAGCTAGTTTGGGCTATGTGGATGGTGCAGTGGTGCTACAAGGATAGGGGAAGGAGGAGCACGTAGAGAGGAACACTCAGCCAGATAGTGTAGGGGAATAGACAGGTAGCATTCCCTAGAGAAGATATCTGAACTAAAATGTGGGGTAATACTGTTTTAGTTATATTATGGATGGCCAAACAAATTGATGGAAATAGCCAGAACACCTTGGATACCCTAGTATCACTGACAAGGACACTAGAGTCTGTTTTTAAAGTTAATGCCTTTGTTTTTCCTTTTATTAGTAACTGCTTATAGAATCCTTTTATGTCATGGATTTTTATTATTTGCTCTTTCAAGGGAAATATTATACTTAATGACTGCTGCATGTAGTAATAAATGATAATGTGCAGCCGGGCACAGTTGCACTTTCCTGTAATCCTACAGACTTGGGAGGCTGAGACAGGAGGATCACAAGTTCAAAGCCATCCTCAGCAATTTAGTGAGGCCCTAAGCAACTCAGTGAGACTCTGTCTCTAAATAAAATACAAGAAAGGGCTAAGGATGTGACTTAGGGGTTGAGTGCTCCTGAGTTCACTCCTCAGTACCAAAAAAAAAAAAAAAAATGTGCTTCAGTCATAGTAAAGTACTAATGTAAGGTCTGTTGGGACACATGAACTCCTTGGGTTGACTACTACTGGCCAATAATAAGGTTCTTTGATTGAAATCCTGGGGCAGAGCTACTCTGGGGCACCAGTGTATAGTTGGGTTTTATTATGCCACAGTTAGGCAGGAGGTAAAGAAGATGAGTACTCTTAGGTTCACTGTCAAAGGAACGAGGAAAAAGGGGGGTGGGGTGGGAAGACAGTATAAGCTGATGGGATGCTAATGAGAGATATTAGATGATGTATTATGAGAAGCCTAAGACTGTCCTGCCCAGTATACCCACTGGAAGGACGTCAAGCCAGAAAAGGGCAACGGTTGCTTTCCAATATTGTAAAAGAGCTATCTCAAAAAACAAAACAAACAACCCCCCCCCAAAAAAAACTCCCTAATATTAATAAGCAGAAATCAAAATTGTTGACATCAAAGTGATCAATGTTGTTTCAACACTTACACTCCTGCATACATCAGGAGTTTCTGAACTATTCATGTATTTATGACAGGCAGACATCTTAAAATACCCTCAGGAATTCTTCATTGAAAGCATACAAGTAGTGAATAGGCTTCCTATTGTTCAACTCAACATATTTTGTAACCCCTCCTCCCTTTTAAAAATGAGCAAGAGTCTCCTTATTTTCAAAGAACAGAATTCTTCCCCACCCTAGCTATGCACATGGAAAATAGCAAAGAACATCTTTCTCCCTTCTTATTGAGTTGTGATTCTCAAAATTCAGAGTCTCCCAAACATTTGGTAAGTTAAACATTTGGATTAAAAATATGTGAACAAACTAGGTTTCATTTGTTAGAAATCAAGACCACTTGGGATAAAATAGAGAGAGATGCAAAGAATGACTGAGTATAGTGGATATTTCATTCCTTTTGAAACCACACTTCATTCGCTCAATGAGAAAAACCTTTTATTTTTAAAAACTCTTTCAAGCTGAAATTGTCTATGGCCAAGCCTTAGCCTTGAGCACAATTTTACAGCTGAGTAACAAACCTCTTAAAACTCAGATTTACAATGGAAATGCTGTCCGAGAGTTAATTACAGTGGGCTCCAGTAGGGTATCTTTTTTTTTTTTTTTTTCATCAGTGTGGAGTTTGGAGAGTACACTAGTCTGACATGACCATATTTATCCCAAACCTCAGATTTCATTATTTCATTTTGTTGTAAGACATAGGCCAGTGAGTAGGTTCCTCCTTTCTTTATACCTCAGTTTGCTCAAAGGTTTCAGAAAAAGAAAAGTTCTTTCAATAACACAAGTTTTAAATTAGGATGGCCTAGGGGCAAGAAAGAACTCCTGCCTGCTCTTAGAGGAGAAAGCACAAACACACTCAATAAAAACAAAACCAAATAAAGTTTTAAAAAAATCTTAACTATCTTTAGACTTCTTT
The DNA here is from genome assembly GCF_902686455.1 of Sciurus vulgaris. Classification (NCBI taxonomy): domain Eukaryota; kingdom Metazoa; phylum Chordata; class Mammalia; order Rodentia; family Sciuridae; genus Sciurus; species Sciurus vulgaris. The sequence goes on from NC_136464.1 coordinate 83,946,510, forward strand.
TAGAACTTTGAGGGGCAGGGTTTACTCTTCTTAGGAGGTCTGTTTTCTAAAAGAACACCTGGTAGCACATCAATGACTACAAAATTTAGCCTGAGTCGTAAGAAACTGGATGAGTCAATTTACCAAACTTTTGCCCTAAGCTGGTGCTTCTCAAATATTGGAATCATTTGAGGGAATTTAAAAAATAAATACTCCTTCCTGAGTCCCAACATTAGAGTTTCAGATTTGACTAGCTTCGGGTGTAGACTGAGAGCCGGGAAATTTTAATACTTCCTAGTGGACTCTAATGTGCAGCCAAGACTCAGAACCAGGGCTCTGTGCCCTTGTACTTTAAGTGGCACCATGAACCAGTAGCGAGAGCATCTCCCAGAGGCTTATTAGAAAGGCAGATTATTGGGCCCACCCAAGACCTGCTAAATCAGAATCTGTATATTAACAAGATCTTCAGGGGATTTGCATTCAGATCATTCAAGTTTGGGCATCTTTACACTTTAGTACAGCCGTTCCAAACAGTGTCCTGATAGTCTTACAGGAGTTCCAAATATCCACTAAAAATAGGATCTGCCTTACATTCCATGAAATAAAAATAAAAAGGAGTGTTATGATTAGGACTAGGAAAAGAACATCATGATAGGACTGATGGGCTGCTGTCCCTGAAACTCTGTGTTCTGGGTTCAGGCAGATAGAGATCCAGGCAGTGGGATGATTAGGGGAACAGGGTGAAGAGGGCTGACAATGGCTGAAGGAAGTTGACTTGCCACCAGTGTGCATGCTGTACTGGTCATGAGATTTTTTTTTTTTTAAATAATTTTTCTTTGGACCCACCCAGAACATTGTTTTTCTTTTAATTTCTGGTCTTCCATGAATGTGGAGGGGAAAAAAAATCTAAATATACTATTTGCTGACTACGGAAACTAAAGCTTCTGCAACACATCAGACTTCCATTAAGGTCTTTGTACTAGGTTTTACATCTTCCCTGAATGATCTTTTCCAAACTTTTATATGGCTAACTCCTAAGTATGCAGATCGCAGCTGTCATGTCCACAGCAAAACCTTCCTTGACTACTCAAACTAAAGTAGCCACCCATCATTCTATAACATCATCCTCATTTTAATTATCTTCACAACACTTACTATATCTGATGGTTTTCTTATTGTCAGTTTATTCTCTCCCTTCTTTAATATTTATAATTCATGAAAGTAGCAACCTTATCTTGTTGGTGATATCTTGGCCTTTATTCACTTTTTCAATCAGTATTTATGGGTCATCTATTGTATGTAGGTGCAGTTCTAGATAATTAGATGCTTGTTTTCCATACTTCTAACAGTGCTTGTCCCACAGATGATTCAAAGTGTCCTGAGCTAGAGAATTACAAGTGTAATCTCTAGCTATAGAGAATTCACATACTAATATAAAAGACAGACTCAAATTTGCCAAATAATAGCCAACTTGAAAAGTCCTTAAGAAGTTGTCAGAACAAAGAATTATGGGCATATGAGGAATGAGTTAATTCTATTTCATAAGGTTGAGAGGAAACTGGTTGAAGATCATTTTAAAATGAGAAATTATTTCTAGTGTACTCTGAAAGGTTAATCAGATGGTTCCAGGTAAGAAAATGAGAACATTTTAGTTGGAGGACACGGCTAAGCAAGAAATGTTAAAGTAAATGAAATGGGTGGAATGGCAAAGAGGCTAGCAGTGCTGGAGGACATTTATTCAGGTAGAGGCTGACAGAAATGATGCTAGAAAGACAGGTGGTAGCCCAAATGAGATAAGTGCACTGCCAACTGTATTTTAAATTGGTATACCTTTCTGGAAAATAACTTCAGCTGTATGCAAGAGGAGTTTCTAAACTATTCATTGTGTTTAAGTCAGTAACCCCACCTTTTAGAATTCATTGCAATGAAATAATCAATACCCGAACAATGATTTATGTCTAATAAAGTGGGTAAAGGGTTAACAAAATATTTCTCTATTTCTGCGTGATAATTTGATCTTCAGTTACCTGCTAACCTGATAAGTGGCTTATGTGAACTATGTTGACAACTAGTCAATATGACTTATAGTAAAACTGGTTCTGCATTGGCAAGTGGCATCTAGACTAGAACTATAGAAAACTGATAGCTATTACAGCATGGGGCTTCTCTGAGTGTGTTACTCTTGTAATTGAACAAGTCCTCTGCAGGGACTTTGAAAGCTATCTTTGCAGATTTGTTGAAAGAACAACTGGCTTCTTTGGGGGAATAAGATTTCTAATTCACAACAACTGCATTTGCTTGATGTGCATCTCATCTCCTTGCACATGAGCTGCTATGGACTACTGCAAGAACTCCTACAGGAAAGGAGTTATCACTGCCACCCATTATAGCTTAAATATAAGGTGTCCCCCAAAGCTCATGTGTGACATAATGCAAGAAAGTTTAGAGGTGAAATGATAGTGTTATGAATACATAAATCCACTGATAGGGATTAACTGGGTGGTACCTATAGGCAGGTAGGGTGTGGCTGGAAGAGGTGGGTTGCTGAGGGAGTGTCCTTGGGGTCTATGAGGGAAGCTGTCTTCCTGTGCTTGCTGGTACCATGTCCTGAGCTGCTTTCCTCTACCACACTCTTCTGCCATGGTATTCTGACTCACCCTAGGGCTCAGAGCAATGTAGTTGCCCAATGTGGACCAAGACTTCTGAAACCATGGGTCAAAAATAAAATTTTCTTCCTCTAAAATTGTTCTTTTCTTTAAGAATTTTAGATGAGTTCCTTATCCTTCGCTTTCCACTGGAGCTCTTCGGTCGTCTGCCATCCAGGAGCCATCTTGGGTCTGCTGCGTGGCGGAGCCTTCGAAACCCAAACCCAGATTTGTGAGGTACTGGAAACCTTCAGGGACACTATAAATCTACAGGGTAGAAACTGTACTACCTCAGATCCCCACAACTAAATGGGAAGACACACAAACAAAATGAAAAAAAAAAAAGGGAATAAAGCTCTCCAAACAAACCAGGATGCTTCAATTATAGACTCCATTGACAAACCAGTAGAAGAAATGTCAGAGAAGGAGTTCAGAATATACTTAGTAAAACTGCTTCACGACTTTAAGGAGTATATAAAGAGTGAAATCAGAGCTATGTTTCAGGAGATGGAAGATATCTTAAAGAAAGAGATAAAGATCCTGAGAAGAAATCTAGAAGAAATCTTTGAAATGAAAGAATCAATAAACCAAAATAAAAATTCAATGGAAAGTAGCACCAACAGAGGAGACCACTTGGAAGACAGAACTTCAGGCAATGAAGACAAAAATATATAATTTTGAAAATAAAGGTGACCACACAGAGAAGACGATAAATTACGTGACGTTCCCTCACCTGGACACAATGCCTGAACAGCAGCTGCTGAAGCCAATGGAGTGGAGCTACTGTGACTACTTCTGGGCTGATAAGAAAGACCCCCAAGGCAATGGCACCGTGGCAGGGTTCGAACTGCTGCTCCAAAAGCAACTGAAGGGCAAACATATGCAGAAAGAAATGTCTGAATTCGTCCGAGAGAGGATAAAGATTGAAGAAGAATATGCAAAGAACTTGGCTGAGCTCTCTCAGAACTCATTGGCTGCACAAGAGGAAGGCTCCCTGGGAGAAGCATGGGCTCAGGTGAAGAAGAGCCCGGCAGATGAAACAGAAGTTCATCTCAAGTTCTCAGCCACGCTTCATAGCGAGGTAGAGAAGCCCCTAATGAACTTTCGTGAGAACTTCAAAAAAAGACATGAAAAAGTGTGACCACCATATCGCTGACCTCCGCAAGCAACTCGCCAGCCGCTATGCATCAGTGGAGAAGGCCCGGAAAGTCCTCACAGAGCAGCAGAGAGACCTGGAGATGAAGACCCAGCAGCTGGAGATCAAGCTGAGCAACAAGACGAGGAGGACATCAAGAAGGCACGGAGGAAGTCCACACAGGCTGGTGATGACCTGATGCGCTGTGTGGACCTCTACAACCAGGTCCAGTCCACATTGAAGAGATGGTGACCACCACTTTGGAGCTGGAGCGGCTGGAAGTGGAGAGGGTGGAGATGATCCCGCAACATTTGTGCCAGTACACACAGCTGCGGCATGAGACGGACATGTTCAACCAAAGCACAGTTGAGCCTGTGGACCAACTGCTTCGAAAAGTGGACCCGGCCAAAGACTGAGGGCTGTGGGTCAGAGAGCACAAAACGGGCAACATTTGCCCTGTGGACATGGAGATCTAGACACGCCTGTGTGGCCCCAGGGGTCCTGCCCAGGAGAGGGGCTGGGTGTCCCATGGAGAGGAGATGGTGTCTCCTGCTGGGTGAAGCTGCTCTCCCACCCACTCTCCTATCTACTGAGGAGAGAGGAGAGAGCTGGTGATTCCAGAAGGGTGATCTGGATGGCCCAGCTGGGGGATCCCAAATATTCCAGGCCAAGAAGACAGACCTGCAACCCTGCCCTTGTCTCCAAGACTGAAGCTCCCAAACCCCATGCCATGCTTGTTGCTCTGAGAACAAACTGAGGCTGGAACTTTGTGGTCCCTGCTGAGTTCCATAGGGGTGGCCGTCACACACTTGTGCTCTTGGGTGCCCGAAGGCCCATCCTCCAACTGGTCCCTTTATCTCCTTAGGGGCTTTGGAAGATCAGGGGAGGGTCACCTCTGCCTCCAAGCCAATGTCAGGATCAGACTCATAAACAGAAGGCACCATCTGCTCAGCCTGCACCTAGAGTCCTTTACAGCCCTCTATTTTTCTCATTGTATTCTGGGAGCCCAAATCTAGCTTTTCTTGGCCACTTTTCATCCCCATGAGTCTTGGGAAGGCCTGTTTTCTGTCTTCCCAGACCAACCCTGCCTAGAGAGGTCAGGATGGAACTACCTCATTCGGCAAATTAGCCCCAAGTCGGAGCATTGAATCATGGTTCCTATCAGACCAGGCATCATCGTCTCTGAAGTCTCTGGAAATCCCAATCCATCCATTCTTCAGCTGCTTTCTCAAGGCAGTCCCCACCCTGCCACCCTTGTGCAGTCTCACTAGAGGGAGCTTTCCAAAGTTCTCTCCAGCAAGCCTTCCTTCAGTTCTGTGCATGTCCAAAGGCTTTGAGGAATGGAGATACCAGCTCACCTCAGAAACCAGATGGGATCTGTCTGCCATGGCGTCCTGTCCAACACTGGGCTACCCTAACCACCACTCTCCTGGGCTGCCCACCATGGGCTGAATGGGGCTGGGTCAGTCCCATATGAGAGACAGATTAGGGCAAGTCCCTTTGTCATTCCACATATGGCTCCATCTGCTTATGCATGATGGGGTTTGGACTGCTGTCCCTTGTATGGGCACTGCAGACTTTCATGGCCATAGGAGTTCTTTGCTATCCCGGTGTGTCCCGCCACCTGGGCCTCCAGCTACTCTGAACTTTCCAGAGCCCTATGCTAAGCCCTCCCTTGGTGCCAGCACCTCCTTTCCCTCTGTCCATCTTCCCTGGAGAAGCCTGGGCCCAGTGTGATTCGGGAAGATTTTCAACACTGCTCTGGGTTCAGCCCGTCACTTCCTTCCTCTACTACAGCAAACATGATCACCACGTTAACCTAGAGAATCAGCCTGAAGGGACTGGGAGAAGAAATTGACATAGTGAGCAAGGAACAAATTCTAGCCAGAAACTCATGCTCTGAGGGTCCATCTTTCTTCCTCTTTCCATCAGTGGCTTTGGATTGACCCTTCCATCTCCCATAGGGGCAGAATTCTATGAGCACGATTCACCGATCTTTCCCTCAGTTTTACATGCTAATAGTGGATAACATTAATCTTGAATCTCTTGGCATCTCTTCCATTAAATTGGAATTGCTTTCTCATAGTTTATATTAGAAAGATATCCAATATACTAAAGCAAACCAGATCTTGTCACTTTTCTTACTGAAACATCCTAAGCACAAAAGCCAATGTGAAGGGTGAGATCTGGTGGGATCTGTCCTGGAATGGATGAAGAACCACTCCTTTCAGATTGGGCTTGGACCATGACACAAGCTACCAATTTTAGGATAGTTCTTGGCTTCTTTATCTAAAAATGGTGCTAGTGGTAATCACTTTGTGGCTTAGTAATCTATAGATGATTTTCAAACATCAAAGCCAATGCCATGTAGTTAACATAATTTTGAGTATAGTTTGGTTCCTTGGCTTTGTCTTCATATCCTTTCTCATTTGAGGGTACCGGAGTCCTCTCCCTGGTATGTAATAAACTCTTACTCTTCCAGGGTAATCCAAGTTAAAAAAAAAAAAAAAAAGAATTATAGATGAACACCATACCTTTATTTATTTTTTATTTTTATGTGGTGCTGAGGATAGAACTCAGTGCCTCACAGGTGCTAGACAAGAGTGCTCTACACTGATTCATATCTCCAGCCCTCTAAAATTGTTCTTTTCAGGTCTTTGGTCATGCCAAAGAAAAAGTCGACTAAAACAACACCCTTCTAGGAAGCCATATTCTAGTACTACATCCTTTGGAGTAAAATAGTATAAAGTGGTCTTGGGAATCTGAATTTCGAGTTGAACCAACAAGAATTCCTGATGCAGAATATGCAACACAGAGCTTTGTAAAGTAGTAGAAACCAAGGACAGACTAAAAACCTAATAATATAGGAGTGTTTTATCAAAATATGGGTCATTTGTAAAATGTAATATATGTTTCTAAAAGCTCATGCTTCTGAAGGATATTTAATGCCAATGGAAAAAAATCTTTATGATATATTAATTATAAAAGTATAGAGAATGGATACTTTTTGTTTTACAAAGTACATAAGAAGTTTCAATAATAAAGTACAGAAAAAAAGGGCAAGGCAGCATATTAAACATTTCGATTTTGTCCCCTTTATCCTTTCTCTCTTTCTTGCAGCATTTAATTTTCCTCACTCAAATAGTGTGATTTGTTCTATTCTAGTCACCACAAAGTTTAGTGCCCTGGCCACAGTGCTCAGCCTCCCTTTCTGAGCAGCCTGTGATTCTGTTGGGTCATTTGGGATTTGTAGTATTTCTACTAATATTTCTGGAAGAACCTGCCAGAGTCAGAGTCATTCTTGAAGATCTGATTGTTTCAAACAATGAGACAAATAAATTGAGGCTTATGATGTATCTTGGCATAGAGAGATAAGAAAATAGCTGCAGCCAGTGCCCCATAACAAGGCAGGAGCAACATTCCATGGGCTGCCCAGGCATCGTCTGGGAGCAGACGATTTAAGAAATACTGAATTAAAGAAACGGGTATATTGAAAACCTTCTTTAATATACTTATCTGCATTACAAGGATAGGATGCGATATACAGTGTTTGTCAAGTTTATTTAGACATCAAACCTTTCTGTTTCTTCTTGTGGGAAAGCCTGCTAACATCTCTGCTGATACAGTTGTTCTTTCATCACAGCAAGGAAATGCTGCTTTAAAAAATAATGGATCTGCCTATGAGTTATTATTTTCATCTTTTTGCTTTGCTACATTTTTAATTTTTTTCTGCAATTAAAACTGTGTTACAGGTGCATATATACTTAAAAGATAGTGTTTCTACCTGTGAAATAGATCTGTAAAAAGGACCCCGATCTATAAAAGAATCCTTTCATAAATGTATTAATATATGTTAAAAATACTACTAAAAAATTTTTATTGTTTAAAATTTAGGATCAAGAATCCCTTCCTCATTTAGCAGTGTATGCAACACATTTATTTTCAATTTCAGATCTGTCTTCTCTGTATTTTATTCCTTGCGCAAGGGCAGCTGAGTTCATCCTGTAATCATTTAGCATATTAGGAGAAAATGAGTTACTTGTTACCTGTTCCATAAATTAATATTATTGCATTTGTTTCCTATGCAAATGTGTATATACGTTGTTGTGGCTTACAAAAACGGTAACGTACTATACAGTAGTTTTATAACAATTTTAATTTTTGAATTTAATATGTGATAAGCAACATACAGAACTCTACCACTCTTTATTAATTACTGTCTGGCATTATTGTATGGAGGTAGTCATCGAGATCTTTACCAAATGAACTTGCTTAACTTTCAGGTGTTAGTCGAGGTAGGTGTAAACTATCTACATAAAAGACTTGCCATAAATTTAAGAGACATATAAGTAAAGAACTTAGCACAGAGCTGTGGGGTAGAATTTGCTGAGTAATGGAGGTTTATCATTATTACTATTGAGGCATTATTATTCTATTAATATTTTCATTAGTGATAATTGTGTATTTTCCAATTTTTGCTTCATAAATAAGACAGTAATACACTCACTTAAGCCTCATATGAGAATTTCTATAAAATAAACTCAAAAAAGTAGAACTGTGAGGTCATTGGTATATCATCTGAAATTTTGGTAACATAGTCAATTTTTTTTTCAAAAGACATTTTTTTTCAATGTCCAGTGGCCTTTCTCACCAGCAGAAGGTGCTTCGTGAGGGTCTTTCTGAGAAAGTAATGTGAAGAAAAGGGATTCTAACAGTCTGTTGGGTATGCACTAATCCCCCTAATCTGCAGGGGATCCATTCTAAGACTTCCAGTGGATGCCTAAAAACCCCAGATAAGATTGAAGCCTATATGCACTGCTTTTTCCTCTATATACACATGTTTATTCTAAAGTTTAATTTATGAATTAGACACATCAAGAGAATAACAATATCTATTGATGAACTAGAAAAATTATATTATGCTATAATTAAATAGTATAATATACTATAATAAAACTATATACTATAGTTCTCTATGTGTATATGTCTATAGTAAAGTTTAATTTATGAATTAGACACAGTAAGAGAATAACAATATCTATTAACAAACTAGAACAATTATAATATACTATATAAAATAGTCTAATAATATACTATAACAAAAACTATGTTAATGTGATCTCTTTCAAAATGTCATATTGTATCATACTTACCTTTCTTCTTGTGATGGTGTGAGCTGATATAATGCCTACAGGATGAGATGAAATGAGACCAATGACGCAGTCATTGTGACACATTATTAGGCCACTACTGACCCTCTGATGCTAATACATTGGTCCATGATGATGCCTGTTGACTGCAGGTAAATGAAGCCAAGGAAAATGAAATAATGGTAAAGAGTAACTACTGCACAGTGTATTTAGTGAGGCAGAAAAGAGGGCAGTCCTGAGAGGGTGTGCTAAGGGTTCCCTAGACCACGAACAGGTTTCATGATTCATAGGAAGGGTTCACAGGCCTCAGAAAATCCATTACATTCATGAGTTGTGGCTTTTTATAGTCAAAAGATAGATTATAATCAGCAAAGGGAAAGAAACATGGGCAGAGGTCCAGGAGAAACAAGGTACAAGCTTCTAGATATTCTCTCCCTAGTCTTAAGAGGACATGTTTATATCTCTCAGCACTGATGTGTGACACCACTGTCAAGCAAGGAAGCTCACATGCTCTTTCGTGTCCAGGGTTGTCATTGAGGGTCAGTCCCATAGGCATGCAGAGCCTGTTTGACTGATGTCAGCTACTCAAACTCCATCCTTCATCATAAATTATATTGTCACAATAAATTTTATCTCTTCGAGCTGGTACAGCATAGCCCAAGGCTCAGGCATACACAAACACTCTTTCAGGAAGAATATTCTAAGGGCTCAGAGGTTATCTCCCAGGAGTTGACCAAGGGCTAGTCCTGAAGACAGACTTTTCTTTGGAATGTGCAGGGTTTAAATAACCCAGGCCTGCTGAGTTATTCTTTTCCTGCCCAAGGGAGAGAGGGTGGGAGGAGCAAAGACGGGAATACATAAAGCATAACTAGGGACAAGAGTGTGAACCAAGATGTTTAAAGAGAAGAAGAGAGGGAGATTAGGTGAAAGTATGTTGGGTCAAATCATGAAGAGCCTTAAATGCAGATGAGCATGGTTTGAGGGAATATAAATCTGTAGAGGTTTAAAAGATGAGTTGAAGAAAGGAGTCTGGAGTCCAGGAAACCTGAAAACTTGAAAACAAGACAGGAGATTCTAAGACAGCATGATAGCCTTGAAAATGGACAGGAAAGGTTCACAATAAGGCTTCAAAGATTGTTGAAAATAGGCAGACAGAGGTGGGGGGAAGGAAAAGGTTAAAGAATCTTCTCAGATTGTAAGTTTGGGTGGTCAAAGGAAAAAATCTCTGTTAACAGAAATAGAGATGTCAGGACAGACTCCAGATTCGTTCATATATTCAACAACTGCTTCTTAAGGGTTACTAAGTGCCTCACTAGTTGTCTTCAAAGTATGGTCCCTGATTCATCACCTGGAAGAAATTATTGACAGAGCATAAGTCGTAGTAGTAGGAACTACTAAATTCTAGTACAGGGTTTGGAAATCTGCATTTTTAACAAGTTCCCCAGTTATTCTTATCACCACTAAAGTTTGAGATTCTGTTTAATATGTGGCCCCCAAAAAACAACTACAGTGGGAATTTAAATATAACTCAAGTTGCAAAAATAGGAAGAAGAAAAACAGTATAAAGAAACACTTTTTGGGCTGGGGAGATAGCTCAGTTGGTAGAGTGCTTGCCTCACAAGCACATAGGCCCTGGGTTCAATCCTCAGCACTGCAAAAAAAAAAAAAAAAAAAAAAAAAAAAAGAAAAGAAACACTTTTTTCCTGCTGGCAATTCAGGATGAGAGGTTCCCTTGCATGTGTGTTTCAAAGGTAGGAATGTGTGTGAGGCTGAAACTACTACTATATTTTCCTGGGGAGCAAAAAAGTAGCTCATGGCCCTTGGTGTTACAAAAGGATGATTAAATTCTGCAGATTTGGGGCATGTTGAAGTGTGTGGTCCAGGTCTGCCATCTATGATTATGAAAAGAAAAACACTCCTTTACCAAAAGTGACAATGTCTTTATAAGTACAACCTACGACTGCTACATAGTATGTATTTTGGAAATAAGCACCTTAAGGAGAAGCCTTTACATAAAGAAAGTAAAGAATCTTGTTCAAATTTGAGCAACATTTTAGACTTTAAAATATTTGTGAAGCTATTTTTAAAAACATAGTTTCAGGAAAAGCAAATATTGCAATGGACAGCTCAGAGCTCAGTATGTATATAAGATTAATTAGGTAAATATACAAATATTTTTTTCCTTTTCCATCTGTTCATCTAGCTTTCTCCCACTCCTCGTTTTTGCTTTTTCCTTTCCTAAATGAGTTCTTTCCATTCTAGTTGACATTGCAGAAGACAGCAAGTTCCAGAATATGCAGCCTTCTTTTATTTAATATAATTTTGATGGCTTCTTTCATTAGGCTTTAGCATTCTTTTGAAAATCTGGCAAAAACCATGATACATGTTATTTTCATTAAATGTATTAAAAGAACATTCTATCAGGAAATTAGTTAACTATTCTCTAAATAAATTATATTTGAGATGCTGCATATAAAGTATGATAATTCTACAAGCAAATCGAATTATAATAATATTTTAGTGTTCCATTAGATAATGTTGGATCAAGTGAAAAAGGCATAAGCTTTAGAGTCAGACAGATCTCAGTTTGATTTATGGCTCCAGATTCAGGGAAGTTCTTTAGGCTTTCTGAATCCATTATTAGATTCTCATCCATTATCATTGTTTCTAAATGGGGTATATTGGCATTTGAGGCAGGATAATTTTGTGTTGTGCAAGGTACTGCTCAGTATTGAAGGACAGTTTCTATAGCCGTACCTCTCCTCCTTCTTGCTATTAGCATCCCCATTTCCAGTATTCCCACAACAAAATACCCTTACAAATTTGCAAATGCCCCTTAGGAAGGTGGTGACACTCCTAGTTAAGAGCAAATGCATTAAATGGATTATAATAATACCTCTTGGATTTGGGAAGTTCAAATGTGAGCAATTTTCTGGCAATTTTGGGTAAACAAATAGGTAGTTAAGAGAACGCTTGAGGTCAGTCAGACCTGGGCTTTGTCCCAGCTCTGTCACTAGTATCTGTGCATAGCAAATTGCTTCATCTAAGTCTGAACACCTTATCTACAAAATTTCAATAGGAGTATTATCTGACTCAGAGGATTATTCTAGGATTCTATGAAGTCATGTGTGCCAAGCACTGAGTACAGATTCTGGTGCAGAGTCAGCACTCAATCAAGTCAGCTATAGTTGCTGCTGGTCATTATGATTAAAGCCAGATGCCTGGGACTAAGGAGAGAGGAGGTGGCAAGGAAATAGGATACCTTGTTCAAGAAGTCTTGCAAAAACAGGAAAAGGAGAAATAAAAAGTAGCTGGAGAGAGTAGTCAGTTTTTTCCCCACGTAAAATAGCAGGCTGCAATGTATATTTCGAAGGCAGTTTGAGGGTAGATAATGGGAAACTGAGCCTGGTATCCAAGAGAATAGAAAGTGTGGCTTTGTGAGATGGGATTAGGAAGTCAGGAACTTGGATACATAGAGGTATAAGACATCACTGGTGTTCTACTGTGCCTTTTCTAAAACATGAAGCTTTGTGTACACATGTTCACAGAATCTGTCCAATTTCACTGGGATTTTCACCTGCCTCAAATTTTATTTGTACCTCACACTAACATGATGGCCAGAAAATAACAGCTGTTTTAATGTCATCAAATACAAGAGAAAAGAATATGGAATTGAGTGTGTTGGCTAAAATGAGGGAGACCATTCTATCAGGAAGTGAAGCAATATCCTCCCTAAAACTTGTTCCTGGAACTAATCCTGACTTCAGGGCCCTGACATCTGATAGCACTTCAAGGACCAGTTTTTCATTTTCTTTAAGAACCTTTTCAGTGGTTTTTAAAACATTTTGTTGCCCTTTCTTTTCCTCTATCTTCTATGAATACCTCTAAAACATATATATTTAAATTTCAGATTCATTCCAATGTCTTTTCAGTCTTTCATCTCATCTTTGTATGCCTGGCATGATTAGTTTCAAGACATCCCTCATATAAACTGCAGAGTTTCCCTCTATATATTCTGGAACAATCCAGAGACCATAGAAGAAAACATGATCTCTGGTTTGTAGGGGGTGGGAATTTGCCTCTTCCAGTGCACTTGGTCAGTTTCTCTTTTTAACTAAAAGACAAAGAAAAACTATGGAATTATAAAAATGGTGGCATTGACTATGATGATAACATTGTAGTTCATGTTTCAATTATTAAAAAATAAGGGAAAATGAAATTTCTTAAATGATAGTGGTATATTCAAGTCCTTCCTTCCTTCCTTCCTTCCTTCCTTCCTTCCTTCCTTCCTTCCTTCCTTCCTTCCTTCCTTCCTTCCTTCCTTCATCCCTCCCTCCCTCCCTTCCATCTTCCTTTCCTTCCTTAACAAACAAACGAAAACTTCTAATCAATCAACAGTTGTGATTTTTATTAAACACAAAAGCATGTGATGGCAATGTCAAACTAAGGTTTTGGGCACTTGCTTAGAAATTGGAGCAGATGCTACTGATTACTAAACTATGCCACCATCCCCTGTGCAGTACTGGCCTGAGCTCCATGATACGTTTCTCTTGAATGCATTCACGCATGACATCTTATAAGGTCACATGGTCCAATGCCTATTCAGATATATTCATGTTTATCCTAGTTACATTTTTCATCTGGTCACATTTTAAAATCCAGTACTTATTAAAAATTGTGAATTAGCTGGGTGCAGTGGCACACGCCTATAATCCCAGCAGCTTGGGAAGCTGAGGCAGGAGGATCGCAAGTTCAAAGACAGCCTCAGCAATTTAGCAAGGCCCTAAGCAACTTAGCAAGACCTATCTCAAAATAAAAATGAAAAGGACTGGGAATGTGGCTCAGTTGTAAAGTGCCCTGAGTTCAATTCCTGGTACCAAAACCAAACCAAACCAAACAAAACAAACAAAAAACCCTTGAGAATTAGCAAAGTCGTTTGAGGACTGAGGTTCATTATCAATAAAGATTTTAGAATCCATTTTGGAATGGCTCTCATATTACCTGTCAAACATTTAAAATATGATTTTTCTCACTTAAATGCATTCCTTGTTCTTGTTTCTTAAGGTTTGCTGTCTGTGCCCCAGTTTTCCTATTCTACAAGTTTCCCATTTGACTCTTTCCTCTCTTATTCCTTATATCCAGTCAGTCTCTCATACTTGTTAATAGAGCTTCAAAATTTCTGTCGGATTTATCAGTTCCTCTCTGGTCCCAGCATGCAAATCTCAGACCTAACTGCTGATTTTAACTGGCTGGGGTTACTCATGTCACATGGGCCTTCCATACCTATCACGTCAGGCTCAAAGACCCCACTCTGTTATTAAAGCTCCTTAAATATGTAACCCTACTTTATCCCAATCTTACCTGCCTCTGAGCATTAAAGACACTTGGACATGCTGATAAACTTGAAGTGTCCCCACTACCTGCTATCCCCTTAACTCCCCTCCCCACAATACCCAAGGTTTTTCCATTCTCAACTTGCCTTTCTAGCTTCAAGTTACTATTATCTCCCTCTTCCCACAACTGCGTTTCATGCCAACACTCCTGTAACTCTGAATCACCTGACAGTTCTCATGTCCTCTGTAGTCTCTCATTGCATCATTCTCCAGGAGGACCTAGGAATAATAGGCTTCCTCTGTGAATATCAACTTATCATCTGCATAACCAGCCCTCCCTTGACTCTTCTGCTAAAGCACTTATCATCCAGCATAGTCATTGTTTATGTTTACCAAACTTTATCTGCAACTTTTTCATATCCTAGTGAATGGCACAGTGCATGGCCAACAGAAGGGTCTTAATAAATGCTGATTGAACCAGTGACTTAATGAATAAACTATTCACATCAATATGCTCTGTTCATTACTATACAACCCATATCATGTATTCCTACCCTTTTTGGCTACTTAAGTCCATGTCTTTAAGGACACTAAAGCTACTTGTTCAAACTGGTTCAAATTGACTTCTCCCTTTACCTGATTTCACATAGCCTTAACTGCTTTACCCTATTCTTTCTTCCTATCTGTCTACCTACCTACCTGCCTATCTATCCATCCATCCATCATCTTGTCTCTCAGGTGACCATGAGGAGACTGAGTACATGGGTTTGAATTCCTGTTTTGTTGTCAACTAGTTTCTGTCTTCATCTATTAATTGAGGATGATAGTAGTACTGCACAGGGTCACTGTGAGGATTAAATGAACACATAGTAACTGCTCAGTAAATACAAACCACAATTATTATTAGGACATTAAATATATTTGATTCTTTTTAAAATCAGTATGTGCTATCCTGGCATCTAGGACTATGTTAAGCATATAGCAGATGTTCAAAAGCCTCTTGTTGTTTTATTATAAAAGAGCAAAAAGTCATTGGCCTTCCTTTAAAAAGCCAATTTTCCCTTACTTGGTTTTTAACTATCATCAAGCATCCTCACAAAGAACTCCTATAATTTTCATAAACCAAATAAAACTGTGGTAGCTGGAGTGTCACAAAGCATGTTTCAATGCCCTGATTCTCACCTGAAGACAATAATACTCAGCTTTCTAATCTGATAAATGGAGCATTCACCTTGTAGCATGACTGTGAAAGTTAAGGCAATCCATGTAAACAGCAAGCATCAGCCCTCTACAAAGGTTAGCATCAATTTTAGAACTATCAGTTACCACCATCATCACAATCATTGGACTTGTTTAAGCAAAGAACTTGGAATAGAAATAAGAGCTATTGAGTCTTGGCCTAATGTTTAAAAACTTGTGCTGCCATATCTTAGCCTGTCTCATTTTTGAAAAAGTTACCCAAAGTTCTTTCATTTATCCTGACAAAGGACCTATTTCCCATTCATCGTTTTTTTCATATCAGCTATTTTTCCTCTATATACTCTTTAGTTTCTACTATTTTCAAAGGAATAGAAGGAAAAAAGTGAATGGAACACATGAATAAAATTCATCAGCATATGATAAAAAACAACTAGTAAGTCACATTCTTTTAAATATATCTTTGCATTATGTTAGTTTTCAGTCTAAATTTATATTAATCACGTGTTCATCTATTAGTTTGAGCTCTTTTTCTGTTAAGCTTATTTCATCTTGGTGAATTACATTTTTATATTACTAAGGTTTTGCATCATAGTTGCCTTGACAGAACTTTATCTAGTTTGCACAGGCCTATTTTCCTCTGTAGTAATATATTTTGAATTTTACTTCTACCTTTCAGAGCATTAGAAATGTCACCTCATGGAGGCTCCATCTTGGGACTTCAGCACAGGGAGCCTTCAGAAACTGGAGACCCAGATTCGTGAGTTTGCAGCTAGGTCTGCGTGGGACTGTCTGAGCCTAGAAAACCTTTGGAAAGTCAGAAACTGTGAGCATTTCGCCTGAGGAAACACAGATTGGAGAGGTTCCAGAGAGCCTGGGCTCTCCCCAGCTTCCTGAGTCTGTGGCTAGCAGCGGCCGACAGGGCCAGCTACAGTGGGTTAAAGAGTGGAAGAGAGGGTGGGAGGGCACGTTGCTCTCCGCACCAGTTCCTGGGCCCACCTGGCCGGAACTCAACGGTTCCAGGGTCCCTGGCAACTATCAGGTCCCTCTGACTCCCCAGTCCCCAGTCTCCCAAACCCCTCAGCCCCCCAAGCCGGCCAAGGCACACAGCCTGCATGCCAGGCCACTGCTTCACTGCCAGACCTGCCCCTCTCAGCACACCGCTTCAGGGCCAGCGTGCAAGTCCTAGCACCTGGCCCTGACGCACCTTGAGCAGTCAGCTGGGCCCCTGATCTGGATGAGTCCCAACTTGCCTCACACCCCGTGTCACCGCCAGACCTACCTGGTCTAGCACACAGCTTTGCGGGCCTGCAGCAACCAGCAGGGCCCACGAAGTGGTCGGGCCCCAACTTGCCCCACATACCACCTCGCTGCCAGACCCCACAGTCTCGCCGCAGGGCCCACGGGATCCAGCGCCAAGCCCTCCCTGCCCCTACCCCTCTTGGCCAGCTGCTTTACCGCCCTCCCGCAACTCAGCCACTTCACCAGGCCCGCAGCCTGGCCCAACCATACTAGTCTCCAAGAAGGGAAATTGGAAAGTCTTAAAAAGTCCAGCCTTCAACACGATGAACAACACGATAAAAAGGAAAGACGCACAATGCATGGCCCATACTCCCATGCTTAGATCATAACCTCAAGAAGAAACGAAAAGAAAACCAGGTGGACACAGACAGTGAACACATACCATCACTGACTATTTTGATCACCATAGTGGATACAATTCCTTAACTTCCTAACATTTCACCAAGATTTTTGTTGTTGTTTCTTGTTTGTTGTAGAAGTAGTTGTGTTGCTTTTTGTTTTGGGGTTTCTGTACTGGATTTTTGTTTTATTTGAAAGTGTACTGACTGATTCAAGGACTCCTACACATATTCATATTTGTTTCTGTCTCCTCATTTCTAGGCTCCCCCCTCCCCCCTTTTTCTTTTCTTTTCTCTGGTTATTGTTGGTTTTTTCTTTTTTGTTTGTTTGTTTTTTTGAAGGTGTTATTTTTCCATGCTCTGTATTTTGAGGGTTAGGGTCTCTGATTAGCTTATTTTGATTGTGTTTTGTATCATCTTTATCATTACTCTATCTTCCTTGTCCCCTCTCTCTTTCCTATCTCTTCTTCTTTACACATACTCAACTCTATCCTTAATACTTCTTAATGTATACTGAGGTATATAATGTCTATCCCTACTACCAATGTCACAGCAATAATAAATATGGCAGAAATCATAGACAACACCTATTGTTTGATTTTAAACCAGACAATACATGATTATTTACTGTTTTTACTGATGGAAATTGTTGATCCCACTAACCCTGCATATGGTACCAATTAGCACTAGATATCAAAATAGCAGGACCTAGTCTACTGCTATATAGAATTTGCATACATTTGTTGCTATGATTGGGATCCCCCTCCATCTGTGAGGTTCTAGTGACATAGAGGAACACTGTAAACTCATAAGGTAGAAACTCTACAGCACCAGATTCATTCAGATAAATGGGTAGACACACAAACAATATGAAAAAGCAAGGGAAAAAACCATCCCAAATAACAGAATCCCTCAATTGACACAAAGTGGAGGGAATATCAGAGACAGAATTCAGAAAGTTCATGGTTAAACCTATCTACAAGGTAAAAGATGATGTAAGAAATGAAATCAGAGAGAAAAATACAAGAAGTGAAAGATCATTTCAACAAGGAGATAAGAGATCTGGAAGAAAAAAAAAACAAATCCTTGAAGGAATCAATAAACCAAATTAAAAGTTCAATGGAAAGTATCACCAACAGACTAGACCATTTGGAAGACAGAGTTTCAAGCAATGAAGACAAAATATATAATCTACAAGATAAAGCTGACCATGGGGAAAAGACCAATGGATAGTAGAAGAAATTAGGGATGAAATTTAAAAAAATACTTAGAGATAAATGAAAATAGCTACAAAATTTATCAAAATTTCTGAAAGTTCATTGTACTGGGCACATTCTTTAAAAGAATAGAAAGTCACCAAATAAATAACCTAACATTATATCTCAAAGACCTAGAAAAAAAAAGAACAAATTAACACCCAAAGCAGAAGACAAGATATAATTAAAATCAGGGTTTAAATCAATGAAATTGAAACAAAGAAACTTAAAAAAAATGAAACAAAATGTTGGTTCTTTGAAAAAATAAAATCAATAAACCCTTAGCTGAGCTAATGAAGAAAGAGAGAAAATTCAAATGCCTACAGTTTGTGATAAAAAAGGAAATATCACCATGGACACTCCTGAAATACAGATGATAATCAGAAATTACTTTGAAAATCTACACTCCAATAAAATAGATAATCATGATGATATCAACAAATTTCTAGACATATGACCTACCCAAACTGAAACAGGAGGACATAGAAAATTTAAAATTCATTGCTTCAATTTCAAGCAATGAAACTGACACCATCAAAAGCCTATCAGCAAGGCTGTCTCAGCTGAGTTCTACCAGACCTTTAAAGAAAAGCTTACATCAACGCTCCTCAAATTATTCCATGAAATAGAAAAGAAGGGAACCCTTCCAAACTCATTCTATGAAGCTAGTATCATCCTGATACCAAAAGCAGACAAAGACACATCAAGGAAAGAAAACTGCAGACTAATATCCCTCATGAACATAGATGCAAAAATTCTTAATAAAATCCTGGATACAAAAAATATTAAAAACTGCATACAAAAAATATTATAAAGATTGTGCACCATAATTAAGTGGGGGTTCATCCCAGGGATGCAAGATTGGTTCAATATATGGAAATCAATAAATGTAATTCATCACATCAATAGACTTAAAGAATCACATGATTATCTCAATAGATGCAGAAAAAATGTTTGACGAAATACAGCATCCATTTGTATTTTAAACACCTGAAAAAATAGGCATAGTAGGTACATACCTCAACATTATAAAAGCTACATGTGGTAATGCCAAAGCCAACATAATCTAAATGGAGAAAAATTGAAAGCATCCCCTCTAAAAACTGGAACAAGCAGGGATGCCCTCTTCTATCACTCCTGTTCAACATAGTCCTTGAAACCCTAGCCAGAACAATCAGACAGACAAAAGAAATTAAAGGAATATGAATAGGAAAAGAAGAACTCCAATGATCCCTATTTGTCAATGACATGATTCTATACTTAGAAAATCCAAAAAACTTCACCAGTCAACTTCTTAAACTCATAAATGAATTTAGCAAAGTAGCAGTATATAAAAATAACACCCACTAATCAATTGTGTATATGATAAATCAGCTGAAAGAATAACCAGGAAAACTATCCCATTCACAATAGCCTCAAAAAACAAAAACAAAACAAACCAACTTGGGAATCAATCTAACAAAAGAGGTGAAAGACCTCTACGATGAAAACTACAGAACACTAAAGAAAGAAATTAAAGAAAATCTTACAAGATGGAAAGATCTCCCATGTTCTTGGATAGGCAGAATTAATATTGTCAACATGGCCATACTATCAAAAGTGCTATACGGATTTAATGCAATTCCCATTAAAAGTCCAAGGATGTTCTTCACAGAAATAGAAAAGTAGTCATGAAATTCATTTGGAAAAATAAGAGGTCCAGAATAGCCAAAACAATCCTTAGTGACAAAAGTAATTTAGAAGACATCACAATACCAGACCTTAAATTATACTACAGAGCTATACTAACAAAACCAGCATGATGTTGGCACAAAAACAGGCAAGAAGACCAATATAACAGAGTAGAAGACGTAGAGATGTACCTGCATAAATACAGTTATCTCATACTAGACAAAAGCACCATAAACATACATTGGAGAAAAGACAGCCTCTTCAACAAATGGTGCTGAAAAAACTGAAAATCCATATGTAGTAGATTGAAATTGAGTCCTTATATCTCACCTTACACAAAACTCTACTCAAAGTGGATCAAGAACAGGCATTAGACCAGAGACCCTGCACCTACTAGAAGAAAAAATAGGTTCAACTCTCCATCATGTTGGTTCAGAAATGGACTTCTTCAATAAGATTCTTAAAGTGCAGGAAGTAAAGTCAAGAATCAATAAATGGGGTGGGCACGATGTTCCATGCCTGTAATCTAAGTGGCTCAGGAGGCTGAGGCTGGAGGATCTTAAGTTCAAAGCCAGCCTCAGCAAAAGTGAAGTATTAAGCAACTCAGTGACACCCTGTCTCTAATAATAAAATACCATATAGGGCTGGAGATGTGGCTCAGTCGTTGAGTGCCCTTGAGTTCTATCCCTGGTATGCCTCTACCACAAAAAAAAAAAAAAAAAAAAAAATCAATAAATGGAATGGCATCAAACCCAAAAGATTCCTCACAGCAAAGGAAAAACACATGAATAGAATGGGAGAAAATCTTTACCACCTCAGATAGAGCATTAATCTCCAGGATATACAAAGAACTTAAATTGGCAATGGAACCAAACATACACTTTACAGAAGAAATACGAATGGTCAAAAAATATGTGATAAAATGTTCAATGTCTCTAGCAATTAGAGAAATGCAAATCAAAACTACACTGAGATTCCATCTCACTGCACTCAGAATGGCAATTACAAAAATACAAGCCACAATATGTGTTGGTGAGGATGTGGGGGAAAAGGTTCACTCATATATTCCTGGTGGGATTGCAAATTGGTGCAACCACTCTGGAAAGCAGTATGGAGAGTCCTCAGAAAATTTGTAATGAAACTACCATTTGACCTAGTTATCCCACTCCTCAGCTTAAAATCAAAGGACTTAAAATCAACATACTTCAGCGACAGCCACATCAATGTTTATAGCAACTCAATGCACAATATCCAGCTATGGAATCAATCTAGGTGCCCTTCAACAAATTAATGGATAAAGAAAATGTGGTGTATATACATAATGGAATATTACTCAGCCATAAAGAAGAATGAAATTATGGCATTTGCTAATAAATGTACAGAACTAGAGAATATCATGCTAAGTGACATAAGCCAGTCCCCACAAAACCAAAGGCTGAATGTTCTCTCTGATATGTGTATGTTAACCCATAGCAAGGAAGGATAGGGAGGGGAAGTATGGAAGTTCATTGGATCAGACAAAGGGAAATGAAGGAAAGGGAGAAAGAATGCAAATAGGTAAGACAGTAGAATGAATTGGACATAACTTTCCTGTGCTCATATATGAATACAAACCAGTAGTGTAACTCCACATTATGTTCAACCACAAGAATGGGATCAAAATTGTAATGGGCTGCACTCCATATATGTATAATATGTTAAAATACTGTCACATATATCTAAAAACAACAAATAAAAAGAAAAAGCAATGTTACCTCATATAAGCTAAATTTGAGAGGTTCTTCAATGTTAATGCCTAATCACAGATAAGGATCCTTTATGGGAAATCTGTAGTCAATTCATATTTATGAAACTTTAGACAAATTCCTATTCTCCCAAATTTAAGAGCACCTTTAGTCAAATTCATACTTCTCTAAGATTCTTATGGGATTGAAATCAGAATTGTTCACTCCTGAGTCTGTTTATGTATGTATGAGTGTGTGTGTGGATGGGGGGGGGCATGTATTATAAATGGAACTTGTGTTTATTTGAAATTATTTTTAAAAAAATGTGGCTAGTGCCAACAAAATATCTTATGATTTAAAGTTGGTCAAAATTAATCCATTTCTATAATTTTTTCTGCTTCTCCTTTTAGTTCTCAGTTTTTCCTTCATTTATTTTTAGGGATCTTTCCTAGGTATATCCACTTGTATTTATTTATATTCCTGGTCTAGTGACCCTTTACCATGGAATATCTCTCATTCAAGCATTTTTCTTATCCTATACAGTGTATATTGCCTGATATTAATAGAGCAATACAGTTTTCTGATAATTACTGTTTGCATGATTTATCTTTTTCATACCTTTAACTTAATAAGTGTCTGAGTCTGTCTCTGTAGGCAGCATCTTGCCTTTCTAAAATCTAGTTTGCCAATCTCTATCTTTTGATGGAGGTGATCAGATGACTCACATTTAATTAACATGGATAGATTTACATTTTCTATTTTGCTATTTGTTTTCTCTGTCTCCTCCTTTTTTCCTTCTATTCCTCCTTCGCTGCCTTTTGCATGTTAAGTATATTTTTAGTGTACTATTTTAAATCCTATATTAATTTTTAATTATTTTCTTTGGAGTTATTTTCTTAACAGATGCTTTAATAATTATAAAATGCATCCTGACTTATCATAATCAACAGCAGACTAATAATAAATCCATTACAGTGAAATAAAGAAAATCGCTTCTTATAGTTCCATCTCCTCTCAATTTTTGTATTATTATTGTCATATATATTACATATATATGTATGTATTCACGTGCATGTAAACTCAGTAATAATAAACTCAGCAATAATTAGAGAAATTGCTTTGTAGAATTTTTTAAGATGTTATGCTGTGAGAAACATATTCTTTTGGAGTTTCTATATTAACTTATATGCAAACTTTTTTTTTTTTTTAAATCTTTGAATCTGAGTTATCTTCTGCTGTCAAATCCTTTAGCCTGAAATAGTTTCTTTGGTATTTTTATAAGATAGGTCTGTTTGCAATGAATTCTCTGTCTTTCATAATTTGAGGATGTCTATTTCACCGTCATTTCTTGAAGGTTAGTTTTCCTAGACATAGAATTCTTGGTTGGCATTTTTTTTTCTTTTTTTCCTTTCAGCCCATTGCAAATTTCATTCATTTGCTATCTGACTTCACTCTTTTAATCGGGAGGTCAGGCAGTTATTAATTGCATAAATTCCTCTCCATAACATGAGCTGTTTATCTCTTACTGCTTTCAACAATTTTTTTCCTTTTCCTTTGACTTTCAGTGGCTAGTTTAGCATGTGTCTAGGTGTGGATGGCTTTGTTTTTTTCCTACTTAGGTTTCATTGAATTTGTTGTTATTTGCAGGGTAATTTTTGTTTCAAATTTGGGAATATTTTTTGCCACACATTTTTTTTCCCTCTCCTGCTTTCTCTCTCTCTCTCTCTCTTTTTCTTTTTGTCTTTTTGGAACTTCTGTTTTATATATGTGTGTGTGTTTCCATAGAACTCACTGCATGGCTTTGCTTATTTTACTTCAGTCTTTTTTCCCATTATCTTCGGATTGGGTGATTTCTATGATTAGTCTTAAGTTCACAGATTCTGCTCCCTGCCATTTCAAATCTATTTGTGACATTCTTGTGAATTTTTCATGTTGGGTCCCATATTTTCAACTCCAGAACTTCCATTTGATTCTTTTGTCTTTTTAATAATTTCTACCTTCTTATTGAGATTTATTACTTGTTGAGTCATATCATCATAATTCCTTATAATTCTTTAAATCTGAATTTGTTTAATTCTTTCACCATACTTATAAAAGTTACTTTGAAGTCTGTCTGTTTACTAAATCCAACATCCAGGGACTCTCAGAGGCAGTTTCTGTTGACAACTTTTTTCCTTTCTAGTTATTATTTTTTACCTGTCTTCTAATTTGTTGCAAATTTACTAGTTGGGTAATATATTGCAAAAACTCTAGATTCCTGAAGATGGTTGTTGTTGCTTTTTATCATTTTTTTCTTCTTATTTTTTTTATGCTTAGTCTGTTCTTTGTTTAGTGACTTGCCGGGGCTTAATCTGTGAAATTTGTCTCCCCATGGAGCATAACCAGTGGTACCCTGATCATTAGTTTTTTTGGTTTGTTTTTGTTCTTTTCATTCTTGATTTGATTTTTAAACCTGGATTGCTAGGGGCCACCCATGGGACTATATAGTTACTGGTCAGCCAATGACTGGACCATGTTGTGCTCAAACATCTTGAGCTGGTAAAGCTTCCATCCTGTGAGGGCAGATTCAAAGCCAATAGCTTTTCACTCATAAAGCTTCTTGTATTATTATATGCCTTTGGTTGATTCCACAACACTTAAATAGTTGCTCGAGTCAGATTTGTCTTGCTTTATAATTCTTTTTTTCTTTTGTTGTTGTTGGGAAGAGGATTTTCTAAGCCCCTCCCCTCATCCATAGTTGGAAGGCTTGAAGACTGTCTTGACTTTTTACCTTCATATTCCAGGGTTTGGCACATAGTAGGATCTCAGTAAATGCTGGAAAAATTTCCTAAAGATTATTTGGAAAAATTTCCTGTAAACTATGGTTTTTCAAATTGATGATTATTAATTCTATAGTGACATTTACAGATTTTCTAAATGGTATATGATGCATGCCATAGACCTTGTTTATTTGAATACATTTATTCTTTCTTGGTACTCTTAACTAAGCCTTCAATTATTCCAATTGTGTTTTTTATATTTGTATTTCTCAAAGACCAAATACAATTTTCCTTGACAATTTTCCAGTTCTACCTCTGCCTCTTGTTCTTTGTTCATTACATTTCCTTCCAGAGAATTAAAAACTTCATATCGCATATTAAGGAAAAAAAAAAAACCTTCATATTTTGTACCATGCAAGTAAGTTTACTGTAAATTAAGTTACATGAGAACCTTAAAAACTGGTAGTAATAACTGAGTCTTTCACAGATTTCTTAATTTTGAAAATTAACAACTAAAAGAATATAATAAAGATCATTAGGAATATTGCATTATACTGTGTATTTTCTTTTTCTGTTTTTTTTTTTTTGCACCCAAAGTAACATAGTTTTAATTATGTCTTATTGAAGATATTCTTATGAACATCCAAATTATTATACCACACAATTCTGAAAAGTCATTTCTTTGCATAACACTCTAGCTATCACTCATACCAAGTCTTGACAAGATGAGAGCCAAAACCAAATTTTTATGAAAATTATTAATTTTAAGGATGAGGGATGAATAACATAAAAGTTCTTGAGGGTTTCAGTGATAGCTTGTTTTAATCTCAACAGTTACCTAGCCAATTCCATTAGATAATTTAACCAATTTTAAAATTCAAATCTTTATTATTATTCTAAATTCTTCTTCAAACAGATAGGCTTCCCTCTTGAGAGATGTACTTCACACATGTCCTGAGTATTCACTGATAAATCACATTAGCAGATTTAAAGGGCAGCATTTGATATTTAAATGTGCATATTTGTACTTCCCCACTATTGCTAAACCTCACTGTTCTATGGTTATGAGGGATACAGAATGGGGACAGGAAGGATAAGTGAAATCCCTAAACACAGCATTCAATCTCTTTTTCCATAAAGGTTTTTAATAACAGAATAGAAAAGTATTTATGAGTTCAGTTTCATTTCTTCTCTCCACTCATATCTATGGCAGAAGATGATAATGAGAAATGAAAGTGCCAGAAGACAGAAAAAAATGGGAGAAGCAAAAGAACAAAGTGCTTGGGTAATACACAGCAGTAAATGATTCCATGAATAATTTATTTATAAATGCAACTTTTCTAAACTTTCCATCAATCACTTTTTCATTTGTGACTAAAGATAGAGGCAAATGGCAAATCTTTAAATTTGTTATACCTTAATTTCTTTGAGGATGGACTGCTGAATAGAGAGCAGGGGAAAAAGGCAAATAAAGCATGACAAAACTTAAAAAGGGCCAGCTGTGGTGTATGCATTTAGGTCTGTAATTTGTTCAGCAATGTTTGGGAGGTTCAATATATACATCTCACTTATTTTATTAGAATGATACCTAAGAATTTCATATTATTTGATATTTTGTCTATGGGTCAGAAAACTCAATATTGCTAAGATATTAATTTTCCCTAAATTGATCATCTAAAGATTCAACATAATCCAAATCAAAATCCCAGCAAGCTTCTTTGTAGAAACTGAAGAGCTGATTCTAAACATCCTATTGAAAAGTAAAGACTCTAGAATTGACAAAACAACTATACAAGAGGGAAGAACAAATTTAGAGGGATACCTGGCTTCACAATTAATTATAAAGTACAATAATCAAGACAGTGTGCATTTTTAAAATTTATTTTTATTGTAAAAAAATGGGATACATGTTGTTTCTGTTTGTACATGGAGTAACAGCATACCGTTTGTGTAATCATACATTTACATAGGGTAATGATGTTTGATTCATTCTGTTATTTTTGACAGTGTGCATTTTTGTAAAAATGCACCATTAATTGAACGGAGAGTCTGGTAACAGACCTACATATATGGACAATTGATTATTTTTTTTTTCTTCTTCTTCTTCCTTTTTTTTTTTTTTTTTTTTTGTGGTGCTAGGGATTGAACCCAGGGTCTTGTGTTTGACAGGGAAGCACTCTACGAACTCAGCTATATCCCCAGCCCTGGACAATTGATTTTTGACAAAGGTGAAAAGACAATTCAGTAGAGAAAGAGTAGTCTATTCAACAAGTTGTTCTGGAACAAGTGGATCTCCACATGTGAAATACAAACCTTGATCCATACCTGATACTATATATAAGAATTAATTCAAAATAGATGACACACATTTATAACACTTCTTGAAGGCAAGTTTGAGAAAAATCTTTGTGACATTTAAAACATGATCGTAAAAACCAAACATTATTACAGTATCCCATCATTCTTACTCCAACACTACTGCTGTCCCAGTAGTGGGTTGTAAAAGGCACTGCTGATATTAGGTTTGGTGAACTTTACCCACAATTAAAAATAATAAACAAACAAATATGAGTCATTTGTAGTTAACATTAGAAATATTGCTCTGATCACAGAATTTTTTTCTGGTCTGAGTTTTGCAGGTTAGGTCTAACTGTGAGAATAACTTGCACCTAAAATAATAGATTAATTTTTAAATGTGTATATTAACTGAATATAAATCTTAATATTTCCTTCTTTTTAAATACAAAGTCTCTTAAAAAATAAAAAAAGTGGTACCACATGAAATATATTGTGAAACACCCTAGTCATTATCCAATAAAATATTAATTCCAAAGAAAAGAACAAATTCATAAACTGTACTTCTTCAAAATTAAAAAAAACTACTCTTCATATGATATTGCTAAGGAATGAGAAAGACAATCACAGACTGAGAGAAAATATTTGTAAAGCATACATCTAAGGAAGGACTTGGAATATCCAATAAAATATTAATTCTGAAGAAAAGAACAAATTCAATTTATGAATTTATAAACTTCTCCTCAAAAGATACTCTTAAGGAAAGAAAAGGATAGCCATAGACTGAGAGAAACTATTCCAAAGCATACATCTGTGAAAGGACTTGGAATTTAAACTATGATTGTAAGAGCTCTTAAAACTCAAAAATAAGGAAAGAAGCAATGGAATAAAAGTGCAAAAGAGACTGGATAGACACTTTACCAAAGAAGATATATGGATAGCAAATAAGCACATGAAATGACTTTATATCATTAGTCATTAGGGAAATATAAATTAAATCCATAATGAGACATCACTGCACACCAATTAGAAAGACTAAAATGAAGAAGACTATGCCATGTGTTGCCACGAGGTGGGGGAACTGGAAATCTTACACACTGCTGCTGGAAATGTAAAATGGTAATGTGTGAAAAATGATTTAACAATTTCTCAAAAAATCAAGCCCACATCTAACATATGATCCAGCCATTTCATTTGTAAGTATTCACCCAACAGGAAAGGAAATATATATTCTCACAAAGATTTGTCCACAAATGGTCACAG
Source organism: Sciurus vulgaris (assembly GCF_902686455.1). Classification (NCBI taxonomy): domain Eukaryota; kingdom Metazoa; phylum Chordata; class Mammalia; order Rodentia; family Sciuridae; genus Sciurus; species Sciurus vulgaris. The sequence continues at coordinate 83,974,557 of NC_136464.1, forward strand.
CAGTTTTTATAGCCCCAAACTGGAAACAAATTTCCACCAACAGATAAACATAATGTTGTATATCCATACAAAGGACACTAATCAGCAATAAAAAGTGATGTACTGTGATGCAAGCAATAACATGGATGATTCTCAAAATAATTATGCTGGGTAAAGAAGACAGACATAAAAGTTCACAGTGTATGATTCCATTTATATAAAATTCTAGAAAATGTGGATCCCATCCACAGAAAAGAGAAAGCAGATCAGTGGTTGAATGGGGATGCAAGCAAGGGCTGGAAGATGGGAGAAGGTATGGATTATAAGGAATCATGAGGAAATTTGGGGGTAGGGGTGATGGTTTCATGGGTGAATACTGATACAAACCTAAATTGCACATTTTAAATATGTGTAGGTTATTATATGTCAGATACACCTCAATTTGTTACAGGGAAAAAAGATCAGATGTCATCTGTCCAAAATTTCAAAGAAATGAGTATAAAGAAAAGACTACTATAAGTTAGAAAAAATAAATATATATAATATTAAAATATGAGGATGAAAAATTAAAAATTAAGTTAATGTGAAGAGAGGTTGAATGTTAGTAGAACGAAAGTACCAGAAGCCAAATTTTCCATGGTTACTGTCATAGCAATGAGTATGCTACATTATTATGGAAAAGTGGAAAGTGAGGTAATTTGGATTCAATTAAAATGTTTGAAGAAGCAATTTGGGTCAGAGTTGTGAATGGTCAAGCTGCCAACATTTAAAATGAAGTGTGTGCATCTGAATATTTAAAAAGCTTTAAAAACATATTCTTTTTAGTCAGTTCAGACTGCATGGCCTCTTTTAAGCTGCAATGTGCTCTACAGGACAGTGATTAAAGTATGGATCATTATCTGTAATAAGTCACAGTGTGCACAGTGATCTCACCTTAAAATTCAAGAGTACTGAGTCCCAGTCCCAATTCTATTATGGACCTGAAGTCAGCTTGACAGTAAGCAAATGATTTGGCCTTTTATGTATCTTCCAACTTAAAAATGGGAAAAGAGCAGCCTTTGTTCTACCTATGGAGAGGTCAATTAAGGTTCTCAATACTTTCAATCTTTGGAGATAGTCACTGCCCAAGAAAAGTTATTAATTAAATGGCATCTTTGCCTTTATCATTGCTGTTCTCATAAAGTAAATGGTAAGTGTCCTCTTACTCCCATTGCTTCTGAGAGGACCACTTTTGTCTGTTCAGAAAAGGAAGAGAAAAAAGAATCAATCTCCCAGTACACTGGCTGATTACCTATGTATTTCAATGCACTTTATCACCATGGTACCCAGGTACTTAGACGTTGGTGATAAATTGGGAATGAGAACATCAAACCACAGCTCTGTGTGATGAGGCCAGTATGAATACTACACCATGAAGCCTTTGAAGCTGTTCCCTTTGTGTAAACACAGAGAAGGCCAAAATGGATGTGTAGCCTATGGTTCCCAAGGTGATTCATATTAAAACCTAATAGCAAGGACTTCATCAATATGAATTCCCCATTTTCTTACAAGAACAGATACCTCTTGCAGAGGCAGCCATGTCAATGCATCAGTCCTGTAAGAGAGATGCATGTGCCAGCTAATTCCACTAAATGGCCAAGTCTGTTGTATCTGTACGGCTCACTTTATCTGAGATATAAATTGTGTTTCTACCATCAATTTGTATTCTACAGCTTTTTCTACACCAGAGCAAAACACTCTAGATGTAATTTTTTTGTAAAATTCAAAAGTGTGAACTTGATTGAACCACTCACTCTTACCAATTTTCTATATGGAACAACTAGAGATGAGATGTTGCTAGATGACTATCCACTGTTTGGCCAGAGAGACCAGTTGTATTGGAAAATTGACTAAGATAATATAAAAAGGCTCTTACTCTTTTAAAAATAAACTTTCCGTATGGATTTCTGGCTAGGTTTTATAGGGAGAAAACTCTGTTGCAAGAGCTAATTTCAATTTGTTCACTTAATAGTCATCTGAATAACATGATTTAAGCTGATTTTGGAGCAAGCTATAGCAAAACATTTACCTTTCAGAAACTAAATTAGGGAAGTTAATTTGCTATGTCTCAAGGTAATTCTCTAATGTGTGATTTGTAAGCTTGAAAAATAATAAATAGTCTGAGATTATCTTAAAAAGAGCAAATGTATTATGCAGTTACTTTTATTGAAGCTAAGTTCTCCATTACATAATTTTCAACTAAAATATTTTCTTTACTTTTATCTCTGAACCTTTTAAGCTCATAAGTGGGAGCTCCTACAGTTTGAATATAAAAGAACTGTGCACACAAAAATTGAACGTTTGTAACAATTCTGAACAGAAATTACAAAACAATAATAAATAATACAGAAAGTCATCTAATTTTTTAAGGTTAAGAATTTCTATTTATTGTTATCAAATGTAATACATACTTTTGCAGGAGTAATGTCTTCTAGCTTTCCCTAAAATAACTTTATAAGCAGCAAGTTCCAATAACATCCTGCCTTAAGAATATATACATATTTTTTAAACATCTACTCATCCAGTGAGATGTGTAGCCTGTTCAAATTCCCAGATTTCTGAGGCTGTACAAAAAAAGCATCCAAACATCAGTCTCTTCTTACCTAAACTAGGATTTTCAAAAAGTAAAATTTGTTTTTTCTTTTAAAATACCATGAAATGAGTAAAGCTCCATGACTAAGCCATAGCATACAAACCACCTAGGAGTTGTAACATACTAAAACCAAAACAGGAGGGAAAAAAGAAACTAAACCCTGGAGCATTTAAAATCTTCTGGAAATATTTTCCTTTGTTTTGGACCACAATATAGACTGAAATGGACTCTATCAGTTTATATAAAATGAAGTAACAATACAATGGCTTTTACCTGTAAGACGATATGTTCGTTTTCATAGCATACCTGTAGATTGTGTGATAAATGCCATATTACATTCATTTTTGTATCTCTAAAATAGCATGCAATGCCATATACTTTGGGTGGGGGTAAAAATCATCTGGTCATGGAAACATGTAACTGACAAATCTCATCTCCCTTTTATAAGGAAACTGAGGCAGACGACAATGTACTTCAGAAAACACTGCCAGTGCTAGAGTCTCATATTTAGCACCCTGTGCTCTAGGTTTCTTATCAGGCTTCCCAGGCTCTCTTTATCCAACCAATTGCAAAATATACTACAGAGAGGAAAAGGCACTGGATTTAGAGTTTCTAGGAGAATGCACAGATATTTTAGGATGAGACTGGCCTATCTGCACAGGTGTTTCATCTGTTCTTGTTAGAGGGAGTGGGCCTGATTCATGGACTGTAATGGATGAATTAGGGTATAGGTGCATAGAGGAGAGAGACCTGAATGGCTGGCTTTTCAGGAAGTTATGAAAGTTATAAACACTACGTCTAAAAATATTCCGAGCCAATGTCAGTGTTATATTTCTCCTTTAGAATGCAGAAGTGAGGCAGAGGAACTTTCCACTATCTCTTGAATATGTAACAGTTAACTAGCTAACAAGCTAACTAGATAACTAATCCAACTCTTCCCAAAAATCCTGTTTAGTACTCTGGCCTATATTTTAAAGCTGTACAAATGTCTATATAATTTCTTATTAGTTTACTATATTAGTTATTAAAATTTCTCATCCTAGTCAAACAGTGCAGAGAATACTCTATCCTTAACCCTATTTATATGTGGAATATGTGAAAGGAGAAGTAGATTTAATTCCTTGTTGTATTTATGACTGAAAAGAGACTGAATCCTGAAGAAGTGGTGACCATAGGAAAGAGAGGGAAGAAAGGACCTTAATGGTGAAGGGAAGAGGCTCCTGCCAAATGTTTCCCAATGTGAGACTATCAGTTCTCATAATGTGTTAAAAGGCGTTGGAATAAAAAAGAATTTTAAAAGTGGGTAAAATAAAATAAATAGCTTTAAATAAGATGCTAAAATGAGAAAAGAAAAATCAGCTTGGAGAGAAGGTGGAAAAACAAAGTAACGAAGTTAAATAAGTTGCTATATAGCAAATCCTTTCTGAAATACACTAATATGCATTGTGTCCTTCAACAGAAAAAGAGATATGAGAACCTCTTACATTGATTTTACTATCAACTTGGCCCTGTTTCATTGCTTCCTCACCCTGTAGAGCATTTCCTAGGACACACTGCAGGAAAAGATGCTTCACTATGTTTGAGAAAGAAACTTTCAGGGGAGCATTTAGTGCTCTCAAGAAACATAGCATGGAACTGGAGACCACAATGTTAAGTGAAATAGCTAGATCCAGAAAGTCAAAGGTTGAATGCTTCTCTGATAAGTGGAAACTAGTCTAAAATAAGGCAGGGGTGGTTGTGGGGGGGAAGAAATCAGGAGGATTCCATAAAAAAAAAAAAAAAAAAAAAAAAAAAAGATCAGGGGAGTAGAAGGGGATTGGTGGGGAGGGGATAAGGGAAAACAATGGAATGAATCTGACTTTAACTTTCCTATGTACATATATGAATATACTACAGTGAATCTCACCATTATATGTATATCCACAAGATACTAACTTAAAATAACAATTATAAGTATATAACATAAAGATATCTAGAGTAGAGGAAAGGGAACAGGAGGAGGGAGGAGGTTAAGGGTAAGGACTGGGGACTGAACATGAGCAAATCATATTTAATATGATTTATTAATATCATAGTTAATATGAACCAATAAAAAATAAAGACAGAAACATCTAAAAAAGTTCAACAGACAAGTACTGAGGGCAGCTCTGGGAAATGGCATGCAAGCTGCTAATATAGTTATAGGTGTAAAATGTAAATTATTGACCTTTACTTTATTTTTTTAAACATGCTTTTGCTCCCCAGTTTTGTGTATTTGCAGTTACCCAATTCTTCTTTTTCAACCTTTTCATCCTCAATATTTATTAAAAAATGATTTCTAGATGGTTCCTGAAAGTGGAGAAGCAGAAGGGTACTTTCCACTGCAGATAAATTCTGAGTATGAGATTTTTAATATTTGAAAATGAGTAAATGTATGAAACCAAGTATATTTTATAACTCAAAACACTCATGGACAAGTGCTACCTATACCAACTGGCATCTTACTGATTGATACACATCGACTTCTGTTCTATGAGCAACTAAATCATGTAAGTGTAATGAACTCTTAATTTTTACCATCCTACAGACATGCATCATCCCTAGATCTGGCATGGGTTTATTTGTAAACCAGCTTTAAATGAACCATTATGATAATCTGATAATAAATGGATATTTAATATTTAATAGGGGTTACATGTATTATAACTTTTTTTCCATCAGAGATGGATATTCTGATATCCTGGCAAAGTAGATAATAAATGTAGTAAATGGTTACTTAATAGGGACTTAAGCAGATTATAATATTGCTTTTCCACATTTCAGGCAAAGCATCTTCTGATATTAACTGGAATTATACATAAGAAGAGAGGACAGCACATAAGTTGAGCAACAGCTATTGGTCAATGAATAACTACAATATGATATCAATTATTATTTTTTCCCTTTAAGACACTCAGCAAACTGTCCTCAGTGAGATCATTTTTTCCTTTTTTTTTCCCACAATAAATTTAAATTATTTATTTTTTAGTGCATTATAGTCATACATAACAGTGGGATTCATTTTGACATAGTCATAAATGCATATAACATAGTTTTCTCTGTTTCATTCCCCAGTGCTATCCTTTTTACTTCCCTCCTCCCTCCCCAATCCCCTTCTTCTACTTACCTAGGTCATTTTATAATTTGAAAGTTTCTGTCTTTTTTCTGAGAAATTAATTCTTAAAAGACGAGTAATCTACCTGTTCTTACTCTTTTATAAACCAGCTCAAGACCACTGTCTTATCACAAGGATATACCTATGAGTTTATTTAGGACCTTTTTTCATTGTGGGACAATACAGTTTCCCATTCTTTTCTCTCCTTCTCTGCCTCCTCTCTATCCTCCCATTTACTGTAAGGTCAATAACTTGAGAAGCACAAATCTCAAATATCATGATTGTTTCCTCAGAGGTAATGGGAGATGTGGAGTCACTTAGGGCTGCAGTCATCAGTGTTGCTTTTTACCACTGCTGATGACTGGGTTATAAAAACATTCCTGAACCATTCTGAACACTGAAAGACCATAAACAAGATGAAGAACACTAGAAGACATTTCAATGACAATGACTTGACTTCTGACTCTTAAACTAAAAGAAAACTGGTTACCCTCTGTCATGATATTATAAAATGAATGCCAAGAGCCATGCAAGATGTGCATAGCAGATACATTGGGGGCGGGGGGTGGAGAACAAGGTAAGCCTAATAGGGAACATATGGATTCTGTTAAAACACAGGCATCCACGGTGACAGGTTTTGAAAGGACAGGGAAAGCAGGAGTCAGGATGTTCAGATTTTTATCAGTGCCACAGAATAGGGAAAATTTCACAATAAGTTACAGGACAAAATGTTAAAGATTGTAAATGATGAAGAGAGCAAAAAAGCTTAGGGGCTTTCGCTTCCTTTCATTATCAGTTTACAAAAGATGTATTTGTTCGTGTATTTACTCAGCAAAACATTTTCTTCAGGCATGTTGTGAACAGGCTATCTTCTAATCAGTGAGACATAAGGATAAGTAAAGAGCTTAAATGTGAGTAAGTAAAATTAACTACACTCTCTATAATATAATGGAACCATATTTACCATTTTCTTTGCATCTTATTAAAGTGCATTTCATTAGAACTTTCATTTGAAGCTCTACTTACTTATATAAAATATTCATTGCATTATTTCTAAGGTGACTCAAGATTGTTTAAAAATTATGTAAGTCTTTCTGGATATGAGTGCCGCATATTCAAAAATCAGTCTGGCAGAGGAACTATTTTCAAGGGGTAACATTAGCAATGATGGTGGAAATATATCAGAACAGCATCTGATCTTGATTGGAGACCTTGGCCCATTGTTTTACTGGCTGTGTAATTTGGGAGGACTCTGATAAGTGCTTGCCAAAATCAGATGAATTATTTCTCCAGAATAGACTGAAGTTTTGATTCTTTTTTATTAAACAGTTAAGCGAAATTCCAAGATATCAAAATGCCACCTAATGGGTTATTGTGCTCTTTATATTCTCTAATCAAGAGAATAAGAAACAATATTCAAGTATTACCACTTTCTATTTTTGAACAATCTGGACACCACCACCTTTCAACTTTTTGCAGTTTAAACAATTAAATTTGCTTCCAATTCAGCATTTGCTTTGAAGGGGGAAGGTGTCCTATTTATTGTAGAACTTCTATTATGATATAATTCTTAGTGATGACAGCAAATCATATTTCAATTACCTAATTTTATGTATGTTAAAGTAAAGTATTCAGTTATGTTTTTACAAAGCAGTATTAAATAATAAACTGGAACCGACTTCTGGATGAACATTTTATAGAGGGAATTTTCAAGCATTGAATGTTTTACTTGTTCCAAAGAATGAAATTTCTCTTTCTGAGAAAGGTGCACACAGATGTTGATGTGACTTGAGAAAAATAGCCAAAAAATCAATTTAGTATCTTTACTTTCAAGAGAGAAGAAGGAGTCATTAGATAAATTGAGTATGGCAAGGGGGCTTTGGATTTCTCTTTATGGCAAATGGTTATGTTAGAATTTTCAAGTTAAAACTTTGCAAGCCTTAGTTATTATCTTTGTAAGATGGAGCATATAATATGTTTGTTCTCCAGCCTCACAGGGATTGTGTCAAAACAAATAATCTCCATTTAAGTGAGTGGAGCATACTAAAAAGTAAATAAATAAATTAAAAAAATCAAATGGGGTGCCAGTGGGGGACAAGGGAGGATAGAAATTTGAGGAGAAAGGAGAAGATGCAGAAATAAAAATGATAAAGAAGAGTATATGGATACAAGGCAGGAGCACTAGAAGAAGTGAAGAAGAGGAGGGCAGGAAGGCAAGGGAAAAGGGAAGGGAAACGGAAACTGATTTGGGCTTAACTTTGGCAAAACCCCATTGACAGGATATAAGATTAAGGCCAAAAGGAGTGGCAATGAGAGTTTAGATATTCGTAAGTCTGCATTTTGATGGGGATGGGGTTTCAGGATTTTGATGAATGTCAGGGGGTCATCTTTCAGTGGGAACGCTGAAGGAGAAACAGAACATATTTAAAAACTGGGGCAGGACAGAGAAAAGCAGTTTCAAAAAGTTTTGGTGGGGAATGCCAAAGACAAAAAGGGAAAGAAGGCAAATATTTTTAACTTTCTATTTTGCCTTCCATATGGGTTGCAGAAGGCAAAGGGGACAGACGGAAGAGGGGAAAGAACACTTACACAGCTTCTGAAAGAGGAGAAAGCACCCCAGAAGGACGCTTTTAAGGGGAACTACTTGAACATCTATCTATAAGAGAAGGAGAGCAATTGACCAGTTGACAAAGTGATAAGAACAAGAATATATGAATCCTAGGTAGTGATTAATATCCCTCAAATTATGGAATGATTTTTAAGTTTCAAAGCTGGGTTCCTTTGAGGTATTACATAATAAGGAAAGGATCCAACATTTCCAAGGGAACTATTTAGAGTTTCATTAACCTGGCAAAGACTAGACCTGATGAACACTTCAGGAATGGAAGAGCAGAAGGAAGACTCTAGGGACTGATGGTTTATTTCTTTACACACTGAAATGCACAAAAAGTAGTCTGCTTGGCTTTTGTTCTAGAGCATATGAACTTAAAACAGAATTTGAAAAAAGGGAGGCAGGTTGTTTTGGAGAATTTGGTGAAACTATAAACTCCATCCCAAAAGAAACACACAAAAAGCTGCACACAATTTCAAAGACTTGGAGACTGTATGTGGTCAGGCACCCCACTCTTTCCCTTCATAAAACACTTGGTATATAAAGAACACTTGATTTCATGGAAGGAAAGGATTAAAGCTGAGATAGGCAAATACATGCTAAAGAGCTTAAGAAATGGTAGATAACAAATTCAAGAAACTATCCCTCTGTGATACCCAGCTAGGGAAGGCTTCAAGCTTGATAACTACTATTTACTAAGTGTTTCTTATGGGGGAGACGATGTGGAACTTCAGTGGGACTACTGATATGTTTTCGGAGATGGCGAAAGGTAAGGCATTCTGGAAGGTAGGAAAGATTAGGTACTTGAAAGTTTGAGAACCTCTAATTAAATGCATTTTCACCTTGGGCAACACATTAAAATAAAAATGAAAGGAAAGAGAAAATTGAATTGGCCATGTAATGGACCACACAATAAGAATGAACCTGATTGCTAGCAGCAATACATGTAGGGCATTTGCATGTAAATTTACATGTAAGGTAAATGAAAATGAGCAAGTTAATTTAAAAAAATGAGTTATAATATTTTTGGAAGACAAACAAACTATTGAAAATATTAGAGAAACACAACTTAAAGAAAAAAACAATATTACAGAAAAGGCACAAGTCAACTTCTCAGAAGCAGAGGTCTAGACCGAACCATGCAGAATTAGCTTGTTAATTTTGATGTTTTACAAGACAATCATTGGGAAGTCGGCTTCAAATCACAGTGGCCTACACTGAAAGAGATTTTAAAAAGTTAGATGAAGATGATTTTCAGAAGCTACAATCAGAGATAAAAAAAAAAAGGATAAAGAAAATGGCAGATTTGGAGAATTAAAGCTGTGTATTAAAAAAAAAAATACAACTGGGTGCAATGGTACACATCTGTAGTCCCAGTTACTTGGGAGGTTGAGGCAAGAAGATCACTTGAGTCCAGGAATTCCAAGTCAGACTGGGCAACATGGCAAGACCCTCCCTGTATTTTAAAGGACAATTACAATAATTAAATACCAAAAATCGAGAAAATCTCTTATAAAGAAAGATATCAAAGGCCTTCACTTAAAAAATAGAAATGAATCAGTCTCAGGATATGCCCACAATGGAGAAAAAATTTTAGTTTAAAACCAGGAACAGGCAGGAGAAAAACTAGGACAAAGCAAAATGTCATGCTAAATATCTTACATAACCAACTGATGGTTTAAACCAATAGAAGTTCTAGAAGAGCTGCAGCACCTGTCGAAAAGGGAAGGTGTAAGCAGGAAGAAATGAAACAACACCTGGTCTCAGAATACATCATAGAAAGGTTTTTGGGGCCAAGTAACTAAAACTCAGTAAGAAACTGGGTACAGTTTTGAAGCAGTGTTCATGAGGTCACTTAAGAGAGGATAAAAAGCAAAAGTTCCCAGCGAAGAGCATAAAATTTACTTGGATGTGATTCTGGCAAGAACTATCAATGAATGCTAAAACTAACAGATGAAAGTCTGATGAGAAACAGACTTTAAATCTCAAAGCATTTCCCCACAAATTGCTTATTAATTATGAAGGGAAAATCAGCAGCTGAATAGTGGAGAACCCCGACAAGCATCACCTTAATCAAGATGACCATCAGTTACCATCACCAAGTTCACATTAGCGGTGATGGAACAGATTGACACTGTGCCCTTCCAATATAACCTACTGAGAAGAACACAATTTCACATGTGTCCAAAACTGCACAGCCCAAACTTGATGAGGGAGCATTGGACAAACCCAAATCAAATGATACTTTGGATTATAATTTCCAAAGACTCTTCAACTTTTCAAAAATATTACAGTCATGAGAGACAAAAATTAAGCAACTGTTTTAGAACATTTGACCATTAACATGGGGACCTGGATGGAATCTTGCCAGAGGAAATAAATCATTATGTACTTGTTGTTACTGAGAAAACTGGCAAAATCTGAATAAAGTCTATAGATTAGAAAACACTATATACATGCTGATTTCCTGATTTTGATAGTTGTACTATAGTTTTATAAGAGAATTTCCTTGTTTTAAGGAAATACAATGAACTATAAGGAAGTATCACTTCTGCAATTACTTTCAAACAATTCAGAAAAGAATAATGCATGTATATATGTAGAGGGATTGATAAAACAAATATGTAAGGTCTTAACATTTGGGGAATCTAGGTGAAAGACATAGGAATTCTTTGCAAAACTTCTCTGAAATTATTTTAGAATTATGAATTTAAAATTATCTGAACAACTAATGAATTCTGGATTTTGGTTTAGAAAAAGACTGCCATGAAATACATTTTAAAAATAGTGTTTTAAAATACATTTTGAAAACACTAGGGAAATCTGAATATAGTTAAAATATTAGATGAAATTATGGCAACACTGTAATTATTCTTGGCTTGACAGTAGCAGTGTGCTTATGCAGGCGAATGTCTGTCTTCAGCAATGGATGCTGAAGTACTAAAGGTAGAAGTGCTCAGCATTTCAGTCCATAGATATGGCCGTAACAGCTAGGCACTTCTCTCTGAGTTTCTCTGTCAGCCACAATATTTCCCAAGTTCTTCAGCTAGGCACAATATTTCTGTATTGGTGACTGTCTTGACACCCCACAGCACAAAGCCTCTCATTTGTTTAACACTCTGTTAAGAAGGCATTAAAGCAGGTTGTTTTTTTTTTTTTTTTTTTTTAATTCCAGTGAGTTCAAAAATTTATTGAAAATGGCCTCTCAGCATTTTCTTTTCAACAGAACTCAGGCCTGTGTTTGGGAACAGTTAATATGTTACCAACTCTTACAAAATTATGTGTTATTATGAGTGCTTTATCAGGTCTGAGGGCCTTGGTTTTTTTGTTATATTTTTGTGGGAATGGGGTTGGGATGTAGGATGCATTCTCCCCACTCCCACCCTCCCTGGGAAATTTTCTCAGCTGTTTTGTAGATAGATTTCTATGAATTAACTCCACAGCACAGGTTGGACATGAACCCCAGAAATGGACACAACCTGAGTTATTTGTCAAGTGTGGCTTTTCAGTTTCTCCCCTTCCCCACCACATCGGCAATCAACTTCTGCCAGCTCTGACCAAGCTGTCTTCATGTGCCTATGCCCCAGCAGTCTGCCCTGCTTATCAACTGAGATTTCCAAGTACACTTCAGAAATAGACAAGCAAGAAGGACATAGTGTAGTCCAAAGACAAGAGTCAAGCAGATAAGAGGGTAAGCAATAATTTTTACATATGTTTATAAGCTATGCAGGCTTTTAGAAAATTTCCTATTGGCAAGTGAGGCATGGAGAAAGAATTACAAACATGTATGATCATAAATATTCTTTACAATGAACTTGTAAAGATTTAATGAGAGCAAAGCTCTGCTTAGATTCAGAATGCAATTTTAACAGCATTTCTAAACAACTGTTTCTGTTGCTATACCAAACAAAATCTTTAACTAATGGGACAACAGTGGAAGACTTTTCAAATAACTTAGTGATAATGCAGCCACTGATGAAGTCTAAACAGGGGTTCACTGACTCTTTATGTCACCAGAGCAGTGACACTAATTCCACTGGAGATATCAAGGAGGGTCACATGCCTCATTTAGAACACGAAAATATGACAAATCATCTACATTTGCCCAAATCAATATGTCCTAAACTAGAAGTAAACTTTTCTCTAGAATAATTTTGGGCTAAATTGGAGTCAGTTCTGAACTACCGTTTAGGAACATGTGATAGAGGTTGTTAATGCTCCTCTGATCATGTGGATTTTTTTTTTTTTAGTTGTACTTCAACTCTTACATCTTCCATTTCATTCAAGGAAATAAATGCAATTCCTCAAAGCTGCAGATACAAACCTAAGCAAGGGATCATACACAATGCAAGTATACCTACTAAACACCATATCTCATTCATAAGTGCACAATTAAAATCAGCTATTACTATATTGTTGCTGCCAAACTAGGAGTAGCTTTCACTTGTTTGACTATCATTAGAAAAATTCAGTCTCAACAACTCAATTTCATACTAAAAGGCAACTCATTTGATCACTGGAAATATACTGCATATGATTGGTTGTTATAAATCAGTTGTTAGCACTCATTGTCTTTAAATCTGTCCTTATCATTAAAATGAGAATAATACCTATCTCGTAATTCTGTTGTAAAGAAAATTGAAAATTTCACAGAAGACATTTGACTAAATGTTAGTTCTCTCCCCCAAACCATTCCTCCACAGCAAAGCACAGAGTAGCAAATAATCCTATTTGCAAAATAGATTTTAATTGATGAATGAAGCAACCAAATGGTAACAGCTGGATTTTCAAGAGTCTGGGTTGTTAACAGTCTCTCATTATTCTTGAATAGATCCAAAGAATTAAAATGACTTTGCCACTGTACTCCTTGAGGTCCATCAAGACATTTAAGTTAGGTGATCTTCTGAACTACAATGTATTACTTCATAAACTATCTTTGTCATTTTCACATTTTATATTCAAAATACGTATATCACTCTTTAATCAACAACCTAAAACCCCAGCATTCATTAAGGATGTCATATACAAAATGAACAATTTTCCAGCATTTGCCATAACTAGCCTGAAATATGTGATTCTTTAGACAAATAGTGTTATATATTCCTCTTTATTTTTAAAACTCTCTCATATTCCGCTCATGCACACAAAAAATTTGTTCCCATATAATGTCTACTCCCTGCAGAAAGCTCATAGGATAATATGGACTCAACCCAATTCTATTTATTCCTATTATAACACTGGAAGTCTGTCTCTTCCACAAGTTTACAAGTTTCAGTAGGAAATACAGCATAGTAGAACATCACATTCATTTTTTGTATCTACCATACTGCCTTATAAAGCACTTGTAAAAGTGCTTTCATTGTAAATTCATAAAATAAAAATAAAATATATCTCAAATTGGGTTCACCTATCTTTGGAATAAAATATATCAGGCATATTTATTTAAAATGCACATTTCTATACCGAAAGAATAGTGATGGCTGGTATTGGGAATTGGAGATATTTTATCAAGCTCTATAGGTGATTCTGGTGTACAATAAAGTTTTGGAAACCTGCCACAGAAGAAGGGCAACATAATAGGAAACTGAGGTTTATTTGTTATTTATTAATTTATTTATTTTTTATTTTATTTATTTATTTATTTTAATTAAAAATCATAAATTTACATAGGGCAATGTTGTTTGATTCATTGTTATTTTTTTCCCTTACCCCCACCCCTCCCACTCCTCTTTTCCCTCTATACAGTCCTTCCTTCCTCCATTCTTACCACCCTCCTTATCCCTAACCCTAAAACAAACCCTAAACCTAACTCTAACCCCTCCACCCCCCCTTATATGTCCTCATCCGCTTATCAGCGAGATCATTCGTCCTTTAGTTTTTTGAGATTGGCTTATCTCACTTAGCATGGTATCCTCCAATTTCATCCATTTGCCTGCAAATGCCATAATTTTATCATTCTTCATGGCTGACTAATATTCCATTGTATATATATGGCACAGTTTCTTTATCCATTCATCAATTGAAGGGCATCTAGGTTGGTTCCACAATCTGGTTATAGTGAATTGAGCAGCTATGAACAGTGATGTGGCTGTATCTCTGGAATATGCTGATTTTAAGTCCTTTGGGTATAGGCCAAGGAGTGGGATAGCTGGGTCAAATGGTGGTTCCATTCCAAGCTTTCTGAGGAATCTCCATACTGCTTTCCAGAGTGGCTGCACTAATTTGCAACCCCACCAGCAATGTATGAGTGTACCTTTTTCCCCACATCCTCGCCAACACCTATTGTTGCTTGTGTTCTTGATAATCGCCATTCTAATTTGGGTGAAATAAAATCTTAGGGTGGTTTTGATTTGCATTTCTCTTATTACTAGAGATGTTGAACATTTTTTCATGTATCTGTTGATTGCTTGTACATCTTCTTCTGTGAAGTGTCTGTTCATTTCCTTAGCCCATTTGTTGATTGGATTATTTGTATTCTTGGTGTAGAGTTTTTTGAGTTCTTTATATATTCTGGAAATTAGCGCTCTATCTGAAGTATGAGTGGCAAAGATATTCTCCCACTCTGTAGGCTCTTTCTTCACATTGCTGATAGTTTCCTTTGCTGAGAGAAAGCTATTTAGTTTGAATCTATCTCAGTTGTTGATTCTTGCTTTTATTTCTTATGCTATGGGAGTCCTGTTAAGAAGATGTGTTAATGATATCTATGGTTTCTTTATTGGAAGATCTATCCAGTGGTGCTTTTTCTTCATCTATCGAAATAATCATGTGATTCTTGACTTTAAGTCTATTGATATTGATATTACATTTATTGATTTCTGGATTTTGAACAAACCTTGCATCCCTGGGATAAAACCCAGTTGATCGTGGTGCACTATATTTTTAATATATTTTTGGATGCGATTTGCTAAAATTTTGTGAGAATTTTTGCTTCGATGTTCATTAAGGATATTGGTCTGAAATTTTCTTTCCTCGAAGTGTCTCTGTCTGGTTTAAGTATCAGGGTGATATTGGCTTCATAGAATGAGTTTGGGAGGGTTCCCTCCTCTTCTGTTTCATGGAATACTTTGAGGAGTATTGGAATGAGCTCTTCTTTAAAGGTTTTATAGCACTCAGCTGAGAACCCATCTGGTCCCGGACTTTTCTTTCTTGGTAGGCTTTTGATGACCTCTTCTATTTCATTGCTTGAAATTGATTTATTTAAGTTGTGTATGTCCTCCTCATTCAGTTTAGGTAATTCATATGTCTCTAGAAACTTGTTGATGTCTTCGAGGTTTTCTGTTTTGTTGGAGTATAGATTTTCAAAATAGCTTCTAATTCTGTTTTGTATTTCACTCATGTCTGTTGTGATATTTCCTTGTTCATTTCGTATTTTAGTAATTTGAGTTTTCTCCCTCTTTGTCTTTGTTAGTGTGGCTAAGGGTTTATCAATTTTGTTTATTTTTTCAAAGAACCAACTATTTATTTTGTTAATTTTTCCGATTGTTTCTTTTGGTTCAATTTCGTTGATTTCGGTTCTGATTTTAACTATTTCCTGTCTTCTACTACTTTTGGTGTTGGTCTGCTCTTCTTTTTCTAGGGCTTTGAGCTGTAATGTTAAGTCGTTTATTTGTTGATTTCTACTTCTTTTGTTGAATGCACCCCATGAAATAAATTTTCCTCTCAGTACTGCTTTCATAGTGTCCCAGAGATATGATGTGTCTTTGTTCTCGTTTACTTCTAAAAATATTTTTATATCCCTCCTGATGTCTTCTGTTATCCATTCATCATATAATAGTGTATTATTTAATCTCCAGGTATTGAAGAAGTTTCTGTTTTTTATTCCGTCATTTATTTCTAATTTCAATCCATTATGATCTGACAGAGTACAAGGTAGTATCTCTATCTTCTTGTATTTGCTAACAGTAGCTTTGTGGCATAAAACATGGTCTATTTTAGAGAAGAATTCATGTGCTGCTGAGAAGAAAGTGTATTCGTTCTTTGTTGGATGGTATATTCTATATAAGTCGGTTAAGCATAAATTGTTGATTGTGTTATTGAGATCTATGGTTTCTTTATTCAATTTTTGTTTGGACGATCTATCCAGCGGTGAGAGAGGTGTGTTAAAATCGCCTAGTATTATTGTGTTGTGGTCTATTTGATTTCTGGAATTGAGAAGGATTTGTTTGATGTACATGGATGAGCCAGTGTTCGGGGCATAGATATTTATGATTGTTATGTCTAGCTGATTTATGCTTCCCTTAAGCAGTGTGTAATGTCCTCCTTTATCCCTTCTGACTAGTTTTTGCTTGAAGTCCACATTATCTGAAATGAGGATGGATACTCCAGCTTTTTGCTGTGTCCGTGTGCATGGTATGTTTTTTTTCCCATCCTTTCACCTTTAGTCTATGGATATCTCTTTCTATGAGATGAGTTTCTTGCAGGCAGCAAATTGTTGGATTTTTCTTTTTAATCCATTCTGCCAGTCTATGTCTTTTGATTGATGAGTTTAGGCCTTAACATTCAGGGTTATTATTGTGATATGATTTGTATTTCCAGTCATTTGACTCATTTTTGTTTTTTGACATGATTTGGTTTCCCCTTTATTTGGCTATTCCTTTAGGCTAGTTCCTCCCATTGCTGATTTGCATCGTTGTTTTTCATCTCTTCCTCGTGGAATATTTTGCTGAGAATGTTCTGCAATGCTGGCTTTCTTTTTCTAAATTCCTTTAGCTTTTGTTTATCATGGAAGGATCTTATTTCATCGTCAAATCTGAAAGTAAGTTTTGCTGGGTATAAGATTCTTGGTTGGCATCCATTTTCTTTCAGGGCTTGGTAAATGTTGTTTCAGACCCTTCTAGCTTTTAGAGTGGATTGAAAAATCTGCTGATATTTTTATTGGTTTCCCCCTGAATGTAATTTGATTCTTTTCTCTTGCAGCCTTTAAAATTCTGTCTTTATTTTATATGTTAGGTATTTTCATTATAATGTGCCTTGGTGTGGGTCTGTTGTAATTTTGTGTATTTGGAGTCCTATAAGTCTCTTGTACTTGGATTTCCATTTCATTCTTCAGATTTGGAAAATTTTCTGATATTATTTCATTGAATAGATTGTTCATTCCTTTGGTTTGTTTCTCTAAGCCTTCCTCAATCCCAATAGTTCTTAAATTTGGCCTCTTCATGATATCCCATAATTCTTGTAGATTCTGTTCATGATTTCTTACCATGTTTTCTGTTTGGTCAACTTTGTTTTCAAGATTAAATATTTTGTCTTCAATATCTGAGGTTCTGTCTTCCAGGTGTTCTATCCTATTGGCTATGCTTTCTATGGAGTTTTTAACTTGGTTTATTGTTTCCTTCATTTCAAGGATTTCTGGTTTTTTTCAGTATCTGTAACTCTTTATTGAAATGATCTCTTGCTTCCCTTATTTGCTCTTCTAACTGTTGATTGGTGAGATCATTTAATGCCTGCATTTGCTCTTCATCTCCTCGTTTGCTTCCCTGATTGTTTTAATTATGTACTTTCTGAACTCCCTTTCTGACATTTCTTCTGCTGTGCTGTCATTGGGTTTTATTGATATAATATCTAGGTTTTATTAATATAATATCTATTTTCTTCCCTTGTTTTCTCATATTGGTCAGATGTCAGTGGGACTTTGTGATATTGCAGAATTCTTCTATTGGCTTATATTGTCTCTGTAGATTTCCAGTGTATCACCTTCCTGCCTTCAGTAGCCTGAAGTCTTGGAGTAACTTGATAATGCAGTGCTTCCAAGGAAAGCTGCCCCTAGTCCTCTACTGGTTCCAGGACTTGGAGCTGGCTCTGTGTGGAAAGGCTCTCACTGGGCGGTCTGCTCGGAGAAGCTAGCCCGGAAAGGCGCTTCCCTCCGGAGGGGGCCGGGCTGCGGGCTGCTTCGGGAAGTCCCTGGCTGCCCTGTCCTGGTGCCTGAAGCAACCTGTGGGCAGGAACTCGCCACCCTGGTTCAGGGATTTGAAGCTTGGTTCTGTGCAGGCAGGCTCTCACTGGGGGGCCTGCTCAGAGATGCTGGAGAATCTGGCCCTGTGGGAGGATCCCCCCGCCGGAGTGCACAGGGCTGCCTGGGGTGGTCTCTAGCTGCTCTGCCTTCTCTAATATGCCACCTGAATCCAGGCCTGCCACCCGGGCAGCGCTTCACCGGGTAGGGGAGACTCACCCCGAGGCTCTATTTTAGTCCGAGTGTCTCAGAGCCTCCCCTTCTTGAATCCTGGGTTCTGGAGCGACTGGAGATGCAGTCACCCTCTAGTCTGCCATCTTGGATCGCCCCTTAGCATGCTCACGGCCCTGGGTTCAATCCCCTGTACCGTCCTGGGAGAAGCGGCTCGCTCTCCAGCCGGCCAGTCCTGCGGGCATCTACTAACTGATAAGCCTCCACTCAGGCAACTCCTGAGGTTTATTTTAATGACCAAGAAAACTTGGTAGTGTTCAGAAGAACAAGTAAGCTGCTTTGTTTTTTTAAACTATCAAGGGTACATACATTCCCTTATCACACACACACACACACACAATCTTTAAAGACATAAAACTAAAAAGAGAGGTTTGCTTTATCTTTTTATTTTTTCCTTTTTATGTCAATAAACTTTAAAAATACATAGAAGTATATGGACTAGTACACTGAATTCTGAAGTAACTGTCACCAAACTTCAACAATTCTCTCCTTTTTATTTATAACTCCACCCATTTATGCCTATTCTAAATGGGTTTTATTTTGTTTTCTTACTCATTGTCACTAAAACAAAAGCTAAGATACTGAATAACAGTAATATATAAGATGATCTACTGAAATTTATTTTAATATTGTGTAGAGTCATACAACCTACAACCATGAGAACTACAAAGGTGCAATTTGATAAGATGTGTAGTTCTACTCTGGAGCAAGTATAAGATGGTTATTAGGATTTAATGAGGTATACTTGTGACAGCACCTGTATTACGTACTAGGTACTGGTATCTAAGCGTGTATTGTCCTCACACATACAACGTGTTATTGAGCTAGAGGTCTTTGAATTAGATAATATGGTATTTCTAAAGATATGTTCACACGTTTTTGACACGTTTCCACCCGAGAGGTAGAATTTATTTCCTTGTCTTCCCTCAAGTTTGGACTTAGTTACTCACTCCTAGTTTAATAGAATATAGCAGAAACGATTGAATTCCACTTCTAATATTAGGTCATAAAATGACTGTGGTTTCTGCCTTGGATGTGTGCATGGGTGGATGCATCCTCCTTTTCTCCCTCACTCATTCTGATGAAAGACAGTTATCATGTCAGGAAGTGGCCCCAAGGAGGGGAGAGCCAACAACTGCCTTGTCCTAAGGATACACAGGGAGCCTACGGGAACAGGCAGTCAAGTGGAACAAAGCAAAGCTTTGCTGGCAACCACATGAGTGAGCCAGGAAAAGAACCTTAAGATAACTTCATTGCAACTGCATGAGAGCCTTAAACAAACAAACAAAAACCACCACTACCACCACCACCACCACCACCACCACCAACAACAACAAAAACAATGCTAGCTGAGCTGCTTACATAACTTGCAACAGTAGAACTTTGGAAACGACCTAAACACCCATGCATAGGAGGCTGGTTGAATTATCTAAAGTGTGCATGCACAATGGGATATATGTACTTATGAGGAAGAATGAAGAAGACTTTTTGATGCTAGGGATGATCCCCAGGATTATATATTTATAAATGAAAAAAAAAGTTGCCAATAAATGTATATGTTATGCTCCTTTTATGTAATAAAAAAGATAAATGTGCATATAATTATTTACTTTTGTCAGAAGAAACATTGAAAAAGAAACCTAAAACTAATAAATCTAAATGTGATTTAAGTTTTTCAGTTTTAAAGGTAATTCTAACTTTGACTTATGTAAATAGTTTACCTACTCAAAACAAAATTAAATCAAAATAGTTGGAAAAAGTAAACCCTAAGATAGATAAAAACAGAAACAATTATAAGAACTGCATATCAAACTGACAGCACAAACACACAAAGAAAGTAATAAGAAACCTTTGAAAATAACAGATTATATACACTCTATTACATTGTAAGTATAAAAAATTGTAAGAAAATCAAATTTTCTCAGTAGTTTTGTTATTGTTGGTTGAAGTATTACTGCTGTAATTCTGAATCTATTTTGTATGTATTGGAATAAAGGAGTGTGAGTGTGTGTGTGCATGTAGGTATTTATAATTATTTTTTATTAGAGAATCAGTTTTCACTAGGGATGAATGTGGATACCAGGGGGTCCTGGGGAGGCAAGGAAGAACCCTATAGTGCTGCTTTTGAACTGGAGGTATTACCAAGATCCATCATCCTAAAACATTAAATCTAAGGTCTGTCCTCTGAATGACATGCCAGTAGCAACAAGTATGCCCAGCACTCAGATACTAGGTTCTAAGCATTTTCTACTTAAGGAAATCCCTTGGAGAAAGGGTTGATTTTAGGTCTAGGCAGGAAAAAGTACAAGTTGACATGTGATCCTCTTTCTCCAAAAAATGAGGAAATGCTGAATTAACAGTAATAGCCTTATCTCAAAGGACCCAGGAGGGGTTCTCATTGAAAAAATCTGGAAAAATTTAATCCTTGAAAACAACAGCAATGGTAGGAAATAACACATTGAATTAGGTGAAGAAAAAAAAAAAAACTCAGTCCATAATGAAGCTCACAAGGGGGTGTAAAAGAGGGAAAGGTTTAAGGAGGTGAGAGAGCACAGAGACTGTGTTTAGGGGTGTGTGTGTGTGTGTGTGTGTGTGAGAGAGAGAGAGAGAGAGAGAGAGAGAGAGAGAGAGAAAGAGAGAGAGAGAAAGAGACTGAGACAAAGAAACTGTATGTATGCATGGGAGAAAGGAGTAGTAGGAAGGAAGGAAGGAAGGAAGGAAGGAAGGAAGGAAGGAAGGAAGAGAGGAAGGAAGGAAGGGGGAAGGCTGGAGAAAAGGGAGGATTCAGGAGAGACAGAAAATAGGGCAGGAGAGGAAGAGGAAAAATAACAAAAAAGTTCTTTAAAGAATAATGACAACTGATTCAGCCAAGGATAATCAAAGGAAGCTAAAATCTGGTTGTTAAGGAACAGAAATTTGTATTGTCTTATCTCTATATATCACTGATTAATGACAGAGATCTGCCCCACTGATAACATTATTTCAAAGGAAAAAAATGAATCTTTATAATGGAGAGATCTAGTAGTCACCACTTAACCAAATGGTCAAATCTGTCATCAACTGTAAAAGTTACCACAAGATGCTCCTGATGTGTTATTATAAGAAATGCATACAGTATCTCTGCCAAGAAAGTTTACCCAAGTGGTTCTCAAAATACAGACTTTGGATGTGAACTTGTCAGAAATGCAAATGCCTCGGTTGCACTACAGACCCATTGAATCAGAAACTTCAATGGGTGTCAATGTGTTTAACAAGCCACATTATATGGTTCTGAAGTATGGTAAAGACTGAGAACCATTGGTTTCACCTGAATTTAATGATGAGCCAAATCAGATAATCAGAAATTCTAATGACCTGAACTCTTAAGAAAACAAAAACAAAAATAAAAAACCCAAAACAGAAAAACTAGAGCCAGGGAGGGATTGTGAGAGGAAATATATAGATTAAGGCTCTAGATACATAACAACCTTATGCAATGAGTAAATTTTAGGTGGATCCCAAATTGAACAACAATGACAAAAATCTATGAAGTTATTTTTCAGACAATTGAAAAAAAAAATCTAAGTATGGTTGTGTGTCAGATGATAGTATGTTTATCATTATTTATCTTAGGTATAAGAATGTATTTTGATTATAAAACAGAATGTCCTTTATAGGTGATAGATGCTAAAGTATTTAGGGATAAAATGTCATGATATCTACCACACAGCATCTTACTTTCAAATGACTCAGCATTTGAAACAAGCAAACAAGCAAAAAAACCAAAAATGAACAAAGAAATAAAATCTATATATTTATATCTACATAGAGAAAGAGAAAATAAATCCGAAATATTGGTAACAATTGATGGAACCAGATGAATAGTAGAGGTCCTTTTTTCATCTCTTTAATAATTTTGAACATTTTCATACTAGGTTGGGCAAAAATAATGTACAACTTTTCCCAAAAAACATGTTTAGAAACTGAAAAAAGGTAAGTTATTCTAAAAAGTCCAAAACATAGAAGTCACAAAAAATTCACAAAAAATTTTGTGAATTCGTTTTTGAAAAATGAAAGACTTACATTCTGAAGCAACTAAAATGCCTGGCAATTGAAAAGGTAGAGTTGAGGTACCTGGGGTAGTCACTTACTGGGCTCTGACAGAGTTTTCATCCCTGTGTTTTATAGCCACCCACACATGCACTATATTAAAAAGTGCTGCACTTCTAGTTTTTCCTTTACTACAGAGGAAATGCAGAGAGAGTTAATAACATTATCAACCATAAGCTTTTAAGGTTCAGCATCCTAATAAAACTGATGAATCTTGACTTGCAGCCTCAGCAGTTAAATTACTGCTATGAAAATCACTGCCAATGGCCAAGTTGCATGAAAGAATAATTATACATGTTTACTGTTAACCATCAGTCAAGTCCAAGAGTGCTGAGCTGAAATATGAAATGCAATTAAATGTGAATGCACAGTCTAAGGACCTATCTGCCCCAAAGACACACAAATGCTCATACATACACACACACACACACACACACACACACACACACACAAAATGCACACGCACATTCAGAATATAATACTTTTCTCTGAATGTTTATCCCGGTAATTAAAAAAATCAATTGAAAAATACAAACAGTAAGTATAAAATAACATGCCTAAAAGAGGGAAAACAAATCAATAAGAAAGTGCTATGATAAGGTAATGGTAATGGAAGTATTAAACCTTTCTTTTTACAATCATCTGTTCTTGAGCAACTGTACTAGTCCTAGCAAAATGCTCTCCCATATTTAAAGTTCATGATTTATGGCTGACTTTCTTCCACAGCTTTTATGAGAAGGCATTTTTTAGCTGCCCCATGTGAGTTGCTAACATCTGCACTGATGAAAGAATTGTAAAGAGCAAAATTCACAATGGATTACTATTATCAGATTCCTTAAAAGAGAAGCAATACATTATAATTTGATGTACTGATAGTTTTTGAAGTACTTTCCAATGTAAACTTCAAAAGATCATAATGAATATTTAATTTCAATGCAGCACACATTGAGAGTTCAAAATTATTGGCTGCTAGGAAACTAAATCCACTGATAAAAGAATGTAACCACTTATTACATCCACAAGCATGATTTTGAGCTGTGATTATATGTAAATCTAATGTCTCTACAATTGATAACTGTGGGATTAACTGGATATTTCTGCAACTTTAAAATAGAGTAAACTGTCAATAGTGAGTGGGGTTAATCAGTTAATGGTTAGCAGTTGCAGCTGCAAAATGAATCATGATTCTTTGAAAATCTGAATTTTGATCTTGAATGGTCTCTATAGTATAAGTAAGCAGTATTTTGAAGGCTTTTATTATTAAATCTCTTACCCTGTCTTCATTTGGCAGCTGTGTACATATTAGACTTGAGGAAAATAACAAATTTCAACTGATGAACAGCTTGAAACTGAGGGTTCTTGAATAAGGCAAAAGGTCAGGGGCTCTACAGAGGAATCTCTTCGTAATTATCCTTGTGTTCTATGCAGATAGTCAGACCTGTGTTTGAATAACTCCATCACTTACTCATTGTGTAGCCTCCTGAAAATTGCTTAACATTTCAATGACTTTATTTCTCCATCTATAAGATGGGGATATTAATAATTGTCTGCAACAAGGCTATATTGTGATGATTCAATAAATTAATGTACCTTAAAGTCTTTGCCACTGTGATGGAGACATAGTTAAGTGCTCAGTAAATGTGGTTAGGATTGCTGCTACTGTTGTCACTCAGAATTGTATTGTATTGTATTCTAATGGTCTTTATTAGTGTTTCCAATCAGTTGCTTGTGCGTTGCCATTGGTGATGGTGGTAACTGTGGTGGTTTGGCTGTAGCAGCTAACAGGGAATATTTGACATTGATGCCAATGTTTCTTTAAATTCCTGCATAGTTTGGTGAAGAAAACCATATTCTTGTCTTTTGGTGGAAGCCCATTTCCCATAATTCCCCTCCAATCACTCTCCCACTATTCTACCCCATCCAAGAATGTGCATTTGAGACACTGTGCTACAGAAGAACACAATCCAGAGATTTAAAGAAACAACAGCATTGATAATGTCAAATATTTCTATTGTTAGCTTATTAATCCCCAAATAAACTGCCAACCTATTGATTTACTATCACTCTCCACCCATCCTCATAAAAAGCACTACATATGTCCCCTTGGAACCTGGGATGCAACCATTTTGAAATGATTATGTTCTTTTGACAAGAGACTCACTTTTACCATTTATTTATTTTTGGTTGGTTCTTGAACATGTTGTAAGATTGCTCATAGAGTTTTCTTCATGCGTTCCTGGACTGAATTCCTCAGTGGTTCTTTTCAAATCACAATGAAGTGATACTTTACAAAATACAGAACTTTGAAGTTCAATATTACGATAATAATGAATGCCTAGATGGATTCATTGTTTTTTGTTTGGTTTTTCTATTTGCAGTATCATGATTTTGTGACAGGCTGCTCTTTGACAGTGTCAAAGACAGGCAAATATTGCCACTATCCTCAATGAATGACGAAATTAAAATTTGTGAGCTCATTAAGAAAACAGATGGTATATGTCTTATTCCCATTGCATTTCTAATACCTATCATAGTGGCCAGTGTGGGTAGGTTTTGGTAATTTGTTGAAGGCTAAAGTGAATGGCAGAAATGAAGTGTGTGTCAGAGAGAGGAGGGCAGGAGGGAGAGAGAGAGAGAGAAAGAATAATTCTAATCTCAATTCTGAATGTAGAGTGAAGTATATAAGACATCTGATTGCCTTTTTGATTTTTACTTATTTTATTTTATTTTTTTAATTTATTTTTTGTTACTAGAGATTGAACGCAGAGGCACTTAATCATTGAGCCTCATCCCCGGTCCTTTTTATTTTTTTCTTTTGAGATAGGGTCTCACTAATTTTATTAGGGTCTCCTTCAGTTACTGAGGCTGGCCTTGGACTTGTGAACCTCCTGCCTCAGCCTCCTGCACCACTGGGATTATAGGTGTATGCCACCATGCCCGGCTTAATTGCTTTAAAAAAAAAAAAAAGTCACAATATAGATAAACTGGATCTTTAAGAATAGTTTAGCTTAAAAATATTAAGGATTAGGGGACAATTAAAAACAAATATAAGCCAGGGGTGGTGACACATGCCTGTAAGTCCAGCTACTCAGGAGGCAGAAGCAGAAGGATTGAAGGTGGAATGTCAGTCTGGGCAATTTAGTGAGACACTATCTCAAAATAAAATAAAAAATTTAAAAAAAAAGAGCTGAGGATGTAGCATGTAGCTTAATGGTACAGTGCCCCTCGGTTCAATCCCTAGTTCCACAAATAAAATAAAATAAAATTTACAAAGTAAAAGAAAACAAATGTAGAGTCACACAGATGATCTATTCTTTACCAAGAATACAATAAAAATGGGGCAGGGGAGCTTATGTAGTAACGCCTACAAAAAAGATTTTTCCATAGCAATTATTAAACACTAAGGAAGATATCCTCTGATCACTTATTTCATCCTCAGGTGTTTTGTTTGTTTGTTTTATGGTACTGGGGATTGAGCCCAGGGGCCCTTTAGTACTGTGTACCCTAACTCTTTTTATATGTTTAAGGCAGGGTCCCACTAAATTTCCCAGGCTGGCCTCAAACTTGCAATCATCCTGACTCAGACTCCTGAGTACCTGGGATTACAGTCTTGCACCACTGTACCAGGCCTTCCTCAGATATTTTAAAAGCAATAAGAATGATATTCATCTGCCTTGAACAATTTAGGACGGTTTGTACCAAGATGACTTATCAAGTCCCATTCCAACTCTGATAAATTTTTTATAGTCTCTTTCTCACTATGTCCAAATGACCACTGTAAGTAATCCCCAAGGATTTTAACATTTGGAGTACATGTGTCTACTGAGGCTTTTAATATACATGAATATTTAGAAAATAACTTAGGATTGGAAGTCTCAACCATTTCACATTTCATGAAAGTATGTCAAATTTATGTTAGACTTTTAGATGGAGGACTTTATTATCCCCAGTAGAATGGCAAGATATGTAAATAAATTGAGTGCACATTTGTGATAATATGCAACTGCAGTACGTAACAGAAGTTGAGGACCCCACATTTAAAAAATTAAAAGAAAAAACAAAACATTTGGGCAGATGGTTTTTACTGATCTGATATAAACTTGCAAGAAAATAGCACAGAAAAGGATTTTTAAAAACCTTTCACATTTTTTTCAGTTATTCAAACCAGCACAAAATTATTGAATAGTGTCAATTAAAAATTCCACTGACTCACATCACAAGCAGATTCAGAATAAAGCTTTTTCCAAACCTTTCATATCCATACAATGCTTCACTCAGTAGTGATCAATATATAGTAATATCTTCATCATAAAGAAGATCTGTTTGTATTACCAGAAATCATAATAAACAACAGGTAGGCAATACCTAATAGTTATTAAAGGTTTTACTGTGTGTCAAGCACTATATTAATTAGCACCTTCCGTTCATATTAATATTTAATTCACATAAAAAGACTATATAAGGTACAAGCGATCATTACACCCATTTTACAAGTAAAAAATAGGTTTTGAATGGAAACTATCAGAAGCTTAAGAATATGGATCAGGAAAAAGTAGAATCTACCTTTTCTAAAGCATGGATTCAGTGTGGCTTTATCTCCCTTCCTATCAGGCCAGTCATTGGCAAGTTCCTGGTCTTGTGTACCTACTCTGAGACCCTCAGGTTCTCTTTTTTTAGGAGAATCACATCTCAATGATAAACAGGCCACAAATGACTGCAGCAGCCCCCTTGGTTGCTCCTGAGCAAACAAGATGTGGGTCTGAACAAGACTAGACAAGGATGATGCTGTAGTTTTTGAACTGAGAAAGCAAACTCAGACTTGACACCTTCTGAGATAAGGAAGTCCGTGAGGAACTCCTACGTGAAGGGGTAAGTCAGAAGTCTATCTTGGATGAGTTTGATTTGACATGCTCATTACACAAACAGATGGAGTTCTTGAGTGGAAAAGGGAATGGATTCAAGCTGAAGCTCTTGACATTTGGGATTTGAAAGTCCTAAAACTGGATGAGGAGGGTGTAGCTAGGGAAGGGTAGAGGATATTGGATGGTCCTGGGACATCCCAACATTTAGGGGTCTAGAGGTAAGAGGGAATGAGGAGACCAAGCAAGGTCAGGATAAAAGAGGGAGTGGTGACCTGGAAGCCAAGTGAAGACGGTCGTTGGAGCAAGGAATGATAGTGATCTCCACTCAATAACTCCAATACAATGACGGCTGAGAATTCACAGCTGGATTTAGCAACCTGGAGGACAGTGACATTCTTGACAAAGTGATGGTGATGCTGTAGATATAATTTTGGTTCCTTCTTTGTCATTACCTGTAATCCCAGAAGCTCTGGAGGCTTGAGGCAGGAAGATCTAGAGTTCAAAGCCAGCCTCAGCAAAAGTGAGGCACTAAGCATCTCAGTGAGACCCTGTCTCTAAATAAAATATGAAATAGGGCTGGGGATGTGGCTCAGTGGCTGAGTGACCCTGAATTCAATCCCCAGTACCCCAAAACCAAAACCAAACCAAAACAAAAAACCCTCTTTTTAAAATGCCTATATGATATCATGTAATATAAATGTACAATAATTTATGGAATCATGTTGCTATTGTGGATATTCATGTTGTTTCCAGTTTTTACTTTCATAAATAACAATGTGAAACCATCCTGAACTGTGTAAATCAGTAATGTTGTATATACATGAATTCAAGTGAATTTTATAGCATGTATTGAAATGCAAGAAACAAGCCATAAGTATGTACAATTTTATGTGTCAATTAGAAAAAGAGATTAAAGATTTAAAAATAAATAAAAAGTAAGGAAAATTTTGTCACTAAATATCATATACATGCAAAACATATTTGACAAAAGGGAATAAGTACCCTTTGGTCATAATTCTTTCTACAAAAAAATTATTTGTATATGTTTTTGTTTCTAAAGTTTCAATTACACATAATTAGGATCTTCTTCATAGGTGCATATAAAATGTAAACATGAAAATTTATAATGAAAAGTGCTTTGTGGTTCATAAAACATTTCCCATCCGTTACTTCAGGAATGCTCAAAAAATAACACCGGTAACAGAGACTCGCCCCATTAATCCAGTTATCCAAACTTGTCTTTTTTTAATTCCTCCCTATCCTTCACAATTTATGATCAAAAAGGAACTTAAAATACTTATTAACATCACCCATGGTTAAGTGTAAGACAGAGGACACGTTTCTTATTGTGTGGCACCTTGGTTTCCTTTATAATCTGGCCAGCAGTTTCCATCTTAATTTTCTTCCGCAACTCTTCACAATGCATCCTACATTACTGTGCTGCTCGCACACAGTTGCCCAGGAAGTGCTTCACTTTCCCACCTTTGTGCCTTTTGCCTAGGCTGTTTCCTTTGCCCAGCATGCAGTGCTCCTACTGCTTCTGGCAGTGCCAAGGCTTTAGAATTAAACAGACCTATGTTCCAACTGTGCCTTCTTTCTTTACTAGTTGCATGGTCTTGGGCAAATTATTGAGTGTCTCAGAACCTCTCTTTTTTCTCATCTGCAAATGATAGCAATAATACCTTCCCTACAGGCTGGCAGATAATTGTAAGACATCAAATGGACCTGACTCCCAAAATATCTATTATGTTCTCAAGTCTACTTTCTAGTAAAAATTAAGTGCTCATGACACAAAATTCAAAATAATAGAGCACTCACTTCATCCTCCAGATGAAGTTCCCCTCACAGAAGTTATGACTTTTTTTGATTTTTGCATATCCTTTTAGAGATATTCTATATGAAAGGTATATAATCCACAATCCTTGACATCTTTATTATTTCACTTTGCCATTCACCTTGCGGAACCTTCCCTATCTATACGCAAACATCTGCTTCTTTCTTTTTTTAAACAGCTGTAGTGTTCCATGACATGAATGTACCATCACTAAATAAATCACTCCCTGATGGTTAGACTTTATGATTATTACCAATCTTTTTTCCCTGACATTTTATTATAAAAGTTTTTAAACATACGCAAAAGTTGAAAGAATTTCATGTTAAACACTTCTATGCCAACTAGCTAGTTTCAGTAAATAATATTTTATAATAGACTTGCTTTATCATGTATCTATCCATTCCTTCTTCCTTCTATCAATCCACATTCTTATTAATTTTAGAATAAATTGCAGATATATTACATCTTCCTTGAAATATTTAATATCATTTATCACTAGATGTTAAAATTTTACTGTTAAGATTAGTAATGCAATGAAAATTTGTATAAATACCCTTTCACATGTGTGTGGGTATTTCCTGAAAAAGGAATTTCTGGGAATGGACACTTAGGATTTGGAAGCATATTATTAAATTTCCCTTTGTCAAGATTATTAATAATTGACACTCCTACCAACAATGTAGATGAGTGCCTGTTTCTCTTTACCTTTGTGATATATTATCAAAGTTTAAAAATTTGCCAACACCATGACGTGGATGTGAGGAAAAAGTCACACTCATACATTGTTGCTGGAGTTACAAATTGGTGCAGCCACTGTGGAAAGCAGTGTGGAGATTTCTTAGAATACTTGGAATGAACCCACCTTTTGACCCAGTTATCCCACTCCTCAGTTTATACCCAAAGGACTTAAAATGAGCATATTACAGTAATGCAGTCACATCAATGTTTACAGCAGCTCAATTCACAATAA
Organism: Sciurus vulgaris; assembly: GCF_902686455.1. Classification (NCBI taxonomy): domain Eukaryota; kingdom Metazoa; phylum Chordata; class Mammalia; order Rodentia; family Sciuridae; genus Sciurus; species Sciurus vulgaris. The sequence goes on from NC_136464.1 coordinate 84,004,847, forward strand.
CTAGATTGTGGAACCAACCTAGATGCCCTTCAATAGATGAGTGGATACGGAAACTGTGGTATATATACACAATGGAATATTACTCAGCCAAGAAGAATAAAATTATGGCATTTGCAAGTAAATGGATGAAATTGGAAAATATCATGCTAAGTGAAATAAGCCAATCCCAAAAAACCAAAGGCCTGATGTTTTCTCTAATAAGAGGATGATGACACATAATGGGGGTGGGAGGGTGGGAGTAAGAGAAGAATGGAGGAACTTTGGATTACATACAGGGAAATGACAAGGGTGAGAGCTCCGCAAGGGTATGAAAGATGGTGGAATGAGACAGACATCATTACCCTATGTACATGTATGATGACATGAATAGTATGAATCTACATCATGCACAACCATAGAAATGAAAAGTTGTACCCCATTTGTGTACAATGAATCAAAATGCAGCCTGTAAAAATAAAAAAAAATTTAAAATTTGCCAACACCAAAAGTGAAAAAGTATCGTTTCACATTTATCTTACTGTGAATGAAGTTCAACATTTTTGTCATGCTCATGAACTTGCATTTCTTTCTATTTTTGCACTAAATTGTTCTCTTTAATTTTGAATAAATTTTATTGTGTTTGTGTGAGGTTTACAACATGATGCTAAGGATGCATACATAGTAAAATAATTACTACAGTGAAGCAGATTAATGTATCTATGTCATCTCACATAGTTAGTTTTGTATGTGTGACAAGAACAGCTAAAATCTACCTGTTTAATAAAAATCCAGAATACAATTTTATTAACTTTAGTCCTCCTGCTGTACCTTAGATCTCTAATTTTGTTTATCATAGGTATCTGCAATTTTGTATCCTTTAAACTACATCTCCCATCTACTTGTGTTAATCACTATATCATTTTGTGTTTTGTGTATTTGAATTATTTTGCAAAAACACATATTCCAGATATAAGTGAGATTGTGCAATATTTTTCTTTCTGTTTCTGGCTTATTTCACTTGGAATAATATTTTCCAGATTCATCCACATGGTAGCAAATGACAGGATTTCCTTTTTAAAAGGAAAATACTATCCCACTATGTGTACAGATACCACATTTTCTTTATCAACTCATCCACTGTTTGATATTTAGTTTTTAAAAATATATTGGCAGTTGTGAATAACACTGTAGTAAACACAAGAATGCAGATATTTCTTTGAAATTCTGATTTCGACTTTTATGGACACATTCAGATGCAGGACTGTTGGATCATACGATAATTTCTTTTTTTTAACTTTTAAGGAACATCTATATTGTTTTCCATAATGAGTGTACCATTTTACATTCCTATCTACAGTGTATAAAGTTTTCAATTTCTCTGCATTCTTGCCAACACTTGTTATCTTTAATTATTTTTTAAAATAATAGTTTCATTTCTTTTTATTTCAACTCTGTTCTTTGCTTATTATTCTACTGGATTACCAGTCTTTTGTACTGATTTTCAGAACTCTTTTTCTTTCTTTCTTTTTTCCCCCCATTCCTGTGTTTGACCTCAGAAATTCACACATGCTCAGTTCACACTACCACTGAGCTACATCCCCAGCCTTGTAGGACTCTTTATGAAGTTAGGAAACTAACCCTTTCCATTGAGTTGCTAATATTTTTCCAACTTTTTCATTTCTATCTTGATTTTAATATGACTTATTTTTCAAAGCATAAATTTATTTTTTGCACATTTTGCTTCCAAGCAGTACTAAATGCTGATTTAGCATTCTTCCACTACTTACTGCCCAATCCCAGTCCTCAAAACTGCTTCAATAAAATTCTACTGAATTATATGCAGGGTGTGATTATGCTTTGCCATTCCCCTCCACAGGCTCTTATATGTGTTGGTTCTTCTTTGTCCAACATTCTCTGTTATTTTCTCCTACTGGTCATTCAAGTTTGGGCTAAAAACTTCCATAGCAAAGGTTTTCCTCAGTTCCCAAGGCTGGTTTCAATGGTCTTTTTCTGTTCTTTCACAGTATCTTATGTGTACCCTGATCAGATTATTATCCATCCATAATGTCATTAACGATTTCCGTCCTTTGTCCACCAGATCTTTGAGGGAAAGAACTATTTTCTTCCTTAATCATTAATCAGACTCTATCCAGTGCCTGGCATACAAGTAGCTGCTCAATAAATGTTTAGTGAAGGAGGGAAAGAGAGTGGAAGCAATGCATAGAAGGTGGTATGGGCCAAATTGTGCCCCTCACCCCACATTTCATATGTTGAAGTCCTAATCCCAAGTACTTCAGAATGTGACTTAGGAGAGAACACTTTCAAAGAGGTATAACACATTCAATGGATTAGACAAAGGAAAATGAAGGGAAGGGAGGTTGGATAGAAAAAGGAAAGGCAGTGAAATGAATCTGACATAACCCTCCTATGTACACATGTGAATATACCACAGTGAATCTTATCATCATGTACATCCACAAGACTGGGGCCCCGATTAGAATACAATATATTCAATACTTGTATAATTATATCAAAATGGACTCTACTGTCATATATAACTAAAAAGAACCAATAGAAAAAGAGGTGTGATATACATTGAGGCCATTAGGATGAGCCCTAATCCAATCTGACTGGTGTTCTTATAATAAAGGGAAATTTCGAGACAGATAGACATGAGGATGTGCAGACATGCAGAAAAGACCATATTAGGATGGAGAAAATGTGCACATATGCAAGCCATGGAAAGAGAACTCAGGGAGGAGTCGGGGGCTATCACTTTGGACTTCTAGCTCCAGAAATGTGAGAAAATAAAATTTCTCTTTTTTAAGCTCTCCAGTCTGTGGTATTTTGCTATAACAGCACTAGAAAACTATACAGAAAGTTAAAAGGTACAGAAGAAAAGACAGTGGGATTGGGGACCATCTAAATGTGGATTATTGGAGGCATGTGGGAGCATTCATGTGTACTGGCAAGTATGTCACAATTGAGAAAAACAATGATTCTTTATTTTCCATTCATGACAAAGAAATGAAGTGCACTCTAAACTGAAACCTCTGTTCTCTAGATTATAATGTGAACATATAATTAAATTTGATTCTGATTGGGCAAGGCTCTCTCAGTCATAATTCTCATGGATTTAAGTTATAAACAATAATGGATTTACATGGTGTGAGAATTTAGTCTGATCATAATAAGCCACTCAAGCTCAAGGAGGCACATGCGCTCACAGTCATATTTCATTATTGGGACTGTTTAGAAATCCCTATAATTTTCGGTCTATCTAGAAAGTTAGTGTTTTTCTGATTTAGTATTTCCCTTTTCATTAGTTTATTTCAAAGAGATGCATTTCTTAGAAAATGAAATTTGACACAATAGCATATTCAATGACATTATGAAAAAAATTAATCAGAGGACATGAAGTCCTTGAAAATGTTTTGTGGTTGTATGTTTCCTCTCAGATGGTGGCTATAATTTCTCATTAAAAACTGTGTACTGACTTTGACAAACTATTCATTTCCATTTAGGTTTGGGAGAAGTCAATATATCTATGAAACTATACAAATCATTAAGTGAAATCAAGTAATGTATGGTTTTCATTTCAAAATATGATTGAAATGTGTGAAATTATATTCTGTCTATATTATGATAGCTATAATCTGGAGGTGACATGGTTAATTTCCCTGACAGACTATAAAATCAGCCAGCTACAAATGAGAAAGCTGCTAATCAGGAAGATAACCTTTGAAAGCCTTACTCTTTTCATAATGGTTGCTAGTTAAATATGAACATCTGGAAAACCATTATAAATTCATTGTGCAAAAATCTATTGCCTTTATGTATAAAACTCCTTTACATAATAAGGAAAGAATAAATGTATCAACTTTTTTTTAACCATGCAATTATTTGATGCACCATTTATTAACAAAATTGACATTGCCCTTGGATGTCCATAACACTGGCTATAAAATGGGTATAATAATATTTAGTTAGAAACATATCTGAAAGGTTTATCTTTAGCAATGTTTTGGAAATGAAAATGGTTTGAATGTACTGATTTTTGTGATGTTGTCTTGAGGTTCACTTTGATATTTACTTCATGTGGTATATAAAGCAAACTGAGAGAAATGGTATTTTGTTTTATACATACAAATGTTCATAAAATTGCTTTTTTTTACATACAAATGAAAAGATTGATTAATTTTCCAGGCATGGTGGCACATTCCTGTAATCCCAGCAGCTCAGGAGGCTGAGGAAGGAGAATAGTGAATTCAAAGCCATTTCAGCAACTTCGCAAAGCCCTCGGCAACTTAGCGAGACCATGTCTCAAAATAAAAAATAAAAGGGGAGGGGGGCTAATAATGTGGCTTAGTGGTTAAGTGCCCCTGGGTTCAATCCCCAATACCAAAATAAATAAATAAATAAATAAATTTAAAAGTGATATCCATAAGCCATTCTTTATTCATTTAATATTTTTTACTGGCACTCTAAAAATAATCTTTCAACATAGGCCCCTATGCCATTCAATTAAGAAAGTTTTTTCTAGACTTCTTACAGACACAAATGTCTGAAGGCCTAAATTACTTTTGAAAAGTGAAAAATTATAGTTAGTTTTTAACTGAATTCTTTTCTTCCTAATCCAATGGGATCGCCAACACCAGAAGATTTTGAGAGGCAATTCTTACATGTTTTGAAAAAGAACACTGAATTTTACACAACAGAGAAAAAGAATCAGTCTACAGTTCTGCCTAATGGTGTTAAAACACTAAGATTATTCTGCTATAAATCTAAATTCTTTGAAGCATGTAACTAGGTCAGACCTTAATCTTGAATGAAACTTAAATGAAAGTTAAGTTTTAGAACATGGTAAGAGAAATTTCACTTTTAGTGTTACCAAATAGAACTCTGGACACTTCTTCATTGTCACCTCAGCCAAATTAGAACATATGAGAACCAGTCCTTAATTGAACAGGTAGTAAAATTTAGGGAAAATTTGAGATGTAGATTCTTTATTAAAATACATGAAAAAGGGTTTTCAGAAAGCTGAGCATTAGGGTACCCATATTTTTCCATAACAGTAAGTTACGTGCATATGTGTAATATAATCCACAGGCAAAATATAGTACACATCTGTTCATTTATACTGTGGATAAGGGATTTCTATTCCCTACCATAAGTTTTCCTGCATTAACATTAGAGAAAAAATTGTTTCAATACATCAGTATGAAAAAAAGTATGTAAAGCAGAAAGCTAAAATACTATTATGTAAATTAGGTTAGAAAATCTTGTTAGAGATACTTCTAACATATAATTTACATTTGTGACACAACAAAACTGTAAATGAATTAATATTCATATAATTGTTTTGTTGCTCATCTACTCTGTAAGACTATGAACTACAAAATAAAATTTATTTTGAGTGCCCAGCAAAGAGTCTGGCACATAGTGGGTATTCAACAAATACATGTAGGTGGAAAGCTAAAATTCAGGGTAATCCTGGGGTGTTGAAGCACTTACTTTAAGAATCACTGTTCATCTAGGGAGAAGGGAGAAGTAAGAATAAGAGTAACACTTAGTCCACTTACTAAATGTAGCTCCTATAGTACAAATGCATCATTTATTTAATACTCATAACAGCTCTGACCAAAAAGTATCAGAGTCTCTATTAGGCAGCTGGGAAACTTCGATTAAATAGATTCAATGACCTTCTTCATTAGCAGGTTTAAGCTCAGGAATAGATTCCAGCAGAGTACTCTTTCCATTTGACCATGGTACATCCTCAAGGACAGAAAAGATTTGTTCTTTGGCTTTTGTTTTCATAAAGCAGAATACTTGTACTTTCTCCATCCTCCATATTAGCAAGTCAAAACTTGGCTATTCATCAGAATCTTCTTAGGAATATTCACTAAGTTTCTTGTTTCCATACCCTGAGTACCTGATTCAGAAGGCCTGGGATCCTCCCAGGTATTTTTGTATTTCAGATTCTGCAGAGGTGAATATGATGTGTATTTAGACTTAACATGAGGTTTCTTTTCGAAACCTAGAAAAAGTTCCATCCCTATTCTCCCCAGAATTATAAACGTCACCCTGTTTGAAAGAGGAAGATTAGAGGTATAAGGATATTGATATTTACTGAACTTGTGTTTCAGGTATTGTATAAAAGAGTTTTAAATATATTACCTCCCACATGTAATCTCATTTAGTATGAAGTAGATCAAAGCTTACATAGGCCCAGTTACCATTCCTTTAATCTTAAAATAATAAAAACTGTATATCTTATTTCTAAAATATATTTTATGTCTCTCTTAAAAATGTCAAATATCCCTAGGTATGGTAGTGAATGTCTGTAATCTCAGCTACTCAGGAGGCTAAGGCAGGGAGGACAAGTTCAAGATCAGCCTGGTCAATTTAGCAAGACCCTTTCTCAAAGTGAGAAGTAAAAAAGGACCAAGGATGTAACCTGGTGGTTGAACAGTTCACTTCCAAGAAACACACACACACACACACACACACACACACACACACACACAAGTAAAATATGATTGTTCATTTCAAGATTTATTTAACAAGGAAATAAAAAATCAGGAAACTTTCCTCTAAGCCTAAGAAATAAAAAAATCTAGACCATGCAACCCCATCCATGCCCCTGTCTATTAAAATACAGTATGTGTAATGTCCTGCAAAGCCCTTCACAATTATTTATGGATCTCAAAGGGTTCTCTTGTGTGCTCTTAAACAAAACTTATTAGATACTATAGGTGCCTGAAATTTCCCACTTTTGCTCTGGAAGAGCATACCCCAGTCCCATGATGTCCAAAACTCAGTCTCTGAGGTTTTCAATGATATCTAAATTTATTTACCAGCTGCCTTTGGTTGATACATCACTGGTCTATCACCATAACTTGATGGACGCTGCTGTCTGCCAAACATTGTGCTCATTTCTTATGAATGCCACTATCTCCTGTTGCTTTTCTGTCGATCAACCAGAGTCCCTGAAGAGATAAGGTTCCTCTGGGTTTTCTGAAATTCAAATACATAGAAGTTACTCTGTGTTGCATGAAAAGTGGCTGAGTGGTTGAGAATGCCTTATTTCCCAATTCAGTGAGTGGTTCTTACAGGGTACTGAAGCAGTATTGATCAGGACTTCCATGACCTTCAGATCTTCATTTTTCTCCATAGTTTTCTCCTATCGGGTTATAAGAGTTACATAGAATCTTAAAGGGGAACTGCTGGTAGATAAATTTAGTGATATTTTCAGAAGTTTCATTTGCAACAGTTAATAAGCTTTTGCTCAACTTTATCTAACTTCATCTTCCCTGTGAAGGAGTTCTCATCCCAGAAATGCTATCTAGTCTCTCCTATGAATTATCTTCTGGCAGGTTAGTCCTACCAGCTCAATAGACATGCTCAGACATGTGGTAATTTTGGTGATTTGCCTAGTTTAGGCTCAAGCTAGAGACAATAATACCTGCAAAAATGTGAAACTGCTTCCTAAAGTATGAGAAAAGAAAGATGTAAAGATATATTAATCATCTTTCTGTGGCTATAAGAAAATACATGAGGAAATAACCTTAAAGGAGAAAAGATGTATTTGAGTTCACGGTTCCAGAGGTTCCAGTTTACGGTTACTTGGTCCCATTACTTTGGGCATTTGGCAAGGCAAAATATCTTGGTGGGAAGCTTGTGGTGGAGCACAACTGCTCACCTCAAAGCAACCAGGAAATAAAGAAAGAAGGAGAGAGGGAAGGGGTTGGGGTTCTGATATTTCCTTCAAGGGCACTCCTCCAGTGAGCTAGTTCTTCGAGTTAGGCCCCACTTCTTAAAGTTTCCAACAACTCCCAAAAGTGCCACCAGCTGAGGGCCATGCCTTCAATAAATGAGTCTTTGGGGGCATTCCAGATGCAAACTATAACAAAGGAGATGATTGAGGTGATGAAGGGGCAGGTGATCTTTTCCCTTGCTTCTTTTCTCTACCTTCTTCTATATCTCACACTCACTGCATGGACAGTTACCTCTCTAAATAAATATTTTACCCATCATATGCAGAAAAGACTTCACATGGAGGAAAAGTTCTAAATCCAGAATTGAATCATGTCCCCAGAATATTGTCTTATGAAAAACAAACCTGAAAGAGGTGTAGAAAGAAATTATCAACTGCCAAGATCCTATGTAAACACTATTTTATACTGATTTGCCAGATACATAGAAGGATCTGCCTCCCTCCGTCTTGGCTAGGTTCTTGTTCCTTCTACTTGTATTGTCTTCTTCAGGCCTTGCTGGGAAATGTGCTTAGCATATTTTCTGTCCAGTCATCCTATTTCTGAGTCACCTTTTCCTGGTTCAGATCCTAACCATGAATACCCTATTTCCTTGTCCCCAATATTTCAAGATGTTGCCTTTTAGGGAATTTCTGACAACATTAAGTTTTCATGAAGCTAGAAGTTTCCAATAAGATGAAATAAATGTGATTATATCAGGTCCTGCATTGCTGAAGTCTGCCTTACACTGATTCCTTTACCCGCACCTGACTGATGCTTGTTTCTCTGATGAAGTTTCTGTAATGCCAGAACTGATCACATGACATTGAAGGGAGGTATGAACTGTGGCAAAAGCAAGGCTCTAGAATAATGATATCTGATATTCTGACCTTGTTTGGTTCCCAGATTTGTATGGCCTGAATTGCTGGGACTCTCCCCTGTACATGATGAGGAACAACATGGAGTCTTAGTTTAGAGTTTTAGTGTATTATGATAACTCCAACCTGTCTGTGTGGACAACATGAAGTAATGAAGTGGGACACAAAAGCCTGTGAGTATTAAGATATAACAGAGGAAAAGGCCAAGATGATAAAAAAAAAATGCATGAGGTTTCAGGTGAAGAATCCTGTGTCAACTATGGAAATGTAGTCATCATAACTGCCAAATAATTTTGAAGAAAATAGAATGTGCTAAATTTGGGATAAAGCACAATTCAGATCATAGTGTGAGTAAGCTAAAGATACTGTACTGGAGCTTGGGCAAGGAAGGTATAACCATTAATTAAAAAAAAAAAAAAAAAAAAAAGACCAAAAATTGTGGCATAGGATCATCTTGCCAAAGAAAAGAACAGAGAGAACAGAACACTGACTAAGTCAACCCTGGGAACACCCACAGATATTAGAATGCAAGGAGAGAAAAATGAGGTTCTGATTTTAGACAATAAGTGGACTTATTTCCATCATAACTCTTGTTAAATGCTCTTACCCACGGAACAGTAACTCTTGCTTCACTTCCACCCTGGAGCAAATGCTAAAACAAGCTCTGGCAGGCTCAGCTTGCTTGCTGGTACTCTACCAGGACATCATCCCAACAATGCCTTTGAAAAGTCAGCTTCTAATGAGAACTTTTTCATAGTTAATTAACTACCCTTCCCAGAAACAGGGCCAATGCATACTTGCTTTAGCCTGAAACAAGGTTGCAGTGTGATTATCAAGTATTTATTGATACATTAACAATTTGCATGATAGGACAGGCATGAACTATGGGATTTAATAAACACATGTTGAAGGAATAAATGAATGATTAAATGCATAAAAATTTAATCCTGCACAAACTGGGTATAGAAATTAGAATACTGAATGAAAATTCTTAATAACAACAATATTGTAGAAGTTGGCAAACAGGCAATAATTAAAGATTCAGAAGTGTAGATTTTTCTAAGTAAAACCATTCTGAACCAACAAAAATAAGACAAGTCTGGCATTGGGTGTCCATAATACAAAAACCTGTGCTCTTATAAAAACTACAAATTAAATATGAGCCAATGATATGCTACAAAAATCAAGTTTTATAAAAGAATATTTTCAGCATGCTGCTGATAGGAAATACAGGGCCATTTTCTCTTTAGGCTCAGCACTGGTCAAGCCTTTATAAGGATACTTAGTAGTTTCAATTTTAGGCACACAATCTGAACACATTTATAGAAAATTTAGATGGAATTTCAAGGAGAATAATTTAAAAAATTAAAGGAACAAAAAATTAATTTAAAAATTGGCCCCCAAAAGAAAGACAACAGAAATATCATTTATTTAACTTAGGAAAGAAATTATGATAGACAAATAATAGTTTTGTTAATATGTTTTTCATTGCTATGACCAAAATACCTGACATAAACAACTTCAAGGAGTAAGGATTTACTTTGGCCTACTGTTTCAGAGGATTCAATTTATGATCAGTCTGCTCTATTGCTTTGGGCCTGAGGTGAAACAGAAAATCAACGGCAAAAGGGCACGGCAGAGCAGAGGAAAGCTTGTTCAGCTTATGGCAGTCAGAGGGTGGGCAGTGGAGAAGACCAGAAAAAAACACACCTTTTCTGGGCAGCTTCTAATAACCTAGTTGCTCCCACTAGGCCCCAGCTCCTTACAGTTTAGACCATCTCCCAATAATCCATTCAAACTATGGATTAATCACTGATGAGATTAGAGTTCTCATGATCAAATCACTTCCCCAAAGCCTGACCCGTGGACATGGTTACCAAGTCTTCAGCACATGAGCTTTTGGAGGACATTCCAGATCTAAACCACAATAGTCTTGAAATATTTTGCCAATGTGGCCAGCAGCTGTTCCATTTTATTGCAGGCAGGACAAGAGAAGCAAGTTTCAGAGCCAGAGGCAGCAGGCTGGGAGTGTGGTTCAATAGTGCTTGCCCAATATGCAGGAGGCCCTGGGCCAGGAGGAACCACTGATTTGTCTCCAAAAAAGAAATACCTGGCTGTTGAGGCCAAAAGGCAGTGGCATGTTTGGACGTTCCTTAGCATGAATATGCACCTGTATATCTAACCAGCTGTCCTGGGAAGAGGGAGCAATTCTATAAACAAGTAAACCCTTTAAAACAGTTGTCAAAATCATCAAATACAGAGGAGCAACAAGAAATGTGAGAAGGAACTCTTAAGTTACTTCTTTCTAGCCAAGTGTGGTGGTGCACTGCTTCCCAGGAAGACAGGAAGATCATAAGTTCAAGACCAGCCCTGGTAACTTAGCAAGACTTAATCTCAAAATAAAAAATAAAGAGAATTAGAGATGTAGCTCACTGGTAGAGTGTCTGTACAAGACCCTGGATTCAATCCCCAATACCAAAAAAAAAAAAAAAAAAAAAAAAAAAAAGGCATTTTTGTTAAGATTTTAAAAAGGGGAAATTCTGAACCTTCATCCTAAAAATATTTTTTTACAATAATAATGCTACTGATTGGCTAAAGGTATCTTTTGCACATGCCCCACTGTGCCATTCTGAAAATAACTACTTGATTCTAGATATATTCAGATAATATTTCTAGCCAAGTATAAAAGGACACCCTACTTTCTTTTCTACCAAGTTAAACATTTATAGACTTTATTTTTTTTATTTTTTATTTTATTTTATTTATTTATTTATTTTTTTGTTTTGGTGCTAGGGATTGAACCCAGGACTCTGCATGCAAGGCAAGCACTCTACCAACTGAGCTATATCCCCTAGACTATTTGATAATAAGTTGCAACTTTCTGAAAGTAATAATTCAAATGTTCAAATGTCAGAATAAGCCTACTGAGCTTATACTGTGAGCAAAGTGAGTAGAAGGTGACTTTTTAAAAATTGTTCTGTTTCACTTCCTTTAAAGAAAGGGATCACTTTATAGCAGGTTCCAAACTCAAGAACATTTGACTAAAGTCTATTCTTTCCCTTGGGTTTACAAAATTATGAAGAACCAAACAGAAGATGACTCTCATCTCTTTCTTGAATTTCAAATCTCATAGGAATCCAGGAAAAAATGATTACAGATATTTGGTTGTGAGAGTCAGTTTAAAAAGAAGTAAAGGGAAGTCCTTCGTAGATACTTCATGGAAACACAGAGTCTAACTGAACTTTTCAAGGTTTGAGTATTTGCAGAATCACTTGCATAAATAAGAGATTCACTGCTCAGGTTAAGAATTCACTCATCCATCCCTTTCCATTGAGCCAGAACAATACATAAGGCAATGGAGTGAGTGACAGGCCTATACATCCACCACCCTACATTTGCTTGCTAGATAGGTTTTACCCAGGAGTCTCTATCATTCTATATTGTGGAACAATAGTGTATCCTGATTGATCAGCATCTCCTGGGTGTGCTTTTACTACATGCCAAACTTGCAATAATTTCTGGTTGGCTTTCACCCTTGTTTATATTGTAGCTTTTTGAACTCTATCTTCTGTTGATTTTTAATCACATAGCCTTCCTTTAAACTGATTAGTTTCTTTCTTTTTTTCTTTCTTTCTTTCTTTTTAATTATTTAGGACCCTGGCGTCTGTCCTGTTTCCCTGGCTGTTGGCATTGTCCCTGATGGCTTCCTGGGCCCTGTTCTTTTTATCTTGTTCTATAACAGCAGCAGAAAGATTCACCCTTCCAACTTAAATTGGTCAGTTTTAGATATCTGTTGTGACCTTAAAAGGTTTTCATTTATTTGGAGTCCAATCCAGCAACAACTTGTTTACACCAGAATCTAGTACAGTATAGTGACTACATTACGGGACAGTATAGCATAGTACTTAATTTTTTTGTTAAATGAATGAATGAATGAGATCTTGATTTATGCTATAATCAAGCTACCATACATTATTTTATAAACTATGCCTGCTATGCAAAATACTTTAATTCTGTGATTTATATTTTCAAGTAATTGTAACAGAACATCCTTTTTTATTAACTGTTTGAAGTTTAAATAAAATTAAATGAAATTTTAAAATTCAGTTTTTCAGTTAAAATAGCCACAGTTCAAATGCTCAATGGCTACACAAAACTGATACCTACCAGATCAGACAGAGCAAATACAGAACATTTCCAGCATCACAGAAAGTTCTATTGTAGAGTGCTGGATGAGATTGTTTTCTTATTTACTGATACAAACTTTGGGCCCTATACATGGTCTTGTATTAGATACGGCTATATCTAACCTTTCAGTATACCTAAAGCACTAAAAATTCTTGCCCTAGTCCAAAGCAGATCATATTACAGTTTATTTCCCAATCTGACAACCTAATGACAAGGAATATCTAAACCACACAAAGTAACAACAGTACCAAGGAGAAATTTTAGTTGCTCAAGTTATCTGAGAGCAAAGTATTCTGTTGTGTTAGTGTACACAAGTGTGTATATGTGTGTATGTGTGCACACAGGCACACACAGCCACATAAGAGACATTTGCATCAGAGACATTGCACCCATAATTATTTCTTTCATTCTACATTCCACCCCATAAAGATCCCAATGATCATTGCTGATATGACATCTAATTTATGGAACATAAGGAAATCTGTAAGTCGCCACTTTTCACAATAATATATACTTTCTTCATATTTATCAAGATTCTAGGAAAACCCTAAATAAATGCATGTAGATCACGTATGTGATGAAGTAGTTCAGATGGGTGAAACCATAGCAATGCAGAAGGACATTCAAAGGTAAGGGAAGACAGTTTTCTCTAAGTAGGTTTTTAGCAGACCTCGTCTTAATTTTTAGTTTTATTTGCTTACTTGTGTTAAAACAGAATTGTGTTTTACAAATAATGTTCCACAACTTTCAATCATGGCTTGGATGTTCAGTTACTGTACATGCAACATATTTTGGTATTTAAATTGATCCTGTGCTAAGGGAGGGGATTCTCAGATCTTTGAGATCAACTAGCTTACTAAATTGGATATTCAGACTCATTATAAAGGTCTTGCAAACAAAAATTCACCCACAAAGAATATTAATTCAGGTCAAATGGGGTGGTAAAGAATGTCGTTTTTTATTTATTTTACTAGAATATTGCTATAGATTAGGATTAAGCTAGTAACAACATAACATGGCTTGGTATATTTCTCTATTCCTCTGCCCCATGAAATCACAGTTTTAGCAGACATGAGAGATTATAACTCCCAGTAATAATACAAATATGCATTAACTGCCCAGATTTCCTCAGTCCCTTAGGAAATTATATGACTCACTGAAAAAACTGGCCCAATGCCCACAAAAACCAATCAAGATTTGTAGGATGATGTGAAATTTCTTCCAAGATTCAATGAATCCAGCAAGGCAGCAACTTTACTTTCAATACACTTCATCTTCACAATTTTGCAATGGCCAATAGCACCTCAACTACTGCCAATGAAAATCAAAGCCAGATTATGTCCAATAGACCTTTTTATTATATACAAAATATCAAAAGAGTAAGAGCAATATAGCAACTACTATCTTGAGCAAAATAGAGCAAATTATTATCTACATTTAGAAGTCATGAAAATGAGTTTATATAAATACTCAGAAGTGTAGAACCCCCACCTCAAATGATAAAGAAAATATGAGTTGGGGATTAAACATAAAAACATGAGTATTGTATTTACGTCTGCTACTTTGTTATTTTGCACTAAATGACAATAAACAAAAACTGAAAATAAAAGGACAAAGAAAGTTTGAGAAAACAGTAAACATGACAGTAAAAACTTCTGAAAGCTATGTAGTAGATGGATGAGAAATAATTGCCCCTCAGTAGAGTTAGCAGAGTTTCAAGAGTGCAAAGAAAGTAAGCAGTGGGAAGCCAGGAGAGCTGCATAATTTTAGAAAAATTCAGGAACTCAAGGCACCAGGATCTCTGAAGGCAGAGTTGAAAGATAGAAAAGAAAAAAAGAGAGCAATTGAGTTGGACTCCAGTGATCCCTTTCTCTCCCCCTATCCTTACAACCAGAAGATTGGAAGCTTAACAATGATGAAGAGTTTGGTAGGCTTGAAAATCTGGGGCATGCGTGACTCTCCTTAGTGAAACAGGTAATTAAAATCAAAGTCCACATACTTGAGGTTGAGGCACTCTCCCTGTCCAGCCCCCTCACCTTCCTTCCTATACATGGATTCCAGAACTCTAGCACCTTTAGCTTCCAGAACTTGACCTTTAACCTCTCTCCACACCAACCACCTACCCTGCTTCCAGGTCTATCTCTTAGAGAAAGATCTAAACATACTTGTATTCAGAAGCAGGCATGCAGACTTTCTCTGATTTTTATCTTCACCAGAAATAGCTGACTGAGGACTGCAGTGAGGGACAGTTCAACCCATGCTCCATTTACCAACCTCTATGTCTTGGGGAAGGGCTTTTGTTAGCCCAGAGGGATGGGACAGCTTTCTCTAAATAGCATAAAGACACCAGTTGGTAAACTCATAGGCCCTACAGGATAAGTTTTTCCAACTTATATATAGGTACTATGTAGATTAACTGTAACCCTATTGGGAGACTCAGGTCTGCTCTAAAATGGTCAGAACAGCCGATGTGGTACGGTGAACACTTGTAATCCCAGTGACACAGTAGACTGAGGCAGGAGAATCCCCAGTTTCAGGACAGCCTGGGCAATTTAGTATGACCTGGTCTCAAAATAAAATGAGATGTGGTGGTACAGTGTCCCTGAGTTCAATCCTCAGCATTTAAAGGAAAAAAATTCTACAACAGTCAGAACCTTGTGTGATTGTCCTTCAGTGAAATGTGCCAGTCCATGAGCTCCCATCCCAAGTATAGAGCTTCCAGTTGGCATTTTATTGGTGTACACTCAAAATATGAATGAATAACCAAGGGTCACCAATGGCAAAGAAAATCTCAAATGTCAAAAGCCAAAAGATCCAAACAAACAAGAAACAAGGAAATAAAAGGAAAGTAGGATACAAATGGAAAACAGATAAATAAATAGAACTTGGAAAAACAATAAATAAACAAAAAACAATAAACCTTTCAAAAAAGAGGAATAATAGCTATTTCTTTCTCATGGGACTGTTGTAAGAGTGCTTGGGTAAATGTGTTTATGACACTCAGAACAGTATCTGGCACATAACAAAGGATCTGCAGTGGATCTTGTTTCTAAATGGTGACTGACCCGTTTACAAGATGTCGGTTATTAATAAATTAGCAATTATTTCTATCATTTTATTTTGGGTTTTGTGTTTCTTTTGTCCTTTCTTCTCCCTTTTCTTGATTTCTATTGAACTAACATTTCCTAAATTCCATGTTTTTTCCTATTGTCAGTTCAGAAGCTATAATTTTATTTTTGTAGTACTCCCAAATTAATTATTCACTGAGCAGATGTATCTATAGCCTTTTTGTTGTTGTTCAGTACTTAAGTTAAATAACTATAAAATTGCTCTTGTTTACATTCAACAATGAATTACATTCATAAAACTTTCATTCTCACTACTGTTTTTCATGTTTCACTTTTTTCCTTTGGTATTGCTCTTCTTACATACCTTCTTTAATAATTCTCATAGTGGTTGCATGTAAATGATAATAATCCTTCAATCCTTATGTAACTAAAAATATATTATTTTCCTCACAAAACATAGCTCCATAGGAAACAGAGGAAGACACAAAGACTGTTAGGGTTTGGATATGAGTGTCCCCCAAAAGCTCACATGTGAGACAATGCAAGAAAGTTTGGAGGAGAAATGATTAGATTGTAGCCTTAACCTAATCAGTGAATTAATTTCCTCATGGGATTATCTGAGTGGAACTGGAGGCAGGGGATGTGGCTGGAGGAAGTGGTTCAGTGGGGCCATGGTTATGGGGTATATATTTTGTATCTGGAAAGTGGAGTCTCTCTCTCTCTCTCTCTCTCTCTCTGTCTCTCTCTCTCTCTCTCTCTCTCTCTGTCCTTCCTGAATACCCTGTGAGCTGCCTCCCTCTGCCACACTCTTCCACCATGATGTTCTGCTTCACCTCAAGCTCCAAGGAATACAGATGGCCTTCTATATGAACTAAGACCTCTGAAAACATGAGCCCTCAAATAAACTTTTCCTCCTTTAAAATTGTTCTGGTCAGATGTTTTAGTCACAACGGCAAAAAAGCTGACGAAAACAGACAATGCCATTTAAAAAAAGCTAATGAGATGACATATGGTTTTCAGAAATTCATGTTGGTTCATTCCCTAATTAATAAAAATGGGAATTTGCCTTTTTAAAAAAGTTGGTTAAAAAAAAAAAAAACAGTTTAAAAAGTATTACTTAATAGAAACTAAGAAAATGGTCTCAGTAATTTTCCCCCAAACCACTAATCCCAATACCTGACCCAGAATGAAAGAAATATTTATAAAAGTAGATGAACCAATGCATTCCAACTGGTGAGGACAAGAGAACAGCATCTGACTTCAGTTGTCATGATTATATGGAGAGACAGAGGACATCAGGGGTCAGCCTTCCTTTATCAATGTCCCTGGCAGGTTAATAGGCACTGCTAGGCAACAGAGAGACGCACAAAGGCAGAAGGTCATGTTGGAGTACTAAAAAGAAAGAAAAGTACAAGAGAATGGTTTCCAAATTCATCTTTTTGATAAACTGTATGTATTTCATCTCAACTATGAACTGAATTTATCAGAACATTTTTAAAACCCTGTCATGTTAGGTACACTATAATTCCAGTTAGTTTAGATAAAAGCATTACAGAGAGGGCAAGGGCATTCAAGTTATAGAGGTTAATTTTTTTTCCCTAGTTTGATGTAGGTGGTCTCCATATCAAGACACTTCATAGATCTCAGTGCCACTCAATCATAGCTGCATATTTCCCACCATTCATTCATAAATTTTTATAAAAAAGCACATACTAAGTTAGAGTACCATCTTCTGTCAGAAATTCCCTTGAAAAGTCCATTCCAACATCCCAATAATGGTTTTTATGACCTTCCAAAGATGTGTAAAGTATTCTCTAGCCAATTATCAAGTAGAATGACATAAGTACATTATGTTCTTGTACAGAAGTCATTTCTTCTCTCATTGCATACATCCATGTTGAACAAAGAGTGGGTGAATAAAAAAAACTTCAGACTGTATCTTTTGAGGCTAAAGCAAAATCATGATTACCTCTCAAGACAAATATTGAATAATTCTTATAAGATTGGGCAGACCTAGTCAATGGAATTGCTTTCTTTCCCCAACTCCCATCTCTACACAGGAGTAAAAGTATCAGTTTGAGACTTACCTCAATGAACCCTTTAAAATAGATTATCAAAGTCATTTTCCAAAGTCCCTTCTAAATTTTAAAAGGGGAAGAGAATTTGCTATCAATTTTAAATAAATGTTTATGATCACCTTCACATTCATGTTAAATGTATAATTAAATTTGCATTTTTATGTCCATGTTATAATACACACATGATCTTATATGTGATATACTGATAAAAATTTTACAAGACAAAGTTTTTATTACTTTATCATAGAAGATTTTAGTTTTTATGTATTTTATGATACACTATTATTTATATCTGAAATTGAATCCTTGATTAGAAATGGAACTACTTAATATTAAGCTGCTCTTATAGGAAAAAAAAGATTAATTTTTCCACAACTAGTTTTATGATATTGTTTCTAATGATGAATACAACAAAAGGCAAAGAGTGATTCTTTTGGGGAACCAATCAACAATACAATTTGGTAATTATTTTCTAAATTTTCACTTTGTACAAATTATTTCCATGAATTCTGTGGAGGGTAGAAAAAGAACAGACCATAATTCTTACCTCAACAAACTTAAAACCTGTTAGAAAAGATGTAGTCAAACACTTAGGACATGACAAAAGACTACAAAAACCCTCAGGATTAAGTGGGAGGTACTTATAGAGGGTTTTGCAAATCATCTAATAATGATAGCATACATGCTAATCTATTACAGAAATTAATTGTAGACAGTGAAAAATCTGCATGTTTGCATGGAACCAGTGCAAATTTGGGGAGAATCACTCAAATTACATGCAAAGATATCTACAGATCAGGATTTAAAAGAGAGAAACCAGTTAACTGAAAAAGAGACAAAGAACTGACATGATACCTTAATATTAAACAACAAAAAGGTGGTCTAGGTAAAACTAGGTTTCTCGAATATTCTTTCAAAATATTTGTGGTACAAATGACAAAATCATGTGATTAAATCATCCTATCAATCATCAGAAAATTATGCCAAAATCCAAATAAACACTTTGCTCTTTGTGTATTCCAAGAATTAGCTAAAAATTTCAATTATAGTCTAAATTTTATTAATTATAAGTAAACAAGCTTTAGTTTGATTTTTCAAATTACAATACCAATCAAACATTTTTTTTTATTTACTATGAAATGTTAGTCACTGTTTTAAGTGGATTCCTTTTGCCTGATCATTTCATTAGTACCAAATATCCTGATTATAGAGGACCTCAAGTATTACTTTAGGCTGGAATGTAAGGAAAGGCACAGAAGGAGGTGGCCTTAAAGGATGAGCTGAATCCTAACAGAAATAAGGAATCACGTTTTCTTAGAAAGAAACAGTATTAGGAAAAAGACGTAGAAATTGGAAAGAGTAGATGTCTATGTTAATAGAAAAAGGAACAGATGAATTTGACCTTAAAGGTCAGTTGAATTCAGATTTTAAAAACAGGACTTTGAAACTCTGGAACCAACCTAGATGGCCCTCAACAGATGAATGGATAAAGAAAATGTGGTATATATACACGATAGAATATTACTCAGACTTAAAGAAACATTAAATTATGGCATTTGCAGGTAAATGGATGGAGCTAGAGAATATCATGCTAAGAGAAATAAGCCAAACCCCAAAAAACCAAAGGTCAAATGTTTTCTCTGATATGCAGAAGCTAATAATGGCAGGGGTGGGGTGGATAGGGAAGAATAGAGTTACTTATATTAGGTAGATGGGAGTGAAGGAAGGGGAAGGGATATGGGGTTAGGAAGGACAATAGAGTGAAACAGACATTTTTACCTAATGTACATGTATGACTGCATGACTGATGTGATCCTGCAATATGTATAATCAGAAAAATGAGAGATTACACTCCATTTATGTATGATCTATCAAAACATATAAATGCATTCCACTGTCATGTACAACTAATTAGAACAAATAACACTTTAAAAATTTTAAAAATGGGGCTTTAAAGGCCCAATTTTAGTTGGTAAGCTCAAGAACCCTCCAAGTATATTTACAAAGGAGAGTGAAATGACCTGAAGTACTCTTGAGATTATGACTTCGGTTTCATTTATGAGGATGGAATGAAGTAGGACTTAACTAGTGATCTTTAGGTGGATCTTTTAGAAAAATGTCTCCTATAAAAGGGTTGTAAGAGTTTAGGGAAGTCTGGAATCATGACAGAGGGAGTGATAAGCCAACAGATGACACTGCCCTGAACACAAACAGAGAAAGAAACAGGGTTGGTGAGGAAAGTGGGTATCAACACTACCTCTGCACCAGCTGAATTTCAAGAATAGCAAACCACATGTCTAAAAGTTAGAGGAAAAATTGGGGCCACAGGTAAAGATTTAGGGTCTTCAGCACAGGAAGCCATGGGGTAGATGAAATTGCATATGAAGAGAGAACAAAAAAACAGGGTTCAAGACAAAGTCTTAAGAAATACTGGTGTTTAAGGAAGAAGGAGGAGAAATAATTAACAAAGAAAAGAGAAGGTGTAATAAGAGTTGGAGAAGAAAGAATTTAGCTCCACAGCAATGAAAGGAAAAAAAGATTCATAAAGAAGGCACTGAGTTAAGGAGGGTAAAAATGGAGAAAAAATAAATGTCATGAGGAAAAGGCCACTGGAGATGGCCTTTAAAAGAATGGTTCTATCAAAAGATTAGCAAAATAGGTTTACCTTTGTAAGACTTACATAACTGAGAAAA
This sequence comes from Sciurus vulgaris, assembly GCF_902686455.1. Taxonomy (NCBI): domain Eukaryota; kingdom Metazoa; phylum Chordata; class Mammalia; order Rodentia; family Sciuridae; genus Sciurus; species Sciurus vulgaris. The sequence goes on from NC_136464.1 coordinate 84,025,485, forward strand.
ATTTCTGATCAGCAAGAATCAACCAGAATTACTATATTGAGTTGATGTGGTATTTTCTCAAGCATGAAAATTTAACATTTTAGTTATCTTTTGAATCTTTTTTTTTTTTAATGAATAAGGATTTGCTTTTTACTAGACCTTTAGAAACTCAGAAAATAGCTACCTTCTAAGATCTCCAGGAGTTCAGAGGCCCCTGCTTGAGATCCACAGTTTTATATCTATTCATTTCCAGTTTCCTTAGGAAAAAAAAGTCCAATAATATGCCACTAATCCATCAATCCATTCAGTTATTCACTTATTCAGCAAATATTATTGAGAGTTCACCTGAGCCTAGGTTATAACAGTAAGCAAACTGGATAAATCATACCCTCATGGAATTTATATTCTAATGGAGGCAATGCAATCAAAATAAACTCATACTGACTGTAATGTCAAGCACTTTGAATTTAAAACAAAGTAAGAGAAGGAAAGGGAGCAGTATGGTTGGGGGTTGGGGGTTGGTACAAAGGACAGGGTAGTGAAGAATGTCCCTTGTGAAGAGGTTACATCTGAGACAGCAGAGACTAGGGGGTGGGGCTCATGTGGATAAGTGGGGGAAGAATATCCCAGATAGATGGAATGAGTCCTGAGAAAGGAACAAATATGGTGCGTTTGAGATCAGCAAGGAAGCCAATGTGAGGAAGCAGAATGCCTGACAGTGAGAGTAGTAGATGATGCAGGTAGAGTAGACAAAAGGTAGAGTATGAAGAAGCTTGCAGAATTTTACAAGAAACATTGATGGAAGCAGAGAATGGAAGTGACAATTTTATTTATGTCTTAAAAAAATAAGAAATATGGAATGAATTGGGGAGCAGCAAGATTGGAAAGTGTAGAGAGAAGGCTGCAGGGGCTCAGTTGAGAAATGATGCTGGCTTACATGAAGATAAAAATGGTAGAAAGTTGAGGTCTGCTGCTTGTATTTTAAGAAGTCCCAACAGGACATTTAGATGTATTGGATGTCTGGTGTCAGTTACAGGGAGACTGTAACTGCTAATTCTGAAAATGAGGTATTTTTACAATATCCCTCTAAGGGAGTACCACTGTTATGTCCAGAATATGCCCAAGGAAACAGGTTATTCTCAGCAATGTAAGTTCTTCATTAATGAAATTGAAAATTAAAATATGTTGATCTCCTACAGTGAAGTGTATACCCAAGAGAAATGTATACAAATCAGTCACTAAGAAAATGTACAAGAATATTCATGACAGCACTACTCATAATAGCAGCAATTGGAAAACTAATGAAATGCCCACCAACAGTGAAATGGATCAAATGTGCTATCTCCACACAATGTAATACCACACATCAGTAAGAATGATTTCCAACTGTGTGTATCAATGACACAACTCTCACAAAAAATGCTGAGTGAAATAAACATATAAGAGCACATAACTTAAATGCAGCACAAAATAGGCAAAATTTGATCTATGCTATGAAGTGTAAATAATGGTTACTTGAGATGGGAGGGAGGGAGAGTTAGGGAGTGGGAAAGAGTATGCTCCGGGAGTGGGGAGCGGATCTCAGGAGTTGAGTGTTCTATTTTTTGATCAGGTGTTTGTTGTATGAGTAACCCATATTACTAACATGGGTATTAATACTGGTAAAAATTCATCAAGATGTGTACATAATACATTTAAATTTTGCTATATGAATATGCTATTTCAATACAAAGTTGTTTTTTTTTAAAGGCAGGAAAAAAGATTACCATTTTGTAGGACAGTGTTTTCCAAATCTAGGGTCCTCAAGGAACTCTGGAGGAGAAACAAAGAATGATACCTTTACAAACTTTTTGTACCTGACAAATAACTTATGAGTTTCAGCAGTGGAAAAATACAATTGGTGTTCAGGATGGTTAATGTAGACAATTATGTGGAAATAAAGAATTTACATACAAATTCAAAACGAGCCTCAGATGTGGAGAGCCAGACAAGGCCTTTATTTACTCAGATGTGATTTCAATTGGAAAAAATTCTATCTTTGCAGATTAACCTGTGATTCCCACAAATACATGAAAGTGTCCAGCATGCAAATAAGGGAAGACTGAGTCTTTGCTGATTTTGAAATGCATAGGCTAAGAAAGAATCTTATTTAAAAGAGTTGACTAGAAACAGCTGTAATTCGTCACCAGAAATGAAATCTGCAAGTATCCTAAGACTTCAAAAAATACAACAAACAATGTGACCTCATTAACCCTTAGAAAAGACATTTCTGCCACAGTTCTATTTGAGCTCCATTTATCTTTCCTCAAAACACTTGCAATGCCTGCCTTCAGAGATGCCTCCAGAAAAGTGTAAAAGAAGCAGAACTTGAAAGAAATAATAAAATATTTCTTCATTCCCAGTGGAAAACAATCCTAATGAACTCTGATATTTTTCCTTTATAAGCTTTGGGCATGCCCAGTTGCAGTTAAATCTTAAGAGGGCTTAACTGTGGATTGGGGCATTTAAAAAAAAAAAAAAAAGCAACATGAGGGGAAAATTAAAGATGATTTAGGAGACTGCATTAGACTTTATTCTTTCATTTCCTTCTTCTAGTTTTCACACTAAAGAACCCATTTCAGAAGATGTATGTGACTGTTGACATAGGTTTCTGGAAGAAGTTATAACATCTTTTTATAGAAAATATTTAAGAAAAAGTTAACTGGTACACTTAATTAATTGGAATCACTTTTCCCCAAAAGGAGGTGAGCAAATAGAGTGTCTTCCAGACTTATGATTTCATTCTATTCCTTGCTTCCATAAACAATACTGAGAGTCTCTCTTTAATGGGGTGACACAATCTATGCCATACAGAGAATATAAGCTCTAAGCCACAGTGAACATAAACTGTAGTTTCAAGGGATTCCGAAAACGTTTCTACAAAGACTGAGTGAGGTGGACAGATGATAACCAGCTAATTCAGCAAAAATATCTCCAATTTTTGAGAGTGAAGAAAAAGACCTTCAGATTAGCTATTTTCTTATTATCTGTATACCTGTGTGAGTCTACATTGTATTTTGTGTACATGCAACTAAAGTGTCACCTTGCTGAATAACAACACTACCTTAGGGTTAAGAGATTTTACCACTTACAAAATAATTTCACATATGGTACTCACAAATAGTATCATTTACTGAAAATACTAATAATGGGGATAAAACATTAATTAAGATGATAATGGAGAATTCAAAAAATCATGATATAAATTCTGACCTGGGAGAACTTTAGAACCCCAATTTTTCACATTTTAAAATAAAGATCAGAACACAGACATTCAGAATGAGAGCCATTACAATGACTTCTAATTTGATGTCTTTTCTCTGGAACACCACAGTTCCTGCATCATAATCTCCATGTAGCAAGGATGCTGTTTTTTGATCACAGTATCTAGTGCAGGACTTGAAGGACAGTAAATACTATGTACATATAGGTTACAAATTAATCTCTGTAAATATTTAACTATGCTTGTTAACATGGGGATATCTAATACTTTCTTAAATCCAACTTCAGGTTCTTGATTTTAGATCATAATATACTCATTAGCTAAATCATTCAAAATAAGTATCTATAAAAGTATTTACTTTTAAAAAACTATCAAGATATTATAATGTATCAAAAATGTTCATGTTGTAATTTTTAATATTCACATTCATTCATTCATCAGATTTTTAACCACAATTTACAGAATGATACTGTGCTACCACTTTAATAAAATAAAACACAAACTAACAAGGATGCACTGAATTAGATACTACTTCCACCAAAATAATATCAATTCAATTGTGATAAAAAATATTTCAAGTAAGTATCTGAGTTTCAAATTTTAGGTATTTTTTATATGTTGTAATATCCTACCTTGCTAAGACCTCATTTATTTTTAAAAATGCCTGTGAAACAGCTATAAGATATACTATGATTTGAATCACAAATGTTCCCAAAGGTTCATGTGCTAAAGCTTGGTCACTATCCTGTGGAAAAGGACTATCCTTGGTCACTAGCCTAGTGGAAAGAAGTTAGGTCATTGGGATCATAGTCTTGAAGGGGACATGGGAACTTTGGCCTCTTCCTCTCTTTTTGCTTCCTGGTCACTATGAGATGAACACCTCTACTGCACCACAAACTCCCTGCCTGTCCCTTGCCACAGACTCAAAATAACAGGGTCAAGTGACTCCGAAATCATGAGTAAAATAAAACTTTCCTCCTTTAAACTGATTATCTTAGGGATTTTGTCAAAACAGAAAGCTAACACAATATGATATATTAACATACAAAATTGCAAGATCACATATTCCTCCAAAGATGAAAGATAAGCACGTGAAAAACTATTATGAAGGAGATCGGAACAGCAATTAAACTAGCACGTAAGAAAGAGGAAATGTTCTCAAACAAGGCACGCTCTACGTCTCTCTTAGAGGTGTGGCTGTAAAATTGTTACTGTAAATTTTTCAACAAACTTGTAAAAATGAAGAGATGCAGGTGACTGCTGTTTCAAAAGCGATGCTATTATACTAAAGTTGGTACTATTATTATAACCATTTTGAAAAGCCCCCTTTGTGGAATTACTTTTAGAGGATACAGTTTATTCTTTTGAATAACTGCAAGCATAGCAAATCTCCTCTCTTTGAAAGTAGAAAATAATTTAATTTAAGAAGAATGAAAAATTATCCACACCATGACAAGTGAAATAGGTGTGCATCTCAAAGAATATGTGAGTACAACAGCAATTTAAAGAAGTTTTAAGTGGCTACAAATTTGTAAATACATCCTCACATAGCTTAAGTAGTTTCAAGAAATGTATTTTATGGCCAAGAGTGATGGCACATGCCTATAATCCTAAGTTTGGGAGAATGAGGCAGGAGGATAGCAAGTTCAAAGTATCAGTAACTTAGCAAGACCCAGAGCAACTTAGGGAGATCCTGTTAAAAAAAAAAAAAAAAAAAGAAAAAGAAAAGAAACATATTTTGTGAATTGTGAAGTAAGTAAAGTAAGTAGGAATTTCCAGAGGAACTCTCAAGACAACATACATTTTGATAAATATAGTTTAACTAATTTAAAAACCAAGTCTCATTACTTTATGGACATGTCACACATAAGTTTCTTCACATGTCAAACCTAGTCAAGCAATGTGTATGGCAGTGTTTTAGAAAGCAGGATAATTTGCTATCCTAAATCAGAAACTGGGTTTTGGAAACTCCAGGTTTCTCTCACCATTATCAGAAATCACATTCTGATAGAATATGGTCACTATTGGCATCTCCTTACTGTCAAACAATGAATGTGCTTTTCTTAACTAGCTTGAAGCTTAGGGTCTAAAATATGGTTTCAAATTAAAAATGCCAATTTCTACCAGTTCTTATACATGATAAGGCTGCTGACTGTGTAAAAAATAATCTGGATATTTCTATGACAGGGAAAGAAAATATTTGAACTTAGTGTGCAATTTCAAAATGGGATATAAATCAACACAGAAATTGAATTCTCTAAGTGGAAGTTTTCTATGTTCCAATTAATTTGAGTTCAATACCTTCTTAAAACAAGACTCCTTAGATGATAATAGAAAGGCACAAGGCATCTGCATAAAAGACTTCACTCCTGTTCATTGAGATGTTATTCATTTGCCTCATGTTGACTTTGGCAGATTCTGGTTTTTCTCAATGAAAACAGATACTTGGCCATGATCCGAAATGAATGCTGAAACAGGATGAAATGTACCCTTGAATTCCCACATATCATTTTTTATTTACATGGAATATGTCATGCAAATGACCTACATGTCTGACACATTCCACCCCTTTGGCCTTCAACAAGTAGCAACAAAATAAGAAGCACATGAACCCTTCTACACTGTTCCAAGAATTAGTCTTAAGAACACATTGTACTACAGTATTAGAAATCAGGAAATCAGGGTGAGAAGATCGGGGATTTTTTAAAGGAAAATAACTCTAACCTTTGTTAGCTTGAGAAGACAATTGACTCTAATAACAACCCCTTCTTTAGCCTTAAAAGTTAAAGCTCTATATTCTTACAAAACCCAGGTCTGGGTCAAACTGACCTGAAGGAAAAGAGAAATATTCTTGTTGTGCCGTTCCAATTCAATGTAGGGTACAAACAAGGATTTCCTGCCTTTGATGTTTATTTGAGGATTCTTTACAGAGGAAGAAGCCTCAGAGGCTGGTGTCTCTCTGGTAAGGGTGGAGGTATGAGGTAAAGAGGGGCTGGGGGAAATGAGGGGGGCGGGTAATGATGAGATGTCTTGGGGAAGGGGTTTAATGCAAAGGCTGGCATTTTGTTTGAGCAACCATTTATGTGTCTGTCTTTTGCAATTGAGTTTCCACTTAATTACATGCCTTGATTAAAGATAGAGCCCTATGATATAAAATTTCAGTGTGCAGTGAATGGAGAGTTACAGCATGAGAATAATGCAGGCTCCTGTCTATGTCCTTAGACCCAACATCTTGGAATCAACTCTGAGAAACTAAGTGTGAGGCCGAACTTGAGCATGATTGGTCCATGCTGCAGGCTTGGGAGTTTCAATGAGAAGAAAACGAAGCCCAGAGGGTCAAGCACAAAACTGTGAATAAGGAGAACAGATTTCCTTTTTGGTTTTGTTTTATATTCATTAAAGTGCACTTTGTCTTTATTTCTTCTTAAACAGACAATGTGCACATCTTCCAGAGGGGTGCACATCTTCCAGAGGGGTATACATTCAAAATTCCAGACCAAACATTTTTTCTATCAAGGGGAAGCCATACTTGGTGTGCTACCAATGACCTCACAATGAGGTCTGAGCAGAGGGCAGAAAAGGTTAAATGATTAATTTGCCAAATTCAATTGCAAAGAAAAAATGGAAAAACAATTCCAGTCAGTATAAATCAGCTAAGCATTTAGAAACCATCATCAGGAGCACTAGACAGCACCGCATCATGGGCTGTGAATCGAAGTGATGTCAGAGCTGTGAGGCTGCTGTGCTGCCAGAGGCCTGCATACCCATAATGGATGCTAAAATTACTGCTGAAGAAGCACACTGATTACGAAGGGCCCCCCAAGAGCAGTAAAGTTCTTGGAAGGCTTCCCTCAGAGTTTTAAAAGAATAAGATAAGCAACATCTCCAACTGTAATCACAAAATATAATAAAAATGCTCTGGGTCCTCATGGGACTTGCAAGTGTATCTCCCTTGAATGATATAAATCTATTCCTTTCTTAATATACAACAATGAGGTCAAAGTTACTACCAAACTCAGGCAATGTCTAGCTGGTCACACACACACACACACACACACACATCCATTAAGAGTAAAATGAGGTTTAAAAAGAGATGAGCTTATTTAAACTGACCCCAACCTGTGCATCCTCACCACTTCACCCTTTGTCCTTATGCAATCAGTTTGCTCAATATTTCCAGCCTAATTATTTGCTAACTTGATGTTGCACCAGTCTCTTCCTCATGCCCCACCATCGTTCTGCTCCCCACCCATTCCCATTTTCAGCCCCAGCTCCCAGGATCCCAGTCTAGCTCCAGCCTAAGGTCTTTCTCCTCTCATTTGTGAAGTAGAAAGCTCAGATGCTGATAATTGTCAGAAACAATTAAACACCTACATGTGAGGAAATTCACTCTAGTGTTTTTAAAAAAAAAATATTCTAAACTGGGTTATCAAGGAGTTCCTCATTGTCTTCAGAAATTTCTTAAATGCCACTTCATACTTTCTTGTTATTATATTTTATAATTTAGATGGGCTAAGGGGCTGTCCAGTGGTGGAATTCACAATTCAAAGTATCTTTCTAAGACATCATATCTGGCTAGGAAAGACAAACAGGAGAGGAAGAAGTTAAGATAAAATGTTTTAGGAACAGCAAATCTAAAATACCCAGAAATTTATTCCACAGAAACAATCAGTTAAAATATAGTAAATGCATACAATAAAAGTTTAAATGCCTTATAAAATATGTCAATTAATCAAAATAAAATGCAAGGTATGCCAAATTCAAAAATTTTCAAATGCATTAAAATGACAAGTGAAGACATCATAGGCCAGTAAGTTCCAAAAAGCTAGTCTATATAAGAATCAGCTTATAAAACAGATCCTAGTGATCAACCAACTACATGAACCATAAAGGAATTTGAACTCTCAGAAAAAATACATACTTTTTGCTTTACTTGAGACACCATTGAGTTTAGCTTCTAACTGGGCAAAGTTATGGGGTCTTAATAATGTAACTATAGAGACAACATTCTGTTCAAAATACACATTTTCTACTGTCTGAAAAGTTCAAGGCATGACAGGTCAGTAAGATCTGCAGCCACATGGACTGAGTGGGAATCCTCACTCAGAAGGTCACTTACAAAGTCAGTGACCTTGGACAAGCCACTGAACATTTCCAATCACTAAGATGTTCCCTTATCTTATCCCAAATTTATCTCTTCATCTTTCTAGAACACTAACCAAATATGTAATAAATAAAACAAAAAGACTTTAATTAAAAGGGAACGGGAACACTATGGAGTCAAAATAAATTTAACAGTACAATTCAGCATTAGACTGTTACAATGTAAAGAGCTGATAGTTTGGTTCCTAGAAACTTCATGGTGTCAAAAGATACCATTTTTCATCAGTTTTTGCCAGGATTTATCAACCTATATTCATGTCCAGTTGAAAACATAATGTGAAACTAGGCTATTTCATGAAAAAATCCAAATGTATATACTTTGATTAATATCAAAGATTTTATATAAACATTATCTTTATTGGTAGCACTAATGAATGGTAACAATTAGCTAAGTTGATCATTCTGAGGTATTTCAAAAATTTAAATTGCCTATCCATTTATTCGATTAATATTTACTAAATAAAGTTATGCATACAGTCATATGAAATATCTTAAATAAGAGATGGTATTGAGAAAACAAATAAACATAATAAATACAAAGCCACTGAGAAATAATTATGAAACATGTAGAATATAGTCACTATTTACATTATTAGTGACAGGATTACTTGGCAAATACTTTCACATCAAAAACTACACAATTCTCTAGATATTAAAAGTACATGACTGTATATGGCTTACTTATATTAACAGATATAGCTCTATATTCAATTTTTATATCTATCTGACTTTAAAGTCACTTTCAAATATAGCAGAGTATTTTGAAACTTTTGCCCATCCAGAACATTTTAATTATAAAAAGAAAAAAGAATCCTTTGCTGATCTTTTCGCTTACCTAAACCAGGAATGAAAAGTATAAAACTGCAAAATAATGGTGACTTTTAAAAATTCTGAAGGGTTAAAATAAAGACAGTTCACTGATACATGTTGAGAGCAATTAAGTAAAGAAGTAAGCTTTGCCCTTTGTGCTCATTACAAACAGACATTGTTCTTTTCCTACTTTAATATGCAAACAACAATGAATAAGGGAATAAAAATGCTACCACTTAAGAAATTTCTGATAATGATAATGGATAAAATTAGTCTAGACCATTAGCTTCATGAGGAAAAAATGGAAATTTCATAATGTAATTCATGTTTAATAAAACTTTTTTCATTTCAGTGATTAAGAAATTATTTAGGTGAGAAACGTTAAAAAATCTTTCTTAACTAGACATAAGCTTATTATTGAGCAGATTAAATTAGAAAATTCAACAATACCACTTTGAAGGCATTAAGAGGTTTCAAGTTATAAGTTAACTTCTAACTAAGTAATCAAAACAATGGTTAGACAACAGACCCTACCATGTAAATAACAAGGAAAGAATTCTGGAAGGACGATGATGCACTAGCAGCAAATGCCCAACAAATACTTAGTGAATTACATTTATGTCATTTGTCTGTGTGACCTATTGTGTTGGAAATTAAAGGTTGAAGAGGAGTGAACGTGAAATTTTTCATTTCTTAAGCAATGGTCCTAAAGGCGATATCAAACCCTTGAGATAATTTTCAGAGATGCCATGTCCTGTGTCCCAACCTCCCTTCTCTTATTTACTTTCACATTGATTTATGATAGCACTAATCCAAAGCACACACTCCAAGTCCACGATCACTGAGCTCAAAGTGCAAGTATATGTGAAAGTGCTTTCATCTGCCTGTCCTGGCATGCACATGCTAGCCCTGGTATGCGATCTTGAACTTTATCAATCTGAAATGCAAATGTCTCTTCAAATAGTCTAGATTTTAAAAAGTCTACTAATATACAAATCGTTGCAACATGCTAAGTGAAACTAATTATAGATGAAATAGATTTTATCTTAAAGTAAGTAGATTTAAAATATCAGCATTTTGAAACTTCAAAGTAATTTTGGTCATTCCATTTAAGGGTAAGATACATATAAATAATCCTTTATGAGGTGTCAAACCTTTTTTCCCTAGACAGTGAGGAGAATTATGTCATTAAAAGATCTGGGCTAAAATAAGTACTTTCCAAGTGACTTGCTCAAAACTTCCTCAAACCTCAAACCTAGTTGGGTTATCATTATTGGCCTTGGCAAAATTATAAAGATGTAAAGATTCTTCCAACTCCTCAGAGAAAACAGTCAACTGGAAACACTTAGAAGAAAGCAATAATCATCACAAAGGATTCCTACTTAGAATACTCAAAAAGAGTTATAATGTTCAATATGATTATCAGTCTCAGATGAAAATGAGCTAGTTTCTTTAAAAACATATTCTAATGAAAAGAATTTTGGGGTATATTTGTTTTCTATTGCTGCTGAAACAAATTACCACACAGTGGTTTAAAATAATACAAATGTACTACCTTACAGTTCTGGAGACAGACAGGAAATAGGTCTTATGGGACTAAAACCATCGCGTCCACAGGACTGCATTTCTTCTGGAAATTCTAAAGATGAAGAATCTCCTGGCCTGTTCCGGCTTCTAAAGGGTCCCTACATTCCTTGGTTCACAGTCCTGTTGCATCTTCAAGGGCAGATAGAACATTACCCTGAACTTTGCTCTGGACATCATGTTTCCTTCTCTGATTCTGACTCTCTTCTCTCCTGTTTCCCCTCTTTTGAGATTATACTGGGTTGACCAGTTAATCCAGGATAATATTTACATCTCATTAATTATATCTGTGAAGTTCCTTTTGTTACATCAAGTAAAAGATTCATAGGTTCCTGCAATTAGGATGTGGACATTTTTGAGGGTCCATTAATTTGTCTAGCATATCAAGTATCAAAATATGGAAAGTTAAAATTTGTCTATCTTGCCTTTCTAGCATGGCACTATTATAGCTGCAAACCCCCAGTTCATTTGTTTAGTACAAGAAGCAGGAAAAATAGTAAAATAATGTGGTATAGTTAGCCAAGGCCTTTCCCCTGGGTTCATGCTGACTGGGTTCTATCTAAATGCACTTATTAGCTGTGTGACTTTAGTAAAATTCCTTAACCCTCAATTTCCTCATCTCAAATTCCTGTAAGGACTATATTACTTGGCATATATGAAATATCACATATGTTCATCAGCTTCATAGTGGTAATAAGCATTTTATAAGGTATATGTATATGATAACACCATGTTATATGCTTTTAATGTATGTAATTTTTATTTTTCAATCATACCTCAATAAAACTGGAAAAGAAAAAAAAGAAACATCATTAAGGTGAATTATTAAAGTATCATATCAAAATCATTTACAGTCATGCAGTTATGTGTCATTTAACAAATTATTTACAGTTATGTGCATTCTGACAAATGCAGCCGTAGGCAATTTCATCATTGTGTAAATATACATATTATACATCACATATTAATATGATATATTATGTAACAAAATGTATAATATCTTTATAATGCCACGATGAAAATCACATTATATATAAATTATATAAACACATATATAATATATACACAAATTAAAGTTAGGGTCATGATGAACAAAACAACATGAGTTTAAATAAAACACAAGAAAAAATGCTGTGATCAAGAAATGCAGTCAACATAAAATGTATGAGGCTGCTGCCAGTGAAACACAGCATGGTGTATAACAGTAAACTTAAAAAAAATAGGAGTACATTCTAAAATAACAATATAAAGTATAGTATAGCATATACATAAAATAGTAGGAGTCATTTATTATCAAGTATTATCTACTGTACACAATTGCATGTGCTATACTTTTATACAGGCTGGCAGCACAGGTTTGTTTACACCAGCATCACCACAAACCTGGGTAATGCACTGCGCTATGACACTCAAATCCATTATGTCCCATCACCCTATATACAGAACTGCAAAAACTAAAATAGAGCAATGAAATTCTATTATAATAACTCTGAAATAATCATTATGACTTAAGATTCTACTGTTTTGAGAAAACATAAATGATTTGAAAATATTTTTTGATTAATTGGGAAAATGACAAGAAGTTTACTGTAAAAGTTCCTTTTACTAAATGTTCAACTAAACAAAATATTACATTCATAACTGATATGTAATATAAGAAATGCATTCATAAAAGTATTTCTAGTACTAGGTTGTCATTTTATTTTGAGGAGTGCAGTGTATTTCAGTTTATCAATATTCAAAAATAACTGTCTTATAAATAGGGCATTGGGACAGCATGTACTGCACAGTAAATAGGATATAGCACTGTGGCCTGACAAACTCTAATGTGTTACTTGTGTAGTATGTGGGAAAAGTACTTGAGAAGGACCCAAGTTCTTTTACTTGGGAGTAACTAGTTCTACAAATGCTTAAAGTGGTAGAAAATCTACAATCACACTGTTTTTTATCAACAGTCTATTTGCTGATTATGATTCATGCACCTTCAAAATATTGTACTCCAAAATACAGGTACCATAAGGGAAAACAGACTAACCAAGTGGTCCCTGAAACCAACAGCACTGATGAGAAAACAAGCAAAAGGGTTCTGTGATTACAGATTCAATACAAATAATTAAATTCTCATTGTAAAATGGCTAGGTAATAAATGTGTTATTGTTGGAACAAATTATAATACCATGCATGAATCTACCTGGCAAAATTTGACAATGAAAAAAAGTAAGAAGGAGTAGAGACAATGAGCCTCAACCAAACATAGTAGGTACCTCTAATAGTTTCAGTGCTGGCATGGATAAACACAATTGGCTGGTTTCTAAATATTCCACTTCTATTAGAGGTAAAAAATGGTATTGGCATTTATCACTTGAATAATTGATTTGTGTATCATTAATGCATGCATTATTCACAAATGTGTGAACAAAAACAAGAAAGAGTTTATCAACGTGTTGGATTTCAAAAGAGACATCTACTTAGCATAACTAAAACCATGCAATGAAAACCCATCAGGAGGAAGAAAGTGTAGTACTTTGGGACCTATTACTGTCAAAGATTTGACATGAGAAGTCATATTATTCTCAAATGGCAAGAACAAAACAAGTCATGTCATCTGAAACTGACAACATATTCTTAAAAATGTAATGTAATCCTTTGTTTGAAATGTTTTGGCTCCTTTTCACCAAAAATAATTGTTGAACAGGTCACAAATGTCACTTCTTTGTATACTGTGTAATGTATAAAAAGATACCATATTTGCTCAATGTTCTATTTATAGGATGGTTTATATATGTAGAAGGTATTATATTGCCCTAGTATCCTATTTATAGGACAATCTGAATTTTAGTTCTTAACAATAATAAAGAACATATAAGCTCTAGATTATGATTTCCAACCTATATGCATCTGTGCCAATTTGTTGAAAGATTCACTGAACTGAAAACTTGGGACTTAATGGATTAGATGACTGTGACATCAGTATGCAGTAGAAACTTTTCAGTTCTATCATAGCCTTATGCAACTACAGTTGCATATGCTGTCCATCATTGACCAAAAGCATTGTTGTATGGCACATGACTTTAATATCAAAAGCACCATGTATGCTAGATATTTTATCAATTAATTAAGTTTTTATTGTGTGGTGCTGGGAAATGAACCCAGGATCTTGCACATTCTAGGTAAGAACTCTTACCACTGAGCTATACTATAGCCTTATGTTAGCTTTGATTATTAAATAAACTTGAATCTAAGATTTTCTTTTAGGGTTGTAGATCAGAGGTGGTATAATTTGGGGGAATTTTGCTCATGCTGAAAATTCAATATCTTTTGAGATTTACTGGGTAGGATACCAGTGTTATGAGTCATGATTTGAGATTTTAGTTCAAATTTCAAACAGCCATCATACTCTTTGGTAGTACTCTGAGAAATCAGGAATTGCAATAGTGAATATGATTGTGAAAATTTAATTGAAAAGTTGAATCAGGACCTGAGATTTCTATTTTCTTTTTTTTTGCTTTTTTTATTGGTGCATTATAATTATACATAATAAGGGGATTCATTATGAACACACCAAGTGTGAAACTTATGTTCTTAAAGACTTTTATTTTAACACATCCCCAAAGTTCTTCAAACATGTTGGCTCAGACAGTACCTTAATGTTTGAATAAAGATGTGTGGCCGTTAGAGACATTTCCAAGTCCTGATAAACTAACACAGTTGTAAATAATAGCTTCTTGTTGCTATAGGTTCATTTATTTTGTTACTTCTTTACTGTGTTGTTTTTAAAAGCACAGACTATATTTAAATAAATGATACCGAATATGATCTGCTTAATATACAGACATTTAATAAACATTTTAAACACCACATCATTTTCTTCTGTGGAGTAACTTCTGTAGCGAATGTCATCAGAAGTTTTAGAAACTCTTTGGGTGAGCTGCTATTGACTGTGTCATGGAAGCGAAAAGTCCAGCCTCAGGGAAATGTTCCCTATGGCTACAGAAGCACATCTATCAACACATTCCCTAAGCCCAGCATTCTCAAGACATTCTCAAGAATTCTGAAAGTTCTTGGCACAACTTTCATTTTAGTTCTTCAAACATCAAACAAAATTATTCTTATTATTTTCCAATTATACTTCACTTATGGCCAAAAATCTGTTTCCCCCAGTTTGGTCACCCACTCTTATTTTAGTAGTCAGTCAAAGGCCTGAATGGCTATGTCCAAATGCTAAAGGGTGATTACCTGCTACCTCATAGGGCAGTCACATGAGTAGGCAAGATCACAACTGTTGAAGCAGCATTACAGATCAAAATATTTTAAGGAGTTAGCATTATTAGAACAATGCCTAAATTAACTAACTTAAAAGAAGAACTAAGTAGATTTTTAAAAATTACTTTAGGTACACCTCATGAGACAAATAGTTGTATTACATTTTTATATCATTACTCATATATACCTATGTATTTATAAGATATATATTTAATTCACAAATTCAAAAGTTAACAAATTATAGAAGCAGCATATTCATTCAACAAATACATAGTATCTAATATTCTGCTAGTCCTCTGGTATGCAAAAATGAAGGCCTGCTCCCTGCTGTCAGAGTCATATTACGATAATCAGTAGGCTGCCTCTTCACTGTTGTTTCTCTTATTGTGCAAAAGCTTTTAGGTTTGATGTAATCTCACTGGTTTATTTTTGCTTTTGTGATCTGTACCCTTGGAATTTTATCCAAGAAATCATTGCCCAGACCAATATTCTGGAGCATTTCCCCTATGTTTTCTTATATTAACTTTATAGTTTCAGGTTTTACATTTAAGTCTTTTACTCATTTTGAATTGATTTTAATGTGGTGTGAGAATACAGTTTTCATTCTTTTGCATATGGAAATCCAGTTTTCCCAACACCATACACTGAACAGACTGTCCTTTCCCTATTGTGTGTACTTAGTATCTTTGTCAAAAATCAATTAACTTTAAATGCTTGAGTTTACTTCTAGGCTTTCTATTCTGCTCCATTGGTCAGAGTGTCCATTGTTATGCTAGCCCCACACTTTTTTTTTCATTTCAGTGGCTTTATAATGTATTTTTGAAGCCCATCAGTGTGAAGCCTCCAGTTTTGTTCTTTCTGCTCAAATTCCCACTGGTGGGAATATAAATTTGTACAGATATGTGGAAAAGAGTAGAGAGGTTCCTAAAAAAACTCAAGGTAAAATTACCATATGATCCAGCAATCCCACTTCCAGGTATATATCCATATTAATTATAATCAGTATGTGAAAGAGATATGCACACTCCTATGTTTATTTCAGCATTATTTACTGAAAAGTGAAAAGGTGCCCAGACAAACCACTCCAGACATGGGAACTCAAGGCAAGAGATTTTATTAGGCAGATGAACAGTGTCTGCCCTGAAGAGAGAGAGAGAAAGAATGGCAGGGGAGCTTCACTTAAGTAGTTGAATTTCTGGGGCTAAGGACGATCTGTCCAATTGCTGAGTAGTTAAAATTTGCGGGCTAGAGATTAAGCCAATGGCTGCTGAGCACAAGCTGACAAGTGGACCAATGGCTGGCTAGGATTGCAGACTAACCGCTGGGGGACGCTGTCATTCCCTCTTCAGGCGTGTCCTGTACCCAACTGCCCAGGAAGTAGGGTGCACTGGTGGTAGGCAGCCTGAGGCCCAGGCGAGAGCCAGACTGTAGGGCAAACTTAGTGCCCGCCTGCTGCCTGCCTCGGGGAGCCAACACACGGCGGGTTCATGTGGACAAAGCGCTGCTTCAGCAGCTGGGGACTTGCCGCACTATGTCCTCCAGCTGGGCAGCCCACCGAGAATTATATTTGCAATAGCAAAGTAAATGCCCATCAAGTTGAATGGATTAAATAAATGTGGTGTATACATGAAGTGGAATACTATACCGTTTTTAAAAAGAAGGAAATTCAGTCATTTGAGACAGCATGGATGAAACTTAGGAAAATTATGTTAAGTGAAATAAGACAGAAGGAAAGGTAAATACTATATACCTTACTTATGTAGACTCCAAAAATGTTGATATCATGGAAACAAGAGTAGAAATGGGGAAGAGGAGGGACAAGGAAAGCAGAGATGTTGATTGAAGGGCATAAAGTTTCAGGTAGACTGGAGGAATGATTATAGTGATTTATTGCACTGCATGGCAACCACAGTTTATACAAATGTATTAAACATTTCAAGGTTGCTAAAAGAATAGATTTTCATTGTCACCCCAAGAAATAATAAGTTGGTAAGGTGATAAATCTTCCAAGGATGTTTAACAGATCAAAATATCACACTGTACCCCAGAAATATATAAAATTATTATTTGTCAATTAAAGGGTGATTAAGTTTTGAAAAGAGTGTAGATTGAAGGAGTGGCATGTAAGAAGAAGACACAATATGCAGAATAAGTAATTTTAAAAAAACTATCAAACATAAAATCATGTGAAACATGACTTTCCATAATTCTCAATAAATCTTTATCTTGTAAAAAAAGAAAAGAAAAGCACACACACAAAGGTGTCATATTATGATAGCATCAGCATGCACTAAGATGTGCTGATGCAGAATCATTTACAGGGAGAGTGGAATGATACACGTAAAATTATGGTCTAAGAGGTTGGGTAAGGTCTCTCATTTCACATTTAGTAGAATGGTACTGGCAGCACTGAATGGTAAGAAAGTAATAAGTTGCATTCTATATGAAATCAATCTCTGTGAATGTGTCAAGGTATATTAAGTTTCAGGAACAAACAAAAGTTTTTGTCATGTGATTGTGCCCTATATGATCTCACTTCCTAAAATTTGGTACAAAGTCTCAAAGCAAAAATAGATAAATAAAATATATATGTGTACATACAAATATACACACATTGCCTATACCTATAAATACTATTTGAAAAATATCCAAAGTTCACACTTTGCTTTTCTTCTTTCATAATGCAAACTATAAAAAATAAAACTGAAAAAAAGAAGTTGTATCTAGAGGAAATAAAGAAGAGGAAAGAAAGCAGTGCAGAAGAGATGAGTTTAAGGAAGTAGAGAAATGCCACCCAACAGTCAAAGTGGAAAGTCAGTGTTACAGCTGACTGATACTAATCAGTTGAATTACAAATTTGGCAAGTGCTCAGTGTTGAAGTACCTGAAGTATCATTCATCCCAATCCTTTTACCTGGTTATAGATAAGGAGACTCATAAAAAAAAGTAGTTCCATTTTTTTGTAAAGTCACAAATTGAAATCTAGTTTTTAAACTTATTGTATTTAACTAATATTGGAAACTCATCATTAGATTTGGTGCTGATCTCATGAGCAGCTTTATAAAATACATAACTATGTCTTTAAGTCTCATTCCTTTTTTCTTACAATATCTACATTAGCCCCCACACTCAGCCATCCACAGATGTGCACACACTCCCCAAACTTTTTTTGCATTTTGGTTTTTTGTTGTTTTGTTGTTGTTTTAGGTATGCCTTTTTAAAGCAAATCAGGCGAAAAGTCCCACCCAATTTCTGCTACAGTTCATTCAGTGGTTTTGCTGTGTAAGAGGAACTGCTTAATAGAAAAAAAGATTATTTATATTTATAAAACTTCAAAAAATCATTCTGCTAGCCATAAGACATAATAATTGACTTTTAATTACAATAAGAGATCAGTGAAGGGGACAGAATAAGAGGATTTTTTTCCTTTGGTAACTGATTTTTTTCTTCTTTAATGTGTGTAGGTAGACTATTAAAGGATAGAACCATTACGGTCAAAGGGAATGCAAATTAAAGGAGTCTTATTTTATTCTAGTTTCTGACAATATGTAACCAAGCACACTGGAGATTTTGTTATTCAATCGCTAATTCGTTCATTCATTTAAGGAACATTTGTTTGGAGGAGTGCAAGGTGGTAGAGAACTCAAGTTTAGTCGATGAAAGAGACAGACTAACCATGTTTTTTTTAAAAAACCCAATTGAATCCCAGTTTGAATATGAGTCTTTTGTTTCTTCACCCAAATCTAATGCATTCAGGAAAGGTGTGAGCTTGTTAAGCAAGGTGTTTATAAACAATAAAATATTTCTCTCTCACTCACCCACATTAACATTTTATAAATACACTTTCAGGTGTCTACATCCCAAGAACTTGTATTCAAATAACTCACACTTCAAACAGTGATATCACACACACACACACACACACACACACACACACACACACTTTTCCTTTTAAAGAATCATTTTAGATTGAGAAGGGATGTTGGAGAGCCAGTCTTCAATGATTATTTTATAAAGGGGGAAAATGAAGTCCAGATTTGTCCAAAGAAACTTCTTGGAGGCTCACACTCAGAATTCTATATAGAATCGTAATTATTCTTATTTAGTTTTATTAAGTTTTTCCACAGAAAACACACTTTTGCATCCACAAATTCCTCTTTCTCAAGTGAGGAACTCTTGCTACTTAAACCTAGGAGGCAAGGGCTCAGCAGTTGATTTACCTGGATCAGCTGTCCATGGTGCAAAAAAATAGAAAAAAAAAAAAAAAAACAAAAAAGATGGGAAACTGCTGAAGCCAGAATGAATTTTCTAAAAGTGTACTCCTTATGATTAAAGTCCAACTATCAAAACAAACAAACAAACAAACAAAAAAATCAAAGTGATATAAGCTTTTGGCAAAATTTAAAATATACTTCCAAAAGTCTAAAGAAGGAAAGCATTTCTTTCTCATAAAATGAATTTTAGGCTAAGTGGATACAGAAAACTCAGATGGCAAGACCTGAATATTATTTAGGGAATTTTGATCCATCTATGGACTAATAAACACCCTTAAAAAGATGCAGATCTCTGTATTTTTGACTTGTTAATAACATTGTTGGGCATCCAGATTTTTGAGTTTATATTCAAATGAAAACGTCTATTGCTTGTCATCATCATACATACATTAAAGAAAATCTAAACATTTTGGCGTTTGAAGGGACCTGAAGAGAACATCTGATAATTAAAAGAAAACAAGCTTTGCAGTCAGTGTTTTGTCTCTTCTAGTAGGTAGTTTTATAGGTTTGGTCAGCCACTTTCATCACTCTGGCCTTCCCCTAATGGGATAACAATGCTAGGTTGTTTTTAGGATTATTGACAAGACAGGTAAAATATCCTGAACATAATAGATGCTTATAAATTGGAGCTATTTTTATTTACCCCAGTTATAAATTCCTCTTTGAACATATGTTTGAAGAATGGATAGCAGCAAGAGAATGAAAGGGAATTAAAGTTTATTTCTAAGTAATTAAGTGCCAGGCATGTAACAAATACAAGTTAAAGAGCAGTAACACTTTCTTTCATTGACCATTCAACATGTGCCAGCAATTTACTAGATGTTTTAATATACTATCTTATTTAATCTTCCCCAATTCCCTGGTGAAGCAGGAATTATCATCTCAATTGAACCAAAAAGGAATCAAAGACTCAGAGAGGTTAAGTAAAGTGGTCAAGACCACACAACTAACAATCAGCAAAGCCAGGACTAGTAAGAACAGAAAAAATGACAAGATGGCAAACTAGAGGAGGCTGCATTCCTTGTGGCTCCATGATGTAGGATTCAAGCAGAGGAAATACTGTTTCTCTCCGAGGCAGCCCTTGCTGCCCATCAATCCCAGGTTGTATGCCCCACATTTGTCCGCCTCAATAGCCTGCTGTTGGCCAGTATATTGCCCACCACATGATATTTACCTGCGTTCACCAGTCATTTGCCTACAGACCACCCATGGGGTGCCCACTGCCTGGTGCTGCCTGGAAGTCCATTGCCAGGGTACCCACAGGTTAAGTTATACACAGCCACCACCATCTTGAGACACCAGCCAGGGACTGGGAATCCAAGACCAAGGGATCTGCAGGTTTGCCACTGCCACCACTGCCATCTTGAGGTGTAGCCGCCTCAGTCTGGGGACATTGGCCAGGGCCTGGAGATATGTTGTCGGGGTACCTACAGGTCTGGTTGTACCTGAGGTCTTCCTGCTGGGTGTGCTGCCATCTAGCTGCCTCTTTGCAGGGTTGCTCCTTTGTGTGAGCACATCTCTGATGGTCTCTCTGCAAGCTGGACTGGCATTGAGATCTTGGGACTGCAGCAAGGTAGGGTCTGGGGAATCAAAGCCCAGGTCTGTCAGAGTGCAGCTGGGTCTGTGTGGGCTAGTTTGGGCCTGGCAAGCCTATGGAAAGTGTAGCTGGGGGCAGTTTCTTGTGGGGAGCACAGGTTGGAGAAACTGAAGAAAACTGGGCTCTCTCCAGATCAGTGAGTCCTGAAGTACGCAGTGAAGACTGGCTGAGGGTGTGAGGACATCTTGCTATTGGTTCACTCAGCCAACCAGTCCAGCACCCACCAAACTTCAGACAATCCCACCTATCAGCAAAGGAGGGAAGCTGAGAAAATTTTTGAAAGCCAACAGAAGCAATCATTTAATTTTTCATAGAAACTTTCCTTGTTTTTGTTCCCTCTCTCACATCTCTACCATCTTTGAATCCAAATACTTTTCATGCATTAATTTATTGAGGAATGGGAAGTATGACTAGTATATTACAGTTTTGTTGTATATTCTTACATTTTTACTATTTTTAAAAATCTGTGTATATTTTTTCTCTTCTTATCTGTCTCCCTGTCTCTTTCTCACTTCTCTCATGCTAACAGTCAACCTCTATTAATTCCTCCTTTGCCCTTACTATAAATTTTTACCTCTATCTTCTCTCCTTCTCCCATATAAACATCACATTCTACACCTACTGTTCCCTCTTCATCCATCATTTAAATGGTAAATCCATTTAGCAAACTTACTGTTTATATTGTAGAAAATAATTGAACACATCATTTCTGTTTATCGTGACAAAATAGTAGATGCCTTAATAGGAGCTATTTGGTTTAAGGTTGGATATTGTTTGCATTGGATACTGTTAATATTGTTCTCTCCCTTAAAGGTGAAGTACTGGAAGCCTTTAGGGACACAGTCAGATTATAGGGTAAAAACTGTACTGCCTCAGATCCGTACTGCTAGATGGAAAGAAACACAAACAACATGAAAAAAAACAAGAGAACAAAGAGCTTAAAACAAACCAAGGTGTTCCAACAATAGAATCCATAGACAACACATAGAAGAAATGTCAGAGAAGGAGTTTAGAATGTACACAGATTGATCTTTGAAAAAAAGGATGGTATTAGAGAGAAAATACAGGAAGTGAAAGATTACTTCAATAAAGAGGCAGAGATTATAAAAAAGAATCAAGCAGAAATTCTTGAAATGAAGGGAACAATAAACCAAATTTAAAATTCAATATAGAGAGAAAATTCAAAAAATTCATGATGAAAAAGGAAATATCATGACGACACTATTGAAATACAAAAGATAATTAAAGCTATTTTGAAAATCTACACTACAGCAAAATAGCAAATCTCAAAGACAATGACAAATTTCTAGAGACATATGATTCACCCAAACTGAACCAGGAGGAGGTACAAGATTTAAACAGATCAATTTCAAGCAATGGAATAGAAGACACCATCAAAAGTCTATCAATCAAGAAAAGCCAGGGACCAGACAGATTCTCAGCCAAATTCTAGAAGACCTTCAAAGAAGAACTAATACCAATACTCCTCAGAGAATTCCATGAGATAGAAAAGGAGGGAACCCTTCCAAACTCATTCTATGAAGTTAGTATCACCCTGATACCAAAAGCACACAAACACACATCAAGGAAAGAAAACTTCAGACCAATATCCCTGATGAACACAGATGCAAACATTCTTAACAAAATTCTGGCAAATTGCATACAAAAACATATTAGAAAGATAGTGCACCATGATTAAGCGGGGTTCATTCCAAGGATGCAAGGTTGGTTCAACATCCAGAAATTAATAAATGTAATTCATACATCAACATACTTAAAGGTAAGGATCATATGATCATTTCAATAGATGCAGAAAAAGCATTTGATAAAATACAGCACCCTTTCAGGCTCAAAACATCAGAAAAAACAGAGATAGTAGTAACATACCTCAACATTGTAAAGGCTATCTATGCTAACCCCAAGGCCAACATCATTCTAAGTGGAGAAAAACTGAAAGCATTCCCTCTAAAAACTGAAACAAGACAGGGATGCCCTCTTTCACCACTTCTA
The DNA here is from genome assembly GCF_902686455.1 of Sciurus vulgaris. Taxonomy (NCBI): domain Eukaryota; kingdom Metazoa; phylum Chordata; class Mammalia; order Rodentia; family Sciuridae; genus Sciurus; species Sciurus vulgaris. Next base: position 84,048,426 of record NC_136464.1, read on the forward strand.
TTCAACATAGTCCTTGAAACTCTAGCCAGAGCAATTAGACAATCCAAAGAAATTAAAGGGATATAAATAGGAAAAGAAGAACTCAAGTTATCACTATTTGCTGACAACATGATTCTAAATTTAGAAGATACAAGAAATTCTAACAGAAAACTTCTAGAACTCATAAATGAATTTAGCAAAGTAGCAGGATATAAAATCAATATGTGTAAATCTAATGCATTTCTATTCATAAGTGATGAATCCTCTGAAAGAGAAATTAGGAAAACTACCCCATTCACAATAGCCTCAAAAAAATAAAATAAAATACCTGGGAATCAATCTAACAAAAGAGGTGAAAGACCTCTACAATGAAAACTACAGAACATTATAGAAGACTTTAGAAAATGGAATGATCTCCCATGTTCTTGGATAGGCAGAATTAATATTGTCAAAATGGCCATGCTACCAAAAGCACTATACAGATTCAATGTAATTCCAATTAAAATCTCAATGACATACCTCATAGAAATAGAGAAAACAGTCATAAAATTCATTTTGAAAAAAAAAAAAAGAGAGAGAGAGACTAGAATAGCCAAATCAATTCTTAGCAGGAAGAGTGAAGGAGGAGGTATCACAGTAACAGAACTTAAACAATACTACAGAGTAACAATAACAAAAAAGCAGGGTATTGGCACAAAAAGACATATAGACCAATGGTACAGAATAGAAGACACAAATCAAACCCACCTAAATACAGTTATCTCATACTAGACAAAGGTGCCAAAAAGATAGTCTTTTCGACAAATGGTGCTGGGAAAATTGGAAATCCATATGCAGCAAAATGAAATTAAACTCCTATCTCTCACCCTGCACAAAGCTCAACTCAAAATGGATCAAGGACCTAGGAATTAGACCAGAGACCCTGCACCAAATAGAAGAAAAAGTAGGCCTAAATATCCATCATGTTGGCTTAGGACCAGACTTCCTTAACAAGACTCCCAAATCACAAGAAATAAAAGCAAGAATCAATAAATGGAATGGATTCAAACTAAAAAGCTTTTTCTCAGCAAAGGAAACAATCAATAATGTGAAGAGAGAGCCTACAGAGCAGGAGAAAATCTTTACCACATGTACCTCAAATACAGCACTAATCTTCAGGATATATAAAGAGCTCAAAAAAGCTAACACTAAAGAAACAAATAACCCCAATCAACAAATGGGCTAAGGAACTGAACAGACACTTCACAGAAGAAATACAACCGATCAATGAACATGAAAAAATGTTCATCACCTCTAGCAATTAGAGAAATGCAAATCAAAACTAAGAGCTCTAAGTTCCATCTTACTCCAATCAGAATGGCAATTATCAAAAATACAAGCAACGATAAGTGTTGGTGAGGATGTGGGGGAAAAGGTACACTCATACATTGCTGGTTGGACTGCAAATTTGCACAACCACTCTGGAAAGCAGTATGGAGATTCCTCAGAAAACTTGGTATGGAACCACCATTTGACCCAGTTATCCCACTCTCAGTCAATACCCAAAGCATACTAGAGTGACGTAGGCACATCAATGCACAATAGCTAAATTATGGAACCAAACTAGATGGCCTTCAACAGATGAATGGATAAAGAAAATGTGGTCTGTATACACAACAGACTATTACTCAGCCTTAAAGAAGAAATTATAGCATTTGTAGGTAAATTGATGGAACTAGAGAATATCATGCTTAGTGAAATAAGCCAAATCCAAAAGACCCCTAATGGGAGGTAGGGTGGAAAAGAATGAAGGAACTTTGGATTATGCAGAGGGGAGTGAGGGCAGGGGAGGGGCGGGGAGTGGGAATCAGTGGAATGAGACCGACATTGCCCTATATAGATTTATGATTACACTATTGGTGTGACTCTCCACCATGTACAGTCAGAGTACATTCTCTGTCATGTATAACTAAACAGAAAAATTTTAAAATTTTTAAGAAAGAAAGAAAAAATATGACTAGAGGCTTTAAAACTTAGCTGTAAATAAGGGCAGTGAAGCTCAGAAACAATTGTAAGAGAAGTACAACAGAAACGTCTTCCCTCCAAAAACTCCTTAAGAACTAGGGCTAGGTCTAGTTCTGGGTTTGATACAAACCCAGAATCTGGGACAATCCCTGGAACACAGTAGATGTATGTGTATTATAATTAGCAATTGGCAATATGGCCAAAAAGGAACCACATTTGCTTCTCTAAGTCTCTGTGATAACAGAAAATATGAATGGTGAAAGAGCAGTAAGAATGTTCATTAGGGAACAAGAGTCACAGATTAAGATTTTCTCTATAGACCTACTGCTGAAAATAACTACTGTGTTCCTAGAGTTTTCTGCCATCATATTTAGAAAAGATTACAATTACTGTGGGTGATATCACCTTAAAATGTAGAAGACAATGATTGCACACACATTCACACACACACAAACTCAACTGTATTTCGGGGATGGCTTAAAATTCATTCTATTGTATTTGCTATGTCAAAAAGAATCTACATGAACGAAAATTCTCTATGAAAATTCTTTATTTAAAATTGAGCCAATTTTTATCCAAATAATACCTATGATTTAAAGTCATGGCAAAATTAATTCACAATTTGTTAAGTTAGATAGGTACAACTTCATTTATACAAATGAATCTCAGAAATTTAATAGCTTGCTCTTTGGTGGGGGTAGATTATTATGAAAACCATGAGAATCCTGGTCTACCAGAGTTTACAAAAAACAACATTTGGCCAAACCAAAATTCCCCCACAGCAACAACCTACATATAGTCACATCCAGTGACTAAACTGTTTATACTTCCTAAGCAAAGAAGTTTATTCTTATAATTTGTCTACTGAGAATTGTATCAGCAAAGTGCCTATTCATTTTCTATATTCTGTTTGGCAAACAAAACATGATACATAGTGATATAAATGAAAAATATAATCCCAGGATGCACTTGTAATCATTGCAGAGAACTGCTCCAAACTGTCTCAGGCTGAGGTATCAGTTTCAGAAGAACATATAAACACTGCCACATGCTGTTCATCTGTGAGTCCTGCAGGTTGGGAGTAGCCAGACAAAGTATATAGCCTGTCTTATGAAGCTGTTAACTCCTCAAGAGCATCAATGGGTCTTGAAAAAGGAAATTATAACAATCTTAAGATTCTAACAGTAATATCTAATAAGAATTCTATGAGGTACACCATTGTAACTATGACAAAACAGTCTCTACGAGCATACTGTTTCCTATTAAAGGAACAAAGAGCCTAATAGATTTTAGGTATAATGTATAGAATTTACTAATGTGCTTAAATTTTTTATTTTATAAATTTCCTAACCTTCACTCTTTATGAGTGCTAAATCTATATGATGCCACATCAGAAACCAGTTCCCTAAATATATTAATTTGTGTGTATCTTTATGTACTTGAAAGAAAAGTATATGTGTCTCTCCTAAAAATAGTGTAACATCTACATGTCTATAGTATACCTCAAGGTAGGAATCATGTTTTATTCAATTTTGTTCTTTCTATCACTAGTAAGAGAGGAGATGCCAAGAAAATGCTTGCTGAATGAATAAATGGATACATGAATGATTAAGCATTGTTCAGAACTTTAGAAATGTCTAAAGAATGAATACTATTATCCTCAAAAAAGTTAGCATTTACTTCTAGTTTCATTTTTATGAAAATTATATATATTTATTTATGTATAAGAACATTCAAAACGAGTTATTTTGTATCTTTCTCCCATCATGAACAACATCACTAATCAAAATAAAGGCACTGAGACTGTTGTTGATTTTAATTATGACCAGAAAAGCTGAAACTAGAATGTGCTATTCTATGTTCTTATCTGAAGCCCTTTATTTTAACATCTAGTACAAAGCATTTAAATTAAAAACATATAAGTAGTAAACTGAAAAAAAGTTTACATGCAGGCAACATAAACAGTTCTAACTCCTTGATTCATTTATTCTTTCATTCAAATATTTAATATCTCTAATATGGTTAGAGAAGATCAAGGGTAGAGAGAAAAAAATATTGACTTGTTTCACTTTAAATTCATGATTACTAACTTCAAGTGGGTTTTAGTGCTACCTAACTCTCCTACTATGCTCTACTCTATTTATACTGCTAGATGACTATAACAACTCTCCTCTCTCTACTAACCTTCAATATCTTTAGTCTCTCCTCAGTCTCAGCTAATGATTTTATATCTTGTTTCGTCTGGAAAATAATCAATCAGAAGAGGACTTCTGTAGGTCTCACCTCCAAAGATGTCTCCCACCTGTGCTCCACCTTCTCTCTTGTTATCTGCCTGCCAGCTAAGGCCCTATCCTGTGTCTCCTACTAAAGGCCAAGACTTCTATAACTGTCTGGTCTGGCTACTACATTATAAATTTCCCCCCTTCTACTTGATTGTTTTCATCAGCACACAAACATAATATGTCTCATCTTAAAAGTACAATACAAAACAACAAAAATGGGACTCCACCTCATCCTCTAACCAGCAATCCAATTCTTTGCCCCCTTTCACAGAAAAACTAAAGAATTTCTATACCCTGCCATTCTCAATAGGACTACCACTCCCAAAAAGAAAAATCTGATTCTCACAAGCAAAAAAATTCTTACTCTTTTTATACATAAAGCATAGATACACATTTAATACATAGCAGAAGTATGTCTGTGATATTCAAATTTGATGGAGGGGGAAGGATTAGGAAAAAATGCTCCTTAGGATATGCTAATTATCCTGATTTGATTATTACACAGAATTGCATATATTAAAATATCACATTGTACTCCCCAAATATATAAAATTGTTATTTGTTAATTACAAACAAAACAAAAAATTTATAAAAAGTTCCTTAGGGAGGTGATAATACATTAAAAAATTTCAGAAACACTGATCTAAATTCAGTATCTCAACATCCCCTCTTCCATTTTTTTTCTCCAGTCCACTCCAAACTGGCTTTCATTCCCAGCACCACACTGACACCCTTATTGTCAATGTCACCTTTGTCCTCCATATTGCCAAATCCAATGGCCAACTCTTAGATGAAACTACAGGTAGCATTTGGCATATCTCTTTTTCTCATCCTTCAAACACTTGGTGGGTCCAAAGGACAACACATATGCTTGGTATTCTCCCTCACTGGCTTCCTCCTCTCAGTTCTCTTTGCTGGTTTTTCTTATCTTTTAGTCTATAAACTTTACAATTTCCCTGGGCTCAATCTTGGATCTCATCTAGTCCTGTGGTATTAAACAAATCTCTCCATGAATGATTTTCAAATAAATATCTGCAGCCCAGACTTTGTTCCTGAAATAATCTATATTCAACTGCCTAAGCATCACTACCTGAATTCCTTTTAGGTATCTCAAATCCAATCAAGTCCAAATCCCTACTCTTGCTTCCCAGTGCACCCTACCTGTTTCACAAACTTACTTTTCCTTTACTCTTTTTCCCTTTGGTAAAAAACAATTCTGTTTTTCCAATTGCTCAACCCCAAATAGTAGTGTCATTCTTGGCTCTTTTTCTGTCATATCCCACATATAAACCGTCAGCAAATCCTGGCAACTCTTCCTTAGAAATCAACTGTCTCTAGCAATCTGAACCTTTGAAAATGATGCAAAATGAGAAATCCTGATGCATTCAGATTGTAACCACTTCTCATCATACCACAAGTACTACTGTAGTCAATACCTTCATTTCTGGTCTCTAATTTTACAGTATCTGTCTCTCTGGTCAACCTACGCTCTGAGATTCCAATTACTAAACAATAGCTAGATAAATCTCCTCAAATCCAAGACAGATCATCCCTCAGCAGAGTAAAATGCAACGTCTTTATGATGTCCACAAAGCCTTCTGTAATTAGGCCTCCTGCTGCCTCTCTGCCCTCATGTCCTGTCAGTGCCCCTCCCTACACTCTGCAGGGCAGTCTCACCTACCTCCTTGTGAAACTGCTCATTCCTTGGATCTTTTCTACCTATATCTCCTTCTGTTTGGATATCCCTTCAGAAATTCCCAGGGCTTACACTTTTGCCACCTTCAGGCATCTGCCACTTGAAGGGCACCTTGTCTCTAAGCTGCTTACACTATGTACAAGAGCACTCCTTATCGGTTTTCATTTCCCTTACCTTGCTTCATCCCCTACCACAGCACTTACTACCATGTCATAGAGCTATTGACTTATTTCTCCTTTCCCCATTTGAATAAAATATGATGAAATATTATTTTGTCTATTATCATCATCCTACATAAATATTTACTTACATCTTCTCTTTCTAGAAGTTCCTTGGAGCTTTTATTGTTTGCTTCACTGCTATACCCAGGGTGTCTAGAATTGTGTGTCTGGCACATAGTAGATATTCAATAATTTATTTAAAATATTATTTTAATATACATTTTTAGTTGTTGATGGACCTTTATTTTATTCATTTATTTATATGTGGTGCTGAGAATCGAACCCAGTGCCCCACACATGCTCAGCAAGTACTCTACCACTGAGCCACAACCCCAGCCCTCAATAATTATTTTTATGATGAAAAAAGTGAATTCAACATCTGAGTAAACAATGGCAACTACCATTTTAAAATATAAAACTGGATCTTAATTTCTCTTACTGGAGTAAAATCTCATATTTTCATATGTTTGGCAAAAACGTAAGTCTAATAAAAAAAAACTAATAATTCACAGAAATAAAATGCAAACTCCACTTTAAATGCAGTGATTTCCTTTGGCTATTTCATATAACACATTTTAGAAGAGAGTAATATTTAAAAAGTTTCCTCAAACCAACAGAGATTTCTACAACAGTAAAAACCACAAAAAATGTTCTGTGCTGGTTACTCAAATAGTTTTTAGATTTTCTCTTTCATTCTTTTCTAGAAGCAAACATTCAAGGCAGAACAAGAAAATGTCACAGTATGGCTACAAGGCTTCAGTAAAAAGGCAGTAGTCAGAATAACTAGTCAGCACATAGCCCTAATAATCAGATGCAACAATATACAAAAACTTCGTAAATAGGATACAGTTGTGAGAAAGGAAAACAAATCTGGACAAAAGCTTATCCCATGAAACGTGTTGGTATATCTCCCATTCTTTTCTTCATTCTATCCCTTCATCTCTTTTAATCTCAGCTTTTAGAATTCCCCACTTTAAAGTTAGTAGTTGACTGTGGTAATAATTTCTTATTTGGGTTTAGCATATTTTATTTCAATCAACAGAGATTTATACCAGAAAGCTAAAAGCTTGGTTCTCTAATTTCCTTTCTCTTTAAAAGTCCTCACCAGCTCAGATAAGAAAAAGTTTAATTCAATTCAGTTGATGACTCAGTTGGTGATAATGATGCAATTCAATAAATTATAGCTCTCTGCTCTTTCATCTCACCCCATCTCTAGTATTGACATTTCTTTTTAAAGTCTTTCTGTTATTGAAGAACTCTGAGTGAAAAATAGAGTTTTAAGTTCTGAAGGAAATATAGTCCATAAGGCAGCATTAAGAAGGGACCTGTTCTTCTATAAGGAAGCATCTTGGTAGCATACTTTAAAATATCATGCATCTTCTGAGAGCACATACGTAAGAGCAAGAATGTGAACCTACTTGTATCACTGATACATTCATATTAACATGGGAAGTTCAAACACATTAGTGCTGCATAAAAAGGCAAAAAGATACATGAATCCAATTACTAAGGCCTGGAGAATTGGATTCCACCATTGTCTCTGCCTCTCAACAGTTTTGTGACCTTAGGTAAGTAAACCTAATTTCTCTGAGATTCACTTTCCTTTTCTACAGAATGAGAAAAATAATACTTCTTACAAGGTGGTTATGAAAAATAAATGCTATAATGTAAGTAAGCAGTTAATAAAGTAAATATTCAGAAAATGATGTTTGATGTTGAAATTATCATCATCTTCCAGTTATCCTCCTCTTTTTTTCCCAACGCAACTAATTAGTTCTCCAGAGGGCCCATTAAGTAGGGAAACTCCCTCTGTCCTGCCAGGACCAGGGGATGGAATTAAAGACAAGTAAGAGTAGTACCAGATCACCCTATACTCCCAAGAAGATGGGAGTCTCTGCTGTTTTTTGGAGGGTGGAAGAGGCAAAGATAAGCTTGGCTGTCTCTTGGGCATTTAGAGGAATGAAGATTAAGTAAGATCAACCAGATTAAGTAGAACCATTTATTAAGATCAAGACTTAAATGAATGGTAACAATTAGGTTTTCTAAAATTGAGATTTCAGTACATAAGCTTGCAGGCAGCCTAACACAGCAACTCATGTTGGAAGGACTTTAAAAACTGAATTATTTCCTCTCCTATGGAGAAGGTCTGCTAAAAAAAGCAATGAACCATTTTACTCCGTGAATAAAAGAACTTTGTTTCCTATGTTTTTTTGTTTTTGTTTTTTGGTACCAGGGATCGAACTCAGGGGCACTCAGGCACCAAGCCACATCCGCAGCCCTATTTTGTATTTTTATTTAGAGACAGGGTCTCACTGAGTTGTTTAGCAACTAATTTTTGATGAGGCTAGCTTTGAACCCGCAATTCTCCTGCCTCAGCCTCCTGAGCCACAGGGATTACAGGTGGCACCAACCATGCCTGGCTTCCTGTTTTGAATCAAGATCTTTTCAGCAAAATGCCAAAGAAAAATCAAATATTTAAACTTGTTTTAGTAAATATATTTGGTACTCATCTTTCATCAAGGACAATGGGAGATTCCACAGTGGAAGAAAAGCAATTGAAAGTAGACACTGTGGGAAATATTTTATCATTGCATTCTACAATCCATAAGTTCTGAGATCATGCATTTTGCAGTGTAGCTTGCTGATGTCTTATGGGTCAGTTTAGAGAGAGCATATGTTCAGATTAACAGCCTTTTGAGCAACATTTCCCCAAGTCTGACAAGTGTTTTCTCTCTTCTAATACAGGTAAAGTTATCATTTAATATATCCAGCCAGGTTTGAAAGATATATTTAGTATGTGTGACGAACTAAGAACCCTGTTGTTTGTTTCAGGCTTACCACAGTGTGCCTCAAATCCATATCTAGTTTTATCTCCTAAAACTTCCCACCACAATGCCTTGTCCTGCCAAGCCAATCTATTTTCAGTCCCTAATATTTTAAAGCAAACATTTCTATTTCCAACATTTTGCTAAGATCTCTTTCCTCTGAGTGTCTTTCAAAATGCAATTTCAGAGTCTATTTTGTTAATTCATTCATTAGCACCAGACTGAAGGCATGCTGTATGTGAGGCACCATAAGGGAACCCTGGGAAACATGAATGGATGAGTCAGAGTGAGTTCCTATCTTCAAGTCCTTCATATTCCACCAAGAAAGAAACACATTATACAACTGATTAAACCATTCTTAATCACAATTATGATGTGTTAAAAACAAACATGAAGCATAAAAAGTTAGGATAACATGTAATGGGAGAAATAGCATGATCTTGGGGGTCAGGAAAACCTTGCAGAAGTGGTTAACTGAGTTTGGGCCTAAACTGAGTCAACAAGTAAACTTACTTGATTAATATATATATTAAGTTAGGATATATTAATAAAGATATGGTGAGGAAATTCTCTCCAGAAATTAAAACTTTTTCTAATACTAGTTCTCCCTATTATCCTTGCTCTCTGTGAAGCTGGGGGATGGGGCAGGGAAATTTAGTGATGAGCCCATTCCACACTTGAAGGTTAAGAAGCCACCAGGAAAAGGTTCTAGTCAACTGCCCACAAAGAGTTCTGAGAAAAGACCAGTCAGAATTTGCCTTATTACTCTGAGCCCTACTGACTCGGGGATATAGGAAGAATATCCAAAGGGATGTGAAACTATACTGAAGTTAAGGTCACCTTAAAGAGAGACTGAAGGGAGATGTACATAAAAACAAATCTCATGATTCATTCTGCACAAGCCCCTAGCACCACAGATAGGCCTCAATGGAATTGGGGTTAGAGAGAATGAGCTCTAAATTCAGACTAAATTTTAAATATAAACACAGATGAATATTTAAAAACCAAAGTGAGACTTTTAAGAGCCAAAAGTGACTAAAAAGTTGTATCAAATGACCAATGTGTCATCAAGGAATCCTCTCTAGAAAGTCATGGAGTTCAACATAGGGAAGTTTAAGGAATGTTTAGGAAAAAAATAAAGTTGCCCCAGGTCTATACCCCACATATAACACACTCCTAAAAATGAACTGCAGCCGTAAAGTGACTATAAAGAAGACAATGATGGTATGAATGGAATAAATAAACAGAATAGACATACAGAAAACAAACACAAGTACACATGGAAATTCACACATGGCAGATAAAGAACTTCAATTTCGTGGGAAAAATAATGTCTTATTAAATAAATGGTGCTGATATAATGGGTATCACTCTAAGACAAAGTTAGAAACCTCTCTCATTACATAAACATATATTTCAGGAGGAGTAAGGATATAAATGGAGAAAACAAAAATTAAAATTATTATAATATAATTAAGGATATTTAAATGACTTTAGAGTGAGAGAGTTCTTAAGAAGATTAGAAACCTAGAAACTATAAAAGAGATATGTGACCAAAAAAAATCCAAAGAAATTATTACAGCAAATGACATAATAAACAAAAATAAAAGACAATGACAATCTGGGAAATATTTGTAACACTATATGACAAACATTATTATCCCTCATATGTGAAATGCTCCCCCAAAACAGCCCACTAGAAAAGAAAGCATAGGGTTAACTGGGGAATTCACAAAAGAGGAAATCTAAATGACCCATAAATATATGAAAAAAGACTTAGTTTCACTTTATGTGTCCAAAATCAGAGTGGATAAAGCAAAGAGCTCCAAATTTTCTACTAGTTCTAAAATTCTATGATCCATCCAAGGTTCACCCTCTTATCCTCACTATGAATAAGGTACCAAACAGGGACCCAAAGACTCTAAAACTCTCTGACACTAGGAACCTATCATGAAGTTGTGAAATAAGATATCCATCTTATAGGAATTGAACAAACCACTAGTAGTTTGTGGGTCTGTGTGATACAGTGCTTGATGCTGGGTGGAGATAGAGAGTTATAGAGAACCTTTTCCCTCATGATTTATGATTTCCTGGGGAGTCACTTACTGAAAAATAAGGATCAGAGTAAAATCTGGAGAATATTATAAACAAATAGATTATCCCAAATAGGCCTAAGGTTGTGAGGTGGATCAGGGTAGGAGGATCTTGTAGGGTTGTTATTAAAGATACAAATTCCTGAGCCCTACTTAAATCTTAGGAGTCAAAATCTGCATGAAAGTGCACCTTACATTTTTATTTTATTTTGTTTATTTTTAGCTGTTGCTTTTCATCAAGAATGAGCAGGACACTAAATAAGTAATTTATATCCATAGAGTCTAACAGACTGTATGTACTGGACAGTCATGAACAGCAGCAGCTAAGACTACAGGCTCTGGAGCCACACTACTGAGGTCACATCTCAGTTGTACCAACAAGAAAGGAGATGATGATGCCTGGGTGGCTTTGAGGATTAACTAAAGATAATTTCTGTAATATTAATATGGAGAGAGTAACACAATTATAAAACCAGAAGGTAAATCATAAGAGGTTCACTGTATGGTACATGAGATTTTTCCTATTCTCCAAGTGTAATAAATGTAATAAATAATTGCCAAAAAAAAAAAAAAAAAGTGTTCTGTTTCTTCCATAGAAAACAAAATACAGGAGGATATAACAGAAAATTCAAACTATTATAGAAAGCAAATTCTTTCATGTGAGACATGTTGTTTTTGTTGATTCTGAAGTCTAGATATGATCCAAAAAGAGAATGAGAAGAAAAACAGAGAAAACCAAAGACTCTGTTTGTACAGAAAAATGTGTAACATAGCATCTCGTTTCTGTCACTAAATAATTATGCACACTTGGGCAAGCTAGTTCTCATGGGGCTAAATTTATTTCCCAGCGATAGGTGATTTTATGAATTATATGGCAGTCATAGTGTTATCCTAAGTTCCAATCATCTTCATAGCCCTCTCTCAAGGATTCTAAGGGGAATTGCAATATATAATTGACCCACTAGATGGCAATATATAGCTTTGTAAGTGGATACCTTTCATAGGCACTTAATATGCTTAATAATCAAATGAGAATGTACTTAAATTTCTCCAAAAAACAGACTGAAAGGTAGACAGTAATTCCTCACAGAGGTCATCATTGAGATTTATAAATTAATGAGAGGAGCTAGTGGCATAACTCAGTGGTAGAACACTTCCCTGGGTTCAATCCCCAATGCTGTAAGAAAAAACTGTATGAAGTAAAGAGAGAGTAGACTTTTTCTATAGTTGTTGTTACAGGGACTTGGGGGAGAGGAAAACATGGAGGTTTAGCCCAAAGGCATGAAATTTAGTTATGTAAGATAAATAAATCCTAGAGATTACATGTACAACATAGTGGCTATAGTTAACAAAACTATTGTATACTTAAAATTTTGCTTAGAGAGTAGACCTTATGTTATGTGTTATTGTTGCAAAAGAAAAAAAATAGTAAATAAAGAGGGTGGAGCAAACTTTTGGAGGTGATGGATATGGTTATGGCGTAGATTGTGGAAATGACTTCAGTGATATTTACCTCCAAACTTGTCAAGTTGTATCCATTAAATATGTATGTCTTTTCACATGCCAATCATGTCCCAATATAGTGATTTTTCATAAAAAAAAAAAAAAAACCAGACTCATATAAGGGCTTAACGAGTAGACTAGATGTTCTCTAAGGCTGATTCTAATTCTAAGTATTCTATGTAAAAAGTGAACATTATGAGCTATAATTTCAGTAACAGTAAGAAAAACTGGCCTGATAAAACAAGAGATAACTTAGCAAGTGCACCTACTTGGAGAAATACATCTTCCCTACCCTACTTAATACCTCTATTCCCTTAGTTTCTCATATCTGAATCATCTCTCTCAGGACTTAGTACAGGAATATCAGCTTTCAAAATCCCTGCCCCCCAACACACACACACACACACACACACACACACACACACACACATTTTGCAGATACTATCCTCTTTACCTCTAGACCCCGGAGTGGATTTACAATACATACAAGGGCTCCTACGTTTCACACATACACTATAATTTCTAATTTTGGTGCTGGCACATCCTCTTCTCCTTCCCTCTATGTCCAGTATCTGTGGCAAAAAAAAAAAAAAAAAAGTGGAAGCTTCCTGCTGTCACCGTCTCACTAGAGCCCAGTCTTAGCAGGAAAGGGATGTCTGTGGACTTAGAAGTTTCTGTGCCAGTGTACATACCAAAGGAGAAACAGTGGAGAAAACCTTGGGTATCCACCTTCCCACTCCCCACCCTCTAAAGTGGATAACAGCTGTCAAATAGGAAAGGTATTTGCATGTAGGGGACATTTCTCAATTTGCTATTTGTAAACTAAAGTCTATTTGGGGATAGGACCGGAAGTCAGACCCTAATACACACTTTTTCTTTTTTTCTACTGGGGATTGAACCCAAGAGTGCTTAACCACCAAGCCACATCCCAGCCCTTTTTATTTTTTATTCTGAGACAGGGTCTTGATAAGTTGCTTAGGGTCTTGCTAAGTTGCTAAGGATGGCCTCAAACTTGAGATCCTCCTGCCTTAGGCTCTCGAGTTGCTGGTATTACAAGCATGGGCCACCAAACCCAGCAATAAAATCTAACATGCACTCTTGCCACCACACATTTTGTACTAAAAAAAAATTTAAAAAGGTTTATATCTAAAGTGATATTGACAAACCAATTGTAACACTCAAAGACTTAATAAAGGATAAAAGTAACACAAATTTAAAGATTGGGATATTAAAGTCTTAACACTTCATAAAAATTTTGAATAGCATTGTAATTAGAAATAACATCAAAAGAGAAGCACATAAAGTAGTCTTCATAATCCTAGAAAACTTTCAGATCTACATCACTAATTAGTGGCTTTAATCATTATTTTGCTTTGGGTACTGGGTTCAATTCTCAGCACATATAAATAAATGAATAAAATAAAGGTCTATCAACATCTAAAGATATTAAAATATGTATATACAGAACTTTGGTTGGATCACATGAAATTGTCAATTTATCACCATTTTGACCTATAAAATCATAATATTTTTACAGACCAATCTACTAATTGTCACTATTTAAATATTGTTTTTTATTCCCTAGATATTAATTAACAAAGCAAAATATTTTCAAATAAAAATATCATAGTTCAAAATATTTCTGAAACATACAAACCATATATAAATATAAAACATACAAAGCCTATAAACACACAGTACATAATTGGAGAATGACTTTTAACAATGCCCTACCTTAATTTGCAAATTCTAATCAGCATATTAAATCTACTGAATAATAATAATAATAATTCCCCAGTAGATGATTAGAAATAAATATCAAGAATTATCAGAACCTACTAATAGCACTACAAAATTTGATTACAAAATCAAATTTGATGGTAACTCATTAACTATTATCACCATATGTAACAATTTTACCAGCTTCAAATGAAGAGATACTAAAACTTGAAAGGGTTAATTCACGAACACAACGTTATTTAAAATGGAGGACTCACATCATGTTCTTTCTGTGTTGGAATGAAACTGAGGTTGATCTTTTGAGGAGATAGATGGCAAAATTTGACTAAGTTGATATAAAAAAAAATGGTATGTGGTGACAAGATCATTCCACACTAGTTTCCTTATCTTCTTTTTTCACACATTCTAGATTTCTTAGGGAGCAACTGAGCCTTTGTACAGTCCCTTTCTCTGCACCAATTAATGCAATTTGAAACTTAAAGACCATGCCCCCTAAGGATACCAAGAATTGATATCATGAGTACAATTAAGAGGAGCCTTGTTCTTAGGAGACTTCCCACTTGTCATTTCTCAGGTTGACAAAGAAAAAAATTGGACTTCTAAAAGAAATTATCTACAATGCTTTAAATACATACTCTCTACATGACAACTGATTCCATTTTATAAAATTGTGACTGCTAAATAAGATAGGATATTCTACTCATCTAGTCCATCATATTCCTGCTTAAAATATACCTTTGTTATTTTTAGCAAGAGAACGGTTTTTTCCTTCCTTAGTCAAAGAAATTTCTTTTGAATTACAGTTCATTATAATATTAGCTCTTTTAACATAATTTTAGCTCCTTCACCATCATTTACTCTCCTCCCCATCCTCCCACTCATCCCTTCTCCTGGGCTTCTTTCACAATGAAGCTAGGTAATTTCTTCAAATGGAAGTAAATATATTATATAGAGGGTAACCTAGAGAGCAAAAATATAGGAAAAGAGACAACTCAAATAAGAATTGCTATCATTAAAAACCTCGTTTTCTCCAGGATGCTTACAAAGAAATTACTGTTTTAGGCCATAGCACTGCACATCCATCAACAATGTTGCCTTCTTAAAGGCAAGGATAATAAAGAACAATGCTCAACTTTTAACTCATTAAAAAACAATTATATGGGTTTCACTTTGACAGGACTAATATCACAAACTGAGCCATAAGCAGTTTTTAAGACATGAAATCAATAGAATCTATAATGTATCCTTCACTAAGAGAATTAGAGTAAATTCACACTCTATCAGAGAAATTCCACTCCCTGAGTAGGTAAAAAGCAAAGCAGACTCACAGTTCACAATGTCACCTTGAAGTTGCAGAATCTGAGGAACTGGCATGGTGAGGACAACAAGATCAAACTGCTCAGGGGAGCCTGTTTCCCTGATGACTTCCCACTTGTCATTTCTTAGATTGATCTGGGTCACACACTGTCTGAAGCAGACTTCTGCACCTGCTCCAAAATAGAAATCATGTTCACATTCTCAGAATTTTCCATATGAATGAGGGAGAAGTGAATAGTGGTAAATTGGATCCATTCTGGTGAAAAAATACACTCAAACTTATCTGCTATAGTCCCCAGTGTTCTCTTTCTTTACTTACTTTCTAATGTAGTGGCAATTCTTCCTCCTTGACATCCTTGTAATAAGTGCCTGTATTTTAAAAAATACTATTACAATTAATAATAGTAATAATAATAGTAGTGAAACAACAGTAGGAGGAGGAGGAGTAAGTATAGCTACCTTTCATTTTCTACTATATGCCAAGTACTTCATGCACACTTTATCAAATTATTTCAGATGAGAAAACAGATTAAGAAATATCATGCCATGATTCAGAAGTACAACCAGCCAACTCTAAAGCTCATCATCTTTTCAAACTAAGTATATATATATATATATATATATATATATATACATAAGTATATATGTATATATATACATTCCAGTAAAGGTGTTAGTAATTAGTTTTTACTAGTAATAGCAAGAAGAATATTTTCTATCAATGGAATTAATACTCCCTCTTGAAAGACCTGATGAAGGTCTCTGTAGGAGAAATGCAAGTCCTCATCAACAGATCAGTTGCCTTGATTAAGAAGAATCAGAATAGTAGAAACATTGAGTATCTTCTTATCACATTTTCCTTCTTAGCATTTATCATAAAAGTATTTTAATAACTATTTGCCTAATTATTTGTGTTTAATATACTCTTCTCTTTTAATCTCTAATTTCCATGAGCCACAAAGACTTGTTTCTATACAAAGCATATATATCATAGTCCTTGGCACAGACTAGGCATTTACTCAATATTTGCTTAAAAGAATATAGTAAGAACCATAAACTGAAAGTACTGTTAAGTCATTAAATCTGCTTACTACACTAATATCTCAAATTCAAGCATTTGGAAAAACTTTGATTTAAAAACAAATTCAATTTTATTCAGCCTCATGTATAGACAAGAAAGAAATGAAGATGGAATGAGTAAAATTTTAAAAAAAGCATCATGTTCGTCATTACCTGGGATTTTTCACGTTTCTAGTCACTCAAAATCCAAGTACAACCTTATCCACAAAGCTTCCCCTGTAGCCACTCTGTAGATCACTCAATGGAATCCTTCCTGTTGCTGTTGTCCTTCAACCATTACTGCCATTACCACTCATGTTGACACTGAGTCAAGATTTCTGCACGCTTTAGCTGTGTCTTGATCATCCTGAGTATTATCTATCCAGTAATACCCTAGGTTCCTTCATGTCAGATCTCCATATTTCAAATGCCTTTACCTCTCTTCCACTGTTCCTTGAATAATGCTACACTATAGTAAGCACTCAAATTTGTTTAAGTCACATGTCAATATCAGGAACATGGTGCTAACTAGGCCAAGGGGTCAATTCCTATTTCAGGCACTGAGCATCATTCTGTGCAAAAAATAAAGCAAGGCTTGTGAACTGTTCTCCAACTTGCCTGAGGATTTTTTCAAGGCAGCTACTTGGGGAAGGCACAAATAATCAGTGCTTTCAACTCTCATTCCCCATCTCCATTACTCAACCCAGAGTGTTGCTTTATTTATTAAAGATGTCTCACCCCATTTACCTCACTCAGCCCATGACCTCAATAAAATCAACTGATTCTGTTTTATTTATGTTTTCACAAAACAGTCCTTTGAAAAAAGCATTATGTTGTCATTACTGGTAGTGGTACATGAGTGTTTAAAAGAGATTAAAGTTCACAGGCCTGGAAAATTCTCCATGCCCCAGCTAAGTGTCTTGGAAATGAATCATAGTGACCACAAGGTGTATACTAGTGCTTCTCTAAGACCAGCAGCATTAGCTATACCTAGAAACTAGAAATGCACATCCTTAGACCCTGGCCCAACAATACCAAATCAGAAATCCAGGGATTAGGTCCAGCAATCTGTGTTTAACCTACAACGCATGCTGACGTGTGAAAAACCACTAAGGTAAATCAAGAAACCTAAATCTAACACTACATATATCAAAACCACCCCAAAGATTTCCCAAGAGGCAGGGGAAAAGGTATAGCTGCTCTTATTAACCAGGAAGTTTTCCTTTCCAGCTGCTAGGCTTAGAGTTTCTAGGAAAGAGGCATTTCCTCATGAAAGTAATTAATAATTTTCATAAAAGACCACATGTTAAAATTTATTGGTACTGGAAACTTCCATTTTAAAATAGAAAATAACATAAATTCTCTTGAGGCACTTCTGAGTTTAGTAACCCTGTTCATGCATAAACTCCTAGAATAAAATTTGTGAACGGCTTCCCACTGCACTTAAAGTGTATAATCTTTAACATGGTTTACAAAGTCTTTTTCACCTGGCCCTGTCTTAATCCCATGCTTCATCTCTTACCAATTTTCTCTCTCATTCACTACTCCCGGTTAAAATGATCAAATTTTCTAGCTGGGAGCAAAGGCATACACCTGTAATCCCAACAACTTGGGAGGCTGAGGCAGAAGCATCGCAGGTTCAAAACTAGCCTCAGCAACTTAGGGAGGCCCTAAACAACTTAGTGAGATCCTGTCTCAAAATAAAAAAATAAAATAAAACGGGTGATGTGGCTTGGTGGTTAAGCACCCCTGGGTTCAATCCTGATACAAAGGTAAATAAAATAAAGTGACCAAATTTTCTACCAGGAGTACATACTTCTTTTATTAAAAAATTACTTTTTGAAATACATAGTAACATTTTATATAATGATAAAATTTATAGGGCTTACTTTCCCAAGAGGTGGTATTATACAAATTGAAAATATAAATAGGGCCCGCTGCCAGCTCTGGCCCGCCCGCAGGTTGCTTCAGAGACCAGCACAGGGCGCCAGGGACTCCCCCAAGCAGACCAGCCCCCTCCAGGGGGAAGCGCTTCTCTAGGCTAGCTTCCCGGGGCAGACCGCCCAGTGAGAGCCTCTCGATGCAGAGCCAGCCACAAGTCCCCAAGCCAGCGGAGACCTCTGACACGCAAGCAGCTTCTGGGAACAGGGCTGGGCAGCCAGAGACCTCTCCAGGCAGCCTTGTCCCCCTCCAGCTGCAGGCTTTTTCCACGGGGCGATCCAAGATGGCGGACTAGAGGGTGACTGCATCTCCAGTGGCTCCAGAACCCAGGATTCAAGAAGGGGAGGCATTGAGAGACTCAGACTAAAATAGAACCACGGGGTGAGCCTCCCCCACCCAGCGAAGCTCAGCTGGACGGCAGGCCCGGATTCGAGTGGCTTATTAGGGTAGGACAGGGCAGATAGAGTCTCCCCAGGCAGCTCTGTGCAGTCTGGTGGTGGGCTCCTCCCACAGGGACAGATCCTCCAGCCTCATGGAGCAGGCCCCCCAGTGAGAGCCCTTCTGCACAGAAGCAGCACGGCCAACTCTGGCCCGCCCCAGCCAGCTCCAGCACACCCGCAGTTTGCTTCAGTGACCAGCACAGGGCGCCAGGGACTTCCCCAAGCAGCCCAGCCCCCTCCAGGGGGAAGTGCCTCTCTAGGCTAGCTTCTTGGGGCAAACCGCACAGTGAGAGCGTGTCTACACAGAGCCAGCCACAAGTCCCCAAGCCAGTGGAGACCTCCGACCTACACACAGCCTCTGGGACCAGGGCTGGGCAACAAAAGACCTCTCCAGGTCTCTCTCCCTGGAACCAGTAGCGGGCTAGGGGCAGCGTTCTTCAGAAGCACTGAATTATCAAATTAATCCAAGACTTCTGGCAACTGAAGGCTGGTAGGTGATACAGTGGAAATCTACAGGGACACTATAAGCCAAAAGAGGAAATCTACAATATCACAGAGTCCCACTGACATCTGACCAATATAAGAAAACAAGGGAAGAAAATGTCCGAAACAAACCTAGATACTATATCAATAAAACCCAATGACAGCACAGCACAAGAAATGTCCGAAAGGGAGTTCAGAATGTACATAATTAAAACAATCAGGGAAGCAAACGAGGAGATGAAAGAACAAATGCAGACATTAAATGAGCACACCAATCAACAGTTAAAAGAGCAAATAAGGGAAGCAAAAGAACATTTCAATAAAGAGTTAGAGATACTGAAAAAAAAACCAAACAGAAATCCTGGAAATGAAGGAAACAATAAACCAAGTTAAAAACACCATAGAAAGCATAAGCAATAGGATAGATCACCTGGAAGACAGAACCTCAGATATTGAAGACAAAATATTTAGTCTTGAAAACAAGGTTGACCAAACAGAAAAGATGGTAAGAAATCATGAACAGAATCTACAAGAATTGTGCGAAATCATGAAGAGGCCAAATTTAAGAATTATTGGGATTGAGGAAGGCTTAGAGAAACAAACCAAAGGAATGAACAATCTATTCAATGAAATAATATCAGAAAATTTTCCAAATCTGAAGAATGAAATGGAAAACCAAGTACAAGAGGCTTATAGGACTCCAAATATGCAAAATTACAATAGACCTACACCAAGGCACATTATTATGAAAATACCTAACATTCAAAATAAAGACAGAATTTTAAAGGCCGTGGGGGAAAAGAATCAGATTACATTCAGGGGGAAACCAATAAGAATATCAGCAGATTATTCAATCCAGACCCTAAAAGCTAGAAGGGCCTGGAACAATATTTACTAAGCCCTGAAAGAAAATGGATGCCAACCAAGAATCTTATAACCAGCAAAACTTACTTTCAGATTTGACAATGAAATAAGATCCTTCCATGATAAACAAAAGCTAAAAGAATTCACAAAAAGAAAGCCGGCATTACAGAACATTCTCAGCAAAATATTCCACGAGGAAGAGATGAAAAACAACGATGTAAATCAGCAATGGGAGGAACTAGCCTAAAGGAATAGCCAAATAAAAGAGAAACCAAATCATGTCAAAAAACAAAAATGAGTCCAATGACTAGGAATACAAATCATATCACAATAATAACCGTGAATGTTAATGGCCTGAACTCATCAATCAAAAGACATAGACTGGCAGATTGCATTAAAAAGAAAAATCTAACAATATGCTGCCTGCAAGAGACCCATCTCTTAGAAAGAGATACCCATAGACTAAAGGTGAAAGAATGGGAAAAAACATACCATGCACACGGACACAGAAAAAAAGCTGGAGTATCCATCCTCATATCAGATAATGTGGACTTCAAGCCAAAACTAGTCAGAAGGGATAAAGAAGGACATTACATACTGCTTAAGGGAAGCATAAATCAGCAAGACATAACAATCATAAATATCTATGCCCCGAACATTGGCTCATCCATGTACATCAAACAAATCCTTCTCAATTCCAGAAATCAAATTGACCACAACACAATAATACTAGGTGATTTTAACACACCTCTCTCACCGCTGGATAGATCGTCCAAACAAAAACTGAATAAAGAAACCAAAGATCTCAATAACACAATCAACAATTTAGACTGAACCGACTTATATAGAATATACCATCCAACAAAGAACGAATACACTTTCTTCTCAGCAGCACATGGATCCTTCTCTAAAATAGACCATATTTTATGCCACAAAGCTACTGTTAGCAAATACAAGAAGATAGAGATACTACCTTGTACTCTATCAGATCATAATGGACTAAAATTAGAAATAAATGACAGAATAAAAAACAGAAACTTCTCCAATACTTGGAGATTAAATAATACACTATTATACGATGAATGGATAACAGAAGACATCAGGAGGGAATTAAAAAATTCTTAGAAATAAATGAGAACAAAGATACATCATATCAAAATTTCTGGGACACTATGAAAGCAGTACTGAGAGGAAGATTTATTTCATGGGGCACATTCAACAAAAAAGGGTAGAAATCAACAAATAAATGACTTAACATTACAGCTCAAAGCCCTAGAAAAAGAAGAGCAGACCAACACCAAAAGTAGTAGAAGACAGGAAATAGTTAAAATCAGAGCCGAAATCAACGAAATTGAAACAAAAGAAACAATCGGAAAAATTAACAAAATAAATAGTTGGTTCTTTGAAAAAATAAACAAAATTGATAAACCCTTAGCCACGCTAACAAAGAGAACGAGGGAGAAAACTCAAAATTACTAAAATTCGGAATGAACAAGGAAATATCACAACAGATACGAGTGCAATACAAAACATAATTAGAAGCTATTTTGAAAATCTGTACTCCAACAAAACAGAAAACCTCGAAGACATCAACAAGTTTCTAGAGACTTATGAATTACCTAAACTGAACGTGGAGGACATACACAACTTAAATAAATCAATTTCAAGCAATGAAATACAAGAGGTCATCAAAAGCCTACCAACAAAGACAAGTCCGGGACCAGATGGGTTCTCAGACGAGTTCTACAAAACCTTTAAAGAAGAGCTCATTCCAATACTTCTCAAAGTAGTCCATGAAATAGAAGAGGAGGGAACCCTCCCAAACTCATTCTATGAAGCCAACATCACCCTGATACCTAAACCAGACAGAGACACTTCGAGGAAAGAAAATTTCAGACCAATATCCTTAATGAACATCGACGCAAAAATTCTCAACAAAATTTTAGCAAATCGCATACAAAAATATATTAAAAAGATAGTGCACCATGATCAAGTGGATTTCATCCCAGGGATGCAAGGTTGGTTCAACATCCGGAAATCAATAAATGTCATTCACCATATCAACAGACTAAAAGTTAAGAATCATATGATTATTTCAATAGATGCAGAAAAAGCATTCGATAAAATACAGCATCCCTTCATGCTCAAAACACTAGAAAAAATTGGGGTAGTGGGATCATTCCTTAACATTGTGAAGGCCATCTACGCTAAGCCCATGGCCAATATCATTCTAAATGGTGAAAAACTGAAAGCATTCCCCATAACAACTGGAACAAGGCAGGGATGCCCTCTTTCACCACTTCTATTCAACATTGTCCTTGAGACTCTAGCCAGAGCATTAGACAAACCAAACAAATTAAAGGGATATGAATTGGAAAAGAGGAACTCAAACTATCCCTGTTTGCTGATGACATGATTACATATTTAGAGGAACCTGGAAATTCCACCAGAAAACTCTTAGAACTCATAAGTGAATTCAGTAAAGTAGCAGGTTACAAGATAAATGCTCACAAATCCAATGCATTTTTATACATAAGTGATGAATCTTCAGAAAGAGAAATTAGGAAAACTACCCCATTCACAATAGCATCAAAAAAAATAAAATACTTGGGAATCAATCTCACAAAAGAGATGAAAGACCTCTACAATGATAACTACAGAACACTAAAGAAATAAA
Source organism: Sciurus vulgaris (assembly GCF_902686455.1). Lineage (NCBI taxonomy): Eukaryota > Metazoa > Chordata > Mammalia > Rodentia > Sciuridae > Sciurus > Sciurus vulgaris. Next base: position 84,071,550 of record NC_136464.1, read on the forward strand.
TTCAAGAAAACCTTAGAAGATGAAAAGATCTCCCATGTTCTTGGATAGGCAGAATTAATATTGTCAAAATGGCCATACTACCAAAAGTGCTATACAGATTCAATGCAATTCCAATTAAAATCCCAATGGTGTACCTTACAGAAATAGAGCAAGCAATTATGAAATTCATCTGGAAGAATAAGAAACCCAGAATAGCTAAAGCAATCCTCAGTAGAAAGAGCGAAGCAGGGGGTATCGCAATACCAGATCTTCAACTCTATTACAAAGCAATAGTAACAAAAACAGCATGGTATTGGTACCAAAATAGACAGGTAGATCAATGGTACAGAATAGAGGACACGGACACAAACCCAAATAAATACTATTTTCTCATACTAGACAAAGGGGCCAAAAATATGCAATGGAGAAAAGATAGCCTCTTCAACAAATGGTGCTGGGAAAACTGGAAAACCATATGCAACAGAATGAAATTAAACCCTTATCTCTCACCCTGCACAAAACTCAACTCACAATGGATCAAGGATTTCGGAATCAGACCAGAGACCCTGCATCTTAGAGAAGAAAAAGTAGGTCCAAACCTTCAACTTGTTGGCTTAGGATCAGACTTCCTTAACAGGACTCCCATAGCACAAGAAATAAAAGCAAGAATCAACAACTGGGATAGATTCAAACTAAAAAGCTTTCTCTCTGCAAAGGAAACTATCAGTAATGTGAAGAGAGAGCCTACAGAGTGGGAGAATATCTTTGCCACTCATACTTCAGATAGAGCGCTAATATCCCGAATCTATAAAGAACTCAAAAAACTCTACGCCAAGAATACAAATAATCCAATCAACAAATGCACTAAGGAAATGAACAGACACTTCACAGAAGAAGATGTACAAGCAATAAACAGATATATGAAAAAATGTTCAACATCTCTAGTAATAAGAGAAATGCAAATCAAAACTACCCTAAGATTTCATCTCACCCCAATTAGAATGGCGATTATCAAGAACATAAGCAACAATAGGTGTTGGTGAGGATGTGGGGAAAAAGGTACACTCATACATTGCTGGTGGGGTTGCAAACTAGTGCAGCCACTCTGGAAAGCAGCATGGAGATTCCTCAGAAAGCTTGGAATGGAACCACCATTTGACCCAGCTATCCCACTCCTTGGCCTATACCCAAAGGACTTAAAATCAGCATACTACAGAGATACAGCCACATCAATGTTCATAGCTGCTCAATTCACTATAGCCAGATTGTGGAACCAATCTAGATGCCCTTCAGTTGAATGGATAAAGAAACTGTGGCATATATATACAATGGAATATTACTCCGCCATGAGGAATGACAAAATTATGGCATTTGCAGGCAAACGGATGAAATTGGAGGATATCATGCTAAGTGAGATAAGCCAATCTCAAAAAACTAAAGACGAATGATCTCGCTGATAAGCGGATGAGGACATATAAGGGGGGGTAGGAGGGGTTAATGTTAGGGTTAGGGTTAGGGTTAGGGTTAGGGATAAGGAGGGTGGTAAGAATGGAGGAAGAAAGGAATGTATAGAGGGAAAAGGGGTGGGAGGGGAGGGGTGGAAGGGAAAAAAATAACAGGATGAATCAAACAACATTGCCCTATGTAAATTTATGATTTTTAATTAAAAGAAAAAAAGAAAATATAAATAGGTTTTTACTAAAAATTGGTTAAATGAGAACTGATAGTCATCTAATATACATCAACCTAATATATATGCTATTTATATAAAATATCCATATTAATAATCTGTATCACCATGCCTACCATGTACAAGATACTGTTACATTCTGTGTGAGCTACAAAGACTTGCACACACCTTAATGCCAGCTGCTTGGGATGATGAAACAAGAGGATCACAAGTTGGAGGCCATCCCAGGCAACTTAGCAAGATCTTGTCTCAAAATAAAAAGTAAAAGGGCTAGGAATTTGGCTTAGTGATAGAGGGCCCATGGGTTTAATCCCCAGTACAGAAAGAAAAAAAAAAAAAATTTCTTCTCTCAAGAGTTTCCAAAGCAAAATTGGAAGATAAATTGGGGAACACATAATTCCCCAAACATCTAATGAAATAGGGTAGTAGGTACAAAGTATTTAAGAAATGTTCTTCTATCAGGAAAATCAGCTCTATAAGGATAGGACTTCAGTTCTTCTATCATGGGTACTTAAACATGTCTGGCATTTTAAGCACTCAATAAATGTTTACTGAATGAAAGGATGTACATGCATGCATATATAATGCTGTTACTAAATACTTCAGGATTTCAATAAATAAACACATCTAATGGATCAAGTAAAAATCATGATGGAAATGATTTTAAAAGTGATATGGTGGTACTATATAAAGCTGATTGTGACATTCTACAAAATGTAAAATGGTGTCATTATTTGTGATGGTTAATTTGATGTGTCAGTTTGGGTCATGAAGTGCCCACATATTTGATGGGTGTTTCTGTGAGTGTTTTTTAATTTTTGTATTTTTCTCTGTTTTTAAGATGATATCAGGTTTAAAATCAGAGTAAAGCAGATTGTCCTCTCTAATATAGATGAGCCTCATCCAATCAGTTGAAGCACTAAATAGGACAAAAAAGTTCACCCCTCCCAGGTAAAAGAGAATTCTTGCCTGATAGCCTTGGAATTATGTTGTAGACGCCCCTCTCCCTCCACTTCAGAATAGAACTGAAGCACTGGCTCTTCTTGAGTGTTGAGCCTGCCAGTCTTCAGATTAGAACTGCACCATCAGCTCTTCTAGTGTCTAGCTTGCTGGCCTACCCATCCAATCTTGGGACTTGCTAGCCTCCATAATCATGTGAGCCAATTTCATATAGTAAATCCCTCTCTTTCAGTATATATGTATGCCTGAACGCATGTAATTACAAGGTCATCCCTCAGTGGATTCGTTCCATGATCCCACCTCCACCAAGATAACACAGTTCACAGACGCTCAATTTCCTTATATAAAAAGGAACAGTATTTGTATATTACTTATTCACATCCTTCTGAATACTTTAAATCATCTCTAGATACTTATAATACCAAATACATTGTACATGTTATGTAAATATCTGTTGTATTATATTGTTTGAGGAATAATGTCAAGAAAAAAAAGTCTGTGCATGTTCTGAACAGATGCAACCCTCATAGGTCTAACTACATAGTACATGGATAAGATACAAGGCTAACAATGCTCAATTACTGCTGGAGAGAGACTAAGGATCTATGAAATGACAGGAGTCTACACCAGGGTATGACTATATATCACTTCATTCTCATGGATTCAGCATAGTATTTAGTATGCAGCAAATTCTAGTTTTGTTTTTTGGAACTTTCTGCAATTTTTTCAGTATTTTTGATCTGAAGTTAGTTGAATTCACAGATACAGAATCTACAGATATGGAGAGCCAATGGTATATTCTATTAGTTCTGTTTTTCTGGACTACTCTGACTAATAAACCACCACAGACTGAGTCTTGAATAGAGAAAAGGTCTAACACAAAATGATATTTATTATGTTCTGCTGTTGTATATCCAATCTCACCAATTTCTCTCATGCTCAGTATCAAGGATTGTTAGGGTTCTCAATAAGCAATATTTGATGAGGAAAACCAAAATAGTAATTATCCTAGAAATTGCATACGAAGCAAAACAAATTCTCAGCTTATACCCTTCCTTAGTGATCTTGAATTAGAAAATTAACTGAATTATCATTTGTTAAGAAACCTTATTTTGTTTAGAAAAACAAATCATTTATTATCCAAGGAAAGTTCTACTTTACTTTTTAAAAATATTCAAAATCACTAATAAAATGTGTAAGGAATAAATGAAAATTCTAGTAGAAAATGGGCAAAGATTATGCATAAAACATTCACAGAAAATAGTGCAAAGATATGGTTGACAAAACAAAAGGTGAATATACTCACATAACTTAGGAAATACAAATTAAAACTACAAAGAGACACCATTTTTAAGCCCATGATGTTAGCAAAAATTTAAAATTTCCATTATACTCAGATGTCAGGAAACAGGCATTCACATTACTATTGATGAGATATTCCTTAAAAACAATATTAGTACAACTTAAAAATGAAAATAGTGCTTCACATAGTTGTTTTGTTTGAATTTGAAATCTGTTTCTCTAAACAAAATAAGGTTTCTTGACAAATAATAATTCAGCTAATTACCCAATTCAAGATCACTAAGGAAAGGTAATGGCTGAAAATTTGTTTTTCTTCATATACTTATTTCTACAATAATTAGTATTTTGGTCTTCATCATATATTATTGCAAATATGCTTTCAAAGGTATATAAAGGTTAGACATGCACCAATGTTTGTATAAGCAAAAACCAAAACAATCTCCCACCTACAAACAGCCCAAATATTTAACAGAAAGTTAATTGTTAAATAAATGATGGTACCCATATACCATTTAATATATTAACTAAAGAAAGCAAAGCACACTGAATTTGCTAAAATGAAAACAGACTATAGATATGAACCAAAAAAGGTACAGAATAGTTTATGTAAAATAGCACTCTTTGTATATAAAATTTAAATAAACAAATATAAACATATACTAATGCTAAATAAATAGTCATGTATCTCAAAGATTGAAGGCACAAATATTTTTCTGCAAGTATACACTGAAAACTGTCACCAGTATTATTTTAGGAGAAGAAAGACTAGCTACTGAGTGGCAAATAGAAGAGTATCTATTTATAATTTTCTGAATGGTATTAGTATTTAACTGTACAAAGAGCTTTTATTTTAAAATGCCAAAAGAAAGCAAAGAAAATCTAATTCCTACCTGATTCTTTCAAGTAATGCTTAATAATTGAAGAAACTCCTTGAGGTGCCACAAAATTACAGTCTCCTTCTTTCATCATCATTCCTTCAATAGGAGAGGTTAGAAGTTTCAAAATTCCATGGGCTAACAGTTCATCATAAAAACTGAAATAAATCAATATATATATATATATGTTACATATATACTCACTATGTAAGTACCCACTATGATTAGCTCTGCAATACTATATTTTCTTTCAAGAATTTTTAGAGATAATTGCAAATCATAACTAGGAATCTTCATATTAGCAATTCACTGTATATTTTGTATTAAATAAAACTTGCAATTCAGGTGAAGAACAGAAGTGTTTTGAGAATTCATAGAACTTTTGCTAACATTAGCTGAAGGCTTATTTCTCCACATAACTCAAAATTAGTCAAAGAAAATAAAGTAGAAAAGTATTTAGCACACCAACTTTCAATTTGGTTAAGATTGACTTCCATCTCAGATATTTTCCCTCTGCCTCAAGGCTAACAATAGTTATTATTATTATTATTATTAAGCCCCATCTAATCTTCATACCAGCCCTGTGAGGGTGGTATGTTGCAGTTTCCTACTTTAGTGAACATTTTACAGCTAATATCATTAACAATGACAATATCATAATCATTTCTACAATAGGCATTTTTAAAATGTGTTAAGAATAAATGATTTGTGTCCCTTTATAGCATTCAAGTACTAAAACTGATTCCATCCCTTGCAACTAACTTACGTTTGGTGTTTTTTGGCATAATGAGGAGTGCAGGTGATATACTGAGCACCCAAATCAGCTGTGCACTGTGGATTATGAGGACTGCTGGCAGTAGTCATTCTTCCCCCTTGAATTAATCCACAGGTAAATGTCAGTGTACTAGAAAGAGGCTTTTAAAAGTAATGCAATTCATCCCAGGTAACCCCAAATGAATTTCTTTACAAATATGTTTTCAAAAATTATATTAAGTTGAAGTCTTTGTCATCTAACATTGTCATAAAGCAGTTAACGGACAATTTGGTCACTGTGAGGTTTTTTTAAACGGGCGGGGGAGAGAAAAGGAGTTGAGTAACGCAGTAGTGTCTCTCACTTCCTAGTGCATATGTTAACGAATAAAAAGGGTGAATGAGGGATGGATGTATATATAAAATGATGGATGAAATGCCACAATTGTTGAATCAGCGGGGCCCTTTCTTTCACATCAAGAGTCATGAGAATGACAGCATTTTGAAAACTAGATTTTTGTGGAAAGGCATGCTGGATGGGCAGCCACTTCGGGATGCTGAAATCTGGGGAAAGCTACAATTAGCCGGCAGGTGAAGGCAAAAGTTCATTTACTAGGAACAGGGCAGGCCCGCGCCTTACGAGCTCCTCCAGGGTGCCTTCCAGGCCATCCGCCCAGGACTCACTGGGCATCGTCAGCCGCATCGCGCCTAAGCCCGGGCGGCTGATACCTTCCCTGTGTTGTGGAGCCGGTTCCCAGGCCAGTAACGGAAGTGTCGGGTCACGTGACGCGGCGCGCACTGCGCATGAGCTGCCACTGGCAGTGCGGGAGCCGAGGGTTCACGTCTTGCCCAGGTTTGGGCCTTTAGACAACCCACCTGAGTCCCCAGCCTTGTCCCACACGGCGAGGTACCGAAGACTGGAAACCTCTTTCCTTAAGAGCGCGGCGCACAAGCTTCCAGTCAGCCCGGCGCCCACAATCAGAACGCGAGCCATGGCGGAGCGCGCCGCGGGCCGCAGGGCTGAGGCTGGCCAGCGGCGGCCGATTCCGCGTCAGCGCTCTACCCGCTCTTGCTCCTCCGGTCGCCAGCCCGGTGCCTGGGGCGGTCCCACCGCCCGGCCTGGAAGGGGCGGAGAAGATGCGGCGGGAGCGAGAGGCGGGTCGGCCCTAGAGGCTGCAAACCTCTGCCCGCGGAGAACCCGGGCTTTCCGCGCTCTGGGCGGCCTTGCAGCCAGAGGCTGGCGCCGCCGCGCGAGTCCCAAACACCCGCTTCCCCTTTGCCCATAAAAGCCCGGAAATCGTGTGGGTTATAGCGTGAGAACCTGTCTCGCCACAGGGCTGGTGTGGACTACAAGCGGAGAACCAGCATAGCCTTACCGAAGGGTGACCGGCCACCTATTGCGGTCTTTGCTGCTTTAATATTCTAGGTGAAAAATGAAGAGAGGGAACATACCGGCGAAGCAAGGACAAGCTTTCCTCAAAGGCCTGTATAGCCACTATTGATGTAGAAAAAGGTTTTGCAGCCTGGGAAGGCTTTTACTTTAGCTCAGAGGCGTTTCGTTGTGCAAGTTACGTAACCTTCCTGATCTCAAATTTCTGCATTTGTGAAATGAGACAGTAATATATCCCTTCCAAAATTAAAAAGATTAAACACATTTGGCTCACCAGAAAATTGTGGATCACTTCTCTTTTAAATATTACTAAATTTGATAACACATTCCATATGCTCCAGGGGATGCGAGAATGAATAAAAGGATTCGTGCTTTTACCTCTCCTCCCCACCCAACATTGTCCTTAAATTTTCAGTGAAACAACAAAAAGCAATGAGAAATCTGAACTGTTAAAGAACGAATTCGCAGGTAAATTATTACCTGAGGAAAAGCTAATAAAACCAAATGACGATTATCAGAACTAAAAGTTGACAGTGGTAAACCAATTTTAACGAAAATATTTAAAATTCAGAGTTTTAATGTCCGCATCATGAAAAAAATTTAGGCATTGAAATTGGCGAAAAAGTAACATTACGTATATCTAATTAAAAAACTAGAAGAAAATATGGATGAACAGATGTAGCCTGAGAGGACATATGTCAAGAATAAAAAATAAAAGATGGAATTAAATAGAGAAAAAATTTACAGCTTCGGTATTATGAAATATGCAAGGAAAAACAAATATTTGAATGTATGAAAGGTGAAAATTTCAGATCCTTATATAGTCTTAAAAACAACAAAAATTGCATAGATTGAATAGAATTATTAAAAATACAGTAGTACACGTTTAATGTTCTACATTCAATCAAAAATTAAAATGAATTTTCATTTGTTAGATTCCTTTTTAAAAATGCTAAATGCTTACATTCGGCAAGGATAGAGCAAAATATGCAGTGATATATTTCTGGTGGAAGTGTAATGGATGATTTTTCTGGAGTAGAGTTTGATAATGCACAGTCATACTCGTTTTATTGTGCTTTGCTTGTCTTTTTTCAACAAATTGAAGATTTGTGGCAATCTTACATTGAGCAAAGCCTATTGGCACCATTTTTCCAACATTAGCATTAGTATTTTTATGCAATTTTTTAAAAATTAAAATATATACACTTTTTAAACATGATGATTTTATTGTACATTTAAACTGTATTACAATTTTTATATGCACTGGGAAACCAAAAATATTTATATGACTCACTTTTTGTGATATTCATTTTACTGCAGTTTTTTGAAATCTAACCCATAATATGTCCAAGGTATGTCTGTATCAAAACCCTGTAATCCCTGTAATCAGGTCATCAGACTTGAAGGCTGATGGCGGGAGGATGATAATTACAAAGCCAGCCCCAGCAACTTAACAAGATCCTGTCTCAAATAAAAAGGGCTGGGGATATAGCTCGGTGGTTAAGCATCCTTGGGTTCAATCCCTGGTACTCCCCAAAAAAGCCCTTAAAATTGTATCCATTAAATCAGACATTTATCTAAGGTATAGGTGTACATTAAGGTTTATATATAAATATGATGCAATGTTATTAACAACATTAATAAGTGGAAGGTTGATCAGATTATGGCTACCTATATGACTATATAAATCCAATAAAAACCATGATTTTGAATTGGTAAGGTTGTATGGGAAACTGCTAAATATATATTACTGAAAAACTCAGATTTTAAAACCATACTATCATCCCAGACTTTAAAATATAAACACACATACCTACAATAGAGAAATATGAGAGGGAACAAATGTATTTCCATTAATTTCAAATGTATTATAAAGACCAAATACTTACAATCATAATTTTCTTAGTTATAAACAAAGCTAATATGTAGAATTAATAAGCTAATAAACCACTTCCTTAAAGTTGCATATAGCCTAGTTTGAGATTATTCTGTAATTAAAACCTTATATAATGAGATTCATAGTCATAAAATGCCTTAAAATCTCAAAACTGTCTAACTGGAAAGAACAGTTGGGTTATCTATTCTGACTGCCCCTGTCACTACCATTTTACAAGTTAAATACACTAAATTTGAAGGAGTTTGCTTTAAGTTACACGGTTTGTCAAATGCTTGATCTGCCAGGACAGGTCTTCATGATCCTTTGAGTCTGCTCTCCTTTTTTATTTTTTATTTTTTATTTTTTTATTTTTAATTAGTTCTTTTTAGTTATACGTGACAGTAAAGTCCATATTGATAAAATTGTACATGCATAGAATATATTTTATTCCATTCATCTGTTGTTGGGGAAATTAGTTTTAATGTGCTTTTCTGTAATTGTTAGCTATGTTGAACATTTTTTCATATATTTATTGACCATTTGTATTTCTTCTGTGAAGTACTTATTCAGTTCCTTTGCCCTTATATTGATAGGGTTATTTGATTATTATTGGTATTGTTTTTTGAATTCTTTATATATCTTAGAGATTAATGCTCTATCTGAGATGCAGGTGGCAAAGATATTTTTCCTATTCTGTAACCTCTCTATTCACACCCTTGATTGTTTCCACTGTGGTGAAGAAGCTTTTAGTTTGATGCCATTCCATTTGTTTATTCTTGATTTTACTTCCTGTGCTTTAGGAGTCTTGTTAAGGAAGCCAGTTCCTATGCCAACATGTTGGAGTATTGGGCCTACATTTTCTTCTGGTAGGTACAGGGTTTCTGGTCTAATACCTAGGTCTTTGATCCAGTTTGAGTTGAGTTTTGTTGCAGGGTGAGAGATAGATGTTCAATTTCATTCTACTACATATGGATTTCCAGTTTTCCCAGCACCATTTGTTGAAGAGGCTGTCTTTTTTCTAATGTGTGTTTTTGGTGCCTTATTCTAGTTTGAGATAACTGTATTTATGTGGGTTGTCTCTGTGTCTTCTGTTCCACTGGACTTCATTCTGTTTTGGTACTGATACTGTACTGCTTTTGTTACTATAACTCTGTAGTATAATTTAAAGTTCACTTTTTTTCACTAAGGATTGACTATTCTGGGTATTTTCTTTTTCCAAATGAATTTCATGACTGCTTTTTCTATTTCTATGAATAACATCATTGGAAATTTAATAGGAATTGCATTAAATCTATATAGCACTTTTGGTAGTATGGCCATTTTAACAAAATGTGTATCCAAGAACATGGGCGGTCTTTTCATCTTCTAAGGTCTTCTTCAATTTCTTTCTTTAGTGTTCTGTGGTTTTCATTGTAGAGGTCTTTCACCTCTTTTGTTAGATTGATTCCCACGGTTTTTGTGGGATTTTTTGCTTTGTTTCATTTTTGAGGCTATTGTGAATGGCATAGTTTTTCTAATTTCTTTTTTAGTTGATTCATCATTGGTGTATAAGAACACAATTGATTTATGAGCATTAATTTTGTATCCTGCTACTTTGCCAAATTTATTTATGAGTTCTAGAAGTTATCTGGTGGAATGTTTTGGATCTTCTAAATAAAGGATCGTGTCACCAGCAAATAGACATAGTTTGATATCTTCTTTTCCTCTTTGCATGCCTGTAATTTTTTTCTTTTTATCTAATTGCTCTGTTTTGAATAGAAGTGGTAAAAGAGGACATCCCTGTCTATTCTCCATGTAGAATGATGTTGGCCTTCAGTATATATATATATATATATATATATACATATATATATACACACATATATACACACACATGTATATATATAATGTATATATAGCTTTTAAAATGTTGAGGTATATACATACTATGCCTATTTTTTCAGGTGTTTGAAACACAAATGGATGCTGTATTTCATCAAATACTTTTTCTGCATCTATTGAGATAATCATGTGATCCTTGTCTTCAAGTCTGTCTGTGTGCTGAATTGCATTTATTGATTTCCATATGTTCGACCAACCTTGCATCCCTGAGATGAAACTTACTTGATCGTGGTATACTATCTTTTTAATGTGTTTTCATATACATTTTGCCAGTATTTTATTAAGAATTTTTGCATCTATGTTCATCAAGGATATTGGCCTGAAGTTTTCTTTCCTTGATGTGTCTTTGTCTGGTTTCGGTGTCAGGGTAAAACTAGCTTTGTAGAATGAGTTTCGAAGGGGTCCCTCCTTTCTATTTCATGGAATAATTTGAGAAGGATTGGTGTTAGTTCTTCTTTAAAGGTCTGGTAGAACTCGGCTGAGAATCCATCCAGCCCTGGACTTTTCTTTGTTAGTTGCTCTCCTGCTTATTTCCATCTTCTCTTGCTTCCTTTTTTTCTGCTAGTTGATCATCTTGGACCATCAGGCTTCTATAGAATCTCTTTTCTCATCCTTAATATATATCATTCTTTTGATCTTTTGGGCAATTTCTCCATTGTCTTAAATCCAGTCCCATCAAATTATATAGCAGAAAATTTGTTCAAGTACATTTCCACCAGCAGTGTTTTAAGGTATTTGGGAACATTCTTTTCATTGTACTCTTGCCAACTGAGGACATTATCATTTTGAAAAGTAATTTCCAACAAATTAATTCATTACTTGAGCTCAAGAAATCATTAATTTTTACCCAAATTTTTACAGTAGCTTTGTTTTCTTTACTCCCAAACTCTGTTCTACACCCACCTTCTACATTATTCAGTATTGTCCTTTCAATTTCATGCAGAATTAGGTTCCACTGCATTAAATCAGCATAAAAATATTCAGTAGTGTTTCCCCAACCATGTTTATATCTTATCTTGGTATCTTCATATGTCCTGTGGTGTAGCTAAACTGAATTACTTTCTGTTCATTGAAAAAGTCCTCAGATTTCCCACTTATCTGTGGCAGTGAAAAACCTGTGTTTATACTGGTTTCTGAGTACAAAGCATTCCTCTTTGACTCATGGTTGAAATGTGCATTAATTCTTCACCTTCATTTTCTTTCTTCCTGTGATTAACAGAATTCTCTTACCAGAATTAGTTACCAGAATTTGGGATTGTTATGGCTGAAGCACAGAGGTAGCCTTTGTGGCATATGATTTCTCATTATACCCAACCTCCAGAGGTGGGTACAAATAGGTAATCTAAAGAATATTAGAATTGCAAAATAGCTGTGACAGTTCCTTGTGCTGATATTTACTTTTCCTAGTTGTCTTTACCTTTTTCCTGAACTTTTTGCTATTCTTGATTTTTGTAAGGTTGTCATTTTCTTATCATTTAAGTTCAGTTTAAAAGTCACCTAAAAGAGGTTTTCTATTCCCACTTGACCTAAAAAACCATGATTATAATGGCTATATCATTAACTTGTTTAAATTTCTTCATATTACTCAATCACTTTTAGAAGTTATCTTGCATTTTACTTGTTAGTTTATTTACTTATTGCCTTTCTCTCACTAGAATTTAAGAACCAACAAGGTGGAAACATTGTTATATTCAATGTAGTAACTAGAATCAAAGTTAGAATTCTCAGAGACTATGAAGGTTCACTGTTTGCCTATAAGATATGCAAGACTTTTGAGGATACTTACAGCAAGATAGTCTGGATGATAATCCTCTTGGATGATCCCAGAATTAAATACCATTTCATAGAGAATGCTTTTCTATTGTAGAACAGGACTGTAATAATATAAAATATGCCAGCCAGCAAAGAATTCCTAATTATGTGGTGCATAGCTTTATCTGTCATCATTTAAATGTTCTCAGTAACTTGAACAACCATCAATGGCATATTTTATAGTTTGTAAATGGCATAAAACCAAGATGAATAGCTCCATTTTAAGTGACAAAATGAAAATTTTAAAGATTTCAACAAGTTGTCCGTGAAACAAATTTAACCAAAAGACAATTGCATGAGCATATTCAGTCTTAACCTTGTGTCTAGAAAATAATTTTACAGCATCAGGAAGAGAGCACTTAGGATTTCAGTTTATCCTAAGCTCGTTACAAGTTAACAGTGTAATTGGGCTGCCAGTATAAAAAGCATATATGAATCTAAATATAGACAAATGAATTGTAAGGTGCAGAACAAGAAAGGTAATAGTCCCACACAATTTATACCGCAGACCACATCTGGAATATCATGATCAGTAGTATTGGGTCCCAGATTTTACAATGATAGTTCAGAAACTGATGTTATCCACCTGGGGGGAAAAAAGTAACTAGGAGGATAATCTAGTTTAAAGTTATTTGGTAAAGATGATAGTGACTTCTAGCTTAGAGATGATGGGGGGAACATGAAAATTATCTTCAGGTAAGATAAGACCCTATGGGAGAAAAATAATTGGATATTTTCAGTATACTAAGATCAATTGATAAGAATTATAAGAAAACAGATTCTGGTTATACTCAAAATGTTTAAGGAATAATTCTAGGTAGACACATCTAAAAATGAAATTGATTTCCTTAGGAAGTAGCTGTTCAATTGGGAAGTCTGTGAACAAAAACTGGATGCCCAGTAGTAGGGGATACCACAAAAGAACTGAAGCACTGAATTAGACCAGCGGTGGTCAGACTGAGGTACGTGTAAATGGATGAAGATTTTCTAAATGAGGAAGTCAATTTCCAGATATTCAGCCTAAGGTACTTTTTATTATTATCTGTAAAAGGCATTGTGGTCAAGTCCATTCTTTCTCACCTTCTCTTTTACAACTGCCTTTAAAAACAAATTTTTAGAAGGAAGGCCTGTCTCTGATTTGTCTCTAATCTCATTATGGTGCATTAAATCAGGAAGCAAAATCTTTTGATTTTTAAAATAAGGGACAATTTCACATGTTAACAATGGTATTGATAAAATGTACTATTCCAATGACATCAAATCTTTCTCATTTAGATGGGTTTCGAATTCTTTGCTTTCAGCAAAGTTAAAAGAAAACCTAATCAAATGGTTAACTGAAAACTTATTAAAAAGTTTTTCATGATGTTTCATTTTATTTTGTCTTCCAGTACAATATTCTTTTTTTAAACCTCTCTATGACTATGTTTAGCAACCTTTGCTAAAAGAAATACCATCTGTGACTACTTTGAGGACACATACATTGCACGCCTAAAATCCACAATAGCAGAAAGGTGTGGCATAATATTTTTCATTGTCGCATGTTGTACATAGCGTCAAATTAATAATTTTAACAGCAGAAGCTAAAGAAAAACAATTTCCAAGTCATCTTTTAGGAAATTATATTGTAATTAGTGTTGTTAATAATACATATATTTGATATCTTCATGTTGTGCTGCTTTTGCTAACTGGTAAATAATCTTTACAAAAATCACTATTTATAATTTTAGCTACCTGAATTATAGTGCTCTGGTACAAAACTACATCTTATGTCCCACTTTCATCTTTGATTGCCTTATGAAAATTTGCCTCTAAAGAAAGCAAAGCATCAATAACTGGTTCATGGAGTAGTATTTGACAAGGTGGCTGCAGAATGGAAAATTATGGTGACTCAAGCTAATTACTTGTTGCATGAGGTATAAGGCTTACAACTCAAAGTAATATTTTAATTTAGTAGTAGTGATTACTTCTATTATATCTTGCTTGAACTTAATAAATAACTCATTATATCCAAATTATGTATCCAATATCAAATATTAGAAAAATTAATGGGATATTTTATATTCCTTTCTTGTAAACAAAGCACCAGTAATCAAAACACTGTGGTGCTGGCATAAAGAAGACATATAGACCAATGGAATGAAATAGAAAGCCCAGAAATAAATCCTTGTATATATGAGCAAATGATTTTTGATGTGCCAAAGTCATTCAATGGAGGAAAAGACCATGTTTTAGATGTATGATTCTAGGACAACTGGATGTCCATATTTCAAAACAGTGAAGGTGTTTACCTTTCACTATGTCCAGAAAATTAACCAAAACAGATTAAAGACTGAAACCTAAGAACTAAAGTTGTAGAATTCTTGGAGGAAAACATAGGAGAAAGCTTTAAGTCATGTTGTCTTGCAATAAATTCTTCTATGACACCAAAATCACAATAACAACAACAAAAATATGGACAACTTGGACTTCATCAAAATTTTAAAAACTTATGCATCAAAGAACATTATCAACAGAATGAAAAGGCAACCCATGGAATGGGAGAATATACTTGTTATTATATACCTGATATAGGATTGATATTGTCACGAGCAATGAGTAAGAGAGGAATTAATAAAATTCCAAGAAGTGGATTTTATTCATGCAATGCACACTCAACATTCCTAATAATAGCAAGTCACAAATACATTGAAGATTCACTCTTTTATTCACCTATCGTCCAATCCCCATGAACTTAATGCAACATCTCTTAGCCAAGAAGATAGTCAACAAGACCGAGGGGATTCTTCTCAGCCATAGCCTCTCTCAGCTCCTTGGATGTCTTTGAATGTCCTTGAGTGTCTGATAAGCCAGAGCCTGGAGGGCAGTCATGGTCATGGGAGAGGTGGTTAGTCATCTGGCCTTGGTGACAATGGTTGATCAGCAATCGACGATAGTGTGGACAGCAACCTAGGCACTCAAGAGACAGAGCAACGTGGAGTCCTCTGGTCACAGTGCTGCTGACAGTTTGCTCCAAAAGTCCAGGGGTTTAAGTAGTGATTTTCAGCCCAGTCATGCTCTGTTCTTCATTGATAAAGACCAGAACACAACTATACCAGGAGCCAAAAGTTCTTATTGGCATTGTTCAGAAATGTCATCCTGCCACACAGCAAATTGTCACCAGGTGCCTTTTAATGATTTTAGTTTTACAAGTCCAGGCAAATACCAAATACAGCTTATTATTACTACATAACACACAACTATAGCAATTCCTATTATTTCCTTGCCTCATTGGAGATATATAGAATATACAAGGAACTCCTATGAGTCAAGAACAAAATACAAACAACCCAACTGAAATTGACAGAGGTCTTGAATAAGTATTTTCCCCAAAGAAGATACACAGATGATCAATAAGCACAAGAAAAAATGTTCGACATCACTAGTTATTAGGAAAATGTAACACAAAAACTCAATGAAACCCCCACATCACACCTATTAGTATGACTATTATAAAAACAATAACAAAAACGAGAAAATAACAAGCATCAGTGAGGATGCAGGAAAATTGAAATATTTTTGTATAGTTGTCTAGAAAGTAGTATACTAAAGCTACTGTGGAAAATAGTTTCTTAAAACAATTAAAACAAATTAATTATATGACCCACCAATTCATATTTGAGTGTTGGTGTAGATGTGAGGTGTCCCCCAAAATCTTACATGTGAGACAATGCAAGAAGGTGTAAAGAAGAAATAACTGGGTTACAAGAGCCTTAACTCAATCAATGAATTAACCACCTGAGGGGAATGAGTGGTAACTGAGTAGGTGGGGTGTAGCTAGAGGAGGTAGGGTAGTGAGGGCTTGGCTTTGGGATATGTATTTTGTATCTGGCAAGTGGAGTCTTTTTCTCTGCTCTCTGATCATCATGTAAGCCACTTCCCTTTGCCACACTCTTCAGTCATGATGTTCTGCCCTACCTCCATCCCTGAGGAATGGAACCAACTGTCTGTGAACTGAGACCTCTGAAACCGTGAGCCCTCAAATAAACTCTTCCTCTTCCACAGTTGTTGGTCAGGTCTTTTAGTCACAGCAGTGAAAAAGCTGACTAAAACAAGTGTAATACTCAAAAGACTTGAAAACAGGAACTCAGTTATTTGTATAACTGTGTTCATAGCAACATCGTTCACAAAAGGAGGAAGCACCTCAAATGCCCATGGATGAAAGAATAGATAAATTGTCATTTATTTTGAAAGTGGAAACATGGCTTTCCCAATCTGTTTTATTTTTATTTATTTATTACTAATCTGACTATAATACAGGCTTCTGGGCCCACAGTAGATTTTTTATGAGTAACATGCCTCCTTTAAATTTAAAAAATTGTCCATTCTTATTTTATAAACTAGAAAAAGGTAATTAAAATAAAGATAAATATTTTAATTTAATTATCAGTCAGATTTACATAGGTAGCACTCTAATCCATTCTGTCTGCATAAAATATGCAAACACATAATGTTACATCTGTAAATAGAAAAAAAATTCAAACTGAAAATATTTACCAAATGCTAGGTACATTGGTGATGTATTTACATGTGATACTGGAAAACACAATGTGCCCTATTTATGTACTATAACGACACAATAAAACTTTATGATAACATATAGTATAACAGTTCAAGTAAAATGTAGTCCTACCAAAGCACTGCATTTTTGTGTAACAGAACTGTTTACTCTGCTTTAGTTTTTAAATTAAAATTAATTTAAGTGAAATTAAATTTTCAGTTCCTCACTAGCTGCATTTCAAGTGCTCATTTGCTACTTATTGAATATCACAAATCTCTGTTTCAGTGAACTTTTTCACTTATTGCTTCATATGGTGGATAAGTCACTGCAAACAAGAATGTTAATGATTTCAATCAATTTAAACATTGTCCATTGCTGGTTATTACAAATACAGACAACTATATCTTTCTATATTTTTTGTTATAAAAATATCAAAATTTAGGGAAATAAGGGTATAAATTGGGCACTCATAGCCTATATGAATGGATGGTCCAGTATTTCATGCCTGTCTTCCCAAGTTAATAATCAAAATAACATTTCATTTTCAAAAGTGTCATGTTTTGAATGATAATCTATACACTCATTCTAGATACAATGCAAAGTACTTTACAACCTTAGCTAGGAAGCAAGTGGTAGGTGGTAATCAACAAAATCAGTTATTTAAAGAGGAAATATCTCTTCCCATGCTAGTTCCACATGTTTATTTGAGACAGGCTGTGAGGACAAAGAACTGGGTAGCCTTGCTGCCTCACTAACCATTTTCAAAATCACAACCAAGAAGGAACATGTAGAATGTGAATCTAAATGGTAATAATGTTTCCTTATTTATTTAAATTAGCAGCTCTCTCTCCTCTTTGAAAGAAAATCTTGGGTAATATTGCTTTCAAATGTGCTTGTAGCTTTCAGTGAAAATCACAGATACTATACCAATTATAATATATGCCTGGACCAAAGGGAAGAAATCTAGTTTCCGTAAATTAAAGTTTCAATTTCAAAAATGTTTCTTAAAAATACAGTTTAAAACTTTCAGATCTATATAATTTGTGCCAAGCTATAAAAATATTGCCTAAGACTAACTTAATACATATATAAGAAAGATGTACTAATTATGCACATATAAATTATGCAGCTGAATTGCTGGTAAGGGGTTTGATGTAGTGGATATTTTGCTTATAAAGTATCATGTTACACTTATAAGTTTTATAACTACTCTGGAAACTAATATTTGCATTTTATATGTAGGGAAACTGATGCTCATAGAGATTAAGTAACCTGCTTTAAGTAACCTAGCTAGTGAGTAATGAAGCTAAAAGTTTTGTAATTCCTGTATAATGTCCTTCCAGGTATCGTGTCTGGCTTATTGTACAATGTCCATTGAAATCTGCAAGCCACATTTGGAGGAGAATCTGGTTGGTGACCTCTATGATGTCCTGGATTAATATTTTCCTAGAAAGTACTTAAATGTTATGGCTTCTCAGAATTTAGGAGACTAAAAACTCCTTTTTTGTTTTTTTAAATAGCCTCCCAACCCTGAGAGACTTAATGAAAATTATCCAAGCTTCCAAATCTCCCCGCTTCATCCCCTCCAAAAGAAAAGAAAAAATTCCAAGTAGACATACTTTAAATAAGTATTAATCTTGTAAAAATAATATTATCTAATTAATCCAGACATCAGTTAACTTGCAATATATAATAAAGTTATTAGACCAGTGCCAAACAATATTATAAAAAAGATTTCAAGGCAGGAATTTGTACTACTGCAAGTGTAGTTGAAAAGCATAGGCACCCAGAACAGCTCCATCACTGGTCGGTCGCAGTCGCAGAGCAAGCTGGCGGGTGAGTCAGGCGGGATTGTCCTCGAAACTCTAGCCAGAGCAATTAGACCAAGGAAATTAAAGGGATATGAATAGGAAAAGAAGAACTCAAACTATTCCTATTTTTTGATGACATGATTATATATCTAGAGGAACCCAGAAATTCCACCAAAAACTTTTAGAACTCATAAGTGAATTCAGTAAAGTAGCAGGATATAAGATCAATGCTCATAAATCCAATGCATTTTTATACATAAGTGATGAATCTTCAGAAAGAGAAATTATGAAAACTACCCCATTCACAATAGCATCAAAAAAAATAAAATACTTGGGAATCAATCTCACAAAAGAGGTGAAAGACCTCTACAATGAGAACTACAGAACACTTAAAAAAGAAATTAAAGAAAACCTTAGAAGATGGAAAGATCTCCCATGTTCTTGGATAGGCAGAACTAATATTGTGAAAATGGCCATACTACCTAAAGTGCTATACAGATTCAATGCAATTCCAATTAAAATCCCAGCGATGTACCTTACGGAAATAGAGCAAGCACTCATGAAATTCATCTGGAAGAATAAGAAACGCAGAATAGCTAAAGCAATCCTTAGCAGAAAGAGTGAAGCAGGGGGTATTGCAATACCAGAACTACTACTACAAAGCAGTAGTAACAAAAACGGCATGGTATTGGTACCAAAATAGACAGGTAGATCAATGGTACAGAATAGAGGACACGGACACAAACCCAAATAAACACAATTTTCTCATATTAGAGAAAGGGGCCAAAAATATGCAATGGAGAAAAGATAGCCTCTTCAACAAATGGTGCTGGGAAATATGCAACAGAATGTAACTAAACTCCCATCTCTCACCCTGCACAAAACTCAACTCAAAATGGATCAAGGACTTGAAATCAGACCAGAGACCCTTCATCTTATAGAAGAAAAAGTAGGTTCAAGTCTTCAACACGTTGGCTTAGGATCAGACTTCCTTAACAGGACTCCCATAGCACAAGAAATAAAAGCAAGAATCAATAAATGGGATAGATTCAAACTAGCTTTCTCTCAGCAAAGGAAACTATCAGCAATGTGAAGAGAGAACCTACAGAGAGGGAGAAAATCTTTGCCACTCATACTTCAGATAGAGCACTAATTTCCAGAATATATAAAGAACTCAAAAAACTCTACACCAAGAATACAAATAATCCAGTCAACAAATGGGCTAAGGAAATGAACAGACACTTCATAGAAGATCTACAAGCAATCAGCAGACATATGAAAAAATGTTCAACATCTTTAGTAATAAGAGAAATGCAAATCAAAACTAACCTAAGATTCTATCTCACCTTAATTAGAATGGCAATTATCAAGAATACAAGCAACAATAGGTGTTGGTGAGGATGTGGGGAAAAAGGTACACTCATACATTTCTGGTGGGGCTGCAAATTAGTGCAGCCACTCTGGAAAGCAGTGTGGAGATTCCTTAGAAAACTTGGAATGGAACCACCATTTGACCTAGCTATCCCACTCCTCGGCCTATACCCAAAGGACTTAAAATCAGCATAGTACAGAGATACAGCCACAACAATGTTCATAGCTGCTCAATTCACAATAGCCAGATTGTGGAACCAACCTAGATGTTCTTCAATTGATGAATGGATAAAGAAACTGTGATATATATATGTATATATATATATATATATACATATATATAATGGAATATTACTCAGCCATAAAGAAGAATAAAATAATGGTATTTGCAGGCAAACGGATGAAATTGAAGAATATCATGCTAAATGAGATAAACCAATCTCAAAAAACTGAAGGATGAATGATCTTGCTGATCAGCGGATGATGGCACATAATGGGGGGTAGGAAGGGGGCAAGAATGGAGGAAGGAAGGACTCTATAGAGGGATAAGAGGGGTGGGATGGGTGGGGGGAAGAAAAAAATAACAATGAATCAAAAACTATTACCCTTGGTAAATGTATGATTACAAAAATGGTATGCCTCTACTTCATGTACAGAGAAACAAGATGTATCCCATTTGTTTACAATAAAAATGAATTAAAAAAAATAAAAACATCAAGATAAAAAAAAAGAAAAGCGTAGACATTGGAACTTAACACACTGCCCATTATACATTGTGTATCGTTAAGCAAGTTACTCAATTCTTTAGAGCCTCAATTTTCTCATCTGAAAGTGGTGATATTTTCTAATCCAATAATTATTTGCTATAATTTTATAAATGGTATCATTTGCTACAATTTTAAGTATATTTTATATTATATTATAGTGGTCATTTCTTCCTTTCACATGTAGATACCCAATGTGGTGACTTTTCAATGAACTTAGGATAAGACAAGAATGTTAAGATTAAGGGAACAGTTAACTACTCATGTATCTTCCCATATGCCTCAAGAAGAGTTTCTGTTGGCTTCCTGTTCATTGAGTTTCTTAAAGTGTTCCAGGTTTTCTTTGTGCACCCTTTAACTCATTTCCCTATCAATTAATCATACTCATTGTACATATTGATTCCCTAGGATTTCTTTATTTGATGAAGGGGTTAGAAATGTTCTGAAACATAATTGTGTTATTAGTTTGAAGACTTGAAGAAAGACTGATAAATATTTTGTTTTTGTGATTCTGTTTTATAGTAATAACAGAGATTAGGTTAATAGCAGTCTCCTGGCTCTTTATTCTAATAGTAGGTGCATTGTTATCAGCAGACTGTGGTGTAAAACACACCAAACCTGGAGATTTGGAGTGCAGTCCTAGATCTGCCATTTACTAGTAGAATATGTAATGGATTGCTTTTGCTTATTAATCTAATTGCCTAAATAAAAGCCAAGTTTTTTTTTTCCCTTTTCTCCTTGGATTTTCTCCCTGAAAAGATGCTTTCCCATAGTATACTCTCAAGCTCTTATTTTGAACATTAAAGAACACTTCAGAGAAGGAATTAATTTAAAACTACCTCAATCAATGTAATTTTGAATATTTTAAGGTCACATTTTTGTAGAAATTTTAATAAATTTAACACAATAGTAGTAAATATCCCTCAGAGTATGATTTCATTTTGCAAGTACTACAATAAAATATTTTAAAATAATTTTTAAATAAGGAAACTGCCTTAGAAGTAGAGCCCAAGAGCAGAGTTCAGAAACATGTATGATTTACTAATGGAATACTGTCCAGAGACATTAGGATAGGGTGGTGGAAGGAGTTAAGGAAGTGTATGATTCCATTGGGGTCTAGTGCATTCAGAGAAGTTTGTGGATCCCATGAATAGCACTATAGAGGTGCTCCCATCTTGAAGTTAAGCAACTAGTTTTTTGCACTTACCTGTTAGCTAATCACTATCTGCCAAAGGCTACCCCTAGATGGAGGTGAAATCTCTTGGTTGAGACAAATCCTATTTGACTGAGGGATTTTTTTACTCTGAAAGGAGCAATGAACCACTTGTAGTAAATCACTGAGATCATAACTAGTACTCATAAATTACCTACTCCACTATTCATTCTAGATTCCTTACCTTCCCACCTAGCTTGTTTGATGGGATAAACCAAGCCCTCATCCCTAAACACTGCCCTATTTATATCTGATAATAGCTGTAGTGTCTGTGTACAGAACAAAGCATGGAGTAGCAAAAGATACCTCAGTTAGAGTTGTCACTTCTGTGGGTCCAGTGAGTGCAGGAAAATGTGGAATTCAAGTTTCTGAAGTTCTCCTAGGTACCCTCCCTCATCTCAAGTTTCAGGGACCCCCTTCTGTCCTATAGCCCCAAATATATTGTGAGCGCTACTCACCATAACTGGGTAAGATGAGAATTCAACCTTTATGCAGTTCTGCTCTTCTTACAATTAGGTTCTGTCCAAGGTTTTCAACTCTGTTTTCCTTTTAAGTATAGGACATAGGGTGGTTAGATGTTGCCACAGAGGCCATATGATTTTCACACTTTGCTTCAAATTGGTGATTGTTTGCTCCTGTTACTTTCTCTCTTCAAAACATCCCTGGCACTTAGCAACAGCCACCCGAACCCATAGACCTTATAGTTATACTTTCCCTATTCTTCTCAGCTGTCAGAGATACTGTAAAAACCAATCATTCTTTTTTTGGATCTTACTCCAATTCACTACAGGTGAATACTCTAACCACTGTAATGCAAGGTTCTTTCAATACTCCACCTACAACTGGTGATTTGATCCCTACTGCCAGCCAGCCAGAAAGTAATCTAACTCCATAATCCCATTTTTAAGTGTCTGTTTCTTAATCATTGTTGATGGTAACTCTTAAGTAATGTTCCCTGAAGCCCATGACTGGGATTTGATGCACATGATTTTTTTTTGGGGGGGGGGGGGCGATTGTAAAAAAAAAAAAAAAGAATGATGGGGGAAGCAGAAGACAGAAAGCAAAAGAAGGAGTTAACAAGGAAGTAGTCGAACTGAAGTCTAGCTTCAGCCTGGATCCTTGGTATAGAACATGAAGCACATCAGAGGTAATCTAACTTTGAAGCAGGAGAGTCAATCTTTTGTACCTTTGTGTCACTTAGTCAAAGTGTGGGGGTATCTCCCTCCTCCCAAGTGTGGGGACTCCCTTATATCCATAATTACATTATTCAAAAGGTGTCATTTAAAAAAAACTTTTTAGTAAAGATTAGGAATCTGGAACTCAGGTGATTAAATCAATGACTCTAGTGATAATGATATCAATTTTGATTATTTCTGTGAAAACTGTGAGCATAAAATTGTTTTATGAAAATAAAGTAGGAAAATCATGTAAAATATCTGGGGTATGTGTTATATAAAATGTGTATAAGTGCCCAAATTACTCTTAGTTATTTGATTATCCTCTCTTCCTAAAATTTATATACTTAAGTGGGACATTACCTAATTTTTTTACTTGGTTGAAACTGTTTATTTGAAAGAAATCTATTAGTGAACTATATTAAACAGTTCTGACTCTTTAGTAGGATTAAAGGAGGAGCTTACCCCACTTAGGCATATATTTCAGGTGAGAGATTTCATTTAGCAACTACACAATTTAAAAAGAAAATTTCTGCTTTTTTCTCGTTATCTCAGAGACTCATTGTATATTTGCAACATGGTTTGCTTACATCTGCTAGCAGCTGTATGAATGAAGTTGAATGAAGCCCAACAATAGCCTGGGCTTCATTCTGGCAGATGCTGGCTATGATGTATGGATGGGGAACAGCAGAGGAAGTACCTGGTCTAGGAAACACCTAAACCTAAAAACAAATTCCAAAGAGTTCTGGGCTTTCAGGTACAAGTAAAATGAACTAGTCTTTCATTTTTTAAAAAAGTAGGCTGGGCATTAACTTCCTTTTCAGTGCAATACCACAAAATATAGATCTGATTCTTTTTTTTAATATAGAACTTACCTTAAACCATAAAAATTTGTGTAAATTTTAGCTTGAAAATAGAGTACATGTTTGATTTTGAGCTTTTTTCTCTCATTTTTCAGCAGTAACCTTTATTTCTTATTTAGTACCTTATTGACCAACACCATTCTTTAGCTACTCTTCCACTTAGTAGCTCATGTGTTTATTCCACTGTATTTATAATATACAAGCACCCTCTTCATCATGCTGCCTCTGGTTATATTTCCTTGACTTTGGGTTCCCCACAAAAGTCTCTGTTTAGTAGGTACATTATACGACATAAATTCTTGATGATACTCAAATAGATTTGAAAATTGCCTTTATTCATTTATCCTTCTTTATCTCCAAATGTTGATATGACAGAAGAAAGTGCTATTTTTCTATTTATATCTTTTACAGTTTTGATGAGATAGATAAATATGACCTTCCAGCTTCCATTGATTTCATTGTGAAATATTTTATGTAGGTCATTCACAGGGCACTACTATTGGTATGCCAAGAAGTATTATTGTGATTTTCACATTAACAACCTTAAATGATCAATAACATATGAGCTAATGTTGAGTATTCTCTGTATAAGAAGAACAAGAGTTTTAAAATGCATTAAAATTAAATATTAAAACATTTTTATATTTATTTAGTCTCTCACCCAAATTATAAGACTCATCTCTGGGAAAATTTTACTTATTTCACTTATGTCATAGACAGCTATATAAATGTTCCATCTTATTGATTTTATTCAATGTACTTGTTCTTTAGTTTCAAACTATGGTGTTGCAATCTGCTTATCATCTTTTATGATTTTTTTCAAAAATCCTAATTATTAGCATTATGTTGTGATCAATATAATGTCACAACCTGGGTGATCAAAAAACGGTAAAGTAAATTAAGAAATGAATGAGCAAATTAATTGTTCAGAGGCCATTTTTGAATGCACTATTACTTTCTATGCTGTCATTTTTACATACTACTAGTAATTGCTTGAGAATACCCTATTAATTTATGTTGTTTTATCTTTCAGCTTTCATAAAATTTTCTACAATACCAAAGATAGCTGAAAGAATCAAAATATTTTTTGCCTTAGCGCCAGTTTTTTCGATTAAACACATAAATGCCTTCTAATTAAAATGGCATACAAATTAAAGCCAGTAATCAAGGTAATCAAGGTATATTCTGTCTTTCTTTTGTATAATAGATAACCCAAAGTGATGATGAGTCTGTGCTTTCAAAATAAGAAGTCTTGGTTATGTTTGCATAGCCACATGTATGAATTGGATTTTTGCTTCATTTATACTGGATTCTTGCCTTTGCTTCTATAAAGGAATAGAATATTACTTATTATACATTTGAATGATTCATTGTGAGAGGAAACTCGTGGTGAAACAATCTTTAAACCCTGATTCCAAGTATTTTGTTTAATTAAAAATTGTTAAACTACTGTAAGATAATTTCTTTGGTTGTGCATATAGTTACTCACCATATAACTTCTTAATTCATTATTGTGGTCTTCTGAATGTCAATGAAGTAAATTTATTTTACAGACTTTATCTGACCATGAACACTTCTTACCTAAAATTTCATTTAATGAATTTGTTGGTTCCAAGTTGTGTCTGCTACCAATTTTTAAAAAGATTTGTTTCAGGACCTGGTATATGATATTTGGACATATCCAAATATGGCATACAACATAAATAGGTGAGAACATGTATTTAACATATATTTTTGCCAGTTTTGAAAAGCAGCTCTTGGTCCTTATGTTGTGCCTTTTGTGTTTCCTTTTGTGATTCATCTATGCATACTAGTAGTTAGAGTCTTAGCCTATCTGATTTTATGACTATACTGACCTTATGTAATTAATTTGCATTAGCATGATGTGACTATTTTGCTTCCATATTTGTCTTATTCTCAGTGAAGACTAGAGAGCAGTTGCTATGATGGGTAACTTTAGTAACTTTTGCTATTTGCTATTAGTTTCCTAAGACTTAATATCAAGGTCCTCTTCTATTTATCTGTTTTCCATAACCCCTCCTCTTGTACCCTGGTTCCTAACAGTCCTCCCCTCCCTTGTTGATCCTTTTGTGATCGAAATTAGGACCTGCTAATTATCTTTAAGTTTCTAGCATTTATCAATACTCTTGGAGTGACATACTGTTAAGGCTACATTATCAAAACACTTTAGACTGTATTCGTTCTTTTGAAGACATAAGCATTTGTTCCCAGACATTTTCATCATATCAAATTTAAATATTCCGATTTGGTAGAAGCAATTGTGGCCTTTGAATGGTGGTTGGCTCTTTTATTGAGGACTTTCAAAGACTTCTTAATGAGAACCAATTCACACATTCAAACAAATAGAGGTATTCTCTTAATTCTCAAATACATGTTCATGGCACGAGGTCTCATTAATTTGATTCAAACTCAAGAAAGTCTTATCCTAATCTTAGAAAACTATCCATACAATTACAGAAATATGAAAGATATGTTTTACAATATAAAAGATGAAGTCAGTTATTGCCTTTTAGCCTGTGAAGGTGTGGAAAATGTGCTTTGTACCATAGAAGATAAACAGATGGCTTTCATATCCTCAATTATTATGTACCTACTATGAAAATCTTAGAAGAATAAATAAATATAATTCTTATTCTTGCTTGTCTTATACATTCATTTGGTATTTTGGGATAGTACATTTAGCTAGTGCTATATTTTAAGTAGTTATATTGTTACACCTCAGAACTCTTTTCTGTGAGTTATTGAGAAGCTTATATTCTGGCTTTTTAACCTTCAAGTTTGTGGGTGCCCCTTAGGGGACAGAAATTGATAGTCGTATAGGGTTTGATACAGCTGCATCCTAAGTTATCTGGGACAGACGATAGAAGTGGACAAACTTCATGCATATAGAATAAGCATAGAAAGAGTTATAGTGTAGTTAATGTTGAATTGGTCCTCTTGAGCCTACCAAAATATGCAAGAAAAATAGGGTCTGTTTTGTAATTTCTTTTCTGGGGTCAATATGAAAAACCAAAAGAGAATCTTGAAGCTTTTAAGAGGCAGTGAATAGAATCAACCCAGTGTCATTCTGGTATGAGAAACCAACCAAAGATTTGAAAGTAAGTCATGATTTAAAGAACAGGTAGTGAAAACTTTCAAATATAAATGAAACAGGATTTTGACTTTGCCCAATTATCGTAAGTCTTTGATAATAGTTTGCCAATCCCTTGCCCTGCCGCAAACAACTAACTCTTATTTTAAAAAGTGAACTTAAGATATCTGAGTGCAGTTATCAAGGGTGTATGATTATAATTTGGGTTCCTTTGATAGGGATAGATTTCTTCTTACCTTTCTGATAAAGTTAGAGACATCTCAGATTGCTCAAGGATAGGCATTAGAAGGGTGAATAGGGCAGTGTGCTTTGGGTTATATAAGCCTCTGACCTGTATTAAGGTAAATAGTAATGACCCATGATGGAAGGTATATCTGGGAAGTACCATACTGGAGACCAAACATTACAGTGAAGTTTATTTAAAGCATAGAGAATAATTTGAAAATGAGAGGACACAATGAATACCTGAGTTTCTGTTAAAAAGTCCTGTTCTGGTCATTTAAATTGTTTTGTCAGGAAAAAGCATTTGACAAAATACAGCACCCCTTCATGTTCAAAATACTAGAAAAACTAGGAATAGCAGGAACATACCTCAACATTGTAAAAGCTATCTATGCTAAACCCAAGGCACATTATTCAAAGTGGAGAAAAATTGAAAGCATTCCCTCTAAAAACTGGAACAAGACAAGGATGCCCTCTATCACCACTTCTGTTCAACATAGTCTTGGAAACTCCAGCTAGAGCAATTAGACAGATGAAAGAAATTAAAGGGATACAAATAGGAAAAGAAGAACTCAACCATCACTATTTGCTGATGACATGATTCTATATTTAGAAGACACAAAAAATTCCACTAGAAAACTTCTAGAACTCAAAAATGAATTCAGCAAAGTAGCAGAATATAAAATCGACACCCATAAATCAAATGCATTCCTATATATCAGTGATGAATACACTGAAAGAGAAATTAGGAAAACTACCCCATTCACAATAGCCTTTAAAATATTTGGGAATCAATCTAACAAAAGAGGTGAAAAACCTCTATAATGAAAACTACAGAACCTGAAAGAAAGAAATAGAGGAAGACTTTAGAAGATGGAAAGATCGCCCATGTTCTTGGATAGGCAGAATTAATAGTGTCAAAATGGCCATACTACCAAAAACATACATATTTAATGAAATTCCTATTAAAATCCCAATGACATTCTTCATAGAACTAGAAAAAGCAATTATGAAGTATATTTGGAAAAATAAGAAACCCAGGATAACCAAAGCAATTCTTAGCAAAAAGAGTGAAGCAGGAGGCATCACAATACCACACTTTTATATTACAGAGCCATAGTAACAAAAACAACATGGTATTGGCACCAAAACAGACACATTGACCAATGGTACAGAACAGAAGACACAGAGAAAAACTCACATAAATGCAGTTATCTCATACTAGACAAAGGAACCAAAAACACCCACATAAATACAGTTATCTCACACTACCCAAAGGTGCCAAAAACATACATTGGAGAAAGGATAGCCTAGTCAACAAATGGTACTGGGAAAACTAGAAATCCTTAAGTAGTAGAATGAAATTGAACCTCTATCTCTTACCCTATACAAAGCTCAAAGTGGATCAAGTACCTAGGCATTAGACCAGAGATTCTGTGCCTACTAAAATGTAGGCCCAACTCTCCACCATGTCAGCTGAGGAATTGAACTCCTCAGTAAGACTCCTGAAGTACAAGAAGTAAAACCAAGAATCAAAAAATGGAATGAATTCAAACTAAAAAGCTTCTTCTCAACAAAGGAAACAATCAAGAATGTGAACAGAGAGCCTACAGAATGGGATTAAATCTTTACCACATGCACCTCAGAGCACTGATCTCTAGGATATACAAAGAACTCAAAAAACTTAACAAAAAAACAAATAACCCAACCAATAAATGAGCTAAGGAACTGAACAGACACTTCACAGAAGAAATACAATCAACAAATATATGAAAACATGTTCAGTATCTCTAGCAATTACAGAAATGCAAGTCAAAATTACACTGATTTCATCTCACTATAGTCAGAATGGAAATTATCAAGAATACAAGTAACAATAAATGTTGGTAAGGATGTGGGGAATAAGGTACACTCACATTACTGGTAGAACTGAAAATTGTGCAACCACTCTGGAAAGCAGTATGGAGATTCCTCAGAAAACTTAGAATGGAACCACCATTTGACCCAGTTATCCCAAAAGTCTTATTAACCATAGTAACCATGTGGTACATTTGATCCTCAAAACTTATTCAACATGTATCTTAAGGTTTGTACCCTTTGATCTCTATCTATCTATCTCTCCATTTTTTCTACCCTGCAACTCTTGGTAACTACAATTTTATTTGCTGATCCTATGAGTTCACTTTTTTTTTTCCCCAAGAGAATTAAATAATTTATTGATTAAGCATGATATGGATGATACACAAGCTTCATTCCTATCCATTATTTATCTGGTACCAGCATTCAATTTAGGTTGGCATATGATGTACCAACAATCATTTTTATAACCAAATAATTTCATAACTGTGCTTGGGTGACCCTTTCAACGGTGAACTTCCGGTTACAACAAATACACCAAGGTTTCATCCTGAATGAATTCTAACTTCACACTGTTGGGAAAGTTTTACCAAAATGGCTTCAGAGTAGACTAAATTTACACAGCACATTTTTAAAAAGACACATTTATTCAACATCATGATCAGACTATAACATTTAGCAACAGCATGGGTGCAAAAAAAAAAGTCTACATTAAAACCCTTTATTGGAATGCTTTACATTCCACAGAACAGAAACTAAAATAACCTGTTATACAATTAGTCACAAATACAGTCCTCAAGTTTTTTTGCCCATACACATGAGTATTGTCTAAACCATATCTTCTTTGTAGCAGCTAGGCCCTGCCACCACTGTGCTTGACTAATTTCACAAATCTGTTGTAACCTGTAGCTTCCCTGTCATTTCTCTGGCCCTTCACTTCTGCTAAGCTTTGTTTCCTGGCAGTATTAAAACCTTCTGCCACTGCCATAGCTACTGCTGCTGCTGGACCCACCATAGCCACCTTGGTTTCATGCATTGGCAAAATATTGGCCTCCACCACTGTAAGGTCCAGAACTTCTACCTCCAAAGTTTCCACCCTTCATGGGTCCAAAATTTGATGACTGATTGTTGTAATTGCCAAAATCATTGTAGCTTCCACAACCTCCAAAATTGCTTCCATCATTACCAAATACATTGTAGCCATCCCCACTGCCACCATCTCCACCACCACCATGGCTGCCACCAAAGCCATCATGACCACTGAAGTTTCCTCCATGACCAAAATTGTCATTTCCACCAAAAACACCTTCATGACCACCACCAAAGTTTCCAGAACCACTTCGACTTCTTTGACTAGATGAAGCACTAGCCATCTCTTGCTTTGACAGGGCTTTCCTCACTTCACAGCTGTGACCATTCACAGTATGGTATTTCTGAATGACAATCTTATCCACAGAATCATGGTTCTCAAAAGTTACGAAAGCAAAATCCCTTTTCTTTCCACTGCCTCTATCAGTCATGATTTCAATAACTTCAGTTTCCCGTACTGTTCAAAATAATCTTGTAGATAATGTTCTTCAGTGTCTTCTTTAATGCCACCAACAAAGATCTTTTTCATAGTTAAGTGGGCCCCTGGTCTTTGAGAATCTTCTCTTGAGACAGCTCTCTTGGGTTCCACAACTCTTCTATCCACCTTGTGTGGTCTTGCATTCATGGCTGCATCCACTTCCTCCACAGTGGCATAAGTGACAAACCCAAAGCCCCTGTAGCGCTTAGTGTTTGGGTCTCTCATTACCACAGAGTCCGTGAATGTTCCCCATTGCTCAAAATGACTACTCAGACTCTCTGCAGTTGTTTCAAAGCTTAGCCCTCCGATGAATAACTTCTGCAACTGTTCAGGCTCTTTGGGGGATTCTGATTTAGACATGATGGCAGCAGGAACAGAGACTTTAACGATGCTTTCTTGGCGACATCCACAGGCAGAAAGAAGTAAGCTAATGAATATATCCCGAGTTCACTTTAAAAAAAAAAAAAAAAAAGATTTCCACATATAAGTAATGCCATACAGTATTTGATTTTTTCTGTTTGATCTATTTCATTTAGCACAATACCCTCCACCCTCTATACTGCTAAAAATGACAGAATTTCTTTCTTTTATGAAGCTGAATAATATGAATAATATTCCCTGTTACACACACACACAAACACACACACACACACATCATTTTTTATCCATTTAGGCATTCTTGGACATTTAGTTTATTCTATGGCTTGGCTCTTATAAATAATGATGTAATAAACAGAGGAGTGCAGAAAATTCCATTTTCTTTTGCTATATGTCCAGTAGTAGAAATGCTGTATCATATGGTAGCTCTATTTTTAATGTTTTGAAGCTTCATATTGTTTTCTATAATGGCTGTTCTAATGTACATTCCTGTTGATGTTGTGCAGAGTTCCTTTTTACCTACATCCTCACCAAACACTTGTTATCTTCCATCATTTTTATAATGATCATTCTAATAAGTATGAGGTAGTATTTAATCAATGCAGTTTTAACTTGTGTTTCCCTGGTGATTAGTGATATTGAAAGTTTGTTCATGTACTTGTTGGTCATTTGTATGTCTTCTCTTGAAAAAATGTATGTTCAGGTCCTTTATTCATTTTTTAATTAGGTTATTTGTTTCCTTGCTATTGAGTTGTTTCAGTTTGTTATCTCAGTAATTTTTTCTGGCCTCAGTCATTTTCTCTTTGTTGTGTGTCTAATTTCTATATATCCACAGGGATTTCCATTTTAATTGTAGTTTAATTTGTAGTTTTAATTTTTTTAATAATCTGATGGATCAATTTTTAGTTTTATTTTTTGTTCCTTGGAGATATTTAAAACCCTGTTTTTAATGTCTTTCCCCAGTATACTATTCATAGTAGTTTTCATCCATTACATTTATTCAACTCAATTCATTTTAACCAATTTGGGTTAGTTAAGTTATAATGAAACTCTGATAGGTTAGGTTCTAGCACAATAGTTTCTCTTGAGAGCAAGATTTATTACAAAGAACAGATTATTTTTGTTTTGATATTCACAAATGCCTTCTTTCTCCTCCATCTTCTAAGAGCATGAGGGAACTTTTTTATGACACTCATTCTCAGAACCTGGTAAATCTCCTGTAGATAAAATTCACAAATGTAACATCCCCCTAAGACTGGGCCCTTCCAAAGTTCTCAGACTTTTTAACACTGAGGCTCCAGCAATTTCTCAGTAACAGTTCACATTTTCTTACCCTTACACTGGGGTAAGACCAACTGCTCGCTGGTCTCTGCTTCACTGAGTTGTGGTTCTCTGCATTTACTTGTCTCTTTTCAGTTTTTAGGAGGTGGGATGTGGTTTGATCTGTGATCTCAGTAGACCTATTGATTTTCAGTCTGGTTAACTTTTTCACTTATTAGGATGGAGTGGTGGCTTCCAAGCTCCTTCCATGTTGGGCAAGAAACAAAAGTACCTCTCTGTTCTTCTCAACTTTGAAGGATATTTTGCTTGTTGCAGTGTTTTTGGTTAGGTGTATTAATTTTTTTTATCAGCATTTTAAGAGGTTATTCTGTCTTCTGGTTTCCACAGTTTCAGTGAGAAGTCAGTCATCTCTTTCATTGTTACTACTCTGAAGGTAATTTATCTTTATTTAAACTACTTTATTATTATTATTTTTCATCTTTGTTTTTCAGCAGTTTGACTATGAGATGCTTAGAAATAGATGATTCCTTTGTTCATATCCAGTTTGGGGTAATATGGAAAAATCTTGGCCAATATTTATTTAATTCTTCCTCTTGTTTAACTTCAAGTCATCAAATGCATAATGATTGGATCATCTGATAGTGCCCAACATCTTTTTTGGCTCTATTTGTTTTCTATGTCAAAGTTTGAACTTTTTTTTTTTTTATGAGCTTGTATTTGAGTTCACAAATACTGTCATTTTCTGTGTTTCATCTCCTTTTAAAACCATCAAATATATTTTTAATTTCAAAGATTATACTTTCAATTTCTAGAAAGTATATTTGACTTTAAAAATACTAGTTCTCCTTATTGTAGTTTTGCTTTCTGTGTTTCAGTAACCTGTGGTGATCTGCGGTTCAAAAATATTATTATAATGCAATAAGGAATTAGAATATTTTAAGAGAGAAAGTGAGAGACCACATAATTTTTATTAGTATATATTATAATAATTATTTATTTTACTATTATTATTGTTAATTGTTTAAGGTACCTAATGTACTAGTTAAAGTATGTGTGTTTGTGTGTGTGTGTGTGTGTGTATGTATATATATACACATACACAGAAAGAGAGAAGAGAAGACATAGTATATATAGGGTTTGGTACTATCTGTGGTTTCAGACATTAATTGGGGGATCATGGAACATTTCCCTCACAGATAAGGGTAATACTGTAAGTTCAAATTATCTGCTGAAATACTATTCAGACAGTTTTAAACATTTTCTTATGCCTTAATTAACATAACAATCATGATTAAAGTCTTTATTGACTCTAGTGTGTGTATAACCACTGCATCTGCTTTCATTAACTCTTTTATGTCTTTACTATTGGTTATGTTTTCCTTTATTATTCGAACTAATAAATTTTTATTATATGCAGGACATTATGAATGATATACTGCATCCTCTTGGTTCAGTTATTGTCTTAGTCTGTGTTATGCTACTATAACAGAATACCTGAGACTGGAATAGTTAATAATGAAAAGAAATTCGTTGTCTCACAGTTCTGAAGGCTAGGAAGTCCACGATCAAGGTTCTGGCATCTGTTAAGGGTCGTCTTGCTCAATGGTGAAAGGACAGAGAGGCAAATGTGGCCAAACTCCTCTTCTTATAATGGCATTAATCTCACTCATGAGGGCAGAACACTTATGGCCCCATCACTCTCAAATGTCCCATCTTCTAACACTACCACAATGACCACCAAATTTTGACATGAATTTGGGAGGGGATTGACATTAAAACTCTAGCAGTTACCTCTATACAAGAGTTTTGGCTTATTTAGCTCGGTTCATTTTCAGACTTCTTAAGGTGGATATAACTCCCTTTTTATTTATTTTTTTTTAAATTCAAGGGACTACTTATTTAGGAACCAGCTGCCTAAAGTTTAACTCTGGCACCCAGACACACTGATTTTTTTCACTTCCACTCAGCAAGTCTGTCACTCTCTCTGCTTGACTCTATTTTGCACTACTAGTTTTGGAACATGCCCTCAAGATGAAAGTTGGGATTAGTGTGAAGTTTTCCTTTTCTGTTTTCCTTTTGTCATGTTCATATCCTGTGGTGGCTGCCTTCCAATCTCTGTAAAACAATTGTTTTATAGTTCATATCTGATAACATAAAATTCATGAAATTTCTTCAGTAATTTCTTTTCCTTTTTTACTTGACATTTAGTAGCTCATTTTCTCATGAAGTTACTTTTCCTTGAATGGTGTTAATTGATTCTGAAAATTTATTTTTAGCAATAATTTGAGTAATAAGACAAGCCTTTTATTTTTCTTTTGAACATGAGCATCGTTCACCTTTGCATGGCACCTGAGGTCACTCTAAAATCAGGACCACTGTATACTAACCAAACTTCCCTGGGACCACTTAGGCAATATAAACTTGGATTGCAAATTGACTTCATGCCTGGTGTACTTATTCACCTTTACCTTAGTACTATAGAATTTGGGACCCTAGTTTATTTAGGGATCATGTCATTGCTACAGAATAACAAATTTAGAAAAACAAAATGAAATTATTATATGTTCACATAATTCTACATAGTTTAAATATTCTTTTTTTAAATTTCTTAACCTTGGCATGTTCTGTACATTGATTTTTTTTTTCCTCCACAAACTAGTGTCTCAAAATGAAACCTCAGATTCTCTGGGACTGGCAAATAACATTAAGGACACAGTGTCTCCAGTGCTTTGCTTATCTTTGGAGTTTCTTTGTTTTTCTATTGAATTCATCCTGCTAATTTCTATCTTGTCCAGGTTCTTAATATTTTCAAAAGGTGTGTGTGTATGTGTTTGACTGTGGAGTTCATCAATTTTGATTGTTTTCTTTAGCATGTATGATGGATCTAATAACTAAGAAATCCAGTTTTAGTTTCTATAATTACTGTTCAAATTGCATAACAATAATAAGTACCTTTGTGTACTTAATTAAAATGTGATTTGATTTATTGTTATTGATATTATTAAAATTTGACTTTCAATTTCCTTAAAATAATTTTATTAAAGGTTAAAATTATGCTTCCTCTGATTGAATTAAGTATGAAAATGCTTCTTTAAACCCCCAGAGTCGTTTGGATGTATATTTTTCACAGAACCCAGCAGGAACATCTATTCAAAATATGCTCCACTGGAGTCAGGAGTATAATTTATGTTAATGTCATAATCACTTAGACCTTCTAAACTTAAGCAATGATAGAGTAATATAACTGTTTCTTACAAATGACAAAATGTTAGAACAGAATAGGGACAATCTGTTCCACACACCTCACTTGCCTTGTCCAACATTCAAAGCTAAGACTAGAACACAATTCTCCTGATGCCTAGTCTGAAATGTTTTCTCTAGACTCACTATATCCTCTGTTAAGCTGCAAGCCTCTTGAGGACCATGGGAAAGCTTTGTTCACTTTTATACTTTTATACTTCTAAGACCAACATTTCTTGGCATAGATATTAAACTAATATTTGTTTAATGGTTGATACTGTAAAAGAGAAAAATCCATTATGAATGTAACCTTAAAGTTCAAGACAATGCAGTAAAAAAAAAAGAAAAACTTTCCTGGGATTAAAAGACCAAACATTAAATCTTTTCTTTGAACCTTACTGGGAGGGTGACATTGAATAGTTGGTTTAACCTTTCTGAATAAGTTTCTGATTTTTAAAAATGAAATCATTTCTCTAACCTAACAAAAATATTATAAGAACTGAATAATGATTATGAAAGTTCTTTAAAGTTAATAAACACTAGATAAATTTAAAATATCATTAAGATACTAGATGAAACTTTTCCAACTGCAAAATATTTACATTTATGATAATTATTTTGATGTAGTTATTTAAAACATTAATTATACCTTATCTTTAAATTTAGTTTACCCCTGATGATTGCTTCTCCAGGAAAATCTAAGTAGTCTTTGTATTTATTCATCCATTATAACAAGGTTTTCTGAGTGCCTACTGTATGTCCTGTATTGTTCTATATTCATAGGAAACATAAGTGAGCAAAACAAAGACTCCTGTGTTCCTTTAAGCTTACATTTCAGTAGTAGATACACAAGGAATAAAGAATAAGGTAGCAGATCAGTAAATTATCCTAATATATTAGAAGGGGATAGATGTTATAGGAAAATAGGGAAGGAGGAGGGATAGAAGAAAGGGATTAGACTTTCTGGTAAGTGGAGTATACATTCGAACAGAGATTAGACTCAGAGGCCTCAGTAAGATGGTGACAGTTGAAAACAGATTTGAAGGAGGTGAAGGAATTAACAATATGGACATCTGAGATGTCTTCTTAGTCCATTCAAGCTGTTAGAGTAAAGTTCTATTAACTTGGTATTTTATAAACAACAGAAATTTATTTCTTACAGTTCTGGAGGTTAGAAAGTCAAGATGGTGACAGTTGAAAACAGATTTGAAGGAGGTGAAGGAATTAACAATATGGACATCTGAGATGTCTTCTTAGTCCATTCAAGCTGTTAGAGTAAAGTTCTATTAACTTGGTATTTTATAAACAGCAGAAATTTATTTCTTACAGTTCTGGAGGTTAGAAAGTCCAAAATCAAGTCACTGGCAGATTCAGTGTCTGGCTTGCTTTCTCATTAGTAACTGGCACTTTCTAGTAGCTTTTTCACGTAGTGAAAGGCAAAAGTTTCCTTGGGCCTATGTTATAAGGGCACTAGTCTCATTCATGAACCTAATCACTTTCCAAAAATCTCCACCTTCTAATACCATCATCTTGGTGGTTAAAATTTCAGAATATGAATTTGGGGAGGACATATACATTTAGATCATAGTATGGGGGATGAGCATTACAGACAAAGGAAATATAGCCAAAGAAAGGCACACGTAAGAAATAAGTGCAGCTGAAATGAGTAAGAAAGAAAGTAGTGGGAAAAAAGGGCAGAAAAGTAATAAGGAAATCAGGAATCTATATTCTATTGCAAGGACTTTGGCATTCACTCTGTTTGAAGTGGGGAACCACTGCAAGTTTTTCATCAACGAGGTCACAAGCAATGAGTTATATTTTACAGGATCACTTTGGCTACTATATTGCGTTGACTGTAGAGGGGTAATTGTAGAAGCAGTGAGAAAGTTAGGGAATTACTGCAGTAATCCAAAGAAGAAATGATGATGGCTTGGACTGATGTGTTGACAGGAGAGGTGGTGAAAATCATTGAATTCTGAGTATCCATATGCATATCATGTGTATGCAGCCAAGGAGATACAGTAATGAATTCTGTGAGAAGTGAAAAAAAAGGAGAGAGGCTTGGATGACTCCAAAGCTTTTGACCTAAGCAATGAAAAGATTAAGTAACTCTTTTTTTTTTTTTTTTTACTGTAAACAAGTTGGTATACAGATTATTTCTCTGTTTTACATGAGGTAAAGGCATACCATTTGTGAAATCATAAATTTACATAGGGTAATGTTGTTTGATTCATTCTGTTATTTTTTCCCTTCTCCCCCACCCCTCTCACCCCTCTTTTCCTTCTATACAGTTCTTCCTTCTTCCATTCTTGCCACCCTCCCTAACCCTAACCCTAAACCTAAACCTAACCCTAACCCTATCACTAACCCCTCCCACCCCTCATTATGTCTCATCATCCACTTATCAGCGAGATCATTCTTCCTTTGGTTTTTTGAGATTGGCTTATCTCACTTAGCATGATATTCTTCAATTTCATCCATTTGCCTGCAAATGCCATAATTTTATCACTCTTTATGGCGGAGTAATATTCCATTGTATACATATACCACTGTTTCTTTATCCATTCATCAATGGAAGGACACCTAGTTTGGTTCCACAATCTGGCTATTGTGAATTGAGCAGCTATGAACATTGATGTGGCTGTATCTCTGTAGTATGCTGATTTTAAGTCCTTTGGGTATAGGCCAAGGAGTGGGATAGCTGGGTCAAATGGTGGTTCCATTCCAAGCTTTCTGAGGAATCTTCATACTGCTTTCCAGAGTGGCTACACTAATTTGCAACCCCACCAGTAATGTATGAGTGTACCTTTTTCCCCACATCCTCACCAACACCTATTGTTGCTTGTGTGCTTGATAATTGCCATTCTAATTCAGGTGA
Source organism: Sciurus vulgaris (assembly GCF_902686455.1). Taxonomy (NCBI): domain Eukaryota; kingdom Metazoa; phylum Chordata; class Mammalia; order Rodentia; family Sciuridae; genus Sciurus; species Sciurus vulgaris. The sequence continues at coordinate 84,110,334 of NC_136464.1, forward strand.
GATGGAATCTCAGGGTAGTTTTGATTTGCATTTCTCTTATTACTAGAGATGTTGAACATTTTTTTCATATATCTGTTGATTGCTTATAGATCTTCTTCTGTGAAGTGTCTGTTCATTTCCTTAGCCAGTTTGTTCATTGGATTATTTGTATTCTTGGTGTAAAATTTTGTGAGTTCTTTATATATTCTGGAAATTAGTGCTCTATCTGAATTATGAGTGGCAAAGATATTCTCCCACTCTGTAGGCTCTCACGTCACATTACTGATAGTTTCCTTTGCTGAGAGAAAGCTATTTAGTTTGAATCTATCTCAGTTGTTGATTCTTGCTTTTATTTCTTATGCTATGGGAGTCCTGTTAAGAAGTCTGATCCTAGGCCAACATGTTGAAGATTTGGACGTACTTTTTCTTCTATAAGATGAAGGGTCTCTGGTCTGATTCCGAGGTCCTTGATCCATTGTGAGTTGAGTTTTGTGAAAGGTGAGAGATAGGGGTTTAATTTCATTCTGTTGCATATGGATTTCTAGTTCTCCCCACACCATTTGTTGAAGAGGCAATCTTTTCTCCATTGCATATTTTTGGCCCCTTTCTCTAATATGAGAAAATTGTGTTTATTTGGGTTTGTGTCCATCTCCTCTAGTCTGTACCATTGATCTACCTGTCTATTTTGGTACCAATACCATGCCGTTTTTGTTACTATTGCTTTGTAATAGAGTTGAAGATCTGGTATTGCGATACCCCCTGCTTCACTCTTTCTACTGAGGATTGCTTTAGCTATTCTGGGTTTCTTATTCTTCCAGATGAATTTCATAACTGCTTGCTCTATTTATGTAAGGTACATCATTGGGATTTTAATTGGAATTGCATTGAATTTGTATAGCACTTTTGGTAGTATGGCCATTTTGACAATATTAATTTTGCCTATCCAAGAACATGGGAGATCTTTCCACCTTCTAAGATTTTCTTTAATTTCTTTTGTTAGTGTTCTGCAGTTTTCATTGTAGAAGTCTTTCACCTTTTTTGTGAGATTGATTCCCAAGTATTTTATTTTTTTCGAAGCTATTGTGAATGGGGTAGTTTTCCTAATTTCTCTTTCTGAAGATTCATCACTTATGTATGAAAATGCATTGGATTTATGAGCATTTATCTTGTAACCTGCTACTTTACTGAATTCACTTATGAGTTCCAAAAGTTTTCTGGTGGAATTTCTGGGTTCCTCTAAATATATAATCATGTCATCAGCGAACAGGGATAATTTGAATTCTTCTTTTCCTATTCGTATCCCTTTAATTTCTTTGGTTTGTCTAATTGCTCTGGCTCAAGTTTCAAGGACGATGTCGAACAGAAGTGGTGAAAGAGGGCATCCCTGCCTTGTTCCAGTTTTTAGGCGGAATGCTTTCAATTTTTCACCATTTAGAATGATATTGGCCATGGTCTTAGCGTAGATGGCCTTTATAATGTTAAGGAATGTTTCTACTATCCCTATTTTTTCTAGTATTTTGAGCATGAAGGGATGCTGTGTTTTATTGAATGATTTTTCTAATCTATTGAAATAATCATGTGATTGTTAACTTTAAGTCTGTTGATATGGTGAATGACATTTATTGATTTCCGGATGTTGAACCAACTTGCATCCAACTTGATCGTGGTGCACTATCTTTTTAATATATTTCTGTATGCGATTTGCTAAAATTTTCTTGAGAATTTTTGCGTCGATGTTCATTAAGGATATTGGTCTGAAATTTTCTTTCCTCGATGTGTCTCTGTCTGGTTTAGGTATCAGGGTGATATTGGCTTCATAGAATGAGTTTGGGAGGGTTCCCTCCTCTTCTATTTCATCGAATACTTTGAGAAGTATTGGAATGAGCTCTTCTTTAATGCTTTTGTAGAACTCGACTGAGAACCCATCTGGTCCTGGACTTTTCTTTGTTGGTAGGCTTTTGATAACCTCTTCTATTTCATTGCTTGAAATTGATTTATTTAAGTTGTGTATGTCCTCCACGTTCAGTTTAGGTAATTCATATATCTCTAGAAACTTGTTGATATCTTCGAGGTTTTGTGTTTTGTTGGAGTATACATTTTCAAAATAGCTTCTAATTATGTTTTGTATTGCACTCATGTCTGTAGTGATATTTCCTTGTTCATTCTGAATTTTAGTAACTTGAGTTTTCTCTCTCTGTTTGTTAGTGTGGCTAAGGGTTTATCAATTTTGTTTAATGTTTCAAAGAACCATCTCTTTATTTTGTTAATTTTTTCGATTGTTTCTTTTATTTCAATTTCGTTGATTTCAGCTCTGATTTTAACTATTTCCTATTCTACTACTTTCGGTGTTGGTCTGCTCTTCTATTTCTAGGGTTTTGAGCTGTAGTGTTAAGTCGTTTATTTGTTGATTTTTACTTCTTTTGTTGAATGCACTCCATGAAATAAATCTTCCTCTAAGTATCGCTTTCATAGTGTCCCAGAGATTTTGATATGATGTGTCTTTGTTCTTGTTTACTTCTAAGAATTTTTTTATTTCCCTCCTGATGTCTTCTGTTATCCATTCATTATATAATAGTGTATTATTTAATCTCCAGGTATTGGAGAAGTTTCTGTTGTTTATTCTGTCATTTATTTCTAATTTCAATCCATTATGATCTGATAGAATACAAGGTAGTATCTCTATCTTCTTGTATTTGCTAACAGTAGCTTTGTGGCATAAAACATGGTCTATTTTAGAGAAGGATCCATGTGCTGCTGAGAAGAAAGTGTATTCGCTCTTTGTTGGATGGTATATTCTATATATGTCCGTTAAGTCTAAGTTGTTGATTGTGTTAATGATATCTATGGTTTCTTTATTGGAAGATCTATCCAGTGGTGAGAGAGGTTTGTTAAAATTGCCTAGTATTATTGTGTTGTGGTCAATTTGATTTCTGGAATTGAGAAGGATTTGTTTGACATACATGGATGAGCCAATGTTCGGGGCATAGATATTTATGATTGTTATGTCTTGCTGATTTATGCTTCCCTTAAGCTGTATGTAATGTCCTTCTTTATCCCTTCTGACTAGTTTTGGCTTGAAGTCCACATTATCTGAAATGAGGATGGATACTCCAGCTTTTTTGCTGTGTCTGTGTACATGGTATGTTTTTTTTCCCATCCTTTCACCTTTAGTCTATGGGTATCTCTTTCTATGAGATGAGTGTCTTGCAGGCATCTTATTGTTAGATTTTTCTTTTTAATCCAATCTGCCAGTCTGTGTCTTTTGATTGATGAGTTCAGGCCATTGACATTCAGGGTTATTATTGTGGTATGATTTGTATTCCCAGTCATTTGACTCATTTTTGTTTTTTGACATGATTTGGTTTCTCCTTTTTTTGGCTATTCCTTTAGTCTAGTTCCTCCCATTACTGATTTGCATCGTTGTTTTTCATCTCTTCCTCATGGAATATTTTGCTGAGAATGTTCTGTAATGCCAGCTTTCTTTTTGTAAATTCTTTTAGCTTTTGTTTATCATGGAAGGATTTTATTTCGGCATCAAATCTGAAAGTAAGTTTTGCTGGCTTTAAGATTCTTGGTTGGCATCCATTTTCTTTTAGGATTTGGTAAATGTTTTTCCAGGCCCTTCTAGCTTTTAGGGTCTGGATTGAAAAATCTGCTGATATTTTTATTGGTTTCCCCCTGAATGTAATTTGATTCTTTTCTCTCACAGCCTTTAAAATTCTGCATTTTGTATGTTAGGTATTTTTGTAATAATGTACCTTGGTGTGGGTCTGTTGTAATTTTGTATATTTGGAGTCCTATAAACCTCTTGTGCCTGGTTTTCCATTTCGTTCTTCAGATTTGGGAAACTTTCTGATATTATTTCATTGAATAGATTGTTCATTCCTTTGGTTTGTTTCTCTAAGCCTTCCTCAATCCCAATAGTTCTTAAATTTGGCCTTTTCATGATATCGCACAATTCTTGTAGATTCTGTTCATGATTTCTTACCATCTTCTCTGTTTGGTCAACTTTGTTTTCAAGATTAAATATTTTGTCTTCAGTGTCTGAGGTTCTGTCTTCCAGGTGTTCTATCCTATGGGTTATGCTTTCTATGGAGCTTTTAACTTGGTTTATTGTGTCCTTCATTTCAAGGATTTCTGGTTTTTTTTTTTTTTCAGTGTCTCTAACTCTTTATTGAAATGATCTCTTGCTTCCCATATGTGCTCTTTCAACTGTTGATTGGTGAGATCATTTAATACCTGCATTTGCTCTTTCATCTCTTTCTTCAATGCCTGCATTTGCACTTTCATCTCCTCGTTTGCTTCCCTGATTGTTTTAATTATGTACATTCTGAACTCCCTTTCTGACATTTCTTCTGCTGTGCTGTTATTGGGTTTTATTGATATAGTATCTAGGTTTGTTTGGAACATTTTCTTCCCTTGTTTTCTCATATTGGTCAGATATCAGTGGGACTCTGAGATATTGCAGATTTCCTCTTTGGCTTATAGTGTCCCTGTAGATTTCCATTATATCACTCCCAGCCTTCAGTAGCCTGATCTCTTGGAGGAACTTGATAATGCAGGGCTTCCGAAGAAAGCTGCCTCTAGCCCACTTCTTGGTCCAGGGCTTGGGGCTGGTTCTGCATGGAAATACTCTCACTGGGCAGTCCTTCTCCTAGAAGCTGGCTGTAGACAGGTCTTGCCCCTGTCTGATGGAGCCAGGCTGCTCAGGGAAAGCCTCTCCCTGACCTGCCTTAGTCTCAGAAGCCGCCTGTGGGCCAGGGCCACCACTGGATTCAGGGCTTGGGGTTGGCTCTTTGCAGAAAAGCTCTCACTGGGCGGGTCTGTTCCAAGAAGGTGGCTGCGGACCCCGTCTGCCGCCGGAGATAGCAGGGCTGCTTGGGGAAGTCTCTCGCTTCCCTGCCTTGGTCCCAGAAGCAGCCTGCAGGTTGGGTCTGCCACTGGGTCCCGGGCTTGGGGTTGGCTCTGTGCTGGGAAAAGCTCTCACTGGGCGGGCCTGCTCTGAGGACCTGGCCATGGACTGGGCCTGCAGTGGGAGGGAGCAGGGCTGCTTGGGAAGTCTCTCGCTGCCCTGCCCTTGTTCTAGAAGCTGCCTGCGGGCTGGGACCGCTGTTGGGTTCAGGGCTTGTGGTTGGCTCTGTGCAGAAAAGCTCTCACTGGGCGGGCCTGCTCCTAGAAGCTGGCTGTGGATGGGGCCTGCCGCCAGAGAGAGCAGGGCTGCTTGGGGAAGACTCTAGCTGCCTTGCCCTGCTCCAAGAAGCTGCCCCTGTCCAGGTCTGCCGCCCATCTGAGCTTCACCCAGTGGGAGAGACTCACCCTGCGACTCTATGTTTGTCCGAGTCTCTCAATACCTCCCCTTCTTGAATCCTGAGTTCTGGAGCAACGGGAGATGCAGTCACCCTCTAGTCCGCCATCTTGGATCTCCAAGATTAAGTAACTCTTAAAACAGATAGGGAGATTTGATGACAGAGTGGAGTTGGAGGAAAGATTAAATATTCTGTTTGTTAAGTGTATACAGCCAAGCGATGAATTTGAGTGAGCAGTTTTACATAGGAATACAGAATTAAGGAGATACTTATAAAAGAAGATACATATTTTGAGTTTAAATGGCATATAAAGCTGAAAGACTAGATGAGAACACAAATAGAATGAATATAGATAGAGAAGAGGAGCAAGGATTAAGTGGTGAGTCATGCAGAGACTAAAAGGTTAGGCAGCAGAGGCTAAATCAGCAAGGAGACTGAAAAGAAGCAGTAAGCAATATATGAAGATCAACCTATTCTAGTAGTTAAGTGAAGATCTCAAGGATGAAGGAATGAACAACTATATCAGGTGTTATTGATAGGTAATAACAGCAGAATCCTTCAGAATTGACCAAACTTTTATAAATATTAAGGTCATAAATTACCTTGAACACTGTTGGTGGAAGGATGTGAGCAGTGTGTGCTGGTAAATATTTAATAACTGGTTTATTTTGTGGGGGTGGAGAGATAGGCTTGATTGTAACACATCAATTTCTGTGGTGTAGTTATTCCTGACATGACTGATTTGAACCAACCAATGTGGTGCCATTGTACTTAAAGTTGGGAAAAGATGCCCATAATTGGCTCTTGGTGATAGAAACTGGTTCTAGCATACTACTGGATGAAGATGTAAGACTAATTAGATTGGATTTTTAAAATGATTGCACAACAATTGATAAATGACATTCAGTTCCACACTTTAAATGGTTAAAATTATAAATTTTATTTTATGTGTATTTTTCTACAATTAAAAAAAAGATTTTTAAGGAGAGAAAGTGGAGATGGTGAAAACTTTTCTATAGAATCTTGCTAAAAAAGAATAAAAATACTTGTCAAGAGCTGTGGTGGGAAATGGGGAATTGAATCTATCATAAAAGAGAATTAACAGCAGGTTTTTATAATAATGAACATGGTCTACTAAAGAGGAGAAATTTTATGAAGTAAAAGAAAGGGATGGAATTCTAGGATAGATTTTATCTAGTAGACAAGTAATAGATAAGCTTCTGAGCTAACAGAAAGAATATCCATTTTTCATTTGCTGGTAAGTATACTGATGTAGTAAAAGTCTCAGAACTTTTATGATTGCTTCAGGGTTTTATTTTGTTAAAATGGGAAAGTACTTTTCAATAAAATAGAGTATGGATAGGAAAGAAAGTAGAGGTCAGTGGAGAGAAGAGAAGGTATTGCATAATTGTCCAGAAGAGTGGATGAGGAAATGAACTAGGAAATTATGGTATGGTTGTTGAGCAAAGTTAATGTCCTGCATGAGGTGTGCAATCATCAATCTGAAGAGACTTCAATGAGCATAGTTTTAGTTTTTTCTCCAGTTTTGTTCAATCTCAGTATAGGCATATAGTGTGTAGGAATTGAATGTTTCAATGGTTTGTTTTTGTGAAGTAAATAGGATAATACAATACAGGTGGAAAAGTGTCAAGTAAATAAAAGTGAATTATTTTAATGATTACAGAATTTCAGCTGGATAAGAAAGAAAGAAAGTATATAGAAGGAGTAAGATATAATAAAAGATTGGAAGGATGAATGGATGTACAATTTTGGTGGAGTTGAAGGATTTTTGACATTGATATGCTAGAAAGAATTAGGTAATATTTAGAAAATGGAATGAATTAAAAATTAGAGTATGGAGGGACTGCAGTAATAAAAATATTTATGATAAGGTCACAGGTGAATGGCTAGTATGAGGTGGAAGACAAGATCATTGAGGCAAAGAGCTCAAGGAATTAAAGTGAGGTTTTTAGAAAGATTAAATCACTTAAAAATGAAGGCAGGAATAGTTTCAGAAGGAGTAACAGTAAACAGGAACTAAGCAGCAGAACAACCTGGAGTTTAATAGATAATCTCAACAGCAAAAAATAGTAGGTAATATATTGAATGGTATGAGATTCAGAGCTTGGAGGAAACTTCTTAGAGAGGAGGAAGTGAGAATAATTTAAAATAAGAAATAATGAATAAAGAGGATTAACCTAACACTCATGTCCAGTGATCCCAGGTATATGGGAGAAAAAATTGTACCACTTGAAAGAGCTATGGGGGAAGCAGCATTCTCAGAAAAAAACAGATTGTCAGTAGGGCAAGAAGGTGAAAGGGCAAGAAAAGAAGAGGTTTAAGATATAGAGATGATCATGGAATTCCAGATAATAGAGTTTTAGGAGTTAAGGAGAGTTGGGAAGAGTTAGAATAAAACCTATATGGAGCCTTATAAAGTTTAGAAATTCATAGATAATAAGTAACCCAAGAGTCTGATCATCTTGTGATGAAAACATACTCAAAGAGAAAATAAGCATAATCAAATTGGATCTAATAGACTCAAAGCCAATATTAGTGGTGAAGCTAAGAGTGTTTAGGAATGAAGGAAGGGTCAGCTTCTGGGACACATTCTTGTGTCCTGTTGTTTGAGGCAAGGTCGTTTAGAGAGGTATCATCTGAGTCCCAGTGCAAGACACTCACTTGACTTCTGTTGATGAAGCTGAGGATATCTGAGAAAGCCTGATGTTAATTACCCCCAATACACAGGCCCCTTTGGGGTGATAAAAGACTTTGGGGACATGTGCATTTGTATGAAGATGATAGAATCACATCTTTAGATTCCCTGCCCCTAACTTCACCCCTTCCATTTCTTACCCTCACCAAAGGAAGGGAGAAGGGAAGAAGTCCATCTGCATAAATGCCAGCAGACCCACTACAAAGGGGAAATGTGTGCAATGCATACATAACTTGCATCAGCTGCCACTGTAATGAAAAAAAGTACATGGTCTTCTATTTTTTGTTTTTCTTTCAGCTTCTAAATTCTAACAACATGAAAGCTTTTGGCTGGGGCAGTCCTGTTCTGAACTTTCTTCATTTTAATCAGGTATGTCATTATGTACATCTCATATAATAATCAGGAATAATTTAGAAGTTAATGAGAACATGGTAAAAAATGGATAAATGTGATGACAAAATTCTTGAAATATTAGAACCCAAGGTCTCTCTGACTTCAAAGTTTATGCTTTCCTACTATACTTTTCTGCCTCAGCTAAACTCCAGGCCATATGTGACCTTCTCGTATGAAAAAGTCTGAGGTAAAAATTTAAATCAAATTCAATGAAATCAAAGTTAACCTTGGCTGCCAATATTTATAATTTATTAATAAACATTGACAGTAATATAGTCATAGAAAATTTGAAATGCTTTGATGCTTTCAAACATGTTCAAAATACTTCCATGCTTTATAATAAATACTGAAATTACCTCTGTGGAATGTTTGAATATTCTGAATTAAAATAAACTATTAGCTGGGCATGGTGGTACATGCTAGTAATCCCAGAAATTTGGGAAGCTTAGGCAGGAGGATCACAGGCTCATGGATAACCTCAGCAACTTAGCAAGGTCCTGTTTCAATAAAACAAAAAGGGCTGGGGATGCCTTTGGGGATGGGATAGAATGTACATGGGTTGAGTCCCCAGTAACATAAAGCAAAAAACAAAAACAAAAATAAAAAAACAGGAATTATCTAGTTTTTTTTAATTAAAAATCATAAATTTACATAGGGCAATGTTGTTTGATTCATTCTGTTATTTTTTTCCCTTTCCCCCCCACCCCTCCCACCCCTCTTTTCCCTCTATACAGTCCTTCCTTCCTCCATTCTTACCATCCTCCTTATTCTAGTTTTGATATATGTTTATTTCCGAGAAAACATTGTAAGACCTGTTCTTTCATACTTGTTGTTCCATAAATTCATCAAGCCTAATCTGTTAAATTTATTTTAAAATGTCATTTAAATCTACCATTTAATAATTTGATAACAAAACTTTCTAATGTATCATTTTGTGAAAACTCTTTTTTGTTTTACTAATTTATTTTTAGACAACTTCTCCATTGTACAATGTGACCAATATGAATGTGACAACTGCAGCTTGGAGTGGCGGAAATGACTTTTTGGCTGACCCTGAAGATGTTACAATTTTACTTTCTGAAATTACAAACATCATTAATCATAAAACTATTTCTTACTATAATCATATAGACTTTTTGTATGGATTAGATGTTTATCATCAAGTTTACAATGAAATCATTGATATTATCCAAAACAAATCTCTAAAGAACCATGGTACTCTGTGTTTAAAGAGTTTTATCATTCCTATTAAAATTCAGTTATTATAAGCTGGAGGTGGGTGGCACATGCCTATAATCCTGGCTACTCAGGAGGCTAAGGCAGGAGGATCTCAAATGCTAGGCTAGTCTGAGCAGCTTAGCAAGACCCTCAGCAGTTTAGTGAGAACTTGTCTTAAAATAAAATTTTAAAAAGGCTGGGATATAACTCAGTGATAGAGTGCCCCTGGGTTGAATCTCCTGTACAAAAAAGAAATCCAATAATTTTTCTTACTATGTATGTTTTTTTAACATATTTAATTAGAATATTCAGTAAAACAATTGTCTATTTTCTCCCTGTTCCTAGGCCCTTTGTTCATTAAATCAATGGTATTTATATTCACAGGGGAATGTTATATATGTATCAGTACAGTTTGAATTTCTTAATAGAATTTAAATAACTAATGTCAGAAACAATAATCTTAACCATTTTTTTTCTTAAAAGATAGCCTTTTAAAAAAGTTCTTCATTTTCTTCAAAAGAATATGAACTAACATTATGCATAAATAATGGAGTCTGGATATGAAAACTAATTTTCCTCTCTGCTGAATGAAAAGTAAAAACAGTTTCCTAGCTGTGAAAAGAATTTGGGGGAAAAAAGAAGAGGAGGCCTGGATTCCAGTGTAATGTTGCTTCCTTCTGATTGCTTCAGGTCATGTCCCAGAAGTAGGGACATTATAGAAAGCATATAGGGTTGTGCCTCACTTTCCCAAGGGCATAGCCCAGGGAGACTGAAGTTAGCTTTCTAGCCCAGTGTGTTTACGAAGTAGCAATGGTTGAGGTATATGCCTCTGTAAATAGACTTGAGCATGGCTTCACAAAATATCTACTTATAGTTTAGTGCATTAAGAGAGCCAAGAGTTTCTTAAACACCAGAGAAGTATAGATATGTTCAAGAGAGAAGATGGGAAGAGACTGAAGATGTAAGATGAAAGGATACTGTGAATAGATGGTAACAAAACAATGGGCATCAGTGGCAGGTCTCCTAATGGCATTCAGACTTCTTGTTTCTGGTTCCACACATAAGGAGTTTGGAAGTCACCATCTAAACAATAAGGCTAAACAGACTAAAAATCCAACAACTTTTCTTGGATCTTTAAGGGAGGTAAGGACATAGAGAAAAATGCTGCCCCCAAGGTCAGAGGGATAGGTGAATACAGGTAGTTATAGTTAACCTAAGCAAAGACTTAAGAGCAGAAACTACCTAGAGAACCAATGCCAATGTAGGAAAATCTGAATAGTAAGTGATGAACTGCAGGACACGCTGTGCACAAGTCTGACAGTCAAAATCTCCAGGGTAACCCAGTCATAGGAGACAATCTTTTGTTAAGTTTCACTTTCAGGAGCCTGACCAGGTTCTCACAGTAACTATTTGAGAAAAATTCCTCTGTGATTCTGGTAGAGGAAAAGGAGGAAAAAGCATTTTGAGATATACAGGATCAGAGCACTTGGTTAACAACAAGGTAGTAAGGTTTTCCTCAGGGGAAACTAGTTCACCAGAGCCTAACACCTGGGGAAATGTTATATCCATCTCCACTAATAATCCTTCAATGTGTGAGAAGAAAACATGGGCTCTAACCCACTGTAGCCCATTTTTCCCACCTGAGGTGGGGGTATGGTGGATTTGAGAGTTTTCCTGACTGATAAACATTTTGCATGTTTTCCTACATCATTGCTGGAAGAATTGAGTACATCTCTGTGCTTGCACACTGGAGAGTACATCTGGAAGCTTCTGCTTGGTTTCTCTTCTTACTTTTGCTCATTTTAATCTGTATTCTTGTGTTGTAATAAAAGTAACTGGGAGTAAAACAATTTTTCTGAGGCCTGTGTTTCCTTCTGGTATTATCGCGTCTAAAAGTATTCTTGGAATCTCTCAACACAAATCTAAAAGGAAATCACAGAGGCAAGTGACTAGAACTGACCTTTCATAAAAGAGAGAATCCAAAGTACCATTAAACTTTTCAAAAGATGCTCCACTATTGAGAGGCTTTAAAAAGATGCCTAAGATTGGTACAAACTCATAGAATGGCTAAAATTAAAAAGCTTTTGCCAACTGTTGCATTGTATGGGTATGTGGAACAACCAGAAATCTCATACACTGTTGGTGAGAACATAAATTGGTGAAGTTAATTTGAAAAACTCTTTGGAATTGACTACTATTGTTTTAAATACACATACCTTAGAACCTGTCAATTCTACAACTGAGAATATACCCAACACAACTGCAGGCAAATGTGTATGAAAATATACAAGAATGTTCACAACAGCATTATTTTAGCAGCCAAAATTGGAAAAACATCAAATATCCATTCACAGTAGTACATATATACAAAGAAAATGTTTCATTCATATAATATGATATGCATTAAAATAAATAAACCATTGCTACATCAATAACACATAATAGTTTCATAAAACCTAATTTGAAGTAAAAGAAGCCAGAACCAAGAATGGCTAACTTGCTTAATACAAATTTCAAAAACTATAAGGTTAGGAGTGAAGACAGTGGTTACCTTTTGGAGAGAAAGGTGAGCAGTAACTAGAAGGCAATAGACCTGCTTCTTTGGTGTCAGAAGTGTTTTAATTATTGATCTGCATAGTGGCTACACAGATTCATTAATTTGTGTTAATTTGTTGCTCTGTTCACGTAGTTTTTATACTTTTTGTGCATTATAAATCAACAAAGAAGCAAAGAAAAACCTTTATTATTATGGAAAAAATTCAGAGGTGATTATTAGGGAATGACTTATTACAATGGGAATGTATCTACCTAATTGGTTGGGCTGCACAGGACACATTAGAGCTAAAGAACTCTGAAAGCTTGATATGAAGAAAGTGGTGGACAAGAGCTTAAACAACAACTTTCTCAGTCAGATATCCTATTAATATTGCCAATAATGTTACATAATGAAATGACAATTCATCTTAAAAATATTGAATATTTTTTCATGTGTCAAAATTTATATTGACATGCACAGCTAAAGCAAATGCACATTGTTTCTCTCTTTTATATCTGTTGTTATAACTTTCTCCAATAGGGTGTTATGTTCACATTGTCTAATTGAGGTTATTTTATGTTTGGTTTACTTTTTCTATACTTTACTTTTTCTCTGTGTTTCTAATAAAAGTTTTCATCCATCTTCAAATATTTTCTTGAAATCTCTGTTCGTCAAACACAGGTACCCAGTGCTTGACTGCTTAATTGAGATCATAGAGACCAATAAGATTTGGAAACCTCTTAGCTTCTTCCTTTTCAATGTAGTATCCTTCCATGTTTCCACATCCTTGATCCACCCACATGTCTCTTTTCTCTGAGCAAATGCTGTTCCCATCCCTCATTGACTCTAAGACCACTATCCATATTCTTCATCTTATTCTTTTTATTCTAGGATCTTGTTCTATTTATTTTGCTATTTCTGTTTTGCATCTTCATTTTTTTTCCTATGCAATATCATCTTCTGTCAAAGATGTGCTTAGGTTTCACAGACCTGCTACATAACTTATCGGACCTAGTGCAAAAAGAAAACAAAGAGCCCCTTGTTCTAAAACTCTTATTTTAATATGGCAATACCAAAGCATTGAAACCAAGTACTGAATCTTTTAAAATGGGCCAGATCACACCTCTGTGAAGTCAACCATAGGTCTTCATTCACTTAAACACTCCCCAGTTTCATTATCCTCCTTCTGTTCTGCCTTTGTTCAAATTTGAAATGAATAATTTATACTTATTTTCTTGGCTTATCAATTACCTTGCTTATAATTTAACTGATCATTCTATCAAGTCACTAAATCTGTTCAATAAGTTCATCAGTTGTCCTTTCAACTCTCCTCTTGCATATAATGCCATTGCTACCATCTCTCTCCTAGCCCACTGCCACCAAACTGATTACATTCTACTGCATTCTGGTTTCTCCTTTGTATATTCTAAATTCTCATCTCTCTCTCCCTATCCTTAGCATTTTTCTCTCTGTGATTTCTCCAGGTAATTTTATCCTTTAATTTGACCTGGATGATCTATTTTTCAAATCTGAACCCTGAGGCTTATTTACTCAACTGTCTGTATAATGAACCTTCACTGAGTTCAGCAATATCCAGTTTTGATAATATGCTGTTAATTAAATAAGTGTTTATATTTTGTAGACCCCCACAGGTGCATAAGAGCTGACATTTGTTCTGGCAAATCAATTTATGACCTATATTCTGCTTCCCATCCCTCAAACACTCTACTGAGGTTTGAGGTCCTGAAAAATATAATTTGGAAGAGCTGTTCCAAAATTAAAAACATTTAGAAATTAAGTATTTCCAATTTAAATATACCAACCATAAACTGCTAAACATGATAGAACTAATGTATTGAATCCTTTGGCTTCCCATTGGAAACTTTCTTTCTTGTAAACATTTTCCCATTAGGAAGAAATCTTTGTATATGGTTATTTGGATAGTTTTAAATTGACCTAAATATATTGATATTTGATTCACATTTCTCTAAAGTTATGTCTTTCTCTAAGGATGTAACAGGAAACTTTCTGAAGTAACAACTATACCCATTGACCCTGGAATTCAATCATTATAATAATTGGGTTAGTCTAGTAGAATAGGAATCTGTTACAAAATATTTTAAAATTATCTTGGATAAATAATTATCCTTTTGCCTGATTGTGCTTATTCACTCATTCCTATCATCATAAATCTACTGATTATAGATTTGTGGCAATTTCTATTAGAAACCCAGATTATGGAGATTGATCCATTAGGCCATTTCTTCAGGGAAAATATCCAGCATTAACAATAAATATATCTGGTTATAATTATTGTCAAATCTGATGCAATCTCAGGTTTAGCTTGAGAAATAAGACTGAGAACACTTTTTTTAAAAATATTCAGAAATTGGAAGGCATTTTCTCATTTTTCTGGATCTTAAGAATTGAAAATTGTTCAACTTTTCTCATGAACATTTCAATAGTCATGTTACCCATATGCCTTAACTATTTTTAATTGGGGTTTTTCACTCTTTAAGATTTTGTATTCTTTCTTAAATTATGGAAAAATATATAATAATATTTGTGATTTTAAGTGTACTATTCAGTGGAACTAAATACATATAAATGTTTATTTCATTAATTTCCTTTCTAATCTTTATTATTTCCTTCCTTCTTGGTTTTGAAATTTATTTGCTCTTGTTTTTCAAGGAATTTGAGATGTATCTCTAGGTTTTTCTTAGTAGTGCCAGCTTAGTAGCCATGAGTTTTTTTAGCTTCTGCTTAACTTGGAAGGTTTTTATTTTACCTCTCATTTTGAAGGATAGCTTTGCTGGATGTAGCAATCTTGGTTGACAGTTTCTTCTTAGAAAACATCTAAAACTTTTCAGATTTTAGAGTTTGTGCTGAGAAATGGGCAGTAGTTCTGATTGGCTTACCTCTAAAGTGACCTGAAGTTTTTCTGTGGAGGCTTTTAAATTCCATGTTCTATATGTTCGGCATTTTAATTATAAAGTGTCATGGAGTGTTGAGGGCCGTCTTGGACAAGATGGCGCCTGGCAATGAGCCAAAGGGCACTGGATACCAAAATAAGGAAGTACCCAAAAAGGTTGCTTGCCTACTAGTTTCTTGGAGACTTATGACGTATTAACGCCAGGCTCTAGGATTGGCTATCTAATATCATGCTGCGTGTGGACAGCTTGTGATCCATGTAGTGCTATGCTGACATTCCTCTGCATGCTCTCCTGTGTGAGAGAAAGATTTGCTATAATTGGCTGATAAGCTAGGAGCTTGGGGGAGGAGAAGGAGAGAGGGTAGAAGAAGGGAGATAGGGGCAGAACAAAGGAGGCAGGAAAACAGGGAGGACGCAATAAATCTCATCAACTAAAGACTGGTGGTGTCTCCTTTCTCCGTGCTGGTTCCGCTGGATGGAACAATGGAGTGTTTTTTTCTTGATCTTGTCTATTTGGAGTTCTGTGCCTCCTGTATTGGATATCCATCCTATTCTCAAGGTTTGGAAAAAAATTTATTATTTCCCTGGCATTTAGCCAGATGTACTGGGAGAGTCAGGAGTAGAAAACAGAGTTAAAGGATTTGAAAAACTTGCAGGTTGACCAGAAAATTGTATTTAAATCTGTGGTTAGGGAAGTTAAAGGATGTGAAATAATTAGAGATGAGAGTTGTATTCTAAGCAGTCCATCCTAGTTTGAATGGAGTACCCAGTAATTCTAGGCAGTAACTCTAGGCAGGTGGGGCATGGTTGGAGAAGGTAGGTCATTGGGGGAATGCACTAGCAGGGTGAGTCTTTCCTGTGGACTCTTCCTTACCTCTTTCTGCTTCCTGATCCCACCATGAGCTGAGCAGTCTTTTCCATTGGGCCCTTCCCCTATGATGTACTACCTCACCTTGAGCCCAGAGCAATGGAGTCAGCCCATCCATAGACTGAGACCTCTGAAATCATGAGCCCAAAATAAATATTTCCTAAGTTATTTGTCAGGTGTTTTGATTATAGTAATGAAAAAGCTGACTAAAACACCACATTGACTTCAAACTCATTTTATTATGTAATTTGTCATTTTAGGGCAGTAGAAAACTGATGCCTATTACAGTAGTTCTATAAAGATGGTAAAATTCAGCCACAAAATGTTTAAAAGGGCCAAAAAGGTGTTGGGTTGAGATGTGTGTGTGTGTGTGTGTCTGTGTGTGTGTGTGTGTGTGTGTAAGTTAATGCAATGATCAGGCAGCCTGTTCAGTTATCAGGCCAGATATTTTAAGGGTTTGTCATTAAGAACCTAATCTACCACTGGACATGCCTGTAATCCCAGTGACTTGGGATGCTGATGCAAGTTCAAAGCTAGCCTTAGCAACTAAGCGAGGCCCTAAGCAACTTATCAAATCCCTGTCTCAAAACAAAACATGAAAGAAGCTGCGAATGTTGCTCAGTGGTTAAGTGCCCAGGTTTAATCCCTGATACCAAAAAACAAAAACAAACAAAACCCACCACAAATCTACCAAGATCCAGGCTAATGATTGAAACCACCTCTTGGTGGTTGGCTATTCCATCCATGAAGAAGATTTGGGTGATGTTTTTGACTGTGATTGTGATTTTAAAACAGTGAGTATAGATCCAGAATCTGCTCATTAGTTGGTATTTTTTTCTTTTTTTTTTTTTTTTTTATTTGAATTGATTGGACCTGGAGAAGATTGCTATTCAGGGATCTCCCCTTAGTTTCTTTCCTTTCTCATATAGTGCCACCTCCTTTTTCTGTCACCCTCCAGTGCTCAACACTAATCTCCAATGGAAGGTCAAATCTTTTATCTTTAGATAAAAATAAATCCTTAATCTCCTTTCAAGGATGGATGATGTACATTTCTCTAAGTTAGTATCAATAACTGCATATATGAAAATAGTCTTACACATGGTGTATTATTATATTTTATGCTATATTATCATAAAGTAAAGTCTTATCTAATATTTATTTTAACACTTTCTTCATGGAAAGTTTCTTTCAATTCTACTTTCAAAATAATTTATAATTTATTATTGACACAAGCCAACATTATTCAATATCTCATATGGATGGGCCACAAATGTCAAATCTTATTTTGCTTAACCTGTAACTGTGACCCCATGACATGTAAACATCAGATTTGGATCTATCTATTTATGTTCTATACATATATTATATATATATAATAACATTACTGCTACAGTCACTTAGATATCATTTTTCCCAACATGGTCGTGTAACTTTATCTCCAACCAAAGATGATTTCATGCCAAAGCACATCAGGTATACCAAAATGTTACATGAACTAACAATATTATCTTCTATTGCATTTGTCTTTAACTTCTTTCTTTTAACAAAAACAGGCAAGCACCATTTCATTTTATTATAATTGACCCTAACTAAAGGTACATAAATTTTTTCCTTCAGTTTTCTCTATTATCTGTATGATCTCCTATTTTTGCTTCTCTACTTCTGGTTTCTTCTTACAATAGCTCCTAGAATTTACTTCACACAGTATGTATTCCTATGGATGGTAGCATTGGCAGGAACTTTTATTAATTATTTAATTGTTGTTTAAACAATTCTACAAGCCTCCTGGATATTTCTGTGTCCTTGTGTTATTTACTAACATTTGGCTCCAGAAGACACTTGTTAAACCCACAGAGTACAAAGGACAATTCATACTGTTGGGAATCCCTTCTTTTATTTTTTATAGCAATTACCTCTTTAGAAAAATTGACTGTCATTCAGAGATATGGTGAATTTATATCTACACAAATTTCATTCTTTCCAAGTCAACATTTTCTGGAAGACTGGAAATTGTGTTAAAACTACTAAAATGAAATTTACAGTGTATTTGTTTTCTGTCTAGAGATTAATTTGAAGATTTAAGATAGGGTTTTACTATATTTCAACCTGAAAAAGAAACATGAAATACCTGGAACAAACAGCAACAACCATGTCAGTTCCCCAATGTCTCCATCTTCTCCTCTTCTGAATCTATTTGATGATAGCCAGATGATTAGGCCTATGTGTGCACAGAGGGTTTTTCTTGTGCCTCAGGAGAGAATTATGAACCTGGTAGTTTATGTAAAAGTAGAACAGTTTTTAGCTCTAACCTCTCCTGCTGAGAGAGGGAAAAAAAATCTTGGGAGTTCCCTTGGAATACAAATGACTGGCTCCATGACTCAGAGTTTCATTCCTCTCTGAAATATGAATAAAGTCTTAGGAAGACAAAGACAAAAGTTGATAACACAAAATAAAAGAATTTGACTTCAGGGGAAAAGTTTTATTTATTGCTCTTTGAATGGGAGCAGATCACTAAATATCTTTTAACTTCAGTCTTATCCTTTAACACAGGTCCTAGCTTTCTTTTTCCAGAAAGCCCTAACCACACAGAAATATGAAGTTATCCACTTCCAGATAGTACCTTTTGGACACTGAGTATCCTCGAATATAGATCTGATAACTACAGATATGTAAGACCAAAGATAAGTTAACTACAATCTCTTGGCACAGATTTTATATCTGAGAAGCAGATGAATCTTCATCCACTCAGCACTATTAGGCCAAGATACTGAGCTCTATTTCAGGCAGATTGAACAGTACTATATTATTTTTTAGGGCATAGATGTCATACTTCAGCTATCTTCCAATCATCTCTTCTATAGCCAGAATATGTATTAGTGAAAAAAGATAAATGTATTTCCCTAAATAGATAATTTTCTAATTTTTTTGTTCCTCGACATCCATATATCACGTGGAGGTAAATCACTGGTGCTGAGCTAGAAATATCTACAAGAATAGTGTGAATGGGGCCAATCAATGTATAAGGAATGGGCAGTGGCTCCATCATGAAGATGTGGTAACATTCTGATAAAGAATCCAACTGCAGAGAATCCCTGTCCAGGAAGGTTAATCTTGACTCTAAGCTCAGTGTAGGAATGTGACTTTGTGAATGGAATGGCTCTAAGACTGTGTTCAAGACAGAAGAATGCATTTATACATTTTGATAGATCATATATAAGTGCAGTATAATTTCTCATTTTTCTGATTATACATATTGCAGGATCACATCAGTCATGCAGTCATATATGTACATGAGGTAATAATGTCTGTTTCACTTTACTATCCTTCCTACCCCCATACCCCTTCCCATCCCTTCACTCCCCCTACCTAATATAAAGTAACTTATTTTTTCCTCCTTCCCCCATTGTGAATTACCTTCCACATATCAGAGAAAACATTTGGCCTTTGGGTTTTTGGGTTTGGCTTATTTCACTTACCATGATATTCTCTAACTCCACCCATTTTACCAGCAAATGCCAGAATTTCATTCTTCTTTAAAGCTGAGTAATATTCCATTGTGTGTGTGTATATATATTGTGGTATATATATATACATATATATATATACACACCACATTTTATTTACCATTCTTCTGTATATACCACATATAAACCATATATCTATATATATGGTGTATATATATATATATATATATATATATATATATATATTACGTTTGCTTTTTCCATTCATCTATTGAAGGGCATCTAGGTTAGTTTCATAGTTTAGCTATTGTGAGTTGAGTTGCTATAAACATTGATGTGACTGTGTCACTGTAGTATGTGATTTTAAGTCCTTTGGATATAAATGGAGGAGTGGGATAACTGTGTCAAATGGTGGTTCCATTTCCAAGTTTTCTGAGGACTCTCCATACTATATATTCACTTTTCTATTCATCAATTGCACAATAACTTTTGGCCCAATTTTGTCAGATGCCAGTATGTGCAACAGGAAGGTAGTAGTGAGCAAGAAAGAAAAATTCCTACCCTCACAAAACATATACCATAGTGAAAAGAATATATTAAAACCAACTGTATAAATATTCAGGAATGTTCCACATATTAACAAATACTATGTAAGAAAAGAAGCAAAAGAAGAGTAACTGGCTATCTGCTTTGGTGGCATGGTCAGAAAGGGATTTTATGAAGAGGTGTTTTTTTTTTTTTTTTTTTAACTTAGGCCATTTTTAATTCCTGTATAAATTACCAATTCATTATATATCCTAATATTTATATAGCACTTTGTCACTTGCAGAGTGTTTTTTTATTGTAAACAAATGGGATACATGTTGTTTCTCTGTTTGTACATGGAGTAAAGGCATACCATTTGTGTAATCATAAATTTACATAGGGCAAAGTTGTTTGATTCATTCTGTTATTTTTCCCTTCCCCCACCCCTCTTTTCCCTCTATACAGTCCTTCCTTCCTCCATTCTTGATCCCCTCCCTAACCCTAACTGTAACCCTAACACTAACTCCTCTCACCCCCCATTATGTGTCACCATCCACTTATCAGCGAGATCATTCGTCCTTTGGTTTTTTGAGATTGGCTTACCTCACTTAGCATGATATTCTCCAATTTCATCCATTTGCCAGCAAATGCCATAATTTTATCATTCTTTATGGCTGAGTAATATTCCATTGTGTACACACACACACACACACACACACATATATATATTATCACAGTTTCTTTATCCACTCGTCAATTGAAGGACATCTAGGTTGATTCCACAATCTGGCTATTGTGAATTGAGCAGCTATGAACATCGATGTGGCTGCATCTCTGTAGTAAGCTGATTTTAAGTCCTTTGGGTATAAGGCCAAGGAGTGGGATAGCTGGGTCAAATTGTGATTCCATTCCAAGTTTTCTAAGGAATCTCCACACTGCTTTCCAGAGTGGCTGCACTAATTTGCAGCCCCACCAGCAATGTATGAGTGTACTGAAGAGGTGGTTTTAAATGGAATAGCAAAGATAGGCAATGAGACAAATTTATAGGGAATGGCATTCCAATCAGAGATCAGAATTGATGCAGAATCATTACAGAAATTACAAACTTACTGCATTCTAGTTAACAAAATAAAGGTTATTGTTGCCAGAAATTAGACAGCTGGGAAGAATAAAGTAAGAAAAGAGTTATTAGATGCAGGCAGGGAATAGCTCATGAAGTTTTTAATTACTAAACATATCACATTGAAATGCTATAACAATAATATATATTATGTAAAATAAATAAAATAATATATTTAACATAATTTATTTAATAGATATTTATATATCATATGTGATCTTCATGCATTGTTGGTGACTTTTCCCCCTACATTTTCACTTTAACAAGTAAATTAATATTGAAAATTCTTTATATCATCTTAGTCACTTTTGTGTTGTTTTAACAAAATATCTGAGGCTGGATACATTGTAGAGAAAAGAGACTTATTTAGCTCACGGTTCTGGAGATTTAAGAGCATGGCATGGGTATCTGCTTGGCTCTGGTAAGTGCCTCATGAAAGATGGCATCGCTAATGGCAGGAATGCATGCAGAAGTTATCATGTTATCACATGGTAAGATAGGAAGCAAGAGAAAGGGAAAGGGACCAGCTCACTTATTTTATATAAATATATATCATCCATCTCTTTCAGGGACTACTCCCCTTAATCAGACATGATCTACCTCTGTGAGACAACATTGATCCATTTCTGAGATGGAGGTCCTATGACTTAATCACCTTACACTATAGTCTGCCTCGTAAATCTTTCACCACCTCAACACTGCCACTTTGGGACTAAGTTTCCAGGACATGAACTGTAGATGTTCAGAGATGGGTTTGCTGAGGGTGAGGATGAACAATGCCTACCCTACCTAGCCTTACCCAGCGCCCTTACTTAGGCATCGGAGATCGAGCTCTGAAGGCACCGATCTAATTTTATTTAGGGTTGCACAGGACATATATAGGCACATTATCCAATCAGGTTAACACGCTTGTTAAAGTATAACAGAGTCAGCCTATAGGTCCAGGGTCCAGGTAGTGTAAACAAACCAAGCATGCCTAAGCAATTCTGCCCAGCAACAGGTCTGAGACAAAGGACTGGGGGAATGGCAAGCTCCTGCACACAGCATGAGGCAAGGCAGTGCTGTGGAGCTCACATCACAGCTTTCTCTGATGCATGACCCAATGAGGCCTCCCCTCAGCTCAAACAGCCTCAGCAATTGCAAAGACTTTCATTCCATGGCGACTCTTTACCGTTACCTCAGTTTCTGTGTTCAGACTGTTTGGTGTACTTAGACCATGGTGTCAGTGACTGCTGTCAGATAAGCTTAAGGAATGTTCCCTACAATAAACCTTTGGGAGGACAAATCACATCCAGACTATAACATGCACATTTCCTGTTGTATATATGCCAGGTTACTTTCAATGATACACAAGAGTAAAAATAGGTAAGGTAAGAAAACTATATCCTAATTTTACTAGATTATGCCAATTATTTTCCAAAAATGATTATTCCAATTTGCTATCCTACAGGGAATATGAATGTTTGCTGATATTTGTCATAGGTTTTTGTTGTTACTGTATTTTTTCCTATTGAGCTATTTGTATTTTTTAAATCAATTCATGTGTTTTTCATATATTCTGATTACTAATGCTTTGTCATTTATGTTTTTAAAGTATTATCTGTCAGTTTTTTAAAATTTATTTTTATTGTAATCAAATGGGATACATGTTGTTTCTGTTTGTACATGGAGTAACGGCATACCATTTGTGTAATCATACATTTACATAGGATAATGGTATTTGATTCATTCTGTTATTTTTTCCTCCCCCCCAACCATCCCACCCCTCTTTTCCCTCTATATAGTCCCTCTTTTCCTCCATTCTGGTCCCCCTCCCACCCCCCATTATGTGTCATCACCCACTTATCAGCCAGATCATTCGTCCTTTGGTTTTTTGAGATTGGCTTACCTCACTTAGCATGATATTCTCCAATTTCATCCATTTGCCTGCAAATGCCATAATTTTATTATTCTTTATAGCTGAGCAATATTCCATTGTGTATATGTGTGTGTGTGTGTGTGTGTGTGTGTGTGTGTGTGTATATATATATATATATATATATATATATATACACCACAGTTTCTTTATCCATTCATAAACTGAAGGACATCTAGGTTGGTTCCACAATCTGGCTATTGTGAATTGAGCAGCTATGAACATTGATATGGCTCTGTAATATGCTGATTTTAAGTCCTTTGGGCATAGGCTGAGGAGTGGGATAACTGGGTCAAATGGTGGGTCCATTCCAAGTTTTCTAAAGAATCTCCACACTGCTTTCCAGAGTAGCTGCACTAATTTGCAGCCCTATCAGCAATGTATGAGTGTACCTTTTTCCCCACATCCTCTCCAACACCTATTGTTGCTTGTATTCTTGATAATCACCATTCTAATTGGGGTGGGATGGAATCTTAGGTTAGTTTTGATTTGCATTTCTCTTATTACTAAAAATGTTGAACATTTTTACATATGTCTGTTGATTGCTTGTAGATCTTCTGTGAAGTGTCTGTTCATTTCCTTAGCTCATTTGTTGATTGAATTATTTGTATTCTTGGTGTAGAGTTTTTTGAGTTCTTTATATATTCTGGAAATTAGTGCTCTATCTGAAGTATGAGTGGCAAAGATATTCTCCCACTCTGTAGGCTCTCTCTTCACATTACTGATAGTTTCCTTTGCTGAGGCAAAGCTATTTAGTTTGAATCTGTCCCAGGTATTGATTCTTACCTTTATTTCTTGTGCTATGGGAGTCCCATTAAGGAAGTCTGATCCTAAGTCAACAAGTTGAAGATTTGAACCTACTTTTTTTTTCTATAAGATGTAGAGTCTCTGATCTGATTTCAAGGTCCTTGATCCATTATGAATTGATTTTTGTGCAGGGTGAGAGATAGGGGTTTAGTTTCATTCTGTTGCATATGGATTTCCAGTTTTCCCAGTACCATTTGTTGAAGAGGCTATCTTTTCTCCATTGCATATTTTTGGCCCCTTTGTCTAGTATGAGAAAATTGTATTTATTTGGGTTTGTGTCCATGTCCTTTATTCTGTACTGTTGATCTACCTGTCTATTTTGGTACCAACACCATGCTGTTTTTGTTACTATTGCTTTGTAGTATAGTTGAAGTTCTGGTATTGCGATACCCTGTTTTATTCTTCCTGCTAAGGATTGCTTTAGCTATTCTGGGTTTCTTATTCTTCCAGGCTTATTCTTTTAGTTTGAGTCCATCCCATTTATTGATTCTTGCTTTGATTTCTTGTGCTTTGGGAGTCTTATTGAGGAAGTCTGATCTTAAACCAACATGATGAAGATTCGGGCCTACTTTGTCTTCTATTAGGTGCAGGGTCTCTGGTCTAATGCCTAGGTCTTTGATCCATTTTGAGTTGAGTTTTGTGCAGGGTGAGAGGTAGAAGTTTAATTTCATTTTACTGCGTATGGATTTCCAGTTTTGCCAACACCATTTGTTGAACAGGCTAAACTAGATGCCCTTCAACAGATGAATGGATAAAGAAACTCTGGTATATATTCACAATGGAATTCTATTCAGCCATAAAGAAGAATAATATTATGGCATTTGCAAATAAATGGATGGAATTGGAGAATATCATGCTAAATGAAATAAGCCAAGCCCAAAAAAACCAAAGGCCGAATGTTTTCCCTGATAAGTGGAGGATGATATATAATGGGGCAGGGGGTGGGGAATGAGAGAATAATTGGGGAACTTTAGAATATGTAGAAGAAAATGAGAGGAGGGGGGTATGAAAAATGGTGGAAAAAGTAGGCCCAAATTTCCACCATGTCGACTTAGGAACTCACTTCCTTAAAAAGACTCCTGAAGTCAAGAAGTAAAATCAAGAATCAATAAATGGGATGGGTTTAAACTAAAATGCTTGTTCTCAACAAAGGAAACAATCAATAACTTGAAGAGAGAGCCTACAGAATGGGAGAACATCTTTACCACATATACCTCGGATAAAGCATTAATCTCCAGGATATACAAAGAAATAAAAAAAAAAAAAAAAACACACACCAAAAAAAATCCAATCAATAAATGGGATAAGGAACTGAACATACACTTTACAAAAGAAGAAATACAATCAATCAACAAATATATAAAAAATGTTCAACATCCCTAGTAATTAGAGAAATGTACATCAAAACTACATTGAGATTCCATTTCCCACCAGTCAGAATAGCAATTATCAAGAACACAAGCAACCATAAGTGTTGACAAGGATGTGGGGGAAAAGGTACACTCATATTGCTGGTGGGTGAAACCACTCTGGAAAAGCAGTATGGAGATACCTCAGAAAACTTGGAATAGAGCCATCATTTGACCCAGTTATACCCACTCCTTGGTTTATATCCCCAAAATAAGCCAATCCCTAAAACCAAAGTCAGAATGTTCTTTCTGATAGGTGGATGCTAACCCACAACAAGGGAAGGGAAGATCAGAAGTTCATTGGACCAAAGAGAATGAAGAGATGTGAGGGGTATGGGAATAGGAAAGGTAGTGGAATGAATTGAACATATCTTTCCTATCATTATATATGAATACACAATCATTGTAACTCCACATCATATGCAATCATAATAATGGGATTCTAATTAGAGCAAATTATACTTATTTTATATATGTATAATACATCAAAATATACCATACTGTCATATCTATAAAGAACAAAATTTAAAGAGTCAATTAGATAAAATAGGAACATTGTTTGAAGACAAGTTGCCTAAGTTTATTTGTGGAGAAATAGTCTAACTAGCTATATACTTTAAAAATTTAGCCAAATTAATTGCATCCTACAAGAAAGAAATTTAGCTAAAGTCTCTTAGCTAAGAAAAACCCAGATCCAGATGGCTTCATTGATAAAACTCACCAAATATTCAAAAAAGATTGAATACCAATTAAGTCATGTCTGCTATAGAATTGAAGCAAAGGGAATACTTTCCATCTCATTTTATGAAGCTGGAATTATCTTGATATCAAAATTAGAAAAATAGATTATAAGAAAGGAAACCACAGCCAATAGGCCTCAGAAATCTAGATACCAAAATGTTTAATAAAATTTCTGCAAATTGAAGTCAACAATATATAAAAGGATAATACATAAAGAAAAAGTGAGGTTAATCCTGAGTGAAAACTAGATTTAACTTTCAGAAAAATTCAATCCAGCATATTAACAAATTATAAAAGAAAAATGAAGGGGTTATCTCAATAGATGCAGAAAAAAGACATTAAATAATACCCAACATTCATGCCTGATGAACATTCTCAGCCTACTAGGATTTGAAAGTAACTTCCTTAAACTAGAAAACTTCACATCTATGAATAGCTCCTAGCTAACATCATGTAATAGAAGACTAAATCCTTTCTTCATGAATGCAGGAAAGGGTGTTTGCTTTTTCCATGCTTGCAATATTGTTCTGGAGATTCTAGTTAGTGCAATAAGGCATACACATGTATACACAAGCAAACACACACACAATTAAATTGTAAAAAACATAGATAATACAAAAGGTCAGGCCCTTTATATAAAACATGATCTGGAAATATAACAAGAGGATAACTTTGAAAAAGAAGAGTATATCTAGAGGATACAATACTTGACCTCCACAATTACTGTAAAAAATTTCCCAAAGATAAAATGCCTAACTAGATTGCTCAGCAACATTAATGAGATATGAGGTTATTTTGAGCTTTCACTCACTTTCTCTTCTTAGCCTGGCTAAGGGATTATCAATTTTACTTGTGTTTTCAAGGAACAAACTTTTTGTTTTGTCAATTTTTTTGTTTCAATTTCATTAATTTCAGTTTGATTTTAATTATTTCCTGTCTTCTACTGCTTTTGGTGTTGATTTGTTCTTTTTCTAGGGCATTGAGATGTAAGTTTAGGTAATATAATTTGTGACTTTCAATTCTTTTAATGAATAGCTCAATGCAATGAACTTTCCTCTTAGAATCATCTTCATAGTCTCCCAGAGATTTTGATAAGTTGTGTTACTATTCTCATTTACCTGTAAGTATTTTTAAAATTTCATCCCTTATTTACTCTACTATCCATTGGTCATTCAATAGTGTATTATTTAGTTGCCAGGTGTTAGAGTAGTTTCTATTATTTATTTTAGCATTTATTTCTACTCTATTCCATTATGATCTGATAGAATGCAAGGTATTATCTTTATTTTTTTTGTATTTACTAAGAGTTGCTTTGTGGCCCCACTTATGGCCTGTTTTAGAGAAGGATTTGTGTGCTGTTGAGAAGATAGTGTATTTGCTTGTTGATGGAAGAAATATTCTATATATGTCCATTAATTATAAATTATTGATTGTATTATTCAGTTCTATATTTTCTTCAATTAGTTTTTGCTTGGACGATCTATGCAGTAGTGAGAGAAGTGTGTTAAAGTCCCCAGTATTATTGTGTTTTGGTTTATTTGATTCTTGAAATTGAGAAGGGTTGTTTGATGTACTTAGGTCGTCCACAGTTTGGGGAATAAATACTTACAATTGTATGTCTTGTTGGTGTATAGTCCCCGTAAGCAATATGAAATGGTCTTCTTTGTTCCGTTGACTAATTTTGACTTGAAGTACAATTTATCTGATATGAAAATAGAAATCCGTGTTTGTTTATGAGATTCATTTGAATGATAATTTTTTCCCATCCTTTTACCTCTAGTCTGTGAATGTCTTTACCTATTGAGTCTCTTTGAAACAGCATATTTTGGGATCTTGTTTTTGAATCCAATCTGCCTGTCTATGTCTTTTGATTGATTAGTTTAGGCCATTTACATTCAATGTTATTATTGAGAAATGGTTTTTATTACCTGTCATTTTGGTTTGTTTCTGGCTTTTAATTTGAATTAGTTTCTCCTTTGATTAACTATTCCATTTGCTGGCTTTCTCTTTTATTTTTCATTTCTCTTTCATGGAATATTTTGCTGAGAATGTTTTGTAGTACAGGTTCTCTAGTTGTGAATCCTTTTAACTTTTGTTTATCATGGAAGGTTTCTATTTCATCATCAAATCTGAAGTTTAATTTTGCAGAGCATAGTATTCTTGGTTGACATCCATTTTCTTGTAGAGCTTGGTAGATGTTATTCCATATCCTCCTACCTTTAAACGTCTGGGTTGAGAAATAAGCTGAGATCTGGTTTGGTTTCCCTCTAAAAGTAATCTGACATTTTCTCTGGAAGCCTTTAAAATTCTGTTCTTATTTTGTACGTTTGACATTTTCAAAATAATGTGTCTTGGTGTGGATCTGTTGTAATTTTTTATATTTGGGGTCCCGTATGCCTACTGTATTTGATTTTCCATTTCTTTCTTAAGATTTGGGAAATTTTCAGATATTATTTCATTGAACTATTTATGCATTCTTTTGGTTTGTATCTCTGAGCTTTTATCTATTCCAGTAAATCTTTAGTTTGGTCTTTTCATGCTCTCCCATATTTATTGGAAAATTTTTTTGCAGAGTCTCTTAACATCTTTTCCCCATAGTCAACTTTATTTTCTGAATCGTATAGTTGGTCTTCATTGCCTGATACTCTGTCTTCCCCTGGATTTTGTCTACTGGTGATACCTGCCAATGAATTTTTTATTTTGTTTATTGGTTCCTTCATTTCAAGAATTTCTGCTTGTGTTTTTTTTTTTTTTTTCAGATCAGAATATCTGTCTCTTTGTTGAAGTAATATTTTGTTTCCTATATTTTTTCTCTTACATCATATTTTACCTTGAAGATCAATTTAACTATGAATGTTCTAAAACTCTTTGTCATTTCTTCCACTGTAGTATCAATGGAATCTGTTATTGAATTATATTGGTTTGTTTGGGGGTGATTGCTTTTTCATATTTTTTGTGTGTCTGCCCATTTGACAGTATGGTCTTTAGGCAGTAAATATTCTGGACTTATAGGGACTCAGAATTTTTCCTGTACCTTACAGTTTAGGGGGAGATAGATATTGACAAGAACCAATATGAACAGTTTACATTATCAAACCAAATAATGTCTGCTTTGGCATCTACTATGCTCATTGTCACAATAAATAGAGATGACAGGTTCAGTGTACATAGTCAAAATAGTAACTTTATGAATGGATTTATAATTTTATATTGTGAAGAGAGAAAAGAAGTAGTGTAAGATGTGATGTTTGTGTGGGAAGAGAAGAGAAAATAGAAGTAGAAAATAGAGGATAAATGAAAGAGAAATCAATAAGTGTTGGTAGTTAGAAGAGGAATTTTGGATTTGTGTGTATTTATACTTGGAGTTCAGTCCGTTTTTGCTACATGTATTTTCAAGCTTTCTTTGGTGCATAAATATTTAGGATACTTATATTCTCTTAATGAATCTATTCTGTTATTAAATGATCCACTTTATCTCTGTTAATATTCTTTGCTTTAAAATTTACTTTGTCTAAAATCAACATAGCATAGTTTCCTTTTTATTAATATTAGCATAGTATGTCTTTTCTATTCTTATACTTAACCTGTTTGTTTTCATATATAAGATTTTGATTACAAAATACAGTTAGACCTTTAAAAAAATCCTGTTTAACCTTCCCTGTCTTTTAATTGTTGTATTTGAACCAATTATATTTAATATCATTATTAGTATGATTACATTTAAAATTTGTTTATATTTGTGCAGCTTGTTCTTTCCCATTTTGTCTGTCTTATTTTGGATTATTTTGGTATATTTTATAATTTCATGTTATTGCCTCTATGGGTTTTTTGATCTAAGAGATGATAGTTTTAGAAAATCAAACTAAAAACATATTTCTTAAAATGTATTTTCTAGGACCATCTCTCCAGCCATTCCTTTAGAAATTGCAGTGATACATATATTAGGATACATGAAGCTCTCATGTGCCACTGATACATGTTTATTTCATTTGAGCATTTTTTTTCTATCCATGTTACTTTTTGGTGTTTCCATTGTTAGGTCTTCAAGTTGACTAATCTTTTCTGCTACAATATCTAATTGGTTACTAATGTAATGCAATGTGTTTTACATCTTAGACATTTTAGTTGTAATTTCTAAAAGTTCAGTTTGAGTCTTTTTATATCCTTTGTATTTGTATGTAACATGTATAATTTTTCTCTATGATCTTAGATTTATGGAATAGTTAAAAGACTATTTTAATATTCTTCTCTATTAATTATATCATCTATGTCCTTTTCTGAGTATTTCTATTGATTCAGTTTTCTCCTTATTTGGGCCTAGTTCTTGCTTCTTTGTGTTACTTTTAAATTCTTTTTTTGGGGGAGGATGTCAGTCTTACTGAACTTTTTCATGCTAGATTTTTTTTTTTTTTTGCTAGACATTTTTGTTACTGGAAATATTTTGGAGTCTTTCTGGTAGGACACAATCTACTTAGAAAAAAATTCAATCTTTTTGAGGCTTGTCTTTTAGATTTGTTAGTGGAAACCAGAGAAGACTTTAGTTTATGTCTAATTATCCTTCTGCTGGGTCAATTACCTTTAAATTACTCTAAAAATAGTTAATTATGTGGTTTTTCAGCTCTTGCTAGTGGAAGCAGTCTTTTTCCAGTCCTTGCAGAAGTTCTTGAAATTGTTTTCTCTGAGTTTTCAAGTACTTTACTCCCTGGTCTTGAGTAAATTTTCTCAAGTGGGGGCACAGTTCTATGCTATATGAAAATCCAGGTCGTTGTAGACCTCTGGATTTCTCTCTCTCTCTCTCTCTCTCTCTCTCTCTCTCTCTCTCTCTCTCTCTCTCTCTCTCTCTCTCTCTCTCTCTCTCTCTCCCTCCCCCGTTTTCCATGAGAACCTTAGCTGCCTCAGTATTCTCCAAAGTCTCAATTCTATCTCATTTATTCAGGAAGACAACCAGGCTTTGCCGAAATACCTGTAATAGATATAGCCTGGGGATTTTCTTGAGATAATAACAGGGCAATTATAGACCTCAAATCATTTGATTCTCATCTTTCAGGGATCACCATTTTGTGCTGATATTCAATGTTGGAACATTAATGTATTTTCATGAATTTTTATATATTTGACTATGATTATGAAGGATAGATGTTTCTTGACTCACACACCTGAAGAATTAACAGACAATGAAAGGCAAGAATTCATTAGTAGATTTGTTAGAAGAAGGCAAGGAAAGTTTCCACAGAATGGAAGGGGTCAGAGAGGGAATCCTTGGTGACTGTCTGACTAAAGAGTTTTATACTGTTCTGATGAGGGACTAATTTTTAATTGGAGAGTCCTCTTGATTGTTCTATTTCTCTGACTCAATTGAAAGTGTACAATTTAAATTTCTTATTTGCATAATGGGATGGTTTAATGTGTTTGTTACCCTATGTTTGACCTGTACTTGTTTTGTTGTGGGATTATTGCAGAGAGAGAAATGGCACTGGGTGCATTCTGCAGGAAGCAGGATTTATTAGTGTTAGCACTGACCCAGCCAATTTGTATCTAAAACCTGAGCACTGAACACAGAAGGCATTGCCTTATATATCTCATGTTATTTCTTCTTTTACCTGCCAACTCTTTGTCTCCCATATAAAATAATAAACCTCTGATTGGTCATTCTATTTATAGAGTTGCAACTGTGTTACAGCAGAGGTGAGGAATGTGCACATTGAT
Organism: Sciurus vulgaris; assembly: GCF_902686455.1. Lineage (NCBI taxonomy): Eukaryota > Metazoa > Chordata > Mammalia > Rodentia > Sciuridae > Sciurus > Sciurus vulgaris. The sequence goes on from NC_136464.1 coordinate 84,141,969, forward strand.
GCTGATGGTGCCATGTTATCTTGCCATTTTCTAAGAAAGTCCCTATCACAGTTCCTCAAAACAAAAGATTGGCTTGGATTCAAAACAACTCTTTGAGGTTGTCTAATGTTAGGCTAGTCAAGGAAACCTAGAGCAACAACAGAATATATGGGTATCCAAGCATGAGTGGGGCCTTCCAGTCAGGTGGGCAAAAACAAACAAAAAGCAAGCTCTTGCCTTGGTTTTTAAATGAGTGGCAGATCTGCCTCATGACTACTATCTGATTCCTGGATATTTTAACAACTTCACAAATAAGTACTTGTTCCCTTCCCTCAGCACCCAGAAACCACTAATCTCTTTGCCTCTATGGATTTGCCCATTTTAGACATTTCATCCAAATGGAATCATGTGATATGTGATGCAATATTTTCTATATATATATAAATAATATATATTATTTATATATATATTATATATATATATAATATATATATAGTGCTGACCCTTACTTGGTATACAGTTCTCAAGGTTCACTCATGTTTTCGCATGTATCCATACTTACTTCATTTTTATGGAAGAAAATATTCCCACATTTGGCTTTTGTATTTATTAATAGACATTCAAGTTATTTTCAGTATTTTGGTATTATGAATAGTGTTTTAATGAACACTTTTTACACATATTTTTGTTTGGACATATGTTTTTATACCTAAGATTAAAATGCTTGCTTATAGGGTGACTATGTTTAGTTTTTCTAGGAAGTTCCAGTCAAAGTGTTTTACAAAGTAGGTGTGCCATTTTTTATTCTTACTAGCAGTGTATGAGTGTTACACATTCTAGCCCAAACTTGTTATTGTTGTTTTGTGATTATACCCATCCAGGTGTGTTATGAAGTGGTATACCATTACATTTCCAATTTGTATTTCTCTATTGACTACAATGTATTTGTTGGTTATAGTTCTTTGAAGAAACATCTATTCAAATCTTTGGCTCATTTTTAATTGTGTTATTCATCTATTTGTTGGTGAGTTGTAAGAATCCTTTAAGTATTTTGGATAAAAGACCTCTCTATCAGATGTTAGTTTGCCAATATTTTCTTCCATTTTATGCATTGTCTTTTTACTGTTTTAATAGTGTCCTTTGAAGCATGAAAGTTTTAATTTTGTAAAGTTCAATTGATCCCTTTAGTCTTTTGTGCTTTTGGTGTCACACCTAAAAAACTATTTCTTAAACCCAGGTCACAAAGATTTCTTCTGTTTTAAAAGTTTTACCTCTTTAGGTCTAGGCTTCTTGCTCTGCTTTGGAACTATGAGATATCTTAAGTTAAATTTTACATATGTAATCTGACTTATTTTGTGCCTTTAACTCAGAGAAGGGAAGAAAAGAATGAAACACTTTTTTATTTTTACTATTTTTCATAAATACCAGATAGTTACCTTACTGGTTCTTCTTATTTGTTAATGTGAATGAGAGCCCCTCTATCTTTTCATTCAGCCTGAAGATTTTCTTTAGTATTTTCTTTAGTATTCTTGTAGGTCAGTTATGCTAGTGACAAATTCTTTACATTTTGTGTATTTGGCAAAGCCTTTAGTTCTCCTTTGTTTCTGAAATATGATTTCATTGGGTATAGAATTATTGGTTGATCACTTTTTTCATTTTAGAATTTGAATATGTCATCTCACTGTCTTCTGACCTCTGTATTTTCCAATGAGATGCTCTCTATTAATCATACTGAAGATGTTTTATGGGATTAGTTGCTACAGTAAGATTCTTTGCCTTTTGAACAATTTGACTGATGTGTCTTGATCTGTATCTCTTTTAATTCATCCTACTTGGAATGTCTTCAGGTTTTGTAAGAGGGGATCAAGGTTTTTCATAAAATTTGAGAAATTTTCAGCCAGTCTTTCTTCAAATATTCCTTATGACACTTTATTTCTCTCCTGTTCTTCTATACTCCAATTATGAATACGTTAACATATTCAGTGTTTTCTCATAGATCTCTGGGGTTGGGACAGGGCTTGCTCCTGTTACTGAGCTCTGAGCCAGGTCAAATAAAGATAATCCCTATAAAGAGGGCTTTCCCAAGATTGATAACATAGGTCAAACAGTGACAATTCTCTAGATGTTGGGTATTTTTAGTCCTTTCAACCCCATTCATTTTTCTCCAGTGACTGGTAAATTGTTTCTTTTTTTTTTTTTTTTTATTGTAAACAAATGGGATACATGTTGTTTCTCTGTTTGTACATGGTGTAAAGGCATACCATTTGTGTAATCATAAATTTACATAGAGCAATGTTGTTTGATTCATTCTGTTATTTTTTTCCCTTCCCCCCGCCCCTCCCACCCCTCTTTACCCTCTATACAGTAGTTCCTTCCTCCATACTTGCCCCCCTCCCTAACCCTAACTCTAACCCTTCCCTCCCCCCCATTATGTGTCAACCTCCACTTATTAGCGATATCATTCGTCCTTTGGCTTTTTGAGATTGGCTTATCTCACTTAGCATGATATTCTCCAATTTCACCCATTTGCCTGCAAATGTCATAATTTTATCATTCTTTATGGCTGAGTAATATTCCATAGTATATATATACCACAGTTTCTTTATCCACTCATCAATTGAAGGGCATCTAGGTTGGTTCCACAGTCTGGCTATTGTGAATTGAGCAGCTATGAACATTGATGTGGCTGTATTTCTGTAGTATGCAGATTTTAAGTCCTTTGGGTATAGGCCAAGGAGTGGGATAGCTGGGTCAAATGGTGGTTCCATTCCAAGTTTTCTAAGGAATCTCCACACTGCTTTCCATAGTGGCTGCACTAATTTGCAGTCCCACCAGCAGTGTATGAGTGTACCTTTCTCCCCACATCCTCGCCAACACCTGTTGTTGCTCGTATTCTTGATAATCGCCATTCTAATTGGGGTGAGATGGAACCTTAGGGTGGTTTTGATTTGCATTTCTCTTATTACTAGAGATGTTGAACATTTTTCCATATGTTTGTTGATTGCTTGTAGATCTTCTTCTGTGAAGTGTCTATTCATTTCCTTAGCCCATTTGTTGACTGGACTGTTTGAATTCTTGGAGTAGAGTTTTTTGAGTTCTTTATAGATTCTGGAGATTAGTGCTCTATCTGAAGTATGATTGGCAAAGATATTCTCCCACTCTGTAGGCTCTTTCTTTGCATTGCTGATAGTTTCCTTTGCTGAGAGAAAGCTTTTTAGTTTGAATCTATCCCAGTGGTTGATTCTAGCTTTTATTTCTTGTGCTATGGGAGTCCTGTTAAGGAAGTCTGGTCCTAGACCAACAAGATGAAGATTTGGACCTACTTTTTCTTCTATAATCTGCAGGGTCTCTGGTCTGATTCCGAGGTCCTTAATCCATTTTGAGTTTAGTTTCGTGCATGGTGAGAGATATGGGTTTAGTTTCATTCTGTTGCATATGGATTTCCAATTCTCCCAGCACCATTTGTTGAAGAGGCTATCTTTTCTCCATTGCATATTTTTGGCACCTTTGTCTAGTATGAGAAAATTGTATTTATTTGGGTTTGTGTCCGTGTCCTCTATTCTGTACCATTGATCTACCTTTCTATTTTGGTACCAATACCATGCCGTTTTTGTTACTATTGCTTTGTAGTAGAGTTGAAGATCTGGTATTGCAATACCCCCTGTTTCACTCTTCCTGCTAAGGATTGCTTTAGCTATTCTGGGTTTCTTATTCTTCCAGATGAATTTCATAATTGCCTGCTCCATTTCTGTAAGGTACGTCATTGGGATTTTAATTGGAATTGCATTGAATTTGTATAGCACTTTAGGTAGTATGGCCATTTTGACAATATTAATTCTTCCTATCCAAGAACATGGAAGATCTTTCCATCTTCTAAGGTGTTCTTTAATTTCTTTCTTTAGTGTTGTATAGTTCTCATTGTAGAGGTCTTTCACCTCTTTTGTGAGATTGATTCCCAAGTATTTTATTTTTTTCGAGGCTATTGTGAATGGGGTAGTTTTCCTAATTTCTCTTTCTGAAGATTCATCACTTATGTATAAAAATGCGTTCGATTTATGGGCATTGATCTTGTAACCTGCTACTTTACTGAAATCACTTATGAGTTTTAAGAGTTTTCTGGTGGAATTTCCAGGTTCCTCTAAATATATAATCATGTCATCAGCGAACAGGGATAGTTTGAGTTCTTCTTTTCCAATTCGTATCCCTTTAATTTCTTTGGTTTGTCTAATTGCTCTGGCCAGAGTCTCAAGAACGATGTTGAATAGAAGTGGTGAAAGAGGGCATCCCTGCCTTGTTCCAGTTTTTAGGGGGAATGCTTTCAGTTTTTCACCATTTAGAATGATATTAGCCATGGGCTTAGCATAAATGGCCTTTACAATATTAAGGAATGTTCCCACTATCCCTATTTTTTCTAGTGTTTTGAGCATGAAGGGGTGCTGTATTTTATCAAATGCTTTTTCTGCATCTATTGAAATAATCATGTGATTCTTGACTTTAAGTCTATTAATATGGTGAATGACGTTTATTGATTTCCTGATGTTGAACCAACCTTGCATCCCTGGGATGAAACCCACTTGATCATGGTGCACTATCTTTTTAATATGTTTTTGTATGCGATTTGCTAAAATTTTGTTGAGAATTTTTGCGTCGATGTTCATTAAGGATATTGGTCTGAAATTTTCTTTCCTTGATGAGTCTCTGTCTGGTTTAGGTATCAGTGTGATATTGGCTTCATAGAATGAGTTTGGGAGGGTTCCCTCCTCTTCTATTTTATGGAATACTTTGAGAAGTATTGGAATGAGCTCTTCCTTAAAGGTTTTGTAGAACTCGGCTGAGAACCCATCTGGTCCTGGACTTTTCTTTGTTGGTAGGCTTTTGATGACTTCTTCTATTTCAGTACTTGAAATTGGTCTATTTAAATTGTTTATGTCCTCCTCATTCAATTTAGGCAATTCATATGTCTCTAGAAACCTGTTGATGTCTTCGAAATTTTCTATTTTGTTGGAGTATAGATTTTCAAAATAGCTTCTAATTATGTTTTGTATTTCCATCCTGTCTGTTGTGATATTTCCTTGTTCATTCCAAATTTTAGTGATTTGGGTTTTCTCTCGTCTTCTCTTTGTTAGTGTGGCTAAAGGTTTATCAATTTTGTTTATTTTTTCGAAGAACCAACTATTTATTTTGTCAATTTTTTGTATTGTTTCTTTTGTTTCAATTTCACTGATTTCAGCTCTGAGTTTAACTATTTCCTGTCTTCTACTACTTTTGGTGCTGTTCTGTTCTTCTTTTTCTAGGGCTTTGAGCTGTAGTGTTAGGTTGTTTATTTGTTGAGTTTTACTTCTTTTATTAAATGCCCTCCATGAAATAAATTTCCCTCTAAGTACTGCTTTCATAGTGTCCCAGAGATTTTGATATGATGTTTCTTTGTTCTCATTTACCTCTAAGAATTTTTTAATTTCCTTCCTAATATCTTCTGTTATCCATTCATCATATAATAGCATATTGTTTAATCTCCAGATGTTGGAATAGTTTCTGTGTTTTACTCTTTCATTTATTTCTAACTTCAATCCATTATGATCTGATAGAATACATGCTAGTGTCTCTATCTTCTTGTATTTGCTAACATTAGCTTTGTGGCATAATATATGGTCTATTTTAGAGAAGGATCCATGTGCTGCTGAGAAGAAAGTGTATTCACTCTTGGTTGGATGGAATATTCTATAAATGTCCGTTAGGTCTAAATTATTGATTGTGTTGTTGAGATCTATGGTTTCTTTGCTCAATTTTTGTCTGGAAGATCTGTCCAGTGGTGAGAGCGGCGTGTTAAAATCACCTAGTATTATTGTGTTGTGGTCTATTTGGTTTCTGAAATTGAGAAGGATTTGTTTGACATACATAGATGAGCCACTGTTTGGGGCATAGATGTTTATGATTGTTATATCTTGCTGATTTATGCTTCCCTTAAGCAGTATGAAATGACCTTCTTTATCCCTTCTGACTAACTTTGGCTTGAAGTCCACATTATCGGAAATGAGGATGGATACTCCAGCTTTTTTGCTGAGTCCATGTGCATGGTATGTTTTTCCCCATCCTTTCACCTTTAATCTATGGGTATCTTTTTCTATGAGGTGAGTCTCTTGCAGGCAACATATTGTTGGATCTTTCTTTTTAATCCAGTCTGCCAGTCTATGTCTTTTGATTGATGAATTCAGGCCATTAACATTCAGGGTTATTATAGAGAAATGATTTGGTTTCCCGGTCATTTGGTTCATTTTTAAAATTTTGTTTATTTATTTGTTTGACACAACTTGTTTCCTCCTTTATTTGACAATTCCTTTAGGATAATTCCTCCCGTTGCTGATTTGCTTCTTTGTTTTTCATCTCTTCCTCATGGAATATTTTGTTGAGAATGTTCTGTAATGCTGGCTTTCTTTTTGTAAATTCCTTTAGCTTTTGTTTATCATGGAAGGATTTTATTTCATCGTCAAATTTGAAGGTAAGTTTTGCTGGGTATAAGATTCTTGGTTGGCATCCATTTTCTTTCAGGGCTTGAAAAATGTTGTTCCAGGCCCTTCTAGCTTTTAGGGTCTGGATTGAAAAATCTGCTGATATGCGTATTGGTTTCCCCCTGAATGTAATTTGGTTCTTTTCTCTCACAGCCTTTAAAATTCTGTCTTTATTTTGTATGTTAGGTATTTTCATTATAATGTGCCTTGGTGTGGGTCTGTTGTAATTTTGTGTATTTGGAGTCCTGTAAGCCTCTTGAACTTGATTTTCCATTTCATTCTTCAGATTTGGGAAATTTTCTGATATTATTTCATTGAATAGGTTGTTCATTCCTTTGGCTTGTTTCTCTAGGCCTTCCTCAATCCCAATAATTCTTAAATTTGGCCTTTTCATGATATCCCATAGTTCTTGTAGATTCTGTTCATGATTTCTTACCATCTTCTCTGTTTGTTCAGCTTTGTTTTCAAGGTTAAATATTTTGTCTTCAATGTCTGAGGTTCTGTCTTCCAGGTGTTCTATCCTATTGGATATGCTTTCTATGGAGTTCTTAATTTGGTTTATTGTTTCCTTCATGTCAAGGATTTCTGTTTGGTTTTTTTTCAATATCTCTAACTCTTTATTGAAATGATCTTTTGCTTCCTGTATTTGCTCTTTTAACTGTCGATTGGTGCGATCAATCAATGCTTGCATTTGCTCTTTCATCTCATCATTCAATGCTTGCATTTGCTCTTTCATCTCCTCGTTTGCTTCTCTGATCATTTTAATTATGTACATTCTGAACTCCTTTTCTGTCATTTCTTCTGCCATGCTGTCATTGGGTTTTATTGATGTAACATCTAGATTTGTTTGCAGCATTTTCTTTCCTTGTTTTCTCATGTTGTTCAGATATCAGTGGACCGCTGAGATATTGCAGATTTCCTCTGTTGATTTACAATGACCCTGAAGATTTCTATATATATCCCCTCTTAGCCTTCAGTAGGCTGAAGTCTTGGAGGAGGTTGATAATGCGGTGCTCCACAAGGAAGCTGCCTCTCTAGGAGTGGTGGCCTTCAAGTGGGGTATATTCCCTGCTAGTGGGCAGAGGTGCCTCCACTTGTTGACCAATGGTCATCCAAAGGGGACCTAGGCTGTGGGCTGAGGCAAGGCCTGTTTGGACCTGAGTCTCTGGTTTTACCGTCCTTGTGGGAAACCTCACGCAGCAGGGAAGACTCACCCGGTGGGGAGGTCTCGCTGGTCAGTTTCCTCCTAGAGGTTCCCCTCAATTTACAGCTACTGCCTGGGCTGGGCTGCCTTCCTCTGCAAAGTTTCCAGGGGCCCGGCCCTACCTCCTGGGCCTGGGAGCCTCACCCTTCGCAGATGAATCTCCTTAGGCTGCCCCTCCTCAGAGAATTTGCCCATAGGCCTGGAACCTTCGCTCCGCCCTAAGCCTGTCTCTGTGCGGCTCTTCCACCCAGAAGCCTCCTAGATCCTGGGACCCTGTTCTGCACCTAATCGCCTGGCTGCGTGGCCCCTCCTCTGAGAAGCCACCTGTGGCCCCGAACAATCGCTCTGAGTCCCAGAGACCCGCCACAGGCCTCTTCCTCCAGACAGCCGCCCAGTATGCCGGTGCGGTCACTAGGAGTCCAAGAAACTCACTTCGTGCCTCCTCCTCCCACCAACCACCCGTAGCCCGGGGCAATCAATCACTCCGAGTCGAAGTGACCCTGCCCGTTCCTCCTCCTTCTCCAGATAACCCCCCGGGTGTTGAGGAGCAGTCCCTCTGAGTGGCTCTGAATCCACGTGATCCGCTGCACGGGTCCTCTGGGCAACCGCCCGGAGCTCTGGTGTGGTCCCTCAAGACCAAGCGTCCCACCACGCTTCTCCTCCAGGCAGCCCCCCTGTGTTCAGGAGCTGTCACTTTAAGACCAAACAACTCACCACTCGCCTTCTCCTCTGAGCAGCCGCCTGGAGCGCTAATGCAGTCACTGTGAGTCCAAAGGACCCGCCGCGCTCCTTCTCCTCCTTCTCCTACTCCTCCGGGCAGGCCCCGGGGTTCAGAAGTGGTCAGGGTCCAAACAGCTCGCCACGCAGCCCCTTCTCTGGCAACCGCCTGTAGTTCCCGTATAGTCACCCGAATCCAAGCGGCTGCTCCTCTTCCTCCTTGTCCTCAGGGCAGGCCCCGGTGTTCAGAAGCGTCGTTCTGATTCCAAACAGCTCGCCGCGCGGCTTCTCCTCTGGCAACCGCCTGCAGCTCTGGCGCAGTCTCTCCGAATCCAAGTGGCCACGCTCCTCTCCTCCTCCTCAGGGCAGGCCCCGGTGTCCTGAGTCCACACAGTTCTCCCCGCCACTCCTCCCCCGGGCAGCCGCCGGAGCCCCAGTGGCTGCTCCGAGTCCCAGCGCTGTGCCGATCGGCCTCCTCTATGGCGCTCCAGCGGGGGGAGGGGCGTCTCGCCGGCAGTTCTACTTCACAAAGTTTCCTGCGTTCCGGGACCCCCGTCCCATCCGGGATGCCCCCCCAGGGTGTGAGAGTCACCCGGCTACTTTGAGTTGGTCCCAAGCGTCTCAATATCTCCTCTCTTGAATCCTGAGTTCTGGAGCAACACGTAATGCAGCCACCCTCTAGGCCGCCATCTTGAAAAACCCGGTAAATTGTTTCTTTACAAAGATACATTGAATGCAAAACTATGGAAGAAATGAGAGAGGCATATGGAACATGAGAAGCTAAAATACTTCATAACTCATTATTCTTACTTCAATTCAGCAGTTTTTCTTAAATAAACATTCCATGGGTTGTGGCAAGAGATAGAAAAAAGTTGATTTTGAGAGTCTTAATGAGTGTTTCTATTGTCATTACTAATGAGTAGTTTTTTGGAGATCTTTGTGCCAACAACTAGATGTCACATTCCTGATCCATTTTGCCACATCTATCTCCTGCCACTTCGACATTTGACATGGCTCTGTTGGAGTAGAGGATCTGACATTTGACATGGTCTGTTGGAATAGAGGACTCAACACTTGACATGGTTCTGTTGATCGTCCTCCCTCTTGGGGGCCATAGGCATGGCATGTCCCCATGTGTAGTTGCTTTTTTTTTTTTTTTTTGTGGTGCTGGGGATTGAACCCAGGGCCTTCTGCTTGCGAGGCAGGCACTCTACCAACTGAGCTATATCCCCAGCCCTGTAGTTGCTTTTTAATATTAATAATCAATATATCACTAGAAACTTATTGGAAAAACATTGGGAAGGTTTTACTGTATTGGGACACAAAAATTTAGCAGTAATACATAGATAAAATATATGAAAATAGACAATTGGAATGCGTTTTTGTATTCGTTCATCCATGGGCACACACAGCATTGTGGGAGAACTTATGGACTTGTATATAACAATGGGTTATATTGTAAAAGGAGGTGATAAAAATTGGTGATCTCTAGTTATATTTATTTTTGGAGGGTTTTATAAACAATAGTATATTTTATCTTTATTTATGCCTATCAAGAAAGGTATATTTCAATTTTTTGATTGGGGAATTCCATCTCTAAATAATTAACTCTATTAACAGGTCAGTTTCCTTTTTCAAAATTCAATGATTTGGTCCTTTTGGAAAGACATAAAAGAAAGTATATTAAAGCTCTAATCTGTTGAGGTCTTAAGCCCCCTTGCTCTTCTCGACCAGTGGCAAGGGAAGGGGACACTCCCCAACAAGGCCGGACCAGGATAGGTAGGGCCAACCGACTGCCCACACGCAGCCCTCGGGCGGAGGACAATCAGATGAGTCAGGGAGACCAGTCACAGCAGGAACTTGTTTATTGAGGAAATCACATGGCTTTTATGTAGGGTGGGGGTTAAGCAGGAACCAATCAGCTTAAAGGTCAGCAAGGCATGGAGGATTCACGCAGGTGAGAGTCCCATAGGACTATATGGTAAGCACGAGCTGATCACGTTTGTGGAACTGTTGTTAACCAATCCCTAATGGTGGCCCACTTATCGTCATTAACCTTTGAAACCACCTTTGAGCCTTGATCTTGCTCACTCACCAGGGAGTAAGGAGTTAGCCTGAGTTAGTTAACATGTCATTAGTCCCAACACTAATCAAACACTTGCTTTTAAAAGATTGTGTTTTATTTTCTATTTCCTGGGAAGATAATATAACTAGACCTTGGTGTGGGTTCAAGATTATGATAGCACTAATTTTTTATTATAATGCTATTCAAAGCACTTTTTCATATATTATGTCATTCAAACCTCACAACACCTTATGCAGTTTATCAGACATTTACTGATAACCATGATTTCACATGTAAGAACCTAAGGTATAGAGAGACTCTACTTTGAGAAAATCATTTTAGTTAGTATAAATTTAAGCCTTGACCAATAGTCTATTTCTGCTTGACAAAAATTTGATTCTGTAAATAATTTCTGCAGACTTAATGAACAGATAATTACCTGTTACCATTTCACAGAAGAGAATATCAGCTAACAATTCACAGTTTGATATGTTGTTAGCATAAACATTGCTATTCCTCATTTTCCTTTAGCCCACTCTTTTATTATATAATGTGGAAGACATGGAAGTTTCCAACCACAATGAGGAGTGGTGAATGAGATTTTTTGGCAGATCCAATAGATGTTAAAATTTGGAATCTAAAATTCCAAATCTCATTTACCATAAGAAGAGTACTTCCTATAATCATTATTATTTTGTAATAGGTTTAGATGCTTATTATCAGTTTTACATTGAAATCCTCAGAATAGTTGATGAAGCTTGATGAGGTGGAATTTTGCTTGGTTTTGCACCTACTTTTCTACCTGGATCAGTTCCTTCCTTTTCTAGGCCTCTTGCTTTTCTAGGTGTAAAGGCTTTTTTGCTTGTCTTTTTTCCTTTTTTGGGCCTTTGATTTTAAAGTCAGAATTACTTTGCTAAATCATCTGCATTTTTCCAAAGAAATGAGAAAACTAATAAAATATTTCATGCTTCTTGTGAATTCTTCCCAATTTATGGAGAATTTTTATATTACTAAGAAGAAGAGAGCTCATTGAAAATTAGGAAAACTTTTTATACTCTATAAGAGAATCATGAAATACTGATCCCAGAATAAGCCAGGTACAAGATAATGTTTTTGCAGCATGCGGTCTTTGGAGAAGAGACTGTAAAAATCTTTCTCATACTTTTTGTTAAGGAAGCCAAATGGGGCTTTGTCAGTTAATCCTTTTTTTCCTGGAATTTACAAGTCTTTATTCACTGCAAAGCACAGGACTCTCCTGATCCACTCTCTGTATGCACAAGAAACCATTCCAAAGAAACTACTTACATTAATATTCTCTATCATGGGAAAAGAAAGAATTTATTTTAGAATCATTTTTCTATTCTTCTTCTTTGAATCAATAGCCCCAGGGAGTTTTCTTTTTTTTTTTTCTTTTTTATTTATTTATTTTTTATTGTAAACAAGTGGGAGACATGTTGTTTGTCTGTTTGTACATGGGTTAAAGGCATACCATTTGTATAATCATAAATTTACATATGGTAATGTTGTTTGATTCATTCTATTATTTTTCCCTTCCCCCCCACCCCTCCCACCCTTCTTTTCCCTCATTACAGTCCTTTCTTCCTCCATTCTTGCCCCCCTCCCTAACCCTAACCCTAATCCTAACACTAACTCCTCCCACCCTTCCCCTTATGTGTCATCATCCACTTATCAGCAAGATCATTCGTCCTTTAGTTTTTTGAGATTGGCTTATCTCACTTAGCATGATGGTCTCCAATTTCATCCATTTGCCTGCAAATGCCATAATTTTATTGTTCTTTATGGCAAAGTAATATTCCATTGTATATATATACCACAGTTTCTTTATCCACTCATCAATTGAAGGACATCTAGGTTGGTTCCACAATCTGGCTATTGTGAATTGAGCAGCTATGAACATTGATGTGGCTGTATCTCTGTAGTATGCTGATTTTAAGTCCTTTGGGTATAGGCTGAGGAGTGGGATAGCTGGGTCAAATGGTGGTTCCATTCCAAGTTTTCTAAGGAATCTCCACACTGCTTTCCAGAGTGGCTGCACTAATTTGCAGTGCCACCAGCAACGTATGAGTGTACTTTTCTCCCCACATCCTCCCCAACACCTATTGTTGCTTGTGTTCTTGATAATTGCCGTTGTAATTCAGGTGAGATGGAATCTCAGGGTAGTTTTGATTTGCATTTCTCTTATTACTAGAGATGTTGAACATTTTTTCATATATCTGTTGATTGCTTGTACATCTTCTGTGAAGTGTCTGTTCATTTCCTTAGCCCATTTGTTGATTGGATTATTTGTATGCTTGGTGTAGAGCTTCTTGAGTTCTTTATAGATTCGGGATATTAGCGCTCTATCTGAAGTATGAGTGGCAAAGATATTCTCCCACTCTGTAGGCTCCCTCTTCACATTACTGATAGTTTCCTTTGCAGAGAGAAAGCTTTTTAGTTTGAATCTATCCCAGTTGTTGATTGTTGCTTTTATTTCTTGTGCTATGGGAGTCCTGTTGAGGAAGTCTAGTTGTAGGCCGACATGTTGAAGATCTGGACCTACTTTTTCTTCTATAATCTGCAGGGTCTCTGGTCTGATTCCAAGGTCATTAATCCATTTTGAGTTGAGTTTAGTGCAGGGTGAGAGATAGGGGTTTAGTTTCATGCTGTTGCATATGGATTTCCAACTCTCCCAGTACCATTTGTTGAAGAGGCTATCTTTTCTCCATTGCATATTTTTGGCACCTTTGTCTAGTATGAGAAAGTTGTATTTATATGGGTTTGTGTCCATCTCCTCTATTCTGTACCATTGGTCTACCTGTCTATTTTGGTACCAATACCATGCAGTCTTTGTTACTATTGCTTTGTAATAAAGTTGAAGTTCAGGTATTGCAATACCCCCTGCTTCATTTTTCCTGCAAAGGATTGCTTTAGCTATTCTGGGTTTCTTATTCTTCCAGATGAATTTCATGATTGCTTGCTCTATTTCCATAAGGTACCTCATTGGGATTTTAATTGGAATTGCATTGAATTTGTATAGCACTTTTGGTAGTATGGCCATTTTGACAATATTAATTCTGCCTATCCAAGAACATGGGAGATCTTTCCATCTTCTAAGGTTTTCTTTAATTTCTTTCTTTAGTGTTCTGTAGTTCTCATTGTAGAGGTCTTTCACCTCTTTTGTGAGATTGATTCCCAAGTATTTTATTTTTTTCGAGGCTATTGTGAATGGGGTAGTTTTCCTAATTTCTCTTTCTGAAGATTCATCACTTATGTATAAAAATGCGTTCGATTTATGGGCATTGATCTTGTAACCTGCTACTTTACTGAATTCACTTATGAGTTCTAAAAGTTTTCTGGTCAAATTTCCTGGTTCCTCTAAGTATATAATCATATCATCAGCAAATAGGGATACTTTGAGTTCTTCTTTTCCTATTCGTATTCCTTTAATTTCTTTGGTCTGTCTAAATGCTCTGGCTAGTGTTTCAAGGACGATGTTGAATAGAAGTGGTGAAAGGGGTAAACCTGTCTTGTACCAGTTTTTAGGGGGAATGCTTTCAGTTTTTCACCATTTAGAATGATATTAGCCATGGGCTTAGCATAGATGGCCTTTATAATGTTAAGGAATGTTCCCACTATCCCTATTTTTTCTAGTGTTTTGAGCATGAAGGGGTGCTGTATTTTATCAAATGCTTTTACTGCATCTATTGAAATAATCATGTGATTCTTGACTTTTAGTCTATTGATATGGTGAATGACATTTATTGATTTCCGGATGTTGAACCAACCTTGCATCCCTGGGATGAAACCCACTTGATCATGGTGCACTATCTTTTTAATATGTTTTTGTATGCGATTTGCTAAAATTTTGTTGAGAATTTCTGCATCGATGTTCATTAGGGATATTGGTCTGAAATTTTCTTTCCTCGATGTGTCTCTGTCTGGTTTAGGTATCATGGTAATATTGTCTTCATAGAATGAGTTTGAGAGGGTTCCCTCCTCTTCTATTTCATCGAATACTTTGAGGAGTATTGGAATGAGCTCTTCTTTAAAGGTTTTGTAGAACTCAGCTGAGAACCCATCTGGTCCTGGACTTTTCTTTGTTGGTAGGCTTTTGATGACCTCTTCTACTTCATTACTTGAATTTGGTCTATTTAAATTGTGTATGTCCTCCTTATTCACTTTATGTAATTCATATGTCTCTAGAAACCTGTTGATGTCTTCGAAATTTTTTATTTTGTTGGAATATAGATTTTCAAAATAGCTTCTAATTATGTTTTGTATTTCAATCTTGTCTGTTGTGATATTTCCTTGTTCATTCCGAATTTTAGTGATTTGGGTTTTCTCTCTTCTTCTCTTTGTTAGAGTGGCTAAGGGTTTATCAATTTTGTTTATTTTTTCAAAGAACCACCTCTTTATTTTGTCAATTTTTTGTATTGTTTCTTTTGTTTCAATTTTGTTGATTTCAGCTCTGAGTTTAACTATTTCCTGTCTTCTACTACTTTTGGTGTTGGTCTGTTCTTCTTTTTCTAGGGCTTTGAGCTGTAGTGTTAGGTCGTTTATTCGTTGATTTTTACTTCTTTTATTGAATGCGCTCCATGAAATAAATTTTCCTCTAAGTACTGCTTTCATTGTGTCCCAGAGATTTTGATACGATGTTTCTTTGTTCTCATTTACCTCTAAGAATTTTTAAATTTCCTTCCTAATATCTTCTCTTATCCATTCATCATGTAATAGCATATTGTTTAATCTCCAGGTGTTGGAGTAGCTTCTGTTTTTTACTCTTTCATTTATTTCTACTTTCAATCCATTATGATCTGATAGAATACTAGGTAGTGTCTCTATCTTCTTGTATTTGCTAACATTACCTTTGTGGCATAATATACGGTCTATTTTAGAGAAGGATCCATGTGCTGCTGAGAAGAAAGTGTATTCGCTCTTGGTTGGATGGTATATTCTATAAATGTCCGTTAAGTCTAAATTATTTATTGTGTTATTGAGGCCTATGGTTTCTTTGTTCAATTTTTGTTTGGAAGATCTGTCCAGTGGTGAGAGAGGTGTGTTAAAATCACCTAGTATTATTGTGTTATGGTCTATTTGGTTTCTGAAATTGAGAAGGATTTGTTTGACATACATGGATGAGCCACTGTTTGGGACATAGATGTTTATGATTGTTATGTCTTGCTGATTTATGGTTCCCTTAAGCAATATGTAATGTCCTTCTTTATCCCTTCTGACTAACTTTGGCTTGAAGTCCACATCATCTGAAATGAGGATGGATACTCCAGCTTTTTTGCTGAGTCCATGTGCATGGTATGTTTTTCCCCATCCTTTCACCTTTAGTCTATTGGTATCTCTTTCTATGAGGTGAGTCTGTTGCAGGCAGCATATTGTTGGATCTTTCTTTTTAATCCAGTCTGCCAGTCTATGTCTTTTGATTGATGAGTTCAGGCCATTAATATTCAGGGTTATTATTGAGATATGATTTGGTTTCCCGGTCATTTGGCTCATTTTATTTATTTATTTTAACACGACTTGGTTCTTCCTTTATTTGACAATTCCTTTAGGATAGTTCCTCCCGTTGCTGATTTGCTTCTTTGTTTTTCAATTCTTCCTCATGGAATATTTTGTTGAGAATGTTCTGTAATGCTGGCTTTCTTTTTGAAAATTCCTTTAGCTTTTGTTTATCATGGAAGGATTTTATTTCATCATCAAATTTGAAGGTAAGTTTTGCTGGGTATAAGATTCTTGGTTGGCATCCATTTTCTTTCAGGGCTTGGTAAATGTTTTTCCAGGCCCTTCTAGCTTTTAGGGTCTGGATTGAAAAATCTGCTGATATCTGTATTGGTTTCCCCCTGAATGTAATTTGGTTCTTTTTCTCTCACAGTCTTTAAAATTCTGTCTTTATTTTGTATGTTAGGTATTTTCATTATAATGTGCCTTGGTGTCGGTCTGTTGTAATTTTTTATATTTGGAGTCCTATAAGCCTCTTGTACTTGATCTTCCATTTCATTCTTCAGATTTGGGAAATTTTCTGATAGTATTTCATTGAATAGATTGTTCATTCCTTTGGTCTGTTTCTCTAAGCCTTCCTCAATCCCAATAATTCTTAAATTTGGCCTTTTCATAATATCCCATAGTTCTTGGAGATCCTGTTCATGATTTCTTACCTATCTTCTCTATTTGGTCCACTTTGTTTTCAAGGTTAAATATTTTGTCTTCAATATCTGAGGTTCTGTCTTCCAGGTGTTCTATCCTATTGGATATGCTTTCTATGGAGTTCTTAATTTGGTTTATTGTTTCCTTCATTTCAAGGATTTCTGTTTGGTTTTTTTCCAATATCTCTAACTCTTTATTGAAATGATCTTTTGCTTCCTGTATTTGCTCTTTTAATTGTCGATTGGTGAGATCATTCAGTGCCTGTATTTGCTCTTGCATGTCGTCATTTGCTTCCCTGATCATTTTAATTATGTACATTCTGAACTCCCTTTCTGTCATTTCTTCTGCCATGCTGTCATTGGATTTTATTGATGTAACATCTAGATTTGTTTGGAACATTTTCTTCCCTTGTTTTCTCATACTGTTCAGGTATCGCTGGACTGCTGAGATATTGCAGATTTCCTCTATTGACTTATAATGTCCCTGAAGATTTCTAGTATATCCCCTCTTAGCCTTCAGTAGCCTGAAGTCTTGGAGGAAGTTGATAATGCGGTGTTCCACAAGGAAGCTGCCTCTCCACGGGTGGTGGACTTCCGGTGGGGTATATTCCCTGCTAGTGGGCAGAGTTACCTTCACTTGCTGACGAATGGTCATCCAAAGGGGAAGTAGAATGTGGGCTGATGCAAGGCCAGTTTGGGCCTGTGTCTCTGGTTTTACAGTCCTTGTGGGAGAACCTCACCCAGCAGGGAAGACTCACTCGGTGGGGAGGTCCCGCTGGTCAGTTCCCCTCCTAGAGGTTCCATTCAATTCACAACTACCGCCTGGTCTGGGCAGCCTTCTTCTGCAATGTTCCCAGGCACCTGGACCTCCCTCCTGTTCCTGGAAGCCTCTCCCTTTGCAGACGAGTCTCCTTAGGCTGCCTCTCCTCAGAGAAGCTGCCTGCAGTCCTGGAGCCTTCGCTCCGCCCCTCAGTTTGTCTGTGCGGCTCTTCCACCAAGAAGCCGCCTACGTCCTGGGACCCTGCTCTGCACCTAATCACCTGGCTATGCGGCCCCTCCTCTGAGCAGCCACCTGGAGCCCCTTAAAGTTGCTCTTCCTCCGGCAGCCACCTGGTGTTTCGTGCAGTCGCTCTGAGTCCAAGTGACCCACCGTGCACCTCCTTCTCCTCCAGGCAGTCACCCAGAGATCTGGTGCATTCGTCACAAGTCCCAGGACCTCACTGTGCACCTCCTCGTCCCAACTGCCACCCGTAGCCCTGGTGCAGTCACTCCAAGCCCAAGCGCCCCGCTGTGCTCCTCCTCCTCCTCCAGGCAACCCCCCTGTGTTCCGGAGCAGTTGCTCTGAGTCCAAACCACTCACCACGCTCCTCCTCCGGACAGCTGCCCGGAGCCCTGGTGCAGCTGCTGCAAGTCCAAGCAACGTGCCGAGCCCGTGCTTCTCCTCCTCCTCTGGGCTGTTCAGGAGTGGTTGCTTTCAGTCCAAACAGCTCACCGCGCACCCCCTACTTTCGGCATCCTCCCAGAGCCCCCGTGAGTTGCTCCGAGTCCAAGCGTCGTGCTGAGCAGCCTCCTCTCCGATGCTCCCAGTTGTCTGCGTTCACTGCTCCAGCGGGGGAGGGGTGTCTTCCTCAGACAAATCTACTTCACAAAATTCCCTTTGTTCGGGGCTACCGCCTCATCCGGGATGCCTCCCCAACGGGAGAGACTCACCCGGCGGCTTTGAGTTGGTCCCAAGTCTCTCTATATCTCCTCTTCTTGAGTCCTGAGTCCTGGAGCAACATGAAACGCAGCCACCCTCTAGTCCACCATCTTGAATCCTCCCATTCACTTTTAATTTATACCTTGATCTAAGAGGATCTGAGTCATTAAGATCTGATGGCAAGGATTACCCCATATATGTTAAAAGCCTAAGAATAATAATTTTGATCTCTTTAATCAGTCCTAATGTGCTATTGATTAAGGTAGCCACTAGCTACATGTGGTTATTTAAGTTAAAATTAGAATTAATTTGATTAAATTAAAATTTCAGTTTTTCAGTCTCATGGGTCACATATCAAGTGCTTTATAGTCTTCTGTGGCTAATGGTTACTGTATAGGAAAGCAGCAATATGCAACATTTGTCATTGCAGAAAACTCTATTGGGCCTTATAAAAATTATCTCAAATAAATTAAAGACTTAAATATAAGACCCAAAACTATGAAACTTATAGGAGATAACATTGGGAAAATGCTTCAAAACTTGGAATGAGTAAAGATTTTTGGATAATATCCCCAAAGCTAAGAGACCAAATCGAATGTAGACAAATGGGCTTACCTTAAACCAAGTAACTTCTATACAACAAAGGAAACGAGTGAAAAGAAAACCAATAGAATGGGAGAAAATATTTGCCAACTGTATGTCTGACAAAAAGTTAATATCCAGGATATATAAGGAACCCAAAAAACTCAATAGCAGAAAAGCAATTAATCCAATTAAAAACTGGGCAATAGACATTTCTTAAAAGAATACAACAAATGATCAAAAGGTATATGAAAAATTGTTCAACATAATTAGGTAAATGTAAATCAAAACCACAAATTAGATATTATTTTATTCCAGTGAGGATAATTATTATCAAAATTACTAAGATAACAAGTGCTGGCAAGGATGTGTAGAAAAGGGAATCACTTATATTCTGTTGGTAGAAGTGCGAACTATGCCGTTATGGAAAATAATAAGGTGTTTCCTTAGAAAACTGTAAGTAGAACTACTAGTACTGGGTATGAAACCATAGGAAATGATATCAGTATTTCAAAGAAATATCTGTACTCCCATGTTCAATGCAGCACTGTTCACAATAGCCAGGAAATAGAAATGTTACTGTCAACAGATACACAAAGTAATGCAATGTATACATAATGTAATACTATTTAGCCTGTAAAAAGGATGAAATTCTATCATTTGTGACAACATAAAACTTGAGATCATTATGTTAAGTGAGAAAAGCCAGGCACTGAAAGACAAATGCCACATGGTCTCACTCAGATGTGGAATCTAAAAAATTTGATCTTATGGAAGTGGAGAGTAGAATAGTGGTTACCAGAGGCTGGGGAAAGAAAAGGGGACTGAGGGATGGTGAGAGATTGATTAATGGATACCACATTACCATTAGATGGGAAAATAAACTCTGGTGTTGTATGGCACAGTAGGGTGACAATAAGTAAAGAAAACGTACTTTATGTTTCAAAAGGCTAGAAGAAATAATTTTGAATGTTTTACTATAAATAAATGATGAATGAGGGGATAGATATGTACCCTGATTTGAACATTACAAAATGTATGGACCTCTTAAAGCATCACATGATACTCCATAATAAGTACAATTTTATGTCGCAGTTAAAAAATGGTGATACAAACACATTAGATAGAGAGGTATACTTAGGTTATCTGTAGCCTCTTTTTATAAATGTTATAAATTATTATCTGGAAACATTTTTCTCTAATACTTACAGTGAAACCAGGTTAAATGTTGGCACTTATACTTTGTCATCATTTTGGAAATTATAGGAAAACTCCGATCCTATTCCAAAAATAAATCAGTCCTGGGAGAGAAAACAAAGTCTGAACCAATGTTGTTGAGCTAATAATAGCCAGAGAGGATCACTGAGGGGACAGTAATGACTGGTGATTTAGATCAGGGATCAACAAACTTCCATAAAGGTTCATAATAAAAAGTTTAGATTTTACTGGCCATAGTCACTGTTGAAACGATTCAACTTTACTGTAGTCATAATGCAGCCATACATAAACAAATAGGAATGGCTATGTTCCATTAACATTTCTTTACCGAAATTTAAATTTCATAGAGTTTTTTTTTTTTTTTCACGTCATGAGATACAATTCTTTTTAAAAACTTTTAACCATTTAGAGATGCAAAAGCCATTCTTAACTCCAAATGCAAGCAGTGGTCTATATTTGACTCTTAGGCTAGTTTGTTAAATCCTCATTTAGATCCAAATTACTGATTAAAGTGAAAACTTAGCTATTATTAATTTATAAAGTATATACCTTCCTTAAGAAGTCCTGATTCCTTATTTGCATAGGGTTCTCTAGTTATCACTACCTCCTGAACCTGCACACATGTGCTCATAGACAGGAGACAGGAAAAGGAAGAGAAGAAAAAAATGAGGCCTATGGGAGATAAAGGATAAATGCAGTGAAACTGACAATTGCTGAGAAAAAGAATCTGAGCATAGCTTTTGCACCTCTTGCAAAATTGTATTTGTATCTTATTTCTCCTTTGCAGAAATTCCTTCAGGATAATTGAGAATTTCCAAATGTTTATTAGGAATATTAGATAATACTATACTAAAATTTATTTAATATTAAAAAGCACACAAGGAACAAATGGTATTAAAGTCTCTGCCTGATTAAAGAGTTCAAACAAGAAGTCTTTTATTTCACTCTATGTGCCTTTCTTTTTAAACAAGCAAGTAAATTCTAGTTATTTTCAAAGATAAGATTATCCATCCAAGATTATCATATCTTAATCCTCCAGTCAATAGCCCTCAGAGGTACATGTTGATTTTTTGCTTCATGCTTGAGGGAAAGTCCAAGGTTATGTTAATGGTACCAAGTAGGCATTGTCCATATTGTACACTTCAATTGCTTTTTAACTGAATGCATTCAATTTAAGCAATGCATTCCATTGCTTATTTTTCTCCTCTCAGTAATTTTTGCATATCAGGTGAGATCTTTATAATGTTTTGTTTTTGATAATGTGCTAGTCATCTTGTACCATGTAATGTAATTTTAAAAGTCTCAGGATTGTGCTCTACTTACCATCTGTGCACATTTGGACAAATCACTTCATTTCTCTAAGACTTTACCCTCTGAAATAAAAGCTTTGGGATAGATGATTTCTAAAGGTAATTTACTTTCTTCCCTCAAGTATTTTTGATAGGTCAATACTATCCCAAAATTAAATCTGATTTTTAGGATTACATTTGCTAAATGAAAAAAACATACAGGGAGACCCTATTTTTCTTGATTTGAGAAAGCTTCATTTTAAGGATGTGTGTGCTTTTTTGCACATAGCAAAATAAAGCAGAAAAGAGAGTTGAGATATGGAAAGGAAATTCTCTTGGTCTTGGAGGTTCTCTCATTATCTAGTAGTGCTTATGAATTCTTTTTTTTTAATTTTAAATATTACAGTGTTCCCCTGGTGCATACAAAGGAGTTTCAGGTAATAGAGGGCAGCATAAAGAGAAAGAGCAAAGAGAAAAAAATGAAAAGAAAATAGATATTTTCCAACTTAATCTGTATGGTAAATGTTAATACCCTTATGATATACCTCTCTTCAAAACATTACTTGCACATATGGTGTTTCCTATTTCCTATTCTCTTTGAATGACAGGGAGAAAGACAATTTAGTTGGATCCTGGTACTTAAGAGCAAGAAAGGAACTTGGGAGGGTGGAATGTTACTTTCATTTGTAGAGTTTGTTCTAGGTGGCCGGTTAGAGTGCAATGTGATTGAGTGAGATAATTTATCCTCATGGAAATCTCAAGTGACTCGTACTTTCAGATGTAGGAAGTAACAAAGAGATTATCCTGGATGTCTGATCTAAGGCTACAATGGAGGTGACCAAGACGATCAAAGCTATGTATTGATTTTGTGTAGCTGGGTGCAATGGTGTTCCTAGTGCCTTGATGTTAAGTAGCATAGGGTTAATCATAACATCACTCATCAGAATCAAATTCAACTCTCAATTAGGACACAAGAAAATTTATGTCCAAAGAGATAAGAGCCTCAAGAGTTTGATTATTAGTTCAGTATTTTTAATCTTGAGTTCTGTCCATCATCATTCTGTGATCAAAACCTTGGCCATGTACTCACTTCAGAATGACTAGTTATATTCTGCCCTATGCTTCATGGTTATGTTAAAATCAAGTCTCATCAATGGATGAGTTTGAAATTTTATTTGGTCACCAATATAAGGTTGCCAGTAGTAAATGTAATGGTCTTGACAAAGTTCTGTATAACTTTCACAAATCATTCTACTTTGGTATTTGTGAAGGAACCCTGAGACGAACAGAAAAGATTTGTAAGCTTATTTATTGTTTCATGTTTTGTATTATCATCCTCTTTCATCTTTTAAAAGTTAACTGATTGAAGAATTAGTATAGGCTCTCTTTTCACTACAAATTTTATTAAGTACTGTAATTATTCTTATGGCTTCAGGTGCTATTTTTATGTTAACAGCTTTAAAATTTATTTCTCCTACCCATACCTCATTCCTTAGTGCTAGGTCTGTAGCTATAATTGCTCTTCAATGGCTCAATTGATGACTCACATGCATTCCAAACTGAACACATCGCATACCGAATCTACTATATCTTACCTTTCTGTATTCATCTCTCCAGGGCACCAGTCGTTGTGAAAGGCACATCAGCACCAATCTGCCCAAACCAGAATCTGCATTATCTCTCATTTCCAAATCATTTGTTCGGTTGGTTTGCTTGCTAATTGTCTTCCACATCTTTTCTAATACTGTCTATCATATTCTATCTGGAATTCCTGGAAAAGCCTCCTGGCTAGGTCCCCCATATGCAGTCTTGCCCTTCTGATTCATTCCCCACACTACCATCAGAATGAGACTTGTGAAAAGCAAATATAATCATGTCAATTCCCTCTCTATTTAATGTAATCCAATAGCTTCCTTTGTTCCTAGGTCAAAACTCCAAATTCTAAATATAACTCATAAGGTTCGATGTGATCTTATCTATCAGTCTTACAAGTCCCATTTTGGCACTCTTGTCTTATAAAGTGGGTTGTTATCTTCATTATTCTTTTTTCATTCCTTGCAATTATCATTTTCATCCCTCTGTAGGGACTTCATACACATTTTTTCTGCCCATCTTCATCGCCAACAAACTAACATTGTCAAAGTCTTCCAAAATTTGTCATATATTATTTATTTATTTATTTTTAATTGTAAACAAATGGGGTACAACTTGTTTCTCTGGTAGTACATGAAGTAGAGGCGTACCATTTGTGTAATAATACATTCACATAAGATATTGGCTGTTATTTTTTCCTTCCCCCCTCCCCACCCACTACATGTTTCCCTCTAAACAGTCCCTCCTTCCTCCATTCTTCCTTCCCTCCCACCCCCCATTATGTATCATCATCCGCTTATCAGCGAGATCATTTGTCCTTTGGTTTTTTGAGATTGGCTTATTTCACTTAGCATAATATTCTCCAATTTCATCCATTTGCCTGCAAATGCCATAATTTTATTCTTCTTTACGGCTGAGTAATATTCCATTATATATATATATATATATATATATATATATATATATATATATATCAGTTTCTTTATCCATTCATCAATTGAAGGGCATCTAGGTTGGTTCCACAATCTGGTTATTGTGAATTGAGCAGGTATGAACATTGATGTGGCTGCATCATTGTAGTATGCTCATTCTAAGTCCTAGGAGTGGGATAACTGGGTCAAATGGTGGTTCCATTCCAAGTTTTCTAAGGAATCTCCACACTGTTTTCCAGAGTGGCTGCACTAATTTGCAGTCCCACCAGAAATGTATGAGTGTACCTTTTTCCCCACATCCTCACCAACACCTATTGTTGCTGTATTCTTGATAATTGCCATTCTAATTGGGGTGAGATGGAATCTTAGGGTAGTTTTGATTTGCATTTCTCTTATTACTAGAGATGTTGAACTTTTTTTTATATATCTGTTGATTGCTTGCAGATCTTCTTCTGTGAAATGTCTTAGCCCATTTGTTAATTGGGTTATTTGTATTCTTGGTGTAAAGTTTTTTGAGTTCTTTATATATTCTGAAAATCAGTGCTCTATCTGAAGTATGAGTGGCAAAGATTTTGTCCCACTCTGTAGGCTCCCTCTTCACATTGCCGATAGTTTCCTTTGCTGAGAGAAAGTTTTTAGTTTGAATCTATCCCAGTTATTGATTCTTGCTTTTATTTCTTGTGCTATGGGAGTCATGTTAAGGAAGTCAGATCCTAAGCTGACATGTTGAAGATTTGGTCCTACTTTTTCTTCCATATGATGCAGGATCTCTTTTCTGATTCCATTTTGAGTTGGTTTTTGTGTACGGTGAGAGATAGGGGTTTAGTTTCATTCTGTTGCATATCGATTTCCAGTTTTCCCAGCACCATTTGTTGAACAGGCTGTCTTTTCTCCATTGCAAGTTTTTGGCACCTTTGTCTAGTATGAGAAAATTATATTTATTTGGGTTTTTCCATGTCCTCTATTCTGTGCCATTGATCTACCTATTTTGGTACCAATACCATGCTGTTTTTGTTACTACTGCTTTGTAATAGAGTTGAAGTTCTGGTATTGCGATACCTCCTGCTTCACACTTCCTGCTAAGGATTGCTTTAGCTATTCTAGGTTTCTTATTCTTCCAGATGAATTTCATGATTGCTTGCTCTATTTCTGTGAGGTACGTCATTAGAATTTTAATTGGAATTGCATTGAATCTGTATAACACTTTTGGTAGTATGGCCATTTTGACAATATTAATTCTGCCTATCCAAGAACATGGGAGATCTTTCCATCTTCTAAGGTTTTCTTTAATTTCTTTCTTTAGTGTTCTGTAGTTCTCATTGTAGAGGTCTTTCACCTCTTTTGTTAGATTGATTTCCAAGTATTTTATTTTTTTCGAGGCTATTGTGAATGGGGTAGTTTGAAATACAAAACATAATTAGAAGCTATTTTGAAAATCTATACTCCAACAAAATAGAAAAACTCAAAGACATCAACAGGTTTCTGGAAACATATGAATTACCTTATTTGAACCAGGAGGACATACACAATTTAAATAAATCACAAGTATTTCAAGTAATGAAATAGAAGTCATCAAAAGCCTGCCAACAAAGAAAAGTCCGGGATCAGATGGGTCCTCAGCCGAGTTCTACAAAACCTTTAAAGAAGAGCTCATTCCAATACTTCTCAAAGTATTCCATGAAATAGAAGAGGAGGGAACCCTCCCAAACTCATTCTATGAAGCCAATATCACCCTGATACCTAAACCAGACAGAGACACATCAAGGAAAGAAAATTTCAGACCAATATCCTTAATGAACATTGATGCAAAAATTCTCAACAAAATTATAGCAAATCGCATACAAAAATATATTAAAAAGATAGTGCACCACAATCAAGTGGGTTTTATTCCAGGGATGCAAGTTTGGTTCAACATCCAGAAATCAATAAATGTAATTCACCTTATTGACAGACTTAAAGTCAAGAATCACGTGATTATTTCAATAGATGCAGAAAAAGCATTCGATAAAATACAGAACCCCTTCATGCTCAAAACACTAGAAAAAATATGGATAGTAGGAACATTCCTTAACATTGTAAAGGCCATCTATTCTAAGTCCATGGCCAATATCATTCTAAATGGTGAAAAACTGAAAGCATTCACCCTTAAAACTGGAACAAGGCAGGGATGCCCTCTTTCACCACTTCTATTCAACATATTCCTTGAAACTCTAGCCAGAGC
Organism: Sciurus vulgaris; assembly: GCF_902686455.1. Lineage (NCBI taxonomy): Eukaryota > Metazoa > Chordata > Mammalia > Rodentia > Sciuridae > Sciurus > Sciurus vulgaris. The sequence continues at coordinate 84,168,129 of NC_136464.1, forward strand.
ACTGAGACAGACCAAAGAAATTAAAGGGATATGAATAGGAAAAGAAGAACTCAAACTACCCTATTTGCTGATGACATGATTATATATTTAGAGGAACCAGGAAATTCCACGAGAGAACTTTTAGAACTCATAAGTGAATTCAGTGAAGTAGCAGGATATAAGATCAATGCTCATAAATCCAATGCATTTTTATACATGTGATGAATCCTCAGAAAGAGAAATTAGAAAAACTACCCCATTCACAATAGCCTCGAAAAAAATAAAATACTTGTCATATATTTCTTATTCACTCTGCTCATCCAACACTAATTTCATCTGCTCAAAGTCAGTGTGTCCTCAATTTCCAAACTATGAACCATTATCATACTATCATACTATCTTGTAATTTCTCTGTAGTACCATATTATACTGTGCAGAGACATGCTAAATAAATATAGGTGTTTGCAGTTATGGTCAAAGTCAGAATTTTTATTTTGTTGCACAGTTTTTGTCAAACATTTGTATTTTTTTTTTTACCTCTATACAGTCCCTCCTTCCTCCATTCTTGTCCCCCTCCAACCCCCCATTATGTGTCATCATCCACTTATCAGCGAGATCATTTGTCCTTTGGTTTTTCGAGATTGGCTTATCTCACTTAGCATGATATTCTTCAATTTCATCCATTTGTCTGAAAATGCCATAATTTTATTATTCTTTATGGCTGAGTAATATTCCATTGTGTGTGTGTGTGTGTGTGTATATATATATATATATATATATATATATATATATATATATATATATACCACAGTTTCTTTATCCATTCATCAATTGAAGGACCTCTAGGTTGGTTCCACAATCTGGCTATTGTGAATTGAGCACCTATGAACATTGATGTGGCTGTATCTCTGTAGTATGTTGATTTTAAGTCTTGTGTATAGGCCATGGAGTGGGATAGCTGGGTCAAATGGTGGGTACATTCCAAGTTTTCTAAGGAATCTCCACACTGCTTTCCAGAGTGGAAATTAATTAATTAGTGCAGCCACTCTGGAAAACTTTTGTATTCTTGACTAGAATACCATGAGTGCAGAATTTTAGAGAAGGATTGTAGGGAGGAAGAGAAGAGTCAATTGTTTCTGGAGAGGAAGAAAGATAAGGAGAAATAAATAGGTGACTCCTGTTAGAGGAGTTGGAGTGTTTATGGGAAAAGAGTGATATGCTTAAAAGAGGAATTTTAAGGTTGGCAGAGTAGCACATGCTTATAATCATAGCTACTTAGGAGGGTGGGGCAGGACGATTGCATGTTTGAGGCCAGCCTGAAAACTTAGCAAGACTCTGTCTCAAAATAAAAATTAAGAAAAGTGTTGGAGATGTAGTTCAGTGGTACAACACCCCTGGAATCAATCAATCCCCAGTACTGCAAACAAACAAAAATAACAACAATGACAACAAAAAAGAGGAGTTTTAAAACTTTTTGATTGCTATGTAATGTAAATGTCCTTCTCAGTCTCCTCACAAGTTTGAGTACAATTGATATTACTGCCTTCAGGGAAAACAGTAGTTTAGAAGGCTGCTTGTTTTATAAGAAGGTTACAGGAACTGGCCTTAAAAATGTCTACCTATATTGATTTTATTTGACTATTGCCCAACCTTTGGGCCCAAAAGAACAAACAGCATCTCATATTAATTCTTACATCAAAACTGAGTCAAGAGTGAATGCTTTCTAAGTTGTAAGTGACATAAAGAGACTGGAAACTGAGTTTATATAATCCATTAGTGGTTCTAGTATACCACTTTAGAGACAGAGAAAAAATATGTAAATTTCTCTAATACGGAAGTCATGACCTTTTGGAAAAAAATTACTATCTAAAAAGAAATATTTCCCATGGAGAACCATAGATAAGCAGAATTATATGAAGAAACTAAATTGAAAAAATTCCAAAGCTTTTAAACATTAGACTGGAAATTCAGGTTAAATTCACACTACAAATTTCATTCATAGTTTATTATTAAATTTAATCTTTTCTGAAAATGATGGGGTAGCTTCACTCAAGTCATGTTTTTCTCTTCTTGATTCATCCCTTCATGAAAGACTGTAAAGAAACTGACTCACATTCTGTGGCAAACCGTAAAGCGACATTGGAATCAATGGTAGAAAATACATGGCACCAATAACTAGGAAATAGGAGAGGAGATCAGTTTCATGGACAGAATTTGAGGCATGGGTAAACTGGAAACACCACAAATAGAGCAAGCCTCTGATGTGAAAATGTGGTAGCAATTAATTAGAAGAAGGGTTAATTTTAGAAATTATCTGTGAAATCAAAACTTCAAAACTCCCAGTGTCTGTTTTGGAATGCTTATTTGCACTAGAAAGAGTATGTGTTGAGGTGGAGAATTACCAGGACTCCTCTAGCAAGTGTGTATTTCCATGTCACCAGTTAAGAAGAGACATATTCTTACAGACTTAGGAGATTTTTTTTCCTTGCACCATTGAATAAAATGACCATTGGGCACAAATTCTGGATCCAAAATTGGAGGGATAAATTTAGCATGAATGTGATGTGCAACAAAGCATTGGGTAGCAAACTGGGCCTCCAAAAAACCAAAGTGGTCATATAAATCTTGGTTGTTAGTAGAGCCAATTTGGGAGGTGGGACAAGAGGAAGAAACTGGCTGTGCTCAAAGAACAAGACCAAAAGGGGCTTCAATAGCTAATTCAGAGCAGATTTAGCACCCTGGAAGTAAAGCATATCTGACTTTTATTGCTCAGTTAAATTCCTCACAAGAAAAGTTCCAGGATCAAGAATAGGCAGTTTTCTGATCCCTATTCAAAAGCCCCCCTCATGTTCAGTCCCACATACAAGCTGAACTTTGATTAACTTTCTTTTTTTAAATTTAATTTTAATTTTAATTTTTACAGACTGCATTTTGATTCATTGTATATAAATGGGGAGCAACTTTTCATTTCTATGGTTGTATACAATGTAGATTCACACCACTCATGTAATCATACATGTACATAGGGTAATAATGTCTGTCTCAGTCTACTATATTTCCTTTCCTCACCTCCTCCTGCCCCATTTTCCTCTACACAATCCAAAGTTCCTTCATTCTTCTCTTGCCCTGCCGCCAGCCCCCCTCATTATGTATCATCATTCACTTATCAGAGAAAACATTTGGTCTTTGGTTTTATGGACTTGACTTTTTTCACTTAGCATGATATTCTCCAACTCCATCTATCTACCAGCACATGCCATAGTTTTATTCTTCTTTATGGCTGAATAATATTCCACAGTTTCTTTATCCATTCATCAATTGTAGGGCATCTAGGTTGGTGCCACAATCTAGTGAATTGAGCAGCTATGAACATTGATGGGGCTGCATCACTGTAGTATGCTCATTTTAAGTCCTTTGGGTATAAGCCAAGGAGTGGGATAACTAGGTCAAATGATGAGTCCATTCTAAGTTTTCTGAGAATTTCCATACTACTTTCCTGAGTGGGTGCACCAATTTGCAACTCCACCAGCAATGTATGAGTGTACCTTTTTCTCCACATCTACACCAACACTTATTATTGCTTGTGTTCTTGATAATAGTCATTCTAATTGGAGTTAGATGAAGTCTTAGGGTGGTTTTAACTTGCATTTCTCTAATTACTAGAGATAATGAGCACATTTTCAATGGATTACAAATTAGATCTCTGTAGTTACTTGGGCATTAACTTCCAAGTCCCAGAAAGCATCAGAAATGTTCTAAAATAATTCCAAGTAACCCACAAAAGACTTATTATAGAAATCATATGCAGTCAGTTTTAATGTTTCTTCCTTTATTTCTACAAATGTCCACTGCTTTTTCTCCCTACATATACATATCTGTGAAGTGCCCAGTCCATAAATTACCTCATAAGGAATTGGTTCCTATATCCCATTCGGCAAGAGTTTTGAGGAAAAGACATGCAAACCAATAATTTCAACACAGTATGATGTTTATATAAACAGTAGAATGCATGTCTTCATGCAGTAAGAAAGCCTTAGTAATGATCACAATATCTACTATCAATTGAGTGTTTACTCATATACTGCCTCACTGAAATCTTGTACTATGAAATAGGTATTAATAATTCTATTTCAGATCTGAAGAAAGTAGACTTTATAGCAGTTAAATAACTTGCCATGGATCCTATGCTTAATAGATAACTGAACCAGAAAATTAGATTCCAAATAGATATTTGGATATGGTAATGGAGTTTAGGAGAAAGATTTGGTTAGAGATATTGGAAGCCATTTGTGTACAAATAAAATGGGCATTTCAAAGAAAGGATAAGAGCCGGAAGAGCTCCAGGATTATATAGCACTAAACTTGAATATATATATAATACATATCTTTTATGTATTATATGCCTAATATGTGATGCCTAATATGTATATATGCCTAAAATATAGTGCACACTATTCATTTATTGTTTATTTTCTCTTTAAAGAAGAAGGCTTTCTGCTTCTGGGAAGTGTGAGAAGAATATCAGAGAGGGGCTTGCTTTCATTTCGAGTCCTAACCTTTTTATTAACACTTATGAGTAACATTTAGCATTCTTCCTTAATTCCTTCCTTCTTTTTCTGATGACTCAGCATCTGTAATTCTTTACTTATAAATAGCAAAAATCTTGTTCATTGTTTTCTTTTTATTAGAGTTTTATAGTATACATAGTATTTGGGTTGATCCCAACAAAATCAAAATGCATGGAATTCAATTTCAGTTCATGTTTTACCCTTTTCTCTCCCATCCTCCCTCTCCTTCCTCTGTTCTATTAGATTTTTTCCTCATCTATTTATTTATTTATTTCATACTTTTGAATATTTATTTAGCTTACTAAGCCTTCTTTTTTTTAAACAATTGAAACAATTTCCCAATAGAGAACTTTAGGTCAAACAAAAGTTTTTACTTAAAGCATAGAGAGAGGACAATCTTCTGAAAAAAGAATTATTGGTGCACTATGATTATACATAGTATTTGGATTCATCATGACATATTAGTAAGACAGCCATTTTAAAATTTTTAAAATTTGTTCTAATTAGTTATATAGGACAGTAAATGCATTTATGCATTTTGATAAATCATACATAAATGGAGTATAATTTCTCATTTTTCTGATTGTACATATTGTAGGGTCACATAGTTCATGCACTCATATGTGTACATGAGTTAATAATGTCTGTTTCACTCTACTATCCTTCCTATTTCCATACTCCTTCCCATCCCTTCACTCCCTTCTACCTAAAGTAACTCTATTCTTCCCTAGTGCCCCCCACCCTTATTGTGAATTAGCTTCCACATATCAGAGAAAACATTTGGCCTTTTTTTGGGGGGGGGTTGGCTTATTTTGCTTAGCATGATATTCTCCAACTCCATCCATTTACCAGAAAAAAACAAAATTTCATTCTTCTTTAAAGCTGAGTAATATTCCATTGTGTATACATACCACAATTTCTTCATCCATTCATCTGTTGATCAAAACTACTCTAAGATTTTTGTCTCACTGCAATCAGAATGGCAATTATCAAGAATACAAGCAACAATAAATGTTGGTGAAGATGTAGGGAGAAAGGTACACTCATACATTGCTGGTGGGAATGCAAATTGGTGCAACCATTATGGAAAGCAGTATGGATCCTCAGAAAATTTGGAATGGAACCACCTTTGATCCAGCTATCCCACTCCTCAGTTTATACTCATCTATTTATTTTTTATTCATTCTTCTTTCCACTTATACATAAATTCACTCTGGTACATTTATATATGCACACAACATAATTTTTTTAGAATTCTTTCTGCATTGCTTCTCCTTTCCCATTCCTTCATTCTTCCTCTTGATCCCTTCTTCTCTACTATTGATCTTCCCTTTATCATTTTAAAATTTCTATTTTAAATTTTTTAGCTATACATGACAGTAGGGTGCATTTTGACATATTAAACATACATGCATAATTGCAACCCGTTCCAATTTTGATCTCATTCTTGTAGTTGAACATGATTAAAGTTACAGTGGTGGTATATTACTATATGAGCATATGAAAGTTATGTCTGATTCATTCTACTGTCTTTCCTATTCCCATCCCCCATTCCTTCTCTTCATTCCTCTTTGTCTAATCCAATGAATATCTATACTACCTCCCACCTTCCCTTGTTATGGGTTAGCATCCACACCTCGGGGAGAACTCTTTATCTTTATGATATTCTATCTTTCCATCCCCATTTCCTTTATTTTACCCTAAGTTCCACACATGAAAGAAAACATTTGATCTTTGAGCTTCTGAGTTTGATGTCTTTCACTTATCATGATGTTCTCCATTTCCATCCATTTTCTGCCAAAGGCCATAATTTCATTCTTCTTTATGGCTCAGTAGAACTCCACTGTGTGTGTGTGTGTGTGTGTGTGTGTGTGAGTGTGTGTGTATCACAATTTTTTAATCCATTTATCTATCGATGGGCAACTGGGTTGATTCCATAATTTAGCTATTGTGAATTGTGCATCTATAAACACTGAGGTGACTATATGACTACAGTATGCCAATTTTAGTTCATTTGGGAAAATACAAGGAATTGGATAGCTGGATCATATGGGTCATTCCATTACTAGTTTTTTTGACGAACTCCATACTGGTTTCCAGAGTAGTTGCACTAGTCTGTGTTCCCACCAACAATGCACAAGTGTACCTTTCCCCCCACAATCTCACCAGCCTTTATTATTGTTTGTGTTCTTGATCATTGCATTCTGACTGGAGTGAGATGAAATCTTAGTAGAGTTTTGATTTGCATTTCCTGATTGCTAAAGATGTTGAAATTTTTTTCATATATTTATTGGCTTTTTATGTTTCTTCTTTTGAGAAGTTTCTGTTTAATTCTTTTGACCATTTATTTATTGGTTTATTTGTGTTTCTGATGTTAAGTTTTTTGAGTTTTCTTTATATATTCTGGGTATTAATCCTCTATCAGAGGAGTAGCTGGCAAAGATCTTCTCCCATTCTGTAGGCTCTTTCTTCATGCTTTTAATCATTTCTCTTGTTGTGCAGAAACATTTTAATTTGATGGCATACCATTTATTAATTATTGGTCTTATTTCTTGCACTTGGGGGTCTTGTTAAGGAAGTTGGTGCCAGCACCAACATGAAGGAGGGTTGATCCTATATTTTCTTCTGGCAGTTGCAAGGTCTGTTTCCTAAGTCTTGGTTCATTTTTTGATATGTTTTGTGCAGAGTGAGAGATAGAAATCTAGCTATCCAGTTTTCCCTACACCATTTATTAAAAAGGCTATCTTTGCTTCATAATATATTTTTGGCACCTTTGTCAAATATCAGATGACTGTAGTATGTGAGTTTGTCATTGTGTCTTCTATAAATAGTAAAAAGCTTTAAAAATAATAACTATTTCATCTTTGTAGAATATAATAAAATACATAAAGTAACTATTACACATGCTAGTGTCTGGTTTGTATCTCTCCAATATGGAGAAAACAAAACTACTAACTTTATACTAATCGAATGATTTTCACACAATAATTGACAGTAACAGAATTTTGACAAGATATAGAAGCCACTCTAAGTATTCCAAGCAGAAGTGTCCTTATATGTGGAATTAGATGCATACACAACTAATGCAATGTCTCATGCAAAGATCAGGGAAGTCATTGCTAGAAATGAGTGATTTACAGAAATTTGCCAGAGAGGCTGTTGCAAATGGAAGCTCAGGGGGAAAACTGGGAAATAGCTAGCTGCAGATCTCACCTGCCTGTTGCACTGTATGGGTGATTTCCAGTTCATCGGGAAACCACTGTAAACTCTGCCTGTGTAACTGCCCTAGAAAATCTAAGCCCTCTTCATGGGACCAAAGCAGAAAAGCATTCTAAAAATTCCAAGATTCTCTCCTATCTTGTAGGGAGAATGTAAAAAGGGTTAAATGTCAATGCCAAACTGATACCAGACAATCATGCACCAAAAATGATCAGTTTTATATTATAGTCTAGATAACTGTATATAAATCAAAACTTTTTTTACCTAGCAAATGTTAATAAATGGACACAGTCATGGAGGCACAGTAGACCAGTTGTACTACTTTTGTGATGTACATACTGAATTCTTTAATTGGTAGTGGAGATTTATAATAAGAAACATATAAAGAAACTATCTTTTTTTTGGGGGGGGGGCTACCAGGGATTGAACTCAGAGGCACTCAACCACCGAGCCACTTTCTCAGCCCTATTTTATATTTTATTTAGAGACAAGGTCTCACTGAGTTGCTTAGTGCCTCATCGTTGTTGAGGCTGGTTTTAAACTTGTGATCCTCCTGCCTCAGCCTCCTGAGCAGCTGGGATTACAGGCATGTGCCACTGTACCTGACTAAAATATCTTAATAATAATACAAAGATATTATTTGCACTACTGTTCTCTCATCAGTGTACAGTGGAGTTTTCCATGAGTTTACATGACATGTAATACTGCAATTCATTGAAAATAGACAAAATACGAAAATCCAACTGTTTTCTGTTCAGCAATGCATTAAGGAGATTTGCAAAACTATAAAACATTGTCACTTCAATATATTTCTGATTATTCAAACATTTTTATATATGTATAAAAATATACTCACAAAAGCTTTTGAAGATCTTAAAATTTTTAAGAATGTCTTCACATGTCTCAATCATTCTTTTCAGTAAATGTAGAAGAGAAAGATGCTTAGAGTATGTAACTAAAGGAATAGTACACTAAATATTAAAGTATATTATCAAGAAATTAAAACAAGGATTGTTGAATAAAAAGTGAATTAAATTCTAAGAATATTCAACAGTTTCCTTTCCTCAAAATAATTCCCCAGGATACTCTTCTAACAGCCCTTTATCTCTTAGAGCCTCCTTAATGCCTTTCTTTGACTCTCCACTTGCCATTCTTGTGTCAGGGAATCCACCAAACTTTTCTTTGGTGTGTGGTGGTGAGGCCTGGGGTGGAAGGCAGATCTCAGCAGTATTTGTTGACTCTGTGTGCGATCAACTTTCTTATCCATAGCCTTAAGGAGTCAATTCAGGGCACTGGTCAGACTAGAAGAAGAGCCAGCTCCTAAGATTGGTCTTTGTTTAAAAATTCTATGGCACACTTATCTTTCTTCAGAGAAGTCAACAAAGCAGATCCTGTTTGATATTCAATAATCTATTTTACTGTTGCCTTAAAGATTAGGAATAAAAATACCATCTCTCTTCTAATCTCAATCTTTATGTAAAAAGGCAAATAACTTTCCAAGTATGGTTGTGTTACTCTAGTATGGATCTTTTACATTGTACTAACATTTAAGTGGTCTTTTCTAGAAACTATACATTTTAAAGTCAGCTTGTATTTACTACTATTAATAATAACATAAATAAATATACCTTTTTTGGTAGTATACAATGGTTTTACAAAGACCTAATGTTGCTTTGAAGTGTGAATGTGAAACTTCTTTTCTTTCTTTATATTTATTTAAACTAATCCTCAACAATCTGTGGTTATGAAAAATTCCAGCTGTACTGGGGGTGAGAAAAGGTCTTACCATCTGACTCTTATTTTAAGGACATTTTGCCAATAATTATTCTCTCAGATCCCTGACCTCATTTGCCTTTTATGTCTGCCTTCCTACAGTGAATTGAATTGGATGTGAGAACATGCTGTATTTCAGGACATTTACTAGGAAATCCCTGAAACAATAAAGAACACTTTATTAGATGCAAAGCTCCAGATTTTATTGATAGTGGGATTTCTTTTCCTCACAGCTTTTCACCTTTCACATTCTTTCAAAATATTTCTTAAGATTCACTGTAAGATTTTAGTTCTCCAAAACAGTTGTAGAAAAATATTACCTTATTTGTGATCTATATAATTATTTATTCAATGCTGACATTGATTTCATAGTACATGTAAAATAACCTGTTGCATGATATTTTTGCCTGTAGGATGTTTTTCTATCATCGTGAATATTTTTCCTTCAGGTTTTCACTACCAGTTTTATTCATACATTTGTTGAATATATTGTAATTATTATGGTGAAGAATTGTAAAACCCAGACTTAATGATTTTTAACCATTTTATGGATGAAAGATAAATTTAATATCCTGATGGAAGCCATGGAACTATTCCTTACACACAGATGTGAGTTCACACAGATATACATGAGCCCTGGGATATGAACATTGGCCCTTTATGATGTCACCTTCAATTATTCAGAGTGAGAAAGACCATTCCAGGTTTCTAAGAGGAGTTTCAATGATCATGTAAGCGCCTCCAGTGATAAAGAAACTTTGGAATTTAACAAGGACAAATAAAATAGCTAAACCCCAAGAGCTGTCTGACTTATTTGTGAAATGATGTAGGAAAAAAGCTAATTTAATACCTAAAGCACTAAACACCTGCTGAGGTGAAAAATCCTGCACTATGTATGTAGATATAAATATGTTTTAGTGGAGTTCATTTTCTTGAACCAATTGGGCATGTATCGAAGTCTTAAAAAACAGCACAAAACAATAGAGATTTGAGGCTCAAAATGAGTTTTATAGTCACCAAAGTACAATAGGAGGTCATAGGAAAAAGAGAGGTTGGGAATTTTAAAAGCACTATATTTCCCAGAAAAGATTTTCTAAAAATGCCTACTAATTGAATGAAATACATTCATTGCTATTTGAACTCTATTCATGGACCAGGAAGACAAGACAAGTTTTTAAGCCAGAGGTGATAATAATTAGACTTGAACTTTAGGATTTAAATTGAGCAACTATTTGGGGATGCACTGAATAATAGAAGATCCACAGCCAGAATACCAGTTAAAAGTGACAGAAAAATTTCTAGGTGAAGGATAATAAAAGCCCAGAATATAATAAAATGAAATAGAGAGAGATGCTCCCAAAACATAGATAGTTGAACTTGAGTGCAAAGACAAAAGATGTGAATTTATAAAAACGATTCTAGCATATTGAAATTACACATATTAGGAAAATATTCCCACAGACTGTCAAACTAAAGAAAATAAGAAGGGAGCTATGACAGATGAACAAGTAGGTTGACTTCTAAGAGACAGCTAATTCAACTAGGGCAGATATTCTCAGCAAGTATGGATTTCAGGGAATCTGCATAAGCCCTTAGAAATTATATGCAAAGCAGACCTGTAGCTTTAGGCTAACATTAACTTGGCTGTGGTCAGATTCAAAATTGAGCTACAGCATGTATGATGAATCTTCCTTTATTAAGCTGAAAATTTTTCTGAACTAGAAAGAGCAGAATTTAAAATTATGAAGATTGGCAACAAGCATAGGAGGAGGCCAAGAATTATACTATGCTGATTGAGGGAATTTGAAAAATCTGTAAGAGGACAGTGTTCCAGGGACAAATTCTTTCTTGTATCCCTTTCATATGTCAAAACAGGATGGTAGTTCTTAGATGTTTGTATCCAGCACGTAATCCTTGAAATAATTAAGAAATTGTGCAACATAAACTTCCTGCACCTCAACCAACTTGTCATAACAACAGCAGCAAAATACCTTAAGACGAATGGGATCCATCCACCTATATTTAAAAGTTCTCCAGAAAATTCTAATAAGATAGCCAAAATTGAGAGCTACTTTCCTTGATGGTCTTATCCAATCCCAAGGATTCAAATCTATCTGTAGACTAATTACACCTATATTAATGTTCTCAGTATAGGTGTTTTTATGGAATTCCATACTCATATGAAAAATTACCTACTTTATATTTTTATCTATGGGTCTAACACACCCAAAATGGATTTCTGACTTCCTACCTTTTACCTATACCTGTTTCTTCTTTAGACTTTTCTATGTAATTGACACCACCATCCACCTAGTTGGTCAGAGCACAACCTGCAAGTCATCCCTGTTTCTTCTTTTTTCCCCCTCCTCCTGACCTATCCTGAATCTAATATGTTAATAAGTTTTATCAAACTGACCTCCAGAAAATAACTTGAATCAGTTCCTCTCATCTTCTCAATTACTATTCTGATCAATTACTTTCTCCATTTTTTTACAGTTTCCAGCCTGATTTGTAAAAATTTATAACACGATACTCTCCTGCTTCAAACCCTCCCACATCTCTATTCCTTTAAAATGGAATCAAAGCTCCTGTTTATGGACTGAACAAGTCAAGATCTGGTCTTTTCCACTATTCTGATGTTGTCTAACATCACTCCCACCCTTGTTTCCTGACCTTCCACCACACACTGACCTCTCTCCAGTTCACTGAACTTGCCAAGTCGATTCCACTTCACAATCTTTGAATTCGTTCCTCACTCTGCCTGGCTCTTCAAGAGCTGGTTCCTTCTTGTTATTCAGGTCTCAGTTACTTCCTAACTACCACATTCCAAGTGAGGCTCTCTGATTGTTCCCTTTTATATCACTTTTTGTTTCTTCACAATACTTTTCATAATCTGTTAAGATCTTTATCCATTGCTTTGTTGTTTATCTGTCTGTTCCCTGAAATGTAAACTCCTACATTCAGGATTCACATTTCCTTTCAAAAGACTTTCTAGTTCCTGAGACAGTGTTGAACACGAAATAAGCCCTGGATAAATGTTGGATCAAATATTGGATGAGGTCTTAAGATATTAGTCTCTTCCATAGTTATACAAGTATAAAGTCCCACTTTTGCCATCCTGATGCTAACTACATTGCACAAATTATCTCATTTAATTTATAATGACAGTCATTTGAGAGTCAGGCACTATTATCCTGATTTTACAAATGAAGGAAATTAGAGGTTGATATTGATACAAATTCATACAGGAAGTAGATAGCAGAGCAAAATTTAAGATTAATCAGTTAGAGTCCAGAGCCCATGCTTTGGAACATATGCTACTCTTCTTCCCATTGGAAAAAAAAAAAAAAGGTGAAGAAATTTTCATGTTCCATTGGTGGCACCTGTTTGGGAACAGGCTGGGACACTGTTGTGGATCTTGCCATGTTTCTTCATATGGTCACCATAAAATACTATCTAAATACTACCTTATTTATGTCTCCAGCTCTTTACCTTTTCTAAACTATTTGCTAGTGTAATAGCTCCTTTGATTTATATTCATATGTTAATGTATTCTTATGTCCATTCTAATAAAACAACTAATATTTAAAAGTTGTAATACAGGGGAACAGCTAAAGACCTAGGAGAACCAGAGGTGGAACATACTAACCCTGCTGAGCAACTCAAGGAAGTCCTTTCAATGGAGGTAACATTTGGAATGAATCTTGAATCTCGAGTCAAAAATATGAAGCAACAAAAGAAAATAAGATCATTTATGTAACAAACCTATCAGGTAGTTGGACAGATGGTATAATTATTATAGCTTTTATGACACCAACTACGGTCCAATGAACAGATGATTTTCCAAGAATCATAGAACACGTCTCCCGTGCCCTTGACCTCTCACCACTAGAGCCTGATTCAATGAGTTTACACACTAGATTCCTGTTTTCATTTGTCCTGATTAAGCCTCAAGCATTAAATGCATCAGTGATGTTTGTCAATGTGTCTCAAATATTTGGAGATCAATGTCTTTTCCATGGAATAGTTTGTATAACTCTTAAGTTATATATTTTTTTTCTTTCATCAGCTGTGTTTTTCCAAGATGACTGTCACCTTTTCTCCCTCATACATGGATGTTAAAAAAAGTGGATCAGAATGTATAATAGCAGTTACTAGAGGTTAGGAAGGATAGTGGGGACGGGGAATAGTGGGAGTTTAAATTACTGATACCCAAACACTACCAGGTAGAAATAATAAATTCTAATATGATCTTCAGAACAGTGGGGAGATTACAATTCACAATGACCTATTCTACATTTTATGAATAACTAGCAGAGACAAACCTGAAATCTCCAGACACAATATAAGGATAGGCAGGTTGAAACATTAATTACCCTGATTTTATAAATATATATTATATACACATGTTGAAATATCACATTGTACTCCATAAAATATGTATAAATATTCCATGATAATAAAAAAATGTTTAAATATTTCAAGGAGATGGAAATTTTAACTACCCTATTTGATCATTATATACTATACATATACCTCATAAACTTGTACAAGTAAAATAATTTAAAAAGAATTTTCTGTTATTATCAAAGCTTATTTATATTGGTGTCAGAAATAGAGATAATAATACTGTTACATTTTTCTCATGTATATTTAAATAACTTCCTTCTTTTTTGCTTCCAAGAAAGTAATCACGTTATTCTTTTCATCTGTCATCTAGTTTATTACTGCAAAGTATGTATTTGGTATAACTGTACTTAAGTGTGTACAGATGATTTTTGAATTCTTCTTTTTAAACATTTTTCACAAATATTTATTGATCATGTACTTTATTTTAATCAAATTGTAGGCATGTATAATATAATAGTGAAAAAATTGTAGTACCTGCATTTAAGGAGTGTGCCTGCGTGTGTGTCCAAGTGGCGAGATACAATGACCTATCCATATGTCCTAGAATAGAGTAAATATAGGGTTCCACAGGGATGTGGGAAAAAGACTCCCCAGTCAAATACAGATGAATGAAGAGCAGTGCCAGAGCGCTCTTTCTCAAAGACATAACAGCTAAGCTGAGACCTAAAGATGGAGAGTGGAGCAGAGAGAACATTGTATTTCCTAATGGACCTTAATATACAATGCAAAATGGAAACTAAATCTCCTTAGTAGTTTGTGTGACTACCCCTAGTGAATTACCTGCAGTGAATCAGAATTTGAGGTATTTATAAAGAAGCTAGGATGTATTTGACTGCGTTATTTCTTAGTGTCAGATCTCTTTTAAAGACTACCAAGGATCTTCATTTTTTCCAGCCTGTTCTCCAACTCCTCTTTATTTACAGAAAGAAAAGGTAAAAGAACGTATTCCATCATTCTCTTGCTTAAATTTAGGCGCAGAATGACATGAAGAAATGTGACTAATTTCCCTCCTATATGCTAGTGAAGTTCATTCAAATTGCATTAGTTCGCAAAACACTTCCCTTCAATTGTTATTCTCATGCAAACACGTCACCATCTTTTCAAAATTTAGTGGTTATCAATGACAATCAACTAGAGTTGAGGAAAGGTACTCTACTAGTAAATAAAATCATGTAAACACACACGGTGTTTGATATATTCAGTTTATTCAAGCAGTGGAACACTAGTTAGTTGTATTGTGGGGCTTATTGGAAAAGTATTAGATTATAGCTTGCCATTTTGTTCTTTTCAATACTAGAGAAGGTACCAAAAATATACAGTGGAGAAAAGATAGGCTCTTCAACAAATGATGCTGGGAAAACTGGATATCCATATGTAATAGAATGAAACTTAACCCCTATCTCTCACCCCACACAAAAATCAACTCTAAGTGGATCAAAGACTTAGGCATTAGACCAGAAACCCCTACACCTACTAGAAGAAAAAGTAGGCCCAATCTACATCATTTTTGGCACAGGAACTGATTTCCTGAACAAGACTCTGAAAGAACAAGAAGTAAAATAAAAAATCAATAAATGGGATGGCACCAAACCAAAAAGCATCTCCTCAGCAAAGGAAACAATTAAGAAAGTGAAGGGAGAGCCTACAGAATGGAAGAAAATATTTGCCACCTGCATCCCAGATAGGGTGTTAATTTCCAGGATATTCAAAAAACTCAAAAAGTTTAACACCAGGGCTGGGGTTGTGGCTCAGTGGTAGAGCACTTGCCTAGTATGTGTGATGCACTGGATTAAATCCTCAGCACCACATAAAAATAAATAAATAAAATCAAGGTATTTTGTCCATGTTTAACACCAAAAAAATAAATAACCCAATCAATAAACAGGCCAAGGAAATGAACAGACCCTTCTCAAAAGAAGAAATAGGAATGTTCAACAAATATACGAAAAAAAATGTTCACCATTTCTAACAATTAGAGAAACACAAATTAAAACTACACTGACATTTCATCTTACTACAGCCAGAATGGCAATTATCAAGAATATAAGTAACACAAATGTTGGCAAGAATGTGGGAAAAAGGGAACACTCATACATTGTTGGTGGTGCAAATTGGTGCAAACCACTCTGGAAAACAGTATGGTGATTCCTCAGAAAACTTGGAATGGAACCACTATTTCACCCAGTTATTCCACTTCTCAGCATATTCCAAAGAATTTAAGATCAACTTACTGCGGTGATGCAGCCACATCAAATTTTATAGCAGCAAAATTCACATTAGCAAAGTTATGGAACTAAACTAGATGTCCATCAACAGATGAATGAATAAAGAAATTGTGGTATATATACACAGTGGACTATTACTCAGCCACAAAAAAGAATGACTTTATGACATTTGCCCATAAATGGATGGATCTAGAGACTGTTATGCTAAGTGAAATAAGCCAATCCTAAAAAATCAAAGGTCAAATGTTTTCACTGATATGTGGAAGCTAAAGCACAATAAGGGGGTGGGGCAGAGAGAAGTTCAGTAATTAGACAAAGGGAATGAACAGAAGGGAAGAGGCATAGGAATAGGAGAGATAATAGGAAAAATCTAATATAATTTTCCTATGTACCCATATGAAAATGCCTAAGTGAATCCCACCATTGTGCACACCATAAAAATGGGGTCCTAATTAGAATAAGATATGTCCCACGCTTGTATAAATTTATCAAAATGGATTCTACTCTCATGTATAACTAAGAAGAACCAATAAAAATTATTTCTTCATTATTTCTGCTAGGCATTTAAGTTCTAATAAGCAAATATGTATTCTAACAACAAATTGCAAATGATTTTAAAAGTTAAAAGTATGATTCTATTTTTCTTTAACCATGAGCTACAGATGCTCATGATAGTTGTAAAGCCTTTATCACATTTTTAAATAAACATTTTATTTATAAGCATTTATTTATAAGCACATTCACATTGTTGAAACTCCAGAAAGTAGATTTTGTATTTTTAAAATAGATATAATTCATGTGCTCTTAAAGGTCAGGAACAGGATTTTGGATATCATTATCTGGAGGGGAAGAGATCCAGGTTAAAGAGCATAAAAAACATTAACCTCTGCTGATTACATTCATTATTCCGTCATCCCATCAGAATAGTTTGTGTTGCATTGATGAAGAACAAAAGTTGGAGCCTTTTACCATCTTAATCCTCTTTACTTGAACCAAACTTTATAATTGTTTGCATCATATCTTTGATTCAATAGTTTTTATATGTTGAAGCTATCAATCAATCTTAATGTTTCCTAAGTCATTTTTAATCAGCAAAGTTCCTTTGCTCAATATTTGCTTTTGTTAAAAGTTAAAGGTGATAACTCATGTGAATTGAATGCAGTATTTGATTTTAAGATTTGTCCTTCCAACATTAAATGATGCCTAGATACTGAGACTTTATGGTAAGTTAATCAAAGGATGAATAATTCTGGCCATTGTTGAAGTTTTTATATATAAAAGGCAAGAGCACCACTAACCAAAATACGAAGCATCCAGAGAAATCTGTTTCTGAGGAGACTGTAAGTACAATTTCTGCTGGGAAAAATTATCTGAATTCTAGATTCATTGGTTTCTTTAATCCAACTATTGCAGGTTTTAAAACAGTTCTGTACTTCTTGTGTATTCACATGTATTTATCTGAATTATGACTTAATCCTATAGGATTTGATTTGTTTTGAAAGTACATGAAATTCTTGACTTTTATTGTTCAATAACAAATTTGTTTATTATATAACAGGTGTCTAATGTGAAAGTCTTTTTTCTCATTCTCCCTTTTGAGAAGCAGTAGGCCAGTCCTCTAGTGTTATAGGAATTGACTTTATAAACATGCTATTTCATATAACTTAATATCATTCAAATTAACTGTGGTTGAGTTTAACTTTATAGCCTATATACCTTTCTTCAAATTTTAAACTTTTCAAAACAGAAGTTTGGAACAAATTATATAAATCTCTCTGGAGCTGTGCCAAGGAGTTCCTTACAGAAGTTGGTTTACAGTCATCCTAAAGAAGCATTATAGTGGAGAAGAATATAATCTTGAAAACAGATAACCTTATTTAAATTATAGGCATACTGCTTTCTGGATACTTATTGGGCAAATTCTTTTATAGCCTTGCTTTGCTTATCTGCAAAATGGGGAATACAATGACACCTACTTAACAGGGTTTTTATAAAAATTAAGTGAGATGATAGTAATAATATTTATCTAATATTTACTGGATGCTGAACATACTGAAAACTTTGGTTTATCATAATGAATGCTCTTAACAACATCTAGAAATGCACTATTGTGACCATATTTTATAGAAGTAGAAAGCATTTTAGTGAAGATAACTCACTTGCATATGTTACATGTTAAGTATACAAAGTATACACTCTAGCTTATAGACAGACCTCTGTAGAAGTTTGTTACTGCTCTTATTCTAGAACTTGGTGACAGGTTCTTTGAAGCACTTATTCTGTCCCTGAACATTTCTGAGTCCCTGCTGTTGCCTTGGTGGTTGAGATGTCCTATAATTCAAACTATAGGTTAAATTTCTTCACATCACAGTAATAAATTACTTGAGGGAGGCTATAGAAGGCATAAAATTGTGGGTGCCTGAAAAGGTGGATCAAAACTTTCTGGTTTGAATGTGAAAACACTGCTGTTTGGTCTTTGTATACTACTGTGCCCTTTCCTAAAATTTCATTGTAAAGACAAGGTTTGGTTAAAACTCATTTTTAAAGAGTCACCATTAAATTTAATTTCTATTACTAAATTAGCCAGAGAGTCAGATTTTGATCTTGAGAGTTCTACTCTGGCTTTACTGTAAGTCAAGAACTATGCTAAGTGAGCTATGATAAATAGCTCTACAGCCCTTGTTGAAAAACCAAAGGCTGAATGATCTCTCTGATAAGCAGATGATGATATATAATAGGGAGTGGGAGGGAGGCAAGATTGGAGGAAGGATGGATTATATAGAGGAAGGAGGTGTGGGAAGGGTGGGGGGAAGGGAAAAATAACAGATTGAGACAAACATCATTACCCTATGTACATATATGATTACACAAATGGTATGACTCTACTTAATGTACAACCAGAGAAATAAGTTTTACTACCTTTTTTAAAATGAATCAAAATAGATAAATTATAAAAAAAGTAATATTGTCATCCCTTTTCAAAGAACCCAGCTTGAATTTAGTGATCCAAACTTTACAAACTGTTCACCAAAAGCAATTGAAATCTTTCTACATGTGATGTCCAAATTGCTCCTAACCTGCAATAGTTTCTAAATAAATAATTATTGTGTGATTTACCTGACATACACTAAAAAGGATATGATTTAAAGCTATCTTCCACATGGTATCTTTTCAAATATTTGAGAACAAATAGCAGTTCTCCCTTGAGGGTCTTTCACAAGTTTAGTATCTGGAGATTCTCAAATTCATAGGAGGAAGTTTAGATCTTCTGAGTCTAACGTCAAATGTTATCTGTCTTGGGAAGCAAGAGGTGAGTATCACAAGATCAAAAGGTAGAGTCCTACTGAAATGTTCCTTTGAAAAAAGAAAATTTGTAAATGAAAATATTAATCAAACTGCAAAAACTGTAAAGTGCTCAATTCTAGTAATTTTGAGTATATGTGGAATTCCTAGTCATTGTCCAAAAGAAAATGCTGTGTAGTTGCCCCAAGGACCACATGTTGACAGCAAAGGATGGCTAAGTTTTAAAATTGACAAGCCACTTTGAGTTGCAGCCTACTCTATTTTTGAGGGATTAAATCTGATAGGATTATCCACTGGGCTACTTTCAGTTAAAAACTTTCATTTATTTTATAACAGGTATATTTTGTGTCTAGCCTGTACTGCTTTCCAATTACCATAAGCCTGACAATTTGACGAATAATTATGCAGAAAGACTAGCCATTTAACTAGTAACACTAATTGAGTCTACTTGAAATTATTTTGTCATCTAAGAAGTGGGTTGCTATTTTTCTCCTGCAAAATGTTAAAGGTTGAATTAGAAAACCTTCTGAGTCTTTTTAAAGTAGTGACACTGATTTTTCTTTTTGTTGTTGAATACTTGTGAAGGTATTAGACCATCCAATACATTGCCGATTTATAATTTTCATGGACTACCTAAGTAATTTTAATGAGATAATATCTCAAGGCCATGGGTTTAATCCCCTTCATTGCAAAAGAAAACAACAACAATTAAAAAAAAAAAAACTGAAATAGCAATAAATTTCTTAAAATTATATTCACACATTATTCTATTTATGGGTGGCATTTTGAGGTGATGGCAGCTTTTAAATCCATATAATGACCTCAAATCAATAAATTTTTATGTAGTCACTATTATAAATAAAACCTTTTAAAAATGTCATGATAAGTTTGAATAAATATTACATGAAGGTTAAATATAAGGGCATCAAATGCCTATATAACTCTCACTCCCACTTTGGGCTCTCAAAATCAGTTGGCAAAAGTCTTAAACATATGGCATAAAAAGAATATGATATTATTTTGAACAGTTAGAACTTTTGTTTCTGCCAGCTAAACTTCCTTTGAGAAGACTTGAAAATTAAATGGGAAGTACTCTTAAACAAATGAAATTAAGGTGAAAACATTTTAAACATTAAGATGATTTTACTGACGTCCACATGTTCCAGTTTACTGCCCAACAGAATATAATCAAACTCAAGCAATTCTCTACTTTGCTTATAGGTAAAATTGTCCCAAAATATTAGTATTATGAAAGTATAATGAGATGACCATAGCATGGGCTATTCTTTTGTTTCTGGACAGATCAAAATGTGGTCGCTTTTAGCAGTGGCATGTTTGATATCTGCACTTGGATCTACACATGGCTTCTTAGGAATACTAGCACCTGAGAGCCCTGAAGCGCACATGAATATTGTAAGTTACTAGGGGGCGGGGCAGGGGGATGGCTATCTATAGAATTTAAGAGATATTAATATGATATAAAATCATATTAAAATTTTAAGTCACTGGTTAAAATAATTAGCATTGTCTAGTCATTCAATGTATTTTAAAAGTCAGCTAAAACTTAACCTTTTTGGTTTTCCTCATCAGAATCAAATGATTTCCTACTGGGGATACCCATGTGAAGAATATGAAGTTGTGACTGAAGACGGTTATATCCTCGGGATCTTCAGAATTCCTTATGGAAAGAAAAATTCAGAGAACAGAGGTATAATCTTCTTTCCTTCCTTCCCTTCCCCCTCTTTCCTTTTCCCTTGTCCCTTCTCCTTTCTTCCCTCTCCTTTCCCCCACATTCCTTCCTTCTGTTTTTTCCTCCTTTCATTTCTTCTTAAGGATTTAATAAATCTTGCTCATTTTGGAAATGCAACAAAAACTAATCCATATTTCCAATTCTCAAGAAGATTACCATCACATCAATGAGACAGATAAATAAACAAATGATTATAATGAAATGTGTTAAGTCCAAAGCCACAACTGTGCATAGGCTATTAAACTGGAAGCCTTAATGAAGATGTTTAACCCAGCTAAGGAAAGTTGCCCTCAGAGATAGTAACTGAGCTCAGTTCTACAGGATCAAAAAGAGTTATCCAGAGTGTGTTGTAGAGAGGAGGTTGTGGACGAAATTTGAAACCTATTTTCCAAATAAAGGCTATTTTTGCTAGTACTATTAAAATTTTATTTTTTCTCATTGTAGAAAAATTAAGTAGTGCAAAAATAATAAAAAATTTAAAAGACTACCTGTAACTTTACTATTTATATAGTCCACCTAAATTAACCTAGTGCTGAATTTCTTGCAATATAATTAACAGCTTCACTGAAGTAAAGCTGGTGTACAATGGAATATGCTTATTTTAAGTAGACATTTGATAAGCTTTGGCATCTGAGAAACCAGCCACCTGAGTAAAGATGATTAAGATAACATATTCAAAATTCTTCAACTCAGTAAAGCAAATGCATTTAATTCTAGTCACATGTTTATCTTAGAATAAAGAGTAAGTTTATAATGTTTTGAAATAATTTTCTTCTTCAGGCCACAGACCTGTGGTGTTTCTGCAGCATGGTTTGCTTGCATCAGCCACAAACTGGATTGCCAACCTGCCCAGCAACAGCCTGGCCTTCATCCTGGCAGATGCTGGTTATGATGTATGGTTGGGCAATAGCAGAGGAAATACCTGGTCCAGAAGAAATTTGTACTATTCACCAGACTCAGTTGAATTCTGGGCTTTCAGGTAAAGAAAAAGGACAGTAAAAATGGGTAATTAAGAATAATCATTGGTCTTTAAAAAGGTAATCTCATTTTGTTCTTTCTTGTGGGCTTGAATATTTTGATCTAAACTGAATCAAACATTGTGAAATTTCTGAATGAGTGAAAATATTGCACTGTTAATAAAACTAACCATAAAGACATCAGTGTTAAAAAAATCATTGGACTTTAAAAGCATAGACATCTTCCTTTCTAATCCAATCCCATCTTAACAAATTATATTTCAAAGTAGGAGGGGAAAGAAGCCATTTTTACTCTTATCCCTTCTTGAATTCTTCTATATATCTCATTTCAAAGGTAGATTTTCCTTCAAACTTTCTGTTACCTCAGTTACTCACTATGTGGGGATCCCCAAATATGCTTTTCTAAAAGTAATGAACAATATGGCTGAAGCAAGGAAATTCACTGCCCCTGGCAAATTTCAAAGGGAGTATCCATACAGATTCAGGGCATGTTAGAACCCATTTGTGGATTCAACCTCATCATTATGAAGAACAAAATTCAGTCAACATGGAG
Source organism: Sciurus vulgaris (assembly GCF_902686455.1). Lineage (NCBI taxonomy): Eukaryota > Metazoa > Chordata > Mammalia > Rodentia > Sciuridae > Sciurus > Sciurus vulgaris. The sequence goes on from NC_136464.1 coordinate 84,190,886, forward strand.
GGATTTTCAAAGGTTTCCTATCACTAACCTTCTTGTACCTTATTCCTGGAAATTACTGAGGGAAGTAGAGAACAGAAGAGAATTTGGCTAATGATGCTAGGGGCACAAAAGTGCTCTGAGAGTTCTAGGAGCTGAAAGGAAACACTTATGTCCCAGGTGGAGAGAGGAAGAGGGAAAGTGACATAAGAGGAGTCTAGAAAAGCTGATAAGAGTCAGTTCAGGCAGAACTATGCTGATGATGGTGAGGGCACAGCAACTCATTTCAAGTGCAACGAGAAGTCACTGAAAATTTTTAAACTGGGGAGTTTTCATTTTCAAAGTGTCATTCTGACTGAGTTGTGAAGAATAAAATATAGAGGGACGAGATTCATATTAAATGGCACTGAAACACAGCATGCACATGCTTATTAAATCTAACATTCCATTTCAGGGATGGAAATAATTCCCAGCTACAGGTACTATCTTGTTTGGATTAGATTGCAGCAATAGTACTGTGTTTCACAAATGATGTAAGTTGTTTATAAGAAGCCACTCTAAAGGGCACCTGATACTTGTTAGGGTTTTTAAGCAGCAATACTTAGAGAATCTAGTTTTCTATATCTCTAACAGATATAGAGCCTTAACTATAAATATGCTAGAATTTTAGAAACTATAACAAGAAAATATATTCAACTTTATGCTGTTTTTTCTTGCAGTTTTGATGAAATGGCTAAATATGACCTTCCAGCTACAATTGACTTCATTGTAAATAAAACTGGACAGGAGAAGATACACTATGTTGGTCATTCACAGGGCACTACCATCGGTAAGTAAAGGCATTGGGACCATGTAATTTAGTTATTATACCATAGACCTCTGCTCATGGTTATGGCAGTATAACCACATTAACTACTTTCCATTCTCTATAAAAATCAGCACTATGACAATTTAATGACATAGGGACAATACATGGGTTAAAAAAATCTAAGGGAGTAAATTGTGCAAGGTAACATGAGTTGTACCAATAGGTTCAACAAGGTGGTTCAAGTATTAGCTCAGGTAATCTCTCAAGTCACCATCTTTCAGCATCTGGACTGAATTTATTTTGTTCATAAAATCATTTATGGAGAATGGATTAAACTGTGGCATGTAAAAGAGCACAAAAATAAGATTAAATCTCTGCCTGAGAGGAGGCAGAGAAAATAACAAAGATTAGAAAGTAAAATATTTAATGTACTAAATAATAATAATACTATGGAAAAAAGCAATTGGGGAAGGATATTAGGGAGTATCAGAGGGTTTCAAAGCAATTTTTGATAGGGAACACAAACAAAACCCTCTGGGTAAACACATAGAGGTCAGGGAGGCTGGCTGATGTTCCAGGAAGACAGAGCAGGGTGTGTAAAGGATCTGAAGCTTGAGCACACTCAAAGGAATAGCAATGAGGCATTCCTTTTTGGTTGAATAAGACTGAGAGAGAGATGGGGAGAGTGACACAAGATTACAGAATTTGGGGAGGGCAGACTGTTCAAGATTCTGGTAGTTATAAGAATATCAGTTTTCATGCTGAGGGAAAAAGGAAACCATGGACAAATTTTGAATAAGGTATTACATGATCTGTAATAAGATCCCTCTGGTGACTGGATGTGAGGGTAGTTGTGAAAGTAATCATACAGGGCCAGGTTCTAGGTACATCTTTTAGACATATTTTGGAGATGGAGTCAACAGGATTTGCTGACATATTGGGTATTGGGTAAAAGAGTAAAAAAATATAAAAAGGAGTCAAATGATGGTGAGTTTGCACCTGAGCACATGGAATAATGGGGATGCCACTAAACTAGGTGGGGAAAGCTGTGAAGACAGCTGATGTAGGAGGAACAGAAGATCAGCTTTGAAACACAGGTGCTTATAGGAGGAGATTAAAGTAAAGGTGTCAAGCATTCAATTATAGAACCAATCTAGAATTTATGGGAGAAGACTGAGTTTAAAAAGTACAAAACAGGAGTCATCAGGACATGCCACAGAATGTAATACTGTAAGTTTAGGCAGGATAGAGGAGAGATCCAAGGATAAGCCCTGGACTACTCCATAATATAGAAGATGAGGAGGAAACAAGTGAAGAAACGAAGAGATAGTGATAATGATGACAATAATATAAGGGCAACAAAAGTGTCTATTATTCTGGTAGCCAAGGGAAGAAAGTGTTTTAAGAGAATGTGTTCAACTGTGGAAAAAGCTATCGATAAGTCAAATGAAAATAAAGCCCCCAAATGAATCATTGGATATAGCAGCCTAGAAGTTACAGTAGACTTTTGTAACAGCAGTTCTGTTGGAGTGGTTAGAGTGAAAACATAATCCAGTGAGTTCAAGAGAGCACGAAAGAAGGTATAAAGGATAAAAAATAGTGTGGAAGTGGGAGAAGAAAAGGAAAGTCACCTGGGAGAAATCATGGCACATTTTTATGCCACCCCTACTCTCACCTGATAACCTTCCTTCCTCCACAATTCCAGTGGAAACATAGGCAAAGAAGTGAATGAAATTGGTGGTAGAAGTTTGTAAAAATTTCTCCTCCATCTGCTTGTTCAGTCTGAAGAGTTGATTTCAACTGTAAGTTGTAGAGAGGAGAAAGTAAGTGATGGGTAGCTTCCCAATGTCTTTGTTTTTGTGTACTAGGTCAGGTTCCCAAGAAGATGGAGATAAGCACTCAAGAAATTTTTTAGAAAAACGCTTTTAGGGTAAAGGGCAAAAAGCAAGCATGGTCAGAGAGAGAGAGAGAGAAAGAGAGAGAGAGAGAGACAGACAGACAGACAGGCAGGGGTGTGAAATAGCCTCTGAAAAGCCATATTGTACAGATTGATTCTGCACAATATGGCTCTTAAGATTCTTCCTCAGTGGGACCAGGGGTCTGGCCTTCTTGACCTGTCATTAGATGCAGGCTGTTCCAGGAAGGGGGCCTGTAACCTTTGATGAAGCTGCTCTCCTCAGTGTAAGCAGAGAAAACTCACAGGTGAGGCTGTTGGGCACACTCTTCTCTGTAACTGGGTTGAGGAACTGCCTCAATCTGAAGAGTAGAGCACCAGTGGCATATAGTCAACATCCACTCAAAACCCTTTATTTAAAAAATAGGACAGTTTCTAGGTTACCGAGATTTATTCCTTTTAATTTCTGGATGGAAATCTGTATCTACTATGACATATTCCTCTGACTCTTTTAATAGAACATATTGAACATAGATTAACCCTTTCTTGATGATCTGGAGTTATACAATTATTGAGATGCAATACAGCTGTTTCCTTAGAGCGTATTGAAGTGAATGGACTGCTTGTCCTGATACCCACAAAACTCCATTCTATTACTCTTTTGAGTTATTTGAATTTGGAACATTTCCATTCTTTTACTTCCACTAGCAAACTTTAAATTGAGATTACTATGCTCATTAATACATAAGCAAGCAGAAGTGCCAATTTCTCAGCTTGTGTCAGATGTTACCTTTACTGGGACCAAGATGATGTCATACTTGTAAAAACAAAACAGCACACACACACTCCTACCTCACGTGTTCCTTGTTCTATTTCAGGTTTTATTGCCTTTTCTACCAATCCCACACTGGCTGAAAGAATCAAAACCTTTTATGCACTAGCGCCAGTTGCCACTGTGAAGTATTCAAAAAGCCTTTTAACAAAACTTGGGCTTATTCCTCCAACCCTCTTCAAGGTATGTGATTCACTTTAGTTAATTGGACCTGAGGTGCCCAATTTACCCACGGATTTCAAAGTGATGGAAGGAGCACCACACCTGCTGGAAAAATATATGCATATCCCAAAATGAAACTGTACCTGTTTATATTATTTCTTGCATAGCACTTGAAATATCTGGATCCCCTCTCCAGCCTGTGAGAGCCTCATTTATTTCTTTGTTCTTGATTAGCCCAATGCGCCCAATGCCATTGAATGTTTTTGCTTTTTCATGGATAGTTCATTTACCAAGCACTTTACATAGCTGGGTCAAGGCTGCGGTTCCAGTCCTGGAGCAGGGAATGGGTAATAAAATCAAAGCAAAATAGTCAAATAAGAAGCTTAACTCACCAGGGTCATGTTAATCTGGAAGAGGAGAAAAAGGAAAGAAAAGGGACAGGAAAAGGAGAAAGAGGGGAAAGAAATTAATGATTAAGTCAAGAAAGATCCCTAATTAAAAATTATTGGTTTTCCTAAGAGCTCTTTTCCTATTGTCTTCAAATAGAGATTTCACAGGGCAGTAGTATGGTTTTTCAATAAACCACAAATTAAATGCCTATTGAATAGGCACACACTGTACAGAATTAATAATCTTTCCTTTTTCCAACACTTGATACCCTACTTCTCCCACCATTGAAGCCAACACACACACACACATTTCCTTTAGGATCATGGTTTAGTTTTAGGCTATGAAATGTAGTAATGTTATGTCCTTCTGTGGTTTTGTGCTGTTAATTTCTTTTCACTTTGTATTATATGTGTGTCTAAACCAAAGAGGTTTATAGCTATACAAAAATCCATTTGTAAACCTTTTATTCAAAATCTAAAATGTTGTGATGACCCTGGTTGTGTTTACTGCTGCAATGACCCAGAGCTTATTTCCTCCTACCCTCAGATTTTCTTATAGCAGTGCAGAAAGTGACTTAGAAAGAAAAAGCATTAAGACCTTAAGTCAGAGGATTAGGTAAGGATTCTAGATAATGTAGTTCATATTAGCTCACAATGCTATGTATCAACTTCATGCTGTATAAAAGGAAGAAAACAAAATGTTTGCTTTCCTCAAAATAATTCGGACAGATCTCCAAAGGTTTTGCTAAAAATATGGCTCAGAGTCACCATTTCCCCTCCTGTTCTTTCCACAACTTATTATTAAAATCACACATCTTGGTAAATAATTATGATAGTCTGCCATTGTTGTTTCATGTTTTTAATTCCATAACTCTTAATACCCCAGCTAGATTGTGACGCATGTCTTCTGCTTCCCCTGAGCAGCCAGTACAGTTCTCAATGTACCAAAAGACTCCCAGTGTTAATAACTTCCCTGTACATTTCACAACCTCATTGTGGGAATTAAATGAGGAAAAGTATAGAATATTCCAAAACAACCTATAGAAGTAAGAAAATACCATTAGCCTAATTCCACCTGCATAAGCAACTAGATAATGAGTCTTTTTGTAGCCTGAATGCTGCAATGCTCTAATGATGCTTTTATTTTTCAGACCATATTTGGTAACAAAATATTCTTCCCACACAACTTCTTTGATCAATTTCTTGGTACTGAAGTATGCTCCCGTGAGTTAATGGACCTCCTTTGTAGCAACGCCTTGTTTATCATTTGTGGATTTGACAGTAAGAACTTGAACACGGTGTGTATGCCTATAGTTTCTATTCCTAATATTTTGAGGAGTACCTTTGATTATTTTTCATCATCACTTAGGAATGGAACTTCATAAGAGCTAGAAGTAGTTTCAGAATTGTGTCCTTGATCTCCTGGTAAACACATGAGGAACCACAGTCATTGCTCCATTACAGTTTTGTCTTCTCCTGCTTTTCACCCCTATTGCCCCTAAAAGAATACATAACCATGCAGAAAAAAACAAAAACGAAAATTCGTGATTCATTTGTGCCCACCAAAGTAATTGGTATGCATTTAAATTATGTGGTAAAAGGAACTGAACCATATATTTGGACAAGCTCTACAGGAAAATTGTCTAGGCATTGAATAAGTGTTCTTATAAATATTTTTGATGCTACTAGTCATCCCATACATTTTATAAAGAATATTTCAGAAAAACCATTTATGTAATACCTTGCACATATTTTTGATTTGCAGAGCAAGATCTGCATTGAGTTGCAATAAAACTTACTTGAGAAAATGCAATCTAATAATGTAGCTAAATATATGGATTTAGGTGAGCCTGAATTCAAATCCTACCCTTGAACTGGCTTAAACTCTTCTGTGTTGGTTTCCTCATCTACAAAATGTATTATTGTGAATCTTGAGACAGCTAAAATATGTGAGGCTATAATACATAGTAATATATTACTTTTGCTACTATTACCGTTACATATAGACATCTATCTTATTCAAAATAGTTGGTTTAGTTTGTACCTTTGAACATCTAAGATAAACAAATTTATTGATAGGAAGGTATAATTCTACAGAGTCTCGTAGTCATTGGGAGAACAGTGGTGAAAAAGATAGATATGGCTCTGGTTTCATGGAGTTCAAAGATTCAGTTCTCTTTCTCATGGCTGGTGACCATCACTGTGTATATGTGGATATTTAAAATATATTTTTATTAAAATATATGTATATAGACACATATTTTACACATATATATGTAAGTATTTTCTTTGTTCCCCACCTAGGATAATAAATAAGCGTTCCCAATATTTCTTTCCTAAAAATGAGTTCTTGACGATTTGGGGGATCTTCATCATTCAGTATGTAGAGTAGAACAGAGAAGCCTATCTATATCATACTAAGAAAGGGCAGTATAAATAACCATATTCCATCAATAAGAATCTTATGAGAAAAAAATGGTAAAATAGAGATTCAGGGAAGAAAGCAATTTAGAGATTTCATTTTATGCATGATGCTTAGGTGGAGATTCTTGAATCTCCTGTGAATATTGTCAATTTATTTGACTGACCTATGCAATCCAATAAGGGGATTTAAGTTTTCTGATTGATATATGAGCAAGGTGACTTAGGACCTTCATAGAATAGCATAAATGAAAAAAATATAATTACCATTATATATATAATAATTACCATTATATATAATTATAGTATATACAGATATACTATATATATATCGTATATATATATATATATATAGTAATTACTATCCCATATATGTTAAAGTTCTGCATAGCAAATTGCCTATGTGTTTAGATTCAATTTACTGCACTCTGGCATTGAGAGCAATAAAAAGCTGAAAATTCAGATTTAGAGACCTAGATTGAATTCTCTTCCTCCACACTGTTACTATCTGAGTGAGAATGAAATTTTCTCTGAACTTCTTTGAGTTCCAATTTCCATTCTGAAAAACTGGTGATAATGAGCTCCTTCACTGAGTGGCTACAAACTGAGTTAAAACATATAATTACACTTGGAAAACTCTAAGGTGACATGCAACTGTGTTGCTCATACCCTTCCAGCAAAAGCTGCCTGGAAACACTTGAGTTCAATCAGAAAACAAAACTTTCCTATTTTTCAGAAACTATGTGTTTAAGTATGCATACATATATGTGTGTGTTTGATTTCTAGAGTCGCTTTGATGTCTATTTAGCACATAATCCAGCAGGAACTTCTGTTCAAGATGTCCTCCACTGGGCCCAGGTATCATTACTCCAATTTTGTTAAAAACTTATTTTGTTCTGAACCCTTGCACTTTACCTAAAGCACAACCTTAAAACATTCTGCTCATTTATTGATTTGGTTATTTGATATTTTTGGTGTTTTTTGAGTTCTTTGCATATGCTGGAGATTAAAGCTCTGAGATGAAAGTTGCAAAGATATTCTCCCATTTTGTAAGCTCTCACTTCACATTCTCATTTGTTTTCTTTGCTGTGAAGAAGTTTTTAAGTTTGATTCCATCCCATTTATTGATTCATTTTTTGTGGGGGGTGTGGGGTACCGGGGATTGAACTCAGGGGCACTCATCACTGAGTCACAACACTCCCAGCCTTAATTTATTTTATTTTATTTTATTTAGAGATAGGGTCTCAATGAGTTGCTTAGAGCCTTGGTTTTGCTGACGTTGGCTTTGAGGTCATGATCTTCCTGTCTCAGCCTCCTGAGCTGCTAGGATTACCATGTATTGATTCCTGATTTTACTTTTTTTGCTTTAGGAACATTGTAGAGAAAGTTGGTTCCTAAGGTAGAGAGTTGGGCCTGTCTTTTCTTCTAGCAGGTGCAAGCAAGTTCTCTTTGATCTAATGCCTATGTCATTGATCTACTTTGAGTTGAGTTTTGTTCAAAGAACTCAAAAACTTAACACCAAAAAACCCCAAATAACCCAATCAATAAGTGGGAAAAGGAACTGAACAGGCACTTCATAAGAAGAAATATGAATGGTCAACAAATATATGAAAAAATGTTCAACATCTCTAGCAATTAGAGAAATGCAAATTAAAACTACACTGAGATTTCATATCACTCCAGTTAGAAATGTCAATAATAGAGTTACTTTAGATTAGGTAGAGGGAAGTGAAGGGAGAGGAGGAGTTATGGGGATAGAAAGTAGAGAAGAATGAATCTGACATTATTACCCTATGTACCTATAAAACTACAAGTGGTGGAATTCTACATCATGTACAGCCAGAATGAGAGATTACACTCCATCTTTGTATGTTGTATCCAAGTGCATTCTTCTGTCATGTATAACTAATTAGAACAAATTAAAATAAAGAAAATAAGTAATAATAACTGTTGGTAAGGATGTATGGGAAAAGGTTCATTCATACATTGCTGGTGGGACTGCAAATTGGTGCAGCCACTGTGGAAAGCAGTATGGAGATTCCTCAGAAAACCTGGAATGGAACCTTACAAAACAGGTGCTTTGGGAAGCAAAAAAGTGAATGATTTTTGTGACTGGGTTTGCAAGAAAAATTATTTCAGGCAAAACTGCAATTAAACTTACATATCGACCCTGTCCTAGATGACTAATAATTTTATTTGGAATAAAAATATTGTAATGGTTCTTTACATTAAAAGTAAGCTACTTAGAAATGTTTGGATTTAATTTTTTCATGTGAAAAATATTTTTGTGTGTTTTCAATTTTTCTACATTAGGCTGCTAGGTCTGGGAAATTTCAAGCTTTTGACTGGGGAAGCCCATTTCAGAACTTGAAACACTATAATCAGGTAAGTTTCTTAAAGTTGGAATTATTCATGTATACAAAAAATTATGATGTCTGGGCATCTATTTTTCAAGGGAAGTCTTGATGCCCAGGCTCCTGTTCTCCCACATGGCTATGAATTCCTGCTCCAGTGGCTATGCTCAACCAGTCTTCCCCCAGAGAAGCACATGCAGCACCGCCTGTTGTCATTGCAATGGCCTGCCCTGTAACCCAGTCTCCAGCTCACTTTCTAAGATGCAACTGATATAACGGATTAATAATTCCAACCATACCTGGAATAGAGCTGGAATGTTTGGTTTTCTCGAACATTATCCTCCCCTTTATGGATAACCAGAGGAGTTGTTTTACAAGTGTATATTCCCATACAAAAGAAAAGGATGGCATGTGTACAGTCAAGGCTGGGAATAATTTTCAGCAGGTAGGTGCCTTGTGGCACAGGCAGACATAGTGAGCAGTTCTCATACTTACTATAATACAAAGGATCCAGACTTGGGGGTTCATCTTAACCATAGTAAATATGCATTTGTGTAATAACTACCCAGATTTAGGCATTTATTGAAAAGATTTATTGGTATAATATCTATAATCCCTTAGCTCATGGTAGACTGTCACTGACTTATTTTGAACAAGGGAAACACCCTACATAATTTTGTAAAATTCTCTTCTTCATCTACCCTCAATTTTCCCACCTAAATAGTAAGTAACTGAGCAACTCTACTGATTTCATCTGTTTCCATGATTCAAATTTAGAAGGGACATATCTGTTTCTATAACAATATCTTATATGTAAAGAAAATCCCCCACTTTACATCTTTGATGTTTTTAAAGAGATTTTCAGACTATCATAATATCAAATTTTTGTTGAAAAAACTTTTTCCCCAACCATAACCTTCTCAAATCCCTAAAGTACAGATTTCTTTGAGTCTATTTTTCTATTGGGCCCAAATACTGGCAATCAGAGAACCTCATCTTAGAGGGTCAGCTGGGACCTGGAATATCCAGTCCCCAAGTCCACCCTCCTTCCAACCAAGTTAATAACAGTTCAGGTTGGTTTTGAACTAACTGAGCTAGTATCGAAGCAACTGTTTGAACATGGGGTATAAATAAAAGAAAATGGATTTAAATTACAGATATTCTCCATATTTTTTCTCCAATATACAGGGGAATAAAATAGGAAGGATTAAAATACAAGGACAAATCATATACAATAAACGTTTTGCTATGACAAATTGGCCATTTCATAAGTGAGAGTAACTTTTCATATATTAGATTAATAATTGTTGAAAGTTTATTATAAAAATATCTAATATAATTGTCTCTAGATTATGAGCAAATTGGAGGTGATTCTCTTGTTCTTCCTATTTTATGGATCTCCTGAAAAATTTTTGTGTTAATGGTGATTTTCTAGAAATAGGAAATGGGATTGATGATACTTCGTTTCAGAGTTTAAAGCAGCATTTAGTAAAATCAGGTAAGTACTCAGCAGATTCAGCTTTGGACTGAATTACTGGCCTCACCAACTATACTGGGAAGTCAATACAAAGTCAAAGTAAAGAACTCAGGACACATTGAGACCATACTTCAGAGGGTAGAAACAATCCACCAGAGTTAAACTCTAATCAGATCTATTTTATTCAGCTTGAGCTGAAATCTAAGTTTTTAATTTATAAGAATTATTATCAAAAGCCTTGCAATTCAGATCATGGTTTGGGACCAGCAGTATCAGAATCACCCACAAAAGTAGAATCTTCAGCTCTTTCCCCAAAACTCCTGAGTTCACCTTCATTTTAACAAGATCCTCCAGGTAATTCACATGCCCATTAATTTGAGAAGCACCAATCCAAAACATATTGTTTCTGCTTTGTTTTGTGAATGAAAGTGACCAAGTGAGTTAATGTTACTCAAACTACCCAAAGAATACTCATTGGCTTTATAGCATGGTCACCTAAACCCTAGTTCTTTATCTTGTGTTTTTCAGCTCACACCTCCCTACTACAACGTGACAGCCATGAGTGTGCCGATTGCAGTGTGGAACGGTGGCAACGACTTGTTGGCTGATCCTCAGGATGTCAACATTTTGCTTCCCAAACTCTCCAATCTCATTTACCACAAGGAGCTTCTTCCTTACAACCACTTGGACTTTATCTGGGCAATTAATGCTCCTCAAGAAGTTTATAATGAAATGGTTTCTATGATGGCAGAAGATAAAGAATAGCTCTGGATTTTAGAAATTATTCACTTCTTTTTCCAAAATGCTTTCCTCTCTCATACACAGTTTTCTGCAATGTTTAAAATGCAGTGCTTCTTTTCTGTAATTTTGACTTTAGAAATATATTGGCATCCATAACCTTCACATTTGGCATTTTGAATTCTTTTCTCAAATTTGGAAAAACTCAATTTTTCACTTAGAAATTTATCTAGAACACCCTCATTCATTTTCTCTCCTACACTTTAGTTAGGAGCTAAGAACCATGATTACTACCAAAAGACAGTGTTGGGGTTGAATATTGACTCTTCTTATATCTGTTTGATACTGGATAAATTACTTTCAATTACCATTGAAATGGTTATTATCATTGAAGCTCAGTCTCTCCACCTGCACGGTGGGTATATCAATTGCTCTTTTGCATGTTTAATCCAAGGAGAAAGCCCACTGGGATATAAACTGAACTGAGGTCAGTTCACTTTCACCTCCCAGGAAGAGGAGGAGAAGGGTAGGTTGGGAAGCAACAGGCACCCCGACCCTGATTCAGGAAGTTGGAAGATAAACAGTATTCACTATCATTGTTATTATTCTTCCCTCATTTCTTTGGATCTCAGCCAACAGGCACCAACTAACCAAACTATTTTTTGCAATGACTATCACTATCCTGCTGACCAAAGAATCCAGAAATATTCTCACATTCCCACTGGTATATAAACCAGAATATATAACTGTTACTAGTTGGTTCAAAAAAAAGAGAAGGCGTCAAACTTCCAAAATTTCCAGAAAGCACAGCTTTTACCTAAGGTATTTTATCAACACACCCCAAATCATGAACTCATATTTTATGCATTAAGCTTTTTGGTTCCTAATATTTATCATGCAAAGGTAGTATATACTGAATGAAATGTAACTGAGATAAAGAATAACTTGCACTCAGTTATGTCCCTTTACCTTTGCCAGGAAGCCTGAAACTTTTCTTTAACACAAAATCTATAGCCCTCCTGCCTCACTGTGGCTCATGTGCTAAATCCCTGTCCATTATTCCATATGATGCTATTTCACCCAGTGGAATTTTGCAAGCCATTTAAATGTGCAAACAGAGGAAGTTTAGTTCACTGATTCTACATTACTAACAGTTATGGACTGTGTGTTTGTTCCTCCAAAATTCATATGCTGAAACCCTAACACTCAATAGAATGGTATTAGGAAGTATGATGTTTCGAAGGTAATTAGATCATGAGAGTAGAGCCCCTATGATGGGGTTACCATAATTATAAAAAGAGGGATAACTCACTAGAGTTCTACCATGTGAGGTTATGAAATGTAGTCTGGAACTGAAAAGAGGTTCCTCACCAGAATCTAACAATATTGACACCCTGATCTCTGACTTCTAGACCTCAGAGCTGTGAGAAATACATTTCTGTTATTAATAAGGCACCCTAAGTTACTTAGCAGCCCTAAGATATTTTCTAATTTCACGGACCCAACTGATCTCCATGTAAAGACACAAGCCACTCTGAACCAATGGCCTTGCTATGATCTACACATGAGGACTCAAACCACACTGAAACAAGGGACATGATAAACATCAAAGTCCTGCATGTATCAAAACTTCTATGCTTTAAGCACATCTCCTAGCCTACAAACTATCTTAAGTGAGAACAGGGACTGAATCTTATTTAGTTTTGTAAGCCCAGTGTTTAGTACAGAACATAACACCTAGGAGTTTTTCACTTAATGACTGTCAATTATTTTGGCTGATAGGGCAGGTGGGTGGGTGAATGGACAAATAGATAGATGAACAGATAAACAAGTAGTTGGAGGCATGGATGGATGGAAAATAGATGTATGGTTGTGATACCCTCTTTAAAATTGGGATTGGGTCCTCGTTTCCCTTGTGTTCAAGATAAAACACCCAAGAAATGCTAAGGCAATAGCTAAAAGTAAATTTTATTTTCTAGATGAGAGAGAGAGACAGGTTAAGACTTCCCTGAAGAGAAGAGGACCCCGAGTTGGTGTTTGTGGGAGTGGGGGTGTCTTGTCCCTTTATAGATTTTAGGTTTCCTTCCTCCTCATGCCTAGGTAACCAAAAGGTGGGAAAAGACCAGAAGGTGGGAAAAGAGCCATCCAGGGGGTGATTGCTTGTATTGGAAAGTGTGATCCTTCCCCTCCCCTGGAGGTATTAGTAGCCAGTTGATGGGGAAGCAATATCTACTTATTTCCTTTTCTTAGATAGTCAACTATCTGTCTTTTGCCCCTGTCTCAGGTGGGTGGCAGGTTGGCTGGCTGGATGATTATATGGGAGGATATAAAATGTCTAGAGAAGTGCCTGATGCATATAATAAATTATAACTGCATATTTCTCTTCTCCAAAAGCATATAAATACCTTATTTTCATATAGTGAAATATTTATGTCAAAAATTTCCACTCATTTAACCTATTTTAATAATGTACAAGGAATATTGTTTTTCTCATGCTAGAAAAAATATACACATTGTTTCACATGTGTTTTTTTTGTGTGTGCAGAGAGCCAAAATGTAATGCATTCTGCATAAAACCTGCCCCTTTGTGTTACAAAGCTAAGCATTAATCCTTTCAACAAACAAACAAACAACTATTTGACCTAAGCTGGAATAAACAGATAAACTTTTTCCTCAAGGACATTAGCTTTTCCACTATGGCAGTGGGAGGGGCTTCCACTATCATCAAAATCTGTTTTAGATCGGATTTCTAACTAACAAACTGCCTCAAAACTTGGTAGTGAAAAATATTGATTGAATTATGGTTATGGGTTCTGTTGGGTCAGAATTAGGACAGAGTACAGGGAGGTGGCTTGACTCTGCTTCATGTTCTCTGGTATCCATCTAGGAAGACAGAGTACAGGGAGGTGGCTTGACTCTGCTTCATGTTCTCTGGTATCCATGTAGGAAGACTTAAAGACATAAGGGGGACCTGACAGCTGGGAACTGCAATCATTGGTTGTCTCATTCACATGTCTGGCACGTGGGCTCAGATGTCTTGAAAGCTGAGCTCAGCAGGACTGTGAATCAGAGTGAGTAGATGAGTCTTCTCCATGCAGATTTGCTTCCCCCAAACGTGGCAGCCTCAGGATAGTTGAACACATATCTCGACAGCTTGTGGCTCCAGTGTAAGGGCTCAAGTGGGCCTCATTGCCAGTTATGACTCAGTCTTTGTGGCCACAGAGCATGACCTCCATCATATTTTACCATTTGGAGAAGTTACCAATCTATCCAGATTTCCAGGCAGGAGACATAAACCTCACACCTTGATGGGAGGCATGTAAGTGTTTTAACATAATGTTTAAAAACCCTTCAACATTAAGAGGAGAAACTGAAACCTAGAATCCTACAGAAGGCAATCTTAATTCATTTCATCACCCTTGGGCCTCATTTTCATTGCCATATATTATTCAATTTTTGTGAGAAATCAGATCTCTGACTTCCCCATCATGGCTGGAACATGCTGGCAATGGTGGCAAGAAACCTCTACCTCCTTTCCTGAATTCAGTGCTTCTCATGGAAGTTAATTTTGAGAGAGGAACCCTTGGCACTAACTGGCCCCGTGGCGGGGAACCTTCCTGATGTTCTGAACGTTAAAAGACATGCTCTCTTCAGGGAAAGCAGGTGAGCACAGAATAACAAGCTACAGCTGGTCAAGCATGCTCAAAGCAGTGACCCACACCAAACTTCCATCTATCCTGCAGCACCCCTCTCCTTAGGATCTTGTCCCCTGGCCTTAATGTTTATTCCAGAGGGCAACAGTTTTCTGGAAAGACTCAGAACTAGGAGCAGGCTGAAGTTTCCTGTAGATTAAGATTATTTGAGATATGTTGTTTGGGGGCTAAAGGACTTCTGTGAGAGACTCTTCCTTAGCCTCATCAAGGGTCAGGCCATGGAGATCTTGGGACTTGAGACCCACTGGCGCTAAAGGAGTTGAAGACATCACAATGTGGAAAGTCAGGATTCCAGTGACATACTACATCCCATCCAGTACAACATCAAAACCACTCACAGTGACCCATGAGAACCAGAGGTGTGTCCTGGGTCAGCTGGTTGTGTACACCTGGAACTGAGTGCCAGAGGTGGTGCATCCTGCCTGCCCTGCCAGAAAATGATGTGCCCGAGTGTCCTGTAGGCAGTCATCTGTGGACAGTAACTCTGGATTTACCTGGATTCACATTGCCTGGTCCACTGGCCCCAAATGTCTTGCTATGTAAGAGAAAAAGAGAGTAACAACCATCTCTATCCCCATAGTGTCAGCCAGCAGCAGCAGGCAGATCCAGTTGTAGTCTTCTTTTGTGTGTATTGCTCAGGATACAGCAGGACCTATAGCTAACTTTGATTATCATCACTCTACCTTCCATTAGTCCTTACTATGTTCTATGCACTACAAAAATGTGCATTCTCTGATTTCATCAATGTTATCAATTATCAAAGTATCAAGTATCCCAAATATCAGTATTGCTAAATATTCATTGGTTTTTACATGGAGTCTGGAAAATACTGGTAGTCTAAACAGTGATATAAATGGTAATTCTCCAAGAAATAAGTCCATGTATAATTTTCCAATCTTACTTAGTCATGGAGCAACTAGGAGTAACTGGGTATTTTAAGGAACATAAATTTGATGCTGAGCACATGGGATAGAAGTGAATCAACATAAAACATGGTGTCCCATGAGAGGTAGTCTAAGAATCATTTGGAAATAGGTAGAGTTTAAACCATCATGGTGACACTCATGACACTGTCTTAGAAAATGGACACTCATGATATACATGGGATTGCTATTGACTCCTGAAGGTAGCTATGTTTTCTTCTTAGAAGAATGGCATCTACTTTAAAAGTTCCCAGAGAAATCTGTGATGACATCACAGGAGCAAGGAGCTTCATCTTCTCACACCCAGTCACATGTGCAAGATGCTGAGCCACAGATGTTTCCAGTATGCCCTTCTGCTGTGTCTATCTTCTCCAAGTATGTGGAAGGCTCTTGTCTGATTGCAACAGTACATGGAGCCCAGGACCAAAGCCACTGGGTATATTGATACTCCAGGACTCATACAAGTTGCAATCTAACCCTTCTTCTGTTTCTTTATCTAAATTTGCATCCTAAACACATCCTTATTTCCTTTTCTCCTTCTGAAAAGTATTTCAGTGTGTTTTTGCAGCATTTATACATCTTTTATACAACTTCATATTCATTCCACTGAAGAACTTTGAAGAACTCCCTACTTGAGGATGCAGTAGGCAGCCATGGCATCATCAAATCTTGCCCTGGCCATGGACATCCAGGTGTTATAAGTGCGGTAACCCAGGTCAATTATGATTTTTATAATCGTGGGATCTGGGAGCTTGGGGAGAGGGCCTCACTAGAAGGACTGAGCAAAGCAGCTTCCTCGCCCTGGCTCAGCCACGAGTGCCCCATTACCTGCTCTATGGTGGGCCTCTGGGTAGGATCCACCATCAGGATCTCATCGATGAGGTTCTGTGCTCCCTCCGACACATGTGGGGGAATGTTGAACGTCCCCTTCCTGATCAGTTTTTTGAGCTGCTTTCTGCTGGATGCCATAAATGGCATCTCCCTGTGAACATGAAGTAGAGAATTACTCTCAAATTCCAGATGTCTGCTGGGGGGCCCTAGTATTCCTTGCCCTGGGTGAATTCAGGGCCAAAGTACAGGAGAGTGCCCAAGATCCTCTTCAGCTTCTTCCCAGCTGTGAATCTGGTGCTCAGGCCAAAGTCAATGAGTTTGATATTGCCACTGGCATCCACCATGATGTTTTCTGCCTTCAGGTCCAGATGCACTACCCTCAACTTGTGGCAGTACTGCTTGGCATGTAGATCTGCCTGAACAGAGTGCAGGCATCCTCCTCCTGCATGCCAGCAGGTTCTGGGATGAGGTCCCACAGCCATCCCCCACCTGCACGCTCCATGATGATGTAGATATAGTCGAAGGTCTCAATGACCTGGTAGAGCTGGATCACATTGTTGTGGTCCAAGGCTGCCATCATAACTGGTTCAGAGAACAACAAACAGGAAGTTCGAGTCTACTTTGGCCAAGACCTTCACTGGAACGTCTGCCCGGTGAGCAGATGGCAGACAAGTTTTACCTGGGCAAAGCCCCCTTCCCCAATGTCCTGCAGGATCCTATAATGGTCTGTGAAGGCAGGCTCACAGCAGGAGTCCCACCCCTGCACCACCACACTGCTCTCACTACTCTCTCTGCTCATCTTAATCTGGAACAAGGATGCTAGCTTAAAAAAAAATAAACCAACACAAAACAAGACACACACACACACACACACACACACACACACACACAAAAAAAAAAAAAAAAAAAAACAAAGAAAAGCAAAAAACAAAAGGAAAACAGAACAAAACAAAACAAAACAAAAATCCAAGTCAAAAACCAAAGACCACAACTACTAGCCACCAACCACCACCAAACGCACTATCTGGGAGTCCTACAGGTCACCTGTGTTTATGGACAAAAACCCAGCTGCACTTACTCACTGATATACATGCTATTTGAAATTCCCTCACAATATCCCCTTTGGGGTTAGAGCAAGAGATGATCCAGTCACACCTGGTCATAGCCCCCAGAGGTCATCTCACTTTGGGGACTCCAGGACCTTTTCCACTTTCAGAATAAGAAAAGACTCTAGAAGGTCTTTTCCTTTAGTGGGTTATGGAGACTGAGATATACTTGTTTAGAAATTAAAATTTGTAGGATACTTCAGAGGTCTTTTTGAGCCCTAAAATCTGTAATAACTTTGTGGATTTGAAAGACCTCATCATATCTACACTCAAGGTTTCTGCTTCTTTGATGCTCCATACTGAGCTGCTTTCCTCCACTGGGCCTTTGCCCCATGATGGACTTCCTTAACTTGGGCAGAGCAATGGAGTCAGCTGTCTAGGAACTGAGACCTCTGGAACTGTGAGCCCCAGAGAAGCATTTCCTCCTCTAAGTTATTCATTTTGGGTGTTTTGGTCACAGAGACAAAAAGCTAATTAAAACACAGTCATACATCATTGCACCCAGCTTGACAAATGTACGTGTGTGTGTGCACACGGTGATGGGAACTAAACCAGGTCCTTGCACATGCTAGAGATGCTCTCTTAATGTGCAACTCCCATCCCTGTGGTTGGAGCTTCCTGGCCTAACCAGCTTTCAATACTGTTACATTGAGGTTGAATTGTCAACAAAAATTTGGGAGGGATGCACACATTCAAACCACAGTATGCAATAAACAAGAGACCAGGGAGTTGGTCCCTACTAGATGATCCCTGTGTGAGGGGAGTCCTTCAGGTTGCACTGAAGGGCAATAGATAGGAACGCAGATCTTGATGAAGACGGAAAGATCCCTGGTAAAGCAAATTCATGACAATTGTAAAAGCCAGTTCCACTTTTGTTTTCTACAAGATATAAGAGAATAATGTATCAAAACACCTCATTTTTATTCTATGGTATTGAATAAATATCATATATAACACTGTAACATCAGTAACTGAGGGGGAGTAATCTGTACATTACTGAAGTCATGTTGCCATAGATTCACATCAGAGTGGCATCTCTTTCTCATGTTAAATGGAACCCTCATGGGAATCACAAAGAAATACTTTTAAAACATACCCAAAATGAGAGGTAAGGGAATTGAAATGTTTCACTACAATAATCAACTAAATAGGAGGGAAGATAATCAAATAATGAAGTAAGTCACTCTGAATCAAAGATTGTGCTGCTTTGGTTATAAAGACACAATGCACACTGAACTAGGGTCCATCCTATTGTCCTTATAAGGACACAAGCCAACTTCAACCAGTGACACTGCCCTGATTTCTCTATAAGGACAGAAACCACAGTGAACCATGGCCATTGCCCTGATGTACTCAGAAGTATTCAAACCACACTGTTCCAAGGGCCATAATAAACATCAAAGTCCTGCACCTATAAAAACTTCTATGCAATAAGCATTAATGTTACTTCTTTTTCATGTTCTGATTGACATTGCCACTTTCCTTTGATGAAAATATTTTCTAAATTCTTATCTCTGATAAGACAAATCAAAACTTTTTGAGAAAAGTGTCAACTTCATTAGAACATAAAAAAGAAGTAATATTAATGCCCATAGTGCAAAATATGCTTTAAAGCAATCCCCCAAAGCATTTAGACCTTAATAAGAAAGATCAGAATGAAATGCAAAAACAAGAATATCCTTATTGAAAATGGGTAGGAACACATGGTGCCATGTACCCAGAATAGCCTGTCCCAACCTGGACACAATCTGGCATGATCAGGAGAAAATAACAAATTCTCAGTTTTCCCCATTGGAGTCAGAGAGAAGTGGGAAATATAAGTCCAACATTCTAGCTTTTCAGGTCCTGCTTTCTTTCATCTGTGACATGTAGACCTAAAATTGTGACCACTGAGAATAAGGGAGAATTTCCCAGCTAGTTCAGCACCAGAGTATTACAGACAGATAACAAGAGGAACAATAGATTTTGTAATTATGACAGACAGACGGGCACAGCTCTCTGCTTGTAAAGTCCAGAGAAGATGAATTCCCAGAAAGGATGGAGACTCCATGGAATCTCTTGCTGAGATTATTGGTGAAAGTCTTCCCCTTCACCAATACGAAGTAGCTCATGAAAGAGAATATCCAAAAAGAAATTCTCAGTTGAGATATACCAGTTTAAAGAGAATTCCAAGACACGTTAGAAGACAGACAGAACTGATATTGTACAAAAACACCAAAGAACTTAAAATGAGACATCTTAGTATTGATTTGAAGAGATAAAAGTGACAAAACAGTTCAGTCTTAAAAGTTTTAAGAAATATTACTGACAATTAAAATGAATGACTTAGCAAATCCAACATCAGGATTAGGCTGCAAAAAATTCATATGATCATTTTATTTGTGGCTCTCAATTTTTTTAAGCCTCTACAGTAATTAGGGTGAAACCCAGGACACTCTGCAACTGAGAAACAACCTCAGCCTTTGTTTTTAATTTATTTTGAGACAGGTTCTCACTAAATTACCCAGGATGTTAGAAATCTGAACTCTTCCTGCCTCAGTCAGGAGAATGGCTGGGATTTCAGGCACTGTACATAGCTTCTTAATCTTATTAAAGGGGAGAAAAAGGCAAGTGAAACTACAATATTGGTAAGGAGAAAGAGAAGTAACCACAAGTCTGTAAGAGATTTTTAATTTTTTATTAATGCACCATAGTCATACAAAATGTGAATTTTCTTTTTACACAACCATACATACATGAAATATGATTGGCTCCACTTCAGTCCCCAGTATGTCCTCTTTTCCTCCCCTCCTCCCTTCCTTTCCCCATACCTCTACTCTAATGCTTTTCTATTTATTTACAGTTTTTAAAGTTATTGCTTTACATATATATATATATATATATATATATATATATATATAAAGGTGAAATCTATAGTATATTCATATATTATACAGGATACATTGGTCACTTACATTCCATCAGTCCTCCCTTTTCTCATCATCTTCCTGCTCCTTATTTTTTTCTAACTTCCACATATAAGAGGAACTTGAACATTTCACTTCCTGAGTCTGGCCAATTTCATTCAGCAGGATATTCTTCAGTTCCATCCATTTACCAGCAAATGCCATAATTTATTCTTCATGGCTAAGTAAAACTGCATTGTGTATACATATGACATTTCCTTTATCCCTGAACTATCACCTTTATCCCCTGACTATGGTCATCACAGCTGGTTCCATAGCAATGTGAGTTACACTGCCTTAAAATAGTTTTTTAAAGAATTAAAATAATTTAACTGAATACAGCATGAGATTGTTAGCCATACATTTAAGGACCAAAAAATGTATGAACATTTTTTAATGAAATATCATACAGGTAAATTTAACTCTAAATCAAACCTGAATAGATGAATTATCATATATCAGAAAGAGGACTATCTGCTACCATTGTAAAGAATTACATGACTAATATCTCAGTTCTAGCAGATTGTAAAGACCACTTCCAGACCATGAGAATCTCATGTGGAACTCATATGGAACTGTCAATGTTTCATTTTATTAATTTGGCAATTAATATGCTAAAACCTCAAAAATGGCACAAAAATAATTATAGGTGAATGGAATTACAGTGTTTGTAAGGAGAATCTATAAAACAAACAAACAAAAAATACATTCTAAAAAAAATCCAGAAGTGAAAAAAATTCCTTCTCAGATAATTCAAGTCTAATCAACAGTTTTAAAGAGGAAAGCCTGGGGATCATCTCAATAGATGAAGAGGGGAAAACTTCCACAAGTATTTCTAATCAAAACAGTAGTGAGCCTTTGTCTGGGGAGCCTGCTATCTGGGGTCATCTCTAGGCTCCCTCTTATTTGCTCAGGAGGCTCATTGGTTTTGGGTGCAGGTGCTGAACAATCCTAAGGAGAACACTGGACAACTTGAAAGCCAGGAAATGATGGTGGATTAGAGGAACAGTGCACTTTTCCTGCAGTTTCTAAGCTCAAGACTTTAAAATCAGGAAGACTGCTCCTCAGCAAAGTGGGCAACTGAATTCACTGTAATTCAACATTGGACAGCAAAATAATCATAGAGACAAAGAAAATTGGAAACTTTGAACATAATATAAGAAATAATATGTTAGAGCCAGCTTGGTTGGCACTGGTACCAACAGCGCATTCAGAGAGGAGGGGGAGCACAGGCAAAGAGAGAGGAAAACATGGCAAATAAAATTGGCTCAGGGGGAACATAAGGAATAGAGTGAAGCTGACCTTAACTAACCCAGAGGCAGGTGAGGAAGTTTTGGAGTGAAAAACAATTAAAATTAATTGACCGAGGGGTGGAGAGTTCAACCAGAGTCAGTGTTGCACTGGCAGAAAAAGTTTTTGAGTGACCCTGAAGGAGTGCAGAGGCCGGAGACTGGGAAAGTATAAGCAAGTTGCCAGCCTGACCCAGCAGTTGCCCATTGTGGGGTCCAACATATATCTGAACCAGCATGATTTAAACAGGGCAGAAAGGACAGTGCTTAGGATGATTCAGTTGGGGATACTGATGAGAGTGCCCTTTGCTGCTGGCAACACACATGAGCATCTGAAAAATGAGGGTAATGCATCAGACAGGCATGTGTCTGTACTCCAGGTCTGAGCCCAGGTAATTCACAGCTATGAAGATAGAAAACATGAAGCCTTTTGAAGTTTAGAATACTCACCTGAAAAGTGGAAATTTTAGCATAGATCAGCATCTCTCCAGAAGCAGGGGGATGAAACCAAATCTCCAATACTCACCAAGAGATTTTCAAGGGTTAGTCAAGACCAAACTCCAGTTACTGGAACTTCCAATTTTGAACTCTGCACCAAACCCACTATGGGAACATACCAGTTGTCAACACTTCCCAGTCTATCCCATCCTATAGTGGGAAATGGGAAGCCTAGAGTTATAAGCAGTTTTGGCTCCTGGTCACAATGACTGGCAGCTTGAGGAGAAAAACAAAGGTGTGAGACCCTAACAACCCCCAGCCTGTGATCCAAGGATTAAAGAGACCCTCAATAAACACAAAGAATAGTACCTTATCATAAGAAATTAACTTGCATCCTTGCCAATTGTTTTGATCACTTTAATAGAAATAAGCCTTTTGGGTTTTCATTAAGATTTTTTTCAAGTTCCCACCCTTTTCCTCTTTTATTTTTATTTTTTATTCTATTTTACTCATTTATTTGAATTTTTAAAACTTTTTCCCATCATATGTGGTTGTGTGTGTGTGTGTGTGTGTGTATATGTGTGTGTGTGTTTATGTTTTCTCATTGCACGGATATGTTTGAATAAATACATATATATTTATTAGTTAGCCTTAGCCTGATTTTGGTAGGGTAAAAATCGTACATGAAATTTTGTTTGTCTTGATCTTTTGCTTGTTTGTTCATACCTTGGTTTTTGTTCTTCTTACTCTCCTCCTCCACTAATTGAATTTTTTATTCCCTCATCCCCTCTTCCTTTATTTTATTGCATTTATTACTTTTTACTCTTCCATTTTTACAATAGCAACTGCTACCTATCTCCTGCTTTTCTTCTATCCATCTTTTAAATATTTTAAACTTTCTCTTGCCTTCATACCATATTTTCTATACAATTGAGGAACTACAATTCCACTAAAATAATTAAATAATTTGTAATTCTGAGTCCATTTATGTAGCTATGATTGTTAATTCAGTGTACAACATAGTAGACACCTTATAGTTAATGTCAGATCTAGTTCATGGTGGTTTATTGTAGGCACTGATGTTAAATGCTGATTCCACCATTCCTCTACAGGTAGTAATTAGTGTTACAGATGTCAAAGTAGACACCAGACATTTCTTTTAAGGTTGCACATCGGTGGTTAACAGTATTGCTAGCCCTTGCTTTCTCTTTCTCTAAGTGGAGCTGCAAAGTGATTGAGATAATTCAAGCTCTTAGAGGGGATCCTGCTGATGAGAAACACTTGCAACTTAGCCAAATAACAGTGAACCTCACTCCACACATGATCTAGCCCCACTTAAGCCTCAATAGTACTTCAACACATAGAATAGGGGAATGAAAAACCCCAAAGCAGCAATCATGCCTCAAGTAGGAACAATTAGAGGGGGTCCTCAGGTCCCTCTCCTGGACATCTTTTCATATAGCAAAAAGAGAGAGAACTCCTGAGAACAAAAACATAAATAAATAAATAAATAATAACAGCACACCAAACAACACACACATAATATAGGAAAAGGAATACAACAGAACTGATGTGTCTGAAAACATGAGAAAGCAGGGCAATAAATCTCTGCCCTCCTGCAAATTCACAATTCCCCAAAAAGGGAACCTACAGATAGACCACACACATGCACACACATGCACATGCACACTATATATGGAGTAAGTTTTCCCTTTCCCTCAATTTATAATTTCTGGCAACTCCACAGCACTTTTATTCTCTTGCCAAACATGAGTTACTTTGAGTTACTTGAGGAAGATGTGGTGAGGGAATTTCAGGGAACAGTGGGAAGATAGGACAGAAGTATCTGTTTTTATCTGAACAACTGAAATAAAAGTTATAGCACCTAGAAGTTATGCAAATCAAAATACACTATAATCTAATATGTTTCCCAAAACATCGAGTTTTCTTGAAGATTGGAGTTACTATGAGGAAGTTAAGTAACTACACATGTATTTTTTAATAAATGAACATGGAAGCTATTATGAAACTAAGTGAAAGATTAATATAAACATTTTAAGGAAATCTGCATTTGACCTACTGGATCACAAAAGGTACACAGTATTTTCTGTGATTAGCAGAATTCTTGTGGAAATTTTCAAGATAAAGGATCCCTTTGCCTTTGTCTATGGGCACTCCATGCAGGCATGAATATGAAGTATGGTGCTTCACTGGGAGATTCTACTATTTGTTGATCCCCTTTTTTGAGCAGAAAATCCATATGAGGACTAGTAATAAGATGGGATAGATGAAGAACTCGATGGAACCCTTAGAAAAATATAGTTACAACTAAAAATGACTCTTTCTACTATTTTATTTTCTAATTCCTCAAGTTTTCAAGGTGGTTATGAATAGAATTGCATCATAAAAGATGGCAGGGGAAACAGAAACAAAGAAGTTTTAAGTCAATTGCTGTTCTTGGGCCAAAGAAGAAAGGAGATCAGAAGACTGAAGGTTGCTTCTTTGAACCAATTTTTATGGTAGTGGATGCAGAAGGAAGGCAGAAAGATGTGGAAGGAATTTATAAGTGGCAATACTAAATTGGCAGGCCTAAAGAAAAATCTCCACTTGACTCTCAGCATCAAGGAGATGACGCCATTCGCATGAGTGATTTTTTAGCATATACATAGTACTACATAGAATTGTGCAGCCAACACCAGTCTAGGTTTGAATATTTTCATCACTTCCCACTAAACCCTTACCCATTACAGCCCAACCCACCCTGGCCCTAGGCCACCAATGGAATATTATTCGCCCATCTAAAGAAATGAAGTAACAAAAATATGCTGCCAAAAGGTTAAATCTTGAAAACAGGCTAATTAAGAAAAACCAGTCACAAAAGATCACATATTATTGCATGATTCCATTTATATTAAGTGTCTAGAACACAGAGACAAAAAAGTCAACCAGGGGTTATCAAGGGGTGGGGGGAGGAAAAGGGGGTCACTAATAATAGTAAGGGTTGGGGGTGGGGAGTGATGAAAATGCCCTAAACTTGCATTGTAGCTTTGGCTGTACAATTATATGAGTATACTAACAGCCACTGAACTGTATGCTTTTTTTCGGTGATGATGGGACTCCTTTACCAGTGAGCTGATTCTCAGCCTTTTTTATTTTTTTATTTGGAGACAGGTCTCATTAGGTTGCTGAGGCTGGCCTCAAACTTGCAATCCTCCTGCTTCAGCTTTCTGAG
Source organism: Sciurus vulgaris (assembly GCF_902686455.1). Classification (NCBI taxonomy): domain Eukaryota; kingdom Metazoa; phylum Chordata; class Mammalia; order Rodentia; family Sciuridae; genus Sciurus; species Sciurus vulgaris. The sequence goes on from NC_136464.1 coordinate 84,216,414, forward strand.
CTGCTAGGATCACCACAGGTGTGAGTCACCACTTCCTGAAGATGTATGCTCTAAATACATGAATTGTATGTATGTAAAATGTATTATAATAGAGTTGTCTTTGAAGATTAACTGCACACACACACACGAACACACACACACACACAATAAAATAGTAGAAGAAAAAAGACTGGAGTTTGAATTGTGGCTTTACTTTTTGAGCTATGTAACTGGTAGGGTGGACAGAAGGAATGGGAGGAGGGAATCTTTAACTTTTCGGAACATCATGTGCATGGGTTTGTAAAATAGAGACATCAATAGTAAGTTGGAAGGGTTCTTTTGGTATGAAACAATGTGCATAAAGTGCCCAGCAGAAAGCCTGGAATTTTCAACATGGGTTTAGAGAAGCTGATATATAGAACGGACAGTTACCTGGACAAATTTATAAACCAGCCTAAATTAATATGTAATTTTAGAAGGCTCCAGCCCTTTTGAAGACCACCTCCAGGTTCTCCGGCAATTTCTCTGAGATCATCCCTGGAATCCATTTCCTGGGAAACACATTAGGAATTCAGAGTTTTGTGCTGCACCTTGGCATTAGACCCTCTGGACATGAGGACGGTCCTCCACGTTTTAAACCTCCCTGGCCAGGTGATTCTCAAGTACTTCTTGCCTTGGATAACCCAGGAAGCCCTGTCTGACCTCAGGGGTTACTTTGCAGTAATAAAAGAAGGCTGCCCATGTGCACTAAGATTGTGGTTTTCTATGTTTGGCTTGTCCTTCCTACTAGAAAGCAAACTCCTATGTAGTGAAAAATCTGCCCAGCATCTTCCTCTGCGTCCACACATGGTATAGGTGCTCTGAGCTGAATAGGTGTTTCATAAAGGAGAATGACCTCTGAGTATCGCAAGAAAATTAGCATTGTATGATGGCTTCAATGGGATCCAGTGGACCCAGTATTTGAGTTTGTAACGAATATTTTGCTTCATGTGTGTTGCCTTATATGTTAAGTTAGGCTGGCATGTAAATTTGTCTAGGAAACAGTCTATTGGAAACATCAGCTTCTCTAAGCCCCTGTTGAAAACAGGGTTCAAAATATCCTTGGAAAGTAAATATTACTTGAAGAAGCCCCACTATACACACAAAACCCCTTGAACGAAGTACTGAGGCTCAGGAAAACAAAAAATCTGAAATCACCCAGGTCCCTTTGTGAATTTCAAATAGTTCCTTATTGAATCAACTCCACAAAGTCAAAGATAGAAAATCAGCAAATTTAACCCAAGTTCAGATTTGGTTTCACTGGGCTTAAGTTTAATTTTCAATAAATGCCTGGTATCTTACCTGCATCATAAAGAACTTTAGAAAATAATTCTTATATTATTGATGGGGCTTAGGACACACTACTCCAAAATATGGCACCTTGGCAAAACATCAGAAACAGGAGAATCACCCTCACCTTCCCATCCTCCTCCCTTGAAGCAGATGATAAAACCTAGAAAGGTTATGCTCTGACCTTCCCTTGCCCTTCTCCCTGAAGCAGATCATAGGATCCTCATTTGTGAAGTATCTTCCCTACACACAGAGGAAAGAAATAGTTTTATCCTGGAAGACTTGTGGTGTCAAGAAGAATCTCGACAAACAGGTTTTGCTAAATTTTCCTTCCTCTATTTATTACATTAACTCCTTTTTCCTGTCACCAGGGATAAAAATTACACAGATGTACCCATGTCTTTGGGTCTTCATTTCTGACAGCTCCTGTGTCACATAAAACTTATATTAAATAAATTTGTATGCTTTTCTCCTGTTAGTCTTTGTCAGTTTTATTTTCAGATCCAGTTAGGGACCTTGACAGTTAAGAAAATCCTTCCTACATTTCTATTATATAAAAATATGTATATCTAATACATATATGTGTATATCATATTTATGAGTGTGTGTGTATAGATGAATAGATGACAATCTCACATAATTCCACAGCCTGGAGACAGTTACCTTTAAGTTCTCACAATTATCTATCAGTTCATGTCTACATATTTAGATGTGGAAAGAAACACAGTTCAATAGCACTTCATCAGGAAACCCCTCCCTGATTTTCCAGTTACCCTAGACTAAATTAGGATTCCTTACACCAGGTGATAGCACCTGTACTTTTTAATATCACTTACTACATTAGAAATGATTTAGTTAATTATTATGGAAGTTTTTTGATACATGTTTTCATCATGAGAAAACTCAATGTGGTAAGACCGTTATCTAGTATTTCCAGTATGCTCATTATTATATCTCTGGCATTTAACTGAGTGTTGGGATATGTTAGGGGCTGTGCCATGTTGACAGCGCCAGAACAGCGCCTGATCACATCGGCAGCGAGGAGGTTAATTGACATGAGCACACTCAGATGATTTATCGTCCACGTACACAATGTATGCACATGTGTTCTCAAGCACTCCTAATTGTGCCTGCTCGGACATCTAGCGTCTTGCTAATCTTTGCGTAAGAGGCGTGGCCCTGCTCTCCGCCTCCTGGAGGTGATATAAGCGTAGGCAGAGCGAGACAGCAGAGGCAGCAACTAGTAGAAAGAAGCGGAGCAGCAGCTAGCAGAAAGAAGTGGCAAGAAGAAAGAAAAGATAGCAGAACAGCAGCTAGCAGAAAGTGGCGGAAGGCAGATCGCAGAGCGGAGAACTGAGACGCATCACTAAAGCACCTTAGGTAGACGTACCCTTAGTTCACAGGATGCACCAGTAAGCAGCAGCAGACCTTAAGTAAGGCGTAGCAAGTCTCTCTTCCTCTAAGCAAAGCCTGTCCTTCTCTCAAAGTCTCTCTCTTAAGCAAAGTCTCTCTTTCTCTCTGATAAGCAAAGTCTCTCTCTCTCTCCTCTCAAAGCAAGTAAACCTCATTTCCTCTATCCTCTATAAACAAGCAAGCAAGGAAACAGTCCAAAGATAGAAGTGGCTCAGTTTCCAGTCCACCACCCATAAGACCCATGCAAATTGTTGCTGCAGGCGGTGACAAGTATCCACGGATTTGGTACCGCAATGAGCCAGCGACAGGATACACTTGGATAATAAATACTCAATACATATCTGTTGAGTTACCAAAATACAATGTTGGGGGTGGGGGTTCTAAAGTCAGTTAGCTTCAATCTCAATCATTTTGTCAAGTATAATTATGAAAGAATCATATGGAAGCAGACAAGGTCACTACAGATAGTTACTGTTCTTTTGTAGATTACAGAGTAGGGAATATTAATCCTGAACCTGGACTGGTCACCTGTACAAAATGTGGAATGGGCCTGCTCTGGCAGGGCATGCATCCCTCAAGTAACTCCAGAGTTCATGCCAGGCCTGTGCTGGTTTTCAGTGAAAGCTCAATAGGTTTCCTGTGAGGGCATGACTAAATTTCCTACAAATGACATTGCTCATTATCTTAAAAATCTCTGGAGTATAAGAACTCAGTCTCAGTTGTCAACAAAAAGAATCATGAACTTGTACAAAGTCATATCTTCTCAGATCCTCAAGTTATTCATCTTTAGAATGAAGGTAATATTTTCTCCCTCAAAAAAGTTAACATATAAAATAATTTTGTCTTCAGTAATAACATTGTTATATTCATGTGGCAGTTCTAAAATGTAGATTAATTTAGGAAACTGGTTGGCAGGTCCAAAATGGCTATAGTTAGTCTCCCTCACTGAGGCTTCTGGCAGCCTGTGTTTCTAGTGTGTAGTCAAGGTCATGAACATTTGCTTGTGAGCTTGTGCCCACTGATGTAACCTGTTGGCAGTATGCCTTGTCTAATCTGCATATAAAAAAGGCCTATGAAAATGGCTTGGGGGGCTGATTAGGGGCTATGGTTACCTCCAAATAAAGAATGACTACCACCCCAGCCATGTCTCACCTCTTATTTTAACTGTTGTAGCCTGAACCCTGCTTCCAGGGCCTGAGCCTCAGCTTCAGCACAGAAGTTGACCTAGACAGCAGGATCTTTCACAAGTGAGAGATGCAATAACCCTGGGAGAAGAGGGGAACCTATGGCCACTGATAGCATGTGGCACTTGGTCACCATGGTCCTATTGACATGGGCTCCTGTGGAGTGCTGTGATATGGGGGATGGGCCACCTGTGAGTATAGAGAAGGCTTGGCAAGCAGTGAGTTCGCACTTACAAGATAGTGCTGTGCAGGAAACAGTGGGTCAAGTGAGGTGGATTTTTCTCACTGCGCTGAAAGCCAATTTGAACCAGGCTCTGCAGGATGCTGCCCAGTTCTTTGCCCTCCAAGAGAAGCTGGAAGTGTTGGAGTGGTGAATTCGCACTTTGGTAGTTGAGGGATGTGAGTCAGGTGGGTCCAGGACCTCTGAAATAAGGAGGTGGAATCTCAAGAAGGGCCTGAGGAAAAGCCCTGACTGTGAGCCCACCCCCTGGTGCAGCAGAAGATGAAACACAAGCAGCCTCAGGCCCCTGGAGGTCTGGCAATCAGGCAGCCAAATGTTACAGAGTATACTACATACTGACCATATGCCCTGGCAGAATTAGTGGACTTGGGTAAACAGTTTCCCAGCAACCTGGAGAGACCCTGGCCACATGGTTTTTGAAACTGTGGGATCTAGGGGTCAGCATTGTTTGCACTCCAGAGGAGATGGAGCATGGCATCTATTGCTACTTACACCTCCCTGAGATAGCCATTGCCGAACAGCCACAGGAATGGAGAAGGTTATCACTCCCTTATAAATTGAATTTATGCAGCTGCACAAACTGTTTGGATAGATGCCCATAAGCTGCTAGAAACTGTGAGTAAATGGCAATCCTGTGCTGATTTGGTGTAGATTCTATGAGAGTTCGGCATGCATCAGGCAATATTTAATCTGAATACACAAGGGCCAGATGATGAAAGATTTACTAGTGACATGAGGGACTTGTTTTGCAGCATGCTCCACTGGACACCTTTGGTTCCTTGATGGCTATTTTAGCCTCATAAGTTGGTCACCCCATTAATCAGGTTACTACCATGATGGCTAGCCTGGGAGAAGCCAGGAGCAGATGGCACTAAAAAAATGTACACATAGTGAGAGGGGTCTGGAGGTGAGACAAAGAAAGTGCCCATTAGAATCACTCACAAGCACTTTCTGCACAGAACCAGCTTCAAGTCCCTGAGCCAGCGCGGCGAGCTCCAGCCCCCAGGTAGCTTCAGGGAACAAGACAGGGCAGCCAGAGTCTTCTCCAAGCAGCCCGGGTCCCTCTGGCGGGAAGCGCCTTTCTAGGCTAGCTTCTCGTAGCAGACCACCCAGTGAGAGCCTTTCTACACAGAGCCAGCCACAAGTCCCCAGGCCAGCGGAGAGCTCCGACCCACAAGCAGCCTGTGGGACCAGGGCAGGGCAGCCAGAGACCTCTCCAGGCGGCCCTGCCCCTCCGGCCGCAGGCTTATTCCATGGGGTGATCCAAGATGGCGGACTGGAGGGTGACTGCATCTCCAGTCACTCCAGAACCCAGGATTCAAGATGGGGATGCATTGAGAGGCCCGGACTAAAATAGAGCCACGGGGTGAGTCGCCCCCACCCAGTGAAGCTCTGCCCGGGTGGCAGGCCCGGATTCAGGCAGCATAATAGAGTAGGGCAGGGCAGCTAGAGTCTTCCCCAGGCAGCCCGTGGCCCTCCCACACAGCAAGCTTCTCAGAGCAGGCCCCCAGTGAGAGCCTTTCCACACAGAGCCAGCTCCAAACCCTGGAACCAGTAGCGGGCAAGGGGCAGCTTTCTTCGGAAGCACTGCATTATCAAGTTACTCCAAGACTTCAGCCTACTGAAGGCTGGGAGGTGATACACTGGAAATATACAGGGACAATATCAGTCAATAGAGGAAATCTTCAATATCTCAGAGTCCCACTGACATCTGACCAATATGAGAAAACAAGGGAAGAAAATGTCCCAAACAAACCTAGATACTATATCAATAAAACCCAATGACAGCACAGCAGAAGAAACGTCAGAAAGGGAGTTCAGAATGTACATAATTAAAACAATCAGGGAAGCAAAGGAGGAGACAAAAGAGCAAATGCAGGCATTGAAGGAAGAGATGAAAGAGCAAATGCAGGCATTAAATGATCGCACCAATCAACAGTTAAAAGAACAGATACAGAAAGCAAGAGATCATTTCAATAAAGAGTTAGAGATAGGGAAAAAAAAACAAACAGAAATCCTTGCAATGAAGGAAACAATAAACCAAGTTAAAAACTCCATAGAAATCATAACCAATAGGATAGAACACCTGGAAGACAGAACCTCAGATATTGAAAACAAAATATTTAATCTTGAAAACAAAGTTGACCAAACAGAGAAGATGGTAAGAAATCATGAACAGAATTAACAAGAATTATGGGATATCAGGAAAAGGCCAAATTTAAGAATTATTGGGATTGAGGAAGGCTTAGAGAAACAAACCAAAGGAATGAACAATCTATTCAATGAAATAATATCAAAAAAATTCCCAAATCTGAAGAATGAAATGGAAAACCAAGTACAAGAGGCTTATAGGACTCCAAATATACAAAATTACAACAGACCCACACCAAGGCACATTATTATGAAAATACCTAACATATAAATAAAGACACAATTTTAAAGGCTGTGAGAGAAAAGAATCAAATTACATTAGGGGGAAACCAATAAGAATATCAGCAGATTTTTCAGTCCAGACTTTAAAAGCTAGAAGGGCCTGGTACAACATTTACCAAGCCCTGAAAGAAAACGGATGCCAACCAAGAATCTTATACCCAGCAAGACTTACTTTCAGATTTGACCATGAAATAAGATCCTTCCATGATAAACAAAAGCTAAAGGAATTTACAAAAAGAAAACTGGCATTACAGAACATTTTCAGCAAAATATTCGCTGAGAGGATCCAAGATGGCAGTCTAGAGGGAGGCTGTGTTTCTTGTCGCTCCGCAATGCCGGATTTAAGCAGAGGATATCTGTTTCTCGGTGAGGCAGTTTTTGCTGCTTATCAATCCCCTGCTCTTTACCCCATTTGTCTGCTGTGATGACCTGCAGTCTGCCAGCATATCGATGCCTTTTTTGAGAGCAGATTGCTCACTGTCAGGCGTCTATCATCCGCCATTTGCCTGCCTCTCGCCTGTCCACCGCCTGCCTTACCCTATCCATTACCCAATGCTCAAGGTTCACCTCCCGATTATCTGTCAGCTGCCAGCAGATTGACCACAGACCGCCAGTGGAGAACCAGCTGCCTGCTGCTGCCTGGAAGTTCACTGTCACGGTACCTGCAGGTTTGATTACACATGGCTGCTGCCATTTTGAGACAACAGCCAGGCCCTGTAGGACCCCTGGCCGGACTGACTGAGTCCCGTCTCCAGGATCCCTCAGCCCGACCAAAAACTCCCTGCCTCTGGAGCCCTCACATCAACTGACTGCTCCCTGCCGCCAGGACCCCCAGACCAACTGACTGTGCCCTATCACCGGGACCCCAGACCGACTGATTGCACCCGGCCTCCAGGATCCCACAACCACACCAAACACACCGGACCTCCAGGACCCCTGCCGGACCAACTGCATCCTGTCTCTAGGACCTCCAGCTGACTATTTCCACCCCTGAGGTGCAGCTCCCCATTTGCCAACACATTTGGAAGCCAGAGCAGCCATCTTGGATAATCCTGGAAGCCGTAGCTTTGATCTTCGGGTGGGGCAAATCCCATCCTGTGACGCCTGCTGGAGGCTGGAAGCTCATTTTCAGGTACCTCTCATACATCGGGCTACTGAACACTGGGAGGTTTCATTACAATATGACTATTATACAGTAGATTTTCTTTTTTCTCCTTTTTTAAAAAAAATATTTAAGTTTTTATTTCTTTACGTTTCTTGCTTTCTTTTCCTTCTGTTTACCTGTTCCCTCAGAGTTGCTTTCTCCCTTATTTACATGATGTTATTGTCCCCATAGGGGCTATTTGGTCTAGGATTGCATAGTGTCTGGTTTGGGCACTGCTAATATTGATCTCCCCTTAAAGAAAGGGTTTTGGAAACCAATAGGGCCACTATAAGCCTATAGGGGGAAATCTGCAATACCCCAGATCTGCAGCGCTAGAGGGGAAGATACATGAACAACATGAAAAAACAAGGGAAGAAAATGATCCAAACAAATCTAGATTCTATAGTAATAGAATCCAATGACAGTATGTTAGAAGAAATGTCAGAAAAGGACTTCAGATTATACATGATTAAGATGATTCGCAAAGTAAAGGATGAGATAAGAGAGCAAATGCAGGCAATGAATGATAATACCAACAAGCTGAAAGAGCACCTGCAGGAAGCAAAAGATCATTTCAACAAAGAGATAGAGATTCTCAAAAAAAACCAAACGGAAATCCTTGAAATGAAGGAGACAATAAACCAAATAGACATATATAGAATATTCCATCCATCAACGAGCGGATACACTTTCTTCTCAGCAGCACATGGAACCTTCTCGAAAATAGACCATATGTTATGCCACAAAGCAGCCCTTAGGAAATGCAAAAAAATAGAGATACTGCCTTGTGTTCTATCAGATCATAATGGACTGAGAGTAGAAATCAATGACAAAGTAAAAAAAGGAAATTACTCCAACACTTGGAGACTAAATAATATGCTATTGAATGAAACATGGATAACAAAAAACATCAGGGAGGAGATTAAAAAATTCTTAGAGGTCAATGAGAATGATGATACAACATATCAAAATCTCTGGGACACTATGAAAGCGGTACTAAGAGGAAAATTCATTGCATGGAGTGCATTCCAGAAAAGAATGAAAAGTCAACAATTAAATGACCTAACATTATAGCTCAAAGCCCTAGAAAAAGAAGAACAGAATAACAGCAAAAGTAGTAGAAGACAGGAAATAATTAAAATCAGAGCTGAAATCAATGAAATTGAAACAAACTATCCAAAAAATTGACATAACAAAAAGTTGGTTCTTTGAGAAAGTAAACAAAATAGATAAACCCTTAGCCACACTAACAAAGAGAAGGAGAGAGAAGACTCAAATTACTAAAATACATGATGCAAAAGGAAATATCACAACAGACACCACTGAGATACAGAACATAATGAGAAGCTACTTTGAAAATCTGTATTCCAACAAAATAGAAAGTACCGAAGACATTGACAAATTTCTAGAGACATATGTTCCTCCCAAACTGAACCAGGAGGACATACACTATTTAAACAGATCAATATCAAGCAATGAAATAGAAGAAGCCATTAAAAATCTACCATCCAAGAAAAGCCCAGGACCAGATGGATTCTCAGCCGAGTTCTACAAGACCTTCAAAGAAGAACTCATTCCAATACTTCTCAAAGTATTCCAGGAAATAGAAAAGGAGGGTACCCTACTGAACTCATTCTATGAAGCTAATATCACCCTCATACCCAAAGCAGGCAAAGAGACATCAAGGAAAGAAAATTTTAGACCAATATCCTTGATGAATATAGATGCAAAGATCCTTAAACAAAATATTGGCAAACCGTATCCAAAAACATATTAAGAAAATTGTGCACCACGATCAATTGGGGTTCATTCCTGGAATGCAAGGATGGTTTAACTTCCGTAAATCAATAAACATAATCCATCATGTCAATAGACTTAAGGATAAGAATCATATGGTTATTTCAATTAAAGCAGAAAAAGCATTTGACAATACACAACACCCCTTCATGCTCAAAACACTAGAAAAAATAGGGATAGTAGGAACATACCTGAACATTGTAAAGGCTATTTATGCTAAGCCTATGGCCAACATCATTCTTAATGGAGAAAAACTGAAACCATTCCCTTTAAAAACAGGAACAAGACAGGGATGTCCTCTTTCACCACTTCTATTCAACATTGTCCTTGAAACTCTAGCCAGAGCATTAGGCAGACTAAAGAAATTAAAGGGATATGAATAAAAACAGAGGAACTTAAGCTGTCACTATTTGCAGATGACATGATTCTATATTTAGAGGATCCAAAAACCTCCTCCAGAAAACTTCTAGACCTCATCACTGAATTCAGCAAAATAGCAGGCTATAAAATCAACATGCATAAATCTAAAGCATTTTTATACGCAAGCGATGAAACAGCTGAAAGGGAAATGAGGAAAACAATTCCATTTGCAATAGCCTCAAAAAAAAAAAAAATATTTGGGTATCAATCTAACCAAAGAGGTAAAAGATCTCTACAATGAAAACTACAAAATACTGAAGAAAGAAATTAAGGAAGACCTTAGAAGATGGAAAGATCTCCCATGTTCTTGGATAGGCAGAATTAATATTGTCAAAATGGCCATACTACCTAAAGTGCTATACAAATTCAATGCAATTCCAATTAAAATCCCAATGACGTACCTTACAGAAATAGAGCAAGCAATCATGAAATTCATCTGGAAGAATAAGAAACCCAGAATAGCTAAAGCAATCCTTAGCAGGAAGAATGAAACAGGGGGTATTGCAATACCAGATCTTCAACTCTATTACAAAAGAATAGTAAAAAAAAGGCATGGTATTGGTACCTAAATAGACAGGTAGATCAATGGTACAGAATAGAGGACACGGACTCAAACCCAAATAAATACAATTTTCTCATACTAGACAAAGGTGCCAAAAATATGCAATGGAGAAAAGATACCCTCTTCAACAAATGGTGCTGGGAAAACTGGAAATCCATATGCAACAGAATGAAATTAAACCCCTATCTCTCACCCTGCACAAAACTCAACTCAAAATGGATCAAGGACCTTGAAATCAGACCAGAGACCGTGCATCTTATAGAAGAAAGAGTAGGTCCAATCCTTCAACTTGTTGGCTTAGGATCAGACTTCCTTAACAGGACTCCCATAGCACAAGAAATAAAAGCAAGTATCAATAACTGGGATAGATTCAAACTAAATAGCTGTCTCTCAGCAAAGTAAACGATCACCAATGCGAAGAGAGAGCCTACAAAGTGGGAGAATATCTTTGCCACTCATACTTCAGATAGAGCACTAATTTCCAGAATATAGAAAGAACTCAAAAAACTCTACACCAAGAATACAAATAATCCAATCAACAAATGGGCTAAGGAAATGTACAGACACTTCACAGAAGAAGATGTACAAGCAATCAACAGATATATGAAAAAATGTTCAACATCTTTAGTAATGAGAGAAATGCAAATCAAAACTACACTATGATTCCATCTCATCCCAATTAGAATGGCGATTATCAAGAACACAAGCAACAATAGGTGTTGGAGAGGATGTGGGGAAAAAGGTACACTCATACATTGCTGGTGGGGTTGCAAACTAGTGCAGCCACTCTGGAAAGCATCATGGAGATTCCTCAGAAAGCTTGGAATGGACCTACCCTTTGACCCAGCTATCCCACTCTTTGGCCTATACCCAAAGGACTTAAAATCAGCATACTACAGAGATACAGCCCCATCAATATTCATAGCTGCTCAATTCACCATAGCCAGATTGTGGAACCAACCTAAATGCCCTTCAGTTGATGAATGGATAAAGAAACTGTGGCATATATACACAATGGAATATTACTCTGCCATAAAGAATGATAAAATTATGGCATTTGCAGTCAAATGGATGAAATTGGAGAATATCATGCTAAGTGAGATAAGCCAATGTCAAAAAACTAAAGGACAAATGATCTCGCTGATAAGCGGATGAGGACATATAATGGGGGGTAGGAGGGATTAGCATTAGGGTTAGGCTTAGGTTTAGAGTTAGGGACAAGGAGGGTGGTAAGAATGGAGTAAGGAAGGACTGTATAGAGGGAAAAGAGGAGTGGTAGGGGTGGGACGGTTGGGGGGAAGGGGAAAAAATAACAGAATGAATCAAACAACATTGCCCTATGTAAATTTATGATTACACAAATGGTATGCCTTGACTCCATGTACAAATAGAGAAGCAACATGTATCCCATTTGTTTAAATAATAAAAAAAAAAAAAATAAAATGTCTTCATTCAGCTAAAAAAATATAAATAAAAAAATCACTCACAAGCAAATGTGGGCTGATCTCTTGACAACAGGGGTAAACCACCAGAAAAAAGACAATCAGCCTAATGCAGTGCTTGAGCTGCGGAAGCAGCTATGCCCAGAGCAGCAATGCATGAGAATGGACAGTGGTAAAGGAGCACCCCAAGAAGCCCGACCTGTGCAACTGCAAGACCATTTGTCTGCTTCTCTGAGGAATGAGGGAACTTTGTTTCAGTACAACTAACAATCCATCCAAGGTGTCCACCCTGTGGGTACTGATTGGAACCAAAGACCCACATGTGGAGCTTGCTATCCACTGGTCCCCTAATTATGTGCAGAGGGTAATGACTCTGATGGATACTGCAGCTGAGTATAGCCTAGTGTTTGGCAATCCTGCTAAATTTCCGGGTCCATATGCCCATAAGCATGGCTATGGGGGACAGACAATCAAGGTAAAGGCAATGTTCTTACTGCTGAGGATAGGTTGTTTGACCCCAAGAACATATACAGAACAGGTGTCTTCTATCCTAGAGTATATCTTGGGTATAGATGTGCTCCAAGGACTGTGGTTGCAGACCTCAGTGGGGGAGTTCCATGTCCGTGTGTGAGTTGAACAGGTGGTTGTGAGAGGATATGTAAAACATATGCCTCAGGTCTTGTAGCAACTCCAGAGGACTGTGATGGTGGAACAGTACTGCCTCCCAGAGGGACATGCAGAAATTGGAGCTATTATTCTGAAACTGGAGAAGATGGGCATGATACCACCCCTTTAAGTCCCCAGTGTGACCAGTGAAGAAGTCTGATGGCACTTGGAGAATGACTGTCCATTATTGAGAATTGAAAGTAGTGGTGCCTCCTCTGCAGGCAGCGGTTTCCTCAGCACATGAACTCATGGACCAGTTGAACTTGTAGCTGGGCACTTACTTTGTGCCCATGGCTAATGATTTCTATTTCTCTGGCCCTGGAGAGCCAAGAGCAGTTGCTTTCACATGGGAAGGCTGGCAGTGGACATTTCCAGTGTTGCCACAAGATTATTTGCATAGCCCAACCATGTGTCATGGTTTGGTGGTCACTGACCTGGCCCAATGGACTCAGCTGCCTACTATACATATGTTTCATTATGTGGATGATGTGTTATTGACTTCTGATCTCTTTCAGATTTATAGCTTGCAGTCCTGACCTTAGTGGCCCATTTGGAGACACATGGCTGGGCAGTAAACACTGCCAAAGTGTAGACACCCAGCTTGTCAGTCATGTTATTGAGTGTTCTTTGGTCAGGTAAGACAAAAGTTGTGCCATAAGCTGTTATTGATAAAAAGAAAATCAGGCATATTCAGAACCAACAATGGTTTAACAATTGCAGACCTATTTGGGCTTCTTGGGATATTGGCAGGCTTTTATTCCTCATTTGGCCCAACTGTTTTATTCCCTTTATGACCTGGTGAAGAAAAGGGCACCATGGGACTGGACTGAAGCAGGTACACAGAACTTTCAGGCCTCTTAGACAGCCATTCAGCAAGCTGCAGGCAGTAGACCCCAGCTCTCCCCTTGGAGCAGTGTATTCATATTAACCCAGGAAGGTTTAGGGTAGGGCCTGTGGCAGCAGCATGAGTGGCTGCAGAGACCAGTAGGCTTCTGGTCACAGTTGTAGAAGGATGCATCCTGAGAGAGAAGCAGCTTGCAATTCTGTATGAAACTCTGTTGGCCTCAGAGGCCATCACAGGTGCTGCAGAAATTTTGGTATGCTGTGGCAGGATGGGTATGGAATTATGCAGTCACCCTGAGGACAGGCATATCCCAGACACCTACCCTAGCAAAGTGGTAGTGAGGGGGTAATTTGGAACAAAGGAGCACCTTGTCTACTTGTCCCTTGTCCCAAAGCTCCAACAGATTCTAGGGCTGGGGCTTCAGAGGAAACACCAGACAAGGCTGATAAACATGTCAGTAGAGCCATTGCTCTTCAAGGAAGAAGCAGCCCTGGTGGGTGATAGTGCCTGGCATACTGATAGGTGCAGTAGAGGGCCCTTGGCCCATTGTACTGCTGGTCCATACAGCCTCCAATTGACAACTTGTGGTATGATGCAGAAATGGGACAGAGAAGCCATAGGCTGTTAGGTGCCATATAGATGTGGCATTGATTGAACCAGGACCCCAGATTATATGTAGGGATAGCTGGGCTGTTTTTAAGGAGTTAACTTTGTAGATTACTACATGGAAAGTGGACAATTGAATGGAAGGGCATCAGCCTTTGTAAGATCAAGCTGTTTGGTAGGACCTTTGGGCCATAGGCTATGAAAAAGCGATAACTGTAGAACATGTTACTGACCATGACCCCTGACTGGCCCAGGGAATGATGAAGTAGATGTTTGGCTAGGATGCAGGGGTTACGGTGGGTGCCTCCCACTGACCTGGTGGTTGTACTACCACCTACAGAATGCATTTGTGAAAAACATGTGGAATGTAGTCAAACAATGCAACCTGCCTTTAATGTGGGATGCCAGCCTTGTGTGGTTTGTGTTCCTGAATATCCACAGCCCCAATGCCTGAGAGCCACGGATGGCGAGATAAAGGGAGGATGCAATGGCAGGTTGACTATATTGGCACTTTAACTGAGGTCAGAAGGGGTCATATTTGCCTTTACGACAGTGGATACGATTAGCAGTTTGTTGTTGCCTGGCCCAGTGGTCAAGCAAATCAGTGTACTATTATTTGTGCCTTGACTGTGTTGATGGCCTTGTACAACTGGTTCACCACAATAGAGAGTGATCAAAGTACCCATTTCACAGGTCAGGCTGTGCAGCAATGGGCAACTCAGTTACAGGTTCAATGGTCCCATACCATGCAGGCTGCAGGTGTGGTAGATATAATGGCCTGCTTAAACAAGGACTTAGGACTACAGTCAACACACTCTGTGAAGGGCTGGGCACAGTGTCTGTGGGTAGTTGTGAGAGGTCTGAATGAACATCCTTGGTGAGGGGAACCAGCTGCTGTGGAGCCTTGGCTGCACCACACAGCAACCCCAATACAGGTCCAATGACAACAGAGGATATTGTACTTAAATCTGGGTTTGGGAAACAAGGGAATGTTCCTTTGCCTTCTCCGACTGGATTGACTAGGGGACAAACTGTGGTATGAACAGGGCCCTGGACAATAAAATTCTCCACCTTCATTGGGTAGCCCTGTTAGCCCCATGGAGAAAAAGTTTGGAATATGAGCTCCTTGTAATGCCATGACTAACTAGTGAATGTCCCCCAAACCCAGGCACATGTGACTTGGCCGGATCCTACAGGTGGGACACAAATTTTAAAGGGCACATTTGTTATTTCCTTTTGGGTACCCTGGTGCTGGTGCACACTGAGCCTACTGAAATTCAGGACCTAGTTGTACTGGTGTGGTATTACTGCCCAGGAAAGCCTCCATAGGCAGCCACTGTGCTTTCCCAGGACTCAAAGCTGGCATGCATTTTCCCAGATGTATGTGATTTACCCGTACTAGGGACTATAATTGCTTTGTCCTTTCATCCATTGGTGTGTCCATGACATCAACATTGTGAACTGGGCACACACCTGCATCAGAGTAGCAAACACCTCTGCCTATTTAATATGCACCAAAGTGCCTATGAGTTCTGCTCCTAGACTACACTGATGAATCCAGACTATGTCCCAGAACAATTGGACATGGCTGGGAAAAACTTTTATTGCCACCTCAATATGGGATGAAACTGGCAATGGTTTTTAGTAATCCTAGGTGATAAGACCAGTCTTCGGGTTATATGTTGTTGCAGCTTATATTGTTTTCTTAGATTGTGGATGCAGGGCTCTGACCTTCTCACTAAGGAATCATTGCAGAAGACTTCATATGCATAGATTGTATACAAAAGATCCTAAAGGGGTGGATGGTTGGGGCAGGCCCAAAATGGCTGTAGTTAGGCTTTCTCACTGGGGTTTCGGGTGGACTATGTTTTTAGTGTGTAGTAAATGTCATAAACTTTCTGATTCAGATATGTATGTACTTGAGGTCATAGACATTTGCTTGTGAGCTTGTGCCCCCTGATGTAACCTGTTGACAGTGTACCTTTTTTGTCTGACCTGCATATAAAAATGGCCTATGGGAATAACTTGGTGGAGGGGCTGGCTAGGGGCTATTTCTGCATCTGAATAAAGAGTGACTACCATCCCAACCATGCCTCAGGTCTTCTTTTAACTGCTGGCCCGAACCTTGCTTCCTGGGTCTGAACTTCAGCCTCAGCACAACAGGAAAATACAAATATTTTATTGTCATAAAAAGTAAAACTTGTTTCTTCTGTTTACATGTGTTTACTTAGTACCAAGTTTGCATAAGATGCCATGTTATACATAAGCATTATATACATATGATTTGCAACTTATAGATGATCTATGCTACAAATACGAGTTTTATTAACTACATGTATATGGATTGATCTTTAAAACATGATTTTGAATGAAAACACTAATATATATAACACACCATCAGTTACAGAAACAAAAACATGAGTACACAAAAGAGCAATGGCTTTCAAGACCAGATGCAAAGAAAAAGGTGCACTTTAAATACATTCAGGCTCTGCATAAAGATGTTTTGGTCAATGATGAACTACATACTTCGTGTTCAATGGAGGCCTTTAAGATTATATTGCCTACTAATGTCACAGCTGTCCTGGTTTGTGTAAGTGCATTCTCTGTGTTGACACAATGCAAAATCTCCTAATGAAGCCTGTCTCAGAATGTGTCCCCATAACCAAGTGTCCTTGTTATGGGACACAAGTTTGTACTTTAGAATGGCTACTTACTAGAGATGGTAATGAAAGTGGTAACTGCAGGCAGAGCATCCTTGGTACAAGGAAGCCTTAAGGGGTTGCAGTGTAGAAAGTGTTGCACTGAAACCTCCCTCATACTAATTCAGAGTCCTGCTAATTCAGTAAATGGTCTTGCAGACCTTCAAAACCACTGTTGAGTCCCACATCCACCTCAGTACCTATTCTCATACACTCTCATTTCCTGAGGGACTGTTCATTTCCTGAAGGACACTTTGCAATGCTTTCCTGTTACTCAGCTTCCCCTAAGATTTTGTTCAGTGAGGCTGAACAATTGGAGCATCTGGCACATGCAAACATTGTGTTAATCACAGTGGATTAACAAAGAGGATACAAAGATGCCACTGACAAGGTCTCTGTTCCCAGCAGAACCAGGTCTGGATCATGTTGTCTCCGCGACCTCATCACCTCTCCTCTCCCCCTTTCATCCACTGCAGCCTCACTGACCTCTTTGCTGATTTTCCCAGAGACCTGACTGGCTCTGTCTCTGGGGCTCTGCTCTAGCTCTTCCTCCTATTTGGGTCACTGCTCTTCAAGTCTTTGCTCAATCCTGCTGAGGCCTCTCCTGACTAGCTTGCTTGCCTTTTTTCTCTCACTGCCTTGGCCCAGTTCTCCACACCCTGCTCTATTTACTACAACATGTATCATTTTGTAACAGAAAAATGTTAATGCAGTCATTATTATTATTGTTGATCTGCCTCCCTCTGCTACAATTTCAGCTTCACAAAGGCAAAGTCTTTGAATATTTTAGTAATACTTTAGCTAAGGGCCTAGAATGGTATCTGGATTTAGGAGGAGGGGAGAGAGATGGGGACAGGGGAGGCGGGGAAGGAGGAGAAGGAGAAATTGTTTAATAAATATTTTTAGAAACTAAAAATCCTTTCTTGATCAGTGTGATTTTTTTTAAAAATTTATTTTTATTGTAAACAAATGGGATACATCTTATTTCTCTGTACATGAAGTAGCGGCATACCATTTGTGTAATCATACATTTACCTAGGGTAATAGTTTTTGATTCATTCTGTTATTTTTTTCCTTCCCACCCATCCCTCCCACCCCTCTTATCCCTCTATATAGTCCTTCCTTCCTCCATTCTTGCCCCCTCTCAACCCCCATTATGTGTCATCATCCGCTGATCAGTGAGATCATTCGTCCTTTGGTTTTTTTGAGATTGGCTTATCTCACTTAGCATGATATTCTCCAATTTCATCCATTTGCCTGCAAATGCCATAATTTTATCATTCTTTATGGCAGAGTAAATTCCATTTCCATTGTAAAAACAACATGTATCCCATTTGCTTACAATAAAAAAAATATTCCTATATATATATTCCTATATATATATATATATACCACAGCTTCTTTATTCATTCATCAATTCAAGGACATCTAGGTTGGTTCCACAATCTGGCTATTGTGAATTGAGCAGCTATGAACATTGTTGTGGCTGTATCTCTGTAGTATGCTGATTTTAAGTCCTTTGGGCATAGGCCTAGTAGTGGGATAGCTGGGTCAAATGGTGGTTCAATTCCAAGGTTTCTAAGGAATCTCCACACTGCTTTCCAGAGTGGCTGCACTAATTTGCAGCCCCACCAGCAATGTATGAGTGTACCTTTTTCCCCACATACTCACCAACACCTATTGTTGCTTGTGTTCTTGATAATCGCCATTTTAATTGGGATGAGATGGAATCTTAGGGTAGTTTTGATTTGCATTTCTCTTATTACTAGAGATGTTGAACATTTTTTCATATATCTGTTGATTGATTGTAGATAATCTTCTGTGAAGTGTCTGTTCATTTCCTTAGCCCATTTCTTGATTGGGTTATTTGCATTCTTGGCGTAGAGTTTTTTGAGTTCTTTCTATATTCTGGAAATTAGTGCTCTATCTGAAGTATGAGTGGCAAAGATATTCTCCCACTCTGTAGGCTCTCTCTTCACATTGCTTATAATTTCCTTTGATGAGACAAAGATTTTTAGTTTCAATCTATCCCAGTTATTGATTCTTGAATTATTTCTTGTGCTATGGGAGTCATGTTAAGGAAGTCTGATCCTAATCTGACATATTGAAGATTTGGACCTACTTTTTCTTCTATAAGATGCAGGGTCTCTGGTCTGATTTCAAGGTCCTTGATCCATTTTGAGTTGAGTTTTGTGCAGGGTGAGAGATAGGGGTTTAGTTTCATTCTGTTGCATATGCATTTCCAGTTTTCCCAGCACCGTTTGTTGAAGAGGCTATCTTTTCTCCATTGCATATTTTTTGCCACTTTGTCTAATATGAGAAAATTGTATTTATTTGGGTTTGTGTCTGTGTCCTATATTCTGCACCATTGATCTACCTGTCTATATTGGTGCCAATACCATGCTGTTTTTGTTACTATTGCTTTGTAGTATAGTTGAAGTTCTGGTATTGCAATACTCCCTGCTTCATTCTTCCTGCTAAGGATTACTTTAGCTATTCTGGGTTTCTTATTCTTCCAGATGCATTTCATGATTGCTTGCTCTATTTCTGTGTGGTACATCATTGGGATTTTAATTGGAATTGCATTGAATCTGTATAGCACTTTTGGTAGTATGGCCATTTTGACAATATTAATTCTGCCTATCCAAGAACATGGGAGATCTTTCCATCTTCTAAGGTTTTCTTTAATTTCTTTCTTTAGTGTTCTGTAGTTCTCATTATAGAGGTTTTTCACCTCTTTTGTTAGATTGATTCCCAAGTATTTTATTTATTTTGAAGCTATTGTGAATAGGGTAGTTCTCCTAACTTCTCTTTCTGAAGATTCATCACTTATGTATAAAAATGCATTGGATTTATAAGCATTGATCTTGTAACCTGCTACTTTACTGAATTCACTTATGAGTTCTAAAAGTTTTCTGGTGGAATTTTCAGGTTCCTCTAAATATATAATCATGTCATCAGCGAACAGGGATAGTTTGAGTTCTTCTTTTCCTATTCATATACCTTTAATTTCCTTGGTCTGTATAATTGCTCTGGCTAGAGTCTCAAGAACAATGTTGAATAGAAGTGGTGAAAGAGGGCATCCCTGCCTTGTTCCAGTTGTTAGGGGGAATGCTTTCAGTTTTTCACCATTTAGAATGATATTGGCCATGGGCTTAGCATAGATGGCCTTCACAATGTTAAGGAATGATCCCACTACCCCAATTTTTTCTAGTGTTTTGAGCATGAATGGATGCTGTATTTTATCGAATGCTTTTTCTGCATCTATTGAAATAATCATGTGATTCTTAACTTTTAGTCTGTTGATATGGTGAATGACATTTATTGATTTCCGGATGTTGAACCAACCTTGCATCCCTGGGATAAAACCCACTTGATCGTGGGGCACTATCTTTTTAATATATTTTTGTATGCAATTTGCTATAATTTTGTTGAGAATTTTCGTGTCGATGTTCATTCAGGATATTGGTCTGAAATTTTCTTTCCTTGATGTGTCTCTGTCTGGTTTAGGTATCAGGGTGATATTGACTTCATAGAATGAGTTTGGGAGGGTTCCCTCCTCTTGTATTTCATGGAATACTTTGAGAAGTACTGGAATGAGCTCTTCTTTAAAGGTTTTGTAGAACTCGGCTGAGAACCCATCTGGTCCCAGACTTTTCTTTGTTGGTAGGCCTTTGATGACTTATTCTATTTCATTACTTGAAGTTGATCTATTTAAATTGTGTATGTCCTCCCGGTTCAGTTTAGGTAAATTCATATGTCTCTAGAAACCTGTTGATGTCTTCAAGATTTTCTATTTTGTTGTAGTATAGATTTTCAAAATAGCTTCTAATTATGTTGTGTATTTCAATCGTGTCTGTAGTGATATTTCCTTGTTCATTCGGAATTTTAGTAATTTGCGTTTTCTCTCTCCTTCTCTTTGTTAGTGTGGCTAAGGGTTTATCAATTTTGTTTATTTTTTCAAAGAACCAATTATTTATTTTGTCAATTTTTTTGATTTTTTTTTGTTTCAATTTCATTGATTTCAGCTCTGATTTTAACTATTTCCTGACTTCTACTACTTTTGGTGTTGCTCTATTCTTCTTTTTCTAGGGTTTTGAACTGTAGTGTTAGGTTATTTATTTGTTGATTTTTCCTTCTTTTATTGAATGCGCTCCAAGAAATAAATTTTCCTCTAAGTACTGCTTTCATAGTGTCCCAGAGATTTTGATATGATGTTTCTTTGTCTCATTTACCTCTAAGAATTTTTTTATTTCCCTCCTGATGTCTTTTGTTATCCATTCATCATATAATAGTGTATTATTTAATAACCAGGTGTTGGAGTAGTTTCTGTTTTTTACTCTGTCATTTATTTCTAATTTCAATCCATTATGATCTGATAGAGTACAAGGTAGTATTTCTATCTTCTTGTACTTGCTAACGCTTTGTAGCATAAAATATGGTCTATTTTAGAGAAGGATCCATGTGTTGCTGAGAAGAAAGTGTATTCGCTCTTTGTTGGATGGTATATTCTATAAATGTCCGTCAAGTTTAAATTATTGATTGTGTTATTGAGATGTATGGTTTCTTTATTCAACTTTTGTTTGGAGGATCTGTCCAATGGGGAGAGAGGTGTGTTAAAATCACCTAGTATTATTGTGTTGTGATCTATTTGATTTCTGGAATTGAGAAGGATTTGTTCAACATATATGAATGAGCCACTGATTGGGGCATAGATATTTATGATTGTTATGTCTTGCTGATTTATGCTTCCCTTAAGCAGTATGTAATGTCCTTCTTTATTCCTTCTGACTAACTTTGGCTTGTAGTTCACATTATCTGATGTGAGGATGGATAGTCCGGCATTTTTGCTTTGTCCATGTGCATGGTATGTTTTCTCCCATCCTTTTACTTTTAGTCTGTGGGTATCTCTTTCTATGAGATGAGTCTCTTGCAGGCAGCAAATTGTTGGATCTTTCTTTTTAATCCAATCAGCCAGTCTATGTCTTTTGATTGATTAGTTCAGGCCATTAACATTTAGGGTTATTATTGAGATATGATTTGTATTCTCGGTCATTTTGCTCTTTTTTTTTTTTTTTTACAGGACTTGGTTTCTCCTTTATTTGACTGTTCCTTTAGGGTGGTTCCTCCCTTTGCTGATTTACAACATTGTTTTTCATCTCTTCCCCATGGAATATTTTGCTGAGATAGTTCTGAAATGCCAGCTCTCTTTTTGTAAATTCTTTTAGCTTTTGTTTATCATGAATGGATTTTATTTCATAGTCAAGTAGGAAGGTAAGTTTTGTTGGGTATAAGATTTTTGGTTGGCATATGTTTTTTTTCATGGCTTCAATAATGTTGTTCCAGGCCCTTCTAGCTTTTAGGGTCTGGATTGAAAAATCTGCTGATATTCTTATTGGTTTCCCCCTAATGTAATTTGATTCTTTTCTCTTGCAGCCTTTAAAATTCTGTCTTTATTTTGTATGTTAGGTATTTTCATTGTAATGTGCCTTGGTGTGGGTCTGTTGTAATTTTGTGTATTTGGAGTCCTATAAGCCTTTTGTACTTGGTTTTCCATTTCATTCTTCAGATTTGGGAAATTTTCTGATATTATTTCATTGAATAGATTGTTCATTCCTTTGGTTTATTTCTCTAAGCCTTCCTCAATCCCAATAATTCTTAAATTTGGCCTTTTCATGATATCCCATAATTCTTGTTAATTCTGTTCATGATTTCTTACCATCTTCTCTGTTTGGTCAACTTTGTTTTCAAGATTAAATATTTTGTGTTCAATATCTGAGGTTCTGTCTTCCAGGTGTTGTATCCTATTGGTTATGATTTCTATGGAGTTTTTAATTTGGTTTATTGTTTCCTTCATTGCAAGGATTTGTTTTTTTTTTTCTGTATCTCTAACTCTTTATTGAAATGATCTCTTGCTTCCCATATGTGCTCTTTTAACTGTTGATTGGTGTGATCATTTAATGCCTGCATTTGCTCTTTCATCTCTTCCTTCAATGCCTGCATTTGCTCTTTCATCTCCTCCTTTGCTTCCCTGATAGTTTTAATTATGTGCATTCTGAACTCCCTTTCTGACATTTCTTCTGCCATGCTGTCCTTGGATTTTATTGCTATACCATTTAGGTTTGTTTGGGACATTTTCTTCCCTTGTTTTCTCATATTGCTCAGGTATCTGCCTCTCTAGAGTGAAACTCTGGGAAATTGCACATTTGATCTATTGACTTATATTGTCTCTGTAGATTTCCAGTAACTCACCTCTTAGCCTTCAGTAGCCTGAAGTCTTGGAGGAACTTGATAATGCGGTACTCTACTAGGAAGCTGCCCCTCTAGGGGTGGTGGCCTTCAGGTGGGGTATATTCCCTATCAGTGGGCAGAGGTGCCTCCACTTGTTGACTAATGGTCGGCCCAAGGGGGACTAGACTGCAGACTGGGGCACGTTTGATCTGGGCTTGTGTCTCTGGTTCTAGTACCCTGGTGGGAAAGCCTCGCCCAGTGGGGAAGCCTCACCTGGTGGGGATGTTTCGCTGGGCAGCTCTCCTCTGAGAAGTTTCCTTTGGTCCAGAACGACCACCTGGACTGGGAAGCCCTCCTCTGCAATGTTCTCAGGGGTCCTGACCTACCGCCTGGGCTGGGGAGCCTGGCCCTGAGAGTGACTCCCTCTTTGTTCAGCCCTCCTCTGCTATGTTCCCTGGGGACTGGAGCTACCTCCTGGGCCTCGGACCCTCACTCTCCGTCTAAGCCTCTTGCTGTGCAGGCCTCCTCTGCAATGCTCCCGGTTGACTGGGTTCTCGGCTCCCACAGGGGAGTCTCACTGGGCCACTCTACTCCACAAAGTTCCCTGCGTTTTTGGACTACTGCCCCATCTGGGGAGCCCAACCAGTGGGAGAGACTCACCCAGTGGCTCTGAGTTGGTCCCGAGTCTCTCAATACCTTCAAGTCTTCTTGACTCCTGGGTCTTGTCAAAGGTCCTCTAGCCTCATGTTGTTGTCTCAGAAAGGGAGCTACCCTTCCGACGATGATGGTCACACCCTTAGGAATAATTCAAAATGCCTGCACCAGCCCATAAAGAAGGCTCTGGCTAGTTCCGCGACACAGGCAGACTGGCTTGTCTGCGACTTGCTCTGCGATGGCAACAGACTTTGGCATGGTTGTGGGGCAGGGTTACTTGGTGATGGCGTCCGTCTTTGGCCTGGTGGTTGGGTGGGTTGGTTGCCCACCGTCTATCTCTGCAAGGCAGGTGGGTTGGGTGTCTGCCTGCTACCTCTGTGATGCAGGCGGCCTCTCAGTGTGGTTTTAACACAGTCCAAGAGAAGCAAGTTTTTACAGTCAGTTATCAAAACTTTACTAAAAGATAGAGATTTTAGTAAAAAGACGGGATTTGTCCAGGTGCTAGGAATATTCTATCCACGCTATTATACCCTGGCTGTGAACCCAAGGGCCTGACAACATGTACATCTCTCCTCTACTACTCACCCTGAACCAACCTTCTCTTCTGGGGAAACAGCCCCTCAGGGAGCATCTAAGAGGAACAAGGGGCTTAGTCTTTATAAGATCATGGAGACCTTAGACCTATCCATAGAACCTCAAACACAGTTAGTGCTGCGTGGCCAGGAAGAAATGAAACAAGCAGCCTTTCTGAAAACAAAAAGCTGCTATGACATCCCAGACATCTATGCAGTTATTACTGCTTAGTCTTCAATCCTGCAAATATTCATTGCATTTCCTCTGCCTCTAATGGGAAACTTCCCAAGCTATGGCACAGTAGAGTCCGTCAGCAGTGACCCCCTTCCTGGGCTCCATGCTATTGGTGGTCTCCTGGCACAGAGATGAAGCTCTTCCTTGTCTGTTCTCTTGCTTGCTCCTGCTACTTGCTCTTCCTTGCTTGAGATCTCAATTTCAAATGCTACTTCTTCACCTTTTCTTCTAGGGACATTCATCAAAGTTATAATATAGCATTGGACTATGTCACTAACCTATTAAGGTCTGCCTTTTGACTGGAGGTGACCGTGGAAATAGGCCAGACCTAGTACAGAGTGTGAAAGAGTAGAGACCCCCTTATAAAAAGAAAAAGGTAGAGACCCTCTGATATAAAACAAATGTATCTAGTTAAGATTGACCAAATCAAAATGGGTGTGAATAAAATCGTTGAGTTGTGCTGACTGTGGTAAATACAAGGACATAAATACTCAAGATAGTGTGGCCATGAATTGAGGTCATTGTGACCATTTCTGTGAAGCAACCCATCCCTCCAGAGGCCCCAGAAGCTGCCAGCTTCAGATATGGATAGTCTAGTTCCCCCACCTAGACTGCTCTGCTAACCTGTCAGATGCAGCCTGAAATAGATAAACTGAAGCTTGCTGTTTGCATTTCTTGAAAAAAGACCCCTATTGTAAGCCTGCCGAAATTTTTGTGGTTTTTGCCTTTAAAACAGCCTGCTTGAGTCACTGGTGGCTGCTGCTCTCCCAATCAATGTTCTGGAGTTGCAACCCTCATGCATCAGCTTGTTTCTTCTCTTTCCCCCAGATAAATTTTCTCTTCTCTACTCTAGTCTCTGGTGGTCTCACTACGCGTTGATAACCGGACCCCATAACAAGAGCCTGCACAGAGTAGAAGGGCAACAATAAGCATTTATTGAATGAATGAATGAACAGAAAAACAAAGCTAATACTTATCAATAACTTCATCTTTTCTCCCTTTAAATTATATCTCCCAAACTATAGCTGATGAATAGCCTACTGCAACCTCCAGAAGAATGTGACATTATTTCTGACATCTGCAAGTTGCTGCTAAAGTCCTGTTTATCTAACTGAAACCTCAAGATGGGGAAAAGTTGAACAATTTTAATGTCCTAGGTAGACTTTGAGAGACTGCAATTTTTCTGGATAACAGCCTGTTGACTTCTTAGAATTTTCTGACTCTTACTGGTTGTGTAATTTTGACAAGTTCATTGACCTTTTCCACCCTCACCTCCTTCATCTGGAGAGCGGAGATATCAGACCCACTGGAAGGAGAAACCATTAAGTAGTTTGTAAGTCATAGATGTTTCCTAGATGTCCTTCACCATGTTGATTCTGTTCTATTCCTAGTTTTCTGAAAATTTGTATTATGAATGGATATTGAATTTTTTCAAATGTCTTTTTGTATGATGTCATGGTTAGATAGTAGGTGTTCCCCAAAAGCTCATGTTTGAGACAAAGAAGGCTCAGAGGTGAAATCACTGGGTTATGAGAGCCTTAACCTAATCAGTGCATTAAACCACTTGAATGGATTGATTGGGTGGTAACTGTAGGCAGGTGCCTGAAGGAGGTAGGTCACTGGGGGAGCGTCTTTGGGGCAGATATTGTGTCCCTGGTGAGTTGAGCTGTCTTTTTCTGCTTCCTGATTGTCCTCCTCCACACCTTTCAGCCATCATGTTCCACCTCACCTTGGACCCTAAGGAACAGAGTCGGCTGTCTATGGACTGAAACCTCTGAAACCATAAACCCTAAATAAACTTTTCCTTCTCTAAACTAGTTCTTGTCAGGTCTTCTGGTCAGAGCAATGAAAAAGCTGACTGAAACATATGAACATATAGCATAATACATAATAAGCACTTAATAAAGTCAATTTCCTCCATTTTAAACTACTTTCTCTGTATTTTCTTCAACTCTGTAACTTTCCAGTTCTTGCTAACACTGAGCAATATAGAAAAAAAATCTTGTTCTGCTGTTGGAAACACCAGAACCTGTATCTTTGAACTTGGCTTAAGCTTGCACTGAGGGTTAAGAGTTAGAGAAACACAAAGCTCCCAGCTGAGTTGATACACATATAGCTATCTAGAAGAGCCTATTGTCAAGATTCGCCCATTCTCCATTCTTTGTCCAGGGCCTTCCTCTTTCCCCGTCACCACAGACGTTATGTTCACCTGAGCCGACATACCTATGCCCAATTTCAGCGACATTGCCTCCTGTACTTCTCCACCACATCTTTAGTTTAAGGTTAAATGAATCAAGTAGAAACTAAAGTGTTTATGGCTCATACTTGTCAAATGTCTTCACATTTTTATGTGATATATATATATATATAAACAAAATTTTGATAATATTTATATTTTAACTAAGTATGACATCTTAAAGCAGTGCCATATTACACACTCAAAAAAGATATTATGTTCAAAGGAATATTAAAAAGGAATTACCTACATACATTAACATGGAAAATCATCATCTGTGACCCGTTGTTAAGTAAAAACCAGGTTATAAATATGTGTAGTCTTATCATCTTTCTTTAACTTTCTCTCTCTTTCTTTCTGTCAAAGTGTGTATAGATATCTGGGAATTCACAAGAGTTACCTCTGATCTGTCTTTAATAAATAGATGGTTCATGTGCTGATTTACATAGTATATTAACCCCTATAAATGTTGTATCAATTTTACAAAGTAAAGATGCCAAAGATAAATTATATGTGCCATGTCTAATGGGAAATAACGGAATCAGGATTTTAATTCAAGTCCTTCTGATTCAAACTCAAGTTTATCTAGAATTCCATATCAATAGATCAAAGCAAGCCTTCATACAAACAAATCTCTCAGATGATCTCATGCTACCTAAGTCATTTGTTGCCTTGGCTACGACTCTTACCTGTTCATTTTGTAGAGATGTTTTGTGTTATATGTTCCTGTTATGCTTCTAGATATGTCAACTGTGTAAATTCAGAGAGCCTGTTTTGCTTCACATTATATTTCCTTTGCTGTATTACCATACATATAGCTTACATATAGAAGGTCTTGTTAAATTATTGAGGTGCATTATTATGTGCCTATATACTTAGTGTCTTTTAAACAAATAATTATTTTCCTCTGCCCATTTCTTTAATATCCCATATTCTTTTTAAAAAACAAACATGCTTACCATTGGTTTAACCATTATGAAACATAGTCTTGAACTTAATATAAAACTTTCAGTTCCCTCAGTTAGATTTACTTAATCATCTTAGTAATTCTTTCTATTGTAAATTTCTATTAGAGGTTTTAAAATGTACAAAATTAAGAAAACAGTCTAATCCCCAAATATCTATCTTCCAGTCTAAATAATTCTTAGCATATGATCAATTTCACCTCATCTATACCTCGCCACAACCAGCAAAAGTTATTTTAAAGCAAAATTTCAGACACATGTCATTTCATCTAGAAAGATTTTACTATACATCTGGAAAACACAAGTGGTTTAAAGAATAATCACAATAAAATGTCATGCCTAAAAACCAAGAAAATAAAAATTTCTTTAATATTGTCAAGTATCTAAGCAATTCTCAAATTTATATGATTATGTTATAAATTTGTTTTTTATATTAGTTGGTCCAAATTGGACATAACAACTGCCATCCATTGCATTGGTTTATAGGTCTCTTAAGACTCAGTCCACACTGGTTCTTACTTCTGTTTTGGTTTTCTCCACTTATCTGTTGGTTACATTCCCTGATCCTGATATTGTAATCTGTTCTTGATAATGCTTCCTACTGATTCTTTTTTGGTCAAAAATAATTCTTTTGCTATAAGACCATCGGGCCTATCTAATTTATATTCCCAATTTAACTTCTGACAGTTAACTTTTTTCTCCAAATGGCCACATTCAACTGTCTATGCAAGCTCTAGATCCCCCCAAAAATTCAACTCCCCACCCCCTATTTCCGTTATCTTCTCCCATATACATCAATAATGCAATGCTTCCACCCTCAACTTCATATATACACATATATAAATATATATGATTGTCTAAACCTTAGTCTCCTGACTGCACCTCTCCTGATCTAATCTAATCCAAAGAGCCTCTTATACTCCTTGCTTTGAATTTAATCAATGGAGGGCTTAATTCCTAAATTAGAAGCAAGTTTACTTCTTAATTTCTTTTGAAAAATGTTCTTCCATCATAACATGAGTTTTATTATTTTTAATATCCTTATATTTTAAAGAAGGCATTACCATCCCCTGAATTTCCACCCTACTATTAAAGTTATCAAAGTATGCCCTCAAGAATAATTAATATGTGATGGGGGGATTTCTCCCCCTAGACTTGTTTACTCTGTTGCCCATGTCAGGATTTGATCTAATTTACAGCATATCCTAATGAGCTAGCTATACTCAGGAACAATTCAAAGCTTTTACTGAAAACTCTGTACTATTCTACGAATAAACAACATAACCAAATCAGAAAGACACTTCCATTCAGAGGAGCCCTGATCAACAAGAACACAGTGAGGTGGTTGCTACAGAAGTACAATGTCTGCCACAAGTTCTGCAAGAAGACATCAGTGCAATGTCATTCTTATTTGTTCACACAATGTTTAAGTAAATTTCCTCATTCAAATTGTCTCTTGGACTCTAGTTGCCCATGGTCCAAGATTTAGCTCTTTCCATATTTGAAAGCCAAGTTTATATAGAAGATATAAACATGGACTGATTAAAAGATCTTTCCCTATTTATTCCTTATCTTTTTTTTTAATCCTTCATTATTGCAAGGTAGTGTAATTGAACACAGATTTAAGAAAGAAAAAAAAAAAACAAGCTAGGTGTGAATCCAGTTCAAAATCATGACTAATGATGTCAATTTTGGATAGTCTTTTGTTATTACCTCAAAAATTGGTAACTGTTTATACTTATACCATTTTGTTAATTTTGGCACTTTGCTCTGACACCATAAAACCTGCCCAATTTGTTTTTCCGTTGTAACCTACCATTTTCTCTGCTGATGTATTATACAATCTTTTTTATATTTTATGTCCTGTATTATACATCATATTTTGCTATTTTATAATTGGTTTTGGCCTATTTTTCTTCCTTGTAGAGTTGTGGCCAACAACTATAGTACACATTTTGAAATGTTTAATTTTAAATCCTTTTTAAAATATAGGCAAGTCCTATTTTGGTACTCTGATTTAAACCAATATTCTTAAATATTTTGTTCTTTTATTCTTCTTGACAAAATTTACATTTTCAGCAACTTCGCAAAAAAAAAAAATCACCAGAATTTTGACTCAAATTGCTGTAAGTCTTTTCAGTGGTTCTCAAAGAACCAAACAATTTTTCAAATTTGAATTTCATTCAGAACATTAAATGTCTTAACTTTTTTCAGGTTGTCATCTATGTCCTTCAGTAAAACCATGTACTTTCCTGCACTTAGTTTCCATTGTTTCTTATTCAAGGTATTCTTAACATTTGTGATATCACTGCTAATATGAAGTAGCCTTTGTTTTTCTAGTATTTATCTCAGTAGTTATTTCTTGTTTAGGGCTCTATTAATAGATGAATTTCAAAATCACCTGTGGGATTTTTTCAAACTATACCATGTCACCCTCTGGGATTCTGACACATTTTCCAAAGGACACTCCCTCCCATCCCTGTCTGATATGTCACCACTCAGGACTGAAAGAAAACAATGCTAAATTGAACCAAAGCAAAACAAAACTGTTGGGTTCAATTTTTTTCATAGAATCTCTTACTTTCCTTTGTATTACCTCTGAGAGTTTTTCTTATCCATGGAGTTATTTTCTAAAATAAAACTCAAGCATTTCCTTGAAGAGGAAAAACATTCCCTCTACTAATCAATCAGCACTGAATCTAATATGTGTGAAGAACCACAGTGAAAGCTTCAGGAATACACAGGTGTGAAATCTGAACCTTGCCTCTGGTGAGTCAGGTAAGCTAGGAAGGGGCACTTGGCAGGATGACTGAGCTAAGCTGAGAATAGAGCAACATACTTCGGAATGTATATATTCAATAACCTTACTAACAAACTGTCCTTCTGGAATGAAAATACAATTATTGAGGTAGTATATTGGAGTAGGAATAAACCTAAATTCTCTTTAAAAAAACAAAAACAAAAAACAAGCTTCAGCTTTTCTGAATACCTATAACTTCTATAATCACAAATCAGGTGTGTGTGTGTGTGTGTATGAATCTTACATTGGCTAAGGATATAGATAAATCATTGTGTTAAGGTTTTAATAGAGGTAGACAGAGATTTTAATAGAGGTAGACTAGAGACTTTTGATCTGCTTTGCTGCTTGGAGACAGTGTGGGTTGCCTTCTCCAGAAATAAAGAGATCATCTCTTTTCTTATTTTTGTACAGCTAGTAATGCCTGCATTCAAAAATGGGTGGTCTCTGAATGCTGATTTCTAAATTGTTTATTTGGAACTTGTAACACATTTTCATATGAAAATGATGCTGTAGCTCAGAACCTCTTGGACCCACTTCAGCATGCATGGCAATCTCCTGGGAGTATGGCAAAACACAGTGACCCAGCTCCAGAGACACTGATTCAGTATGTCTGGAGTGGCCCCCAAGAAAACTGCATTTTAACAAGCTCCTAGAGATGCTCACTAATCCATAGGCCATGATTTGAGCAGTCCTGCTCTATGTGATCACTGAATTCTTACATCAGTTCTCCTAAGAGTGTTTAAGTCTTCATGTATCATCATGTGATATTGAGGGACTCTAAATCCGTGCTAAAACCCTAACAGAAAAATTCAGGAACACTTCCCTTCCAAACTGCAGTCCTAGCTATATTATCCCCAATAAAAAATCATGTGCTCACCCACTGTCACATGAAGTGTCCTTGCCTCCACAGAACTTTGGTCAAGAGCTAAGGCAGGGAAATAAAGACCCTGATATCCGGGCAGGTCGGGATGGGGGAAAAAATATCTGGCAATGGGACAGGATCGAGAAATGTACATTGAGTGGGGGAGCGTTAGCAGTTGCCCTGCCAAAGGACTAGGAAGGAGAGGGTAGACTGCAGGATTAGGGCTTTTTGGTGACTATTCTCATCAGGGTCCTTGGGAACAAAATAGTGAGGGATTATGACCACCAGTCACAATGGTCCCCCAGTAAATGAAACAGATCTCAAGGGAAAAAGAAATATGGAATTTAAGGATACTGTCTTCCCAGAATGCTCCTTTTCCCCAATTCTTGCCACCTAATTATGATATAATTTTTTCTGAAAATAATTACATATGCAATATAGCTCCTCTCTGAACAGGAAAGGTGACCGACATTTATTTAACAACTACTAAACATCAAACATGCTTCTAGGTACATGGAATGCATTATCACTTCTACTTTCTGTCCTTCCTTTACAAATGAGACCTATTGTGGAAAGAGTAAGCAAGCCTGAATGAATGGCTTTAAATGAATCATTTTACCTCTCCAATCAGTGTTTTCATTTTTAAGTGAAAGCAATCACTCCAAAAACAGCTCAGTGTCTGGGCCACAATTGGTGTTTAATAATAAATGATAGTTACATTGTTATAATTCCCTTTATCATCCTTACTGTCAAAAAAAAAAAAAAAAAAAAACAGATGAACTTGCAAAAGCTCAAACAGCAAACAACAGGATCAGAATTCAAACCTGGATACTGTTTTCGAACCAAACAAGGTTTAAAACAATTTCTACCCTAGCTTTGCCACTGCTACTCACAAAGTCTGGTCTATTTTCCAATAGTATTTTCATATCACCTAGTACTTTGTTAGAAATAGAAAGTCTTAGACTCCACCCAGACTAACTGAATCAGAATCTGCATTTAAAAAAAAAAATTAATCGAATTTGGATGTGTGTTTTAACAAGATATCCAGGTGATTTTTTTTTTTTTTTTTTGTAGATTAGAGTTTAAGAAGCTCAATTCTTAGTTGTGCATTCATTTATGTGTTGGTAGAGTGTTATACTTTGTTAAATTATGGTGAAAATTTTCCACATGCCCACTAGCCATATCTAGAATACGAGTTCAACAAGGGTAAGGACTTTTATCTGTTTGCTTGTAGCTGGATCTCCAATGCCTGGAAGAAAAATCTTGCTGAGCAGATATCTATTGAATGCATAAATCTAAGGCAAAAATGGGAGGTGTCTTTTAGAAATATTCTTATTATTGAAGGGTATGATAGCACTTTTCCATGGGAATAATTCAGTAAAACCCTAGAAAAGATGACGCTTCTTATTCTATATATACCCCAAATCCTAGAGGGAACAAGGAAAGAACGATTATTCTTATTGCCCTTGTGTGCAGACTAACCTGCTCATAAACTTAAAAACTCAGAGTTGTCAACACACTTTTTGTTCATGACACCCTTTCTAGAATACTTGGTTTCTCTTACCACATCCAGCTTTTCTATGTATGGAGAAGTTCTTAAAAGTTTACACATTGCAATCACTTTTCAAATAAAAACCTTAGTTATGAAAATGTCTAAATTTAAATAATACAATTATTTTTTCTCAACTGTCCTTAAGTGAATCTTCACCTCCAAGTTTTTTTTTTCACTATTAAACAAGTTGAAATGTTTTTAATGAATTGTACTATATGTATGTGTGCACACAATTATGTACATGTAATGTTTTTGTGATTTTTGGTTAATTTTCCGACAGAAAATTAGTTCTAACTTTTGATCACAAAACTTCAGTTAATCTTAACCTTTAAAAGTACAAGTTTCCTTTAAATGAAGAAATATGAATATGTAACTTCTAAGGATCCAGGAGTTCTAAAATTCCATAATTTTATGAAGAAATATTATGAAGCAAATGAAGAGAAGCAGACAGAAAAGGAGAGGGCAAGCGTGAACATTTAAAAATAGCTATCAACTGGATTCATTGCTTTTCAAAGTTTCTGATGGTACTTACAGGAATATAGAACTATCAAAAAATTTTATGTAATTTAATTTGTTAATGAATTACTTTTGTGATTTCTGCCTTTGGTGTAATTTAGAAAGCCCTTCTTTACTCAAATATTATAAAAATATTTCCCTACATTTTCTTCAGATATTACATTGTTTTGTTTGATTTTCAAGTAATAATTCCCTTAGAATTTCTTTTGGTATTTGGAATGAGGTAAGTACTTAGCTTTGGTTTGTTCCAAATATTCAGTCTACTGTCCTGATGTCATCTGGTAAACAATCCACAAATCTCAAGCCTTTATTATGTTTTAACCTCTTAGTATTAAAATGCATTTTTACATTGAAAGATTTAGTTATATTAGTCTAGATTTGCATAGGTAGAATGCACTCCACTTGACAGAATATACTTTCTAATATTTTTTTTGGCATGAATGTAGCACAAATTACATATAATCATGACCTGTAGTTAGGTCTTTAACTTTTTTTATAATATCAGGATTATTCCAGGTTACCAGATGATTAGAAAACTTTCATTCTTTTAATGCTGTGAAAGAAGTTGAGACAGCATAAAAACTTTCAGCTTGGTAGAACTATAATCTATAACTCCTTTAAGTCTGAGTTTTTCATGAATATATTTTTTATTGCCTTTATGTTTCTTCTAAGATATTCTATTACTTCTGGAGTTAATGTTGATCATTTATATTTCACAATATTGTTTTCCATTTTATCTGGAAGAACCTTTAATCTTAATGTGCATCAAGAATCTCCAAGAGTACAAAATAAAGGGGTATTCTACTTTTTCTCCATGGACATGTTGCTGTTCAACTTGCAATTGTAGGACTGTTATTCTAAATTATGGACTTTGGGAAATGCTACCACAATGACTTTAAATTTGTTTCTAAATTCTTTCCATACACAAAAAAATTATATTTCCTATTCTGAATCCTGTACATTGATTTTTCTGTTTATTTTATATAATGATTTTTACCCAAATAATTAGTACTTGAATATATTGTTAATTCTTCCAGTTTTCTGAGGGTTAGTTTTCCTTAAAAATATTAAACAGGGAGAGACGCGGACCAACAGAGCCGCGTGGTGAGTCTCCCCCACCTGGTGAAGCTCGGCTGGGCGGCAGGCTCGGGCAGGGGCAGATCCTCAGAGCAGGCCCGCCCGGTGAGAGCTTTTCCACACAGAGCCAACACCAAGGCCCAGACCCAGCAGCGGGTCCTGGCCCACAGGCAGCTTCTGGAACCAGGGCAGGGCAGCGAGAGACTTCCCCAAGCAGCCATGCTCCCTCCCACAGCAAGCCCGGTCCACAGCCAGGTTCTCAGAGCAGGCCCGCCCAATGAGAGCTTTTCTGCACAGAGCCAACCCCAAGCCCTGAACCCAGTGGCGGGCCCAGCTCCCAGGCGGCTTCTGGGACCAAGGCAGGTCAGGGAGAGGCTTTCCCCGAGAAGCCTGGCTCCCTCAGGTGGGGGCAGGCCCTGTCCATAGCCAGCTTCTAGGAGCAAGACCACCGAGTGAGAGGATTTCCATGCAGAACCAGCCCCAAGCCCTGGACCCACTAGCGGGCTAGGGGCAGCTTTCTTCGGAAGCACTGCATTATCAAGTTCCTCCAAGACTTCAGGCTATTGAAGGCTGGGAGGTGATACACTGGAAATCTACAGGGACAATATCAGCCAATAGAGGAAATCTGCAATATCTCAGAGTCCCACTGACATCTAACCAATATGAGAAAACAAGGGAAGAAAATGTCCCAAACAAACCTAGATACTATATCAATAAAACCCAATGACAGCACAGCAGAAGAAACGTCAGAAAGGGAGTTCAGAATGTACATAATTAAAACAATCAGGGAAGCAAACAAGGAGATGAAAGAGCAAATGCAGGCATTAAATGATCACACCAATCAACAGTGAAAGAGCAAATACAGGAAGCAAGAGATCATTCAATAGTTAGAGATATAGGAAAAAAAAAAAAAAACAGAAATCCTTGAAATGAAGGAAACAATAAACCAAGTTAAAAGCCCCATAGAAAGCATAACCAATAGGGTAGAACACCTGGAAGACAGAACCTCAGACATTGAAGACAAAATATTTAATTGAAAACAAAATTGAGGGGGGTTTCAAGATGGCGGCCTAGAGGGTGGCTGCATTTCATGTTGCTCCAGGACTCAGGATTCAAAAGAGGAGATATTGAGACACTTGGGACCAACTCAAAGCAGCCGGGTGACTCTCACCCCCTGGGGAGGCATCCCGGATGGGACGGTGGTCCCGGAACGCAGGAAACTTTGTGAAGTAGAACTGCCGGCGAGACGCCCCTCCCCCTGCTGGAGCAGTGAACTCGGACAGCTGGGAGCGCCGTAAAGGAGGCCGCTCGGCACAGCGCTAGGACTCGGAGCAACCACTGGGGCTCCAGCGGCTACCCAGGGGAAGAGTGGCGAGGAGAGCTGTGTGGACTCAGGAAACCGGGGCCTGCCCTGAGGAGGAGGAGGAGGAGCGTGGCCACTTGGATTCGGAGTGACTGCACCAGAGCTACAGGCGGTTACCAGAGGAGAAGCCGCGCGGCGAGCTGTTTGGACTCAGAACGACGCTTCTGAACCCCGGGGCCTGCCCTGAGGACGAGGAGGAGGAAGAGGAGCGCGGCCGCGTGGATTCGGGTGACTACACCAGAGCTACAGGCGGTTGCCAGAGAAGGGGCTGCGTGGCGAGCTGTTTGGACTCTGACCACTTCTGAACCCCGGGGCCTGCCCGGAGGAGTAGGAGGAGGAGGAGGAGGAGCGCGGCGGGTCGTTTGGACTCGCAGTGACTGCATTAGCGCTCCAGGTGGCTGCTCAGAGGAGAAGGTGAGTGGTGAGTTGTTTGGTCTTAAAGTGACAGCTCCTGAACACAGGGGGGCTGCCTGGAGGAGAAGCGTGGTGGGACGCTTGGTCTTGAGTGGCCGCACCAGAGCTCCGGGCGGTTGCCCAGAGGACCCGTGCAGCGGGTCACATGGATTCAGAGCCACTCAGAGCGACCGCTCCTGAACACCCGGGGGGTTATCTGGAGAAGGAGGAGGAACGGGGAGGGTCACTTCGACTCGGAGTGATTGATTGCCCCGGGCTACGGGTGGTTGGTGGGAGGAGGAGGCACGAAGTGAGTTTCTTGGACACCTAGTGACCGCACCGGAATACTGGGCGGCTGTCTGGAGGAAGAGGCCTGTGGCGGATCTCTGGGACTCAGAGCAATTGTTTGGGGCCACAGGTGGCTGCTCAGAGGAGGGGCCACACAGCCAGGCGATTAGGTGCAGAGCAGGGTCCCAGGATCTAGGAGGCTTCGGGGTGGAAGAGCCGCACAGAGACAGGCTTAGGGCGGAGCGAAGGTTCCAGGCCTGTGGGCAAATTCTCTGAGGAGGGGCAGCCTAAGGAGATTCATCTGCGAAGGGTGAGGCTCCCAGGCCCAGGAGGTAGGGCCGGGCCCCTGGGAACTTTGCAGAGGAAGGCAGCCCAGCCCAGGCAGTAGCTGTAAATTGAGGGGAACCT
The DNA here is from genome assembly GCF_902686455.1 of Sciurus vulgaris. Taxonomy (NCBI): domain Eukaryota; kingdom Metazoa; phylum Chordata; class Mammalia; order Rodentia; family Sciuridae; genus Sciurus; species Sciurus vulgaris. The sequence goes on from NC_136464.1 coordinate 84,253,328, forward strand.
CTAGGAGGGAACTGACCAGCGAGACCTCCCCACCGGGTGAGTCTTCCCTGCTGGGTGAGGTTTCCCCACAAGGACGGTAAAACCAGAGACTCAGGCCCAAACAGGCCTTGCCTCAGCCCGCAGCCTAGGTCCCCTTTGGATGACCATTGGTTAACAAGTGGAGGCACCTCTGCCCACTAGCAGGGATTATACCCCACCTGAAGGCCACCACTCCTAGAGAGGCAGCTTCCTTGTGGAGCACCGCATTATCAACTTCCTCCATGACTTCAGCCTACTGAAGGCTAAGGGGGGATATATATAGAAATCTTCAGGGACATTGTAAGTCAATAGAGGAAATCAGCAATATCTCAGCGGTCCACTGATACCTGAACAATATGAGAAAACATGGAAAGAAAATGCTGCAAACAAATCTAGATGTTACATCAATAAAACCCAATGACAGCATGGCAGAAGAAATGACAGAAAAGGAGTTCAGAATGTACATAATTAAAATGATCAGAGAAGCAAATGATGAGATGAAAGAGCAAATGCATGCACTGAATGATGAGATGAAAGAGCAAATGCAAGCATTGAATGATCGCACCAATCGACAGTTAAAAGAGCAAATACAGGAAGCAAAGGATCATTTCAATAAAGAGTTAGAGATATTGAAAAAAAAACAAACAGAAATCCTTGACATGAAGGAAACAATAAACCAAATTAAGAACTCCATAGAAAGCATATCCAATAGGATAGAACACCTGGAAGACAGAACCTCAGACATTGAAGACAAAATATTTAACCTTGAAAACAAAGTTGAACAAACAGAGAAGATGGTAAGAAATCATGAACAGAATCTACAAGAACTATGGGATATCATGAAAAGGCCAAATTTAAGAATTATTGGGATTGAGGAAGGCCTAGAGAAACAAGCCAAAGGAATGAACAATTTATTCAATGAAATAATATCAGAAAATTTCCCAAATCTGAAGAATGAAATGGAAAATCAAGTTCAAGAGGCTTATAGGTCTCCAAATACACAAAATTAGAACAGACCCACACCAAGGCACATTATAATGAAAATACCTAACATACAAAATAAAGACAGAATTTTAAAGGCTGTGAGAGAAAAGAACCAAATTACATTCAGGGGGAAACCAATACGCATATCAGCAGATTTTTCAATCCAGACCCTAAAAGCTAGAAGGGCCTGGAACAACATTTTTCAAGCCCTGAAAGAAAATGGATGCCAACCAAGAATCTTATACCCAGCAAAACTTACCTTCAAATTTGACGATGAAATCAAATCCTTCCATGATAAACAAAAGCTAAAAGAATTTACAAAAAGAAAGCCAGCATTACAGAACATTCTCAACAAAATATTCCATGAGGAAGAGATGAAAAACAAAGAAGCAAATCAGCAAAGGGAGGAATTATCCTAAAGGAATTGTCAAATAAAGGAGGAAACAAGTTGTGTCAAACAAATAAATAAACAAAATTTTAAAAATGAACCAAATGACCTGGAAACCAAATCATTTCTCTATAATAACCCTGAATGTTAATGGCCTGAATTCATCAATCAAAAGACATAGACTGGCAGACTGGATTAAAAAGAAAGATCCAACAATATGTTGCCTGCAAGAGACTCACCTCATAGAAAAAGATATCCATAGACTAAAGGTGAAAGGATGGGGAAAAACATACCATGCACATGGACTCAGCAAAAAAGCTGGAGTATCCATCCTCATTTTCGATAATGTGGACTTCAAGCCAAAGTTAGTCAGAAGGGATAAAGAAGGTCATTTCATACTGCTTAAGGGAAGCATAAATCAGCAAGATATAACAATCATAAACATCTATGCCCCAAACAGTGGCTCATCTATGTATGTCAAACAGATCCTTCTCAATTTCAGAAACCAAATAGACCACAACACAATAATACTAGGTGATTTTAACACGCCTCTCTCACCACTGGACAGATCTTCCAGACAAAAATTGAACAAAGAAACCATAGATCTCAATAACACAATCAATAATTTAGACTTAACGGACATTTATAGAATATACCATCCAACCAAGAGTGAATACACTTTCTTCTCAGCAACACATGGATCCTTCTCTAAAATAGACCATATATTATGCCACAAAGCTAATGTTAGCAAATACAAGAAAATAGAGACACTAGCATGTATTCTATCAAATCATAATGGATTGAAGTTAGAAATAAACGAAAGAGTAAAACACAGAAACTATTACAACATCTGGAGATTAAACAATATGCTATTATATGATGAATGGATAACAGAAGATATTAGGAAGGAAATTAAAAAATTCTTAGAGGTAAATGAGAACAAAGAAACATCATATCAAAATCTCTGGGACACTATGAAAGCAGTACTTAGAGGGAAATTTATTTCATGGAGCGCATTTAATAGAAGAAGTAAAACTCAACAAATAAACGACCTAACACTACAGCTCAAAGCCCTAGAAAAAGAAGAATAGAACAGCACCAAAAGTAGTAGAAGAGAGGAAATAGTTAAACTCAGAGCTGAAATCAATGAAATTGAAACAAAAGAAACAATACAAAAAATTGACAAAATAAATAGTTGGTTCTTCGAAAAAATAAAGAAAATTGATAAACCTTTAGCCACACTAACAAAGAGAAGATGAGAGAAAACCCAAATCACTAAAATTCGGAATGAACAAGGAAATACCACAACAGACACAAGTGAAATACAAAACATAATTAGAAGCTATTTTGAAAATCTATACTCCAACAAAATAGAAAATTTCGAAGACATCAACAGGTTTCTAGAGACATATGAATTGCCTAAACTGAATGAGGAGGACATAAACAATTTAAATAGACTAATTTCAAGTACTGAAATAGAAGAAGTCATCAAAAGCCTACCAACAAAGAAAAGTCCGGGACCAGATGGGTTCTCAGCCGAGTTCTACAAAACCTTTAAGGAAGAGCTCATTCCAATACTTCTCAAAGTATTCCATAAAATAGAAGAGGAGGGAACCCTCCCAAACTCATTCTATGAAGCCAATATCACACTGATACCTAAACCAGACAGAGACTCATCAAGGAAAGAAAATTTCAGACCAATATCCTTAATGAACATCGACGCAAAAATTCTCAACAAAATTTTAGCAAATCGCATACAAAAACATATTAAAAAGATAGTGCACCATGATCAAGTGGGTTTCATCCCAGGGATGCAAGGTTGGTTCAACATCAGGAAATCAATAAATGTCATTCACCATATTAATAGACTTAAAGTCAAGAATCACATGATTATTTCAATAGATGCAGAAAAAGCATTTGATAAAATACAGCACCCCTTCATGCTCAAAACACTAGAAAAAATAGGGATAGTGGGAACATTCCTTAATATTGTAAAGGCCATTTATGCTAAGCCCATGGCTAATATCATTCTAAATGGTGAAAAACTGAAAGCATTCCCCCTAAAAACTGGAACAAGGCAGGGATGCCCTCTTTCACCACTTCTATTCAACATCGTTCTTGAGACTCTGGCCAGAGCAATTAGACAAACCAAAGAAATTAAAGGGATACGAATTGGAAAAGAAGAACTCAAACTATCCCTGTTCGCTGATGACATGATTATATATTTAGAGGAACCTGGAAATTCCACCAGAAAACTCTTAGAACTCATAAGTGATTTCAGTAAAGTAGCAGGTTACAAGATCAATGCCCATAAATCCAACGCATTTTTATACATAAGTGATGAATCTTCAGAAAGAGAAATTAGGAAAACTACCCCATTCACAATAGCCTCGAAAAAAATAAAATACTTGGGAATCAATCTCACAAAAGAGGTGAAAGACCTCTACAATGAGAACTATACAACACTAAAGAAAGAAATTAAAGAACACCTTAGAAGATGGAAAGATCTTCCATGTTCTTGGATAGGAAGAATTAATATTGTCAAAATGGCCATACTACCTAAAGTGCTATACAAATTCAATGCAATTCCAATTAAAATCCCAATGACGTACCTTACAGAAATAGAGCAGGCAATTATGAAATTCATCTGGAAGAATAAGAAACCCAGAATAGCTAAAGCAATCCTTAGCAGGAATGGTGAAACAGGGGGTATTGCAATACCAGATCTTCAACTCTACTACAAAGCAATAGTAACAAAAACGGCATGGTATTGGTACCAAAATAGAAAGGTAGATCAATGGTACAGAATAGAGGACACGGTAACAAACCCAAATAAATACAATTTTCTCATACTAGACAAAGGGGCCAAAAATATGCAATGGAGAAAAGATAGCCTCTTCAACAAATGGTGCTGGGAGAATTGGAAATCCATATGCAACAGAATGAAACTAAACCCATATCTCTCACCATGCACGGAACTAAACTCAAAATGGATTAAGGACCTCGGAATCAGACCAGAGACCCTGCAGATTATAGAAGAAAAAGTAGGTCCAAATCTTCACCTTGTTGGTCTAGGACCAGACTTCCTTAACAGGACTCCCATAGCACAAGAAATAAAAGCTAGAATCAACCACTGGGATAGATTCAAACTAAAAAGCTTTCTCTCAGCAAAGGAAACTATCAGCAATGCGAAGAAAGAGCCTACAGAGTGGGAGAATATCTTTGCCAATCATACTTCAGATAGAGCACTAATCTCCAGAATCTATAAAGAACTCAAAAAACTCTACTCCAAGAATTCAAATAATCCAGTCGACAAATGGGCTAAGGAAATGAATAGACACTTCACAGAAGAAGATCTACAAGCAATCAACAAACATATGGAAAAATGTTCAACATCTCTAGTAATAAGAGAAATGCAAATCAAAACCACCCTAAGATTCCATCTCACCCCAATTAGAATGGCGATTATCAAGAATACGAGCAACAACAGGTGTTGGCGAGGATGTGGGGAGAAAGGTACACTCATACACTTCTGGTGGGGCTGCAAATTAGTGTAGCCACTCTGGAAAACAGTGTGGAGATTCCTTAGAAAACTTGGAATGGACCCTCCATTTGACCCAGCTATCCCACTCCTTGGCCTATACCCAAAGGACTTAAAATCTGCATACACAGATACAGCCACATCAATGTTCATAGCTGCTCAATTCACAATAGCCAGACTGTGGAACCAACCTAGATGTCCTTCAATTGATGAGTGGATAAAGAAACTGTGGTATATATATACAATGGAATATTAGTCAGCCATAAAGAATGATAAAATTATGGCATTTGCAGGCAAATGGATGAAATTGGAGAATATCATGCTAAGTGAGATAAGCCAATCTCAAAAAGCGAAAGGACGAATGATATCCCTAATAAGTGGAGGATGACACATAATGGGGGGGAGGGAAGGGTTAGTGTTAGGGTTAGAGTTAGGGTTAGGGAGGGGGGCAAGTATGGAGGAAGGAAGTACTGTATAGAGGGTAAAGAGGGGTGGGAGGGGTGGGGGGAAGGGAAAAGATAACAGAATGAATCAAACAACATTACTCTATGTAAATTTATGATTACACAAATGGTATGCCTTTACGCCATGTACAAACAGAGAAACAACATGTGTCCCATTTGTTTACAATAAAAAAAAAAAAGGAAAAAAAAAAAAAATAGAAAACAAAATTGACCAAACAGAGAAGATGGTAAGAAATCATGAACAGAATCTACAAGAAGTATGGGATATCATGAAAAGGCCAAATTTAAGAATTATTGGGATTGAGGAAGGTTTAGAGAAACAAACCAAAAGAATGAACAATCTATTCAATAAAATAATATTAGAAAATTTCCCAAATCTGAAGAATGAAATGGAAAACCAAGTACAAGAGGCTCATAGGACTCCAAATATACAAAATTACAACAGACCCACTCCAAGGCACACTATTATGAAAACACCTAACATACAAAATAAAGACAGAATTTTAAAGGCCGCGAGAGAAAGAATCAAATGACATTCAGGGGGAACCCAATAAGAATATCAGCAGATTTTTCAATCCTGACCCTAAAAGCTAGAAGGGCCTGAAACAACATTTATCAAGCCTTGGAAGAAAACGGATGCCAACCAAGAATCTTATACCCAGCAAAACTTACTTTCAGATTTGACGATGAGATAAGATCCTTCCATGATAAACAAAAGCTAAAGGAATTTACAAAAAGAAAGCCAGCATTGCAGAACATTCTCAGCGAAATATTTCATGAGGAAGAGATGAAAAACAACAATGCAAATCAGCAACGGGAGGAACTAGCCTAAAGGAATAGCCAAATAAAGGAGAAACCAAATCAGGTCAAAAAACAAAAACTAGTCAAATGACTGGGAATACAAATTATATCACAAAAATAACCCTGAATGTTAATGGCCTGAACTCATCTATCAAAAGACATAGACCGGAACAATGGATTGAAAAGAAAAATCCAACAGTATGCTGCCTGCAAGAGACTCATCTCATAGAAAGAGATACCCACAGAATAAAGGTGAAAGGATGGGAAAAGCATACCATGCACACGGACAAAGCAAAAAAGCTGGAGTATCCATCCTCATTTCAGATAATGTGGACTACAAGCCAAAACTAGTCAGAAGGGATAAAGAAGGGGATTACATAGTGCTTAAGGGAAGCATAAATCAGCAAGACATAACAATCATAAATATCTATGCCCCCAACATTGGCTCATCCATGTACGTCAAACAAATCTTTCTCAATTCCAGAAATCAAATAGACTACAACACAATAATACTAGGCGATTTTAACACAACTCTCTCACCGCTGGATAGATCATCCAAACAAAAATTGAATAAAGAAACCATAGATCTCAATAACACAATCAACAATTTAGACTTAACTGACTTATATAGAATATACCATCCAACAAAGAATGAATACACTTTCTTCTCAGCAGCACATGGATCCTTCTCTAAAATAGACCATGTTTTATGCCACAAAGCTACTGTTAGCAAATACAAGAATATAGAGATACTACCTTGTACTCTATCAGATCATAATGGATTGAAATTAGAAATAAATGGCAGAATAAAAAACAGAAACTTCTCCAATACTTGGAAATTAAATAATACACTATTATATGATGAATGAATAACAGAAGACATCAGGAGGGAAATTTAAAAATTCTTAGAAGTAAACCAGAACAAAGACACATCATATCAAAATCTCTGGGACACTATGAAAGCAGTACTTAGAGGAAGAGGAAGATTCAATTCACGGGGCGCATTCAACAAAAGAAGTAGAAATCAACAAATAAACGACTTAACACCACATCTCAAAGCCCTAGAAAAAGATGAGCAGACCAACACCAAAAGTAGTAGAAGACAGGAAATAGTCAAAATCAGAGCCGAAATCAATGAAATTGAAACAAAAGAAACAATCAGAAAAATCGTTTCTTTTTGTTTATTTTTTCCAAAGAACCAACTTGATGCTATTGTGAATGGGTTCTTTGAAAAATATAAACAAAATTGATAAACCCTTAGCCACACAAACAAAGAGAAAGAGAGAGAAAACTCAAATTACTAAAATTCTATGTGAACAAGGAAATATCACTACAGACATGAGTGAAATACACAACATAATTTAGGAGCTATTTTGAAAATCTGTACTCCAACCAAACAGAAAACCTCGAAGACATCAACAAGTTTCTAGAGATATATGAATTACCTAAACTGAATGAGGAGGACATACACAACTTAAATAAATCAATTTCAAGCAATGAAATAGAAGAGGTCATCAAAAGCCTACCAACAAAGAAAAGTCCGGGACCAGATGGGTTCTCAGCCGAGTTCTACAAAACCTTTAAAGAAGAGCTCATTCCAATACTCCTCAAAGGATTCCATGAAATAGAAGAGGAGAGAACCCTCCCAAACTCATTCTATGAAGCCAATATCACCCTGATACCTAAACCAGACAGAGACACATCAAGGAAAGAAAATTTCAGACCAATATCCTTAATGAACATCGATGCAAAAATTCTCAACAGAATTATAGCAAATCGCATACAAAAATATATTAAAAAGATAGTGCACCACGATCAAGTGGGTTTTATCCCAGGGACGCAAGGTTGATTCAACATCCGGAAATCAATAAATGTCATTCACCATATCAACAGACTAAAAGTTAAGAATCACATGATTATTTCAATAGATGCAGAAAAAGCATTCGATAAAATACAGCATCCCTTCATGCTCAAAACACTAGAAAAAATTGGGGTAGGGGGATCATTCCTTAACATTGTGAAGGCCATCTACGCTAAGCCCATGGCCAATATCATTCTAAATGGTGAAAAACTGAAAGCATTCCCCCTAACAACTGGAACAAGGCAGGGATGCCCTCTTTCACCACTTCTATTCAATATCGTCCTTGAAACTCTAGCCAGAGCAATTAGACAAACCAAAGAAATTAAAGGGATACGAATTGGAAAAGAAGAACTCAAACTATCCCTATTTGCTGATGACATGATTATATATTTAGAGGAACCAGGAAATTCCACCAGAAAACTTTTAGAACTCATAAGTGAATTCAGTAAAGTAGCAGGTTACAAGAGCAATGCTCATAAATCCAATGCATTTTTATACATAAGTGATGAATTTTCAGAAAGAGAAGTTAGGATAACTACCCCATTCACAATAGCTTCAAAATAAATAAAATACTTGGGAATCAATCTAACAAAAGAGGTGAAAAACCTCTATGATGAGAACTACAGTGCACTAAAGAAAGAAATTAAAGAAAACCTTAGAAGATGGAAAGATCTCCCATGTTCTTGGATAGGCAGAATTAATATTGTCAAAATGGCCATACTACCAAAAGTGCTATACAGATTTAATGCAATTCCAATTAAAATCCCAAAGATGTACCTTACAGAAATAGAGGAAGCAATCATGAAATGCATCTGGAAGAATAAGAAACCCAGAATAGCTAAAGCAATACTTAGCAGAAAGTAGTAGGGGGTATCGCAATACCAGATCTTCAACTCTACTACAAAGCAATAGTAACAAAAACGGCATGGTATTGGTACCAAAATAGACATGTAGATCAATGGTACAGAATAGAGGACATGGACACAAACCCAAATAAATACAATTTTCTCATATTAGACAAAGTGGCAAAAAATTGCAATGGAGAAAAGATAGCCTCTTCAACAAATGGTGCTGGGAAACCTGGAAATCCTTATGCAACTGAATGAAATTAAACCCCTATCTCTCACCCTGCACAAAATTCAACTCAAAATGGATCAAGGACCTCAGAATCAGACCAGAGACCCTTCATCTTATAGAAGAAAAGTAGGTCCATATCTTCAACATGTTGTCTTAGGATCAGACTTCCTCAACAGGACTCCCATAGCACAAGAAATAAAAGCAGGGATCAACAACTGGGATAGATTCAAACTAAAAAGCTTTCTCTCAGCAAAAGAAACTATCAGTAATGTGAAGAGAGAGCCTACAGAGTGGGAGAGAATCTTTGCCACTCGTACTTCAGATAGAGCACTAATTTCCAGAATATAGAAAGAACTCAAAAAACTCTACGCCAAAAATACAAATAACCCAATCTAAGGAAATGAACAGACACTTCACAGAAGAAGATGTACAAGCAATCAACAGATATATGAAAAAATGTTCAACATCTCTAGTAATAAGAGAAATGCAAATCAAAACTACCCTAAGATTCCACCTCATCCCAATTAGAATGGCGATTATCAAGAACACAAGCAATAATAGGTGTTGGGGAGGATGTGGGGAAAAAGGTACACTCATACATTGCTGGCGGGGTTGCAAATTAGTGCAGCCACTCTGGAAAGCAGTGTGGAGATTCCTCAGAAAGCTTGGAATGGAACCACCATTTGACCCAGCTATCCCACTCCTCGGCCTATAACCAAAGGACTTAAAATCAGCATACTACAGAGATACAGCCACAACAATGTTCATAGCTGCTCAAATCACAATAGCCAGATTGTGGAACCAACCTAGATGTCCTTCAATTGATGAATGGATAAAGAAACTGTGGTATATATATATATATATATATATATACATATATACACAATGGAATATTACTCAGCCATAAAGAATGACAAATTTATGGCATTTTCAGGCAAATGGATGAAATTGAAGAATATCATGCTAAGTGAGATAAGTCAACCTCAAAAAAACAAAGGAAGAATGATCTCGCTGATAAGAAGATGATGACACATAATGGGGGTTGGGAGGGATTAGTGTTAGGGTTAGGGTTAGGTTTAGGGTTAGGGTTAGGGAGGGTGGCAAGAATGGAGGAAGGAAGGACTGTATAGAGGGAAAAGAGGGGTGGGAGAGGTGGGGGGGAAGGGAAAAAATATCAGAATGAATCAAACAGCATTACCCTATGTAAATTTATGATTACACAAATGGTATGCCTTTACTCCATGTACAAATAGAGAAACAACATGTATCCCATTTGTTTACAATAAATATATATATATTAATGTATCCCCCTCATGGTGGCACACATCTATAATCCCAGAGACTCAGGAGGCTGAGGCAGGAGGATTGCAAATTCAAGGCTTGCCTCAGCAAAAGAAAAATAATATTAAACAGATGTCTATAAAGACAGGCTTTATGTGTGTAGAGAAAATATTTCTGGAGAAAGAGGAATTATCTTTTCCTCTTTCCATCTTGTAGAAGGGCCAGACTTGTGTACACTTTCTGAATATATTGAATACTAGATAATAACATAAATAGAAATTTCGGAAACAAATAGAAATTTCAGAAATTTCTTTCAGACTAAATTGTAAACCATATTTCTATATTTCAATACATATGTACTTTTTTATTTTTAATTCCCACAATTCAAAAGGTGGACTTAAGAGATGGTCATTTGGGCTATGAGACTTATAGCAAAATATCAAGCAGTAGGACAATTCTGGCATTTCCTGCTCTATGAATTAAATGTCTCATGACGGGATAAATGTTGCATTATTTATGGTCCATTTGCCAGTTCTCTAAGCAGCTTATAACTTCTCTGAATTTCAGTTCCCTTACATGTAAAATACAGATTTTAATATTTACTATGTAGTGTTTGTGTGACAATTAGAGTTAATGGGTTACTTATCTCAGGAGTCTCTTCCCAATATCTGTGGCTTTATTTTATTATTTAGAAATAATTTTTGTTAATATTTACAAAAACACAGTGATACATTAATGCCAATGTCTGATTTACAAAATTTCCATACTTGGTTGAATGGTATACCTAAAAAAATAGTGGAATGAGACAGACAATCATTACCCTACGGACATGTATGATTACACAAATGGTATGAACTAAATCTTGCACAACCATAGAAATGAAAAGTTGTACCCCGTTTGTGTATAATGAATCAAAATGCAGTCTGTAAAAATTAAAAAATAATTAGAAAAAGAAAGGTGACACATAAAAATATGTAGATAAAAATGAAAAAAATGTGTCACTATTGCTTCTTCTAAATCTTGATGCATTTTTAAAACTCCATCCATCAATATAGATAATTATGAAACTGAGCTAGTAAACTTTTACCTTTCCTTATTTCAATCAGATCTTACAAAACAAAATATATATGTTGTCCTATTTACAACATAGATGTAAATTATATGTATATTTATTCTATTTAAAGTATAATATATAACTTATAAAAGCTCTTCATTTAGTAGCATGGCTTCTTAAAGCTCTTACAAAATTTTAAAGAAGAAAAGAGATCTTTGGGGCCTGCAGAATACTAGGTGTTTTCACTTTATAATATGCTAAAGCCTGTGTGTTTTAACCCATGTATAAGTCTGAATCATCAAGCAAATTCATACGAAGGTTTTAGGGCCTTGGCATTGTAATAAACTATATTTCAATGATTTAAAAGTGCATTTTTTGACATTTGTATACCTCTGTACTCAGACTACTTCTAATTTGTTATGTATTACAAATATAATTGACATTGTTTTTCTTTGCTAAGAGAACACAACATAATGGTACAGTTTATAATAAAGACATCTTAGAGTTAATAAAATAAAATAAAATAATATCTTAGTCTTCCAATTTGTTACCCTTTTCCTAGAAAATCCATGTCTTAATGGGTTACTACATTCATTAGCATAGAGAGTTTTAATGTTTGCCTTGTCCATGGATCTTGTTCCACTCTGATTGATAATCTTCAGTGCACTCTAGTGTTAACAGAAATATTATGGGATGAATTCAAACTGAAAAGCTTCTTCTTAGCAAAAGAAACAATCAATAATGTGAAGCGAGATCCTACAGAATGGGAGAAAATCTTTACCACATGCACCTCAGACAGAGCACTAATCTCCAGGATATATAAAGAACTCAAAAAACTTAACACCAAAAAAACAAATAACCCAGTCAATAAATGGGCTAAGGAACTGAACAAATGTTTCACAAAAGAAAAAATACAGTCGATCAACAATTATATGAAAAAATGTTCAACATTTCTAGTAATTAGAGAAATGCAAATCAAAACTACTCTAAGATTTTATCTCACTCCAGATTGGGGACCCAGCTCAACTCCACTCTAAATGATGCATTTCCTGTAAGACCCCCCCACCTCCCCCCCCAAAAAAAAACAAAAGCAAAAACAAAAACAAAAACAAAAAGCTGGACACAAGCAGCTGGGTGAATACACTGGCCAAAAAGCATCTGCAACATGAGTCAAGCAGGGGTTGTTCCATTCTTTTCCTCGCTCCACCCAAATACCTCCAAGATCGTAGAAACCTGGATAAAACACCTACACCTCCTGCATGCTGAGGCAGGAAGGAAGAGGCGAAAAGAAGACAAGACATGCATCACCCCTTTCAGGGCCTGAAGCTACTACTAAGACAGGGAAAGGAAAAGAACTTTCACCCTTTGATTTTGTGATCAAAGAATGGGGAAATTTCAAAGATACCAAAATCATAATTATTATTGAAAAAAGTAAATATTATAAACAAAGATGGATTTCTGCTCAATAAATACTAGATCCAGATGACATAAGTAGAGAAATGATATATTGATGACAGAGATGCTGATAATATCACATCTAGTGAATAGAATAGATAGGAAAATGAGCTCTCAGCACTATTGATGGAAGTGCACAGCCTATTCTAGAACAATCTGGCAGCATATAGTTAAATTAAGCAATTATGTAATCTAGGACCAAAAAAATCTCATTCCTCAATGCATGTCTTAAAGAAATTCTCACTAAATTCCAAGATGGGGAGTGTAAATTCTGGTGTTTGTAATGGTGGGGAATTTGAGGAAATAAAACTATCTGTTACTAGGGGATGGTGTAGTTAAAAGGTGGATATTGTAGAATTCTGAGAAAGAACTTTGTGAACAAACCACATAAATGAACAGCAGCTTTTTTCTCACAAATGAGGCTGGTCTGACAGAGATATGAAATATGAAATTGCACAGGACACTGGTTACAAGGGTCTCATACTTTCTTAATTTGCTGTCACCAGCTGGAAAGGCTTAATACTTCTTAACAAAGAGTCCCACATTTTAATTTTGTATAGGGATCCATAATTTATGGAGCCAGTACTGCTGAAAAGCATGGTGTAGATTTAGGAAAGTAGGACACACACTGAGATTGATTGCAAAGTAACACATATAAAGCATATATAGTTCACAATATGCTGGGTGCAGTGGGCATGCCTGTAGTCCCAGAGACTCTGGAGGCTGCGGCAGGAGGATCCCAAGTTAACCAGTCTTGCAACTTAGGGAGACCCTAAGCAACTTAGCAGGACCCTGTCTCAAAATGAAAAGAACTGGTGAGGCTGTTCAGTAGCAAAACACCCCTGGTCTCACCCCAGTACAAAAAACAACAACAACAAACAACAGCAAACAACAAAAACAAACAAACAATGATATGTTCATATTTTAGGATAAAGTGGAAGTTAGATGGAAGTAGGGATCAGTATAAAAGTGCAACAGAATAAAATGATTTGTATTTTTGAGGTAGGCACTGGAGAAATTTTTGGTAATATAGTAGAAGATCAATGTAATTCTTGCCCAAGAATGTCTGCATTTTCTAGCATAGACCAGATTCTATAATTGTTTATGTATGCAGTCATATCCTTTATCTGCAAGAGTTGCATTCCAAGATCTCCAGTGGATAATTGAAACCATGGATGAAATGTTTTTCATATATGTTTACTTACCATGAAGTTTAATTTATAAATTAGGCACATGATAGATTCATAATACTTAATAAAATAGAACAATTACTAACAATATACCATAATAAAAGTCATGTGAACGTGGTCTTTTTCTTTCTCTCAAGGTATCTTACTGCACTTTCATTTTTTCAGTTAAATAAAGCATTTCATGAGTTATCTTTCATATGTTTGAATTGCCAGCATCATTGTTCTTGTGCTTTGAAACTATTATGACAAAAATGAGCACCAACCCTGTGATACAATAACATTTGATTTGACAACTGCGAAGATTACTAAATGCCTAACTGGCTGGTTGTATATACAGGGTGGATATCCTGAACAAAGAGATGATTCCCATCCTCGGTGGGACAGAGCTAGATAGCATGAGATTTCATTGCACTACTCAGATTGACACACAATTAAAAACATAAATTCTTTAGTTCTGAAATTTTCCATTTAATATTTTCAGACTGCAGTATTGGTGACTGAAGCTTTGAAAGTGAAACATCAGATAAGGGAGAACTACTGTATTGCAAATACACGAGCTATTTGTACAGCTATTTTGTTTTCAGCCAGAAGCTAGAAATATCATGCTAATAGAACATATTACTTTGTAGGTAGAATTGTATTACAAACATAGGAATAAATATTTTCTAATAAGTCAAATGAATCTACAAAAAAATGTAATTAAATGAGTGGAACTACCATAGTAACTAAAGCAAATCCAATTCAAATTATAATTTCTAACCAAACTGACTCCACACTAATTGATACAAGTCAAACTCAAAAATATTAAAACCAGCCTTATAAAGTCCTGGCTGCCTGAATCAAGGATGAAATTTCAGGAATTCACTGTTCTGCAGAAGACCTTCACACAGGCAAACTAGTAGTTTGGAATCATTTTAGAAGTTTGTTGTTTTAATTTTACCAAATTAGAACTGAACATTTATAATTTTTTATAATATAAGAGGCCTCTCCTGAAAATAGAAAACTATGCTATCTCTAAAATCCTACAGGTTCCCTAATACCAAATCTCCACCCAATGCAGATAAAGGAGCTGCTTACATGACAAGAAAGAGACTGGTTGGAGAGTAGTCAAAAGCCTTGTTGTTTTTCTTTTATCTAACTGGAGATCTCAAGTGAGACACTGTGTAGGAGAGACAAAACTGGGTATCATATTTTCTGCATTTGCTGCCAGTTTTAATACCCAAGTTACACATCAAAGCAGAAAACTCATAGAAATGGGAGTGTGGTGATATTAGAGTTGTTGCCATTGGATGGGACAGGGGGATTAAATGCCTAAAATGTTTATATGACTGGCCTCAATGTAGACATCCTTGGGTGAAAATTATTTTGAGTGGAATCTATATTCCCCTGATCCTTGTGATTTTTCAGGCACAGAACTCGAGGATTGGCTTGGCAGAAGCAGAGATTTTAATTCAATTATCACTCTCTTTTTCATCACCAGCTAAGAACTCACCTAACAAGATTGCCCTGGCAGCACCTGCCATATTTGAAGCCATGATTAATCTGCCTCCTGTTGAGAAATTTCTGATTGCAACATTTTCTGAGCTATTTAGAACAGAGCATGCTCCACTGATAGTCACCTCTGGAAGAAGCTAGGATCAACCTGAAGCTCTCAGGACTTGAAGAAAGAGCCCCCCACAGAGAGTTAAGAGATCTGGTAATAATTATTGATCTATTTATAGGGGCTGGATTATGTATCAGTGAGACATAGGAAGCCTTTGGAGGTACAGAACTTTAAATGTTGCTGTTTTGAGTCTATCAAATTAAACACGAAGTTACATTGCAGAGCTTTTTAGACATTTTTTTTTTTGGGGGGGGGTAAGTGTTCCTTTCAGAAAGCTCTTGCATTTAGAAAGCAAATATTAGTATATTTGAAATTGATATATTGAAATTCTGTATCTGGGAAAAGTTAGCAATAGATTTTTTTTATGGATCTTTCTTTTGGGCTATGCATGTAGGGATTTGGGGAATAATATATGAATCATGTTTTAAAAGTTGTTTAGCATTTTTTAAAAAAAGCTCTTTATTGTCTTATGACCAAAATCACCTGCAGGTGAAAGTGGGGCTAGTGATTGGCTAAAGAGACCGCCCCACTTATGGAAACTATAACACCTTCTGATAATTTATGAAGGACATGCCATTATTCTTCTCTGCTTTACAATAATATGGTCTTACTGTGTGAGGAGTGAAAAATAGGTTTACCTAAATGTAGATGATATTAAAGATGAACATGCTCCTCTAACTCTCAACTGCAGACCTGCATTTGAAGCTAAGAAGTTGAGGATGAGTCAACCTGATAGACTAATATCCCCAGACATAGAGATTAAAGAATCGGTCTTCATTTCTGTGTCAAAATTTAACCATCGTTATGTTTTGTTTGTTTTTACAAAATATTTATTCTTTATTTTCCATTTCTAGATATAATAAAGCAGTTCTTACCAGACATTCTTCATCTCTGGAAAAATAAACCAGTTCAAAAATACAGTCACTTTAGGACACTTAGCACTTCAGACTGGAAATATGATAGTGTGGAATTAAATTTGGGAATAGGAATAGGGTATTCAAGCTGTCATTTTAGTCCATCATGACTTGCTTTTATATTCCTTCACCGGCTTATTCTGTCTTTCTTTTACTTCGTAAAGAAATTGAGAGAACAGTTATTTTGAAGGAATTCCCTTTGAGAATCTATTTTGCCAGGCAGAAAAGGAACATTGCCCTATATATTGTAGGAGGGACATGAAACACTTTACCCTGTAGATGTTTGCTATTCATCTTTCTTTTCTCCTCTGGACCTTTTACTCTCCATTCATCCTAAAACTCCTGCCTTTTGCTGCCTCTAGGCTTGGCACACAGAGCTATTGGCCTCTCAGCTTATTTGAGGATCCCATGAAAATTGCCTTGT
Source organism: Sciurus vulgaris (assembly GCF_902686455.1). NCBI lineage: Eukaryota > Metazoa > Chordata > Mammalia > Rodentia > Sciuridae > Sciurus > Sciurus vulgaris. Next base: position 84,270,383 of record NC_136464.1, read on the forward strand.
CCTTCCTTTGATTCAAAGGAACTTAATCCTCCAATCTAACTTGTAGTCCTGGAGATCCTATTGTGTAAAGAGTTCCTTTTGTTCCTTTGTTCCCAGTGTTTTCTCCTCTTCCTCATTCATTAAGTCTTTCACTCTATGGGCGTAGGAAAATAGAGAAGCAATTTAGAGCTTCTGATTATCTTTACTACTCATAACTGTGTAAAAGGTGACTTACTGTTTTTGATGAGATTAAGAATGTTGGAGTTTTGTGAGACAGAGATGGGGGCAAGACAGTACTTAAATTTTTGTAGAGAGTCAATTGGTTTTAGATTGAAAATATCCTATAAAAAATGGAAAATATGGAAGATGCCAAAACATTCTGCCTGACAACAATTTCTGGCAAACTAAGTCACTTATATAGCTGCCAAAAATCCTGTAATAAAAACTATAAGGAATGCCCAAATTGATTATTACAGGTAGAAATACTAAAACTTGAAGACTTTGCTCTATACCAAGACATCCTAAAGTCTTTACTCCAAAGATCATTAACTTTATATCTATACCTTATTATTTCTAAACATCATAAACTATATTTTATTATAAAAGTAATTCAAGCTACTAAAGTAATTGAGGGAAATGTATTACCAATAAATAGATTAGTGCTTTTCTAACCCCAAATTTTATAGAACCCTATATGTACTTGCCAATTTTTAAGTTGACAAAATTTTTGTAATAATTTTAAATAGTAGCTAAGGATGCATTTAGTAACATCATAATCGCTGGCAGTTTAAAATAAAATTGTTCCTTGCTATGTGCGTATATGTGTGGGGGGGGGGCGGGGGGTACTGGGGTTTGAACCCAGGGATTCTCTACCACTAAGATATATCCACAGCCATTTTTATTTTTTTATTTTGAGATAGTCTCACTAAGTTGCCCAGGTTGGCCTTGAACTTGCTTCTACCTCAGTCTCTGGAGTTGCTAGGATTAGAGGTGTATAACATCACAAATGTCTTTACATGTTTTTTTAATGAATCTAATAGAACAGTAATTTGAAACCTAATATCATCCATTGAAAAAATTTCCTTTATTTAATTAAGTTTTATATATTTTATTTTTATCCATGAATTCATAGTCTCATTTCATTTTTTTTTCTACAGGTATTTTGTGTATGTCTAGAGGTATATATGCTAATGTAGTATATTTATATGCTTATAAGTCTTTAATGATCAATAGATTTATCTCTGGTGCTTAAAAGTGCATACACATTGAATTTAAATTGTTTTCCTTTCCTGTGACTAAAAAGTTGCATTTTATTTTCATTCTAAATTATTTTTTTTAATTTTAATTTTATTAGCATATAATTGGTCAAAGATTTATAAACATATTAAAAGTTTAATGAATAATGAGCATTAAAAGTAAGATTTTATTTTTAATGCAAATCTTAATGACACAAACAGACTTTCTTTTTAATTCATGCATCCACTGTTTCATTTATTGACTAGACAAAATTCATTATTAGTTTTTTCCACTTTTTTGAATAGATGTTAAGTGCTGAGAAACCATGTTTGCATGCCATTCACTCCTTTGAATTCTTTCTGTAACTCTGTATCATGAATCACATAATGATGTATCAACAAGATTCGTCTTATGATCTCTGCTAACAAGTTGAGTAGATCCTTTTCCAGTTCTTTTAAGACCAAGAAGTAGAAACTACTGGTTTTCAGAAGTTAATTGCCCTTGGAAAGGAATTATTACTTTATTAAAGTCACTTCCTTCCCAATACCAATATTGCCAAATATTTGTTTTGTTAAAGAGTTCCAGATTATTTTACAACTCAGAGCAATTCACCATAGAAAGAGGGGAAGAGAGAAGGTTTTCCTCTGTGGAGTTTGAAAGGAAGAAACCTGCTTGGAGTCAGAAGTTCTCAATGCCATATCCATATAAAACTAAAGAGTGTTTTATGGGAGTCCAAGGCCTAGAATTTCATTCTTTCAAAACAATTTAAGTGCCTCTATGTATTTTTTTTTCAAAATTTTCATATCCCCTATTGTGAAGATGAATACTTCTGATACATCTTCTCACAATAGTCTTCACACAATTCTTCCCCCCATTTAACATAGCATTATGTTTTATCTTATTATATCACCTTTATACATGATTTAATGGCTTTATCTGAGATTAAATTTACACATTATAGTTTAGACATCCTTCTATAATTGAAAAAATGTTTTTAATTTTTCTTTATTACAAATAATGAGAATAAAACAATATTATACAAAAAGATCCCTCCCTCATCTTCAAATTGAGAATCTCTCTTCTTAGTATAATTATGCTGAATAGAACTTCTGAGGTATGAGACAGAGATATTACTCAAAACTTTTAGTAAATACAGCAATATGCATTCAAATAAGTTGCACTAATTTATGCCAGCACAGTCAATCATTGGGAACATCTGCTTTGCAATGTAGTTTTCCTTTTCTTTATAATTGGAATATAATTACATTCAGTGAAATGCACCTTGTAATTGTACTGTTTGATGAATCTTGACAATGACACCAATTTAAGCATAGAACACTACCCTACCATCACCTTCAAGGATTCTTCTTGTGCCTTTAGGGCCAACACCCACCAGCAAACAAACACTTGTATTCCTATAGACTAGTTTGATCTGTTCTTTATCTCCACAGAATTGGAATTATAGTATATGCATTTTGGGGGCTCTGACTTCTTTCACTCAGCATAAGTTTTGTTTAATTCATCCATGCTGCCAAAATTGTCAACAAATAGTATTCTATTGCATAAATACAACATAACTGTGTACCTATTATTGATGAATATTTGAATTATTTCCAATAATTTTCTACTTCTATAAAGATGATATATAACTATAGAACTCCTGAAAAAATTTTGCCTCCTTTTAATTTTATTTTCCCATGAATACCAATAAGGAGATTGCTTAATTTTTTTTCAAATATAAAAGTCTTTTCATTTCAAAAGATCCATCATTTGGACATTGACAATTAGGATCTTCAATAGTATATATATTCCAATAGTGATTCAATACAGTCAACTTTTTCACAGAAAGACCAGAAGGCAACTTTGGGGGCTTAGAATAAATCTTTACCTTGAAACCAATAGGTGATCCCAAAGAAAATACAGAAGATATAGCCCCCATGATCCCAAACATTCACTCCCAGAAAGACTCAGAGACTCAAAGATCCTCATGGCCATGAATGGTTAAGGACAGTGTTTTGTGAACAGAACCTCTGGTATCCCACAAGGATATGGCATGTAACCAGTGCACGCATCTGTTAACACCAGAAGGTACTTTTAGTGTTGGACTTTCCCAGCACTAACCAGGCAACGAAGGTTAAGATGACAAAATCCCCTGATAAGTGAGACTTCTTTTTAAGACAGACTTCCCTGAGAGCTTAGCATGGTTGGACAAAGAGAATGCAGCTAAATAACTTGTATCTGGAGTCCCCAGTGTTTTCTGACTGATTGCTGAATGTGACCTATCAGTTACCTCCTGGGTGGCTGAGATCAGACGATTCTCAACTGGTCACAAAGTCAAGCTCTTAGGACATAAAACAAGATGAAATGGATCCTCCTTTATTGTTTTTGTCTTAGGAACCCACAACAAATTTGTCTAAATAGACTCTGGTCTGGTGAGAGCCATGAATTCCAGTCTGACTGGAGGTTGGCTTCAACAGGTTTACAAAGGTCTATCTATACCTGTGTTCTTCCCCTTATATAAAGTGACACAAAAGACTGTGAAAAGGGAAAACAAAGACTTTGTCTGGCAGGAAAGAAATCAGAAAATGAAAGTACTCAAAAAAAAAAAAAATCACCAGAAGTTGTATTCAGTAACTAGTTATGCAATGATTTTCTCCTGACAATCTGAATTTGGAAAGGAAAGGATAAAGAAAAAAAAATTACCTTCCATTCTTAACTAGGCACTACAGTTAAGAGATATGGGGATGCTAACCTTGATCAAAAAAAAAAATCCTAAATTTTCTTTTTTAGCCTTTTGTCATCTGCCTCTGAATCTCATCAGCAGGCTCTGGAGCATGTCATGTGTCTCAGTCATTCCACATTAGGTACCAGAAACTATAGGAACTGGAAAGGTGTGATATCTTTCCTCACTCATTACATGAATCATGGCCATTACTTCTATGATAAGAGACAGGCTGACAAGAAAAGAGCATAATAAACTTATTTAATTAGAGTTATATGGCATGGGAGATTTCAAAACTAAAGAGCCCAAGACCTTGGGAAAACTGTTTTTCTGCTTGAATTTGATGAAGAATGGACACCTGTGTATAAATGTGATTGGATAAAAAGGCATGATGTAATTTTAGTAGACTTAGAAGGGGAAACCCAGCAAGACTTGTCTGTTCAGATTCTTCTTGGCCTCTCTGTGTAGTATTCCTTCCTGCTAGATATAGGGTAAGGGAAAGGAGAGAATAACCTTTCTAGGTTTTATGACTTGATTTGTAGGCCTTCTAGTTTCTATGATGTGCCTTGGGGAAGAATTCTGGTTCCTGAGACTAGCTTGGATGAGGGAAAGGGAAGGGGAACAAGAAACAGAAGAGCAGGAGATCAGGGAGGGAGAGATACTTTGCTTCTGGGGCTGCTTCTGAAGCCTTCCAAGCTCTTTAGTTCAAAATACTCAGCATGGCAGAGCTTAATACTTTTGAGCCCTAATACTGATTCCCAGTAATTTCGGTTGTTTAAAGAGACACGTCAGGATCTCCAACTACAAAACTAAATTCTATTTAGTACTGTCAGCTTTTTCTTCATCTATTATAAAGTGGTACTATTAGATGCCTGATAATTATCTTTTGCTGAATAGACTTTTGTCGTCTACATGAATTACTATTATGAACTATCCCTCTATCACTGATAATCTTTCTGTCTTGAAGTCTATTTTTCTGATATAGATATATCAGCTTTCTTCTACATACTGTTTACATGATATACTTCTGAATTTCTTTTATTTTCAACCTGTTTCCCTTTATATTTGAAGTGTATCACTTGTTGAAAAAGAGTAGTTGGGATTTGCTTTCTTATTGTCTGATAATTTCTGTCTTTTAATTGGAGTATTTTGTGCATTAACACTGAATGTAATTTTTGATAAAACTGGGTTAAGTCTGCCATCTTGACCTCTTGCTATTTGTTTTCTGATTTTCTTCTTTCTCTTCCTCTCTCTTTCCTCCCTTCTTTTCTTTTCCTTTCTTTCTTTCCCTCTTACCTTCTTTACCTGCCTTCTTTTAGAATGATCAAATATTTTTTAGCACTCTATCTTGATTCCTCTCTTGACAACAGGTAAGACTTCTATCTCAGGTCTGTGGTATCTTACCCTGGGTTTGAAGATAGAAAACAATCAAGTTGTACATTTTATCAGCTTTATGAGTTACATCATCATGGTTAGAAATAGTTTTCATTGTTTTTTTAAATGAATATTTGACAAGATGAAGGAACTTCATAAAATTAACCTGGCAGCAACATGCATAGTGATTTGAGTCATAAAAAAATGAAAGAAGTTAAGACTAGTCAAGAGTTCAGGATAATGATATAGGCATTGAGTTTTAGATACTCACTGGAGAGGTAGCAGTACTACTTGAAAAAAAAATTTGAAGATTAAAAGAAAAAAGCAAATGTTGAGCAAAGTTCTGAAAAGGAATTTGAAAAAAAATTGAAAGAGCATCATTATTTATTAATAGATTGATTATATGCAGAAATCAGAGAATATAAGAAAATTTCTAAGTTCCTGCTCTCAGTATTAGGGGAAAGAAGTTTAGAACTGAAAAGATAAAAGTGGAGTGGAAATAGGAAATGAAGGTGATTTTACTTAGGGGTATGTTGTATTACAGTTTCCAAAAAGAAACTAAAGTGGATCTGTCCTGAAAGGTTCAGGGAAATATGGGATGAGAGCTCAGATGACTCATCAAGGTAAGATTTATAGACTTGGATTTCTTTTTCATCTAGAAAATATATGAAAGCATGTGGTTAGTGAGAGCTACCTGAAGGAATGGGTTTGGGGGAAAAGAGTGTTCAGTGGACAGAACATACCATGCTGTTGGGTCAGGGAGAGGGGGTGGAGACATGTGGGTGTGGCTGGTGAATGGTGGAGCTGGAAGTCAAACATGGGAAGCACAGGAGGGGGCCAGCAATCAGGATATAGCAGGAGAGATCTCACCTGGCTGACCTGACCATCGGATTTGTCTGTTTTGTTAGTTAGTTCCTTTAAATAATAAACTCAAGGACAAGTACTCAAAGCCTCTGCTAAGTGGTTGTGATTACCAGATTCCTTTGGAATGTTCTTCTACCTGCTTCCATCATCTACCTGCTTCTGGATACTTTCATTCAAGGGATATGAAATGAGAGGTTAGGCTTGTTTTTAGGCTTTTTTTTTTTTTTTTTTAACTCCACTGGTATGAATTGGAAATGCAGCAAAGACATTCTTTTGCTCTTATGTCTTCCTAAAATAAAGATGCATTCTGCCTTATATTCCTGGATTTTGTAATTGTTCATGATTTTAAATAGACTACCTTTTAAAATGAACTTTTTCAAAACTTGCAACGATCTTTTAGGTAGGCTGTGCAGGGCATGAAATTTTGGCCCTGTGTGCTACCCATGATAGGAAAAGAAAGGCCCAAACTGTAGTCTTCATCGCTGTCTTCTAGTCTTCCTCTAGAACTCTTTGACTATTTGCAGGAATTTCTCCTGATTTGGAATTATGGTCAAGAAGATGATAATAAACTTCACCAACTCTTTGCACAGCTGGGAAAATAATTTGTAATCTGATCTGCAGAATGAAAATAAACCGAATGTATGATGTCCATAAACTTTTGGCTAACATCTCACTCAGAAATATAGAGAAATAATAGTTCAAGTGCCTTTGTGTCTATTGGGAATATTATTTACCAAAAACTAGACATGGGGAATTGCTCAAACATAAATAATTGAGTCAGTAAAAATTTAAAAATAGCACCAGATCACCCACACTTTTGTTGTTTACTATACAATTTGTCCTCCCTCCCTCCCTTTCTTCCTTCCTTTCTTCCCTTTTCCTTTATTCCTTTCCCCAACCTCTTCCCTTCTTTCTTTCTCTCTTTGGGTTGGGGAGGAGCCTCTTTCAGCTACTTGCTTAGCCTCTACAATCATATAAACAATATTGACTCATTATAAATTTGGATCTTTTATCCTTTTCTCCGAAGGATTATCTACTACATTTTTTTTTTACCTCCCACCTATGTGTAGAGATTTCTTAGTTCAATCTTTTCTGAACAAACTTATCAAGAAAAAATGAAAATTTCTGCTGTCACTGATGACAAAAGATATGATCGTGACTCTTATTGATATTACATTTGGCTTCCTTTTACAATTTTGTGCATGATTGTAAATATATAATTTATATTACATAAACACATTATTTACATGGTGATTTTCACAACTTCCTTGGGCTGTGAAAATGTCACACATTTTATTTACATTTTATTGACCATGTTTGCATTTTCTTTGTTTTCATGACCAACTATGGAAATGATACCTGAAAGTATAGTTTTTGGCTCTGTTTTAAATTTCTTTTATTTGTTTGGAAAGTAACCTGCATACAAAGGATGTTTTCATATTTCTGGGTTTGAACTCATTTTCAATTTTGTCAGGAATAAGAATTTTATACTAAATCTGTTTTGGTCTTCTAATGAATTATACTGTGCCCAAACTTTATAATGTCTATTTGAAGAATACTTTGAAGAATTTTCTATCAGTTAATTTTTTAAGAATAATTTTATAAGAGGGAGTAAGATTGAGTAAAAAAAAATTGAGTAAAATCAATCCTCCCAAATTCCTAAATTGACATTTACTATCTGTGGAAAAATCAGAAGTACAAAGATTAAGCATGTAGATGCTCAAACCATGGTATAAACATTATAGATTAAGTAGATGGGACATTTTGTGTAGTCAAAATGGAAAATTAGTGATAGAAGTAATGAAAACAAATTCTTAACTGCTTTTACATGTTTTTATATGAGAAGAAATATTGATACAAAATATGCTGTCATATTTTACGTTTCCATTGAAAGAATTGTGCCATCTCTGGTATGAAGAAGCCTAGAGATACAAAGGATAAGAACAATACAAATGCAAGCAAAGCATAGAAGGTGGTTCTTGCCTTTAAGAAGCCTGTAGAAGAGGTAGAGAGCAAGACATACACATCTGAAAGAACCACTGAATAATAGAAGATATAACAATAACCACTATTATTGAAGCCAATCATTGTTAAAATAATAGAAGATATGCTATAACAATAGCTACCATTTATTGAGAGTCAAACGGCATTAGATGTTTTATAGATATTGTCATCTTATTTACTACATCATTATTTATTATTTCGAGCTAACCCCATAAGTAGGTGTTACTATCTCAATCATATAGATAAGGAAATTAAGTTTCAAGGGAAGTTAAATTGACTAGTGAGAATCACATGACTGATAATAATAATAACAGTAATTGCCAACACCAGTAGGGTGGCTTTGGTGGGAAAAAGTGATGGATGTGAGAGCACCGGAGCTATGGCTGATGGCCAGTTCTGCTTCCTGTAGTTCAGAATTTGAGAGCTATATTTTTATGACTGACTTAATTTCTGAAGGACAGAGGCAGAATTTCAATCAAAACTTTTCACCAATTACTCATCATTAGCTTTTCATTATCATTGAGCAAACTGAGCCATATGTAGACACTGGCCTTCATGTGCTTTCATAACAAAAGCACATTAGAGTTCCCTGTAGGGTGCTTGTAATCTGCGTATTCTGGCCAACTTTCTCCTCCATTTCTGACCATAGTGGAGAATTAGGGTGTGGATTAATCACAAATACTATCTAAGCGTGGGCATAAACTCTGGTTGAATGTCTGTTTGATGAATCTGAGAGTTCCAATTATGGGACAATGAGAAGTGTAAATAAAGGTCTCTATTATTTCTGATAATTTTTGTTGAGAAATTGTTATCCTTGATTTTATCATCAATATACATCTGTCAATGTAAAATGCATTACTTATGGAAGCTGCTTATATGTAATCCACATGCATTTGATGTGAAATATTTAAACTCTGTTTGAAACCAAAAAGCCAGTAAGGCAATATTCTTTTGAAATTTTACAGTTATCCAAACTAACTTCAGTAGCTAGGAGAAAATACACACAGCCATATCCTGATATTTATCATTTGCAACCAAATCTGGGTAAGACTGTAGCAACTGTCTCCATGGTCATGTACAGTATCCTCCTGAAGAAACTTTTGAAAGACAAGGTTCTGAGTTAGGGTTATTTGTGTCTTTTTTGGCTTTCCCTGCATTGCACAGATTTTTGTGTGTATGTGGTATAGTAAGTAGAGAAAGAAACAAATATCAAAGCAGCATTTCTCAGTGGTGTTTCTAGTACAATCTAGGTCATAATATGTTTAATTGGTGTTATTCAAGCAAAAAAAAATTACAAATAAAATTGTAAGTCATATTTATAGCATTTATATATGACTCTCTAATCATGTCATATATGAATATATACATACAAACATGTAGATTAACATGTTAATCATATATAATTTAACTTATGATTACACATGAATCCTTTGTTCCAAATATCCATGGGAGACATGTTTTACAGAACAGCAGTGTGAAATGCTGATTTAGAGTGATAGATCAATATACCCATTATTGATTATATCTTATAGACTTATACTCTATATTGATTTAATGTGGGTATCTGAGACTAATTGCCTCATCTTTGAAGACTAAAAATCTCCTGGAAATTATAATATTTCCTTTTTTCTTAGTCTAATATCATTATAGATGTAGTAAGAACCAATGTTATGTCAGTATGGAACACAGAAAAAGGCAATATTCATCAGGAACTGTCGTTGAAACAAGTCAAGGAAATGAGGACTCTTGGGGTATAATTAAGGAGAGGTACCTCAATCAGGCAGACTTACCCAACAATTATGGCTAATAGTATGAGGTTTATATAGGGCCAAGCAGGGAAGCACACCCTCATTAAGAGGCGCCTGAAAAGAAACTCTTTGGATTGGACTTTCCACTCCTTACAAAATGAGACACACTGAGACTGCTCAGGCCTGGGTGTGCCACCCTTCTATATCCAGCTCCAATACCCAGAGGATTGAAACAAAGGTAGCTTTTGGGCTCTATGTCATGGCTATAGAAAGCAACCTGTTCATTCTGGGGCCATCCCTTGGAGCTAGATTCCATTTCTTCCTACAAGCAGCATACTGTACTAGTCACAAGGCTTTCTTCCCCTGCAGCATTACAAGTCCCCACAGGTTCTCCAGCTTGACCATTTCAGAAGAGAGCTGGATCTGCTCTACACAGGACACTAAGCTCCTCTGGCCAGTAATTGTGATTTCAGAGTCACAAAATGCCAATCATTCAGCAGATACCAGGACATCTAAACTGTTAATGCCCTGAAAGAGAAGACCAACTTTAAAAAATGTCCCTCTTATCTTTCCAACAGATACAGCCCTGAATTAATTAGGAGTAATCAACTCCTTCCTTTTTTCCTTCCTTCCATACAAAATTTTTCATGGAATGAGTCCTGAATAATTCTGTATGTTACTTGCTAAAGTATAACCTAGAAGTGTATGCTTCTGTTCTCTCCCAGAGTAGTGTTGTAAAAAGAATACACCAGATTTCATTTTGCAGAATTTCTCTTTGATGACAAATTCATTAATATTTCCTTTCCCAGGCAGACTCCAAATGTGGCAGCTTTTAGCAACAGCATGCTGGGTGCTTCTTCTTGGACCTATATATGGTTATAAAAAAGGAAGCATCACAAATCCTGAAGCTAATATGAATATTGTAAGTCATGCATTGAAAAAAAGACTAATTAAGATAAGGAATTATTAATTAGCTATGATTGGTGTGCCTATCTGGTTTTCAGCAATTCTTCCAGTGATTAAATTTGTGCTTCCTCCTGTGTTCCTGGGTACGGATAACTAATCCAAGAGTTGTGACCTAATTCGAAGTAGCAATATTCCCTTTCCTGGTGGTTTGAGTTACCATCTAATGGTGGCTTCCTGCAGAGAAAGACTCATAAGTTCATACTGATGAACCCCGTAGAATATTCTGGAGTTCTTCCTGAGGTTTTTCATTTTTTTTTTTTTTTAATTTTGTGAGGAATACCAGCATACGTTTTGGTTTAATAAGCTAGGATTGATGTTTGTTGCTTATAGTCCAAAGTATTTAACTTGCAATAATTCACAGCAGAAGCAGAATGGAAGCACTCGGAAAACAAACAAAACGACAAATGACAAACGTCCACTACTAGTTATGCTCCATACTCTGGGGTACACAGTGCACTACTGGTGTCCTCAACCACACTCAAGCTCCTATTAGAACTTTAGGAAGAATAAAGCCGTCAGAGTTTCTTATTTATGTCTCTCCATATCTAGCAGGTGTGATTGCCAAACTCACAGTCCATGAATGTATTTCCTCAAATCCAAATTTTCCTCTTCCTCCCATGGTCAGGCCCAATCTTCTCTCCCTGGTCCAAGTGCTTTTTGGCTTTTCGTCCTTTCATAATGATTGTAAGAATAACAAACATTCATAGAACACTTTCTTTGCTCTGGACACTCTTACGTCTATTATAGCTAATCCTCACAACACTGTGTGAGAAGGTACTATTATTATCTCAACCTTAAAATGAGCACAGAAAGATTAAGTAACTTTCCCAGAGTAACATAGCTAATAAGAAGAGCAAGAATTCAGTGGTATATAGTCTGTCTCCAGAATCTGAATTCTTAACCTGTTTTATGTAATCCCATGTTATGCACACATCTATATGCTGATAGAGGCAAATGCATAGTTTTATTATAAGAACATAGGCTTTGAAATTAATTTTTTCTGTAAGTAATCTTTTTTTTTCTCTTCCTAGTGTATAATCTTGAACAAATTACTAATCTTCCTGAACTTCACATTTCTCAATTGTACAATGGGTAAAATTTTATCTGAAAGGTCTCATAAGGATTAATGAGACAAGGCATACAAACCTTCATGAAGAACATACCCCACAGTGCCCTCTTCCTTGTGTATCTGTGGCTGGGGCATCTCCTACTGAACCTTCTAACAAACTCTGTTCTTTTATACTTAGCTGATCTATAAGGACTAGATTAAAAAATTCCCTTCACCTTTGGTTTTCAGATCCACTTTGCCAATAAAAATCTTGAGCAAAACATAGGAAAAAAGGGGAGAATGAGGTCAGGTATTTTTACTGCCCTAGCTTCAACCCCATGAAAATCAAATTAGACTAGGTGTCTCCCTCAATGTGGCCCTCTCTGCTCAATTATCAGCAACAAGTACTGCAGAACCCTGTGATCTTGCTCATTAGATGGCCACATAAATTTGTGTCAGAACATTTTGAGAATGAACTAGTGTGCATTGGTAATTCTAGGCCAACAGGCATAATCAGGGATTGTCCTGAGCAGTCTGGGATGTAGAGTCACCCCACCCTGCCTTACCCATGCTTTTGCATGCAACCCCTTCTATAAATCCTCAAACAATCCTAATTTCCCCCAGCATATTCAGTCCCAACACAGAAACTGATGAACATGAAGTTGCAATTTAAAATATATATTTCAATGCATGCATGAAAAGTAATAGATTATATCATGATGTTATATATTTTTCTTTTCCTTTTCTAGAGCCAGATTATTTCTTACTGGGGTTATCCTTGTGAAAAGTATGATGTTGTCACAAAGGATGGTTATATTCTTGGAATTTATAGGATTCCTCATGGAAGAAGATGCCCAAGGAAAACTGGTATGATTTATTTTGTTGTGAAAGGAAAAACACCTAAAGCAAGGATGCCTGCTATCATCCTGATAGCAGCAGAGAAACTTTTGTTCTAAACTAGGTTGCAGTCCCTTCCATTTGAGGAGAAAAATTATCACCCCACCTCCGTATTTTATTTGTATAACTCTTTGAAGTTTTAAATCATTTTCACATGCACCGTTTATTGGTCTTGTTTTCCCTCCAAGTCTTTGTACTTCTTCCAAATAAACAAAAAACAAACAACAACAAAAATAATGTGTCTCATTCCAGTAATACCAATATATGGTTTTGAAAATCAGAAACCTAGAAACCATCCTGGACATCATTTTTTTTTCTCAGTTCCTGTTTTGCAGTCAGTCACCAAGGACTATCAACTTTGCTTTCTAAATTTCTCTCTAACCTGAAAACTTCTCAGATTTAATCACTCAACCTAGGTTTGGACATAATCTCAACTACTACAATACCCTCTAACTGGCAATCACTGCTGCTTGTAATCACTTCTCTACGTAAGTCAGTGTGATATTACTTTTGTGAAGTAAATTTGACCCTATTAATTCTTTGTTTAAATTTAAGTAAAGGGTCTTTTCTATCTTCCTACAATGCAGGTTACTATCTATAGGGAAAACAACAACAACAACAACAACAATAACAATCCTTTTGGTAGAAATTGTTTACTTTTTTCTCTCACTTCCTCAGCCCCTTTTCTTCTTTGGCATGTTGTAGAACAAAACTTAATATCAGAAGGATTAAGGAAAAGTCTAGATTTTTAAAAAGAGAGGGTAATAATGATGCCTCTTTCTTTATAGAGTCAACTATTTGCCAGAATAACTCCAATGCCTTTATAAATACTCATTAGAGTATTTTAAATCTTTACATCCTTTAAATGACTTTGAATTTATGTCATTTCTGCTACATAGCTGCTAAAACGTACCCAATAGAAATCTACAACAAACAGCTGCCCAAGGGCTTAGATCGGAAAGAGACATGAGCTATGACAGCTACTTGGCATGTCTGGACTTTGGCAGTGCTAGTAACACTCTTTCCCTTCTCTCTAAAACGTGACTAGTTGGACATGAACCCTTAGTTTCATGTTTTAAGAAGTGTGACTCTGAGAGTCAAGTTAGCATACTCTGAGGACATTTAGTCTAGTTCCACAAGTGACTTGCCACAGTGTTTTGAGGTACCAATATGGCATCACAAATCATTTATAAAGAAGAGAGCCATGTGTGGTGGCATATGCCTATAATCCCAGTGGCTTAGGAGGCTGAGGCAGGAGGATTCCAAGTTCAAAGTCAGCCTCAGCAATTTAGCGAGGCCCTAAGCAACTTAGAGAAAAGACAAAAATTAAAAGGGCTGGGATGTGGCTCAGTGGTTAAGTGCCCCTGGGGGTTCAATCTCTGATTAGAGAGAGAGAGAGAGAGAGAGAGAGAGAGAGAGAGAGAGAGAGAGAGAGAGAGAGAGAGAGAGATATTCTAATTATTTAGTTACTTCTTCTTCTTCCCCTTCCCCCTCCTTATTTTCTGTCCCTTTTTCTTTCTTTCTTTCTTTCTTTCTTTCTTTCTTTCTTTCTTTCTTTCTTTCTTTCTTTCTTTCTTTCTTTCTTTCTTTCTTTCTTTCTTTCTTTCTTTCTTTCTTTCTTTTTTTTGGTGATAATGAGGAATGAACCCAGGGATACCACCAGTGGGCTATATCCTCATTCTTTTCATGTTTTATTTTTTAAAATTATTTATTTATTTTTAAATTTTTTACAGACTGCATTTTGATTCATTGTACACAAATGGAGTACATCATTTCGTTTCTATGGTTGTACACAATGTAGATTCATACCATTTGTGTAATCATACATGTACATAGGGTAATGATGTCTGTCTCATTCCACCATTTTTCATACCCCCCCATTTCCTTCTACATAATCTAAAGTTCCTCCATTCTTCTCTCACTCCCCACCCCCCACCCCCATTATATATCATTCTCCACTTATCAGGGAAAACATTTGGCCTTTGGTTTTTTGGGATTGGCTTATTTCACGAAGCATGATATTCTCCATTTTCATCCATTTATTTGCAAATATCATAATATTATTCTTTATGGCTGAATAATATTCCATTGTGTATATATTCCAAAGTTTCTTTATCCATTCATCTGTCAAAGGGCATCTAGGTTGGTTCCACAATCTAGCTACTGTGAACTGAACTGCTATAAACATTGATGTGACTGTGTTATGGAGTATATTAAGTCCTTTGGGTATAAACCGAGGAGTGGGATAACTGGGTCAAAGGTTGGTCCATTCCAAGTTTTATTTTGAGACATGGTCTCACAAAGTTGCCCAGGCTGGCCTCAAACTTGCAATCTGAGTAGCTGGGATCACAGGCATCTTTTCTCTTTCTTGGTTAAAATATTTCAATTTTACATTTGGAGTAGTATTTTTAACAATTTTTCATTTTGTGAAATTCTTCTTAAGGCCTTGCATTTCGCTTTCTAACAATGCAAATAGAATGAAGCAGTACCTATAGAATCTGCATAGTGCCTGGCATTCAGAAAATATTCTATGAATGGTGTTTTTGGTATCACTTGTATTATTTCAAGAAAACCTTAAAAAAGCTTTTTGATATTTTTTGAGAAATAAAATGCTATTAATATAAAAGTATTAGAGTTAATATTTGTTTTGCTGAAAAGTATGTATTTTAATTATCATCTTATCACTATCTTACAAGATAGCTTCTGTTATCATTCCCCATTATACAGATAAGTTAACTGATCCACAAAGGGGTGAATACATAGTAAAATGGATTTTGAATCAGAGCAATTTGACTTTAGTACTTACACAGCATTATACATAATCTCCATTTTATAAATGATAAGACATAGAGAAGATAAATCACTTGCCCAGCAAATCGTTAGGAAAACTCTAACCTCTTCTATATTTTAGGAAGTTAGGAAAGAGAATTTTCATGTAGACACTGAGGAAGTTCAAACATGAAAATCTTGTTGCCTGTGTCTTGCAGCTCCTAAACCAGTAGTGTATTTGCAGCATGGCTTAATTGCATCTGCCAGTGACTGGATCTGTAACCTCCCCAACAACAGCTTGGCTTTCCTTCTGGCAGATAATGGTTATGATGTATGGTTGGGAAACAGTCGAGGAAACACCTGGTCCCGAAAACACCTGAAATTGTCACCCAAATCCCCAGAATACTGGGCTTTTAGGTAAGGAGAAGCCTGTGAATGAATAAAGTGTGTGCTTTGCTCATTTATGTGAAAGAATACCTGTTGATTTTTCCTTTGGTCTTGATGCATCCAATGGAATCCACAAGAAGGAAAAAAAAAACTTTCTTCCTCTGTCCATAAATGTCCTTGTTATTGTATTGCTGTTTGTTTTTTACCCCCGCCTCTTCCTTCCTGGTGTCTGTGTGTGTGTGTGTGTGTGTGTGTGTGTGTGGGTATGTTCAGGGGCATGTGTGTGCACCTGTGCCTCCTTATCACAGAACAGTTCAATAGCAAAGAGTTGTCAGCAGCAGTGCCTGGGGGTGCTGTCTGCTTCAGAAGTCTGACCTGCTTCCTCACAGGGACAAACCCATGCACTTGCATAGGAGCTAAGAACCATACCTTGGAGGTCACTAAAGCCAGTTGTTCCTTGGCCTCATTCCTGCCTTCCTTCTGGAAACCAGTTGGCATTTCCTAATTCCACACCACAGGGTGGTTGTGTTATTGCACTATTGCAAGTGACAAGATGATTCCCTAGGTGAATGTTTCCCAATCTATACACAGGATCCAGGAGCACCTGAGGCCACAAAGATGCAGATCACCAGGATTCTTCCTGGATATCTGATTCAGACCAGTCTGGGCTAAGGTCTATGAATCTGTTCAATTTATTCTTCTGATTTTTAGATGAGCATTCCAAATAATTGTTGTCGATTGTTTTGTTTGTTTTGTTTTCTGGTAAATCTGCTATGAGATTAAATGAAATAGAACTAGCTTTATAGGAAAATGTTTAGTAGACTTTTACAAATTAAATTTTTTCTGATTCCTGTTTCTTAAAAATGTCTCTTCAAATCAAAGCAACATCCTGAAATGTTGTTCAGATGTGTAATATCACACATTAATTCTATTCTCATTTTTTATAAAGCAGAGTATATATGTCTACAATGAATAATGTTATATACTGCAGGCCTAACAATGAGATATCTTTTCTAATTTTCTTCTTCTTCTTCTTCTTTTTTTTTTTTGGCAGTTTGGATGAGATGGCTAAATATGACCTTCCAGCCACAATTAATCTCATCATAGAGAAAACTGGACAGGAGCAGCTCTACTATGTGGGCCACTCTCAGGGTACCACCATAGGTGAGTGATCGGAGAATATTGGGGCTTCTTCTATTGGACAGGGTCAGTATCTCTCTGTAGAGTCTCTAGTTTGGGAACTTTAAACAGGGAACAATATGCTCTGACTGTTTTCTGAAAAGTGAATAAAACAAGGATGACAATAAGGAACTTTTTCTCCAACATTGAATTTTGGAGGTTGATGGGCCTGAAAGAGAAAATTAATTTGTTTATTCATTTATGTACCCACTGAATATTTGTGAGAATTTGGGTTACATGCTAGGAAAGCAGAGATAAATCTGGTATCCATCCTCCTTTGAGGATCTCACAGTCTAGAAAAGAAAGCAGACACTTTACAATCAATGTGGCTTCTGCCTGCCAAGGGAGCATGGGTAGGCCAGCGGTGGGTAGGACCATATGGGTGGAGCCATGAGATACCTCTGTCCTCTCACTGTCTATTTCTCTCATTGGAAACTACAAACACCTGAGACCAATATCTGTAATTTACAAAGAGTTGAATTTAAGGTTTTCTTCCCATGTTGAGAGTGCTAAGTAATACCTTAAGTTTTATATATTAAAAAAAATCCTTAAAGGATGATTCATATATAAAATGTTGAATTATTCATTTACATATATTCATATATATTCATATGTATTCACATATATGAATCATTCTCTAAGGATTTAATTATTCTCTTTTATAGATTGAGTAAACTGAGACTCATACTGGAGAGGTAACTTTACACTGCTAGTGAATGCGAAGCCAAGTTTATAGTGTGACTTTGACACCAAACCATAGTCAAGCTGGAATGGTCCTTGGATTTAACCACACTCCACAGAGGATGTTTGAACCTTCTCTTCCACTTCCATATAAGTAGACCTATACTCCCTAGGGATAAAAGAACCCACTTTATTCTGAAATAGTCATGTGTACCTTTGAGAAACTTAGAAATTCCTCCCCCTAAATGGTTATTACTCTGAGTTGTTTTTTGTTTTGTTTTGTTTTGTTTTTAATGTGGCTACTCTTGCAACCACTTAAAATGAAGAAGAAATTGTTTTCAACCTGTGAACTAGTATCTACTTCACTTTCAGCTTTCATAGCCTTCTCCACGAATCCAGAATTGGCTAAGCGGATTAAGATATTTTTTGCACTGGCACCAGTTGTCACAGTGAAGTACACTCAAAGTCCTATAAAAAAATTAACAACTCTTTCTAGGGGAACCATCAAGGTATGTCTTTTCCCAAATAAAAATCTGAAATAACTGTATCTGTTTCTACTGATTTCAAAAGAAGACAAATGACATTTTGCAAACATCTGAGAATATAATAGGTGTCCAAGGTATTCTTGTAGGTTTACTGATAAAATACACATTTATTATCAGGGTTCAGGGAGCTCATGTTGAGGCCGTTCTGCCCTGGTGTCTTCATCTATGTCTAGAAGTTTCTCTCCCATGTCATCTCTCAATCACAGCTTAAGTGAGAGCTGATTTGATTGATTATTTGGTTGGTTTGAGGGACTTCTATACTGTCTTCCATAATGGCTGTACTAATTTACATTCCCACCAACCATGTGTGAGGAGATACTTTACCCCCACATCCTCACTAGCACTCGCCATCTTTGTCCTTTTGGTAATAGTTATTCTAACTGAAGTAAAATGATAACTCATTGTGGTTTTGAGTTCCATTTCCCTGAAGATTAGTGATGTTGACCATTTGCATATCTTCTTTTAAGAAATGTCTAATGCCCATTTTTAAATGAGATTATTTTCTATTGACTTGGTTTTCTTATATGTTCTGGATGTTAAGTTTTCAGATATTGCTCTTATTCTGTTGGTTGTCTTTTCACTCTGTTGATTGTTTCCTTTGCTGTGCAGAATCTACTTAGTTTGATGTAATCCCATGTGTCCATTTTTTTCCTGTGCCTTTGGGTAATATATATATAAAAAAAACCTTGCACGTTCCAATGTCCTAAAGCATTTTCTTTATTCTTCCTCTTATGAGTTTCAGGTCTCACATTTAAGTTTTTATCCATTTTGAGTTGATTTTTTTTTTTTATGGTGAGAAATAGAGGTCTAGCTGTACTCTTCTGCATGTGGATATCCAATTCTCACAGCACCATTTATTGAAGAAACTGTCCTTTCCTTAATGTGTGTTCTTAGCACCTTTGTTGAGATTTGTTTGCTATGGATTTGTGGGTTTACCTCTAGGCTTCATACCAATATCATGCAGTTTTGATTAAGATACTTTTATAATATATTTTGAATTCTGGTAGAATAATGCCTCTTGCTTTATTCTTTTTGCTCAAGATTATTTGGAACATTACCTTACTGTGGAGGAAAGATTGTGAAAAAAAATGCCTTTGAGAGAGTTTCTTAGCTTTTTAATTGTTGTTTCTTTCTAGTGGTCTTTGTAAGAGTGTAGAAGCATTCCTTCTTTGATAATGTTATTTCAGGTGACATGTGAAACCTTTTCAGGATTTTTCTCAAAGTTTTGGAAAGCTGTCAGCCAGGATCATGGTGTAATAAGACATAACATTTTTCCTTTAAAAAAAAATTAAGTGCGTGTGTAGAATTAAGAAGCTGTTGTACATTCATGATTTAATAAAATATTTCTAAAGGGGAAAAAAGATTACTTTGACTATTTGGTTTTCTGTGTTTCCATATGAACTTTAAAATATTTCCTACTTTTATGAAGAATGTCCTTGGTATTTTGATAAGGATTGCATTAAATTTGTGGATCTCTTTGGGTAGTGTGTAAACATTAACAATATTGATTCTTCCAATCCATAAACACAAAATATCTATTTTTTTTTTTGGTGTCCTGTTCAATTGCTTTCATCAGTGTTTTGTAATTTTCACTATAGATATCTTTCAGCTCTTTTGTTAAAAGTATTATAAGACATTTTATTTTTTGTAGCTATTTTAAAAGGAATTGCCGTCCTTATTTCTTCTTTTAGATAATTCTCTATTTGCAGGTAGAAACACTACTGGTTTTTGCATGTTAACCATGTATCCTGCAACTTTGTTGAATTCATTTAGTAGTTCCAATAGGTTTTTGGTGGACTCTCGGTTAGTCTTTTCTTTATGTAAGATTCTGTCATCTGCAAACCGTGATAATTTAAATTTGTCCTTAAAATATTGGATACCTTTTATTTTTTTCTTTTAACTCATTGTACTACTATATTGAATTAAAATGGTGACAATAAATACCCTTTTCTTGTTTAAGATCTTAGAAAACTCTCAGTTTTCCCCACTTAGCATGATGTTAGCCATGGGCTTTTAACATATGGTTTTTTTTTATATTGAAGTATGTTCTTTCTGTACCTAATTTGTTCAAAGTTTTTATCATGAAGTGAGGTGGAATTTTATCAAATGCTTTTTCTCTACCTATCGAGATGATCATGTAGTTTTTAGCCTTCATTTTGTTGATGTGGTATGTCATGTTTATTGATTTGGATAATGGTGAATCATCTTTACATCCCTGGGATGGGTTCCATTTGATCATGGTGACTAACATTTCACATGTGCTATTCGGTTTGGTTTGCTAGTATTTTGTTAAAGATTTTTCCATCTGCTTATCAGGGATATCAGTCTTTAGTTTCTGTTTTTGTTGTTTCCTTGTCTGGTTTTGGTATCAGGGTAACGCTGGACTCATAGAATGAGATTGAAAAAAGCATCTAGTTCTGCACCTTTCTTTGGAGACATTTTATTGGTGATTCTTGTTACTTTTTATTGCTCTGCTCAGGTTTTTTTCAGTCCTGGCAAGGTGTACGTGTCCAAGATTTTGTCCATTTCTTCTAGGTTATCAAATTTGTTGTCATATACTTGCTCATCATAATCTCTTACGATCCTTGCATTTCTGTGGTGACTGCTGAAATGGCTCCTTTTTGAATCTGATTTTATGAGTCTTCTTGTTTTTCTTAGTTTGTCTAGGTGAAAGTTTGTCACGTTTGTTTATGCTTTTAAGAAACTAGATCTTCATTTCATTTATCTTTTATGTTATGTTCTTTTTAAGTTTCTATTTCAGTTATTTCTGCTGTGATTTTTATTATTTCTTTTCTCCTACTAATTTTAAACCTGGTTTGCTCTTTTTTTTTCTAGTTTTTTTGTGGTGCAACAATAGCTTGTTCATTAGAGATCTTTCTGTTCTTTTGATGTAGGCATTTATTACTATAAAATTCCCCCTCTGTACTTGTTTTGCTCTATCTTATAGGTTTTGATTTGTTGTGCTTCCATTATCCTTTGTTTCAAGAAATTTTTAAATTATATTCTTGATTTCTTCCTTGATCAATGATAGTTCAGGAATAAGTTATTTAATTTCCATGTTGAGATTTGTTTTGTGGCCTACCATATGATTTATTCTAAAGAATGTTTCAAGTAGTATATTTCTTTTTATAGATACCATTAGTTATTTTGATTGTTCATTTGTTTCTATTAAATTCAACTCACATAAGGCACAGGCATAAGAATTTGAGTCAGACAGAACTATGTTCACATTCTTCCTCTATCCTTCATGACAGTGGACAGGTTATTTAACCATTCTAAAGCTTACTTTTCGCATTTATAAAATGGGTAGAATTTGTCAAGTTGGGATAGCCACTGACATAATATATGTTTAGGCATCACACCTGGTCTATTAATTGGTGCTTATTAATTATTATTTAGTATTATTAATTGTACTAGTCAAGCTTATTTTAGATTCAAAGTCAGAGTACTTTGTGTTACAAATTCATTCCCCTTTCTCTTTTTTCCACTCCCCTTTCTGCCCCTAAGCATTTATACCTATATGTTCTTGTCTCCTTACTATTTTTGTTTATAGCTTTCTTTGATCCTTTGCTCTTTATACTTGCTTTATAACTAAGGGGTTTTAGTACTATCTTCATCTCTTAAAAGAAGAACCTAAGACTAAGAAAGCCTAAGCAACCTGTCTCAAGTCACCCAGCTAATGGGATGACAGAGCCAAAACTTGAACATAGATCTAATCAGGCAACTCAAGGTCAGTGGTTTTGCTTGTATGTAATGGTTTCTCCACTTTTTCAAAGCCGAAGCTTAGGAGGAGGCTGTTGAGGACTGAATTCAGTCCGTGTTCTGCTTGGCAAGTCATGTATCCTTGCGTTCAAGACCACGTCTCCAGAAGAAAGGGTGACTTTTCTAATTCTCACAAATGTACTAAAAGACTTACCAGAGGAAGTCTGTCTCCTGACTATTATGTGACAAACATGCCCCCTCCAGAATTGAATTGGAATTACACCTGCAAGTTAGCACATTTGCCACTTTGGAAGTGCTGTCCTTCTGACTAGCCTGTGTTGCTATCCTGTCTTTTAGATTAGGGTGAAGGAGTCATTATTTGTCCTTGGATAAATATGCAGTAGGGGAATAAAGTCAGAGACTATCCTGCTAATTAACCCTGTGTTTGGAAAAGTTATCAGAACTGAGAACCAAGGCCCAGTGTGGTAGATATAACTTTTTCCTTTCACATAATATTTTCATGGTTGATTATTTCTATGTATTGTCTGTTTCCTTTTACATCTATTGTTTAAAGCATGCAGACAGTATTCCTAAATGAAAAATAAAATGTTCAATGATTAAAATTAGTTCCTGTCTTTAGTTCAGCTATTTACTCACGTGGCAGTTTATTTAAGTTGTCACACTCAAGAGCTTTAAAAGGATGTCAACATGTCCTTGAATGTGTACTGCTACTATTACTAAATTATCAGTTACACAGGGAGAGTCATAATTTGGTAAGTTAAAATTAATTATTTGATATCTTATCCAAGTGTCCTAGTAATTATGACAAAATGAAGAGTCAGTGTATTTGATAATATCTTCAATGTCCTATTATTATTTTCCAGAAGTAAAGAATTGAGAAATATGAACTGGTTTAATATTTTGTAGTTCTTGCCTTCTATTCCCTACATTTCCTTTTCTTCCCTCCTCTTCTATCTCCTTCTCCCCCTTTTTTTCCTTCCTTCTTTTTTACTTCCTTTCCTTCTTTCTCTCCTTCTCTCCCTCCTTTCCTCTCTCTCTGTATTTGGTACGAACAGAAATATTAATTATGTTCTGGTATTTTATATTTTGCATTAAAATTTCATGATGTATCAAATATTCTATTAAATAAGAATTCCCTCCCATCCTTCAATACAATTCTTGTACATAACCATTTTTGAAACTCAAAATTCAACAATTATACCTAATAAGAATTTACTGAATCCAGTTTACCAAAGATAGTATATGATTTTGTAGTACATTAGTGGAATAAAAAATAAATGCTAGTTATTACTGGTTTTTAGTTATAATTGCCCAGTTAGTAAAGAGTTCCAGGAGAAAGATATGCCAGTTTTTCTGTAAATGATATTTCCAAAAGTTCTAAGAGGTAAATAAGTCTTTTCTGTATTTACTTTATTATCCTAAGATTATAAAATTATATATTGTAAAACAAATGTTGGATTAATATGCATAGGGATTAATTATTAATTTATGCTATAATATGAAGGATTTCCAAAGTTCATAAGGTGCATTCAACTCACTTGCAACTTTGCCTGAAATATCATTAGAAGAGATTCATTTCTTTGTGTTAAGCATTAAAAGACCCCGGAAGGATTGGCTCACTAATCATAATAATAGCTATTGTTTGCTGCTAGGAACTACACAAGGTAGATTTTAAGCATCCTCTGTCATCTTTACAATGATTCTGCCTAGTGGATAAAGGTTTTCCCATTTTATAGTTGAAAAAATTCAGGGTAATAAAAATTAAATTACTTTCCTAAGTTATAAGAAGCAGAATAAGAATCAGATATGTTTGACTCCAAAGCTGTACTAATTTCCTATGGGCACTAGTCTTTCAGGGAGCATGCCAAAAAAATGCCCCAATTAAAGATTAATGGGAAAAGATATCAAGAGATGAGTTGGGAGGACTACAAAGACAAATTTAACAAAACTCTGGGTTTCACTGAGGACTAACACTGAGTTGATTGTCATCTCCTGTCCAGTGCTTGTCTGGATTACTGCTCATTTTCCACTGTTGACATCCACATTCATGAAATTTGATCATGTTTTAAATCAATCTTGCAGGTACTGTTTGGTGACAAAATGTTCTCCCCTCACACACTGATCGGCCAATTCATTGCCACCAAAGTGTGCAACCGGAAGATATTCCATCATTTGTGCAGCAATTTCCTGTTTACTATGACTGGATTTGATCCCAAAAACCTAAACATGGTATGTATAAATAGTAAAACTGGGAAAACAATCCTTTTGCTGCACCAAGATGATGGGTGTTTATTCTGGGTTGTATAGAAACCACATTTCAAGGTCTCTTTTTTGTCTCTGGGAATGTAATTTGTATGTTCCTGGCTTCCAACCAAGGTTGAGAATCTTAACCTGCTTTCATAGAAGAATTTGAGAAGAAGGTTTTGCTGCCAAAAATTCTCATCAACTCTTGCTGTTGGCTTAAAAGTCACAAATAAAAAGTCCTTCACTTAGATAAGGGCTATGGTTTTGAAGTTTAACTTGCTATTCCTAAGCTACATCTCAGATCTACTGAAGTAAAATCTCAGGGAGTGATTCTAGGCATCTGCTTTTTTTTTTTTTTTTTTTTTTTTTCCTTCAATTTTCCACATTTAAAGGTGATTTGGAAATGATTATTTTGTGGAACACTCATTAATCAAATGAGATAAAGTTATGGCTCTTCAATGACAGCTATAGCTTTTCTGTTTAGGGGAAACTAAGAGGAATTGGTCTTGGGGTTTTTGTCAGGTTACTTCTAACAACTGAGTCTCCTTTTTTCATAGCTGACTTGAAGAGTAAAAGGGAGAAAGACAGAAAGTTAGTTTGCTTCTCACTTGAGAGGAACCGTTTGAAACCAGAGGTGAAGAGAGTTATTGGTGGTCTCCATTTATCTCAGAGACTTCAACCCAGAGACTGGTTGTCCTGTCAGAATGATTAAAATTTTCCTTGCACTTCAGACTTTCACAAAAGGCTTTCCATGCAAAGTATGTCTGAGGCACCACCTTTGCACACTTCTCTTCTACGGTCTTGATTGTCTAGGGAAACTATACTTGCTTATCACTTATAGGGAAGCATCTCATGTAGATGAAAGCATGTTAGGTAGGCAAAGCTAAGTGAAAAGATCTAGAAGCAAACACAAAAGACAGTAATTTCTAAAGTAGTCTCTCAACTTGGCTGAATTTCATAAAGACTTCACAAAATAACATCTTTGGCTATTCATTAAAGGCCCTCCTTGTCTATGCACATAATGATATCAGCCTTTGTCTCATTGTAAGGACTGGATTATGCAATATTACAGTATCTGCAAGGCTGTTTGTTTTAATGAAGTGTAACTAGACATACAAAGTAGCTTTTATGGAATTTTGAAAAAAATGCACATGTTCAGAACTCAACTCTAGATATTTTGAGTTTTTATTCAGTAGTTTTGAATAGCTTATCAATAGGTATATATATATTTTTAAAACTCCAAAATGTTTCTAGAGCTCACTTTGGTAGAAAAATAACTCTTTGAAAATAACGTTTATTTTGAAAATAATGTAATTGAAAAAAATGAAAGAATACAGTGTTTTTTGTTTTGATCCACAAGAAATCTAAATATATTGAAGGAATTCTGTCCTACAAATCTCCAAAGAGCCCTATAGAATATTTACCACTTTGTTTTAAATCAAACAAACAAAAGGAAACATTCATACCTCTTCTCAGGGTTTTGTGGTCAAAGTTTTCTATGGATGGACTTTGGGAATTAGCAGGGTGAAGGTAAGTGTTGCTGAGGTTTTTAATTCCTTGACCTTCTACACTCTGATCTATGTGAGGAGTTAGGAAAGAATCAGTGCCTTATCTTCTGTCCTCAACCAATGGGATGCCCCCTGTGGGCCATATGAAGTCACTACCCAAAATAAAGAAACAGCTGCGGGGAGGAGAAAGTGCTTAAACAGGCTTCTTTGGTTAATATGGTAATAGGGTATGGTGCATGATTCTTTCCTAAATGACAACAATAATTATATTAATAGAACCAACAAAAATAAAAAGAAGTTATTAAATTCCTCCCAAATGTTCACTTGTGCTATGATTAGCCTGTAGATGAGAACTCATCTCTTCCCAGAGTCGCTTGGATGTCTATTTGGCACAGAGTCCCGCAGGAACATCTGTTCAGAATATGCTGCACTGGGCCCAGGTATGCATTTTCTGTCCCTGACTGACGGCATCTATACCCCTGTTGTGAGGTTCTCTGAGAGGACTCCCAGAAACTCACTGCAGGGCACCTGACACCATCCATCACACTAATGTTTCTGGAATCAGCACTAACTCTTCATTCTGATTTTCTTTGCTCCTCTCTATCTTCTTGTCTTCTGTCTGGGTTATGAACCTAGCTCCCACATATTGAGACTGAATTCTGATCCTTAAATTATTGCATGTTGCCTTTTCAGGAAAGGTTTTTATTTATTCTTTTTTGGAAATCACCATATCTAATAGAATTGTATATTTTTCCCTGAAAGACCTGTTCATTCTCCAGATGGGATATGAGATATTTTAAAGTGTAGAAATAATGTTTAATTCAGAGAAAATTAAATGCTGGGGAAGGATTTAAATAGATTGATAGTATGTATTTTTACCCTTAGTTAAATTTTTGTTTATTATATTTCTCAGTATTTTGTAGGCTCAAAGATAAACCAAGTTCAGGTATTATACCTTTCTTTTTTGTATTATTGTTTGTTCTATTTAGTTATACATGACAGCAGAATGCATTTTGATACATTGTACACAAATGGAGTACAACTTTTCATTTCTCTGGTTGTGCATGATGTAGAGTCACACTATTTGTGCAATCATTCAGGTATATAGGGTAATGATGTCTGTCTCATTCCACCATCTTTCCCACTCCTTTTCCATCCCTCCCCTCCCCTCATTTCCCTCTGCACAATCCAAAGTTCTTTTTTGTTCTTCCCTTATCCCCCCCCCCCCCCATTATGTTTCTGCATCCACTTATCATAGAAAACATTTGGCCTTTGGATTTTGGGGATTGTCTAATTTTTTTTGACTTTTTTTTAATTGTAAACAAATGGGATACATGTTGTTTCTCTGTTTGTACATGGCATAAAGGCATACCATTTGTTTAATCATAAATTTACATAGGGTAATGTTGTTTGATTCATTCTGTTATTTTTTCCCTTCTCCCCACCCCTCCCACCCCTCTTTTCCTTCTATACAGAGCTTCCTTCCTTCATACTTGCCCCCCTCCCTAACCCTAACTCTAACCCTAACACTAACCCTTCCATCCCCCCATTATGTGTCATCATCCACTTATTAGCGATATCATTCTTCCTTTGGCTTTTTGAGATTGGCTTATTTCACTTAGCATGATATTCTCCAATTTCATCCATTTGACTGCAAATGCCATAATTTTATCATTCTTTATGGCTGACTAATATTCCATTGTATATATATACCACAGCTTCTTTATCCACTCATCAATTGAAGGGCATCTAGGTTGGTTCCACAGTCTGGCTATTGTGAATTGAGCAGCTATGAACATTGATGTGGCTGTATCTCTGTAGTATGCTGATTTTAAGTCCTTTGGGTATAGGCCAAGGAGTGGGATAGCTGGGTCAAATGGAGGGTCCATTCCAAGTTTTCTAAGGAATCTCCACACTGCTTTCCAGAGTGGCTGCACTAATTTGCAGCCCCACCAGCAATGTATGAGTGTACCTTTCTCCCCACATCCTCGCCAACACCTGTTGTTGCTCGTATTCTTGATAATCGCCATTCTAATTGGGGTGAGATGGAATCTTAGGGTGGTTTTGATTTGCATTCTCTTATTACTAGAGATGTTGAGCATTTTTCCATATGTTTGTTGATTGCTTGTAGATCTTCTTCTGTGAAGTGTCTATTCATTTCCTTAGCCCATTTGTCGACTGGATTATTTGAATTCTTGGAGTAGAGTTTTTTGAGTTCTTTATAGATTCTGGAGATTAGTGCTCTTTCTGAAGTATGATTGGCAAAGATATT
Source organism: Sciurus vulgaris (assembly GCF_902686455.1). Lineage (NCBI taxonomy): Eukaryota > Metazoa > Chordata > Mammalia > Rodentia > Sciuridae > Sciurus > Sciurus vulgaris. The sequence goes on from NC_136464.1 coordinate 84,298,529, forward strand.
CTCCCACTCTGTAGGCTCTTTCTTCGCATTGCTGATAGTTTCCTTTGCTGAGAGAAAGCTTTTTAGTTTGAATCTATCCCAGTTATTGATTCTTGCTTTTATTTCTTGTGCTATGGGAGTCCTGTTAAGGAAGTCTGGTCCTAAGCCAACATGTTGAAGATCTGGACCTACTTTTTCTTCTATAATCTGCAGGGTCTCTGGTCTGATTCCGAGGTCCTTAATCCATTTTGTCTTATTTTGCATAGCATGATATTCTCCAACTCCATCCGTTTACCTGCAAATGCCATAATTTTATTCTTCTTTAAGACAGATAACATTCCATTGTGCATATGTACCTGTTTTGGTCAACTTTTCACTGCTGTGACTAAATCTGGCCAACACAATTATAGAGGAGGAAAAGTTTACCTGAGGGCTCACGGTTTCAGAGGTCTTAGTCTGTAGAAGGCTGGCTCCATTCTTCAAGGATCCAGGTGAGGCAGAACATCATGGTGGAAGATCATGGCAGAGGGAAGCAGCTTGCATCATCAGGAAGCAGAGAAAGACTCCACTTGCCAGTTACAAATATATACATTCTCAAAGCCACACCCCAATTCCCACTTCCTTCAGCCATACCCTACCTACCTCCAGTTACCACCCAGTTAATCCCATCAGGGATTAGCTCACTGATAAGATCAAGACTCTCAAAATCCAATCATTTCTCCTCTGAACCTTCTTACATTGTTTCGAATGTGAATTTTTGGGGGACACCTCACATCCAACACATAACAATACCACAGTTTATCCATTCATCTATTGAAAGGCATCTAGGTTGGTTCCACAATTTAGCTATTGTGACTTGAGCTGCTATAAATATTGATGTGACTGCATTACTGTAGTATGCTGTTTTAAGTGCTTTGTATATAGGCCAAGGAGTGGGATAGCTGGGTCAAACGGTGGTTCCAGTACAAAGTTTTTGAGGAATCTCCATACTGCTTTCCAGAGTGGTTGCACAAATTTGCAATTCTACCAGCAATGTATGAGTGTACTTTCCCCCCGCATCCTTGCCAACATTTATTGTTGTTTGTATTCTTGATAATTGCCATTCTAAATTGGAGTGACATGAAAGGTTAGAGTAGTTTTTATTTGCATTTCTTTGATTACTAGAGATGTTGAACATGTTTTCATGTATTTGTTGATTGATTGTGTATCTTCTTCTGTAATAGCTCATTTATTGATTGGGTTATTTGTATTTTTGGTGTTAAGTTTTTTGAGTTCTTTATAAATTCTGGAGATTAGTGCTCTATCTGAAGTGTGTGTGATGGAGATTTTCTCCTACTCTGTAGGCTCTCTCTTCACATTATTGATTGTTTCCTTTGTGAGAAAAAGCTTTTTAGTTTGAATCCATCCCATTTGATTCTTGTTTTTATTTCTAGGTTCTTGATCCATTTTGAGTTGAGTTTTGTGCACTGTGAGAGATAGAGGTTTAATTTCATTTTGCTGCATATGAATTTCCAGTTTTCCCAGCTATCTTTTGTTAAAGAGGCTGCCTTTTATCCATTGTATATTTTTGGCACCTTTGTCTAGTATGAGATAGCTGTATTTATGTGGGTTTGTCTCAGCGTCTTCTATTCTGTACCATTGGTCTACCTGCCTATTTTGGTGCCAATACCGTGTCATTTTTGTTACTATTGCTCTTTAGTATAGTTTAAGGTCTGGTATTATGATGCTTCCTGCTTCACTCTTCCTTCTAAGGATCACCTTGGCTATTCTGGGTCTCTTATTTTTCCAAATGAATTTCATGATTGCTTTCTCTATTTCTATGAGTAATGTCATTGGGATTTTAATTGGAATTGCATTGAATTTGTATAGTGCTTTTACTAGTATGGTCATTTTGACAATATTAATTTTGCCTATCCAAGAACATGGGAGCTCTTTCCATTTTCTAAGGTTTTCTTTAATTTCTTTCTTTAGTGTTCTGTAGTTTTCATTGTAGAGGTCTTTCACCTCTTTTGTTAGAATGATTCCCAAGTATTTTTTTGAGGTTATTGCAAATGGGAGTTATTATACCTTTCTGAGTCAAGAATATGCATGTGTGTGTGCATATTCATTCTTTCATTGTGTAAACTTTGCCTACAATCTTGACTTTAGTCTCATATCTTTTGAAAATTGGAGCTATGTGTGTGTGTGTGTATATACATGTGCATAGGTATATACACACGTGTATACACACATGTATATACACATGTGTGTATATATGTACATATACACATATCTATCTCTACATTTCAATATACATAAAATTGTATATATATTTATAAAATTCTCTGTGTATATGCTGTGTGTGTGTGTGTGTGTGTGTGTGTGTGTGTGTGGTGTGTGAGAGCCCTAGGAATTTGCATTTTAACCTACATACAAATACATATGTTGCCTACTTTCAAGTGGAGAATCACTGTTAAAGATAGTGTGAAACACAGTTGTGGGTTTCTGAAATGCATTGAAGAGTTGACTTCTACCACACCCTTTGGTCATGATAGTCAGCTTATATAACATAGGCTGATTTTATAACACACACACACACACACACACAATTTATCATTCAATACATTATACATCTCACAGTTGACTTCTCTTAAAGAGAACTCTTCTTATTTGATGGAAGGTCTTTTCTAAAGTAGAAATAAATAGTGCTAGGGATAAAATATTTGATCAAAAGATATGTAGATAGCTAGGGCAAGAGTAATGATCATAATGATATTACAGATTGAGTATTCCTAATCCAAAACTTGTGCTCAAAATATTTTGGATTTTTGGAGTTATTTTGGACTTAGAATTATCAGATCGGGGGTGCTTAACTGATAATGTCTATGCAGATATTCCAAAATCTAAAAACTCTGAAATGTGAAGAAATTCTGGTTTCAAGCATTTCAGAGAAGTGACACTTGACCTGCAGCTATATTAGTGAAATTAGCTACTTGTCAAACTTTACTAAGTGCCACATGCTATATATAAAGTACCCTATTTAATCTTCACAGTCCTATGAAAAGAATGTCATTGTCATTGTCATTTCACTAATATTTTGCCCTAGATAACAGATTTAGTCATCCATTAAACATGAATAGAAAACAGATTCATTTGATGCTAGAGCCCAAGTCCCTCAGTAGTATTTTCTGTTACTCTCCTTGCTGAAAACTTGCAGATTTCAATAACAGCACATTGCTGCATCCATCAATGTAAACTATAATGGGAATAAGTTTAAACTGAACATCAGGATTAAAAATCTGAGATTCAAGCTTAGAAAAAACTCTTAGTGTAGTCTAAGGATCATTTAATAAAGTGCTTGTGGTAAATGTATGTGAAAATTCTCTGCTTCCTTAATCCAACATGGGTGACAAACAACAGAAAAAAGGAATTACTAAATATATGGTTGTTTCTATTCTATTTGAAGTTTAAACACCAAGATTTAAAAATAGTTATTATGCACACTTAGCCCATGGTTATATTGGACAAAATTGTTTAAGGATGAGGAATGTGGTCTTAATAGCTTAGACTACTTGATGAAGATAATAAGGTACAAAGTTGTTTAATAACAGTAATAGAAAATTTTAGTGTTGGAAATATATAGCTGGTACCATTTTAAAACATATATGTTTACTGTATTAGTCAGTTTTATGTTGCTGTGACCAAAAATACCTGACAAGGCCAATTTAGAAGAGAAAAAGTTTATTTTGGGCTCATAATTTCAGAGGTCTTTCTATGATCTTCTGACTTCATTGTTCTGAGCCCCAGGTGAGACTGAGCATCATGGCCACAGAATGTGGTGGAAGAAAGCTATTCAGCTCTTGGCAGCAAGGAAGCAGAAGGAGAAGGAAAGGATCTTCAGGGAAGATGAACCATTCCAGGATATACCCTCAGTGACCCATAGCCTCCAGTCAGACCTTCCCTGCATACAGTTACCACCCAATTACTCCATTTAAACTAGGATGGACCGATTAGGTTACAACTCTCATAATATAATCATTTTACTTTGAATATTCCTGAATGTTCAATAGACAATGGCACAGGATAAAGATTCCCATTCCAAAAGGGAGGAATGGGGTATAGGAAGAATGAATGGGACTAAAACAAGACCAAAAACAAGTTGATCCAACAATCCTGTAGTGCTATCCCTGGTATCAGGGGCACATGCACTGAGATATCCTCTCCAAAGGGCTTTGGTAGCCTTGCCCCTTTTTCATCCTTTTCCCCTGCCTGTTGCAGCCCATGTGACCTCTCTCTGCAACCAACAGCTTTCCTCAGCAGTCAGTTCATGTTACTGTCATCTTTTAATTTCTGGGATTTCCATTCCAGTTTTGGCTTCACCTTCACAGCTTAATGCATTTTCTTCTCAGAGGCACCCCACAGGGACTTTCACCCTGATACACTTTACCTGGCCTCCTAAACCTTCCTTTAAAATCACAGTGGAAGCCTCCTGGATCACCTAAGTCCAGCATCCTTAATTCCTGCAGAGCCAGCACCATGTGAATGATGCCAAGGTCTGCTTCCAGCTGAAGCAGTAATCAAGTCCCCTTGGACTGTGGCTTTAATGACCTCCAAGTACCTGGGTGGATGAGTATGATGAAACAACTTCCTAGGCTCCCCTGTGTGAGAAGAGTGTCCCCATGATTGTTTCTCAAGGGAATTTTTATTTCTATATCTTTGAGCCTGTGATTGGAAGGTCTTTTCAATTCCTGAGATGCACTCAAGCAATCTTTCTTATTGTCTGTATGCAAAGTACTTAGCATCTCCTTAGTGACCATATCTCTTTAACAACCATAACTTCCTTGGCCCTGGTTTTACATGCACTTTTCTGGCCACACTACAAGCTTTTTAAAACATCCTTCTCTGCTTTCTGATCCTTATTACAGTGAACTTGGCTTAATGTTGTCAGAAATATCCATGCCACAGCCTAAATGTTGTGCTGTCCTAAAATTTCCTCCCCCAGATTAATTAGTCCATCACCTTTAAATCCAGACTTATTCAAAGTCTCAGGATAAGGGCAAAATGTAAACACATTTTTTTGCCATAATATAACATGAGTGGCCTCTAGTCCAGTTCCAAATATAATCTTTGTTCCTCTATGTAAGCTCATGAGCACAGTACTGTCTACATTCTGGTTTTCTGGGTTTCCACCAGAATCACATATTAACTTCCACTACTAAATTGTCTCTAGCCTGCATCTCCAAACTTTTCCAAATTCCTCCTGCAAGACAATTCCCATGGCTTCTGAAGCACAGGGTCAGGTTAGTCATAGCAACAAACCCACTTCTGGTACTAATTTTTGTGTTAGTCAGTTTTTTGTCATTGTGACCAAAATACTCAACAAGAACAACTTATAGAAAGAAAAGTTTATTTGTGGGCTCACAGATTTGGGGGTTCAATCCATGTCAGTTGATTCCATTGCTCTAGGTTCAAGATGGAAGGGTGTGGTGGAGGAGCACTGCTCCACTCAAAGTGTCTAGGAGGCAGAGAGAGGAAGAGAGGAGAAGGGGCTGCAGGGAAGATGAAACCTTTTAGAACACATCCCTAGTTATTTACCTCATCTAACCACATGGTGTCTGTCTATAGTTACCACCTAGTAAATTTATGGAAACTTACTTAGGTTGGATGGATTAGTTTACAGCTCTCATAATTTAATAATTTCATCTCTGAATATTCCTGTATTAGCATAAAATCTTTTGGAAGATACCTCATCACCCCAAATTTTATGTATCTATAAATATACATTATAAATATATTAAATATAAATCTAAATATATAATATGTATATATATATATATAGCCAAGATATTTAACATTTTTTACATTCTTTAAAATTGTTTTGATATGCAATATTGTAACATTTAAAGGCATTGCTTTCTGAGGATTTTCACTGGAAAGATTCAGGAGAGGAAGCAGTTTTGTCAGTTCTGTGAATTTGTATCCATTTTTCATAATTTTTCCTATTTGACTGACTTATTGAAATTTGGCTTTTGTACCTAAAGAGTTGCAATATCAGCTTTCTTTGTAAATATCTTGCTTGCTAACTTTAAATGTACACTGTTTTCTTATATCATTTCACTGTGTTTATTACTTTTGTTTTATCTTAGGCAGTTAATTCTGGTCAGCTCCAAGCCTTTGACTGGGGACAGCCTGATCAGAACATGATGCACTTCCACCAGGTATAATAATAATAATCATAGTCAGTGACATACCAAACATGAACTAATAAAAACAGTATCCACTTCTTAAGTACCTACTACTTCCCATTCACTACCATGGATCTTGCTTATTGCTGCTATCACATGTTGTTTATTGGGTCTTGTCATGTGTCATATAATTATTTCTCATCCTCACAAAGATCTTGCAAGGTAAATAATATTATTGCCATTTTTCCAGAGGTGTTAAGAGGTTAGATAAATTGCCACAATTATTTAGCTAGCTAATCACCAGAATGGGACAACTAACCAGGGATTCCTGAATCTAAAACTATGTTTTTCTTCTACTACACTTATTCTTTCTCAAGATACAAAAACTCTCACCATTTAATTAACACTACATTTTGAAGAGTGAATTAGAAATACACAATCTTTGTTTTTAAAGCATATTTTCTAACTTCTATTCCATTTCTGATAAACTTTGTTCTAATAGTTTTTGATTTATGTCATTTACTAAGTACTTTTTAAAGACCTATATACAAATGGATCATTAAAGATATATCAAATGGTATGCCTTTATCCCATGGGCAAGCAGAGAAACAACATGTATCCCATTTGTTTACAATAAAAATAAATAAATAAATAAATAAAGAAAGAAAAAAAAAGATATATCAACCAAAATCATCACCTTTAGGAAGGTACTGTCTGCTAGAGAATGGTATATCAAAATATTTTTTGACATTACCTATGGAAACTTTTAGAGCAAATATTCTATATTAAAAGAAAATATATGTTACTGTTCTTGCTACTTTTCCCCAGTATATAAGGGAATTCACTAATTATTTTGACTTCTTGAATATAGACTAAGTTCAAACTGAACAAGTGGTCATCAAGTATGCATAAGTTTTTTAAATCTATGATATGGAAGCTTCAAAATTTTTAAGATGACAATGTTCAGTGCCACCGTAAAAACTAAAATAGTGAATATGCCTAACTCCAGCATATTCACTATTTCCAGCTGGAAAGTAATCCAGCATGCTTTCCTCCTAAGCTGCTATAGTTAGAAGTATATGTGGTTCAGAGTGGGGTGCCCACATACATTACATCAACATGCTATTTTCTCTTGCAATTAGTGAATTCTTTGTCCTAGCAAGAGTGTATGGTTTCTTGAGGAAAAGTCGTCTAGTTGATGACCTCACCTTATAAGACTCTGAGACCTGCTTGGATGAAAGCTGGGTAAAAGCTCTCAGACCCACTCTGTGCCTCAAAGCTTGCTGGTGTTTACTGCTTTATCATTGTGCTCACAGATCCCATCAAAATTATGCCTGCATGATGACTCAGGTTCAGAAATGGGACTTTGGCTTGGAACTTTGGGTGGGGGAAGGAAAACCCCAAACAGAAGATGAACTACATACATGTTTAAAAGGCAATAACCTTAGCCACAGCTGTAATTAATAGCACCATAAATTAGGCAGATGTAATTAACAATGTAATCACCAATAATCCTTTTTTTCTAAGAAAGTAACTCATTTTTAATACTTATACAATTTTCAAGTGTCCACTTAAAAATAAATTTTAAAATATTCCTGGCAAAGATATGCCAGATATAACTTAAATCCAAATTTTGATGTTCATTTTTGCTTTGACATTTTCTAGACATTCACTTTCAGTCTTAGTAAAGTAATTAAATCATTGGATTGAAGGAATTCTGATTTCAGGGACTCTCAGACCTACATTGTGCCTCAAAGCTTGCTGGTGTTTATTGCTGCCCCTCTGATGCTTTTTCTATTCTTTGTCATTCTATATCTTTGAATTTAAATATTTATGCTTTATATTCTGCTGTCAAGAAAACAGCAATCAGAACAACAAACATGCCTCTTCTTTCATCAGTTGCACTTTAGGGCCTGCGAGAGCTTTCTGGAACCCATCTTCCTTGTACATACCACTGGTCAGTGCTAATCTGTACTTACTTCTTTCTCTGCTCTTTGTTTTGCCTTCTCAAAACCACATTCTCATTTACCACCTATTCTTAAAGCTCAGATCCAAAGCCTCCTAAAACTAGAGGGAAGCAGGACATGCTTACAATATTTAGGAATGCAAAGACCCAGGTAGCAATCCATCAACTGACAGAAACATCTGATGTGGCTATACCATGGGGTCTGCTTAAATTTTGCTCTCCTAAGAGAACCTGAGGTGCAGTCACCCCCAGGCATGTTTCTGTTGTTCTAATCTCTCCCAGGCCATGGTCACATCTTCGTTACAATCTACATCTTCCTCCATCTTACATCTTCCTCCTAGTCTATTTGTCACAAATAAGTATTGTACTACTCAGCTTGGGCTGCCAAAATAAATGCCATAACCTGGTGACTTAAACAATAGGAATTTATTTTCTGTCAGTTTGGAAGGCTGGAGGTCTGATGGAGGTCTGAGATCAGGGCACCAGCATGTCTGGGTTCAAGGGAAGGCTCTTTGCCTGGCTTGCAGATGGCACCTTTCTAATACTCACATGGTATTTCCTTTTTGCTTGCTGAGAGAGAGAGAGAGAGAGAGAGAGAGAGAGAGAGAGAGAGAGAGAGAGAGAGAGAGAGAGAGAGAGAGGGCATCCTTACCTTTTTATAAGATTCTCAGTTCTATATAGTTAGGTACACACCCTTAGGACCTGATTTAACCTTGATTGCCTCCTAAAAGCCCTATCTCCACACCTCCACAACCCTCACATTGGGAGTTAGGGCTTCAGCATATGAATTTGGGAAGAATACAAATTCAGTACACAGCACATAATAATAAGAAGCTATTTGAAGTAGACAGTTATTCAGTTGCAAGTAGCAGAAACCAACTCTATTTGAGATTTTAAAAAATAGTACTGCATACTGAACTCCTAAGTAGTACTTGACTGCCAATACCCAGGAACTTAAACACAACCAAGTCTCCCTCTTCCTCTTATTCTTCCTCTCTCTTTTCCTCTTCCTCTAACTTTGATCTGAGATGCTTATTTCCATTGTTAGGCTCTTTCCAACAAAGTGCTGAGAGGGTAACTCATATAGTTCTAGCCATCAGAAACCCAAAGAAAAATCCAGTATTTTCTCAGTAGCTCTGGTAGGAAGTTCCAAACTAACCTATGACCCAGATTTGGTGAAATGCCAAGGTATCATTCAATCACTGTGGCAGAAAAATGAGGGATTAATTGACCAGACCTGGTCACTTGGTGGAGGTTGTGTTGAATCAGCAAAAGAAAAAGGGTAAGGGAAAATTTGCTGGAGTTAAAAACTATTTCTCTGTAGCATACTGGCTTCTTCTAAAGCCCATATTTCAAGTTTGTTTTCATGCATTAGTTATCAGTACTCCCCAAGAAGATGCTGATATACAAGTGTCAACAAAGTCACTGATTCCAAATTTCTGCATATAATGGGATAGTTTTCCTATTCAACAATTTGTAAAGATGCATTCTCAGACTAAGTGAAACTAGAAAGATGATCCCCCACAGAAATAAAAGTCTTCCTCTTGGATTGTTTTCTATTTTCCAAAACTGCATGCCAGGACTATGATGATTGTTGTTTATTTATTTATTTTATTCACAATGCATATTATTGCACAAAAGTGTTTTCAAATGTTTTTAACATTTTAATGTTTACAAATCAAATGTCTCCAACCTGCACACTTTGAGCATTTGAAAAACTTGCTTTGCAACAGAGTTAATGTCACTTTTTTAATGTTTTTTTTCCTCCCCTCTCCATCTTTTTCATCATACTTAGCTCATACCTCCTTTATACAACGTTACTAAGATGGAAGTTCCAACAGCCATGTGGAGTGGTGGACAGGATGTTGTGGCTGATCCCAAGGACATTGAAAATTTAATCCCTAAAGTTGCCAACCTCATTTATTATAAGGCGATCCCACACTACAATCATATGGATTTTTACCTTGGACAGGATGCTCCCCAGGAAATTTATCAAGACCTAATTAGGTTAATGGAGGAATGTTTACAAAATGAAACACACCTTTTTCTCTAAACATATGGGTTTTTGTAATAATAATGAAGTGCACTGACCCTAAGGTGATTCCCCAATGATTTTCACCACTTGATGTTCCCTCCCTTGGAGGGCAAATAGGATCTGAGTCTTCCATCTAGCCAAGAGAATTTGCAAAGATGCCATACTTTTGGTTAGATTCTACTAAGTTGAACAGGTTGATAGATGTCATTCCATAATTACATTGCATTATATATGAATCCATCCAAGCAGACTGGAATAAGAGAATCTTCCTGTTGGCTTGAGGAAATAAAGGATGTGTGAGGAAACCACATTGTAAGAACAGCATATGGCTTCTAAGACCTGACAGTGGCCTCTGCTGGATAACTAGCGAAAAGCAGGGCCCCATAGTCATATGGCCACAAGAAATTGAATTGTGCCTGAAACCTGCTGCTTCTTGGAAGCCCGTTCTTGCATAGCAAAGCCTCTTACTGAGAGACCAACCTTGCCGGCAGCCTGTGAAACCCCGTGCAGATGACCAGCCATACTATGCCTGGACTCCTCACCCACAGAAATAGTAAGATAATAAATGTGTGGTTCTAAATTGCCAAATTTGTGGTAATTTGTTATCAGAAACTATTACTAATAATTATTATTGTTGTTAATATATAATAATTCATATGATAAATATAATATTTAATTCATTATATTAGTTCTATTCTACATCATGTTATTATATGATCTTATATAATTTGTTACATACAACTTATCACATTTATAATCTATATCATATTTTTATACTATATATATGGTATTGTTCTATTTGGCTGAAAACTTGATAGACCCCATTCATTATTTTACTTACTTCCCTTTGGCCAGATAGATGACCTTCCTTGAGCATTTGTTTTGCAGATCTTCTGGTGATTGATTCACTCAGTGTTTCTTTGTCTGAAAAAGTCTTTTTTTGTTTTTAAAAAGGAATATAAAACTATTTATTGACCAATGTTCACCAGTATATATACAATAAAGTAAACAATATACAGTTGGATAACATTCTGATTACTACAAAGTTATTTTCCTGGGTTGTGTTGAAACAGTAACCCAAACACTGAAAAGATTGAGCCTACATGTAAGGAATGAATTGGGGTAAAGAAAAAACATGCAGGTCAATAATTTAGACTATAAAAAATTCCTCACCCATTTATGTGAGCAGGTTGTAAATTGCCAGCATCTCTAGCCATCTGATCAGGTTTCCATGAGCCAAATCTTAAGACATTATGAGTTTTTAGTACAGAGATTTCAACTTTAAAAAAGGAATGGCTAACTAGAGGAACCCTTAAAATGTCTAATTAAGTCTTGCTAATTAAGACAAACTAGGATTTGTCTAGTTTACTTGTCTGGGTGCAGAAGTTGTTGATAGTATTTTTCCTTTCAGAAATTTTGTAAATAAAACTGCTACATTTATGTGACTATAAATGTAGATTTAATGTGGTTGCTTTTAATTATCCAATTTTAATTACAGAATCATTTATTTAATCTGAAGGGTTATGGTTTCAGGAAAAATTTCAATTTAACTTGAAGTGACTTATAGGTTACAGAGAATGATGGCATCTCAGGAACATGGTTTTACACCCATGGTATTTGTTTTGGTGAATGTTTAAAAAACAAAAACCATTATGTAAGTATTTTATGTACACATGCACATACACACACACACACACACACACACACACACACACACACACACACACAAATAAAACCCCCAGAATGATCCTTAGGAATATGAGTAAATCTGAGTAATGACTGTGGAAAATTTCCCTAACTTTTGGAAAAGCAGAGGAAATATACCATCATATCAAATGCTCTTTCCTGATAAAGGAAGCAACTACAGAAAGCTTTTATTTGTTCAAAGTAACCAGTGCTACTGATGCAAAACAAAAAAATAAAATGCAACAACTCCCCCAATACTACTTTCAAAACCAACATATCAAACTTGATTTTCATTAGAATGTAGTTATTTTTTCACACTAGTAAATCAAAAGCCAAGACCCAGATTTTATATATATATAAAACAATGCAAACAGTTATTGAGCTTCATCTTCTGGACAAGAGTGCCAAGTTAGTCTCTCTTCATAAAAAGCAATTACAATTTGAGGACACTTCATATTTGCTTCTTTTGCCAGCACCAAGTCTGCCTCATCTGAATCTTTCCATTTCATGAGAAACATCAATTCTCCACTGCTATCTGTAGCACCAATTATTCGTTCAGGATCAAGACCTCTGGCAAAGCCTCTTGGTTTGTCAGCAGCATCTCTTTTCTTCTTTGACTTGCTATCATCAGATTCACTGTCAGATAAAGATTTTCTTTTGGTACCATCTTTTTCTTTACCAGCTTTTTGAGAATTAAGAAATGCTTCAATTAACTCTGAACAATCTAAATTTTCTTCAGGTTCCCAAGTACTGTCAGCATTTGTAAATCCCTTCCACTTCAGGAAATATTCTACCTTTCCATTTACTACACTCCGGCCTAGTACTTTTTCCACCACAAATTCTTCAGGCTCTGCCTCTTCAACTTTTTTACTCTTTCCATTCTGTTTCTTTCCTAATTGTTGCAATGTAGTTTTATTGGAGGCCATTTTTTTTTTTTTTTTTTTTTTTTTTTTTTTTTTTTATTGTAGACTTGAAGAGCTATTATTCACCACCTCCAATGCTCCAGGTCACAAAACTGCAGCATCTCCCTGAAAAAGTCTTTTTTGGCCTTCATTTCTAAAAGAATGTTTTTAAAAGACTAGAATTTTAGATTGACATGTTTCATAGTTGGTTTTTTTTTTCGGGACTTTAAAAATGTTCATCGTCTTCTGACATGAATCATTTCTGATTCATCTATGGTCTCTTATCTTTGTTTCTTTGTATGTAATGCATCTTTTTCTTCCCCCTTGTCTGCTTTTAAGAGTTTCTGTTTATCAATGGTTTTCACCAATTTGATATGGTTTTTGTTCCCTTCTTAGAGTTTGCTGAGTTTCTTGGACCTGTGAATTTATAGTTTTCATCAAATTTGGAAATTTGGGGGGTATTATTTCCTGAAATAGTTTTTATATTTCCACTTTTTTTCTGAATTTCTAATTATATGAATGTTAGAGCACTGTATGCTAATCCAAAAGTCACTGAAATTGAGTGTTTTCTCCTGTGTTTTTCTTCTGGGTGCTTCATTCTAGAGGGTTTCTGCTCTCATGTCTTTGCATTTGCAGGTTTTTTTCTTTCACAATGCTTAAACTGCTATAATTACATATGCTGGTCTTTGTATTTTAGATTCTGTGTTTGCCATCTCTAGAAATTCCATTTGGGTGAGTTTTATATCTTCTGTTTTTCTTCTCCATATTTCATTTTTTTTCTTTAAATCCTTGAGTATAGCCCAGCCATGTTTTAGCATTATTTAAAAATAATTTCTGCTTATGCAATTATCTTTGTTACAGAGTGTTTTCTATGATTTTTTTTTTTTTGTTATGGTCCTTAAAAATTTTTTATTAGATGCTAGACATTGAATTTTGCATTGCAGAGTGCTAGATTTTCTTTTATTCCTTTCAAGAGGATTGGAAATTGTTGGACAGTAAAGCAATCTATTTGCAGACAGATTTGATCATTCTGACACTTGTTTTTATCTCTTCAAGGAGAGATAGGTCTAGCATTCCTTCTGCTCTGAGGACTTATGCCCTACTCCAAAGGCATGTACCTTCTGAAGATTCTACTCAGTGCACCTTGTAAGCAAAAGTCTATTTTGGCTCACAGGAATTCAAATTCATCCCTACGTGCACTATTTACATGCTAGGAATTGTTCTGTATGCAGATCCTTGGTACTGTTCTTTCTCTGAAAGTTTCACTTCATTCACCCTTGTGTATTTTATCTTTGAAGGTGCAAATTATAATTTAGCCCCAGACTGAAGGGCATGCCTCTCCATGTTTCTGGAGCTCTTTCTCTGCATTGCTCTCCCACTTTTTTTTTTTTTTTTCTAGCATTCTGACCCACAAATTGTGTTGTTCTCATCTTCTCGAGTTCTGACCTTAAATTAACCAGACCACTGAGCTTTTTGGGTTTTCCTTCCTCTGCTGCCATCAAGGAAGAAAATCATGGTCTTCATGGCCTGTGTTTTGCTTGTCTTCCTCTCTGGGATCACAGTCACAGTCTTATACTGCCTGATGTCCAATGTCTGAAAATTATCTTTTATTTTATTTATTATCTTGATTTCAATGTCTAGTTTTTATGGTGGGATGATAATTTCAGAGTCTATTATTCCTTAAAGATCGGAAACAAAAGTCAAGATGCTTTTAAAAGGTTATAACACTCAGCTATGCCTTACCAGTATAACTTGACACCTGGAAGGTAACTATAAAAAATTAACACATGCCTATTATAATTTTAAGTTTATTTTTATCTAAAATTTTATTTCTTACTATTATTATGCTACAGAAAATTCTTATGTAAGCCAACCCTTTAATTTTAGATATAAGCCTAGACAGTCATAGAGTTTGGTGACTTATCCACATTATCTAAGTTCATGAATAAAATAGGATTAGAATTGTATCTCCTAAATACTCATTCATTATAGTACTTCTACCACACCAATCTTTACTCTTTACAAAGACTTTCTGCTTCCTCTCCGATATCTCTAATCCCAAGTTTTTCTACTCATCTAACTTCCTCTAATATCCTGAAATAGTGTTTTCACAAAGATGTAGTTCTGGTCCCTGTTTTTCCCATCTGCAAAGTGGAGATAGTGTTAGTATCACTATTATTAGATTTCTGTGGGATAATACATTGAAAGAATTTAGAACAATGCAATGACTCTCTGCTTTTTCTTTTATTCCATCAAATCCTAACCTCTCCGCCTGTCTTTCAAGACTTTCCCATAATCTGACTCTGCCTGTTTTTACAAAGATAATTGTCTCTGCTTCCTAACCAGGAATGCACATCCTCCATTCAAACAGATTTGTATCATGTCTTCTCACACATCTCCTTGACAGGATTTGCCCACACTGTTGACCTTAAACCAAATGGAGTCAAATTAAAATTAAGTCCCAACATTGCATATCTCAATTAAGTAGAATTTTATTTCTATTGCTGTATCTTGGGAAAATTCCTTTTCAATTAGTAATTCATTTTTAATAGGAATTTCATGGTACATTACCATCACTATCACCACCCATATCAATTTAATATTTTTAATTTGATTATGCACCCCATGTTCAGGGATCTGAACACAAACAGCTTCTAGAAGGGAGAAAACTTTTCACACTGAACCAGTTTTGAATTCTACCATAATACAGCTTTGTGCAGAGATTGAGCAGTCAAATGTCTCCACAGTGACAGTGTGTCTTTTAATCCCTGCAAAGATGTTGACCCCAGGAGGGTAGCAATAAAAATAACTAAAACTATTTAGCATTTCAGTGACAAAGACATGATACTGTCATTCGGATAAAATTTAAGAATTAGTAAAAAATCTGGGTCTTGAACCCAGAGTTATTTGTATCCAAGCCCCAGGCTCTTAACATGTCCTTCTCTTGTTGCTCTGAAGATATAAGTGAGAATGTCCAGAGTACCCTAATCAGGGAAGGGTAATCAGGGAAGAGTACCCTAATCAGAACACCTGGTGTTGTGAAAATTTCTGGGGATCTGTACAGTGATCAAGGACATAATTTAGAGTAGATTATAGTTAATAGAGAGACTAAGACAAAATTAGTGTCACAAGAGCTAGAGACTGAAGGGGAGTGGCTGAACCAACAACAGGGGCCAGGAATGAAATAGGTAATGTTGGGACAAAATAGGAGTGTAGATACATATGTAAAACAGGTTACACAAGTTCTGAGTCAAAACAGGTTGGCAGAGAACAGGGCCAGGGTTGCTGGCCTGGTAGTGTTCGTTGGAAAAACCTGTCAACAGATGTGTCATGATGACTTTTTCCATAGCAACACCACCAAAGGTAGAAGCCAGCCACCATCTACTTGACCCTACCCAACCTCAGCCCCTCAATGATGTTGCCCTGTGATGCTGGAGAATTACCCAAACCTCAACAAAACACACTTCACCTTTTAATAAAGCGGAATCTACAGTTTTGAGGAGTCACTGTACCCTGTAAGATAAGACCTGTGCCTTATTTTCATATCTGAGACTTCTTACCTAAGGCTGAACATTATCACACCTTTTGTGTTCCATCTTCCAGGCATGACTCTTTATTTGTGGGTTATAACTGTTGTATCCTGTTCCCTAAGGTGGTGTCAGTAAGCACATTTAGGTTGTGAAATGAACCAGTTCTCTGTAAGGGCTTCCCCTCTAGGACATTGTGAGCACTACCAGTAACAATAAAGATCATCACAACAAAAAACCCTCTTCTTTCTATGGCACTTCATGTTCTTTTCAAAGTGCTTTCTCAGGCATAATTGCCTTTCCTTTTTATTAGTTGAGATGCAACGTGGAATTGCTATGGAATGGATGTTCATGTTAGTGTGTTTAAATAATGGGGATCTCAGAAGCAGCTCTACTTCACATTGGGTATCTCTGGAAAAGTTGATTTTTTAAAAATTCTTGTAATGTCCTTTTCTATAAAATAGAGACTTACACTTCAGCCTACCTCATACATTGTTATAAAGATGTACATGAAGCAGTTTAGAATAGCATAGCACCTAAACATACAGCCCCTATTGTCTTGGCTCTTATTGTCTTTTAGATCTTGACATTGTAGTTCACATTTTCCCCATATGTAAAATGGAGATTATGTTAATATCACTATCATTGTATTGCTATGAGAGAATGCATTGAAAGAATTTAGCACAATGTCAGTTAATGAAAAGAGGATAATAAAAATTATTACTTAAAATAATAACTAAAGATGGCAACTTACAGTTTTATTCATCATGCGTATAATCCTGTATGGAAAAATAAACTTCTTGATTTGCAAGGAATAAAATATATGAAGATTTTAGTGGCATATAAAGTCATAATCACAAAATTTGTTTCTTTGCTTTCTTGAGACATGGACATATTTTATTTTGATAATATTAACAGAAACCATCTCTACTTAATATTTGTAAGCCCTTAAAAGTTGTCAGGTTCAGTGCTAAGTGTTCTCTGCGCATTATCTCATGTGATTTTCATAGTATATAGAAGACGAATTCTATGTCTCCTCCATTTTACATCTGAGGAGACTGAATGTCTGGAAAGTTATGAACCCAAAAGCTGTCCTATTACAGAACAAGCACTCTTGACTAACTGTGACACTCTCCTGACTAATCATGATCCTATCCTGCCTTTCACAGTGTACTTTTGCCTGTATAATAGGATTTTCAACCCATTATTCTCTATTAATTCTCATATTTTATCCAGTTGTGCTATCTACTATGGGAAGAGGAAGAGAAGAGGTATGGGGGTGTGGAAGCAGATAGGGGATTCCTATTTGTTAAGCTCCTGCTATGTATCAAGTTCATATGAGATACATATTATCTCCCTTAGTCCTCACAATCATTTATAAGTTAGACATTAGTATTGTTTTGTTACATTGAAGACCCAAAAATCATTGAGTAAAGTTCTCAAAGTCAAATAGCAAATAACTGTCTGTTCTAGTTTCCAAGAGCTTTTCTATATGCTCTCAAGGTTGTGAATTTGGTATGGATATAATCACACATGTGTGAAGGGTAACAGGGTATAACAGACATGAAATGCTCCACGAATGTTAGGTATGGGGTGTTGTTGAATCTCAAAGCATGAGAAGACCATGGAAGACAGAAAGGTCAGAGAAGACATTTCCAGAGGAGGAAGAAGATGACCAAAGTAGTGAAGGAAGTGTCAGAGTATGTACAGACAAATAAAAGAGCAAAGAATGTGAGATGGTCTGGGTTCCAAATGAACTGAGGTGGGAGCCTAGCTTCTGGAAGGCAGTGGCTCTATCTATCTATTATCACATTTGCAAACACCATCACCCAGGTAGAGTCAGTGATCAACAAAAGATTAAGGCTGGGATTGTCCTATCTCTTATGAAGCACTTGTTTGAATCATGTAGAAACTGAAATTAATGTACCTTTGGCTAAGACTCATTTCTCAAGATTTTCTTGGTATAAATAAAGGGACTATAGATGTGATTTTGTTAAATTAGGTCTGAGCCTTGAGAAGGAAGACTGGTGGGCAGGTACCAAAAGATTCACAGGGAGGCACCTCTGTGGTGTCTATGGCATATCATACTGGCACATTCTGACACCCAGTCTTGTCATCATTCCAGAAATGACTGTACTTAGATATGCTGAGTCATGCAACTGAAATTTACAAGAAGTTGCTGAACATAAGACCAAAACATATATTTATGATTTAGATTAAAAACATGCCACCAAAATTATTATTATGATTTTTTTTCAGTTTTTGACCCAGACTGGTGCATTTTTTACCTATAATAAAACATATAGAAAGTTCTACTATGAAAATGTTGTTTGGTATGTATGAAAACAACCAACAAACAGGAAGTATATGGTTTGCCAAAAACTATCACCTCCATAATCATTCAAGTTCACAAAATCTTTTAAATAAAAAGAACATTCTGAGCACTGTACATGAACTATCTCATTTAGTCTTCATTATGGCCTTACAAAATGGTACTACTTGGATCTTTTCTGTTAGCTTAGGAAACTGAAGTTTATAGATATTGGGCAACTTGACCTATTCTCTGAACTCTAGCATCTTGACTTTAGATACCTAAGCTCTTAATCTTTTATTCCATAATGTTGCAAGAATGTATCATGAACTAGCTAGACAGTCAGAACAAAAGGAACAATAAGGTAGACTATTTTCTTGTACAAGTAGAACTTAGAGTTCTACTCTAAAAGGCAGACAAGACACTACAGATATTCACTCAAATACTTAAATCTTTAACTATAATTGTGATGAATCTTCCTAGAAGAAATGTCCCCTCGGGTAGACATCACTGAGGACAGAACATTTCAGTTGAGATCTGTAACATCTGCAGTGAACTACTAGCTCTGGTGGCAAGAAGCTAGACTTAATGGAGAAAATTAAGGAAGCCAGGGGAGGTGGGGCAAGATGAACTTGAAGAGATAGGCAGAGCCTGGGTTTTAGGCCTTCCTAGTCACATTGAAGGACTTCAATCTCAAGAGTGCTTAAAACACAATCTGATGACGGCAGCAGAATGAAAAGTGACTGGGCAAGGAGTATTGAAAAGTCTGGGATGGTCCCGGCAAGGAGAAAGGCAGCCCAGGTTATTGCACAGCTATCTGAAAACACAAAACTAGTCAACAACAAATATTTCTCAGTTCTATATAAGGAACTCAGTCCTCTTTTATGGACAATCTGTGAATTTGTACTGATATCCATAGTCTCAAAGCAAAACCTTCCAGAAAGCTGTTATGTCTGTAGAGTCATTATTGCTTCTTCAATCAACACTCTCAAAAGAATTAAATCTGGAAAACTTTCAAATGCATGGATGTTGGCATAATCATATTAGTCACCCTTTATTGGGAAATGTTAAATCATTTAAAAACTACATAATAATTTAGCATGTTTGAGTGGAGTCATTATAACAAGCTATCTTTTTAGAACAGTAGAGGATATATTGTTTTTGGTAAGATTATAGCTATGGATTTGTGTAAATACCTTTTGTAAGCAAAAATAACCAAAAGGGTTTCAGCACCATAATGAAAACAAAAATAACTGGGAAGGGAGCAGACTTCACGGATCAGCCATGCCTTTTATTCAGCAGTTGGAGGCAGGCGTTAGAGAAGCTCAATTTCTGGGTAGAAAATGGCCTCTTTTTTTTTTACAAAAAGCATCTGGGTTTTTATAGGTTACACTGAGGGGTGACTTAATCACTTCAACAGAATTTGTCAGTTTGGGCATTTAGGAAAAAGGTTGTAAAAATTTGATACTTGTTTTTACTGGGTAAGGATGGAGGGCCCAGAGCTCAGGCCCAGTGCTTTTCTTGCCCTTCTGAGGTCATTGTGTTGTCACTGGGACAGGATTAATTTGTGACTTCATTATCACTGGGAAAGAATTTACTGAGAAAGGATCAATATTTGTCCTCTTCCCAGGGAATGCCATTTTAAGATTGATGTTTGCCTCCTTCCCAGGGATTGTCTTGTCTCTGGGAAAAGATTTATTGGAAGGGATGAATGTTTTGCCTTTTTCCGCTCTCTCTCCTCCCAGGTCACCCTGTCTTGGGAGGTTGTCATTTTCCACATCCTTCACCTTTATTTCTTGGGGATTAAAACTCAAATCTCAGTTGGAGAGCAGAAGCCAAGCACTTGAGATTATGTGTTTAATGACTTGGAGGGTAGGAAATTGCATAGGGAGACATTTCAAATCTTGCTAAACATACAATATGAAATTAAATATTCAGCAGGAGTACTATATGAAAAATTGAGAATCTGGTTAAAGAAAAGTTTGAGGGGTAAAGAAAAACAAGAGCACAAGACTGATTATTCAGAGCTATACTAAAACACAGCTACACAGTCAGATATGGCTACCAAGTGACTACTTCTGAGATGTGCAGATTTCAAAAACTGAGGTGAAAAAATAATGGAAAGTATCTCCTCAATGATAATATTGATTACACCTTGAATAATTATTTATTTAATATATTGGTTCAAATAATTTTATTTTTATAAATTCATAAAATTTATTTTATATAAATTATAAATCTATTAATAATTTAAATTTCATTAAAGTATATTGGCTTAAATAAATTATTAAAAACTATGTCACCTATTTCTTTAGATTTTTTAAAAAATGTGATTAATAGAAAAAAATTGCATATGTAGTTCGCTTTGGAAATTCTCTCCTAAAACATCTGATTATTTGTAGAAGAACTTGAATAATTCTGCACTTGAAAGATTTTTTTTTTTCAATGTATGCAGAAATGAGGGAATACAGATGGTGTGAAAGATGTTAGATTGTGCCATAGCATTTACCAGGTTTGAGGGTAATTTGGAGGCTGAATGGGGGGAAAACAACTGCTGTCAAGTTTCAATTTTACATTTATTAGTATGCTACGCAACTTATGATTAATAAAGTGCCTAATTTAGTTCAAACATAAAGCAAAATAAATTTTTCCCCATAAATATTCTCTCTCCTCTAAGATTTGTTAGATAATTAAGAACTTTTTTCTTTGAAACACTTAAGAGCAGAGAGATCCAGAAGAATTCATAGTCAAGCTAGTAGCATATCAAAGTAAAACTGACACAGAGTACGTACTCGATTCTTCAGTCAGTAGGCTACATTCTCTGGACTTCTAGATAAATCCATTCATTCACTTATTCACTTATTAAAAACTTTGATGGTGATGATGATGGCAAGGGGAATGAAATGAAGATCCTCCGACACTAAAAACCACTTACTTATTTTCAGAGATGCTGGTGAGATTTGAAGGTGATTTAACAGTAATTGCACAAAATAGAATATGAACTTGGGATAGACACAGGTGCATATTTCAAAATAGCCAGTGTTACCTCTTTGTACATTCCAGTCACAATTTCATTTACCCATAAAATTGGATGAGCCTATATCTAAAACTAGATCCAACTTGAATTCCTGGCTAAGTGTTCTGTGTGTTTTTGAAAAAAGAATCTCCATTTGAATATACCTCCTACAGAAATTCAAATGCAAAACGAGTTGTAGAGAATACCATGCATAAGTGGTGCACATGAGGCAAGCGGGAAATTATACCATCTCCTCCCCCCCTTCAATGGTATGGTCCTTCCTCTTTGTTCTCTCAAAGCTTTGACCTTTCCATAAATACAATCCTGATTCTGCCACTCAGGGACATGGATGTCATCAAGGGCAGCCACCAGCATTTTGGGTAAAAACTTCTCCTTAAATGTAAGTTATTTTCCCTTAACCATTTTGTATTGGGATGGGTATATGTTCAACTGGTTTTTTATGATCTCTTCAGAAACCTTTAATATTTTGGTTATTTACCTTTTTGCCATTTCAGTCTTCTGCCTCTTTATCATCACTATGCTGTTTTGAAGATTGGTGTAGTTTAGTGATACTTAAATGAAGATAATTGTCACCAACACAAAAGAAATCATGTTACAATCTAACTGGGAATCTCAAAAGCAACCATTTCTTATAGATATCATGGATATTGCCAATTTAGCTTAATTTAGCTTTATGGATAAGGAAATAAAATCTGAACATGTAAATTTAAAGTATTTTCCCACAAGTCAGAATGTGCTAATTTAATTATGTCTCTCTTTCTCTCTTACATCTCTCTCTCATGGTTCTATTGAGCCCTCCTTGAATTTTAGGATATAAAAATGAGTTAATTATCTACTGGGCAAGAGACAAATTCCAGGTTCCTATTCCTGCAAAGTCTTACTCTAGAGCAAAATTTGTCTCAAAGATATAAACTTTTAAACTATTTATTTTTTGAAAATTCTCATTACTTTCTATTTTGTTGTTTGTTGCTTAAGTCTTTAAACTTGGAGTTATATTTAAGGGGAAATTATGTGCCCCTTTGCACAAAGTTGTGTGTTAAGATAAAAAACAGTCTTTGGGGATAAAGAAGCAATCAAACAAACAAACAAAAAGACAAAACATTGCTATAGCAAACATATTTTGAATTAAATGAGAACCCTTTTCACAGTCAGAGATCCATGTCCAACCATGCATTTTCAGCCATCTTGATAATTCAGTGGGCAGTGATCATTAAATACTTTGTCAGACTGTGGCAGGATTCTTGAATCAAGATATCAGAAATATCAGTTTGTCCAAAAGATTGCCCCTCAATATATATTTTGCCCATGTATCTTTCTAGTTCTTATATCATCTAATTTTATGAGGGGGAAAAAAAAGGAAATAATAGATGAATAGAATAGAGGCTTATCACAGGGCTAAGGAAGAAGTTTCAATTTTCATTTGAATCAATGTCAACATGAATATTGAGCTATATAATAATTATATATAGTCTTACTATTCTTACTATTATAGCAGGTATATTATAATATGAATATGCATTACTGTGCTTCACACATACATGTATTACCATGTATAATAGTATATAATATTCAGTATGTGGAATACTTATTAAAATTGCAAGCTTATATAAGAAGAGTAATGAAACTTTGCCAGAAAGTTTAGTGTCATTTATTTGATATGACTTTGTTTCTATAGAAGCAAGAGAATTGGAAGAATTCCTCAGATTTTAAGCTAACCCTCAAAATGGGGGAAGAATATGAGAAATCAACAATACAGAAATTTTTTGAGATTTGAGCTAGTCTATAATCTGTAAAGATCTGAGAAATTGGACTATACTCATGCTATTTCCACATTAAGTTATGGCAACAAATCAACAAAATAATAATAATAATAATAATATGCTTTTTAGAACTCTCTAGAGTCCATTCAAGTTTTGTCAGAAAGGGTCATTTTAAAATCAAAAACTATGAGCAATTTCAAGCAAATCCACACATCTCTGCCATCATACAATCAATCAGAGCAAAACATAGTCGAGCCTTTCATCAAAGACTGAATGAGTATCAAGTGGTGCACATCTTTTCCCTGTTTCAACATGTTTCGATCTTCCTTTTGTTCCACATTTAAGTAGGATGGAATTTCCCACTTAACTGAAATAGATCTTAGGATTTGGACAAACTCTGATAATACCTTTGTTTCTGAAAGGATTTGAGAATGAGTTCAAATGAATAGAAGTGAAACTCCTGTATCATGCTGGGTAGTAACTTAATTTTCCCTATCCTTCATGCTGAGATGAAAGAGACTGAGTTCATGTTTAGTCTCTATGGGTATGTAAAAAAGTAGAAAATTGAGCACATGTGCCTCCATTATGTGATATTTCATGTAGAGTTTAGAGCTAAATTGTCTTCATTATTTTTTCAGGCTTCCATTCCTACCTTGTTTAAAGCAGTAGTTAAATGGTTTCTGGGTCAGCAAACACGGCAGTTGCTGCCAAAGTTGACAATAGGCCAAATACCTTTGACATGTGAGTCAGTTTCCTACCACACTTCTAGCTCCAAGCTCCTCCAGTCTCAAGCATCACCAACCGAATTGCTTCATATTCTCTGCTGAGTAACAGACATGCATATTCCTGCAAACTACATGGTCGACACTATACTTTCACACCCATTGCTTCCTTGGATCCTCACCGTTAGGTTGTGGGGTTTGTGGGGACATACTATTATCTCTGATTTTGTCCATTAGGATTCTGATCTACTTCCCCATTCCATGCACTGTTTTAAAAATGTTACTGAACACTCCCCACGAGGACAGATCCACGGTGGAAATATGAATGATTCAGCTAAAGTTGTTACTTGGCATCAAGTAGACCACAATTACCCAATCTGCAAAGTGCATCATGACATTTGGTGTGCCAAGGAGACGCCTTAGGTGTGGCACAGTCCAAGGTTTCCTCATTTCCACAAGCTTCCTGTTTCTCATCTCTCCAGTTTCTAACTGTTATTGCAACCATATCTTACTTGTCAGCCTGATGTCAAATGCAAAAATTCAGAAGTTCCTAATCAATCAGGAGTCCTTGGGAGCAGGTAAAGTTCACCTAAGTAGGTAAGATGGAGATCAAGGGCTCTTCTATGAGGCCGCATGCCTGCCCATCCTAGACCTGTCACCTGCTTGTTCTGTGCTCTTGAACAGAAATTCAATCTCTCCAAGCCTTTGCTTCTTTTTTAATTGATAAAATGAGGCTAATATTGGCACCAACTTCATGGAGTTTTTCTAGGCTTAAATAACTTATGAAGCATTGAGGACAATGCCTAACATAAGGTAAGCTCTTAATAAACATTAGCTACTAATAGTTTCAAAGCAGTGTTAAGATTATATAACATTCACAAATATAAAATCATCTTAATCTAGATAGCAAATGTATGAAAAACTATTTGCTTCAAAAGTAAACTGTGTTTTTTATAAGTCAGATATGCTTTTGTTACAGTAAAAGCTCTCTGGTATTAGTCCTTTGCTCATTCTTAGAGTTAGAAAAACAGTGAAACTTTACTAAGGACTTACACACTGCAATGGGTGTGTTATATATATTATGTCACTTAGTCCTCCCTGTAACACTATAAGGTAGCTTACATTATTATTCTTATGTTACTAACAAACCTAAAGACAAAGCTACAAAATAACTTGCCCAAGGACAGAAATCTTGTTTGTGGTGAGGCTGGATTTGGGGTTCAGGTCAACTGACTGCAACAGCACTCAGCTGATGAACACGCTACTGTCCTACTGGTGTCAGCCTGCCATTGAAACTGCTTTTGAACCATAGCAAGAAAGTGAGGCACACATGGGCATGTGCAAGATACGCCTTTGGGTGTCCACATAAGACACAGTCACAGCACTAGAAGCTGATTGTAAGCTTGTTTGTTGGCAAGTTTCATCATTTTCAGTTTCTTGACTGTTTGTGGGATGCTGGGCTACACTAGAGACTCCTTCCTCTACTTTCATCATGCTGTAATGTGAAAACTTGTCCTCTAAACCATGAGGAATTCAGGTATCTCACAGATGAACAATGACTTAAAATAACTGAAAAAGCTTGATTAAAATAGAAGTAAAAAAAAATCCTCTATACTAAATTAAATTCATTCTCTTTCAAGAACTGGACTATGTCAAGACAGTTTCTATGTGCAAAAGTAGATTAATAGTACTCTGAGTTAGTTCAATTTATCTGTTGTCTTCCAAACATCAACTTTCTCAGGGTGTTACTCCGGTTTTCATTAGGGCACTGTTTTTATTTCACAAGTCAAGATTGATGACTGAAATAAATCTGTGACTATTAAATGTTTTATGTCAGGCATTCCTGCGATGTGGCTGTTTTTAACAACAGTTTGTTTGATTTGTGGAACATTAAATGCTGGTGGATTCTTGGATTTGGAAAATGAAGTGAATCCTGAAGTATGGATGAACACTGTAAGTAAGGGCGATTCCTAAGAACATCAAATAAAGCAGGATTAATGTATGGTGGAATTATGAAAGGTCCTGCTATAGCAGAAAATCTCTGATAAGAAAAGCAGATAGATAGTTTTTAACAACTCTGGAAGAGTCAAATTAGGTGGATCTGCTCCTTTAGTTGAATAAGTAATATTTTCCACTAGTAATGCAAAGCAGAATTGTATTGTACCTTTTATATATAGCAACTCTTCTTCTAAATTTATACTTTCAGAATATTGACCATTTAGGTGATATATATGAGTACCTGCTACTGGTCTATAGTTTTACCATTTTTAAACCAAGAGAGGGTTCTAATGACAAGTGACTTGAAAATATAGCTTTGCCAGAAAAAACATATCAATGCTAAATATCACTCCCCAAAATAGTTTGCCCACAAGAGATATTATCTAACATTTTATTTGTTTCTTTTGTTTTGCTTTTATTTTTATTTTTATTTTTTGAGGTACAGGGTATTGAACCTAGGAATGTTCTACCAGTGAGCCACATCCCCAGCCCATTTTATTTTATTTTATTTATTTTTTGGCAGGGTCTCACTAAGTTGCTCAGATTGGCCTTGAATTTATAATCCTCCTGCCTCAGCCTCCCAAATAGCTGGGATTACAGGTGGATACCACCATGCCTGACTACTTACTTTTTGTCAACATTTTATATGGTAGATTAATTTTACATGCTGCAGTTGCCTGTGGCTGTGGATTTTACATACTTCACCCCAATAAGCATGCACCAGGTGCTTCGTTCTAGTTTCTTTTGATATCCTTCAGAGAGGAGGTATAGTGGACATCTGTCTTTTCCCTGGGCAGAGTGAAATCATCACCTACAACGGCTACCCCAGTGAAGAGTATGAAGTTACCACTGCAGATGGGTACATACTCGGCATCAACAGAATCCCCTATGGGAGAAGGCATGCTAAAAGCACAGGTACAAGATACATGTCTGCAGAGAAGGGACTGCACGTGACTGAAATGTAAATAGAGTACTTTATCAAAATTTGTTTGAATTACTGGGGTTGTCTCTAAAGGAGGCTCATTCTTTTACCTCTAATTTTTGGGAAGAAGACAAAAACCTAAAAACACAAAGGGTAAGATGGATCTTGCTCAGAGCTGCTGGGGTTGTTCCTTAGGGTGGAAATGCTAAGATGGAGTCTACATTTTGTTAAGTCATTCCTGGTTCCTCATATGTACAAGGATGTTGGATTTTCTCATTGTTGGAAAGGGGTTTCTCTGGGTGTAAAGGGATTGATTCCACTGGGATACCCAAAAAGCCTCTTTTGTACCCACTAAGGTTCATGATCCTTCCTCGGTCAAGTAAAACATCAAGTTAAATGAGAATAGGAACTTTTTCCAGGAATAAAAATTAATATTCAGATTCTCCTTGGCCTAAAGAACAGTTTATGAATGGAAACAGCATGGCATTAATAAGACCTGAATTGTAGAATGAGGAGCCAAGCATGCAAAAGCCTGGGATGGTGGTTATTAAAGGGGTACTATAACTGCACTGTCTTTTAGAAGGGAAAATAAGAGTAAGCAAAATACCTGCAAAGACTCAGGCAAGTTGCTTATTGACTGATGCTTACCATGCTGGTCTTGCATCGTCTCTCCTGTCACCACTTTCAAATGACAGCTAAAGTCATGTTTGAGGGAAAAAAAATTCATAATTCAAGAGTTTCAGAATGAAAAAGGAGAGTGTGATGTGTAGGTAGTTTTCCCAGATGAAGTATGGGATTCTCTGTTAGATTTGAATGTTGAATAAGCAACAAATAGGTTTTTTGAAGTTCTAGTTTAGGCTATGCTTGTACTAAAGAAATTACTCACTGTTATCATGATTTCAAATTTAACAGAGCATCCTGCATCTCTCTGTTTATTTTTGGCTTTGTCTTGTGCTAAATCTGGCAATAGCAGACTTGAGGGAGAGGAAGCTTTGAAATACAAAAGGAGAAAAAAATTTATAAGAAAAGGTTTGCTTAAGAACAGAGAATTTTGGAAAGATTTGTAGTTAAAAACCAGTTATTTGTTGTGTTATTCTAAATATTTTAAATCAGTTAAAACCTCTAGCAACCCAATAGTCACTGTTTTACAGATGATGAAACTGAGGCACAATAGATTATGTAACAGACACAGAGTCACACAAGTAACCAAGAGACAGAATCAGAATTTAAACTCCAGGCAGCCACTGAATTATGGTGATGTTTCTGCATTGTCCATCCTAGTTCTTCCTGCAAACTCTCCCTGATGAATTTGGGAATTGAAAGAAGTGTGTTAAGCTGATTCTAACATTGCAGTTTGCCAATGCTATCCAGTGAGGAGAGGCTGGAGTTTGGGATAGACGTTGTAAGGAACTAATGAGTGCCCATTTATGCTTACCTCCACTTCCTCCTGGAAGAGATGAAGGCTCCATTAAGCAAGACAAATTCTGCCTCTTTATGAGCCATATGCGGAGCCTATGTTTACAGATGCTACTCAACTTAGCATGGGATTATGTACTGATAAGAAAAATTACATAAGATCTTAAAAAGTACATTTAATACACCTTACCTACCAAACACCATAGCTTAACAACACAGTGCACTGTGTAGTATGGATCTTTTATCCACGTGATAGCATACCTGCCTGGGAGCTGTTTGCCACCACTACCCAGCATCTTCAAAGAGTGTTATATAACATATTTCTGGCCTAGGAAAAGATCAAAATTCAAAATTGGAAATATAATTTATATTGAATACATATCAATTTTGTACATGGTAAGTTTGAAAACAGCAAGTCAAACCATCATAAACTGGTGGCCATTTGAAAATGAACACATAAAAGCAGAGAAATTACAATTCTTTGTTGGAATGAGACAGAATCAGGTTTATCTCTGCTCTGTACTTTTGTTAGTTGAGTGACCATCTAGGAAAACCACTTAACTCCCCTAAGTCTTGTTTTATACAACTGTAAAATTATTATTAAAATAGCAGCTACTTTAATAAGTTATTGTAAGAATTTAATAAGCAAATGCAGGTAATTCTGTCAACCTAGCACCAGTATGTGCTCAAGAAATTGAACTTATATGATTATAATTCTCTGCACTAATGATGGAGGGGAGGAGCATATACTGTTTATGTCTTTTATTCTGTGCATGTATTTGTGTGTGGTATGTGTTTCTATCATGTTTTGACATACTTTATCACAAATTCTTTTTGATTTCTGTCTTTGTACCACCCTCAGGTCCCCGGCCAGTTGTGTACTTGCAGCATGCCCTGTTTGCAGACACTGCCTACTGGCTTGAGAATTATGCCAATGGAAGCCTTGGATTCCTTCTAGCAGATGCAGGTTATGACGTTTGGATGGGAAACAGTCGGGGGAACACTTGGTCAAGAAGACACAAAACACTCTCAGCAAATGAAGAGAAATTCTGGGCCTTTAGGTAAACCATAGATAAGAAAAAAAACAAGAAGAAAGTTGGAGGCAATTTCTTTAAAAATCATAGTATAGATGGTATTAATAATAGTCTATAATACTTCAAGCCATGAAGTTCCTCATCATTTCTACTAACATCTTAAAGAGAGAAACAGCAAGAAGCTTTGGTTTTGACTGATTCTCCCACAGGCAAATTGTGCCATTTTTTAAAAAAATATTTTTCAGATGTTGATAGTCCTTAATTTTATTTATTTATTTATATGTGGTGCTGAGAATAGAACCCAGTGCCTCACACATACTAGGCAAGCACTCTACCACTGAGCCACAACCCCAGTCCAAATTGTGCCATTTAAACAAGATTATTTGAAACTCCAGTTCTGTCTGACTATACTTTATAAGTATGTCCAAGGGACATCTCAGAAGACTCCTATGACGCATGCATGCATTTATTCAACCAGTGTTTATGGAGTACCTACTGTATGCACTGTCCTATGCCCTGAGTATTCAAATCTATTCAGATCAAATCCCTGGCCTCATGAAGCTTGTATTTATTCTAATGGTATTTTTATAAATCTTTTCCTAGACAGCCAATTTTGCAAAGATGATGTGTATTAATTTTAAAAACCCTATTCTGAGGTTGTACAGAATTCCATTTTCAGAAAAAAATTCAATACAAAGTTTTAAAACAGCATAATGGGCAAGGAATAAGAACATTTTAATATGCTGCCTATTTCTTTTAATATAAATATTCTTCTGTCACCAGGCAATAAGCTGGTACCTATAATATAGCTTGTCCTTCCTCAAACTTGAGCTCCCTATTGATTTGCTGCTAAAATAGATCATGCATTCCTATATTCTTGAATATTAATGAAATATTAATCACTTACTGACAGACTGAGAGGAGAATGGGGATAGAATAAACTGTTAGGGCTAGAGCTCTGTGGAAGGGGCAAGTCAGGAAATATTTCATGTTACCAGTCCTTGATTGCAAACTTGGAGGTAATATACTTGAAGACATTGCAAAATTTCACTTATACTTGGTAATACCAATTTAGGGATCTCCTCAAATATGCTTTTAATAAGCTGGTCTTAGCTCTTGGGATACCTGACAATATAACAGGTCTTTTTGTTCTCCTATATTAATGTTGGTTGAACTGGTGCTATAGAACTTTGAAGAAGTACATCTGATTAGGTGCCTACCAGCAGTCAAGTCATTTCTTTCACACTGTGCAACCCCTATAGCAGCCCTGAAAAACAGGCCCTACCCTGTTCATTTCTCAAATGAGGAAGCTTAGGTTCAGGGCATTTCAGGAGCTTATCAAAAGTGATTCAGTTAGGGAGGGTGGTAAGAATGGAAGAAGGAAGGATTGTATAGAGGGAAAAGAGGGGTGGGGGGGGAAGGGAAAAAATAACAGAATGAATCAAACAACATTACCCTATGTAAATTTATGATTACACAAATGGTATACCTTTACTCCATGTACAAACAGAGAAACAACATGTATCCCATTTGTTTACAATAAAAATAAAAAAAGTGATTCAGCTGGTGAATTCTAGGACCATAATTGACAACAGTCCTGTTTCCAAAGGTGAGTATTAAATAGCCCTAGGAGTCTTGAATCCCATGGGACAGTCAGAAGCAGAGGCATGCAAACTAGATGAGAAAAGGGAACTAAAAGGAAAGCAAGAGAAGAGAATAAAGAATAAGGCTAAACTTCAGATAGCATACTCAAGTCTTGCAAGCATTTCTTTTATTAGGAAGTAAACTGTAAATCAAGACAAAAGCTACAATGGAATATATTCAATTGGGTAAGTAATGAGATACCCACTGAGTAAGTAGACAGCTCAAACTTCTGGGTATTAAAAAAAGAAATGGTAAAGTGTCTGAGTTTTAACTTACAGCTACAAGTATTTATAAATCCCTGTTTTATTTTGCAGTTTTGATGAAATGGCCAAATATGATCTCCCAGGAATAATAGATTTCATTGTGAATAAAACTGGTCAGGAGAAGTTGTATTTCATTGGACATTCACTGGGCACTACAATAGGTATGCTTATGAGGGTCAGCTTTATTAGAATCTTATGGGAATATGCCTTTAAACTGGACTAGAATAACTGCTCTAAGTAAGTGCCCTTAACACTCTGTCCTATTCTGGGAATAACTCTCATGCTCTAAGTGACTGTGAACCTCCAGACCAAAGACTGTGAGCATGTCCAGCAAACTTTTCAGTTTTCCTCAATTTTGGGTCATAGCCATACATTTGTAATGATGATGCAATTTTCCATAAATAATCATGTGTCCCCAATCCAAGGAAATAATTCTAAAGAGTAAGTTTCTAAATTTCCTCTGAGCTGAAAAACTGAAGCATAGTATCATGAAATATCGCTGAGGAATGATAAATATAAACCAGTGGGGTCTTCCTCACAACCCAAATTGGATTGAAAAAAAATAAAAGGGAGGGGATCATACTTAATTTAAACAAGTTTAAAAGATATGGTCACATTAGTTTGTGGGTTGAAACACAAAAACGTATTGTGATAAATTAACTGGGCTAATATGTTCAGCATATTATTTAATATTCATGTAACAACAAATGTAAACAGTGTAGATATTTACAATTTCAAAAATTACCTTCTTTTAAAAAATTTACACCTAAATCTTTTACACCTAGATCTTTTGGAAAGAAGTCAGTAATCTAGTTCCAAATAAAAGTTTAAAGGAAACTACTAATAAAAATTTGAATTTGTTATTGATCTTCCACTAAAGTTTCTAATCTTAAGAGAGTAAGTCATGCAAAATGCACAGTTTGAGTAAAACTGTGCAAAAACATTAAATCTTGTTACCATATGTCCACAACCACCACCATCATCATCAATAACAAACAGATACAGATCATTACCTTATAATGACAGACAGTTTACAAGCTTGAAACAGGTAGGGATATTAGAGAACACAGACTAAAAGAGTATCAGAGGACTACTAGGAGACCCCAAGAAGTGCCACCAAGAGGCAAATAATTTTACCATAATTTCTAGCACCTATTGAGCACTGATTATGTATAGGACCTTAGGCTTGGTGTTTTTCCTCCCTCTAATCTTCTGAACAACTCTACTGTTATTATCTCATACAAGAGGAAACAGATGTTCAGAGAAGTTAAGTTTACAAAGGTCTCTTAGCACATAGAGGCAGAACATAGATTCTAACCAGGCCAGTCTGACTTCACCAATGGAGGGTCTGGGCACTGTGGAAAGATGACTGCACAGAGGAGGAATGACTTGAACTGTGTCTGGGAAAGTGGATGAGACTTAGATACACTCTTATATTTGATCTGCAAAGAATACAGAAAATGTGACCATCAGCATTCTGTGCTACACTGAGGGCAAGAAATGCTTCAGTGAGCACTGTTGGCATTTTGGACAGAGCAACTTTGTTATGTGGGAAAGATCCACTGTTTGTTGGACATTTAGTAACCCAAGTCTCAGGCCTACTAAATGTGAGTATGGCTTCCTAATCAGTGTAACCACCAAAAAATCTCACCTGTACACATTTTCAAAACCCTCGGCAGAAGTATTACACCTTGCTCAGAGTTGTTGAATCAATTGTTCAGTTATATTTTTTCCCTGACCAAAACAGTTTTGACATTTCGGTAAGTGTTTCTGTGTGTCACACACTCACCACCCTTCCAGCAGAGGTTCAGGAAATCACTTCAGGAAATCAAAATACACAGATACCCTGCATAGTCTTTTCAGTGTAGTGATGATCTCCACCTTCATCCTCACAGGGCTGTATTGCCATTGTTGAAAGAGCAGAGCTATTGGAAGCACTAGGTTCTTTCTGGGACCACAGTGGACCCAGCAAAAGCCCCTTCCATGTTGGAGGCTGGAAAGTCTGAGTTATTGATGAGTATCCAGCAAGTCACTGGATCAATGAAATCTTACTCTATAGTGAGAAAGAAAGCCTGTGGAATAACTGGATAAATCTTACAGATGAATCAACTAATTCAAGTCTCATGGGCTGATTATTTACTTCCAGAAGCTCTGTGACTCATTCCTCATCTCAGAGTTGGGAGTGCAATGAGAGCACTGTGAGCATTTACCCTGTGCCTGAGAGGTGAGGTGCCTACAGTTCACCCAGCTACTAGGAGCTGTTTCAGCAGCCTAACCCTCACCCTTCACCTGCCAGCTACTCCATATCCCCAGCCAAATTAAATTGTCCATCAATGGAAAAAAAGAAAGGGGGACTTAGGAGCATAAAGAGCTGATGACCAATTATCTTTGCAGAATAATTCAGAAAAACTTCCCAATTCATCCATCAGATATTTGCAATAGAAGGACAAAAGAAATGACTAACCAGATCCCCAGTTTTGTTGGTAGATATTTGCCTATATATTTCTAATTTTTACAAGATTTTGTCTTGTCTCTATTCTCTCAGGGTTTGTAGCCTTTTCCACCATACCTGAACTGGCACAAAGAATCAAAATGAATTTTGCCTTGGGTCCTGTGATCTCATTCAAATATCCCACAAGCATTTTTACCAGTTTTTTTCTACTTCCAAATTCCATAATCAAGGTAGGCTTTTCCTTTTGCCAAAATGTACCTGAGGATCTCATTTTGGGTCATAGATTTTTATTAGTTTTAAATCTATTATGAAGTAAAAGTAAGAAACTTAGATAAAATCTAAGTCAGACTCTATGAGCATGTGCTTGTGTATGTGTGTGCTGAGTGTGCACCTGTGTGCCATGTATCTATAGGTCCCACATACTATCTACTATACCTAACCACAGAGCTGAGTACATGCCAAAATCTCAATCTAAGCTGAGTGCTATTTCACAGAGGTTCTGCTCACATGTTTTCTTGTTCTGTTTATTCATCATCAATGAGTTCACGATGCCCAATTAGAATTATGTGTGATCATGGATGTCCTAGTTTAGATGTTAGATAAACCTAATATACCTTTTCCCTATGGGAGTTTGCTCTAATTTACTAAATTTACATTCCGAAGTCTCAGTGTATTACAGTTCACATATTTATTTGAATATTTGTTGGTATTCTTCAAGGGTTGAAAATGTTTTCTAATTGACAATTATGGATTTGGAATTTTATTTACTAAAGGCCTATTCTGTTTTGTTGTCTGTTTGTTTTTGCTGTTCCATGAAGGACATGTACACAAAGAGCATATATTTTTAAAAGGTTGCCCTTTGAATTTGGGGCAATGGTAAAAATGAATTTGAGCTAAAATGAAGTCAAAAGAGACTATTTAACATATCACGATAATTCATGTATATAAAGATGAAGCCCTGATTTGAGGTAAAGTGGTAGGAGTGGGAAAAAATATTAGTAAGCTAACAGAAGGAAGATTTTCCATAAGGCCTAATGCTCATTTGATAATAATTTTATTGTATTGTTTACTGTGAGCACAAGTGATGTAATATCCCCATTTGCATGGTTGATAGTTTTATTTCAAAATGTGTTGACATCAGTTAATTTTAAATGTTATCTCCATTTGGGCAAGGTAAAGTAAACTAATCTGTCAAATTAAATTCAGACGTAGATACATCTATCTATAAATAAACCATTTTTGTATATGTGTTGCTGTTATACAAATCAGATATCAACCAGATAATGTTCCTGACTTATCTTTGTTCACATTCACTACTGTCAAAATTCCTCCCACTTTAAGTCCCATGCTCTGGCTACCCACTGCTGTTGACTTCCCTCAGAAGGTTACTTTCCCAAGGCTTAAAAGTTTTAACCATGCTATTTTTGTGACATCATCACAACTTAGATATCCAGTGGCACCTTCTTTTTGGTATCCTGTTCTCACATGGTGAGAGTTGACTAATCTGGGGCAATACAAGAAAGCCAATGTGTACATGAGTAATACGAAAACTCTGCTTTTCAGGAATATCAAGAAGTCTGAAGGTGGATCTTGAAAAGATAATTGTTTTTTACTTTTACAGGCTATGTTTGGTACCAAAGGTTTCTTTTTAGAAGATAAGACCAAGAAGACACCTTCTACCAAAATCTGCAACAATAAAATACTCTGGCTGATATGTAGTGAATTTATGTCCTTATGGGCTGGATCCAACAAGAAAAATATGAATGCAGTATGTATGATAATTATGGAGCCATTTGACACTTGAAGAAATTCCAGCTTTCCTGTAATTCATTTTGATCCATATATTACACTAGAGTTTATATGGTGTTCTAAACCTTTAAAGTCTTTGCTGTGCATAGCTGATTAGACACTCCATAGACCTTACATGTAAGGACTGGGGAAGGGAAAGGCAGCTGCATCCTTCCATCCCTGGTCAAAGTTAGGAGCATGGATGTTCTGTGATGGGTAATAGATTTTTCACATGTTCACAATCATCCACAATGTACTATAGTTAACATGAATTTATTGCATTTGAATATGTTGCATTAAAAAATGAAATCCTAAAAAAGGAGAAAAGCACATGAACATATTGTTCTCATTTCATATGTGCCCTCCTGTATGAGTGATTGTGGTTTCAAATAAAACTCACCACTTAACTTGGAAAATCTCAGACAATATGGAATGGAGAGGGAATCTCCTTTTTATGAGGAAGTAGTAGTCCTTTTTCCTCTTTTTTTCCTGTTATTGAGGATTCAAAAAGGAGGAAGAGAGGAGGAATTTCCATTTACAGATTAATGTTTAAATAGTCATCTCTTCTATATTCTATTTGGCAGCCAATGAAACTGTTGCAGTGAAGTCAGTCGCAAGATACCTATTTTCCACCAGCCAGTGGAAAAGCTAAATTTTGAAGCTAAATTTTGTTAAATTGAAACTCATGAGGAACAGTTGTTCAAAGCCTATTTGTTCAAAAGTACAGATTTTTAAATTTCCCTTGAATGAGTTCATTATATTCTAAGACATATAATTATGATTACTCTTTGATTTCTATAATTTTCATCCTTATGATGTTTACAGAGATTGAAGCAATATTTGGAAAGAATTGACTTTTAGTTTCACTTTTGGAATATTTCATTTTACTCCCATAAGAGTCTACCAAGTTTGTAGTATTTTTAATATGTTCATTTACTAGAAGAAAAAAAAAAAAAACCAGAAACTCAGAGATATTCAATAACTTGGCCAAAGTCATAGAGCTGATAATTAACAACATGGTTATGAATCCAGGGTTTATGACCTATGGATCTGTGACAGTGCACATGCATGCACATGCACATACCAACCTGCACTTGCACATAGCACCTTCCCTGGTATCTGAGCTCCTTAATGTCCATCACTGCTGATTCTAATTCAAAGTAAATGAATGGATGCCCTGCATAGTCAGAGCTGGTGCAGGTTCACTCACATTCAAGTGCCTGACATCAAATACAGTTTTATCTAGATGATTTTCCCTCATTTACAAAACATCAGTATTCATCATTAATTCCTTGCATAATTACTCTGCCTATTATTCTCTGTTTCTGAAATGCATAATTTATTTCCATGGGTCATTGTTGCTGTAACGTTGATTTCCCATAGAGTCGAATGGATGTATATATGTCCCATGCTCCCACTGGATCATCAATACAGAACATGCTGCATATAAAACAGGTAGAGCCCTTGTCATGGGAAACCACACTCTTTCATATTACATATGAAAGGACAGAGTTCACTCTTAGGCCTGCCCCAAGATCTTAGCGACTTGCTTTCAATTTGTCTTTGTTGCCATCGTCATGTTTTGATTTCCCTAGATTAAAAAAAAAAAAGGTGGGGAGGTTTACAGTGCAGACCAACAAGATGACAATGAATCCCATCTTAAACCAAAACTAATAAAGTAGGCCCTGAGTTTAAGTAAGAGTTAAATTGAGGGGGCCTCAGAAGAGCTGCAACCTCCCCAGAGAGACAAATATCTGGGATTTGACTTTCTTTTACAGAACCTTGGTTTTTCATCAGTTTTTCCTACAAACCAAGGAAGAACATTGTTTCCCTTTCTGTTGGACACCATTTTTCATAACGATAGTAAGATGGACATTCTTCTGGTGATCCAGAGGCTTTGTTTTCTTCCTAGTGCAGTGTTTTTCTCAGATTTGCTGTTAGAACTCATGATTCTTATCCTAAATATTCTTTTTCTAAAACAAATTTCTTTCAGCTTTACCGATCTGATGAATTCAGAGCTTATGACTGGGGAAGTGAAGCTGAAAATATGCATCATTATAATCAGGTGAGCTACTTAGAATGAACCCAGGAGGGGGTTTTAAGAAGTTTTAATAAGAAATTATTTGAGATTAAGAAGAATCCTACCTGCTAATTGGTGACATTTACACTGATGACAGTTTTATGAAAAAAAAATCTCTTATTTTAAACTGCATTCATTTCAAAATTTTTAGGAAATAAAAGGAACACATACAAAAGAAAGTAAAATCATTTGTATCCCTCCACCCAGAAGTAACTGGATATATTAATGATTTGACTTATTTATTCCAGTTTTTCCAGTAGCATGTTGGTTTGTACAATGTTTAATCTTGCTTCTTCATTTCAAACTATAGCAAGATAACCAATGTTACTGATAGCTTTTTTTTCAAAACATGTTTTTTAGAGGCAAAAATATTATTCATGGATAGCAGAAAGTATGAATTATATTTTGCCTAGTTTCTCATTTTCATTCAATTTATGTATATTCATTTTCTATTTTACTATCTTATTGTTTAAGAACATTTTAAAGTATTGGGTTTTCCAAATATACAATAAAGTTATCTTGAAATAAGTTTCGGATATATATGTTTAATTTTAATAGGTACATAATAATGGAATTTGTTTCAGGAAAAACCTTGATAGAATAAATACACATTTCTTATTACCAACAGGAAAAAACAAACCCTAAGATTCCACATGAAAGTTAAAAACTATTATTTAACATTGAAGAATTGGGTCATATGGCATCTTTTTCCATTTACCTTAACACATCAAAATTCGTAGACATTTTAGCACTGCATTTTAAATCTCTTCATTTGCAACCTTTTTACTTTCAGTCAAGTTTTGAGCTTCTATATATGAACTAAGCACATTAAATTAAATTTTCCAGTGTTTTCCAAGACAATCTTTAGACTTTTTAGTAGTATAAACATAGATCAATGAAGTTATTTCTGAGAATTGAAACAATCAGACCAGTCACTTTCCTGAGCAACGAAAAAATTATTAGAGGAATAAGATTCTATTAGGCCTTAATGACATGAGGTAAATTATATCGTTTAATTTTTAATCAGTTTGATAAAGATGTGGTTTATATACAATAAAATTAGCTAATTTTATGTTTCCAAATCAATGTATTTTGACAAATATATTCACTCACATAATCATACCTTAATGAAATTATAAAATACTAGTTTTCTTCTGTCTCTTAGACTATGTATATACATAAATTAATACATCTGAAAATGCTTAGGAAAGTTCCCCCCAAAATTGTTAAAGTGGTAGTCTTCAGGGAGGGGAAGAAAGGGGAAGAGAAGCAGATAACACAAAGAAATAGGACACACATTCTGGACTTCACATAATAGTACTTCTGTTTACTTTCATTAATTTTAATAAGCATATTATATTTGTATATGTTTTCTATTTACAAGACAGTGGAATGACAACAACACACATGCACAAACACACATAAACTCAAGACCATTGTAATCAAGTTCTCAAGTATGTATGAGTGTCAGTATCCTTTTAGAATTTATCAGTAGTAAACTGGTCCTGCTCCAGGTCAATCCTGCTTTGTTTGTGATTTTTTGATCATTTGAAGTCAATTTTATTACATTCCCCTAGAGAAACTAGTCTTTACCAGCTTCAACTTGCCTCTCTCTCAAGTCCCCAGCATGATCTTTGTTCCCACTCTGTGTATTATTGAGTGTTAGAAGATCAACCTATGTAACTACCATAAGGGTAGGGATTTCTCTCCATCTCATTCACCAGTGTTTTCTCACCCAAAAGAGAACCTGGCATGTCTAGAGCCTTCAATACCTATTTGTTGCATGAATGAAATGCGTAACTTCCCTCCCACCTGCACCCAAATATCTCTGTCCTCCTGTTTTCTCCTTCCTTTCTCTATCAGGAAGATAACCTTGGAAAATGAAGTTTCATTCTTTATCTTTCTATTACAAGTACCATATTTAAAGTCACTCTCAGCTTTTAATTGCCAAATTCAATGGTATTTTTTGAAATATGCTGTGTTAGTTACCATAGTCAACATAATCCCTTAACTTGAAGTTTCATAAGCAATGATCTCTAATTTTTTCATTCCTTTTGATTACTGTCTTTGTCACCAACCCCGGCTACTTTTCCTTCCACCTTTTTCAAATTATCAGCATTATCCCAAGATTCTTCACAACTCCCTTTCTTTCTTCTTTGGAGAATTTAGCCATCTCCATAACTTCAATTTAGACCATTCATATTCCGTGTTCAGATTTTTTTAAGACCAATCCTCAACCTACTCCTTCAAGTCATCACACTAACTTATACTCAAACAATTGTCTCAAGACTGAGCTTTGAGAAATGACTCTGCTTTGTCCCTAAAACTTCTGAAAGATGTCCAAATTCCTAAGCTTGATATTCAGACCTTGACTATCTGCCTCCAACCTTACATCCTACCATATTCTCTTACCAATTTTGTGCTCCTGGTATATTGGCAAGCTTGCCATTATTGATTACTACCTGCACTCTTCATGTCTCCTATGAAGCCCTCCCATCTCCATTTCTGTTTGTCAAAATCCAACCACCCACTAGAGATTTAAATATATATATTGACAATACTGAGTATTGAACTCAGGGATACTCTACACTGAGCTACATTCCCAGCCTTTTTTAAATATTTCATTTTGAGACAGGGTATCACTGAGTTGCCCAGGCTGGTCTCAAACTTGCTTTCCTCCTGCCTCAGACTTCCAAATCACTGAGATTACAAACATATAGCATGGTGACTTGTTGTCTCCTCTTTTTAGGAAGCCCTAGTTAGAAATAATTTCTTTTTTTTTTTTTTTTTTTTTTTTAACTCCATTGCCTTTTGGGAGTGTTTTCTGGCATACAGCATATGCTACTTTATATACAGAAGTTTGTTTAGCTATCTTGTCTTGCTCCCTCCTTGCAGACTCCTTGAAGAAAGGGACCATTGTTTGTTTTCTTAACTCTCTCTTTGCCTTACAGAGCTATGACTCATTTAACAGCTTGAGCATTTATTGGAGTTCAGCTGCTGCTATTGGGAGACTTCTCTCACAAATGCCTTTTCTTTTTCACAGAGTCGTCCTCCACTGTATGACTTGACTGCCATGAATGTGCCTACTGCTATTTGGGCTGCTGGACATGACATCCTTATAACAACAAAGGATGTGGACAGGATACTCCCCCAAATTAGGAATCTCCGTTACTTCAAAGTATTACCAGATTGGAACCACTTTGATTTTATCTGGGGCCTTGATGCCCCACAACGGGTATACAATAAGATCATAGCTTTGATGAAAGAATATATCTAAATCCAATGCATCTGCTTTTCAGTTAAAAGTTGCTTCCAAGTCCATAGTAAGCCTTAGGGGAAATGTTCATGAACATTGAGATAGCCCTACCACCCTTGCTGCTATTGCTGAGGTGTTCCCTTATCTGGGCATCCCAATAGAGTTTATTTGAACTATGCTGCTCTTTTCTCCAAGAAATGTTTGCATCTGAAATTTCAGGATCCTACTGTCTTAGACAGGGCTAAGGCCTCTTTTTAATACAAGATGATCTGGTAAGCACTTCTCTATTAAATGAACATTTAAAAGAGAATATAAAGAGGAGTTTCTCTGCCCTATACTTTGTACAAACAAAAACTTACCACCTCCTTATACCCTTTTTCAAAGAATTGAATGGAAGCAGAGTCATACTGGTCTAGAGAGAAAGTCTTCATCAGGGCAGACATTTAGGAATATATTTAGTATGGCTGTTACCTTGTGGCTTACCTGGAGGCACAATTAGGCCAATAGTCATAATAGTCATCTACGAAATAATTTGGCCCACATCAATAAGCCTGATGGAAATGGAAGAACAAAAAACTAATAAAATTTAAGTTTCCCAGGAGCTTGTACTGTAACAAGCTAGCGGGGAAAAGACTGAGATAAACTGAATGGTTAATAACTAAACTTATTCACTATAGGCCATTGCCTTTGAAACAAAATCAAACTAATATATTTGTCTGATAATAGTGTATTAGAGATCACTAACAGAAGACTTAGAAATGATTCCCTCTTGATTTGTTCTAAGGAGAAACTAGACTGATCAGCTATTATGTCGTTAGGATCAAAATTTATACTACTTTATTTGTAAATGGAATTTATTCTGCTTTATGTGTAACATTGAAAGCAGCTCCCTCAAAGCCTGATTTAGAATGTGCAAAGAAAACCCACAGGATGGCTCCATTATAGTCTCTAAAAGAGGCTGGACACTGATTCCAAGATTTTGTAGAAAGTTCAATGTCTAGCATGAAGTTTTACTGTCAGTTCCTGTAATCCTGAATGATGTGAACTCAAAAAGAGTCTTTACCTTCTGTGAAGATGTAACTCAGAACTGCTCATGATCCTCAGGGAATCATTTAAAAAAGTGTGATACACATACTTACCTTCGGTACTTTATTTTAACTTAAAATAGGTAAATGTAAATTAGCACACTAATGTTTACATGCAGGATCAAGGGCTTTTGATTATTGGATATCGTATAGTTATTCTTCAATAAATAATTCATTATTCATCATTCTTAGTTTTTAGTTTTGATGTTTTGAAAATGGGTTGAAAATTAACACCACTTGAGAGT
This sequence comes from Sciurus vulgaris, assembly GCF_902686455.1. Lineage (NCBI taxonomy): Eukaryota > Metazoa > Chordata > Mammalia > Rodentia > Sciuridae > Sciurus > Sciurus vulgaris. The sequence continues at coordinate 84,340,801 of NC_136464.1, forward strand.
CAGTTTTAAGCGAAAATCTATATTTTTAAAATCTTTATGAAGATAACTTTTGATCATAATTTTTCACAACTTTTAAAATCAAGATTTTCAAAGAATATAAAGTAATTTTCATACAAATAGTATTTTTGTCATTTCCTCAGATTACCAAAATTCATGAAAGAATTTAACTGCTATAATAAATAAAATAAACATAAATAGGTTAGAGAATTCTTAGTAAATATAAGAATTGAAAGAAAACAGTAGGAAGGTTTGACTATACCAGAACATTTAAGTGGCATTGAACATTAGCTAATATGTTTTACAGAAATGCAGGACATTGGTTAACACAGGAATCTGTTAAGTGGAGATTACTTGAGAGAGCTCCTGTTACAACAATGTTGGGAAACAACCAACCAGGAACCACTCCCAAGTTTGAGGCCAGTCTGCGCAGCTTAGCAAGACCCCGTCTCAAAATAAAATAAAAAGGGTTGGGGATATAGCTCAATGGTAAAGCACCCCTGGGTTCAATCTCTAGAACCATAAACAAGTCAATAATTAAGAGAGTAAAAATGCAAACCATAGAATGGAATTAAAATATATATCCAGAAAACACATATAGAATATATAAATCATTTATTTGAATTGACTTTTCTTAAATGAAATCATACATAATAGAAAATGGAAACATTTGCAAAGGACTGTCACAAGGGAGGACATACTCATGGATGAAGTGCTAAACTTTATTATTATTAGTGCTACATTGAATTATTATTCCTTAATAATCAGGAAAATGCAAAATTTAAACTATGAAGTAAGATCATTAGAAGTGCTAAAATTGCAATGAATAAGAAGCATAAATGGGTACAAGCACTTTGGATTCTGTCTTTGACAGTATCTTCTCCAATTGAATAGATCCATATTGCAAGACCTTGTAATTCCAATATTAGGTTTATGGAGCAAAATGCAGATGGATGCTCACCAAAATATTTGTACCAAAGTATGAATACCATCTTAATCATAATTGTCCCCAACTCAAAACAACCCAGATGTACAGTAATATGAAAATGAATAAATAAAAGATGATATCATCATACAATGGCCTACAAAAAAGCAACAAGGAAGAATTATTCAAAAACTAAGATAAACCTCCCAAGCACAGTAAAGAAAAAGAGATGCAAAAGAATACATATTTTATTATACATTTTAATGTAAATGCATGTTAGTGCTACAAACCTCAAAGTGGTTACCTTTTGGGAAGAATCAGAACTTGGAGGGAACATATGGAGGACAGAAAATGTCCTATAATTAGATGTGGGTACTGTTATGCAAGTGCTTTTGTTTTGTGAAATTTATCCAGTGATACATTTATAATATATGAACATGTTCTATTGTGCTTGCTATATTAAAGTATATTTCTTAAAAAGAAAACTGCTAATGTTCTGTTCTAAATAGATTAAAATGTACAGAAAAAAGGACACTCTTATCTATACCACTTGTTCACATACTATTTCTGCACATGGTAGCAAATATATCTTCTATTACAGGTCTGAGTAATAATAACATTTTCTTTGCTAAGAATTCTACATGAAATATCTGATTTAAAACTTAAAACCATATGAAATAGGTATCATAGTTTTCTTTATTTTACAGATAAGAAATTTGAGGCAAAGAATTTGTCTAAGACCACACAAGTAAAGGATCATGATTTTAACCCAGGGAGTCTGACACACTAAAAGCTACACAACAACATGAAATAGTTTAAATGTATACTTGTTGGAATGGTATAGAAATGACAATGGGACACCATGCTGAAGGTCATATTTATATTACATTCTACCAAAATCCCTTGGAAAAGGAAAGCAAGAGAGACAGGGGAAGTGATTTTCTTTATGAACTCTAAACATTAGATTGAGATTAGTGGGATATTGCTCGTGACATCAGTTATACCATATGTAATTATTTCGCCTGAAATATCAATATTGCTTCCAAGTGGGCATAGTCTAGTAATCTTTCATCAATGAGCAATGGCTCAAACTGCCTACAGATAAATAATATTAATTTATGGATAAGCTGGCAATATTTCTCCTTAGTTTTCTTCCCCCTATATCATACAAAGCAAGGAACTCATGGTCGCAACATTCTTACAGGTTCACCAGGTGCCTATAGTTTGTCAAGCCTAAATATCCCATTGCTCTAGGACAAGGTAACTAACAGTATACATTTCAATCAATATAAATTCATGTGAAATTTAAACTCTGACTCTTTGGGTTTGGTGGATTTCTTTCCGGCAGGATAATCAGTTTCAGAAAGTTGAAGTTTAGCTAAGCAATGGCCTTTCAGAGGCCCATTAACCAAAGACTGATGCAGGTGTTTCCACAACAGTATGTTGATGAGTCTGATCCCCTCTCCTTTCTTTTCTCCTTGGAAGATGCCTTTGTACACACAAAATTATAGTTTGGACATGGAATGTCCCCCAAAACCTCATGTATTGAGTGTTTTGTCCCCAGGTGGTGGTGCTATTGGGAGGTAGTAGAAACTTGCTGAGGTAGGGCTTCTCTCTCTCTCTCTCTCTCTCTCTCTCTCTCTCTCTCTCCTTTCCCAATTCTCCTTGAACTTACTCTAGAAAACCACTAACATGTTCTCCATTCTTTTAAAGTTGAATAAATGGATTCATGCAGTATGTGACATTTTGATACTGGCTATTTTACTCAACATAATCTTGAGATTCTTGTAAGTTGTTGTGCCTATCAAATTTATCCCTCTTTATTGCTAAAAGTATCTTTCTGTATAGGTACTTCATTTAATCATCTACCCACAGAAAGAGATCTAAGTTGTTACCAAGTTTGGGCTTCATCTTTTTATTTTTCACTACTGAGCAAGGTGACTTGAAAATAGAAAACAATTCAGATTAATTAATGTAAATTAATTGCTACTCTCACTGAATTTTCAATGCTGACACCTTCTCCCCCAAGGGAAAATGTCAGTTTCTCAAGTCAAAATTTACATCAACTTGACTACAGTCTCCTTCACTCCTCTCTAATGACAGCAAAACACGGATGTGATTCTCTTTACATTTTGGAGTTTTAATGTGATTTAAGAAGTTCTTGGATGAAGGGAGGGGAGGGCATGGGGATAAAAGGACAGTAGAATGAATTGGGCACTATTACCCTATGTGCATATATGACTACATGACCTGTGTGATTCTACATCATGTACAATCAGAAAAATTTAAAGTTATACTCCACTTATGTATTATGTGTCAAAATCATTCCATTGTCATACTGTATAACTAATTAGAACATATTTAAAAATTAAAAAAAGAAGTGCTTGAGGAGGATTCTTCAGATCCATCTCTAGGCTCCCTCTCCTATGCTCACAAGTAAATGTTTATGACCTCAGGTACATACACTGAATCAGAAAGTTATGACCTTGACTACACACTAAAAACATATCCCACTTAAAGCCCCAGCAATGGAGCCTAACTATAACCATTTTGGGCTTGCCCCAACAATCCAACCTTTTAGGATTCCTTGCTTCATTCAATCTATGCATGTGAAGTCTTCTGCAATGATCCCTTAGTGAGACGGGCAGAGTACTACATCCACAGGCCACAAGAACAATACAAGCTGCAATAATATATAACCAAAAGATAAGTTCCAGAACCTAGGATTACTAAAAACCATTGCAGACATGTTGGAGATTTGGACCTACTTTTTCTTCTATAAGATGAAGGGTCTCTGGTCTGATTCCAATGTCCTTGATCCATTTTAAGTTGAGTTTTGTGCAGGAGAGATAGGGGTTTAGTTTCATTCTGCTGCATATGGATTTCCAGTTTTCCCAGCACCATTTGTTGAAGAAGCTATTTTTTCTCCATTGCATATTTTGGCAGCTTTGTCTAGTATGAGAAAATTGTATTTATTTGGATTTGTGTCCATGTCCTCTATTCTGTACCATTGATCTACCTGTCTATTTTGGTACCAATACCATGCCGTTTTTGTTACTATTGCTTTGTAGTAGAGTTGAAGTTCTGCTATTGCGATACCCTCTGCTTCACTCTTCCTGTTAAGGATTACTTTAGCTATTCTGGATTTCTTATTCTTCCAGATGAATTTCATTATTGCTTGCTCTGTAAGGTACATCATTTGGATTTTAATTGGAATTGCATTGAATCTATATAGCACTTTTGGTAGTGTGGCCATTTTGACAATATTAATTCTGCCTATCCAAGGACATGGGAGATCTTTCCGTCTTCTAAGGTTTTCTTTAATTTCTTTCTTTAGTGTTCTGTAGTTCTCATTGTAGAGGTCTTTCACCTCTTTTGTGAGATTGATTCCCAAGTATTTTATTTTTTTCAAGGCTATTGTGAATGGGGTAGTTTTCCTAACTTCTCTTTCTGAAGATTCATCACTTATGTATAAAAATGCATTAGATTTATGAGCATTGATCTTGTAACCTGCTACTTTACTGAATTCACTTATGAGTTCTAAAAGTTTTCTGGTGGAATTTCCCGGTTCCTTCCTTAATAGGACTCCCATAGCACAAGAAATAAAAGCAAGAATCAATAACTGGGATAGATTCAAACTAAAAAGCTTTCTCTCAGCAAAGGAAACTATAAGCAATGTGAAGAGAGCCTACAGAGTGGGAGAAAATCTTTACCACTCATACTTCAGATAAAGCACTAATTTCCAGAATCTATAAAGAACTAAAAAAAACTCTACACCAAGAATACAAATAATCCAATCAACAAATGGGGCTAAGGAAATGAACAGATATTTCACAGAAGATCTACAAGCAATCAACAGATATGTGAAAAAATGTTCAACAGCTCTAGTAATAAGAGAAATGCAAATCATAACTACCCTAAGATTCCATCTCACCTCAATTAGAATGGCGATTATCAAGAATACTAGCAAAAAAAAAAAAAAAAAAAGAATACTAGCAACAATAGGTGTTGGTGAGGATGTAGGGAAAAAGGTACACTCATACATTGCTGGTGGGACTGCAAATTAGTGTAGCCACTCTGGAAAGCAGTATGGAGATTCCTCAGTAATCTTGGAATGGAACCACCATTTGACCCAGCTATCCCACTCCTAGGCCTATACCCAAAGGACTTAAAATCAGCATACTACAGAGATACAGACACATCAATGTTCATAACTGTTCAATTCACAATAGCTAGATTGTGGAACCAACCTAGATGCCCTTCAACTGATGAATAGATAAAGAAACTGTGGTATATATGTACAATGGAATATTACTCAGCCATAAAAAATAAAATTATGGCATTTGCAGGCAAATGGATGAAATTGGAGAATATCATGCTGAGATAAGCCAATCTCAAAAAACCAAAGGATGAATGATCTCGCTGATAAGCAGATGATGATACATAATGGGGGGTGGGAGGGGGCAAGAATGGAGGAAGGAGGGACTATATAGAGGGAAAAGAGGGGTGGGAGGGGTGGGGGGAAGGGAAAAATAACAGAATGAATCAAACAACATTACCCTATGTAAATGTATGATTACACAAATGGTATGCCTTTAGTACATGTACAAACAGAGAAACAACATGTATCCCATTTGTTTACAATAAAAAATAAATTTAAAAAAACCATTGCCAGTTTCATCCTGTATTGAGGTGGCAATAAAACAATATAAGTCTTTCCCAGCCATATTCAAGTGTCCCAGGACATAGTCTGGATTCACCAGGGTAGTCTGGCAGTAGAACTCACAGGCATTTTGGTGCGTACTCATCAGGTAGAAGTGTTTGCTATTCTGGTGTAGGAGTGTATCCAGTTCACAATGGTGTTGGCAAGGACACACCTATGGATGAAAGGACAAAGCAGTTACAGGTGCTACTACAGGTAAATCACATCCATCTGGGAGAATACATGCCAACTTTGAGTACCAGGGAAATACAGTGGCTGCCCATGGTAGCTTCCCTGGGCAGTGATAGGATAGCCATACAATCTGATCCTGAATATCAGCAGACTTAGTGTGCACCAGAACTAGGGAACTCTTAGTTAGACAAAGGGAAATAACCAACACGCCCTTTAAAATCTGTATTCCATCTGTAGGACTTACCCAAATCACATGTACCTGGAGGGAAGAGGAGAGGAGGCATTTACTAGTTATAAATAGCATCACAAGGAGATCACACTCCAAACCTTTTACCTGTGGTTTAACTGGGCTACCCAAAATGGTGGGAGGCATTTATTGGCCAGGGCCATGTCCAAACCACAGTTTTTCCCCTTTTCAATACAGTCCTAGCAGGTGAAAGAATATTCCCTTGCTTCTGGAACCCAGGGTTAAGTATAATATCCTCTGTTATCACCCTGACATGTATTGACTTTACTGTGCACTGCAGTAAAGCCACCATAGGAGCTGATTTCCCTCATTAGGGACATTCAGAGCTCTCACAACTGCTTACAGATACTGTGCCCACCCCTTCATAGAAGGTTGGTTGACTCCAATTCAAAATCCTTGCTTAAGCAGGTCATTATACCTCTCTATCATGCATGCAGCATGAGGGATATGAGGCATGCAACCTCCATTGAATCTGTAACTGAATTGCCCAATCTGACATCTGAAATGAGTACATTGTTGACTTTCAATTCATTCCACCAATTGCTTTAGAGAACTCCCATTGGTGATTAAAATATTTCACATCTTCTTAACTCTCTACTGATTCTGATCAGATAAAAACTGACCATATTATTAGGACTAGAGACAGATCAGGAAGGAAATTTCATATCACATAACATAAAGGTAGACTTAGTTCAATTCAACACTTTCCTGAAACCAGGCCTTACTTTGAAAATGGTGTAATCATCTCTATGCATTAAAGTTCTATATGCATGGACATGGCATGTGTGGATAGTGGCAAGCGTGGGTCTCAGCAACGTTCAACTTATAACTGAAGTTGAGGCTTTAGTCCTGTCAGAAGGACCTACTTACCACATTTCACATATGTGAAAAGGAGGCACAGGGCAGTTCAAGCAGAAATTGTAACTCCAACAGCCCAGTTTCCAGAGTCTTCAGTGTTAACAAGGAATTCTCAACAAACAAACCCTTTTACCACTTTTACGCTTTAATTACCACTGCTGTGACCTTGGACTTGATAAGCAAACAGCATTTTCAACTGAAGTAGCACATGGTCCATGATAGGGCTGCCTTTTTACGAATCATTCAGGAGATCCTTGGAAACATTTTGATATGGACAAAAATTTGTTAATGGATCCATGTTATTACAAGACTGAACTTTTTAAAAAAGGAAATATACAACTTGGGGTTATTTAAAATGCTTCCATCTCAAATCGTTTTCAAAATTGCAATTAAAACTAAAATTCTCACAGTTGTATTTTATATCTTGAGAGTAACTTTCTGGATAAATTTAGTTGGAGAAAATCTATGTTATATGAATATGATAATACTTATTCCTTTATCTCCTGACACTCCCAAATAGTACCTATGTTTAAAACAGTATGATAGAGTATTTTTATTTTAAAACTTCTTTCTTGGCCCAAGGTGAAAAAGGGCCAACTATTAAAATGACACATGGCCTGTCTTTTTTTTAAAGGCATCGACCGCTGTTGAGGCAAACATGGTCCCTTCTGACTGTGGTAAAGGGCCAATGTAATTAACTCGCCCTTGTCTCAAAGGGATGCATCCCCACATTACTTGGCCAACTGTGGCTCCATGGTGTCAAGGGTGTGGATATTACTGAGCATAAAGCACACTTGCTTGGCTGGTCTCTACCAGGGGATTCCATATTAAAGGCAGATCCCATTGTTTGACTACATTCCACATAGTTTTCACACCTGCATGCTGTGGGCAGCAATGCAACCACACTGCCAGTTCAGTGTGGAAGCACCACTCTAACCACCGCACCCTTGCTAAAGCATGTGCTTCACTATTCCCTGGGTTAGTCAGGGTGGCATGGCCATTAACATGCTCTATAGTCACCCGTTACTGGTAGTTTGCCTCCCAGAGCCCTTACCACAGAATATGTCCTGAGTATACTGCACAACAGTCAAACATATTACTGTGGGGGAATTCTTTATTTGATATCATCCTTTAGCTCAGTTTGCTGTCTATTTTGTCTTATACTGGTATCAAACCAAACAGTTTCTCGTTCTGGCTCCTCAGCCACTGCCATTCACACTGGCAGTTGTCCACAGTTGGAGTTATCAGTGTATCAAACACTGGAGAGTTTAGGTGCCTTTCCTCCAAGGTATAGGCTTGTTTCTGGTTCACCTACATAGGTAACAGGACTTAGCACCCCCGAAAAGTTTCTTGTCCTGCCAGCTCCTAGGAAACCTGGGCTTTTTCTCGATCCCTGCCAATTCCTAACACATCTGGGATCTCTCTTGGCCCCTCTCCTGGCTCCTAACACCCAGGGTCTTTTGGCCCCTGGCAATTCTCAGCACATCTAAGTCACAAGGTTTTGCAGGATTAATAACATGTAGCACAAGACAGTTCCTGTTGGCTCCCAGCACCCCTAAATATCACAGGCATGACAACAAAGCAGCCAGGGCCTTTCTTGTCCTCTGTCCAAATTATTTTCACAAGTCCACCAACTCCGCTTGAACATGATAAACTTGGTAACCTGGGTTGGCTCTTCCAATGGTTGACCATTGGAGTCATCAGCTGCTGCTGTTTCATTTTCTGCATTACCACTCTCCAGTCTTGCAGGTGTTAATTTTCCTCCTCTTTCTCTCCCTCCTCAGACTCTATCAGCACTCTGGGGGAATATGAGGGGTACTTTCAAGGTATAAGAGCTTTCTCTAGTGACTTCTGGCTTCTAAGGCCTCTTCCTCATCTTGAAACTCCCTCATCTTGGCTGTCTCTGGAAAAGCCATAACAAGTTTTGCTCTCAAAGCTGTAAGAAACATTTATCTCATTACCCCAATGGCATTCACGCAACTCCTCAGGTTGTTCCTTTGTCTTGTCTGCACTGACACTGCCACCTTTGTCCTTGGTTGCAGGTTGGTGCTTGATCTTTAACTGAGTTTATAGTTCATTATGCTGGGTTCATATCCACCATAGGGCAATCAGAAGTCTTCTCTTTGCCCACGAGGAACCCATTCACCATATCCCAATTCTACATGGAGTCCATGTCAACAGTGCATTGGCAACTGAGTACTACATGCTGTTCAGTGACCACAGGTCCCTCCTGTCTACCAGGGTTGAGGCATCTATCACTTGCATGGTATCCTGCCAGCTATGCCAACTGTTGGGTGGAAGGGAGGCTCAGGCCTGGAAAAAGGTTCAGGGGTTGGAAGTTAAAAGAAGATGCAAGGCACATTTGGGATATGGGTCATTTAACACCAAATAAACAAGAACAAAAAGATTCTCATTAAGACACATTGTAATTGAAGTATCTAATATATAGAACAAGGATAGAATTTGAAAAAATGCAAGAGAAAAATGGCAGACAACATTTATAGGCAAACAAATATGAACCAACTCTGATTTGTTACCCCAGACTGTAAAAGCCAGGAGAACTTGGAATAATATATACCAAGGTCTGAAAAAAATGATTGCCAACCGAGATTGCTTTATCCAGCAAAGTTATGCTTCATAATTGAATATGAAACAAAAAACCTCCATGATAAGCAAACACTGAAAGAATTAATGACTACTAAACTGGCACTTCAGGAAATACTTAAAAAATGTAATTCATGCAGAGGAAATTCAAATCAAACTTCAAAGAAAGCAAATGAATGAATCCTATAAGAAGAGTAGCTTATTAAAGGAAAAACCAAGTCTGAATAAGACATTAGAAATAAATCAAAATGACAGAAAAAAAAATCACCTCTCTATAATAACACTGAATATAAATGGTCTCAACTTTCCAATTAAAACTGGAACAAGGCAGGGATGCCCTCTTTCACCACTTCTATTCAACATCGTTCTTGAGACTCTGGCCAGAGCAATTAGACAAACCAAAGAGATTAAAGGGATACGAATTGGGAAAGAAGAACTCAAACTATCCCTGTTCGCTGATGACATGATTATATATTTAGAGAAACCTGGAAATTCCACCAGAAAACTCTTAGAACTCATAAGTGAATTCAGTAAAGCAGCAGGTTACAAGATCAATGCCCATAAATCCAACGCATTTTTATACCTAAGTGATGAATCTTCAGAAAGAGAAATTAGGAAAACTACCCCATTCACAATAGCCTCGAAAAAAATAAAATACTTGGGAATCAATCTCACAAAAGAGGTGAAAGACCTCTACAATAAGAACTATACAACACTAAAGAAAGAAATTAAAGAACACCTTAGAAGACGGAAAGATCTTCCATGTTCTTGGATAGGAAGAATTAATATTGTCAAAATGGCCATACTACCTAAAGTGCTATACAAATTCAATGCAATTCCAATTAAAATCCCAATGATGTACCTTACAGAAATAGAGCAAGCAATTATGAAATTCATCTGGAAGAATAAGAAACCCAGAATAGCTAAAGCAATCCTTAGCAGGAAGAGTGAAACAGGGGGTATTGCAATACCAGATCTTCAACTCTACTACAAAGCAATAGTAACAAAAACGGCATGGTATTGGTACCAAAATAGAAAGGTAGATCAATGGTATAGAATAGAGGACATGGACACAAACCCAAATAAATACAATTTTCTCATACTAGACAAAGGTGCCAAAAATATGCAATGGAGAAAAGATAGCCTCTTCAACAAATGGTGCTGGGAGAATTGGAAATCCATATGCAACAGAATGAAACTAAACCCATATCTCTCACCATGCACGAAACTAAACTCAAAATGGATTAAGGACCTCGGAATCAGACCAGAGACCCTGCAGATTATAGAAGAAAAAGTAGGTCCAAATCTTCACCTTGTTGGTCTAGGATCAGACTTCCTTAACAGGACTCCCATAGCACAAGAAATAAAAGCTAGAATCAACCACTGGGATAGATTCAAACTAAAAAGCTTTCTCTCAGCAAAGGAAACTATCAGCAATGCGAAGAAAGAGCCTACAGAGTGGGAGAATATCTTTGCCAATCATACTTCAGATAGAGCACTAATCTCCAGAATTTATAAAGAACTCAAAAAACTCTACTCCAAGAATTCAAATAATCCAGTTGACAAATGGGCTAAGGAAATGAATAGACACTTCACAGAAGAAGATCTACAAGCAATCAACAAACATATGGAAAAATGTTCAACATCTCTAGTAATAAGAGAAATGCAAATCAAAACCACCCTAAGATTCCATCTCACCCCAATTAGAATGGCGATTATCAAGAATACGAGCAACAACAGGTGTTGGCGAGGATGTGGGGAGAAAGGTACACTCATACATTGCTGGTGGGGCTGCAAATTAGTGCAGCCACTCTGGAAAGCAGTGTGGAGATTCCTTAGAAAACTTGGAATGGACCCTCCATTTGACCCAGCTATCCCACTCCTTGGCCTATACCCAAAGGACTTAAAATCAACATACTACAGAGACACAGCCACATCAATGTTCATAGCTGCTCAATTCACAATAGCCAGACTGTGGAACCAACCTAGTTGCCCTTCAATTGATGAGTGGATAAAGAAGCTGTGGTATATATATACAATGGAATATTACTCAGCCATAAAGAATGATAAAATTATGGCATTTGCAGGCAAATGGATGAAATTGGAGAATATCATGCTAAGTGAGATAAGCCAATCTCAAAAAGCCAAAGGACGAATGATATCGCTAATAAGTGGAGGATGACACATAATGGGGGGGAGGGAAGGGTTAGTGTTAGGGTTAGAGTTAGGGTTAGGGAGGGGGGCAAGTATGGAGGAAGGAAGTACTGTATAGAGGGTAAAGAGGGGTGGGAGGGGTGGGGGGAAGGGAAAAAATAACAGAATGAATCAAACAACATTACTCTATGTAAATTTATGATTACACAAATGGTATGCCTTTACGCCATGTACAAACAGAGAAACAACATGTATCCCATTTGTTTACAATAAAAAAAAAAAAAAAGTAACTCTTACAGTGTCATAAAAAAACAGAATTTTGTTAGTGGTAAAGAAATTTTTAAATTGTATCATTTTAATAAAGTTAAGTGAAATTAAAAAAAAAAAAAGACACAAACTGGCAGAGTGGATTAAAAATCAGGACCCAACCATATGTTGTTTACAAGAGATTCACCTTACAAAGACATACATAAGCTGAAGGTAAAAGGTTGGGAAAAGATATACTATCAAATGGAGACCGAAAGCAAACAGTAATAGTCAATCTTATATCTAAGAAAGCAGACTTCAAGTCAAAATTAATCAAAAGAGACAAGGAAGGTAATGTTGGTAAGTCAGTCTATCCAAAAAGAAGATATAACAATTGTACATATTTATGCCCCAAATATCAGAGCACCTACTTACATAAAACAAACACTCCTACACATTAAGTCCCAGATAAACTTAAACACAATAATATTGGGTGATTTCAACACACCTCTCTTACAATATATATGTTATCCAGATATAAACTAAGTAAGGTCTTTTAGTGGAACTAAAAGATATCTATAGAATATTTCATCCATCATCTATTGAATTCACTCTATTTTCACCTGCATGTGGAATCTTCTCCAAAATATACCATATTTTCAGGCATAGAACAAGTACTGCAAATACCAAAAAATCAAAATAATTTCTTGCATCTTATTAGTTCCTAATGAAATGAAATTAGAAATCAACAGCAAAATAAAGAACAAAAACCATGTTAATGCATGGAGATTGAATAATAAACTTTTGAATGAAGAATAGGTTAGAGAAGAAATCAGGAAAGAAAATTTTAAAAAGTTTAGAAACAGGAATAGAGATTCCATGTATAAAATCTCTGGGACACTATGAAGATAGTCCTAAGTGGAAAGTTTATAGCATTGAGTTCCTACATTAAAAAAAGAAAATAAAAAGGTTCTCAAACAAACAATCTAAGGTTACATCTCAGGACCCTAAAAAAGCAAGAACAAACTAATTCCAAAACTACTGTAAGATAGAAAATAATTAACATTAAGTAATTTAAAAACTACAAAGGATCATGCAGCAAGGAGTTCTATGTAAAGATAATATTGATAAACCCTTGGCCAAACTAACCGAAAGAAAGAAATAAGACCCAAATTAAAAAAAGAAAATACAGTTGAAAAGGGAGCTGTAACCACAGACATTGCTGAAATTTAGAAGACCATTAGAAACTATTTTGAAAACTTGTACTCCAATATCATTCAATTCACAATAGCCTTAAAAAATACTTGGGAATAAATATAATTGAGGAGATGAAAGATTTCTGCAGTAAAAATTACAGAACACTGTAACACTGAAGAAAGAAATTGAAAAAGACCTTAGAAGATGGAAATACCTACCATGCTTTTGAATAGGCAGAAATGTTGAAATGGTCATATTACCAAAAGCAATATATAAATTCATTGTAACCCTATGACATTCTTCACAGAAGTAGAAAAAAAAATCTTAAAAATCATATGGAAGAATAAAAGACCTAGAATAGCCAAAGCAATACTGAACAATAAGTAATTCTGGGGGAATCATAATTTTTTATCTCAAATTATAGTACTGAGTTATAGTTACAATAACCAACATGGTATTAGCATACAAATGGACATGAAGAACAATGAAATAGAATAGAAAACAGACATAAATCCACATAGATACCATCATCTGATCTGTTACAAAATTCCCAAAAAACATACATTGGAGAAAAAAGAGCATCTTTAACAAATGATGCTAGGAAAACTTAATGTCCATATATAGAAAAATAGATCCCTATCTCTCACCCTGCACAAGATCAAGTCAAAGTTGGTCAAAGACCTAGGAATTAGACAAGAAACACTGCAACTGCTAGAAGTAAACATAGGGTCAACACTCCAATATATTGATGCAGGCACTGACTTTCTTAATAAGACTCCTAAAACTCAAGGAATAAAGCTAAGAATCAAAGTGGGATGATATCAAACTAAAAAGCTTTTGCATAGCAAAGTAAAAAATTAAGAGCATGAAGAGACAGTCAACAGAATAGGAGAAAATCTTCACCAGCTACTTCTCTGAAAGGAGATTAATAACTAGGATATACAAAGAACTCAAAAAGTTTAACTCCAAAAATCCAAATAACCCAATCAATAAGTGGGTCAATGAACTAAACGGACATTTCTCAAAAGAAGAAATGCAAATTGCCAATAAATACATTTAAAAATGTTCAATATTCTTAGCAATCAGGGAAATTAACATCAAAATTACATTGAGATTTCATCTCACTCGAATTAGAATGGCAATCATCTCAAAAATACAAATCAAATCAAAACTTCACTAAGATTTCATCTCACTCCAGTTGGAATTGCAATGATCAAAAATGCAAACAATAATGAATGCTGGCAAGAATGCGGAGGGAAAGAACACTTGTACATTTCTGGTGGAACTGCAGACTAGTACAGCTGCTCTGGAAAGCAGTATGTAGATACCTCCAAAAACCAGGAATGGAACTACCATAAGACTCTGCTATCCCACTCCTTGGTATTTTTCCAAAAAACTAAAATCAGCATACAGCCACCTCTATGTTAACAACAGCCCAATTCACAATTGTGAACAGTGGAATCAATTCAGATGCCCCTTAATTGATGAATGGATTAAGAACTCATGGTAAATATACACAAAGGAGTTCTACTCAGTCACATAGATGAATGAAATTATGACATTTGCTGGTAAATGAATAGAAAGGAGAATATTGGGCTTAGTGAAATAAGCCAGGCTCAGAAATTCAAAGGTTGAATGTCTTCTCTCATATGTAGAAACTATAGTAAAATAAAGGAAAAGAGGAGGGAAGGATAGGATATTATAAAGATATAGGGAAGATCAATAGTGTGAAAAGAAGGAGATTGAAAGGCAGAGTGGAAAGCAGAGACAATGGGGAATAAATTCTCAAAAAATCATGTTATGGGCATATATAAATATACCACAGAGAATTTCACATTTATGTGTAAGTAAAAAGAACCAATCAAAACTAAATAAATAGATGAACAGAAAGAAGTCTAGAAGAGTAAAGGAAGGAGAACAGGGGAGGGGAGGCAGGATGAGAGGGGAAAGGTGGGATCATGACCTGAAATCAAATTCAGTTTTATATATTTGTCAGTAACATACTGTGATTTTTAAAAATTGTTACTTCTTTGCTTATATGCTTATTTTATATAATTTTGGTTTTGTTATGTTCCATCCCTATAATTTAAAAAATTCAGTAATATGTTCACAAGGGCACCTCCCTTGATTTTAATTTTTCAGTGAGTTCTTTTAATCTACATTTATGGTATTTTTTTAAATCGAGTTTTCCTCTATTTTGCTTTTGACTCTTGGTATATCTATTTCTTTGTTTTTGTTCTTGTTTTTAGTTTAGTCAAAGAAACTTCATCACTAGATATGTTTTCCTCAATGTCTGTCATCTTCTCTTTCACTAGTTTTATCTCTTTGGTTGGTCCTCTGACTTATAGACATGGTAATCAAATTATTTCTCAGGATAACTAATATGCTTTATGCCATTCTGTGCTTTACAGTCTCCAGTGATTTTAACTATTACTTTTAGTTTTCTTGTAGTTTTACCCTTTATCTTATCCATTTATTTTATCCTCCATGCTATTGTATTTTTATCACAAAAAATCAGACCACAAAATCAGACCAACAAAAAAATAATACAGGGGGATTCAAGATGGCGGACTAGAGGGTGGCTGCGTTTCGTGTTGCTCCAGGACTCAGGACTCAAGAAGAGGAGATATAGAGAGCCTTGGGACCAACTCAAACCAGCCGGGCGAGAATCTCCCACTGGGCAGACGTCCCGGACGGGGCAGGAGCCCTGGACGGGGCGGTAGCCCCAAAAGCAGGGATCTTTGCAAAGTAGAACGGCCGGCGAGGCGCCCCTCCCCCCGCCGGAGCAGTGATCGCAGACAGCTGGGAGCATTGAAGAGGGGGCTGCCCAGAGGAGAAGGAGAAATATGGGCTCAGCACGTCACTTGGAATTGGATCAGCTGCGCCAGGGCTCCGGGCGGCTATCCGGAGGAGCAGCGTGGGTTCAGGACTCAAGAAAAGGAGATATTGAGAGACTTGGGACCAACTCAAAGAAGCCGGGTGAGTGTTTCCCACTGGGCAGGCGGACGGGGCGGTAGCCCCCGGACAGGGCGGTAACCCCGAAAGCAGGGATCGTTGCAAAGTAGAACTGCCGGCGAGGCGCCCCTCCCCCCGCCGGAGCAGTGACCGCAGACAGCTGGGAGCATTGGAGAGGTGGCTGTTCACCACAGCGCTTAGACTCGGCGCAACCCACCCGCACTCTGGGAGGCTGCCCAAAGGAGAAGGTGCTTGGTGAGCTGTTTGGACTGAACGTGACCACCCCTGAACACAGGGGGCTGCCCAGAGGAGAAGGAGAAATACGGGCTCGGCACGTCGCTTGGAATTGGAACAGCTGCGCCAGGGCTCTGGGCGGCTATCCGGTGGAACAGCGTGGTGAGTGGTTTGGTCCCAGAGCATCCGCTCCTGAACATAGGGGGTTGTCTGGAGAAGGAGGAGGAGCGCGGCGGGGTGCTTGGGCTCGAAGTGACTGCACCAGGGCTACGGGAGGCAGTCGGGACAAGAAGGTGCACAGTGAGTTCTTGGGACTCGTGACGCACCAGATCTCTGGGTAACTGCCTGGTGGAGAAAGTGGTGCGTGGTGGGTCACTTGGTCTTAGAGCGACGGCACGGAACAACAGGTGGCTGCCGGAGGAAAAGGCGTGTGGCGGGTCACTGGGACTCGGAGCGATTGTAAGGGGCTCCAGGTGGCTGCTCAGAGAAGGGGCCGCATAGCCAGGTGAAAAGTGCAGAGCAGGGTCCTAGACGGCTTCTTGGTGGAAGGGCCCCACAGACAAACTGAGGGGCGGAGCGAAGGCTCCAGGACTGCAGGCAGCTTCTCTGAGGAGAGGCAGCCGAAGGAGATTCGTTTGTGAAGGGTGAGGCTTCCAGGCCCAGGAGGTAGGTCCGGGTCCCTGGGATCATTGCAGAAGAAGGCTGCCCAGCCCAGGCGGTAGTTGTGAATTGAACGGAACCTCTGGGAGGAAAACCGACCAGCGAGACCTCCCCACCAGGTGACTCCTCCCTGTTGGGTGAGGTTCTCCCAAAAGGACCGTAAAATCAGAGACACAGGCCCAAACTGGTCTTGCATCAGCCCACAACCTACTTCCCTTCTGGATGACCATTCATCAGCAAGTGAAGGTACCTCTGCCCACTAGCAGGGAATATACCCCACCAGAAGGCCACCACCCCTAGGGAGTCAGCTCCCTTGTGGAGCACTGCATTATCAACTTCCTCCAAGATTTCAGGCTACTGAAGACTAAGAGGGGATATAATAGAAATCTTCAGGGATATTATAAGACAATAGAGGAAATCTGCAATATCACAGCGGTCAACTGATACCTGAACAATATGAGAAAACAAGGAAAGAAAATGCTGCAAACAAATCTAGATGTTACATCAATGAAACCCAACGACAGCATGGCAGAAGAAATGACAGAAAGGGAGTTCAGAATGTACATAATTAAAATGCTCAGGGAAGCAAATGACGAGATGCAAGAGCAAATGCAGGCACTGAATGATCGCACCAATCGACAGTTAAAAGAGCAAATACAGGAAGCAAAAGATCACTTCAATAAAGAGTTAGAGATATTGAAAAAAAACCAAACAGAAATCCTTGAAATGAAGGAAACAATAAACCAAATTAAGAACTCCATAGAAAGCATAACCAATAGAATAGAACACCTGGAAGACAGAACATCAGACATTGAAGATAAAATATTTAACCTTGAAAACAAAGTTGAACAAACAGAGAAGATGGTAAGAAATCATGAACAGAATCTCCAAGAACTATGGGATATCATGAAGAGACCAAATTTGAGAATTATTGGAATTGAGGAAGGCTTAGAGAAACAGACCAAAGGAATGAACAATCTATTCAATGAAATACTATCAGAAAATTTCCCAAATCTGAAGAATGAAATGGAAGATCAAGTACAAGAGGCTTATAGGACTCCAAATATACAAAATTACAACAGACCCACACCAAGGCACATTATAATGAAAATGCCCAACATACAAAATAAAGACAGAATTTTAAAGGCCGCAAGAGAGAGGAATCAAATTACATTCAGGGGGAAACCAATACGGATATCAGCAGATTTTTCAATCCAGACCCTAAAAGCTAGAAGGGCCTGGAACAACATTTTTCAAGCCCTGAAAGAAAATGGATGCCAACCAAGAATCTTATACCCAGCAAAACTTACCTTCAAATTTGATGATGAAATAAAATCCTTCCATGATAAACAAAAGCTAAAAGAATTTACAAAAAGAAAGCCAGCATTACAGAACATTCTCAGCAAAATATTCCATGAGGAAGAGATGAAAAACAAAGAAACAAATCAGCAATGGGAGGAACCATCCTAAAGGAATTGTCAAATAAAGGAAGAACCAAGTCGTCTCAAAATAAATAAATAAATAAATAAATAAATAAATAAATAAATAAAATGAACCAAATGACCGGGAATACTAATCATATCTCAATAATAACCCTGAATATTAATGGCCTGAACTCATCAATCAAAAGACATAGACTGGCAGATTGGATCAAAAAGAAAGATCCAACAATATGTTGCCTGCAAGAGACTCACCTCGTAGAAAGAGATACACATAGACTAAAGGTGAAAGGATGGGGGAAAACATATCATGCACATGGACTCAGCAAAAAAGCTGGGGTATCCATCCTCATTACAGATAAGGTGGACTTCAAGTCAAAACTAGTCAAAAGGGATAAAGAAGGACATTACATACTGCTTAAGGGAACCATAAATCAGCAAGACATAACAATCATAAACATCTATGCCCCAAACAGTGGCTCATCCATGTATGTCAAACAAATCCTTCTCAATTTCAGAAACCAAATAGACCATAACACAATAATACTAGGTGATTTTAACACGCCTCTCTCACCACTGGACAGATCTTCCAAACAAAAATTGAACAAAGAAACCATAGATCTCAATAACACAATCAATAATTTAGACTTAACAGACATTTATAGAATATACCATCCAACCAAGAGCGAATACACTTTCTTCTCAGCAGCACATGGATCCTTCTCTAAAATAGACCATATATTATGCCACAAAGCTAATGTAAGCAAATACAAGAAGATAGAGACACTACCTTGTATTCTATCAGATCATAATGGTTTGAAGTTAGAAATAAATGAAAGAGTAAAAAACAGAAGCTACTCCAACACCTGGAGATTAAACAATATGCTATTACATGATGAATGGATAACAGAAGATATTAGGAAGGAAATTAAAAAATTCCTAGAGGTAAATGAGAACAAAGAAACATCATATCAAAATCTTTGGGACACTATGAAAGCAGTACTTAGAGGAAAATTTATTTCATGGAGCGCATTCAATAAAAGAAGTAAAAATCAACAAATAAACAACCTAACACCTCAGCTCAAAGCCCTAGAAAAAGAAGAACAGACCAACACCAAAAGTAGTAGAAGACAGGAAATAGTTAAACTCAGAGCTGAAATCAACGAAATTGAAACAAAAGAAACTATACAAAAAATTGACAAAATAAATAGTTGGTTCTTTGAAAAAATAAACAAAATTGATAAACCCTTAGCCACTCTAACAAAGAGAAGACGAGAGAAAACCCAAATAACCAAAATTCGGAATGAACAAGGAAATATCACAACAGACACGATTGAAATACAAAACATAATTAGAAGCTATTTTGAAAATCTATATTCTAACCAAATACAAAATTTCGAAGACATCAACAGGTTTCTAGAGACATATGAATTGCCTAAATTGAGCGAGGAGGACATACAAAATTTAAATAGATCAATTTCAAGTAATGAAGTAGAAGAGGTCATCAAAAGCCTACCAACAAAGAAAAGTCCAGGACCAGACGGGTTCTCAGCTGAGTTCTACAAAATCTTTAAAGAAGAGCTCATTCCAATACTTCTCAAAGTATTCCATGAAATAGAAGAGGAGGGTACCCTCCCAAACTCATTCTATGAAACCAATATTACCTTGATACCCAAGCCAGACAGAGATAAATCGAGGAAAGAAAATTTCAGACCAATATCATTAATGAACATTGACGCAAAAATTCTCAATAAAATTTTAGCAAATCGCATACAAAAATATATTAAAAAGATAGTGCACCACGATCAAGTGGGTTTTATCCCAGGGATGCAAGGTTGGTTCAACATCCGGAAATCAATAAATGTAATTCACCATATCAATAGACTTAAAGTCAAGAACCACATGATTATTTCAATAGATGCAGAAAAAGCATTTGATAAAATACAACACCCCTTCATGCTCAAAACACTAGAAAAAATAGGGATAGTGGGAACATTCCTTAACATTGTAAAGGCCATCTATGCTAAGCCCATGGCTAATATCATTCTAAACGGTGAAAAACTGAAAGCATTCCCCCTAAAAACTGGAACAAGACAGGGATGCCCTCTTTCACCACTCCTATTCAATATCGTTCTTGAGACTCTAGCCAGAGCAATTAGACAGACCAAGGAAATTAAAGGAATACGAATAGGAAAAGAAGAACTCAAACTAGCCCTTTTTGCGGATGATATGATTATATACTTAGAGGAACCAGGAAATTCCACCAGAAAACTGTTAGAACTCATAAGTGAATTCAGTAAAGTGGCAGGTTACAAGATCAATGCTCATAAATCCAATGCATTTTTATACATAAGTGAGGAATCCTCAGAAAGAGTAATTATGAAAACCACCCCATTCACCATAGCATCGAAAAAAATAAAATACTTGGGAATCAATCTCACAAAAGAAGTAAAAGACCTCTACAATGAGAACTACAGAACACTAAAGAAAGAAATCGAAGAAAACCTTAGAAGATGGAAAGATCTCCCATGTTCTTGGATAGGCCGAATTAATATTGTCAAAATGGCCATACTTCCAAAAGTGCTATACAGATTCAATGCAATCCCAATTAAAATTCCAATGACGTACCTTACAGAAATAGAGCAAGCAATCATGAAATTCATCTGGAAGAATAAGAAACCCAGAATAGCTAAAGCAATCCTTCGCAGGAAAAATGAAGCAGGGGGTATCGCAATACCCGAACTTCAACTTTATTACAAAGCAATAGTAACAAAGACGGCATGGTACTGGTACCAAAATAGACAGGTAGATCAATGGTACAGAATAGAGGACACGGACACAAACCCAAATAAATACAACTTTCTAATACTAGACAAAGGTGCCAAAAATATGCAATGGAGAAAAGATAGCCTCTTCAACAAATGGTGCTGGGAGAATTGGAAATCCATATGCAACAGAATGAAACTAAACCCATGTCTCTCACCCTGCACAAAACTCAACTCAAAATGGATTAAGGACCTTGGAATCAGACCAGAGACTCTGCAGATTATAGAAGAAAAAGTAGGTCCAGATCTTCAACATGTCGGGCTAGGACCAGACTTCCTCAACAGGACTCCCATAGCACAAGAAATAAAAGCAAGAATCAATAACTGGGATAGATTCAAACTAAAAAGCTTTCTCTCAGCAAAGGAAACTATCAGTAATGTGAAGAAAGAGCCTACAGAGTGGGAGAATATCTTTGCCAATCATACTTCAGATAGAGCACTAATCTCCAGAATCTATAAAGAACTCAAAAAACTCTACATCAAGAATACAAATAATCCAATCGACAAATGGGCTAAGGAAATGAACAGACACTTCACAGAAGAAGATGTACAAGCAATCAATAAACATATGAAAAAATGTTCAACATCTCTAGTAATAAGAGAAATGCAAATCAAAACCACCCCAAGATTCCATCTCACCCCAATTAGAATGGCGATTATCAAAAATACAAGCAACAGGTGTTGGCGAGGATGTGGGGAGAAAGGTACACTCATACATTGCTGCAAATTAGTGCAGCCACTCTGGAAAGCAGTGTGGAGATTCCTTAGAAAACTTGGAATGGACCCTCCATTTGACCCAGCTATCCCACTCCTTGGCCTATACCCAAAGGATCTAAAATCAGCATACTACAGAGATACAGCCACATCAATGTTCATAGCTGCTCAATTCACAATAGCCAGACTATGGAACCAACCTAGATGCCCTTCAATTGACGAGTGGATAAAGAAACTGTGGTATATATACACAATGGAATATTACTCAGCCATAAAGAATGACAAAATTATGGCATTTGCAGGCAAATGGATGAAATTGGAGAATATCATGCTAAGTGAGATAAGCCAATCTCAAAAAGACAAGGGACGAATGATATCGCTAATAAGTGGAGGATGACACATAATGGGGGGGAGGGAAGGGTTAGTGTTAGGGTTAGAGTTAGGGTTAGGGAGGGGGGCAAGTATGGAGGAAGAAAGTACTGTATAGAGGGTAAAGAGGGATGGGAGGGGTGGGGGGAAGGGGAAAAAATAACAGAATGAATCAAACAACATTATTGTATGTGGATTTATGATTACACAAATGGTATGCCTTTGCGCCATGTACAAAGAGAGAGACAACATGTATCCCATTTGTTTACAATAAAAAAAAAATAAATAAATAATACAATACCTACACTTACCACACAGGTTTAAAAAGAAAACATTACATATGGAGTTTCTTTCTTAGTACCAATTTCAGTACATTTTTCCAGGATATTTATTATTTCCTCTAAATTTATATGTCTATTTACCTGTGAACATATATATTTAATTTTATATATGCAGATCTATCATATATTTGAATATATGCCTGTGTGCATTGTACATGTGTGTATATAAAACATGTATGAAAGACACTTTCCTGATTGAGTTAGGGATTTTGAAGTGGTGAGTTTATTCTGTATTATCTAGTGGGCCCAAAGTAATCACAAAGGACATTACAAGATGATGGCAAGAAGGTTAAAGTAAAAAAAGGAATGTTGTAATGAAGCCAGGACTTGGAGTAAGCAGCTAGGAAACAAGAAATGCACATAGTCTCCAGAAGCTGGAAAAGGTGAGGAAATGGATACCATCCTAAAATCTCCAAAGGAATACCACCCTACTGGCTCTTTGATCTTAGAATTATATCACATGATTCAAGGTTGTATAATCCCATGCCCATTGCTGTAGTTTGAATCTTGAATGTGGCCCAAAGGCCCATGTGTTAAAGGATTGGTTGCTAACCTGTGGCACTGCTGGGAGGTGACAGAACCTTTAAAAGGTGGGGCCTGGTAGAGGAAGTTAGGTCACTGGGCTGAGCCTTTAAAAGGGATATTGGAACCCAGCCTCTTCCTTTCTCTTTGTTTGCTTCCCAGCTGCCATGAGGTGAGGGCTTCCTCTGCCATGTGCTTCTGTCATGGTATAATGCCTTGTAAGCAGCTCAAAAGCAATAGGACTAACTGACCATATACTGAAAATTACAAAACTATAAACCAAAATATACCTTGATTTTTTAAAAATATGATTATCTCAGGTACTTGTTATAGTAATGGAAAGTTGACTAACACACTCATGTATCATCTAAAAACATTCAGCGCCTCAATGGTAAACACTACAAATGGGTGAACACTGCCTAGTTTAACTCTACTAGGCAGAGAGGGAAAATGGTATCCATAGATTAAAGCAACTGCAGAGAGTTTTGACTTGAGGCAGTCAAGCTGGTTGCTACGGTGATGGATAATTAAAGGGAAGCTCTGCATGCTCAGTGTCCTGTTTCCTCCATTACCTCTGCCTTCCTTTATACTATAGCATCCAACCTGACAGGACGCCATTCCTGAAGGAGCCCTCCTTCAGCAGATGGACTCTGTGTTGAGGTAGGTCATACCTATGGTTCTTTCTGCTCCTAAGCTCTACTATCTCTCAGATTGAAATAGGTTTGGGAATACTTTAAGTTTAGAAAAAATGATTTATTGTTCTTGTGTCTAATTGCAAAAATAAAATATTTATTATAAACATTTAGAAAATATAAGCTAACAAAAACCAAAATAACCAATATCTTTAACATCCAGAGAAGACTACTTGCTTAATATTTTGATAGATTTCTTTCTAATCACATTTCTATTGTTTGTTTATAACTTAAAACTATTCAATAAATACTCTTTATTCAGTTTCCCTGTTAAAAATCTATAATATACTCTTTTACATTACTTATAATGTATATCTACAATATTTCTGTAATGACTGAATAGAATTCTGTTATAAAGATAAACTAAAATTTATGTAAACATTTCACTCACATGACAATTTTTCTATTTCTAATTTTTCACTATTTTCCCCATATTTTTGTTCATCATGAATGGCTTCCAGAAATAAATTTCTGAACTAAGAATTTTTTTATACATTTTGCCAAATTTTCCTTCAGAGACATGAAAATTTATGTTTAAAATGAATATTTTAAAAGGGAAATAATTACAAATTTGAGTGAATAAAAAAGAGGGAAATAAATAGCGACCTTTTCTAAAAGAAAGAGAGAAGAATCTTTTATTTAATATTTCATGTGATAAGCAAGAAAATTGATTGCCTTCCTGTTAATCTGACAGGATTGGAGAAAGAGGAGGGAAGAATGAGAGGCTCAGGAATGGAGCTACTTTTTAAGGGGGTAGAAATTAAATGAGGAAATTTTTTTCCTAAAGACATTTAGATGAATTTTTAAAAATCTTCTTGTGTAAGAGTTTTCAGGTTTCAGAGATAGGTAGTGAATGAACAATCCTTATTACTGCAAAATGTAGAGTCTTTTCAAAGTGTCTGCATATTCCTGGAACACAATCAGCCAACAATAGATTGGTGAAATAATCAATTTGAATAATCACTCTGTGAAGCCTGATTTGGCTGTCTACATAGATGGTCACATGGAGAATCTCTGAATTACTCACTTTGCTAACTATTGTCATGGCAAAAACCAGGGTGGCCCCAACAGCTGAGTATTAGGCCAGGCAGCTTTAGCTTAACCTTGCCCGGCAGGTAGCTTACAGACCCTGGATTCCATTGTTGGGATCACTTGTTCCAAGCAAGCTGTTTATAAATTTTAATGGAAAAATAAGAAAGATTTTCAAATAATCAGTTCTATTTTCAATTTTTTTCCACCTCAAGCCCATGAACTCATGCTTATCCTAATAATAACAGTAATAGCAACAACAATGAACTGTAACAACATATTAAATGGCTTCTGTGTGCCAGGCTCTATGCTACACTATGCTGACACATGTGTGCATATACCTCACACACATATTTTACTTTGGCTTTACGATAGAACTGCATGGAAAACATTATTATTATCAATTTGTGGATAAACACACTGAAAATCAGAAAACTTACTGACCAAGCTGGTGAGAGGCAGAACTGGACTTTGAACTCAGATGGGTTGGATTCCATTTCTCTACTGTCTCTTGCATGTGGGTCTCCCTGCTAGGTGACCCTGTGGCTTCAGCTTTCTGTTAGTATTTCAAAATCTCATAACCAAAAGTATGCTTATCCCCATGCTTATTCTTCTAATGGCCCTGGGGGAAAAAGTAAAGAAACTTAAGAATCACCAGAGTCTTGTCTGATCCCCAATAGTTCCATCCTTCATTACATATTTGAAAGAGCAGTAGAGAGCAGGAGGGGAAACAACTTGTCTTCTATCTTTAAGGGCATTGTTTTAGAATTGTTCACAAAATTTTCTGAATTTGAATTTTTTTATGGTTATTTCTATTTATTTTGTCTGGAGTGTTTTAATGTGTTAAAAACAGGCTGCATTTTTCCTATTGGGAAGATATGCTAGGCATTTCACAGACAATAAAAGAAATACCCAGGACAGGAGCCTTTGGGGAGAGGCTCTGGAAATGAGATGCGTCAGCATAAGTGACAGGGTGAGGCAGGCAACCTGCTGAGATGTGCTGGGAATGTAGAGGGGAATTCCAGGCCATAAATCCAAAAGCCAGAATGTATAGAAAGAAGAGGTAAGCTCTGAAGTGACACACTTGTCATTAAATTGTTTTAATATGAGAGAGTGGATGTTACTAGGCTGTTGCTAGGCTATCCCTGAAACCTACCTAGTGAAATGATAAGGAGGGCCTCTCTCCACCCCACTTACTCTCCATTCTTTCTCTCTTTTCATTCCCACCTGCCCCTGCTCAATTCGGTCTCCATGGTGCTGAAGGTGACCTTAAACATTTAGGCAAGTGGCTTCCATCTTCTGGGCCTGAGGTTGCTCATTTGGAAAATAAATGAGGTGCTCTGCCAGGTCTTTGCCAGCCTCAACAAGTTACAGTCCTATAATGTGATCACTTTAAAAATCAGGGCAGGCTGAAAGCAGAGTAGAACAGCCATGCCTTCTGCTGGGAAAATCGGCACACCCACCATTTCCATGTCTTCAGGTAACCTCTCCCATTGCTTAGTTCCCTTTATCAGGGTTGGTCCTGTTCTCAGGATGACCCAGATTTTGGAAGCCACACAGTCCTCCAAATACTCCAGGACTAAAATGACCCCCAGCCATTTCTCTACTGTCTACACCAAAATTTCCAGACTTACAAAGGAACACAATATAAATAGATATTTTCTATTCTTTAAAGTATCTAGATATAATGTCAGAGATTATAGAAACCATTTCTTTTGGTGGTTTTGAAAAGTTTTCAGAAACGAAAAATGTTTTCCAACAACAATAATAACAAAAAATCACACAGGTCCCAACATATATAAAATAAATTAGTAGTAGATGACTAGTATAAATTTATAATATAAAATTAAATATTTAACTTTAAACATATAGTATTCACATATAGTGATAAAGATGAATTTGCTTTGGTGATCCCCAGAATTAGAAATGGGGTTGCAAATGACAGTACTCTGATAACAACTTTCATGTTCCATTTTGTTTGGCTATGTAGTATGATAAAATCTGTACAGAATAAGTAGTTGAATAATAATGGTTTTTAAACAAATATTTTAGACAATTTCAAGTGTACAAGGTAACAGAGGAAGTTTTGCTTCCTCTAGTTCTAGCAGAAGTTAATGAATATGTTTTGCAATTTGACATATAAATTTGATATATAAAATAAAGAAGACATGTGAAGCAAAAGCCCTACATGAGCAGGTGACATTGGGCCATAGACAGCATCTTCCAGTTGGCATCCTGCAGACCAATCTATGTGATTTTCTTCTCTAGGCTTTGCTATATTTGCTTGTTAAGTGCATCTTGTTTTATGATGCTTTATTAATATTTAAATCTGCTTTGAGATTAAAGAAAATTGAACCAACATAAACTATCATTAGTCATCAGAGAAATTAGTGACCTTCTTGTATTCCCTTAAACCCCTGTAATTTTTTCTTATAAATTTTAAAATCTCAAAGAGGTTATGATTATAATGAATCATTATTTTATTGCATTTATAATGCTAGTGAATACTGAGACATCTTTAACCCTGGAAAGAAAAAGTCTTATTTCACTTTCTGGGACTAAATTCTCTGCAAAAGGAGCCAAACTTGAAGGATTTGCTTTACAGGGATTAGAACATCTCCTTCAAACAGGATGTCTGTGAGTATAGCCATGGCTCCCAAACCCAGCTTACCCACAGAATCTTTTGGTTCACTTGATTAAAATCTAAGTTCTTAGGCTTAGAGATTCTGCTTTAGACTCTGCTTCATTATCATCAATTAGGTGATTCTGATGATTGTGAATTTAATTTTTCTTTTTGGATGATAGGAGATAAAGTCAGGTTTAAAAACTTTGGTTTGATGCAACCTGATAAAAGATAGTTCTCTGCAAAAAACAGCTAGTATATGTATCTGTTTCCAGAGGATTAAGCAATCTGTTCTAGTGCTGGTGTGATTAAAGCATTTCAGTGTTGTGGAGAGTAGGGCGCCATCTCATAGAAATAATCTAATATTGCTCCCAGGATAGACAATGAGAGAATTCCTTTTTTTTTTTCCCCCTCACATGGAAAACAAACAATTACAAAATCATGATGGCAAGTTGATATGCAAACAACTTTTGGAAGATCTATCAGCAGATTCCAAAAGCCAGTAACTTTAAATACAATTTTTAAAACATAGTCATTTATTCTTTTTAAAGTGAAATGTTGTTTTTTATCAGGTATATATTGATATACTGTGATGATTCCAGGGTTTCTCAGTCTCAGCATTCTTGACATTTGGGGACAGATACTTCTTTCCTGAGGGGTGCTGTCCTGTGCATTTCAAGATGTTTAGCAGCATCCCAGCTTCTACCACTAGGTGCCAGCCCACACTCTCCTAATAACTACAATGAAACGACCCCCGCACCCTGGCCCCCGCCCAAGACATTACCCAGTGCTCCCTGGAAGAAAAAATCACTCCTGAAATTGTGATACATTACTGGAGGAAAATCATGTACCCTCCCTGGGGCTTCAGATTTCTGTCACAGAAAATGAGAAACTGAAGGTGGCATTCATCTCAGGGGATTTAGGAAAGACTTATAATAAGTGACACTGATAAAAGTATAATTAAATTTAATTTTAAATCAGATTATAAAATTCACTAGAGAAATACAATTTATATTTGATACTATCTCATGCTGAAAAGTAAATTTCAAATGGACTAGAATCCAATGAAAAAAATTGTGGAAATTTTGAAAAAAATACAAAGAATATAATTTATTTATTTATTTTCGTACCTGGGATTGAACTCAGGGGTACTCAATCACTGAGCCACATCCCCAGCCCTTTTTTGTATTTTATTTAGAGACAGAGTCACACTGAGTTGCTTATTGCCTTGGTAAGTTGCTGAGGCTGGCTTTGAATTTACAGTCCTCCTGCCTCAGCCTTCAGAGCCATTGGGATTACAGGCACGTGCCGCAGTGCCCAACATAATTTTTAACTTTGTGGTTAAGAAGACTTGACTAAATAAAACTGAAAACTTAGACGCTAAAACTGAAAATTTCAAATCTTAATTTCATAACATTTGGATACTTCTCTATGATGAAATAACAATAAAAGTCACCAAAAGCCAAATTTTAAAAGAGAAAGTATATGAACATGTATAACAAACTAGAGACCAATACCTATCATAAAGAAAAAGTCTAAGCAAATTATCAAATTAAAAGAAAACAAAAACAGGCTAACAAATGCTCTAAATTCACTTTTTAAAAAATCATAATCTCACTATAATTCAGGAAAATGCAAATGAAAACTACAATGAGATATCATTTTGATCCCATCAAACTAGCAAAATTAAAATGATTTTTTAAATGTGAAATTGGTGAAGGAAGATATGGAGTAACATCCACATTCATGCCCTATTATAAGAAGCCAGGTTGGTTCAATCTTTAATGGAAAATTCAGCAACAACTGTCAAAATGTAGACTGCACATAACCTTTCATTCAATGTTCACATCTATAAATCTTCCCTATAAACACATCCTCTTATGTGCATACAATATATATATACAAGGCCACTTGCTATGCTATCGTTTTTAGTAGATAAACCTTACAAGCAAAAGGCCCTGGTTGGTTCTCAATATTGCCTTGATCATCATGCAAATAAGGTGGATTTATGCAATCATTAAATAAAATTAGATATATTTAAACTATTGAAATGGAAAGACTTTGTTACAGAAAGTTTGGGAGCTATATGTAAGGATATAAATTACATATATTTTATAATCTATATCAATAAATTTGGATATGTTTGAGTTGCATAATTATGTGAATATGTAAACACATAATTAATAAATCTCTCGAAAGATGCTAACATACAATAAGAAGGGGAGAATAAAACTTGGAAGTTAATTGAGTTAGACAAAGGGGAACGAAGGGAAGGAAGGGGGTGGGAATAGGAAAGACAGTGGAATGAATCAGACCTAACTGTCCCATGTTCATATGTGAATACACGACGAGTGTAACTCCACATCATGTAGAACCACAGTAGCAGGAAGTTATACTCCATGTATGTGTAATATGTCAAAATACATTCTCCTGTCATGTATATCTAAAAAGAACAAATAAAAAATTCTGAAAAACAAAGGTACACATCAAACTGTTAATGGAATTTAATTCAAGGACAAAAATAGAATGTACATCCTCATCTGTGCACACAGTGTTTGATGTTTTACCACAAATATATATCCTATCATTTTTAAATGATGTAATTTTATATTATCTAATTTTAAAAAATAAAAAAGTGAGAATGTTGAACTAACCTGTTTCTGCAATCTATGAGTTTAGTTCTAAAACACTATGACTTAATTAAGCCCAGTTTAGAAATACATTGGAAAATCTAAGTCAACAAATTTGTGTCCATACCATAGGTTTCTTTAAAAAGGAAAAGAAGCCAGGTGCAGTGGCACACACCTATAATCTCATGATTCAGGAGGCTGAGGCAGGAAGAGGGGAAGTTCCAGGCCAGCATCAGCAATTTAGTGAGGCCCTAAGCAATTTATTGAGACTGTGTCTCAAAAAATATGTATATAAAAGGGCTGGGAATGTGACTCAGTGATTAAGCACCCCTGTGTTCAATTCCCAGTACCAAAATAAATAAATAATAAACAAATAAAAATAAGAACAAAAGGAAAAGAAAAGGAGAAAGGCATTATTCAATGTCAGATTACATAAGGCTCTGAGAGGTTGAGTGGTCTGACCAAGATCAGTGGCCTAGGAAAGGAAGGAGCCAACATTCACAGTGGAATTACCAAGTGGGGTATGTGATTGCTGATCTCTACACCAGATGTTTTCTAGCTTCACAAGTTAATAGATTCTGCTTTATCTTATAAGCTTTGGGGCAGGAGACAGGAGACCATGGTGCTAGAGCAGCTTCCCAGAAGTATAGCCCTTATAACCTGCATGAAATAAAATTGCTGAAATGTGATGGGTGCTCATTTGGCACCAGGCACTGCATTCCCATCTCATTTAACCCTCTCAGCAGCCCTAGGGAGAAGGTGCCATTCTTGTTCACATCTTCCAAATGAGAACACTGAGGCTCAGGGAAGACAGGAAATGTCCCAAAGCTGCATATGTAGAAAGTAATGGAACTTTTTATCTTACTCTATGGTTTATCTCCTTAAAGGCTACATACACTGAATAGTGTAAATTTTGCTGCTAGCTAGACTTTGAGAAGAAAGAAATGACCAGGTGTGGTGGTGCATGCCTGTAATTCCAGCAACTTGGGAGGCTGAGGCAGGAGGACTGGAAGCTCAAAGCCAGCCTCAGCAATTTAGCAAGGCCTAAACAACCTAGTGAGACCCTGTCTCAAATAAAAAAATAAAAAGGACTGGGGATGTTGCTCAGTGGTTAAGCTCCTCTGGGTTCAATCCCTGGAATAAAGAAAGAGAAGAGATATAGAAAGACAGAGAGAGAGAGAGAGAGAGAGAGAGAGAGAGAGAGAGAGAAAGGAAGAACTGGAAATTACAAGATGTTAGGTGTTTAAGCAACTCCTAGGACAAAACCGGGAGTCGATGGTGAAGTCCTTCGCTTCCTTTAATATGGAGTGGTTTGTAGTATTTCTGCACTGGAGTGTAGTACGTGAAGAACCATCACATGTTGATTGATGTAGCTAAGACACCCATATCCATGGTAGTTGAAGTGAAACTCATGCATGTGGGAGGGCAGGCAGATAAATCATACCCATTTGCCTAGAGACCTCAGAGTCTCCTATGAGGTAGTTCATGTTAAGGGAAGGAATGGTGCCGTACGCCTGTAATCCTGGCAGCTCTGGGGACTGAGGCAGGAGGATCATGAGTTCAAAGCCAGCCTCAGCAACTTAGCAAGGTCCTAAGCAACTCATCAAGACCCTGTCTCTAAATAAAATCTAAAAAAAGGGCAAGGAGTAAAGCGTGAGTTTGACTCCAACCAAATAGTCATACAGTGATTGTGGCAAGAACTTTGATTCTGACTCTCAGATTGGTTCTGTGGCACAGTTTCCACTGGCCTCAAGGTTGCAGTTTGTAAAACCTGAAAGAATTCCTTTAATAAAACTTGGTTCAACACTAGGGTTTACATAAAGCAGCACCAACTTGAAAGCCCTCTCACCTATAACTCAAACAGAAGGGAGAGGGAGTTGAAGGGGAATTTGTAATCTCACTGCAATAAAACAGAAATTTTTTCCTTAACTGATCAATTTATCGCTATCAACTCTCTCATGAATAAGTCTCTAAAGTATTCACAAGTGTGTTGAGCTCATGTAGGAGTTGATCTTACCTGAATATACTGGAGCAGTTGTACATAGATTGTACCTGCTAAATTTAAAATGAAATCAAGACTTACTCTGAACTTAAATTCAGAAGAAAACTTCAAGAAATAATTCACAGAGAGTGACATCATTGTTTTCTGATACTAGATGAGGTTTCATCCCTGAATGAGGAAGAGAACACTGAAATGACATTCCACATGGTCATGATACTAAACAGTGAATTATAATACCTGAATTTTACTTTGGGCTTTGCCATCATCTAGGCAATATTGAGCAAATCATTCAAGGTCTTCACATTTCTGAAAATGAAAACTGAATGAGTTTTTTTTTTTTCTTTTTGGCTACATAGCATTGCAAAATCTTTGAAATGTCAACAGTGGAGGTCAAGTTCTTTTCTGAGATCCCTTTTGCATAATTGCCTGAAGAGCTCTGGAGTTTTGAGGACCGGGGCTCTGAGGAGCTGGACAGTTGTTCTCTCTGTTTTCCTAACTAGGTCAAATTGTTTCTCTGTAACATGCAACAGATCAACCATGGTGGGGATGTTCAGATGGGTCCAGATAAGAATGGCAGGCTCACATCTTCACACTTATCCAGCCAGCCCAGGGCGTCCTGCCTGAGTCACCTGGGCAGACACACTCTCACAAACTCATCTTTCCGGTTTCAGCTTCGGTTTCACCCACCACATTCCCAGTCTGCAAACTGGCCTGGCTGCTGGTAGTTCAGTTCTGAAGAGTTGATATAAAAGTAGAAAAATCTTTCACTTGAATCTTTTTTGCTAACATCTAACACATTCTTGTCCTAAATTGATGAACAGATCTCCTTTCCTGGCCTGCTCAATTATAAATAGGTCAAGGAATCGCTCACATTGCCTCACAGTCAATTGCACTGGGATTTTTAGTTCATGTAAATAAGTAGGCTGCAACTCACTATTTTAGTTATTGCTGATGATTTAATCACTAGGTATCAATCTCTTGGCAATTAGCTAGTGATTGCAAGCCAATTTGAAAGTTTTGTATCTTTTTAATTGAACTAGACAGGAATGGATTAAACAGATTTGTTTTCTTCCACTCGATGTTCTCACTCATCACTAAAATTTAAAAAGTTCCTTGCAATTTTTGATATTTTAAATAAAAGTAATTATCACTACATTTGATCTTCGACTAAAGGACAGTAATCATTGAAGCTGCACAATGTAACTACAGAAACTTGCAATGCTGCTCTCTGCAGGCTGCAGATCTTACCACATATCAAAGAAAAATATAAACAAGGAGGGAGAAGAGGTGCTCCTCACAGTCCTTATTACCCAGTGATGAAGAACAGGGATTTTATGGGCTGTATCATGTGCATGAAACTCCAGCTTGCATCAAAGCAAATTCTACACACCTAGAAGTTGAAGGATTGGTGATTACAAGTTGTGTGAGGGAGGAGCAGGAGGAGCCAGATGGTATTGGGACATCTTAGGTGCTGTTTCCAGCCTACTCTGTCCATTCCTGTCAACTAAGTTGTTTAATTCACTTCAGCATTTGAAGAAGGAATTGCAGCTGGAAAATATATAAAAGGGTTTTTGAATTTATAGATCCCTCTTGTGACTTCAGATGTAGTTGTTCAAAATAAATGCAAATGTTGGACCATGTCAGAAATCTTGTCAAGAGTGTGGATTGTTTCACACAGAGTGGAGATGTGGCTTCTGATTCTGGTGGCGTATTTGTTCCAAAGAAATGTGAATTCAGGACATATGCCAACTAAAGCTGTGGACCCAGAAGCATTCATGAATGTTGTAAGTTGGGGTTTTTTTCATAATGTTTTGGGGAAATGGAGTGACCTACATGTTAATGTTTCATCTGTATGATATCTGCATTGAGTATTTTATATTTATATATGGTGATAATTCATGCTAGAAGAGCACAGTGGTAAAATAGGTTATCAGGCTGGAAAGAATGCTAAACTAGGTGTCAGTAGACCTGGGGCTCCACCAATTCAGTAAATGAGTGAATGGCTTAATCCCTTTGGGCTTCACATATAATTTATGTTTTCCTTTAACTCTTAGTTTTATCCTATGAGCAAATAAATAACTGAGGTGTTTGGAGCCAACCTCAGACCCTTGGATGCATAGACCCATTTCGTTTGTGCTTTTATTCTTTTTTCATTTTCTCCCACAACGTAAGGTATCTGCCCTGACTTCTTGCTACCAGGCCTCCCTCCTACTTCTAGTAGCATCTGGTATGATTATAATCTATGCTTTTCACCCTGCTCTGGACTGCTAACTCTGTTGATGACAATAAAAGGATCCTGTGAGTTCTGGAGAAGGCCTCCTATGAGTGAAAGCCACGAATAATGATACATCTCTAAGTCTCCCGGAGAATTTTTTTTGTAGCTTACTTTCAAATTCCAAGTTGGCTTGAAGTAATGACCACCGTAAGTAACACTTATCCCATAGCAGACATTGAGATAAAAGTGACAGAGATATTAATTTATTTCATCTTAACTACCCTATGCAGTAGATACCATCATGCATATTTTTCAAATCAAGAGACTGAGATTAAAGAGGTTAAGCAAGTTAAACAAGGTCCCACACGTGGAAAAGCTACAATTTAAATTCAGGCCCGCCTAAACTTTACAAAGCCTGTAATTACAACCACAATGCAATAAACCCTCCCAAGTGAGGAGGAGGAAAGGCCACCTCCAGATGAGTGAGATGACTGCAACAATGTCCACAACAGGAACTCATCTAATTCCTCACAGAAAAAAAGAGGTAACTTAACATGTTTCTGTAGGCTCAAGACCTTTTTTTTTTTTTTTTTTAAATAAATGCCTATTTTTGTGAGTTCTAAAACTGATAGGCAATAAAAATATTCTGAATCTGCTATCAGGTTCCTTCTGACCATCCCAATGACCTACAGATGGTTTGTCTAAATAGTAAGTACATTGGTATAGACCCTTGGGAGTCATCTTTCTGGCCTTAAGCATGTCCTGTACAAATTCCTGTGCTTTGGGAGTGAAGGGAATTTCTTTACTAACAAAGACAATCATCCTAGCCCTACCCACACTATTAGGGCTTCAGAAAGGATTTCTTAAGACTAAAACCTATTGAATTGGGCTCTACAATTGAGCAGGAAATTTATGTAATTATAAATTGGTGTGAATTCAACAATAGAATAAAAATTGTTAAGAGTCTGAATTAATTTTAACTGTGTATACTGATGAATACAGATTGTAGTTTGTCCTAAACTTTGGTATAGGACATACCTGGCTTCATACATGTATGTTTTTAGCAAGTGTTTATTGAGCACCTACTGGACCCCTGATATGGCACTGTGCACTGAAGTCACAGAGAGAACTCAAAATACGAAAAGCTCTGACTTCATGGAGCTCACAACCCAGAAGGAAAGACAAACAGTTACTAATTAGGAGAGTAATGAAGTCAAGGAAGAGAATGTAAAATAGAAGAAACAAATCAGGAAGCTTAGGAAAGTTTCTAAAGTAATTTTCCCCACCTGAAGTCTAAAGGATGAAGAGGAGTTAGGTGAGAGGGTGGTGGCAGAGAGGTCAGCATAGGGGAGAGCTGGAGCATCTGGGAACATGTTATCTTCAAGGAGTTGAAGGCAGGCTCTGATTAGTTGGCTTGTAAACATTGAGATATTTTGTAATTACAAAATAACATGTTTCATTATAGAAAATCCAAAAAATGCAAAGGAGACCAATAATCACTAACACAACCTGGACTCAGAACTACCCGTTAAAAATTGACATATATGCTCTTGTTTTTTTCAAAAGCTATGAATTTTTCTGTTTTCTAAAGCAAGAAGGAAGAGTTTCATGCAATTTACTGTTCTCCAATGTTTTCTCTACTTCATATATGTCATGAGAATTTCCCAAGGGTTCAAATAACCTTCTAAGAACATCATATTAATTTCTCACATTAAATTCCATTTGTGGGAGGATGGTATGCATTTTTCTCAGGTCAAGTTTTTGGGAGAGCAGGCAGACTGTAAGGTAGAATTGGTGTGCAAGTTGTTTTGTGAGGACACGTGTGCAGTGGTGCACACCTATAGTCCCAGCTATTGGGGAGGCTAGGGCAGGAAGATCAGTTGAGTACACTGGTTCGAAACCAACCTCAGAAACAGACAGAGACCCTGTCCTATCTCCAACATACACACACACAGCCTTGGGATCAACATCTGTGGAAAGGAGTAGTAGGAATGGATAAAGGGAGAGTGTGAATTATGATTTGGACTTCAAAATAGCCTCAACAAACCCCATGAGGAGCTCCAGAACTAAAAGCATCTGTACTGGAATGACCCAGTCTTTATACTCCAAACAAATCAGTCTTTGAATGTGGCAGGAAAGGACGTGCCCTTGAAAAAAGTGATTCTCTACAGTTGAGGCCATCTCTCAAGGAGGTGACAGCCAAGGCTCTCTGCTGACAACAGTAGATAGGCAAATGCTTCAGTGAAGGGGGATCTGAGCAGAGCTTCTCAGTGTCCACCACAATGTTTATTTAATCAATGTCCCAGTATAATTTTTTATTTCTATAAATAATGCTGGCATAAACATCCTTGTAGTTATGCTTTAATACATATCTCTGATTTTTTTTCCTTAAGTTAAATTTTCAAGAATGGACAATGGAAGTCAAAGTTAATTATCAAATACAATTATAATTTGTCAATTTACAATTAAATTAAAAATTAAATATTCAGAGTTTAAAAATATGTACATATGTTGATGCACTGCCCTCAAAAATGGTTATGCAAACTGGTAAGTTGACAAGTGATATTTTATCTTTCAGACTATGATGGGCCTGTATTTTTATGTCTGCAAATGGATGTTCTACTACTATCATGCATAATCATTCTGTTGACCATCTGTAGGCAATGTTCACTGATGTCCATGCCCACAATTCCTACTTCTCAGTTCCCTTGGGTGACTTCTTTTCAATCCTTAAGGCCCAGCTCAAATCCTTACTCCACAGAACCTTGCCAGACTAGCCCTGCTCATGGTGCTGTCCCTGCTCATAATTCCTTTACTCTCTCCTTCACTCACCTCTCTCAACTCTCATTTGACACATTGCAAATGACCTCTAAATAAACACTTGTCAGAGTTCCTCTGTTCTCATGTTTAGTATATTTATTTTATCTCCCTAAGTAGTCTCCAGTAGTGATCCTTGAATGTTAATTCCCAGACCAATGGCATCAGGATCACCTGGGAACTTATGTCATTGTGGTCAGGTGCAGTGGTACACCAGCTACTTGAGATCCTGAACCAGGAGGATCAAAAGTTCAAAGCCAGCCTCAGCAACTTAGCAAGACCCTAGGTAACTTAGCAACACCCTGTCTCTCAATAAAAAATAAAAAGAGCTGGCGATGCAGCTTGGTGGTTAAGAGCACTTAGGTTCAATCCCCAGTACCAAAAAAAGAAGAAAAAGAAAGAGAAAAATAAATGTCATTGGAACTACTGACTCTATTGGAAACTGTGAGAGTGAACTTGAGCAATCTATGATTTAATAAGCTAAGTAATTCTGATGCATGATGAAATTTTTTAAAGTTAAATATGCAGTGGTGTTACACACAAACACACACACACACACACAATGTTCAATAAGACTTCCTTAGTTGGTTTTAA
Organism: Sciurus vulgaris; assembly: GCF_902686455.1. Lineage (NCBI taxonomy): Eukaryota > Metazoa > Chordata > Mammalia > Rodentia > Sciuridae > Sciurus > Sciurus vulgaris. The sequence goes on from NC_136464.1 coordinate 84,378,584, forward strand.
TTACAGTGGCAGCCAATATCAATTGAGTACCTACTATCAAGTACCAGGCATTGTAAGTAGTGTTATATGTATATTATCTTTTTATAGCACTGTTGTGCAGTATGAACCAACAGATGAATAAAATGAAAAATCTGAACAATTTAATCAAATTTCCCAAGATCATAGCCTCAATTTTTATATTCATGTTAGAGTCAGGATTAAATCTCGAGCAGTAGGACCATAGGCCTTTCCTTTAATGACCATGCTCTATTCTATACCAGGCGTTTGGCACCTGGCTTTCTCTTCTCTTGCTCATTTTAAGAAACAGTTCCCTCCTTCTCTGGATGATGATGGTGAGCAAGAACAGTGAGGATGCTTAGGGGATCTCTGCAGCCTCCTAAGAGATTGCTACATGTAACCACGGTATGGAGTAGGAATTTTAACCAGGGGTCCACACATAGGTGACAAAGATCTGAAATCTCTGAAATTATATGCAAATATGTTTTTGTATGTCTGCGTATATATCCATCTTTATAGTTCTCCTCAAATTCATAAGGGATCTTTAATCTAAAAATGTTAAGCATCACTGCTCTTGCGTATGTAGTTTTAGAACTGAAAAGAAACTTAGGGAATGCATGGCCCAAGGACTCTCATACATTGTCCTGGAACAAGTCCCTGATTTCTAACTTGAAGTATATGCAAGAGTCTGTACACTTAGATGCCCTGGATGATTCTGATGCATATTCAGGTTTTGGAATCAGCGTTATCATCCAGTGTTTCTCAAACATTAGAGTGCATTAGAATTCCTTAATAAGCTGGATAGGGCTGGACCCTATCTTAGAGTTCCCAATTCAGTATGTTTGGTTGAAATGTGATAATCTGCATTTCCAACAATTACCCAAATAATGCTGATGCTTTTGGCCCACACTTTGAGAACCATCACTTCAGTTCAGGCTCCAGATTTAAAACAAAGAAAGTGAGTGGGCTAGGAATGTAGCTCATGGTAGAGCACTTGCCTAGCTTGGGCGAGGTTCTGGGGTCAATCCCCAGCATCATAAAAAGAGAGGAGTGAGGAGTGTTGACTGTTGTTTTTGTAAGGTAACATGTTTAGTGAAAAGCAAGGACTTTCTTGTGTTTGTCTTACAGTATCCAAGAATTCACTCTTACTGTTGAATCTTTGAGAATTCAGCCATGTAGAACTGAATTCAGAAATAAAATATGCTTTTTCCATAGAGCGAAATCATCCATCATCAAGGCTATCCCTGTGAGGAGTATGAAGTTGCAACTGAAGATGGGTATATCCTTTCCATTAACAGAATTCCTCAAGGCCTAGTATCACTGAAGAAGAAAGGTATGGTTTGCCCAGTGTCACCCCAACACAGCATCCTTCCTTGTAGCCGCGACTTCCTTGTGATTTCAATGTATAGGGGTTTGGATTCTTAGTGCAGACTGGGATCCATTGGTCAGGTCAAAGATGGTGTCAGTTTCCCCAGAATCTCCATCACCACCACCCTACCCCACCCGACATCCATTTCAAATAAACATAGTGTTTGCTTTAAAAAGAACACACACACACACACACACATTTAGACTGAGTTGGGGGGTTAACTCAGTGGTAAAGCATGTGCTTAGCATATGTGGGCCATGCCCCAGCAGCACCAAAAAACAAACACCCCCCAACCAAAAAAAACCCACCTTCAATAAAAATCCATTTTTTGACCTCTTCACACTCAGCTCATTTCCCAAAGTCCTCCCATATAAAATGTTCTAGAATATTCAGTGATGATCCCTTGAACAGACCTCACCAACCCATGCTTGTGAAGAACAAAAACTACTGTGCTCACCACACACACTTATACATTGTATTCCCCATCCTAAGAGCATTTTAAATATTTAAAATGTCTCCTCATTTTTCTTCCCTTTTAAAATTTTGTTGGTTCTTTTTAGTTATACATGGCAATAGAATCCATCTTAAGGGGCTGGGGAGATAGCTCAGTCGGTAGAGGGCTTGCCTTGCAAGCACAAGGCCCTGGGTTCGATCCCCAGCACCCAAAAAAAAAAAAAAAAAAAAAAAAAAAAAAAAAAGAATCCATCTTAATACAAGCATGGAATATCCTGTTCTACTTAGGATTCCAGTCTTGCGGGTGTACACAATCGTGAGATTCACTGTGGTGTACTCATATATGTACATAGGAAAGTTATGTCAGATTCATTCCTTTTCCTATCCCCTCATCCCTTCCTTTCATTCCCTTTTGTCTAATCCACTGAACTTCTGTTCTTCCCTTCCCCCCACTTATTGTGGGTTAGCATCTACATATCAGAGAAAACATTTGACCTTTGTTGTTTGGGGATTGGCTTATTTCATTTAGTATGATAGTCTTCAGATCCATCCATTACTGGCAAATGTCATAATTTCATACTTCTTTATGACTGAGTAATATTCCATTGTGTGTATTGCCACAGTTTCTTTATCCATTCATCTATTGAAGGACAACTAGGTTGGCCCCATAGCTTAGCAATTATGAATTGTGCTGCTATAAACACTAATGTGGCTGTATCACTGTAGTATGCTGATTTAAAATCCTTTGGATATATACGAGGAGTGGGATATCTGTGTCAAATGGTGGTTCCATTCCTACTTTTTTGATTGCTTCATTTTCTACTAAGGACTTTTTAAGAACCAAGCTCTATGTGTACATTTTTAATTTTTGATACATCTGTATAGTTTGTATGATTTCATTTTTTTTAATTTGTGAGATTTTCAACCAATATTGGCTTTTAAAAAATTCATCTTCAGCTGGTTGCAGTGGTGCATACCTGTAATCCCAGTGGCTCTGGAGGCTGAGACAGGAGGATCAGGAGTTCAAAGCCAGCCTTAGCAAAAGTGAAGCATTAAACAACTCAGTGAGACCCTGTCTCTAAATAAAATACAAAATAGGACTGAGGATGTGGCTCAGTGGAGCACTCCCCTAGTGACTGATGTTGTTCCTGTAGCTCCTCTTTGCCTCTTCAGGCTATTCTTAATTTACTATACATTTATTATATGAATATCATTCCTTACTATAACTTTATTTTGATCCTCAAATTTTCCTTCAAGCTGACTTGAGGGTCCTTTTGACCCTTAATTGATATATACATATAGTATACTCTCTACTGGGGCACTTCCAATACTTTCTGAGGAGCATAGACAACTCCAGTAAATAGTAAATAAATAAAAACAACAATGGAAGCTGAATTGTATTGATTCTTTTGTGTGTGTATGTAGCCAGGCATCATACCATCTGTTCCTTGTACTTTTGCTTTATCATATTTAATCTTGAAAAGAAACATCTTACTGGTGATGAGGACACAAAAGTATCAAGTAATTGGCTGAGATAATCAAGCTAGCAAGCAGCTGAATCAGGATTCTGTCTGTATCTGATCAAAATCTTTCACAGTTTTCTGGTTTGTCTGACCCGAAAGTCCTTGCACATTAGGGAATGACAAGAAGGACAGAGAATATTTTATACATTTGAAATTTTCTCTTGACTGCAGGTTCCAGGCCAGTGGTGCTGCTGCAGCATGGCCTGCTTGGAGATGCCAGCAACTGGATTTCCAACCTACCCAATAACAGCCTGGGCTTCATTCTGGCTGATGCTGGTTTTGATGTGTGGATGGGGAACAGCAGGGGAAACACCTGGTCTCGGAAACACAAGACCCTCTCCATAGACCAAGATGAGTTCTGGGCTTTCAGGTACATGGATGAAGGTAGATATGGATGTCTTTGGGAGAACTAAGTAAAAAAATTATAGCTTCTAATTTCATTTTGGTTGTGCCATCAATATCCTAACATGATAATCCCAAATTTTTTTAATTCACTAGTGGTTCTTTGGGGGAAGATGGACAATATTGGGTCCCCACATAGAAGTTTGGGTCTGGCTAATGGAGTGAAATGGTCTTTGGTGTCAGGTGATTAAGGTTGGAATGAGAGAAGTGTAGATTCATTTTCTTGTAGGTGGCTATCTTGAGATTGACGCTTCCATGAATGATAACAAAGCCTAGTGCCCCCAGAAGGAGATGAGACCAGGCAGCATTTAAAGGAGTGGGGGGACTGTTATACCTTGGGGGTCATCAATTTGACTAACATCTCTCGTGGCCTAACAAAAAGTTTATACTTAAATTATGTATTGATATTCAACCTTTTCTTTATACATTTCATCAAAGAGTTCCTGCCATGTCTTTAATATGTTTCCTAAAAAGGAATCTGTATGTCCTGCTGCTGTTCTGCTAACTGTGTGAGAGGATCCCTCCACTAGGAGGTGGATTGTGTGCTCAAATAAATATTCACTGATGATGATTGTTCTATGATAACATCTGGAAAAAGCAGAGGTTCACTGACAGCCTGTGATCCCAGTGACACCCAAGCATGGCAAGTTTGAAGCAAGTCATGGGAATGGGCATAATGATGAGTTATCAGGGCTGATGAGTCAGGAGCTTGTTTGTAAACCCTGGGAGTGAGGAGTGATTCTGTCTATATGTGATCATAATTTTTCATATAACTTTGTCTTTTCCCCTTGTAGTTATGATGAGATGGCTAGGTTTGACCTTCCTGCAGTGATAAACTTTATTTTGCAGAAAACTGGCCAGAAAAAGATCTATTATGTCGGCTATTCACAGGGCACCACCATGGGTAGGTTCAAAGTCAATCAGGTTTGTATGCTTAGAAAAGACATGAGCCTTTGGCACAAGCTGTGCCTGGAATCAGTCCCTTATACTTCTCCCCAAATGGATGTTTTCTTCTTCAAAACTGAACTGAGAGAAACAGAAACTGAATTAAGGTAGGGATTCAGTATGGTAAAAAGAGGAGCAAGGACTCTGAAATCAGAGATGTGATTCAAATATTGTCTTTGCCAACCTATACCTAAATATCCTTCAGCAGATTCTCTAACCCCTCTGGCCCCAGTTTTCTTATCTACAAAATGAGAATAATAACTCCCTCTTAGTGGTGTTAGAACTGTTGGACTACTCAAAGAGATGATGTATATAGAGTCTATGACTGGTATCATTTTGCTTTGGATGAATTTGTGAGAGACTTAACAAGTGACCATAGGACACTGAACATTTCCCTTGGGAGATGGAGATTGTGGTCATCTTAGCTCCATATCAGACCAAAGTCAATAGAAAAAATGTGCTTGGTTTAGATTAGGAGGCAGAAAGATTTTGAGAGGCACAGCATGTGTCATGAGGAAAAGACTTTTGTGGAGAGCAATCTCTTTACCTTTATCCTGAGGCCAAACCCTGAGATAGAGACCAAGATACAGATTCCTAAAGAGAAAAGTGAGAAGTTACTTGCTGCAAGTAATATTTATTCTTCAACCAGGACAACTGTGTCTAGTCACTCATTATTATGAAAATATATAGTTTTGTAAACAATTTAACTTTTTGCCTCCCTTTGATTACTGTAGTTTAATATCATCTTTATATCATGCCAGCCTTCATAATAATAATAATTGCCCTTTATGAGCACTTACTGCCACCCATTATATATGCATCATTTTGGGACATCCTTGCACAAGAATATGTGGAAGATTTGTATCCCTATTTTACAGATGAATAATTTATGACTTATTGAAAGAGTTTGAACAGGTACTTAAGCAGTTAGCTCTAAGTCAGGGCCTATACCCATGTACTCAAAACTCATGCTAAATAACCACTTTACAGTGAGGTTCATAAGTTGAGTGGGCATTATATACACATTGCTAACTCCTGTAAGAGTCTTACTGACACCTCCAGAGATTTTGGGGATTCTTACATCAAATTCTTCCACAACCAGAAATAGATGACCTCTAAAACCATTATCATACTGAAAGCTTTGTGAATGCAAACCAATATCGGGATAGTTCAGCCAGCCTTTAGTTAACTCAAAGGCTGCTTCTTGTTCCCTAGATGTGACAATATACCATGCCATTAGTCCTAAGCCATGTTTCTGAGATTTCTGCAGTCACTTTGTCTGTGGATGCTGACTTGCCAGGTGATTTGCTTCTGCAGACTTTCACAATGATCATTAAGCATTATCATCAAGCCATGAGTTCACTGTTGGTTCTTTGTCTCTGAGCAATAGTGACCCTTTCACCTCTCCCTGAAATTGCTCAGGTTTGGGAAAGGAAAGGAAAGGAAAATAAAGTACTTAATGTACTTGCTTTGAGAAATTTCAAGGGAAAAGGAATCACAATTTAAAGGGGAAATCCAACACACATGTAAGTCAAACATTTTTTAAGATTGCTCAGGTTTGGGAAAGGAAAGGAAAGGAAAATAAAGTACTTAATGTACTTGCTTTGAGAAATTTCAAGGGAAAAGGAATCACAATTTAAAGGGGAAATCCAACATACATGTAAGTCAAACATTTTTTTAAGAAAGTCTGTTCTGTATCAAATTATTTGGATCTTTTCTGCAAGTTGCTCTGCCCTAGCAAATACATCCTAAGGAAGGAGGCTGAGACTCATGGCAAAACTGGTTGGCAAAGACTAAAAATCATATGGCCAGAGCCTCTGGTCACTTTTATTAAGCAGAGAGCACATGTAGTTTAGCACACAGGATTAATCTGATCCCAAAGTAGGGTAAGCATAGCAGAATAATTTACTACATTTATTTGATTCTCTCTTATTTGTGTAAATCATAATGCTGCTGTCAGTGTCTATTGAGGATGATATGATTCACCCAGGCTTTACACCACCAGGATTCAGTTTCATATGAAGGCAAGGTGTTGATGATGAGGCTAGTTGCTATTTTGAGAGGAAAGAAGGGTTAAGAAAGCATAAGATTTTTCAAGTGGTAAACCATGGAGATGTGAATATGGAGAACTTGAACTTGCTTTGCATACAGAGTGGGTATTGCCAGGAGAGGTTATCTAGTGTTCTCAGATGTTGTCATTGAGGGGACTTCTAACCTGGTCAGGATTAAGCCGGGGCATAATTAGTGTATTTCAACCCATTTCTGCTGATGGTGTGACTGGGAGAAGAGAAGGTTATAACACAACACTTCTGTACCTACCTTTCCTTGCATGTGGCTGCCAAACTTGATCAGATGGAGGGAAATTAGAGAAAGAGTCAGTCTTCCTCATGCTCACCCACTTTCCAGAAACTAGCCTGAAGTCATGTGATTCTAGTTTTTCTCTGCCCAGCCTTCTTCCCTGATCCATCAAACTGCAAATACCAACCTAGGCAGAGCATGTGCAGGCTTTTTAAAAATAGATACATGATATTTCAAATATAATGACCATGTCCTGGCTTTATATGATTTTCCTTTTTCCCCTGGACTCTGTAGAGATCTTCCCTGAACAGTGGCATTTTGAGGAATTTGTCTCTGTTCTACAGATATGGAAACTGAGTCACAAACTGGTTTAACCAAGATCTCATGGCATGAATAAGAACTGGAATCCAGTTCATTAGACAATGAACTGCCTACCAGACTATGTTATAGTTTGTGTTCCAGGAAAGTTAGGGATCAAGGAAAACCATCAAATCCTGCAACCCCTGTGTTCATCGTTATAGAACATCGTTACAGCTCTATAAAAGAGCAAGGCAATTTCTCTAATTATCAGTTTCTTTCACTATAAAATGGATTTTTACTTTTTGAAAAAATAAGACTCAGGGGCTGAGGCTGGGGCTCAGAGGTAGAGCACTTGCCTCGCATGTGTGAAACACTGGATTCGATCCTCAGCACCATATAAAAGATAAATAAATTAATAAAGATATTGTGTCCACCCACAACTAAAAATATTTTAAAAAATAAAACTCAATTCTAGGAATTAAATAAAAACCATAAAAGTTCCTGGTGAAGTGTCCAGCATTTAATTACCTCTCATTATATATATTTTTTCTCAAAGTCAAAATTTTTGTGTATTCTACAATTTAATGGAAAACTTACTGCTTGAAAGCAAATATAGTAGGTATCATAGGGAACACAGACGAGTCTTTTGCTGTTGCCCCTACCAGGAGCTTATAATTTTATGAAGGAGAGTTAAGACACAGTCACATAAAATCACTAAAATATTTTGATAAATACACTTTTTAAGGCTTCTAGGATATTCTGTATCCATGATGGCATATATTTCTCTCTTACAGGCTTTATTGCATTTTCCACGATGCCAGAGCTGGCTCAGAAAATCAAAATGTATTTTGCTTTAGCACCCATAGCCACTGTTAAATATGCAAAGAGCCCTGGGACCAAATTTTTGTTGCTGCCAGATATGATGATCAGGGTATGTGACACCTCAGATAATGCCTTGTGTACAGAGGAGAGTCTTTCAGCCTAGTTTTCTAAAATATAAACTTATAAATTATAGTCAATTTTTTTTGTCCATAGTTTAATGATTCCTATTTTACTTCATATTTTCACAGGGATTGTTTGGCAAAAAAGAATTTTTGTACCAGACCAGATTTTTCAGACAGTTTGTTATTTATCTTTGTGGCCAGATGATTCTTGACCAAATTTGTAGCAATATCATACTACTTCTGGGAGGATTTAATACGAACAATATGAACATGGTAAGTAGGAACCTTGTAGAATCCCAGATTCCTCAGCAAAGCTGGGAGTTATTAGTCTCATTCCTGAAATGTGAACTACTGCCAGTGAAGACAATGAATAGAAAAGATTACCCCCAGTTATTTTCAGTTTTCAAATTATTAGGAAATGTTAGAAAGCTTCAGCAGGGGCTGAAGCAAGGTTAACCTTAGATTACAGATGGAAGATTAGAACCTGGAAGTCAACAGAGAGAACCACCATGCATCATCCACCTCTTCTCTCCAGTTGGGTCCTTTTGGTTTAAGTTCTTTGATGAGAAGTCTGGGAGTTTCAACTTGGCTCAGACATAGCTACCCATTGGTGAGTGTCACAGGGTGGGTTCCCCAGGACAAATACTTTGAGATGGAGATTATTGTACAGAACGATTTTGAGATCTGCTCTTGAAATAACACCTAGAGAAGAAAGGACACACAATTTGGTGGGTGAAAATGTGAAACATTGATGCAGTCTCAGCACAAGCCTCAGTGGATTCTACAGGGATTAGTGATTATGAGGTGACCTTTTAGCCCTGTCTCCAGTTGGGAGGAAAGGCCTGGGTCTTTATACTCCACTTCTCATTTAATGCAGACCACTCTAGTAACGAGGGAGACATTAAACAGGCATATCTCTGAAGCCAGGCTGACTCCAATGAGTGCTGTCAGTGGAAGGCTGCCAGCCAGCAGCACTACTAGCAGCTGGAGGACAGGTCTTTAATTCCCGAAGTTTATTTTTTTCAATCAATAATTTGACTTATAGCTATCAATTGATAGACATTCATTATGTGTCAGCTGTTATTCCCTATAACAAGCTATGTAATAAATATTATCAATATCCCCACTTTACAGATTAGTATACTGAGATTTAGTGAGTTAAATTACTTGCCCACATTCACCTAAAAAAGTAGGCAACAGAGCTAGACCCAATTTCAGAGTCCTTGTTCTACAAATTTCTAGTATTTTTTTTAATGAATAAGTTAGCTCTAATGAGGAGCTATTCTCAAGTGAAAAAAAATGTAGGTGCCTGGAAATACATTTAGTGATATTTGATTTATGTGCACGTGTACATTACTGTTTCATAGGTAATCAATAATAATTTGATGGTGTTTCTAATCTGGATGTTTGGTCTTGATTTCTTACCAGTTTTACCATGTCTCACATCATCTCACACACTTTGTTACAGAGTCGAGCAAATGTGTATGTTGCCCACACTCCTGCTGGGACATCGGTGCAAAATATTTTACACTGGAGCCAGGTGAAAATGTTGAATTTGTAGTCTTTCTAAGGGTCCTTGCACATTTTGTCTGGAATAGTCCAAGGATGCTGGGGTTTGTGTTTATTCCAAGATCATATATATTCTGGTCAGTGATGTTTCAACTGTGGACTTGATATATAGATCAGGAGATGGGAGGAATGGACAGGAGTGGTTTAAGGACATCTAGAGGATTTTTAAAAGTAAGATGGCCTAAATGATAACCTTCTTTGTCTCTAGCCATTTCAAAGACATGCCTGGAAAAAATTATGTTTCCCCATTCCCTGTGGCTTCTCCAGCAGCAAAGTCAAGTAGGAACAAAAATACTCAGGTGGGCCTAGGGACCTAGAGAGATTTTCGCAGGAGTTCACTGCATTGCAGACTTCACCTGCAATCTTAGAAGAGAAAACTCTTTGTATGTATGTGGGGTGTGTGTGTGTGTGTGTGTGTGTGTGTGTGTGTGTGTGTAGAGAAAGATTGTATGATCAAAATCAAAGAAAAATTCTAACTTGAATTAGGTTTTGGTCACCATCTCCCAGAATTACCACAGTACATAATTCCAGGGTAGCAATTTCCCATTGTAGACTTTGGTATTGTGCCAAATACCTATCCACTTTGATTACAGTGGGGGTGCACTTCCTGGAGTTGCTAATGTGGTGGTCAGGTGTTTCTGCAGTCCCTCTTTGTCTCAGAGAGAGCCTGGTTCTTGCCTTTGCACTTTCCTAAAGATTATCCCAGAAAAGAAGAACAGATCAGAGAGTCTTGTTCTCTAATTTCCCTCACAATCTCTAATGTGGTAACACATTTCCACCACCCCACCACCATTTGTCTGCTTGTTTTGATTAGAAAAGTCTCCCTATACTCTCCCACCATATCTTGTAAATTTTTCTCTCGTTCTAGGCAGTGAGTTCTGGCGAACTCCGGGCATTTGACTGGGGTAGTGAGACCAAAAATCTGGAGAAAGGCAATCAGGTAAGAAAGACAAATAGCATCTGCTGAACACATATCCTTTGGAAATGCATGAGAGAGAAATTACAATGATAGGCAAGTCCAGGGATGGGAATAAAATACAACAGTTCAAGCAGAAAATGATAATTTACATTTCACTCCATTTGAAAATGGCAAAGTTCACAGCTTAGCCAAGAGACCTCTCTGATGAGTCTAGAATGGAATAGGAAGAGTTTCTTCTACGGATCTTCTGAGCAAGACACAGGCCTTCTCAGGAGCAAGAAGAAGATCTAGTCTAGGGATGAGTATTGTCTAGGAGGGAGAGTAGAGGGATCCTTTTCTTCAAAACAAGCAGACAGGGTATGGTGGCTGTAAGGTTGTTGTATGATGCAGTGTATGGCAAGTGAGAATTCCTGCATCAGTCTTGCCTCTGCTCCATAAACTTGTGTGATAGTGGGTAAGCTGCTTTGATTCATTAGGACTCACTTATCTTTAAAATAAAGAAAAGTAAGCCCTAAACTGAGTGTGGTGGTATACACCTGTAATCAGGATCACAAGTTCAAAGTCAATCTCAGCAACTCAGTGAGGCTCGAAGCAACTTAGCAAGACCCTGTCTTTAACTAAAATATAAAAAGAACTGGGATGTGGCTCAGTGGTTAAATGCCCCTGGGTTCAATCCCTGGCACAAAAATTTTTTTAAAAATTATTGGATTAAGTAATCCTTAAGATTTATTTCTGATTACATTTTTAATGAATTTGTGACTTGCAAGTTAAAAATATGAAAAAAAACCTTGCAAATATGTAGCCAGTGTTATGGAATAAAATAAAAAACAGGAGTGTAGAGGATCAGAATTGGTTAAGTAGGCTCTTTTGATCATAAAACTTTCACTGAGGATTATTGGTTAGTGCAGATGTGAATGTAAATAAATAGTGATCATACAAAGAAAACGAGGAAGGAGAGTGGATGCAGCCTCATCTTCCTTTGAGAAGCTCACATCATACTTAACATCCATGCTGTACATCCATCTAAACATAAAATGCTAGGAAACTGGACATCCTGTGGAGTTATCCCGGGATAGCAAACTCTCAATCACAACTATCAACTACTTCTTTTTAGATCCTTCTTCACTTGTTACCTGAAATATGTCTTTAGAGAAAGAGTTACTGTTTTGAGATAGTTTTAAGTAACATTTAGTGGACTGAGTTGTAGAGAAAGTGATTCATGCAGAGTAGACACCAAAAAATGGTAATAGAAGGTAAGGGAAAATACACCATATAGAATGGAGTCAGAATCATGGCAACATGGACCTAGACAGGACATTCAGTTCCATGTTTTCACATACATGATGAGAAAAACATTCCTGACTCCATAGAATATTTCAACATTTTATATCTAAATTAGTCTATGACTCCAAATTCTTAAGAAACCACAAAGACAAAAAAGAGTGTCTAAGTTTGGAGCTGGGATACCATGGTGAATTTTGTGAAAAGAAATGAGCCAATTCTATGGAAAGTTCTGTCTTGCCGAATGTCCTGAGTGGGTGAGGGAAAGGGTTCCTATGGGAGGGATGGGCTGGCTGAGAAATAAAAGGCTATGAACTTTATTTATCAGGATTAACAATAGAAGACAGAATTATCTTAGAAGCAGAGACATGACTGACTGAGTCGTCCATAAGGGTCTGGCTCTAACCAAGGGAGGAGCCCGTGCTTGCTCTATTTATAGTGGTACAGATCAAAAGGGGACTGGTACCAGCTTCTTCTGTGAAAAACAGGATGGGGATGGACTTAAGCAAGTCATTTGGCACTAGTGAGTCATTCCCACATCCAGGGCTTTGCAGAAAAACCACGTGACTCAGGTAATCTCGGACAATTTTTCATAATTGTGAGTTCCCTGAGAACAGATTTTCCTAATAGCTCAACCAAGCTTGGTTTGCATACAGGCCATGGGTGGCTTCCCTCAGTTTTGTGTGCCAATTAATGTCAAGGACCCAGAGTGCCAAGCAAATCTACTAGTCTGGTCAAATAAGGGAAATTCCCAGGAATTGGGAAGACTACAACCCTTCTTTAGATGATTTGAGCGGAATCAGGGAATGGGGGTTAGAGCAAGCATTTAACATTACCTTATCAAATTACCTGAGTTCCAGAGGCCAATTCTGTGATTTCCCCAACTGTTTGGAGGTGCAGTCAAGCTGGTTCTGTGCCAAGGGCCGCCTGTAATCATTTAGTGTCTGGGACGATCCAGAGGTCTTCCCACTAGGATTTCTTGCCTTTCCATGTAGAATATTCCTAATTCTTGCCTGTTAAATATCTGTAAAATTATCTTTAAGCACTACCAGGGACATGATTTTTAAAGGTAATTTACTTGCAATATATTTACTAGAAAAAAAAATAAACATTATTCAATGTCTAAAGTATAAGGTGTAGGGGCTGGTGATGTAGCTCAGTGATAGAATGAGTTTGTGCTTGGCATGCATCAGGTCCTGGGTTCCATTCTCAACACCACACACACACACAAACAGAAGGTAATATTCTCTCACTTGATCTTGTAAGTTATTACAGATATTATCCCCATTTCACAGATGAAGAAACAGGTTCAATGTGTTAGGTAATTTCACCTTAAAGTAAGAAGCTAGAACGGAATTCTTTTTTTGTACTGGGGAGTGAACCCAGGCCCTTGTGCCTGCTAGGCAAGTGAACTGAACTATAGCCCCAGCCAGGAATGCTTACTGGAATTCCCCATGGCTCTAAAGCCCATGTACCTTTCACCACAACACATGCTATATTTATTGTGTTTATTTAAAATAAAAATTATGAGTTTGGAAGTTCAAATATTATTTCAAGTTAAAACTATTCTTCCTCTCTAGCCAACACCTATGAGATATAAGGTTCGAGATATGACAGTCCCGACAGCCATGTGGACGGGAGGTCAGGACTGGCTTTCAAATCCAGAAGACGTGAAGACACTGCTCTCTGAAGTGACCAACCTCATCTACCATAAGAATATTCCTGAATGGGCTCATGTGGATTTCATTTGGGGGTTGGATGCTCCTCATCGCATGTACAATGAGATCATACACCTGATGAAGCAGGAGGAGACCAACCTTTCCCAGGGAACCTGCAGGGCCACATTGTAAAGCTTCTGATGCTAACAAGTCCTGGGGACAATCTCTTGGGGTTAGGACCAAGAGTAGAGGACTTTAAGGGGAATTCCTAGAAAAAGTAACCTACTCTATAATAGAAGGGAGGGCAGAGATACAGTGTACATTCCTTCATATTTCTGCATTTGGCACTAAAACTGATACTAATTTTTTCCAACTAAACTAACTTGGTAAATTCAGGTTTCTGTGCTATTATGTTTTCTACCATCTTGAAGAGTAGGTTCTCCCTGACAACCAGAAAGTATCTCTATATTCCCCACATCATTCAGGGAAAGCTCTTTACAATATTTATTTTTTCTGTAAGTCATATTTTTGAAGTAGTAAAGTAAAATGACAAATCTGGACAGACGTTGAGGTCACAAATCTCTGGATTGTTGTTAACTTTGGAAAATAAGATGACATCTGCATTTTGTACCATAAACAGGATACTACCGAAGAAAGTCTGGCTGCTTTAACAAGTACAAAACCTCAAGTTATAGTGTGAATAAAACATGTTAAACATCCTCAGAATAGGCCCAAGCTTTATAGTTGTATCTCAAAGAAGATAATTCCGCAGGATATTTAATGAGTTTTCCAGTAAATGCATAATGCTCACATATAGCACATATGTGTGTATCAGCCCCTTGATTCTAGTCTATGCCTATTTGAGAGTTTATAGTCTGTTGCTAGGAGAACTGCTGGCCCATTCTTCTACCTCCAACAATTAAAAAAGTAAGAAAATCTTTTAATGTCACAAGCATAATGAAATAAAATGTTATGCATCTTATCATTTGATCAAGACAAAGTCACTGTCAGTCTCCCCAACTCATTCCAATGTAGTTCGTTTAGAAAATTGTTCAATTTTCACACAGTTTCAAAGAGTGCTATTTACAAAATCTCCTTTGAAACCTATCAAAGATATACTGTGTACATCAATAGTATACTGCTGAAAGTACACTGGCGTGTGTTGAAGGCATGTTGTTTAGAGTGTACTGCTGTGTGAAATTCACATTTTTTTTGGGGGGTCTCCAAAGTCACCTGGTAACTCAGTTCAATGCTAATGGATCTTGAATATTTTATGTAAACACACTTAAATTCTTCAGAATCTGTGTCTACACTATTACTTCCCTCAGGGCTTGTACATAGTTCAATAAATATTTTTGGATTTGACTTTTTATTATACCTTTGTTCTGTTTGAGGATAATAAATCTTTCATTCTTAGACTATACTTGTTACCAAATATAATATGGTTTAGTCCAAGTCTACAGCTATGCCTAAATCAGTCTTGATTCTCAAAATTCAAACATATTTTAAAAGTGTATTTATTTCTACTCTGTCTCATTCACAGAGAAAGTAAAACAGATATTTTGATATTCATAGTCTCTCACTTAGAAATACAATCCAGATACCACCTCATTATGTTTTTCTATTTTTGTGTGAAAAATTTCTTTGTCTGAAGAAGTTCCAACAATATTTTAAATTTTATCAATAAAATGAACAAAACTGGAGCTGGGGGTGCAGCAGTGGTCATGTTTAGACCTTGGGTTCAATCCCCACCATCATGAAAATATAAAATAAATAAAACTTATGAGATTAGTAATCATCTTGTGTTTACAAGAGGATTTTATTTTATTTTTAGTTTATTTTTTGGTGGGGATCAAAACCAGGTCTTCATGCATGCTAGCATACACTTCCACTGACCTCCCCTCACCCCCTGAAGATATTTTTGAATAGACATTTTGACAGTTCCATATACTGTTCAAACCAAGATAGTTTTTGTTTGTAAACTGATACCAAAATGTCTAGTGGTGTGCTGGTAAACCAGTACTGGGCAGGGGGCAGTTTGGGGGAAGCTCTGCTTTGTAGCATTGGCTAATTTCTGGGGTATAAATACGTAACACTGACAACTGAGAGGTGTTTTTATTGAAGTTGTTTTTACCCAAGGAATGTTAACATTGGACTCACTGAACCTACACACACACATTTACACAGTTCTATACAAATGTACATACTTTGATTCTTCCTCTTAGTAGTTAAAGGGGCCTGAGAGGACCAATTTGTCTCTTAGTGCATGAGATAGACAGAACAGATGCTACAAGCCTGATACAATTAGGAGAAAACTATCTCAAACAACACAGATCCTCTTCTTCAGGAGAAACTGAGTTTGAAATATCAGTTTGGGGTAGAAGTGGAGACGCCAACAACTTTAATGTTTTCCTAGATAAATGGTGGCCATCGTGTGTTCTGCTGTGTAAAAAATATTATAAATGAAAGGCTCTTCAAAAACATTAACTATGGCAGCATCTTTATCTGCATAAAGTGGAGACACCCAGATGAAGCTGCACAGACCAGTAGTCCAAGATGGAGATAGAATCCAGTCCTTTAACTTTGTAGCTATCTCTATCTGTGAGGTCACAGGATTACAGTGCCTTCCTTAGCATTAATTCAATCTGGGAAAATTTTAGTCTCTGTGCAATATCCAATGAGCTCTCACCATTCTGAGGAGAAAAAGAAACTTCAGTTATTTATTTTCAATAGAAGCAAATGTCAATGCAAATATAACACACCCTAAGGCTTGGCAAGGCCTTTAAATGTCATTCAGTTCTGAGAGTAGTGGCCTAACTTCATTCTTTCATTAGAATGGTTAATTTTACCATTATTCAAATGAAAGGAGATTGATTTCCTTTACTGCTAGGCCTGGATTAGAAGATTATGCTGCTAGGGGAACTTCAGACCCTGGTTCACAAATCCTTACCTTGTCCTTTATCATGGGGTCTGCACGGGCTTCCAGGAGCAGAGGGATGAGAGTCTGGTTTTTCATTTTGCAGGCATAATGTAAGGCAGTGCAGCCATACTGAAACACAAAGGGCCAACATTACAGCTCATCAACCAGGCTCTCTACAGACTTCAGCACCTAGTTTCTTAAGCAACTATTCACATTTTGTAATGTGTGCCTAAGCAGAACAGTCCACAAACCATCTTGTACTGAAAAGTTTTCTCCTCTGCCTCCATATATGTGTCAGTATTCTATAAGTCAACCATGTCCTCTCATTTTCCATTCCAAATTACAGAACGTAACTATGGTAATATGTAAGATATATTTATAATAATACACTAACGATGCTTAATTATACCAACATTTCCTTGTGGAATTTTATATACTTGGGCAAGCATCACCTGATCATTTACTATCTTTTCCCTTAGAGAGTTTCCCCATGAACCTTTTTGTAAATACTATCTGCTATGTTTTACAATCAAAATCCTCAGTCAGAAGAAGGTGGCTGCTCATATCACTTAGAACACCTACAAGATCCTAGCAGTTTGATGTAGAAGTCCACAGTTAGTTTACTAAAGTCCATATTTTGTACTGTATTTTGTAATATAAAATAGCAGTCATACACTGTTGGTACTAATTTAAAACACTAACAACATGTCAAAAAAATTTATATGTCCTCATCCGCTTATCAGCGAGATCATTCGTCCTTTAGTTTTTTGAGATTGGCTTATCTCACTTAGCATGATATTCTCCAATTTCATCCATTTGCCCACAAATGACATAATTTTATCATTCTTCATGGCAGAGTAATATTCCATTGTATATATATACCACAGTTTCTTTATCCATTCATCAACTGAAAGGCATCTAGGGTGGTTCCAAAATCTGGCTATGGTGAAATTTTTTAATTAATTAATTTATATATTTTAATTAAAAATCATAAATTAACATAGGGCAATGTTGTTTGATTCATTCTATTATTTTTTTCACTTCCCCCCACCCCTCCCACCCCTCTTTTCCCTCTATACAGTCCTTCCTTCCTCCATTCTAAGCACCCTCCTCATCCCTAACCCTAAACCTAACCCTAACCCTAACGCTAACCCCTCCTACCCCCCCATATATGTCCTCATCTGCTTATCAGTGAGATCATTCGTCCTTTAGTTTTTTGAGATTGGCTTATCTCACTTAGCATGATAACCTCCAATTTCATCCATTTGCCTGAAAATGCCATAATTTTATCATTCTTCATGGCAGAGTAATATACCATTCTATATATATGCCACAGTTTCTTTATCCATTCATCAACTGAAAGGCATCTAGGTTGGTTCCACAATCTGGCTATAGTGAATTGAGCAGCTATGAACATTGATGTGGCTGTATCTCTGTAGTATGCTGATTTTGAGTCCTTTGGGTATAGGCCAAGGAGTGGGATAGCTGGATCAAATGGTGGTTCCATTCCAAGCTTTCTGAGAAATCTCCGTACCGCTTTCCAGAGTGGCTGCACTAATTTGCAACCCCACCAGCAATGGATGAATGTACCTTTTTCCCCACATCCTCCCCAACACCTATTGTTGCTTGTGTTCTTGATAATTGCCATTCTAATTGGGGTGAGATGAAATCTTAGGGTAGTTTTGATTTGCATTTCTCTTATTACTAGAGATGTTGAACATTTTTTCATATATCTGTTGATTGCTTGTACATCTTCTTCTGTGAAGTGTCTGTTCATTTCCTTAACCCATTTGTTGATTGGATTATTTGTATTCTTGGTGTAGACTTTTTTGAGTTCTTTATAGATTCTGGATATTAGTGCTCTATCTGTAGTATGAGCAGCAAAGATTTTTTCCCCACTCTGTAGGCTCTCTCTTCACATTACTGATAGTTTTCTTTGCTGAGAGAAAGCATTTTAGTTTGAATCTATCCCAGTTGTTGATTCTTGCTTTTATTTCTTATGCTATGGGATTCCTGTTAAGGAAGTCTGATCCTAAACTGACATGTTGAAGATTTGGACCTACTTTTTCTTCTATAAGATGCAGGGTCTCTGGTCTGATTCCGAGGTCCCTGATCCACTTTGAGATGAGTTTTGTGCAGGGTGAGAAATAGGGGTTTAATTTCATTCTGTTGCATATGGATTTCCGGTTTTCCCAGCACCATTTGTTGAAGAGGCTATCTTTTCTCCATTGCATATTTTTGGAACCTTTGTCTAGTATGAGAAAATTGTATTTACTTGGGTTTGTATCCATGTCCTCTATTCTGTACCATTGATCTACCTGTCTATTTTGGTACCAATACCATGCCGTTTTTGTTACTATTGCTTTGTAGTAGAGTTGAAGATCTGGTATTGCGATACCCCCTGCTTCGCTCTTTCTACTGAGGATTGCTTTAGCTATTCTGGGTTTCTTATTCTTCCAGATGAATTTCACAATTGCTTGCTCTATTTCTGTAAGGTACACCATTGGGATTTTAATTGGAATTGCATTGAATCTGTATAGCACTTTTGCAAGTATGACCATTTTGACAATATTAATTCTGCCTATCCAAGAACATGGGAGATCTTTCCATCTTCTAAGGTTTTCTTGAATTTATTTCTTTAGTGTTCTGTAGTTCTCATTGTAGAGGTGTTTCACCTCTTTTGTGAGATTGATTCCCAAGTATTTTAATTTTTTTCGAGGCTATTGTGAATGGGGTAGTTTTCCTAACTTCTCTTTCTGAAGATTCATCACTTATGTATAAAAATACATTGAATATATGAGTATTGATCTTGTAACCTGCTACTTTACTGAATTCACTTATGAGTTCTAAGAGTTTTCTGGTGGAATTTCTAGGTTCCTCTAAATATATAATCATGTCATCAGTGAACAGGGATAGTTTGAGTTCCTCTTTTCCAATTCGTATCCCTTTAATTTCTTTGGTTTGTCTAATTGCTCAGGCTAGAGTCTCAAGAACGATATTGAATAGAAGTGGTGAAAGAGGGCATCCTTGCCTTGTTCCAGTTGTTAGGGGGAATGCTTTCAGGTTTTCACCATTTAGAATGATATTGGCCATGGGCTTAGCGTAGATGGCCTTTACAATGTTAAGGAATGTTCCCACTATCCCTATTTTCTCTAGTGTTTTGAGCATGAAGGGATGCTGTATTTTATCAAATGCTTTTTCTGTATCTTTTGAAATAATCATATGATTCTTAACTTTTAGTCTGTTGATATGGTGAATGACATTTATTGATTTCCGGATGTTGAACCAACTTTGCATCCCTGGGATAAAACCCACTTGATCGTGGTGCACTATCTTTTTAATATATTTTTGTATGCGATTTGCTATAATTTTGTTGAGAATTTTTGCATCGATGTTCATTAAGGATATTGGTCTGAAATTTTCTTTCCTTGATGTGTCTCTGTCTGGTTTAGGTATCAGGGTGATATTGGCATCATAGAATGAGTTTGGGAGGGTTCCCTCCTCTTCTATTTCATGGAATACTTTGAGAAGTATTGGAATGAGCTCTTCTTTAAAGGTTTTGTAGAACTTGGCTGAGAACCCATCAGGTCCTGGACTTTTCTATGTTGGTAGGCTTTTGATGACCTCTTCTATTTCATTGCTTGAAATTGATTTATTTAAATTGTGTATGTCCTCCTCATTCAGGTTAGGTAATTCATATGTCTCTAGAAACTTGTTGATGTCTTTGAGGTTTTCTGTTTTGTTGGAGTATAGATTTTCATAATAGCTACTAATTATGTTTTGTATTTCACTCGTGTCTGTTGTGATATTTCCTTGTTCATTCCGAATTTTAGTAATTTGAGTTTTCTCCTTCTTTCTCTTTGTTAGTGTGGCTAAGGGTTTATCAATTTTGTTTATAATTTCAAAGAACCAACTATTTATTTTGTTAATTTTTCCGATTGTTTCTTTTGTTTCAATTTCATTGATTTCGGCTCTGAGTTTAACTATTTCCTGTCTTCTACTACTTTTGGTGTTGATCTGCTCTTCTTTTTCTAGGGCTTTAAGCTGTAGTGTTAAGTTGTTTATTTGTTGATTTCTACTTCTTTTGTTGAATGCACCCTGGCTATGGTGAATTGAGCAGCTATGAACATTGATGTGGATGAGGACATATAATGGGGTTAGAAGGGGTTAGCATTAGGGTTAGGGGTTAGGTTTAGGTTTAGGAATAAGGAGGGTGGGAAGAATGGAGGAAGGAAGGACTGTATAGAGGGAAAAGGGGTGGGAGGGGTGGGGGGAAGGGAAAAAAATAACAGAATGAACCAAACAACATTGCCCTATGTAAATTTATGATTTTTAATAAAAAAAATTATAATGGGAAAATTTGTGTTCAAAATTTGGCTTTCAAAATCTGCCAAGAGGTGGATCCAAGATGGTAGACTAGATGGTGACTGCATCTCCTGTTGCTCCAGAACCCAGGATTCAAGAAGGGGAGGCATTGAGAGACTCAGACTAACTTAGAGCCATGGGGTGAGTCTCTCCCACTGGGTGAAGCTTGTCCCAGGTGGCAGGCCTGGACAGGGACAGCTTCTCGGAGCAGGGCAGGGCAGCTAGAGTCTTCCCCAAGCAGCCCTGCTTTCTCCGGCAGCAGGCTCAATCCACAGCCAGCTACTAGGAGGAGGCCCGCCAAATGAGAGCTTTTCTGCATAGAACCAACCCCAAGCCCTGAACCCAGCAGGGAGCCCTGGCCTGTAGGCAGCTTCTGGGACCAGGGCAGGGCAGCCAGAACCTCCAAAAGCAACCCTGCTCCCTCTGGCGGCAGGCTTGATCCACAGTCAGCTTCTTGGAGCAGGCTGCCCAGTGAGAGCTTTTCCGCACAGAGCCAACCCCAAGCCTGGGACTCAGCGGCAGGCTGTGTCCAGCAGGCAGCTTCTAGGACCAAGGCAAGGCAGCCAGAAAACTCCCCAAGCAGCCCTGCTCCCTCTGGTGCCAGGTGGGGTCTACAATCAGCTTCTTGGAGCAGGCCCGCCCAGTGAGAGCTTTTCTGCGCAGAGCCAATCCCAAGTCCTGAACCCAGTGGCCGGGCCCGAGCCCACAGGCGGCTTCTGGCTTCTGGGACCAAGGCAGGACAGGAAGAGGCTTTCCCCTATCAGCCTGGCTCCCTCGGCAAGGGCAGGCTCTGTCTATAGCCAGCTTCTAGGTACAGGACCACCAGTAAGAGGATTTCCACACAGAACCAGCCCCCAGCACCGGACCCAGTAGCAGGCTAGGGGCAGCTTTCTTCAGAAGCACTGCAATATCAAGTTCCTCCAAGACTTCAGGCTACTGGAGGCTGGGAGGTGATATACTGAAAATCTATAGGGACACTATAAGTCAAAGAGGAAATCTGCAATATCTCAGAGTCCCACTGACATCTGACCAATATGAGAAAACAAGGGAAGAAAATGTCCCAAACAAAACTAGATACTACATCAATAAAACCGAATGACAGCACACCAGAAGAAATGTCAGAAAGGGAGTTCAGAATGTACATAATTAAAACAATCAGGGACGCAAATGAGAAGATGAAAGAGCAAATGCAGGCATTGAAGGAAGAGATAAAAGAGCAAATGCAGGCACTAAATGATTGCACCAAAAAACAGTTAAAAGAGCAAATACGGGAAGCAAGAGATCATTTCAATAAAGACTTAGAGATAAAGAAAAAAAAAAAACAGAAATCCTTGAAATGAAGGAAACAATAAACCAAGTTAAAAACTCCATAGAAAGCATAACCAATAGGATAGAACACCTGAAAGACAGAACCTCAGACATTGAAGAAAAATATTTAATCTTGAAAACAAAGTTGATCAAACAGAGCAGATGATAAGAAATCATGAACAGAATCTACAGGAATTATGGGATATCATGAAAAGACCAAATTTAAGAATTATTGGGATTGAGGAAGGCTTAGAGAAACAAACCAAAGGAATGAACAATCTATTCAATGAAATAATATCAGAAAATTTCCCAAATCTGAAGAATGAAATGGAAAACCAGGTACAAGAGGCTTATAGGACTCCAAATATACAAAATTACAACAGAACTACACCAAGGCACATTATTATGAAAATACCTAACATACGAAATAAAGACAGAATTTTGAAGGCCAAGAGAGGAAAGAATCAAATTACATTTGGGGGAAACCAATAAAAATATCAGCAGATTTTTCAATCCAGATCCTAAAAGCTAGAAGGGCCTGGAACAACATTTACCAAGCCCTGAAAGAAAATGGATGACAACCAAGAATTTTACACCCAGCAAAACTTACTTTCAGATATGACAATGAAACAAAATCCTTCCATGATAAACAAAAGCCAAAAGAATTTACAAAAAGAAAGCGGCATTACAGAACATTCTCAGCAAAATATTCCATGAGGAAGAGATGAAAAACAACAATGCAAATTAGCAACGGGAGGAACTAGCTTAAAGGAATAGCCAAATAAAGGAGAAACCAAATCAGGTCAAAAAACAAAAATTAGTCAAATGACTGGGAATACAAATTATATCACAAAAATAACCCTGAATGTTAATGGCCTGAACTCATCGATCAAAAGACATAGACCGGAACAATGGTTTGAAAAGAAAAATCCAACAGTATGCTGCCTGCAAGAGACTCATCTCATAGAAAGAGATACCCACAGACTAAAGGTGAAAGGATGGGAAAAAACATACCATGCACACGGACAAAGCAAAAAAGAGGGAGTATCCATCCTCATTTCAGATAATGTGGACTTCAAGCCAAAACTAGTCAGAAGGGAAAAAGAAGGACATTACATACTGCTTAAGGGAAGCATAGATCAGCAAGACATAACAATCATAAACATCTATGCCCCGAACATTGGCTCATCCATGTACGCCAAACAAATCTTTCTCAATTCCAGAAATCAAATAGACCACAACGCAATAATACTAGATGATTTTAACACACCTCTCTCAACACTGGATAGATCTTCCAAACAAAAATTGAATAAAGAAACCATAGATCTCAATAATACATTCAACAATTTAGACTTAACAGACATATATAGAATATACCATCCAACAAAGAATGAATACACTTTCTCTAAGCAGCACGTGGATCCTTCTCTAAAATAGACCATATTTTATGCCACAAAGCTACTGTTAGCAAATACAAGAAGATAGAGATACTACCTTGTATTCTATCAGATCATAATGGATTGAAATTAGAAATAAATGACAGAATAAAAAGCAGAAAATTCTCCAATACCTGGAGATTAAATAATATGCTATTATATGATGAATGGATACCAGAAGACATCAGGAGGGAAATAAAAAAATTCTTAGAAGTAAACTAGAACAAAGACACATCATATCAAAATCTCTGGGACACTATGAAAGCAATACTTAGAGGAAGATTTATTTCATGGAGTGCATTCAACAAAAGAAGTAGAAATCAACAAATAAACAACTTAACACTACAGCTCAAAGCCCTAGAAAAAGAAAAGCGGACAAACACCAAAAGTAATAGAAGACAGGAAATAGTTAAACTCAGAGCCGAAATCAATGAAATTGAAACAAAAGAAACAATCAGAAAAGTTAACAAAATAAATAGTTGGTTCTTTGAAATTATAAACAAAATTGATAAACCCTTAGCCACACTAACAAAGAGAAAGAAGGAGAAAACTCAAATTACTAAAATTCGGAATGAACAAGGAAATATCACAACAGACACGAGTGAAATACAAAACATAATTAGAAGCTATTTTGAAAATCTATACTCCAACAAAACAGAAAACCTCGAAGACATCAACAAGTTTCTAGAGACATATGAATTACCTAACCTGAATGAGGAGGACATACACAATTTAAATAAATCAATTTCAAGCAATGAAATAGAAGAGGTCATCAAAAGCCTACCAACAAAGAAAAGTCCAGGACCAAATGGGTTCTCAGCCGAGTTCTACAAAACCTTTAAAGAAGAGCTCATTCCAATACTTCTCAAAGTATTCCATGAAATAGAAGAGGAGGGAACCCTCCCAAACTCATTCTATGAAGCCAATATCACCCTGATACCTAAACCAGACAGACACACATCGAGGAAAGAAAATTTCAGACCAATATCCTTAATGAACATCGATGCAAAAATTCTCAAGAAAATTTTAGCAAATCGCATACAAAAATATATTAAAAAGATAGTGCACCACGATCAAGTGGGATGCAAGGTCGGTTCAACATCCGGAAATCAATAAATGTCATTCACCATATCAACAGACTTAAAGTTAAGAATCACATGATTATTTCAATAGATCCAGAAAAAGCATTTGATAAAATACAGCATCCCTTCATGCTCAAAACACTAGAGAAAATAGGGATAGTGGGAACATTCCTTAACATTGTAAAGGCCATCTACGCTAAGCCCATGGCCAATATCATTCTAAATGGTGAAAACCTGAAAGCATTCCCCCTAACAACTGGAACAAGGCAAGGATGCCCTCTTTCACCACTTCTAGTCAATATCGTCCTTAAAACTCTAGCCAGAGCAATTAGACAAACCAAAGAAATTAAAGGGATATGAATAGGAAAGAAGAACTCAAACTATCCCTGTTCACTGATGACATGATTATATATTTAGAGGAACCTAGAAATTCCACCAGAAAACTCTTAGAACTCATAAGTGAATTCAGTAAAGTAGCAGGTTACAAGATCAATACTCATATATCCAATGCATTTTTATACATAAGTGATGAATCTTCAGAAAGAGAAGTTAGGAAAACTACCCCATTCACAATAGCCTCAAAAAAAATTAAAATACTTGGGAATCAATCTCACAAAAGAGGTGAAACACCTCTACAATGAGAACTACAGAACACTAAAGAAATAAATTCAAGAAAACCTTAGAAGATGGAAAGATCTCCCATGTTCTTGGATAGGCAGAATTAATATTGTCAAAATGATCATACTTGCAAAAGTGCTATACAGATTCAATGCAATTCCAATTAAAATCCCAATGGTGTACCTTACAGAAATAGAGCAAGCAATTATGAAATTCATCTGGAAGAATAAGAAACCCAGAATAGCTAAAGCAATCCTCAGTAGAAAGAGCGAAGCAGGGGGTATCGCAATACCAGATCTTCGACTCTACTACAAAGCAATAGTAACAAAAACGGCATGGTATTGGTACCAAAATAGACAGGTAGATCAATGGTACAGAATAGAGGACATGGACACAAACCCAAGTAAATACAATTTTCTCATACTAGACAAAGGTTCCAAAAATATGCAATGGAGAAAAGATAGCCTCTTCAACAAATGGTGCTGGGAAAACCGGAAATCCATATGCAACAGAATGAAATTAAACCCCTATTTCTCACCCTGCACAAAACTCATCTCAAAGTGGATCAGGGACCTCGGAATCAGACCAGAGACCCTGCATCTTATAGAAGAAAAAGTAGGTCCAAATCTTCAACATGTCAGTTTAGGATCAGACTTCCTTAACAGGAATCCCATAGCATAAGAAATAAAAGCAAGAATCAACAACTGGGATAGATTCAAACTAAAATGCTTTCTCTCAGCAAAGGAAACTATCAGTAATGTGAAGAGAGAGCCTACAGAGTGGGAAAAAAATCTTTGCTGCTCATACTTCAGATAGAGCACTAATATCCAGAATCTATAAAGAACTCAAAAAAGTCTACACCAAGAATACAAATAATCCAATCAACAAATGGGTTAAGGAAATGAACAGACACTTCACAGAAGAAGATGTGAAGCAATCAACAGATATATGAAAAAATGTTCAACATCTCTAGTAATAAGAGAAATGCAAATCAAAACTACCCTAAGATTTCATCTCACCCCAATTAGAATGGCAATTATCAAGAACACAAGCAACAATAGGTGTTGGGGAGGATGTGGGGAAAAAAGGTACACTCATACATTGCTGGTGGGGTTGCAAATTAGTGTAGCCACTCTGGAAAGCGGTAAGGAGATTCCTCAGAAAACTTTAATGGAACCACCATTTGATCCAGCTATCCCACTCCTTGGCCTATACCCAAAGGACTTAAAATCAGCATACTACAGAGATACAGCCACATCAGTGTTCATAGCTGCTCCATTCACAATAGCCAGATTGTGGAACCTTCTGTTTGAACTGTCCTTCAATTGATGAATGGATAAAGAAACTGGCATATATATACAATGGAATATTACTCAGCCATAACGAATGATAAAATTATAGAATTTTCAGGCAAATGGATGAAATTGGAGGATATCATGCTAAGTGAGATAAGCCAATCTCAAAAAACCAAAGGAAGAATGATCTTGCTGATAAGCAGATGGTGAAACAT
Organism: Sciurus vulgaris; assembly: GCF_902686455.1. Classification (NCBI taxonomy): domain Eukaryota; kingdom Metazoa; phylum Chordata; class Mammalia; order Rodentia; family Sciuridae; genus Sciurus; species Sciurus vulgaris. Next base: position 84,405,481 of record NC_136464.1, read on the forward strand.
AGTGGGGGTTGGGAGGGGTTTTGTTAGGGTTAGGGTTAGGTTTAGGGTTAGGGTTAAGGAGGGTGGCAAGAATGGAGGAAGGAAGGACTGTACAGAGGCAAAAGAGGGGTGGGAGGGGTGAGAGGGAGGGAAAAATGCAGAATGAATCAAACAACATTACTCTATGTAAATTTATGATTACACAAATGGTATGCCTTTACTTCATGTACAAACAGAGAAACAACATATATCCCATTTGTTTACAATAAAAAAAAGAAAAAAACTCTGCCAAGAAATCATAGTTTTGGTAAAAGAAGACATAATATCCTCAACTATCAAAACCAACAGAATTAATTCTAGACCTTATTCCCTGGAAATTCTTCTAATACTATAGGAAAAGAAGTTACAGTCATTTATTTTTATTAATTGAAGGCATGATGAACAGAAGAGGACACTAGAATTTTCCATGTGAAATAAAGTGAGTTTAATTAGTAAAAATATAAAACACTGTTTTAGGACTAGGAATGTGCTTCAGCAGCAGAGTGCTTACTACCATGCAGAAGGCCCTGGGTTCAATCCTTAGCATCACAAAAAAAAAAAAAAAAAAAAAAAAACTACATTATTTCAGTTAGAACTTGGATCACATGTATTCATTTTTTGAAAAAATGTTTGGTGGAAAAAGATGGTGTCTGTGTGCATGTACATGATATGTGTATGCTTAGGAATATAATATCTCTGTCTAGAGACAGAAAAAGACAAATAACTAGAAAAATATCTGAGAAAAGTTTTGACCACAGACACAAATTTTAAATGTTTTAATTTCAAATGAAAAGATCAACAAAAACCTTCAAAAATCTCTTACTTAACCTTTAGTAATCTCTTACTTTAATAAATTTCAAAGCTGTTTAGGGAAACAGAATGCATAATAGTAGTCTATCCAAATTTTTAAAAATTCTACTTAAAATAAAAGATCTCATCAGCTTATTGTCTTGTACTTTCTCGTGCAAGTTTATACTATCTCACACATACACAAAAAAATTGTTTCCATTTAAGCCTTCTTAAAATTTATCGAAAATTAAAATAATGCAAACATTAATAGAAACTGGGATAAAGACATATTCTTTCTCCTAGAACAATGGTAACATGAACATTATTTTTCTGTAATCAAATTTCAACTTGCCTTTCTCAATGTAATACTGGAAACCTAAAATTTTATCCAATTAATTTAAGCAAATAAAATGCCACAAAAATAAATGCCTGCCCCATTATTAGCATTTAAGGGAGGAAGATGAGTACAGGGGTACAGGGGTAAAAAGTCAAAATAAAAGCTTACACTTCCTTATGGGAAGAAGCCAGCTGATGCAGCTGTTGTTTTTGCAGTTCATAACATACATCACTTGGATTTTCTTTTTCTTTGCCCTTCTCTAACTTTCATTTATAAAAGGGGCCTCTATCAATAGTGGCTGGGCTCTTGGATGAAGAAGCAGCTTTTAACATGCAGTGAGCACTTACTAGGTAACAAATTTATAATTGGCCACCCACCTAAGTAAAAAGCGGCAGACCTATTCACATGCTGGCATTCTGACTCCAGCTTAAGTACTGAGGACAGTGTTTTGTTATCACAGTCTTCCTTTTCCTTCACTTCTTATCAGTGTCAAAACCAGTTCTTTTAAAGATATTCTATAATCAATAAAGATTCTGTACTCATGAGTTCAGTGGAAGAATATAAATGACCTCAAAGTTGCATGACTGGCAGTGAGAAAAAAGAAAACTAAATGGAAAATTGTCAAGAAATACAAAGCCAATAACTTCAGTGATAACAAGTACACTCTCTATAAATGCCATTTTGAATATTATTTTGGAATGACTAAAAATGTGAACTTACACAGTCTCTAGCGTTAACTTGGACGCCAGCATCAAGGAGCATTCGTACAAGAACCTCATTCTGCTTTGTCTTGGATACCTGTTGTAAGTGGGAGAGAAGTGGCTTTACAAACATTTCCTTCATCTTGTGTCTAAGACTCCTGTAATCAATTAGCTTCATTTGAATCTCAACACTCCTATGCATCTATTATCTTTCCTAAAATTCTTGAAGACATATCAGGTTGTGCTCTTGAAAGCACCCAGGAACTTGTTTGAGATGCACATTCTCAACCCTCACCCCAGACCTTCTGCTGAGGATGGGATCTGATTTCTAGCTTTCCTGGTTCATAACTCTTCATAACTTCTCATTGTTTTGGAGACAAATCTACACTATTCAGCATGATTCCTCTAGAGCTTAGGGCTTAGGGCCCTAGTCCTCTCTCTCAGGAGATACCTCCTAGCTCACTCTGCTTTAGCTACACTAACTAGCTTTTTGTTAAGTCCTCCTTTCCCACCAGACTCCCTCCTTCTGGAGAACCATTTCATAGATATTCCTTTTACCTGGAAGCTTCCTACCTACCTTCTTTGCTTGGCAAATTCATCCTTCATATCTCAACCCAAGTTCATCTTCCTCCAGGAATTTGGAGCCTCCATCTTCCTTTACTTTTTCCCAGTGTCAAACTTACCGGACTTTATCTGACCAGATGAAGAAATCATTTTCTTCTAGGCAATCAACACCAATCACCTGTGTAATACCTGCTTCATGGTGATTTCTTGTGTATTTGAGTCATTTGATTGATGACTCCCCACCATCCTCAAACTCTCATGAGGTCAACAGCTATGCCTGTTGTGTTCATCATGGTATCACTAAACCTTGCATGGTGTCTGGCTCATAATAGATCCATGAAAATACAGGGTGAAGGATGGGACAAATGCATTCTATCAAGGAGACTCCTCAGAAACTCACTTTTCCTTTCTGGTCCCTTAAGGTCCTGACCACCTAACAGTTGGAGCCTTCCCCCAACAGAGGGAGCAAAGTTCTCCCTACTCATGAGGCATAGCCCTGGGGTTCAGTCCTTTGTCATCTGGAGCTACATCCTGTTGTCTTCTTTCCTCGTGCTTCTATCCTATGTCACCAGCTCACCTGCCTTTCTCCTCCTATCCTTCTCTGAAGTGACTCAATTCTTTCTGGTCCCTTCCCCTACGGTTGCCTTTCATATCACTTTTTCCTTATGTATCATGAACTTACAATATCAGGCTCCATTAATAAATAGTGTATATGTACAATTGGAGCTAGGTTAGTCATTAAAATCTGTATTTTTTCTTAGACCTCCAGTATCTAAACATTGGACTCTCTTAGAAAGCAGAACTGATATCAACAAATTCCAAATGGGCCTTGCTACATATAGTTGTATAGTTGACAACAAATTCCTCCTGCCCCCATATACAAATATTCCAATGATGTATGCTAAATACATAGTGAATTTCTCAAAATATTTTTAAGGATATAAACAGATAATGTGTTTATTAGTGAATTAAAGTTTTCTCTCTCCCATAAATTAAAAGATTAAAACCAACATTTTCATATTATTTATAGTTCCTCAAATTCTGCAACATTTAAGTACCTAAGGAGATAATAATATTTCAACTGACCGAATTTGTATCGGAGCTTTTGTTAACAGGGATTTCCGAGGTTTGAGGTCTATTAGCTACAGAAAGGTGGGGGGCAGTGGTTATTTAATTGGAGTAAATGATGTATTTGCTGAGTCATCTCTCAAAGATGGGACTGGCTACAAGAGAAGTCAAAAAAAGGTGGTGGGGTGGGGGAATCAGTGCAGACCTGTTACCCTATTTGAAGGCAAAGCAGAACACCCTCAAGTTACATCTTCTTCTCATAAGATGATTGCATTCCTACACCAACTATATATTTCCATTTAAGAATGACTCAATTCATCAAGGTGAAAGATGAGTTTCAAAATTTCCCATAAATATCTTCTGTGTTTATCAACTCCCTGGTGCAAATTCCTTAGGATCTGTCTTTTATCTCACCACCAGGATGGGTCCTTACATATCAGTAATTCAGAGAGAGATGTACAAAAACATAAACTCCACTTAAAGAATGAGAGAGAACATTTTTCCCAAATATTTTCAGAATTCTGTGCTTCTTTCAGATAAAACATTAAATTAAGTCAAGATTAAATTATTTTTCTAGATAGACCTTGCTCAGACTATTTTACCACTGGTCAACTATTTTTGCTACCTTTCTTCTCACTTTGCATAGTCAGCACTGCATGTATATGGAAAATGTATTCTACAAAACTCACAGGGGTTCAACTTAGGATTTTTTAACTCTATGATGATGGGAAAGTGATAGGCATTCAAAGGAAACCACAGTTTGAATTTTGAGTCTTGATCTTTTCCTGGGCTGGTGACATGCAGTAGGATACCTTCTAGTAATGCTGAGCAGTGGCAGCAAACTGCAGCCAGCATGCAGCTACCACACAACCACATGATCACAGGGGACCAACAACCCATACTCTACAGAATACTGTGTGGTTAAAGTGTGATGTTTGATAGGTGAGGTATATTAAATGTATTTTCTGCCTACAATGTTTTCATCTTTGAGAGGTTTATTATGATGTAACATCATCATAAGTCAAGGAGCACATGTATAAACCTAGAGCTCATTTTGTTATTATTTCTTTACAATATCTCACAGGCCTAGCAAAACCTGATGAGTCATGCATAGTTCTCCTACACCTCTTCCCTGTGCCCGAATAAGCATACTCACCATGAGGAAATACCCAATAAGCAGGACAGGCATCAAGAGGATAATGAGTAGATAATCAAAGAAAGTAAATCTTTTCTTCACAGCATAATGCAAGCAGGTTCTCTCTTTCTACAATTAAGAGAAGAACTCATCATTTCACATTTCATATTTGCACATTACCACATCAAAAAGTTCATGCTTTTTATTTTTCTGGTATCCAGGGCACTTCTTTCTGTGGGGCTTGTCTGATTAATAAACTTAAGTTTCCATTGACCAGAATATTGAATAGTCCAGTCTAAAGGAAAAGCAAAGGAAAGATTAATGGCAAATAACAGAGGTGAACATACATTTTCAAATTATGGAAGGCTAGATTCTGATATTCATTTTAATTTTTGAGGGGAAAAATATACTGAGATACAAATATAGAACTGAACTTAGTATGAAATGCCATAGTTATCCTTTAATTAGCTACGTTGGACAATTTTTCATTTAATGGCTTGTTCATAGGAAAACATTAACCTCATTTCAATGTTTTCATGTTCCCTCATGAACACAGGCAGTGCTACAAGAATGCACTTAATTCTTCAAATATTCCAATGTTCATCAGGTGGTGGGCTGAAACTTTGAGGGGTGGTATATGGACCGTGAACTCTCAGGGTCTCATAATCAAAGGTGGCCAGAAAGATGCACAAATAAATACAATGTGAAAGAGGCTATGGTGTAATCGGAACCCTACTCAACTCAATAAAAGGAAAGAAAGTGTGAAAGAGAAAAGAGAAGTGAGTTTCCACTTGGAGAAAGCACTATTCTGTTTCTATTCTGTTTTTTTTTTTTTTTTTTTTTTTTTTTTTGGGGGTGGGGGGTGGAACTCAGGGGCACTCAACTTCTGAGCCACATCCCCATCCCTATTTTGTATTTTATTTTGAGACAGAGTCTCACCAAGTTGCTTATAGCCTTGATTTTGCTGAGGCTGACTTTGAACTCATGATCCTCCTGTCTCAGCCTTCAGAGCCACTGGGATTATGAGCATGTGCCAAAGCACTATTCTTAAGTAACAACTCTGCTTTCCTAATTATCAAAGTATATATGCTATCTGTAAACAATCTGGAGAGTAGAGAGGATTAGAATGATAGAATTCAGAATTATCCATTATCAAACAGTCCAGAGTAAATTCTTGACATTATGCTATATTCACTTCAGGTCATTGTCAATTCCATATGTGGAATTTTAAAACATAGGATCATGTTATGTATTCAAAATCATATCTTGCATTTTTCTAGTTTAGAGATGCACATTTAAAATATGTACATTTTCCATGCCTTTTAATATTTTTAAGTACATGTTTGTAATTGTTGCATGGCTTTTTATGTTTTTATTGACACATTGAGGTTAGACATATTAGTGGGGCTCATTTTGACAGATTCATAAATTCATAAAACATTATTTGTACCATTTCAATACTCAGTACTTCCTCTTTCCTTGTCCTTCCTCCCTCTGATCTCCTTCCTCTACTCTATTGATCTTCCTTCTATTTATTTATTTTTTAATTGGTGTCTTATAGATAAAAGTGGAATTCATTGGGATGTACATACATGCACACAGCATAATTAGGTCAACCTCATTCCCCAGTTCTTCCCCCTTTCTTCTCTTCTTCCTCCTGGATCTCTTCTGTACCAATCTCCTTTCTATTTTCACATGATCCCTTTTTATTTTTTTTCATCCCTTTGTTTTTTTGGTTTAGTTTCCACATGAGAGAAAACATTCAGTCCTTGAGTCTAGTTTGTTTCTGAGTCTGACTTATTTCACTTAAAATGATGTTCTCCAGTTCTATCCATTTACCAGCAAATGATATGATTTCATTGTTATTTATGATTGAGTAGAATTCCTTTATATATACATATATATATATCATATTTTCTTTATCCATTCATTTATTGATGGGCACCTAACCTGATTCCATAATTTGGCTATTGTGGATTGCACTGCTATAAACATTGATGTGTCTGTATCACTATAGTATGATGATTTATTTCTTTTGGATAAATACTGAAGAATGGGCTAGCTGAGTCCTGTGGTGGTTCCATTTCTGGTCTTTTGAGGGATCTCCATACTGTTTTCCAAATTGGTTGTACTAATTTACAGTCCCACCAGCAATGGATGAGTGCACCTTGCCACTACAATAATTGCCTCACCAGTAATTATTGTTATTTTTATTCTAGGTGATAGCCATTCTCATTGGGGTAAGATGGAATATCAATGTAGTTTGATTTGCATTTCCCTGATTACTAAGGGCGTTGAACATTTTTTCATATATTTGTTGACCACTTGTATTTCTTCTTTTGAGAAATGTCTATTTAAATATTTATTGATTGGTTTATTAGAGTGTTGTTGTTTTTGCTTTTTGGTTTTTGGTTTTTGGTGTTAAGCTATTTGAGTTCTTTATGTATCCTAGATATTAATCCCCTATTGGAAGAGGAGCTAAAAGCTTTCTACTGAATGGAGTTACTCTATTTGATTTAGGCAAACCCTCTATCTATTGGATATTTCAAATTTTCAATCTTTCAATTTTATAAATAACATTGCCTGCATATCCTCATTCACAAAGCTTTGTCAACAATACTAAATCTGTCTTTTGCATAAGTTTTCAATAAATCCTTAGCAGGAAAGGTATTTATTGCTTTCATGTGTACTGCCAAATTGTGCTCCAGTAAGAATAATAATTTAAACTTTCTTCCTGGTCAATACTTGATTTTCTTTTGTAATCCTGATCAATTTGCAGAAAAAGTATCATTATGTTTTAATTTAATTCAATTTGTTTTCCATAGTATCAATGTTTTCTATAGTTATCTGCTTCTGAATCACTAAGATCTTTGTTTAGTACTTCTGAAAATAATTTATGAACAGATTTAAGAAATGTAAAAATACTGGTTTAAATTATGAATGTACAAAGACAAAATATTTGGGAAAAATAAAAATATTAAACACTAAGACACCATTAGAAACATTTAAAAAGTAGAAATTACAAACCTCAAAACTCTTCTGATAAAATGTCTATTAGTCTAAACTATGCCCTGAAGTCCTTTTCCTGACTTTTATGATACTAGAGGACCCTAGCAAGCTGACTGAGGTTCTCCTTTGCAGAGCAGAGGTAAGAGTGTCCCCTCAGCCCATTCTTGAACTGTCAGCTCCCTTTCTCATCTTCCCAGTCCACACACTTCTTGAAAGAGGACAGAAACTCACAAACATCTGACTTTGGGTGGAACTGCTAACCACAGTACCTGGTCTTTCAACTGTGTTCTAGGAACATCCTGTCCCACTGAACTCAGTTGCTTATCAGATAGAGCATAGCCACGACTTGCTTTTAAACCTTCCCAGGACTGGGAGTGTAACTCTTTCCTAGAGCACTTGCCTACCGTGTCCAAGGCCCTGGATTTGGTACCCAAAATCGAGAGAGAGAGAGAGGGGTGGGGGGAGGGAGGGAGGGAGAGGGAAACCACCCAAACAAAAAAATAGTTAAGTATAAGCAAGAAAGTCTGTAACACATTGTTACTCCCAATAGGCTGACTTTTAAATTGATATGGAGGAGGCAAATGGGTCCCTACCAGTTGCTTTTCTCATTGAAGGCACATGAGATGATACAGGACATTTATAATTATTGCAAAAAATGACTGTTGATATGTATTCAGTGTAATTTAAATGTTGTTTTTACTACCATGCTGATGCTAGATGTTCAGAAGGAGTAATGCAAGGATCCTGACAGTAAGACACATGTGCTGTTCTTCCTTGGTCCTGAAGACTCCAAGATAGCTAACATTGCAGCTTTAAGCACATTCTTTATGCCTTTCTGTGTGATTTCAAGTAGCTTCAAAGCACTTCATGAGCTTATTTGTCCTCAGCAAATTTATTAATAGTATTCTTTCATTCTATAAGAAAACTAAAGTATCTTTTGGAGAATAGTGCATTAACATAGTCGGTAAAAATATAACTAATAAAATATCATCACAAAATAAATATTTCTTTTCCAGAAAACTTTTCAATTGCTTCTATAAGAGTGAGCAAGAGGGGCTGGGCTTGTGGCTCAGCAGTAAAGAGCTTGCCTAGCATGTGGGAGTTACTGGGGTCCATCTTCAGCACCACGTTAAACAAATAAATAAATAAAACAGTTAAAAAACAATTAATGAAAAAATATTTTATAAAAGAGTGAGCAAGAGGAGAGAAGAGAGAGGACAGGGAGGGGAAATTGAGAAAGGGGAGGAAGAGAAGAAAGGAAGAAGTTCTCTCCAGACAACTGAGTGAGCTATGCTGTTTCTATTCAGAAGTACAATGACAAAATAAATCACAAATTATAACTACTGGTTGAACTACATTTTATTTTGCTTTTTTAGCCTAATAAAATGTCCTTGGTATATGTTAGTCTCTCCAAAGTAAGGCAAAAAAAAAAAAAAAAAAAAAAAAGAATTGCTAATAAACGTCTATAAGCAATGAAAAAGCTACATTTACAACTTACATCAACTGGAAGAGACAAGAATGGTGACAACTGTACGCCTCACCAAGTGTCACAGCCTCACCTGGTTTCTGAGGTTGACATTAGCATTCCTTCTTAAAAGGAAGGAAACAATTTTCACGTGCCCTCGCCTGCAAGCACAAATGAGGGGGGTGTCTCCATTGAAGCCATCTTGAACGTTGACATAATGGTTATCTTCTTTTACCCACCGCCACACTTGACCCAAGTCATTCTGGTAGGCTGCCTGGCAAATGGGCTGAGTGGAAAAACACAGAAACTGTTCTTGAAATATTAGCATAATTAACCCCACACACAAAATATCATTATGCAACCACTTAAATTTGAAGTGTTTCCAAATTGTAATATATTGTCAAATAAATTAGTTTGTTTTTGTTTTGTCTCTGCTGTGCCTGATCTTAAGTTAGAATAAGCATAAGCCCACAAGGAATCACTTCCATTTTCCTAAAGTGCTTGCATATGGAACTAGACAAATAGGGAATAGATGAAGGACTGAATACATGAATGAAATACTGCAAATTCAATTCAGTAAGGAAATTGTATATTTTGATCGTGAGTAAACGGTCCTGTTAGAAAAGCAGGATCTTGTTAAAGTTGAAGTAGGCACAGGGCAAAGAAGGAGTTGAGGGAACACTAGGAAAAAGAACAAGAATTGCCTGACCTGAACTCAAGGAATACAGCATAGTGGAAAAGACAGTCTTTAGACAAATAATATATGAATACCAATTTATATAGTTAGCTACAATTGATTAGATGCTGTTTATGAAAAACATGATGAAGAGCTTTGCACAACACTGCAGGCAGCAAGTCCTAAGCTAGCCTCATCCTGCTCCAGCCCTCCTGGATGCTGTTCTTCAAATCACCCATGTTTCACTCCTTCCCTGTGGTCCTCTTCCCTGCCTGCTCCCCCTGACTCAAACACTCTCCCAGTCTTCGTCTAACTCCTAACTCAACTAACTTCATGTCATAACTTAATTTTCACTTTATCTAAGAAGTCTTTCCTGATTCCTAGAATCTGCTATTTCTCCTTTACAGCTTCTGGCATAACTGTAAGTCTTTTCTTAATTATTTATAATCATATGTTTTAGGCTAACATGCCTCAGAGGGGTTTGAGGCAGCACTAAAAGAGGGAAGGCATTGAAGCTCAGGCTATAAACCCTAGGTGGACAAGAGCTACGATTATTCCATTCACCACCATATCCCCAGTATTCAGTAGAGCACAGGGCATGCAATAGGCAAACAAAATAGTTTTAGACTGGTTTAACAGAGAAATTCTTTTCTACTAAAAAAAAAAAAAAAATAGAAAATCAATTTTTTGTTTCTATATTATGTATCTGGCACAGGGATAATGTTCAATTTATGGAAGTAATTACTGCTTATCAAATCATGTTTTGTTTTTCTAACCACGTCAAACCTCTGCTGTGTACTAGTTAAAGGCGCTAGGGAAAAGACAGTATAAAAAACGTTAACCATGTGGAATCTATTCATTCAATAGGAAAATAAGACAAACACACAGACACACACAATAAATAACACAGTTTTGAGGGTTTTGACTTTTGCTTTGTTTTTGATTTTTGGTGCTGGGTATTTTATGGGTTTTATATGTGTGACTACGTATTGAACCCTGAGATGCACATGCACCTAGGATGTGCCCTACCACAGAGTTATAACCCAATTCCTAAGAAAATAATTTTGAAGAATAGTTGAGTATAGAAGTTGGAAGAGATCAGTGACAAACTTGAATGGATGTATTTGCTAATCAACTCAGTGTCTAATGTAACCAAATATTATTTATATTATACATATATTACTTTACATATGTACTTTTTATATTATTATATTTATATATTTTATAAAACATTACTTTATACATATATACACATACATGTGTGTGTGTGTATACATTTTTTTTTGCAGTGTGTGGGGTAGAAACCAGAGCCTCACAAATGCTAGGCAAGCACACTACTGCTGAGTGACACCTCCAGTCCTGTAATTAACTTTTAAACCCAAAGACCTACTCATGAAAGAAAAAAAAAAAAAAAAAACCACTAAAGGAAAATAAACTCATAACAATTATTAGACAAACTTCTGTGCCCCAAAATGAAATAAGCATGACACAGGAGTTGAACATTTTTAACAGATTGTGCTCAATTATACAAATCGCCTATTCCATTACCCTAAAGGCTTGTGATCAGGTGGGCATGTCAATATCTCAGTACTATCTGACTGACATAGAAAGGACTGAAACAATTTTAAGATCATGTATTTGGTATTGGGAAAATAGAATGTAATTGTGGTTCTGTTACTAATTCCCTGAGTGACCATGGATAATTCTTTTCCTTCAGTGTATCTTGGTGCCTGCGAATATGAAATAAAATAACAAGCAAAAATTCTTTTGAGTTTTCACATTCTATGACTTCTGGGATTTGAATCACAATCCGTACATCTTCTACATCACTGCTGGAGTCTAGGGTTATCCTGACACAAATAGGCTTAAAAACTTTCAGTGAAATCTTTATGGTTTCAGTAACAATGTCCAGTCACTTGGATTTCGATAACAAATAAAACAAAACTAAATGCAACATTAGATGATGTAAAGTTAACAACTCTTAATTTTGCCAATTAAATGCCTTAGAACTAATAATATCATTTCAAAAAAGACAGTGTAACATAAACATAAAAATAGAACTGGATGTATAACTCAGTGGTAGAGTGCTTGCCTAGAATGCAGAAGGCCCTGGGTTTAATGTCCAGCATGGTAGAAAAATAAATAAATAAATAAATAACGAACAAGGATGTTTTAACAAAATATACAGAGATGATATAATCATGGGAGGTGTCAGTCCTTTATATTGAATAAATTTATCTGTACAGAAAAATTTGCTTCATTGTCATTTTGTTATCGCTGAGACAGTGTCTCATTTATGATACCAAGGCTGGTCTTGAACTTGTGGGCTCAAGTGAACCTCCCACCTCAGCCTCCTGAGAAGCTTGGACTACATCCATGTAGCAACACACCTAGCTGTCCCTTTTTAAATTTTCATCATAAACCAGTAAAAATTTAATTATGGCTTTATAAGTAATAGTAGTAATTACTACTAATTAGGTATTAGGAAACGAATGATCTACAGTGAAGAACAGGGGGCCTTGCAGTTATTTATTTGTGCAAATTTGTAAATATTTCATTACTAATTTGTCTTTCCAGTTTTTCTTTAAAAATGTATAGTTTTGATAACATTTGGTTCACATTTCCAAATGTGAACTAAATAGCCAGTGCTTAAGGGTTTTCTTGTCCACTTTGGACATCTATGTAGCCTACCTAGCCTGCAACCTCCAAGGTCAAGACTCCTCTCTTTGGACTCATTGAAATCTTTACTGAGAGTTAACTAATAAGAGAAAGAGGGAAAGGTGGAGAGCTATCCTGAGAGACACCAAGTGCTTTGAAGGATTTTTTAATTCCGCTTAAGCACTATTACTTAAAATATTAATATTTTATATTTAATCTGTCCTAGGCTTTCTATATTCTAATAAGAAAGTTCTGTTTTTGAAAAGTTCAACATTGGGGCTGAGGTTAGGTTAGTGATAGAGCACTTTCTTAGCATATTCAAGGCCCTGTGTTCAATCTCCAGCATCGATAGATAGATAGATAGATAGATAGATAGATAGATAGATAGATAGATAGATAGATAGATAGATAAGGTGTCTTCCTGGTTCAGTTAAGACATGCAAATAATTTGACTCCAGTTGTACCAGCATCAAGTTTCTATGCTGTTATGAACTCTAAATTTCCAGCAGGGGGCAGCTCAATGTTACCGTTTACAGAAGACAGGAAGTCCAACCGAAAAAAAAAGTGCTGGTGGCCTAGGAGTACTAAATTCAAGAGTTCTACAGCATAGGAGGATGATTATAGTTTACAACAATTTGTCATATATTTTACAAAGACTACAAGACAGGAGTTCAAAGGTTCCCAACACAAAGAATGATAAGTGTTGAAGGTGCTGGAAATATTGTTCTCAAGTAGACACACACGATTGTTTAAAATCTCATATATCCTTCCAACTGCATCACCTACCACTCCCTTATCCACATCCTTGATGCAAATAAGTAAAGATATTTGTGTTTGCAATGGTTTGAATATGTCTCCCAAAGTTTGTATGTTGGAGGTTTTATCCACAATGTGGTAGTATTGTGTGGTGGGACCTAAAGGGAGGTGTTGAGTCATGGGGACACTGCCCTCATGAATGGATTAATGTGTTATCTCAGGAATGAGTTTGTTATCACAGGAGTGGCTTCCTTGTAAAAGGATACATTTGTGTCCCTCTTACACTTTTTTTTTGCCCTTCCACCATGGAATGATGCAGCAAGAAGGTCTTTACCAGATGCCAGCCTCAATCTTGGACTTCCCAGCCTCAGAACAATGAGCCGATGTATTCCTGTTCATTATAAATTACCCATTCTGTCATAGCAGTTGGACTAAGTAAGACAGTGTTAATAACAGTAATCTCTACAATTAGACTATCAGCTTACATGAGGACAGGTATTGTATCTGTACTTATTCATCATCATTTCCCCAGCATCCTGCATACTGCCTGACATTTAGCAGGCATTTAATGTGTGTTTGACAAGTAAACAGTACATAAATTAATAGGGAATATATAAATTATACATAAATTATAAGGGAAACACACATTTATTTCGGTTCTCAGTAATTTCACTAAACCCTCACAACAACCTTTTAATAACCTAAATAGTATTATTAGACCCATTTGCACAAATTAAATTAAGATTGTCTTCCTTGCCCAAAGTCACACAACTCCTAACTGACAGGGTGTTTCAGTCATCTTTTTTGTTGTTGTGACTAAAATACTTGACATGAACAACTTAGAGGAGGAAAAGTTTATTTAGGAGCTCACAGTTTCAGAAGTCTTAGTCCATAGACAGCTGGCTCCATTTCTCAGGGCTCAAGGTGAGGCAAAACAATATGGCAGAAGAGTATGGTGGAGGGAGGCAGTTCACATGATGATCAAGGAAGCAGAAAGAATGTACTTGCCAGATACAAAATACATTCCCCAAAGGCATGCCCCCAATGTCCTCCTCCACCCACACCCTACTTTCCTTCAGCACTACTCAGTTAATCCTCATCAACAGATTAATCCACTGATTGTATTAAGGCTCTTAAAATCTAATCATTTCTCCTCTAAACCTTCTTGAATTGTTTCACACATGAGCTTTTGAGGGACACCTAATATCTAAGCCACAACACAGGGTCAGGGACTAAGGGGAATGACTGCAGAATGCATATATTTTGCCTGTAATTTTTTCAGCTTTAAAAATCAACCAGAAAAAAAATTATCTCTGGGGGCAGGACTTTGCTTTTGAGATTCTCACCCAACATTAAGCTATAGTTTACATTCTCCAGATATTGATCAGTCCTCAGCATTGACTTGTTGGAGCTCAGTTACATATCCAGATCCTTTCTTGATACTAACCTGAATTAGCAATATCTGTTAAGAGGTAAAAAGTTGTGGCTATAGGAGAAATCAGAAAAAGATATGACCCAAAAGCAAAGAAGGGAAGTTTCGAGGAAAAGCATAGGTTTGGATTTGAAAATTAATGGCCACCCAGAGATCAGTTTTCTAGTTTTCATTCAGTGTCAGGGAAGAAAGCCGAATACAGGAGACTTAATATATTATCTCTATGAAGAATTAAAAGCTGTGATTGGAAAGGAATCTGTGGTAAGTTTGGCAAGGAAAACTGCTAGTGAAAGCTAGTGATTACATAAGGTCCAGTCAACATTTTGCACATTTTGGGGTCAAAATTGTGTTTGTTGCTGGGTATTTACAAATACAAGTTCTGAAATTAAATTTTCTGTGACCCAATCTCAACTCAACCACGTCACAGCTGTGTTATTTGAACCACTTACCTGGACCTGGACCTCCTTCTCTATTTAATAATCATTCCTTCTTTATTAGGTCACAGAAAGAATTAAATGTGACTGTGTAGATGAAGCTCTTAGCTCAGGTCTGGTTCATCCTAAACCCTCAATTAGAGTTAGCAACGCTTATAATTATTAAAGCAGAAGGAGCCAGTGAAGATGGGCAGGGATGGTTGTGAAGCAGTAGATAACTACTCAAAGAAGAAGTAATGGATGGAGAGCAAAAATGCAATCATTACTAGAAGGACAATTCTGGTCCAAGGGCAAAGCAAGGGAGAAGGGACAGATTTTTAGAGTACAGAGAATTTCACTGGCTGAATTTTTTTTTTTTTTTTTGGATCAGGAAGTCAAAGATTTGATCTTCATGATATTTGTTAATGTGTATTTATCATAAATTGGCAGATATAGCTAGACAAAGAGCATTAATGCTTAGATGAATGGTTAATGACATAGGAGATGTGACTGGAACAAGAAGATGAGACCCTTGAACATAATGGGGAAGATCTGGGACAGTCATAATTAAAAGGGTCTACTTTCATAAAAATATGAAATGGCTTTAAGCATCAGGTTGTAGAAACACAGTAAGAAACTGCAGCTGGTGAGTCTATACTGCTTTTCTGTGACTTGCTTCACCAAACCTTTGGTTGAGGAAGGGTGGCATAAAGGGGCAAAGGACAAAGACTAGGAAACACCTCTGTCAGCCAGGGAAGTGAGAGGACAGTGATTTTCCATGGGATTCAGATTGAACGAGCACCATATTGGCCAGATGGAGAGGAAATGACTTGACAAAAAGAGAGAAGCAAACAGAAACACATAGGATTAGAGCAGATTAAGATATGTGATCTAATAGGAAAAGTGGCCAGTTAAAAAGCCAAGATGGGTAAAGTTCCTCCCTTCTCTTGTAGGGGCAACAGCCAAGACCCACATAAGCAGAGGTGCCAGAGGCAGAGGCCAAGAAACTAAGTTCCCAGTCTGCTTCCAGTCACTGTGCTGTTTGGCCACCTCTCTTCTCTTAAAGTTCATGGCTTTCACAGAACACAGTCATCCTTGGGTCACTGGCTAAAGAAAGGGTATTGTGTGCCAGAGGATCTCCCAGAACTTTGTTCTCCAGCATCTCTCCAGGGGCCATTTATTGTGGGAGAACCTCAAGGCCAACACAGAAATTGGTGATATGGCAAAGCAGTACCTAGAGAAAAATCTTTTGATTCCAGATCTTGTAATCACATGCTGAATGATGTCATGGCTGGATACCAGGAGCAGTCAGGACTGGCTACCAGATTATTTTCAGAAGATATTAGTACAGGCAGAAGCCCTGGGTAGCATGTTCAACCTGGATCTAGAGATTTGTTTGAGCATTCCATTTGAAACACTTAAAGATTGTCTCAGCCATCATTGGATCCCTATTAGGGGAAGTATATATAACCTGGGCTTCAGCCCACCTCTTATGCATGGAATTGATGAATCATTTTTTAGGAAGATATTAAATCTGAAGCGATTGACGGTGGTCTAAGATTGTACAAGGACTTGGCAAAACCATTCACTGAACTATACAAGACCAGAGGAATGCTCTATCAAGGTTCCGGGATAGAAACTAATAAAATCTGCTTTATGTTTACAAGCTTTTCTCCCATAAGATCATACCTATTCAGGACTAGGGGTGTAGCTCAATGGTAGAGTGCTTGCCTATTATTCAGGAGGCCCTGAGTTCAATCCTTGGCATAGAAGGAAGGAAAGAAGGGAGGGATGGAATAGGGGAAACAGGAAGACAACTATTCAGTCCAAAGAAGCACACTGAGCCTGTCCAAAGAAAGAATCAGGAAGACAATATCATCCATTCAAATGTGTGTGTATGTGTGTAATACTGGTGCTGTGTCCAGATTAGAAGCTAACTGATATGGTTTGCAGCATCTTTTCTAGTTTAAAAGGTGAACGGACAGGAAAACAAGTGGAGACACAGTTCAACAAGGAAGCCCTCCCCCCCTTCAAAATGAGGGTCATCGGCAATGTTTAAGGTATCTCTGCACATGTGCAATAAAGAAAAAAAAATACATGCTGGATTTCAAATAGTGTAAGATCTGAACTCTAGCTGTCTCTTTTTAAATGACCATGTTGTTGCTATGGTAGACAATCACAGTGTTCTCAACTCATTTATTCTGGTAGGATCAACACCTTGTTCCAGACATCCATGCTCCATAGCATCCTTCCTTTTTGACATCATCAGATGAAAGAATTTAACTCCTCTCCTTTTTTTACTGTATTTTCTTACATTTGTTTTCATTTTCCTAGGCTATTAAATACTACAGATAGTTATTACATTTATTTCTATTGAATTCCTCTTTGTATACATTGAGAGCTGGGAGACTATATTAAATCTCTTCAATACACTAGGATTTGAGCCATATGGAGGGTTTTTAAACTGTTGGTCCAACTCTCATGAGTTTGTACTGCTACTTTTATTGTGAAAAAAATTAGATTCCCAAGACTTTTGAGGAATCCTTAAAAAAAAATGGGAAACCTAATATTCACCTAAATGTTGGAAGCTTATATCTTAGGTATTAATTAATGGATAATTCAAAAGAGGAAAGTGTGTGCTTTTTTGAAAGCAGAAAACATCTTCAAACTTCTTTGTTCAGTTTCCTTTGTGCTTAGCAGATGTTCCAGTGTCATGGTTGCCTTTTGAATTTGGGGGAGAGGTATGAGAATGGCCTGATCCCTGGATGCACTCTACTCCTCTATCCTCCTCTCTCTAAATACACAACTGAAGCCAGCATCTGGTCACTCGGTCCCAACAGCTGGGATTGCCTGGTAGTCGAGTGTCCCTTGCTAGGTGACACCAATAAGAGACAAACACCTTTTCCGTAGGTCCTTGAAATATGGTATTTGTTTCATGATCATTGCCCTTAAAAATCTATTTCTTCAACACACTTGCTACTTTCCCCTTAAATTATTTTGTAAAAATTAGTTATCTTGAAAATATTTTGACAAAAGTAAAATTAAAGGAACATCTTTCCTTGGATTTCCTTCTAATGCCCCATACATGCAAGTTTCTTCACATTAAAGCAAAGAAAATAGTTTGCATGATCTCTAAGATTCTGATCTGATTCTACCCAGTTCTTAATTGAACTTGCTTTCCACTTACTTACACATTGAAAATGCTTCTGTGTTTATCCTCCAACACTGAGGCAGACTTATGATAGATACCATTTATTGAAGGCCTACTAGGTGAAATGTAGTTTTAGGACATTTACTAACATTTTGATTAATCTTTCTAGCATCATATGAAATAGACAAGATTCCTCTTTTATAAACAATTAAGGTAAGGGACTAGGATGTAAAGCATCTTGCCTGTGCTCCCTCTGCCAATGAACACTGCAGACAGGATTTAAGTACAGGTTTTCCGCACTGGGAAGCCTGAGTTTTTTCCTGGATATCAGCTCTCTGTGTCATACTCCAAACAACCCAGGGCAGTGACACTTCTGAATTCTACTTGTGACCTCATATGAAGAATATCAAAATTCACTAAAGTGACTGTGAAGCTGTTCCTATTTCCACCCTTTGTTTAAGCAAAGGAAGTTCTGGAAAAAAGTGTGAACTTTTGGTCCTCCTCCTGAAGTCCTTGTCTATAAATAAAAGACCTTGAAGCAGGCTGGACTTGTCCCAGGCAAGTAGAAGAGGCAATCTCATTTAGCCATCCACACTGCCTGCACATAGGTCTGGTTTCTTGGAGCTATTCAGACCCTAGTCCCTTTTCTACCTTGAGATCAAAGCAAATTATTTCCTGGCTCACATGCTCAAACAGGTCTTGATGACAAACTAATCCTTGGGAAAGTGATAGCAGGGGAAGAAATGGCAGTCAAGCACCTAACACAGGGCAATCCTTGACCATGGTACTGTTGTCCTATACATAGTACACATTTTCATGGTTCTGAATGCCAGATTCCCACTTTTTCCCACCATCTGCTTTTCATGCAATTGTGTTGTCTTCTTTCCCGAGGGATCACTCCTCTGCCACTTTCCAACAATCAAGCTCAAGTGAGCTCCAGTGTCACCCTGGTCATATCCCTTTGTTTGGTAGGGAAGGGAAAAAATGACTAGCCTTTGGTGAGGGAGAATTCTTAGAGGTACTTCTATGGGTTTTCCTGCAACTTAAAATGTTCAGTCGGGACAATTTTAGGTAAAAAGATGCCTGTGCAAACCCATAAATAAGGTTTTTATAACACTCAGTTCATCACAACCTGACTCTAGTTATTTGTCTGAATAGTTTTAGCCTGCTGGGGATTTTTGTTTAAACCATAAAGACCACATATTTTCAAATGTGTTAAAGTATAGTCACTCTAAGTAGTTCCTCCATGCTAACTGTATTAAACACATTGCCTAATCAAATCTTCAAGAATTACCCAAGCGTAATAGACATTATTTCAATTATCTGATCTTCTTATATTTTAAAGCTGAAACTCCTATTTATTTAAACAGAGGCTTTCATATACCTCTAGGGATTCATCCAGATATTCCAAAGAATGTTTTTAATACCTCTTCCTGGTTTGTGCTCTCCATCCTCATGACTAGGTAAAACAACATATTTGCTCCTGGAATCTTTGCTTTGGTGCTCTGGTAATAAGACTGGAAATGGCAATCAGCATGCTATGGTGGCAGCTGCACACTGTGTATACAATGGGCACGTGTCTCATCTATACTCTGCTGGGTTACAGGATCTCAGCAGGCCTTCATATACACCCTGTGAATTTCATTTATTTACCTTTTATATAACAGGCAGCGTCTTTTCTTGCGGCAGATGATTTGTCAGACAGGAAATAAAGAAGGTAGAGTCCTGTTCATAATCTGAGTGGCTTCCTCTCTATCTTCCTGCAGTTTCATTCTGGTCTATTTGATGAAGGACCCAGTAATGGAGACTTCAATATAAGAATGTGCTCTGGTCCTATGTTATCATTCCTTTCCCTATCTAACTGACCCAGTCAGGTTACATGTTGGGAAACCATGGAGATATATTTCAACTATGAACAAAAAATCTGCCTCCTGCATGGAAATGTATTAAAATTAAAATCTTTCATAAATGTCGTACTTATCTTGTAGAAATTTGCACAATTCTTGCCAGAATAAATGTCATTGTCTATAAGCTTCTGAGGTATTTCTCAATTTGATCAAATGTGTGTGTAGTGGGGTTGTATGAGAGAAAAAGGGTAAAACATTTCCAAAAGAACAAAATTTCTTACATGACCTGCCTATGAATTCCTTCCTCTGGTAACAATTAGTCTATTCTAGGACAGTCATTTGTTAAATAAAAGATTTCCTGTTTGAAACTTCAAAGAAAAACCCACCCTGAAGATTCTCCCTGGGGAACAAAATACTTTATATTTAATTTAGAGAATAATAAAGGGAAGAAAAATAAAAATTCTGTCTTCATGCAAGCTCCAAGGATTTTAGGCTTATTGAGCTTTTCTACTTCTATGGTCATCTACACCACAGAATTTTACATATTTCTGTTTTTAAGGATGAGCAGATCTCTGGGGAAATCATTGAGTTGCAATGGCATTTCACTGTGATCCCTCTCGAGTCTGTTTTCTAACCCAGTGACCACCTGTCTCTTTGATTGATTGTCCTGTGAAATTAAAGGGTGTGTTTTCCTTGAGTCAGAATGCTTTTTTGTTGGCCATCTTTGAGACAGAGCAGAGAGGGCATCAAGTTTCCTGCCTAAGGCAAACTGCTTTCAAAAAATGTTTACACCAATGACCAAGTGCAGGAGGTGTTGACCTCCCCCAAGTTTTCCCTTAACCTTGCACAAGCAATAGGCCTGAACTTGACCGATATATGAACTTACCGGGCTGGCACAGTTTGAGGTGTTGATCATAAACCCTGGTGCTAAGAGCAAAGAACTGACAAGATGTGTGCAGCTCTCCTGAGCTGTTTGCAGTAGCTGACTGCGCCTGTGTGAGCCTGCCCTCTTTTTGGCAGTATAAGGTGTGCCTGGCCCATCTTTTTCGAGCAGTCTGGGGACCCTGCCCCATGTTCTCCCTTGCTTGAGTCCAATAAAGCCTCCTTCAAATAATGTCTCTTGTCCCTTCATGATTTCTAGCTTGAATTAAGCAAAATAACTCTAAAATGAGCCTCTAACACTAAGAGCTAGAAGCTGATAATACTAAAACCAGTAACATCAAAAATAGCTGCACTTGGGCTTTTCATTTCTATCTGGAATTGGGAAAAAGAACCCCGTGCTGATTGGTAGTATCTTGATTTTGGTGGATGTGCTTAAAAGACCTAATTCTGTAGTGTGTTTTATAACTGATATCCTGTTAACTGTATTATTATGTTGGTTATCTTGCTTGAAGATTGATACATACTTTTCAATTTTAGAGAAATAATTTTTTTCTGCTTGAAAAAAGTTACGATGAGAGATATCAAATTGTCAGGGATGAGAAGTCAAGAATATAGCTGTGTGAAGTGGGAATGGGTGTTTATTTGGAGACAGACATCAAAAAAGGAGAAGGCTTGTGAATATTAAGGTCACAAAGGATGACCCCAGGGGACAGGAAGAAAGGGGAAAGTGTGCTTCAAAAAGGTGGAAGTGGGTTCTGGAGTGTAGTAGACAGAAGCTGGAGGGTAGACAAATTGTCAGCAGCAAAAGATGTTGAAGGAATTGAGAAATTGAGCCACAATCAAAACAATGGCAATGGTTCTTTGGTATAAGAACCCCTACAACAGAAATGACCACAATGAGAGAAGACATGACAATACTTGGCCAAGGTCATCCATCAGTGAAGACACTGAGAAAGATGGACTAATGGGTGACGAGAAGACTGAAGAACAGGAGTGTTCACCAAGAGTGCATGAGTTTACATGGGCTAACCCATGAAAGCTTCTAACCAACACAGAATTAATACAGCCCACTCACAACCTGATTTTTTTTCTTCAACCTTATCTATACTGTCCCCCTGGCTCACAGCATTCCAGCTCTTTCACGTTCAATTTTATCTCTGGGTCTTGTGCTTGCTTGGGAGCTATACTGCTGACTTTCTAATAGGGCAGATTAAGTATCAGCACACGTGTCACCTCCTTAGAGAGGTTTTCTCTGACCACTCAATCTAAAATGACTATCCCCCAGTCCAAAGCACTCCCTATCATATCATCTTGTTAAATTGCACTGATCATAAATGGAATTGGGCATATTCTTCATTTCCTGGAGGGGGAGGCGTCCATAATATTTTCCTGGTTTTCAAAGCCCCTCTTGGTGGACCAACCATGTGTAAACTATTGCCCTTGTACATGATCTCACAACTCTGATAAAGCCAATTTCCTTACTGCTACTATTAGGCTACTTGCTTGCAACCATTCTGCCTTTCAAACTATGCTATCTATTGTTCAAGGCCCAGCTCATCTCTAAAATATCTCTTTAATGTCACCTACCAACAGAAAGCAGTATACGGAACCTCAAGTATGTGATGGGCTGACAGATCTGGCTCCACGAGAATGTTATCGGCCAGACTCTAAGGGAAATGACTAAACAGACTCCATTTTGCTCTAAGACTCCATGTTATGTAGGAAATAAGCTTCTCCCATAGGAACACTCCACCTCTCTGCCCATCATCAGTTACTTGGTGTGACAATGGCAACTCCTATGAATTGCTCTCTTTTGATTCCTATTGCTCTTAACCAATGTACCATGTAAACGGTAATTGTGTGGATGTTAGCAACCATTCTTTAGTTTGTACCTAGGTAAGGGTCATTTTGACCCACTTCCCCCTCTGTTGATGATCTCATGATGTTAGTCTGTAATTTCGAATCATAGCAACAGACACTTATGATTGATGTGATTTTTGGTATAAGAACCCCTACAACCCTGTGGTAGAGGCTGTTCTCCCAATAGCCATTTTTTTGGGCATTGTGTGAGACAGTCAGCTGGTCAGCTTAATAAAGACTCTCAAATTTGGACTTCTCAGTGGTGATTGGTCTGTTCTTAAGTTGTGTTCCATAACAAAGTAGCTCATTGGACTTTTTCCAGTAGATTACATTTAATCTACTTAACTAGATTACAACTATCTTAAAGTTAGACTTCTGTAGGGGTGAGTACCTAGAACATGAATAAAAATTATTTATTGATTAACATACTGATCCACCTGACCTGGCTGAGAATAAGGTTAGAGAAGGGGTTGAGGCTTTTACAGTAATGAATCATTTAATATATTACTGGGACAGTGTTTTTTCTCTGATTATCAACCATGGCTAAGTGTAGGGCATTTTAAAACATTGCGTAGGCCTCACTACTAACCAATTAAATCAGAATTCATAGGAATAAGGTGAAGCTTCGGTGGTATTTGAAAGTTCCTTGGGTGATTCTAATGCACAATGAGAGTTGAGAATCTCTGAAAAGGGAAAAGAATAAGGCCCCATAATGGAAGTAAAACCATAACATAACACTGAAACTTTTAAACTCATATTAACTAAGGAGCATTAGAAAATCTGGACGCTTGAAGTTTTAGGAACAACTTTTTGTGCCCTTTAGTCTAACCATGTTTCCCATCTCACTTTTCCAGGCACGCAAATTTAAGAAGTGTCTGTGGTAGCATAAAGCCACATAGCATGTTCACAATTAACTGTATATATTATTTAACATAATCATATCTTGACTTGCTCCAGGTATAATAAAAATAAATAACAGCTGGAAAAATACTTGATATTATTTTAACAATCTAGAAATATCCGAACTGCTTGTACCATTATGAAAGTCTCTTAAAGCAAAGCTTTCCCAAAAAGCTTTGGGAAAAGCTTTGCCTGAGGCTCAGAGGAAATGATCCATAGCTTATTAGCCATTCCATGTGGAGGCTCCACTCATTTAAATGTTCCAGAAAAATTTTTGAGGATTTATGGGGTTTGATGTGAAAATTTTCAGGTCAAGAGCCTTGTACATTCATGAAATGTCTTCTCAGAAAAGGAAAGAAAAATTTTCTAGTGAATGCCTATTGGGTTTTATTTGTTTTGTACAATTAATCCCAAACATTTCATTCTAATGACTGACTTCGTCACATACTACCACTTACAAATTCCTTAGTAAATTCTTACTTTACACAGCATTATTACATAGCGTAACATTTTTTCTTGCTTTCTGGTCCTTCATCTAAGTGTATGAATTTCTGATTTTATGTTCCAGCAATCACCATTCCTTCCCGGGTAGAGTATGGTTTCCATCAGCTCCTGTGAAGCCTCTGTCCTTTGCCTTCATATTCATTTACCTGTCCTAAGGAAGGCTTCTCTGTAAAACTTTCCTTTGCCACTTTACCTCCTTTTCCTATAATCAATTCTTCCCTCAATTCCTTGTTTTTTGAGTACTTTTCGTAATTCTTATTAACCTGTATAGAAGTGGAAGTCCTGAGATTGCTAGAAAGACTACTTCCTACCCTTTTTTAAATCATAATAGGATATTGATGCCTGTCAAGAATTAAATATTGGTAAAGCCACAAAACCATTCATAAATACAGATAACCCCACCCCCGCACCCGTAGAGTCCTTCCCGTACCTGATCTTAAGTATGTTGGAAACAAACATTGCCCTTGAGGAAATGCTTGCTTGACTCTGAAGATTCATATAGTCTGACCATGCATGGAGGCAATGAAACTTTTTTAGTTTTAGTGATATCAATTAACCAGAAAAGGGTATTGACTTTGGTACTAAGATTAGTTGGGTTATTTTGGTGTCACAGTGAGTTTTGGTTATTACATTGAAGTCTATTTAGAATAATTTAGGCCACAAAAGCATGAAAACTGAGTTGTTGTAAATTAGGAATTACCTATATTCAAGAATTTCCCCTAAGGGTGATCGATTGGAAGAATTTTGTGTCTGGCTTTATGATATATAAAGCAGTGATATATAAAGCAGTGAAGCCGTCAATATCCCTTCATCAATAGCAACCACCAAACTAGAAATCATAAAAATCATAATAGCTATGACCTCCAAATAAATCAAGGTTTACCTAACAAACGAGAAAAATTTAAAATTAGAATACTTGATAATTCTATGAAGAAAAGCATAAGAGAAATCTCCATACTACTTTCCATAATGGCTGCACCAATTTATAGTCCCACCAGCAATATATGAGTGTACCTTTTGCCCCACATCCTTGCTAACATTTATTGTTGTTAGTATTCTTGATAATTGTCATTCTGACTGGAGTAAAATGAAATCTTAGAATAGTTTTAATTTGCTTTTTCTAATTGCAAGAGTTGTTGAACATGTTTTCATATATGTGTTGATTGATTGTATTTCTTCTGTGAAGTGTCTGTTCAGTTCCTTAGCCTATTTGTTGATTAGGATATTTGATTTTTTAAATTTCTTTATATATCCTAGAGATTAATGCTCTGAGATGCATGTGGTAAAGATTTTCTCCCATTCTGTAGGCTCTCTATTGTTGTTGTTTTCTTTGCTGAGAAGAAGCTTTTTAGTTTGAATCCATCCCATTTATTGATTCTTGATTTTACTTCTTGTGCTTCAGGAGTCTTATTAAGGAAGTAAGATCTTAAGGTGATCCTAAATAATGAAGATTTGGACCTACTTTTTCTTCTGTAAGATGCAGGGTCTCTGTTCTGGTGCCTCAGTCTTTCATCCACTTTGACCTGAGTTCCACACATGGTGAGAGATAGGGGTTTAATTTCATTTTGTTTCATATGAATTTCTAGTTTTCCCAGCACTATTGTTGAATAGGTTATCTTTTCTCCAGTGAGTGTTTCTGGTGCCTTTGTCTATTATGAGATAATTGTATTTATATGGGTTTGTCTCTGTGTCTTCTATTCTGTACTACTAGTCTACATGTTTGTTTTAGTACCAATACAATGCTGTTTTAGTTACTATGGCTCTGTAGTATAGTTCAAGGTCTGGTATTGTGATGCCTCCTGCTTCACTCTTCTTGCTAAGGTCTGCTTTGGCTATTTTGGGTCTCTTATTTTTCTGAATGAATTTCATGATGGCTTTTTCTATTTCCATGAAGAATGTCATTGGGTCATTGGGATTTTAATAGCAATTGTGTTAAATCTGTTTTACACTTTTGGTAGTATGGCCATTTTGACAATACAAATTCTGCCTATCAAGGAGCATAGGAGGTCTTTCCATCTTTTGCGAACTTCTTCAATTTCTTCCTTTAGTGTTCTGTAGTTTTCATTGTAGAGGTCTTTCACCTCTTTTGTTAGATTGATTCCCAAGGATTTTTTTTTTTTTTTTGAGGTTCTGAATGGGGTAGTTTTCCTAATTCTCTTGCAGTACATTCATCACTGATGTATAGGAATACAGGATTTTATATCCTGCTACTTTACTGAATTCATTTATTAGTTCTAGAAGTTTTCTGGTGGAATTTTTTGGATTTTCTAAATATAGAATCATGTTGTCAGAAAACAGTGATAGTTTGAGTTCTTCTTTTCCTATTTGTATCCATTTAATTTTTTCCTCCTAATTGCTCTTGATAGAGTTTCAAGGATGATGTTGAATAGAAGTGGTGATAGAGGGCATCCTTGTCTTGTTCCAGTATTTAGAAAAAATGCTTTCAATTTTTCTTCATTTAGAATGATGTTGGCCATGGGCTTAGCATAGAGAGCTCTTACAATGTTGGGTATGTTCCCACTATCCCTTGTTTTTCTAGTGTTTTGAACATGAAGGGGAGCTATATTTTTTCAAGGGTTTTTTCCACATCTATTGAGATAACCACAGGAAACTAATCTTTAAGTCTATTGATGTGATGAATTACATTTATTGATTTCTGTATGTTGAACCAAACTTGCATCCCTGGGATGAACCCCACTTGATTGTGATGCACTATCTTTTTAATATGTTTTTGTAGTGTAGTTTTGACATGAGTTACTTTAAGTTTAGAATACCAAATAGTAAACACTCCCCACTTATCTCTTTTTCAGAGGTTTTCCAAGAAAATGAGTCTCTAAACTTAATATCTTTAAGATGAACTATGCACTAATAACTATTTATACAAGTAAGTAAACAGTACAGACTTTCAATTAAAATAATTATTATTTGGACAGACTCGATGGAATCTTTATTGTTAAAAGTAAAAAACTTCTGTAACATCTTAATGCATCTCAAATAGTCTTGATTGTCATTTTGAGAGCCAAGTGGAATTTCTTCAGTTGATTAAAAGAAAATTTTGAATTTGTTTAGTTGAAAATTATTATTCTAATATACATATGCAAACAGCCATGAAATGAAGTATTAGTTTATCTTGTAGAATGTATTTTCAAATAAAGTGATTTTCCTCCTTCTTAATAAGCAAGATTTTGGGGGGATGCAACATGTCCTCTGAAACTCATTTGTCCCTCTGTCCATCTCATTAGCCACCACCATCCCCTGGCTAGTCTGGACAGAATCCTGAGTATCAACTTTAATTAATAACTTGCATTCACTCCCCATCTCCAAACCAGCCAAAAATTTGTCCACAGTCTTCTATACTGATGTTTACCACCACCTCTACCACTCCCACACCAGCTACCACGATAGCGTCCTTCCAGGTTTCCATACCTCCTCTCGCATCCTTTCAATTTATTCTCCCACTGCCACCAGAGGGTGCTTTATAAACACTAATGGGATCATGTTATTTCCCTTCTTAAAATCCTTTTATTGCCTTCCACTCTGTTTAGAATAAAGTCAAAATCATCCATCACAGGCCTCAAGACCTGCATAATCTGGCCCTGAAGACCTCTCTAACTTCAGTTTCTGGCACTCACAGGACCTCTGGAAACTAAACAGTGGGTTCCCTAGGAAAGGATAGTGCTGTTTAAACTGATGTTCTAAACTGGCATTGTGTAGAATCACGGGAGCATGGTGATCGTAAAAAGCAAATCAACTTTTAGTCAATTTTATTAGGGTTCAAATTCAACATGAAGGATGTATCCTCATTGGCTTCATGTAGAGGGACTGCTCACCCAGCACTTCCTTTGCACACTACTCGATTATTCCAAGCAGTCCGGATTAATTTGTGCTTTAGAGTCTCCAGATAAACACTCCTTCAGTCTGGGACACTTTCCCTAAACTTTCCAGGACTAGATTCTTACTTCTCAAAGCTCAGCTCAAATGTCACTAAAAGGAGATTTTCAGGTGAAATTTAATTAGACATAGAGACCTCTTCTTGAGTCTCTTATATACTCTCATTATCTTCTTGTTTCCTTGCTTCTTCTTTTTCACTATTTATAGTTATTTTTTTTTCAAGTGTAGGCTCATCATTTTTGGGGGGAATTGTTTGTTTGTTTGTTTACATTATTGGCTCCAAAATGTGAAGGACCACTTTTACTTATCACTAACAGGAATTAGCATATGCCTGGAATATAGTATGTGCTTAATAAACAAGTGTTTAATAAATGGATGGGTGAAAGAATGCATAAATGTATAAATTTTCCATCCTGATTTCTCTTCAAACATTAAAGTCTTCATTTCCTTTCTGAAATGTGATTTATCACAACACTGTAATTTGCAAAATTATTTATAGTATACAAGGAAAGAATTATAGAACCAATGAGATGGAAAACCTACACTCCCTTTGCATATAGAATGCCAAAAACTTGCTACAGACTCAATATATAAATAAGGCAGATAGAGAGTGCTTGAAGATAGAGGAAGGCAATTTTTTTCCATTGCCTTTATCTTGCCTTTTCCCATAATCACAGAATGGCATAATGTTAATTTAAGTGCAGAATTGAATCCCATGCTTCTTCTTTTTTTAAATTTTCAGTTTTTTTTATAAATATAAAAACTGTGCCCCAGAGAGTTTAAATGACTTCCTTCCCATCTTACAGAATTCCTGGCACAATCAAGACTAAATACTAGGTGTTCTTGACATACAGTCCCTTTATGTCTTTATTCTTTTCTCCCCTGGGTTCTGCTCCTCATTTGCATCAATAAACTTTGCTAATAAGCACATCTCAGCCTAAATTGTTCTCTCTGGAAAGGGTACATGTCAAAACAATCCTTCTCTTCTTTGAAATGTATTCCCTTTTTTTCTGTAGTAATATGAGCTTCTTTGGAAAAATAGATCCACTCCTAAAGAATTAATGTTAAGGGTGTGTGTGTGTTTATGTGTGTGTGTGTGTGTGTGTGTGTATGCCTGCCCATCCATGCATTTTTCTGCTCATAGCTGACCTTCCCAAAATTTAAAGGGATATATCAGTATGTAACAATTTTCAAGTTTAAGGGCCCATGTCCACAACTGACAAGGCCATCAGTCTATGAAAGATATGTAGATCTGCTAAGCACATACTCCTGAGCTCACCAAGTTAAGTTCCCAAACATCTTCCTTCTTTCCAACTTTTGTAATATTTTGTAGTACAGCCATCTTCTGCAAGGTGAGAATAGATTGTATCTAACTAGAACCTTGGTTTAGTTTCATTAAGGGAAAAGGGCAGTACCTTAATGAGGAAGAGCCCTGGCAGGACAGTATAGTGGTTAAGACCAACCGTCACAGGACTGCAGATGTAACTCATGGGTAGAGTTGCCTGCCTAGCATGTGTGAGGCCCTGGTTTCCATCCTTGGCGCCAAAAAACAAAAACAAAAACTGACACCTTATGGAGCATGGCATCTCTATTGAGATAGAAAATAGTAAAAGAATTTAATTGTTGAACAGTGATACAAGAACTATTTTCCTGAGTGGACAAACACAGGTTTCATACCCTAATCCCTGACCTCTGGCTAATAGATTCTTTTTAGCTACATATGTGGGGACAAGATACTACATTTGCTTCATTTCTTCATTTGAAAAATAAAGATAATAATATTGACTCTCATAACATTCTTGTATAATATGATTTAATATGTACCAAGTGTTTGGGAACAAAACCTGATATGTTACTAGCTCTAAATTAATGTTTGTGATTATTGTAAACATCATGTTTGTAAATATGTTTGATAAGGGTTTAAATGAATCAGTCTTGTTCAAAGTCCAGCTTACATGGCTGGGGTTGTGACTCAGAGCACTTGCCTAGTATGTGTGAGGCACTGCGTTCAATTCTCAGCACTGCATATAAATAAATAAAATAAAGGTCCATTAACAACTAAAAATAATTTTAAAAAATAAAGTCCTGCTTAAATAATTAGTTAATTATTACAAAGCTCACTCCTTTCACTGAACTCTAAATTTATCCTCCAACACAGATTTTAGGACCCCCTCTGAGTTGCTCTCTCATTTTCTACTTCTTTCTTACAAATGTATTCTGCATGAGCCAGGCCTGTAATCTCAGGAACTCAGGAGACCAAGACAGGAAGATTTCAAGTTGGAGGCCAACCTCAGCAACTTAGCAGGACCCAGTTGAAAAATAAACAATAAAGAACTGGGGATGTAATTCAGTGGTAGAGCACCACTGAGCTCAATTCCCAGTACTAATTAATTAATTAAATATTTTGCAAAATTATTAGTAATGCAAGCTTTAAGGGAAAATGATGTCTGTGTTCTCAACCCAGAGGAGCTTCCTGCACTCAAAGTGAGAAATAGAATTTCACTTAAAATGCTTTTAAAAATAGCTGTTTCAAGGCAGCATATGTCTAGGGATAAAGCAGATTTTTCTCTTCTCCTTAATGGGTGGCTCACAGCTTTTACCCGGGAAACAGAGCAACCAGTACATAAAAATGAGGAGATTATGTTTAAGCATTTGAGAATTACTCCAGAGTCTCTCAG
This sequence comes from Sciurus vulgaris, assembly GCF_902686455.1. Taxonomy (NCBI): domain Eukaryota; kingdom Metazoa; phylum Chordata; class Mammalia; order Rodentia; family Sciuridae; genus Sciurus; species Sciurus vulgaris. The sequence goes on from NC_136464.1 coordinate 84,436,215, forward strand.
TCTTTTCAAAATTACATTGCAAGAGTCCCACCACAGACTTTCAGCATCAGAATACCCGAGAATGAGACCTGCAAACACAAAAAGCAACCAAAGTTTCCTTGCAATCTAAGAGAACCCACTTGTCTATATCTTCATCCATAGCTCAAGTCAGACTGTTCTGATCCTGGGCATTTCAAAGCACAGTATCAGTTTAGGTATTCAAATTTGACATCAAGGTGAAATTCTGAAAAGTAGGAAATTATTTGCCAAAAGGAAAAACATCTTCTTTCTAAATGACTAAGACTTCCCAGATGATTCATGTATTTCATATTGCCAATGCCAGAGCAAATGGCCAAGTGAGCAGAATAACACAGATGAGGCCTGAAATCTGCTTCCACTTGTGGTATTGAGTTGCATGGCAGCAGCATTTATTTCAACAATACCTTACACTATTAGTGATTCATTATTAATCATGAGCTTTGAATAAGTTGGTACTTTCTAAGGTGTGTGTGGGGGGTGTGTGTTGTATTTATTTTTCAATTTATTAGAAAATTCCAATTTCCTTTGCCCTCAATATTTCTGAAAAGTAAAATATTTATACCATTTTTGAGGATATTCTCACTGATACTTAAAAAGTAATTGATCATATCCTGCCTTGCCTTGTCTTAACTCATCCATTTGCCAAATCAACATACCAGTAACAATCACACTGCTTTTGTAGTAGAGACTTTTTTTTTTTTTTTTTTAATACAGTTGTTCCTAAGGCTGAAGCTAGATAGAGCCTGGCCACTCAATGTGGTCCATAGACCAGCAGCATAAGCATCAGGAAACTGAAATACAACATCTTAGGCCTCACCCAGACCTACAGAATAAGAACCTGCATTTGAGCAAAACCTTCAGGTTATTTAGATGTGCATTAAAACTTAAAAGCACTAGCCTAGAGGAGTATTTATCTCTCTCAGGATGGTGATAAACTGATCACCCACATCAGAATCACCTGCAAGGTTCACTTAAGGAGTAGTATTCTGGATCCTTCCATAGGCTGCATAACTCTATGAGGTGGGTGCCCTTAAAACTACATAACAAGCCCCTCTCCCTGACAATTAGGCATCTAAAGTTTAGAACTGCCAGAGTAGCATTTTAGAACATTATATGTTTTGTCATTTTCATATATGTGATATCTTCATAAGACTAAAATCACTGAACAAGATATACCTAGAATGATAAACCTATCAAACTGTACATTTACTATAAACACAATCACATACACACACATACCCACATGCACGCACACACACACAAACGGCATTAGAAATAAGTGCAAATAAACTGCCTTTAATGCTAGAAGATCAAAATCAAGCCAAGAGCATTTGGAATGGAATGCAGACTGACTGGTTAAGTGTGTCAGAGAGGGGAGGAAGTAAATCATGAATAGTAATGTCATTACACCTCCTGTACTCTTGTTTAAACATGGCTCTCCGTACTCCTTGAAACATCATTAGAGATTTATTTGATTCCAATAAGTCACTTTCAATATAGGAAAAGAGTATTTTGTATCCAGTAGATATGAAAAAGATACTCAAAACATCAAAAATATACTGCTTTTCATCTCTGTTTATAGTGGTAGTCTTTATGAATAATTGCTAAAGATAATTCTTTCAAATATCAAGGTGAAAGGTGTTACTCTATTCATGTGGTTCCATAGATGAATCAGTCAATCTTTTGTTTTTGATGTTTATAAAATCTAGCTGGGTACAATTTTACTTTCTATTGCGATGTTTAGTGTGAGAAAAGCCCATTCAAACTCAACTTTGCAAGGTCCAAATCATCCCAATAAACACTGGGATATCACAAAATGTGTGTCATATGGCTTTCAGCTTAGATCAACCTAACATTTTAGTATTACAGAATAACTTATGCTAAAATATTTAACATATCAAAAATATTATCACACAGGATTTTTTTTTCTAATTTAATATTCACACAGAAAGGTAAAAAGAAAACAGGAAGACATACGACCAAGGATATGAGATTATATTTTAAAAACATGAGCCTTTTTTAACACTTTTGAAATTTTATGTGCAAAAACATAACATACCTCCGAGTACAGGATTCCCATTCTGGTCTTTCACAGGCTTACTTCACCTCTACAGCTTCTTGAGTTTTCTGGAGATATTTCTGATTAATATTAAAATCCTTCCTGAAGAGAAAAGTCCCTAGAAGCCAAAACCTGTGGCAAACCTGCCCTTTCCACACCTGTGAGGGTTTTTTTCCCAGCAATGCAGGCGGCAACACACCTAGAGAGACCAGCCTAATGAAAAAAAAAAGGCATTGGTTTACTGTGTAATAAAATAAGCGGTGTATCATTTCATGTTAGAACCTGAGAAGCCGGTTTCTGAGTCATATTTACTCTACCAGTGGTAATGTACAGGAAAGAAGGAAGCAAAGTTGGGGTGAAGTGGGGGCGGGGTTTTTTAATTGGCAGAAAGGACTCAGGGTTCAAAATAAGGTATGTATGTAGGACATTTTCTTATCAGAATCTAGTTTTCAGTGGTCACTGGGAAAAGCTATACTCTAACAAATTCGCTCAGGAAAGTTATACGTGCCTGTAAAGGGTTTGACAAATAATTCTTAAATTCCTCAAAAGTTATTACTTGCAAATATCACTTCCCCAGCTATTTAAACAGTCTTATAAAATAATAAATTAAATCTACTTTTCATTTACATTTTTAAATTGATATATGATAATTATACACATTTATGGGTTATGGTGTGATAATTCAATACACATATACAATTCATAATCACCTAACCAAGAGTAAGTAACATCTCCAACTCTAGCTGTAGAATGCTAGAATTTATTCCTCCTATCTAACTCTGTTTAGGAACCATTATTCAACCTTCTTTATCCTGCCCCACCCACATCCTTCCTGACTTCTAAGGACCGCTATTCTCCTTGCAACTAAAGTCAGTTATCATACATTTAAATTGAATCATCAATTTATTTGGTTGAACATGCTAATATGCCAAATTTCTCAAATACTGTAAATATTTTATATACTACACATAATCCCAATTATTCATACATTCTCTTTTTACTTAAAACAATCATATCAAACTACTTTGAACTTTCCTGAAAATAAAACACATACCCCACACACATGCACGTTCCCATGAAAGAAAGAGTTCAACCATCCCAAGCAAATTGTTTGATTTTCCCAGTCAAATAAGGTTCCCTAGTGGTCAGAGATTAGGGTCAAATCTAAGGTCTGTACCTATATCTGTTCATAGAAATTCTTCCTATTCTGCTGATGGACACATTGAGTTATTTTTATAATTGTTAAACAGGAATTGTACACTCTGCTGTGGAGTTGCCATTGAGGCCACCTCTCAGGAGTTTAAGAATTAGCAATTTGTCTGTTGGAGGAAATGGAAGCCTGTAATACCCACCAACATTGCAGCCATTTCCTCTTTGGCTTGGCTTGCTCCTGCATTTCCTTAGTTTCCTAACACATTTGTCTCCCAGTGGACTTAGAAAAACCTTGTTCTTCCTGGGTACTTCACTCTCTTATGCAAATCTTTTGCATAAAACGAAGCCCCTCTGGCCTCTTTGAACTAACTTATGTGGACAGAATTCTTCACTCTCACAGCCTCTTTGCTAAGATTGCTGCTAGCTGCTTCTCCATGCTCCTTCCTTCCTGTGTGAACACTGAGCTGAAGATTTCTTTAGTTTTTTATCAGGATCACAAGTCTGACTGGATTCAGCAAGCCTTCCTTAATGTCATCTAGTTCTAAGGGAACAATACTCATTATAATGACAAAAGATCAAGGGTTTCAATGTAGGATTAACTTTAAAAACAAACCAAAAAAGGGTGATTTTCTCATTGCAATTGATAAAACTACTGCATTTATTCTAAACCAGTGAGTCTCAGCCAGGGGTGATCTTGCCCCCAAGTGGACTGCTGGATGTAGCAAAGAAAAATATAAAATGTTCAGTTATACTGGAATTTTGGATACATTTCTGAAATACTGAATGGGACATAGCTATACAAAAAAAAAAAAAAAAAAAAAAAAAAAGTACGTGTTTTTCAAATGAAACTCCAGACTTTGGCAATGTCTGGAGACATTTTTGGTGGTCACACCTAGGCATGGATGTTTACTACTGGCATCTCAGTGGTAAAGGTCCAGGGATGCTGTTCAACATCCTATAGTACACAGGATGACTTCTCACAGCAAAGAATTGTCCATTCCAAAGTAGTATAAAGGTAGAGAAACCCTGGTCTAAGCCAACAGGTGAATTAGAACTGAAGGCAGAGTGCTTGATCAATTATAGAATGTTAGAATGGAGTATAGTGAAATATTTCAGAAAAAAATTCTGATAAATAAATTTTGGGGGGGTTTTGTTGTGTTGTGTTTTGGTTTTTTTGTACTGAAGTTGGAACCCAGGGTCATTTAATCACTGAGCCATATCCCCAGCCCTTTTTTATATTTACCTAAAGACAGGGTCTCTCTGAGTTATTTAAGGCCTTGCTAAGTTGATGGGTCTGGCTTTGAACTGGCAGTCCTCCTGTCTCAGCCTCCCAAGTCACTGGGATTACAGGCATGTGCCACTGTGCCCGGTTAAACAAATCATTTTTAAAGAAGCATTCAGGATTCACTCTCTAGCAACTTGAGCCTGTAATTACAAAGACAGATGAAGAAAAAGAACTTCTAGGGAATTACTTTCACACATGAATGTCTTCCATCGAGAAATAATGTCTAAGTCAGACACTGAGGTCTTAAAATTAGAAGCATTCACTTGATCTTGGCTATAGATGCAGCCAACATCAGCTGACCAGTGTCCAATTCCCAATGAAGAATGAGAGATTCCTGGAGTGTCTGTCCCAAAAACTTCCTCCAAGAAGAGTTCAGTAGAGCCTATGAAGCTGAGTGGGCTACACAGAAACTTAGTGCTTTACCCTGAAATCTCGACCCTCCAATGTGATTTAATTGCTCCCTTTGGAGGGATTTAACTAAGGGATTGTCATGATTGGAATTTTATTTATAGAACAAAGATCAGTCTGGCTGTTGTGTGGAGGGTGGATTTAAGGTAGGCAAGAGAAGAAACACCCAGATCAATTAGAAGGTAAATGTGTTAGGCCAACTGAGTGGTCTTAGTAACCCAAACCTGGAGAGCAACCACAAGGATTGAGAGAACAGGATAAGCCCTAGAGTTTGGAAGGTAGAAATAACAGACTTCATTGACTGTTGCTCCCTGTTGAGCAACAAGGTCTGATGTATCTCCTTAGGGCCCGCCCAAAGGAGAATACAGGGCTGAACAGGATGATGAGTGTCGGTGGCAAAGGAAGCACACCAGAGCCGGGAGGTCTGTCAGCGCACGTGGCGAAGCAGGAACTCGTTTATTGAGGAGGTTTTATGTAGGATGGGGGCTAGGTGGGAGCTAATTAGCTTAAAAATTAGCAAGGCACAGAGGATTCATGCAGGGGAGAGTTCCATAGGACTATATGGCAAGCACGAGTTGATCACGTTCGCAGAACTGCTACTAACCAATCTCTGACAGTAGGAGGTGGAGATAAGCAGGCCAACCAGGGAGTTACACATAACTGGTTGCTGGGTAAGAACATACCTCCCAGGTTTCAGGGGAGGGCGGCAGTGCAAGGAGGTCTGAGTAAACTGTTAGTGAGTCAGGCAGTGCCACGTATGAGTAGGGGTCACCATGAGGGTGCAGTCGCCATTATAGGGTGTGTCCCCTATAATTGACAATGAGTTATTGGGCTATTATCTTCTCCCATCAAATATTCTTTCCTATAATCTTCATTTCGTTGTACTGACTTTGGTGCTCTGAAAACACCAGTGCCTTCTGATTCCTACCCCTAGAAATTATAAGGCTAAGGAGAAAGAGACACCTGCTCATTCCTACGTGTTTGCTTATCCTATTGGCATTATCCTGACAGTGGCCCTTTATCCTAGAAACAGGAATGGGTCCAGTTTTTGCCACCCAGAACCAGCCTGCTCATAACCTTCAGAGGGGGCATCACTAGCTGTCACTCACTCAACCTGACTTTATGCAACTCCTCCCTGGAAGATTCTGAGGTTTGAACAGCCAGCCAGAATGTCAAAGCTTGAGTCCTAGAATTTCAGGGCTCTTTTCTCGGTTCTGTTAACTCCAATCCCTGCTCTTTGATCCCCAGGCCCCAGGGCGGTAGCTGCTACTACAATTCTACCTCTGTGTTACCCTGGGGCTCTCTCTGTGTTTTTCACTCCTCTGATATCTACTGACCAATTCCTTATATTAAATTCATTCTTTTTCAATTATTAGTATGCTTTTCTTTGCTGAACCCTAACTGACACAGTACACTGAAGATGTTTAGAAAACTAAAAATATAGGAATTATGCATCTAATACAGGACACATGAGAGGGCTGGGGATGTATCTCAGTGGTAGTGTGCTTGAATACCATGTGTTGGATAATCAAATCCCCTCCCCCCCCCCAAAAAAAAAGACACAGGAAGGAGAAGAACAAGAATTGTGTGCATGTTTCTGACTGGGAAATTCGATAGATTTCCATATGTTTCACAGAAATGAAAAATACTAAAGAGTAAGATCAGGGAAGGCCTGGAAAGAGGTGACCAGTTCAGGTTTGTAAATTTTGTTTAAAGGACATATGTAAGTGGAAATTCCAATAGGAAGCTCGTTATTTGATTCTGGGATTTTAGAGGAGAAATTACACTTGAGATTACAATTTTTAGTCATTAATTATAAATTAAAATCCTCAGTGTAAGAAATGGAGCAGTTACATACCTGATCAGTCTTTGTTTTTTCCCTCCTCTACATCAGATAGGAAGTCCTTGGTTGTATAAGGTTATTTCTTCTTTAAATAACACAAGGACTTTTTCTTTTCATTTTAATACTTTTATATGTTGACAGTCATTATCTAATCTAATATGTTCTCTTGCTAATTGGAATAGTTATATTTCTGAACTTTTATACTTTGGATTCCCTGCCACCTCTTCCATAATTCTCCTGTTTGTGAATGCTTTTTATTTCATTAACTGAAATTAAACACAGAATTCAAAGACCAAGTTGCAATGACAGTTGTTCCTTTACACTAATACAGAAACTTTACTCTTTTTCAAAGGTAAACTGAGTCTCAATAAATTGTTTAAATAGTTCTTTAAAGCCAACAGTGATCCGTAAATTGGGCAGGTCCTGGAAGGGAATGCAAGATGAAGGCTTTCTAGGGGTGAACATGGAAGTAAAGCAAAGAAAATACTTGATTGATTATATGCCCTTGCCTCATTTGGTCTTTTCTGCTGAAAATTCTCAAGTTGTTTGTTAGTTTCTGATTGGGCTAGCCTTAAATTTCATTTTTCTTTAATATAAGAATGTACAAGAAAGAGGCCAAGTTAAGTTGAGCTTGTGTTTGCAAATCAGGCAAGATTAAGGTCACTTACGAGGCCTACTGGCTGTGTCTGTTCAGGGAGTCTTCAGGCCTGTTCTTCACTTTAATGTAGTGTTACTTTAACATTACCAAGATTTGAAAAATATCTTGTCGAATTTGAAATAAATTTTGAATTTCCCAAGTAAATAAGAAGTTTGTGATAACGCAGGAGTAACTGGTGTCAACCAGCTGCTAAAATGAAAATATCAGTGTTGTAAGTTTAAATGTAAAATAGGTCATTTAATTGCTCAGGCACTTATGCAACACTTAATTCCTTGGTGTGCTCTATTTCTGTGTCATCATCTACTATGTACTTACAGCATTAGTTGCCATCATGTGCTTTAATGGAAACACAAATAGTACATGTCACACTCAAGGTTCCCTGGTCATTGGAATTCTATGATTTATGTTCCCTAATTTTTTAAATGTTCTTACATACCAGAAACTAGAGAATTTATTTATATTTCTTGGTATAAAAAAAAGGAAGAAAGAAAACTAGGAAGTAACTCTATTACTGATAATTCCTGTTGCATTGAGTGACTTTTTCTGGAAATAGTCACCTACTTCTGCAAACTGTCCACTATTCTTCCCTGTGACTCAGGAATCTGCTAGATGACTTTAATTGCAAGCCTCTTCCTATTTTGTAGTAAAGCCAGTTTCACAGTATGAGACAAACCAAGGTGTTCAGGGTGTGAGCTTACTACTCTGACCTAGGATGGAGAAGCTGCCTACTTTAAACTTTGTACAACAATGTTCTTTTACTTCTGGTGCCTTTTAAGACTGAAAAAAGAGATCATGTATGTCAATTCTCTGGTAGAGCCTTACCATTTATTGTATTATATTGACAAGTTTTGACAGGGTTTTTTCATTTGTTTTGATCTACATTATAATAAAGAATTGTTTGGGGAATGGGGAAGGGCATTTGCTTTTTAAATTTCCTTTTATTATTTTGGGTTTTTTTTTTTTTTTTTTTTTTTTTCTTTTTTATAGTCCTGGGATTGAACCCAAGGCCTTGCACATGCTTTTTTCTTTTTTCTTTTTTTCTTTCCAATTAAATTGTTGTTAAGATCACATCTGTCAGCCTTTAGTTGGCCAAATTTCTGTCCTTCCTCTTAGAAGCTGACCTACTTCACGAGTTCTTGGCAATGCCCAGGTCTTTCCAGTCAAGCATTTATCATTGAATAAGAAGTCGTATCGTGTACCTCTCTATCAAATCGAAACACTCTTTCCTTCCTCTATCATTCACAAGCCCATCACAAGTGAACAGACCTACTCACTAACCTGAAATAATATATCCTATCATGTTGACTTTAAAATTGCTTTCAAAGCACTAAGAACTGCAGCATATAAGATTTAAATGCCAGAAACCTACCCTTCATCCTTTACCTACCACTTTACGAAGACACTCGCATACTAACTTGTAGAAGTTGATTTCAATGTTCTTAGTCTTTTCTCCCTCCCCTATTATATATTTCGCACAGTTATGATTCAAGCCAGATATGTGATGCATTGTTTAAAGAGGCGAATGAAGCTGTGAAATATAGAAATTCTGCATAAGTTTTAAAATATATACAAAAATTCATGCTCTCACCCTCTATTGTTTTTAAATCAAATTATAAGTAATCTGAGCCTTACTTTTCAAGACTTTGAAGCCAGGCATGGTGGTGCACACATGTAATCTCAGTGGCTTGGGTAACCAAGTGAGGTAGAAGGATCACAAATTCAACGCAGCCTTAGCAACTTAGTGAGGTCCTAAGCAGTTTAGTGAGACCCTGCCTCAAAATTAAATAAAAAAAAAAAAAATTAAAAGGGCTGGGGATGTGACTCAGTGGTTAAGTACCCTTGGGTTTAATTCCTAGTACTAAGAAACAAAAGACTTGGAAGAAATTTGTATTGGTTGATTTCCCCTTCCTTGGGATATGCATGAGCTCTTAGTGTCTGGCACACACAGTTCCTCTATGCATTTTCTCTCATTGCTGTTAGTATCACATTTATCTTTATGTAATGTAACTGAGAATAACTTGGGAGCCCACATCCACATCAGAGGCAGTGAGTTAGAGTCTCTAGGTGAGGACCTGAGGATCTTTGTGTATTAAGCTTTCCAGATGATTCTGAAGCTGAAGGTCCAGGGCCACTTTGTGTAAAGGTGATATTTTTATCTTTCCCACACAAAAGCCTGGAAAGAAAGTAGCACAATGACAAATTTAACATTTTATCTGTCTTCAAATACAGTTTTTCACTTATATTTAAATGTGTTTGAATTTGAGATTCTGAAAAATTTTCACATAAAATGAATAAAGCTGTAGAAGGAATAATATCCTTTACCTTTTTACTCTACTCTTTCAACAGCTACATTCATTTTCTGATGGATGTGTTTGGGGCCAGGGTCATCTATTTACTTGGATGCTGGGCATGAAATCTAAAAGAGCCCTTATGATAAGGAATCCTTGAAATAAGAGCAGAATCAGGCATATATCTGAGTTGCTGATTCTAGGATTTTGACTTACTAAATTTTCTAGATTCTGCAATTTTAATCCTTACCCATCAATATTTGTTTTTTTTTGTTTTTTGTTTTTTTCTTATTTTACTTAACTCAGACATTCTCAGTGGGGGTGACATTGCTCACCCAGGAAGTGAAATTGGTTCTTAAGGGGGGAAAAGTTTCATCCTTATGAATGCAGGCACAGAGAGAAAAACAGTAAATGAGGGAAGAAAAAAAATATTTCTTCTATTCCTCTATCCTCTTATGTTCTGTCACCAGGGCCTGTGAATTAAACTTCAAAAGACAGATGAACAGAAGAAAAAAAAATAGTTTCTTTACTGTTCAACAACACATACACGATAAACCTCAGTAATAGTAACTCCAAGGGAGTTGGAATTCAGGGTTTACATACCATTTTAATAGGTGAAGAGAGAAAAGCATTCATAGGAAACAACATTTTGGAAAGATAAATGGGTTTTCAGGAGACCAAACAAGAGATAATGTATGTGAAAATATTTGTCTCTAACAGTATCAGTGATCTTTCTAATTCCTTCAGGGTCATAAAGCTCCCAAGAAGGGATTTAGAGAAGATTTTATTTGCTTTCTCCCTTCTGGTAGTGGAACCCAGGGCTTCACACATCCTAGGCAAGCACTCTATCACTGAGCTATATTCCTAGCCACCCTGTTTTTTTTTTTTTTTTCTTTGAGATGGAGTCTCCCTATATTGCTCAGGCTGGTCTTGAACTCTAGGTCTTCCTGCCTCAGCCTCCTGAGTAGTTGGGATTATAGGTGCATTCCCTGTGCCCAGTTCTTAGCTCCCTTAAAGAATAAATTTAAGAAATGGCAAACTAGTACATGATACTAGAATGACTGTAAAGGCGACTCTAGAAGTTACCTTTGAGGAATAAAGAGGAAGCACTTGGGAGAAAAACTTCTGGGGTACTGGAAATATTCTGTTTTTTTTTTTTTTAATTTTTAAAATTTGTTCTAATTAGTTGTACATGACAGTAGAATGCATTTATAAATTTTGGTAGATCATACATAAATAGAGTACGATCTCTCATTTTTCTAATTATACATATTGCAGGATCACATGTACATGAGGTAATAATGTCTGTTTCATTCTCTTATCATTCCTTTCCCCATACCCCTACCCCTCCCTTCACTCCCCTCTACCTAATATAAAGTAACTCTATTCTTCCCTATCCACCACCACCTTGGCCCTTATTGTGAATTAGCTTCTGCATATCAGAGAAAACATTTGGTCTTTGATTTTGGAGGTTTGGCTTACTTCACTTAGGATGATATTCTCTAACTCCATTCATTTACCAGCAAATGCCAGAATTTCATTCTTCTTTAAAGTTGAGTAATATTCCATCATATATATATATATATATATATATATCCCACATTTTCTTTATCCATTGATCTGTTGAAGGGCATCGAGTTTGGTTCCATAGTTTAGCTATTGTGAATTGAGCTGCTATAAACATTGATGTGGCTGTGTCACTGTAGTGTGTTGATTTTAATTCCTTTGGGTATAAATCAAGGAATGGGATAACAGGGTCAAATGGTGGTTCCATTCCAAGTTTTCTGAGGAAACTCCATACTGCTTTCCATAATGGTCCTAACAGTTTGCAGTCCCACCAGCAATGTATGAGCAATGTATCTTTTTCCCCACATCCTCACCAACATTGTTGCTTGTATTATGGATAATTGCCATCCTGATTGGAGTGAGATGAAATCTTAGAGTAGTTTTGATTTGCATTTCTCTAATTGCTAGAGATGATGAACATTTTTTCATATATTTGTTGATCAATTGTATATCTTGATCTGGGTTAGATTTCACAGATGTGTTCACTTTAGAGAACACATAATTGATTTTATGATCTGTACATGTTCCCATACACAGGTCGAGTCTTCTATAGGGCAAGTAGACTTAAACACACAATCAGTTCCCAACAAATGTGACCTCTAGGAACTTCTCCACTAAGTGTTCTTTCTCCATTCCCACTAACTCATCACTGACTCAAAGTTTCCATCCTAAATCTTGCCCTCCTCTTGTTTTCCCAGGTGGTGATGACTGGATCCTTCTTATGGTGACTCGGACACATTTAGCTGGACCTCATCCCAGCTCTGAATCATCCCCAGCATCATAGGAAGCCATCTTATTTTAAAAGCATGATAGTAAAAACTGGAGTCTGACTAGATCCCTTCTTGTTTCCTAGGGGGATTCTGATGTGTGCTGATTTCCTCTCCCAGGGACAAGCCACGAAGAAAAAACAAATAAACGAATACTTCATTCAATTCAGTTAGAAGAAAGCAGAAGTATAATTAATGCCAAGAGTGCCATCTGGTGTGTGTTTGCCAAATGCCGTAAACAACTCTGCTAAGAGCCTGAAATTTAAAGCCTTTCCCTGTGGTATATTACAGATTCCTTTCTTTGGAGCTAATCTTTTACAGAGTCCTAAGAATTGCTACTATGTCAATTTAAGAAACAGAGGGTGACTACTAATGCAGTGGACTTTTGTCTGTTATTTTATAACAATTAGAAGCACCTGACACTTGGGATCAACATTGGAAACCCAGAGGAAAAGAAGTGGAGGCTCTGTGATTCCATTCTGGTGTCTACCTCCAGTTTCTAAAAGTAGTAATGGCAATAGTTTTAACAGAAAGGTGCAAGGATTCTGGAAGTTTTGAGATTTTATGCTACTAGGAAGCTAACATGTAGCCAGTTAGAAATGCTGTTAGAAGGCATAAGACCCTTAGGGCAGAGACAGAAAGACTCTATTGCTCATGGTATATTAAACTAGGCAGATCTCAGTGCAAAAACCTATTCCCCTTGACCCCAGTTTGCATGGGAGTAATGTGATTAGATCTGGACAGATGTCTAAATGTGTGTTGGGTGTGTTATAAGAGAGGAACCTGGATCTTTTATAACGGGCAGAAGACATGCCTACCCTGTTAGGTAGGAAAACATTGCCTCCACCTTCTAAGGCTTTTACTATACAAACATCCTTGAACAGATAATCTGAAACAAAGGCAATAGTGCTTCTATTTGAAAGATGTGCAGAAATGCAAGACACCAATGGAAAATGATTTCTTAAGATAGGCTTACCAGTGTTGGTAAAATTGGAGGCGCTAATACAGTGACTCAATCTGTCAGTGATGCCAGGGTATTGCCATTGGACCAGTTCTGCTCCATAATTCCAGTGTTGGCTAGAGCTGCATTATCTTCAAACCTGATTCTTAAACCCATGTGGAGTTTGTGAACTCTAGCCAATATTTTGTGCTGGCTCCTGATTCATACACTAAAGAAACCACTTCTTGATGAAAAACTCCTAAACATACCCATTTCTTGCCTTTTATTTTGGTTAGATGGATAAATCAATTGCCTTCCCGTTAATAAAGGTCAGGTGTAAGGTCTCCCCTGGGTTTCATCTTAAAAGAAAGTTGGTACCTATATCATCCAGAGAGCCTGCATCTGTACTTGTATCATCCAGAGAGCCTGCACTTGGATAATGCAGGCTCTCTGGATGATCCAGTATTAACTTTCCAAATATCAGATATACAAACTTCAAGGACATTTTATCTGAGGTGTATTATCTTCAGATAATACAGCTCCTGAAGATGCTGAATCCCCAACCAGCAAATTTCTAAAAGCTTGGAGATTTTATCTAAATCTATCTAAAGAAACTCATCTTCCAGATGACAATTGATGAGTTTAACCATTTGTTGATTGCTCATTCTGCAACAATGCCTCCTAGAATAGTATTTTTCAGTTCCCGTAAGATATAATTTGTGTTCATTGATTTGTTTAAAAAATCTGTATATGAATTGGATAGTAATCTCCATTTTAATACTTCTTGGTTAGCACACATTTTAATGCTGAGAATCTTAAAAATCAACTTGGAGCGATGCCTCTTAAGGTCAAAATTTAATATTGATTTTCATCTAAAAATATTTTGATTTGTTTGTATAGTAAACTTTTTCCAACAATTTCCCATGGTGAATTGTATATATTGCATCCTCTTCTCTCTTAAATGAGCGTCTTGCATTATGTTCCTACTTCTGCATTTCACGTTAGTTAAACATCACAATGCGTTTCAATTTGAAGAATCAAACTGTTGGAGAATGGGTTTTTCAGCTTATCTGTGGCTTAGTATTCAATTTAAAAAGCAAGAGGGACACCAGATGCTACAAAGTACAGTACTCAATGTTTCTTTTAAAAACATACCATTTGTTTAATTTTATTTAAAGCACACAAGCAACAATTGCTTATTTTTTTAACAACTGGAAAATAAAGATGACTTTTTAAAATCATACAAAGAGGGTTCATTATCAATATTTATAAGTGATTTTCCATTTCATTTCTCTCTGCACATTTCCCAATGCTTTAGATTAAAATGTATATTTCAAAAAGTAAAATAAAATAAAATGTATATTTCATTTATATCTTGATTATATTTCTAGAAAGCTTCAGATTCACTTTTCTTTTTAAGTGTCACTGCTTCTAAAAATTGTGGGGGAAAGGTAAGAGTTTTATAAAGGAATTTTAAGATATTGTTTTCCAGTTTATTGTTTCATTTTTCTGATGCATAGCCTACAGTTAAAATTTTCCCTTCCTAAAAGTAAGTTTGAATTGCAGGACCTCTGTGGATTTGGCTGGGATGGGAGGGCACTGAGGGAATGTGATTATGATAAAATGTAAAGTTGGACTTTATGTGTCTTAATTGAGGGACATGAAGACTGGGTGGTTATTTCTAGGACAACATAGTTAGTTGCTAATGTTCCCTGGAACTATATAACTCATGAAGAAGAAAAAAGAATATGGGGATTCCTACTCGAAAATGGAATAGTCTTGCTAGGTCAAGATGACAGATGTCATCAAAAGGCATGGTAAAGACAACCTTAATAGTATTATTACTAATGCTAAGGATGATATTTAATATTATTTACTATATGCTAGAAACTTTCTTGCTTAGTACTTTAAATGTATTATTGAATTATCACATAAGCATTGAAGTAGTATTATTTTAGAGGTCTGGAAATTCAGTAACTTATTAAAGGGTAAAGAACTTGGAATAGAAGAGCCAGGACTCTTGTAGCACTGCTCTCAATGCTGAGGGTTTAGAAATCATCCAGCAACAATTTGCTGAGCTGATGTAATTGGATGTAGAAATTATATTTTAAGAATATATTTAAAGATGTAGGAAAATGTTCACCTTACATTAAGAGAAAAAGATTATTAAAGAACACAAACATTTTAATACTAATTTGATAAAATAAATATGCTTTGGGGCTGAGGATGTAGCTCAGTGGTAGAGCACTTGCTTGGCATGTGCAAAATACTGGGTTCCATCCCCAGCACTGCAAAAGTAGACTGGTATGTGGAGTGTGTGTGTGTTATGTGTATGTGTGTGTGTATAGAAGTATCCAAGAATGAGTAGGCCAAGGTGTTGTTTCTTTTTGGCAAGATCACAGATGAATTTTTTATTCTTTTAAAAACAATGTTGTGGACTAGGGGTATAGCTCAGTGGTAGAGCAAATGCTTAGTATATGAGAGACCCTAGGTTCAATCCTCAACATTAAAAATATACAAATGAACACTTTTTTGTGTGTACTTAAGGTTATACAAAATGTTGTTATGGGATACATTACTATATCCATGATTACACAGGTGTGTGTGTGTGTGTGTGTGTGTGTGTGTGTGTGTGTGTGTGTGGTAATTGAACACTGGACCTCACACATGGTAGACAAGCACTTTACCATTGAGTTACACCCCAAGCCCCACTTTTGTTGTTTATGAGGCAAGAAATTGCACCCAGGCATGGTTTTGCACACCTAGAAACCCAGTGACTTGGGAGGCTGAGACAGGAGGATCTTGAGTTCAAAACTAGCCTCAGCAGTTTAGTGAGGTCCTAAGCAAATTAGTGAGACTGCACCTCAAAATAAAACATAAAAAGGGCTGGGGTTGTGGCTCAATGGTTAAGTTCAATGAACCCCTCCTGGGTTCAATCCCTGGTACCAAAAACAAAACAAAACAAAAAACAAAACCAAGAAAAACCAAAACAAACATGTAAAATCTACTAATTTAGAATGAGTCTTACATAGAGTTCAATTTTATCACGAATAGTTCTCATGTTGTACATTTAAACTCTAGACTTGCTCATATCTTGGTTCTCTTCTTTAGAAATATTCTAGCTTTATATAAGAAAGAAATAGTCAGCTGTTTGCCTCAAAAGTTTGATTTGGTAATTGTTTAAATGGCATTCAACAAAGTCCAGGGTAAAAGGAGAGAAATGTTTGTCTCATCAAAAAAGAGCATCGTGTGGAATAGCAGATATGGATACCAACTATTTTTCAGAGCCTCAGCTTAGACTTACTGTGGGAAAGCAATTTAGTTTAAAGCAGGAAATGCTACCCCAAAGTATGTGGTTTGGTTTGCTGCTTACTTCAAACTGAGGGCACTTGGGGAACAGAAGGTGAAGCAGAGACTCTTTCTCAACTTCCTTACCTGCTTAAGGACATGTCCTCCAAACGGAACTCAAGCCCCTTTCCCCATTGAAGAGGGTATATAAACTTCCAGAGCTCAGGGTTTGGGGGTACTCACTTCTCATCCATATGATGCTCCCATGCACATAATAAATTTGTACATCTTTTTTCCTGTTAAAGTACCTCTGTCTGTTTATTTCACAATATTATAGACCCCCAAAGGGCAAAGGAAATGTTTTCCTTTACGTGAAATAGTGTGCAGACCCTCTCTCTCCATATCATCTTGAACACAGTGGCCTAATGCCCCTTGCATAATGGCTTTTCACGTTGTTTTGTTAGTAAGAGAGAAGGTGTATTTCCTTCACAATTTAAATATTAGTATTATACAAGTAATAGATCTTCTTTGCAGGAAGATTAAAAAAATGAAAAAAAGAATGTCAGTAGAAAAATAGAGAAAAAAGAAGAAACTAAAGATCACACAATACTATCCCCCATGATCCAAGAGCTCCTGGAATTCAAATCATTCCCCAAGGTCTAAGACAATGATAGAATTAAGATATTTCTATTCAACAGTTTCCTTTGGCTAGATCAATGTAGATTTTAATCAAGGTATTTCCATATCTTAACAAAACATCTGCTGATAGATGCATTATGTCTCCTTTGTCTAGCCTGCATTGCAAACATCTCTTTTTGGTTCTGATACTGGAGCTAAAAAAGTAATTAAATGCTTACAAGTAAAGTGCACCATTGTCCAGGAAAGCAAGCTAAATGGACTGTAAATACATAGATTTGTCTTCCCTTCCTCCATACATGTTCTTATTACTACATGAACAAATGAATTTGTAGGAGAGCTCAGGGATGTCTCCTTATGTCTCAGACTTGACTATTACTTGCTAATTGAGAATTCTTTTACTACGAACAGTGATGATAATTATTTACCAGGAGCCCATAGGGTGCTGATCACTGTGCTAAGTAAGCACTTCAGTACACCAGTTCAGTGAGTATTTACAAACTCCCTTTGAAATAGTGCTGTTGTCCCTGTTGTACAGATGAGGAAATGAAAATTCAGAAAGGTTAATTTACTTGCCCAAACATCATACCATTGCAAAGTGGAAACACTAAGATTCAAACCTAGGTTTGTCTGACTTCGGAGCATCTTGTCTTAATTATTGGAGTAAATAGCTTCACTTTATACCAACATGGTTCATGTTCTTGATTCTAAGGATCCAAATAGAAATATTTTGGACTGTAAAAGATATTATAGAAAGGTCACTCACTCAACCTTAAGTCTCTGAAGATACCACCTGGGGACTTAAAATTTCAACTTATTCTTACAGCCTCTGCAGCATATGGCCCTGCTCATCATTCCTCCCTCTTGAGACTCTTCCCATGGCTCAGGGCTCCAACTCCCATCATGGCTGCACCATCTGTGTTTCTACCTGTAAAATGAGGACGGTGCTAACATGACCTATGTCATAGGTCAATTGCTCAGCACAGCACCTGGCATGGATAAAGGTCACTAGGATTAGCAGCTATCAGTAATGTTACTCACTCTCTAATTCCTGAGTCATCACTAACATCATTCTTTCCTGCCCCTCTTCCTTTCATTGCCCAGAACAGGTGGACATTTGTTAAGATTTAATCCCTGATGCACAGGCCTACTCTATTCACTCTCCTTGAGGTCTTTGTCCCTTATCTGAGTTTTCTGCCACTACATGGCAGATGTTCCCCAAGTCTATATCACGAAGTTAACATCTTAGGACTTTCAGGCGTTTCTTCTGCATTTATCCCAAGTATATCACTGTCTGACTAAAGCCTATACTTTTGTTTGATTTTATTTTATTCTTTACATTTCAGGCAATGATAACACCACTCCTTTTGGAGTCCAGGCTCAAGCCCTGTCTGTGGACTCTGTCCTATTTCAGACACAAAGTGCTAGATGCTTTATAGATGTGATTTCATTTAATTGTCATAAAGTTCTATTGTATTTACTTATCAAGATACTGAAACTTAGAGAAATAAATCCATTTACTCTTGAGGTATAGTCCTTCCAAACAAAAGCATCCACCTCTTGTGCTCTGCCCATTTAATATCCAGCTTTCACAGATTCCCTTATTTCTTTTTTTTTTCATTTTTTATCTTTTTTTAAATTTATTTATTTTTTTATTGTAAACAAATGGAATACATGTTGTTTCTGTTTGCACATGGAGTAACAGCATACCATTTGCATATTCATACATTTACATAGAGTAATGATGTTTGATTCATTCCGTTATTTTTTCCCTTACCCTCCCTTATTTCTTGATGATATGGAATTACTTTTACCTGGCCTTTGAGTGCCACTTTAATTCTGACCAATATTGTGTCCTGTTTTACAGATTGCAGGTTTCTCCCATATTTTTCTGTGAACCACTTCTAGAAAAACAATCTTTTATCCTTTGGCCTAATTTATGTCCTACTATCTCACAGAATAGTTAAGGGAGCCAATTAATATGATGCGTGGGGCAGTTATGTACAATTAGTAAAGGTAAAATCAAATAAAACTAGTGAGTGGCAAACTAATTAAATTTTCTGACCATAATGGAATAGGCATAAGACTAGACTATAGTGCTGTTTTCAATGACCTGGGCAAGTTGTCTCCATGTTCAAGATCTGAGTTTCCTTAGAGTAAAGAAGTTTTAGTAGATGATATCTCCAATGAGTTCTGATCCTAAAACTTGAATATTCTGTTGGTTTAAAAAGCATCCTATTGGGCTGGGGAGATAGCTCAGTTGGTAGAGTGCTTGCCTTGCAAGCACAAGGCCCTGAGTTCGATCCCCAGCATCGCAAAAAAAAAAATAAATAAAAAGCATTCTATTATCTATTTCTTATCCATCTCCTTGTGTTTAATAAAAAGCAATAATATTCAATATTATTTATTTACAAGTTGCAGTTCACAATAAACACAAAGAGATGAAAAAGAAATAGATAATAGACTATAAACAGAAGCATGAGTTTCTGTCAAAGTCGGGATTTAGGTGCATTTAGGTTCCATGCAAGTGAATTGTTGGTGCTTCCCAATTCAAACTAGTTCAAAGAATATAATGACATTCATTTAAAGGAAATCATTCATGTGAATAAGCTTCTAGGATCTAAAAGAGGTTGAACTGCAGTGACCACAACACTGTACTGTGCTTTTCAGGGAGACCAGGGTAACAACTAACATCTGTTGCTATAGTGTCATATTCCTGCAGCACCTAGTATGATGCTTTGTATACAATAGATGCTTAATAAATGCAAAAATTGTTTGTCAATGTAACTTTGGAAAGCTGAGAAGGGATAGTGAAGACATAGGTGGTATTGGGAATTTTTTAAAAAACCTTAATCTTAAATCTTTTTTCACCACATAGGTATTTCTGTAGTACATACCGTGAAAAAATGTGAAATTTATAGAATTACAGGCATCCATGAGAAAATAGACCAGTATATTAAATTGAATACAATATACACTGCTGGAAAAATGAAAAAAAAGCATCCCATTTTATAATTCAAGGAAAAGTAAAGATTTTTCTGATAAAAATATTAATTAAAAGAAAGGCAATCTCAATAATCTTTTAGAATTCCCCCTTCTTTTTTAGTTTGGAGGGGGAATAATGTTCTTTGTGTTTACTGAAATCTCAGAAAACATGAGTAGTATTGTGGCAGAGTAAATTATTATGGCAAAGTTAGACATTTCATCAGAGAAACTGAATTCAAGTCACTGTATAAAAAGATTCATGATGATGTTGTCTCTTGGAGAACAAAGTTTCTAACAGACTGGTAGACATTATACAGTTTAATTCGAGGTATATTCAGTATTTAAGCTTCAAATGGCAAATAGGTTGCTATGTACTGAATTATATCCTCTCAAAATTCATATGTGGAGTCTCTAATCCCAACAGGATTACATTTAGAGATATGACTTTTAGGAAGTTATTAAGATTACACGGAGTCAGGTCTGAAGGTGTATCTCACAGTAGAGCACTGGCATAGCATGTGCAAAGCCCTGGGTTCACTCCCCAGCACAAACAAACAAACAAAACAAGGTTAAATGAGGTCATCCAGGTTATGTTCTGGTCCAATGAGATTGGTTTTATGCCTCCTCATCCCCCCACACACCCACCATGTAAGGTCACTGAGAAGGCAGTAGGCTGCAAGCTAGGAGGAAGACCCTCACTGGGGCTAAATTATCTGACCCCCTGACCTTGGACTCCTCAGTCTCCAGAAGGGTGAAAGATTGACTTCTGTTGTTCAACACACACAGTGTGTGTTATTCTATGCCATCCTGAGAAGATTAAGATGTAAGAATCATCAAGATAATGAGCATAAGTATTGGACCCAGAAGCACATGCCTACATATGTATTTACAGAACTGAGATTTTTAGCATCTCTCTTGGAAAATAGCATGTCTTTGCTTTTATAGCCATTGATAACTTGAAGAGTTGTGTTTTAAGGTAGTACTTTTCACTCCAGTAAAATTTGTAGTGGTCTCATTTTTTTAATAAGGGGAAGATATTGTTTCTCCCTGACAAAGTTTAAATTTAAATAAGCAGTACAATGCCATCTATGTATCCAGCATGTTTTCTTTTTAAAGGAAGCTGTTCAAACCACCTAAATAGCTGTTAAATAATAGCAAAAGCCTATAATGAAAGAATTCCTATTATACAGGAGATGTGACTGTTATAGGGTATGTTTGAAGGTGAGGGAGAGATGCTGTCCCATCCCCAACACACTCCTTACTCCCTCCACCTTTCTGTACTTCCATATACTTGCTTTGCATCTGTAAATCAGTCTGCAAAAATGTCTTAAAACTTTAACACCTCAAGCACTATTGATATTTTGTCTTTTGTTAATGTCTTATTAATCCAAGGGATCAAATAGTATCAGAGAATTTACATTTTTCATTAAATATCTGCCTGCATATTGAAATATTTAATAGTAGGAAGCTTAATATCTACAAAGCACATTATAGTTTTCAGAATGTTTGCATATTTGTTAGCTTCATATCTACCTTAAGAGCTATCTAAAGCCATCATTCTTATATTTCCAATAGGAACACTTAAGCTAATGTACATGAGGTCCGGGACAGTTTGTAAATAGCAGCCTTGGAGAAGGTTCCAGATGTTCCCAATCCTCAAGCAGCTTACAGAATAGAAGGACATAACAGATATAAAATTGTCTAAGTCTAATGTCACAGGCAAAGAACACAAAATAAAGTACAGAAATGGAAAAGAAAAGTGTGCCTGAAGTTTCTAATTTTGAATTACTGTCTTCCTGAATTTAGTGACACAGGTTAAATTCCCATAGTTATGATTTAACTCTTTAAGTGAAAAATAGCTTATCTGGAATTTATTAGCTCTTTAACAGCATAGATCAGTGCTTCTCAAAATTTTAATCTCAAATTTATTTACATTTCTTTTCTTTTCTCTTTTCCAGGTGCTGGGGATTAAACCCAGGGTGCAAACTAGGTAAATACTTGAGCATTGAACTACATCCCCAGTTCTGTTTTTTTTTTTCTTTATAAAATTTTCCTGTCTGGCTTGGTAGATGACAGAACTCTCCTATCTGCACCTGCTTTTGAGTTGTAGGGAGATCACATATAGAGCTCTGTGACTCTCCATTGCAAATCCATGAGAGAATGGCAGTGAAAAAGTAAAATAATGCACTTGTGTTTTTATGAAAGTGATATTGACCTTGCACACTGAAAGGATGTCAAGAATCCTTACACTATACTTCCAGAACTATTGGTAAAAATTATAGCAAAACAAGGGTTTTAAGAACATATGTTTTAAGAATATGACTATTTCTGAGGCACATACTTTTAAGAACACAATAATCGATGAAGCAAATATTTCTTCAAACTGAATCTGTTGGGTATTTTTGTATTTGTCTTTTCCTAGAGACTTTGACCTTAGAAACAATCCAGAAACAGGAAATACTAAATCTGAAGGAACAAGGGTTCTAGTCCCTTGGGGTCAGCAAGAATGCCCAGTGACAGGGCTTTATCTGTCCACCACTCTGTGAACATACACCAAACACTCAGAGGAGTACATGGACATAGTTTTAGCTTCTGGATGAATGCAAATTCAGTCCTACATACTTGCTGTTTGTACTATTACTTCCAAGAAATAAGATCCAACTAGGATGTCCATAGATGAGACTATCCCAAGTTCTTGGCTTTGGAGTGCCCCAAAGAGAGTGGTAAACCTCCATGTTATGACCAACCAGAGGCAAGAAGGAAAATTTTTGTCTTGAATACCAACACACTGAGGGTATTCCAACTTCTTAGAATAGTACATCTTTGATGTTGTGGGACATGAAAAAAATCTGAGTCCTGGTTCCAGATTACTCATCATCCCATGAGAAAGACATTAATGTTTTCTCACTTATCTTCAGTTGGGACATATTTAAATATGGCATTACTTATTGAAGCACTTTAGAACGCAATGCCCTATTTCTACAAATGCCATCGAAAAGCAAATGGAAGGGAAATTCTTTAATTCATCACTATTCTTTTGTGAAATTATGTGCCTTTTCTTTTTCCTTTCTTTATTCCCACCTCTGGGCTTCTCTCAAATATTTATAATGCCCTTACTAAAAGTGAGGCACTTTGATAGACACAACTTCACCTTTAGTCGATTGCCAATTCAGTTTATTTATTTATTTGGGTACCAGGGATTGAACTCAGGGGCACTTGACCACTGAGCCACATCCCTAGTCCTATTTTGTATTTTATTTAGAGACAGGGTCTCACTGAGTTGCTTAGTGCCTCACTGTTGCTGAGGCTGGCTTTGAACTTGTGAACCTCCTGCCTCAGCTTCCCCAAGCCGTTGGGATTACAGGCGTGTGCCTGTAATTATTAAATATTTCTTCTTCCTCAATAAAAGGAAAGCATGTTCTTTATAAAAGGTTTAAATTATAAATAAAAGAGGTAGGTGTAATCTCCAGTGAATCTCTAAGAGGAAATTTTTAAAAATTCTCCCAGAGCTTTTCTTTTGTTTTTATAAGATTACATGGATATTAACTTTATGTCCTTTTTGGTTAATATTGTATCATAAGTAGTTTCAGTGTCTTTAAAAACTTATCTTAAACATTTGAATTCCCAAGGTTGGTGATGAGTATTTCAATAAGAAAATCTTATTCCTCATTTCAGATTTTCTCTGAACCAGTTGCTTCTTAGAAGTAGAATTACTGGTGGAGATGGGTGTACATATTTTATATACTGAAAAATTCCTTTCCAAGCAATGTATCAAAATCGCACCTTTAGATAATTGCACTGAGTAATTCACTGGATAAGGTGCAATTCATTGTATCTTAACCAGTAATCAATGTATTTATAAGTATGAGGGGGAGGGAGTCTATCCTGCAAAACATTTGTATTTTTTGGTTATTATTGAGATTGAATCTTTAAAAAAACCAAATAAGACTAAAAAACATATTAAACTTCTCTAAGACAAAGGTTTTATAAATATACTTGTGATCACTTTTCATTGACTCAATTAATGACTCAGTTAATGAATCACCCCCCAGAAGTGTTGTATCAAAGCTCTTGGTGGCAAACACTAAAATGATTTTTGATTACTTTAATCAGGAGACAAATGTATTTGAAGGCCATCAAGTGGCATATCAAAGAGACAGGGAAGCTGGAGAATCAGGCCTACCAAACAGGCAGGGAAATTTGGAATCAGAACAAGTTACATCACTCCTACAGCTTGCTTAGATATCACTGGCACTGTCATGGTGGACACTACCACCTCAGGTACTACTATCCCCAGGCACATAAGTTACTTCACAGATGATGGAGTTACTTTTACTTATTTATTTATTTTTGGTATGGGGTATTGAATCCAGGGGCACCCAACCACTGAACCACATTCCCAGCCCTTTTTATTTAGAGACAGGGTCTCACTAAGTAACTTAGGGCCTTTTAGGGCTGGTTTTGAACCTGTGATCCTCCTGCCTCAGCCTCTGGAGCAACTGGGATTACAGGCATGTGCCTGGCCTGATAGGGTTACTTCTAAAATGTCTCTTCTTGAACCACAGAATTCAGATTCAAAGAGTGAGTGGAGTCTCTGATTGGCTCAACTTAGGTCACATGCTAGTGCCCAGCTTCCAGATGTGATGACAGTGAAAATTGGCCTTTTTCTTTCTTTCTTTTTTTTTTTTAAAGATAGTGTTTCACCTATGTGATGACCCTGAACTCCTGGGTTTAAAGGATCATCCTGCATTAGCATCCCAAATTGCGGGGACTGCAGGTTGGCTCTTTAGTGAGAATTGTTTGCTAGGTAGTAAGACCATCCATGCATGATCAATGACCTTTATTAATATGTACGTGGAATTCTTTATTTATAATTCTTATAATACTTTTTTAGGACTCTGGTTAGCCTTCTTGTCACTGAATTTTAAATTGTCTAGTAGATCATGATCCAGTTCAGAATTGCAAACCCAAATGTCCACCATATCCTCAAATGTCAGTTCGGTGGCAGATGAATGGACAGGCAGGTGGAGATAACAAAAAACTGAAAAGCATCTTCACAGTCTAAAGGGAACACTGCTATTCAGCTCCACATGATGGTTGCTAGATCCACCAAGGACCAAACACTGCCCCATCTTATAATTTTTGAGAAAATACCAAAAAATTTGATTTTGGTGAAATTTCCTGATTTAAAAATTTGGAATCAAATTCAACCAGAAAAATACCACCATTTCTTCTTGAAAGTTAAGGCTGCCAACTGCTTGCATGAAACCTCTTCATTTAAAAATTATTCACTGCAAGATGAAATGCCTGAGACCAAACAGCTCAAGAGGTGACAGATCCAGGGCTATATAAGTCTGGATTCTAGAGAAAGCCAACCACCTCTGTCGTAGCTTCTCCCACTTGAGCTCAACCAAGCTCAAGAATAGTGTTTGAGTTTTATCCAGTAGCAGCAGTGTTAGTAAATTGTTTACAAATTAATAGAATCTGTTCAGTCAAAAGGAACAGCTTTTGATATCAGATCAGTAACTTTTATTATTATTATTGTTATTTTATTTAAAGTTTAACTTTAAATTTCTACTTCTTTCTAGGCAAGTAACCTGAGATAAGTAACTTTTCTTCTCTGTATCTTTCTTATGGAAAAAAACAAGAGTAGATTTTATACAGAGTTGTAGCAAATAAGATTACATGTATTGAGTACTTTGGCACTGTGCCTGGACCATAGGTTAAAAAAAAATGCATGTGATAATAACAATATAAAAATATCCAGGAGCTAGGATAGGTGGGGAGGAGAGGTAATATCTTTCATGGTGAGCATGTCCAGTTATGGATAAACTCAAAATGGAATTCCTATATGAGGTGTGAGTGGGGTTTTCACCAAAACCCTATCCATTGCCAGTTACACTGTCAAATCCAGCTGCATCACAGCTTGTGTGCTCTCAGGGGTCTTCAAGTCACCATTCCTGCCCATCTGGAAGAAAGTGATGGTGGAGTAAAAGGGGAGTCCAGGTGGTCCCTGGCTGGGCAGGAGGCGTGGTTTTCAGATGGGTAAGTCGCACCCAACCGTTTCGCGCTTCCGCTAGGCCATCCGCAGGGACCTGCTGCCACCTGCGAGGTTTTCCTGCAGAATGCGGGAGGCCCTAGCCGCGGAGGAGGGGGCGGAGGCAGAGGCGGAGGCGGCACCCAGGGGCTGGGGCAGGGGAAGCCAGGACCATCGCAGTAACAATTTCTTTTCCTGCGGCGGCAGCAGGGTGAGCAGCTCCAGGTTGGGAGTCAGCGGCCAGAGCGCGGTTTTGCAAGGACGCTGTTCCACTCCGGGACTGGGCAGGCGGACTACGACCAGGAGGAAGAATAGGAGGAAGGGGAGCAACATACGAGCCTGAGTGGAACTAGCAAAGCTCTTCGGCCCGCCGAGAAGCGGGAGGAAGCACAGCGTGGCGAGCGAATGAGCGCCTCCTAGCTGGGTGCCATTATCAGCCCGCCGCAGTACCTTCCAGCAAAAGCCACAGAGGCCCGGGTTGTAGCGGCCAGACGGATGCCAAAGCCACACCGCACGCAAGCGGGCAGCCGCCGCAGTCGCTGCCCCACGCGGGCCCCGCACATCAAGGGCTGCTGGTGAGTAGGCGCGCGCGCGTGTTGAATGTGAGCGCGCTCCAGCACAGGCGAGTGTGCACGCCGGACGCGTGTGTCTGGTGGCTGGTGCGCGCCGGCCCCTCTTCCGCTGTGTCGGGTCGCCGGCTTGCTCTGGGGGGAAGATGCGCTCTGCTGTCTGCTCGCTTCCTTCCTGCCAGCCCCGTGATCCCGACGGCTCCTGTGCCCTCCTCCGCCAGCACCAAGGGGTTAGTTTCACCTTGATGGGGAGGGCAGGAAGCTGTGGTTCCTGGCGGAGGGCGGGACTCTGGCCCGAACCCGTACGTAGATGCGCGTGCTTTTCTCGTTCAGACTTGGAAAGCAACCTTGAAAGTGATGTCTACATAAAGATCACCGCGCTGTGACTAAGCGTGATGTGAAGAAGCAGGGGGCGAGGGTTGGAAAAACAGACATTTATTCCTGCAAGGGCATGTGGCACGCCCTTTCTAGGTGTTATTTTATGCCGCTTCTAAGCGACTGTTCAAAGACATTTCTGACAACCGAATAACTTTAGCCTTCAGTGAAAACTCCTAGTGAAATATACGAAGAAGTGGAATGTCAATAAAACACAATTCTCCAGAACTCTAAAACAACCGAGCCTAACGTGCTGTAGTTCCCGAAGTTTAAAATAAAATTGCCTAAGGAATAAATAATTCAGGAAGCTAAAGCCGGTCAGAGGATTGGAAAAAAAAATATAGTGTTGGGAGGAGGGGGAGGGGTGGCTTGCTTTCCGGAAATCAGTGTTCGGTAGCAAGTGAAACACATCATTCAAAGTAAGTGAGTACACTGCTTTTCAAACATCCTGTTAATCGCTGAAAATAAAATGAAATCTTGGATTTTAAGACAGTTTCAGAAACACAGTGGATATTTCTAGGATGCTGATTTATGTTTCATGGTACAAGAACCTGTCAAGGTCAATAAGAAAGATTTGTTCCAGAAGAAAAATTACACCTGAATGTTTGATTTCCTGTTTCAATTTTGGGCGAAGAGTTTTTTATTGTTGTTCTGCTTTGCCTTTTGCAGTCATGGTGATGGAAGGCAGACCCTCTGGCAAGTGCTCTATCACTGAGCTACCTCCCCAGCCCATAGGCAGTAGTTTTCTTTGTGGTTGTTAACAGAGATGAAGCCACTATGTTTTATGTTTTTTTTCCGGACCTTGTTTCAATTGGCAATTTATGTTTTCAGAATGGGTCGTAAATTTGAGTTCAAAATGTACTCCATGACCAAATTATATCTGACATTTTTGAAGCAACACTATACATATCTTGTGTTTAAACTGAGTTAATGTCTTTGAGCCCTAGGCTCTTCTTACTTACCTTTTGCTCCATTAGTGCTTCTTTTGTTAAAAGGCATGACATGTTACTGGAATCTATCTGGAAATAACTGACTGTATGCTTTCTGTTTAAGTTTACAGCAAAATGTTTGCCACATGGAAATCCATTATTGAATATACTTTGGTTGTAACTTATGCATCAGCTGTTTCTTGGGAAATTTTTTCTTCATTTTTGGTACCAGAGATTGAACCCAGGGGTGCTTAAAACACTGAGCCACATCCCCAGCCCTTTTTATTTTTCATTTTGAGACAGGGCTTCCTAAGTTGCTGAGGCTGGCTTTGAACTTGCCATCCTCCTGCTTCAGTCTCCCAAACCACTGGGATTATAGGGGCGCACCACCAGGCCTGTCTTTGTTTCTTGGAAATTGAGAAGAAACTTGATTTATACCCTTTGTAGAGTAAGCACCATTAACTATGAAGCAGATGCTAAGTCTTTTACCTGTATCTCAGTCTTCAAGGCCAGTTTCTTGCCTGCTATTGCCCTATTTCATAGTATTCTTAGTGCCTGCTATGTGGGGCTGGGAATGGGCATTGAGAGGACAAGTGTCTTGCATATGTCTTCAGCAGACAGATTTGCTCCTGGTGAGAGGGTGTTTCTGGGGTTAGTTCCTGAAAAATAGCTAAAGAATTGTTAATAGTTTCCTCTTCTTACTTAGTTTGGTCTCATCCCTCCTTTAAGTACTCTTCCCAGGCCTATTTACAGTTACAATATAAGGAGCGAAATTGCAGTTTACAGAAAAGAGAAGCCTGATAATTCTTGCTTAAAAATATGACAGGAAATCATAGACATACTTTCCAGAAAGTGCCAGGTACCCTCCTTGTGGATACATCTGCCAATTAAAGACATTTTAATTAAGCTACTGGATTTGTGATTCTAATAATAGCATTTTTCTTGACTCTGTAAAAAAATTTGTAAGTGGCTTCAGTTAAAACTATGTGAAGTGACTCATGGTTTTCCCTGAAATATTAGCTTGTTTTTCCATCCCCGAGGGCTAATGGATTGCAGCTGTTCACATAAATATATTTATCAAATGAATAACAAATCTAGAATGTCTTTATCTTCCCAACCTAATTACTCTGACCTTTCTGGTATTGATTTTATTCATAACTTTTAAACAATCACCAAACATTTCACCAGATTGAAGCCCAGTTGATACAATCAACTAAGAGACCATCTTCCTCTAGTGAAGGAACAATAACAATCCCTCTAAAACAAAGCCAAAACAAACAGAAACGAATATATTGGTACCTGTTGACTTGTTTATTCTAGCTGTCTGGATATGTGAACTATCCAACTGGCTGTGTGAGCATACATTCAGAAATCCTGAGTTGACATCAGAATGTTCAACTCAGGAATAATCTGGATGTGTCTACATCTAGATGTGGCTTTTGTCAGAAATAATTTGCATTTCTAAGCAAATCAAATGAACTTCTAGTACAATCTTGCATCTCTTCATGCCAAGTGGAGGGGCCAGTTGAACATTTGGCAGTTTATTAAGTCTTCAAAATACATACTGTTTGATTATCTTTCTAAATTTTAAATTAAATCCATGTTATTTTTGTCAATTGATTAAATTGACATTAATTCAGACTGGTTACTTAGTAACTTGTGTTTATTAAAAGCAACCCCTTAATATAATATAAACTCCAGTAATTCCTATGTTGTGATTTGCTGTTGTTAACCTTTCAAGGAACTTTGTTTGAAATTGGGTGCATTGTTCAGTTTGTAATACAAGAAGATTATGCCTTCCTGTGTTTTAATTCTGACTTCTCTAGTCACTAGCGGTTTTCTATGAGATTCAGAATCTAACTTCAAGATGAAAGATTAGAAAGCTATACAAAATTTACCTAAATACTAACATTGCATTGTGTAATAATAGTGCAAAAATCCATCATTATTCTTCCCTTTATGTGCTTCTCTGATCAAGTTTGTTTCATTCGAAATAAAATAAAATGAGATCTTCAAATTTTTATTGAGCTATGTCCAAAATATAATACATAAATAAAGGAAAATGCTTATCAGCATTCTGAAAGTAACACAAACACTGCTATTCTCTGCATAATGAAACATGGCCATTCATATCAAGTATTATTTGATAAGTAGGCACTTGAGCTCTTGAATGAGAGTTAAACGCATGTTCCCTCCATTACTTATTACGGTCCTTGAAAATCAGGAGAAAGTATTTTTATTTGATGGGTTAGATGGTTGTAGGTCCCTGACAGCCAGTAAGGGATGAAAGCATCTTGTAAGAGCACTTTGGCAATTGAGTGGGAGTGGAGTAATAGAAGAAGGAGGGGAGGTGGTAATCTGGTTGTCAGGGTGATAAACAGTGTGATCAAAGAGCCCAAAGATGCCCTGGCATTGAGATGAAGAAGGAAGAACTTCAGGAAGTCAGACATCAAGGTTTTTTGTTGCATATGGAAAGGACCCAAGTGTGATCACTAACATATTCTCACCCCCTTTCAGGCGATCACCAGTTGATTCGTGCATTCTTTCTTACTGGGCTCTGGGTAACCTCAGAATCCTGTAAATATTTAACAATATTTCTTAGTAAATGTTAGAGATTGGCCTTGTTTCAGAGATACGATTAAGCAGTATTTGAGATAATATATGATATCTCAAGGATGAAGAGTGTTAGGAACATCAATTCCTTTTGCTACTTAGTAGTTGTATATCCTTGTACAAGTTACTAACTTCTTGGAGTCTCAGTTTCTTCATGTTTCAATGGGAATGTTAGTTTCTATCTCATCAGACCTGGGAAGAAGTCATGTGAAATAGGCATAAATGAAAATGCTTAGAATAGTGTTCTGGCAAAAAGTTAGTGTTTTGTCTGTGTGTTATTCTTGTTGTTATTAACATATAAAACAATCTTATGCAAGAGATATCTTTGCAGATTTAAAAAGTAAGATTCAAAGAGTAAATTGCTTAGTGTCATAGGCTGGTATGTGATAGAGTTGGGAATCTAACCCAGACAATTTGACTCTAATGCCTACTTTCCTATCTTGTATATATCCCTGTTTCTTATCCCGCATGCTAGGTGGTAGGGATACTGATTCGAGTAAAAAACAGTCTGGGGTTGTTCTCATGGAGTTTTAGAGATCCCCAATGTAGATTTGCTATCTCCAATATAAAATTAGCACACAGATTACGGACTACAGTTTAAAAAATTTTTTTTCTCAATATTTTGGTATTTTATAATGTTTTTTATGAAGTTCTTTGTCAAAAAGTATTATAGTTTATGTATTTACATATGCTTTAAAAATTCGTTCTAGAAAATCCTCAAAAATTTCATGAGTTTAAATTTGATTAAGGATGACAGAACTGAAGGTTTGGTAATTTGGTGTTTTGTTTATTAAAATTTTGCCATATTTGATGTTTTAGTGGTCATTCTAGTACCTGAACTAGAAATTCAGCAAATGCCCACATAAGAGATAAGTGTTAAGGGACTCACCACAAATAGTCATTTGTGTTGGTTTGACACTTGATTCTCTGGCTTAATTTGGAAACAATGAGGCCAGCATGACTCATTTTTTAACCTTCTGGCCCCATGTGAGTACTGCCTTCCTGTTTGCATTTGCCTGTGTTCAGAGAGAGTCCCAGTGTGGGTTTCCATTAGTGAGTACTATGCTTCAAACTCCAGTTGCTGGAGTAATAATCTCTATACGTTTATTAAAAGCAGAAGGAATAACTACAATCAGTAATGGGATTATGGTTAATTCATCTCATTTAAGGGCCTTGCCTTTTCATCCATCCTGTTTTAGACAGGATAATGCTCTGTCATTATCTATCACTAGAGCCATATCCTTTAACACTGGAAACGGGCATTTCAATAACTGAGAAAAAATGAAGAGAGCTCTTTCATGCTTCTGTCTTTTGGTGGATTGGCCCTTTCCTTTTTTCTGATCTTTTTTCCTTGAAAGATTGGTTTATAAATTGTCTTACAAGATAAGTTCTCTTTTAATAGTAGACACATTATGGACATATTGATTGAAATGAGATTAAATAAGAAATGCTTGGAAATCTTTTTGTGTTGTTAATGTTTCTGTTTAGAAGGACAGGAAAACTCCTTCCTGAAATTATATAGTACTTTATACATAAATAAAATTAAAACTACTTGAAATCACTGGTGAGTGTGGAATTTTGCCTTTCCCATTAATGAAACATGCAAAAAATCAAAAAGTGGATCTTGAGAGAAATATAACTGACCATTGTATGGCATATATAATCATTTTCTTTTCGTAAAGTATAGTATGGTATTATTGAAAGATGTCGAAAAGATAAACTAAGACATGATTCTCAAATTATCCCCCCAAATTAAATGCCCCCATCCCACCCCATAGACTGTTATTCAGAAGGTTTAGGTGGAACTTGGAAGCCTTCAAGTCTTCTCAGAAAATTCTGATGCAGGTGATCAATAAATTATGCATTGAGAAAAATCTAATTTTCTATTTAATCATTTGCCTCCCCTTTTATGTTTTCAGCATTTATTTTTCCTGATTTCCATAGACATTCTCATGTAATAACATATTACAATAGAAACACATCATTGTGTTGGAATTATAATGGAGTAAAACACTTCCCCTCATTTTATTAGTAATTCCCGCTTTTTTTTTTTGATGGACAGAATCAGAAAACTACAGAGTTGATGGTAATATTTTAGAGATAATATTATATGTCCTTCTGAATGGCAGACGTTTAGATAATGTAGAGTTGGGTTTGATCAAAGGGAAGTTGGGGACAACACAGAAAACAGTGAAAAACAGTCTAATAATACAGAAGGAAGGAAAGGGAGTCAGATTACATCGAGGGCCCGCAAGGACTGTCCAACCATGGAGTTTAAGCTCCCTCTGGTAGGCACTACCTAGGCTCCGAGAGCATTTTTGAGCAGGGAAGTCACGTGATGGAAATGAATGTACTCCTCAGCAAGGGCCACACAGTACCTTGTTCAGAAACAGAGGATGGAGGAACAGGGAGTGAAGCAGACTGGTTTGTCACCGTAAAGGCAGAGGAGAGGGCTGGGGAGATAGCTCAGTGGGTAGAGTGCTTGCCTTGTAAGCACAAGGCCCTGGATTCCATCCCCTGCACCACCAAAAAAAAAAAAAAAAGGCAGAGGAGAACAAGGATGAGGACTTGGGTGCGGAATTTGGTGGGACCAACTCTGAAGGATTATGCAAGAGGGTTCCCCAATTCTGTGTTCCTGAACATAGCTGGCAAATTGATATTTCCAGCAATTGCATTCTAATGAAATGTAACTTTATGACTACTGTGGAAGTCAGTTTTTTGTTGTGACAAAAATACCTGACAAGGACAATTTAGGGGAGTAAAAGTTTATTTTGGTTCATGGTTTCAGAGATTCAGTCCATGGTGGGCCGATTTCATTGTTCTGAACCCAGGATGAGGCAGAATATCATGGCAGAAGGGTGCAGTGGAGGAGCACTGCTCTGTTGATGGCAGCCTGGAAGCAAGTGGGGAGGGACCACAAGGAAGATGAGTCCTTCCAGTGCATGCCCCTAGTGACCAATCTCCTCCAACCAGGCCTCACCTGCCTACAGCTACCACTCAGTCCATTCAAATTGGAATGAATTGATTGATTAGGTTGTAGCTCTTGCAATCCAGTCACTTCACCTCTGAATATTCCTGCATTAATGCAGAAGCTTTTTGGGGACACCTCATATCCAAATCATAACAACTACCCAGCTTAGCCATCAGTTTCTCCCATCAATAGAGCAGTGCTCCTCCACTGCACCCTTCTGCCATGATATTCTGCCTCATCTTGGGTTCAGAACAATGAAATTGGCGCACCATGGACTGTATCTCTGAAACCATGAGCCAAAATAAAACTTTACTCCTCCAAATTGTCCTTGTCAGGTATTTTTATCACAACAAAAAGCTGACTTACATAGTACTCTTAACGTTACATAGAAATTGAAAAGGCTAGGATTCAAACGTGGGGCAATTTAACTCAAAGCTTTAAGGCTTAAAAAAAGTTATAATTTAGGTATTTGTAAAGTGATAGAGATATATAACAAATTGTGCAGAAATGAATGAATTGAAAATGAAAAAAGTTACAATTTGTGTATTTATAAGTGTAATACAGCCAGTGTAACAAACTGTACAGAAATGAATGAATTGAAAATGAAAGTCCCTCATGATCTTACCTTTGAGAGAACAGCTGAGAAAAAATCAGCATGTATTCCAGACCTTTTTCTTCCAAATGCCAATATAAACTAAATGCATATACATTCATACTACACGAATGGAGTCATGCCTTATATGTTAATCCAGAACTAGCTTTTTTCACTTAATGTTCCAATTAATTCTGTGGTTAGTATCCAAGCATGTGAGTCCTTTCTAATGGCTTGATTTGCCAGAGATTCTTTTTTTTTAAATTTTAATGATACCCTTTGATGGCTATTTTATTTTATTTCAATTTCTAATGTAAGTATATTTATATCAACTAATTTAATAAAATATGTGCCATGAAAATGGACAACCAAACAAATGACAATGAAGAAAATTTAAATCAAACTTTCTGATGCTATTGGATTCAAACATTTAAAAATAAAATAATAATAGTAACTAGCCTTTATTAGTTTTTTTACTATGTTCTAGGAACAGTTGAAGGAACATTATACACTGATATTAAACTTTATTCCTCACGAAATGTTATGAAGAAAGTACTATCACAATAATCACTTTGAAAATACAAAAAACTAGTAAAGAATCTGAAAATCTTTTCCAAGGTCACAGATTTATTATTTGATACCAGGATTTGACTTTTATCTTATAAAAAGCAATACAAAGAATTTATGTATATGCATTTAGAGCATTTTTCACTCATTCTGTGCCTAGCAAGATGATTTTTTTTCTATGACCTCAGATATAGCACAATTTACAGACTATATCAGTGATTTTGTAAATGTTTCTTGAATATGATCAATTTCTATTAATATTCCATGATTTTTAACTTCTTCCAGATGTTGCAGCCCAGCTAAAATACCCAGACCTTTGGCTGTATGGGCTACTAGATAAATTCAGGTCTAGAGTCTGCAAGATTTGATTACTAATACTTATACCAACTTTGAGGCCCTATGTGGCTATTTATTTGTTTCCAAAATTTTAATATTTTTAAATCATGCTGCAGTGTGTGTGTGTGTGTGTGAGAGAGAGAGAGAGAGAGAGAGAGAGAGAGAGAGAGAGAGAGAGAGAGAACAATCTATGGGGAAATCTTAGAATTGGAATTTCTTAGGTGATAGGAGTGCATAGTGTTTTTAAAAAAAAAAAGCCAATTTTTCTTCTAGTCCTCCTCTAGTGCTCCTGTGATCAGCCATAAAACCTAGGATCACATATTGCATGTAGTCATCATGTCTCCTTAGTTTTTTTTAAATCTGGAGTTGTTGCTCAGTCTATTTTGACCCTTTTTAAGAGTACTGGCTGGTTGTTTTGTAGAGAATCCCTTGATTTGGGCTTATCTGATGTTTCTTCATCGTATTCAAAAGTGTTCCCTAATCTGCTGGTGGTCAAAGGTGTCTTTCGTGGAGAATCGGGTTAAGCTAACACTGGGGAGAATGATAGGAAGTAGAAATGCGAACTGAGGAGGGAGACATTTTCATTGATTTTGCCTAATGCATCTTAGCAACCAAAGGATGCCAGCGGGTGAAGTAAGCCATGTGAAGAAGGTTGGTGAGAAATGAGCTGGGTCAGACTCAGCTTTGCAGGACCTGTTAAAGGTGTACCACTTAACCTGTGGTGTTGGGTTCTGTGGTTTCAGTGATCTGCAGTCAACAAGAAGGATGAGTACAATACAATGAGATATTTTGAGATAAAAAGGGACCACATTTGCATAATATTTATTGTGTTATGTTACTTTCGCTCTACTTTATTATTAGTTATTTTGTTAATCACTTATTGTACTTAACTTACAAAATAAACTTTATCATAGGTAGGTACAGTAAGGGGAAAACCATAGGTTAAGTTTGGTGTTATTCATGGTTTCAGTCATTCACTGGGCATCCTGGAACATATTCCCTGTGGATGAGATGGGGGGGAACTACTCTATGATATTAATAGCAATAGAAAGCCATTAAGGAGATTTAAGCAAATAAATGACAGTATTCCAGTCAGGTTTTTAAAAGGTCACAACACAGGTCATATGTCAAATTAATCAAAGGGGAGCCAAATAGAAACAAACACCAGTTAGAAGACTGTTCTAGCAATGTAGACAGAGAAAAGGGGCAGCAGAGATTAGGGTAAAAAGATCCTGAAAAGATGGTGAGAAGATGAAGATTGGAGACATATTTTGGACAGTGAATTGAAATCCTTAGATTTGGTGGCAGATAGGACGTGGGGTTGAGGGAGAGGCAGGGCCGGGGAAGTGTTTGCAGGGTTTGCCATTTTCTGTAATAGACTGGGTGTTGGTTTCATTTGTAGTGATGAAAGACACGTTTCTTCACCTTTTGACAGTGAATTCAGAAGCATCACCATCTCTAGCTTCCTTAGATGTTGATGTTTACAATATCTTTCTTTATTTTTGCTCCCATATCCCATAATGTTCACTTAACTTCCAAGTTCTGTGATTTTTCTTCAGTGTCCCCTGTAGCTGTTTATCCTTCTCCATTCCTTTCATTGCTCTTCAGTTCAAACCTGGCCAACCTCAGGAAAAGCTGCACTTTCCTCCTCTCTGGGCTGCCCCTTGCTCTCCTCTGTCCAACTTTATCCATCCTTACTAGATGATTTAAATTTATGAATATGTACTGAGTGCCTAGTTTGGGTAGATCACCTTATGGGTGAGAGCTGAGAATTAAACAAGAAGGTAAAAATATATGAGGATCAATTCCTAATTGTAATTTGAAAGGAAAGAAAAGAACATTTTACCTAGTGATGAAGAGACTATCCTTAACACGCTCCTTATGTAAAAATAAATTATATCTGGATCAAAGCTGTTTATCAAAAAATGTCTAACCATAAAAGTATTGGCATAAAAGAAGGGTGAATGTATTTTAAAATTTTTATGCTCAGTGAATTTGAAGACCTTTTAATGAGTGTTGAGGGACCTAGATGTAGATACCATAAAAACGATTGATGTGGGATGGGAGTATAGCTTAGTAAAAGAGCACTGATCAGGCATGTGCAAGGCCCTGGGTTTGATCCCCAGCCCCACAAAATAACGACAACAACAACAAACAAATATATATATATACATACATATATGTATATACACACACACACACACATAAACAGCTTAAATTTTTAAATTTTATATAAAAACAAAACTTCTTTCAACCAAGAATTCCTATTCATTTAATAACTGTACAAGGATTGATGGAAATAGAAAAATCTCCATTTTTGAACATCATAGTAATTGTTTTGGGCAAAAATCATCTCCATTTGCTAAAATTAATGGGTAACAATATTTTCAGTCTCAAACTGCCTGAGAAATTGCCTCACAAGCATCATGCTGGGCAAGTGCTCTACCACTGAGATACTCCCCTGCCCCCAATACTTTATAGTCACAATCGGAAAAATAGTATCTTCACAGGGGAGAAAACTGCAGAGGTATCAATGGTCAAAGTTAACATTACCAATAATCAGACGAATCTATGATTCTTGTCTCCTGATGCTCCAAGGAAAATATATCATTGCTCCAGAGGAATTTTTGTTAGCAAATACGTAACTCTCATTGTTTCCTGAATTTTGTCTTTGTAGCAATTGCCGCCACTTTTATTATACAATTATGTAAATAATGGTTTAATAGTTTTACCTCTCTGTCTCAGCATTTGCTCCTAGCAAATCTCTCTCTGATTACCAGTTTCTAACACAAAACAGGTTTCATAAACAATGTTGAATAAGTGAATGAATAAATAAATTTATTTGGAGCTCACAGTATTTTGGGGAGAGATGTATTTATCCTTGGAACATAATGAGTGAGAAACCACAGTTGGATGTCCTTGTGGAAATTAACGGAGCAACATTGGAA
Source organism: Sciurus vulgaris (assembly GCF_902686455.1). Taxonomy (NCBI): domain Eukaryota; kingdom Metazoa; phylum Chordata; class Mammalia; order Rodentia; family Sciuridae; genus Sciurus; species Sciurus vulgaris. The sequence goes on from NC_136464.1 coordinate 84,474,045, forward strand.
GATAAGCTGCTGCTAACATTCAAATTAAGCTGAAGCTATGAAAAAAATGTGTCCTATAGGATAAAGGTATATCAGGAGTAAAAATGGAAAATTAGTATTTGAGATGCAGATTGAGGGGTGAAGGAGAAGAAAGGAATCATCTCTACTTCATGGAAGCCAAGTCATAAAAGTTTGTTTTGAAATAGAGAACATTCAGCATTTAGAAGGTTATTTGTAACTGCCTTAGAGCACTTTTATTTGATGCACTGTCTAAAGTTTTAATGTGCATAAAGATATCCTAGTCTGTTTGATAAAAAATAGAGATCCCTGGGGCATCCTTTCCAGAAATTCTGACTCAGTGGGTTCTATAAATCTATTTATCGTTGCCAGCACCCACCTCCTCCACCAAGTTATTGTGATGCAGGTGGTCCAGGAAACTCAATATGAGGAAACTGTGTTAAAGTTAGAAGGATGTCACAGGGCAGGAAGGCAGGGAGGGAGCAAGTGGTAAACTGCTGGTAATAAGGAGCCCTTCAAGGGCTGGGGATGTAGCTCGGTGGTAGAGCACTTGACTACCATTTGCATGGCCCCGAGTTCAATCCTTCGTACAAAAAACAGAAAAGAAAAGGAGCTTTTCAAGAGTTGTAACAGACATTATTACCTCATGTACATATATGACTGCATGACTGATGTGATCCTACAAAAATGTACAATCAGAAAAATGAGAAATTATACTCCATTTATATATGATTTATCAAAATGCATAAATGCATTCTACTGTCATGTATAACTAATTAGAACAAATTTAAAAAATTGTAAAGTGGATTATGCCAGAGAATATTGTGGAAAAAGTACTATCTTTTTTTTGGGAGGGGTGCTTTTGTTCATTCATGGAAGAGATTGTCTAATGCAAAACCAAACATGAGTTGCAACTACCCAACAGTTGAAAATTCTTGTTGTCCTACTCTTGGGTAGTAAGCTCATTTGTTTGAAGAACTGTTCTTAGGAAATTTATGAAAAATTTTAAAAAGTCTATTAGTCAGGCCCAGGACTGAACCCAACCTTTGGGAGTTTCAGGCAACTGGCAGGCAGAAAACTGATGTCATTAAAAATAAAAAAATTGTGATTAATTCACTTCATTGCATTAAATATCTATTAGTGGTGGTTTCTTAAAAGCAAATTGGAATAAAAAGGAAAAGTGTATTAAATGTACATTTAAAGTATGGTGTCTCCTGTGACTTATGTTTTTTTTTTTTTTTTTTTTTTTTTTTGGTGCTAGGGATTGAACCCAGGGCCCTGTACTTATAAGGCAAGTACTTTACCAACTGAGCTATATTCCCAGCCCCTGTGACTTATGTTTGAAACGCATAATCTCTAGGAATTTTTAGTATTTTAACAGCAGGTGATTAAACATCTCATATAATTTATGATGAAAAAATTCCGTGTACAAACATGAATTTTTCCCTTATACCTCAAATTTATTTACCCAGTGTTCATTCATATTAGTTGAATCATCATGTTAAAAAAACCCCAGAATCCTAAATTAGTGCTTTTTTGAGCATATGAAATATCTTTCAAATAGCACAAAATTTAGAATTTATCTTTAAAACCAATAAATATTTTGATTGAACTGTTTTGATAGGTAATTAATACATTTGAATTTATTAACTAATGTACCAGGTGTTCAGGCCCACATACACTGCAACATTCTGCTAAAAGTGAAGGGAATGAATGCTCTTTTAGGTTCTTTGGCAGGAAGAAGGTTATGAATCATATAAAGACTTCATTTTTGTAGTAAATCCTGTCATTCTTATTGAAGGCTCATGGATTTGACCCTTCCCTGGATTTCACTGATAACTTTAAAAGTCCAATTTCCAGTTTCCCTGGGTGACTAACACTGGTTCTGGGTCCTATACAACAAGTTTTGAATTCCTGCTCCAAGAGTTGCTCAACTTTCCTATTTCTAGGCCCTAGTTTTCTCATCTATAAAATGGAGATAATGGTAGCCATCATCTGTCAAGTGCTTACTGATAGCGAGAATCATGCTATGTTTTACAGGTATTATATCACTTTTCCTTCTCAACACCTATAATCTGACAGTTTCTACTATCAACTCCTGTATTTGAGGAGCCTGTGATTCTACAGTTAGTGGTGGGTGAAGTCAGAATTTGAACCCAGGTGGTCTCACCCTGGTGGGTTGCATGTCTAATCAATAAGCTCAGCTGTGTCCTGTTTGAACAGACTGTTGTCAGGGAATCTGAGATTATGTGTACCAATATCTGATTTCAGTTAACCAGGGAAGGAAAGCTGTCTACTAATGGCACCTATTATTATTAGGACAGCTGTTTTGCTATGGTGGTTTGTACTGAAGGTAGCATGTGACCTGACAATAATAGTACCTCACTTGACTAGAACTATTAGGACAACTGGTAGATAACTGAGTGTCTGTCAAAAATGGATTGCCAAGAAGCAAGTAGTTTCATCAACCATCTCTGATATCTGTGTAGCCTTTCAGAAGTCATTAACCTCATTTCTTTAACCATTTGCTGTGAGAAGGATCTGATTTCTTTGAGGTTCCTACTGTAAATTGTGAACTATAATGGAACTTTTTATCTACCTGACTTGCACCTCACCTGAGTTTTTTGGTGCTTAGGGGACCCAATCATCACTCCATCCTGGTATCAGAATAAAAAATTTTGTATTGCACTGTGCAAAACAATTGCTTTCTGGCCAAAAGTGTGACTCCATTGCCCTCATGGTAGACTAGATTTGTTCAGAGTAATTTAAACAAACATCAGGAGTGATTACTTAATACTCTTCTGTAGCAACTTTTTCTGTAGCATTCTTGCTGATTGATCATATCTTAACTACCCTATTGCAGAAACCCTCTAGAAATAAGAGATGAGAACTTGGCCTTAATAGATACTCATTGTGTTAGTTAGCTTTGCATCCCTGTGACCAAAATAAACAGTTAAAAACAACTTATAGAAGGGAAAATTTACTTTGGCTTAATGCATGGTCAGCCAAGTCCGTTTTTTGGGGTCCAAGGTAAGGCAGGATATTATGGTGGAAGGGCATAGTAAAGGCATGAAGCTGAGAGAGAGGGGGAAGGGACTGTATAGAAGATTAACCCTTCCAGGGCATGCCCCCATGACCCACCTCTTCCAACCATGCCTAATCTACCACTTAGTTCATTCAAAGTAGGATGGGCTGATTAGGTTAAGCTGTCATAATCTAATCATTTTGCCTCGGAATAGTCCCTCATTAACACAGAGCTTTTATATGCCATAAAAACTACTTCCAATAGTCTGGTCAAGTTTTGTATTTCCCCCATGAATTTTGATTTTGGTTTTTTGTTTTCATTTAGTCCAATGTATTTTTTATTGCACTGGAGTCTTCCTCTTTGTTCTTTGAAAAGTGTATTAAGGTTATACTATTGAATTTTCAAGTCTTAGACTATTTTTTTAAATTTTAATTTTTAATTATAGATTGACAAATTATAGTTGTACAAGTTTACTTTTTATCCTACCAATATTTTAGTACAGATAAATTATAATCTGGGTCACAGTACATTTTTGGGTAGGTAATACAGATTAATATAAAATTCAAAATAATCTTTTGTTTTCAGGTCTGAATTTTTAGATTCTTTCAAAATGGACAGACAGGATGGGCCTAGATCATTTTTTTTTCCTAAAGCAGGCTCAGTCTGTAACAGTGTGACTCAGGAGAGTCTTCTTTGTACCTGTCATTTAAGGCCATGGGAATGGCCCTTTACCTCCCTGTATCTAAATCAGATTAGGTCACTGCAAACCACGGCCTAGGTTACAGTAATTTCCTTTATGTATTGCCAACTAAGTAAACTGCAGGTTGTTCTTCCTGGAAGACATGAACGCTAACCAAAGAAAGACTGTTGGTTTGGCCAATTAGAAGTGAGACTCCAGGAGGTGGCATGAGGTATTCCTGCCCCTCCCCTGCTGGCAGATCACACTTGCTTATCCAGGTCACCATGGCACTCAGGGAGGAAAGGACACGTTTGGGTAAAGGTGTTGCCAGCTCTTCATTCAGTGCATGGTCTCCAAGGGGAACCAACTGTTCACTGTCTGGTAGTGTCCTTTCTGTATTCTGGAAAATATTACTTTTGTGTATGAAAGTGGTGTCAGGAGCTCAACCAAAGGAAAAAAAGGGGGGAAGGAAAGAAGAAGGAAAAATTAAGGATGAAAAAGTCACCACCTTGGGCTGGGTGTGTGGTTTAGTGTAAAGCACTTGAACCAGCAGGTATGAGGTCCTGGGATTCTACCCCTAGCTCCACAAAAAAAGGAAGAAGGAAAAGTTTGGTAGATTAAGTCCAAAAGAAGTTATAAAATAGGCACTGAACTAGGTCAGATATATTCTCTGTTCATTCTTGGCATTATTTGTTGTCTGTTTTAAACAGCAGAATCATAGAAGTTCTTCCATAGTCTCTTGGGGAAGTTGAGGCAATTGGGACCCAGTAGCTGTAGTTTTATCTCTTCCTCTCTGGGCAGGTTGGCTCTTCACTCGGTTCCAGGAACTTCTTATCAGCTGAACCCCTGAGACAGGAGTTGACCTCCATGTGATGATTGAGAACATACGTGGTACTGATACCCAGGTTTCTAGTCCTGTCAGGACTAGCAGGAAGCAGATGCTCCCCTATACCTCTGAGAAAGGTCAGTTTAAAAGAGGAAAATGGTTGTTTCAGAAGCTATAGTAAGGAAAGGGGTTAGGGATAAAAACTAGAAGTCAGAAACTCTAAAGCGAAATGAGCCTCCAGAAGGTATATTTCGGGTATTATGGCGGTCACTGAAATGTCATCAAATTTCAAGAAGGATGGGCTATTCCAGGTGGAGTTTAGGGATCAGGTTGAGATTAAATCAGGCATTTCTGGAGAACGTTAGTTGTAAGCCACGATGCGTGGAAGAAGTGGGACCATTTGTGAAGGAGGAGTAAGCCTGGAAGGTGCTCAGAAAGGAGGCATCATTGGCAAGTTAGGGATAGACCAAGCTCACAGCCAGGCTTGTCTGACTGCAAGGCTGAGCTTGCACTTGGTGTTTCATAGTGGACCTAAACCTCTACTTCGAATAAGGAATTATATTTGTAGTCTTGCATAACATTGATTACTTCTCATCTGCCTTTGACTTTCGCTTCAGTATATTTCTGATTCTCCAAATTGCACTGTTCACTTTATATTAGCCCTAGAAGTCATCTTCAACCTGTCTTCCCCATGTTGGTTGAAGTGTGAGGAATTAGAGAAGGTGTTCTGCCAGCTTTTTCCTGTGCTCGTTAATATCACAAGGATTACTTCCTTCCCTGAAGTACCATTTATTTATAATCATGGTTCTCAAGTTGTTTGCCTTCCTCCTGCTAGAAGAGGAGAGCATAAATGAAAATGGCTTCAGTTTCTTCGTCAGAGGCTTACCATTCTATCTGCTGATCCATTGCTGGATTTCAGCAAGTGCTCAGCCCTCGGCCCAGGGATGCTAGAGCCTCTTTCTTTTTCTCTTTCTCTTTTTTTGGTTTTAAGAGAATGTGGAAATCTGAATTTTTATATGAAATCTTATAAGTTTTAAATGTTGATAAAGATTGGGCAGGATTTAGGTGAGCTGAGGGAAAGGAGAAGAGGCAAAGGCGCCTCTTCCTTGCCTGAGGCAAAGGTGTAGAGGGAGGACAGATAGGATCCTGAGGCTAAGAGAAGGGCGGGTGATAAAGAATGTGTGTTTTCCTTATCAGTATTGACCCTAGTCCCTGTGGGCTCTTCTGAATATCCTTTCTAGGTTAAGCCTGCTGCCTTTATCAGGATACAGGTCCAGCTGCCTAAACAGCAACTCAAAGTATTAAACAAGATAGAAATTTTTTTCTCTCATAATGATCTGAGTGTAGGCAAACCTAAGATGCTCCTTTTTTTCTTCTTGTTTTGCCTTAGCTTATTCTCATGACCCAACATGTTTTACCTTTGTGTGAACATGCCAGCTGCCAGGAGGGAAGGGGGTAGGTGGAGAAGGCCATGCCCTTCTCTTTGCAGGGCAGGATCCAGATTGCACCACTACTGTTCACGCCCTATTGGCCAGAACTAGCAATGTGGCCATTCCTCCCTCAAAGAAAGGATGGAAAATGTGGGTGTCTATGTATCAGCTAAAAATTAAGCACTTAATAAGAAAGAGAGGGTGGGTATTATGGGATACTTTGCACTTGTTGGTTGCAGGTTCTATGAGGTAAGGTATCTCTTACTATATTCACAGCTTCAATTTTGTAATTATTTTAGTAAGACTCTAGTAGCACATATGACAGGTGATATACTTAGCCATTCATTTTTTTCTGTTTAGATTTTCATGGCCTACTTTGTTTCTGGTTCACCTGACATTGTGTGATGAGTTTGCATAGTTGGTCTTAGAGCAGCAGTTTTTAAACTTTTTGTTCTCTTAAAATTTACTAAAGATACTAAAAAGTTTTGTTATGTAGGTTATATCTATTTATAATTACTGTATTAACGTTAAATTTATGAGTATGCCAGTAAACATTCCATAATTGTTGGAAATCTCCACTATACAACTGTGAGAGACTGGTGATAACAGAGCAAATGATGTTTCAATGATATGGTGTAAAGAATATTGTATTGACCTTTCAGACTCCCCTAAAAGATTGGAGAGACCTGGACCGTACTTTGAGAATCTCCAATCCAGAGAATATAATATATTCTTTATGTTGACTTTGATAATTGTTTGTGTTGCAACTGGAAGTTTCAGGATTAAGGATTGAAAAGGACAGTACTGGTGTTTGTCACATAATTAGTTGTTAAGAAAACAAGTGTGGCTCTATGGTAGAATGCTTGCCTAACATTCTCAAGGCTCTGAGTTCAGTCCCCCAGCAAGTGAAAAAAAAAAAAAATAGGTCAGCTGACCAATGTATGAATTTGCGTTTTATATTTAGGAAGCATTGGTTTTCATTATTACTGGATGATAAATTAATTTATATGTGCAAATTAATAGTGTTTTTATCTGTAATAGCTTAATCAATGATGAACTAATTACAGAAAAATTTTGCTTGCTTTTATGCACACTTTACCATTGTTTTTGGCCAATCTGCCCTAAAATCCTCTTTTTTCACTTACCATATCCCACAGCCTCTTCTAGAAATGAAAAGTTATGGAGATATGCATATTCTGCCCCCTCTGCAGTCAGGCTGCAAGCATGTGACCTAGGCACTTCCAATCAGACACCTCCATGTTATTCTGTGAGATAGAAACTAGGGCCATGCAGAAATGCTCGGCAGCTGCACATCAATTCAGGGCAACAATTCCCACTAGAGTTGCAGGAACTGGTGGAGCAAGCTTCAGACTCCCCTGCTCCTTGGTAACAGACAACAGTGGGGTTTTCACCAGTCAGTGCTTCTGTGTGATTTGGACTGATGCTCCTGAATGTGTAACCTTACCAACCCCAATTTCTCTGGCCCTTCTGGAAATATGTGATCTTTCCATTATTCTTCCATGAATTAAAAAGCCATTGTCTTTGCCTTCAGCTAAGAATCCTGTGTGGTACATTCTTAAATACAGTGCTTCTCAAAGTATTGTTTGGAAGCTGAATAGCTGTCTTCATGTTTCCAACATTTAAAATTATTTGTTATATGTTAGGGGTCCGAGTGACTTCTTTTGGTACCAGGGATTGAACCAGGGGTGCTTAACCATTGAGCCACATCCCAGCCTTGCTGAGGTTGCTTCGGGCCTCTTACTGAGACTGGCTTTAAATTTACCATCATCCTGCCTCAGCCTTCTGAGCTGCTGGGATTACACAACATGTACCACTATGCTTTGCTTGGAGTGACTTTTAAAAGAAATAATTCTACTCTTACAAGGTACCCTAATCAATGACTAGTCAGTTTTTCTTAATTCTCCTTTCTTCCTTCTCTGCATTCCCCTAAGCATTTATTCTGTTCTTTAACTCTTAATATGTTTTTCTGTTAATTTTTTCTTGCTGAGAAGTGGTAATTCCCCAGTTGGGTTGCCTACATTTGTTGCTGCCAGAATAGTTAATTCAAGATTGTGGCTGTGGTTTCTTTCTCGAACATTTTTGAAACCGGCAGGCTTAGAACTCAGTGTTACTCCCGGGGTGGGCTGCAGACAATGAGGGAGAAGAGGCAAGTGACTTTCCTTGAAGGTTTCTTAGCCATGAACTTGAGCCAAAAAATAGCATGGAGGGGTTCATTGATCTACTTATGAGATTTCTAGAAAAACAATGTTGTAATTTAAGAGAATGTAGCGCCCCTCCCCTGGTTCCTAAATGAGGAAACGAGTGAGAAGAAGGTACATGTCTAAAGTCACCTCAATATGAGTAGGGTATAAAGAACAAATAAATCTAGAAGAAGTGGGAAATGGTGATACAGAGCTTGACGTGCACAAGCATAAAAAGGAAGGGAAATCACTGAGTTGATTATTTGAACTTGGGTATGTTCACTTCACACCTTGAGCCTCAGTTTCCTCAATGGTAAAATAAAGATTCTAACAATAGCTAACATTTGTAAAATGGACTATGTGCTATAAATGATTCTAAGGACTTTAGATGCTTACCCAATCCTTGCCAACCACCATATGACATGGTACTATTAATTTCATTTTTCAGGTGCACAGAAAGGCTATATCATTTACCTGTGGGCACGCTGCTAGCATATTGGTTTTCTATTGCTACTTCATACATTCCCATGAGCTCAGCATTTTAAGGCAAAATACATTTAGTATCCCACAGTTGTGTAGGTGAGGTGTCAGGACTCAACTTCCCCAAGTCCTCTGCTCACCATCTCACAAGGCAGCAGTTGAGGTGTGGACCAAAGCTTAGGGCCCATCTGAGGTTTGGGTTCGTCTTCAAAGCTCACATTATTATAGGCAAAATTAATTTTATAGAGGCTACCTAACTTGTGGCATTTCAATCTTGATGCCAGCAGAGGAATGTCTCCTTTTAAAGATCTAACTTCATTAGGGTTAGGACTACCTGGGATAACCTCTTTTTGATTATTTGAGCATCAACTGATTAGGGGCCCTAATGCAATATCTCTTCACTTATGCCATATGATGTAAAATAAATCATGGGAGTAGTATCATCGCCTTTGCCATATTCTGTTGTTTGAAGCCAGTTACAAAGTTTTGTCTATACTTATGGGAAGCAGATTACACAACCATTGTTCTGAGGAGCAGGAATCACAGAGCCTTCTGAGACCCTTGCCTACCCCAGCTCTAAGGTAGTTTAAACTCTGTACCCAGGAAAAGAGTTCATAGCCCCAGAGTTCTTGCTCTTACCACTAAATTATTCTTTTTTTCCTTTGAAGAAACGAACCTACTTTATAGCCATGCATAGGTTCTAAATAAATAACACCCAGCCTTCATACTGGGTGATCTGTCAAATATTAATTCCCTCTCACACCTCCACCTTGAAAGGTCAGCTCAAGAAACCATAACCACCCTACGGTTTGATATTTTTCTTGAACAGATTCCAACAGCTCTCTAAAACTCTAGTTATGTAAGTTATTTCAAAGTGTGGATGTTCCATTGAACATGGGTATTGAATTTGGGACTTGGGTTCTCAACAAATAACCTTAGCTCTGCGTTTTGTCTTGGAAACAGATGAAGTGATTGGGAAGAAACGTGACACCTTCCTTTTTGTAGACGGAACAACATGGAACATACCATTACTCTGAATTCTCTGTAGGTAGCACCAACCGATACTTGACATATGGTCAGAAAATCCAAAATGAAGAACAGAAACAGACCAAACAAATGTGAAATGAGTCAGAGCTACTTTAAGAACTTCAGCACTTGTAGTTTTTCATGCATCTGTGTGGCAGTCTCCTTTGAGGAAGTGACTAATAAAGCCATCTTCACAAGACTTAAAAATAATTTTCTTTTTTTGCCACAAAAGTGTAAAATTTTAATTAAGGTAGATTCTACCAGTGTAGTCCTTTGGAAAAACAGTGAAGAGAATTGCAGAGTTGCTATCACAGCAGGTACTTTAACATCTTTGTGCCTCAGCCTCTTCACAGATAAAAACTGGAGTTTTACCTTGTATGGTAATAGCTAAGAAAAACAGATTTAACAGCCAGGCTTTGCTTTGGGATCCTCGTGTAAAAATCTGCATTTTTGAAACTCTTCTTCCTTTCACTTTTCCCTTTTCGACTCAGCATTCTTTCTCCGAGACAACTTAGAAGAGTGGTGGTGAAGGAGTCACAGGGTGTTGGGATCATGTGGGCTTACACTGTGTCCTAGATCAGTCTCTGTATATGAGAGTGTATATGGGCACACTATGTAATCTCTGTGGTGCTGATTTTGTACTTTGTGCCTCATGACAATTGTAGACAATATTTTCCCTGTTCCCTGACTATCACATTGGCTTGATAGATGGAAATGATCCTTACTCTCCTCCTGACCACCCTTCCCTACACACTAATACTCTGCTGCACCAGAACAGAGAAATTAGAAGGCCTTGATCTTGCATCATGACCTAATTTTTTTTCTCAACCTCAAGAAAGTCCTTCACAGGGCCTTCGTTACTTTCAGAGTGTTTTTGAGAAGTAGGGACTTGGAGGAACTTACTTTCTGACCCTGTGTTGTCATTCCACCATGGAATAATAAAGTTTGCCCCATGTCTATCTTTATAGAGGAAGGAATCATCCTTATAGGGTGTCTTACAAACTTTTTTCCAAAACATTATATAGATCAATTGTATTTTAATCTTTAGGGAAAAAGAGAATATAGTCTTATTTCTTCCTTTTCTGTCTTCCTCATTTTCTCCTCCCTTGCTTTCTCTTTCTGTTTCTGTCTTCTTTTCTTTTCTTTTTATTTATTTATTTTTGATGCTGATGATAGAACCCAGAGACTTGTGCATGCTAGACATAAAATCTACCACTGACTGATAACCCCAACCCCACTTTTTCTCTTTTATTTGATGTATTTATGGATTTATCACCTCTGCTTCAGGGAATATTCCTTATCCTAGGGAACAGAGATGAATGGAAAATGATTCCTTTTAAAACCCCAAGGAGTTCATAAGGGAAACATTTGTACAGATATAACTAAGACTCAGTAGATTGTATAGTAATAAATATGGGCAAGTTACTCTTATGCATAAGGGGCAACAAAAACCCTATTTAGAAAATGCTCTGATTTCCATAGATTTTATTCCCAGTTATTTTGTGAAGTCATAGAGTCAATTATCTATGGTCGAATAACAGTATTTTCATTTGTTGAATTTTATAGGTGAGTATAATTAGGGAAGAGTGGATAGATTGCAGTAGTGTTGGAGACCTTTCAGTGGGAAGACTGCATACTGGGTCCCTGAGTTCTTGAGTTCCAGGTTCCTTTCTCCGATGTGGGGAAGCCTCCAATGCATCTCTGAAATTACTATGTTTTTCAGAGACTAGAATAATAACATAACAGGGTTATGGATGGAAACAAGTATGTGTGTTTTTTAAAAGTACTTACATTTTATTTTTTTTAATTGTCATAGAATATTTTTAGTATTTCTAAGGTATAGTTTGATATTCAATACAAGTACACAAGGTGTAATGATCAAATAGGATAATTAGCATTTTAATCTCAAATATTTATCATTTCTATATGTTAGGTACTTTTGGGTTCTTCTTTTCTAATTTTTATGAATCCTATAAGAAGTTGTAGTCTATAGTTATCTTACTTTAGAAAATCAGAACCAATACACCCTGTATTATTGTATTTTCAATACTGTTATCTAGTGAAGGAAATATGCTTTAATTTGACATGACAGTAGGAAGGGCCTGCGTTTTGGTGTTGCTGCCGGTCATACCTCTCCCCTTTTAGAATTCCAACCAAGAACAGATAAAAAGTACCAGGTGAGGATCAAAATTGCATATTCTCTTATTACTGGTGACTTGGATCAGAAGTTTCACTGCCCTGAAGCATGTAGGAGACTGTCTTCTTACTGCATTCTGCCCTAAATGACCAGGTGTACCAAACCCTGTCACTGAAGGACAGCTGTAGACCCTCAGGGAGAGGAAGTTTCAGGCTTTCCTTGGGAAGGAAAGAACAGGAAGGAGGCTCCACCCACAGTGCTGCGGGTGGGTCAGAAGAATAATACAGGTGCAAGAGGCAGGGCTGCTTCTGATTTAATGGACCCCTTGAGAAGCAAGTTTTTGGCTCTCTGGTTATATATTAAACCTTTAGTAGCAAGAGTTATTTCAGATCCTTGGAGTTCTATTTGCTATTAAAATTAACACCAAAGTAGACCAAATGGCATTGGAAAAACTCTAGAAATGTAATCCATTGCATTCAACCTATGAAGGTTGATTCAGTAATTTCATAACTAAATGGATTCTACCTTGATTTCCTTCTAGCATTCTACAAACCTTAGTCAGAGGCTCTGCCCGCAATTGTAGTCAAACTTATAATCTACTCTTAACAGACTAAGAAGGCCTCAGGTGGCTAAATTGCACTGGGTTGGCTCTGTTTGCGAGCATGGAAATGATGGAATTTGCTGACCCTAACCCTAACCCTAACCCTAACCCTAACCCTAACCCTAACCCTAATCCTTTGTGAAGCTCTGATTTCTTATTGAATAACTGAGTAGTTTTCCTAATATACACACGGTATGAATTTCCAGATAGAATATTTTTATTAAGTAATTAATATGTGGCTTTTCTTAGTAATTTGGTATTGTTATTTCTCAGTCAATGACTAATTAACAGCATAATTGCCGTTATGTGGAGATCTCAGTTTTTTTATATTTAAAAAATTTGGGGATCTGGGTTCTTATGCTTGGAAAGGCTTCCATAGGAGTTTTTTATTTTATGTATTTATATTATTTAATTTGGTTGGTTGGTTTTCCTTTTATTCAGTGAAGAGGGAGGGGAGACCCTGGAAGCTTCCTTTTAAAGAAAATGTATGCTAGAATAGATCAAACCCTGACTTGTAACTTTGAATCCAAGCTACCTCCTAGAGATCTACCATGGTAGCCATGACAATGAGATTCTACAATGGCAGGGATTCCTCTCATCCTATTCCTCTTAGGCCCTGCTCAGCATGACTGCAGATAAATATACAGGTATCTTATGGTCAGTGGTATCTTACCTAAAATGACATGAAACATTAGCAGATCTAGGAACTGCTACAAAATTGTACCTTGCAACCTAAAAAGAAATCTGATGTGTGTTTTTTGTTGTTGTTGCAAAACGATTTTGTTTTGATCATTAACCCTCTACTCTTTTTTTTTTTTTTTTTTTTTTTTCTTTGTAGTCCGGGAATAAAACCCAGGATGCTCTGCCACTTACGCTACATTCTCAGCTTTTTCTATCTTTTATTTTGAGATAGAGTCTTGCTAAGTTGCATAGACTGGGCTTGAACTTGTAGTCCTCCTGCCTCAGCCTCCCAAATCACTGTGATTACAGGTGTGCACCACTGTGCCAGGCTCACATTATCAACTTTTTTTTAGGGTGGCTTATCAGGGATTGAACTCTGGGGCACTCAATCACTGAGCCACATCTCCAGCCCTATTTTGTAATTTATTTAGAGATAGGTCTCACTGAGTGTTGCTTCGGGCTTCACTCTTCTGATCTGGCTTTGAACTGGAGATCCTCCTGCCTCAGCCTCCCAAGTCGTTGGGATTACAGGTTGTGCACCACCTTTGCCCAGTGCATCATTAACTCTTATGAAAAGATACCCTGAATTCTTGGTTTTCAGATTTTAGTATAGAAATACATCCACTAATCAGTTCATTTTTCTTTACTTATTATAGTCAGAAATACTTCAATTTTGCTTTTGCAGAAAAAGTTAGCATGTCCATGCCTGACCATACAGATGTCTCTCTGAGCCCAGAAGAGCGAGTCCGGCCCTCAGCAAGCTGGGCTGTAATATCACCAATCAGTGAAGACATCACCCCACGCCGCTACTTCAGGTCTGGAGTAGAATGGAGAGGATGGCATCTGTGTATTTGGAAGAAGGAAACTTGGAAAATGCCTTGTTCTTTATAATAAATTTATAACGTAAGTCCTGTTCCAGGCCTTTAAAATAAGAAAATTGGAGAAATACTTCCCTGAGATATGATGTGGACAATTAGGTAGCAAGAAATTTTCACATTCAAACCAATTTTTTTTTTTTTTTTTTTTTTTTTTTTTGATACTGGGGATTGAACTCAGGGGCACTCGAACACTGAGCCACATCCCCGGCCCTATTTTGTATTTGTTTAGAGACAGGTTCACAATGAGTTGCTTAGCACTTTTGCTGAGGCTGGATTTGAACTCAAGATCCTCCTGCCTCAGCCTTCCGAGCCACTGGGATTTCAGGCGTGCACCACCATGCCTGCCTCAAACCAATTTTATTATTTACAAGACCATTAACTATCCAGGCTTTTAAGTTACTAAGAAGTTTACAGCATCTAGACAGGTTCTCTGAGGTTAATGTGGGAGCGATTAGGCTCTCCATAGCCCAGCCTGGAAACCTCATGTCTCATTCCTCAAAAGTAACATTTCTCATTTCATGCCATTCTTCCCCCATTGGATTGTAAACTTTCTAAGGAGGATGAGCCATAGTACAGATCCTTCCATAGCACCTGGACATGCCATCAGCATTTTAAATATTGATCTGGTGGGTTGAGACTAGGGGACAAATGGTGGGAACTTAGGAAAGATGTGGTTCAGGGCAAGGATATAGTGATTTCATTTAGTCCTTAGTATTTTTCTTTAAAGAAAGGCAATTTAACTATGTAAGAATTGTATGTATAAAGGGTTTCTCAAAATGTTGAATGAAAGTGACTACCTCAAAATAGCCATCCATGTAAAAATGTCATTTCCCATTGGATATTTGTTGGTAACATATCCTTGTTAGAGGTAACAGAAATGGGATTTGGAGTTTTCTTACAAGTTTAGCAACTTAACCTCGTTAGAAGGATCTACTATTAGCTGGACGGAGTGGATTGCATGCCTATAATCCCAGTGGACTCAGGAGGCTGAGGCAAGAGGATCTCAAGCTCAAAGCCAGTCTCAGGATTTAGTGAGGCCCTAACAACTCAGTGAGACGCTGTCTCTAAATAAAATACAGAAAAGGGCTGGGGATGTGGCTCAGTGGTTGAGTGCCCCTGAGTTCAATCCTTCGTACTAGGAAAATAAAAACCCAAAAACCGAATCTACTGTTATCAATAATTATTTAATCTAAGATGAACTTCTTATTTTTTATTTTATTAAAAGTCACATGTTGATTAATTTCACTAGTTTATACATTAATTTTAATTTTACTTTAATTGACAATTATATATACTTATGATGTAATTATAATGTTTATATATGTGCATGGTGAAATGACTAAATCATGGCTAATATATTCATTACCTCAAATACCATTTTTTTGTAGCAAGAATATTTAAAATCTACTCTCTAGGTAATTTCCAAGTGTATAGGTGCATTAATTATGATTCCCATGTTGAATATGGGCTTTCCTAAACTTACTCCTTCTAACTGAAATTTTTGTCCTTTGACCAACACCTCCCCAACCCCCTCCCTGTCCCCAACCCCTGGTAAACACTGTTCTACTTCCTGCTTTCTTGAGTTTGACTTCTTAAAATTTCACATGTAAGTTAGATCATGTAGATAATGATCATGTAGATCATTTGTATTTCTTTACCTTATAATTTCACAAATTTAGTTGGGGACTTATCCTGCGAACTTTCTAGAAATCGAAAAGAAAGTGTTTTAAAAACTGTGTTCCATAATTCTACCAAGAGCAAAGTTAAAAGTGGTTTAAATAATCTATATATTTCTAAGTTAGTGAACAATAAAATTTAACTTGGAAATTTAAGTAATGGTTAGAAACCTTTGCCCTACCTGGGTAAATCACTTGTTTTATAAAGTGAAGCAATAAATATGAAATTGAAAGTTCCTACCACCATTGACAGCTAAGACTTGACAGAAATTTTTGTTTCTGAACTATGTTACCAATGAATAATATTTATTTTTTACTTTCTCCACTTTATACACATACCTATGGAATCCCAAGTGTGGTAAGAAGGGAAGACACAATATTACCATTCCTGTTTTCCCGATAGCCTTGTTATCAGATGAAATGAGATGATAAATATGTATATGTGATCTGTAAACAACAGAATCAGTAATCGCAAGGTATCACATAATTGTTGGTAGAAATAGTATTTATAGCCTGTTTTGATCATTTACAAATTTTTATTGAATACCTGTTATAAACTGGATACTGTGCTTCAGGCTGGGGGACATAGCAGTGCACAATAAAGAATTCCTGCCCTTATCTTCACTTTATCTGGGAGCCATGCACCTGGTTTCAGGGATTTACCTTCAGTTTCTGCTGTATCTTGTTCCTCCAAAAGGATGACAAATAAATAACTCCTAATTAACACCTCCTAACCAACTAGGGATTCTGGTTGTCATTTCTCTTAGTTTGGATTTTCAGTTAAGAGTTTTGATTCATACATAATGGTGCTATTGATTTACCAGTGGTTGGTTGAGTCTTTTTCAAGGGTGATAAAAGATTTATATTTCTGAACTCTTACACACATAAAAAAGATGGGACTCTGGTGGGATCAACTGTCCAGGACCTGGGAGAGACCAAAACGACTTGGTCTGTTTGAGGAAAATTTATCTTGACCTTAGCCCTGTTAGCCTCAGTGGTTAACTTGTTGAATTTAACTCTTCTGGAATGCCAAAATAATACTCCTGCCAATTTACTGAAAAGATAGATGGAAGACTACATGTTAACAATAAATTATTAAGCATGTCATTTTTAAAAGGATGCTCAGTCTCAGAAACCATCTGTGTTAGTCAGCTTTTTATCGCTGTGACCAAAATACCTGACAAGAAAAACTAGAGAAGGAGAATTTGTTTGGGGTTCACAGTTCTAGAGATTCAGTTTGGGTTCACAGGCTCCATTGCTCTGACCTCAGGTGAGGCAGAACATCATGGTGGAAGGGTGTGGTGGAGGAAAGCTGAAGCAGAGAGAGAGAGAGAAAAGAGGAAGGACAAGAGGTAATTCCCAAAGGCGTACCCTAGTGACCTTAGTGACTGCTTCCTCCAGCCAAGCCCTACCTGCCTATAGTTACCCACCAGGAGTTCATTCAAATTGTTAATCCATTAAGTGAATTCATTCACTGATGAGGTTTTAGCTCTCGTCATTTAATCATTGCCTAAAAACCCCACCTCTGAATCTTGCTGTATTGGGGACCATGCTTTTTAAAACATGAGCTTTTAAAAGTCCAAACCATAACACTGTCTTTGGCTTTTGCTGCCATATAATGCTAAGAATGTTTTCTTTTTCTCTAGCTTGTTTGTAGAAAAGCTTCCTAAGCCACCGAGATTACCAGCAATGTGCAGTGCCCGAGAAGCAGGATATTATGAAGGTATTGAGGGATCAATTCTCTGCTGTGGGATCAAATGTTCCATAAGTATCTATTATTTGATTTCCTGCCCGGTTCCATTCCTCGCCATCTCTTCCCTCTGGAGATTTTGAGCATCATTCCATTAGGCATGATGTTTCGATTTCTTCTTGACATTTAATGATTATGACTGAGCCACTGTGAGGTCTCTAATTGATGTTGGGGGAAAAAGAAAGACAAAGAATGTGCACAAATCACCTTATGAGATTGAGAAGGGATTATTTTACAGTTCCTCTCAGAGACCAAGAGGATCGTTATATATTTCCCTGTGCTTGTTTGAGGTAGTCATTTTGATTGGTTTTGATTAATCTGTATAGCCCTGAACCCAACAATTTGAAAATCAGTGTTGATTTTTAAAGCAGCCACAACAGTTCTAACTACAGTCATATTGCATAATGATGCTTCAGTCCATCACAGATGGCCTGTGGACCGTTGGTCTCATTAAATGATATTGCCTAGTGATATCAAGGCTGCCATAGTTCGTGTAAATACACTCTATGATGTTCATACAATGACAATTCATTGAATGATACATTTCTCAGAACTGTCACATTCTTAATTGACACATGACTCTGTTTGCCTCTTAGAGAACTGGTCTTATACCAGTTATATCAAGATAAAATGTTGACAGGGTGGTCTGCTTGAAATATTCTCAAGAAAAAGAAAGACCGTTGTAAAGTATTTATAATACATACACTACAATATGTTTAGCTGAAAATATATCCTTTTGAATAAACATGTACAATGTTTCCCATTAATTCCTCTAAATAGTTTGTGTTGATCTTACAAGGAGTTACAGTAATGTATACAAGGCAATCAGCATAAAATTTTTATATGATTTTTGAAAACTATGTTATCATATGGAATAGAAGGTCTCCTACTAGTCCTGTGAAGCCTGAGGCTACTTGGAAGCAGAACTCAAATTTGTCAAATGTTTATCTACATTTTAAAAAAAAATGTTTGTACTCACACATAACCATGTCTTTATATAGCATTTTCCCCCAGCTCATTCAACCTCAGAGAGTTCTGTATGGAAACCAAAAGTCCCAGGCTGCCAAGGTGACTCTTTTCCTATAATGGAGGGTTGTTCATATTTTTATCGGTAGGAGAAAAACTTGTATACATTTCTTGTTTGTGACTTTATTAAATAAATGGATAGGTAAAAGAATGAATGAATTGAATGACAAAGGATTAGAGAATAAAAATTTTGGTGAAGGAGCCTGGTTAGAGGCAGGAGAGTTGGGTTTCTACATAGTCACTAGTGAGGCCTTTGCTTCCTCATCTGCGAAAGGAGGGTAGTGCTGGATCATATCAGGTTTCCCAGATCTTCCTGCCATTAAGATTCACTGGCTTCTAAAGTCCTTAAAAGTTTTATCTTATTTAGTCTTTTAAAAAAATGCAAGGTAACTAGGTATAATAGTTTTACTACTTTGACTATTCAAATATGCCTATAAATATAATCTGTGCATATTTAATTATGTGTTCCTTCCCACACAGACCCAACTCTACTATGGTCACTGTATGATACATAAAAATAGAATAGGGGGAAAAAAAAGCAATCTCTGGGGCCAGGCACACATGCCTCTAATCTTGGAAGCTTGGGAGGCTGAGGCAGGAGGACAGTGAAACTTAAACCAGCCTCAGCAAATTGAGGCACTGAGTTCAATCCCTGAACCTGGCCCCAGACCCTGCAGAAAAAAAGAATCACTTGGGGGGGAAGTTGT
Source organism: Sciurus vulgaris (assembly GCF_902686455.1). Taxonomy (NCBI): domain Eukaryota; kingdom Metazoa; phylum Chordata; class Mammalia; order Rodentia; family Sciuridae; genus Sciurus; species Sciurus vulgaris. Next base: position 84,493,165 of record NC_136464.1, read on the forward strand.
TTGAAATGCAGATTTCCCAATTCTTTCTCTAGTTAATTCTGGTAGATTTGTGATTAGGCCTGGAATCTATTTTATGAAGTATGATTCAGCTGCCTTCTACACTCTGGCTTGTCTAGGAATCTCTACCCTTCAAATATCCTCCAATGTTTAATTATGATGCTGCGTGATTTACATATGAAATAATGATTTTACCTACTTCCAAAAAGTGAGCACCTGCCTAAACAAAGTGCTTATCTAAACCGATGGAATCAATAGTCTAACGAAGGAATGTATATATATATATTCTTCTTTTTTTAAAAAAGCTTTCCTACTGAAAGTTATATTTTGGAGTCCTAGAATGGACAGACTTATTTTTCTGCTATCATGTTATTCTTGTCTTGATTTCTAATACATATGCCAGCTGCTTTTCTTTCTCAGCTGATGATCTGAAGGAGTATACTGAGAATTCTACTAATGATATGTACATATGTTTTTAAAAGAAACTGAAGGAGATTGCGTTCCCAAGGACAGATGAATTGAAAAAAGGGGACCTTTTAAGAAATACAATGTAGAATACCAAGAATATTGCAAAGCAAAGTAAGTTCATTGCTACATTTATTTCATGACTATTTTCTTACATATTTTTTTTGAATTTCCCACTTGTATGTTTTTCAAATGGCCCATATGCATGTAAATTAAAAATAAAAAGGCAGTGATGGGAAATCAATAAAAATTCATGTTGGTGTCCGGTTAAGCACTTTCACCAAAGATGTGGTATTTTTCTTTCCCTACAACATCTAATAAAGCAATGCATTAGAAGATAGTTTTGCTGCAGAGACTTAAATAGAGCTTTTGACCAACTTTTGCCAATGTAACCTTGAACCAGATGACTGGGTTTGTTGTTATTGTTGTTTGTTTATTTGTTTATTTGTTTTTTCAGATGGACAGAGGCAGTAGGAAGTAGAGGGAACAGTGTGTGGTTTCTGATGTGTCTAATTATGTAGGTCTTGGAAATGTGATTTTGATTCTTAATCATTACAGTCACTATTACGTTGGATAGAGCAGCTAACCCTTTGGGTAAAACTTAATTATGGCACCAAAGGTGGTTTGTTCCTGGATCATTATTATATAAAGAGTAAAAATGATAATGATATCTAAGAGACAGGAATCAAAAGAAAAAACTGACCAATTTATGGGTCACAGATGGCTATTTGGTACTTAAAATGTGACTAGTGTGACTGAGGCACTGAATTTCTAATTTTTAAAAAATTTCAAATAATTTAAATTTTAATAATCACATGTGGCTAATGGCTGCTAGACTGAGCAGTACAGTCTAGAGGTGAGATATTTTGTTCCATATGGTCTGGCCAGACAAGCTGAGTCAACAACCCTGACATTGATTTTCCAATATTTAGAAGCGTAGGGAAATGGCAGAAACCTGATTTTCTCTGGTAAAATATGAGTAGATTTAGAACAGCTGTCTTAATCAGATTAAGGGACTTTTTCTATGATGTATGTTTTCTATGATATGTGTTTTCCTCAGTGTTTCATGAGTGTCCCTGTGGGAGTATCAAGCTCTCTGCTAGATTGACAGTGCCTCATCCCAGTTTGATGATTTTGTCTTGAGAACTAACTTTCTTTTTTTTTTTTATGGGCAACCACATTTTTAGAACAAATATAAAGCCGAAATACTGAAAAAACTGGAGCATCAGAGATTGATAGGAGGCGGAAAGAAGGCGAATCGCTCAGATGCGCCAGCAGCAGCTAGAATCGGAGCAGTTTCTGTTTTTCGAAGATCAGCTCAAAAGGCAAGAGTTGGCTCGAGGTCAGATGCGAAGTCAGGAGACCCCTACACTGTCGGAGCAGATTGATGGAAGTGCTCTGTCCTGCTTTTCCACACACCAGAACAATTCCTTGCTGAATGTATTTGCAGATCAGCCTAACAAAAGTGATGCAACCAGTTATTCTAGCCATTCTCCTCCAGTGAACAGGGCCTTAAAGCCCGCGGCTTACTCTAAGTGCTGTTCAGAGTAAGTGCTGACATGCCTCCTGCAAAGACTCTGATGCTCCCTGATGGAACCATTTTCCTGTAGCATCTTGGAAGGTCTCTTCATTTTATTACTAATTATGGTAGAATCCCTACATTAAATGGTGTGAATTGCAGATTACCCTTTCAGCACTCTCCTGACTTATACTATATATTAACTTTATTTTATTTTAATTTTTTGCATTTTTAAATTTTTTTTATTTTTTTATTTGATTCATTGTACACAAAATGTTTATTTTGAAACATTGTTTTGTTTCTCTGGTTGTACGTGAAGTAGAGGTCACACCTTTGCGTAATCATACATGTATATAGGGTAATGATGTTTGTCTCATTCTATTATTTTTCCTTCCCTCCACCACATCCCCACCCCTCATTTTCCTCTATACAATCCATCCTTCCTCCATTCTTGCCTCCCTCCCACCCTGTTATGTATCATCATGCACTTATCATTCGACCTTTGTTTTTTTTGGGATTGACTTATTTCACTTAGCATGATATTCTCCAACTGCATCCATTTACCTGCAAATACCATAATTTTATTCTTCTTTATGACTGAATAATATTCCATTGTGTATATATACCACAGTTTCTTTAAAGGGCATCTAGGTTGGTTTCACAATCTAGCTATTGTGAATTGAGCTGGTATAAACATTGATGTTGCTGTGTCATTATAGTATGCTGATTTTAAGTCCTTTGGGTATAGGCCAAGGAGTGGGATAGCTGGGTCAAATGTGGTTCCATTCCAAGTTTCTAAGGAATCTCCATAACTGCTAAATTTCAGGAAACAAGCCCAATGATAGAACAAATATTATAGGACTGAATTTTGTCCTTGAATAGATTTTGAATGAGAATTCCAAGCATTTTTTCTTCCTTGTGTTTAATCATGAAGCACATGAATTTTTAAGGTAAACATTTATCCAGAGAGGAAAGGAAAATGTTGAGACTATCTCGTCCAGACCTTTGCTCAACAATACAGTGTTAATTCCTGGGGTGTTTAGCACCCCAGGGTCTCACTACACATAAAGAGCTAAAATCCAAATGGCATATGCATTTCTGCTAATAATTAGTGCTGCTTAGTATTGTTAGATCAATGTTGGCTAGTTTCCAAAATCAGAGATCTCTTCCTGGCAGAAACTCCAATGGAGTTTCTGTTACCATTTCAGAGTGTTATAATAGGCAGCCATTTTATTAGCTAATTTACTGCTGATTATTCCAAAAAATGTGCTTTTCCTTACTGATCACCAGCTTTTCCTTAGGACATAAGCAACATCTAGTAAATACATTAAAGACTTTTTTTAACTTTATTTTGTTTACATATTTATATGCGGTGCTGAGGATCAAACCCAGTGCCTCACATGCCAGGCAAGTACTCTACCACTGAAGCACAACCCCAGCCCAAATATTTATACCATGTCTTAAAAGATACAAGATGCATTTTCTATAACCTGCATATTTAATGTTATATTTGCTGTGTGCCAAAATAAACACACATCCATGGAAGACAGTTGTTCCAGGCACAAAAATGTAAAAGTAATAGCACTTTACCACTTTGTTTATAAAATAATTTATATATGAAATGTAATTTTTACCTTCCTTCTAGTCAATGTTTAAAGTGTTTTTAAACAAAATGTGGAAAGTGGAAGATTTGTGTTTCACTTTTTTCCCCCTCTTTCTGTGTCTCAGATTAGTGGTTGAAGGGACTGAGATGTGTAGTCTTATCAAAAGATCTTTTGCCACAAATTTCTGCTGCTGGCTGAATCTAACACCATAAGAGGAATAGAAACCTGTGGAATACTTTGTGGAAAGTTGGTATGGTCTTTTTTAAGATCTCTTTGGCACATGATGTTTCAAATAGTACTAGAAATCCCTTGTGATATGCAGAGCAGAATAAAGCATGCTAAAATATTATGAAATTAACCTTAAAAATGTAAATCTTCTAAATTATAATCATTATTCATGGAATTATCTGAGAAAATGGATTGTAAAATTTCAGAAGGATTGTAAAATTTTCTCTATAAAAGGCCTGTTTGAAAGAATTGATCAAGCCATGAATTAAATCTTTGTTAATGGGAGATCACAAGTATTCAGTTTTCCAAATTCATCTTGTGTGCTAAATCTTATTTCCTTCACCATTGTTAGTTTTCCATGTGATCTGTTCGTATAATTGACTTTCTATCTGTTCTCACCTGCAGTAGGTACATGCCATCGTTTTTCAGATGCAGGTGAAATAAAACTGGAATTTTGTTGTTTTCTTTGGTTCAACGCAATAGTTTTGGCAAACCAAGTTATGTAAACACTGGTTCTGTTTTATTATGGAAATGTTACCAGAAGTATGTAATAAAGGGCAATATCAAAATAGATGGAGCTAATCCAGGGCTTGCTTTCTTACCACAACAAAGACGAGCAATGTGTCTTTGGAAGCATTCTTTTGTTATTTTCTCTGGTTATCAGTTAAATTTCTGGATTCAGGCACATTTTCAGTCCTCAATATTTAGCTTAAACAATATGTTTTATTCAGCATGCATCCTCCTGCTAAATTCCAGTGTTTTATCATCACTTTCCTCCAGGAGAGGGGAAGCCACCTCTGATGAGCACTGAGTGATCATCATCTTCCACCCGTAGTCCCCTCTGTTGCCCTTCAGGGGACTGAGGGCTGTGGAAACTTCCTCCCCTACATTTTATGTTGGTGTGGTTGATTGGTTGATTCATTCATTCATCATCATTCCATCTGCATCAACATTTACTAAGTATATGTGCCAGCACTGTGCTGGTCTTTCAGCGGCCTACACAGTCTTGGTCCCTGCTTGTGAAGAGCCAGACAGATAACTTAAGTGGGACCAAGTGCTCTCAGTGAAAGTGCAGGCTATCAAGGGAATGTGTAACTGGGGAACCTGACCTTGTGGGTGAGGATGTGGAGCTGGGCTTCCCTGAGGGGTGGTGTCAAAGCTAAGACTGAAGAATAGAGCAGCCCTGAAAGGGGCGGGTGGAATGGAAGGAACAGTTGTAATCAAGGCAGAAGAAACATTGCCCAATGTGCAGGAAGGTCCTAAGGCTAGAGAGAGGATAGTGGTGGAGGAGGATGGAGACGCCAACCTGCCGTGGGCAAAACAGCTCCTCAGCTCCAATGACTCTAGTACAAGGATTCCCTCACCACCTGGGATGCTTCAAGTCATCTCTTAACTTTACCTGAGGGGGATAATTTGTTTATCTTTTTTTTTCTTTAACTGTGAAAAACCAAAATATTGTCTTCATTCTGGAAGATTCTAGTGAGACTTCTCAGTATTAGAAGAAAGTCATAAGTCTTTTTCAGAGAAATTAAATACAATTAATAAAATAAACCATCAACTTGCACAAGCCTTAGAAATGTGCTTCAGTAACACTACAAAATTATTTAAGTCGCATCTTCCCTTTCAAACAAACCTGCCCTTGTTTTGTTCCGAATTATCCATTGTAAATCTAATGTGTCAAGATATTACTTATTAACTAAATTGTTTTGGCCCTCCCACTTTCCAGGATGTTATTTTCTTTTTATGCTAGATTTTCTACTGGTGAAAGTGGGTTTCAGGTTCTAAACAATTGACTCTCAAAACTTTGGGCAAAGAATCCATTTTTACATTTGTGACTTTTTAAAATTGTGGTGGAGTGTGGAGGGGTGGAGTGGGGAGCCAGGTTGTAAGGGAAATCTCGAGTCTTGTGGCAAAACATTTCCCATCAGATTTTTACTATTTACTATTTACTGTTCTTTTTGCTAATTGTCTTTTAGACACATGTTTATTATTCTTCTTGCTAATTGTCTTTTAGACACATAACGAATTTACTATTACCCATGTGATTTGTGCCAAAGCAGTCTGCAGGGCCAAGACTATTGTGACGTGGAGAATGTAGAAGAATTATTCAATGTTCAGGATCAACATGATCTCCTCACTCTGGGATGGATCCACGTATGTTTGGACTTGTGGGTTTCACTTTATTTTATAAGGAATAGTATTTTCTTCCTTGAAGAAATTTAGCTTAACTTAACTTAAATAGCTTCTTGTATTTTTCAAGTATGATAAACACCATTATATTAAAGCATTTTATTCAATGTTAGGCTTTATCTAAGTCTGTTAAATGTGGATTTTTTTTTTTTTTTTTTTTGTAACCAGGGATTGAACCAAGGGGTGCTTACCTACTGAGCCACATCCCTAGCCCTTTTAATTTTTTTTTATTTTTAGACTGGTATCACTAAATTGCTTAGGGTCTTGCTAAGTTTCTGAAGCAGGCTTCAAACTTGGGATGCTCCTGTTTCAGCCTCTCGAGCCACTTGGGATTACAGGCATGTGCCATTGCACCTGGCTCAAATCTGGATTTGAAGAGGGGTATTTTGTGCTTTTTTTGTACCATCCAAAGTTGAGAAAGGAAACCTAAAACGTTTGAAATTAGGTGACTTTTTCTGATGATTTCACATAGTCTAATGGAGGCTAGTCAGATTTTTTTTATTGATTTGACTAAATGTTTGCAATCTTTCCCTTTTCTGTAGGTCTAAATTAGAGGTCTAAGAAATTTCTGAAGATGTTTCTATTAAGAAGCTTTTGTATATATCAAATAGGGTCCATCACGTCACTACACTGACCCTATAGGCCAAGAAGAGAGAGAGAGAGAGAGAGAGAGAGAGAGAGAGAATATATCAGAGTATAAACGTATAAACAGCCATGAAATAGCTAAAGGGGTAGGCCCAAGAATATTGGGTTCTACCATCCAACAGGCCATCATAGGAGCAGGAAAGTGTTTGCAAATCAATTAGACATGAATTTAAATCTCAGCTGTACTAAGAATTTACTATAGGAACTTCAGCAAGTTACTTAAATGATCATAATAATTGGCTTCATGTTATGTTGGATATTAAATGAGATATGCCAATGAATTTCATAACATATTTCTAGGGGCTCAGAAAAATATGTAACTGTTATTATTGGGGATGATACTTTATTTTTCCATTTGGTCTTATGCAGGGACCTGGGATATTGTCTTAGTCCATTCATGCTACTAAAACAACATACCTTAGGTCGAGGAATTATAAGGAGTTTCTTATAGTTCTGGGGGCTGAAAGTCCAAGGTACTGGCAGCACTGGTATCTGATAAGGCTGCTGTCTGCTTCCAAGATGGTGCTTTGATTCTAGGTCCTTACATGTTAGGAGGCAGAAGAGCAAGATAGCACTCCCTCCAACCTTGAGCCCTTTTAGAAGGATGCTAATATTCACTTCCCAAAGGCCATACCTCTTCATGCAGTTACATTGACTAAGCTTTAGCATGAATTTGGAGAGAACACCATCATTCTATGGGTGGGCACAAGTCATCCCATACTTTCTAAGATTTCCAGAGCACGTCTTGGGTGAAGGTGAGAGTTCCTGAAGAATGATGCAATCATTTTGTTTTCTTGTTTATAGAAAAGCACTGGATAGGGTCAACATTCACAGACAAATCTCAATTATTTGGTACTATGTGATTTAGGAGGGCAGAGGAGACTTTATTCTTCTTCTACCTGTAAATTACTATGTCTTCTTAGGGCTTTTAAACTCTTTATTTGCAGGTTCCCTCATTGAGTGAGTGTGGCTAATGATGCCCTCACTTCTTACCAGATTTGTGTGAGCAGATTTTACCAGATGTAAAATCCCTTTGAAACATATAAACTGCCCCTCAAATGCAAGAATTTATTTACCGTGAAGAGTTTGCAAATTTTCCATGTGTCTATTTGCTTTACTTAACAGTAAGTGATAAGCCTTACTGTTTGCTTGAAAATTGCTCTATTTTAGAAAGTCAGTATTTAGTTTAACATAATTTCTATAACAAAAATGCATTTTAAAGCAAAACAAATGGTAGTATAGAAATTGTAACAAATTAAAAAAATGATAGTCCTTTAAATCACACATTATGTTAACAAGTCAGTGGTAGTTTATCTCACAAAGCAATTTCCAAATTAAAAGTACATGTTTTTTCCTATAATTTTCTGTGTACAGAATGTGCCATAATGAATTTAAGTTGTTTAAGTAATGAATTTGTTATAGTTCTAGAATTCTAGAACTTTTTATTTTTAATTTATTTTTCTGTATCAAATCATGATTCAGTGAAAATAGGAATATGTTGCATTTTTAAATCTCAATGATTATAGTAACATTTTTATGCTGGTATTGATGGAGCATAATAATAACCAATTCCAGAGCTAACTTTTTTTCAGATATAAATTAGTCATAGGAAGCAAAGCCTGAATTAGAATCAGGCAGACCTGGATTAGAATTTAGATTTCTTGACTTGACTAGCTTAATGAGCTTCAATGAATTGCTCTCTAGCTTACTTCAGGTTTTTCATCTATAAAATGAGAATAATAATAGCTCTGATCTCATCTTGTTATTGTGAGAATTCAATGATATAATTCACAGTCGGTAATTAGTTCAGAGCCTGGCACATTATTCAATTGCTATAAATGGCATGTGCTGCTATTATCATCACCATCACCACCACCACCACCACTGTCATCATCATCATCATCATCATTTTTAGTTCCATGCAGTCAGGGACTGGGAGCACCATCCTTCTAGGAGAGCTGTCCTCATTGGATAGAAGCGACTTCTCTTGGCAGAAATGGAGGGTCAGAGAATCATGTGGTGTACAGTGTGAAAATAAATTGACAGGCAGAATGATTTGCCTGTTTGACTATCTGATTGTTGCCTCCACAGCACAATAGTTCTTTTGACTACTTCTTAACTTTCTCACCAAGACATTGGAAACTCTGTTACTCAAAGAAAGCATTCCCTGTCAGATAATAGGCTTTAGACCTTCTATTCATGCCTCTACTAAGTATTTGGGTTCTTTAAATTAGGCTAGGGCTAGGGATGTAGCTCAGTGGTAGAGTGCATGCTTAACATGCATTAGGCCCTGAGGTAAATATGTAGCACATGCGTGTGCACACACACATGTGCCCACAAACACATGTACATACAGAAAGTCAGGTAATTTATAGGCCAAGAGTTATTTTTCCTTGTAGAACATGTATCTTTCTGTAAATATCCATGTGATTTACCTTTGTTCTACAAATAGGTAGAAAAGAGTTTTAAAATCTTGTATATCTACCACATACCCTGCTTGTGTGTAATGGCATTAAGCTATTACTATGGGTCTGTGCCCCTTAGTTGATAATAACAACATTAAAATAACAAAAACAGAGTTTTAATAACAGCTAATAACTTTGGCTCCTTTCTTTGTGCTAGGCACTATTCTAAGAATTTTACATAGATTGTCCCATTTAATCTTTATACCAATCTCATAAAGACAGTGATTATCATATATTTTTATTGATGATGAAATGAGCAAGAGGAGGCTATGTAATCTTCCCTGTGTCTTTTACCAAGTGAGTCTTGGAGCCAAGACCCAGATAGTGTGTATCAGGGACCTTTGTTTCTTGAGTAAAATGGTCATATTCTATTTTCATGGATCATTAGGTTTGAATGTGAATTTTTAAGTCATTATGTATGCATCTATTTTTTTATATTCAAATATGAACCTCTCATTTGTCTCTGATAAGCAGAAATTTAACCCAGGAACTTGAAAGATTTCTTTTGATTTGCATTCTCCTTTTCTTTCTCTTAATGTGATTATTCAGTTGCTGTGCATGATGACCCCAAACATCTTCAACAACCTGGAATATAAATATAAACCTTCTATTTATAGGGAATGATGATCCATAAAAGGATATACAGTAACATGTGGAATATTCAACAAATATGTTTATTCCATGGTTTGCATATGATCTAAGGTCTCCAGTCATAGCTCTGCTCCTTACCAGCTACTAATGAGGTTACTTCACCTTTCCCAGTCTCAAGATTCTTGTATGTAAAATTGAAATAATAAAATAAGTATCATGGATGGGTTTAGATGATCAATGAGAATCTATCTGAAACCTCTGGCAAGGTCATTTTCTAGCTCTTTTCTAACAAGAAGAAAGTAGATAACACCCTGGGAGTCACTTCTCAAAAATCACAGTTATTCCAAATAAGCAAGTAATAGGAATGCATAAAGGAGAGATGATGTCAGCAAAATATTTTTAAAAATCCTTATTTGACTGGGTGCAGTGGTACACACCTGTAATCCCAATGACTCCTGCTGAGGCAGGAGGATGGAAAGTTTGAGCCCAGCCTCAGCAACTGTGTGAGACCCTTTCTCAAAATAAGAGTCAATAGTATATGGTATGTAACTCCGTGGTGGACTATACCATCCCTGGGTTCAATTCCCAGTATCATACAGAGGGAAAAAAAGATCTTATTGAATTAATGATGGTAAAATAGAAAAAAAAGCTAATCAATGGAATTTTCTTTTTGAATAGGCTATGGCCATGGCTTAGCCTCAGCTACCCTAATAAGTTTATCCTCTTTTTGTTTACAGACACATCCCACCCAGACTGCTTTCTTGTCCAGTGTTGATCTTCACACTCACTGTTCCTATCAGCTCATGTTGCCAGAGGCTATTGCCATTGTTTGTTCACCAAAGCATAAAGAGTAAGTGTAACTGGAGGGGAACCCAAGGAAGGTTTTGGGCTCTTGGGTCCATGTGTGTCTACACATGGCTTGTGACCTTTGGGAAAAAGAAATGTGTGGCAGCTGACTCCTAAATGCCAGTATCTCTGCAGCCTTTGGCTTTTTAAGGTCCTTGAAGTGGATAACACTTAAGAGGGTTGTTACTGCAGTTTGGTTTTCAAGAACTTCAAGAAATTTCAAGAACTTGGTTTTCTATTGTGTTATGTCCTATCACAAGAAGTTCTCCAGACTTAGGCTCATTACTTCCAAAATGTTCTTAGTTTGGGGAGATAAGATATTGCAGAGTAGTTATGGTCATAGGAATCGAAGATATTTTGGAGTCCTGACTCAACCCTCAAGTTGTAGGATAGACACCTGACCCCTGTGAGCTTCACCTTCTTTGTCTCTCATACCTGCCCATAATGGATTGATGCAAAGGTGATATTAGGTGATGGTGTATGTACAGTGCTTAGCTCAGTGCAGGGCACCAGAGCAAGCACTCAGTGAATAGTTGCTATTGCTATAAGTAGCACTACCATTGGAAGAAAAGTTAGAAATATCTGCCCCTTGTAATTTCCTCTCTAGGGGGACTTTCCTCTGATCTCACACAACAGCACAGCTGCCTGCCCCCGTTGTGGTCCTGCAGGTGCTTGAAATTGTTACTTCCTCCTAGGTTTCTCTCCTCCAGACCAGTCATGGAAATATTGGTTTAGAAAAACCATTGTGGAATTCCTAGTTTGTGTTTTCTTCCTGTGTCCCATTTAAGAACCATGTATGCTGTGTCACTCCAGTAAAGCTTCTGGAAATCCCAAGAGGTCCTGAATTTCATACCTTTTTTTTTTTTTTTTTTTAACCCTGAAATTTAGCACTGGCATCTTCAGGCTCACCAATGCTGGCATGCTTGAGGTTTCTGCTTGTAAAAAGAAGGGCTTTCATCCTCACACGAAGGACCCCAGGCTATTCAGTGTGAGTAGACAGTGTTAGTTATTTTTGCAGGTACTTATTTGTTCCTCTTCCCCACTACCCCCAATTCTCTTCGAAAGAAGAAAAATTACAGCAGTGTGATATGAAGTAAAACACTGTACTGCTTAGTTCAGAACTTTATCTCAGAAAATCAATCTTTGTACTTCTTTGATTTCTTCTATTACTTTATTTATTACAAAATGTTAGGATTTCCATAATAGTTGATTATGCATAAAGTTACCTTTATATTTATTTATTTGTGTGGTATTTAAACATTTTCTTCAGTGTCCAAATAAGCCAACAGTTATTACAGAAAATGATATTAAGTGTCTCATGAATTCTTTCTGCTTGATTTGGATGAATTAATTTTTTTATAACCAATTAAAACTATAATGGTACTTTTGGATAAATTTGCATAGCCCTCCCAAAACATTTGATTACGTCTTTTCTTTCAGTTTGCTTAGAAGTTCTCTGGCTATAATATTAGAGAAACATTAGAGAAATTAGAATTTATTTAAAATGGAATCTACTTGGCAACCTGTAAATACTCTCTTGTTAAAAATGAATAAAACATAATATTTGTTCTAATTGGAAATATTTTTTTAATTAGGAAATTTTTTCAACTAGGAAATCTGCACTTCTTCCTAAATAGAATCATCTATTAAACATTGTAATGTAAAACCAATTTTTTTTCTTTCCTAGATATGCAAACACGTGTTGGTTAAAGACATAAAAATAACTGTGTTGGATCTGAGGTGATATGTTCCATTATAAGCACCATCAACACCAGACACCTGCCCATGGACATGTAGTTGCTGGATTTTCTTAAGATGTTTTCAGAAATGACTGATATTTTATATTTATACATTTTAGACCAGAAAGTTTGATATTTATTGCTCTTGCACATTTTGAAGTTTTCTTTTTGGATTGCTCTGTCTCAAGAGAAGTCACATGGTGTTAAATCAAATACCTATTAATGTACCCAAATACTATTACCAGATAATAAATTGTGCTGAAAAAAAAAGAAGGCTGGTATTTCTAGAGATCTCTGCATACATGTTTAGAATGTTAGGTGTTTTGCTATATATTTTTTTAAAATCATGTAAAATGTAATTTGAAACAAATTCTAGGTACGAGAGGTCTGTAAGGCAAAGTATCTCTTGCTTACCAGTGATAGGAGGTGAGCTGTGCCCACGTGTGAAGAGAAACATGGCTGCAGTCAGCAAAACCCATCCTGTATTTTCAGTGTCATCAGATCCTAGGCTGAGAATCCTGTCTGCAGTGAATCACTGTAGGATACCAGATGGCAGGCTTCAACTTAGGGATCAGGTGTCAGCAGACGATCTATTAACTTTATTTAGAAGGCCAGAAAAAGAAGCTTGAGAGAGTAAGAAAAAGGAAAAAAAAAAAAAAAAAAAAACCTCAGATAAAATCATAGAGTCTGTTACCATAAAAGTCCACAGGGGTCAGGGGTGACAGGGAGAAAAATATGAGAGAATTGACAATTCTAAACCAAACAGATTAAATTTTCAAAAACTAATTTAGAAATAATACTTGTAATTAAATGTATTTATGTATATATTAGCACACAAAGAATAGAAATAAAATAAATTTGAAACTGAATAGGGTGACATAAATACAGTGTCCTGGACTACCACGGATTAGAAAAGCATTTGCAACTGTTACTTAGATAATAAAAGCACTTAACTGGACCAAAAGATGCAGAAATGGAAGGAATGGGTGTTTTATGTATTCTGTTAGCAAATTACATTTCTGAGAAAAACCTGAGGATGGAAACATTGTGGAAAAAAATTTAACTACAAATATAAGAAGAGAAAAATGGAATGTCTTGCCCTCCAGTGGCTTCTTCCTAACACCCTATCTCCTCCATCTTGGTGTCTGAACTCCTAACCTAACAGTACTAGCATCTGCTTTTTAGTTTGGTGATTTTTGAAGGAAATATGGGTATGCCCTGTGTTCCCCTACTTATTTATTCCTCAATACTAGCAGCGTGCCACCCAAGTTCTGCTTGTTTTCTTTCATGAAGAACTGACTATGGGTAGATGGATGACTTGTTCCTGTTTTATGACAACTTGTAGCCTTAGAAAGTTCAGGTCTCAGATTTCAGAAGAGGGCTTGTCTTGCCCCATGCCTTGGGACTTCAGTCTATGGCCACCACTTGCTAAAGGCAAATTGAGTCTGCAAGGCTGACTCTCATGCTCTTTTCTAAGTGTGCTGTCCTCGACTTCTTAAGGACACTATGATATTCTTATATATGCCTGAACAAAAGATTAAATAATTTATTCCAATAAAAATAACTGTAGGGACAAGTGGCAGTTGAGAAATGAGTGATATCTTCTGTGTAGTATTTAAAGATACAGTAATAGGCCAAGAAAATGTAAAACACGTCTGAGGAAAAGCCTTTGGATATGGAATGTTGCTTAGAGATAGAAAGGATTCAGCGGAGAGCCAAGAACATTTAGCTTCTTAGATTTCCAAAGAGAAGCTATAAGTATGCAAAACTAATTAGACTCCTTTTGAATACAAATTAGAAGGGAACCTATTTTACTACTAAAAAGGTGTATTGTATCCCCTACACAAGGGAAGCATTCTTGAGCTTATTTCCTTGCAAGGAAACGCACAACTTTAGGACTGAGGTGAAGTTTTAAAAGTTGTTTTTGAAGGGCCTGTGATTTTCTTATTGCCAAGTTCAAACCCAGTTAGCCAGACCTCCCAGCAGATCTTGTCACAGAACTGAACTCTTGGAGACAACAAACCACTGACCTGACCTTGCCTGGTGTAATGAGTCTGCAAGGCATGTTCTGAAAGAAGAACCAACGGGAGAACAGGAGTGGGGCATACCATTGAGGAATGCACCATCCAGAAAGCCAGGCCAGTGGTCCCAGAGTGGCAAGTGCACGTGCAGGTGGTTGACCACTGGAGTTCCTTGGGTGTGCTTGGGTTTCCTTGCCCAGACTTAGTGAGGCTGTCTCTTTTGCATGTGAATCAGCTTCACAGCCCCATGTGCTACTTCCTGACCTCCTAAGGCAAGATAGTTCTGCATATCCTTTCAGACTTGTGTTTCTATGAGAAAATAAATTTCTGTTGTTTAAATATGATCTGTGTATTTTATTATGAAAACCCTAGCAAACTAATACGTTCTTAATATATATAATTTTTTTTCTCAGAGACTAGGAATGGCTTTCTTTGTTGTTATGCAGGCACTGATCATTCTCTTCTTTGTAGGGTTTGTGGAATGTGGAAGAGGAAAGCAGAATGTTTATGGCTTAATCTCAGCTACTGAAATTGTTCTGGTTTCTTTCTGAAAGGATTTTGCTTGTGGAACATTGACATTTTATTTGAGACCACATCCTAGAGTTAGTTCATCCCTCCACCCCCGGCTCATTCCATATTGGAGCCACATCAGTGGTGCTGGAGACTGTCATTACAGCGGTTTGACCTTAGTTGAGGTTTCTGTTGCCAAATGGGCTGAAGTCCCAAATGTGGAAAGCAGATGTTTCTCTTGTGGCATGTCTTGCAGAATTGTTGGCAAGAGCAATGTCTTCTGTGAGGAGGATGCTTGAGAAATGCCATGTATTTTGCAATGACTAAGGAAGAAAAGTAAACTTTCAGCTTTTTGTTCTTCTTAGAAAAATCTACTTTGCTGTCAACCAGTATGCAAAGACCTCTTCACTATTCTTTTAAGAAATTTGCTTATTTTCTAGTATCTTCACCCTTCATGAAGCAAGTGAATTTTTTCTTTGAGGACAGGTACAAAAAACATTATTTAGCAGCTTTTATGGAGTTATCATACTGATGTCCAAAAAATATATTTAAAAAGAAATTATCAAAACACGTCTTAGTTTGGGCTGCTATCACAAAATATCATAAACTGGATGGCTTAAAAAACAAAACATTTATGTTACAGCTCTGGTGGCTGGATATCCAAGGACGGGGGCCACATGGTCAGGCTCCTGGTGAGAGTCTAGTTTGCAGACAGCTGCCTTCTTACCCTGTTCTCACATGGCAGGGAGAGAGATCATCTCTGTTTGTCTCTACTTTAAAGTAAACTAACACAGTGTCCTTATGAGGGTCCTACTCTCTGGACCCAGTTATCTCACAAGGGCCCCACCTCCAAATGCCATCACTTTGGTCACTTTGGAGGTTAGGATTTCAACATATGAATTCAGACCATGGTAGGCAAGTTCCAAAACAGCTAATACTTTGTATGTTTGGAGTGGCATATGCAGTCTTTGCTATACATTTCTTTAAGTCCCATAGTTATTACATTTAAAAGTACCATTCAGATGCAAATGGAAATTTCTGTTATTAGATTCTCTTGATATGGTATTAAAATATCCTCAAGTAGATTTAAGGCGTTACTCATTAAAAGGGTAGTTTTTCAAAAAGAATTGCCAATGGATTAAATCACACTAGGTATTGGATGGAGTCCAACTTAAGAAAAAATAAACCTCTTGGAAAAAAGATTTTGTTTAAGTAGAGCAATATATATTGCATGTTGATAATATCTTATAATGTTTTTTATGATTGTGCTTTAATTTATGATGTTTTTATAATTAAAGGAGTTTCATAAAATCCATATTCTTGCATATGTTTGAATAACAACAACAAAAAAAGAGCTGGAGAAATGGAAAAGATGGAGAAAATTCAGGGAAGGTAACATTATTTACAAAAGAAGGTTATACTGTTAAGTTCTGTTACTGACTTGCTAGAACTCAGGGATGGGGTTGGGTGTGGAGATGCAGAAGATGTGAGAGAAAAAGTAGAAGGACCCAAGGGGAAGGAAAGTAGAATAAGAGCATTGCAGACTGGCTTTATTTGTTTTGTGAAGTAAACGCTTTGGCATTATCTAAACCACAAGACACTCTAAAACCACATGGAGGTAATTAGATCTTTTTTCTCCATCAAGAAAAATTACCCATACATCTGTGTCAGGTAAATGAGAATTGACAGTGAAAAGCTAAAATTGTTTACTCAAATTAGTCTTTGTCTGGGTGGGTCCCAGATGTACTAAAGCAATGGGTGGTGAATTCATATTCTTGAGTCTAAAGAGAATTTTTAAAAATTTCTCTCTGCACTTTTACCAGGAGAAAAATCACTTACAGATTGCTCATAATACACCTCTGTTACGTTGCTTCCTAGTATGAAGCTTATGAATAAGGAAAACAAACCAGAAGACATTTGTTCTACCCCTGACTTCAGGGGAAGGCCATGTGCAAATTCTATCACATTGGGGAAATTTTTACTAATCAACTGATTTAGCAGGTTTCTTTCAGCAATAAAATTTTGTTATTTGTGACATTCTCTCCAGGGAAATAGATTGTTTTTAAAAAAAACAATTTATTAGAGTTGGGGTTGTAGCTCAATGATAGAGCACTTGGCTAGCATGCATGAGGCCCTGGATTTGATCCCTATCACCACAAAAAACATAAAATAATAAAATAAATGATTTACTGAAGTGAAACACAACAATTCAGTGGCATTTGCTACCTTCACAATATTGCATAACCAACACTTCTATCTAGTTCCAAAACACTTTCATCACTCCAGAGTGAAAACTTACTCATTAAGCAATTTCTCCCCATTGGCCACCATCCCCAGCACCTGCTCCTCTTCATTCCATCTCTATAGATTGGTCTATTCTGCATCATATAATGTGTGAATTATTTTGTCTGGCTTCTTTAACTTAACATTTTGAAGGCTCATTTGTGTTGTAGCATGTCCTGATACTTTATTCTTTTTTCTTTCTTTCTTTTTTTCTTTTCTTTTTTTTTGCTAATGTTCCATTGTGTGTGTACACCATGTGTTTGTCCATCTGCTCATCCATTGGTGCACCTTTGGGCTATTTCCACCTTTTGGCAATTGTGGATAGCTGAGCTGCAAACATTCACAAGGATGGGCCTGTTTTCAATTCTTTTTGCATACATATATGGGAATAGAATTGCAGAGTCACATGTCTAACTTTTGGGTGGGGGCTCCAGACTTTCCCACAGCAGAGCATGTCCACTAGCAATGTACAAGTGTTCTAGCTTTTCCACAGCCTCACCAACCCCTCTTTTCTGTTAGGTTGTCTTTTTTAAAAATGTTTATTATGGCCATCCTGGTTCATATGAAGTGGTATCTTATTGTGCTTTTGACACAGCAATACATGATTAGTTTAATTCTTTCAAAGTCAAATTTTAAAAAGAGTTGATGAAGTCTGAAGCATCCAGAATTCAGTGAACTCTCATTGCACTTGTTGTAGATCACCTGTCTCAGGCCTTTACCAAGTCCACAAGTATTATATTTAGAAAAGAATTTTATTTTTGTCAAGAATGGTCAGCTCTTTTGGCTGGTAGGATTAGAAATACAGAAGAGAGAGATCCAACAAGAGCTACCAGCAATAGCACTTTAAATTTCTACATATACTTTCCATTAAACTCAATGGTTTCTGCAATCATAAGGGGACATCCATCTGAAATCACAAGCTTAAGAACCAGGATTAGTTCTAAATTTTAAAAATAGAATTTACTGTTTAATACATGTTTGTCCAAATAAGTGTTGCTAATTTGTAAAGGAAGTCAAATATTTTGAGGTCATTTCTTTGGAAGTTTCAAGCAGATGCAAAGAGATCTAAGAAGGGAAAAAAATCTCTGATTCAACAAAAAGAGGAATAAGGTTCAAAATTAAGTTTCAAGGGAAAGAAGTGAAGGCACAATTTAAGAATATGGAAACAACATCTTTTGATTAGTATGTCTATAGAAACATATTTTTCTCCCAGAACCAAAAATCTGCTTAAATACACCTAAGACTACTTGGGCCTCTGAAAATCTCCATTAACTAACTAGGACCCTGATACTAACCACAGGACCCTGTTTGGTCATCAGTTTTCCTTGATGATAGAATATGTTAAAAACCTAATCAGGAAAACAAGTTATTTATAGTCCCATCAGCCCCAAAGGAGCATAAAGTTGCTCATGAGAACATTCTGGAATAGCTGTAGCTTCCATGATTAAATTATAGAGTGAGGGGTGGCTATGTTTGGATGGTCATATCCCAGATAAGAGATGGAGAATTTAACTTGCAAGACTAAATGCTTGGGAATGGGAACTGAATCAGAATAAATTTCATTCAAAATTGCCTTAGTTGATTGTAATTAGTGTCTAATTTCAAGACATTTCAATGGAGTAAATATTATGAATTCTTTGGAAAATTATAGTCAAACCAGTTGCACTTCTAAAGTCCATGTGATCCAATTCTTTGGCATTTCAGTTCTGTATTTGCAGAACCATCCCCATCTCTGGGTCTGCCTGGACACATCTCATATGTCCTACCTCTCTTTTCCCAACCTCAACCCCTGGGTGTCCCCCCATTTTTTTGTTTATTGCCTGTTTAATCTTTCCTCTTAAAAATTGATCAAGCACTAGTGTCTCTCCAGGAAGACTGTTTCTGAGCCTTTGACTCAGGTAAGAGCTTGGCTATAAGAGCAGGTACCCAGATATTTCTTATTTTGTCACCCTGTGTGCCCTATTTGTTTAATGTCCATCTCCTTGCAATACTCCAAGTTGCATTTAAGGCAGAGCCGTGGCTGGTTCTATTTTCTTCATGCTTCTCTGTCCTGGCTCATGAAAGTGTTCATGAAAGTCATCATTTGAACTGGTATTACTTAGACATCTGTTTCTCCTACCCTGATCCAGAAGAACCACAACTCTGGCTGTCCCATTCCTTTGTTTTCTGTTGTATCTTTTTGAACAAGCTTACTGGAGGAATGGCTTCTGGACGGATAGTGTATGTTGACCTAGAGCCTCCTGCCTCTAACCATCAGAATTTCTTCTCCAGGTTCTTCTGTGTTGGAAATTCTTCTAAAGAGAATTTTCTTTTTCTTTTCTTTTCTTTTTTTTTTTTTTTATATTTTGTTTTAGTTGTAGGTGGGCACAATACCTTTATTTTATTTTCATGTGGTGCTGAGGATTTAACCCAGGGTCTCACGCATGCTAGGCGAGCGCTCTACCACTGAGCCCCAGCCCAAGAATTTTCAATAAATAAATAAATAAAAATAATAAAAAATTTAAAAAGTGAATTCCCAAGATGCACTAATAATTCCATACCAACATCAGAGAATTATTACTACTTTTTAAGAAAATAGTGCTTCTTCCCACACATCTGCTCACACATCTGAATTAAATATTATTAGAAACCCATAGAACTCCAGGAGCTACAAAAACCTGTTGTGGAAAACTGGTAGAGTGTGTTTACATCTTTTCAGAGTCTGGTCAGCTACTGTTAGTGGAGAGAAGGTCATTGAGTGGACAGACAACCCTGTGTTGCTTCTTTTATTTTTCTGAATACTTTGATGAAGCACATCCAGGGGACTCTGATTCCTGTAAGAAGCTCAGCCCTTCAAGTCACTGGACATCCTGTGGAACCAGGGCAGGAATTAATGTTCTGTGACTGACAGGAGGGTGCTTAGTACTACAGTTGGTTGACTCACAAGAAACAAACACTTCACCAATACTCCCTCAGTGAATGGATCTGATTTTCCTGTTTTGCCTCTAGGTTCTTTTAAGCACCTATTTCTTTACCAGAGAGTGTGTGCCCCCTAGTGGCAAATGCAAAGTATGACATTACAACAGGCCTGTTTTAAGTCAAGTAGACCTTGTAATGATGACAGCAACAGTTGGTGACTTTTTCCTAAATTTTGAAAATTTATATACAAATTACAATATAGTCACAAGTAAGTGTAAGTTAATCCCTGAAGTTTAAGTTTGGTGAATATAAAGTGCCAATAGCACTACTTTGCAGATGGAAATTTTCTCTTAATCTTACTAGAATCGTTCTAAAATTTTGATGTACTTCAGAATTATCTGAGAAATCTGATTAAAGCCTCAGTTCCAGAAATCCCAGTTCAGCAGACATTGAAAGTGGCCATGAATCTGTGTGTTTAAAATAAGCCCAGATGAGTTTGACCTTTGTGGCCTGTTCTTTGAGAAATGCTGGCAGAGAGTGTGGGTTTGAAATCAAACTCAAGTAGTAGCAAGCTTGTACCATGTCTGCCAGGACTGTGACAGTAGGGAGTATTTCTTAATCACTCATAGCCTCAGTCACTCATCTCATCTGTAAAAAAGCAGTAGTAACACCAAATCCAAATCCACCAAATCACAGGATATGAGATTCTAATGCAAAGAGCTTGGTATAGGACCTGGTCATAACAGACAGTCAGTATTTACTGTTTGCAGTATCCATCCTAATGAGCTACAGGGCCAGAGAAAGTCTAGATGCACTTGGACTTTGGATCAAAGAGGCACTAAATCCTGGGGCCCATGGTCTGCAGTGAGATCCTGCCATAGAGCAACCCTTACTCAGGACAAGTATCTGCTGACCCCACATGGACAGTCATAAAGGACAAGCAGTGGGGATTCTGAACAGCCTGCGTGGAATGGTGTTTTGAAATTAAGAAAGGGAAGCTTTATTTATTCATTAAAAAAAAAACAAAACAAAAAAAAAAAAAAACACCATTGTACTTCCCAGGCTGGATGGACAAATGAACAATTGAAGTTGGTAGTTCTCCTATATAATTGCATTTCTGGAACAACCTCCATTTCCTCATCTATAAAAATGGGCTGATAGCAATAATTTTACCACATAGTTTTGAAGAACAAATGAAGGAAAATGTGTACAAAACCCTTCATATGATTGACAGTACTGATCTTGGAAAGTACTGTTTTCTTTTCCATCCTTTCTGATGTGAATAACTGTAGTATCCTCTTTATTTTTAATTGCTCTGCGATTATTTATTTATTGAGTTAGTTGTAGATGGACACAATGCCTTTATTTTGTTCATTTATTTACATGTGATGCTGAGGATTGAACCCAGTGCTTCACACAAGCTAGGCAAGTGCTCTACCATTAAGTTACAACCCCAACCATTGTAGTATCCTTTTCAGAGAGAGACAGTGATAAGAAGAAGGGAAATGAATGATTCAGGTGTGTAGTGAAGTTTTAATATTGTTTCTCAGTGTTTTTTTTTTTTTTTTTTTTTTTTTTAATAGATGTTTAAGCCTGGCACTGTGGCACAACCAGTAATTCCAGCAACTAGGGAGGCTGAGGTAGGAGGATTGCAAGTTAAAAGCCATTTAGTGAAGCCCTGAGAAACTTAGCTAGATCTATCTCAAAATAAAAAATGGAATAGAATGGGGATGTGGCTTAAAGGTTAAATGCCACTGGGTTCAATCCCTAGTACCAAATGTGTGTGTGTATATGTATACATGTTCTTATGTGTATATATATATATATAAAATATATATATAATATATGTACATATGTATATATATTTAAAAATAAAAGTTATATTTTCTTCAAATACATTTACATAGTTTAATATATTACATATATTAAAGTACACATATATGCACATGTGTGCTTTAATATAAAATGTGATTTTGATAAATATATAGTTGTTTACAAAGTTTTATGTACATAGAAAATTGACATTTTTGTTTTCACCAATCAGACGACCGGTACTGAGGTTATAAGAACCCTGGTGTCTTATAATTAAGAAAATTGTGAAATCAGTATGGGATTTTCCAGTGACATTCTTTAATCTGTGTTTAATTTTTAAATCTCCCATGTATTCTCAAATCGTTCC
Source organism: Sciurus vulgaris (assembly GCF_902686455.1). Classification (NCBI taxonomy): domain Eukaryota; kingdom Metazoa; phylum Chordata; class Mammalia; order Rodentia; family Sciuridae; genus Sciurus; species Sciurus vulgaris. Next base: position 84,515,345 of record NC_136464.1, read on the forward strand.
TGTTTGGTTCATTTAGGTGGAATTTCCCATGTTAATATTTTTCTATTCATTGCCTGGGAAACAGCCATCCTAATCATGCTATATCTTGAATCGACCACTAGAGGGAACCAAATGCCCAGTGAGTGAGGTCAACCTAAGAAAAAAGTGAACAGTGGGTGTTGATCAGAGACCAACACTCAGAAGTTATTGGTAGCATATTTCAGATTTATTAAAAAACACATAGGTAACAAGTCAGAGATTTGGCTAGGAATGATTTAGAAAGAAACTGAAGGCATTTTCCACAAAACATTCACAGTTGTGTGCTAGAGACAGAGGGGAAGTGTTTTAGAAGCATTTGCGGTGAACAATGGACGGTCCGGCTTCGTCATACTCCTGTTTGCTGATCCACATCTGCTGGAAGGTGGATAGAGAAGCCAGGATGGAGCCCCCGATCCAGACAGAGTACTTGCGCTCGGGAGGGGCAATAATCTGTGTGTCAGGATGAAAAAGAAAGGGCATTAGTGTCATCAGGCAGCACCCGGGTTTTCTATCATGACCCGCGTTTTAAGGACTTGGCTGCTGTTTCCTATAACGTATTGACAATTAGATGGCAGGATAGTGAAGAGACCATGTATTGAGAGACTCCTCTCTGAACCCATTTGTTTTTCTGGTTTCCTTCATGCAATCTGTTCCAAACCACCCATAGCTTCTCTATCACATTGTTTAGTAAGCCGAAAGTTGACCCCCAGTCCAATGACCACCATGTAAGCCCTGACAAACAAGTCCTCTGATTTCCATGAACTGTGCTTCAGAGCTCATCATGACACACATAACACGTGCTGCTGTAGAAACAAACAGTGGCATCTTCAAAGAAGTTTTTATTGTGCCAGAACTTATTATTCAAATCTTTACCCACCTAAGTCCACTGCTGCTTTCTGAAATTCTCTGCTATAAAGGGACTCAGGGTCCAGAGTCCCCATTTGGGAGGAATAATTCCCTGGAATGGGTCCCCATTAAGCTGCACTGGTTAGGTTTTCCCATAGCACAATAGGCCAGACATGGAAGGGCATGGTCATGTTTCTTAAGTAAATGAATGGTTTAGGAGCAGAGAGTTGTGAATCACACCAGGAGTCTTGTTCACCTGTCGCAACTCAAATAGCTAGAACTGAGCAACTCCAAATTCTACTCCAGACTGGGATTCTTGGATAGAAATGAACGCTTTGACCAACAGGCAAGGTGTTTCTGAAACTGCAGTTAAAGGATTAACTTTCTTTTTTCCCTTAAGCTCTGGTTGAGCATTTATTTTAAAATTCAGATAACTGACATATAAGCCCTAAGTACCAAGCACTATGCTAGACATTTTACATGCATTAGCTCATTTAATTCTCATTACCATCTTGAAAAATAAACAGTAAATTGCTTCCATATTATATATGAGGAAACAGAGGCTGAGAGGGGTGCAAGTAACTGGTCACAACCAGTATAGTGCAAATGGCACAGTGTCAGTCCCAATATTCAAACCTGGGTTCTCCTAGTTGTGAATTTTTTTTTTTAAAGAAATAAATTCCCCCCACATCCCAGGGAATAGTTTTAGATATTCAGAAAAGTTGCAAAGACAGTACAGAGAGTTCCCACAGATCCCTCACCTGGTTTTGTTCTTCCCTATTGTGTCATCTTAGGGTCTCCAGTTTTTAAATGATCTTTAAACTCTCTTGCCATGTAGGGGGTCAAAGTTTCACATTCATTTCTCTTCAAGAAGTCAGTCTGGAGAACCAGGGATTGCACAACTCTCCCTATAACCTCTCTCTGTTCAGCCCCCACCCCCATTGGGTGGGCACTGAAGTGTGCTCAGCAGCCACTCTTCCCACTATGGGAGTAAGAGGTTGTGGGCTGATCCTGTAGACATCCGAGGAACACAAGCCTTTCAGAAAAACCTCTCTTCTCCCAACTTGAAGTCTTTTAGCACAGGACTTCCCAGAGGCTAGAGTAGACAGAGAAAAAGAGCATGTGTGTTGAAGTCTAGCTTGTTCTCTTATGTTGGCTGCAAACCCTTTGCAAAAAAGAGAAGGGAGTGCAAATAACAGAGAACTTGTCTGACTGTTTGCATGTGTGTGAACTGCACTAGAATTGCCAGGTTTCCTGCTTCCTATGACATGGGTCAGAGGGTCTCAGCATGGCCTTCTGATTTCAGAGAGTGTTAAGAGCCTCTGAGGAGTCACCAGTCAGGGAACACTTCCTTCTAAAGGAATGATCACCATTTAATCTCCAAGTTCCCTTGCTTGGAACTCAAAGCTCAAACCATTGAGGGATCTGGGTGGCCCAGGGACTGAGCCCGGTCATGCCAGAGTCATCCTGTGCTTTTGAGCCACCTGTATCAAAAGATGTTTCAGATAGAGAGATGAAGAAAGAACTCTAATTCCTGGCCACGGGTGGTCACATTTAGCTGTGAAAGAATTTGAGTGAATAAATCTACAGGGTTTAAACTGCTTCAGAAATGTCTGGTTCATCTATAGTTTTAAAAAATGCTCTACACACTATTTTTGTGATGAGGAAAAACAACAAAATATATGTTCTAAATAGAAACAGGCATGTGGGAAGCAACATGGACCTTAATGGCAGCTGCAGAAAGGCTGATAAACAAGCAGAAGTATAGAACAAATTTTGCATAAAATAATGTAGTTTGTCTTATGAACTGGATTGACTTTTACCAAGTATAAAACATGGAATTTTACCCACTGCCTGATCCTGAAACCCCTGAGTGCATGTAACCAGGATATGGCCTCAGAAGAATCTTTCTCATCTGGTTATGGGACTGACACCCCTGGTGGTACAGCCTGGGGAACAGTACCTTGATCTTCATAGTGCTGGGTGCCAGGGCTGTGATCTCCTTTTGCATCCGGTCGGCAATGCCTGGATACATGGTGGTGCCCCCCGAGAGAACATTGTTAGCGTAGAGGTCCTTCCTGATGTCAATGTCACATTTCATGATGCTATTGTAGGTTGTTTCATGTATGCCAGCAGACTCCATTCCTGGAAAAGAAACACAAGCCATGGTCCTTGAGTGGGGGACAACACCCAGGTTAGATGGCAAGACCTGACTTGAGCACTTGGATGATCTTACCCTGGATGAGAGTAGGCAGGTGTAATAATCTAGAAGTAACTTTTCTGAAGAGTCTTGTTATGCTCCATGTCCTTCTGCCTCTATCTAATGGGGTAGCTTGGCTCCCTCCATGGTGGAGCTACAACATGCTAGTACCAACTTTCAAATAGATGCTCTACTATATGTGATTTAGGTAAGCGGCAAAGCCTTCAGATTCCCTGTACAAGGTCCTACCCTAGCCAATGTCACAGCCATTGCTCAGAACTCACCCATCTCTCTGGAGCTACTGCCTCCTACCCCCACTCAAGACTAAATGGGACTGAATCATCAGAAAAGTGTTGCATTCTATTTGGACAAAGTCTCATTTTTCTTCAATCTTGATAAATTCTTGTCAGAATTTTTGTTGTTGTTGTTAATTTCTGATGTGGGCCTTTTGGAAAAACCTTCAGGTGGCTCTTCACCTTTTGCAATACTGTGATTTAATACTAATAATAGTACTAGCACCTAATTATTAATTACTTATGATACCTAAACAGTCTTCATTTATACATGAGGACACTGAGGCTTGGGGAGGTTAAGTGACTTTCCCAAGCTCATGAAATAAGAACAAAGTCTCAAATCCACAGTCTCCACTCCCAGAGTCTGCCTCTACAAAAACCTATGCCACCCCAACTCTCATGATTGTGAGGAGTGTGACTTAAAATAAAACCTCCCCAAGTCAATGCTTGTTCATTTCTCTCTCCCCACACTGTTCCCAAAGACCTAGCATGCAGCATATCCTCCCTGACCATCTCACTGGCTCCTAAGCACAGATTTAAGACTTTTGGCTTGATCTCAACATAGTGTCTTCCTAGGAAGAATACTCCTTTTCTGGGCTGCTTCTGCCTTCTCATCTTGGAAACATGACACTTCTTTTCCCTGTTTTAGGAATGCTTTTGGTCTTGGGCCCCTGACATGCAGAAGGGCTTTGGTAGCCAAGGGCTGCTGGTTGCAGGAAAACAGGCTGACTCCCCTTCCTGGGAAAGGGTTTTTTTTTGTTGCCTACCAATGAAGGATGGCTGGAAGAGCGTCTCTGGGCAGCGGAAGCGTTCATTGCCAATGGTGATCACCTGCCCATCAGGCAGCTCATAGCTCTTCTCAAGTGAGGAGGAGGATGCTGCAGTGGCCATCTCATTTTCAAAGTCCAAAGCTACATAGCACAGCTTCTCCTTGATGTCTCGGACAATCTCACGTTCAGCTGTCAAACACATGCAGATGTTATAGCACACATTAGGGTTTACACAGGTGCTAAAGATCTACCTGCTCCACTTCAGTCTTATGCAGAATCAGCTTTTCAGGGGACCCAAGATTTTTGCTGCCTGTCCCAGATAGATCATAGCTCAAATGTGGCACATTTGTGGCACATTTGCCACTTTCCAGAAAGAAGTAGGTGCTGACTCAGTACCAGTTCGGTCCTGAAGGCTCCAGTAGTGTGTGTGGAAGAAGACATGGGAGAAATGGGTAGAGAGGTACCTTTCAGACTACTGTGCTCTGAAGTTCTAAGCTATTGATTACATAGAAGTCCCTGGGAACCTGTGGGGAGCAGGAATGGAACTAATTCAACTTCACACTGCAAAACGAGACTTTAACATCGCCAGGGTTCAAACTGGGTGCCTGCAACACACCTCAGGCACATCCAAAAACCAGTACATGTGTGGACAGTGCTAAATTGGTGAGGGCCATATAGTCAGCTAGAGTGCACACTGTCCCCATGTTTCTAGCAATGTCTGACAGTGCCCTCTTGTGGAAAGAGTATGTGACACCAGCTTCCACAGACCTGCCTGGTCTGTTAATAATAGCTAACACTGAATGCTTACTCTGTGCTAGGTATTCCACATGGATTATTTTATGTCACACTCATCACAATCACAAAAGTTGGGATTTATGTTTTTCTCCATTTGGCAGATAAAGAGACTATGGTTTAGCAAGGTTGGTTAACTTGTCCAAAGTCACATAGTTAGTGGGTAGAAAATGGATTTAAGTTGTTTAGAGTTTCCAAAGATTGTCAAACACCACACCATTTTATCTTCATATTCTACATACTCTTTTCTATTTGATAATGGGGGACATTTTAAAATGTTCAAATATTATAACTCTGGCTCAAAGAAATTCACCAAACTAGTGGTATAATCATTTAGCAATTCCACATAGCCAATGAAACTGTGCTTTGCTTTGTGCACCTAGTCAGGCCATGCCATCAGCTAGTCTCCATCCCATCATCTCCCTGGATAGTCACAGTGACCCTATAAGTTCCCCTCAACAACACACTGCCCTACACCGTCTTGCTTTTATCTTCTGCAGGCCTCACCAGTAGTCACAAAGGAATAGCCACGCTCAGTCAGGATCTTCATGAGGTAGTCGGTGAGATCTCGGCCAGCCAAGTCCAGACGCATGATGGCATGGGGCAGAGCGTAGCCCTCATAGATGGGTACATTGTGGGTAACCCCATCTCCAGAGTCCAGCACAATGCCTGGGGGACAATGGGCATGATAAAGGTCACTGCAGCATGTGGTGGGCAGTCACTTACTGGTCTAGTAAAAGGAGGTTTTGGGAAGGGGAATTTATAAGCCTTTTATTTGAAAGGAAGAAAGAGGGTATTTGATAGAAGAGGGAGGGTGGTTCAAAGCTTGGAAAAAATGAAAAAAAGAAGATGGAAACCATAGAGAAATTCCTGCTAGAAATAAGAAGTCCAGGGATTATCTTGAAAAGGTGAGAAGGGCTGAGATCAATCCTGCCAATTCTGACTCAACCCTTGTCTGTCATAAACCACGTTTACAACCATCAAATCACATAACGCATGCTGTATTCATCTGATCAAGGCAACCTACCAGTTGTACGTCCAGAGGCGTAGAGGGACAGTACTGCCTGAATAGCCACATACATGGCTGGAACATTGAAGGTCTCAAACATAATCTGCAAAGCAATCCAAAGAGCTAAGTTAGTGATGCTGCCAGTCTTACAAAGAATGTTCCTCCATGATGAATGCAGATGGAACTGTCTGGTTCTGGGCAGAGGAGACCAAGGTAAAGAAGAGTCAAGGCAGTCTTGGTCACTCGAAAAGAAGAAATGAAGGCAGGAATGGAAAGACTGTCAATCAGTGACCTGATGGGCAAGGGTGGAGGCAGCGTGCTCACAAGACTTGGCCAGGAGAAAGAGGGTCTAACTTGTGGCTCTGACCCTGGCCCTTCCTTGAATGTGACCTGGGAAAATTCACCAAATTGACAGTTGACTGATGTGGCTTCATTCCAGGTTTCTAACTGTAAATAGAAGAAGGGTTTAGACTAGATGAGCTCTCAGTTCATACAGAATAGACAGTTTAACTGTACTAAAGCTAAAAGAAAAAGAAAGGAACATTGAGGTTTTGATTTCTCTGGCATAAAGAAAGCGGTCTTTCAGGCACACACCTGCAATCCCAGTGGCTCGGGAGGCTGAGGCAGGAGGATCAAAGCCAGCCTCACCAACTCAGTGAGACCCCAAGCAACTCAGCAGAACCTTGTCTCTAAATAAAATAATAATAATAATAATAATAATAATAAGTGCTGGGGATATGGCTTAGTGGTTAAGTGCCCCTGGGTCCAATCTTGGGTACAAAAACAGAAAAACAGTAAGAGGCCTTTTAAACTTGAGGGTTTTCAAAGTCTGATCTCAGGCTGGTTGGAAGTACCCCTGATTGTGTGAATCTGTTTCCATTTCGTCCATTCTCCTTTTTAATATAGTTTGGGGGTGGTCAACCTTCACCTTGGAATGTGGCCACTCTGGCTGCAGTGAGACGGCTCTGCCTCGTGACAGAAAGGAACTGCACTGGAGTAACAAAGGACCACACAATGAATGCCAGTGCCCCAACTTCAGCAGCTCACAAGAACCAGGCCACTCATGCATCAGAAGATGTCAATAGGTCTTCATTTCTCCATCTATACGTCCTTCCCTGGTCTGTGATTCAGAATGCCTGGCATTTGCTAAAGAGCCATAATTCTTAATCATTTATCTGCCTTCACGACATTTGGAGAAAAGTAACTGTCATCAAAACAATAGCCTGTGCTAGGTGGAGTGATTCCCAGACCTGCTGAGGCTCTTCTGTGGAGAACTTCAGGGGTATTGGTGTGAGCACCAAGAGCTCTTCTAGAAAGGTTCCTGCAGCATTTACATGCCATTCTCCAAGGCAGAGCCCATGAATCAACTCCAGGCTCTGCCTCTCCCAGCTGTGTGCTCTTAGGGAAATCACTTAATGTATCTGAGTCTTGATTTCTTCAATCAATTAATCAGGCTAATAATTGCTGTTTCATGTTGTTAGGATTTAAAGAGATAGTGCATGTAAAATACATGGTCCTGTGCTTGACTACAGAAAGAGCCAAATTGACATTAGATGTTGTGACTTAATAACTCATTCAAACCAGAAACTTTCTGTGGCTAGTGAACTGGATGGTCTTCTGCTGTAAGGTCTTGAGCTTCAACAGGTAACAATAATAACTACTATAACTATTCGTTTCATGTTCAGTTACCATGATACACATTTATCATTTGGATCATTAGCCTTCACATCAATCATTTGAAAATTAATAGTGCTAATATTATTCCCAATTAGTTAGGCTCTGAAAAATTAAGTGAGTTTTTTTACGTAACTGATAAGTGACACATTCATTTTCAAGCCTAGATCTATCCTACTATATATCATGCTGCATTTTGAAATGACTTCTTCATAGAAGTTATGACCTAATCATGCCCCTTCTTAATTACGTATTCTAAATTTCCTGTTGTTCTTGGAAGAAAAAAGGCCTATTCTGCACTAAATATGTGAGTGCCATCAAGATGTTCCTGTTCTTTGGAATGCTCTAGCTCCTGGAAAATGATCAATCTGTTGTGGACTGCCAGTTGGGGTCTTCTCTCTGCTGTTCTGTGTGGCTATGTTCTAATAAGACTTTCCCCAAACCCAAAAGTCCTAGATGCTGAAGCCATTATTTACCTGGGTCATTTTCTCCCGGTTTGCCTTGGGGTTCAGGGGTGCTTCAGTGAGCAGGGTTGGATGCTCTTCAGGGGCAACACGAAGCTCATTGTAGAAGGAGTGGTGCCATATCTAGCAAGCAGGGGAGACAGAAGAGAAACACAATAATGTGATGTTGTAGGGCAGTACAGAACCCGAAAAGGGACCAGAATGAAACGAGCTAGATTAAACCAGGGCCAAGTCAAATGCCACAAGTCCTCATTATGTGCCCACATTTGTGCAGACACAGAGACTTAGTTCAAAAAGTGTTAGAACCCTGTGCAAGGATTCACATCAAAACCCCAGGCCCAAGTCTATGAGACTGGGTGGTAGAGTATCAAGGGTACAGACTCTACAGCCAAATTGGGATTCAAATCTCAGCTCAGCCACTTTGCAGTTAGAGAGCTTAGCAAGTTTTTAACCTTTCTCAGCTCCAGTCTCACGACTGGGAATATAGGGATGAGAATAATTAGAATGCACCTGATCAGATCTTTCTGTGAATTAAGTAAGATAACCCTAGAGTTACTAGTCTGCCCAATGCCTAGACCAGAGGAAATATTATTATTCACTGTATCTTCTTCATCTTCTTCCATTTTAGTTACTAAAATTTTAATTTAGTAAATAAAAGAACAAGTGAATGCATACATGAATAAACAAATGAGGCTGACATATAAACCTAATTGTCACTTTAAATGCTTTTAGAGAAATTGCTCTTTGCTGTGTGCGTGCAGAAAAGAACAAGTCTGCCTCCTGCTTCCCTCTGCCTCTCTGCCCTCTAGGCTGGCAGAAACTGGCCTCTTGTTGGCAGAATCTGGGTCTTCCATTCAGGGACAGGCATTCTGCCTTCAGGTACTTCTATAAAAAGTCTCATGCCATTTTATATAGAGTGTGTTTTGTGAATATATTTTGGGTAAAAGTACATTTACTTTATGGTTTAGAGTCCTCTTTAAAATGCCTGGATGCCAAAAGGAACACACCATTATAAAAGGGGCCACATGAATTAATTTTTAAAAGCATGAAATTTCTCTACCAGCACCAGGAATACAAGATTCATCTAGAATACAGATAAAACAAAGTAAGGACTGATAGTGAAAGTTTATAAATTAACAAAAGCAAGATTGACTTTAAAGGTATTTCGTTCCAGTTTCCTTGGCTTTGAAATTATGGGTTTCTAGAAAGGAAAAGAGACGCTTGACATTTATGCTTCTTTGATGGAGTAAAGCAAAGAAGGGGTAGGGCTGCACATGGTGGTTTAGGAACCTTGAAACTGATCACACTGAGTAAGGACTGGCGGATATCTGCTCCTGAACTCTCCACCCTCATCCCACCAAACAGATGTTCAATTTGATAAACACACTCCTCTTTAAAATGTGACTGGGGAAGGGGGAAGCAAGAGAGTGCTTAAGAAACCTTTCCAGTCTGATTGTGTACTGAAAGCTTCTTTTAAAAACTGCCAATCCATCCCTCCTTCCATCCTTCCAGAATATTCTTTGGATTTAAATGTTAGAAATAAACACCTTTTTTTCATACCAGCAATCTCTCTCCAGGAGTATTCATTCTAAATGCTGTCAGTGCCACAGAGAAACTTCTAAAAAACACTTTCCCACTGATAATAGTGTCTTTTCCTCAATGCAAACTGCCATCTTTCCAAAACCAGAATCTTAAACAAGATGAACCAATCAATGGGCAACTTTTGTAGAGAGAGACAGGTTTAGGTGTTATTACTGATGAAGTCTAGAAACAATATGTGTTTTTATTTAAAATTGATAAATGTATATGTGAGTATGTATATCAAAGTGTGTTTAGTAAGCCAATAGATAAATAAAATGCCAGAGGTTCTGGCTCGAATGTATTTTACTGTACTTTTAAATTACATTTTTCTTCCGTTCTTTCTTTTTCTTTTTTTTTTTAGGTATCAGGGGTGGCGGTGGAACCCAGGGTCTCACACATGGTAAGTATGTGCTTTCTCACTGAGCTGTATTCCCAGTCCTCTGCATTTAATATTTTTGTCACTTCCTTATAATTTCTTATGCTTATTCTTTGATCACTTGCATTTCTTTAAAATGCCTAACAACAAATATAAAAATCTTAGAATTCAACTTTTCTCTCTATTAACTCTTTTAAAAGAGTTTTGGAGATAAGGCCTTACTTAATGCAATGCAGAGAGATCATCCTTTAAATCTTAAAACTTTTGTCAGCAATGAGTGTGCTTCAATATGTGGAGGAGTGTTGAAGAACGTACCAAATCCACAACATCACAGTCCCTTTTTTCAACAGTAAAAACTACAATGCTTTTTATTTAAACTCTTGGGGTGAGTTAAAGAAAAGCTTTTAAGAATGGGCTGGTAAAGGCTCCTCTCAGAGTTTCAACTCCTTTTTAGCTGAGTTGCACTGACAGGGAGGGCCACACAGCCTCTGAGGAGAGTGACAGGGAGGGTCATTCCCCAGACCAGTGTTCATGCAATGCTTGTCCTAGTAGGGTGGTCCAGATGACATGAGTAATAGACTCTCATTTCCTACCACTAACAAAGGGCTGCTCTAAGTTACAAAATTCCTCCCCTCTAATTTGTTTATAAACTTTGGTAAGCAAGGAATTTTTTTTTAAAGAAGTATTTCAATGTTATTTTTTCCTAGTAATAATCTAGAATAAACATTAGCAAATAAAAGTGCAACTGAGAAATATGAGCCAGTTATTTTCCCTAGAAGTAGCATATTGTTTTGAATCAGGGACAATGGGAATTATGCAAGCTGGGGGCTCAACCTGGAGCAAACTTCCTGGTACCTTTTCCATGTCGTCCCAGTTGGTGATGATGCCATGTTCTATCGGGTACTTTAAGGTCAGGATTCCTCTTTTGCTCTGTGCTTCATCACCCACGTAGCTGTCTTTTTGTCCCATTCCCACCATCACTCCCTAAAAAGGTTCAACACAGGACAGTCAGTTTAAACCTCCCAAAACTTGCAAATTGGTTGCAACCAACTCACAAAGGGTTAAAGCAGTGAGACAGGAAGTTCTCTTTTAGTAGCAATACTATGAGTCATTGTCACTTTGCTTCTAAGCAACACTCCTTAGTTGACTAGAAACAGAACTGAACCAGCCTTTAAGTAACAGGGGATGCTGTGTGAGTGGAAACTTTACACTATGATTTGTTTTTCTATGTTTCTTGATGAGATCTGTTAGGAAAGAGAACATGTCTTTTTTGCTCGCCATTGCAGCAGACTGCTATTAACTATCATAGCAATCAAATATTATAATTGCCTGAACCACTTAGCTGCGTTTTTCTAAATCATTAAGGTGATGTTTTAAAAAATTCCCATTAATGGATTTTAAATTGCACTGGAGTGAATATTTTAGAATTGCAAAACAGCTATGGCTGCTATTGATCATACAACATTTGTTTTGTGCAAAATATCTCCATTATACAGAATTCAATAAAGAGACATTTCATTCATCAGAAGAGGCTTCTGTGACTTATTCTTGTGAATATATGCCAAATGGAGAGCTGTAAACATCAAGCAGATGGGTTCAATACACAAAACTCATTTTGGATGTAAGGTATAATTTCTGAGATGAAACCACCCAGTTTTTACAAAATGACTGCCACCAATATTTTGTTTATAGGTAATATGTTAAATTACCTAGTGACTGTGAAGATATAGTTCACAGACAACCGACATGATATAAAATGACATTTGATATCCATATTGCTTTCATCTAACACCTAGCTTTCTGAAGTTGAGTGACTTGGGTCTTTATTTTAGTTTCTTTCCAAAGAGTAGTTATGGTATACACAAGTATGGTATACACATAAGTATTTATGATGGTGATGATGATGACAATGATATTTAGACAAAAAATACATATTTAGATAACAAGAACATACAGACTTTATATTTGATAGACACCCACCAAACAATCTATCTATATTATATATGAAATGGGCATTTACTCCTGGACAAGGATCACTAAATCTATCTATCTGTCTGTCTATCCATCCATCCATCCATCCATCCATCCATCCACCTATCACTCTGTATATTTTTGTGCCACTGGAGCTAGATCCCAGGGCCTTGCACATGTTAGGCAAGCACTCTACTGCTGAGTTACATTCTCAGCCCATCACAAATATATTTTTAACAAGGTCACATAACTGCTGGGCAGAGAGCAACAGACAATTTGTAGATACACATGGGCATAGAGGGGCCTTGCTGCTCTACTTAGAATTTTGCTCACCTGATGTCTGGGACGTCCCACAATAGATGGGAAAACAGCCCTGGGAGCATCATCCCCAGCAAAGCCAGCCTTACAGAGCCCAGAACCATTGTCACACACCAGGGCAGTGCTGTCCTCTTCTTCACACATGGCTGGAACTGATTCGCAGGGTTCTACAGAAAACAGGGAAGAAGCAGTCTCAGGTGTAAAACAACAGTTCTCAAGCACTCACCTGACTGCTTCCATCTCCAGAGTGGGTTTGGGTCCCTACTATTTTGACTAATCTAACACACAACCTTTACCTTGAAGTACTTTCATTAGGCTTCAAGGTTTTGGTAAGCTGAAATCCTGACTTCCATGTTTGTACCACTGACCCTCAACACAATGACTGGCACATCACATGTTCTTACCAGCACTTTAAAGATAGGCTTGTGAATGCATGAACACACTGTTGAGCACAGAAGGGAACTCCAGCCTCTGAGACTCAATCTTCACAGGGACACATCTCTTACTATAAGGAAACACTTAGCATTTTCTGTATCAACTCAAACACATTTTTCTAGATATGTTGTTCTTTTCAATTTTTTTTTCCCAAAAAGGAAGATTCTGAGAGATGAGCAGCATATGAAATTTTGGAAATGTTTAACTGCTTAAGTGTTCAGTTAACATAAATGTTCAAAAGAATGGTCATTTTTTGAATCCTGAGGATTTTTACTTGACCCTCAGAGAAATATTAAAATAAATCAAGACTTTCTAAGAAGGTACTTGAAATTTTAGGGGCTGCAATTATTCTTCACTGACAAAAGTTGCCTTTAAGTTAAAACTCCAACAAGCAAGGGTGAGTCTACTGACTTACATTTCATGTAGTAGAATATTTGCTGTCATTAAACAAGATAAGTAAAAAGAATCTGACAGAATATTCTTACCCAAGAATAAAAGTTTAGAGAAAGTAACATTGTGTTATCTCATAAAAATGTATTTTGTCAATAAATATTACACATATTTACTAAGATATCAACTGGGTTTATTTGTAGTGGTGGGTTTTGTAGGAATTTGTAACTATCTTCCCTGAGTACTGTCATATTCTTGAATTTTATAAATTCATTTGGTTATAAAACAATATTTTAAATAGCCCACCTTAAGTTTGGATTCTTTGATGATGTTTGAAAGGCCAAAGCAGAGGTATCAATACAAATGTGTGAAATTGAAGGCCTATTAGTGGATGTTTTCATTCAGTACTCTCATTTTTACAAGTGAGAAACCGCAGGGAGGTGATTTGTTCAGGGCACAAACAGTATTGAGGCAAAGCTCAGCCAGATACCAGGTGCCTATTGGCCACCTTGTCCTCTCAATCCAAGAGTCCTTTCATTTTCCAAACAGAATTAAAGAGAAATACTCCGTAAAAAGAAGTACTGTCAGAGTTCTCTGCCTGGCACTGATGCCATTGAGATCTCAGTTACGATTTCAAATTGAGCAAGATTCTTCTTTTGTTTATATTTTGTTTTGTTTTGTAGTGCTGGGATTCAAATTCAAGGCCTTGCCTTGTGCATGCTAGGCAAATGCTCAACCACTAAGCCACATCCAGTCCAGATTCTTCTTTTAAATTGGTGAACTTATTGTTACTCCAGACCTTCGTATAAATGGAAATTCTGTTAAGGAAATTTCTGGAAAGGAGGAAAAGAAAATAACTCTTAAAGTGGGAGTTTTGCTACATCATTCCCACAAAATCAAGGTTGTATCATTTCAAATGGCCAGAAATTCCAGAGCAGAGCTCCATGTTGCAGAGTTCCTTTGCAAAGAACATACACCTCAACTGAGATGACATATTTTAAGAACAAGGCTTTTGGTATTATCTTCAACTGACAAGAAAATTCAGGCTCAGGACACAGAAGTGAACTGTTTAAGATCCCAAGACTGGTATACTGAGGACTCTTGAAATTACATAGTGACCATGACTGCTGGGATTTGCCTACAGACTCCACCACTCAAAAGTTGTGCGATTTAGTGAGTTATTCACCATCTTGAAATCAGAGTCTTCTAAACTATAAAACAGCAATAATATTGGTAGGTAGTGCAAGAGCTTGTATGAAGACTACATTTTAAAAGAAATATTTAAAATAATCAATTGTGGCATACACATTATAATTCCTCCAAAAATGTTAGTTGCATCATCATCATCATTATTATCTATCATCATTATCCTGATATTTTTGTTTCTATCTTTGCTTTCTTTTCACACAACTAAAGATTAGGATGAAAATCTTCAATGTTTGGATTCCACTTGTAAACAATGGAAAATGGGACTTATAAATAGCTCGTTCTTTTCCTTTTTTCTTTTCCCTCACTTTCCTTCCCTTTCCAGACACTGGTTCTATTTGACCTCCTTCCTAACAGATTAAGACACGTTCAAACACAGGTAAGAACTATAAGGGAGATGCAACAGAAGAAGCTCTGAGCCCAGGCATTTGTCAGTGGCAGCCAGCAGCAGGGAATCATCAGGCAAGCTGTGGGTGTGTTAAGCCTGTTCTCCAAATGGACAGTAACAGCTGATCACAGGATAAAATATTTGAAATTAGGATACTCTCTGAAAATGGGAAGGTATATTCCAAATAACCTTTTTGTTGGGCAGGGATGGTTTGGGGAAAGTGTTTGACTATACTCAGAAAATGTAGGCTAATCCCATGGCATTAGCAAGAATGCAGGAAAACAAAACAAAACAAAACAAAACAAAAACAAAAACAACAACTCAAAATTCAGTAAATATCTTTATATTTGGTGACAAATGTTCAGGAAGAATTTTAGAATCTCCAAAAGGAGCACTGTCATTTGTAAGAAGTCTGTGTCCCCAGAGAGAGCCGATTTGATGGTTTACAAACAACTCTTATCAAACCTGCACTGAACAGCTTGGTTTGGAGCAAAGCATTTCCTAATTAGGTAAAACATGCTCACTCCAATGTCTGCTTTTGGAACTGCACCCGGGTCAGGGGGGTTGCTCCAACCAAGTACAGTGCATCTGGTGCCAAAAATGAGTAGTTAGTTACACAGGCTGGGGGGAAGAGGGTGTTGGCGAAGAAGTGGGGAATGGTACTGTTCCCAGCTCCTTGGTCTCGAAACGCAAACCATATTTAGTCATGAGTCACAAACGGAAGGAAAATCTCAGCGTGAAAACTGCCGTTCTGGTTGAAGCTGCCAAACTCTGATTTACAGCGAGGAAGTTCAGTCTAGGGGAGCAGGGCTGGCTTCACAGTCACACTAGCCTCACCAGGCTGGGGAGAACTTGAGGTTGAGAGAAATGCAAACTAGACCTCCCTCTTCTGGGACACACACAGCTGTCAAATGCAAGTTCTGCTCCCTCCTTCTCTTTGCAGAGAAAAATTTAATTTGGTTGCTTGCTGTGTTCTGCTGCAAATGACCAATGATGCAGATCCTAACGAGTAAGTTCACAGATACACTCAAGAGATACTCATTTCCAACATAAAACACTCCTAATTACATCTGGGGGAACCTATAAGCAATCCATGAATTCAGTCAAAATCAGATTACCCTCTGTTCACCTCTAAAATCTACTTCCAATCATATCAGCTGCACCCAAAATATAGTCCAGTGAAAAATTCACACCAAATCTGAACCATTAAAAAGTCCCAGAGTTTCCACTGTCTAAATATAAATAAATGTGTAATTTACTATAACATGTTGCAAAATCTGAACTGTTGGTTTTACAGGTGATATGAATGAATAAAACTTCATTCCATCTTCCTCTCTACCTCCTCTACCACCCAACCTGCATTCAGACCTTGTCTCTGATGTTAAACCATGAGAGCTAAAAGTTATAATCATTTTAGTAGTACAAACTTCATTCAAAAATATCAGATTGCATGAACCTACTCACAATCCTGCAAATAACGTCTGATTATATTGGGTAATGAAAGAGCCACTGGAATCTCTCTAAGTCACATCCCTGGGCAAGGTACCACTTACCCTGATGGTGCTTGGCTAGGCTTCTCCACTCTGAGTGGGTGGTGTCCAGGGAAGCTGAACACTGAAGTGTTATATAGCCCCTTGGTCTGCTCCCCTCCCACTTGCTTCCCAAACAAGGAGCAAAGACAGACTGGAGCCCATCGTTCAGTCTAACACAACCATATAGGGACCTCAGCACAAAACTCTCTCATCTGGGTGGCTGGAGGCTGGAGTCTCTTCCACTGCATTCCACTGCTCTGCTTGTGAAATGGGAGGCAGTTCAGCTGCCCATGGGAGATAAACAGTTCAAGTCTTCAGAACAACTGCTGAAGTGCCCAGAGACACTGGGCTAGTATTATAGGGCAGATGTAGGCACAGTTTGCACATTCCTCAGGAGATGCCAGCCTGCTGTCTGACTGGCCTTTCAGATGACTTCCTGGGGATCTAAGAACTGAAGAGGGCTGCCTCTGACTGGCAGGAATCTTTTAAAACTCTCCTGTAAAGGAGGCTTGCAACAAAGAAAGCTATGACCTCAGTTGCAATAGATACGTAGAGAGAGTCATGACTTCATGATAGTCACCCCATGTTTACAAATGGGGTCCCTGAGTGGTGTTTAATGGAAATAAGAATTGAAGTATAGACACAGGACTAATATGCCCTATTTCAAAGATGAAATGTCAGCTTTTTATAACCATCTTTAACCTTTGGTACATGAGATATGTCTATTAATTTGTCACTGAGTAATTTAGCAGCATGATAAGGAGACCCTGTTACAAAATTAGTTGGAGGGAAAAGAGAAGGTTCAGAGGAAGCCTCCTCCTCTTTGCCCATGAACTCTTTTGATAGGAATAGAGATCAGGGAACCCCAATTATTTCTCAAAAACATTAGCTGTCATTCTCAAGCATCAGTGAATAGATTCAATGGCTTTACTTTTCTCTACTTCCCTTCTCCAAGCCCAGGTTCTAACTCAATTCATAATAGAAATATTTTCGGTGGATACCATGAGTATTTCTGGACTGTTGACATGTGAGAAAAGTTCCAGAATGAAAGGCTTTAGTTTACATCTGTGCTCAGCTATTCACTCATATTATTATGTATAATCTGCTTAATTTGTTGTAGACATATATGTACGGACATATTTATCTTTGAAGAATTACACTATTGGTCATTAGAATTTTTTGGTGGTGGGAGGGATGGAGGATTAAACCCAGGGATACTTTACCACTGAGCTACATCCCCAGTCCTTTTTGTTTTTTTGGTTTGAGACAGGGTCTCACCAAGTTGCTAAGGGCCTTGTTAAATTGCCCAGGTTGGCCTCAAACTTGTACTCCTCCTTCCTCAGTCTTCCAAATTGCTGGCGTTATAGGCATGCAACACCACACCCAGCCATCATTATAAAAACCTAATTAGCTTAATACAGAATATCTCTGTATTGCTCAGTATATTGTGAATTGTGCCTCATTTCTACCAACTATAAAATATTTGCTTGCCTGTTCAAATATGAAGAGTTGGGCATTTGGAATTAATCCAACAGTTTTCATTACAAGGGGTCTTGTGAAGCAAAAATTCCATATTTTCTTGATAGAGTAAAAGTAGGATCCCCTCTCCTATCATTTCTGTCATGCAGTGTCTGTTTCATCCCTGGTAACTTTATGAAATGACTTCCTTTAAATATCAAACAGAAGAATCTTGATGATCACCCATATGATTCCTGTATCATTTATTCTTTGATAATAGTAGCATACATCCATAATTCCGATAGGAATCAGACTATGATGACATAAAAAGACATAATAAAAGAGGACTCAAGATTAATTTTTCTTACAAGTGTTTTAAAAGAATCTTTGACACTAGCCATGGAAGACCTGTGACTAAAGATAAATTTCTGAGCATGATTAATGGTCTCATTGTTTGAGCTCAAGATTTATACTTTCACATTCAATCCAAGTCTCTTCAGTGAGAGAAAGCAGCACTGGATGAGTATGTATGTGTATGCACAAAGAAATCTCTACTCAAGTGGCCAGATATCTCTTGGTGCTGACAACCATATATCTAAGGAATTATCGAGCAATTAGAAAAACAGTAGGGTCTGGCCACTTGGTTGCAGTTCAGGGAAACTATAAAACAAATTCCAAGCTATAAGCATACATTCAAGAATGAACTCCAGACAAGTTGTTCAAATACTACACACCATCTTGTTATGTATTTAGTGATGATTCACTATAAATCCTTTGAGAACTGGAGCAAATTTTCATTCTCTTTGGAGTCCAGTCCAGAGCTGAGTAAATAGAGGGTGCTCATCTGCAAAGATGGAAATGTTCATATCAGCATCCTCTAATACAGTAACTCTAACCACATGTGACTATTGATCATTAAAATATGTGTAGGAATTGAATTTTTAAATTTTATTCTGTCTTAATTAAATTTCATTTTGAATAACTACATGTAGTTAGTGACTACTATATTAGTGAGTTTTGAATTTAGCTGCAACTGAAATTGCCTAACGTGTTTTTAAAAATCCTGTGCCCAGACTACATTCAAGACCAGTTAAAGCAGAGAATCCAGCAGAGGGCCAGTGTCTAATGTGTAACCAAAAGTCAGAAACTTCAGAACAGAATACAGAATAGGGGTTCTCCAAGCAAGGTCTATGAATTGTCTGCATCAGAATTAACAGGAGAGTGTGTTCATAATACATAAAGATGAACCCCCTCCAATACCTTCTAAGTCACAATCCCTGGGATCAATTTTTAAAAAATAAACTGATCATTTTAGATTAAAGTTTACAGAAAAGTTGAGAAGGTAGAATGGAGAGTTTTCATATACCCTACACCAGTTTCCCCTATTATTAATATCTCATATCCGTATCACACATTTGCCACAATTAATGAACCAATATTGATACATTATTAGTAATTAAAGTCAACACTTTATTGGAATTTCATTAGTTTTTACTTATTTTCCCTTTTCTTTTGCAGGTGCTCACCCAGAGTGCAACATTGCTCTTAGATCTCCTCTTAGCTAAAACAGTTTCTCAGACTTTCCTTATTTGTAATGACCTTGACAGTTTTGAGGAGTACTGGTCAGGTGTTTTATAAAACATTCCTCAATCTCGATTTGTCTGATGCTTCCCCCAAGATTAGATTGAGGTTATATTTTGAGGGGAAGAACCTAGTAAAGTGTCCTTCCCACCATTTACATCAAGGGTACAGGTTATCAAGATGACTTACCACAACTGATGTTCATCTACTCATCTGATGTTTTTCTCTGATGTAAAGTTACTCTTCCCTCATACTATCCTCCTCATATGGAAGTCAGTATGTATAGCTGCACTTAAAAAATGAGGAGTTATGCTACACCTCCTAGAGGGCAGAGTATCTATATAAATTACCTGGAATGGAATCTATTTTGGATAGAGTCCTCAATACTTCTTACCCATTACAAAGTTTGAGAAACTCTCAGATAAATAGCTAAAGGGGGCAGAATCACATGTCCAGGGACTTTTTCCAGGTTGATTCTTATCCTTTGAGTATAGACACCATGGTGAAGGGGTAGGTATCCTAGAGTTCTGTGGAGACCAACAGTCACTTATTTAGTCTGGAAACCAAATCATGGATCCTCTGGACATAAAACAGTGAGTAAATATAGAATTGTTGATATTATCACCATGGAGTGTTTTAGAATTAGAGCTCAGCATATTGGAAGAGAATAAAAAAGCCATACAAGAAGGATATATATGGTGTGATGGAGCAAGTCACAGATACTATGGGATAAAAATTGAAGAAGAGAAAAGATAGCTACACTAGTTAAAGAAATGGGTGTGCTGTGAAGGAAAGGATTCTAAGATCCATATGTAGATGTGTAGAGTACTATTATGGCTCATGACCAGAACAGGGCACTTCAGAGATATGATACCATAATCGACAATAAAAATGAAATTCACTAAGCAGTTAGCATGTAACATGCACTCACTTAGCATTTTGCATCAACTGTACTATTAATAGATCCATTTTGAAAATTAGATACCTGAGGCTGAGAAGAATTTAAGCAACTTACCCAAAGTACGACATTACTGAGTGACAGGAATAAGATTCAGAGTCAGTTCTGTATGACTTTGGACCTAAAGTTAAAGCAAAGGAGAAGATCAGCTCCTTTCTTGGAGGAATAGTGCATCCACAAAGATAGTATGTGTTGTATATGAAACAGGAAAGAAGCAACCATGATCCCACTTGGGAAGGTGGGAAAAGGAATCACCCTTATTAAAGTCACTCACTTTGGAGAAACAATAGAGGAAAGACAAGCTGAAGTTTAAACCACTAGCAAAAGTTTCAGCAGATGAACTAATAAGAGCTCATGGTATAAAAGGTAATTCATAAGCACAACTGTCACTAGAGAATTCTTAGGAGTAGAGGCAAAGCTATCTTCTCAAGGGGAAAGTATTTTATTATTTCTATGTTTATAAGACACAGAAAGTCTCTGTTTCCTGTATCCCTACTTGTCTTTGGCAAAGCTGCAGTTGGAGGCTTGTTGGTTTCTCTGGGCATGATCAGCACAGTGTTAAATTTTAATAATTTGGGAAATACCCAGGGATGTGGCAAGGATTCTGAGAGACCTGGAAGCCTGACCACACACAGCAGCAGCTCTGAGTAACTGAAAAGGTTTAGTCAGAAATGAATGCTTGTTTTAGCAACAAGTGTACTAAAATTGAAACAATAGAGATTAGTACAATTCCTGTGCAAGGATGACATGAAAATTTGTGATGTGTTTTATATACATATATATGTTACATGTTATATATATGTATACAGAGAGAACACATTTGTGGGTATATATGCATATACATATATACTTAAATATTTAAAACAAAAGGAAAGGGGGACTTCAGGGAAAAACAAGGGCTGCCTTAATGCCCTGAAGTGATGTAAGGTAGAAAATTGAATTATTTTATGTTCCTTATGAAACTATAACTAGCATTTATAGATTACATCTACAAGAACACAGATTTTGTTTACCATCACCTGGAAATATAGGTTAAGTTTCTAACGAACAACTGAATGACATGGAGGAAAGATTGCTTTGTGGTGTAATGTGTGCCATGTCCATAGATTGGTTAATAGTAAGCAAGATGTTCCAGGGCTATTACAGAAAGTACTTCTGTTCTACATGAGAATTTCCAAGATACCTTGAAGTGCCCTTTAAATCTGACTCTCTAACCTTTTGACAGTGAAGTGACACCATGCCAAGAGTCTAAATGTCACTGCTCATCTCTGTTCCTTCATCAGCATCAACTGTTACAAATATGCAACAGTCTGCTCTAAGAGTGTGAAGCTTTTATCAATCAGTCTTTTCCCAATTTACACACATCAGAGGAAAACTTAGCACTGGCAAGAGGAGAACAGCAATACAGTAAGACAAAGACCTCTGGTGCGGAGACCCATCGTTTTTGATGGTTCCACAAAGAAGCCCTTGTGACCTGGGACAAAATCTTCACACCTCTGGATCTCAATTACTCATATTATAATGAAGACTTTAGGCTAATTTGTCTCTGAGTTTTCTTAATTTTTGACATTCTACACAATCTTCCCTTTGTCCTCAGCATTTGCTCAGTAGCTGCGAGAAAGTGGTAGGTGTTACTAATAGATGAAAATCACAAGCCTTGAAATGAAGGTTTGCTGATGGTGACCCAGAACATTAAAAATGGCAGGATTATTACTGCTGCATTGAATTTCTACTTCTTATTTATTTTTAGGTGAGTAAAAACAATATATGATTTTTTTTTTTTTTTTTTTTTTTTTTTACCATTCTTTAGTCATCTATGTCCCAAAATCTAGGACAAGGTTTGCAAATTAAAATGCCTACAAGGCAAGAATGACTGAAAAGGCCAAGTGGTACTTCTGATGACTGATGAACAGTCTCCTATAAAGGCATCATTCATCACTCAACTCCCTCCTATTATTAACATGTTAGTTTGGCATTCTGAGCTCCTCCACTTTTTAAAAGAAAGCAGAAATTGCAAAAGGGGAAAAGACTAAACAAATTCTGAGTGTGTTAGTTAACATTTTATTGTTGTGACCACAATGATCAATAAGAACAACTTAGAGGGGGAAGAATTTATTTTGGTTCACCATTTCAGAGACTTAGTCATGGTTTCAAAGGTTTAGTCTAACTTCATCGCTGGGGATACCCAAGGTGAGGCAGAACCTCACCTTGTATATATGTATATACATATATACGTATATATTTAAAGGGCATGGTGGAGGAGCATGCTCCATTGAGGGCGGTCAGGAAGCGGAGGTGCAGGAGGGGTCCCAGGGAACATGAACCCTTCCAGGTCATGGCCCCAGTGACCTACCGCCTCCAGTCTCATCTGCCTACAGTTACCACCCCCGTTGGTGCATTCAAACTAGGATGAACTGATAAGGTCACACCTCTCACAGTCCAGTCATTTCCCCTCCAAACATTCCTGCATTACATTAATGTTTAAAAGGCAGAAGTATGAAACACTCTCGTCAATGTGAAAGAGAAAGAGAGGGAAGGGGACAGTCTCAGTTAGGGAGATGTTAGGTGTACCTCCTTCTGCCTATTGTGTCATCTGCTTCTTGGATGTGGCTCTGTGGTTTTCACTTAGGAAGAAAGTTGTAACAGAAGTTCTCAGATCATTGTCTTTGATGATGTCTTTGTCACAGATATCTAGTGTGTGAACATAAGAGTGTCACACACTATTTCAGAGTCTGAAGTAAGAAGAAATGACTGTTCAACCAGTTGGTAATTACTAGGATGTAGAGCCGATTCCACAAGGAAATCTGCCAATTTTCTGGGCAGTTTTAAACAGCACGTGAGTTGGAGAAAATGCCTGATAATGTCCTAGATAGTCCAGATTTATTTCCAAAGGTTCACAGAGGAAAAGAACTTACAGTTATTTAGTGGCTAGCATGTCCCCAAGGATAATACTGATTACATAGATAACAAGAAAAATAACATAGTTTCTTTTTCTTTTAGAGCAAGGAGTTAAACAGCAAGTCTGACTTCCTAAGAGTGTTAGAATTGAATGAGAAATTTAATTTTTTTAACACACCTGATTTTGTACAGACAGGTAATTTTTGTCTCTCTCCTAGAAGTCACTTTGGGAAGTTAAACTATTTCAACAGTGCTTGCCATTGCTCAAATAGTTTGGTCCTATGGATACAGACCAAAAACAAATTATTTTGGATCACAGTAGTGTTGGCAAGTCTGTCCTTTGAGAGTAAGTTTGGGTTTTGTCTGTCACAAAATGTCATTCTGATGGAAGGTTAGAAAAGAAGGTGAATGGGTAAACTTAGATTTAAACATTTTTGGTCTAAAAGGAGGCAGGTGGAGTAATCAGATTGGTACCATTGTGTGGCTTATAAAGAGCGAAAACGTACAATATGTATTTAGTTATACATTCTTGCAGGTTTTCTGAAAAACTCCTCTTTTCTATAATTTCATATTTTATTGCAATACTGCAACAGTGGTTCATCATATGATTTGAGTGTAGCCCTTGCGACTCTGCCACTGTGACTTATTTTTAAAAGAATGTGTTTCTTTCTCTTCCTCTCTCCCTCCTCCTTTCTATTATCTCCCCACCCCACAATCTCAGGGGAAACAGATTACCTTTCTTCCCCATCCTAGGCAGAGTTTTCTGTCCTTAGCATAAACCCACCACAAGAACTAAGTATCCAGACTTTGGGGATGACACTAGAAGATCTCAGGAATGACTATCTCCCAAATTAACAAGTGACTTACAGCTCTGACAGAGAACACATGGAATGTAGCCTTTGAATCACCTCTTTAAAAGCCCCCTATTCCTGCTGCTTGGCAGAATCACAGCCTCTGGGACAGGAGCCCCCTGTGCTTCTCCTTTGCTAACAAAGTAATACATTTTTTTTCCTTTTTTTCAAAACCATGTCCTCATTATTGGCATCAGGGACAAAGATCAAGCTTTCAGTAACAAAATTACTGTCTCTAATTGCCTTCTAGCTTGGACTAAAAGGGGTGTTCTTATTTTAGCATCTTATTTCTAATTCTTGTTTTTCTTATCAAAGGCCCTATCCAAGTTTACACCATGCATCAATGTATTTTTGCATTGTACAACAAGAAAAAAAAATTGCCCCTCTAGCCTTCTGAGTTCTTATCTGGAACTCCCACAACAAAAGACATTAATCTGCAAAAAAGCAAATGGAAGCCTACTGACATATTTAGCTCAGGTACAAATGGAAGACACCTAGGGAATGAGCTCATAAATGTGGCTTAGAACTCTGGCTTATGTAGCATTTTCCGGAAAGAATAATAAATTTTGAGGGCAGTAACCAGACAAAGGAAAAGGGCCTGGAGTCACTAACAGTGTCAAATTGTGGAAAAGCCAAAATATATGGGAAACTAACAGTAGATAAAAGCTAGTAGTTTGTCATGTAGATTCCTCTGGGCCAGTCTCCAAGCAATGTAGCCATCTAAGGCCATGTCTGGCTATCAAACTTTATCCTTCCAGGTAGTGAGGGGAGGAGACACGCCTCTGTAAATTTATGAACTGCTTTTAAAAAACTAGGGGAGCACAGAGAGATTTTTCTCTATCTGCTTTTTTTTTTTTTTCTTTTAATTGCTTTCAGCTCAAAGTAATCTCATGCCAAAGTAGCGTCTTTTGGGGTGGTATATTCTAGCACCTCCAGCAGATAGTATCTACTTATCTTGTACCAGTTGGCTTTGTTTCCCTCTCTGTAGCTACAAGAATTAAACTATTAGGAAAGCATGAACATTCAAAGGAGGCTCCTTGCCACCACTTCCATTCACTGTCTCCCTGCAGTGTTCACTCCAAGCTTCACAAATGCCCCAAACTCTTTCTCTTTCTCTTTCTCCACATATGGTCCAGTCTCTAAGTTCTCACATATGGCCCAAGATGCTTCCCCTCTTCTTATTCTGCTAAATAATGTCCCTGCCTGATTTCAAAAGCCTGGTCAAAATTCATCTACAGCAAACTTTGTTAGAGGAAATTTTCCAGGTAGAGAACATTCTATCTTTCCTAAGTTCTTAATTTTCTCACATTTGCCCTACAGTCACCATTAGCTTGCAAACATCTGGAGGCATCCAGTATGTTGGCTATTCCCTTGGGGCATTCTGTCCTTCTGTG
The DNA here is from genome assembly GCF_902686455.1 of Sciurus vulgaris. NCBI lineage: Eukaryota > Metazoa > Chordata > Mammalia > Rodentia > Sciuridae > Sciurus > Sciurus vulgaris. Next base: position 84,540,748 of record NC_136464.1, read on the forward strand.
TGTAGTGGGAGTTCAGGAATGCAGTTAAACAACTTCCTCTTTTCCCCAAACCTTAAAAAGAGCTGCAATGACCATCTCAGACATTGTTATTTTCAGAAAGTTTTCCTAATTTATTTTAAGAAAAGAACAGATAAGATGCATGAGATAAGGGAAGTTCTCTGGCTCTAGGCTTGCTTTAGCACATTTCAGGATTATTACAACTTGACAGTTTTGCCTAATTTTCCTTAAGCAGAGTATGTCTTCCTGGTGTCCTTGCTTCAGGATGTCAAGCAAGTTACATATGTTAAATCATCTCAATACCCACAGGTCAACACATAGAACAGAGGTCTTTGGGCAAGCAGGCTGGACCATGATGTGGAAAGTCAGGCCATTAGGCAAAGCATACAGGGGTAGCCATCATGCTTCCTCAGCACTTCTGCAAAATATGAATTTCCCCAGGATCACTAAATGGAGAATTCCCTCCCTAAAGAAATGCAGACTCATTGGAAGAGTCTAGGTTCTGGGTAATACTGCTGGTTTGGGCTGATTGACTGTTAGCCAGTTATTATAGCTCGTCTTTGGGATAGACTTACAAAGGGCAAATTCTTCCTTTAGTGTAAGTAGCCAATGTTTTTCCAAACCCAAGTGCTTGAAAATAGTGAGTTCAAGCAGTTTCCTATAGCATGGGATAAACAGAATCATTATCACCAGAATCACTTATCAGCTTAAGATGTGCATTCATGGGACTAATCTGAGCCAGAATCTCTGGCATGGGCCTGGAGATCAACATTTAGACAGGAGGCAAACAGAAGCCCTGGGACAGAGGACAGGAGGAAAATGGAACATGGAACTCGTATAAGTAAAGAAAAATGATGATGGTGACTCTTCATCATTATTACATATTTATCTCTTATTAGATTATGGGATCTTAAGCACATGTCCCCAAAGAGCTGAGTGAACAGCATATATGTAGGCAGGGAAGGGGACAGGATAGGAATGTGACCTATGTTCTCTTTTAGGTTTTGCTGCTAATTGTGTGTCTTCAAACAGCTGGTTAAACTCTCAGTCTGGGCCCTTGGTATCTATATTTAACATCCTGCCTACTTCTAACAGTCTTTCACTAGAATACAGAATTCAAAATTCTAACAAGAAAGGGTACACTCTCCTGTTTACATGTGGCATCTGTGAGGTAATAGGACAAACAGATTTATAGTTTCACAGAGGGAAAGTGTGACTTGGACACAGTCAAACTTGGACTGGGTCAACACTTCATTGCTTCCTAGCTCTGTGAGTAGGACAAATAACCTGCATCTCAGTTTCCTTATCTGCAAAATGACAATGACACCTGCTAGCAACCACTTTGCAGGGTTCTCGAGCAGGAAAAAGATATGACTTGCTTAAATGCCTTTTTATTATTATTATTATTATTATTAGCATGTGTGCTTTGCTGTGAATTGAACCCAGGGCCTTGTACACGCTAGGCAAGTGCCTTACCACTGAACTGTAATCCAGTCCTGCTCAAGAGTTTTGAAAACAATAAACTGCCAATCCATTGGATGTATTGTCAGTAGTCACCTAAATCTGAATTAATTCAGGATAGCATCAGGTGTCAGGCAGTGATTAAATTCTTGTTGTCCAGACTCCTGTGTGAAGCACCGGACACTGAGGATTCCATTAGAAGAGTCTGAGATTTTAGTGAGATGATTCCATAGCAGTGAAGTGACCTAAACAGAACTGAGAGGGCAGGCTGTGTGCCAACATGAGCCTCGGAGATTACACAACATTCATTTTAGGATCAGGCATACTTTTTTCCCTAGAAAAGTGAACAGGAAAGGCCCTGTGAGGCAGCTTTGGATGTTTGAGAATTTTAGAAGCTGCAACTTGGAATTTGAGGCATTCACTTCCTTTTGCTGTGAATTTGAGACCCTATAGGGTAATTTTATACTGCAGAACTCCCACTGCTCAAAAACCTGATTGGAATTTGAAATAGTTGGAACAGGACAAGATTCTTATTATCTACGTTGAAAGACATTATAAAGTAAGGACAAGAGTGTGGACTTTGGAATTAGATTGGATTCAAACACCAACTTTTCAACAACTTACTTTGAGTCTCTGGACAAATTTTCCAGCATCTTGCCTCCTTGGCTTTCTCATCTTTAAAAAGGGAATGGTGTACCACTGAGTTCATCAAGAGATTGTGAGGACTGATGAGAGGACAGTGCAGAATCCCAGTGACTTTCATTATTATGCTCCTTGGTGTTGATCACATGCATTTTGTGATAATCTGTGTTGCCTAAACCCAAACTGCTAACTGCAGCACAACCTGGCAACCTTCAAACACTGACAAAACTAGGTGGAAGAGCCCTTGTTTTTTATATTTTCCAAGATGAAAGATGAATATAAAGTACACATTAGTTCATGATTTTCTTCCTGGAAGTCATGTCTTGTAAAGGCCAATAAAAGGAAAACAGGCCTTGTGTTTGTGCTTTACTTCAGCCTAATGAGGTCTCACACACCTAAGCCCATTTCAATCTTCAGTGCAACAGAGGAAGATGACCCACAAGGTGGTTGCCTTTCTTTCTACTCTGGGGACACTGCATGGAACAAATACAAATTTGAGTTTTTCAGGAATAATATCTCAAGAGTATTCAGTATGATCATAGTACTGCAAGGTTATACCTTATTCAGGATTCAAACTGGAAAATAATAATACTGTCCACATAAAAACTGTTTTATTGCTGTAACAGATAACAATGGCTGGGATTTTGTTGTGACATTAAGGTATGTCATGGTCTTAACATTCCTTCAGAAATAAATATTCAGCCTATTATCCCAGAGGCTTGGGAGACTGAGTCAGGAAGTTCATAAGTTCAAAGCCAGTCTCAGCAACTTAGTAAGGCCCCGGATAACTTAGTGAGATGCTGTCTCAAAATAAAAAATAATAATAATTTTAAAAAGGGTTGGAGATGTGGCTCAATGTTAAGTGCTCCTGGGTTCAATCCCTGATTAAAAGAAAAAAAGAAAGAAAGAAAGAAACAAAGAAGGAAAGAAAGAGCTCTTCAATTTAGTAGTTTCTGTTTATACTTATTTGTATTTAACTTTTTTTGTGTATGTTTAATTTGCATTCAAGTCCTGGAAAACTGGTTTGGTATAGCCATCCTTATTTATCCAAAATGGTTGACTACTGGCTTCCTCACAGAACTGGGTGCAGGCAACCCCTCCTCCAAAGTAGTCATTTAGCTAGAATGTCTAATTATATTTTGAGGTGTTCCTGTCTATACATCCAATTAATATTCTTATTTTCCAGTAAGGATTTACAAAAATGGTTTGTTTCAAGCACAGGACTCCAATGAATGTGCACATAAAGTTTTTGATCACTTTGAGCTTAAATCTCATAATGGAACAATTGAAAACCTGTTTGTTTTCCTGAGTCCATGGCAACAAGAACCTTGTCCAAATCCCAGCTATGAATGCTGGTAACATGGGCACTCCACAGCCTGAAAGAATGCAGGCATGGTCTGCATTTTGAACACATATTTGTCAGTGGAGTACTTTTTTGGTAGAGAGGAACAGAAATTACTGGCTTCCTCACAGAACTGGGTGCAGGCAACCCCTCCTCCAAAGTAGTCAAAATATCACTCTGGAGAACCTTGACTTTATAAGGGAAGGCAGCTTCTGAATCACAGGCTTTTCCTGCTTCATTCTCACTGGCTGTCTGGAATGAGGCTCTGCTAAAAATGGATCTGGCAATTGTTGATTTAGGCATTTCTGTGTCTTTTCTAGTAACATAGTGTATACATGTCACAGAGATTCTACAGGTTTCTTATACCTCACTCACTCCATTTACAGCCTTCTTGAAAGCAGATATAGAGGAGGATTTCTCAGAATTAGAAAAGTTTCTGTCCATCAGCACTTTGTGTGGGTTTAGTATTTTAGGTAACACATTACATTGCTTATTTTTTTTCCCCCCAAGACTACATAGAGATGGAAACTGTAGCCGTGTAGAAGATTCTTCTGAAAAAAGAGAAGTATTTCAGAACACAAAGGTGTTAAAGGTTTGGAAATTTATTCTTTATGTTGTATTATAATTTTTTTCTCCCATAATTAGGACTTTCATAGTAGGAGCTAAAACATAGAATCCTGAGTGATGATGTGGGGGACGCTGAACAGTGTTGTTTCCCTAGGATTAGCAGATATTTTTCTAATGCCCTGCTCACCTTTCTGCTTCTCTTATTAAAAAAAAAAAAAAAAAAAAAAGGGGGTGAGGGTCTTCAATATCAATATTCCAAAGAAAAACATTCTTTGGAAGAAATGAATGAATATTTCCACCTACTACTATGTACAGGGGCTTCACTGTGCCTGAACTTCTGTTTGAAGGACTGAGCAGTCACTCTATCTTTGAGGTCTATTTGAAAAACCTGTAAATCAAACAAAAAGCATGACATAGCCTGTATTGTGTAAAGAAAACTTTTTGAGCCTTAGTGCCCATTTGTCATAATCATTTAAAAATATATTTTATTTTCTTAAAGAAACATAAAACTTTATGTTCTCAGTATCATGACAATTTTTTTTGGCTGGTTTACTCCTTAAAATTTTCAGATCTCTGGGATGATCAGTTTATCAAGGAAAGACGACTTCCTTGACCACCGTACCACTCTCTCAACTAGATCTTTCTATTTGCTTTATTTTTTTCCTCACTTTTTTTTTTTTTTTGTTGTTGTTGTTTTGTAGGAAAGTTTTCTGTTTGATTGTTTGTTTTCTTGAGACAGGGTCTTGCTATACTGCCCAGGCTGACCTTGAATTCCTAGGCTTGAAAGATCCTCCTGCTTCAGCCTTTGCATCAGCCGTCCCAGTAACTGGTACCACAGGCACACAACACCATGCCTGCCTAGATATTTTTATGTAGTTGATTAGTACTCTATCTTTTCCTCATAGTACTTACCATAGTTTATAACAATATATTTATGTGTGATTATTTCTATTATATCTGCCCTCCTCACTGGGCTAGGGCAGGAACTCTGAATGTTCACCATTGTATCACAGAATCTATCACAGTGCCTAGGACAGAGTGCTGAGGCCATCTAAACAGGTTTAATTCTAGCATTTGGCTTGGTAAATATTGTTTGCGCAGATGTTGTTAACTTATAAGTTTTACCTTGGCTTTATGATGAATTAATACCTGGAAAAAAATGTGAATTTAGTTGAGTTTTGAAAGAACAATGTTCCCAAATGTTCAAACAATCTACAAATCCCTCTGTTTAATGTTAAAATTATTATGATACGGTGCTTTGGAAGAAGTTTTATTCTTATGTTCCTACATCAAGGCGCCTATCAATTATTTCTTGATTAAAAGACAAAGTTACTGCCCTATTCAAGGAGATTCCTTTCTCTAATCTCTGCTTCCTGTTCTACTCTCTGGATTGGAGATTGGGATTACTGGGATTTGTAGTGTGTAAAGATGTACATTCCTGGGGCTCATCTGAGTCAAACTCTCTGGCATGGGGTCTATTGTCCTGATTATCCTCTTCGTTGGGTTCCCTTTGAATGCAACAAATGTTATGTCTTCTGACTTCCATATCTACTCTCATCCAGTCTTGTGGGAGCTCAGGTTTCTGCTCATCAAGGAGGACACCCTATTAGCAGAGCTGGGACCATCCAAAAGGCCTAGTTCTAGCTAAGCACAACTCAGCTTAGTGCTAAAGTATGGGAAGAAGGACATTATATCAGAATATTAAAATTGCATTAAGATAGTCCAGAAATTAGAGGCTCTGCATAGCTATAGAATTCTCCATTTGATATTGATACATCCCAAATCTGACAAAAAGATATTTGCATTCTGACATTAGGATTCCACTACTCAAGGACAAACTTGTTCTTCTTTTGCCCTGATCCATGAAAGGTACATACTCTCAAGAGCCCTCTTCCTGAATAACAGATTTTGATTTCCAAGTACTGTTCAGTCACTCATGGGTTTGGGGAAGAAAGGGTTTTCCAGAGCACCTGAGCTGGAGAGGGCAGATGTTTTGCTTGACCTTGCTTTTCCTAAAGTTCCAAACTCCAACTACTTAAATGAATGTCTCACCTCCAATTGTGTGCAATAATAGATAGTATAATTCATTTTCCATCCTCAAGACTTGGTGAAATAAGTGCAGTTAAACACAAACAGCAAATCCCATGCAGGGTTTTTTGTGAAGAGTGTCAATGGCAAGGAGCCATCTTATGCTATCTCAATCTTTGTCCACATGACTCATTTAAATATGAGTTAGGATTTGAGGGTTGAGAAAACACTTTGTTATTAGAGATTATCTATTTTTTCTCCTTTGTAAAAAAAATACATTACTCCATCTTAATTATCAGATTATCATAGATATGGGACAGTGAACCTCTAACACTAGACCCTGTTTTCATGCAATATAGTGCTTGTCCTCCAATTCCCACATCCCTAAAGACTTTTTAACATAGGCCATTCTTTCTCCAGGGTTGATGAGCTTAGACTGAACAAATTCCAACTGACTGTCACTAATTTACAGACATTTGAATAACATTCATATGCATTTTTGTTACTGGCAAAATAGCTTTGCCAGACCAAATATAAATAGATACATATCAACACACATAATAAATATTTACCTGTTTTGCATATTTACATTATCCTATGCTTCTGGAGCTTTAACTTCTTAAATTATAAACTGGGACCAAATCAGACATTGAAATTATCTATAGCCAAACTAAAGTGAGAGTTCAGCTAGCTTGACTCTTTGGTAAAGAAATTAAGCTCTCAATTTAGGAAATCAAAGTCAAATAGAAAAATGTTCTTAAAATAGATGTCCAAAGATTTTGCACTTTAAGTTGGATGCTATGTGTACTAAAAAAGAGATTGAAGCTAAAACCCCACCCAATTAGTTTAAAAATTTAGAAAAAGCAATTGTGATAGTATGCAATTTATAAAATGTTGGTTGTCTTCTGAAATAATGGATTCCTCTCTGGTAGTCAGAGAACTCCATTAATGCTTATTAAGTAATAAAATGTTTCTGTGAATTCCACCTGACTGTTGACCTTGGCATAGCTCTTTTAAGACTTTAGTAAAATAAATCTCTCTTTCCTCCTAATTAGGAAGCATTTTTGGGAACCTGACTAATGTTCCAAAGTGGGGTCAGAAAACATGTGGGCTTTGGCTCCTCTTTTAAATAATATTCTCTGCAATTGACAGGAGCAGGGAGAGGAACAGCTTTCCAGGACAGATAGTTGAGGTTGTAATGGTCAGTGGCCTAGCATTCCATATCTGGAGTTAGCTGTGCTGAGTTTGAATCCTAGATCAGCCACTTGCTGATTCTGTGACTTGAGGCGATTTGTTTCACTTTTTAAAAATTTCATCTTTAAAGTAAGAAAAATAATATAGTTATCTTGAGAGTTAAATGAAATTGATACAAATTTTTTAGTGCAATGTCTAGCATGTAATGAGTGCTGCGTGCATTTAACTATTACTATAGGTTGCACTAGTATCACATTAAACTGCTAAGTCAAAGTAAAATCAGTGTGCTGTCAAAGATTAAAAAAAAACCCAAAAAACAAAAACCTCCATCAAGAGCAAACAATTATACTGCTTCAATATTTTCTATCTCTTTGACCATTTGGGAATTTAGAGGTTTGTGAAGAAAACATTGTTTAATTTAGATAAAAGCAGAAGACAAATCAGAGGTGGAGAGGACCCCTGCAATACAGTCTCTGAATTCCAGTTGAGGTATTATTAGCTTCATGGAGAGAAGGAAAATAGCACTGCTATTTTAAATTTTTTTCTTTTTAGGAAAATGAAAATAGAGAAAATGTTTTTTTCTTTTCTTTCTCTTTTTTTTTTTTTTTTTTTTTTTTACTTGTTTTAGACTAGATATAACAAAAATTTGCTTTCCTGGTATTCCGAAAGATCAAGAATCTCAGGTAAATAGAGAGAGAATACCTAGTATATGAAGTGCATAGAGAAAAAGAAAAACAGTCAGAAAACACATCTGTGGAATTTGGGCTCTACAAATTGAAATCCTGACTCCTTTTTTCCTGAATCAATTGTAAATCCAGTGAGGACAGGACCTTTTTTTTTTTTTTTTTTTTTTTTTTCCTTTAATTTTCTTCACTGTTGCAACTCTAGGACATAAAACAGTACCTGCCACATAATATGTTGTCAATAAGTATTCCTTTTTTAAAAAAATTTGATAGTGGGGATTGAACCCAGGGGTGCTTAGCCACTAAGATACATCCCCAGCCCTTTGTATTTTTTCTTTTGAGTCGGGGTCTCACTAAGTTGCTTAAGACCTCACTAAGTTTGCTGAGGCTGGTCTCAAACTTGTGATCCTCCTGACTCAGCCTCCTGAGTCTCTGATATTACAGGCATGTGCCTGCCATGCCTGGCTCGATAAACATTCTTAAATAAAAGCGAGGTCACAGCTGGAGGGCACTATACTTAATAAGGTAGGAAGAGCCTGAGTAAGGCTTTCTCAGTTTGCAGCTTGGAGGCACATCCTTTAGATCTTCCTCCTCCTCTTCAGGAGTGCTCCTTATAGCATAGTATATCATTCTAAAACTATAGTGCTGTATCACTGTACTATAATTCAATGACCTGTAAGTCAATAAACTTAATCTAGAATCAGTATTTGTGACATGGGCCTCATCTGGCTCTTCTTTATTAGGTTCACAAATTAATTGTTACCAAAACCTGAGTTCCTCCTCAGACTTGAGGTCAGGGTCTGTGGCCATGGACTCTTGTGTCCCTTCTAGATAAGGACTCTACCACAGATTATTATCCCTAATTAATTATAGAAATTAAATGATGTATATAATTAGTACATAAACAAATATTAGTATTATTATCACAAATGACAGAATAAATGTGGGAGGCAATATTTCATCTCAAAAAGAGGGGTTGATGGAGTTGAGGTTGATACAGTGGCTCATGGAAAACAAGGGTCATGCAAAATGGAAGGAGAAAGTACATTGCTCACATTTAATATCCCTTACAGTGTACTGATCTAATTCAAAGATTTTTCAATCTTGAAATTCTATAACTCAATAATTAAAATTCACTTCCTCTTCAGTGATTTGAAAATGACTAACATATATGTAATGGATCCCAAACATAATAAGTAGCAGCTTGCGCTATTATATTTTAAAAAGCATATCCCAAGTATTGAAACTGATAGCAATTTTAAATTAATGTAGTTTTATTTCTAATTAAAAAGCGTTGGTAGAAGTAAAATATTAAATAGATTTTCTCTTGAAAAATCTTTGTATTAAATAAAGAAAAAATGTAAATGTCCAGGGTTTGGATCAAGTTGAGGAATTGAATAATTTTTTCATTCATTAAATATTATTTGAACTTCTTAGAGGCTAAGACCAAAACCAGTTTATATGAGAGTTGCTTTGTATTTGAGATACTTAGTTCTGGTTAGGAAAATTTTTGCCTGTGTCCCCCAGATTGCTTTGGACAATCAGAAAAATATACTCTTAAGGATCCCATGGAAGAAGCATGTTCTCTGCTCCTTGTCATCTAATGAATTCATGCTTTTGTCGACTAAAATGTTTTTAAAAAAGAGAGCTGAATTCTTCACTCTTCCTTCTATATTAATAGAGGAAGCTGGGAAAACTTAACTGTGAATACATTTGTTAGAATCTGAAAATTGGTTCAAGCTTCTGTTAGACTTACTCTTACCTATCAAAAAGAGCTAAGAGAGAGAGAAAAGATTATGTTCCACTGAAACCCATCTTCAAGAGGGAAGAAGTGTCAGGCAGGCCCATGCTGAGACTGGGAGTAGACATTGGCTCAGTCATTTTTCACCAGAGCTCCAGCTCAACCTGCTACCAGGGGTCAGACACAGATTAGTGTGTCTGGGAGCACTTTGAGAGGGAGAATTAGTAAACTGAGTCTTCCTTCCTACTAACTCATGCTAAATTGTTCCACATTTAATGGTAGTTTTTCCAAAAATCTCTCTGATACTGAAGCTAGACACACCTTTCCTTTTTTTCTTTTCTTTTCTTGCTTTTTTCTTTGCTTAGATTTTGCCTCTTCTGTGTTATTACTGGGAATTAATATTCATCAAGAACTTGCTGTATATTTGGCACTATGTAGCATCTTTTCTAGGAATTACCTCCTTTAACCCTCATAATAAGCATATAAAGTTCATTCTGCCATAGTTTATCTTAGAGATCAGAAGACTAAAAACTCAGAAAAACTAAGGACAGATGGTTCCCGACTATACTTATAATGGTTTGATTTCAAATTTTTACACTTGACAGTGGTGTGAAAGCATACCCATGCGGCCATTCTGTGCTTCACTTTCAGCACAGTACTCAATGACTTATATGGGATATCAACACCTTATCATAAAATTGGCTTTGTTATAGATGACTTTGCTCAACTGTAGGCTAATGTAAGTACTCTGACCTTGTTCAAGGTAGGCTAGGCTAAGCTAGGATGTTGGTAGGTGAGGTGTATTAAACCAACATTTGATTTATGATATTTTCAACTTATGTTGGATTTACCAGGATATGACCCCATCATAATTGGGGAACATCTGATCCAAACCCTCATAACTAGTGTGGATGGAGTCAGATTTGATTCCAGAGCCCATGTTGTTAGCATGTAGATTACGTTCACCTGCTTTGTGTTCTTCTAAAGGATAGGACCCATACCCTGTTCATTTCTGTATCCCAATATTCCTTTACTCTTCTCTCTGCAAAAATAGCACTACACCCCAAATGCAATAAACAGTTTTGAAATTGAAGCGCAGAAATAAATTGGTTTTGAGCTTTGCTTCTGGGCCAGGCAGACTGGCAATATAAAATTGTTCCAGCCTTTCATCACTTCCCTCCTACTCTCCCTTCACATTCTTCCTTCCTTCCTTCTTCTTCCCTCCCTCCTTCCCTCCCTCCTTCCCTCCCTTTCTCCCCTTTTCCCTTCCTTCCTTCTTTCCTTCCTTCATTTCTCTAGTGATGGGGATGAAACCCAGGGCCTCATGCTTGCTAGGCAAATGCTCTACCATGGGCAACATTCCCAGTCCCAATTTTTATTTTTATATTTATTTTTGAGACACTTTCCATATTGCCCAGGCTGATCTTGAACTCTTAATTCTTCTCAGACTACTGTGTAGCTATTATTACAGAAATGCACCACCATGCCCAGTTCATTACTTTCTTTTTTTAAAAAAATCTATTTGTTCTATTTAGATATACATGACAGTTGACTATATTTTGACATATTTTACGTATATGAAGAATAACTTATTCTAATTAGGATCCCATTCTTTCAGTTGTACATGATATGGAGTGTTACTGGTTGTGTAGCTTGTTACTTTCTAACTGAAGGATATGAAAATAATATAGCTCTGGGAATGATTTAGGCACAGGTCTGAAGATGAAAAAAGTTGCCTTCACAGATGGTTTTCAGATTACCCTAAAAAGTTCCTCTTCTTCTTCCTTTGCATTTTAATAAGGAAAAAGGTTGTCTTTTTCTTTTATATTTGGAAACACTGCCCACTGTCAAAAACACTGAAAAATGAGAGAGAGAGAAGCACAATTCAAATGATGGATTCCTTAGCTAGTTGTAATAGATTACACTATGTATGTGAGTGAGTCAAAGGCAGTGGCCTAGAGAGGGAGGTGAGAACTTAGAGAAAAAGAATTTTTTAATAAGTGGGGAAGCAGCCAGTTTCTAGACCCTGTAGCAGAGAGCTTTGCCAGCATTGGCTCTTAGGAATTGAGGCCTTGTGATTCATCACAGACCATATTCTTGCTGACTTCAAAGAGAGATGTTCACAAGGAAAATATGCCAGCATTCCAGAGGGATGCGAGTCTGGCCAAATACCTGTTAGGAGCCCTGACAATGTAGAATACTCATTGTGGGATAATATTAGACTCCAGTAGGTGTAAGCATCAAACCCTAATGAAGTGTGGGGAAAGAGAAAACGAGAGTTTCACACTGAGGGTAGTCTCTGCAACACCTGGCACTTTAATTGTTGATGATGATGCTTTTCTTGCTCTTGTTGACATGTCTACAAATCCTGAGAGATAGGAGAAAGACAGTATAGACAGACTGCATATTTTTTTATCACAAATCAGGACAAAATTAAAACTCAATGTACACAGTGCTCGGTCATATAATTTGCTGATTGCTTAGTTGGTCCTGACTCCATAGCCAATGCCGTATGGACCCACAGAGCCACTGTGAAGGTCATTTCAAAGTGCGCATTTTCAAAGCAATCTTTCAAAGGTTACTGCAAAATGTCTATGACCCTCTACCACTTCTCCCATGTGTATAAGGCATTTGTCAAGGCTGTGGGTGGGTCCTGGCCATGTACAATGAGGTCACAGTGACCCTGTCAAGGAGCTTCCACCCTGAGACGAACAGACACAGAAGAGACAAAGTTCAATGTCAAAGGCTGTGGGTTCAGAAAGTAACCAGATCAACCCAAAGTCTGCAGTGGGCTTGTTTCCTCTGGAAATTTAATTTTATTTATTTACTTAGCTCCTGATTTCCTACTCGTTCTGTCTGGATGGCAATGAAGGAGTTCAGTTTTAGACAAAGTAAGACTTTGAGGTGATGAGTGGAAAGTGAGTAGAGATCAAACAGAATGCACTTGAAATGTAAAATGCAGAAGTCAGAGCACCAGGTTCAGAGTAGAATGTTACCTAGGGAAGAGGGACACTTCAGAGCACCTCTTCTGAAGAAGAGGAGGAACAAGAGACTGAGGAGAGCGCTGAGTAAGCAGCAGGTTGGGAGCATCTCCAGTGATGACAGGGAACCACAGGCCAGGGGAAGATGAGAACCAGAGTACAATATCTGCAACACCAAAGAGAAGGGTTTTGCGAGGAACGAGAGGACAGAGGTGATTGCTTGAATGTGTCATCCCTATTAACATGTAAGGACCTTGAAGCTGGGGACCATTCTCATACTGCCTACTGCTATTCTCCAGAGCCTCACACAGCTCTGTACACAGTAAGTACTCATAAATGGTTGTCTACTTATGGAAGGGTGCAGGGATCCATACCTAAGCTCCAAGTGTCTATTCAAAGAAAGGGAAAAACCTGTCCTCCTCTTGAGTAACTTGCATTTTGATGAAAAATGTGTTGCATGTCAGATAAAGTCAAGAAGTTATATAAGGCATTGATATGAAAGGTTGGAAAAGTTAAATTCCAAGTGAATCTGGATGTATCTGAAGTATACATTTAAAATGAATTAATTTGACAGATTCTAGGTACAAAAATCACTCTTCTCACTCCTCAAATGTGCCAAGGAAGCTCTAAGTTTGGAAAGATCTCAAGAGAGTACAGTGAAACAGGGGTGTCTGCAAGTCTTCCTTTTTACCATATATGAAAAGTGGGATTTGGTTGGGGCTGTCAAAGTGGAGGAAGAGGATCCTTCCCTAGAGGGAAAGTTTGAATGACAGGGTGGGGACAGGACTTCAGGAGGCCAACCGCAAGTAAATCAACATGAGCAGAAGATAGACCATCAAAGAGGAAGCAGAATCAGTTGACAGTCTGTAGACTTATGTCCCAACCCTTGTTCTAGCACATGCCAGCTGTACATTACTTTAACTCACCAGACCTCAGTTTCTTAACTGAGAGTGAGAATAAGATTAGATAATAAGATAATGTGAGAATCAAATGAGATCATGCATGCACAAAGCACTTTTCTAGCGCAGTTAAACTCTTAATAACTTAATAAACTCTTAATCACTGGACTGAGAGAGGGATGGTTAGTTGTGAAGGAATTGGCCATTACCAATTATTCATGTTCATGGTCTTTAGCTGTATTTGCTACATAGGAAGTCAATGGGAAAGTCTTTTTGAGTGAGGACTAGACTAGTCTCCAAGGAAAAGAAGGAAAAATGAAGACACAAGATCCTAGCACATGAGGAGTGGCCAAAGTTAAGACAGGACAGGAACATTTTCCAGTTCAATTCAATAACCTCTTTGGTGACGAACAGTAGGAGGCAGGCATGATGTCCAAGGAAAGGAGAGCTTTGGAGAAAGTGGGAAAGATGAGACAGGACAAAGGTGGAAAAAATGTTAGGGAAGTTATTGTGGATCCTTCCAGAAAGTGTTCCAGGCCCTGATACTGTGATACTGTGTGTTTTGGTCTGGACTCATTGAATGCAGAAGTTTCAGATTGACCTTCTATGAAAAACAAGAAGAGGAAAATTTTCTAATGCACAAAAAATGGTAGGAAATATGCTATTGTGCAAAGAGCACAGGACTTATTCAGATGAAACTTGGTATTTCACTTGGAGCATAAACTTGATCAAGCTACCTATTTATATGAATCAAAAAAGCTATTCTTTCCTTATAAATGGGAGTATGAGAATTAAATGAAATAATGTAGGTTTGACACACAGTAACTACTCAATTAACTTTTATGTGTTAGTTTAAAATGAAGGAAACACATTATTAAATGCAAGAAACAATTGCCTTGATTCAAATCTCCGCCCTGTCAATTATTGGATGACTAGTACAAGATCATTAACCTTGGGGCCTCTGCTATTTCATCTATATAGTAGGCATCATAAGAAGCTTCACGAAGAATTTTTATAAGCATGAAATGCAATCATTTCTAAAATTCTTAGAATGGTACCTGGTTTATGTTAGGTGCTTTTATTATGTTAAGATATTAAAAGATTTAAAGCTGCATGTGTATTATTCAATAGCTTTTAACATATCACAAATTTTTAAATGAGAGAGCCCACTGATCTTAAATGGTTTTTTGTTTTTGTTTTTAAGAAGAGGGAAAAGTAAGACATAAAAGGCAGAGCATGTGACACAGAACTGTAAGATACATGTCCCCATGATAGAAATAAAAAGGCAGAGATTCACTGACGGTAATTCATGGACATTTATGGTCACATTATTCTGATTGGTTGATGGAAGCAGCAGGCTTCTAGCCAGTTTTCTTTCTGTTCACAGAAATAAAAGTTCAGTGTGTTTGAAAATGAACTAAGTTTTTTTCTTCTTGTTTTTTTGATAGGAAAATTTATTTCTGTAGCCAAGACCAACTTGTTTCTGCTAAGTGAAAATTTGACCCCGGCAGTATAATATTAAGCTAAAGGGAAAATGAATAAAAATGTTTGTTATAAGATTATTGAGTTTGTTGATTTTCCTACATTTTTCATCTAATATACTAAAGAGATGCTTCAAATAATAATACAAATGACAAAAAATGTAAAAGGTAGAGGTAGAATCAGTTTGTTTTATCTCTGTGAGATCAAACAACTGGGTTGATAATGTCCCTGAGCAGGAAATAGACCCTTGCCATCTCATGGGTTCTTGCAAATGGCAACCTCAACATCATGGGTGCTTGGGGGAAGTAGAGTCTCACCCTCCTTGTCTGACTTACTGACTCAATTTGAATTTTAATATTACTAGGTGATTTATATCCATTTTGAGGTTTGGAAAGTTACCAAGTATGGAGTTACTGTCACACCATTTTAATGTTACCATCTTTATTTCTATCCAATTTGCATGGCTAGATGAGCTATGATTCTTTTTTTGGGGGGATTCTGGGGATTGAACTCAGGGGCATTTGATCACTGAGCTCCAACCCCAGCCCTATTTTGTATTTAGAATCAGGGTCTCACTGAATTGCTTATCGTCTAGCTTTTGCTGAGGCTGGCTTTGAACTCGTGATCCTCCTGCCTCAGCCTCCCAAGCTGCTGGATTACAGGTGCCACTGCACCCAGTAACTACAATTCTTATAAGGAGGAACCAGTATAAGCAGCAACATTTGTTATCAAACAATTATTCTATACAGTAGAGTTCCCTTAGCTCACTATATTATAATCTTAGTCAATAAAATCTGGAATTTAAGAAAAGAACATGATAAAAGTATGCTATTAATGAGCAGAAAACCCTATGTTTAACAGAACAACAAAACAACCAGGTTCTGTAATTCTATGAGGTTTACATCTTGATCATGGGGTCAATGACAGAACACTACAGAAGAGGAAGTGTATTAACCATAAACGGTTGAAGTTTACCTCATCACTGTATGACCTTGGGCAAGTCATTGCACATTTCTCTTCTGTAAAATAGGTTGGTAACAGGACCTACTTCCTGGGAAGCTATGAAACTTAGATGACTTAGCAGGTACATGGAGCTTACATGCAGTTCTGCATCACTATATAAGCATTGCATGTTACAAATGTCATCTTACCTATAATTCCTAACTTAAACCATCCTTCTCAACATTTTTCATCATTTAAATAAAAGTAAATTCAAATAATTGACTTGCCTTGTGAAGGTGTGCCTTTGGAGTATCTTTCCTCAGCCTAGAGGATGATGAAAAAAAAAAAAAAAACAAAAACAAAAACCAAAACTCAATTTTTCTCGGTTTACTATAATCAGCAAGTCAGGCTGCCTAGTAATTCTTGTTGCTGGAAGAAAAACTCACAAGATACAAGTTCGTGTAGGTTTGGGGGAGGTTTTCAATGGTAAATGCCTCCTCCTACCTTGGTAATGGGGTATTTGAGATCACCCTTTTTTTGTGGAGTAGTTTCAATTCTGTTTGTAAGTAATTTCTTTGCAAAATGAATGTCAAGCAAACACTTGTCAAACTACAGAAAGTTATAGTACAAAGGAGACTCTGTACCCACTAGAAGTCACTTTATAGTAGAATGAACTGCCTTGACAAGTGGTAGAAGCCCGTGCCCCGAGGTTCAAGCCAAGTCTGGTACCAACTCCCAGGGCTGCTCTAGAGGAGAGTCTGGTTTAAAATTTGTGTGTGTGTGTGTGTGTGTGTGTGTGTGTGTGTGTGGTTTGTGTGTTAATCTCATGATCCCAAAGTTCTCTGTTCCCTAACTTTCTGCCTATAGCATTCTATGTCAAATGACAAATGACACTATGACACTAGCTCCAAATGTGGTTCTGGCACTGAAATTTTAAGTGTAAAAGCATCCACATACTACATGGCAGCAATCCACACATCCCGTAGTTTTTGTCAGTCTATTCAATACCTGAATTTTGCTTTGCTTTGATACATTAAGAGAACTCCAGAAAGCATATGTGGTCCAAACTCTCTGAGCCAAGCCTCTCTTGACTTCTGATAGACCTTGTCCTTGCATTTAGTTTTTCTACTTGAAGGCAACAATGGACGATCACGGGAACAGTAATTCCTTTTCTGTTCTTCTTTTGGTTTGAATGGGTCCCACAAAAGTTGGTGTGCTAGAAATTTAACTCTCAGATTCAAATTTGATGTTATTTGAAGCTGAGGTCTTTTGGAGGCAATTAGGTTTAGATGAGGTCATGAGGGTAGAGCCCCCATGATGAGATTAGTGGCTTTATAAAAAGAGGAGAGACCCTAAGTTTGTAGGCTTCAGTGCTCCATGGAATGTCCTCTGTCATGTTATGACAGTAAGAAGGTCCTTACCGGATGAGGCCCCTTGATCTTGGACTTCCTAGCTTATTTCCTGTAAGAAATAAATTTCTTCTCTCTTAGTTTTCTCCTTCCAGTTGTCCCTCGGTCTTTTCTAATAGAGAAAAGCTGCCCTGGTAGTGCCAGTGGCACTGAATGGGGTTCAAGAGACAAGCTACTTACTGCTCCAAAATCTTTTTTGCTCATTCACATCATCTCCCATGTAGTCTCCTAGGGATAACCTGAAGCCCAGGTTTGCTCTGTGGTGGTCATCTGGGAGCAGGGAGGAGGACTAAGCAGAGAGAAGGCACTACCACGTCCTATGCCAGCAGTTCCAGAACTATAATACCTTCGCCAGTGGTGGTTTGGGAAACAATTTTTAGTAGTATGCCAGCAAATATTTTATTTCAGTAGTTGTGTATTTATTTTTATGGGTACCTTCTACTTTTGGCAAGGAATGTTGATTTTTCCATTTATGGTTATAGTGTAATATTTTATTTAAAAAATAAAATGGAGAAACTGATTTTAAAAATATATACTACTTAAATATATATTTAATAAATACAGGTGGACCACAAAAATGGTAAGAGGATGCCTGGGGTCGATGAAAATGAGGACCAATCTTCATGTGCCCCAGAGAAGCACTTCTTGAAAAGTGTGCCAGCTTTGAACCCCTGGGGTGGGCACATTTCTTATGTGTGGAGTCATGGAGTATCTGTGCTTTCAGAGCACTCCTACATGCAGAAATGGAAGGGGAGGGGCACCCTGAGAGTATGAAACCAGGGCCTGCAAAACAGCTATTTTCTCCACCCCCTTGCATCAGCAGCCTAGTAGTCACACTCTAAATGTCCTTTAGTGCATTGTCTTTTCCAGGTCATTGCCAAGTGGTTGGTCAGCATACCACTAGTTTTCATGATGGGAGAAATTGGGAGATTTAATAGTGTCTTCCACATTTTGGTAGAGGACACCAGGCCCTGGTCAGTGGGGCACCAAAGCACTTCTCCAAGGGCTATGCAGTCCTTTCTGGCACAAGAATATGTTCATATAGGAGGCATTTCAGGAAAGAAGGTTGTGAGCCATTTAACTTGTCTTTCTTTCCATCTGAACTGTGATCCAAATTAGCAGTTTGCCTGTGAAGACAACTTATTAGGAAGAGCAATGTGAAATTAGAAACTAGTATTTATTGTGTTAGATGTTTTGCATGTATTATTTATTTAACCCTATAAGAAATAATATGTTCTCTGGGAGATAAAAATGTCTGTATGACCAGGATCACAGATTACCTGTTAAATAAGGCTCTCCCTCCTTTTTTTCTTTTTCAAGAAGCTAAATCTATTTTTATTGTTTCTTTTTAGTTATACATAACATTAGGTTCATTTTGACATAATTAAAAAATCATGGAATAGAATTTGCTCTATCAGTCCCCAGTATTTTCCCTTTTATAGTTGATAGAAAATTCAGCTTATCATTTGGCAGATGTGGGCTCTGATGCCCTCTAGTGACAAGAAAAATTCTTTGGTAGAAGTAATTTCCCTAAATAATCAGTTGTCTCCATAGGGTTGTATAGGCAATTATCTTTACCTGGTTTGAAACCAGAATAGTAATTTGAAGCCATTAATTTTGGAAATAAAGAATTTGTTATACTGATAATAAACTTTGATGAAATATCAGTTAGGATCCTTTTAATTGTAAGGATTTGACTAAGGTAAAAACAATTTATTGGGTTAGGTAACAATTTATTGGGTAGTCGAGGTTTCAATTTCAGGACTATATATACTCATCCAGGCCTCTGGTAACATCACCAGGTTTCACCTCTTGATGTAGATTCCTCTTCATCAAGGAAGTTAAGTAAGAGTTGTAGGGAGGTGGAAACAATCAGTGCTCTTTATATCTGTGTATGGAAATGTCACAATGAAACACATTGATTTGTAGAATTAATATACACAAATAGTAAAATTCAAAAGTTAAAAAGGCAATTAATTAAAAAAAAACAGAATTTTCTAAAATCATTTGACCATGAAATATATTCCTTTCTACAAAGTACCTCTACCTATTTCATTGAACTCTAGGGTAATTAGATGCACAGGTGGGAGGTGATGGGTGATAGTAGAAAAAGCAAAGCCCTGGGAGCAAGAACATATAAGGTCAACTCCTGCCTCTGCTATTTATTAACTAACCAACTTTGGCCAGTGTTGCTTAAACCTTTTTGGCTACAATTCCTTCAAGGGCAAATCATTTGTGAAAGTTGCTAACTTAGAACTAACACTCAAGAAATGTTGATTTTGCCAGTTGTCCTCCCTTTCTCTCTTTCTCTTCCTTTCCCTTTTCTTGATATTTTAAAATTCAAATGAACTTTTTAGGATAGTTTTAATATTTACAGAAAAGCTGCAAAGACGACATAAAGGGTCCCCATATTCCATCCTCCCACCACTCACTTCTTTGCTTGCCCAGACCCAACAAGACCTGCACAGCCAGAGTCCTCTTCATATGGCATGAACAATCCACCCCGAGGTGAGGCAGAGGCAAGTAAATCAATACCAGACTGGTGACATGCACAAAGACAAATGAAAAACACAGGGTGAGTGCACTCAGGAGAGTGACCTAACCCAGATTTCCAGATTTGGGAGCCTGAACACGCTTCTAGAAGGAATTGTGAACAAAGAGGAAGCCTGAAGGATGAAGAATGGGCTAGGCAGGGCTGGTTCCAGAGTAGTGTGCTTAAAGAGATGAGCCCTGCTGGGGAGGAAGACAGGTAGTAACAAATACTGAACTCCACAGTGGTGCAGTTAATCAACTGCTTCTAGACTCAGGCTCATTAATGATGTCATTGCCCAGACTTTCTGTAACAATCATGCTAATCCATCTACTAAGATATCTTCTTTCCCAAAATAATAGAGACTTTGAGCAGTGTTACTCAGAGCACTAAAGAATTACAAGTTTTTTTTTTTTTTTTTTTTTTTTTTTTTTTTAAAGAACATTTGTCAGGAAATTGTGAGTAACAAAAAGTAACAAAGGAGAGGAAGTCATTGTGAACGTTTAATACAGCTGGGGCTTTCTGATTTGTCATAAATAGTTAACTTTGTTCTTCTTTTGAGAAATACGATCTGACTGCCCCCTCCCTCTTCATAATCCCATAGCACAATCTCTATTTTACCGTATGATGATTGCCACTTAATACAATATTCAGTGGCTCCTATGAGGACCTCTAGTGCTCAACCACAAGATCGCGACCTGAGTGAAAGCCAAGTCTTGGGCTGGTTATTCGCCGCAACTGGCTAAGGCTCCTGCACACAGGCATGAAGTACCAACTTTTAGCTCCAGATTCGGCTCAAGGCTTCCCCAACCTTCCCAGGCTAAACTACAGAAAAGCTGAGGAAGGATCTCAATCGGGCTCTGAGGGCTTTCACCTAAACTGAGCTTGTCAGCCAACCGCGGAAACACCCCAGGATGGGACATGCCCTTTGTGCAACAAACCCTGACTTTCCCCACTGAGGCCTCCGGCGTTCCCCAGCAAAACTTCCCTTCTTCTTGACCCCGGGGTTTTTTGTTAGGTCGTATCTCCTCTCTCCAAAGGAGCGACGTGCAGGTGTTCAAAGACGCTTCCGGGAAGAGAGAGGAAAACGGTTTGAGAATAACTTCGCTGGAGCTCTAGGGGCGGGCCCTGGCAGAGAATACACCTGGACCCCAGCCAGAACTGGAGGTGCGGCTCTCGTGGCAGTCACTTCTCCCAGGTCTGGTGACTTGCTCTGCTCGGAGTTGGAGAGGCCCTTTCACTTCGGCGGATTGCTCCACAGCCATGCCCAGGATCTGGGTTCTCCTGCCTCTGGTGATCTCTCTCCCGCCGGGGTGGGGCTTCTCCCTGCTTAGCCCTGGAGCGCGCGCTGTGGGGCCGGAGCAGGACCCGCTCCAGAGCTGCGGCGGTGGCGGGTCACTGGTGCCTGGGAATTGGGGCGCGCTGGCCAGCCGGGTGCGGCGGGTAGTGGATCAATGGCTCCCGGGTGGTCAGGAAGCCCGGGAACTTGATTTTCTTGGGGCCTGTCGGGTAGTGCTGAGCCCGGAGGGCAGGAGGCGCACTGCCAGCCCTTTGGGAGTGGGGGTCGGGGGAACTGTTGTGCGCGACGAAAAGGTGGACGTGGGAGTGACCAGGGTCGAGGCAGGGGCCCGGGAGACTTTGGTGTCGCTGGAGGAGTACTCCAGCCAGAGGGAAGAGGGAATCTTCTGGACTTACACAGTGCCAAGCCAAAGGTCCGCTTCGCGGTGGGTGGGACTGTGAAAGCGCGCGATGCCCGGGGGCGACGGGGAGCCGTACTGCTAGTTTTCTGACTGTTCTCAAACTTAGGGTGCAAGTCGACCTTAGGCAGTGGTTACTGGTGAATCTTCGGAAGGCACCGTTTCTTTTTTGATAAAATTATCTCGGACAGAATACACCTCTGGAGGTTTCCTTTCCTCCTTTTAGCAACACAGAAAAAGAAAGTAGTTGCTTCCCTTCCGGAAACTCCTCTCCTTAAGACTGTAAGTCGCTATCTCAGTGGGTTTCTGTTTTTGTTTTTCTACCTTCTTTTTCTCCTCTTATTCTGCCTTAGCTTGCCCTGTCACGGTAAGTTTCTGAAAGCCGGGGCGGGAGGAAGCATTGGTCTTGGGACCTTTGCCTGGGTGTCTGCTCACATCGCATGCGCGCTAAACCAGGTAACTGTACTTGGCCAGTAGCTTGGGTGGCCTCTTTTGGAGAGTTCCTTGCTCAGAAAATGCCAGCTTTATGATAGCATATCTAAGGACTTGGTCCCAAGAGGTTCAATTTGAGTTCTGAGTGTCAATGGTTTATTTTATTAGGCCCCAACG
Organism: Sciurus vulgaris; assembly: GCF_902686455.1. Classification (NCBI taxonomy): domain Eukaryota; kingdom Metazoa; phylum Chordata; class Mammalia; order Rodentia; family Sciuridae; genus Sciurus; species Sciurus vulgaris. The sequence goes on from NC_136464.1 coordinate 84,562,952, forward strand.
AAATCCTAGACAGGAGTGTTTACAAATGCGATCCCAAGTCAGTTCTTTCAGAAGCTTCATCTCTGGTTATAGAAGGGGAAATGGGCTTCAGAGAGCTTAAATAATCCACCTGAGATCATACAGCAGAGCAGAGCTTGAATTTTGATCTTATTCCAAGACATGGGCAATTTGCTGATTGCAGTTGATTTCTAGAATACATCAAGAGTTTAAACGAAAAATTTGTCTGAGACCACTTTGTAACCAGGAAAAAAAAAAAAAAAAAAAAAAATCCACCCTAGTCCTTTCAGAAATAATGTGCAATATTTGGGCTCCTTTAGAAATTTCCCTAGAAAAAGTTTAAGATCAAAATTGAGAAATCACTTATACAATCTCAGAGTATACTCTTCCTAATTACTCCACTGTTACAGTGTGAATTGCTTTGACTGTCTGTTTTGCGATAGGAGTATTAGCAAAGTGTAAGAAAATTGTCAAGGCCTGGAGGTATGTGTATTTAACGTACCTTCAGTTGTATCTTTACTAAGTGATGCATTCCTGAAGCGCCGAGGAAACTTTTTCAAAAGAATGCACATTCATGCATACTTTTCTTTACATATGATATGATAATACTTATAATATTAAAATTAAATATAACATTTATGATATATTTATTTAAGAGATTAAGATTTGTTAAATAATGTTATAAATACAGATGAGTAGAACTTAAAAATCAGACAACCCTCTCACCTAGATAATCATTGTTTATATTTTGTTGTATATCTTCCATTTTCTCTTTTAGTATGACTTTTTGAAATTTACACAACATGCCCGCTGCTTGTCCAAAATCATATCTGTGTTCTTCAAGAAGTTCCATATTGTGTGTCCCCTTGTGTTTTTCCAGAAAAAAAAAAAAAAAAAAAAAAAAAAAAGCTTACTTTTTATGCCTCCTCACTTGGTAGTTCTTTGTTAGTAGTAGCAATAAATAAAATGGAGGCAAAGGGTTCATTATATGAAACAGGGAAGCACATTTTGCTTAATTGGGTTAATGAACTGGAAGAAGATGTGACAGCTGGGAGCTGCTTCATTTTTTTTCCTTTCCTCTCTGCTTCCCTTTCCTCTCCCTAGTCTTGCAGAATTAGTTTTCTTTCCCTAGTTTCTGGGTGTTTTTTCTATGGCACTTACAACACATAAGTTTGAAATTCCAAAACATTCACAAGGTTCTAGAAGAGAAAGAAAAATTAAAACAAAAAAACTTTTTTTTTTTTTGGAAATACCTTTGGGTACTGTGTTGGTTGGTTTTTATGAGGTGGTTGTTGTTTTTTAAAAATAGTGCATGGTCCAAAGAGTTTTTTTTTTTTTTTTTTTTTGGAAAATAAAGAGCATTTTATTTATTTATAATTTGATAATTTTCCTTAGGGCAGTCCAAGAAGCATGCAATGGGCTGCAGTGTGTCTCTAATTTTATTTTTTAAATGGGTTTTACTTATCACAAAGGATTTAAAAAGTTTTATGAATGCAGTAAAATGATGAAATTTAAATCAAAACGTTAACAATTAGTGTGAAAAACCTGTTCGTAAATGATAGCATGAATGAGAGGCAAAAATTAAGTTGATACTTGGAAGACCACCAGGGGCCCCAGTAACAGCTAGACAAATGCAAAGTCCTCTATTCTCCATGACTGAGATACAGTTGTCACTTTTAGTGGCAAATTAGCATTTAACTTGGAAAAAGAAATTATTTCTTGCACTGAGTTTAGAGGTGGAAAATGGTGAGACAGAAGCAAAGAAGAACCATGATTTGGATATTGTCTCCGAGTTAAGTCTCTTTGGGGCAGTGGACAAGTAATTTACTTGTTAACACTCCTTGAGTGTATTTCAAAAGAACCTGAAAACTATGGAATGAATCTTCAGGGGAAGCTGATCACTATAGCACAATTGCCACTTGGAGAGACTCACCATTTTCTGAGATAATCAGAAACCTAAATAAGGAAATCCCCCCCTTGAAAACCCCTACTAACTTAAGTGCTTTTGGTGAATCATCTTGGGTCCCAAAAGTCCCTTACTGAGCACATGTTTTCTAATAGGTACTACAGTCCACAGCAACTTGAAACAAAATTTAGGATAGCGAATCCATCTATCTCTTCCTGTTAAATGGGTAAATATAGAAACAAATGACCAGATGAAGTGAAACAAAAAGTAAACATTGAAAAATAAAGTCACTCATTTTAGATTCATTAGAATCTTTTTTTGTTTTTTTTTTTTATAGCCTTGTCTATACCTGCACATAATTACGTTTTATCAGTGCTGTTTATATTCTGCTTTTTATCATTTTATACATACTCAAATCATTGTTTCTTTTAATTTTTATTTGATATGTCATAGAGATGGCTTTTATTAAATGAGCTGTAATTACTGAATTTTATTTATAATTATTATTTTTAATTTCCTTATTACTTTTATTTATAATTTCTTATAAAGAAAACATTTCTTACTGTACTGCTGTATCAGCAGATGTAATCACCCCAGGGAGAGGACCAAGCTTACCGCAGGCTATGTTAAGCTGTATACTGGGATAAACTTCCTAAATTGGAATAAACTTGGCATTGGATTTATGAACGATAGGCTGTTCTTTGATCCAGTTATGCAGCATTATACATATATAAATAATTGTATATATTTATTCACCTCTATATTCTGTGAGATCATGAAAATTTAAGATATGAGAAACATGGACACTTGATTTCTGAGTTAGAGATCTTGAAAAAAGACACAAACAAACGAGTAGAGAGAGAGAGAACATGTACAAGCTCAGAGGTAAGGCCTTTAAGTCCTTGCTGAAGAAGCTTTGATGATTTACTCCTCTCACAACAGAATCTTTGGTCCTAGTAAGCTGTTTTTTCACATTTATGCTGAAGGGTCGAGGCCTGATTTTAAAAATTGGACCTATACTTACAGAAAGACAAATATCACATGATGTCACTTACATGTAGAATCTAAAAAAGTTGAACTCGTAGAAGTAGAGAGTAGTAAGATGATTATCAGGGGATATCAGAGGAGAGTGGCTGCAGAGATTTTGGTCAAAGGATACCAAATTTCAGGATGAATGGATTCAGACAGGGTGAATACATTTGAGAGATTTTGTTCAACATGGTGGCCATAGTTAATAATAACGTATTATATGCTTCAAATTCACTCATATTTTAGATGTTCTTACAACAAAGAAAAACCATTAGTATGTGAGGTAATACAGATATTAATTAGCTCAATTTAGCCATTCCATAATGTATATGTGTTTCAAAACATGTTGGACATCATAAATATGTATGAATTTTGTTCATTAAATTTTTTTTAAAAAATTGGCCTTATATTGCCCCCAGACTGTTTTTGTTTAGCCCACACTATGTTGACACATAAAGCATGTATATACGCATTTGCTTATTTATTTAATTTTAATATTTATTGCCACCATTTAAGTGTTAGGGATTTTGGTTTCTCTTGAAAAACTGAAGATCTAAGCTGATATAACACATGTCCCTGTTCCCCTGGAGCTCGGTAATGGCTGCCCCTTGGATCCAGGTAGAACATTCCAGTTTGATGAGCCCCTTCCAATTGTTGTTGTCTATTATAACTGGTTATTTTACTTTTGTGTTACTTTTATGACCCCTCTAGGCATTTAAGGCTTCTGGGGCTCCAGTTTAGGACTTTGTAGCCTTCACATTACCTATTTCTCTGCCAAAAATGACTTCTTTCCAGACTTATATTTGGAAAGATCATTAGTTCTCCATGAAAAGCCACATTCTGATTTGCAGGTGCAAAACACAGATGCGGTTAAGTCTATAAACTCTTTACCTTCTCACATGTAAATGTAGTATCCTGGTAACCTCAGATTTTCTTTCCTCTAGCCCAAGTGTTATCCAAATGTGGTGAGCATGAATATTGCCAGGGATATTTATTGAAGATGATCATGAGAAGGCCCTATTCACAGAGATCCTGATTCCTTGGGTCTGTGGTGTGATATAAGTATTTTTTTTAATGCATCATTGTTTGATTCTAATATCTTTCAGATTTTGAGAATGATTTTTCTAACTTTAGCATTAAACTCAAAACCTAATCCCGGTTGAAATTTCTTAGGTTCTTTCATTTTATTTTTTGGCTTGGTCAGTCAACCCAAACACTTATTCCTACTGCCTCAGCTACATCTGAACTCTCCAGAAACTGGCTTTAAAAAAGAAAGAAAATGTCCCTGGGATAGGATTAACTTGCATTTTTATTTTATATATTTGAAAAATATAAAAACAAATGAAATGGAATTTTCACTTATCTTTTTCATGTAAAAATTTATTTTATTTTTTATTTCAGTTTTTCAATGATAGTATAAAATGGCATTACTAGTTCTTTTTTTTTTGCAAAAATATATTAAAGATGATTAAAACATTGACATCGAATTGTGCAATGATGCATTTTCTTAAAAAAGGAACTCTTGTCTTTTTTTTTAGAATTTATATTTCCTTAAGTATTGATAAGTAACTAAAGTCTAATTAGCAGCAAGTAGAATTAGTTAGTGGAACTTTATCCCTTGCTTCATTTTTCTTTTAGTAATAGAGATGTCAACCAGAATAGCAGGGCTAGTAAGTCTGGTGAGAAGTAGTTCTGGTTCTTCTGAGTTCCTGACAATTTAATTTCTGCATACCATGGAAAATCTGTTCTCTTATCTGGTTAACTCTGCTTCTTATTGTATGAGATAAGTCCTTGGACTCAGCTATGCATTATCCCAAGTTTGTAGGTACCTCAAATCAAGAATCTGAAGGGTTGGAGAGGCTGTAATTTGACTCTTATATTAGTGTGCTGGGGCTGCGGTAACCAAGTACCTCACATAAGTGGCTTGAACAAAAGAAATTTATCATCTCACAGTTCTGGAGGCTGGAAGTCTGAGATCAAGGCGTCAGCAGGGTTGGTTCCTTCTGAGGACCATGAAGGAACTATCTGTCACAGGCCTTTTTCCTTGGCTTATATACAGCCTTCTCTCTGTGTCCTTGAATCATGACTCTCTCTGTTAGTGTGTGCCCAGATTTCCTCTTCAAAAAAGGGCACCAGTCACACTGGATTAGAGCTCACTGTGAGTACCTCCTTTTAATCGCCTCTGTAAAGATCCCTGTTCCAAAGATAGTCATATTTTGAGGTACTGGGAATTAGGTCATCACCCTGTGAACTGGGGGGTGGGAGCACAATTCAGTCCACAAGTCTTGACTCTCTTGAGCTAGCCGAGTGACCACAGGCCAGTCACTATACTGGCTTGAAGCATTCTTCTGTCAGAGAGGGTGTTTAAAGACATCACCTTCAGAGCTTTTCTGCTCTAAAACTAAAATGAGATATCACATTTTGATTCACATATTAAAGATCTTAGGAATTAGCTGAAGGCTTTGCTGGTGTCAACAAGACAATTTTTAAAAATTTCTCACTTTCTGTTTCTACCTCTCACCCAAGTGCCCTCTGCCTTCTGTCTTGGTTGAATTCTGAAAGACAATTTGGGTGGTGAGCTCTTTTCCCTAGAACCCATCTCTTCTCATCAATCTGTTTAAAGTTCAGATCCAGAGGTTAACATGTCCTCTTGGAATTTGAGATGTCTAACTGACAAATAATTCTATTAACAAGCATTTAAAATTAAGTTTTAAACCTAGTATTTTATTATACTTGTATATTAGGGTAACTGTTATGCTTATTGAACACGGTACACTTTTAAAAACACTGGATTCAAGTATGAAATAATAATCCTGATATTTTAAAACAAACCTTCTAGAACTTACACATATAAATGAACATTTGCCACCCCTTTCCCCCACAGTAGCCTCTGTAGGTAACTAAACAACACTATAGTGATTAGATTTTTTTCTCCAGGCAGTTTATAAGCCACACTTATAAGCTCTTGAAGGTGTAAAAATAGTTTTTAAGAAATGTGTCTATTTATTTATAATTACATGATAGTACAAGGTGCTAAGTTATAACTACTTTTTACATATCTCATCATCTCATTGGCAGCCCAGCAACTCAAGGGTTGCATTTTTGACATGGGAATCTATGAGGATATGACTAATAAGGATTCATTTCTGGTAAAAATTCTTTAAGAAAAATAAACCCAAATTTCATCAGAGACAGAACTTACTGCCAGCTACAGTTACTAGTTTGTGGTGATTTGTATAACTGAGCTTTCAATTTCGTAAATTAAACCTTTCCCTTTAATATGACACATCTTTTTTGTCTAACAATTTTGCTTAAAAAATGAAACACTTTCCTTCACTGTCAAACAGTGCCTTATATTGAGTGGTGGGTGACATAGTCTCAGTGAATGCAAGCGAAATAAAATAGCCCTGATCACAATTATTTAAGGAACAAGTTATATTCAACTAAACTAAAGTTGATATTTATGATGTCTGATTCAGTAAAATCACCGAACTTTGAAAGAAAACTTGAGAATAATTAAATTTGTATGAATGAATAAATGCTATCAGTTCAAATTTTAGAATTGTTTTTCCACCTTCCAAATGCTAGGTAAGTTTTTAGATTCACTACCATTATTATCCAGATTTTTACTCTTATTGTAAAAGAAAAATAGATGATAAATCAATACAGATCTTCAGGCTTAACACAATCTGGTTACTACTGAAATTGTACCTTTTGATTTTTGTTGTTATACAATGAACACTTGTCCAGCATAGTAAGAAACAGATGAGTTAAGCAAAACAAAGGAACAAAGTTATTTCTAGTCTTAACAATGAGGAATAAAAACTATTCGAATTTCAGTGTGTTAAAAACTGGCTTCCTGATGAGACTTTTTTTTTTCTTGAAATATCCTTTTTTATTAACTTACTACGTTTTCAGTTTTTAACCTTCTGGTGTTGAATTGTCTAGACCACTGATATTCCCCTTATAAAGATAGCAAAACTTTTCCTATAGTCAATGAAAATTGTGTTCTTGTGGAAGAAACTGCCTTCTGGCCTTTGGTTAGAAGTAAAACACTGTTTTCCGTAATTACTGTGGAGCTTGCTGCTGCCTGGCTATGTCAAGACAAACCATTTGATGCTCTGTATTGGAAAATTTCACTGACCATGTCAGGCATGTGTGTGCTCATTCTTGCCATTCAGAGGGCTGCCATTTTTCACCACTACTTTACATTAAATTTTTTCATGTTTGTTTCGAACTTCAATAAGAGCGCGTGTGTGTATGTGTGTGTGTGTGTGTGTGTGTGTGTGTGTGTGTGTGTTAGTTTCTTTTTTCTTTTTCTTTTTTTTTTTTTTTTCTTTCTCAAATCCTAGATCATCCTTCTACCATTTACCACCACAAACTCTTTGGAGTCATCTTTAATGAGAGTCTCAGTTTCTTCCAGTAGTTTTAAGGTAGGAAGATAGATCTCCCATAGGCAGATAGGATTAAGGCCTCAGAGAAGGAAAGGATGTGAGGGAGACATCATGTCGACCTAGTAGGAAACATCAGCTCTGGAGGGCATTCTGTGACTTACTACTCCCTGTCAGCTTTAACCACGATGACTTCTTAGTTAGAACATCTGTTTCTGTTCCTCACATCTTCTACCACAGCCGCCCTTCCTTAGTTACCCTCACCCTTATCCTGAGCAATGTGGAACACAAAACAGACCCCTACCCAAAGTGCTTTCTGTCCTCAAAAGATGTGTCAAACTACAGGTTGTACTTGTCCTCTTAATTATGTAAATAAGGGATTGAAATTATGCACTTCTGATTCACTTAGTAAGCTTGGAGCTTGAAGAGCTTGCTTGGTCCATGCTGACATTCCTTACCCCACCAACCACCTATGCTGGACCATCAGTATGTCTTTAAAAGCCCCTAGACAGCAGACACCCAGGGGCATCCCTCTCCTTGAGCCCCTCCTTTTGGGAGCTCTGCTTTATGTTACTCTAATAAATCCTATTATTACTCTTAACCTTGTGTCCATGGATTTCATTCTTCAAATTCCCAAGATGAGGAACCTACCCATCCATAGTTCATGTTACAATCACAGGAACAAATTCTCCTATATCCTTAGAAAATTTCTAGGAGGGCTCAAAGGGAGCAAATGCAGAGATTCTGGTGTAGAGTGATTTCCAGTTTCGATATCCTGTTTGTGTGTCCCAGATCCCCACCCTTACCACCCCTGCTCTCATGGTCTTGGCTACTCCCAGAAACTCAACGCTGAATTGGAGGGAGGAAAATATTAACTCAGTTTCTTCCCAAGATGTTGTTGTGGCTGGCCAGATTTATCTTCCCTGCCAGTTAGCGCTCTGGCTTTGGGAATCTTGCTACAGTTTTCTCAGACTAAGGGACTTAGGGTTGACTTCTGGTTCTCAGAGAAATACTTCCAAACACCTCCCTTTTCTGCAACATCCATTTGTTTGGAACATTCATTATATAATTAACAGGCAGGCTTTTTGCCAATGATTATCTGAAAACAAATTGAGTTGTTGATGTGCCTAGATGAAGTAAAAGTCATTTGGAAACTAGCTCACAAACTTGAAACAGAGCTCAGACCTGACCTGATATACAGGACCTGAATCTTTCCTCAGGCTTTCTTACTTTTGGGTTATTGAATAAGTCATCGTTGTATTCTCTGCTCAGCTGCACCTATTAAAATGCCTATAAGAACTCCTTCTACACAGATTTATTGTAACTATGATATATGATAGAGATGATATATGTGATTGAACTTTGTAAAAGGCAGTGTCAGGAAGGAACATGAATGGGGGTTGGTCCTCTCACTAAACCTTTTATGAATGACTCAGAAGGGGAAAGAGAGAAACAAATTTTCTCATTTACAGAAAATATTAAATCCTGTAGGCAATAGGATTTTCCTGTAACTTGAAGACTCAAGTTACAATAAACTTATGTTTAGAGCCATTTTAAAAATCTGCCTTGAAGCTGAAAAGATGCCATTTTCCCTTTCTGCTCTGCCACTCCAGGATTCTGTGTGATGACAGTATCTATGGATACAGAAGGCTATATGATCCGACTGTGGCCTTGTGTTAAATGTTAATAACCTGTGGATCAGGAGACATTGATCTTTGTTTCTTTTAATACCTTCTAACGATGTTTTTGCTGATAACGTTGGATTCTTCCTTACTCAGGCCATGCCCTGGAAAGCCTTTCCAACTACCTCACTCCCCCTTGTATTTTGTAAAGTCACTGCCCAAGTGTCTTCTTGCTCAGTAGCCTTCCCAGACTACTCTTTTGAATCATCATGTTCCTATTTAAATTCTCCATGCTCCTAAACCTCCTTTACTCATTTATATAGCATTTATCTCTCCCTTACCTGTTGTGTATTTCTTTTTTTCACCATCTCTCTTTATATAATGGTTATTTTATGTGTTAAGTTGGCTGGGCCACCCCACTGAGATAATTGATTAAACATTATTCTGGATGTTTATTCAATTATTATTCTGGAGGTTTATTATTATTCATTACTCTGTGGAGACATTTCTGGATGAGATTAACATCGATTGGAGTAAAGCTGACTTAGCCTTCCATAATGTACTGTGGATCTTAACCAATTAGTTGAAGACCTAAGTAGAACAGGGTGTCTGCCTCACCACCCTGAGCCAGAAGGAGTTCTGATAGCAGATTGTCTCTGGACTTGGGCTGCAGTTCTTCCCTGACTGCTGGCTTACCCTATCAGATTTCTGGTTCACTGAGCTTTCAAAATCATATGAACTAATTCCTTAAGATAAATTTCTCATATCTCCCCAGACCCTCTCTCTCAACACAACACACATACAATCTAAACAAAACACCCTGCTTTCATATAAACTCAGAGATATTTAAAATGAATTTGCTTAATTAATTGGCTTATGGATTATCTAGATGATGTGATTAAGGTTTCTCTGACTTAAAGAAATGTTATGGATATCTAAAATAATTTTTATTCTTCATTATTTTTCCATTTGGCTACCATTTGACTTAGTTTATGGACCTTTCAGACCTTAGATTTAACTCATTTTTTATCTTTTCTGGAGTAAAGATGATAACCTCCATAATGTAGGTGAGCCTCATCTAATCAGTTGTTAATTAGTTAATATATTGTTTAAAAGCATTACACCATCTCCTGGATATTGGATCAGATTTGCATACCAAGGAGGATAGGACTCTATACCCATAGAAGACACATGCGCACATGCACACACACTCAAACACACACACTCAAACACACACACGCAATTGGGCATCAACTTTGAGTGCTTTTTACTTGTCAATCTGGGCTAGCCCAGTTCCTATAAATCTCATCCCTTTGAGTTTAAATCTGTGTCATATTGTTTCTAGTGAGAAACCAGGACTGAAAGGAAGGAAAGCAAGTAATAACTCACCAGTAACTTTATTCTTCACAATAACAAAGGTGGCTGACAATATAAAAGAATTGTTCTTGTTCAGTGTGCAACAAGACTTACTGATCTTTTTTAGCTACTAAAGACTGCCCTATGTAAATTTATGATTTTTAATTAAAATAAATAAATTTAAAAAAAAAGAATTTTTACATTGATTTGAAAATTTTCATGTGCTCCAATGTCTGGAATGCTGAATAGTTAATATAATCAATTCCTGACCTTTAATTAGAAACTGGAGGTAGTTATAGAATAAGGAGTCCTAAAAATATGGCTTTCATTTGAAAGTCTCTCCTATCATAACAATTAACACTTTGGTATACCTCAAATCATGTTACTGTTTCCTAAAATCCAATTCTGTAACCTAGCTATGATTCTCTGATCTAAAAGAAGGACTAACATTAACATGATGACAGCATGACCTTTTGTGGCAGAGAAAGAAGTGAGAACCATTATCCTGAAAAGGGAAACTGATGCCGAAAGTAATATTTTGCTTAAAACTCCATGTTTGTTGTGTTTTAGAAAGAAAAAGATCTAAATTTATGTTTTAAAACAGAAAAGTCATGGGCTTGGAGCTCTGTAGTAGAGTGCTTGCTTGCGTTTGAGGTCTTGGGTTTAATTCCCAGCACATAAATAAATAAGTAAAATAAAATGCAGGTGTTACCTGGGGATGTAGGTCAGTGGTAGAATGTTTGTCTGGCATGTGTGAGGCCCGAGGTTCCTCTACGTTTGGAAACTTGACATTCATTTATTTTCCATTATAATTAAAATTAGTTATCTTTTGTATTTTCAGAGCTCAGCTCAACGAGTTTGTTAGGTAGATTTGGCAGTGATTTGGTGGAGAAGCCAGCATATTTAGTACCATTTTAAAAATCTGTGTACCAGTTCCAACTCTTCCTTATATTGAGTTGTTCATACCTTCAAAGTCAGCTATATTCTCTGTTAAGTTTACCCACCTCTGGGTATAGGGGAAAGAATGATATGGTAGGAATTAGGAGACAAATCTGAGCTCTACTTTTGCTAGTAAGTGACATGACCCTGGACATGTCAACCATTTCCTTGCTATTTTGGTGTCATTTTTCCTCTTGAAAGTCTGGATGTTAGAAATGCATCCTAAGATGAGGAAATGTGGACCACCACATCTCTTCATCTCTTCTTCATCCTCTCAGTCAGAAGCTGTGTAGTATCCTCTGACCTGAAGGATCAGTTTGGGCTGATGAAGAGAAAGGGCTGAGAGGGAAGTGGGGACTTTTTGGTTGTGATTTATATATGTAGAACATTTGGTTCTCTTGACTAAGAAGATGCCAGTGTTATGGGTCTGCCATATAGTAGGGGGTGGGGGAAAGACACACAGGAAAGCTATGAAAATGATCTTAAGAAAACAAAGTTCAAAACTAATACCGTAATGACTGGCAATAGAACTTACATACTTTGTGTAAGATGAGTGATTATTTTAAATTTATTTAGAGAGATAAAAAATAGATACTTAGGAAGCCCAAGAAAGGACCCAAGCAGGGATTATATATATATAAGATATATATATATATATATATATTTATATGTAAGATATGATATACATCTTTTTATACATATGTATAAAATATATATTTATTTATAATATATTTATAATATATAATGTATAATATTTATGTACATAAAATATTTTTTCCTGTTCATGTTCCTAAGGAACTCCACTCTATAGCTACCTGAGATATACTTGACACAATGTGACTTAGAGTTATGGATGTTTGTTTGAAGGAAAAAGGAATCAAAAGTAGATTAAGGGTTGATTCTCTATAAAGAAAAGACCATTTTCCAGAACAAAGGTAAAGAAAATCCTATTGGTTTAAGTGGAATATTTATTGTGTGCTTGGATAACAAGTGAAGATTTAATCATAAAACATTGATTCTGTGTTTGTATATAAGAAGGGAAGAAATCGCTGTCCTGTAAGCTAAGTAGCAAGTTTGATAGAAATTACCACTTTTTATTGTCATAACAATCCTTTAAGATAGAAGATACTGTTCTCACTTAACAGATGAGAAAACTGAGTATCAGAACAGTTATATGACTTGTGTAAAGTCACAGTTCTGATAGCAGCACTAGGATTCAAACCACTGATGTTTGGAAATTTCTTTTTTCCAATTCTACTATGCTGTCCTTCATTGGAACTTCATGATATTCATAATAATGCCAGTGTTTATTATGCACCTATTTATGATGCACCCAGTTCTGTGGTAAGAGCTTTACATGCATGATTCCATTTAATTATTACAACAGATCTATGAGGATGACATTTCCACTGTGTGGATAAGGAAACTGAATTTAAATTCTTTACCCATGACACAGGGCTGTAAGTGGGAGCCAGTACTCACTTTTGAGCAGAGCCCCGGTTCCTCCCATGCATGATGCCCTTACTTGTGTGGCTTAGGAAACTTGGCCTGAGCTGTGTGCAGGTGGTGGTCTCCTTTCTCTGTAATTAGTAAGCAGGATGGTGGGGCCCCAACATTGACTGTGCCTCTGCACAGCAGGTCCAACCATTTGGTAAAGGTGACGCCCATTTCCCAAATCACATGGTTCAGAAATCAATAAACTCTCTTCATGCTTTTCTTTTGCAGGTACTTGCCTTTATCATTGGATCATTGTCCAGAAGCATCAATGCTCGAGTGACTGATACCAACTCTGAAATGTTGGAGTTGAGGGAGAATGTTACTAAAACTGAGACTCACTGCTCAAAAGGCCTGCATCTTGGAGGCCAGTTCTGCTGTCAGCTCTGTCCTCCTGGTAAATCATAAATATATTCAGAGATTGGAATGAAAATCAGGGTGGGGGTAGTAATTCATTAGTAATAGTGAATCCATTATCTTTACAACTTTGGAGTTTCCTATAGTGTTATAAAATTACTGGGGGAAAAACAACTCTGAAAGTATTTTCCAAAGACCAGTTTTATTCATCTTTATCAAACTTGTTTGATATGATTATGTTAAGTAAAATTTACAAATTACATGTATCCCCCAAATAAGAGATTTGTCTATTTAGCTCCATTTCTCATGAGAACTTATTTGTGGGTATTAAAGCTTATTATTTAAAACTGACTGGGATATATTGTAATGATAGTGAAGCTCTGAAAGCAAGGGACTCTCACTGTTATAGGCTATGTTTCACACTTCCCCTCAGTTGGGTCTTGAAGGTGGCCGTTGGTCCTGGCACAATATTTGCATTTTGCAGCCGAATAACTAGATAAACTAGAAATGCAATGGACAGAAACCAATGATTTTTAAAAAACAGTATTTTGAAATGCAAATCAATTTCAGATTAAAAATCCTTCAAACATTAGCAAATTAGAAGCTAAGCAAGATGTAATTGTGCAAACTATTTTTTCCAACTTGGAGTTGATTATGGTTGCATTACAGATATGGATCTTTCTCAAATGTATTGTGAAGACAGGGAGGTAAAGGAAAGAAATACATGAGTTTGTGTGGTTTATGCAACAGATTAATAGGCCCCAAAAAGATTGTAGTAGGCCTGTTAGTAGGACTTGTTGGCCTCCCAGGATTCCCATACTCCCAGTGCAAAGCAGGGATCAGTCAGGTATGTGAAAAGATTTTGAGTCCCCCTTAGCTTCTGATACAGAATTTAACAAACTTTATGGAAAAATATCTCTTATAATACAACCCATTTATACTTAATCCCTTTTACATTTACCCTTTTCCAATAGGAATGAAGAATGGCTTCTTGACTTTCTTATAACTTGCTGAACATGATCAATTTTCCCTATGAATTGGAATCTTTTCACAGTTTTAAAAATCAAAACATAAAAGAAAAATATCATGTTTTGTATATCACACTGTCAAGCATTTTTACCTTTTTGCTCCTTTGCTTTGTTTTATTTTCATTTAGGGAGTGATCTTAGCCCTGGTGTGTTTGCTTACGGGATAAGAACTGCATTCTACCACATAGCAATGTAATTGGTACAAACTTACAAGAAAGAAAGTTGAATGTATGGGTCAGAAATTTAAAAATGTTTAGAACCACTGACACAGTATTTTATTTATGAAAAATGCCTTAAGAAAAATAGTCAAAAATAAAGTACTGAATGCATGACATTTCACTGTGATGCCCAATGATGTAGAATTACTTAAGTGAATTCTGGAGTATTTAAAGTCAAAGTATATCAAAGTTTCTAATATAATCCTCAACTGTATAAATAAATCCCCTTTCATGACTGCCAATTGACTTGCTGACTGGATCAACGGCTTCTTTTTGCTCCTTCTCTAACATTCTAGGTAGCATCAAATACAGGATAAAACTCTTACCACTTTTTATTCCATTATTGAATTTTTGACTTATTAGTGTTCAAGTTGCTTCCAAATCTGTTTATACTTATTGTTACTGTGATTTTAATGTAATTTAATTAACTTATAAAAATCAATGAAATATGAATACTGAGAAAATATAAATTTAGGAAAACTTGGTTGAATTTTTGGAGAATTTCAGGCATTCAGACAATTGCTGTGTTTAAGTTTTCATTTAAGCAATAAAGAAGGGAGGAAGGGAATGAAGAAAGAGGAAAAGGAAGGAAATAACCAACAGGAAATTATAGGTGGTACATTATGGATATGACAAGTGATAAAGCATCTGGAATTCTAATATGTTGGTTCTATATCACAAGATTAGAAAATGATTACATAATGATTCTTTATAAATAAAAATAAAATGCAGTGTTTTCTAATTACTCCATATGTGAATTGACATTTTTGATCAATAAAAATGTCCCAATTATATTATCATATCCAATAAGGATTCTGCAGTTCGTTTCATTCACACTACACATATACACACACACACCTATTACACATGTATATGCTTACTCATGTGCATATGTGTGTGTGTTTATATGTATAGAGGTACAAGAAAATAATATCTCAAAGTAGTTGATATATAAGTGCTTTCATACTTCCTTTTCCCAGACTTTTTATAATAATCATGTATCATTATACTCAGAAAACAATGTATTTTAAAATCTTTTTTGGGGGGGAAAACCAATTACTTATTTTTCCTATTTAAAAAAATTTAATTTGTAAATTTTGGAGAAAAAATATATGTGAGTTCTTATATCTCTGTTACACTTTAAGTATTGTGTTGGGCACATTCTGTGAAGAGATCAATTTATTTGGAAACCAGCATAATACTACTTACAGGAAACATAGTTGATATTTCACTGTGTTCCTCAGAATACTGACTTAATGTTACATAGCCTTGATGCCCTGTGTTTGAATTTTGTTCTGGGTCTCCATGATTTGATTATTTTTTTCTGTTTGGAAGACTATTGTTTTTGTTTACTGAAATATCATGTATATTTACATTTCATAATTTTCTTATAGTAAATATTTTTTATAAAAAAGAATGCTGGGACTGGGGATATAGCTCAGTTGGTAGAGTTCTTGCCTCATATGCTCAAGGCCCTGGGTTCAATCCCTAGCCCACAAAAAAATTAAGGTTTAAAAAAAAAGAATGCTATATGGTTATTAAGAAAGTCCTGTACTTAGGAAACATCATGTAAATTATTTTTGCTGTATGTGGGAGTAGAATGGATTAGACTTTGTGTATTTTTAAAAATTAGTTCTACCATTAATAATCAGTCACTAAAGATGCTTTTCTGTTTATATTTTCCATCTCTTTCTTCTTCATTCTTTACCCCCTTATGCTAATCTGTTTTCCCCATAACACTTATCACCACTGAACTTCATGTATTTATTTGCACATTGTCTGCCTGGGAAAGTGAAAGTCTTAGAGATGAAGGCTTTGACTTATTTCTTACAGCATCTCCAGCTCCTAGAAACTGCCTCTCACACAATAGGCATTTAATAAACTCTTGTTAAATATGTGAATTTTCCAGAAGACATTGTTGCATAATGCTTAGTTATATCAATGCCACGATTGATTTTTAAAGTTAATTAAAGCAAGCCTGAATATTATTTTAAACTGTTTGCATGAAGAAAACAATGCTGATGATAAATTTTGTTATCAATATGTTTATGCCTGCCCAGCAAAATGTACTTTATTCCTGGTGGAAAAGGAAAAGAAAGAAAGGGAGAGAAGGGGAAACTGAGCATTCACTACACAGGGCAGGTGCATTCTAATAGCATTGTAAGAGAAGGATTATTATCTCCATCTTATGCATGGCAGAATTAGACTGAGAGAGTAAATGCTTGTTAAATATTTGATAGCTACTAAAGATTTGACCAAAGTCTTTAGAACTTCTAATGTTCTTTTCCTAAAACTGCATTATCTCTTATTAGGATTTGTGGACTTTGAAAAATAAAAGAAGTCAGAACAAAATGAATTAGTTCAGTAATCTCTGAACTAATGGCCAGTGACAACCATTTCTGCCCTGAGTATCTATCTCCCAACTTCTTCCCTCCTTCCAGAGAAGTTAGTTGGCAAAAGCATTTCTTTGAGTGCATTTGGTCATTCTAACCTCTTTCCCACTTTTTAATCTGCTCGTAGAGTCAATTATCCTGTTCTTTAGCTTTTGTCTTAGAAGACTTTCTCACTCATAACATGATTTTTTTACAATAACCTTCTCCCCATCATATTTATATATCATTAGCTTAAATATTGCCACTCCCCCCCATTTTAGGAGTGTTTTATTGTCATTCCTGTTTTAGTCAACTGTTTTGCTGCTGTGACTAAAAGACCAGACCAGAATAATTGTAGAGGAGGAGAAAAAGTTCATTTGAGGGCTCACAGTTTCAGAGGTCTCAGTCCATAGATAGTTGGCCCCATTCCTTGGAACTTGAGGTGAGCCTGAACATCAGAGTAGAAGAGTATGATCACATGATGATCAGAAAGCAGAGAGAGAGACTCTACTTGCCAGATACAAAATATATACCCCAAAGGCATGCATCCAGTGACCCTTCTCTCCTCCAGCTGTACCCTACCCACATTCAGCTAACACTCAGTTAATCCCTATCAGGGGATTAAATCACTGATTGAATGAAGGATCTCATAACCCAATCTTTTCTCCTCTAAACCTTCTTGCATTGTCTCATACATGAGCTTTTGTGGAACATCTTACATCCAAACCATAACAATTCCTGTGCATTCCTCATACTGTTACATAGCTACCTCACCTTCAAACATTTGATCTTTTTTGTCTTGCTCAGGCACAAGAAAAGTTGCTGACTGCACAGTCAATGGGGATAAACCAACATGCATGCTCTGCCAAGAAGGGAAGGAGTACACAGATAATGAACATTATTCTTCTAAATGCAGAAGATGTAAGTTATGTGATGGAGGACACGGTAAGTGTCTTAGAAAGCAATTGAAAGAGCCCAAACATGGTACTTCATATAGAGCCATTTATCATACAATTTGAGATTGACCCCTCTTCTGATATGATGTTGACATACAGGAAGGTACAGAATGGGGCTGGCTGGAGCATTGGAGGACCAGGTACTGAGCTAAAATTCACTGGTCTGGACATCTCTGGGTCAAGCCTCAGTAGTTCTCCTAGATTAAGGCAGATAAATAAATATCAGATCAAAGAATTCATCATCCCCAGTCAAAAACCATAGAAACTCTTTTTATCCTGCCTTGATTTATGCTTGTATAATGGTCTTTATTCATGAACAGAAAGAGCTTTGAAGGCTATAAACTCAAGAACAGAGAAACCCAAAATGTTGGTAGGATATTCTCCCATCTTTGGAGATCTGGTTTGTCTTGATAATTCCATTTGAGGACCTAAATTTTCATGGATATCTCAATCTCTTCTGAGGGAGTTGATTAAAATATAACATGTACTCCTCATCTTGTTTGATATCAGAAAGCCTCCCAGCAAAAAGCTTTTCTTGTTCCTATTTAGGCTCTAAAGCAAGATTTCTCATCCCTGGTTGTGTATGTGAAAATTGCCTAAGGAGCTATTAAAAATGCCAGGGCTTAGGTCTCACCTTACAGAAATTAAATCAGAATCTCTTAAGTGAGGGCCTTGGCTGTGGTCTAATTAGACATTCTCCATTCCAACAAGCTCTGAGTGATGATTATGCTTCTGGTCCATGGGCTCATTTCTGAGTAGCAAGACTCTAGGCTAGAGGAACACAGGAACCATCTAACAATGGTAGGGTAGTCTTGGTTGCTGAATTGTTTATACACTAAAACTCTGCTAAATGATTGCTGGCTGTTTCAACCTGTGGGTATCTGTTTTGATATTTAACACTGCCTATGTTACTAAAGGCTTGATGGTATAACTGTTGATCTGAGTAGTGGATCTCAAAAATCCATGCAGCCTTGATCATTACTTTCATAGTTCATTTATAACTAACTGCTATAATTAATATTTTCCAAACTGAATTTCTAGGTTTAGAAGTGGAAACAAACTGTACCCAGACCCAGAATACCAAGTGCAGATGTAAACCAAACTTTTATTGTGATACTTCTGTATGTGAACACTGTGAGCCATGCACCACGTAAGTTTTAGTCTTTCAGTGATGAAAGCATTAGATGTTCCCTGAGAAGAGACTCTTTTCCTAGAGAGAAGCCCACACTGACCAAGATTCAAGAATTAAAGTTCTAGTTTTATTTTTCCTTCCAAGTAACTAGATGACCTTTCACTCATTCAAACATGATTGAGCACTGACCATTATTGCACACTTCCTGTGCACTTGGCACCATATTGACTGCTAAACCTGATGATGTAAA
Source organism: Sciurus vulgaris (assembly GCF_902686455.1). Classification (NCBI taxonomy): domain Eukaryota; kingdom Metazoa; phylum Chordata; class Mammalia; order Rodentia; family Sciuridae; genus Sciurus; species Sciurus vulgaris. Next base: position 84,581,999 of record NC_136464.1, read on the forward strand.
CTGGGTTTCTGACTGTCAGTGTTTGACTTTTAAAGAAAATTCCATGTGAGCCTCTTGAGTCTCCTTATCATCACTTAATGCCAAGAGTGGAACCAACAGAAGCTAGGTAAATAGCTTCCCTAAGCAATATCATGTCCATTGTCAGCTCTCTGGGTATTTTAATGTTTTATAAGACTATTTTGGAAATTTATCTTGGTAGTTCATTTTTTAAAAGATAGTTTATTTGAAGGTCTGGTATTTTAAGAATTCAATTTATTACCAGCTTGAAGTTTGTTTTTGGGTCTATTTCATCTTCCCTTGTATGCCAGTATTTTATCTTCCTTTAACTTTTGATACTTAAAACATAGTAACTCTTGGTGTTTTCTCATACAAACACCCCAAATCATGTTATTAACTTGCACTTAGTTTTAGATGATAATCTAGAAATATTTGAGGAAAAATATTTCTCTGAGACATAAAGATGAATAAAATGGCCCCAAATATACTTGTTTCATTGAAAATTATGATGGAATCAGTCCAAGCTTTCTGAATTTTTCCTATATTTTTTCCAGGTGTGAACATGGAATCATTGAGAAATGCACACCCACCAGCAACACCAAATGCAAAAAAGAAAGTAATCATTTCTTTTTCTCATTATATTCTTTTCTCTTATCCTCACCATCAAATATGAAGAAAAAACAATTGATTTTAATTATTTAAGAGTAAAATACTTTGTTTAATCTTAAAAATTGCTTGTTTTCTTATAAAATGTCCAATGTTCCCAGCTACAGGTTTCAATTATAACTTGTGGTGGTTATTGTTGCTCCTACTACTCCCGATTGCAATAGTTTTTGGTAAGTTCTTAGTTTGTTCAAACTGTAGATTTGAAGTTTTGCCCACAAGAATTTTTCTGTCTCCTATCTGTAAGAAAGCTACCAAGTGTAGCTCTGTTGTATTGTTGATCTCCTGCTACTTAACACACTCCTGAAAGCTGATAAGATACCCTCTGCTGCTGTTTCTGATGAACAGTTTTAGGGAACTGGCTGATATTCCCATTCTCCCTTTAAGCAAGTGCTCTCTGCAGTAACAGTCAGCCAAAAATCAGAAGTAATCCTTCACTACTCATTAAGATTGTCATATGAGTTAAGAGAACACAGAAAGCGAGGACCATCCTTGGAACAGAATTGCAAAGGACATTTGATAAACTCATCCCTTTTTGTACCTCCTGAACCTTGACCAAGCTGTTTTTTTGGGAAAAATCATCATTTGTCCTCCTTAACTTAAAATATGATGGTAACACATTTTATGTAAGGATCACTTATTAAAGTCAGCAGATAAGCTCCAGATTAGATATAATCATAAATAGCCTGGAGAATAGCTTTAAATCATTCATAAAATACAGGGTCACACCATCTTTCAGTAACTCAGAAGCATCAAACTTTTCCTTCTCTGTGAACAAGTTACTGCTTCTTCAATTCAACTAAGACATGATTTTTGTCTTAGCTTTAGAGGTTGTTTAATTAAAATTACATAGCTGGTGTTTAAACAGTTGTACTCAGGATGTACAGATTCTTTTCTTCCATCTCATACAAACTTCAAGGAAAATACTCCTTGAATGTGTATACCTGAGTTACTCATAAGTATTATGTAGTTGAACTTCCAGGCAGTAAATGCCCTACTACTGCAGGTTGATTTCAACTTTCCACATCTTATGACTTCTGAGTCCTTCTGCAGTCATGCAACCCACCATGCTGGAGAGGAAGTGGTGGTGGCCATACAGTCAGTTATAAGCCAACTTCATGTAAGGCCAGGGTGTGGTAATTGGATGATTCAGTCGAGAAGTGGCTTGTCTCTAGAACACTTGACTCAGCAGGGTAAGTTTAGCACAGTGCCATTTCCTGTTGTGTTTGACCACTTTAAATTTCAGTGAATTTCTCTTTTCTCTCTTATATATTTTCCTGTGAAAGTATCTTCTCATATGCTTTCTACCAGGTTGAAGTCTGAGTCTGATAGAAATTACTTTGGTCTTTCAGGGCTGATTTTTCAGGGCAGATTTTTCAAGTGCCTCAGTAAAAAACATGATTACCATGAATCGATGCCCTCCCATCCGGTAGGTGTATCAACTTTCTTAAAAAATAGAGAAAGTAGTGATACAGCTCTTTGTTTGTTACTTTCTTTTAAACAAACATGTAGTGTGTTAACGTGTATATGGGTTAGAACAGCATCAAAAATGAGATAAGATATGGTACCTAATTTATAAGTAAGCTTGTACACCCACTTTGTGAAACATCAAAAGGGATTGCATAGAGCGAAATGAGGGGTGGGGGGGGGAGGGAGAAGGAAAGGTAATGGAATGAGACAAACATCGTTACCCTATGTACATGTATGATTACACAAATGGCATGACTCTACTTCATGTACAACCAGAGTAATGAAAAGTTGCACCCCATTTGTGCACAACGAATTAAAAAAATAATAATAAAAGGGAGTGTGGAAGTGTACTGAATGTGAGTTGGATAAAGGATGTGGCTAAGGCCCATATTTCACATTGGTGTGACCCCTGCAGAGAGATGACATTTATCAAAGCCTGGATTCAGCCTGGGCAAAGAGATTGCTCTTAAAATCTGTCACAAAAGCATATCCCGACTTTTTCCAGCTAACTATTGAGCCAATCTCTTGCTGTATCTTTTGCTAACATGGGATCAAGACATTTCAAATAGCAAAATATACATTGGGAAGAGAAACCAGTTAATTGACTAATGATGTTTTCATTTGAGGAAAGGGCTCAGAGGGAGTGAAGTTCTTTAAATCAATATGGTACATAAGAATTTCAATTTGAGTCATTTTTCTGCTGTCAAACATAAGAATAGTGAAGAAAATTTGACAATGTTTATATTGTTTACTTTAGTGCATATATATGAAAAATAATCTCATTTTATTCCATGGGTTTCTTAGATTCCTTGACTTTGTAAAAAATGAGCCAATATTGCTTAGTTTCTAGTGAGGCCAGAAACTTTCAAAATTTGAATGATGAAAGAACCCGTCTTAATAACTTCATCTAGTTTTCTAATTTTACACATCAGACACCTGAATGTACTTTCTTGAGAATGAAGCAATTAGAAGGTGACATTTAGAATATTCTAAATGTATTTTTATTTGTCTTTCTCCCTGCCTCCATTTTTTTTCTCCCCAGGAAACAGTGCCAATGAATTTTCCAGGTAAGGCTTTATCATTTTATTCCTAAGAAATAGCTTCCTTTGCAGGAGTAGGTAAATTTTAGAATAAAATATTACTAAGTTCAGTGACATATTATAGACTTTGCTACTACTTGGGCTTATAGTTCTTCTTGCTCACCATCAAGGGTTTATTCAGTAGTTCATTTAAATCTATAATACTCATTGCTAAAAATAAATCAGGTAGCAACATACCACCACATTCTGAGAAAGTGTTCCTTCAGAACTGGTTGGGTGTATTGTAGCACTCCTGTCCAGAGTGACATAGAGGTTAAACGGAATTGTAGACTCAGTGATCTTTGTTGTACTCAACTCTGTAACAACACCCTGATGCTGTTTGATTCTGTCCTTTGCCCCGGGCTTCAGAGATAAGATAATCACAACTTTTGGTCTGTTCTTTTATGCTGTGGGCCATTGATCCTCAGTTCTATGACCGATATTAGAGGTGATTTCCTTTAAACCTCTTATTTCATACATGAGATAGGAAGTAACAGAGACGTTATATGTCATGTCCTAATCAGATAGCAAACTACTGAGGCCACAGCAGTAACTGGAATTAGAACTCAGGGTTTCTTTTGTTTTTGTTCTTCCACCATCAGTTGTTTGGGTATTTAGGACTTACCTGTATTTTTAATTGTGGTAATGGGAATTTCATTTAAAAGAACAAATTTTCAGGGACTATATTCTATTTTTCAGATGTCGACTTGAGTAAATATATCATTAGTATTGCTGAACATATGACAATAAATCAAGTTAGAGAATTTGTTCGGAAGAATGGTATCAATGAAGCCAAGATAGACGAGATCAAGAATGACAATCTCCAAGATACAGCTGAGCAGAAAGTCCAACTGCTTCGTAACTGGTATCAATTTCATGGGAAGAAAGATGCATATGACACTTTAATCAAAAGTCTCAGAAAAGCCAATCTTTGTGCTCTTGCTGAGAAAATTCAGGATATTGTACAGAAAGACATTAATGAACATGAAAATGAAAGACAAAGTTTGGCCTAAGGTGAGAAAAGAACTAACACAGTTCTAAGTATGTGTAGTTGATAAAGAAAAATTAGTGTGAAAAACGTCTTGCATAGTTAAAGGCTGATATTTATATTTATATTTATATTTATAATTGATATTTATATCAATTGGCTTTTTATTAGGTGCATTCTATTTTTTCATTTGTTAGATTTGTAGAGCTACAGCTTTACAGATTTCAAAGTTATCAGGATTCTTCCTTCAAGAATGTTTAAGATATGTGGGAAGACAGACATACATGGTCAAGAGTAAACGGAGTGGCATGTTAAATAGCCAAAGAGAAATGTGCACAAAGGGAAAAGAGCTTAAGATTGTGCTGTAGCATTTCACATATGGTTCTTCCATGTAAATGTAATTAGTGCATATTAGTATAAATATCTGCCCACTGTGACTTATTTCTACAAATCAATAGAAGCTATGACGTTTTGCTGCGACATCAGTCACTAGAAAGACTGCTTTGCTTCTATATTACTTCTGTGTATTTCTATGATGACTCTAGAGATCTTGCCATATTTGTAAATTTTATTTACCACTCTGGCAAAGCTTGCATATATATTTAAATGTATTATTTACACCTCAAAGATCTTTGTGCAGATCACTGGTATTCTATGGTCCAGATTTCAGCTTTGAATTGCATGGAAAATGACGATTGGATTATAATTCTTAAATATTTTCTATTTGTATACCATTTTACTAGACCAAAATACTTTATTTCTTCCTCAGGTATCAAAAGCATTTCAAACAGGAGAATGTTACTAGACTTTTTCTACCTCCATTGCTGTTCATCTTGACAGTCTAATACACTCCCAAACATGGAAGGATTTTCAAAGAAAGACATAATGATCCTATAAAATTCAAGACTGCCCTTAGCCTTTCTAGCCTGGTCTGGAACAGACTAAACTATTCATATAGGTGGCAGCTTCATGACATAGCATGAGTCTGCTATTGAAGGTGATAAGGTTCTTATTTTGTCCTCACTCTGCAGAACGTTCCAAAATTCCCCTTGTATTATTTTTGGCTACAAATGAAAGCTTATACCTAGCAAAGGTAAAATGGTGTCAGGTTTTAGGAATTGCTCTTGTTATTCTCTGCAGGTTCTCAAACAAGTTCTTCTGCCTACTGATACTTGGTTATTTTTACATAAAAACATCTGTGAAAGTTTGTATTAAATATGAATTTTAATAAAGGATATTTATATTTTAATAAAGGCTATTTTATGTTTATATAGATATACAGTGACCTGAAGATGGTTATAAACCAAAGCAGGTACTTAGAACTACCTAAACAGCTTCCATTGAGAGGATTCTTCCCCACTTAATGTTTGGAAATATAGGTTAAAATATTTAATTAAAGCAATGTTTTTGGATTTTTAGTTCTCTCTCTTTTGGTGGGGGTTTGCTTTTTGTTTTTTTTTTTTCCTTTTCTGTAACTGCTGTTTATAAATCTTCAAAGCTTTCTTTGATCACTTAGAAGATACTTCCTTTTAAAAGCCCTTTTAATAGCTAAATAATTATTTCTATAGGTTGTTATTGCCAAGAGTACCTCTTTCAAATAGCACATAATGATTTGTTAGTAAAGGTTACATTCAGACACCAAAATGGGGATAGGAAAGTATAAATTGAAAGTGTAGGTTTACTGGTAAGAAAGCTGATATTCTGTTCTAGCTATTTGGTGACCACTGATTCTCTCTTAACCCTTAAAATGTGTTTCTTTCATTTTTCATGGTGATAATAGCATGATTTAAACACAGATGTCTCATAGCACAGTAGCTTTTATATTAACCCTAAAGTTGGCTTAAACTACATTGCAAAGTCAAATATAATAAGTATAATGTAGCAATATTAAGGGAGTGTGACTATAATTCATTAGTAGCCATATCAGATAACTGAAGTTGACTTCAGGAATCTGATATGAGTAGGGAATTTCCTTCTCTCCCTCAAAGTCACATACTAAGAAGTAGTTCTGGTCTATATCTTTGTTAGGGCAGGTCTAGAATACCTTAACTATGACTAGTCCAGACCTAAAAGTCTGACACTGCTTGGGTTTGTTCCATAGGGTATTTGCATTCTAGTTGACTGAACTTAACACCTCCCATTCCTGTGACATCTTTGGGAATTGTTCTGTTTATAGCTCTCAGTAGTACTTCCCCTGTAATTGTTCTTTGCCTGACTTTTAAGAGTCTTACTGCTTCACCTCCCTGTAGTATTCAGTGGGAGACTCCAGAGAACCTCTGGGTAGATCTGGAATTACTTTTCTTTCCTTTTTTATTATTAGTGCATCTTTTAAAGAATATTTTTATTTAAATAAAATAAAAATCATAATTATACCTAATAGTGTGATTTGTTATGTCACATTCATATGTTAGTACATTCAGAATAATGGGTTTCATTATGACATATTCATACATGGATCATACAACCCTCAACTTCCCTTCCATACCCTCCCCTCTCTCCCAACTTCCCTTGAACACTTTCTCACCTCTAATGGTCTTCCTGCCATTTCCATGTCATCTTTTTCCCTGCTAGATTCCACATGTAAGGGAAAACATGAGATACTTGTCTTTCTGAGTCTCTCATATTTCGTTTGTCATTATGATCTCCAGCTCTGTCTGTTTTCCTGCAAATAACATGATTTATTCTTCATGGCTGAATAATACTTGAAACTATTTTTCTGTATAGTTCCCTTTCTTCCAGTACTCTGTTCGTCCAGCAGCTTCAGCCTCCTCCACTCCAATCTCTGCTCTTTATCTTAGCAAGATGACTGTGCTTTGCTGAGGGGCCCCGCCTGTGTGGGGAAAATCTGAGTGATCATAGGACTCTCCTCATCAATTTCTCTTTTCTGAGTGTTCAAAGTCTGTGTTGCTTTGTCTAGTTTTCTAGCTGTAGATAGCAGGAGGGCAAGGCTGGTGCTAGTTATTCTTCATAGTCCAAAGTGGAATTCCTACTTTGCAAGGAAATAATTGACTTAGAGAACATCCTGTACCCACTCTTGGCAGTTCCAACCAAGAAATCTGTGTTCATTTGGGAGGAGGAGGAAGTTGAAGAGGTTTTTGTACTTGGCAGTGTGGCTTTTCTATTTGCATCTTCATTCACAGGCCCCAAGCAGGATTGCTTTCACATCAGCAATCACATCTATGTTCTTGTGTTGAGGGAGCTCCTTGGTTCAAAGTCACCCTCATTCTGGTGAACCTGGTCTAGTCTGTGGTGAGCATTCTGGGTATGAGTATGACCCAAATGTCACTTATGACCTGCAGAAAGAAAGGCTGTTTGCAGAAGGTCACAGGTCACATGGTGGCCTTACCTACTCAAGTATCTTAAAGGTCTTCCTCATTTGAATGTTCATGGGTTGATTCCACACATTTCTGATTTGATTAGATATTTTGTAGGTGTCAAAGCTGTCTGGATAGTGGATATAAAACCAATATCAATAATGCATGTAATTTAGAATTTTTTCCCAACAATACAACAACAACAATAAAAATAATTTTTTTCCATGCCAATTACTGAATGATAATTTATCCAGGTTTAGAATTTTATACCAAGGAGCAGGGGATGTAACTTATTCAGCATGCCTAAGGCCCTGGGTTCAATTCCCAGCACAGAAAGAGAGAAAAGAAAGCAAACCAAAAAAAAAAAAAAAAAAAAGAAGGAAAACAAAAGAAAAAGAAAGATTGTATTGTCAGTCTTCCTGAGATGAGATCTTGCTAAATTTTCAAGGCTCAGGACTGTCCTGCCCCAGCCTCTGAATAGCTGGCATTACAGGCATGTGCCACCAGGCCTGGTTTGAAGTCCTGTTTAGAATTGCTTTGTTTTCTTAATTTCAACTGCAGTGATTTTATGCCAGTTTTGTAGGTTGGCTTTCCTACTTCTTTTTTTTTTTTTTTTTTTTACTGGGGATTTAGCACTGAGTTACATCCCCAGTCTTTTTCATTTTTTGAGACAGGGTTTCACTTTCACTTAATTGCTTATGGCCTCACTAATTTTCTGAGGCTGGCCTCAAATTTCCTATCCTCCTATCTCAGCCTCCTGAATCACTGGGATTACAGGCCATGGTGCCCAGTTTTTCAAATACTTTTGAACTTGGTTTGTAGATCCATCTTGAGTGACAGATGATTTTCTATTTCTCTGCACCAGCTTCTCTCCCAGAATAGTAGTTTTGTGTGTTCTCATACTAGATTTTCCAGAGTCCCTAACTGTTAGCCAGGATTTATGGATATCTTGGGGCTCATGCCCCTTTGTGATATCAGGGCTAGAGTAGTTTTAGTCCTATGTATGGGAACAACTTGGCTCAGCTACTGGTCATAAGGTTAAGTCTGGGTCTTGCCAGTTCCTTAGGCCTCGGCTTCATGTAATTCATAACTCCAGGCAGTGTTTAATAGTAGCTTGGTTTTGCCTATTTTGTTTTGTTTGTGGTTCTGGGATGGGTTGGAACCTAGGGCTTCACCTCTGCGAGGCAAGCACTTCCACTGAGCTACACCCAACCCAGACCCTGATTTTGAGGAAGTGAGCCTGATTCTGTTTTCTACCTCCAGCAGGTCACATTTTTTCCTCTACTAAACCTCTCTGCTTTGCTCTCAGGTGTTGACCCAATGAGACTTTGGCTTGTGCCCATATCATCATCTTGCAGTTATTTTCCATTCTTATAGCAAGGAAGGATTTTTCTCATATTTTATAAAAGGCTGTGCCTTTTTATTTTCATTTAAAGATGTTTCACTTATCGTTGCTATTTGCTTAGATTGGGAGGGGGTAGCCCTTAGGAAATAAATAATTCTCTATTAACCTGAAGGCCTCATTTTAGGCATTAGGTAACTAGAAAAAAATGTTTTCTTTTGGTTTCGTTTACATTTTTAAGTTAAAACTAATACTCAAGTTGCTTTTTGTTTATGTTGAACTGTTTGACAGGACCTAAGAGAGAAGTACAGAGATTACGAGGTTTCCCATGTGGATCTGCATTTTATTATAGTGGTGAACTGAGAATCATGTAGATCTTAGATGAAATATTTATTTGCCCCATAATGGAAGAAACAAATGATGTAATTCCTTGGATCCTTAGTTTCTCCATATATAAAATGGGGAAATTGCTTCAACATTTTTTGGTTTTCATGAAGATTAAAGCATGTATGAATTATATACCACTGTATGTAGCTCTTCCTCAAGATAATAAAAAAAAAAAAAACCCTCAATTCAGATGCTTAAGAAAACTACAAATGTATTGAAATATGTTATTGGAAGTTCAGAAATAGGATTGGTTTGATTAGCCTAATCTGGTTCCTGTAGTCATGATTCCTTGTGATTCCCTTGGATTGACTCTTTTGACGTATCTGGTGTCAGACTGACAGTGAGAGGGTGGGGCTGCAATCACATCACCATACATCACCACATCCAGAAGAAGAAGCACTTCCTTTCTAGCATAAAAGAGTACTTAGAGACATTCCCCCCCCCCCCTTTTTTTGAACATTATAATTACGCATAGTATTTGGGTTTATTTTGAAAAAATTATATATGCAAGGAATTTGATTTCAATCCCATTTCCTCTTTTATTCCTCCCTTTCTCCCTCCCCCTTTTCTTCCATCTCTACTCAGTTTGAACTTTCTTTTATTCCTTGATTTTTGATTGAGTACTGTCTATATATACATAAAGGCAAAATTCTCTGTGGTACATTTACGTATGTATGTATATAATATGATTTGTTAAATTCATTCCATAGTGCTTCCCCTTTACCTTTTTTTCCTCCCACTCACTCTCCTGCTCCACTGATCTTTCTGGTATCTTTATGATATTCATCCCCTCCCCCACTGCATTCTTTTCCTTATCTTCCTTATTTTGTTTCCACATATGAGAGACAATATTTGACTCTTGATTTTCTGAGTCTGGCTTATTTCACTTAGCACGATTTTCTCCATTTCCATCCACTTACCAGCAAGTGCCATTATTTCATTCTTCTTTGTGGCTGAAGAGAACTACATTGTGTTTAGATACCACATTTTCTTAATTAATTCATCTTTTGAAGGGTGTCTGAGTTGATTCCATAATTTGACTACTGTGAATTGTGCTGCTACAAACATTGAAGTGGCTGTATTACTATATCCTGGTTTTAGATCTTTTGGATAAATACTAAAGAGTGGGATAGCCAGATCATATGGTGGTTCCATTTCTGTTTTCTTGAGGAGTCTCCACATTGCTTTACAGAGTGGTCATGCTAGTCTGCAGTCTCACCAGCATGTATGAGTGTACCTTTTTTCCGACATCATTGCCAGCATTTATTATTATTATTTATTATTGTGTATTCTTGATCATTGCCATTCTGACCAAAGTGAGATGAAATCTTAGTGTAGTTTTGATTTGAAATTCCCTGATTGCTAGAGATGTTGCACATTTTTTCATAAATTGTTGGCCATCAAGTTTCTTCTTTTAATAAATTTACTTAGTTCTTTTGCCCATTTATTGATAGGATTTTTTTTTGGAATTGAGTCTTTTGAGTTCTTTATATATTCCAGATATTTGGTCAGAGGAGTAGCTAGCAAAGATGTTTTGTCCCATCTGCTAGGCCCAAAGTCAATCTTTTTTTTTTTTTAATTTATTTTTATTATAAACAAATGGAATACACCTTGTTTCTCTGTTTGTACATGAAGTAAGGGCATACCATTTGTGTAATCATACATTTACATAGGATAATGGTGTTTGATTCATTCTGTTATTTTTTCTTTCCCCCCAAACCTCCCACCTGACTTTTCACTCTATATAATCCCTCCTTCCTCCATTTGTGCCTCCCTCCCACCCCCATTATGTGTCATCATCTGATTATCAGTTAGATCATTCGTCCTTTGGTTTTTTGAGATTGGCTTATCTCACTTAGCATGATATTCTCCAATTTCATCCATTTGCCTGCAAATGCCATAATTTTATCATTCTTTATGGCTGAGTAATATTCCATTGTGCATATATATACCACAGGTTCTTTATCCATTCATCAATTGAGGGGCATCTAGGTTGGATCCACAATCTGACTATTGTGAACTGAGCAGCTATGAATATTGATGAGACTGCATCACTGTATTATGCTGATCTTAAGTCCTTTGGGTAAAGGCCGAGTCAGATAACTGGATCAAATGGTGGTTCCATTCCAAGTTTTCTAAGGAATCTCCACACTGCTTTACAGAGTGGCTGCACTAATTTGCAATCCCACCAGCAATGCATGCATGTACCTTTTTCCCCACATCCTCACCAACACCTATTGTTGCTTGTATTCTTGATAATTGCCATTCTACTTGGGGTGAGATGGAATCTTAGGGTGGTTTTGATTTGCATTTCTCTTATTACTAGAGATGTTGAACATTTTTCATATGTTGATTGCTTATAGATCTTTTTAAAATTTATTTTATTTTATTTTTTAATTGTAAACAAATGGGATACATGTTTCTCTGTACTTGGAGTAAAGGCATACCATTTGTGTAATCATAAATTTACATAGTGTAATGTTGTTTGATTCATTGTTATTTTTTCCCTTCCTCCCACCCCTCCCACCCCTCTTTTCCCTCTATACAGTCCTTCCTTCCTCCATTCTTGCCACCCTCCCTAACCCTAACCCTAAACCTAACCCTAATCCTAACCCTAACCCCTCCCACCCCCATTATGTGTCATCATCCGCTTATCAGTGAGATCATTCGTCCTTTGGTTTTTTGAAATTGGCTTATCTCACTTAGCATGCTATTCTCCAATTTCATCCATTTGCCTGCAAATGCCATAATTTTATCATTCTTCATGGTGGAGCAATATTCCATTGTATATATATACCACAGTTTCTTTATCCATTCATCAATTGAAGGACATCTAGGTTGGTTCCACAATCTGGCTATTGTGAATTGAGCAGCTAAAACATTGATGTGGCTGTATCTCTGTAGTATGCTGATTTTAAGTCCTTTGGGTATAGGCCAAGGAGTAGGATAACTGGGTCAAAAGGTGGTTCCATTCCAAGCTTTCTGAGGAATCTCCATACTGCTTTCCAGAGTGGCTGCACTAATTTACAACCCCACCAGCAATGTATGTACCTTTCCCCACATCCTCTCCAACATCTATTGTTGCTCGTGTTCTTGATAATCGCCATTCTAATTGGGGTGAGATGGAATCTTAGGGTGGTTTTGATTTGCATTTCTCTTATTACTAGAGATGTTCAATATTTTTTCATATACCTGTTGACTACTTGTAGATCTTCTTCTGTGAAGTGTCTGTTCATTTCCTTAGCTCATTTGTTGATTGGATTATTTGTATTCTTGGTGTAGAGTTTTTTTGAATTCTTTGTATATTCTGGAAATTAGTGCTTTATCTGAAGTATGAATGGCAAAGATATTCTCCAACTCTGCAGGCTCCTTCTTCACAATGCTGATAGTTTCCTTTGCTGAGAGAAAGCTATTTAGTTTGAATCTATCCCAGTTATTGAGTCTTGCTTTTATTTCTTGTACTATGGGAGCCCTGTTAAGGAAGTCTGATCTAAGCCAACATATTGAAGTCCTACTTTTTCTTCTATAATATGCACAGTCTCTGGTCTGATTCCAAGGTCCTTGATCCATTTTGAGTTGAGTTCTGTGCAGGGTGAGAGATAGGGGTTTAGTTTCATTCTGCTGCATATGGATTTCCAGTTTTCCCAGCACCATTTGTTGAAGAGGCTATCTTTTCTCCATTGCATATTTTGGCACCTTTGTCTAGTATGATAAAATTGTATTTATTTGGGTGTGTCCATGTCCTCTAATCAGTACCATTGATCATTGATCTACCTGTCTATTTTGGTGCCAAAACCATGCCGTTTTTGTTACTATTGCTTTGTAGTCTAGTTGAAGTTCTGGTATTGTGACACCCCCTGCTTCACTCTTCCTGCTAAGGATTGCTTAGCTATTCTGGGTTTCTTATTTTGCCAGATGAATTTCATGATTGCTTGCTATATTTCTGTGAGGTATGTCATTGGGATTTTAATTGGAATTGCATTGAATCTGTATAGCACTTTTGGTAGTATGGCCATGTTGACAATATTAATTCTGCCTATCCAAGAACATGGGAGATCTTTCCATCTTCTAAGGTTTTCTTTAATTTCTTTCTTTAGTGTTCTATAGTTCTCATTGTAGAACTCTTTCACCTCTTTTGTTAGATTGATTTCCAAGTATTTTATTTTTTTTGAGGCTATTGTAAATGTGATAGTTTTCCTAACTTCTCTTTCTGAAGATCCATTACTTATGTATAAGAATGCATTGGATTTATGAGCATTTTGATCTTGTATCCTGCTAATTTACTGAATTCACTTATGAGTTCTAAAAGTTTTCTGGTGGAATTTCCCGGTTCCTGTAAACATATAATATGTCAGCAGCAAATGGGGATATTTTGAGTTCTTCTTTTCCTATTCATATCCCTTTAATTTCTTTGGTCTGCCTAAATGCTCTGGCTATAGTTTCAAGGATAATGTTGAATAGAAGTGCTGAAAGAGAGCATCCTTGCCTTGTTCCAGTTTTTAGGGGGAATGCTTTCAGTTTTTCACCATTTAGAATGACATTGGCCTTTGTCTTAGTACAGATGGCCTTCATAATGTTCAGGAATGTTCCCAGTATCCCTATTTTTTCTAGCGTTTTGAGCATGAAGGGGTGCTGTATTTTATCAAATGCTTTTTCTGCATCTATTGAAATAATCATGTGATTCTTGACTTTAATAAGTCTGTTGATATGGTGAATTGCATTTATTGATTTCTGGATGTTGAACCAACCTTTTATCCCTGGGATAAAATCCACTTGATCGTGGTGCACTATCTTTTTAATATACTTTTGTATGCGATTTGCTAAAATTTTGTTGAGAATTTTTGCATTGATTTTCATTAAGTATATTTGTCTGAAATTTTCTTTCCTCGATGTGGAAATTTTCTTCCTGGTTTATGTATCAGGGTGATATTGGCTTCACAGAATGAGTTTGCAAGGGTTCCCTCCTCTTCTATTTCATGGAATAATTTGCGGTATTGGAATGAACTCTTCTTGAAAGATTTTGTAGAACTGGGCTGAGAACCCAACTGGACCCGGACTTTTCATTGTTCATAGGCTTTTGATGACTTTTTCTATTTTATTACTTGACATTGATCTATTTAAATTGTGTGTGTCCTCCTGGTTCAGTTTATGTAATTCATATATCTCTAGAATCCTGTCAATGTCTTCAAGATTTTCTATTTTATTGGAGTATAGATTTTCAAAATAGCTTCTAATTATGTTTTGTATTTCACTTATGTCTGTTGTGATTTTCTGTGTTCATTCAGAATTTTAGTAATTTGAGTTTTCTCTCTCCTTGTCTTTTTTAGTGTGGCTAAGGGTTATTCAATTTTGTTTATTTTTTCAAAGAACCAACTATTTATTTTGTCAATTTTTTTGATTGTTTCTTTTGTTTCAATTTCATTGATTTCAGCTCTGATTTTAACTATTTCCTGTCTTCTACTACTTTTGGTGTTGGTCTGCTGTTCTTTTTCTAGGGCTTTGAGCTGTAGTGTTAAGTTGTTTATTTGTTGATTTTTGCTTCTTTTGTTGAATGTGCCCCATGAAATAAATCTTCCTCTGAGTACTGCTTTCATAGTGTCTCAGAGATTTTGATATGATGTGTTTTTGTTCTCGTTTACTCCTAAGAATTTTTTATTTCCCTCCTGATGTCTTCTATTGTCCATTCATAGTATAATAGTGTATTATTTAATCTCCAGGTATTGGAGAAGTTTCTGTTTTTTATTCTGTCATTTATTTCTAATTTCAATCCATTATGATCTGATAGAATACAAGGTAGTATCTCTATCTTCTTGTACTTGGTAACAGTAGCTTTGTGGCATAAAATATGGTCTATTTTAGAGAAGGATCCATGTGCTGCTGAGAAGAAAGTGTATTCGCTCTTGGTTGGATGGTATATTCTATAAATGCTCATTAAGTCTAAATTATTGATTGTGTTATTGAGATCTGTGATTTCTTTGTTCAATTTTTGTTTGGAAGATCTGTCCAGTGGTGAGAGAGGAGTGTTAAAATCACCTAGTATTATTGTGTTGTGGTCTATTTGATTCCTGGAATTGAGAAGGATTTGTTTGACATACATGGATGAGCACCTGTTTGGGGCATAGATATTTATGATTGTTATGTCTTGCTGATTTATGCTTTCCTTAAGCAATAGGAAATGTCCTTCTTTATCCCTTATGACTAACTTTGGCTTGAAGTCCACATTATCTGAAATGAGGATGGATACTCCAGCTTTTTTGCTGAGTCATGTGCATGGTATGTTTTTCCCCATCCTTTCACCTTTAGTCTATGGGTATCTTTTTCTATGAGATGAGTCTCTTGCAGGCAACATATTGTTGGATCTTTCTTTTTAATCCAATCTATCAGCCTATGTCTTTTGCTTGATGAAATCAGGCCATTAACATTCAGGGTTATTATTGAGATATGATTTGTATTCCTGGTCATTTGGCTCATTTTTGTTTTTTGACATGACTTGGTTTCTCCTTTATTTGGCTGTTCCTTTAGGGTAGTTCCTCCTGTTGCTGATTTACATCTTTGGTTTTCATCTCTTCCTCATGGAATATTTTGCTGAGAATGTTCTGTAGTGCCAGCTTTCTTTTTGTAAATTCTTTTAGCTTTTGTTTATCATGGAAGGATTTTATTTTGTTGTCAAATCTGAAGGTAAGTTTTGCTGGGTATAAGATTCTTGGTTGGCATCCATTTTCTTTCAGGGCTTGAAAAATGTTGTTCCAGGCCCTTCTAGCTTTTAGGTTCTGGATTAAAAAATCTGCTGATTTCCATATTGGTTTCCCCCTGAATGTAATTTGATTTTTTTTTTTCTCTCGCAGCCTTTAAAATTCTGTCTTTATTTTGTATGTTAGGTATTTTCATTATACTGTGCCTTGGTATGTGTCTGTTGTAAACCTCTTGTACTTGATTTTCCATTTCCTTCTTCAGATTTGGGAAATTTTCTGATATTATTTCATTGAATAGATTGTTCATTCCTTTGGTTTGTTTCTCTGTGCCTTCCTCAATCCCAATAATTCTTAAATTTGGCCTTTTCATGATATCCCATAATTCTTGTAGATTCTTTTCATGATTTCTTACCATCTTCTTTGTTTGGTCAACTTTGTTTTCAAGATTAAACATTTTGTCTTCAATGTCTGAGGTTCTGTCTTCCAGGTGTTCTGTCCTATTGGTTATGCTTTCTATGGAGTTTTTAATTTGGTTTATTGTTTCCTTCATTTCAAGGATTTCTGTTTGTTTGTTTGTTTTTTTTTTTCAGTATCCCTAAGTCTTTATTGAAATGATCTTTTGCTTCCCGTATTTGCTCTTTTAACTGTTGATTGTTGTGATCATTTAATGCCTGCATTTGCTTTTTTATCTCATCCTTCAATGCCTGCATTTGCTCTTTCATCTCCTCATTTGCTTCCCCGTTCATTTGAATTATGTACATTCTGAACTCCCTTTCTGACATTTCTTCTGCCATACTGTCATTTGAGTTTATTGCTGTAGCATCTAGGTTTGTTTGGAACATTTTCTTCCTTTGTTTTCTCATATTGGTCAGGTATCTACCCCTCTAGTAGTGAAACTCTATTGACTTATAGTGTCCCTGTAGATTTCCAATAATAACTCACCTCCTAGCCTTCAATAGCCTGAGGTCTTGGAGGAACTGGATAATACAGTGTCCCGCAAGGAAGCTGCCCCTCTAGGGGTGGTGGCCTTCAATTGGGGTCTATTCCTTGCTAGTGGGCAGAGGCGCCTCAACTTGTTGACCAATGGTCAGTCAAAGGGGGCCTAGAGTTTGCGCTGGGGCATGTCTGGTCTGGTCCTATGTCTCTGGTTCTACAGCCCTGGTGGGAAAGCCTTGCCTGGCAGGGAAGACTCACCCGGTGGGGAAGTCCCACTGGGCAGTTCTCCTCTGAGATGTTTCCTTTGATCCAGAACTACCACCTGTGCTTGGCAGCCCTCCTCTGCAATGTTCCCAGGGGTCTGGACCTACCTCCTGGGCCAGGGAGCCTCGCCCTGCAAGTGAGTTTTTTGCTGGGCATCCCTCTTCTGTGACATTCTCTGGGGCCCAGAACTACTACCTGCACTGGGGAGCCTGGCCCTGGGAGGGACTCTCTCTGAGCAGCCCTCCTCTGCGACGTTCCCTGGGAACCGGACCTACCATCCTGGCCTGGGACCCTCGCTCTGCGCCAAAGCCTCTTGCTGGGTGGCCCTCCTCTACAATGCTCCTGGTTGTTTGGGTTCATAGCTCCAGCGGGGGAGTCTCACTGGGCAACTCTGCTCCATGAATTTCCATACATTCCTGGACTACTGCCCCAAATGGGGACACTTGCCCAGTGAGAGACTCACCCAGTGGCTCTGAGTTGGTTCCCTAGTCTCTCAATACCTCGTCTTCTTCAATCCTGAGTCCTGTCAAAGGGCCTCCAGTCTCCTGTAGGTGTCTCAGGAAGGGAGCTGCCCTTCTGATGATGATGGCCATGCCCTCGAGAATAATTTGAAATTCCTGCACCAGCCTATAAAAAAGCTGGGGAGCCCCAGCGAGGGTGTGCTGAGTCAGCACAGAGGCAAGTGCAGTGTCCCTCGGCAGTAGGGGGGCAGGCAGGTAGGCTCAGCGATGGCGTCCGACTTTGGTGTGGGGGTCGGTGGGCTGGCTCACTCCATGCAATCCCAAATCATTGTTATTGAACTGTTTAGGTATAAACAATTCCTGAACTCATGACCACAATGGAGGGAATGGGTTCTCCAGATAGGCTTAATTGGTTTTATCCATTCTTGGAGAGTCTAGGGTAGGATCAGTTTGCTTTGAGATCATAAGATGTGGGAGAGAGGAAAACTTGTTAAAAGGGTGAAAGGAGGGCCCAGGTGAGAACACTAGAATGTTTTTAGGCACCCAACTCAAGCTGGCTTAAACAACAGAAAAATTTATTAAATCATATGATAAACAGTTCAAAGATACAGCTCATTGTTCAGCTGAAGCATGCTTTGCCAGCTCACGAGAGTCAATTTTTAAATACTTAACAATTCTGAAAGGCAGTTGTTAAACTGTTGGAAGCTTGATATACCCAGGGTGGAAGTATTTGTACTACAAAAGTTGTCAATGGTTGCAAATCAGGGATTCCAATTTCTTCTTCTGCCACCCTTCCCTGGCATTCCATTAGACAGAAGACAGGGTAGGTTAATTCAATGACTCAATAATTGTAGGAACACAGAATGCTTTTTTGGCTTTACAAATTGCAGTAACAGCATTGGATTTGGACTATGGCTGGTTTCCTTCAATGAATGGCTTTAACAGTGAATTGGCAACATGATTTCTAATTCATATTCAATAGCAAAGAAAGAAAGAAAGAAAAATCTTTCAGATGTAGACCATACATCTGGTATTTTAGCATGATTGTGCTAACTGTAGTCATTTGACTACCCATGTAGTCTGCCATATACTTATTGGCTTAGGCAACTCATGATCCACCTCTGAAGCAGGGGAGAGGTTTAGTTTCTTCTAAGTTTTATGAACTATGGGAAAATGCAAATCAAAATTGAAATTCTGTTAAGAAAATGAAAAGGCAAAATGAATGCTGAATACTATCCCTGTAGAAGGAAACCAGCTCTCCACTATACAGATTCTTCATGTCCTTAGCAAGTAGACTAAGCATTTATAGAAAGACCCAGGATCCTAAAACAATAAGAAGTTAGTTGTTATTGGCCTTATTGTGTTTGAGGACACCCAAAAAAGATAAATTGATGTGTGTGTGTGTGTGTGTGTGTGTGTGTGTGTGTGTGTGTGTTTGAAATGTTCAGAGACCTCCAAACACCCTGACACTACATAAATAATCTTCAGTTTGAATCTAGGTGAGGTCAGGGCAATTGGAGAGTGTCTTTGGATTCTACCAAAAGAAACCCATGGACAAATGAAAGATGGTGATGGTGTTGAAAAGTAAGATAGAAAATAGTGAAAAGCTCATGAGGCAGGACTTACTGACCAGGTAGACAACTGGGACTCAATTTTGGTGGGTTTCCTCTGAAATGCTGTGTGGGACACACCTCAGCATTTTACCTACAAAGCACAGAGAAACTAAGTCTTGGTACTGACTCCAGTCTTCTGTTGGTGGAGGAACATTGCTAAGATATTAAATTCATAATACCACTAGCTGTTCTCCTTCCTCCAACCTTGGTAGCCTGAGAACAGACATCTGTAGGGAGAGAGATGCTGGAGGCCATATGTCACATTTGTCAGCAGGTGATCACCAAATGATCTAGAGGCACAAATAGTTTTTACTTCAGAGAGAAGGCTATCCAGATGTCCAGTTAAGAAGGAATAAGCTATCTCATGGGAGAACTCACTCTGGGAAGGTAGAATTTGATTTAGTAAGAATGCATTTTTTTTAATGTATTGCTTAAATCTCTTGCCATCTCTGTCCTTATGAATACCTGGGTCCTAGGCAAAGAGAATACAATAAAGAAAGTTAAAAGAGCTGTTTTATTAAGCTCTGTGTTGAAATGTAATGCAGGTTTAAATGGGTATCTATCATTCCTTCCCTTTCTTCTTATACTCTCCCTTCCATACACACTCTTTGGCATAATAAGGGTTCCACTCTAGTCAGAGGCCAAGGCTTATGGTGCCTGTTGAAGCAATGGGGAAGGACCTCCACCCTGGCAGTGCTGCCTGCCAGTAGTGAAGGAATCACCTGGAGCCCCATGGAAGACCCCAAAGACTGAGATACACACTCAGTAGTCTGGGCAAACACCTGAGGTCTGTGTGGATCTGTACTATGGATAGCACTTATAGGCTGTTAGGACAGACATTTGGGGTTACAAGTATAAAAAGTACCCAGTTTTCTCAGATAAAAGATAAAGTAGAAGTGATTTATTATGTAACCAATTGAATGCAAGGGGACCTGTCTAGGTTTTGCTCCCAGATGTGAATTCCCACATTTATTTTTTTTTATTTTTTTTTTCATATATTTACTTTTTATTGAATTTGTTAATGTTACAGAGTTTCTTGCACTGCCAAACCATGCCTGAGAATCCAAAGAAGGAAATGGTATAATGGACAGCCTCATCCACCCATCATACAGTATATTAAAACTTGATTCATATGCATTTTGAGAATTTCACAATCTTTTATAAAATTTTAACAAGAGTTGGAATTTAAATCTGCTGCAGGTCTTCAAAATTTCCAGTACAGTGTGCCATTAAATAGACCTCCTCATATTCATCTCAGTTCATTCCTCAACAACATAACCCAACAAAAGTTTGTGGGGAAAATGTATACTTTAAGGAAAAATATGTGGCTCAAGTTCCAAGAGATTACTCATTAAGGTTTTTGGCTCCCAAATCATGTCTTCAGTGTAACCAAGAATCTTTTTTCTCATTTAATCATCCTACCTCTCCCCGAATGACTCAACTACTCATTCAAATAAATCAGAAGGTAGGCGTCCTACCTGCCACCTCAAACACCGACATTATTGCCCAGAAGTGGTAGCAGGTCCTGTGAGGAGACACTGTAGCCCTCCTAGAAGTCCAATTCCTGCACTGACGTTCACCAAGACTGAACTCCTGCAGAGGATGCCCCCTTACCAGGACAGCTGCATTCCCCTCGTGTGCTTCACACTTGCCAGTAGCAAGGCTGCAACTCCTGCCTTTGGCGGGTGGATTTATTACAGAGAAACCCAAACTCTGCATCAAGTGGTCATATATTTCTACTGAATCAAAGATATAAAACTAGGAATTGCCAGACTGTCTCATTAGGTGGAAAGAAACTTTTCAGTAGTCCTGGGGAGCTTCCACAAGTCCCTTTTATGGACTAAGTACTATTGGATAGCTTAAGCTGTAATTATTAATAAAAGCGCTACAATCACTGTCTTTTGCCCTGCCTTTCCAGATGAACACTATTAGACACATGAAAAGGCTGGTAACAGAGCTAGCGGGGACAATCACTGTAACTTTAGAATGTTTTACTACCTTAAAAATTTGGACACAAGTATGTAAGGAACTCTTATCAATGACCATACAAGACCCATGACACTTAAATGGGTTGTGGGTGGTTTTGCTTACATCACTGGACTCTTAAAGACAGGCCAGTGACTCCCTTAGCCTGAGCAGAAACCGCTCTCCACAGCAGTGTACTGTACAATTTAGACCTGATTGGAGGCTTTAGCAGCACCTGAAGTAGAGCCTCCAGCATTCACTGCCCCTTATGTCAAAGGCTATTTGGTTCCACTCTAGGGATTGGCAAATTCAGGAGACATTTCACAATTCTAATGCATATTTCAGGTTACTTACCTAACCAAGCAATATGCTGTCAAAGAACTTATTCCAAGTCAAAGCAAAAAAGGCCTTAATGTGGAACACAGAAAAAGCACTATCCAAATAAAAAATTACTAAGAGAAACAAGATTATTCCCTCCCCCACCCCTCTTCCCACTTGGTGGCCCCAAGTTTGGTTGAATTTCACTTGTAGTTACCTCAGACTACAACTAAAAACTTAAATTATAAATCACGCCCCTACACAGATGATCTGAACACAGTTCTTTTGAGCGGCATGTTCCAGGAAGTATAATATAGCCACAGCCTACTACAGAGTATTCCTTAGGGTGGGGCACAGGACAGGTTAATTAAGGTCACTTAAATCTTCATCTTTAACAGCAGATCAGAACCCAGATGGCTGACTTTCTGCAGGATTTCTGATAGGAATCCAGTAGAGCTGGTTTCAAGGTTCACATCGACACTTTAATAGCTGTAACCTTCTTATCCAGAAGTTGTGATCCACATGAAGTCCACAATAAGTGCAGCAAATCTGAGGTAGTCAACCCTTACGAAGGCTCAGTATCTGAACATAAAAAGATTTTTGAAATGACCACTGCTGCAGGTTTTGGTTTTTTTGTATTTGCAGAGCAATTATGAAATAACACTGCTGAATCTAGTCCACACTTTTATATAACAATGGAAGCTCTCCTAAATCCAGTATACATAAAGAGCAGTTGTGACACTTTAAACTTCCACAGTGCAACAGGGTCGGCCACTTAAATCGAGGGGTCTGCATCAGCTGCTGTAGGTCCAACAGAGATCGGATGAAAGGTTCATGGAGATTAGCTGTGATCTAGTTACCTCAGAAGGGTTAGCAAAGACCATTCCTCAATTGTACTGTGTGTGGCTGCTTTTCTGATTTTCAAGCACAGCGTACTGGTTGTCTAGCTGAAGTTTAAGGGCCTGGTTTTTTGAAACCTCATCCCTACCTCTATTTTTGTGTCTTACTACTTCAAAGTTCTTCTCCATTTCTTTATCCCTAAGGGAAAAGAAATGTAATCAGTAAATATTCTTCACTAGGGTTTTTTGAAAATATTCTTCCTTGGGGATGGGGTGGGGGGGGAAAGGCCACCCCTAAAGAATCTTGGGGAGAGACAGAAAAGGAGAATTGGTATATTAAATTCTATCAAACCATTTTAAGGCTTCAATTGAACAGAAAAGGTAATACTGTACGGATGCTCCATGGTCCCATCTACTGAATAGTATTAACTGAAAACCTGTTTGGAGACCAACTTGATGACAGCTGGAAAGAAGCTGTGCAATGACATTCCTCCTAGGACTCCTAGATTTAGCAATTAGTAGACAATACATCTCTTTATTTATGCATAAAGTAAGGGTAATAATTTTCTCATTCAAGTAAAGTTCTCATCATTCAATGATTTCTCCTCATTTCTGTTTGTGAGGGGTCGGATTAGATCAGGTAAAGAAAGCTGTGTGTGGTGAGTCACTGCCCTCCCAGAGTCCTTTACGCATTCTGTAGGACACAGCAGAGGAGCAAGTCCAAGTGGAGGTTTAAATTCAAGCCAGCTGTGCTCTCAAAGAGGCGAAAAGGCTGGGATTTACTTTAAAAGCCACCCCCAAAAAAATTTCCATCTGATGTCATTAACATTTCTTCCCATTTTTTATTTATTTTTTAAAATTCATGTCCCTAAATAAGATGTAGATGTGCCATATGTGGTCATTAACTCCAGGTAGCATTCATTTTAAGTACCTATTTCGGCTTTCTACATGCTTGGCAGTGGACTGCAGGGATGGGAACTGTGTGTCGCTGTATATTTCTGGTGGTCCTTGTGGTGTTTTCCTTGTTGTGGTCAGCCTGGCCCCAGGAGGCCTATACACACCACTAGTCATTGCTGGTTCTGGGGTTTCTGTAACTAATATTTTGTCATATCAACTACTGGAGCAGGAGGTGCTTGTACCGGAGCTGTTTTATTCCAGGGACCTGAAGATTTTTCTACACCACCACCTCCGCCACCTTCTTCCCAGTTATCTCCTGGATCTTCTCTTTTCATTGTCATCTTCTTCCTTTTCACTTATCTGCATTGCCTGAACTCTGAGTCCGCTGTAATCAACCTCTTTCTGCTCAAATTCTTTCCATTCATCTTCGTCCTTCGTCACGGCCTTGGTGGCGGCCCCGGGGCCCGGGGCCCCCGTGCCTGCGGTCCCTCCATCGTCCGGCCGGGACCCTGCGCCTGTGGTCCCGCCGTCGCCAGGCCTGGCCCCCGCGCCCGGCCCGCCGCCCGCCGCTCCGCTGCTCCCGCCCGCGCTGCCCGCCGCGCCTGCGGCGCTCGCCGCCCTGCTGCTCCGCTCCTTCTTCTTCTTCTTATCCCTCTTGGCAAAGAAGTTGTCCAGGCTCCGCTCCTCCGTCTCGGCCATGGCCGCGGCCTCGTCGGCCCCGATGGGTGGGGCCGGCGGCGGGCGCGGCCGCTCGCAGCTCGGGGTCGAGGCCGGCTCTGCGCTCACGCTGCCGGGCGCGCCGACGCCTCAGCCCTGCGGGGTCGCCGAGGCGTGTGCGGCGGGGCGAGCGGCTCCCCCCGCGTGCTGTCGAGTGGTGGTATGCTCCACCCGGGGGCTCGCGTGCCCCTGCCCGAACTCTCCCGGGCTGCCCCGACGGCGGGGCAAGATCCCGCCTGCTCCACAGCCGCGGGGAAAAGGAACGCGCAGGTCCCACATTTAATTATTAGTCACCTGGCTAAGCTTTAGTCTGGAGATGTTAGCTTATCATCAGTAAAGTGATGATCAATCTCTATCTTCTTTCATAATCTTGAAGAGAAAGAGCATGTTTTTTGTTTGTTTGTTTTTGGTATGTATGTGTATGTGTGTGAGAGAGAAAACCAATCTCTGGTAACTTTAGTTCCCTTGAGAGACACCTCCAGACATTGGCTGTCAGCCTCTTTCTCAACCATAAACCAGAAACTGGGTTCCACAGGTGGCTCTTTCCTTCTAGCTTCTCGTCTTTTCCTCCTTTTTCTCCCTCTCTCCTCCCCTCATCAATACAGGCATGAAACCCTCTCTCCCTTGCCTTGGCTCTCTGCCTTTCTTCTCCTCCTTTGTTCTCTTTTCCTCCATCCCATGCTTTTGCTGTTTGCTTTCCCTTCCTTCTTATACATTTTCCTATGAGGGGAAACCTTGGTGGCAAAAGTGTGATTATCCCAACATTTGACATCCAGCCTGTCACCAGGTCTTCCTAAATACTTCTTGAATCCATTCATCTTTTTCAGTATACTCTCTGCCACCACCCTATTACCAGTCATCTTATCTTGGATTATTGTAAGATTTAGCTTCTTGCTGGATCTGTTTTTACTCTCACCCTCCAATCCATGCTCCAAACAGCAGCTGAAGACAATTTGGTTATGTTACTCTCTTGCTTGAAGTCCTCCCCTGGCTACCCTTGGTGCAAAAACCTGTGAGATCCAGTTGTCCATCTCTTTTTCCAACATTCTTTCTCAACAGTTGTCCTTCTCCAAGCCTCCTTTTGTTCCTTGGTGCTGTTGTGCTCTTGTTCCTTTTTGGTGAGCTTTTGCTTTCTGGCTGTTTTCCCCATTTTTATCTAGCTACTTCCAATTCATCCCTCTGGTCTCAACCTGTAGAATCCTTACCATATGCCTTCTAAGCCATGCACTTGTATTTGTTCACACATTATACATACAGATCACATGTAGATATTGTTTATCTCCCCCCAGGCCATATGCCACCTAAGGGCCAAAATCATAATTAGCATGGAGTAGGTATTCAACTGATATTTCTTGAATGAATCAGTATATGAAGAAATACATGCATGCAGTACTAGTCACCTTGTGACTAGCATTCAATAGGGAAGTTATAGGGAGGTGTTACAGAGGCTGGTATTTTTCTTAAAAAATAAATTATCATCAATTTAATAAAATGTAAGTATCACCTTATTTTGATACATTTAATTATCCATGAAGTCATCACATGTAACCAAAGTCCTTTGAGATTCCCTGCTTCACACCCTGTGTCTGTCAAGTTGTATGCCCTACTGCTTTCTGGATGCCCCAACTGTCTTCTTCCTCCACCATTACTCCTCATTCAAAACTTGCTCTCCCTTATTAGCACTCCATCCTTTTCTCCTCCTCAAATTCTGCCTCTTCTCAAGAGTCCAAGAAAGTACCAGTTCTCCCAGGAGGCTGTCACCAACTCTGAAAGCCTCGTATCTCTTCTGCAGTCATCTGTGTCTGTCCTTGCATCCTCCTGGCATTGCTTAGGCACTCCATTTTTTGACTGGTGGCATGTGTGTAGATAGTTATCCCCCCATATATACAGTGGTAGGTTTTTCAGGGTCGGACAGGAATAAATGGTTAAATGGGTAAATAAATGGTTAAAAGGGTGGACTCTGAGGACTGCACATTTGAATGTCTGACATTCCTATATTTGAGATCTTACCACTTTGGGAAAGTCACTCAGACTCTCTGGGCCTTAAGTTTTCTCATCTCTAAAAGAGGGATAATGATATAGTACCTGTTCTGTGGTGCTTCTCTGAGGACTGAATGCAATGCTCCACCTAGAGCATAAGGAGTGATATGTGGCAAGTGCTAAATATGGATCTAGAATTAGAGTAATGTCCAGGGTTCTTCAGTCTCAGTCCAGCACATTACAGGAGCAATATGGACATTGATGCATGAAGTTGGTTGATGGAGGAGATCACACAAGGGCAAACAGCCCCTGAATATACATCACATTGCCTACAGGAATTTGACCTGATGCATGCCTCTCCTCTGCACCTGTGATTTCCACCTAGCCATGGGATTCCTCTACCTTCTTTAGAGGTAAAAGTCTGCAGGGAAATGGCCACAATGGGGCAGTCAGAGGTCATGACAAAAGAAATGGTCACATGTAAAAGGCTAAGACTCCCCTCCTTTCATGCTTTTCTTTCTTCTGGATGATGATTACAATGATGATGATGCAGAGATGTGAAGGAAGGGTCACCAATACAGGAAATGTATTCTAGCAACCCAAATAAATGACACTGAAGTGAAAGCAGCAGGAAAGCATTTCTTGTCCTACTTGGCATCCTCCCACAACCCAACACAATCCTTTCTCTGAACTATATGGTACAAACACTTTAGATTTGTTTCCTAAATCTGGAACCCAAAGCTCCCTCCTCCTCAGTCTACCTCCACTGAAGCTTATTTCATTTGAAATCATCCCCAATAAGTCTAGCAAACTAAACAACCCAGGAATTTGACTTGATGCATGCCTCTCCTCTGCACCTGTGCAGAGACCGCTTTTCACCTAGAATTTCATTCTCCCTGTTCATGAAGGTCTAATATTGCACTGCTTTCAAGACTTAGTAGAAGGCCATATCTTTGAGAAGCCTTCTCTGGTGTCTCAGGCCAATGATACTTTTCTTACTCCAGCATTCTTGGAACTCAGGTCCTATCTCTTTATTGGAACTAATAATGTTTCACTCATTTTTTATAATAATGTGGGTTAAAGATGATTGTGTAAAGTGTCTAGCATGTCTGGGTCACTCAAAAATGGTAGATATTGTCTTAATTACTACACATATCATAATTAATTACTTATACAGCTTATAACCCTTAAAGAAAGAGGGTAGGAGTTAAGTCTGATTAATCTTACATATCTAGGCATTCAAAAACAGTTTGCTGTACAAATGACTGTACATAATGAGCCAAACAATTTCTAATTTATCCTTGAAACAGCATAAGGGGGAAACACCTGTTTCTGTGTATGTGTGTATGTGTGTGTGTGTGTATGTGTGTGTGTATGTTTGGTGATGATGAATTTGCAGTATAACCTAGTGGATACATGACTGTCCTCTGTTCCTCTGGCCCCAATTATTAAGCCAATACATAGTCATCTAGATAATTTTAGCAATGCAGTAAAGGTAAAAGAAGAAAATGTAAATTACCCCCCAAATAGATCAGAGGTAACTCTTGTGAATTCCCAGATATCTATACACACTTAGGGAGAAAGAGAAAGTTAAAGAAGCATTATAATACTATACATATTTATAAACTGGTTTTTACTCAACAATGGGTCATAGATGATTTTCCATGTTAATATAGGTAATTCCTTTTTAATATTCCTTTGAACATAACATCCTTTTTGAGTGCATAATATGCCACTACTTTAAGATCTCATACTTGGTTAAAATATAAATATTATCAAAATTTTGCTAAAATATATATATCACACAAAAATGTGAAGACATTTGACCACTGTGGGCCATAAACACTTTAGTTTCTACTTGATTCATTTAACCTTAAAGACATGGTGGAGAGATATAGGAGGCAATGTCCCTGAAATTGTACATAGGTGTATAGGCTCAGGTGAACATAAATGTCTGCAGTGACTGGGGAAATAAGAGGCCCTGGGAAAAAAATGGAGAACCAGTTGATCCTGAAAATAGGCTTTTCTAGGTAGCTATATTTGGATTAGCCCCACTTGGAGCTTTGAGTTTCTCTAACTCTCAACCCTTAGTACAAGCCTAAGCCAAGTTCAAAGGCACATGTTCTGGAGTTTCCAACAGCAGAACAGGACTTTTCTATGTTGCTCACTGTTGGTAAGAACTGGAAAGTTATAGGGTTAAATAAAATACAGAGAAAGTAGTTTAAAAGGGAGGAAATTAATTTTATTAAGTGCTTATTATGTATCATGCTATGTGCTCCTATGTTTTTTTTTTTAATAATGTATTTTTCTTATTGTAAACAAATGGGATACATGTTGTTTCTCTGTTTGTACATGGCGTAAAGGCATACCATTTGTGTAATCATAAATTTACATAGAGTAATGTTGTTTGATTCATTCTGTTATTTTTTCCCTTCCCCCACCCCTCCCACCCCTCTTTTCCCTCTATACAGTCCTTCCTTCCTCCATACTTGCCCCCCTCCCTAACCCTAACTCTAACCCTAACACTAACCCTACCCTCCCTCCATTATATGTCATCATCCACTTATTAGCGATATCATTCGTCCTTTGGCTTTTTGAGATTGGCTTATCTCACTTAGCATGATATTCTCCAATTTCATCCATTTGCCTGCAAATGCCATAATTTTATCATTCTTTATGGCTGAGTAATATTCCATTGTATATATATATACCACAGTTTCTTTATCCATTCATCAATTGAAGGACGTCTAGGTTGGTTCCACAGTCTGGCTATTGTGAATTGAGCAGCTATGAACATTGATGTGGCTGTATCTCTGTAGTATGCTGATTTTAAGTCCTTTGGGTATAGGCCAAGGAGTGGGATAGCTGGGTCAAATGGTGGTTCCATTCCAAGCTTTCTGAGGAATCTCCATGCTGCTTTCCAGAGTGGCTGCACTAGTTTGCAACCCCACCAGCAATGTACACTCATACATTTCTCCCCACATCCTCACCAACACCTGTTATTGCTTGTATTCTTGATAATCGCCATTCTAATTGGGGTGAGATGGCATCTTAGGGTGGTTTTGATTTGCATTTCTCTTATTACGAGAGATGTTGAACATTTTTCCATATGTTTGTTGATTGCTTGTAGATCTTCTTCTGTGAAGTGTCTATTTATTTCCTTAGCCCATTTGTTGACTGGATTATTTGTATTCTTAAAGTACAGTTTTTTGAGTTCTTTATACATTCTGGGGATTAGCGCTCTATCTGAAGTATGATTGGCAAAGATATTCTCCCACTCTGTAGGCTCTTTCTTCGCATTGCTGATAGTTTCCTTTGCTGAGAGAAAGCTATTTAGTTTGAATCTATCCCAGTTATTGATTCTTGCTTTTATTTCTTGTACTATGGGAGTCCTGTTAAGGAAGTCTGGTCCTAAGCCGACATGTTGAAGATCTGGACCTACTTTTTCTTCTATAATCTGCAGGGTCTCTGGTCTGATTCCGAGGTCCTTAATCCATTTTGAGTTTAGTTTCGTGCATGGTGAGAGATATGGATTTAGTTTCATTCTGTTGCATATGGATTTCCAATTCTCCCAGCACCATTTGTTGAAGAGGCTATCTTTTCTCCATTGCATATTTTTGGCCCCTTTGTCTAGTATGAGAAAATTGTATTTATTTGGGTTTGTGTCCGTGTCCTCTATTCTGTACCATTGATCTACCTTTCTATTTTGGTACCAATACCATGCCGTTTTTGTTACTATTGCTTTGTAGTAGAGTTGAAGATCTTGTATTGCAATACCCCGTTTCACTCTTCCTGCTAAGGATTGCTTTAGCTATTCTTGGTTTCTTATTCTTCCAGATGAATTTCATAATTGCTTGCTCTATTTCTGTAAGTTACGTCATTGGGATTTTAATTGGAATTGCATTGAATTTGTATGGCACTTTAGGTAGTATGGCCATTTTGACAATATTAATTCTTCCTATCCAAGAACATGGAAGATCTTTCCATCTTCTAAGGTGTTCTTTAATTTCTTTCTTTAGTGTTCTGTAGTTCTCATTGTAGAGGTCTTTCACCTCTTTTGTGAGATTGATTCCCAAGTATTTTATTTTTTTCGAGGCTATTGTGAATGGGATAGTTTTCCTAATTTCTCTTTCTGAAGATTCATCACTTATGTATAAAAATGCTTTGGATTTATGAGCATTGATCTTGTAACCTGCTCTTTTACTGAATTCACTTATGAGTTCTAAGAGTTTTCTGGTGGAATTTCCAGGTTCCTCTAAATATATAATCATGTCATCAACGAACAGGGATAGTTTGAGTTCTTTTCCAATTCGTATCCCTTTAATTTCTTTGGTTTGTCTAATTGCTCTGGCTAGAGTCTGAAGAACGATGTTGAATAGAAGTGGTGAAAGAGGGCATCCCTGCCTTGTTCCAGTTTTTAGGGGGAATGCTTTCAGTTTTTCTCCATTTAGAATGATATTAGCCATGGGCTTAGCATAAATGGCCTTTACAATGTTAAGGAATGTTCCCACTATCCCTATTTTTTCTAGTGTTTTGAGCATGAAGGGGTGCTGGATTTTATCAAATGCTTTTTCTGCATCTATTGAAATAATCATGTGATTCTTGACTTTAAGTCTATTGATGTGGTGAATGACATTTATTGATTTTCGGATGTTGAACCAACCTTGCATCCCTGGGATGAAACCCACTTGATCATGGTGCACTATCTTTTTAATATGTTTTTGTATGCGATTTGCTAAAATTTTGTTGAGAATTTTTGCGTCGATGTTCATTAAGGATATTGGTCTGAAATTTTCTTTCCTCGATGTGTCTCTGTCTGGTTTAGGTATCAGGGTGATATTGGCTTCATAGAATGAGTTTGAGAGGGTTCCCTCCTCTTCTATTTTATGGAATACTTTGAGAAGTATTGGAATGAGCTCTTCTTTAAAGGTTTTGTAGAACTCAGCTGAGAACCCATCTGGTCCTGGACTTTTCTATGTTGGTAGGCTTTTGATGACTTCTTCTATTTCAGTACTTGAAATTGGTCTATTTAAATTGTGTATGTCCTCCTCATTCAGTTTAGGCAATTCATATGTCTCTAGAAACCTGTTGATGTCTTCGAGGTTTTCTGTTTTGTTGGAGTATAGATTTTCAAAATAGCTTCTAATTATGTTTTGTATTTCACTCCTGTCTGTTGTGATATTTCCTTGTTCATTCCGAATTTTAGTGATTTGGGTTTTCTCTCGTTTTCTCTTTGTTAGTGTGGCTAAAGGTTTATCAATTTTGTTTATTTTTTCGAAGAACCAACTATTTATTTTGTCAATTTTTTGTATTGTTTCTTTTGTTTCAATTTCATTGATTTCAGCTCTGAGTTTAACTATTTCCTGTCTTCTACTACTTTTGGTGCTGGTCTGTTCTTTTTCTCGGGCTTTGAGCTGTAGTGTTAGGTCGTTTATTTGTTGAGTTTTACTTCTTTTATTAAATGCGCTCCATGAAATAAATTTCCCTCTAAGTACTGCTTTCATAGTGTCCCAGAGATTTTGATATGATGTTTCTTTGTTCTCATTTACCTCTAAGAATTTTTTAATTTCC
This sequence comes from Sciurus vulgaris, assembly GCF_902686455.1. Lineage (NCBI taxonomy): Eukaryota > Metazoa > Chordata > Mammalia > Rodentia > Sciuridae > Sciurus > Sciurus vulgaris. The sequence goes on from NC_136464.1 coordinate 84,613,492, forward strand.
TTCCTAATATCTTCTGTTCTTCATTCATCATATAATAGCATATTGTTTAATCTCCAGATGTTGGAATAGTTTCTGTGTTTTACTCTTTCATTTATTTCTAACTTCAATCCATTATGATCTGATAGAATACAAGGTAGTGTCTCTATCTTCTTGTATTTGCTAACATTACCTTTGTGGCATAATATATGGTCTATTTTAGAGAAGGATCCATGTGCTGCTGAGAAGAAAGTGTATTCGCTGTTGGTTGGATGGTATATTCTATAAATGTCCATTAAGTCTAGATTATTGATTGTGTTATTGAGATCTATGGTTTCTTTGTTCAATTTTTGTCTGGAAGATCTGTCCAGTGGTGAGAGAGGCGTGTTAAAATCACCTAGTATTATTGTGTTATGGTCTATTTGGTTTCTGAAATTGAGAAGGATTTGTTTGACATACATGGATGAGCCACTGTTTGGGGCATAGATGTTTATGATTGTTATATCTTGCTGATTTATGCCTCCCTGAAGCAGTATGAAATGACCTTCTTTATCCCTTCTGACTAACTTTGGCTTGAAGTCCACATTATCTGAAATGAGGATGGATACTCCAGCTTTTTTGCTGAGGCCATGTGCATGGTATGTTTTTCCCCATCCTTTCACCTTTAGTCTATGGGTATCTTTTTCTATGAGGTGAGTCTCTTGTAGGCAACATATTGTTGGATCCTTCTTTTTAATCCAATCTACCAGTCTATGTCTTTTGATTGATGAATTGCTCCTATATTTTAGTCACCTTTTTAATTGCTGTGACTAAAAAGAACTGACAAGAACAATTTTAGAGAAAGAAAAATTTACTTAGGATTTATGATTTCGGAGGTCTCAGTTCATAGATAGTTGCTTCCATTCCTGTGTCCGAGGTGAGGCAGAACATCATGACTGAAAGGTGTGGAGGAGAACATGACAATCAGGAAGCAGAAAAATATAGTTCCACTAACCAGGGACACAATATATTCCCCAAAGACACTTCCTCAGTGACCTAACTCCTTCATGCACCTGCCTACAGTTACCACCCAGTCAATCCATTCAAGTGTATTAATGCACTGATTAGGTTAAGCCTCTCATAACCCAATCATTTCACTACTGAGCCTCCTTTGTCTCACACATGAGCTTTTGGGGAACACCTACTATCTAAACAATAACATTATACAAAATGACATTTGAAAAATTCAATATCTAGTCATGATAAAACTTTTCACAAAACTAGTAATAGGAGGGAATCAACCTGGTGAAGGACATCTAGGTAACATCTATGACTAACAAACTACTTAATGGTTTCTCCTTCCAATGGGTCTAGTATCCCCAGATGAAGGAGGTGAGTGTGGAAAAAGTCAATGAACTTGTTAAAATTACACAATCAGTAAAGTCAGAAAATTTTAAAAAATCAATAGGCTGTTATCCAAAAAAATTGCAATCACTCAAAATCTAGCTAAGATCTTAAAATTGTGTTTAACTTTTCCCTACCTTGATGTTTGGGTTAGATAAATAGGACTTAAGCAGCAACTTGGAAATATCAGAAATAATGTCACATTCTTTCTGGAGGCTGCAGTATGCTATTCATCAGATATGGTTTGGGAGATGATTAAAGGGAGTAAAGATGAAGTTATTGGACCAGTATTAGCTTTGTTTATCTGTTTATTCATACATTTATTCATTCAATAAATGTTTATTGCCCTTCTACTCTGAGCAGGCTCTGTGCTAGGTCTGGCCTATTTCCATGATGACCTCCAGTGAGAAGGCGGACCTTAATGACACTGTCAAATGCTATGTCACAACTTTGATGAATGTCCCTAGAAGAAAAGGTGAAGGAGCAGCTTGATGAGAGAATTTGACCTTATGTGTGAAATCAAGAGAGTGACTGGTGTTCTGAGATCTCAAGCAAGGAAGAGCAAGAAGCAGGAGCAAGCAAGAGGATAGACAAGGAAGAGCTACATCTCTGTGCCAGGAGACCACCAATAGCCTGGAGCCCAGGAAGCGGGTTGCTAATGACTGACTCTACCTTTGCCATAGCTTGGGAAGTTTCCCGTTACAGGCAGGGGAAGTGCAGCGAATATTTGCAGGACTGGAGACTAAGCAGTAATTAACTGGGATGTTATAGCATCTTTTCGTTTTCAGAAAGGCTGCTTGTTTCATTTCTTCCTTGCCATACAGCACTGTGTTTGGGGTTCTGTGAGTAGGTCTGTGGGCTCTACAATCTTGAAAAGACTAAGCCTCTTGTTCCTCTTAGATGCTCCCTGAGGGGCTGTTTCCCCAGAAGAGAAGGTTGGTTCCAGGGTGAGTAGTAGCAGGAGAGATGTACATGTTGTCAGGTCCCTGGATTCATGGCCAGGGTACAATAGCTTGGACGGAACAAGTTTTACTTTTTATGCCAATAAAATATTTGTATTTTGTGCTGAGGCTGAGATTCAGACCCAGGAAGCAAGGTTCAGGGTTCAAGCAGTTGAAAGAAGACCTGAGGCATGGTTGGGATGGCAGTCACTCTTTATTCAGATGCAGAAATAGTCCCTAGCCAGCCTGCAACCAAGCTATTTCAATAGACCTTTTTTTATACTCAGGCCAGTCAAAAAAAGCTACGCTGTCAACAGTTTACGTCAGTGAGCACATTCGCACAAGCAAATGTCTATGATCTCAAGTACATATCTGAATCAGAAAGTTTATGACATTAAAATCATAGCCCACCAGAAACCCAGTGAGAAAACCTAACTACAGCCATTTTGGGCCTGCCCCAACAATTCACCCCTTTAGGATTCTTTGCCATTAAATCTATGCATGTGAAGTTTTCTGCAATGATCCCTTAGTGAGAAGGTCAGAGCCCTGCATCCACAGGTCATGAAAACAATATAAGCTGCAACAACATATAACCAGAAGACTGGTCTTATCACCTAGAATTACTAAAAACCATTGCCAGTTTCATCCCATATTGAGGTGGCAATAAAAGTCTTTCCCAGCCATGTCCAATTGTTCTGGGACACAGTCTGGATTCATCAGTGTAGTCTAGGAGCAGAACTCATAGGCACTTTGGTGCATATCAAACAGGCAGAGGTGTTTGCTACTCTGATGCAGGTGTGTGCCCAGTTCACAATGGCGGTGGCATGGACACACCAATGGATGAAAGGACAAAGCAGTTATAGGCCCTAGTACAGGTAAATCACATACATCTGGGAGAATGCATGCCAGCTTTGAGTCCTGGGAAAGCACAGTGGCTGCCTATGGAGGCTTTCCTGGGCAGTGATACCACACCAGTACAACTAGGTCCTGAATTTCAGTAGGCTCAGTGTGCACCAGCACCAGGGAACCCAAAAGGAAATAACAAATGTGCCCTTTAAAATCTGTCCCACACAGATTTTAGATTTTAGATTTTTGTAGGATCCGACCAAGTCACATGTGCCTGGGTTTGGGGGACATTCACTAGTTACCCATGGCATTACAAGGAGCTCATATTCCAAACTTTTTCTCCATGGGGCTAACAGGGCTACCCAATGAAGGTGGAAGAATTTTATTGTTCAGGGCCCTGTTCATACCACAGTTTGTCCCCTAGTCAATCCAGTTGGAGCAGGCAAAAGAACATTCCCTTATTTCCCAAACCCAGATTTAAGTACAATATCTTCTATTGTCATTGGATCTGTATTGGGGCTGCTACGGGGTGTAGCCAAGGCTCCATAGGAGCTGGTCCCCCTCACCAGGGATGCTCATTCAGAGCTCTCACAACTGCCCACAGACACTGTGACAACCCCCTCACAGAGTGTGTTGAGTGTAGTCCTAAGTCCTTGTTTAAGCAGGCCATTATATCTACCACACCTGCAGCCTGCATGGTATGGGACCATTGAACCTGTAACTGAGTTGCCCATTGCTGCACAGCCTGACCTGTGAAATGGGTACTTTGATCACTCTCTATTGTGATGAACCAGCTGTACAAGGCCATCAACACAGTCAAGGCACAAATAATAGTACACTTGCTTGACCACAGGGCCAGGCAAACAAAAAACTAGTAGCTATATCAACTGCTGGCAAGGCAAACATGACCTTTTCTGACCTCAGTTAAAGTGCCAATGTAGTCAACCTGCCATCTGGTCCATGTTTTACCTTACCATTCATGGCTCTAAGGCACTGGGGGTGTGGATATTCACAAATGCAAACCACACATGCCTGGCAGGCCTCTACCAAGGAATCCCACATTAAAGGCAGACCCCATTGTTTGACTACATTCCATGTAGTTTTCACAACTGCATTCTGTAGGTGGCGGTACAACCAAGCCAACAGGTCAGTGGGAGGTACCACTGTAACCCCAGCACCCTAGCCAAACACCTGCTTCATCATTCCTTGGGCCAGTCAGCAAGGCATGGTCAGTAACATGTACTACAATTGTTGCTTTTTCATGGCCTATGACCCAAAGGTCCTGCCAAACAGCTTGATCTTACAAAGGTTGATGCCCTGCCATTCAATTGTCTACTTACAATGTAGTAATCCACAAAGTTAACTCCTTAAAAACAGTCCTATCTCCACATATAACTGGGGGTCCTGCTTCAATCAATGCCACCATCCATATGGCACCTAACTCAGCCCATTGACTGCTGTGTCCCATTTCTGCATCATACCACGAGATGTCAATATGGGGCTTTATAGCACCAGCAGTACAATGGGCAGAGGGCCCTCTACTGCATCCGTCAGTGTGCCAAACACTGTCACCCACCAGGGTTGCTCCTTCCTTGAAGAGCAATGGCTCTATTGGCTCATGTTTATTAGCACTGTCTGGTACTTCCTCAGTTGCATGTTGTCCCAGCCCTAGAATGTGTTGGAGCTCCTGGGACAAGGGACTAGTAGATAAGGTACTCCTTTATCCCAAATGACCCCTCACAACCACTTTGCTAGGGTTGGTGTCTGGAATATACTTGTCCTCAGGGTGACTGCACAATTCCATACCCATCCTGCCACAGCATACCAAAACTTCAGCAGCACCTGTGATGGCCTCTGAGGCCAACAGAGTTGCATACAGAATAGAAAGCTGCTTCTTTATCAGGATGCATCCTTCCACAACTGTGACCAGAAGCCCAGTGGTCTCTGCAGCCACTCATGCTGCTGCCACAGGCCCTACCCTAAACCTTCCTGGGTTAACATGAATACCCAACTCAAAGGGACAAGTTGAGGTCTACTAGCTTGCTGAATGGCTGTCTAAGAGGCCTGAAAGTTCTGTGCACCTGCTTCAGTCCAGTTCCATGGTGCCCCTTTCTTCACCAGGTCATAAAGGGGATAAAACAGTTGGGCCAAATGAGGAAAAAAATCCTGCCAATATCCCAAGAAACCCATATAGGTCTGCAATTGTTCAACTGTTGCTGGTCATGAATATGCCTGGATTTTATCAATAACAGCTTCTGGCACAACTTTTGTCTTACCCGACCAAAGAACACTCAAGAACTTGACTGACAAGCCAGGTCTCTGCACTTTGGTGGTGTTTGCTGTCCAGTCACATGTCTTCAAATGGGCCACTAAGGTCAGGGCCATAAGCTCTAAATCTCAAGAGAGTCAGAAGTCAATAACACATCATCTACATAATGAAACATATGTATAGTAGGCAGCTGAGTCTTTTGGGTCAGGTCGTTCACTGGTCACCAAATGATGGCATATGGTTGGGCTGTGTGAATAATCTTGTGGCAACACTGGAAATGTCCACTGCCAGCCTTCCCATGTGAAGGCAAACTGCTCTTGGATCTCCATGATCAGAGTAATGAAAAGAAAGCATGAGCCAAGTCTGACACAAAATGGTAAGTGTACAGTTGCAAGGTCAATTGGTCCATGTGATCCTGCACTGAGGGAACTGCTGCCTGCAGAGGAAGCACCACTTCATTCAATTCTCAATAACCCAGTCATTCTCCAAGTGCCATCAGATTTCTTCACTGGTCACACTGGGGACTTAAGGGGGTGGTATCATGTCCATCTTCTCCAGTTTCAGAATAACAGCTCCAATTTCTTCATGTCCCTGTAGGAGGTAGTACTGTTCCACCATCACAGTCCTCTGGAGTTGCTGCAAGACCTGAGGCATGTGTTTTGCATAACCTCTCATAATCACCTGTTCAACTCACATATGGACATGGAACTCCCCCACTGAGGTCTGCAACCATAGTCCTTGGAGCACATCTATACCCAAGATATACTCTAGGATAGAAGACACCTGTATTGTATATGTTCATGGTGGCAAATGACCTATCCCCAGCAGTAAGGACACTGCCATTACCTTGAATGTCTGTCCCACATAGCCATGCTTAAGGGCATATGGAACTGGAAACTTATTAGCATTGCCAAACACTAGGCTATATTCAGCTCCAGTATCCACCAGGGCCAACACCCTCTGTAACATAATTTGTGGATCAGTGGATAGCAAGCTCCACATGTGGCCTTTGGTCCAAGTCTGTTCCCACAGGGCAGGCACCTTGGCTGGATTCTTAGTTGTATTGAAACAAAGTTCCCTCATTCCTCAGAGAAGCAGACAAATGGTCTTGCAGTTGCACAGGTCGGGCTTCTTGGGGTGCTCCTTTACCACTGTCCATTCTCATGCACATTGCTGCTCTGGGCATAGCTGCTTCCGCAGCTCAAGCACCACATTAGGCTGACTGTCTTTTTTTCTGGTGGTCTACCCCTGTTGCCAAGATATCAGCCCACATTTGCTTGTGAGTGATTCTAATGGGCACTTTCTTTGTCTCACCTTCAAGCCCCTCTCACTATGTGTACATTTTTTGAGTGCCATCTGCTCCTGGCTGCTCCCAGGCTAACCATCATGGTAGTAACTTCATTAAGGGGGTGATCGACTTATGAGGCTAAAATAGCCATCAAAGACCCAAAGGTGTCCAGTGGAGCATGCTGCAAACCCAGTCCCTCATGTCACTAGTAAATCTTTCATCATCTGGCCCTTGTGTATTCATATTATTGCCTGACACATGCTGAGCTCTCATAGAATCTACACCAAATCAGCACAGTATTGCCATTTACTCCATTTCTAGCAGCTTACTGGCATCCATTCAGCTTGCACAGCTGCATAAATTCAATCTATCTAAGAGTGCTTACCATCTTCATTCCTGTGGCTGTTGGACAATGGCTGTCTCAGGAAGGGGTAAGTAGCAATGGATGCCATGCTCCATCTCCTCTGGAGTGCAAACAATGCTGTCCACCCCTAGATTCCACAGTCACAAAGACCATGTGGCCAGGGTCTTCCCAGGTCACTGGGAAACTGCTTACCCAAGTCCACTAATTCTGCAGGGGCATATGGTCACTATGTAGTATACTCTGTAACATTTGGTTGCCTGATTGCCAGACCTCCAGGGGCCTGGGGCTGCTCATGTTTCGTCTTCCGCTGCACCAGGGGGTGGACTCACAGTTAGGGCTTTTACTTAGGCTCTTCTTGAGATTCCACCTCCTTACTTCAGAGGTCCTGAACACACCTGACTCACATACCTCAGCCTTCTGAGTGCAAATGTACCACTACAAGGCTTCCAGCTTCTCTTGGAGGACAAAGAACTGGGCAGCATTCTGCAGAGCCTGGCTTTCAGTGCAGTGAGAAAAATTCACCTCACTGCTTCCTGCACAGCAAATCATGCAAGTGGGAACTCACTGCTTGCCAAGCCTTCTCTATACTCACAGGTGACCCATCTACCATATCCCAACTCTCCACAGGAGCCCATGTCAATAGGACCATGGTGACCAAGTGCCATATGCTATCAGTGACCAAAGGTTCCCCTCATCTGCCAGAGTCATTATGTCTCTCACCTGTGAAAGATCCTGCTGACTAGGTCAACTGTTGTGCTAAAGTTGAGGCTCAGGCCCCAGAAGCTGAGTTTGGGGCTGCAGCAGTTAAAATAAGACGTGAGACATGGTTGGGGTGGTAGTCATTCTTTATTTGGAGGTAACAGTAGCTGCTAGCCAACCCCCAAGCCATTTCCATAGGCCTTTTTTATATGCAGATTAGACAAGGCATACTGCCAACAGGTTACATCAGTGGGCACAAGCTCACAAGCAAATGTTCATGACCTTGACTACACACTAGAAACACAGCCTGCCAGAAGCCTCAGTGAGGGAGACTAACTATAGCCCTTTTGCACCTGCCGAACAGTTTTATAAATTAACCTACATTTTAGAACTGCCAGATGAATATAACAATAATATTATTATTCAAGACAAAATTATTTTATATACCTATGTTAACTTTTTTGAGGGAGAAAATATTACTTTCATTCTAAGCATGAATAAATTGAGGATCTGAGAAGATATGACTTTGTACAAATTCATGATTCTTTGTGTGACAACTGAGACTGAGTACTGAGTTCTTATACTCCGGAGTTTTTTATAAGATAAAGAGCAATGTCATTTGTAGGAAATTTAGTCATGGCCTCACAGGAAGCCTAATGAGCTTTCACTGAAAACTAGCACATGCCTGGCATGAGTTCTGGAGTTACTTGAGGATTGCCTGTCCTGCCAGAGCAGGTCCCCAATCCACATTTTGTACAGGTGACCAGCCCAGGCTCAGGATTAAACCAGGCAGGCATTTTATTGTCTTTTATTGCCTTGTGTTGCTTTTCATAAACTCAGCATGTGTGCGTGCTATAGAGAGAGAGAGAGAGAGAGAAAGAGAGAGATCGATTCTCTACTCTGTAGTTTAAAAAAAACTGTAACTAGCTATAGTTGCCTTGTCTGTTTCCATATGATTCTTTGATAATTATACTTGACAAAATGATTGAGATTGCAGCTAACTGGCTTTAGAATCACCCCCTGCCCAAACATTGTATTTTGCTAATTCAACAGATATGTATTATTTATTATCCAAATGGATCCCAACACTGAGTTAAATGATTGAGATATAATAATGAACATACTAGAACTACTAGATAATGGTCTTACCACATTGAATTTTCTCGTGGTGAAAACATGTATCAGAAAACTTCCATAATAATTAACTAAATAATTTATAATGTAGTAAGGGATATTAAAAAAGCACAGGTGCTATGAATGGCATAGGAACATGAATTTAGTCTGGGGTAACAGTGGAAGACCAGGGAAGGGTTTACTAAGGAAATGATATTGAATTGTTTCTTTCCACATCTAAATATGTCTCTATATAGACATGAACTGATAGATAATTGTGAGAACTTAAAGGCAGTTGTCTCCAAGCAGTGGAATTATGTGGGATTGTCATCTATTCATCTATACACACACACACACACACACACACACACACACACACAGATATAAATATAATGTATGCATGTATACATACATATAAAATATTATTATGTATACATATTCTTTTATAATAGTAATGTTGGAAGGAAGAATTTTCTTGACTGACTTAGTCCTTGACTAGATCTGACAATAAAACTGACAAAGATTAACAGTAGAAAAGCACACAAACTTATTTAATATAAGTTTTAAGTGACACAGGAGCCTTCAGAAATGAAGACTCAAAGACATGGGTAAACCTGTGTATTTTTTATGCTAGATGACAGGACATAATATATAATATAATATAATAACTAGGGAAGGGAGATTTAGCAAAACCTGTTTGTTGAGATTCTTCTTGGCACTGCTGAGTCTTCCAGGATAAAGCTATTTCTTTCCTCTTTATATAGGGAAGATACCTCACAAATGAGGATCCTATGATCTGTTTCAGGGAAAAGGGCAAGGGAAGGTCAGAGTGTGACCTTTCCAGGTTTTATAATCTGCTTCAAGGGAGGAGGGTGGGGAAGGTGAGGGTGACTTGCCTGTTTCTGATGTTTTGCCAAGGTGCCATACTTTGGAGTAGTGTGTCCTGAACCACATCAATAATATAATAATTATTTTCTAAAGTCCTTTATGATATAGGTAAGATACTAAGCATTTATTGAAAGTTAAACTTAAGCCCAATGAAACCAAATCTGAACCTGGGTTAAATTAGCTGATTTTGTATCTTTGACTTTGTAGGGTTGACTCAATAAGGAACTATTTGTATTCATAAAGGGATCTGGGTGATTTCAGATGTTTTGTGTTCCTGAGCCTTAGCATTGTCATTTGTATTAGAGACACATCGGTACTAATTCAAAGGGTTTTGTGTGTATAGTGGGGCTTCTTCAAGTAATAATTACTTTCCAAGGATATTTTGAACCCTGTTTTCAACATAGGCTTAGAGAAGCTGATGTTTCCAATAGACGGTTTCCTAGACAAATTTACATGCCAACCCAACTTAACATATAAGGCAACACATATGAAGCATAAAATTCATCACAAACTCAAATACTGTGTCCACTGGATCCCATTGAAGCTATCATACAAGGCTTATTTTCTTGTGACACTCAGAGGTTATTCTCCTTTATGAAACACCTATTCAGCTCAGAGCACCTATACCATGTGTGGATGCAGAGAAAGATGCTGGGCAGATTTTTCACTACATAGGAGCTTGCTTTCTAGTAGGAAGGACAAGCCAAACACAGAAAATCACAATTTGAGTGCACATGGGCAGCCTTCTTTTATTACTGCAAAGTAACCCCTGAGGTCAGACAGGGCTTCCTGTGGTTATCCAAGGCAAGAAGTACTTGAGAATCACCTGGCAGGGGAGGTTTAAAATGTGGAGGACTGTCCTCATGTCCAGAGGGTCTAATGCCAAGGTGCAGCACAAAACTCTGAATTCATAATGTGTTTCTCAGGAAATGGATTCAAGGGATGATCCTTAGAGAAATAACTAGAGAACCTGGAGTTGGTCTTCAAGAAGGCTGGAGTCATAAAATTATATATTAATTTAGGCTGATTTTTATAAATTTATCCAGGTAACAATCCATTCTATATATCAGTTTTTCTAAATCCACGTTGAAAATTCCAAGCTTTCAGCTGGGCACTTTATGCACATTGTTTCATCTCAACAGAATCCTTCCAACTTAGTATTGATGTCTCTGTTTTACAAACCATGCTCAGAAGAGTTAAATATTCCCTCCTCCCACTCCTGCCCTCCACCCTACCAGCTACATATCTCAAAAAATAAAGTCACAATTCAAACTCCCACCATTTTTCCTATACTATTTAACTTTGTGGGTATCTGTGCCTGTGCAATTAATTTTTAAGGACGACTCTAATACATTTTACATACATATAATTCATACATTTAAAGCATACAGTTCAGCAGGAAGTGGTGACTCACACCTGTGATCCCAGCAGCTCAGGAAGCTGAGGCGGGAGGATCGCAAGTTTGAAGCCAGCCTCAGCAACCTAATAAGACCTGTCTCCAAATAAAAGTAAAAAATGCTGCGAATACAGCTCAGTGGTAAAGTACTCCTGAGATTCCCACAACCCCCTACCACCACCGAAAAAAAGTTATAATTTAGTGGCTGTTAGTATACTCGAATTGTACAGCCAAGCCTACAATGCAAGTCTAGGGCGTTTTCACCACTCCCCGCCCCCAGCCCCCTCCAATTCTTAGTTATAATCAGCGAGCCCCTTTCCATCACCTGACCCCTGGAGAACCCCTGGTTGACTTTTTGTCTCTGTATTCCAGACATTTAATACACATGGATTCATGCAATAATATGTGAACTTTTGTGACTGGTTTTTCTTAATTAGCCTGTTTTCAAGATTCAACCTTTTTGCAGCATATTTTGTTATTTCATTTCTTTAGATGGGCAAATAATATTCCATTGATTGACTAGGGCTGGGATGGATTGGTTTGTAATGGATAAGGGTTTAGTGGGAAGTGATGAAAATATTCAAACCGAGACTGGTGTTAGTTGCACAATTCTATGTTTATACTAAAAAATCCCTCCTTGATGCTGAGAGTCAAGTAGAGATTTTCCTTTAGGCCTGCCGATTTAGTACTGTAACTTACAAATTCCTTCTTCATCTTTCTGCCTTTCTTCTGCATAAAAACTGGTTCAAAGAAGCAAACTTCAGTCTTCCAATCTCCTTTCTTCTTGGCCCAAGAACAGCAATTGATTTAAAATGTTAAAATATTTCTGTTTCCCCAACCCAACCACAAATTTTGGATAAAGAAGTTTGAAATTGGGTGAGTCATTAGGGAACTTTTCCCCTACCATATTTTATGATTCAATTCTGTTCATAAACACCTTGAAAACATGAGGAAATAGAAAAAATAAAACCATAGAGTCATTTTTAGTTGTAACTATATTTCTCTAAGGTTTCCAGTGACTGGTATTATTACCAGTCTTCATATGGATTTTCTGCTCAAATACCAGGAATCAACAATAGTAGAAACCTGCCAGTGAAGCACCATATTTCATTTTCATGCCTGCCTGGAGTGCCCACAGGCAAAGGCAAAGGGATCCTTTATCTTAAATATTTCCTCAAGAATTCTGTTAAGCACAGAAAATATTGCATACTGCTTGTGATCTGGTAGGTCAAATGCAGATTTCCTTAAATTATTTATATTAATCTTTCACTTAGTTTCATAATTGCTGCCATGTTCATTTATTATAATAATAAATGTTTAGTTACTTACCTTCCTCCTAGTAACTCCAATCTTCAAGTAAAATCGATGATTTGGGAAATACATTAAATTATAGTGTATTTTGATTTGCTTGACTTCTAGTTGCTATAACTTTTATTTCAGTTGTTAAGATTGGAAACATCCCAAGGGCACTTCTATCCTATCTTCCCACTGTTCCCTGAACTTCCCTCACCACATCTTCCTCATGTAGCTTAAAGTGACTCATGTTTGGTGAGAGAATAAAAGTGCTATGGAGTTGCCAGAAATTATAAATTGAGGGAAAGGGAAAACTTACTCCATATATAGTGTGCATGTGCTTCTGTATGCATGTGTGTGGTCTATCTGTGGGTTCCCTTTCTGGGGAATTATGAATTTGTGGGAGGGCAGAAATTTGTTTTCCTGTTTCTTCATGTTTACAAATATATCAGTTCTGTTGTATTCTTTTCCCTATTTTATATATGTACTTGGTGTGTTGTTATTTTTTATGTATTTATTTATTTGTTCTCAGTAGTTCTCTCTATTTTTGCTGTGTCAGTAGACCTGAGGACCCCTTCTAATTGTTCCTACTTGAGGCATGGTTATTGGTTTGGGGTTTTTCTCTCCCCTGTTCTATGTGTTGAAGTATTGTTGAGGCTCAAGTAGGGCTAGTTCATGTGTGGAGTGAGGTTCACTATTATTTGGATGAGTTGTGTTTCTCATCAGCAGGATCTCCGCTCTATGAGCTTGAATAATCTCACTCACTTTGCAGCTCCTCTTAGGGAAAGAGGAAGCAAGGACTAGCAATACTGTTAACAACAAATATACAATCTTAAAAGAAATGTCTGGTGTCTACTTTGCCATCTCTAATGCTAATTACTACCTGTAGAGGGATGCTGTGATCAACATTTAATATCAGTACCAACAATAAACAACCATGAACTAGATTTGACATTAACTATCAGGTGTCTACTATATTGTATTAACAATCACAGTAACATAATGGGGTCAGAATTACAAAACTATTTAATTATTTTAGTGGTATTATATTTCCTTAAGTGTATAGAAAGTATGGTAGGAAGGCAAGAGAAAGATTAAAATATTTAAAAGATGAATAGAAGAAAAGCAGAAGATAGGTAGTAGATGCTGGCTACAAAGATGGAGGAGTAATAAGTGCAATAAAATAAAAGAAGAAGGGATGAGGGAATAAAAAAATTCAGTTATTAGTGAATTAACAACTGAATTAACTAATTTAATTAGAATTAGATTAAGAAGAACAAAAATCAAGGTCTGAACAAACAAGCAAAAGATCAAGACAAACCAAATCCACGTAAGATTTTACCCTACCAAAATTGGGCTAAGGCTAAATAATAAATATATATGCATATATTCAAACATATCCATGCAGTGAGAAAACTCACACACACACACACACACACAATCACATCGGATGGAAAAATGTTTTTAAAAATTAATCAATAAATATAATAGAATAAAATTAAAAATAAAAGAGGAAAAAATGTGGGAACTTGAAAAAAAACTTAATGAAAATCAAAAGGGCTCATTTCTACTGAGATGATCAAACCATTGGCAAGCATTGGCAAGTGCCCTGGGCTCCATCCTAATTACTGCAGAGGTTAAAAAAAAGAAAAAAAGATTGAGATTCACAAATTTAATGATCATTTGAATTTTTTGCAGCTTCTTCCTGATATTGGTTTTCCTAAGTCATTCATTTTTATTGTCAGTAATATTTAAAACTTTTACAACTGAAGTGTTTTTGTCACTCTTTCTAATCTCTTCAAATAAATACTAAATGTCTCATTTCAAGTCCTTCAGTTTTCTTTTTGTACAATATCAGTTCTGTCTGTCTTCTAACATGTCTTGGAATTCCCTTTAAACTGGTATATCTTGACCAAGAATTTCTTTTTGGATATTCTCTTTCATGAGTGACTTATACACATGAGAATATGAAGGGGAAGATTTTCACCAATGATCTCAGCAAGAGATTTCATGGAGTTGCAATCCTTTCTGGGAATTCATCTTCTCTGGACTTTACAAGCAGAGAGATGTACCCTTCTGTTTGTCGTAATTGCACAATCTATTGTTCCTCTTGTTATCTATCTGTAGTACTCTGGTGCTGAACCAGCTGGGAAATTCTCCTTTATTCTCAGTGGTCACAATTTTAGCTCTCCATGTCACAGATGAAAGAAAGCAGGACCTGAAAAGCTAGAATGTTGGACTTATATTCCCCACTTCTCTCTGACTCCAATGGGGAAAACTGAGAATTGGTTATTTTCTCCTGATCATGCCAGATTGTGTCCAGGTTGGGACAGGCTATTCTGGGTACGTGGCAGAAGGTGTTCCTCCCCATTTTCAGTAAGGATGATCTTGTTTTTGCACTTCTGTTCTTATTTTTCTTCTAAGGTCTAAATGCTTTGAGGGGGTATTTTAAAGCATATTTTGCATTATGGGCATTAATATTACTTCTTTTTAATGTTCAAATGAAGTTGCCACTTTCCTCAAAAAGTTTTGGTTTATGTCTCATCAGAGATAAGAATTTAGAAAATATTTTCATCAATTAGAACATGAAAAAGAAGTAACATTAATGCTTATAACATAGAAGTTTTGACATGTGCAGGACTTTGATGTTTATTATGGCCCTTGGTCCAGTGTGGTTTGAATACCTCTAAGTAGACTGGGGCAATGGTCATAGTTCACTGTGGTTTTTGTTCTTATAGAGAGATCAGGGAAGGGTCTTTAGTTCAAGTTGGCTTGTGTCCTTATAAGGACAACAGGATAGATACTAGTTCAGCCTGCATTATTTCCTTAAAAGAACAAAAGGATGGACCCTAGTTCGGAGAGCATTAGGTCTTTACAATGAAAACAGCACAATCTCTGATTTAATGTAACTTGCTTGGTTGTATGTTTATCTTCCCTCCATTTAGTTGATGATTTTAGTGAAACATTTCAATTTCTTTACCTCTCATTTTGGGTGTGCTCTACAAGTATTTCTTTGTGGTTTCCCTTGGGGGTTCCATTTAACATAAGAGAAGCTACTCTGATGTGAATCTATGGCAACATGACTTCAGTAGTGTACAGATAGGGCTGCTGTACCCTCCCTCTCAGTTATAATGTTTCAGTATTATATATGGTATTTATTCAATTATCATAGAATAAAATTGGGGTATTTTGATAGATTATTCTCATATCTTATAGAGAACAAAAGTAGCAGTGGAATTTATTATTGTCTTGAATTCACTTTATGAGGAATCTTTCTTCATCAAGATCTGAGTTCCTATCTATTGCCCTTCAGGACAGCCTGAAGGACTCCCCTCACTCAGGGATCATCTAGTGCGGACCAACTCAATGCGCTCTTGTTTATTACCTACTGTGGTTTGAATGTGTGTTTCCCTCCTAAATTTCTGTTGACGATTTAGCCTCAATGTAACAGTAGTGAGGGTTGGTTAAGCCATGAAGCTCTAACCCCAGGGATGGGAGTTTCATATTAAGAGAGCTTCTCTAGCATGTGCAAGGATCTGGTTAGTTCCTAGCACTGCATATACTCTCTCACACACACATTTGCCCTCCACACATGTACATTGGTCAAACTGGTCACAAGGATGTGTCACTATGTTTTAATTGGCTTTTTGTCCCTGTGACCAATACACCAAACAAGAACAACTTGGAGGAGGAAACGCTTCTCTGCAGCTCACAGTTTCAGAGGACTCAGTTCCTAGACAGCTGACTCCATTGTTCTGCCTAAGGTAAGGAAGTCCATCATGGGGCAAAGGCCCAGTGGAGGAAAGCTGCTCAGTTCAGGGCAGCAAAGAAGCAGAAACCTTGAGTGTGGATATGATGAGGTCTTTCAAAACCACACAGTTATTACAGATTTTCAGGCTCAAAAAGACCTCTGAAGTAGCCTACAAATTTTAATTTCTACACAAGTACATATCAGTCTCCACAATCCACTAAAGCAAAGGACCTTCCAGAGTCCATTCTTATCCTTATTTTGAAAGTGGAAAAGGTTCTGAAGTTCCCAAAGTGAGATAACCACTGGGACCAGTGCTTCGGTGTGACAGGCATTTCTTGCTCTGACCTTACAAGGAGGTGAGGTGAGGAAATTTAAAACAGCAGGTATATAAGTGAGTGGCTACAGCTGGAATTTTATCCATAAGTACAGGAAGCTCTTGCTGGTGACCTGTCAAACTCCCAGACAGTTAGTGCATTTGGTGGTGGTTGGTGGCTTGTGGTTGTGGTTTTTGGATATTGGTTTTTTGATTTGGGTTTTTTTGTTTTCCTTTTGGTTTTTGCTTTGAGTGTGTGTGTGTGTGTGTGTGTGTGTGTGTGTGTGTGTGTGTGTTGGTTTATTATTTTTTTAAGCTAGTCTACTTGTTCCAGATTAGGATGAGCTGAGAGAGCAGTGAGAGCAGTGTAGTGGTGTAGGGGTGGGGTCTCTGCTGTGAGCCCACCTTCACAAACCATTATAGGGTCCTGTTAGAAATTGGGGAAGGGGGCTTTGCACAGGTAAAATTTGCCTGCCATCTGCTCACTGGGACAGAGGTTGCAGTGAAAGTCCTGGCCAAAGTAGCCTCGAACTTCCTGTTGTTCTCTGAACAGGATATGATGGCAGCCTTGGACCACAGCAATGCTATTCAGCTCTACCAGATCATTGAGACCTTTGACTATATATACATCATCATGGAGCTTGCAGGTGGGGGGTAGCTATAGGACCTCATCCCGTAGCCTGATGGCATGCAGGAGGAGGACACCCACACCCTGTTCAGGTAGATCTGCCTGCCAAGCAGTACTGCCACAAGTTGAGGGCAGTGCATCTGGACCTAAAGCAGAGAACATCATGGTGGATGCCAGTGGCAATATCAAACTCATTGACTTTGGCCTGAGCACCAGATTCACAACTGGGAAGAAGCTGAAGAGGATCTCAGGCACTCTCCTATACTTTGCCCCTGAACTTGCCCAGGGCAAGGAATACGAGGGTCCCTGGCAGATGTCTGGAGTCTGGGTGTCATTATCTACTTCATGTTCACAGGGAGATGCCCATTTATGGCATCCAGCAGGAAGCAGCTGAAGAAGGTGATCAGGAAGGGGATGTTTGACATTCCCCTGCATGTGACCAAGGGAGCACAAAGTGTCATCCATGAGATCCTGACAATGGACCCCACCCAGAGGTCCACCATAGAACAGGTGATAGGGCATCCATGGTTGAGCCAAAGTGAGGAAGCTGCTTTGCCCAGTCCTTCTAGTGAAGCCCTCCCCAAGTTCCCAGATCCCATGATTATAAAAATCATGATCGACCTGGATTACCACTCCTATAACACCTGAGTGTCCATGACCAGTGGAAGATTTGATGACACCATGGTCACCTACTGCATCCTCAAGCACCAGAGAACCCAGGGAGCAGGCCTTGTGGATCCTCCCAGGGTCTGTCCCCAGAAGTGTTCCAGTGAGCCTGCCCTTCCCTTGCTCTGTGAGCAGCAGCATCCTGAGGAGGCCAAGTGGTCCCAGAAGAAGGGTGCTGGAAGTGCCAATGTGCCTGTCATTCATCTCTGCTTCCTCCATGTGGACACACCCCCTTCCCAGCCTAGCCTCCCAGCAGGACCCTGCACCCAGCAGCTCCTCTTCCCAAGGGACCTCCACAGGGCAATCCCAACACAGTAGTAGGGGTTAGAATACGGTGAAGAGGAGGATTGCCAAGTGGATACAACTGTGCTGCATACCCTGCTTTGGTGGACAGCCTCCAGAAACACAGTGACTCCAATGAAAATGCCAAGCCCAGACAGACAGAACCAATGGACAGTCAGAAGACCCTGAGCCCTGTGGATGCTGACATCACCATGTGGGAGTGAGGTCTGCTGACCAACTCAGGCTTCTCTGCATGGATTCCAGGCAGCAGTGCCTCTGCATCCACCAGGAATCGCCTCTGCCCTCACCTGTGAAAACGCATCATACAGCCTTTTCTCTGGGACTCTTCCCCCTGCCTTGCTCTTTGTCCTTTCTTCCATGCTTTGGGAGAAATTTAGTCTTTTTTTTTTTCACAATTTGTATAATCAAATTGATATGACACAAATTTTTAAAAGTCAGTTTGTTTTTGTTCCTTTTGTTTTTCTGAGGAGAGCTCAGGGTGAGGGTCAGAGACCAGCAGCCATCCTCTCCAAATCCTGGACCACTGTGCTTTCCTCTTCTGCTCACTGTATATATTTGCTTACCTTGAGCCAGCGTAGATGGGGACTCATTTGCCTTAAGTCAATGTAAATGGGGACTTGCTCCTCTTGATATAGTATAGCCAGAGAGTTTCCCTTTGAGACAGCGTAGATTTGATTTACTTTGAGTTGATTGCTTTGGTCAGAAGAAATCCTTTTCCTGTTCTTCAGGCCCCTCCCTGAAGTGTGTGGGTAGGTGGGGTTGCAGCTGTTGGTGCATGGCTTCGTCTCAATAATTCCATGTACAGGGAAGCAAGATCTTGGCCAGTGGGCGGGAGTGGGCCTGCCTGCAGCAGTGGCTGGGTGCTTCACCATATGCCTTGCAGTTTCTCCACCCAACAGCTCCTCCTGTTCACAGGGGAAGGTCGTGGAGACTAAATACATGGGATTTGGGGGACAGAGATGTATAATCTAAGGGATGCTACTTACATAAAAGCATAGTGGAATTGCTCTTATCTTTGTGTTCTGTTGACACTGAGTTTAGTAAAGTGAATTGCACTCAAAAAGTAGGAAACACTCAGGCTAAGACAGGAGACTTTTTATAACCTCCTGCCCTTGCATGTCTTCAGTTATGGATGTTCCCAGAGCTGCTGTGGGCCGCTTCATCCTTCCTTTCCCTTTACTGATTCGAAATTGCTACCTTAAAACAAAGATGTGCCACCTGCCATTTTAAAGGTTTGCCCTTTTTCACCTTGAGCCAAGAAAATAGTTTTGAAGTAAAAACACTCTATCATGCCTTTTTAACCATATGTATTATTTGTAAGTGTCAGGAGTCAAAAGAATAAGGATTATCATGTTCATATAACAGATTTTCTCCAATTAAATTTATCCAGAAAATTGCTCTCAATATGTAAAAATTGTAGCTTGGAGAATATTAGTTTTTGAGGAATTTCAATGATTTGGGATGGAAGCATTTTAAGTAACTCCAAGTTATATAGTTCAATGTTTAAAAACTTGATTCTTATAATAACATGCCTCCATTAACAAATTTTTGTCCATATCAAAATATTTCCAAGGATCTCCTGAAGGATTCGTAAGAAGGCACCCTATCATGGGTCATGTGCTATTTCAGTTGAAAATGCTGTGTGCTTATCAAGCTTGTGATAGCAGTGGCAATTAAACTCTAAAAATGGTAAAAGGGTTTGTTTGTTGAGAATTCCTTGGTAACACTGAAGACTCTGGAAGCTGGGCTGTGGAGCTATAATTCCTGCTTTAACTGCCTTGTGCCATGCCTACTTATCACCAAAGTGAAATATGGGCAGTAACAGGACCCTCTGAGAGGCCTAAGCACAGAAGTTAAGTTATAAGCTGAATATTGCTCATACCCACACTTGCCACCATCTTACAAATGTTCATGCATATATAATTTAATGAATAAATGATTTATCATACCATGGTTATGCCATTTTCAAAGTAAGACCTGGTTTTAGGAGAGTGTTGGGTTTAACTAAGGCTACCTTTACTATAGGTGATCTGAAAAGAAATTTCCTTCCTGACCTGTCCCAAGTCCTAAATATATTGTCAATTTTAATCTGAACAGAATCACTGGAGAGTTAAAAAGATGTGAAATATTTTAATAACAAATGGAAGTTCTTCAAAGTCCTTAGGTGGAATGAATATGAAGTTGTATAAACATGTATAAATGCTGCAAAAACAGATTGAACTACTTTTTAGAAGGAGAAAAGGAAAGAAGGGAGTTTTTAGGATGCAAATTTATAAAAACAAACAGATGGAGGGTTAGATTGCAGCATGTATGAGTCCTGGGGTATCAGTATACCCAGTGGCTTTCCTGAGCTCTGTGTAGTACTGTACTTAGGAAAGAGCCTTCCACAGTCTTAGAGAAGGTAGACACAGCAGAAGAGCAGCCTGAAAATATCTTAGTAACTTAGTATTTTGCACATGTGACTGAGATTGAGATGATGATGAAGCTCCTTGCTCCTGTGATATCATTACAACCTTCTCTGGGAGCTTTTAAAGTAGGTGCCAGGCTTCTAAGAAGAAACCATTGCTACCTTCAGGAGTCGAGGGCCATCTTGTGTATATCATGAGTGTCCATTTCCTAAAATAATGCCATGAGTTCCACCATGATGGCTTAAACTCTACCTATTTGCAAATGCTTCTTAGACCATTCTCACAGGACAACATGTTTTATGTTCATTTTTATCCATACCATTAGCTCAAGTTTCAGATTTATGTTCCTTAAAATATCCTATTACTCCAAATTGCTCCATGACTAAGTAATATAATTTTGGAAAATTATATGTGGACTCCTTTCTGGGAGAATTACCATTTATATCACTGTTTAGACTATCAGCATTTTTCAAACTCTTGTGTCACCATATAAAACCAATGAGTATTTAACAGTTGTAATGCTTGGGATATTTGATTATTAAGTTAAGGATTATATTGATGGAAACAAAGAATGCATATTTTTCTAATGCATAGAACACAGTAAGGACTCACTGAAGGTAGAGTGATGATTATCAAGCTTAACTACAGGTCCTGCTGTTTTCTGAGCAATGAACACAGAAGACTACTACAACTGGACCTGCCAGCTGCTGCTGACTGACACTATGGGGGTGGAGATGGTTATTACATCCTTTTTCTCTTCCATGGTAAGAAATTTGGAGTCAGTGGATGAGATAATGTGAATCCAGGTAAGCACAGGTTTACTGTCCACAGATGAACAGCCTACAGGACACTCAGGCACATCATTTTCTGGCTGGGCAGGCAGGATGTACCACCTCTGGCTCAGTCCCAGGCTGAACCAGGACACACCTCTGGTTCTCATGGGTCACTGTGAGTGGCTTTGATGCTGGACAGGATATAGGGTGTCATTGGAATCCTGACTCTTCACATTGTGATGTCTTCGACTCCTCAGTGTCAGTGGGTCTCAAATTCCAAGATCTCTGTGCCCTAACCCAATGTCCTGGCACCCATGCACCTATTTACTAAAGACCCTTGATGAAGCTAAGGAAGAGTCTCTTACAGGAGTCCTTTAGCCCTAAACAACATATCTCAAACAACATGAATTCACAGGAAACTTGAGCCTGCCCCTTTCTGTGAATCTTTCCAGAAAACTTGCTCTCTGGAAGAAACATTAAGGCCAGTGGACAAAATCCTAAGAAGAAGGGGTGCTGTGGGATAGATGGAAGTTTGGTGCAGGTCACTGCTTTGAGCACGCTTGACCAGCTGTGGCCTGTTTTTCTGTGCCCACCTGTGGTGGGCGGAACCTGGGGCCCAGGGTTACGCCACGTGCATCCGAAGATGGTGACTGGCAGAGAGCAAACAGCATTCTGATTATGCATGGAGAAAGGCAGAACGCATTTACAATTGGCTGTATTATAATCAGTTCAGCTGCCTAGCACGTGGACAGATATACTTTACATGTATGCTCGAGCGAGTGATTGCTTGACCTTTAACAGGATTGGATGGACATATCTGGTTACAATTGCTTATGCATGAGACTGCTTATATATTGAGGGTGCTATTTGAATAAAGGGGAAGCTGCTTGATGAACTTCTGAAGTACGTGTCTTCTGTCCTGCTGGTTGGGCCGTAAGTGCAAGAAGCGGCGGTTTTAGGTAAGTGAAAAGGGAAAGAAGCCGCGGTTTTCCTCTGTAACCAGAGTGCTTGAAGCAGCCCGTGGGCAAACAGCAGCGGCTCTCGGTACCCACCTACTTTCCCTGAAGACAGCATGGGTTCTTTTAATGTTCAGAACATCAGGAAGTGCCAAGGGTTTCTCTCTCAAAATTGGCACGATCTATGAGAAGCACTGAATTCAGGAAGGGAGGTAGAGTTTTCTTGCCACCATATTGCCAACACCTTCTGGGCACAATGGGGAGGCCAGATATCTGATTTCTCACAAAAAGTGAATGATAGACATCAATGAAAATGAGGTCCAAAGGGTGATGAAATGAATTAAGATAAGATTACTTTTCATAAGATTCTAGGCTTCAGTTTCTCCAATTAGTGCTGAAGCATTTTTAGACATGACATTCAAACACTTTTACTTGCCTCCCATCAAGTTGTGAGGTTTATATCACCTGCCTAGAAATCTGGTAGATTGGTAACTTCTTCAAATGACAAAATATGATGGAAGTGATACTCTGAACACAAAGGCTGAGTCATAACAGGTCATGAGGCTTCTGCCTTGCCCACTGGAACCCTTGCTCTGAAGTCACAAGCTATATATATGTGCAACTATCCTGAGGTTGTCATGTTTTTGGGAAGCACAGTTGCATGGAGAGGACTCGTCTACCACTCTGATTGACAATCCCACTGAGCTCAGTGTGTAAAACATCTCAGCCCAGGTGCCAGACATGTGAATGAGACTTTGAGTGATTCTAGTGCCCAGACACCAAGTTCCCCTCAGGTCTTTGAGTCTTCCTAGATGAGATACCAAAGAACATGAAGCAGAGGAAAGTCATGCCCCCTGTCCTCTGTCCTAATTTCTGATCCAACAGAACCGGTTAACAAATTCAATCAATATTTTTCACTACCAAGTTTTGAGGCAGTTTGGTACTTAGAATCTGATCCAAAACCGATTTTGAGAATAGTGGACGCCCCTCAGGATAGTGCTGCCATAGTGAAAAGCTAATGTCCTCAAGGAAAAACCATACCTGTTTATTCTAGTTTAGGTCAAAAAGTTTTTGTTTTTGTTTTCTTTTTAAACATAAAGCTTAGCTTTAAACATAAAGGGGCAGGTTTTATGCAGAATGCATTTACAGTTTTGTTTTCGGCACAAACAAAACATGTGAAACAATGTGTGTAGTTTTTCTAGAATGAGAAAAAAAACAGTATTCCTTGTACATTATTAAGATAGGTTAAATGAGTGGAAATTTTTTGACACAAATATTTCACTATATGAAAACAAGGTATTTATATGCTCTCAGAGAACTGAAATAGTTACAATTTATCACACTTATCAGGTACTTTTCTAGACACTTTACATCCTCCCATCCAGTAAGTCATTCTGCCAACCACCTGAGACAGAGGCAAAAGACAGATAGCTGATTATTGAAGAAAAGGAAATAAGTAGATAGCAGTTTACCATCAACTGGTAGCTAACACCTCTGGAGGAGTGGACGGATTGCACTTTCCAACACAGGCAAACACCCCCTAGATGGCTCTTTTTCTGTCTTTTGGTCTTTTCCCACCTTTTGGTCACCTCAGCATGGGAAGGAAGGAAACTTAAAATCTATAAAGGGACAAGACACCCCCACTCCCACATGCACTAGCTTTGGGGTTCTCTCTCTCTCTCTCTCATCTTGGGTGTTTAATCTTGAACATCAGGGAAATAAGGACCTGGTCCTGATTTTAAAAACGGTATCACAACCATAGATCTAAACATTCATCCTTCCTTCCTTCCATCCATCTATGCCTCCAACTACTCATTAATCTGTCCTTCCATTTGTCTATCTACTCACCTGCCCACCCTATCAGCCAAGAGCATTGACAGACATTAAATGAAAAACTCCCAGGTGTTATATTCTCTACTAGGCACTGGGCATCCAAAACTAAATAAGATCCAGTCCCTGTTCTCACTTAAGATAGTTCATAGGCTAGAAGAAGTGCTTATAGCATAGAAGTTTTGACAGGTATAGGATTTTGATGTTTATCATGTCCCTTGTTTCAGTGTGGTTTGAGTCCTTATGGGTAGATCATGGTAAGGCCCTCAGTATAGTGTGGCTTGTGTCTTTATACGGAGATAAGTTGAGTCCCTGAAATCATAAAATATCTCAGGGCTGCAACAACCATGTACCATACTTAGGTGCCTTATTAACAACAGAAATGTATTTCTCACATCTCTGAGGACTAGAAGTCAGAGATCAGGGGGTCAATATTGTTAGATTCTGGTGAGGGACTTCTTCTCAGTTGCAGACTGTCTACTTCTAGTAACCTTACAAAACCTATAGTAGAACTCCAGTGAGTTAACCCTCTTTTTATGATCATAATAATCCTATCATAGGGGCTCTATTCTCATGGCCTAGTACCTTCTAAAGGCTGCTTCCTAATACCATTCTATTGAGGATTAGGGTTTCAACATATGAATTTTGGGGACACAAACACAAGTCCATAACTGTTAATATTATGGAATTAGTGAACTAAATTTTCTCTGTTTGCATATTTAAATGGCTTACAAAATCCCACTATGTGAAATAGCATTATATGGAATAATAGAAATTTTTAGCACATGAGCCACAGTGAGACAGAGGGGCTATGGGTTTTGTGTTAAGAAAGACACATATTCATTTCCTAGCTCAGATAAATAGGGCTCAAGATTCTGGAAACTTCTGAGCTCTATCTTAGAAAATTGGTTTTAAATCCATTGGTCTTAAACCAACTGTGTTTTAGTCAGCTTTGCATTGTTGTGACCAAAAGACCTGACAAGAACAACTTTAAAGGAGGAAAAGTTCATTTTGGCTCATAGTTTGGGGAGTTCAGTCAATGATTGGTTGATTCCATAGCTCTGGGACCTACGTGAGGCAGAATATCATGGAGAAAGTGTATAGTAGAGAAAAGCAGCTCAGGAAATGGCCACTATTAAGCAGAAAGAGAGCTTCACTCACCACTGGAAAAATATGAACCCCAAAATTATGTCCCAAGTGTGCTTCCGCCAGTCACTCTACCTGTCTATAGTATCACCTATATACTATAGGTGTATAGGTATAGGTTATACCTCTCTTAATCAGTTCACCTCTCAAAATTCTTGCATTGTCTTACACATGAGTTTTAGGACACCTCATATCTAAACCATAGTATCTAGTTACAATTTTAGCTGAAGAGTATATCTTTCCAAATTTTTCTATAAATTAGATTATAGCTCTTGATTGAGCATCAGCAGCTTTTTATAAATTGAAATAAAAATTATATTTTTCTCAATTTTAATTTTTCTACTATATATTTTTATTAATTTGCCTCCCAATTTAGTATTGATTTACATGATATTTTTGAAATTTTTTTTAGTTGTAGATGTACACAATACCTTTATTTAATTAATTAATTTTTTTATGTGGTGCTGATGATTGAATCCAGTGCCTCATGCATGCCAGGCAAGCACTCTACCACTGAGTCACAAAATCAGCCATAACTGTTAGTAATATAAAATCAGTGAACTAAACTTCCTCTGTTTGCACATTTAAATGGTTTGCAAAATCCCATTATGTGAAATAGCATTATATGGAATAACAGATAGGGATTTTTAGCACATGAACCACAGTGAGGCAGAGGGGCTATAGGTTTTGTGTTAAGACACACATTCATTTCCTAGCTCAGCTAAATACCTGATTTTGATTAAACTAAAATATGTTTCTCAGTACATCAAATCTACTTTAGCAAAACTTAACACATTATTATTTTTTGTCTTTTTTTTGTCACGGTATTCTGCCTCATGTTGGTAGGTCCCAGAGCTATGGAGTCAACCAACCATTGACTGAACTCCCTGAACTATGAGCCAAAATGAACTTTTCCTCCTTTAAAGTTGTTCTTGTCGGGTCTTTTGGTCACAACAATGCAAAGCTGACTAAAAAACAGTTGGTTTAAGACCAATGGATTTAAAACCAAGTTTTCTAAGCTAAGATACAATCCTTTGTATCTCTATTGTCCTATATGTGGCCTCCAAGTGCAGACACTAAGACATGAGGAACATCCTGTATTCTGGACTTTCTTTTTTTTCTTTATGGATCCCTCATACATCAAATAATCAATTTGTAAGTGTTCATTGTGACAGTTTTTGAGGTATTTCATGTCTGTTTTTTGACAGCAGGATTAATGGTTTTAATGATACTCATCTTCTTAGCAAATAAGAAAACATGGGAATACAATGTTTTCCTTCCCTTTATAAGAATAAGTGATTATTTATAACTATTAATGTTAATTTGACTATTATTAACATTAATCATCTTTGGTAAAGTGACTTTTTTGGCTATACTTCCCCCATTCCATAATGAGAAATACCCTCTGAGAAGCTGTAGTTCTACTGAGGGTCACTTTCCTTTCTTTTACAAATTGTGCCTTTGAAGAGACAGTCTGAGGCCTACTGTGGACACTAGCTGTTAATGTAAGTAATAATGGTAATGAATTACCCACTTGAATGTAGCATACTATTTTAAAGGATTCACCTTTTCAAATAGATAATAGATAATGGCAAAAGGAGCTACAGGTCTTGGACAAGTGTGATTCCTGAATGAAGACATTTTCTCTTTGCTTAGCACCATAAGTATTCTGAGTTCATGCCTTCCAGGCCAGAGAACTGACTGTACTTTACACAGTGTCATTTTGTGACTTCTGTCTTTCCTATATGGAAATCACAAGGAATCAGAAGGGAGGGGGAGTTAGCTCGTGGAGGCAAACTCAATGAGACATTGCATTGCTTTTTGGAGGTCTCTGGCTCCTAGTGAGAGCAGCAACCTGGTGGCCTCCTATAGAGATGGGGGCTCATTGGCCCAGTCTCTCTCTCTACTTGAATGACTTGCAAGAGCCTGTGTGTGCTATGCTGGTGTCCAGGTCATCTGTTTCATATGCCTCTTGTGAGATGGAACACAATATATGTGAAGCACTTTAGAGGAGATTGAAATGAGTGATGATATTGTCATATCACTTGGGCTTGCATATTAACCATCAAGTCTCTCTCTGCTGTGTTGTTTTATCCAGGAAAATAATTTAAAGTGAAGCAGGGCAGCTTGTTAATGGAAGCAGAATATGTATTATATTATTGGTTAAATCTAATTTTCTGACTGGGAGAGATAAACTAAGAACATGAAAAAGAGGATTCATAACTCAGAACCTCCTTAGCAGGACTGATTGAGAGGCAGTTCTATAGTTGGAAAATGGAGTCCTATACTTCAGGTCTGTACCTCTAAGACTATTCAATGTACAGTGCCTATGTAACTGCGTTGTCCCTTTAATTCGTGGATGAGTTAATTTTTTAACCAACAATAAGATCATTTTAACCCAGTTTGCAAGCTAAATGAAATTTGAGGGAGAAGAGTAAAGCAACAAACTTATTTAAAACAAAGTTGGGTTGATGTCAAGCTCTGAATAGGTCTGACTGGCTTTGAGAACTGGGAATTTTCTGAGGATTGATGACCAGCTAGGAGAAGCTGATGGTCCTTGACTTATATGTGAGTCATTAACTCCAACCAGTAATTAATTGCCTGAAAATGTCCTGGGTTGAGGTCATTATTGCTATTATAAGCTGAATTAATGCCCTGTGCTTTAGCCAATATGATTATTTGAATTATCTTTATTCTCCATTCAATTTATGATTATAAAAGTATACCACAGGCAAGACAGATTAATCACATGCAAAACTACATCTTAGATTAATTGTATTTGATTCATACAGCTACCCAAATCACTTGGAGTAGATGATTTCTTGCTGTTGATATTTATTGAAGTTGATTTGCTCTGCTGTACCCCCATACCCCCCAATCCCACTTCCTACCAGTGGTTCCTACCAAATTCAGGTAACAAGTTGAATGGAGGTTTTCATTCACAATATATTGATCAGTTTTGAGAAGTTATAACATTTTGACTTTTTGGCATGGGAAATAAGAATGGGTATGTGTGGTGACAGCAGAGTATAACAGCATAAATACATGAAAAAAAAAAAAACCCTGCATAAAGCCTAAAGCATATATACAATTATATTAGTTTGTGTGTACTATTTCACAGTTTTAAAATTATTTGCAAATTAGTTATTTAATTTTACTCTTTCAGTAACATTTTCGGTAAAGCATGATGTTAGATGTTACTGTTCTATTTTGTATTTGAGAAAATTGAGGTATGAGAGTTTAAGTGATTTGCCTTGCTTGGCACTATTATGGATCACCAGAGCTGTCCTCAACCCATGTCTGTTTTTCCAGTGTTAGTCTATACCAAACCTCCTTAGTTTATACCAGCATGGCCTTTTAAATTTTCAGTCTAACTGTGACATAGTACTATTTTTAATTACTGGAATGTTTTAAATTGCCAATTTAAAAGATGTTTCTAACCCTCTTGAGTTCCTTATAGGGGTAAGTTATCAAACAATCAGGCATTTTCATGCTTTATCATAGAAGCAATTTGCTGCTATAACTTCTCAGGATTGGCTGGAGCATTTGCTTCTTTTGTAAGTCGTGCATATTTGTAATTAATCTATAAACCATTATTAGATGTATTTTGTATCTATATGACATTTCTATATTTTTGTATTCTA
Organism: Sciurus vulgaris; assembly: GCF_902686455.1. Taxonomy (NCBI): domain Eukaryota; kingdom Metazoa; phylum Chordata; class Mammalia; order Rodentia; family Sciuridae; genus Sciurus; species Sciurus vulgaris. Next base: position 84,642,366 of record NC_136464.1, read on the forward strand.
GTTTATTTGTAGAAAGTTTATTACTCAATACAGAAAACCAGAGTTCTATTGGCATAGTACAGCACGGGAGAAGACAAGGAAAATTCTGGAAAATCCTTTATATTTTAGATGATAAAGAAAGCCTATTTTTAAATTTATTTTATTTATTTATTTTTTAAAATATATTTTTATTGTAAACAAATGGGATACATGTTGTTTCTCTGTTTGTACATGGAGTAACAGCATACCATTTGCATAATCATGCATTTACATAGAGTAATGATGTTTGATTCATTCCACTGTTTTTTCATTCCCCCCACCCCTCCCACCTCTCTTTTCCCTCTATACAGTCCCTCTTTCCTCCATTCTTGCCCCCCTCCCACCCCACATTATGTGTCATCATCTGCTTATCGGTGAGATCATTTGTCTTTTGGATTTTTGAGATTGGCTTATCTCAGCTAGCATGATATTCTCCAATTTCATCCATTTGCCTGAAAATGCCTTTTATAATTTTATTATTCTTTATAGCTGAGTAATATTCCATTGTATGTATATATATATATATATATATATATATATATATATATATATATATATATATATATACCACAGTTTCTTTATCCACTCATCAATTGAAGGACATCTAGGTTGGTTCCACAGTCTGGCTATTGTGAATTGAGCAGCTATGAACATTGATGTGGCTGCATCTCTGTAGCTGGGTCAAATGGTGGTTCTATTCCAAGTTTTCTAAGGAATCTCCACACTGCTTTCCAGAGTGGCTGAACTAATTTGCAGCCCCACCAGCAATGTATGAGTGTACCTTTTCCCCCACATCCTCTCCAACACCTATTGTTGTTTGTATTCTTGATAATTGCCATTCTTATTGGGGTGAGATGGAATCTTAGGGTAGTTTTGATTTGCATTTCTCTTATAACTAAAGATGGTGAACATTTTTTTCATATATTTGTTGATTGCTTGTAGATTGGGATATTTGTATTCTTGATGTAGAGTTTTTTTGAGTTCTTCATATATTCTGGAAATTAGCGCTCTATCTGAAGTATGAGTGGCAAAGATATTCTCCCACTCTGTAGGCTCTCTTTTCTCATTGCTGATAGTTTCCTTTGCTAAGAGAAAGCTATTTACTTTGAATCTATCCCAGTTATTGATTCTTGCTTTTATTTCTTGTGCTATGGGAGTCCTGTTAAGGAAGTCTGATCCTAAGCCAACAAGTTGAAGATTTGGACCTACATTTTCTTCTATAAGATGCAGGTTCTCTGGTCTGATTTCAAGGTCCTCGATCCATTTTGAGTTGAGTTTTGTGCAGGGTGAGAGATAGGGGTTTAGTTTCATTCCGTTGCATATGGATTTCCAGTTTTCCCAGCACCATTTGTTGAAGAGGCTATCTTTTCTCCATTGCATACCTTTGGCACCTTTGTCTAGTATTAGAAAATTGTATTTATTTGGGTTTGTGTCCATGTCCTCTATTCTGTTCCATTAATCCATCTGGTCTATTTTGGTGCCAATACCATGCTGTTTTTGTTACTATTGCTTTGTAGTATAGTTGAAGTTCTGGTATTGCTATAACCCGTTTCATTCTTCCTGCTAAGGATTGCTTTAGCTATTCTGGGTTTCTTATTCTTCCACATGAATTTCATGTTTGCATGCTCTATTTCTGTGAGGTACATCATTGGGATTTGAATTGGAATTGCACTGAATCTGTATAGCACTTTTGGTAGTATGGCCATTTTGACAATATTAATTCTGCCTATCCAAGAACATGGGAGATCTTTCCATCTTCTAAGGTCCTCCTCAATTTCTTTCTTCAATGTTTTGTAGTTTTCATTTTAGAGATCTTTTACTTCTTTGGTTAGATTGATTCCTAAGTATTTCATTATTTTTGAGGCTATTGCAAATGGAGTTGTTTTCCTCATTTTCCTTTCAGCTGTTTTATCACTTGTGTATAAAAATTCTTTAGATTTATGTGTGTTGATTTTATAGCCTGCTATTTTGCTGAATTCATTGATGAGGTTTAGAAGTATTCTGGAGGAGGTTTTTGGATCCTCTAAATATAGAATCATGTCATCCGCAAATAGTGACAGCTTAAGTTCCTCTTTTCCTATTCGTATCCCTTTAATTTCTTTAGTCTGCCTAATTGCTCTGGCTAGAGTTTCGAGGACAATGTTGAATAGAAGTGGTGAAAGAGGACATCCCTGTCTTGTTCCCGATTTTAAAGGGAATGATTTTAGTTTCCTCCATTAAGAATGATATTGGCTTAGCATAAATAGCCTTTACAATGTTCAGGTATGTTCCTATTATCCCTATTTTTTCTAGTGTTTTGAGCATGAAGGGGTGTTGTATTTTGTCGAACTCTTTTTCTGCATCAATTGAAATAACCATATGATTCTTATCCTTAAGTCTATTGACATGATGGATTATGTTTATTGATTTACGGATATTAAACCATCCTTGCATTCCAGGGATGAACCCCACTTGATCGTGGTGCACAATTTTCTTAATATGTTTTTGGATATGGTTTGCCAATATTTTGTTAAGGATCTTTGTATCTATATTCATCAAGGATATTGGTCTAAAATTTTCTTTCCTTGATGTGTCTTTTCCTGGTTTGAGTATGAGGGTGATATTAGCTTCATAGAATGAATTCAGTAGGGTACCCTCCTTTTCTATTTCCTGGAATTCTCTGGGAAGTATTGGAATGAGTTCTTATTTGAAGGTCTTGTAGAACGCGGCTGAAAATCTATCTGGTCCTGGGCTTTTCTTGGATGGTAGATCTTTAATGGTTTCTTTATTTCATTGCTTGATATTGATCCGTTTAAATTGTGTATGTCCTCCTGGTTCAGTTTGGGTGGAGCATATGTCTCTAGAAATTTGTCAATGTCTTCGGTCGTTTCTGTATTGGAATACAGATTTTCAAAGTAGCTTCTCATTATGTTCTGTAACTCAGTGGTGTCTGTTGTGATATTTCCTTTTTCATCATAAATTTTAGTAATTTGAGTTTTCTCTCTCCTTCTCTGTTAGTGTGGCTAAGGGTTTGTCTATTTTGTTTACTTTCTCAAAGAACCAACTTTTTGTTTTGTCAATTCTTCGAATTGCTTCCCTTGTTTCAACTTCATTGATTTTAGCTCCAATCCCAACTATTTCCCGTCTTCTACTACTTTTGCTGTTATTCTGTTCCTCTTTTTCCAGGGCCCAGAGCTGGAACGTTAGGTCACTCAGTTGTTGACTTTTCATTCTTTTCTGGAATGCACTCCATGCAATGAATCTTCCTCCTAATACCACTTTCAGAGTGTCCCAGAGGTTTTGATATGTTGTATCGTCATTCTCATTGACCTCTAAGAATATTTTTATCTCCTCCCTGATTTTTTTGTTATACATGTTTTATTCAATAGCATATCATTTAGTCTCCAGGTGTTGGAGCAATTTCTGTTTTTAATTTTGTCATTGATTTCCATTCTCAATCCATTATAATCTGATAGAACACAAGGCAGTATCTCTATTTTTTTGTATTTCCTGAGGGCTGCTTTCTGGCATAACATGTGGTCTATTTTCGAGAAGGTTCCATGTGCTGCTGAGAAGAAAGTGACTCTGCTCGTTGATGGATGGAACATTCTATATATGTCTATTAAGTCTAGGTTATTGATTGTGTTATTGAGTTCTATGGTTTCTCTGGTTGGATTTTGTTTGGAAGGTCTACCCATTGGTGACAGTGGTGCACTAAAGTCACCCAGAATTATTGTGTTGAGGTCTATGTGATTTCTGATTGGGAAGGATTTGTTTGATGCACAGGGATGCACCATTGTTTGGGGCATAAATATTTACTATCATTATGTCTTCCTGATTATGGTTCTCTTAAGCAGTATGAAATGTCCTTCTTTATTCCCTCTGACCAAGTTTGGCTTGAAGTCCACTTTATCTGATATAAGGATGGAAACCCCACTTTTTTACTGAGTCCATGTGCGTGGTAGGTTTTTTCCCATCCTTTCACCTTTAGTCTGTGGATGTCTTTTTCTGTGAGATGAGTCTCTTGCACGCAGTCTATTGTTGGGTCTTTCTTTTTAATCCATTCTGCCAGTCTATGTCTTTTGATTGATGAGTTTAGGCCATTAACGTTCAGGGTTATATTGAGATATGAGTTGTATTCCCTGTCATTTGGCTTATTTTTGGTTTTTAAGTTGGCTTGGTTTCTCCTTTGAGTGGTTTTTCTCTAAGGTAGTTCCTCCCTTTGCTGACCTCCATTGTTGTTTTTCATTTCCTCCTCATGGAATATTTTGTTGTGAACATTCTGTAGTGCAGGCTTTCTATTTGTAAATTCTTAACTGTTGTTTATCATGGAAGGATTTTCTTTCATCTTCAAATCTGAAGGTTAGTTTTGCTGGGTATAGGATTCTTGGTTGGCAACCATGTTCTTTCAGAGCTTGGAATATGTTGGTCCAGGCCCTTCTAGGTTTTAGAGTCTGGGCTGAGAAGATGGATGCTATCCATATTGGTCTCCCCCTATATGTAATCTGATGCTTTTCTTTCGCAGCCTTCAAAATCCCATCTTTATTTTGGATGTCAGGCATTTTCATTAAAATGTGACTTGGTTGTGGATCCATTGTGATTTTGTGCATTTGGTGTTCTGCAAGCCTCCTGCATTTGATCTTCCATTTCATTCTTCAGGTTTGGGAAATTTTCTGATATTATATCATTGAATAGGTTGTTCATTCCCTTGGTTTGTATCTCTGTGCCTTCTTCAATCCCAATAATCTTAAATTTGGTCTTTTCAATGTGTCCCATAGTTCTTGGAGATTGTGTTCATGACTTCTTACCATCTTCTCTGTTTGGGCAACTTTATTTTCAAGATTAAATATTTTTTCTTCATTGTCTGCGGTTCTGTCTTCCAAGTTGTCTAGTCTTTTGGTGATGCTTTCCGTTGAGTTTTTTTATTTGGTTTATTGTTTCCTTCATTTCAAGTATTTCCGTTTTTTTTTGTTTTTTTTTGTTTTTTTTTTTTTTTTGAGAATCTCTATCTCTTTGTTGAAATGATCTTTTGCTTCCTGCAGTTACTCTTTTGGCTTATTGGTATTATCATTCATTGTCTGCATTTGTTCTCTAATCTCATCCTTTGCTTCATGAATCATCTTAATCATGTATAATCTGAAGTCCTTTTCTGACATTTCTTCTAACATACTGTCATTGATATAGAATTAATATAGATTCTATTAATATAGAATCTTATTTGTTTGGATCATTTTCTTCCCTTGTTTTTTCATGTTGTTCATGTATCTTCCCCTCTAGCAGTGCAGATCTGGGGTATTGCAGATTTCCCCCTATAGGCTTATAGTGGCCCTATAGGTTTCCAAAACCCTTTCTTTAAGGGGAGATCAATAATAGCAGTGCCCAATTCAGATACTATGCAATCCTACACCAAATAGCCCCTATGAGGACAACAACAAAATTGTCATAATAAACAGAATGAGTTCAAATATTATCTCCAGTAAAACAAACAGATTTGCAATAAGGTCTTCAGTTTCTGATGGAGGACAAAGAGGATGCAGAGGGATGTAGAATGTGACTGTTAATGGGATAAGAAAGGAATATACAGAAGTTCTAGGTAATAGAAAGGGTGAGAGTGTAATCAAAAGAAATTGGATGTTAGCATGCAAAAAAGGGAGAAAGAGACTCTGAGGAAACAGGTAAACAAAAGGAAAAGAGAGCAAGAAAAGTAAAGAAATAAAAACTTAAATTTTTCAATAAGGAGATAAAATAAAATCTACAGTATAACAGTCATATAGGAATGAAACCTCCCAGTGTTCAGTAGCCTGATGCATGAGAGATACCTGACATTTTCTTCAAGCCTCTAGCAGATGTCTCAGGATCAGAGCTACAGCTTCCAGGATTATCCAACATGGCTGCTCTGGCTTGGAAATGTGTTGGCAAATGGGGAGCTGCAGCTCAGGGTGTGGATGTGGTCAGCAGGAGGTCCTGGAGGCCGGATGCATTTGGTCAGGCAGGGGTCCTGGAGGTCGGGTGTGTTTGGTGTGTTTGTGGGATCCTGGAGGCTGGGTGCAATCAGTGGGTCTGGGGTCCTGGTGATAGGGCGCAGTCAGTTGGTCTGGGTGTCCTGGCAGCAGGGAGCAGTCAGTCGATGTGAAGGCCCCAGAGGCAGGGAGTGATCGGTCTGGCTGAGGGCTTCTAGAGACGGGGCTCAGTCAGTCTGGCCAGGGGTCCTATGGGGCCTGGCTATTGTCTCAAAATGGCGGCAGTCATGTGTAATCAAACCTGCAGGTACTGTGGCAGAGAACTTCCAGGCAACTGCAGGCAGCTGGTGCTCTACTGGCGTTCGGTGATCAGTTTGCTGACTATTGTCGGACAATGGGGAGGTGAACTTCGTGTGTTGGGTGATGGATAGGTGTAAAGCAGGTGATGGACTGGCCAGAGACAGGCAAATGGTGCCTGACAGTGAGCAATCTGCACTCAAAAAAGGCGTCAATATGCTGGCAGACTGCAGGTCATCACAGCAGACAAATGGGGTAAACAGCAGGCAACTAATAAGCAGCAAAAACTGCCTCACAGAGAAACAGATATCCTCTGCTTGAAACTGGAGTTACGGAGCGACAAGGAACGCAGCCCCCCTGTAGTCCGCCATCTTGGATCTCCCTAAATTTATTTTAAAACTTTTTTTAGTGTTATGGATTGGCCTGAGAAGTTACTGGGCAACAGTAACAGAAGCAGAGTGTTGATTGGTTTCTAGAGGGGAGGGTCATTGTTTCTTTTTTGCTACCGATTCCCTCTCCTTCTAGAGAAACTCTAAACAGGCCAGAGGAGCAGGCAGTAAAGAACCTCATTCCAGGTCACATGGCTGTCATAATCTCTAGTGGAACATTGTCTCAGAATCAACAACTATTCAGAGTCAGACGGGTATGCTTTATTCCTTTTTTATCAAAGAGGAGTTGTCAGATCTCATAATATGATAGTGGCTGTATGGTAGCATTAAACATTCTGAGAGTTCACCTTTGGCAACTGCAACACTCACAAATATAGAGAAGAATACTGATTAGGATCCAGACCAATGAAACACATCGTAAGGTCCATTTGAGTCTAATTTGGAGAGACAAAGTGAACACCTTAGAGATGAATTGTTTCATTTGGCCAGTAGAAATTTATCCAAGTGAAGTGTTGGCAGTGACACAGATATCACATTGACAAGCTAATAGACAATCAAAAGTTATTACTTTGATCATTACTACTGAACCAAGTTTAGATTGATATTGGTTAAGATTTAATTTCTTACCACCTTTTTCAATGATATGAATTTTTGTACCATCTTTTTCAATTGTATAAACCCAGTTGCAGAAATTATTAGTTGGATGGCAAACATAGACAATTAAATTAGTAATCCTTCTGGATCATTTTCTAGAGTACTGTGTACTTCACTTTGAAAGTTCCTGGGCACCTACTCTAAGGAAGTCTTTTTCACAAGGGATGCAGGAAAAAGCCTGTAATAATTACAAATGTGTGTTTGTGAGAAACAAACAAAGGTTTGGTTCCATGTATAAAAGTGTCCTATGGGGCCCAGACTATGCCATAGTATAGGAACTTTGTTCTCCCAGGTCAGGATCCCCCCACCTTTTTTAATGACTAGAAGGCCAAGATTAACAACATGGAAATCTTTTAGGTACCATAAGGGGCGACTACAGAGAAAACGATTCAGACTAATTTAAGATGGTAACTATAATAGTTTTATCCAGAGGAGCAGGCAACCCTAGTAATGGAAGGATAATTATTCTAGTAACAGCTCACTCTCAAACTCTTGTTTAAGGTAGGTTAGGATATTACAAGAAATGATAAATCTTTTTTGTATTGGTGCTGATACCATAGACCTCTGTCCCTCTTTTGGTTCTGGTGTCAAGGGGTATTGCACAAACTCAGGTAAAGTATTGGTTAGGTCAGTCTAAAGTTTAACGGACTTAGTCCCCTAAACCTTGTAATATTGCTAAAATGTTGGGATCATGAGGATCCTGGTTCCATGCAAAATCCTCAATTTTTCTGCTTTAAGCATATTCTTCCCTGTAAGACAGTGTTCAAATCAGGGATGGTGTGACCTGATCATGAAAAGGGAAATCTGGAATTTTTAAGGAATTCACCTTCAAAGGAGCATTTATACCCTTAGTTTATTTACATAATAAGTATCTTTACCCAGCAAAAAATTCTTCAAAAACGGAAGCACAATAAAGATATTTTGCTAATATTTAGCTGACTTATTCTATGGAAGTACTAAAGAATGGTTTTCAAGTAGAGAAAAATGATTCCAAATGGAAATCTTTCCATTCCCATTCCAAATGGAAGGAAATGTAAATCAATAGGAAGAGTAATTATGTGGGTAAATCTGAATGGTTATTGAGTCAATAAAACAATGGTGAGGATGCACCATGGGATCTAAAATAGGGCTAACCTCTCCCTTCTGTAGGGTCTGGGGTGCCAGAACTGCATTTCATGGCTGAACTTCCATGAAACTTCTCTTTTATGCGAGGCTCTCCTCACTTTAAACTGAGGCCTCAAATACTTTTGGGGGTGTCAGGAAGTTCTTTTGCTCACATCCCTACATTCTGTGCCTTGAGTCATCTTTTAAATACCCGCTGCCCTACTCTTGGCCTCTAGAGGGTAGATGTAGCTGGTTGATACTCAGGAGGAGAGATAACCCAGGGGTTTCTGTCCACTCTCCTGCCCTCACCCATTTATGCCAAGCGTGCAGTTTTCCTCAACTCTCCTTCTCTGCCCCAATTTTAGGGCACTCTTATTATTCCCTGAAGATGTGAGGGAAAGGGTTGAAGGGTAGTGCAGTCCTCCTTTGCATCTCGGATTCCGGGATTCTAATTAACCCATCTGTCCAGCTCACGCATGGCCCTAAGGGTGCTTAGGCTGGTTCCTTATTTACCTTTATTAGTGGTGGATCTTCCTTCTCTACAGTTCATTCAGGCATGACAGTATCTGTAGATCTTTTCTCTCTTATGAGAACTTGGCATTATCTGGAGTTTCAGTCATAGAGTTTTCTTTCAGTTCTCAGTTCTTTAATGGATTTCAAAACCAACTACACTTACATAACTCATATGGACTATTCTGTTTACATATGAGTAAATATGTGCATTATTTATTTCTGTCCTGAATTTCATGAGGGCAAAGTAAAATTTGTTCTTACACTTGAAAAGACACACTTCCTTTGAATATTGTAGCAGTAATATGGTGATGATGGTGTTGGAAGTGATTTCAGAGTAAAGAAAACCAACAGACTTCAGTCTACTTTTACTCTAATGTTCATTTCTTTTTTTTTTTTTCTTTCTTTTCTTTCTTTCTTTCTTTTTTTTTCTTTTTAGAGACTTAATCCAGGGTTGCTTTACCATTTGCTACATTCCCAGCTATTTATTTATTTATCTTTTTTATTTTTCATTTTAAGACAAATTCTCACTACTTTCTGAGGGTCTTGTTCAGTTGCTGAGGCTGGCTTCAAACCTTCAGCGCCCCCTGGGCTCAGTCTCCCAAGTCCCTAGATTTATAGGTGTGTACCACTAAGCCCAACCACCAATGTTCAATTCAAGAAATTTTCTCTACCATGTGTTTTTATAGAGGCTGATCATATACAACTACAATTGCATGCTGAGGTACAATTTTTATTGAGGGTAAAATTCTGTCAGAAACATGCTTCTGCAAAATAAAATATTTGGTCCCAGTTTTTTTTTTAGATGTAAATTTGACACTCTACTTACCTATTTATCTGATATATTCAGAGTTTTTAAGTTTTTAAGGATCTTACTGCATGCATATATTGAAGGAAGGTAACAAATTTTTCAATGAAAATAAAACTGGAGGGCAAAGATTAAATTAGAAGCTAAAACGAAAGAGCTCCTATTGATTATTGTAACATTTTTCATGACAATAATTACCAATAAAGCAGGTGATGATATTGATCCTATATCCATAATAGTTTATCTCCAAATCCTTTGTACAAATTTGATGATGTGTTTTAAATTTTGTTTCCTATCACAGGAAGATCCTATATAGAAAATAAATTTATATCACAAAATAACATAACATAACTATATCCTTATAAGACAAACTGTCAGGACTTGTCACATATGAAGGACTAAATATACTTTTGAAAATCCAGTATCACTTTTTTTAAATTAAAGTCAAAAATAATAATTTGAGTTCAATGAATTTTTTTTTTTTAAATCTCTTCTTCCATCCCTATCAGGTTTCTTTACTAGTAAACAACAACAACAACAAAATAACTGTTTAGATATGTATTACCTATTGAAAGTTGCATTGCTGTAGATTCAACCTAGGCTAATTAGCAATAAGAACTAAACTTACTTGTCTTATTAAAAAACAAACATTACTATATATGCTTCTTGTTAAGATTTTGCATACAGTGTTTCATATAGAAAATCATATTCCAATAATTTCTCATTATTGTAGCAGAATGACAAAAATTTGTGACTTTAATAGTATTTCATGTAGCACACTTCAAGGGGGAGTTTGTATAATTTTTATAATTATTTTATGTTTTGGTTATGATTGCTTTAAATATACATATTAAAATTTTATTTTCTGTTCACTTAAAATAATAATTTTTAAATGTGGGCTTATATTTTGTATGTCTTCTTTTGCTTTTTGGTTAATTTCTTTTTATTGTACTTTCCAAAAGTATCATTTTGTGAAGAATTGAAATTTAAAACACAACAAAACCTGGTTCTTTACCAACATAGTTTGCAAAGCACCATTCTGAAGCACAATTTTAGAATTTCTAATTTTAATATTGTATTCCATTTGAGCTATTATTAATTCATTCAATGGCTCTCTTTCCATTAATCAATATATTTAAAGGTCTGTGTTTGCAAGCTTTGTTTTCAATAATAGCAATTCAATAAAAATTTCAAAATCTGAAGAATCACTGGATTCTTTGACTCAAAATTTTCCAAAGATTTTCAGCAAAATGATTCTGGAATTTAAAGGATATATTTAAAAATGAATAAAAACATAGTTCTTCAGGTTCTCAAATGCATTAAAATCTAATTGGTATTGGGCAGATAAAAAAGAAGGCACAGAACGCCATGATGAATTATATTTTATATTTAGCATCACCCTAAAACGAAAATTACATAGTTTAATACTTCTATATATATGTAAAAGTAGTTGGAAATCTGGATAACTACTTCTATTTCAACTGGAAAAATATTGAAGGCAAGTTTGAATTATGTGTATATCACCACCAATTTCAAATGCATTTTGTTCATTAATATCTTCATTTAATAAAAATTCTTTTAATAGGGCACAACCCTCCCCATTTTTATCAGAAATATCAACAAAACCTATAAATTTACATTTTGTATTGAAATGTATAAATGAATTTATAACAACTTTCAGAAAATGTGGATGTTCAATTGAAAGAATAAATTTTAAAAGAATCCTTAATTTAAAGAATTTGGTGAAAAGAACAAGTCATTTCAAAATTTGACTACTTATCTATTGGAGGCCTCTGATGAGACTGATATGAAACTAGTTTCATTGAACAATTTTAAGTTTTATTTCAGTTAACAAGGTCAATACGTTAACAGCTTTTGTTTTATTTGTAAATGTATATGAAAGCTTAGAACTGAAATTAATATAAAACAGCTATTTGTTCTATTGTTGTATTGCATAAAGTGACTTAACAAACCCATAAGGTCATTGTCATCACATGAATCTATTAACTGGTCAATAGAACTACTAACTTTTAAAGTAGATGGTGATAGCTCTTGAACAAATTTGTTTTTGAAGACAAAATATATACTCTTGAAAATAAAGTTGACTGCACACAGAAGATAGTAAGAAACAATGATCAGATTTCCAAGAAATATGGGATAACATTAAAAGACCAAATTTAAGATTTATTGGGATACATGAAGGTGCAGATACACAAACTAAAGGAATGCACAATCTTTTCAATGGAATAATATCAGAAAATTTCCAAAATCCAAAGTATGAAACAGAAAAACAAATATAACAGGCTTAAGGATCCCATATGTGCAAAATTACAGCAGACCCACACCAAGGCACATCAAAATGAAAATGCCTAGAATATGGAATAAGGATAGAATTTTAAAGGCTGTGAGAGAAAAACCTTAGATTACATGCAGGGGAAAAACAATATAGATCTCACCTGATTTCTCAACCCCCACCATCAAGAATAGAAGGTCCTGGAATAACATACACCAAGCTCTGAAAGAAAATGGATGCCAACCAAGAATCCCATATTCAGCAAAATCAAGGTTCATATTGAATATAAAATAAAAAGAAGAAAATGCTCACCAGGGTTTAAGGGCATCAAATTCAAAATGTCAACTGCAGTAGTCTTTGCGAAGTAGTAACCCTCTGGGGCACACTGCCAGGCTTTTCGCAAATGAGGTGAATGTTTACACCTGGGCGTTTTGCAAGTCAACCTTAATGTCAATTGGGAAACTGAGAGGTGAGAATAAAGACAGCTGACCTTGGACTGACATTTTTCTCATTCTGCGGTGCTTGGCAATGGGAAGATATTCTTTTTTAAAAGAATTGTATGAATTGGGGTTGAATACATACCTTAGCTTCTGCTGAGAACATTAAGGAGGCACATGGGTTATTTAAAACCTATTTTCCTTGTATCATTGGAGGTCTAGTCTCAATAGTAATGAAGCATTTCTACAGACTTTTGTTAATTTTGATGAACGTTCTGCTTTTAGTGCCCCCAAAATGTCCTTTCCTCTTTCCTTTCTGAACATTGAGATTTGAACGTTTCTACCATTTCTCTCTCTCAGCACGATGCATCTTCAGATTTGGTACTATGTGTGACATTAGCTGTGGCGGCAAAACCGGGGCCCAGGGTTAAGCCATGTGCATCTAAAGATGGCGAATGGCAGAGAGCAAAGGGCGTCCTGATTATGCCTGGAGAAGGGCAGAAAGCGTTTACCATTGGTTGTATGATAATCAGTTCTGCCGCCTAGCGCATGGACAGATATACTTTACATGTATGCTCCAGCGAGTGATTGCTTGACCTTTAACAGGATTGGATGGACATATCTGGTTATGCATGAGACTGCTTATATATTGAGGGTGTTATTTGAATATAGAGGAAGCTGCTTCATGAACCTCTGAAGTGTACGTGTCTTTCGCGCTGGTCGGGCTGTAAGAGAAGCGGCTTCGGAGCCACTTGGAGCAACCCAGGCAAGAAGCCCTGGCTTTCTGTAAGAAGAGCAGCGCGAGCTGCTTGCAGCAAGCCGGGCAAAAAAGCCGAGGCTTTCAGTAATTAGCCTGCATCCTGCAGGGGCTGATAAATGAACCCTTGGCATTGTCCCAGAGGGCCTTGTGCCAGACAGACAGTAGTCAGGTCAATAGAATGAACCCTAATGTGGAGCCAGATTGGTCAGATATTTCTGAATCTAAAGGTGAGTTGAAGGGCCCCTTGGGAAATCATACCAGGAAAATTTTTGAGTGTACCCTAGTTGTAAGGCAGGAGCCAAGGTGGGGAGGCCTGGCAGGTGGAATGAGCACAGAACGTCTCTCCTCACTTGCCAGCTCCATCCTGGCCTCCATCCAACATGCTTTGTGAATGACTCCCTCCTCTCTTCATTAGGGATCACAGCAGCCACCCACCTGCACTTAGAAGTCCAACTTCCCAGGTTCCAGCTGTCTCCTGTCTGGGCATTTAGGAAAGGAGGGGCAAACCATCAGTGTTGTGATGCTTCCCAATTCAATGATCACCTAAGCCACTGAGCTGCACTGCATACTCCCCTGCCCTAAGCTGTCCAGAGCAATCATTTCATGGGGCTGATAGGGCCCTAGGCCAGTTTCATGACTAGACAAAATCTCGGGTGAGCACAGACAAGAGGAGTGGGTTCTGAAGGCAATGCCACTGGGGCCTGTGCTAAGCTTGATGACCTCTCCTCATCCCAACCTGGTCCACTAGACCTGATGGGGCCTAATTGCCTACAGTAGGAGTCAGGTGGCCAGGTTATCATGATGACTGTTGAGGCCAAACTAGCACAGCCCCACCTAGCAGGCATGGAGGGTAGTGCGGGCTGTCAGGCTTCAGCAGGGTCCCTTGTCCTGCATGGACCTGGATGGATCCAAGGCCCATGGGGCAGCAACCACCACACACCCTGGCTCTTCTCCTGAGTGAAGAGGTTAGGATCGCACTTCTTGAAAACAGCAGCCCCCTGGTCCTTGCTCCCTTCATCTTTCCTCTTACCATCACAGCTGAGCCAGCACTTGTCTTGAATCTTGGTCTGAAGCAGCCAGGAGCAGAAGCGGCTGTGGTTGCCATGGGAACCGTGATACCATCATGCTGTCATGTTGCCTTTCTGTGACCTCAGGCGGTATCTGCATCACAGTAGGATGTCCGGGAAGCCACTCTTCAAAATCCATGTTGCCTAAGGCCTGGAAAATCCCTCTGGGGAGAGAAACAAAGTGCATTCTCTTACTGGAGCCTTGAATCTCTGTGCCCTCCAAACCTGACATGCCTGATGCCAGCCCCTTCCACTTTGAATATTGTAGCCCTTCCATCTTTTGCTCTTAGGTCACAGGAGCACTGGTAACCAAGTTAGGCTTTGTTTGAGTGGAATTAAATGGGCTTGAATAATTGAGAGAGCAACGGATATGACTTTCTGCAACTAATTTCATGGTAATGAATTTTGAGAGAAATAACTGCAATATAACTATAGGAAGTTTGAAAACTGGATGAGGATTTTTTTTTTCTGCAAGCAAATTTTGCTCCTGGGATCACAGACCCTGTGAGCCATCACCACTGTCCTTTGCCTATTTATATTTATTGCCAGTGTCTGGCTAAGTTGCTGAGGCATTTCCTAATTTAGGGAAGCTTGCTTTTCCCAGGAGAAACAACTTCCTCTATTTCCCCCATACCTGAGAAGATAGGCAAGATCCAGCACCTCCACTGGGCTGTGCATTTTGCCCAAGTATGTGCTGGTTAGGATTTTTCAAAGGAAAAAGAAGAGTGAGAAAGGACTGAGTAAATTGTGATTGTAATGGCTTGGGATCCAGGTGTGAATGATCCCAAAATTCTCCTTTCACATTAACAATGTAAGCATATAACAGTTCCCACTTATGCCTGCATCTCCTCCTACACCAGCCCTCCATGGATCATGGGCATAATTTTCTGCTCAGTGATCAGTTACAACCATTTTCCTCCTTAAGTAGATAGGGATAAAAGTTTTTCTAATAATACCCAATTAGACTGTGGTCTTGACATGCAAAAAAAAGTTCCTTGCAGGATTGTTCTCAAAAGTAAAATTAAATATTTGTTAGAAATTGTTTGGCTTTGTCTTGTGGTGGTTTTGCAGCAAAGAATTTATTTCAGAGTCAGACTAGCAGAGGATCCAGTCATCTAACTTACAGAGCCTCCTCAGGGGCTGTGGATATAGCTCAGTTGGTAGAGTGCTTACCTAGCATGCACAAGGCCCTGGGTTTAAACCCCAGCACTACCCCCCCCAAAAAAATCCTTTTCAGATAATGCCAACCCTCCAATGTCTCACAGGAGCACTTTTAACCAATTTAGGCATTTTTTTCAAGCATGATCAAAACCATGGTAGAAGGAATTTGAATGGAAGTGAATGACTGAGAATTCAAGGGATTTGACTTTCTGCAGGTAATCTCACTGCAATGAATCTTGAGAGGAATTTCTGCAAACATAAATATTGGAAGCTTGAAAGTTGGATTAGGATTTTTTTTTTTCTGTCAGCAAATATTGGTCCTGGAATCACAGACCTTGTGAGCCATCAGCTCTTCCCATCTATTTATATTTACAGATCACTATCTGTGGTGGGCACAGAGTCAGGACTCAGTAATTGAGATTATACCTATGATTAACTCACAAAGATGATTACATCTTGTAACCTCTAATCATAATCAGGTATTTATGAAATAAAAGATGCAAACAAATCATCATATATATCTCATGTTGCAGAAAATGAAATATGCATTTCTTTGCCGCAGACCAAAATGAAAACAGAAATATTAAGAGATTTTGTTCTTCCTTTTGGTGTGTTTAATGCTGCCATTAGTTCTGCATTTCTAGTACACCTAGTGATGTGTTGTTTCCTGGGAAAAATAAATAAGCTGAGGTCACTGCTCATACTTTGGAGAGCTTGATCTTTCCACTTTGGAGGTATTTCTCACTGCTTCAGTATGCAGAGCGATAGATTTTTTCTTTCTTTCTTGCAGAATGAATATGTTGTGGTCCATTTTTTTTCTAAAAATTAATATGCATCTGGACATCTTGTCTTCAAAATGCTATTGGGTTTTTCCATTAAGCTGAAATGACAAAGGAAGATTTTGACTGAAAATGGAAGCATCAATTAAACAGATTGCAACCTCTGAGAGGCAAATTCAGTTAAGTCACAATGGAGTGGAGGGTTCCACTTGCCTCCTTGGGAGTACCCTCTTCTTTCCCCTTGAATAATCCTTTCCGCCATAAATAAGTCTACTGTTCTCACAACACCTTGTTCTTGTATCCAGAGAAAAGTAATTTGTTTACTCTTAGCCTGTGTGACACACCATATGAGCTCAACAAAAATTTCTTAGCTTTTTGACTAAGAAATGAGATATCACCTATGTTCTCCTTCCCAGGCAACATTTGAATTTTAATAAAAATGGCATGGCTTAGATAAAAGAAGAGAATCTAAAAGGATGGATCTCTAAATGTGATATCTTGACACTAATGAGATAGATAATTTGGGGTGGGCTGGGGGGTGGGTTTTTGTTTTTCATGTTCTTCAAATATGGTGACAAGCATGACTGCCTTGCTTACATCAGAGGATCATTTAGAGCTGTGCTTCTTGAATGTAATGAGCATGTAAATCACAGGATCTGGGAAAATGCCCATTCTAATTCAACAAGTCTGGTTGGGGCCTGAGCTTCTGTATTTTTATCAAGGTCTCAGATGAACTTGAAGATGTTGGTCCATGGAGATGTCAATGATTAAGAAAACTTGGTAAAGAAGACTTGAAGTGGATAAGGGGAAGGGCAGATTCCTATGGTTGCTTGATGTTTAGATAAAGAACATTCTATTCTGCTGGCTTCACTTGCCTGCAGGGTCTCCCTAAGGAGGGTTTGAGCTCCAACTCTTAGTCCTTCTACATGTGCCCCACCTAGTCAGAAAAGCAGGTCAGGATAAATGGTGGAGGTGGGAGGTGATGAGAATTAGCCCAGATAGTGCACTGGTGTGCTCATGCAAGGCTCCAGTCCCCTGTGCTGGCACAGCTTAGGGCTCTGAGGGTAGATGGCTGAAGCATAGCATCACTCTCATTGGAGGAACCCACACCCTACCCACACCTCCTCCCTGAGCTGCTCTCACACCTCTCTCCTCAGCCCCTTCTCAGGATGAACAGAGAATTACCTGAAAAGCAAACAGACTGTTGGTTGTTTATTAATCACATTCCCAAAACTTCATGTCTGTGCCAGGGCACCAAGCCAATACAACAGCCCCACTTGAGAGGAACCTTTCCCAGCACCAGAGAGACAGTTGTCCCATGATATGTGGCTTCTAGATCGGGGTGATATCTATAGGGTTACCAAGGAGAAAGCCGAAAAAACAATATAGTCTTATACTTCTGAGAGCTCATTTTCTAAAACAAAACAAGACAAAACAAAACAAAACAACAAAACTGAGGTGATTTCTGGGATTGAGAGGTTGCCTAGAATCTTAATACAGATCAGTTTAATCTCTGGCAATCCTGCAAGCATTTGTCTGGAGGTTTCAGGCAGCTACCCACAGTCTGCCCAAAGTGGATCGGTCCATTTTCTCTCTAGATTCCAGGGCAGAGGTGTCCCTAGAGCCCTATTCTGCTTGCTACTTCCTCTGGCCCCCTTTTTACTGTGCTCAGCTTCCTATCCATGCCCAAGTCAGGTCAGCATGATTTCCTTCTCCTATAGTTTGCTTACCCTACAATCCCAGAGCAATTTCTGAAGCAAATCTGGCTAACAAATTTGCAATAACATTTTAGTGAGAAGAGTAGCTCAACATGTCCCTTACATTTCTTGAACAAATAATTCTAGGGTGATGTTACCCATGCAAGGGCTGGAATCTGTTGCAGGGTACAATAAGTCATGATTGTGAACTTTCTGTCCCCCTCCACTCAATTCACAGAAGTGCTGCTAACTTTAAATAATAGCCCAAAATGATGAAATAATACTCCAGAGGGACTAGAAGATATAGCACTAGCCTGGGTGCAGGGAGGGTGGTGCCCATATAAGTGTGTCTAGGTTCCTGGAAGTCATTCCTAGGCAATTCTTCTCTCTCTCTCTCTCTCTCTCTCTCTCTCTCTCTCTCTCTCTCTCTCTCTCTCTCTCTCTCTCTCTCTCCCTCTCCCTCTCTCTCTCCTCTCCTCTCCTCTCCTCTCCTTTCTTTTATCTTAGAGAAACGTGAAATGGTTCAGTTATAAATTTCTTCATCACAAGCCTTCTTTTTCCCTCTTAAAACTCAATGTTCCCAAATAACAAAAATACTGTATCAGATATACCCTATCCAAGGTAAGTGTCCAAGAATACAGGGTTCTCTTCTGAGTAACAAGATTTTCTTTTGAAAAGGCAGCCAATTCATGTGAAATAAGAGGGTGGGAAACAACTGCTTGTGAGTTGAGCAGAGCTGGACGATGGGAGGGGGCCAGTGGGGTGGGAGGGGGTTCTGTAGAGGCTGCAGCTTTGAGATTGTTTAACCCTTCAGATGCATCCTCTTCTACTCCTGTACCCCTCTGTGACTCTTGTTTGCATCTCTTCTGACTTTTAATTAGACATAGATGATAATATTTCCAACTGCCATCTCCTTGATGAAAATGGTAATTCTTTTGCAAAAGAAGGGAGACAAAAAAGTTGCATTTCTAGTGCAATCCAGCACCAGAGAAAATTCTTTTGGAAAATTGGGATGGGGTGGCTGTTATATGTTACTATATAATCCTTCAAATTACCTGACAAAAACAAGTCTGTCCTTTTATATCAGAGGATAGATAGTGTGCTTGGGTTAAAATGCTACTGAAATAAGGAAACACCAATGAGAACAGATGTTTTCCACTTCCTTGTCCTTATTCCTTCCCACATCTCCCTCCTCTCCCATGTGTCCTTGTTTCTCACAATTCTGTGGCATACAGGTGGTCCTTCTTTCCCAGGAAATACCATCTTCCAAAGCCCTGCACCACCTGAAATTCCAGTGGGACTCCAGGACTTCCAGCGTCTTCATGGGACCTCCTTGCCAACCTGTGGTGAAATGCCAATTGTTTGATAGGACTGTAACACAATTTTTAAGGTTGAGTTTTCCATTTTGATGCTTACTCCTCTAAGATGTCTGTGAATTAATATAAAGCATACCAGGAAAAGGGAGGCAAAACATAGGTGTTTATACCACATACCTTCCACTTAAGGTGTTATGTTCTATGACATCTGCTCAGTTCTAGATGTCTTTCAACATCTGAGTCAATTCTGAGAAAAGTCTTGGAGAGACTTACATGGTTGTCTCTACAGGGTCCTATACAGCAGCATTCCCAGAGTTAGCCAATATGGGATTTCTTGGGTTGAGTTTCACCCAGACGTGTCATAAAGCACTGAGAATACTCTCGCTCTTTTTCTATCTCTCTGTGTGTCTGTGTATATGTGTTTGTGTGACAATGTGTGTGTTGAGTGTATAGATGTGTAAGAATGTAGGTATGCTGGGGTGTGCTGGTCCTAACTGTTTGTTCCTTTGCCCAAATCGTACATTCACGAGCTTGAATGTACAACAGTCTGGGTTTGAAATGCCATTTCTATTCACTAACAATGACTGAGGCAAATTACCTGATCTTTAGTTTCCACATTTATCAAATAGGAATAACAATAAGCTGTCTTGAGGATCAAATAGGCTAATTCACACAAATCTTTCTAAGCAAAGATTTTTCAAATGGTAAGTAGTTTTTTGTAAGTATCAGTAATGTCACCTAGCTATTGAGTGTCACCTTTATGAGTGTTAGCTATTGCTATTGTGTTATAGAACCAATAATCATATTTGATTTGCTGATGATAGACAAGTACCCTTATGAGTGCCTGTTATGTGTTGGCCTTCTGGTGATCTTTTGGTGTGGACAGCAGATGAGTCCAGGTCATCAGCTGATCCTGCCATGTGGGCAAATGCCACACCTAGGAAACATTCCTTGCCAAATTCAAGGATGTGAATGGCCTTGACGCTCAACTCTGATGCTAACAGTTACCAGGTGTTCCATTACAATGGGCTTCCTGGGTGCAGCAGGATAACCACAAAAATGTTTCTAGCTCTGTAACATTTTAGTGCACAAAGAAGCCTCTTGATAACTCACAAGTCTTGAACAATTTACATTGCCCCCATAGTTTAACTTCCTTGTTGTGAGACCCTATATAATAAACTTGCAGAGTTAGTTTTGAGTCACTTTTTCCTTCACTAGAGTGCAGTGTCCCACCTTTGTTTAAAAAATGTCTCTGTGTTTTTCTCCATCTCCCACTGTCCCTACTGGAGATCCTTTATTGATGCTGTGTGGGTGACAGCATATAGGATATATAATGTTTAGGAAAACTTTTCTCAGAAAGGTTGGGTCTTTGTCTGAAATCACTAAGTAATCACTGGGAATGCATGGATTTAGACTGTGTCTATCTGGCCTCAAGAAATATAATTTTTCCTCCACATTGTTATCATTTTAAAGGAAGAATATATTCTATGAGCATAAGGTCTAACGCCCATCCTTTCCATTCTGGAAATCAGGTGACTATGACTTTGTTATTAGAGCCAACTGTACATATGAAATAACTTGGTCTCTCAGGCTTACAGAAAAGAGATAAAATGATGCAGTAGCAGATTTTGAGAAGAACAAAAACATGGCCATGATGATGGTTATGCAGAAGAGCACCTCCTCTGGGACAGGGAAATAGAGGCAGATTCACAGGGCATATCAGGACTTGGACATTCATGTTGTACATGTGTTTTTTCATGTGCCTTCTTAATGTGCTCCAGGATGTGCTATGGTTCTCTGGGAGATTCTAACTTATGTAGCATGGTGATGCAATGTTCTGCAAACTCAAATCCAGGTAGATATTAAAAGAGATTGAGGTACAATTAGAATTCCAGGCTTTTAAGATTCCATCTTCCATTTATAACCTCCATTTGACTTAATTTACAATGTTTCATATGAATTTCTTGCCATGAGTGGAGTAAGTATAATGAGTGTCATAAATGTGCCCTGATCCTGCTATAAAAGGCCTAGAGTTGCCCATTCTAATATGAAATTTTAGACAAACTCATGAGAACCTGTCAAAGTTAGTAAAATGAGCAGTGGAAAACCAGCTAAGGAGACTCCCTTTCTCCAGGTTTGGAGCACCCTTTGCTACCTTAAATAGGATTTTAAAAGGATTGTATATTTACTGCTCTAAGTTTTTGTTTTTTTTTTAACTCTTTGTATTCACTCAAGAAAGCATTATGGATTGGAATCATGGAGTAGTCCACGGAAATAAATGTCATACTTTTAAAAACTCAATCTCTCTCTATAGGAATGTAAGCCTTTTGAGGGCCACCTTTATATTCCTAGCCCTTCACTTATTTTTTGCCATATAGCAAATGCCTAGCATTAGTCGAATTACATCATCAGTGAAGAGAAAGGAGATGGCCTATATCCCATTGCTATGATACATCAAATAAGTGTGGTCATTCACTCACTTGATTTTATTTTATTTTATTTTTTTTATCTTTTTTAAATTGTAAACAAATGGGATACATGTTGTTTCTCTGTTTGTACATGGAGTAAAGGCATACCATTTGTGTAATCATAAATTTACATAGGGTAATGTGTGATTCATTCTGTTATTTTTTTCCCTTACACCCCACCCCTCCCACCCCTCTTTTCCCTCTATACAGTTCTTCTTTCCTCCATTCTTGCCCCCCTCCAAACCCCTATTATGTGTCATTCATCCACTTATCAGTGAGATCATTCGTCCTTTGGTATTTTGAGATTGCCTTATCTCACTTAGCATGATATTCTCTAATTTCATCCATTTGCCTGCAAATGCCATATTTTATCATTCTTTATGGCTAAGTAATATTCCATTGTGTATATATACCATAGTTTCTTTATCCATTCATTGTTGGGGGCTGTGCCATGTTGACCGCGCCAGAACAGTGCCTGATCACATCGGCAGTGAGGAGGTTAATTGACATAAGCACACTCAGGTGATTTATCGTGCACGCACACAGTGTATGCGCATGTGTTCTCAAGCACTCCTAATTGTGCCTGCTCAGACATCTAGCGTCTGGCCTACTCTTTGCATAAGAGGCGTGGCCCTGCTCTCCGCCTCCTGGAGATGATATAAGCGTAGGCGGAGCGAGACAGCACAACACACAGCAGCAGCTAGCAGAAAACACAGCAGCTAGTAGAAAGAAGAACGGCAGCAGCAAGTAGAAAGAAACGCAGCAGCAACTAGCTGAAAGAAGCGGTGCAGCAGCTAGTAGGGAGAAGCAACAGCAGCTAGCAGGAATAGGGCAAGAAGAAAGAAAAGACAGCTGAACGGCAGCTAGGAAGAAGCGGCTAGGAAGAAGCGGCTAGCCGATAGAAGCAGCGAGTAGGGACAGTGGCGGAAGGCAGATCGCAGAGCGGAGAACTGAGACGCATCACTAAAGCACCTTAGGTAGACGCACCCTTAGTTCACAGGATGCAGGACGCACCAGTAAGAAGCAGTAGACCTTAAGTAAGACGTAGCAAGTCTCTTTTCCTCTAAGCTCTAAGTAAAGCCTGTCCTCTCAAAGTCTCTCTCTTAAGCAAAGTCTCTCTCTCTCTCTCTCTCTCTCTCTCCTCTCAAAGCAAGTAAGCCTCATTTCCTCTATCCTCTATAAACAAGCAAACAAGTAAGCAGCGCACTAAAGAGAAAGATAGAAGTAGCTCAGTTTCCAGTCCACCACCCATAAGACCCATGCAAATTGTTGCTGCAAGCGGTGACAAATATCCACGGATTTTGTACTGCAAAGAGCCAGCAACAATTCATCAATTGAAGGACATCTAGGTTGGTTCCACAATCTGGCTATTGTGAATTGAACAAACAGCTATGAACACTGATGTGTTCATAGCTGAGATGAGCCACTGATGTGGCTGCATCTCTGTAGTATCCTGATTTTAAGTCCTTTGGGTATAGGCCAAGGAGTGGGATAGCTGGGTCAAATGGTGGTTCCATTCCAAGCTTTCTGAGGAATCTCCACACTGCTTTCCAGAGTGGCTGCACTAATTTGCAACCCCACCAGCAATGTATGAGTGTACCTTTTCCCCACATCCTCTCCAATACCTATTGTTGCTGTGTTCTTGATAATCGCCATTCTAATTGGGATGAGATGGAATCTTAGGGTAGTTTTGATTTGCATTTCTCTTATTACTAGAGATGTTGAACATTTTTTTCATATATCTATTGATTGCTTGTAGATCTTCTTCTGTGAAGTGTCTGTTCATTTCTTTAGCCCATTGGTTGATTGGATTATTTGTACTCTTGGTGTAGAGTTTTTTGAGTTCTTTATAGATTCTGGAAATTAGCGCTCTATCTGAAGTATGAGTGGCAAAGATTTTCCCCCACTCTAGGCTCTCTCTTCACAATGCTGATAGTTTCCTTTGCTGAGAGAAAGCTTTTTAGTTTGAATCTATCCCAGTTGTTGATTCTTGCTTTTATTTCTTGTGCTATGGGAGTCCTGTTAAGGAAGTCTGATCCTAAGCCAACAAGTTGAAGATTTGGACCTACATTTTCTTCTATAAGATGAAGGGTCTCTGGTCTGATTCTGAGGTCCTTGATCCATTGTGAGTTGATTTTTGTGCAGGGTGAGAAATAGGGGTTTAATTTCATTCTGTTGCATATGGTTTTCCAGTTTTCCCAGCACCATTTGTTGAAGCAACTCCAGCTTACATATCATGTTTCATTTTATAGTTGAGGGCAGAAATCACATCTTAACAGACTTTGGTAGCCAGTGGGTAACATTGTAGAGAAAGTGTCTAGTTGCCACCAGACAGTGGGAGAGGCTATGGAGACTTAAAGAAAATATGCCTGATCTAAAGGGGCAGCTCTGACTTGCTTCACACAGTGGGTGAGATGGAGGAATGTGGACTCAATGTCACCAGATCTTTTTCTTTTCCAAGGACATTAGAAAAAAGATGTGTTGGTGTAACTTGCAACTTCAAACTCTTGGTTCACGTATGATCCCAAGGAACCAAACCTGTTGGACAGTGTTGAACATAGCAAAACCAGTTTATATCACCTAATAAACTTGGAAAATTTAAATCAAGTGCCCTAGATCATGCAGAGAGTAAATGCTTGAGCAGGGTTTCTAACTTCAACTTTCTTAATAAGGCTTGTTGTCTTTTACATGCATTATTCATAAATAATATAATTATTTAATTTATTTATTTTGAAGTGATGGGAATCTAATCCAAGGACCTTTCACATGCCAATCAAGCACTCTACCATTTAGTTACACTCCCACACCCCCAATTCCTACTTCAATGTTTTGTTATATTTTTTAAGAAATTTGTGCTCAAGATGGCTTTCTTTCTTTCCTCCTTTCTTTTTATTGAAAAGATTCATTTTCACAGAGAACTATGATTTGGGTGTTATGGGACAATGTTCATCCCTGTAATTTCCTAAGATAACTGTCACTTCTGCTGTATTGCTTTACCATCAGCAGAAGAGCAGGTCACCTGAACAGCAGGATGAACCTTGCAGAGAGGTGTCTAGGATTTCACAGCCCCAGATGAAATCCTAACAAGTGGTTATAGGCCCAGGAATTAAACCCAGTACTGACTTCAGAACCTGTATTCTTAACTTCTATGATATATCCCCTCTTTGAATTCACAGTTCCAGTCCCAGATTCCTCTTCTTCAGTGTTTAAAGTGAATTCAGGTTTGTTTATACCAGAATGGTGAGGGAAGGGTTAGGTAAATCCTCCCCCCTCATAATTCTTAAAAGTACATTCTCCATCTAATAGCATCCAGTCATCCTTCCATAGGTATGTACATACATGCATATACTCATATGTTCCTCCAACTACCACCAACAACAAAATTTAGCTATTTACCTCAATATCAATTATTTTTGCGTCATCATGAGCCTCATCAAAGTGATGAATTTCAGGGAAAACTTTGAGGATCCTAAACTTAGGGATTGGCATTGGGCATCACTGAAAAAAGTAGAAAACAGATGTTAATAGGAGTTCTGCCATTCTGGGTGGTATTTTCCTGGAAGTCTCTCAAGGAGTTTTCTAACTAAAATTAACTTTGTGGCATCTGAGCTAGAAGCACAAGTTGTACTTCATTCCTGTCTTCCCATGTGAGCTGTAGATGCATGTGCTTGTGTGTACCTGTGTGCACACCTGTGTGTTTGAATGTGTGTTGGGAATGAGACTAGACAAAGGATATATTTTGGAGAATAATTTTGAAGAACAGCATTGTTTTAAAACATTTCATAAGACATTACACAGTGTGTAGCTAGCTCACATACAGAACTCAGTCATGCTTTCTGAATTGCATTGCAACAAAAGCAGAAGCCCACATTTACTAGGCTTACTCCAAGGAAAACCATCCACCCATTACCAGCTTTTGCTGGTGTGGTGTAGATTCTTCTTTCGTGGTGTAGATTCTTCATCACGTGCCTATTTTCAGTTATCTAGGAAATCATAGTGAATGTCAGCTGTCAACCACAAGACATGCTGTCTTTTGTAGAGTTTGCCTTCCCAAGATGCTCAATAGCAGCTTTATCCTTTGGACTCCATTAATAGGCTATCTTGCTTCCTGGCTTTCAGATGGGGTTAGTCAATGATGGTAGTGATGGTGGGGGGAGCGTTGAAGGGATGGGGACAAATGTTACAGGCCACAGTGGGTATGGAAGAGAGTTAGGTTGGATAATTATTCCCCTAGGGTTCTTCTATGCAGGGTTGCTGTGGATTGACTGCTATTCTTTTTTTAAATTTATTTTTATTGTAAACAAATGGGATACATGTTGTTTCAGTTTGTACATGGAGTAACAGCATACCATTTGCATATTCATACATTTACATAGAGTAATGATGTTTGATTCATTCCGTTATTTTTTCCCTTTCCTCCCACCCCCCCATCACTCTTTTCCCTCTATATAGTCCCTCCTTCCTCCATTCTTGTCCCCCTCCCACCCCCCATTAAGTGTCATCATCCCCTTATCAGTGAGATCATTCCTCTTTTGGATTTTTGAGATACGCTTATCTCACTTAACATGATATTCTCCAATTTCATCCATTTGCCTGCAAATGCCATAATTTTATTATTCTTTATAGCTGAGTAATATTCCATTATATATATATATATATATATATATATATATATATATATATATATATACACCACAGTTTCTTTATAAATTCATCAATTGAAGGGCATCTAGGTTGGTTCCATAGTCTGGCTACTGTGAATTGAGCCGCTATGAACATTGATGTGGCTGTATCTCTGTAGTGTGCTGATTTTAAGTCCTTTGGCTATAGGCCAAGGAGTGGGATAGCTGGGTCAAATAGTAGGTCCATTCCAACTTTTCTAAGGAATCTCCACACTGCTTTCCAGAGTGGCTGCACTAATTTGCAGTCCCACCAGCAATGTATGAGTGTACCTTTTTCCCCACATCCTCTCCAATGCCTATTGTTGCTTGTATTCTTGATAATTGCCATTCTAATTGGGGTGAGATGGAATCTTAGGGTAGTTTTGATTTGCATTTCTCTTATTACTAAAGATGTTGAACATTTTTTCATGTATCTGTGGATTGCTTGTACATCTTCTTCTGTGAAGTGTCTGTTCATTTCCTTAGCCCATTTGTTGATTGGATTATTTGTATTCTTGGTGTAGAGTTTTTTTGAGTTCTTTATATATTCTGGAAATTAGTGCTCTATCTGAAGTATGAGTGGCAAAGATATTCTCCCACTCTGCAGGCTGTCTCTTCGCATTGCTGATAGTTTCCTTTGCTGAAAGAAAGCTATTTAGTTTGAGTCTATCCCAGTTATTGATTCTTGCTTTTATTTCTTGTACTATTGGAGTCCTGTTAAGGAAGTCTGATCCTAAGCCAACCAGGTGAAGATTTGGACCTATTTTTCTTCTATGAGATGCAGGGTCTCTGGTCTGATTTCAAGGTCCTCGATCCATTTTGAGTTGAGTTTTGTGCAGGGTGAGAGATAGGGGTTTAGTTTCATTCCGTTGCATATGGATTTCCAGTTTTCCCAGCACCATTTGTTGAAGAGGCTATCTTTTCTCCATTGCATATTTTTGGCACCTTTGTCTAGTATTAGAAAATTGTATTTATTTGGGTTTGTGTCCGTGTCCTCTATTCTGTTCCATTGATCTATCTGTCTATTTTGGTGTCAATACCATGCTGTTTTTGTTACTATTGCTTTGTAGTATAGTTGAAGTTCTGGTATTGCGATACCCCCTGTTTCATTCTTCCTGCTAAGGATTGCTTTAGCTATTCTGGGTTTCTTATTCTTAAAGATGAATTTCATAATTGCTTGCTCTATTTCTATGAGGTATGTCATTGGGATTTGAATTGGAATTGCATTGAATCTGTATAGCACTTTTGGTAGTATGGCCATTTTGACAATATTAATTCTGCCTATCCAAGAACATGGGAGATCTTTCCATCTTCTAAGGTCTTCCTTAATTTCTTTCTTCAGTGTTTTGTAGTTTTCATTTTAGAGATCTTTTACCTCTTTGGTTAGATTGATGCCCAGGTATTTTATTTTTGTTGAGGCTATTGCAAATGGAGTTGTTTTCCTCATTTCCCTTTCAGCTGTTTCATCGCTTGCGTATAAAAATGCTGTAGATTTATGTGTGTTGATTTTATAGCCTGCTATTTTGCTGAATTCATTGATGAGGTCTAGAAGTATTCTGGAGGAGGTTTTTGGATCCTCTAAATATAGAATCATGTCATCCGCAAATAGTGACAGCTTAAGTTCCTCTTTTCCTATTCGTATCCCTTTAATTTCTTTAGTCTGCCTAATTGCTCTGGCTAGAGTTTCGAGGACAATGTTGAATAGAAGTGGTGAAAGAGGACATCCTTGTCTTGTTCCCGTTTTTAAAGGGAATGGTGTCAATTTTTTTCCATTAAGAATGATGTTGGCCATGGGCTTAGCATAAATAGCCTTTACAATGTTCAGGTATGTTCCTAATATCCCTATTTTTTTTAGTGTTTTGAGCATGAAGGGATGTTGTATTTTGTCAAATGATTTTTCTGCATCAATTGAAATAACCATATGATTCTTATCCTTAAGTCTATTGACATGATAGATTACGTTTATTGATTTACGAATGTTGAACCATCCTTGCATTCCAGGGATGATCCCCACTTGATCGTGGTGCACAATTTTCTTAATATGTTTTTGGATACGGTTTGCCAATATTTTGTTAAGGATCTTTGCATCTATATTCATCAAGGATATTGGTCTAAAATTTTCTTTCCTTGATGTGTCTTTTCCTGCCTTGTGTATGAGTGTGATATTAGCTTCATAGAATGAGTTCGGTAGGGTACCCTCCTTTTCTGTTTCCTGGAATTCTCTGAGAAGTATTGGAAGAGTTCTTTTTGAAGGTCTTGTAGAACTCAGCTGAGAATCCATCTGGTCTGGGCTTTTGTTGGATGGTAGATTTTTAATGGCTTCTTCTACTTCATTGCTTGATATTGATCTGTTTAAATTGTGTATGTCCTCCTGGTTCAGTTTGGGTGGAGCATATGTCTCTAGAAATTTGTCAATGTCTTCGGTACTTTCTATTTTGTTGGAATACAGATTTTTAAAGTAGCTTCTCATTATGTTCTGTATCTAAGTGGTGTCTGTCATGATATTTCCTTTTGCATCATGTATTGTAGTAATTTGAGTTTTCTCTTTCCTTCTCTTTGTTAGTGTGGCTAAGGGTTTATCTATTTTGTTTACTTTCTCAAAGAACCAACTTTCTGTTATGTCAATTTTTTGAATAGTTTCTTTTGTTTCAATTTCATTGATTTCAGCTCTGATTTTAATTATTTCCTGTCTTCTACTACTTTTGCTGTTATTCTGTTCTTCCCTTTCTGGGGCTTTGAGCTGTAATGTTAGGTCATTTAATTGTTGACTCTTCATTCTTTTCTGGAATGCGCTCCATGCAATGAATTTTCCTCTTAGTACCACTTTCATAGTGTCCCAGAGATTTTGATATGTTGTATCATCATTCTCATTGACCTCTAATGATTTTTTAATCTCATCCCTGATGTTTTTTGTTATCCATGTTTCATTTAATAGCATATTATTTAGTCTCCAAGTGTTGGAGTACTTTCCTTTTTTTACTTTGACATTGATTTCCATTCTCAGTGCATTATGATCAGATAGAACACAAGGCAGTATCTCTATTTTTTTTGCATTTCCTAAGGGCTGCTTTCTGGCATAACGTATGGTCTATTTTCAAGAAAGTTCCATGTGCTGCTGAGAAGAAAGTGAATCTGCTCGTTGATGGATGGAACATTCTATATATGTCTATTAAGTCTAGGTTATTGATTGTGTTATTGAGTTCTATGGTTTCTCTGGTTGGATTTTGTTTGGAAGGTTTATCCAGTGGTGACAGTGGTGTGCTAAAGTCACCCAGAATTATTGTGTTGTGGTCTATGTGATTTCTGAAATTGAGAAGGATTTGTTTGATGTACAGGGATGCACCATTGTTTGGGGCATAAATATTTACTATCATTATGTCTTCCTGATTATGGTTCTCTTAAGCAGTATGAAATGTCCTTCTTTATTCTCTCTGACCAAGTTTGGCTTGAAGTCCACTTTATCTGGAAACCCCTGCTTTTTTACTGAGTCCGTGTGTGTGGTTGGTTTTTTCCCATCCTTTCACCTTTAGTCTGTGGATGTCTTTTTCTGTGAGATGAGTCTCTTACACGCAGCATATTGTTGCATCTTTCTTTTTAATCCATTCTGCCAGTCTATGTCTTTTGATTGATGAGTTTAGGCCATTAACGTTCAGGGTTATATTGAGATATGATTTGTATTCCCAGTCATTTTGCTTATTTTTGGTTTTTAAGTTGGCTTGGTTTCTCCTTTGTGTGGTTTTTCTCTAAGGTAGTTCCTCCCTTTGCTGACCTCCATTGTTGTTTTTCATTTCCTCCTCATGGAATATTTTGTTGTGAACGTTCTGTAGTGTAGGCTTTCTATTTGTAAATTCTTTTAACTTCTGTTTATCATGGAAGGATTTTATTTCATCTTCAAATCTTTTGTTGGGTATAGGATTCTTGGTTGGCAACCATGTTCTTTCAGAGCTTGAAATATGTTGTTCTAGGCCCTTCTAACTTTTAGAGTCTGGGTTGAGAAGTCTGCTGCTATCCGTATTGGTCTCCCCCTATAAGTAATCTGATGCTTTTCTCTCGCGGCCTTCAAAATCCTATCTTTATTTTGAATGTTAGGCATTTTCATTATAATGTGTCTTGGTGTGGATCTGTTGTGATTCTGTGCCTTTGGTGTTCTGTAAGCCTCTTGTATTTGATTTTCCATTTCATTGTTCAGGTTTGGGAAATTTTCTGATATTATTTCATTGAATATGTTGTTCATTCCTTTGGTTTGTATCTCTGTGCCTTCCTCAATCCCAATAAATTTGGTCTTTTCATGATGTCCCATAGTTCTTGGAGATTCTGTTCATGATTTCTTACAATCTTCTCTGTTTGGGTGACTTTATTTTCAAGATTAAATATTTTGTCTTCAACGTCTGAGGTTCTGTCTTCCAAGTTGTCTAGTCTGTTGGTGAATCTTGAGTTTTTTATTTGGTTTTGTTTCCTTCATTTCAAGGATTTCCGTTTGTTTTTTTTTTTTTTTTTTGAGAATCTCTATCTCTTTGTTGAAATGATCTTTTGCTTCCTGCAGGTGCTCTTTCAGCTTATTGGTATTATCATTCATTGCCTGCAGTTGCTCTCTTATCTCATCCTTTACTTCGCGAATCATCTTAAAGTCCTTTTCTGACATTTCTTCTAACATACTGTCATTGGATTCTATTAATATAGAATCTAGATTTGTTTGGATCATTTTCTTCCCTTGTGTTTTCATGTTGTTCATGTATCTTTCCCTCTAGCAGTGCAGATCTGGGGTATTGCAGATTTCCCCCTATAGGCTTATAGTGGCCCTATAGGTTTCCAAAACTTGTTCTTTAAGGGGAGATCAATATTAGCAGTGCACAAATCAGACAATATGCAATCCTAGACCAAATAGCCCCTATGGGGACAATAACAAAATTGTCATAATAAACAAAATGGGTTCAAATGTTATCTTCGGTAAAACAAACAGGTTTATATTAATGTCTGCCGTTTCTAATGGAGGACAAAGAGAATGCAGAGGGATGAAGAATATGGCTGTTAATGGGATAATAAAAGAATAATAAAACAGAAGTTCTAGAAAATAGAAAGGGTGAGAGTGTGATCAAAAGAAATCGGAAGTTAGCATGTAAATAAGGGGAAAGCAACTCTGAGGGAACAGGTAAACAAAAGGAAAAGAAAGCAAGAAATGTAAGGAAATAAAAACTTAAATATTTTTTTTAAAAAGGAGAAAAAAGAAAATCTACTGTATAACAGTCATATACTAATGAAACCTCCCAGTGTTCAGTAGTCTGATGTATGAGAGGTACCTGATAATGAGCTTCAAGCCTCCAGCAGGCGTCTCAGGATGGGATTTGTCCCACCGGAAGATTGGAGCTATGGCTTCCAGGATTATCCAAGATGGCTGCTCTGGCTTCCAAATGTGTTGGCAAATGGGGGGCTGCAGCTCAGGGGTGGACGTGGTCAGCTGGAGGTCCTGGATACAGGATGCAGTTGGTCCAGCAGTGGTCCTGGAGGTTGGGTGTGTTTGGTGTGGTTGTGCGATCCAGGAGGCCGGGTGCAATCAGTCGGTCTGGGTTCCCGGTGATAGGGCGCAGTCAGTTGATCTGGGGGTCCTGGCGGCAGGGAGCAGTCAGTTGATGTGAGGGCCCCAGAGGCAGGGAGTGATCTGTCGGGCTGAGGGATCCTGGAGATAGGACTCAGTCAGTCCGGCCAGGGGTCCTACAGGACCTGGATGTTGTCTCAAAATGACAGTAGCCATGTGTAATCAAACCTGCAGGTACTGTAACAGTGAACTTCCAGGCAGCAGCAGGCAGCTGGTTCTCCACTGGCAGTCTGCGGTCAGTCTGCCGGCAGCTGTCGGACGATCGGAAGGTGAACCTTGAGCGTTGGGTTATGGATAGGGGTAAGGCAGTCGATGGACAGGCGAGAGGCAGGCAAATGGTGGATGATAGACACCTGACAGTGAGCAATCTGCTCTCAAAAAAAGCGTCGATATGCTGGCAGATTGCAGGTCATCACAGCAGACAAATGGGGTAAACACCAGGGGATCCATAAGCAGCAAAAACTGCCTCACCGAGAAACAGATATCCTCTGCTTGAAACTGGAGTTACGGAGCAACAAGGAAGGCAGCCTCCCTCTAGTATGCCATCTTGGATCTCCCCTGACTGCTATTCTTGACTGAAGCTCACACTCCTATTCAGGGCTCCCTGGGTATCAGCTACCTCCTCTTACCCCGTTAGGCCTAAGCATGGTCAAAGAAACTACCTTTTCCAGCCCTAGTCTCCATTGATTTCTTTACCCTTCAGTTATGACTTTATAATAATTCAACTTGTTAAACTCTCTTTAAATTATCTCAGAGTTTCAGGTTCATCTTGGTGATCTGGGCTAGATGAAGTGAAGCATAGTGGCACCTCACTTAAGTGGCCTGTCTGTGCACCTAGAAACAGAATCTGTCAGGCAATTTGCCTCTTATCACCACTCCAACTGGCAAACAGGCTGACTCTCTCACTTGGCAGTTCCTCCCATTTTCCCTCTGTTCGTCTGCAAATGTGACCCTGGTTTAACACTAACTGGTAACAACAAACACAGTCACAAAAACACATGGATTTAAACATTCACTCTTGAAAGTGCACCTTAGTTCAGATATTCAAATTCAGTGTCTTAAAGATCAGTTTCATTAAGACTTCCCACTTGTGCTAAACAGAACACCTGAAGGCATCAGGTGATTGATGTCAGTCAGTTCCCTCTATTTAATCTAGGAAGTTGAGCAGGTCAAAACTGCCTAGTGTAACACACAATTGCCTGCAGTTTCTCTTACAACACTCCGAACAAATATGCATGAACTTACTCCAGGTATATGTTCTTCCCTGAAACCGGTTACTCAAGATCTTGGGGATTTAATATAAATAATTAACATAGGGACTTCACAGAAGAACCATTCAGTGGGAGCCAGCATAAGTACTGGTCCCTACAAGCAATCAACAGATATATGAAAGAATGTTCAACATCTCTAGTAATAAGAGAAATGCAAATCAAAACTACCCTAAGATTCCATCTCATACCTATTAGAATGGCAATTATCAAGCATACAAGCAACAATAGGTGTTGGAGAGGATGTGAGTAAAAAGGTACACTCACACATTGCTGGTGGGGTTGTAAATCAGTGCAGCCACTCTGGAAAGCAGTGTGGAGATTTCTCAGAAAGCTTGGAATGGAACCACCATTTGACCCAGCTATCCCACTCCTCGGCCTATACCCACAGGACTTAAAATCAGCATACTACAGAGATACAGCCACATCAATGTTCATAGCTGCTCAATTCACAATAGCTAGATTGTGGAACCAACCTAGATGCCCTTCAATTGATGAATGGATAAAGAAACTGTGGTATATATACACAATGGAATATTACTCAGCCATAAAAAATGATAAAATTATGGCATTTGCAGGCAAATGGATGAAGTTCGAGAATATCATGCTAAGTGAGATAAGTCAATTTCAAAAAAACAAAGGCTGAATGATCTCTCTGATAAGTGGATGATGATACATAACAGGGGGTGGGAGAGAGGCAAGAATGGAGGAAGCATGGATTGTATAGAGGAAAAAGAGGGATGGGAGGGCTGGGGGGAAGGAAAAAATAACAGAATGAGACAAACATCATTACCCTATGTACATGTATGATTACACAAATGGTATGCCTCTACTTCATGTACAACCAGAGAAACAAATTGTACCCCATTTGTTAATCAAAATAAATAAATTATAAAAAAAAATAAGTGCTGGTCACCTTCACTACCACAGAACAGCATTTTGCGCACAATGATTTTCTACCACAGGAAACAGTAGCTCATGGAATAAAAGTCAAGGACACATCCTTGAACTTCTTTTCCTATTTTAAGAAAATAGTGCAGGTGACATCACTGCGGGGTGGACTCTGAGAAGATTATCATCTGGTGACATTATCTGAGAGGTAGGTGTGTCATCCCCATGACTTAAGGAGCTTTTGCCTTTAAGAAGTTGAGGTAAAAATTTTCCAATTTATCCTTCTTTGCTTGCACTTTGCAGGACTGGTCAGCTACATCCACATTTGCCTATGCACTGTCCAGAAAAATCCAGAACCAAATACAAGATGGACGTTTGTCCTCTTTTGCATTTTTTTTTATTAGGTACATTGTCTGGAAGTGACATCCACTTACTGGTATTCATTTTGTGTTCTGCTTTTGGGTCATTGAACAAGAATGTGGATCTAGATGGAAGATCTAAGATGGCGGACTAGAGGGTGGCTACGTTCCTTGTCACTACATAACTCCGGTTTCAAGCAGAGGATATCTGTTTCTTGGTGAGGAAGTTTTTGCTGCTTATCGATCCCCTGCTGTTTACCCCATTTGTCTGCTGTGATGACCTGCAGTCTGCCAGCATATCGACACCATTTTTGAGTGCAGATTGCTCACTGTCAGGCGCCTATCATCTGCCATTTGCCTGCCTCTGGCCGATCCATCGCCTGCCTTACCCAACACATGAAGTTCACCTCCTGATCCTCCGAAAACAGTCAGCAAACTGATCGCCGACCGCCAGTGGAGCACCAGCTGCCTGCTGTTGCCTGGAAGTTCACTATTACAGTACCTGCAGGTTTGATTACACATGGCTGCCACCATTTTGATACAATAGCCAGGCCCCATAGGACCCCTGGCTGGACTGACTGAGCCCCGTCTCTAGAAGCCCTCAGCCTGACCAATCACTCCCTGCCTCTGGGACCCTCACATCAACTGACTGCTCCCTTCTGCCAGGACCCACAGACAAACTGACTGCGCCCTATCATCAGGACTTCAGACCGACTGATTACACGGGGCCTCCAGGATCCCACAACCACACCAAACACACCCGACCTCCAGGACCCCTGCCTGACCAACTGCATCCCACCTCCAGGACCTCCTGCCAACTACGTCCACACCCTGAGCTGCAGCTCCCCATTTGCCAACACATTTTGAAGCCAGAGCAGCCATCTTGGATAACCCTGGACCCATAGCTCTGATCTTTAGGTGGGGCAAATCCCATCCTGAGATGCCTGCTAGAGGCTTGAAGCTCATTGTCAGGTACCTCTCATGCATCAGGCTACCGAAGAATGGGAGGTTTCATTATATGACTGTTATACTGTAGATTTTCTTTTTTCTCCTTATTGAAAACTTTAAGTTTTTATTTCTTTACTTGCTCTCTTTTCCTTTTGTTTACCTGTTCCCTCAGAGTCTCTTTCTCCCTTTTTTGCATGCTAACATCCAATTTCTTTTGATTACACTCTCACCCTTTCTATTACCTAGAACTTCTGTATATTCTTTTCTTATCCCCAAAACAGCTACATTCTACATCCCTCTGCATCCTCTTTGTCCTCCATTAGAAACTGAAGACCTTATTGCAAATCTGTTTGTTTTACCAAAGATAATATTTGAACTCATTCTGTTTATTATGACAATTTTGTTGCTGTCCTCATAGGGGCTATTTGGTCTAGGATTGCATAGTGTCTGAACTGGGCACTGCTATTATTGATCTCCCCTTAAAGAACGAGTTTTGGAAACCTATAGGGCCACTATAAGCCTATAGGGGGAAATCTGCAATACCCCAGATCTGCACTGCTAGAGGGGAAGATACATGAACAACATGAAAAAACAAGGGAAGAAAATGATCCAAACAAATCTAGATTCTATATTAATAGAATCCAATGACAGTATGTTAGAAGAAATGTCAGAAAAGGACTTCAGATTATACATAATTAGGATGATTTGTGAAGCAAAGGATGAGATTAGAGAGCAAATGCAGGGAATAAGCTGAAAGAGCAACTGCAGGAAGCAAAAGATCATTTCAACAAAGAGAGATTCTCAAAAAACAAACAAACAAACAAACAAACAAAAAAAAAAAAATGGAAATCCTTGAAGTGAAGGAAACAATAAACCAAATAAAAAAAACTCAATGGAAAACATCACCAAAAGACTAGACAACTTGGAAGACAGAACCTCAGACAATGAAGACAAAATATTTAATTTTGAAAATAAAGTTGCCCAAACAGAGAAGATGGTAAGAAGTCATGAACAGAATCTCCAAGAACTATGGGACATCATGGAAAAACCAAATTTAAGAATTATTGGGATTGAGGAAGGCACAGAGATACAAACCAAAGGAATAAACAACCTATTCAATGAAATAATATTAGAAAGTTTCCGAAACCTGAAGAAAAAGAGGATTACAGAACCCCAAATGCACAAAATCACAACAGGTCCACACCAAGGCACATTATAAAGAAAATGCCTAACATTCAAAATAAACATAGGATTTTGAAGGACGCAAAAGGAAAGCATCAGATTACATATAGGGAGAGACCAATACGGATAGCAGCCAACTTCTCAGCCCAGACTCTAAAAGCTAGAAGGGCCTGGACCAACATATTCCAAGCTCTGAAAGAACATGGTTGCCAACCAAGAATCCTATACCCAGCAAAACTAACCTTCAGATTTGAAGATGAAAGAAAATCTTTCCATGATAAACTACAGTTAAGAATTTACAAACAGAAAGCCTACACTACAGAATGTTCTCAACAAAATATTCCATGAGGAGGAAATGAAAAACAACAATGTAGGTCAGCAAAGGGAGGAACTACCTTAGAGAAAAACCACACAAAGGAAAACCCAAGCCAATTTCAAAACCAAAAATAAGCCAAATGACAGGGAATACAACACATATCTCAATAATAACCCTGAACCTTAATGGCCTAAACTCATCAATCAAAAGACAGAGACTGGCAGAATGGACTAAAAAGAAAGATGCATCAATATGCTGCCTGCAAGAGACTCATCTCATAGAAAAAGACATCCATAGACTAAAGGTGAAAGGATGGGAAAAACCTACCACACACATGAACTCAGTAAAAAAGTGGGGGTTTCCATCCTTATATCAGATAAAGTGGACTTCAAGCCAAACTTAGTCAGAAGGGAATAAAGAAGGACATTTCATACTGCTGAAGGGAAACATAAATCAGGAAGACAACGATAGTAAATATTTATGCCCCAAACAATGGTGCATCCCTGTACATGAAACAAATCCTTCTTAATTTCAGGAATCATATAGACCACAACACAATAATTCTGGGTGACTTTAACGCACCACTGTCACCAGTATATAGAACTTCCAAACAAAAACCAACCAAAGAAACCATAGAACACAATAACACAATCAATAACCTAGACTTAATAGACATATATAGAATATTCCATCCAAAATGAATGGATTCACTTTCTTCTCAGCAGCACATGGAAACTTCTTGAAAATAGACCATATGTTATGCCACAAAGCAGTCCTAAGGAAATGCAAAAAAAAAAAAAAAAAGAAAAAAAAATAGAGATACTGCCTTGTGTTCTATCAGTTCATAATGTACTGAGAGTAGAAGTCAATGACAAAATAAAAAACAAAAATTACTCCAACACCTGGAGACTAAATTATATGCTCTTGAATGAAACATGGATAACAGAAAACATCAGGGAGGAGATTAAAAAATTCTTAGAGGTCAATGAGAACGATCATACAACATATCAAAATCTCTGGCACACTATGAAAGCGGTACTAAGAGGAAAATTCATTGCATGGAGCACTTTCCAGAAAAGAATGAAAAGTCAACAACTAAATGACCTAACATTACAGCTCAAAGCCCTAGAAAAAGAAGAAGAGAATAACAGCAAAAGTAGTAGAAGAGAGAAAATAATTAAAATCAGAGCTGAAATCAATGAAATTGAAACAAGAGAAACAATTCAAAAAATTGACAAAACAAGAAGTTAGTTTTTTGAGAAAGTAAACAAAATAGACAAACCCTTAGCCACACTAACAAAGAGAAGGAAAGAGAAAACTCAAATTACTAAAATTCATGATGAAAAAGGAAATATCACGACAGAGACCACTGAGATACATAACATAATG
Source organism: Sciurus vulgaris (assembly GCF_902686455.1). NCBI lineage: Eukaryota > Metazoa > Chordata > Mammalia > Rodentia > Sciuridae > Sciurus > Sciurus vulgaris. The sequence goes on from NC_136464.1 coordinate 84,680,670, forward strand.
AGAAGCTACTTTGAAAATCTGGATTCCAACAAATTAGAAACCACTGAAGACATTGACAAATTTCTAGAGACATATGCTCCTTCCAAAGTGAACCATGAGGACATACACAATTTAAACAGATCAATATCAAGCAATGAAATAGAGGAAGCCATTAAAAACCTAACATCCAAGTAATGCCCAGGACCAGATGGATTGTCAGTTGAGTTCTACAAGACCTTCAAATAAGAACTCATTCCAATTCTTCTGAGAATTCCAGGAAATAGAAAAGGACGGTACACTACTGAACTCATTCTGTGAAGCTAATATCACCCTCATACCCAAAGCAGGAAAAGACACATCAAGGAAAGAAAATTTTAGACCAATACCCTTGATGAATATAGATGCAAAGATCCTCAACAATATATTGGCAAACCGTATCCAAAAACATATTAAGAAAATTGTGCACCACGATCAAGTGGGGTTCATCCCTGGAATGCAAGGATGGTTTAACAGCCGTGAATCAATAAACATAATCAATCATGTCAATAGACTTAAGGATAAGAATCATATGGTTATTTCAATCACTGCAGAAAAAGCATTCAACAAAATACAATACCCCTTCATGCTCAAAACATTAGAAAAAATAGGGATAATAGGAACATACCTGAACATTGTAAAGGCTATGCTAAGCCCATGGCCAACATCATTCTTAATGGAGAAAAACTGACACCATTCCCTTTAAAAATGGGAACACGAAAGGGATATCCTCTTTCACCACTTCTATTCAACATTGTCCTTGAAACTCTAGCCAGAGCAATTAGGTAGACTAAAAAATTAAAGGGAGAGGAATAGGGAAAAGAGGAACTTAAGCTATCACTACTTCCAGACGACATAATTCTACATTTAGAGGATCCAAAAAACTGCTCCAGAAAACTTCTGAACCTCATCAATGAATTCAGTAAAATAGCAGGCTATAAAATCAACATGCGGATCCAAGATGGCAGACTAGAGGGTGACTGCTTCTCCTGTTGCTCCAGAACCCAGGATTCAAGAAGGGGAGGCATTGAGATACTCAGACTAACATAGAGCCACAGGGTAGGTCTCTCCCACCAGGTAAAGCTTGGCCTGGGCTGCAGGGCCGTCAGGGGCAGCTTCTGAAAGCAGGGCAGGGCAACTAGAGTCTTCCCCAGGCAGCCCTGCTCCCTCCAGCGGCAGGCTGCTTCCACGGCCAGCTTCTCGGAGCAAGCCGCCCAGTGAGAGCCTTTCCGCACAGAGCCAGCTCCAAGCCCTGAAACTGGTAGCAGGCTAGGGGCAGCTTTCATAGGAAGCACTGCATTATCAAGTCCCTCCAAGACTCCAGGCTACTGAAGGCTGGGAGGTGATATACTGGAAATCCCAGGGACTTTATAAGCCAATAGAGGAAATCTGCAATATCTCAGAGTCCCACTGATATCTGACCAATATGAGAACACAAGGGAAGAAAAAGTCCCAAACATACCTAGATCCTATATCAATAAAACCCAATGACAGCACAGAAGAAGAAATGTCATATCATGAAAAGGCCAAATTTACGAATTATTGGGATTGAGGAAGGCTTAGAGAAACAAACCAAAGAATGAACAATCTATTCAATGAAATAATATCAGAATATTTCCCAAATCTGAAGAATGAAATGGAAAACCAAGTGCAAGAGGCTTATAGGACTCCAAATATACAAAATTACAACAGACACACAGCAATGCACATTATTATGAAAATACCTAACATACAAAATAAAGACAGAATTTTAAAGGCAGCAAGAGAAAAGAATCAAATGACATTCGGGGGAAAGCAATAAGAATACCTGCAGATTTTTCAATTCAGACCCTAAAAGCTAGAAGGGCATGGAACAACATTTACCAAGCCCTGAAAGAAAACGGATGCCAACAAAGAATCTCTTTTTTTAAAATTATTTATTTATTTATTGTAAACAAATGGAATACATGTTGTTTCTCTGTTTGTACATGGAGTCAAGGCATACCTTTTGTGTAATCATAAATTTACATAGGGTAATGTTTGATTCATTCTGTTATTCTTTCTTCCCTTCCCCCCACCCCTCCCATCCCTCTTTTCCCCTTTTCCCTCTATACAGTCCTTCCTTGCTCCATTCTTACCACCCTCCTTAACCCTAACCCTAAACCTAACCCTAACGCTAATGCTAACTCCTCCCACCCCCATTATATGTCCTCATCTGCTTATCAGCGAGATCATTCATCCTTTAGTTATTTGAGATTGGCTTATCTCACATAGCATGATATTCTCCAATTTCATCCATTTGCCTGCAAATGCCATAATTTTATCATTCTTCATGGTGGAGTAATATTCCATTGTATATATATACCACAGTTTCTTTATCCATTCATCCACTGAAGGACATCTAGGTTGGTTCCAAAATCTGGCTATGGTGAATTGAGCAGCTATGAACATTGATGTGGCTGTATCTCTGTAGTATGCTGCTAGAAGGGCCTGGAACAACATTTACTAAGCCCTGAAAGAAAACAGATGCCAACAAAGAATCTTATACCCAGCAAAACTTACTTTCACATTTGATGATGAAATAAGATCCATCCATGATAAAAAAAAAAAAAAGCTAAGAGAACTTACAAAAAAGAAAGCTGGCATTACAGAACATTCTCAGCAAAATATTACATGAGGAAAAGATGAAAAACAACGATGCAAATCAGCAACAGGTGGAACTAGCCTAAAGGAATAGCCAAATAAAAGAGAAACCAAATCATGTCAAAAAACAAAAATGAGTGAAATGACTGGGAATACAAATCATATCACAATAATAACCCGAAATTTTAATGGCCTGAACTCATCAATCAAAAGACATAGACTGACAGATTGGATTAAAAAGAAAAATCCAACAATATGCTGCCTGCAAGAGACTCATCTCATAGAAAGAGATACCCATAGACTAAAGGTGAAAGGATGGGAAAAAACACACCATGCACGTGGACACAGCAAAAAAACTGGAGTATCCATCCCAGAAATCAAATAGACCACAACACAATACTAGGCGATTTTAACACACCTCTCTCCCCACTGGACAGATCCTCCAAACAAATTTGAACAAAGAAACCATAGATCTCAATAACACAATCAACAATTTAGACTTAACGGACATATATAGAATATACCATCCAACAATGAATGAATACACTTTCTTCTCAGCACCACATGGATCCTTCTCTAAAATAAACCATATTTTATGCCTCAAAGCTACTGTTAGCAAACACAAGAAGATAGAGATACTACCTTGTACTCTATCAGATCATAATGGATTGAAATTAGAAATAAATGACAGAATAAAATACAGAAACTTCTCCAATACCTGGAGATTAAATAATACACTATTATATGATGAATGGATAACAGAAGACTCAGGAGGGAAATAAAAAATATCTTAGAAGCAAATGAGAACAAAAACACATCATATCAAAATCTCTAGGACACTATGAAAGCAGTACTTAGATGAAGATTTATTTCATGGGGTACATTCAACAAAAGAAGTAGAAATCATTGTTTTTCATCTCTTCCTCATGAAATATTTTGCTGAGAATGTTCTGTAATGCCAGCTTTCTTTTTGTAAATTCCTTTAGCTTTTGTTTATCATGGAAGGATCTTATTTCATCGTCAAATTTGAAGGTAAGTTTTGCTGGGCATAAGATTCTTGGTTGGCATCCGTTTTCATTCAGGGCTTCATAAATGTTGTTCCAGGCCCTTCTTGCTTTTAGGGTCTTGATTGAAAAATCTGCTGATATTCTTATTGGTTTCCCCCTGAATGTAATTTGATTCTTTTCTCTCATGGCCTTTAAAATTCTGTCTTTATTTTGTATGTTAGGTATTTTCATAATAATGTGCGTTGCTGTGCGTCTGTTGTAATTTTGTATATTTGGAGTCCTATAAGCCTCTTGTACTTGGTTTTCCATTTCATTCTTCAGATTCGGAAATTTTTCTGATATTATTTCATTGAATAGATTGTTCATTCTTTGGTTTGTTTCTCTAAGCCTTCCTCAATCCCAATAATTCTTAAATTTGGCCTTTTCATGATATCCCATAATTCTTGTAGATTCTGTTCATGATTTCTTACCATCTTCTCTGCATTTTTATACATAAGTGATGAATCTTCAGAAAGAGAAATTAGTGAAACTACCCCATTCACAATAGCCTTGAAAAAAATAAAATACTTGGGAATCAACCTCACAAAAGAGGTGAAAGACCTCTACAATAAGAACTACAGAATACTAAAGAAAGAAATTAAAGAAAACCTTAGAAGATGGAAAGATCTCCTATGTTCTTGGATAGGCAGAATTAATATTCTCAAAATGGCCATACTACCTAAAGTGCTAAACAGATTCAATGCAATTCCAATTAAAATCCCAATGATGTATCTCACAGAAATGGAGCAAGCAATTATGAAATTCATCTGGAAGAATAAGAAACCCAGAATAGCTAAAGCAATCCTCAGTAGAAAGAGTGAAGCAGGGGGTATCGCAATACCAGATCTTCAACTCTATTACAAAGCAATAGTAACAAAAACGGCATGGTATCGATACCAAAATAGAGAGGTAGATCAATGGTACAGAATAGAGGACATGGACCCAACCCAAATAAATACTATTTTCTAATACTAGACAAAGGTGCCAAAAATATGCAATGGAGAAATGATAACCTCTTCAACAAATGGTGCTGGGAAAACTGGAAAACCATATGCAACAGAATGAAACTAAACCCCTATCTCTCACCCTGCACAAAACTCAACTCACAATGGATCAAGGACCTCGGAATCAGACCAGAGACCCTGCATCTTATAGAAGAAAAAGCAGGTCCAAACCTTCAGCTTGTTGGCTTAGGATTAGACTTCCTTAACAGGACTCCCATAGCAGAAGAAATAAAAGCAAGAATCAACAACTGGGATAGATTCAAACTAAAAAGCTTTCTCTCAGCAAAGGAAACTATCAGTAATGTGAAGAGAGAACCTACAGAGTGGGAGAATATCTTTGCCACTCATACTTCAGATAGAGCACTAATTTCCAGAATCTATAAAGAACTCGAAAACTCTACACCAAGAATACAAATAACCCATTCAACAAATAGTCTAAGGAAATGAACAGACACTTCATAGAAGAAGATGTACAAGCAATCAACAGATATATGAAAAAATGTTCAACATATTTAGTAATAAGAGAAATGCAAATCAAAACTACCCTAAGATTTCATCTCATTTCAATTAGAAAGGTGATTATCAAGTACACAAGCAACAATAGGTGTTGGCGAGGATGTGGGGAAAAAGGTACACTCATACATTGCTGGTGAGGTTGCAAATTAGTGCAGCCACTCTGGAAAGCAGTATGGAGATTCCTCAGAAAGCTTGGAATGGAACCACCATTTGACCCAGCTATCCCACTCCTTGACCTATACCCAAAGGACTTAAAACTAGCATACTACAGAGATACAGCCACATCAATGTTCATAGCTGCTGAATTCACCATAGCCAGATTGTGGAACCAACCTAGATGCCCTTTAGTTGATGAATGGATAAAGAAACTGTGGTATATATATACAATGGAATATTACTCCGCCATGAAGAATGATAAAATTATGGCATTTGTAGGCAAATGGATTAAATTGGAGAGTATCATGCTAAGTGAGATAAGCCAATCTCAAAAAACTAAAGGATGAATGATCTCACTGATAAGTGGATGAGGACATATAATGGGGGTGGGAGGGGTTATCATTAGGGTTAGGGTTAGATTTAGTGTTAGGGTAGGAGGGGGGCAAGAATGGAGGAAGGAAGGACTCTACAGCAGGAAAAGAGGGGTTGGAGGGGTGAGGGGGAAGGAAAAAATAACAGAATGAATCAAACAGCATTACCCTATGTAAATTTATGATTACACAAAAGGTATGGCTTGACTCCATGTGCATCATAGAGAAACAATATGTATCTCATTTGTTTACAATAAGGAAAAAGAAGAGAATATTTTCCCTGTTTTGAATTCGGACTTCAGTTTCCACCTAGAATGTGAATCTAAATATAATGCCAACACTGTTCATTGTAACTTCATTAAATACTTCATTTACATACCTCTCAAAGATGTACCAATAATGTTACTAATAACTATTGATTCTCAACTTGTAACTCAGTAATTGCAAGTGATATCATTAGAAATGCTGTTTGCAGATGTATGGGCAAGATCTGCCCTGCAGGCTCTTAGCCTATGTATTGCCCAGGAGTGGTGAACTTTGATCATTATTACTATTTTTTTTTGTTTGTATTGATGCAATAAATCAGAACTATCTCAGTTTTGAAAGTCCTGGGAAAGAAATAAAATCAACATGCATAATATCTAAAGCATTTTTATATGCCAGTGGTGAAACAGCTGAAAGAAAATGAGAAAAACAACTCCATTTGCAATAGCCTCAAAAAAAAAAATGAAATACTTGGGAATCAATCTAACCAAAGAGGTAAAAGATCTCTAGAATGAAAACTTTAAAACATTGAAGAAAGAAATTGAGGAAGACCTTAGAAGATGGAAAGATCTCCTGTGTTCTTGCATGGGCAGAATTAATACTGTCAAAATGGCCATACTACCAAAAGTGCTAAACAGATTCAATGCAATTCCAATTAAAATCCCAATGACACCTGACAGAAATAGAGCAAGCCATCATGAAATTCATCTGGAAGAATAAGAAACCAAGAATAGCTAAAGCAATCCTTAGCAGGAAGAGTTAAGCAGGGGATATCACAGTAGCAGAACTTCAACTCTACTACAAAGCAATAGTAACAAAAACAGCATGGTATTGGTACCAAAATAGACAGGAAGATCAATGGTACAGAATAGAGGACACAGACACAAACCCAAATAAACATAATTTTCTCATACTAGACAAAGGTACCAAAGATATGCAATGGAGAAATGATAGCCTCTTCAACAAATGGTGCTGGGAAAACTGGAAATCCATATGCAACAAAATGAAACTAAACCCCTATCTCTCACCCTGCAGAAAAATTAACTCACAGTGGATCAAGGACCTTGAAATCAGACCAGAGACCCTACATCTTACAGAAGAAAAAGTAGGTCTAAATCTTCAACTTGTTGGCATAGGATCAGACTTCCTTAACAGGACTCCCATAGCACAAAAATAAAAGCAAGAATCAACAACTGGGATAGATTCAAACTAAATAGCTTTCTCTCAGCTAAGGAAACTATCAACAATGTGAAGAGAGAGCCTACAGAGTGGGAGAATATCTTTGCCTCTCATACTTCAGATAGAGCACTAATTTCGAGAATATATAAAGAACTCAAAAAACTCTACATGAAGAATACAAATAATCCAATCAACAAATGGGCTAAGGATATGAACAGGTGCTTCACAGAAGATCTACAAGCAATCAACAAACATGAAAAAATGTTCACCATCTCTAGTAATAAGAGAAATGTAAATCAAAACTACCCTAAGATTCCATCTCACCCCAATTAGAATGGCGATTATCAAGAATATGAGCAACAATAGGTGTTGGAGAGGATGTGGGAAAAAGGTACACTCATACATTGCTGGTGGGGCTGCAAATTAGTGCAGTCACTCTGGAAAACAGTGTGTTGATTCCTCAGAAATCTTGGAATTGAACCAACATTTGACCCAGCTATCCCACTCCTTGGCCTATACCCAAAGGAATTAAAATCAGCATACTACAGAGATACAGCCACATCAATGTTCATAGCTGCTCAATTCACAATAGCCAGACTGTGGAACCAACCTAGATGTCCTTCAATTGATGAATGGATAAAGAAACTGTGGTATATATATATATACAATGGAATATTACTCAGCTATTAAGAATAATAAAATTATGCCATTTGCAGGCAAATGGATGAAATTGGAGAATATCATGCTAATTGAGATAAACCAATCTCAAAAAAACACTGATAAGTGGATGATGACACATAATTGGGGGTGGGAGGGGGCAAGAATGGAGGAAGGAGAGACTGTATAGAGGGAAAAGAGGGGTGGGAGGGGTGGAGGGAGGAAAAATAACAGAATGAATCTAACATCATTACCCTATGTAAATGTATGATTATGCAAATGGTATGCTGTTACTCCATGTACCAGTAGAAACAACATGTATCCCATTTGTTTACATTAATAATAAATTAAAATTAAAAAAAAAGATTGTGGATCTAAATAATTGCTTCCCCTCAGCCAGCTCACAGAAGGTGTCCTGTTGCATTTTATATCCTGAGGGCAAGTGAAAGTTATATTTTCTGTGTGGTAATTATTTTTTAAGTTGCTGCTCCTTTCTCGGCTTATGAATGTGTTGTGAGTGAATGTTTATTATCATGAGGTGGTGGGGGGCAGATATGGGGACTTATGTGGAGGAAGGAGGGAACTTCCCAACTGTCCTCTTCTATGCAATTCCTTTCATACAGATACTCTGATTTTTTATGATGTAAAGCTCTCTGTATAGTCCATTAACTTGCCTTTCTGATACTTTCCTGAATAAACTTTTTACTTAGACTGGCTTAACTAATGATGGGAAGAATGTAATTCATCTGTGCAAAACCTTTAATCTTTATGGAAAAATCAGATGCATAGGGGCTTTATAAATTTCATTTACCTCTGCTTCACTTCCTTTTTGTTTACAAAGTAATTGGTTGCATGTGCATGAGAGAGAGAAACAATTTGGATTTTTTTTCCCAAAATGCATTGTATGCTGTTGGTGTTCATAAATGATGGTATAGTAAGGTCATGAAAAAATAGGGCTCCTTTTTGGTAAGCTTTTGCATTGATGAATATAGTCCTATGAGAATAACATTGATAATAATAGTAATAATAAATACTTTTTGAGTTCTTAATTTGTGCAAGACTTGTTAGGAAAGCACTTTATATTCATTTAGTTATTCAGTTGGTGCAAAAGTCACACAAGGAACCTACTACTATTTTCTTATCATGTCTAAAACAAAACTCTGAATTTCATCTCCCAGTATCTCTTCTTCCCCAAGACTTCCCCATCTCAAGAAATGCTTCAACCAGTTACTAATTTGTTCTGACCTCAAACCTGGAAACAATACATCCCTGATTCAACTCTTTTCCCTTGTCCTCAACTCCAATTTTACAACAAATTCTTACAAATATGACAGCAAATTTCCTGATTTGGCCTCTTTGGTGTGACTCCTGCCTAGCTCTCAGAACTCACCTTCCCATCTGCTTTCCCCTTGCTCACTTCTCCAGCCATACTGTCTATGAAAGAGATGATGTGCATCTTTCTCTGATTTGATTATAATCCTTGTAAGCTAATTAAATATATATTCTAATTGTATCACCTAGTTGATACAATGTCACCACTGCATGGAAAAACCTCTAAATGGTGCAGAATTGGCAAGTCAATAGAATAGATGAATCACCTGTAAAAACAAGAAAACCGAATCAGAGAGAGGTGAGTTCAGGCCTCCCTAAGGTCAAAGTGAACTGGCAGAGGGAAATTAAACCCAGAACCAACATCCAAAAACCTGCTAAGGATGCTGGTCATCATCCTTATTTTACAGCAAAATCTAACACATCAGTCATTGTACACTTTCCAAATGTTTCATGTATGAATGTTTTGCCTTGTCAATACATTTGTAAACTCCTTGAGTCTGAAGACCTATCTTTCATAGTCCTCAGTGTATAGAAGTTCTTCCATAAAAGTTTATAATTTATGGAGTTTATTATTTCTCTTGTGTCTCTGGAGACATTTGGTTAAGTTGTTATTATATCCTTCCTGCAGGATCTGTAGCTCTGCGACTATTTTGTGTGAACAAGAATTCTGTAGAAAATAGGGTTCTTAGGATGCAAAGTTTGGTTTAAGTAGAATGAATATTGAGTCTCTCAGAATGAACATACATACATATATACACATATACATTAATCTGCTCTACTTTTAAATCCTTCATAAGGGAGTTTGTTAACAGAATCACAATAAATCATCATTTATCTCACCACAGTTGGATTGGCCTTATCCAATCGAATGAGAAGCAGTCTGAAAAAAATGTAATATTGAAATTTTAGTGGGAGAAAAAATGCAGACTCCATTTTTAAAAGTTAATCTGTCATCCTAGACCCATGTCTCAGAGTTATCTTAAATAACTTTTTCTCAAATAATCGATGAACAGAAACTATGAGTGATGGGGCAATGGATAACAGAATGAATGCATTCTTTCAACCAGGCTGTCAATACACATTTGCTAACTAATTTATTAAATATTTGTGAAATTCATAGAAACCTGGCCTCATCATGAAAAAACTGCTCAGTGATCATAGTACAAATTGGCTAGGCTCTAACAACAAGTACGGACAAGGGAAGCTTGGCTCATTGCTGACAACTAGGACAGGAGGCTGGTCATTACGTTGTGACTCACCCAGTTAAATTGCAAAAATATTTTATATAGTTTTATAACATTTTTCTGGGTACTGATATGACTATGGATATAAAAGGCAGCAGACCCCACTGTTCTCAGTTTCTCTGACATGGCAGATATTTCACTTTGTGTGGCCTGCCAATACCACCAAAATTTGGGCATGTCTTTGTAAGAAACAAGAAAAGCTAAGGAGAGCTGCATATGCTCTCTGCATCATTGTGTGATTCATATACTTTGTATTGCTCATCAGTTGCTTTGAGGGTAAATCAAAGAAAAAGTAACCTTGGATTGATTTCATATCATTATTTTCTCCTATTCTCTAATCCAGAGAGTCAACTTGGTCTGACTTATTGTACTTCTATGTTTTGGGAATGAAAAATCACTCAGCTGGAGTTCATTTCCTTAAGAAATCTTGAGACATTGACAAATTAAACACACACACACACACACACACACACGCACACACATGCACACACACACACTCATCCACTTATACACACAGATACATATAAAATGCCCTGGGAGTGCTGAGGAGGGACAAACTCGTTCTGTTAGGAGTAGGGAGAGCAGGGCATAAAGGGGATAAGGGCAATTAAGAAGTGTCTTTGAATAGAGGACTTGAAGATTGACAGGGAGTAATTCAGGTCATCCAGCAATAAATGGACATCCTAAGCAGGGGAAAGATGTATTGAAAGATGGAGCAACATGCAGCATATTAGGTTCAACCTGTGATTGCAGATGGTGATTGAAGCTCAGATAGATGAAGTTCCTTAGGGAGAAAGGAGTCAGTGATTAAAACTCATAGGACAAAATCATTGGAAGCAACAAAATCAGGAAGAGCAGAGCCCTGAAAAAGACTAAAATGAAGCTTTCAACAGATATGTGGAGATCCAGCAAAGAAGAATATGAAAGGAACCCAGGAAGGAGATGTTGAGTAGAAGACACGTAGTGGAGTTGACAATGAGATGATCCTTGGTTTACTTTGCAGGGTGGCAATAAAAGCTTCATGAAGTTTCCAAGACAGAAAACAATTAGTATCACTGAGAGTATATATAGGTGGGAGAAGAGGAAATGCAGATAAAAATGTCAGCTACTCTTTTAGAAGGCTACTCTTGTAAGAAGTCCAACATGAAGTGAAGGACCAGATAATATCTAGGAGGGATAGACACAACAAATGTACTTTGCATTTGAAGAATTCTAACACTTGAAAATGTTCCAGCTCTTGGCCTGCTGGTAGCTATTCTGTGTGAGAAGCAGGAAGTAAGGTAAGGATTGCTCAAATTTCAGACATTAGAAACAAATGGAAAAAGACTTCTTCTGGGGTAGGGGGGATGGAGGCATTAAAATAAGGGTAAATGTGTCCCTAGAAGTGAACAGGATTTTGCCCCTGTTAAGTGAGGAAAGATGAAGGTCAAACTGATCCACTATTGCCAAATTAACTTCTACTTTCTTGCAGGGAAAACCTAGGGTTTGCTCTGACCTTACCAACTGAACTATTTCTCCAAAAACACCCAGTACTTTTGTTACCTGTATTCATAAAGATTTCATTTCAACAATTCAAATTAGTTAATAAAATAGTTTTAAAGCAGAATACCACAGTAGCTATAATCAATGTAAGAGCAGATTTTAAGTTGAAACCTTAATGGAAGTTACTGACATACCTAACCTAAGGAACACAGCACAGTGGAAAACTTTAAATTTTGATCTTAGTTTTATCTAGAAAGGAAAAAGTCTTTCTATTTGGCTTGTTTACAATCTCAAAACTTATTTTGTAAACAGTTTGTAATATTTAAAACAGTATATAATGAGAACTCTGTGCCTCTTGCAGCAAAAATAATTAATAATACTTGGCACCTAATGATACTTTTCATCATTAAATCCCTTTGTAGACATTAATTAAGGGAAAGATACTTCATCTTTTTAAAGTTGCTGTTATGATGGTGTCATTGCTCTTCATGAATATCAGTTGCTATGGGAAGGGAAATACGTAGGATCCAAGATACAAATCTGCCAAAGATGTACTTACTTGATAGGTAAAAATAAGCCTTTCTGTGCTTAAAACTAAGATCAAAACCCAAAGAAGAACTCATTTGCATCATATATAAACATTCTTCATTACATGCTCCAAAGATTCCTGCCACTGTTTGTTCATTTTCCCTATCCCTGTATTTTTGCTATTTGCATAAACTGAAGCAAGTTTCTACTTAGAAATTTGGCACAACTGTTAACCCTGTCTGATGGCAAAAACATATGGATACCCACACATCCTAACTTTGCTATTCACTTTCAGTGGAACTATCCTCTGCATACTGGGTTTCTGAACCAACTTCCAACATTTCTTGACTTTAGGGGAGGAAAATCCAGAATCATTTGCAATGTCTTGGTCAGGTCTATGTTGGAGTCAGCTCCCAGCCTAGTCTCAGGTTGGTGTAGAATGAACTGCTTAATGCTTAATTGATTGAACAATAATTTTGTGCCACACATTGTGGCAGTTTTTACTCTCAGACTAACATTGCTAACCATATAGTTTTACCTCTCTCATGACTATTTTATTATAGGCTCTGCCTTATATTTTCCTGTGAGATAGGGCCAAAGGAGGAAAAGTTTAGCTGGCAGAAGAAAATATTGAAAGTACCTTTTATGTTTTATTCTGAAGGCCCATCAACACTAACAATTTATGGAGTTTCCTTGGTCATTCAAGAGACTAAATAGTTTATTGGGGTTGCATCCCCCTTATTCTTATACATAGTTTCCCAGGTGACTGGTTGCCCACTTGGATTCAATCCAGTACCAGTGACAGCACCCCTAATTCAGAGAAGGATGATATATGATTTCCCAGTCCAAGTTGCTACTTTGCCTGTAAGAGCTCATTTCCTGGGAGTCCAAATAATTATGTTTTACCTGTTCTATGTATTGTGTAATTTCCTTATTTTCTTAATTATGCTTGATGACAAAGTTATCAAAATTCAACAATCAAAACCAAACTAAAATAAAATCTTGGAGAAAAATGTCTCTTGCTCTACCATCAGAGAAACTTAGAAAAGGACAGACACTTCATACATTTCCAGAAAGGAAAGTAACCAGATCCTTGGGTAAACCACTCTGACTAGGTAGTTACTTTGGATCAAAATGTGAAAGTGTCAGAAATACTGTAGGTTCTTCTATGTATTATTGAGTGTGTCAAGGAAGTATCACCACAAGAGTGAACTGTGGGTTGTGGTAGGCAGGTATCTAAGGGTGAGGGTGGGTGGGGGATATTCATGATAATGTTACTAGTGACACCAAACGCAGTTTCCACTTCTCTGATTTCTTCTTACTCTTCTCTTTCTCCTTCTTCTCCCTTTCTTCTCTACCTCATTCACTTCCTTCTCCTCCTTTCCCTTCCTTTCTTTTCATCTTTGCTTTCTTCTGCCCTCTTCTTTCTCTTCTCTTTCTTTTCCACTTCCCACCATTCATTTTCCCTATTAATAGACATTCATGCAATATATGTTGACTTGATGTATATTATAGCTTTTCCGCTATACCAGGTAAGGTTTTCAGACTCATTTAAAGAACTGATTTGATTAAGGACTTTAAGGGTCTTTGATATCAACAAGAAGAGTTTTATTTAAAACAAGCAAGAGTAAAATTTATTTTAAGAATACACAGATAATGTGGTGATGGTTTTTAGTCTTTTCCCAATGAACCAGTTTTATAGGTCGTGGTTTGCTAGGAGGTCTCATTGACCAGGTAATCCTCAGAAACTTGATTTTAATTGATAACTCTCCTTACTCTGAATTTATTCTCTTATATTCCATCATTCAAGGGTGGCCAAACCCATTAGAGGATTTCTCAGGTCAGGAAATGTTCACTTGTGCTTGATGATGCATTCCCAAGTGAATTTGCATAAAGCTTCTGGGAATTATGATGAATATGTGATTAAAGAAACCTTGGAGTCTCTACCCTGTATCTCACTGCTAATTTCTCTTCCAAAGGGTCTAAGATACCTTCCATTCTTGGGAATCACTCTCTCCAATCCAGTTAAATTGAGGTGAACTCACCTGTTCAAGACATTCTTAGAAAGGTGATAGGGGTTCATTGCCACCTTTGTTCTCCAGACAATTAGAGATTCTAAACTCCCTTCAGAAAGTAGATGTTAAAGACAAAGAAAGTGACACCAAGGAGAGTTCGGAGACACTAAATGTGACTGTATCTATCTTACAGTTTGGGGGAGGGTTAGCTTTTGTTGCAGTGTTGTCTGGGTATCAAGAATCTTGGCCATTGGAATGGGCCTTTCTTAATGTCTTAGAAGCAACATCACTGCTGCTATTTAAGTGCTTCTAGGTGAAGATCTTCCCAGTCTTCTAACATCAGGGTATAGTTCTCTGCAAAATATTTCTGTTTTCAAGTTGTCTGCTTGTGAGATTATGTTACTCAAAGAACTCTCTTGCTTATAATCTTTCGTAAGGTACCAAGTATTAAAGACAGTTCCTCAGGGCAAGCAAGCTATTCAGTGCCACTGAGATTTTACCCTGTGGTTCAGCAGAGGATCCAACCTGGATATTTTATTATCTTCTGTACAGATATATTGAAATGAGATGATCATCACTACAGATTTCTCTTGATTGTACATATCCAAGTTCACTCTCTGGGCTGCAGTTGTCTTACTAAGGGTTGCAAGGAAACAATTTTTTCTCTCCAGCATCCCCAGATTTATATAATTTCTGCCTTACATGGCTTTATGGCACCAATTTAGCTTAGAGACAGGTAGGATAAATTGAAAAGAAAACCTAGCACCACAAAATAAGAAAGAGAAATATTTTAGTATAAGCAATGTAGGAAAAAACAGAATATTTTTGTTTGCTGGTGGTGGAATAATAGAGTATAAATGTCTCTTTCTAAGGATTGAAGTGATTGCTCTTCTGTATCAAGGAAAGGTACTTTAGATTAATTTTGGAAACTTCAATACCTAAATGTGCTAAATTTTAATTATTTCACTTCCTGCTTGGTATATTAGTGTTGTGATTACCCTTGAAAGAGTATTACCAATGATGAGTTATGCAAAACCCAGTCAGTTCCTCAGTTCCATCAGTTTCAATTAAAACAAGCCACAAAGGAAGTGTGCTGCTACTGCATTGGTTACACATCAATATTATTCTCATGAACATGTACAGTTCGTTTATGTAAAGCATTACTTTGTGTGTCCTTCTGGAACCATCTCTTCTAAGGCATAACTGACCACCAAGAGAGGAAATTGTAGAGATTTGGTCTGCTGGCCTTGGATTCAAACTAAAGCCATCCAGGAAGATGTATTTATGTATTTCATCTGTACTTCTCTGCAGACACAGGACATTTAGGAACATCCCTTCTCTTTTTTGAACTGTTCAAGGGCTATGCTGGCCAAAATAAACTATTGAGCAGATAGCATTTTCTGATTTCAATGACTAGCATTTGATCAGTCTCCAAGCACTGCAGACATCTAGAGTTAATCATAAATTATGTGCATTTTCTAAAATGAAGCTCTGGCTTCAGAGCTCATTAATCTCAATGACTTCAACTATGCAGAGGTTGTAAGGCTTTTCATGGTACATGCCCAGTACCCAGGCTCTCTAATTACTAATTGGCTGCACAGTTATTGAAGTCTCCTCTCTACTTGGTGGCCCTTCCTAAATTGAGTCCAAACAGTGTCACTGGGTTTGTACGCAAGGTCCAGGTGTGGTGCTTCTCTCTGAATACCAGAGAAATGAGCAACCAAACCTGATTTCAATGGCAGTTCAATTTTAATCACATATGGAAATACTTGACTACAAACTGCCCAGTTATAAAGTCAAGGTAGCCCATACTTGCCAAGAGAGAGTGTGGACAGTTTGCCAGGAGCAGAACTGGATGCCCAGCAAAGAAAGGAAAGTGCATCCAACTTCCTCTTATATTTACAGGACCCAAGTCTGGGATGGAGTCATAGAATCATGGAGCTGGGAGACTGAGGGCTTTTCATGGCTCATGCATAGTCTCAAATGGATTCCACTTTCCAACTTCACCTTTTGCCCCTTCCTGTTTCTCACTCTACACTGGACATGCACAATCAAAGGTCTCATGAGCCTATTACCTGGAGGCCTTTGCTCTGGCTGATCTCTCCATCCCAAAAGCTTTGCTCCTGCATTTGCATTTAAATTTGTATTAGATCTATGCTCAAATGTTTCTTTTATAGAGGACTTTGACACATATCATTCTCTATCACCACTTGTTTATTTCCTTGATGGAATATACCAAGGTTTTAAAGTTTACTTCCTGTTCCATGAAGAATTACAATCATAATATGCCCAGCACAAAGCTCAGTTGGGATGATGGTGTCACTACTTCATTCCTCTGTTTAGGGAGGTGACATATTAATCTAGTTAGGAGTCACATTCCTAATTATTCAAAAAAGTATTTATTCATTTATTTATTTTTTAATTTATTTTTATTGTAAACAAATGGGATACTTGTTTCTCTGTTTGTACATGAAGTAAAGGCATACCATTTGTGTAATCATACATTGACATAAGGTAATAGTGTTTGATTCATTCTGTTATTTTTTCCTCCGCCCCACCCCCTAACCCTCTTTTCCCTCTATACAGTCCCTCTTTCCTCCATTCTTGCCATCCTCTCACCCCCCCATTATGTGTCATCATCCTCTTACGAGCAAGATCATTTGTCCTTTGGTTTTTTGAGACTGACTTATCTCACTTAGCATGATATTCTCCAATTTCATCCATTTACCTGCAAATGCCATAATTTTATTATTCTTTATGGCTGAGTAATATTCCATTGTGTATGTGTATACATATATATGCATATATATGTATATATATATATATATATATATATATACATATCACAGTTTCTTTATTCATTCATCAATTGAAGGGCATCTAGGTTGGTTCCACAATCTGGCTATTGTGAATTCAGCAGCTATGAACATTGATGTGGCCGTATCTCTGTAGTATCCTGATTTTAAGTCCTTTGGGTATAGGCCAAGGAGTGGAATAGCTGGGTCAAATGGTCATTCCAAGTTTTCTAAGGAATCTCCACACTGTTTTCCAGAGTGACTGCTCTAATTTGCAACCCCACCAGCAATGCGTGAGTGTACCTTTTTCCCCACATCCTCGCCAACACTTATTGTTGCTTGTATTCTTGATAATTGCCATTCTAATTGGGGTGAGATGGAATCTTAGGGTAGTTTTGATTTGCATTTCTCTTATTACTAGAGATGTTCGACATTTTTTCATATATCTGTTGATTGCTTGTAGATCTTCTTCTATGAAGTGTCTGTTCATTTCCTTAGCCCATTTGTTGAATGGGTTATTTGTATTCTTGGTGTAGAGTTTTCTGGATTCTTTATATATTCTGGAAATTAGTGCTCTATCTGTAGTATGAGTGGGCAAAGATTTTCTCCCACTCTGTAGGCTCTCTCTTCACATTGCTGGTAGTTTCCTTTCTGAGAGAAAGCTTTTTAGTTTGAATCTATCCCAGTTATTGATTCTTTATTTATTGTGCTATGGGAGTCCTGTTATAAGGATGTGTGATCCTAAACCAACAAGTTGAAGATTTGGACCTAATTTTTCTTCTGTAAGATGTAGGGTGTCTGGTCTGATTTCAAGGTCTTTGATCCATTTTGAGTTGAATTTTGTGCAGGGTGAGAGATAGGGGTTTAGTTTCATTCTACTGCATATGGATTTTCAGTTTTCCCAGCACCATTTGTTGAAGAGACTATTTTTTCTCCATTGCATATTTTTGGCACCTTTGTCTAGTATGAGAAAATTGTATTTATTTGAGTTTGTGTCCGTGTCCTCTATTCGGTACTATTGAGCTACCTGTCTATTTTAGTGCCAATACCATGCTGTTTTGTTACTATTGCTTTGTAGTATAGTTGAAGTTCTGGTATTGTGATGCCTCGTGCTTCACACCTCCTGCTAAGGATTGCTTTAGCTATTCTGAGTTTCTTATTCTTCCAGATGAATTTCATGATTGCTTGCTCTATATCTGTGAGGTACATCATTGTGATTTTAATTGGAATTGCATTGAGTCTGTATAGCACTTTTGCAAGTATGGCCATTTTGACAATATTAATTTTGCCTATCCAAGAACATGGGAGATCTTTCCATCTTCTAAGGTTTTCTCCAATTTTTTCTTTAGTGTTCTGTAGTTCTCATTGTAGAGGTCTTTCACCTCTTTTGTTATATTGATTCTCAAGTATTTTATTTTATTCAAGGCTATCATGAATGGGGTAGTTTTCCTAAGTTCACTTTCTGAAAGTTCATAACTTAGGTATAAATATGCATTAGATTTATGAGCATTGATCTTATATCCTGCTACTTTACTGAATTCACGTATGAATTCTAAAAGTTTTCTGGTGGAATTTTCCAGTTCCTTTAAATATATAATCATGTCATCAGCAAACAGGGATAGTTTGAGTTCTTCTTTTCCAATTCATATCCCTTTAATTTCTTTGGTCTGTCTGATTGCTCTGGTTAGAGTCTGAAGAACAATGTTGAATAGAAGTGGTGAAAGAGGGCATCCCTGCCTTGTTCCAGTTTTTAGGGGGAATGCTTTCAGTTTTTCACCATTTAGAATGATATTGGCCATGGGCTTAGTGTAGATGGCCTTTACAATGTTAAGGAATGATCCCACTATCCCTATTTTTTCTAGTGTTTTGAGCATGAAGGGATGCTGTATTTATCAAATGCTTTTGCTAAATCTATCAAAATAATCATGTGATTCTTAACTTTAAGTCTGTTGATATGGTGAATGACATTTATTGATTTCCGGATGTTAAACCAACCTTGCATCCCTGGGGTAAAACCCAGTTGATTGTGGTGCCCGATCTTTTAAATATATTTTTGTATGCAATTTGCTATAATTTTGTTGAGAATTTTTGCGTCGATGTTCATTAAGGATATTGGTCTGAAATTTTCTTTCCTCGATGTGTGTCTGTCTGGTTTAGGTATCAGGGTGATATTGGCTTCATAGAATGAGTTTGGGAGGGTTCCCTCCTCTTCTATTTCATGGAATACTTTGAGAAGTATTGGAATGAGCTCTTCTTTAAAGGTTTTGAAGAACTCGGCTGAGAACCCATCTGGTTTGGTTTCTTTGTTAGTAGGCTTTTGATGACTTCTTCTATTTAATTACTTGAAATTGATCTAATTAAATTGTGTATGTCCTCCTCTTTCAGTTTAGGTAATTCATATGTCTCCAGAAACCTGTTGATGTCTTCAAGATTTTCTATTTTGTTGGAGTATAGATTTTCAAAATAGCTTCTAATTATGTTTTGTATTTCACTCATGTCTGTTGTGATAGTTCCTTTTTCCTCTGAATTTTAGTAATTTGAGTCTTCTCTTTCCTTCTCTTTGTTAGTGTGGCTAAGGGTTTATCAATTTTGTTTATTTTTTCAAAGTACCAACTATTTATTTGTCATTTTTTTATTGTTTCTTTTGTTCCAGTTTCATGATTTCAGCTCTGCTATTAACTATTTCCTGTCTTCTACTACTTTTGTTGTTGCTCTGTTCTTCCTTTTCTAGGACTTTGAGCTATAGTGGTAGGTCATTCATTTGTTGATTTTTTTCTTCTTTTATTGAATGCACTCCATAAAATAAATTTTCCTCTAAGCACTGCTTTCATAGTGTTCCAGAGATTTTGATATGATGTATCTTTGTTCTCATGTACCTCTAAACATTTTTTTCATTTCTCCCCTGATATCTCTGTTATCCATTCATCATACAATAGCGTACTATTTAATCTCCAGGTGTTGGAGTATTTTCTGTTTTGTATTGTCATTTATTTCTAATTTCAATCCATTATTATCTGATAGAATACAAGGTAGTATATCTGTCTTCTTGTATTGCTAATGTTAGCTTTGTGGCATAAATATTGTCTATTTTAGAGAAGCATCCATGTGCTGCTGAGAAGAAAGTGTATTCATTGATTGTTGGATGGTATATTCTATATATGTCTGTTAAGTTTAAATTGTTGATTGTGTTATTGAGATCTATATTTCTTTGTCAATTTGTTTGGAAGATCTGTCCAGTGATGAGAGAGATGTGTTAAAGTCACCTAGTATTATTGTGTTGTGGTTTATTTGATTTCTGGAATTGAGAAGGATTTGTTTGACATATATGGATGAGCCCGTTTGGGGCAAAGATATTTATGATTGTTATGTCTTGCTGACTTATGCTTCCCTTTAGCAGTATTAAATGTCCTTCTTTATCTGTTCTGACCAACTTTGGCTTAAAGTCCCATTATCTTTTATGAGGATGGATATTCCGGCTTTTTTTCTGAGTCCATGTTCATGGTATGTTTTTCCCATCCTTTCACCTTTAGTCTATGGGTATCTCTTTCTATGAGATGAGTCTCTTGCAGGCAGCATATTGTTGGATCTTTCTTTTCAATCCAATCTGTCAGTCTATGTCTTTTGATTGATGAGTTCAGGCCATTAACCTTCCAGGTTATTAGTGAGATATGATTTGTATTCCTGGGCATTTGGCTCATTTTTGTTTTTTGACATGACTTTGTTTCTCCTTTATTTGGCTACTCCTTTAGGGTAGTTCCTCCCTTTGCTCTTTTGCATCATTGTTTTTCATTTCTTTCTCATGGAATATTTTGCTGAGAATGTACTGTAGTAAATTCTTTCAGCTTTTGTTTATTATGGAAGGATTTTATTTCATTTTCAAATCTGAAGGTAAGTTTTGCTGGGTATAAGATTCTTGGTTGGCATCCGTTTTCTTTCATGGCTTGATAAATATTGTTTCAGGCCCTTCTAGCTGTTAGTATCTGGATTGAAAAATCTGCTGATATCTATATCCTGGGGCCTTTGCTCCACCCCTAAGTGTCTCTCTGTCAGTCTTATCCTCCAAGAAGCCGCTGAGAGTTCTGGGGCCTTTGCTCCATGCTCAAGCATCTTGCTGGGTGACCATCCTCTACAATGCTCCGGGTTGTATGAGTTCACCACTGGTGGGGGGGTGGTTCTTTGGGCAACTGTACTTCACAAAGTTCCCTGCATTCTGGGACTATTGCCCCATCCTGGGTGCCTCCCTAATGGGAGAGACTCACTTGGTGGCTCTGAGTTTGTTCCGAGTCTCTCAGTACCTTCTCTTCTTGAATCCTGAGTCTTCTTCTAGGAGAGATTGTGGGGCCCTCGAGGTTGACCTTCCCGGAGTCGTCAGACTGCCCAGAACTGTGGCGGGCAAGCAGAGAAATAGCTACACCGGACTCTCCCGAAAGAGAGGAAGAAGAAAGCATTGTACAACGAGGCATCGGGGCAGAGGAATTCTCTTATTTATTTATTTATTATTTTGGCCTGGGAAAATTTATTCCAAAATCCAAAATTTGAATTGCTCTGATGTATGACAACTTTTAAGTATGCATAAGGACCCAAAGATTTCAGATTTTTGAAATTTCAAATTTTGGATATTTGGGCAAGGAATGTTCAACTAATGAAGTCTATGCAAATATTCCAAAATCTGAAAAACTAAAAATTCTGAAATGGTTTTTGTTCTGTGCATTTCGGATAAGGAAAAGTCAAACTGTTCTATATGAATCGCCCATTAAAACACATTTTCCAGATAGATACAGGTTGGTACTCTTTATGGAAGGCAAGATCTTTTTGTGTTCTCTGTAGATTCCAATTTGAGATGAACTATGGCCATTTCTAGAGATGCCATTTGTTCTTAGGAATGAAAAGTGTGGTTACCTAGAGATATAAGGGCTAAAGATCTGTCTGCTGCTATTTCCCTGGACAGGCTTTCTGACCATTCTCTGCCACCCTCTGTCTTGGGTAGTAAGGCTAGAAAAGCCCATGGCAAGTAGAATTGACAAGTTAGTCTAATCAAATTCACTCTCCAACTGTTAACCTGTACCATTCTTATATTTATTTATTTTTCCCTAATTGCCTCTTTGGTTAAAATTTCTTTATAGTCTGGTCTACTTTTGTCCTCTTTTTAAATCCACTAGTATAGTATAGTTTGAAACTCCTAGTGGGCATCCAAAAATACATCATATCACTCAGTGTGAATTAGCTAATTAGCAACCTTCCTATACTTCTTTGCAAGTCTAGTGAAAATTTCCTTCTTTCTTAAATCTGCTCTGATAGCTTTGTTTCTTATTCTATTTGGTTCCCCAACTCCATCTCAGGCTTAATTGTTCACTCTCTTATATCTGTCATTAACACTTTAACCAAAATTCTAGTACTTCAGTTGATGTTCTACCAGTGGTTTCCATGTCAATCTCCCCTGCAAATGAAAGAGCTCCTCACAGTAAAGAGCTAATTTCGAACCTAACATACATGGGTTACTTAATAAATTTGTGTCAAATGAATGGATACAAGAGTTTGCCTTCCTCTGTGAAAAGAAGATACACTGAAGTGTGATAACACGAATAATAAAAGAGAGAAAGGATGGAAGATGAGGAGAAGAACCCCAGGGGTCTCACTCTATTCAGTCTTTACCACATCCCACATTCAGGTTAAGTCCCAGAAGCTGATGCCAGTGTTATCAACGTGGTTCCAGTGGGTAGGATGTCGGTATTCAAGATCACTCTTAGGGACCTCATCTTGTTACTGCTAATTATGACTGGCTTATGGTTAATCTTGATAAAAACTGATGTGACTTTGGTCATAGGTACAGTGCGACAGCATATTGAAGGCTGAATACATGCCTTCTTCTCTGGAGACCTTGGGAAGGCCCAAAGAAGGATGGTGCCTTGGGGTCACACTTTGTCTTTCTAGGTCTAAGAAAGTTAGCATTTTAATGATATTTCCTATACATTAAGCAGAACATAGTTGGATGGCTAGATTGATGTCTGGAAGTCTGGAAGTATGTGGTGAGCAAGCCTGAGAGCATGCACTTGATCCACACTCTGTGGTGGACTGTCATTTAGACCCAACCAGTATTTTTTTTAACTCTGAATGTCTCTGTTGAAGAAATAAAATGACTTCAATAGATAGGAATCTCTAGTACTATAAAAGGTATAAATAAATAATAAACCGAGCATAGGTAGGAGCTTGTGATACAAAATAAATCCACAGACCCAATCTTAAGCTTTCAGATGTAGTAAGCTATCAAGAATGTAACTTGTGAGGCTGGAGTTGTTAAGTCCTGGGGTTGTAGTTTAGTGGTAGAGTGACTAGATTTGATCCTCAGCATCATATAAAAAAATAAAACTCAACAAATAAACTAAAGGTACATTGTAAACTTAAATTTCTTTTTTAAAGAGGGTACGTATTCTGTAATAGGTTTGCACTTAAGCAACTGAGGTCAAAATAAGACTGTGAGTAGACTGCATGTGAATGGATCATAGAAGAAATGCATATGCAAAGGTTAATACAATAATAAGATACATGAAGTTTCAGGATAGTACCCTGAAAAAATAATAACCTCAGGCAAACTACTAGAGTCATAATTCTGCTAACTCTATGCTCCTGATGATCTTTCTTCTTTTCATTGATAACTGCTTTAGCTTATCTTGGACTGTAAGCCCAGTGGGAAGTCTACAATCAGGCCCAGAGTAAAATTGTTGAGAAGGTACAAAATCCAGTAGCATTAGAAACACTAGGTTTTTTTTTTTTTTTTTTTTTTTTTTTTCCAACTTGCCAGCAGAGGCCCAGGTAGAAGACTGACACTTTTGAGATTCTGCTATGTTCCAGGCACCTCATATTGCCTTCCCTCCAGTTAAAACTCACTTTAGAGGAAGACAGAATAAATCTTACTACTATAAGAAGTAAAGAGAGAAACTCTTTTTTTGTGGCAACTTGTGGGCGATCTGCTGCTCCAAGATGAAACTGAATAACTCCTTCCCAAACACTGGCTACAGGAAACTCATTGATGTGGATAATGAACACAAACTTGTACTTTTTGAGAAGCGTATGGCCACAGAAATTGCTGCTGATGTGCTGGGTGAAGAATGGAAGGGTTATGTAATTTGTATCCATGGCAGGAATGACAACAAGGTTTCCCATGCTGCAGGGTGTCTGGACCCATGGTCATGTTCATTTGAACTGAGTAAGGGGCATTCCCTGTTACAGACAGGTGAACTGGAGAGAGAAAGTACAAATCTGTTTGAGGTTGCATTGTGGATGCCCATCTGAAGCATTCTCAATTTGGTTATTGTGAAAAAAGGAGAGCAGGATATTCCTGGACTTACCATACTACTGTACCTTGTCGACTGGGAATCAAAAGAGCTAGTAGAATCTGCAAACTTTTCAATCTCTCTAAGGAAGACGATGTCAATATGTTGTCAGAAAACCCTTAAATAAGAAAGGTTTAAAAAACCCAGGACCAAAGCACCAAAGATTCAGCATCTCGTTACTCCATGTGTCCTACAACACAAATGCTGGCATATTGCTTTGAAGAAAGAGCATACCAAGAAAAATTAGGAAGACCCTGCAGAATATGCCAAACTTTTGGCCAAGAGATGAAAGAAGCCAAAGAAAAATACCAGGAACAGATTGCCAAGAGACACAGACTGTCCTCTCTGACAGCTTCTACTTCTAAGTCTGAGTTCAGTCAAGTATAAGAATTTTTAAGAGTAACAAATAAACAAGATCTTACCTTCAAAAACAAAGTAAGTAAAGAGAGAAGAGTCGAGTGTTGTGGTGCTCTTCCATTTCCATTTTAATATGATGACTCGAGTGTTGGAAAACCAAAGGAGTGTGGGAATGACAAGCATATGAAGAAGCTGATGGGTTTTAAAATGTTAAGAAATACCATCCTGTACCAATGACTCAATGTCTGAGGGTAGCATGACAGATCTTATCCCCCTGAGGAGAGCCCATGCCAAGCAGGCACATTGGCCTTCACTGCAAGCATAGGGTGCCCCCTGCACCTAGCCCTGAATCTTCGTTTGTCAACTGTTTTCACTGTGGACTCTTCACATTTACATATCTCCTGGTTTTCCTTAAAATATGAAGGCTATACTGTAAACCTTTCCCAGAATACCTGAAAATAGAATCCAATCATCCAGAAGCCCCAAACTCTCCTGTCCAGAATTCCAGTACGATTATGAGTCTCTTACTGAATTTACAGAAATAAAAATAACATTCCCGGGGCTGGGGAGATAGTTCAGTCGGTAGAGTGCTTGCCTTGCAAGCACAAGGCCCTGGGTTTGATCCCCAGCACCCAAAAAAAAAAAAAAATTCCCTCCCTATGATATTATCTGCTCTTCTCATCCTTAGATTTAACAGTTAAACTAGTAACCTTCTACAATATTTAATAGAGACTCAAATGCAGCCCAATTTTCCCCTGAAATAAAATTCCATTTTAAGCACTAGAATTTGTATGTCAAATTCAGCCCTTTAAAAATAATGGAAGATATAAATTTTTACCACTGAGTTACAGGCTTTGGAAAAGAGAAGGTTATTAATAAAAAATGTCATACAAACTGAATAACTAATGCCAATAATGAATGTCATCTCAATAATGCATCTTCCACATAGTAGGATTAGCACACAGGTCACATCAAACCTCAGCTCTGTATGGACTGGAAGCTTGCTCACTCAGCACCTTTAGTTTTCAGAGTCCATTATCTTGTTTACTTAGTAAACTTAATGTTGTATAATTTAATTTTTATTGACTCATTTGTAAGTCTCTTTCTTCAACCCAAGATAATCTTCGGGTTCTTAGACTGCCTCTTATACTCAGGTGTCCACTTTTTATAACAGGATAAGAGGATAAGAAGCAAACACTGCAATGTATTGGAACTAAAAAAGAAAATGCAACCTTGGGCTCCACAGATACCAAGACAAAGGTGGAAGAAGGGCTGGAAAACCGAAGCTGTTTAGCAGTGAGTGCTCCTTCAGCAATTAGACTTCCACAAATTACTAAGAGAAGATGCATTCCTCTCAATGTTTTTCTTTCTCATTAAAGATTGTGTTCTTTTCATAAACAATTTGCTCAGATGACATTTGTCTATTCAGATGTTTTATTTATACATATATTCAGTTAGCACAAGTCCCATTCTTTGTCTTCCACCTTCTTAACTCCACTGCCATTCCTGTGAAGTAAACTTACTCTTTAAATACACAATGGAAGCCAGGCATGGTGGTGCAGTCCTGTAATCCCAGTGGCTAAGGAGGTTTGTGGGTTCCAAGCCAGGCTCAGCAATTTAGCAAGGCCCTAAGCAACTCAGTAAGACTCTGTATCTAAATAAAATATCAAAAAAGGTCTGTAGATAATGCCTCAATGTTAAATGTCCCTATGTTCAATCCCTGGTACAAAAAAAATAAAAATCTGCAGTGGATTGTATGGCTCATAAAAGGAGAAACAGGAAGAAATTTGCTCTATATATTAAAAAATGCAGAAACCTAATAGAATTATTTCAGAAAATAAACAGTAATGATTATCATATCCAGAGGAGTTTAAATTCTAACTTAGCCTGGCAAGATTATGCAAGCACAGTGTACTTGGTCAGCTAACTTAGGCATCTATAAGTGATGGCCCTATCACTTTAAAACTAAATCTGATACCAAACTAGGATTTCTAAAGAGCATACTATATGCTCACTTTGCAAAGATAGATGAGGCTAAAATTGCTTCTGTATGATCTAAGAACTGGTTATTGTGTTCTCATGAATAAATTGAGTTATGAGGGATAAATGGGCCAAACCCTTTCTGGGTACAGGCACATGCTCATGCATACCTGTCTCCATGTGTGTGCTTAATATCTATGAGTCCTGAAAGTGCCCTGAAAATTAGGGTCTTGGAAGGTGGTGTAAATTTTCCAAAGTCATATTTCGTGTTGGTGCTCATCTTGGGAGACAGTATTTGTTCTGGTCATGAACATGGGCTCTAGAATACAATTTCTTGGCTTTGTAGTCAGGTTTCTTGCTTAACAGCTCTGTGGGAGAGTTGCTTAATTTCTCCATGCTTTTTTTTTTTTTTTTTTCATTTGAGAAATGGGCACAATGTTAGCCCAGAATTTTTCTGAGTATAAGACAAGTTCATGAGTATAGTGCTCAGCACTGTGCCTGCCAATTCTGAAGCACTTGATAAAACAAGTCCTCCATTTAGAAGCTCACATCATTCAAAAGGCTTTCCTGAGTGAAGAGGTACCCTCAGGAAGGCCAGTGACAAACTAGAAAACTACTGCCTGCTTTAGCCCTCCCCCTGAACGTTTGCACTTCAGCCCTCCCCCTGAATGTTTGCACTATCATAACTCACTATGATCTCTGGAACCTCTTGCTGTATCATAATTTACTCACTTCTCTTTATATCCCCTGTTTCCCTTACCAAATTTTAAATTTCCTTCCAATGTTTTCTGTGTCTGTAACCATAAAAATCTTTGTTTTCAACTGAATTTTCCATACAGTGAAGTAAAATCTGATTTTATTTTAAATGAAAACACTGAACTGTGTATTGTTTTAGTCAATGTTTTATCATTTTATATATAGTTTCTCTGTAGATCTCTTTTTCAATCAATCAAAGGTATAGGCTAAATGCCTATACCTTTAGGCATGTTAATTTTAAGTTCATCTTGATTAGCTCAACTAAAAAAGAAAGGGGTAAATAAGGAGGAGATGGCGAATTATCTAGCTTATTTTGGTGGTTGTCAATCCTTATAAAATAGATGGTGAAATTGTTCTAAAATGCTTTGGGTTCCATTTGATGGATTTACATGGACATGTAAATCCAAAACCAGGAAAATTTCCACAAGAATGAGCTTTATATTAGGGTTTGCTTTCTTTTCCTAATAAACCATGGTTCCTCTGCTCCCTACTCACTGCAAGCACCTAGCAATGGAAACATGACTTTTACCATCATTCTCCTTCATCTAACAAAAAACTCAAACAAACAAACAAACAAAAAAAGTTGTCAAACTTGTGGAGCAATGCTGTCTTAGAAACCAAATGATAGGGTTATTACAAAGGTCAAGAAATGGCAGACATTACCAAAAGTTGATCAAAAGTTTCAGTGGAACTTTTTTCCTGGCAAATGTTATTTTGCAGAGACTTACCCATTTTCTGTGACAGTGTATTTCCCGGTTTGGGCTTGTGAGGATTATTACCTTATTGCCTAGCGTGGTGTCATGGTTTGGGGCCTCCTCTTCTTAAATCACCTTACATCATCATTCAGAGCTTGGTGCATGGCGGGTTACAATGGTTAAGTCAGTAAAGATGTTTGACGTTTCAATTTGATAAACATTTCATTTTGCATAAAGGTAAATGTTCTTTACATTCACACACTCTACCTGGGTTCTGGGTTTGTGTTGGGATGGAGGTATATTCTGTTTTTGGAGGCCTCTTTCCTCACATGCTGGAAGAGGCCTCCAAAAGTTTCCTCTAGAGGCTCACTGTGAATAAGCAGGGAGGGCTGCACAGCTAGGACCATCAGAATGGGTTTTTCTCAGCAACTTTGACCAGTCCAGAATGGAGAATCTACAGGAAAGTGCATTTGTGTTCCTCAGTGAGGTTTCAGGTATTTTCAGTTCTTGGGGCAGCTTTGTTTCTATCCTCCATACTCAACTCAACTTTGTTTTTACTGTACCGTACTTGATCTTGACAATTCTACTCTGGTTAAAGTTTCAAATTTTGAGAAAAAAACATATCAGAAACGGATGGAAACCAGAGGCTGATGGGTTGGGAGTGTGAAAAGTCCCTGGGCATGTGTAATCAGAGCACCACATCATAAAGATTCTGCAGTGGAGCATATTTCTTCCTGAGTGCAATGTGCCTGAATAATTACATGAGCTATTTTCTCCTCTGCCTGTTTTACTGACTTTCTCAGAAGTAGCTTTGCAGTGACCCTAGTACCCCCAGTTCCCATTCTAGAGAATGTTTTAATTCTCCTGAGACACCCTGTTTTGTTTTCTTCCCAATGCTTGACTCAAACATAAAGCTTGAGCTAAACCATTGGAAGTTAGATCATGCCTACAAAAATGATCCCTGGACTCTTAGACTCAGTGGTTTGAAATATCCTAGTACTGCCTACCTTCAACTATTATGCTGAACTAGTAATGGATAAAGGAGGATATATTGTGTTCTATACCTTGGTGTATTCCCTAATTTAGTGTGTGAAGAGAGAGAGAGAGAGAGAGAGAGAGAGAGAGAGAGAGAGAGAGAGAGAGAGGAGAGAATAGAAGACAATAAAAAGGAAGGGAGCCAGGCATGGTGGTACATTCCTCTAATCCCAGCGACCTAGGAGTCAGAGGCAGGAGGATGGTAAATTCAAAGCCATCCTCAGTAACTTAGTGAGACCCTAAGCAACTTAGCAAGATATGACTCTAAATAAAATACAAAAATGGGCTGGGGATATGGCTCAGTAGATAAGCACCCCTGGTACCAAAAAAGAGAGAGAGAAAGAGAGACAGAGAGGGATAAGTTGTTTGCCTTTTTGCCATGCTTTCACCCCTTCTTAATCAATAGCTGCTATGGAAGTTCTAACTGCAACCTAGAAAAATCTGGAATTTTTCTTTGAATCTTTGCTTTTTAAAGAGGGATGGAATGGAGGATATATTAATAAGTCTTCACATGCAATCTGAGTATAACCTGTCTAGTAAAGTTTTCTGTGAAAGACTTTTTTAAAATTTTATTTGTTTTTTTTTTTTATTAAAAATCATAAATTTACATACGGCAATCTTGTTTGATTCATTCTGTTATTTTTTCCATTCCCCCCCACCCCTCCCACCCCATCTTTTTCCCTCTATACAATCCTTCCTTCCTCCATTCTTACCACCCTCCTTATCCCTAACCCTAAACATAACCCTAACCCTAATGCTAACCCCTTCTACCCCTCCTTGTATGTCCTCGTCCGCTTATCACTGAGATCATTCATCCTTTAGTTTTTTGAGATTGGCTTATCTCACTCAGCACAATATCCTCCAATTTCATCCATTTGCCAGAAAAATGCCATAATTTTATCATTCTTCATGGATGAGTAATATTCTATTGTGTATATATGCCACAGTTTCTTTATCCACTCATCAACTGAAGGGCATCTACGTTGGTTCCACAATCTGGCTATTGTGAATTGAGCAGCTATGAACATTGATGTGGCTGTATCTCTGTAGTATGCTGATTTTAAGTCCTTTGGGTATAGGCCGAGGAGTGGGATAGCTGGGTCAAATGGTGATTCCATTCCAAGCTTTCTGAGGAATCTCCATAATGCTTTCCAGAGTGGCTCCACTACTTTGCAACCCCACCAGCAATGTATGAGTGTACCTTTTTCCCCACATCCTCTCCAACATCTATTGTTGCTTGTGTTCTTGATAATTGCCATTCTAATTGGGGTGAGATGGAATCTTAGGGTAGTTTTGATTTGCATTTCTCTTATTACTAAATATGTTGAACATTTTTTCATGTATCTGTTGATTGCTTGTACATCTTCTGTGAAGTGTCTGTTCATTTCCTTAGCCCATTTGTTGATTGGATTATTTGTATTCTTGGTGTAGAGTTTTTTGAGTTCTTTATAGATTCTGAAGATTAGCACTCTATCTGAAGTATGAGTGGCAAAGATTTTCTCCCACTCTGTAGGCTCTCTCTTCACATTACTGATAGTTTCCTTTGCTGAGAGAAAGCTTTTTAGTTTGAATCTATCCCCGTGGTTGATTCTAGCTTTTATCTCTTGTGCTATGGGAGTCCTGTTAAGGAAGTCTAATCCTAAGCCAACAAGTTGAAGGTTTGGACCTACTTTTTCTTCTATAAGATACAGGGTCTTGTGAGAGACTTTTGATACTAAGAATATTTAGTATTTTCTAGAAAAACATATTTTAACAAAAGACTGTAACAGATCTTTTGGTTCTGGTAATCTAGCCATAAAAATGTAGCAATCTAGAGTAGGCTTGGCATGGACTCCTTCCCTTAGGGATTATAATATATCATTGTGGAATTGTAGGCACATGAAAGATAAACATAATATCATGTAATGTAAATTCCAGTCATTAATATGAAATGTGTCATTTTTTATATGACTGCTTCAAAAGAAGTACTTTATTGCTTTTCTATGTACGCGTACTAATTCAGGAACTGGTGTATTGCAAAGCCCATTCTCTTTAAAAAACTCTTAAAAATTTACCTGACTTCAATTATATAGATCAGCTAAAACAGAACAAAAGAGGGATAGCACATATAAATATCCAATTTATTTAATTTGGAGAGGTTTCACAAGTAAACTTTTACATATTTTTATAATCAAGTTCAATCTTTCTCAGTTTTCTTTTTTTTTTCTTTTTGTTATTGTTTTCCTTCCCCTCACCCCTTCCACCCATCTTTTCCCTCTATACAGTCCCTCCTTCCTCCATTCTTGCTGTCTTCCCACCCCCCATTATGTGTCTTCCCTGCTTATCAAGGAGATCATCCATCCTTTGGTTTTTTGAGATTGCCTTATCTCACTTAGCATGATATTCCCCAATTTCATCAATTTGCCTGCAAATGCCATAATTTTATTATTCTTTTTTTCTTTCTTTTTTTTTTTTTTGCAGTACTGGGGATCGAACTCAGGGACTTGTTTTTTTTAGGCAAGCACTCTACCAGCTGAGCTATCTCCCCAGTCCAATTTTATTATTCTTTATGGCTGAGTAATATTCCATTATATATATAATATATATTATTCCATTATATTATATATATGTATATATATATATATATATACATACATATATATATATATGGACAGTTTCTCTATCCATTCATCAATTGAGGGGCATCTTGGTTGATTCCCCAATCTGCCTATGGTGAATTGAGCAGCTATGAACATTGATGTGGCTGTATCTCTGTAGTATGCTGATTTTAAGTCCTTTGGGTATAGGCAAGGAGTGGGATAGCTGGGCCAAATGGTGGTTCCATTCCAAGTTTCTAAGGAATCTCCACACTGCTTTCCAGAGTGGCTGGAACTAATTTGCAACCCCACCGGCAATGTGTGAGTGTACCTTTTTCCACATCCTCTCCAACACCTATTGTTGCTTGTATTCTTGTTAATTGCCATTCTAATTGGGGTGAGATGGAATCTTAGGGTAGTTTTGATTTGCATTTCTCTTATTACTAGAGATGTTCAACATTTTTTCATATATCTGTTGATTGCTTGTAGATCTTCTTCTGTGATGTGTCTGTTCATTTCCTTAGCCCATTTGTTGAATGGGCTATTTGTATTCTTGTGTAGAGTTTTTTGAGTTCTTTATATATTCTGGAAATTAGTGTTCTCTCTGTAGTATGAGTGGCAAAGATTTTCTCCCACTCTGTAGGTTCTCTCTTCACATTGCTGGTAGTTTCCTTTGCTGAGAGAAAGCTTTTTAGTTGAATCTATCCCAGTTGTTGATTTCTTGCTTTTATTTCTTGTGCTATGAGAGTCCTGTTAAGGAAGTCTAATCCTAAGCTGACATGTTGAAGATCTGGACCTAGTTTTTCTTCTACAAGATGCAGGGTCTCTGGTCTGATTCCAAGGTCCTTGATCCATTTTGAGTTGAGTTTTGTGCAGGGTGATAGGGGTTTAGTTTCATTTTGTTGCATATGGATTTCCAGTTTTCCCAGCGCCATTTGTTGAAGAGTCTATCATTTCTCCATTGCATATCTTTGGTACCTTTGTCTAGTATGAGAATATTCTATTTATTTGGGTTTGTGTCCATGTCCTCTATTTTGTACCATTGATCTACCTGTCTATTTTGGTACCAATACCGTGCTGTTTTTGTTATTTTTGGTTTGTAGTACAGTTGAAGTTCTGGTATTGTGATACCCCCTGCTTCACTCTTCCTGCTAAGGATTGCTTTAGCTATTCTGAGTTTCTTATTCTTCCAGATGAATTTCATGATTGTTTGCTCTATTTCTGTGAGGTATGTCATTGGGATTTTAATTGGAATTGCATTGAAACTGTATAGCACTTTTGGTAACATGACCATTTTGACAATATTAATTCTGCCTGTGCAAGAACAGGGGAGATATTTCCATCTTCTAAGGATTTTTTAATTTCTTTCTTTAGTGTTCTGTAGTTCTCATTGTAGAGGTCTTTCACCACTTTTGTTAGATTGATTCCCAAGTATTTTATTTTTTTCAAGGCTATTGTGATTGGGGTAGTTTACCTAACTTCCCTTTCTGAAGATTCATCATTTATGTATAAAAATGCATTAGATTTGTGAGCATTCATCTTATATCCTGGTACTTTACTGAATTCACTTATGAGTTCTAAATGTTTTCTGGTGGAATTTCCAGGTATTTCTCAATATATAATCATGTTATCAGCAAATAGGGATAGTTTGAGTTCTTCTTTTCCTATTCATATCCCTTTATTTTCTTTGTTCTGTCTAATTGCTGTGTCTAGAGTTTCAAGGAAACTCTAGTTGAATAGAAATGGTGAAAGAGGGCCTTCCTGACTTGTTCCAGTTTTTAGGGGAAATGCTTTCAGTTTTTCACCATTTAGAATGATATTGGACATCAGCTTATCACAGATGCTTTTAAAATGTTAAGGAATGTTCCCCCTGTCCCTATTTTTCTAGGGTTTTGAACATGAAGCAATGCTGTATTTTATGAAGTGCTTTTTCTGCATCTATGGAAATAACTTGGCTTAAAGTCTGTTAATATGGTGAATGACATTTATTGATTTCCAGTTGTTTAACCAACCTTGCATCCCTGGGATAAAACCCAGTTGATTGTGGTGCCCTATTTTTAATATATTTTTGTATGTGATTTGCTAAAATTTTGTTGAGAATTTTTGCATCATTGTTCATTAAGGATATTGGTCTGAAATTTTCTTTCCTCGATGTGTCTCTGTCTGGTTTAGATATCAGGGAGATATTGGTTTCATAGAATGAGTTTGGGAGGGTTTCCTCCTCTTCTGTTTCATGTAATACTTTGAGAGGTATTGGAATGAGCTCTTCTTTAAAGGTTTTGTAGAACTTGACTGAGAACCCATCTGGTCCCAGACTTTTCTTTGTTGGTAGGCTTTCGATAACTTCTTCTATATCATTGCTTGAAATTGATCTTTTTAAATTGTGTATGTCTTCCTGGTTAAGTTTAGGTAATTCATATGTCTCTAGAAACCTGTTGATGTCTTCAAGATTTTCTATTTTGTTGGAGTATAGATTTTCAAAATAGCTTCTAATTATGTTTTGTATTTCACTCGTGTCTGTTGTGATATTTCCTTGTTCATTCCGAATTTTAGTAATTTGAGTTTTCTCTCTCCTTCTCTTTGTTACTGTGGCTAAGGGTTTATCAATTTTGTTTATTTTTTCAAAGTACCAAGTATTTATTTTGTCAATTTTTTGATTGTTTTTTTTTTTTTTTTTTGTTTCACTTTCATTGATTTCAGCTCTGATTTTACATATTTCTTGTCTTCTACTACTTTTGGTGCTGGTCTGTTCTTCTTTTCCTAGGGCTTTGAGCTGTAGTGTTAGGTCATTTATTTGTTGAGTTTTACTTCTTTTATTAAATGCACTCCATGAAATAAATTTTCCTCTAAGTACTGCTTTCATATTGTCCCAGAGATTTTGATATGATGTATCTTTGTTCTCATTTACCTCTAAGAATTTTTTATTTCTCCCCTGATGTCTTCTGTTATCCATCCATCATACAATAGTGCATTATTTAATCTCCAGGTTTTGGAGTATTTTCTGTTTTTTATTCTGTCATTTATTTCTAATTTCAATCCATTATGATCTGATAGAATACAAGGTAGTATCTCTGTCTTCCTGTATTTGCTAACATTAGCTTTGTGGCATAGAATATGGATGGTCAATTTTAGAGAAGGATTCATGTGCTGCTGAGAAGAAAGTGTATTCGCTCTTTGTTGGATGGTATATTCTATATATGTCTCTTAAGTCTAAATTGTTGATTGTGTTATTGAGATCTATGGTTTCTTTGTTCAATTTTGTTTGGGAGATCTGTCTGGTGGAGAGAGAGGTGTGTTAAAGTCACCTAGTATTATTGTGTTGTGGTCTATTTGATTTCTGGAATTGAGAAGGATATTTTTGACATTTATGGCTGAGCCACTGTTTGGGACATAGATATTTATTATTGTTATGTCTTGCTGATTTATGCTTCCCTTAAGCAGTATGAAATGTCCTTCTTTATCCCTTCTGACTAGTTTTGGCTTGAAGTCCACATTATCTGATATGAGGATGGATACTCCGGCTTTTTTGTTGAGTCCATGTGCATGATATGTTTTTTCCCATCCTTTCATCTTTAGTCTCTGGGTATCTCTTTCTGAGATGAGTCTCTTGAAGGCAGAAAATTATAGCATCCTTCTTTTTAATCCAATCTGTCAGTCTATGTCTTTTGATTGATGAGTTCAGGCCATTAACCTTCTGAGTTATTATTGAGATATGATTTGTATTCCTGGTCATTTGGCTCATTTTTGTTTTTTGATATGACTTGGTTTCTCCTTTACTTGACTGTTCCTTTAGGGTAGTTCCTCCCATTGCTGATTTACGTCTTTGGTTTTCATCTCTTCCTCATGGAATATTTTGCTGAGACTGTTGTAGTGCCAGCTTTCTTTTTGTAAATCCTTTTAGCTTTTGTTTATCATGGAAGGATTTTATTTTGTCATCAAATCTGAAGGTAAGTTTTGCTGGGTATAAGATTCTTGGTTGGCATCCATTTTCTTTCAGAGCTTGAAAAATGTTGTTTCAGGCCCTTCTAACTCTTAGGTTCTGGGTTGAAAAATCTGCTGATATTCTTATTGGTTTCACCCTGAATGTAATTTGATTCTTTTCTCTTGCGGCCTTTAAAATTCTGTCTCTATGTTGTGTGTTAGGTATTTTCATTATAATGTGCCTTGGTGTGGGTCTGTTGTAATTTTGTATATTTGGAATCCTATAAGCCTCTTGTACTTGATTTTCCATTTTATTCTTCAGATTTTGGAAATTTTCTGATATTATTTCATTGAATAGATTGTTCATTCCTTTTGTTTTTTTCTCTAAGCCTTCCTCAATCCCAATAATTTTTAAATTTGGCCTTTTCATGATATCCCATAATTCTTGTAGATTCTGTTAATGTTTTCTTATCTTCTCTGTTAGGTTAAGTTTGTTTTCAAGATTAAATATTTTGTCTTCAACATCTGAGGTTCTGTCTTCCAGGTGTTCTGTTCTATTGGTTATGCTTTCTATGGAGTTTTTAATTTGGTTTATTGTTTCTTTCATTTCAATAATTTCTGTCTGTTTTTTTTCAGTATCTCTCTTTATTGAAATGAATTTTTGCTTCCTGCATTTGCTCTTTTAACTGGTGTTTGGTGCGATCATTCAAAGCTCAATTTGCTCTTTCATCTCCTCATTTGCTTCCCTGATTGTTTTAATCATGTACATTCTGAACTCCCTTTCTGACATATCTTCTGCTGTGCTGTCATTGGGTTTTATTGATATAGTATCTAGGTTGGTTTGGGACATTTTCTTCCCTTGTTTTCTCATATTCGTCAGGTATATACCCCTCTCGTAGTGAAACTCTACTGACTTATATTGTCCCTGTAGATTTCCAATAACTCGCCTCCTAGCCTTCAGTAGCCTGATGTCTTGGAGGAACTTGATAATGCAGTGATACACAAGGAAGTTGCCCCTCTAGGACGGTGGCTTTCAGGTGGGTTATATTTCTTCCTGGTAGGAAGAGGCATCTCCACTTGTTGACTGATGGTCAGTCAAAAGGGGGACTATCTCAGGCTGGGCATGGCTGGTCTGGGCCTTGTCTCTGGTTCTACCACCCTGGTGGTAAAGCCTTGCCAGGTGTGGATTACTCACACAGTGGGGACATCTGGCTGGGCAGTTCTCCTCTGAGAAGTTCCCTTTTGTCTAGAACTACCACCTGGGCTTGACAGCCCTCCTCTGTGATGTTCCAGGGGTCTGTACCTACTTCCTGGGCCAGGGAACCTCGCCCTGGGATTGAGACTCTTGCTGGGCAGCCCTCCTCTGCAATGTTCCCTGGGACCCAGAACTACCACCCGGTCTTGGGTGCCTGGCCCTGCGAGTGACTCTGTCTCTGAGCTGCCCTCTTCTATGATCTTCCCTGGGGACTGGACCTATTGCCCAGTCCTGGGACCCTTGCTCTGTGCTGAAGCCTCTTGCTAAGCAGTCCTCATCTACAATGCTCCTGGTTGTCCGGTTTCACAGCTCCAGCAGGGAACTATCACGGGGCAACTCTACTCCACATAGTTCCCTGCATTCTGGGACTACTGACCTGTCCAGGGAGCCTTGCCCAATGGGAGAGACTCACCCAGCAGCTCTGAGTTGTTCCCGAATCTCTCAATACCTCCTTTTCTTGAATCCCGAGTCCTGTCAAAGGGCCTCCAGTCTCCTGTAGGTGTCTCAGGAAGGGAGCCACCCTTCCGATAAGGATGGAATCCTTAGGAATAATTCAAAATGCCTGAACCAGCCTCCAAAGAAGTTGGGGAGTCCCAGAGATGGTGTGCTGAGTCAGCACAGAGGCAAGTGCAGTGTCCCTCAGCAGTAGGGGGGCAGGCATGCAAGCTCAAAAATGGTGTCTGACGTTGTCAGGGGAGTCGGCGGGGCCTCATTTTTCTGAAATTGTCAGTGGCATCCAG
Source organism: Sciurus vulgaris (assembly GCF_902686455.1). Classification (NCBI taxonomy): domain Eukaryota; kingdom Metazoa; phylum Chordata; class Mammalia; order Rodentia; family Sciuridae; genus Sciurus; species Sciurus vulgaris. The sequence goes on from NC_136464.1 coordinate 84,718,542, forward strand.
CCCTACCAAGTTCTTTCCTGTATAACAGAAGATGAAAGCCTGGAGACATTTTTCAGACATTGTTGGAAAAATGTGTGCAGAAACTCAGGCACATGCTCCTTCATGGAACTGCAGTGGTTAGATGTAACTAAAACATAAAGGACCACTTGTGATTATGAGGCTTTAAAGGAGAAATGACAATGACATCCCCAGATACTGTTTTAAGGAGTTTGTATGCATTAACTCTTTTCTATTTCATAACCATCTTCTTTTTTTCTAATTTTTAATTGGAAAATTACATTCCTTTACATTCCTTTCTTCCTCATTCTTACCACCCTCCTTATCCCTAACCCTAAACCTAACCCTAACCCTAACACTAACCCCTCCTACCCCCCACCCCCGTATGTCCTCATCCGCTTATCAGCGAGATCATTTGTCCTTTAGTTTTTTGAGATTGGCTTATCTCACTTAGCATGATACCCTCCAATTTCATCCATTTGCCTGCAAATGCCATAATTTTGTCATCCTCATGGCAGAGTAATATTCCATTGTATATATATGCCACAGTTTCTTTATCCATTCATCAACTGAAGGGCATCTGGGTTGGTTCCACAACTGGCTGTAGTGAATTGAGCAGCTATGAACATTGATGTGGCTGTATCTCTGTAGTATGCTGATTTTAAGTCCTTTGGGTATAGGCCGAGGAGTGGGATAGCTGGGTCAAATGGTGGTTCCATTCCAAGCTTTCTGAGGAATCTCCATACTGCTTTTCAGAGTGGCTGCACTAGTTTGCAACCCCACCAGCAATGTATGAGTGTACCTTTTTCCCCACATCCTCGCCAACACCTATTGTTGCTTATGTTCTTGATAATCGCCATTCTAATTGGGGTGAGATGAAATCTTAGGGTAGTTTTGATTTGCATTTCTCTTATTACTTGAGATGTTGAACATTTTTTCATATATCTGTTGATTGCTTGTACATCTTCTTCTGTAAAGTGTCTGTTCATTTCCTTAGCCCATTTGTTGATTGGATTATTTGTATTCTTGGTGTAGAGTTTTTTGAGTTCTTTATAGATTCGGGATATTAGCGCTCTATCTGAAGTATGATTGGCAAAGATATTCTCCCACTCTGTAGGCTCTCTCTTCGTATTACTGATTGTTTCCTTTGCTGAGAGAAAGCTTTTTAGTTTGAATCTATCCCAGTTGTTGATTCTTGCTTTTATTTCTTGGGCTATGGGAGTCCTGTTAAGGAAGTCTGCTCCTAAGCCAACAAGTTGAAGGTTTGGGACTACTTTTTCTTCTATAAGATGCAGGGTCTCTGGTCTGATTCAGAGTTCCTTCATCCATTGTGAGTTGAGTTTTGTGCAGGGTGAGAGATAAGGGTTCAATTTCATTCTGTTGCATATGGTTTTCCAGTTTTCCCAGCACCATTTGTTGAAGAGGCTATCTTTTCTCCATTGCATATTTTTAGCCCCTTTGTCTAGTATGAGAAAATTGTATTTATTTGGGTTTGTGTCCGTGTCCTCTATTCTGTACCATTGATCTACCTGTCTATTTTGGTACCAATACCTTGCCGTTTTTGTTACTATTGCTTTGTAATAGAGTTGAAGATCTGGTATTGCGATACCACCTGCTTTGCTTTTTCTACTGAGGATTGCTTTAGCTATTCTGGGTTTCTTATTCTTCCAGATGAATTTCATAATTGCTTGCTCTATTTCTGTAAGGTACATCATTGGGATTTTAATTGGAATTGCATTGAATCTATATAGCACTTTTTGTAGTATGGCCATTTTGACAATATTAATTCTTCCTATCCATGAACATGGGAGATCTTTCCATCTTCTAAGGTTTTCTTTAATTTCTTTCTTTAGTGTTCTGTAGTTCTCATTGTAGAGGTCTTTCACCTCTTTTGTGAGATTGATTCCCAAGTTTTTTTTTTTTTTTGATGCTATTGTGAATGGGGTAGTTTTCCTAATTTCTCTTTCTGAAGATTCATCACTTATGTATAAAAATGCATTGGATTTATGAGCGTTGATCTTGTACCCTGCTACTTTACTGAATTCATTTATAAGTTCTAAGAGTTTTCTGGTGGAATTTCCAGGTTCCTCTAAATATATAATCATGTCATCAGCGAACAGGGATAGTTTGAGTTCCTCTTTTCCAATTCGTATCCCTTTAATTTCTTATGTTTGTCTAATTGCTCTGGCTAGAGTCTCAGGAACAATGTTGAATAGAAGTGGTGAAAGAGGGCATCCCTGCCTTGTTCCAGTTTTTAGGGGGAATGCTTTCAGTTTTTCAACATTTAGAATGATATTGGCCATGGGCTTAGCATAGATGGCCTTCACAATGTTAAGGAATGATCCCACTACCCCAATTTTTTCTAGTGTTTTGAGCATGAAGGGATGCTGTATTTTATCGAATGCTTTTTGTGCATCTATTGAAATAATCATGTGATTCTTAACTTTTAGTCTGTTGATATGGTGAATAACATTTATTGATTTCCGAATGTTGAACCAACCTTGCATCCCTGGGATAAAACCCACTTGATTGTGAAGCACTATCTTTTTAATATATTTTTGTATGCGATTTGCTAAAATTTTGTTGAGAATTTTTGCGTCGATGTTCATTAAGAATATTGGTCTGAAATTTTCTTTCCTCAATGTATCTCTGTCTGGTTTAGGTATTAAGGTGATATTGGCTTCATAGAATGAGTTTGGGAGGGTTCCCTCCTCTTCTATTTTATGGAATACTTTGAGAAGTATTGGAATGAGCTCTTCTTTAAAGGTTTTGTAGAACTCGGCTGAGAACCCATCTGGTCCCGAACTTTTCTTTGTTGGTAGGCTTTTGATGACCTCTTCTATTTCATTGCTTGAAATTGATTTATTTAAGTTGTGTATATCTTCCTCGTTCAGTTTAGGCAATTCATATGTCTCTAGAAACTTGTTGATGTCTTCGAGGTTTTCTGTTTTATTGGAGTATAGATTTTCAAAATAGCTTCTAATTATATTTTGTATTTCACTCGTGTCTGTTGTGATATTTCCTTGTTCATTCCGAATTTTAGTAATTTGAGTTTTCTCCCTTTTTCTCTTTGTTAGCATGGCTAAGGGTTTATCAATTTTGTTTATTTTTTCAAAGAACCAACTATTTATTTTGTTAATTTTTCCGATTGTTTCTTTTGTTTCAATTTCGTTGATTTCAGCTCTGATTTTAACTATTTCCTGCCTTCTACTACTTTTGGTGTTGGTCTGCTCTTCTTTCTCTAGGGCTTTGAGCTGTAGTGTTAAGTCGTTTATTTGTTGATTTCTACTTCTTTGGTTGAATGTGCCCCATGAAATAAATCTTCCTCTCAGTACTGCTTTCATAGTGTCCCAGAGATTTTGATATGATGTGTCTTTGTTTTCATTTACTTCTAAGAATTTTTTAATTTCCCTCCTGATGTCTTCTGTTATCCATTCATCCTATAATAGTGTATTATTTAATCTCCAAGTATTGGAGAAGTTTCTGTTTTTTATTCTGTCATTTATTTCTAATTTCAGTCCATCATGATCTGATAGAGTACAAGGTAGTATCTCTATCTTCTTGTGTTTGCTAACAGTAGCTTTGTGGCATAAAACGTGGTCTATTTTAGAGAAGGATCCATGTGCTGCTGAGAAGAAAGTGTATCGTTCTTTGTTGGATGGTATATTCTATATAAGTCGGTTAAGTCTAAATTGTTGATTGTGTTACTGAGATCTATGGTTTCTTTATTCAATTTTTGTTTGGACGATCTATCCAGCGGTGAGAGAGGTGTGTTAAAATCGCCTAGTATTATTGTGTTGTAGTCTATTTGATTTCTGGATTTGAGAAGGATTTGTTTGACATACATGGATGAGCCAATGTTGGGGGCATAGATATTTATGATTGTTATGTCTTGCTGATTTATGCTTCCCTTAAGCAGTATGTAATGTCCTTCTTTATTCCTTCTGACTAGTTTTGGCTTAAAGTCCACATTATCTGAAATGAGGATGGATACTCCAGCTTTTTTTCTGTGTCCGTGGGCATGGTATGTTTTTTCCCATCCTTTCACCTTCAGTCTATGGGTATCTTTTTCTATGAGATGAGTCTCTTGCAGGCAGCATATTGTTGGATTTTACTTTTTAATCCAATCTGCCAGTCTATGTCTTTTGATTGATGAGTTCAGGCCATTAACATTCACAGTTATTATTGTGATATGATTTGTATTCCTATTCATTGGACTCATTTTTGTTTTTTGACATGATTTGGTTTCTCCTTTATTTGGCTATTCCTTTAGGCTAGTTCCTCCCGTTGCTGATTTACATCATTGTTTTTCATCTCTTCCTCATGGAATATTTTGCTGAGAATGTTCTGTAATGCTGGCTTTCTTTTAGTAAATTCCTTTAGCTTTTCTTTATCGTGGAAGGATTTTATCTCATCGTCAAATCTGAAAGTAAGTTTTGCTGCGTATAAAATTCTTGGTTGGCATCCATTTTCTTTCAGGGCTTGGTAAATGTTGTTCCAGGCCCTTCTAGCTTTTAGGGTCTGGACTGAAAAATCTGCTGATATTCTTATTGGTTTTCTCCTGAATGTAATCTGATTCTTTTCTCTTGCGGCCTTTAAAATTCTCTCTTTATTTTGAATGTTAGGTATTTTCATAATAATGTGCCTTGGTGTAGGTCTGTTGTAATTTTGCATATTTGGAGTCCTATAAGCCTCTTGTACTTGGTTTTCCATTTCATTCTTGAGATTTGGGAAATTTTCTGATATTATTTCATTGAATAGATTGTTCATTCCTTTGGTTTGTTTCTCTAAGCCTTCCTCAATCCCAATTATTCTTAAATTTGGCCTCTTCATGATATTCCATAATTCTTGTAGATTCTGTTCATGATTTCTTACCATCTTCTCTGTTTGGTCAACCTTGTTTTCAAGATTAAATATTTTGTCTTCAATATCTGAAGTTCTGTCTTCCAGGTGATCTATCCTATTGTTTATGCTTTCTATTTCGTTTTTTTTTTTTTTAAATGTTAGTATTTTTTTTTTTTATTGTAAACAAATGGGATACATGTTGTTTCTCTGTTTGTACATGGCGTAAAGGCATACCATTTGTATAATCATAAATTTACATAGAGCAATGTTGTTTGATTCATTCTGTTATTTTTTCCCTTCCCCCCACCCCTCCCACCCCTCTTTACCCTCTATACAGTAGTTCCTTCCTCCATACTTGCCCCCCTCCCTAACCCTAACTCTAACCCTTCCCTCCCCCCCATTATGTGTCAACCTCCACTTATTAGCGATATCATTCGTCCTTTGGCTTTTTGAGATTGGCTTATCTCACTTAGCATGATATTCTGCAATTTCATCCATTTGCCTGCAAATGTCATAATTTTATCATTCTTTATGGCTGAGTAATATTCCATAGTATATATATACCACAGTTTCTTTATCCACTCATCAATTGAAGGGCATCTAGGTTGGTTCCACAGTCTGGCTATTGTGAATTGAGCAGCTATGAACATTGATGTGGCTGTATTTCTGTAGTATGCAGATTTTAAGTCCTTTGGGTATAGGCCAAGGAGTGGGATAGCTGGGTCAAATGGTGGTTCCATTCCAAGTTTTCTAAGGAATCTCCACACTGCTTTCCATAGTGGCTGCACTAATTTGCAGCCCCACCAGCAGTGTATGAGTGTACCTTTCTCCCCACATCCTCGCCAACACCTGTTGTTGCTCGTATTCTTGATAATCGCCATTCTAATTGGGGTGAGATGGAATCTTAGGGTGGTTTTGATTTGCATTTCTCTTATTACTAGAGATTTTGAACATTTTTCCATATGTTTGTTGATTGCTTGTAGATCTTCTTCTGTGAAGTGTCTATTCATTTCCTTAGCCCATATGTTGACTGGACTATTTGAATTCTTGGAGTAGAGTTTTTTGAGTTCTTTATAGATTCTGGAGATTAGTGCTCTATCTGAAGTATGATTGGCAAAGATATTCTCCCACTCTGTAGGCTCTTTCTTCGCATTGCTGATAGTTTCCTTTGCTGAGAGAAAGCTTTTTAGTTTGAATCTATCCCAGTGGTTGATTCTAGCTTTTATTTCTTGTGCTATGGGAGTCCTGTTAAGGAAGTCTGGTCCTAGACCAACAAGGTGAAGATTTGGACCTACTTTTTCTTCTATAATCTGCAGGGTCTCTGGTCTGATTCTGAGGTCCTTAATCCATTTTGAGTTTAGTTTCGTGCATGGTGAGAGATATGGGTTTAGTTTCATTCTGTTGCATATGGATTTCCAATTCTCCCAGCACCATTTGTTGAAGAGGCTATCTTTTCTCCATTGCATATTTTTGGCACCTTTGTCTAGTATGAGAAAATTGTATTTATTTGGGTTTGTGTCCGTGTCCTCTATTCTGTACCATTGATCTACCTTTCTATTTTGGTACCAATACCATGCCGTTTTTGTTACTATTGCTTTGTAGTAGAGTTGAAGATCTGGTATTGCAATACCCCCTGTTTCACTCTTCCTGCTAAGGATTGCTTTAGCTATTCTTGGTTTCTTATTCTTCCAGATGAATTTCATAATTGCTTGCTCTATTTCTGTAAGGTACGTCATTGGGATTTTAATTGGAATTGCATTGAATTTGTATAGCACTTTAGGTAGTATGGCCATTTTGACAATATTAATTCTTCCTATCCAAGAACATGGAAGATCTTTCCATCTTCTGAGGTGTTCTTTAATTTCTTTCTTTAGTGTTGTATAGTTCTCATTGTAGAGGTCTTTCACCTCTTTTGTGAGATTGATTCCCAAGTATTTTATTTTTTTCGAGGCTATTGTGTCTATTTCGTTTTTAACTTGGTTTATTGTTTCCTTCATTTCAAGGATTTCCGTTTGGTTTTTTTTCAGTATCTCTAACTCTTTATTGAAATGCTCTTTTGCTTCTGTTATTTGCTCTTTTAACTGTTGATTAGTGCGTTCATTTAATGCCTGCATTTGTTCTTTCATCTCCTCATTTGCTTCCCTGATTGTTTTAATTATGTACATTCTGAACTCCCTTTCGGACATTTCTTCTGCTGTGCTGTCATTGTGTTTTATTGATATAGTATCTAGGTTTGTTTCGGACATTTTCTTCCCTTGTTTTCTCATATTGGTCAGATGTCAATGGGACTCTGTGATATTGTAGATTTCCTCTATTGGCTTATAGTGACCCTGTAGATTTCCAGTGTATCACCTACCAGCCTTCAGTAGCCAAAAGTCTTGGATTAATTTGATAATGCAGTGCTTCCGAAGAATGCTGCCCCTAGCTCACTACTGGTTCCAGGGAGAGAGACCTGGAGAGGTCTCTTGTTGCACAGCCCTGCTTCCAGAGGCTGGTTGTAGGTTGGAGGTCTCCACTGGCTTGGAGACTTGTGGCTGGCTCTGTGTAGACAGGCTCTCACTGGGTGATTTGTCCCGAGAAGCTAGCCTAGAGAGGCGCTTCGTGCTGGAGGGGGGCTGGGCTGCTTGGGGAAGTCCCTGGCACCCTGTGCTGGTCACTGAAGCAACCTGTGGGCGGGCTGGAGCTGGCAGTGGGGCGGGCTGGAGCTGGCTGGGGCGGGCCGGAGCTGGCCGTGCTGCTTCTGTGCAGAAGGGCTCTCACTGGGGGGCCTGTTCCGAGAGGCTGGAGGATCTGTCCCTGTGGGCGGAGCCCACCGCCAGACTGCACGGAGCTGCCTGTGGGAGATGCTATCTGCCCTGTCCCACTCTACTAATCCACTGGAATCCGGGCCTGCCGCCTAGCTGAGCTTCACTGGGTGGGGGAGACTCACTCGGTGGTTCTATCTTAGTCCGAGTCTCTCAATGCCTCCCCTTCTTGAATCCTGAGTTCTGGGGTGACTGGAGATGCAGTCACCCTCTAGTCCGCCATCTTGGATCACCCCATGGAAAAAGCCTGCATCTGGATGGGGACAATGCTGCCTGGAGAGGTCTCTGGCTGCCCAGCCCTGGTCCTAGAAGCCGCTTGCGTGTCAAATATCTCCACTGGCTTGGGGACTTGTGGCTGGCTCTGCGTCGAGAGGCTCTCACTGGGCGGTCTGCCCTGGGCAGCTAGCCTAGATAGGCGCTTCCCGCTGGAGGGGGCTGGGCTGCTTGTGGGAGTCCCTGGCGCCCTGTGCTGGTCACTGAAGCAACCTGCGGGCAGGCCGCAGCCGGCAGCGGGGCGGGCCGAGCTGGCCGTGTTGCTTCTGTGCAGAAGGGCTCTCACTGGGGGGCCTGTTCCGAGAGGCTGGAGGATCTGTCCCTGTGGGCGGAGCCCACTGCCAGACTGCACCGAGCTGCCTGGGGGAGACGCTATCTGCCCTGTCCCACTCTACTAAGCCACTGGAATCCGGGCCTGCCGCCCAGCTGAGCTTCGCTGGGTGGGGGAGACTCACCCGGTGGTTCTATCTTAGTCCGAGTCTCTCAATGTCTCCCCTTCTTGAATCCTGAGTTCTGGGGCAGCTGGAGATGTAGTCACCCTCTAGTCCGCCATCTTGGATCGCCCATAACCATCTTCTTATAACAGTCAAGGAAACTATGACAAAAAAGAGATTCTCCAATAAGTTATGTAGAAAATAATAGATGAGTTTTGTTTTATGGTGTCAGAACTAGAAAATAACTTTTAAGATCCCAAGGAGCTTTACTCATTAAAGAAAACTATAAAAACTCTATTAAACACACAAAAGAAGATTCAATTAAAAATTGAGACTAACAGGATACTCTATGAAAAATCTTCGGATTGTAAATGCTAATTTTCCCCAAAATTGATCCATAATTTCAATTAAATCCAGATCAAAACCCCTTCAGGATTTTAAGTGATGCTTTACAATGTGATTATTATACTGAATTGGACTCATCTGGAAGATAATTTTCACCTGGAAGATAAAATTTCCAAGGTTTGCCATGAAACTTTTGAAAAAGAGATCAGCATGGTGACTTTTACTAGCAGATAATGAAAAACACCATAGTAATTAAGACCACATGGTAATAATGCAGGAGACGATTAAGGAATAATGAGGGGGCTGGGGATGTAACTCAGTGGTAGAGTGATGGCTTAGCATGTGTGAGGACATGGGTTAAATCCCCAGGACTGGAAAACTAAAGGAACAATGAGACAACCATGGAGGTCCAAACATATACCCACACACTGGTGGTATTTCAGATGAGAATGGGTGAACTTTTGAAACATGATATCAGAATGTCTTATTTACCATTTTGAGAAAAATAAAGCATGTGCACACAAAAAAATCCACACAAAAAATTCCACATGGATTTTTTTAAACACATAATATTTATTATGGAAATTTTAGAAGAAAATTGCAGAATGTTTTTGTAAAATATAATTTCAATGTGGTAGTGAAGCCTTCTTAAGAATATGCAAATTACAAAATTCATAAAGGAAAAATAAGCAAATTTGGGGAAGAAATTTCTACATGTGATTAAGAATACCACAAACACTATGAACAATGCCCCTGGAGGCAGAGTCATTGCTGAGTAAGAAACCAGACCGACTTTAACATGAGTAGACATGGCCAGTGGGCCCTGAGGGGTGCCCTGGAATGTTTCTTATTGAAATCACACTGTCTAGATCAAATAGTTTACTCATTCCGCCCTCTTTCTAAACCTCCAATACTCCTTCCTCTTCCTTATGAACTGATAACTTTCTAATTTCACTGAAAAAATAAAAACAAATCAACCAGTCAGAAGGAACTTCCTTGTCCCTCCACCAACACATCACCCAATCCACCAGTTCTACACCTGCTCAGTCTAGCTTTGTTGCTTCAAGTTAGAAATGGATGAACTATCTGTGCTCTTATGCACACTTAGATTTTCATTTGTTTCCTTTTATCTACCCAGGACTTTGGTTTTTGAATCTCCTCTCTCTCCTCCATCATTAACTTAAACTCTCCATTGGCTCATTGCCACCAGCATGCCAACATTTCAGAAGGCCACTGCTCATAATACAAAAATAAAATAAATTTTTCCTTGATCCTCCATCTTTCTCTGGCTGCTATTCTATTTTTCTGTTCTTTAGAGCAAAATTCCTCCAAAGCACACTTGATGTGTTATCTCTTCTGATATTCTCCCTAGAGACTAATTCATTTAGAATCTTGTCTCTTTTCACTAAAACTCCTTTTCTCAAAGTATGACCTTTATATTTCCAAATATAATAGTTTCTTCTAAATTCTCAAGTATATCAGATCTCCTCCAATACTTCAGTTCTGAGCTTGGAATCTGACATTGCTTTATCTTCTGCCATAGAACTCATTTCTATTTGAGGTCAGAGCACAGAGGTCTACTTAGGGACCACAGGGCTTCAAAAAGAATAATAATAACAGCAATTAATTTCATGTAGCATTTACTATGTACCAGTTTCTGTGCTAAGTAGTTCACTTGGATTTCTGAGACACTATACTTTCCTGGTTTTACTCCTTTTCCACTGATCATTTCTCCTCAGGCCTCAATGAGGCATCTTCCTCTTGTTCTTTCCCCTGCGGACTTTGGATGCCCCAGGACTTGGTCTTGGACAACTTCACTTTCCTGCCTATGCTGACTTCCACCAATTCCTTAGCTTTAAATACTGGCTATGTGCTTATGACTCACAGATTACTGCCATCAACTCCAGTCACCTCTCACTTGACCTGCAGACCCCTCCACACCATTCCTACATGACAGTGAGATAGTGAACAGGTTTCTCAAAGTCAACATGTTCAAGATGATTCCTTGCTTTCTTCCTCATCTTGATGAGCCACCATTCACCTTGTATTTAGGCAGAACACCTTGGAATTTTATTTTATTCTTCTCCCCATATCCCACTGGCTTCTCTTGTCAGTTTTACATTTATACTATATCCATAATCTAGTGACTTCTCACTACCTCAATTGCCAAAATCCCAGTTCAGTCATCTCCTGCTTGAGTCCCACTATATGTTGAAGTAACATATTTTTGTTCCTATTCTTCTCAGTGCCCTTCTACACGTTAATACATTCACACAGTTTATTCTACACAGTAACTGGTCTGCATCTTTTCAAAGAGAAATCAGAACTCTATCACTCCCTCTATATAACATCCTTAATGCTTCAATTCTTCAGTGGAAATAAAGTCAACTGTCCATAATTCACACCATCTTACATTCTCTGGTCCTTGACTGTCTCTCTAGGCTCATATCTTACTACCCTTCTCTGTAGTCCTCTAGCTACACTGCCTTTCCTGTTGTTTATGAAACATGACATGTATGGTCCACCTGAGGGCCTTTGCATATGTTATTTTGTCCTATTGAAATGTTTTCTCTCTAAATACCATTCATTTCTGTACAAATATGACCTCCCTGATCACCCTATCTAAAGTAGCATGGTTCCTTGCCTATATCTTTAACCTCACTTGATTATTTTATAGTATTTTATCATTGTCCAGCGGTGATAACACACACACACCTGTAGTAAGGGTCTCTCCCTTTATTCTTTGCTCGCTTTCATATATATCTTTTTAGTAAAACAAACTGATAAGCAGAAGCAAAGCATAAGCCAATCAGAGTAAGTGCACATGAGTGTTCATGTGAAAGATGCATGGGCTCCAGGCTAAGGAGATGGGTATATGCACTGGTCACGAGCTCAGCACGGACCAGGAAAGGAATCAACCGCCAATCAGACGCGCTTCCTGTTTATTAGCATTGTGCTGCAGACTCATTGTGGCACCATGCCAGGTGCCATCTTGGAGAGAGTAATGTTGGGGGGTTGCTGGCAAATGCCCCCAACATCTCCCCCTTATTTATTTAATTACATGGCTTGGGATCGTGTCTGTCTTAGGTTGTCCATGGCGAACATCATCCTTACCCATCATCGGAATCCTGACCTCCAGGTGTCAGGACCCTGTCTTAGGTTGGTATGAGTTTCCATGAATCTTACCCGTTTTTGACTACTGATCCAGCATATTAAGCCATATGTGGGGGGTATTTTCTGTAGTTAGAGCTGCAAATGCCTGTTTAATCACAGTAGCTTGACGTCTTTGTAATTGGCGGGTTTGTCTACACTTGTTGTAAATCCAAATACTTGCTATTAAAAACATCACTCCTAAGATAGCAGTCTGCAACCAATTTTGTCAGACCCATTCTAGAACCTGGTTGGATACTGTATGAAAAGTAAACACCAGGGTTGGGATGTCTACTTTAGTGCAATTAATTGTAGTGATTTGGTGTTGTAATTGTGTGGTTAAATTGTCAAATTTATGGGTCCAAGTACCCAATAATAGAGAAGATAGCTGTTTAGAAATATTAGCAGCAAGAGATAAATTATTATAAGGAGCTGTAGTAATACAGAGGGCAATAGAATGATAAGAGCACCCCATAGAAATGATTTGTTCTACAATATCTAATTGTTCTTGGAGTAGATCTATCCTTTGGTTTAATAACAGAATTCCTGTATGTAAATGGGTACTTATCTGATCTTGAGTAAGTAATGCTTCTGAAGTAGCAGAAGAGAGTGTATTTAAAACTTGAGCTGTAGAACTGTAGTGGTAAGGGCAGCAGCAGCAGTTGCAGCAGCAGCAGCTGATGCAACTATTATTGTAATAATTGCAGCTGTTATACCAAAATCTCTTTTTGTCGATTTAAGAGAGTATCAGAGAGGGAACTGACATCCACTGGAACAGGCAGGTATCTTGGTACTCATAAAATCACTGCCAGGGTATGGGTAGATGCGTTCCAACATTGAGCTAAAACACAAGAATAATCTGAACAATTTAGTGTTGAAGAGTTGGTTACACTGGATGTGAGAAGAAACATAAAATGTGGGGACACGTACATAGGGGTAGGTGGATAGGTACGATTTTTTCCATCTTGATTATTCCAGTTTACTTTTACATTATCCTCCTATGTTGTATTGCCATTACTATAATAAGTATAATTATATGAATAATTGGAGTATCTCACTTGTCTCCATAAAAGAAATGCCTTGGGAGCAATATTGAAGCAGGCTAATGATCCGCACACTGTCCACAACATAAAAGGATTAGAAGGACCAGTTAGGGTATCATAATTTGTTGTTGTAAAATTAGTTCCATGCCAAGTTTTATTTTGTTCTGTTCCTGGTCCTCGGTAAGAAAATGATCTTTGGGCGAGGCACTTTGGATAATACCAATCTACACAGGACTGCCAAATAGGTGGCCATTGACATGGCCTATCTTCACATCTAAAAGGAAAATTTATTTGATAACAAGTTTTATTATAGTCCAATCTTGGTGCAATACCTTGTAACATGGTTCCTTCTCCCCATCCATCACTTATACCTTTTCCTTGTGAAAAGGTGGGCATTTGTGATGGGGTTCTAGTATCTTTGCTGATTAAGTGTCCATCAGTATAAATAGCTAGGTAAATGCAAGGATTATGTAAGTAACCAGAAATCTGAAAACACAGAGTTCCTGATAACTCAAAGACAAACGTCCAATTCACAGCTGCTTGTGTTTTATCATAAGGAACATAGGGCAATCCTGCTGAAACATTGGTAGAAAATATGGCTGGGTACACTGAGGAAGTGCTAGTTAGAGGGAGTTCGTAGGGGAATGTCTTTAATAGCCCCTAAAACTGTTGACTAATCACCGTATCGATGAGGCAGGTCAAAATGATCACATGTCTCTGATGTCTTTTTATCTTCTGTCCTTCTTCCGTTTGTGGTATAGTCGTTATCACTCGCACCAGTCTTTCAGGCACCCAGATAGGTGTTGGCTTATCCTGTGGGAAAACACAAACAGAGCCTCGACTCCAGTAAAGAACTGGATCCGGGCCATGCCATTGTCCATCAAGAACATCTTTCCATCTTACGGTGGCCCCGTTGCTTTTTACGGGGTTAGCATGCTGCTCTGCAGCAGAGCGACCCTCATTATCCAAGGTTAAAAAAATTATAATAAAGAGGGAAACAGAAAGTTTGTCCTTTGGGGACCGGAAGGTGTCCCCAATTCCCCCCTTTTGTTTATAAAGTGTATTTTTGAGGGTGAGATGGGCACGTTCAACAATGCCTTGACCTTGAGGATTATAAGGTATTCCTGTAGTAAGGGTGATGTCAAATTTTGTAAAGATTAGTTTAAAAGAAGTTGAGGTATACGCTGGGCCATTATCAGTTTTGATTTGTTTAGGTACGCCCCAATTAGAGAAGGCCTGAAGACAATGGGTGATCACATCTGTAGTTTTTTCTCCTCTATGGAGAGATGCAAATATAATTCCTGAGTGAGTGTCCACAGACACATGAACGAATTTAAGATTACCAAATTCTGGGATATGAGTAACATCCGTTTGCCACGAATGATTAGGTAAAAGTCTGTTTGGATTAATGCCTATAGAGGGTGGATGATGGAGGACTGCACATTGGCCACAAGATTTAACAATAGCATTGGCAGCATCTTTAGTAATGTTAAACTTGAGTTTTAGAGTGGTGGAGTGGTGGAATTAATATGAAACTGTTGACAGAACTTTTGAGCAGCTTCCACCGCAGAAAAAATATTTATACCTCTAGTAGCCATATCTGCTAAACTATTTCCCTCAGTTAAGGGTCCAGGCAGATTAGTATGGGCTCTAAGATGTCCAATAAAGAAGGGGTCTCTGCGATCCCATATCAATTGTTGTAAAGTCCGTAAAGGACCAGAGATGCAGAGGTGAGAGCAATAAGTCCTGAACATTCCAGATTAGAAAGAGCTTGAACCACATAAAAACTGTCTCAATATATGTTAATTGGGGTGTCAGAGAACAATTTAAAAGCCTCAAAAACAACTAGAATTTCAGTATGTTGAGCAGAGGCAACTCAGAATATAAAAGTTTGAACTTTACCCTGGTAACTAATAGCTCCGGTCCCTGACTTTGAGCCATCAGTGAATACCACAGGAGCCATCAGAATAGGCTGATGTCTGGTAACTTTTGGAAAAATTACATGATTATTGATGCAAAATTGAAGATAGGGATGCTTAGGAAAATGGTTATCAAATATAGCTTGGGTGGAACATTTAATAATAGTCCATGAATCTGAGGAATTATAAAGCCATGAAAGCTGTTTTTTGTTATAAGGAGTTATAATGGTAGTTGGATAAAATCCAAATACATTAATAGAAGATTTTAGTGCCTTTAATATTAGTTGAGCTACAGCTTCAGGATAAGGTAACAATTGTTTTAGCAGGGGAGCAAGCTAAATGAACCCAAAATAAAGGCCCTTCTTGCCAGAATACTCCAGTAGGTAATTTTCTATCTGGAATAACAATAAATTATAAGGGCTTTTTTGGATCAATCCTGTCTACCTGTGCTAGGTCAAGTTTTTGTTGTACTAGCTTAAGAACTTGGCATGCCTCAGGAGTAAGTACCCTGGGAGATGTCAGATGAGGATCTCCTTGAAGGATATTAAGTAGAGGAAGTAACTCCCCAGTAGATAGACATAGGTAAGATCGGATCCAATTTATATCTCCTAACAGTTTTTGAAAGTCATTTAAAGTTTTTAGATGATCTATTCTAATGATAGTTTTTAGGGGTTTAACTATAGTTCTATTTAACAAAGTTCCAAAAAATTCCTGAGTATTGCCAAATTGTACTTTTTCTGGAGCAATAATGAGCCCCCAGGATTTAAGTTGTTTCACCATCTGAGAATAGACATTCTTTAACTCATTTCTTCAGGATGACATACCAATATATCATCCATGTAATGATAAATAATTAATTTAGAATACAATTCTTGAATTTTTTTTAAAGCTTGGTCAACATAGATCTGACACATAGTAGGACTATTAGATATACCCTGTGGCAATACTACCCATTCAAACCGTTGATCAGGTCCACGATGGTTTAAGGATGGAAGAGTAAATGCAAACCTCTCACTATCAGTAGGATGTAATGGAATAGAGAAAAAACAATCTTTGATATCTACAATTAAAGTAGGCCAGCCTTTAGGTAAGGCTGTGAGAACTGGAAGGCCCAACTGAACTGGACCCAGGGGCTGCATTGTAGCATTGATAGCTCTAAGATCATGTAGAAGTCGCCATTTCCCTGATTTCTTTTTGATAACAAAAATAGGAGTATTCCACGGAGAGGTAGAGGATTTAATGTGTCCTGCTGCTAATTGTTCCTGCACCAATTCTTGGGCTGCTTTGAGCTTTTCCTGGGTAAGGGGCCACTGAGGGCCCCAAACTGGTGAATCAGATTTTCAAGTTATTTTAATCTTTTGTTGTTCAGTGGCCCCTAAGAAAAACCCAGGCCTTTGCGACCTTGATTACTTTGGACATTAATGGGTTGAATAATTCCCTGATTATGGCGACCAAGCCCCTTACCCCATATATGTCCCCGTTTTAGCATAACAGCCTGAGCTTCAGATCCATAATGACCTTCTGTTGTAAGATTTAATTCCATTTGTGTAAGACCATCCCTGCCCCATAAATTGACAGGCAGGTGTTTTAAAACATAAGGTTGAAATGTTCCCTGTCGGCCTTCTGAATTTTTCCAGAATAATAGGGCACTACTTCTTTTTGGACTTGTAGCAACGCCTAGTCCCCTTAATGTTTGTTCTGTTTCATCTAGAGGCCAGTCTTTTGGCCAATCTTTAAAAGTAATAATACTGGTATAAGCTCCTGTATCAAGGAGTCCAGAGAATTCTTTATTTTTAATTGACAGATTCATCATAGTCTTTGTTTTAGATCCATAGTAAGGCAAGCTAAATCGATCCCAGTGGATCCTAGGCCTGCGTCTCCACGAATTGTTGTGGCAGATGGATAATTATTATGTCAGCTGGGGACAATCAGGATTTGGGCAATGTGATCCCCAGGTGTTATAGAAATTATTCCTTGTGGGGAGGATGCAAGAACTTTAATTTCTCCTGTAAAATCTGGATCAATAACTCCAGGGACAACTATAAGTCCTTTAAGTGCACTAGAGCTTCTTCCCAATAGAATTCCCACTGTCTCATGGGGTAGAGGACTCTTTAAATCTGTAGGAATAGGTTGTACTCCCATCTCAGGAGTTAATATTGCTCTGGCGGTGGCGCAGAGGTCCAATCCTGCACTTCCTTTTGTGGCCCTTCTTGGCTTGTTAGAGAATAATGAGTCCTGGCTAATTGTTGAATCACCCTGTACATTTGTGTTGGGCCCTGGGGAGACAGGCCCCGATTCCCGTTTTTTGTCTGGCCTTGTTGGGGAAGGGGATGTCCATCTACATCTATTATGGATCTACACTGTGGTTACCTTTTTTACATCTAGGGCATAGTTGGGGTTTTTGCCTCATAGGGGGCCGACTGGTATATCTTAGTTGGGGACAATCTTTTTTAAAATGTCCTCGCCGCTTACAATAAAAGCAAGGCCCCATAGGTCCCTCCCCCTTTAAATGTAGATTGTAATCCCTGAGTTATGGCTGCTGCCATAACTTGGCCCTGTATAACATTTTCATTAATATCTTTACATTCTTTAATATAAGTACTCAAATCCTTCTTTTCCAGGGGCGAATAGCCTCCTTACACCATTTGTTAGCTTGTTCATAGGCCAATTGTTTTATTAAAGGCATGGCTTGGTCCACATCCCCAAATATGCGACCTGCTGTTTGCAGCAGTTGCGCTACAAAATCAGCATACGGCTCACTTGTTCCTTGTAGGACTTTTGAAAGCTGCCCCTGTAAATCCCCACTTCCCTGAATAGTTCTCCATGCTTTAGTAGCTGCTGCAGCAATTTGTATATATACTGCAGGATCATAATTAAGCTGTGCCTGCTGTCCTGTAAACTGTCCTGTTCCCATAAGCATTTCTAAATTTCATGCTGCATTACCTGCATTACCAGCATTATGACAGGCAGTGTCAGTGGAGTATTCTTGCCATGCTGTTTTCCATACTAAGTATTGTCCTCCTGACAGTGTAGCTCTTGCTACATTGCCCCAATAATCTGGGGTAAGATTCATTCCTCCTACAGATTCTACCAATAAGAGAGTAAAAGCTGCTTGGGGGCCATATGACATAATAGCCTCCTTAAGTTGTTTTATAATTTTAAAATCCAGTGGTTGATGATATCTATGGGTATTTTGGTCTTCAAAAACTGGGAAAACTGCCCCTTGTCACAGAATATCCCATTAATTTGATATAGTTTTTGCACCATGACATACTGGCATACACCCACAATATTGAGGATTGTAAGGCGGGGGAGCATGAGGTGTGGGTTTAGTAAGAGTTTTTCTTTTTTTTACTAAATCTTTCCCCATTGATTCCTTGATAGCAAGGTTTTTTGTTAATTCTTTAAGTTCCTCATCCTCATCTGAATCCTCTCCTTTCTCTGATTCTCCCTCTTTCTCTATAGTTCCTCTTTCTGATGCCTTGGATTGTTTCTCTTTTAATTCCTCCAGAGCCTCCTCCCCTTCTCTAAGGACCTCTCTACAGTGCAGCCATGGAGTTGTTAAGCACCCTCTAATTAAAGTCCAGATGGCTAATGTTCCCGGTGATAACAGACTTATCAGCCGCCTTTAAATCTTCTCCCAAATGATCCCACTGAGGAATGTTTAACAGCCCTTCATCTAAAAACTATGGTACTATTTCTTCTACTGTTTTTAAAAAGAGTCTTGCTGTTTTTGTTTTTAGGGGCTTCCCATTAGCTTTCAGGAGATCCCTCAAAAGCCCCTCCATTTGTGTCTGTGACATTTCAGTACCCATTTTAAAATACAGCTACGCAAATCTATCAGCACACAAAAATAAATCACCTTAATAGCAATAGCAAAAGCGAAAGCACACACGTTAACTTTACAGTAAACACAAATCTCAGTCACAAATTTCTATGAACTTTATCTAGTCGCAACTCCTGCGAACTTAACCTCATTGCAAATTCCTGCGAACTTAACCTGGCCAGAATTTTTCTTTTATAATTTTACCTGATTTATCTCCTGCTTTGTTTCTCTGAGTTCCTGAGTTTTGGCACCACTTATCGTTGTCCAGTGGCAATAAACACACACACACACACACCTGTAGTAAGGGTCTCTCCCTTTATTCTTTGCTCGCTTTCATATATATCTTTTTAGTAAAACAAACAGATAAGCAGAAGCAAAGCAGAAGCCAATCAGAGTAAGTACACGTGAGTGTTCATGTGAAAGATGCATGGGCTCCTGGCTAAGGAGATGGGTGCATGCACTGGACACGAGCTCAGCACGGACCAGGAAAGGAATCAATCGCCAATCAGATGCATTTCCTGTTTATTGGCATTGTGCTGCAGACTCATTGTGGCACCATGCCAGGCACTATCTTGGAGAGAGTAATGCTGTGGGGGGTGCCGGCAAATCCCCCCAACAAGAGATAGCTAGTCCTATGCTTTCCAAACATGCTGTGGGAGGAAAGGAAGCTCAAGTTCCAATGGAGAAGGGAGAATATGGCTCCCTTGAACAGGGTTGAACAGGAAATTAATTTATCTTTCCTGGAGAGCCATGATCTCTCAAGGCTCCTGGATGGAGATGACAGTCTAAACAGATGGAGCCAAAGAAGAATGTCCTGGGACCCCTCAGTCCCCTTGTTGGACCATCCTAAGTGAGGGGTTTGTCCCCTGGGACTTTGACCTCTGAGCAAAATGACCACCAGTGGTGCCTTTCATAAATACACAGGGTGCTGATGGGTCTGCTGCTGTCAGTCCTTCCTGTAATGTCCATCCTGGCCACAGTTGTCCCAGGCTGTGGTGGGAGGATTATGACTCCAGAAATCTAATCCCCCTGTATTTGCCATCTGTGAGCTTCCATCCAGGCAGCTGACTTCCTTTAGTCTTTTTTCTCTCTGACTTCCTCTTAGTCTCCATTGTAAAAGACAAAAATGGTAATTTTGGAGGGAGGAGGTACCGAAGATTGAACCCAGGAGTGCTTAACTACTGAGCCACATCCCCAGATCTTTTTATATTTTATTTGGAGGCAAGGTCTTGCTGAGATGCTTAGGGGCTTGCTCAGTTGTTGAGGCTGGCCTCCAATTTGTGATCTTCCTGCCTCAGCCTCCCATGCTTCTGAGATTACAGGTGTGTGCCACCATCCTGGTCCCAAAAGGGAAATTTTTAACAGACTATCTAGAGTGTTCTCTAGTTCTGACTTCTGTAATTTTCCCAGCACCCACCAGTGAGTCATGGAGGCTGTGGCCCTGCCAAGTGCATGAACGGTAGATCCTGTCTGGCCAAGTTCTTTCCTGGGATCTGGCTGGGGCATGGCAAGGGAGCACAGGGACTTCCAGACTTTGGGCGGGGAGCCTTCCCCACACCTTGGGCAGAGCACAGCAGAACAGGGCAGCATGCCAGGGTGGCAGACACAGGCATGGCCCCCGGTGGACTCTGGGTGTCATGTTTCCATGGTTGTAGGTTCAAGTCACAAGCAGGTGCAGTGGCCAGCAAGTGACAGGCCTGTGAAATGTGTGGGAGCAGAAGTAGACTTCAGGAGAGAGACCCAGGGAGCATGAGACATGGTAGGCTACCAAGTATACCTCCCTACAAGTGCCCAGGAACACAGACTGTCCTGTGGGCCCCAGCACAGTGTCCAGGCCTGTGCAACCATTGGAGCACCTGAGGAAGTTCTGCCTGTCCAGTGCAGTGTTCCTCAGCCCCAGTGGTCCTTCAGACTCCATGGTCAACTACCATCTGTGCTCATCTGTCTCTCCTGTCCAAACCAGGGCAAAGTAGTGCTGAGGCCAGAGTAGGAGGATGGGAAGGGGTGTGTGCAGGGCCAGGGCCAGTGGGCCATGGTGCAGTAACTTTGGGATGACCTCTGAATAGCTCAGATGCAGTTGAGCCACCAGGACAGCCTGCTTGGAATTCCACTACATACCAGAGAGTAATTACCAGATGCTGGGATGCAGCCAACCTTAGGCACCCTGGAACTTCCCACTAGCCCCATGGCCTGACTTGGTCATAGCCTCCCTAGTACTCAATGCCTCTGTACCTTCTTGACCCCTGAGTGGGATTCGGACACCCACCCCGGGTCACACAGCCTAATCTGTGACCTGAAGCACTGTGTTCAGGACCTGGAGGATGCTGGGTCCTGTGTTGCTGGTCTACTGGCCCAGGCCTGTGAGGGTAGGGGCAGACACTCCAGGTGAAAACTGAAGAAGTCAGTGTCCCAGGAATATCTGCATCACCAGTGCTTTGGCAGGACTGGGTTTATTCTGTCTAGGCCCATGGTCCTCCTGGAACTCCTCCCACAAGGCACCATATCCACATCCTAGCTCTTGCCAGTTCCCAAAAGCTGGTGGACCTGAGAAAGGACACCCTGCCTCCCATGAAGTCACAGCAGTGCATGCAGTAGGACTACATTCAGTGTAACCCAGATCACTAAGCAAATACCCACCAACCACCAACTGTGTTCCAAAACCCTTGACGCATAGCTAAAATAAACATTGAGAAAGGCTAAACATGGGCGGGAAGATGGCAGATGAAAGAAGCACACAGCTGTTCCTCAGCATGGGACTCCCAATGTGAGAAGACAGCTTCTTGGCAAGGAGGGTAACAAAAGGGAACTCTCTGAGACTTTATTCTGAACTATTCAATTGTAGGGACACCTGAAGAAAGAAACTGGAATGGAATAAACAAGTTAGAGAAGCACCAGCCCAGGCACCAGGGAAGTGGATGAAGGTACAGACCAAGGAGTTAAGCTGGCTTGAACAAGAGGAAAGAGAACAAGCCAGGTGCAGTGGAACATGCCTATAATCACAGAGTTTGAGGAGGCTGAGGCAGGGGATCACAATTTGGAGGCCAGACTCAGCAATTTATCAAGGACCTGAGCAACTCAGTGAAACCCTGTCTCTAAATAAAATATAAAAACAGGCCAGGGATATGGTTCAGTGTTTGAGTGTCCCTGGGTTCAATCCCTGGGACCATAAAAATAAAAAATAAAAATAAAAAGGCCAATCACATTTCCAACCTCAAGGTCTTTTAGTCTGCAGTGTTTGAGGAACAGTGGTCCTAATGGGGTGGGAATTGCACATCACCCCATCTTCAGGGAAGAATCTCCCACACCCCAGGTCCAAAGGACTGCTTTGGTCTGTGAAGTGCTGCCAACTGCCTGTGGCTGGTCTTCCTCAGATTCATCCCAAATAACCTGTGGAGGAGTGTGGGAGAGGCTGCTGCCATCCACTGTGTTAACATTGGTAGACTGGTAAATCATAGCAATTTGCTTTTGGGGGAAGGGGTTCTTGTGTGTGCTGGGGTGGAATCCAGGGCCTCCAACTCCAGGCAAGCATACTACCACCCAGCTGCTTCACCAGCTTGGTGTTGTGAAACATTTATTTATTTATTTTTTATATGCTGGTGAGGATGGAACCCCGTGCCTCACATATGCTCTAGGCAAGTGCTCTACCACAGAGCCACAACCCCAGCCATGTGTTGTGCATATTAATCTTGTAAAGAAATTCCATTACTGTAATATAATATAAAGCTGCTGCCCTGCCCTTTATGCTGCAGTCATTTCCCCACCTCCCAACTTCTTGTCAGTCTGTGAACATCCTAACTAGCTGTTGGTTCATCAGTCAGCTTGCAAGTATCCTTCTCCATTGTTGGTTCCATTAGCCCAGGGAATTCGACTTCTTAAGAATAGCTCCCTCACCATTTTTCTCTCTCTCTCTTCTCCTCACTTTCATGCTCTCTCTTATTCTCCTCACTTTCATGCTTTCTCTCTCCTATTCACTTTTCTTTCTCTCTCCTTCTTGCTTTTCACATTCTCTCTTGCACACACTCTCTCTCTTTTCCTCTCACTTTCTCTCTTATCCTGCAGGGAGACACTCTGCTTAATAAACCCTCATGTGAGTTCCCATGTCTGGAGTGGTTTCTGAATTCTTACAATTAACTTTCAGTTACCCTAAATCTACAAGAAAATGGGCTTGTTCAGTGATCTCTGCTACTCCCAGTGGGGTGCATAATTGAAACTGTGGGTGCTTTAGTACTCAGTTACACTGCTAATCATTTATTTTGAAATGAGGTCTCAGTTGCTGAGGCTGGCCTCCAACTTGCCATCCTTCCCCCTCAGCCTCTGGGTGCTAGGTAAGTACTGTAAGCACTGAACTACACCACATAGTCCTTCTCCATTATGATTTTTTTCTCCTTTTCTGCAGTACTGGGAAATTGACTCCAGGAGTGTCCCACCAAGGAACCATGTCACCAGCCCTTTATTGTTTATTGAGAACTGTGGTCTTAAGTTGCTGAGGCTGTCTTTGTACTTTCTTTTTTGGTTCAGGGATTGAACCCTGGAGTGCTTAACACTGAAACACATTCCCAGTCCATTTGTTTTTAGAGACAGGACCTCCCAAAGTTGCTTAGGGCCTCATTTAGTTACTGATGCTGGCTTTGAACTGGGGATTCTTCTGCCTTAGTGCCACACCCCCACCCAGCAGCTGTGATTACAGGTGTGCACCACCTGTCTGGCTTGGTTTGGATCTTTCAATCCTGCCTCCACCTTCTGAGATCCTGGGAGTACAGGAGTACCCACACCTGACCATGCTCCCAATCTTAAATGTCTAAATTGTTTAATTCTGAATAATCCTAGGAGCCTGGAGTGGTGGCACTTGCCTGTCATCCTAGCTGCTCAGGAGACTGAGGCAGAAGGATCAAAAATTCAAGGTCAGTCTCAGCAACTTAGCAAGACCCTAAGCAACTCAGTGAGACCCTGTCTCTAAACATAATACAAAAGAGGGTCTGAAATGTGGCTCAGTGGTAGAGTACCCCTGGGTTCAGTATGCAGTAACAATAAATAAATAAAGCTGACAGAGATGGAGATGTAACTTGTTGTTCCCTGTCAAGCAACAAGGTCCGATATATCTCCTTAGGGCCCGCCCAAAGGAGAATACTGGGCCGAGCAGGATGATGAGTGTTGGTGGCTAAGGAATCACACCAGAGCCGGGAGGTCTGTCAGCACACGTGGCAAAGCAGGAACTCGTTTATTGAGGAAGTTACACAGCTTTGATGTAGGATGGGGGCTAGGTGGGAACCAATTAGCTTAAAAGTTAGCAAGGCATGGGGGATTTCCACAGGGGAGAGTTCCATAGGACTATATGGCAAGCATAAGCTGATCACGTTCGTGGGACTGCTGCTAACCAATCCCTGACAGTAGGGGGTGGAGATAAGCAGGCTAACCAGGGAGTTACACATAACTGGTTGCTAGGTAAGAACATACTTTCCAGGTTCCAGGGGAGGGCGGCAGTACAAGGAAATCCGAGTAAACTGTTGGTGAGTCAGGCAGTTGCCAAGTATGAGGAAGGGGTCGCCATGAGGGTGCAGTTGCCATTATAGGGTGTGTGCCCTATAATTCCCCCTTTTGTTTTGTTAACCTCCCCCCCTGGAGCCAGTGGGAAGGTGGAGCTTCTATCTTAGGTCATCTCTTCCTTTAGAGATCTTACCTGTCTTTGAATACTCCACAGCACTTCAACAGCTCAGGGGATGGGGGGACCTCATTATGAGCCAGTCTTAGGTTGTCCCAGCAAATCTGGGATCTTACCCGTCATTGGCTCAAGGGGTCTCCGGGGTCAACCTTGCATCATCATCATATGCCTCCTCATAACCAGTGGCTAGCCGTTGGTATTGTACTTGGACATTCATTAATTGCACTGCCTCCAAACGTTTCTGTATGAACTGTATGACCTTATTGAAAATGCAGAGGCCAAAGGTAAGTGCCATAAGGAAAAGGAAAAGGGGACCAAGCAGGGGAAGTAAGGGAGCCAGCCTGACCAGAAGAAGCTAGATTGAAGCTAGGTACGCTGTTTTTCCAGATTTTCTTGCAGTTGTTTGACCTTGTCATGGACAATTCCAGACCAATTGGCATAAAAGCAGCATTCCTCCTGAAGAAACAAGCAAAGCTCTCCTTCCCTGACAGTAAATCTAATACTCTTCCATGTTGTAGGACCACTGCTGCAAGGGAATCTAATTGTGCCTGTAGGTCTAAGATTGTACTATCCACTGATTGCATGTCATCTATTAATTGTTGTGAAAGTTTATTACATAGGGTAAGAGAGGTGCTTAGGCAGGAAACTCTGGCTCCAACTCCAGTGGCTACTCCTATCCCTAGAAGCAAGGGGAGGGCTTGAATAGCTCTTTTGAGTTGAGGATTGAGGTGTTCCATCAGTGGTATGGGTAAAGATTGATTGTTGGGGAGGATATTGATGTCTGGAAATAAGAGTGCAAGTGCACATAGCCCCGTCCAGTTACTGGGGAGAACATTAGAGGCAAGGCCTCCAAAGAAAAAGACTGTTCCATTTGGGGCATATATAGGGTTTTCTGAGTGCACAATGGTGATATTCTGTGCACACACCAAGGGGTTAAGGGTTCCCATATTTTCAGATGTATTAGAGTGAGATGTGGGAAGGTAACAGTTCACCTGAGAGTTATTGAGGAAAGGAAGAAATACCTGTGGGTTGGGGGGGAGATATAGCAATCAGATGTAAAGTCTGAGGATCCATTTACCAAGAGAGCAGTGGCCTGAAGGGGCCCATTATGAAGGCACAGCCAGCAGTCATCAGCAAGAGGAGGATTGGTGAGGTTCAAGAGCAAAAAATGTGGCTTGCAGAAGGTTTTGAGTTCCCGGGTCAAGACCAAGTTCTCCCTTCAATTCGGGCAGGGCTAAGGGGTGATAGGCAGGGAAAGGACTGGGACCCACTAACTTTTGTATGACCTTTTGAATGTGTTGGTTTTGTGCCCATTCTTGCACTCCTCCCCCATCACTCATTCCTGCTTGAGGGAGGTGAGTCCAGCACATGGTTTGGAATTTTTCACTGGGGCATTGTTGGCCAATACCTCCATTAGACCCAGAGGATACACTAGTCCAAAGCATTATGCCTGATGAGTGCAAACATTGTTGAGTCTCTTCATAGCAAAAGGCTGGCATAAAGGTCTAGTAAGAGTTACATGCTTCAGGACAAAATGGGGGTCCTGAAGGTTGAGGGGGAATGGGAGCCAGCTCTTAGCCCAGCAGGCATTGTCACCTACTTTAACATGCTGACACCCTGATTGAAGAACTGTGGCAGCCCATTTACCATGAGGAAATGAATGAGAAGTTTGGCAGAACTTTTTTGATATATAGCAACGAGTAGGTAGGGAGGAAACAATCAGGCAATCCTGACATGGGTCTTTAAAATGATAGTAAAGACTAGCTTGAATCAGGGGCTCATATGTGATCATGAGGATCATAAGGGGAAGTAAAGGTCCCATGGTAAGCTGAGGGATTTAGGGTTTAGTATGGTTTTGATACTTCTAGTATAGCTCCAGGCGCTCCAAGAAAGCTTGGATGATGGTCACACTAATGAATACCAACAGAGAGATGATGAATAGTCCAGTGATGATGAGGCAAAGAGTTCACCAAGGTTTTTGTATACCTGTCAAAGACAAGAGAATACCATACCTCAAGAGGTGGAGCTCCTTGGGTCAGTATTATAATTTTGTGAGGGGAGGACATCATTTGGAGGGGGGTGATAATTGATGTTCTTTGCAGGAACCCAAATGGGCTTGTCCTCATCAACAGGAAATACACATCCAAACCCCCTTCCGACAGTCAGGAGAAGGTCAGGACCTCTCCAGGCCCCTGTGAGAGGGTCCTTCCATTGGACTTTAATGGTGTGATATTTTATTGTGGCTGTACAATGCTTTTGGAATGGAGAGAGATAATCATTTTTGGAAAAAATTAAAATTAAAGTACATAGTGCCATTCGTAATTGATCGTGGGGGAATAATGTTCCCCCTTTTTGTTTTGTTAGTTGGGTTTTTAAGGTTCTGTTCTGTTGGTCAATGATTGCTTGACCAGTGGGATTATGGGGTATACCTGTATTATGCTGGATGTTCCAGCACTCTACTCTGATGGCCAGAAAGGCAGAGAGATAGGTCCCTGCCTTTCATAATGCAATCTGCAAGTTGATCTAAACTGGCATAGACTCGGGATATTCCCCCAACCGACAGGTGAATCCAATGGATGGGTTCCCTTTCTTGCACCAGGAGGCCTATGAGAAGGGATTTTCCCTTGAAGATGTAGAGGGTTAGAGGCAAGGAAGGGTTATATTTCCTCAAACAGGAATGGTCAATGGCCTGTTGAACTTTAAGGAGAACATTCATATGAATGGGCTCCAAAATGATTGTTGTGGATAGGTTTGGTCCTCTGAGTAGATCAAACAGGGGGGTGAGCTCCTCCGTGCTAATGGAGATCCAGGGCCTCATCCAGTGAAGCTCCCCAAGAAGCTTCTGTAGCTGGGATAAGGAATAACTTTCCTGAATTTGGAGCTGGGGCCTAACAGGAGAAACCACATCCAGCTCCAAGATGGATCCTAAGATCCTAAATGGGGGGAGCCGTTGAACTTTCTCGGGTGCAATTTGGAATCCATGCTCGGTAAGCAATAGCAGACAAGACTAAAAAAATTGATCTAACTGGTCACTTTGTGTTGCCCCAAGGATAATATCATCCATATAGACATAAAGTAGATGATTCCTTTGCTTAAGGGGGCAAGGATCCTGGAGATGAAATATTTGAATATGGGAGGACTATTGGTCATCCCTTGGGTTAAGACTGTTCACTTAAATCTTTGATCAGGGCCTTCAAAATTAAGGGATGGAATAGAGAAAGTGAACTTCTCAGAGTCTTTGGGGCTTAAGGGAATAGAAAAGAAACAGTCCTTGATGTCAATAACTATGAGGTGATAATGCTTAGGTATGGCTGGAATCCAAGGAAGTCCCCTTTGAGGGATGCCAAAGGGTAATATCCTTTCATTTATTCTTCTCAGGTTGTGTAGGAGTCACCACTTCCCATTACCTTTTTGGATAACAAAAACTGGGGAGTTCCGTGGACTGATAGATGGTTTAAGATGACTTGCCTTTAACTGCTGTTGCACGAGCAGGTGGAGTTGCTGTAGTTTATGTTGAGGGAGTGGCCACAACTCTACCCAAACAGGGGGGCCTGGGAGCCATTTGATTTTCAGAGGCTCCGGGTGAGCAATGGCCTTTAGGATTGGGGGTGCGGCCAGACAGAAAATCTGGGTTTCCCTCTTCTTATTACTTCCAAGGAAGGGTCATCTCTGCAGTTAGGATGACAGGCTCATCCCTCCTTAAACTGTTGTTGATATTCTTCCTCTTCTAGTAGATCCTCATAAAAGGCTTTATGGTTGGTAGTAATATAGGCCTCTGCCTCACGTAGTATATCCTGCCCAAGGAGATTGGTGGTTAATCCTGAGGCCACCAGGGAGCGGACTTCCCCCCCCCCCATTACCATCTGGGTCCTTCCAGGGGAGCCAGTTAGCTGTCTGAAAAGACTCTGTTAGCCCACCGACTCCTAATAGAGGAGGGCCGGGCAAAAGTCTCCACTGGGGAGGGATCTCTTCCTTCCTTAGAACTGTCCTATCTGCCCCAGTATCAATTAGACATTTAAAGTCCTTTCCCCCAACAGTAATAGTCATTTTTGGCCGGACCCCTGGTACTAAGGGGACTGTCCAGTGGGTTCTAATTAAGGGTCCCCCTTTATTTAATGGGGCTGGAGGTTGCCCTGTTGAGAGTTTAAAGGCCTCCCCATAATATCTGTTTTGGAACCCCTTTTTACATTTAGGGCAGGGGGTCTATGGGGGCTGAGAGAGGGAGTCTTTATGGAGAGGGGAATTTCCTTCATCTTTTTGAGGGCATTCCTTCCTAAAGTGGCCCTCTTGACCACACTTTAAGCAGGTTTTCTTATTCCCAGGGAATGCCTGCTGGAGCGCACAGACAAGAGTGGCCATGCTATTCTCCTGGGAGGCTCTTAACACTGAGGTCATGGTTTGGGCCTGATGAGACATGGTGCCAACGTCCTTTGTGGCAACAATCCACCGCCCAATAGATCTGTCCTTTAAGCCGGTACAGGCCAGTTTATGATCAGAGGTCATGCCCTCCCATACTAACATCTTTACAAATTGATCTCTCAGTGGGCCTGGGGGGGAACTTTCTTTGTAAGCTTTTTTCTACTCTGTCTATGAATGTAGCTAAATCTTCTGAAGCCTTCTGGGTGATCCCCGAGACCAGGGGCTCTGAGGGACCTTCTTCAAGTTTCCTCCAAGTTGCTAAACCCAAGGTGCGGACTTGCTCCTGATAGGGAGCAGGTATATCTGCCTGCAGTACGCCCATAGAGAATTGGTCACTAGATCCCGAGAGCATCCCAAAGGCAATAGGAATAGGTGGGTTAGCAGCTTGATTTTTTTCTGCCTGTGCATGGCACTCATCATTAAAAAAAGCGCACCACTTAGAATACATTGGACCTGGGAGGACGGCCTTAGTTAGGTTCCCCCAATCTTGGGTGGTACAGTGCTGGTGGGCGAGGCCTTGAAGGATTTTTTCCACCCAGGGGTAGTTAGGACCATCCTCCATAACTGCCTTCTTTAGCTCCTTTAGATCTTGTGCTTCCCATGGGTACCAAACTGCAGGCCTATTACCTCCTGGGTTAACGTTTACTGGAAAAAGGTGACATGCTTCAGAAGCAGGGGCAGAGGGTGACCCTGTGCTCGTATTACATTTCGTTTCTGAATAGGGTGGGGGAGGGGCAGAAGGAGCCTGAAAGGGTTAGAAGAGAAAGTAGATTCGGAAGATGGCCTCTTCAAGGGCATGGGTGTTTCCTCCCTAGGTGGCCATGGGGCTGTGTCAAAGGGGGCAAGAGGGGGGCCTGTTTCAGTCTCTTGTGATAGTTCCTTTTGTCCCTTACGAGGAGGGGTCTCTGAATGATTCTCTGGGGGGTGGGTATCTTTGAGGAGATCCCCATCTTTACTTGAGTTGCGGGAGGGCCACGGTGGGAAACAGCTTTTAAGAGCTGTGATAGTGGGGAAGGCCCCAAGAGGGGGGATATTTCCTTTATTGACTTGTGCCTTACGGAGAAGTCATTCAATTCTGTCCCAGGTTTCCCAAACAGGTTGGCCTCTGGCAGCCAGGGGGCTGTTTTAATAAGGGCTTTCCAGGTTTGGAACGCCTGGCTATCCGAGAGCTCTAATCCTCTGCTTCTGAGGAGAACCCAAAGGGAGTCAAGGGAGGGGTCTTGCTTGGAGTTGGACTGTCCCATATTTTATGGGAGTACACTCACCCACAGTCTGATTCCCCTGTCGGCGGCTTTGGTTCCTCACACGGGGCACCAGTTGTTGTTCCCTGTCAAGCAACAAGGTCCGATATATCTCCTTAGGGCCCGCCCAAAGGAGAATACTGGGCCAAGCAGGATGATGAGTGTTGGCGGCTAAGGAATCACACCAGAGTCGGGAGGTCTGTCAGCACACGTGGCAAAGCAGGAACTCGTTTATTGAGGAAGTTACACAGCTTTTATGTAGGATGGGGGCTAGGTGGGAGCCAATTAGCTTAAGTTAGCAAGGCATGGGGGATTCACATAGGGGAGAGTTCCATAGGACTATATGGCAAGCATGAGCTGATCATGTTCGTGGAACTGTTGCTAACCAATCCCTGACAGTAGGGGGTGGAGATAAACAGGCCAACCAGGGAGTTACACATAACTGGTTGCTAGGTAAGAATATACTTTCCAGGTTCCAGGGGAGGGTGGCAGTACAAGGAAATCCGAGTAGACTGTTGGTGAGTCAGGCAGTTGCCAAGTATGAGGAAGGGGTCGCCATCAGGGTGCAGTTGCCATTATAAGGTGTGTCCCCTATAGTAACTCAATCATCAAATTCTTATTTAGCATGTGAAAGTCTTGAGTTTGTTATTGAGCAACACACAGACACACACAAAATGCTGATATCAATGTTCACACACACACACACACACACACACACACACACACAAATGAACATAAATCTTCATTTCTCTGTGACAAGTACCTATTCACTAGGTTTTAATTTCTTCTCTCAAAGAAAAATTCTTCAACAATTATCTTTTGGTTCTCTGTCATATTTTGGATGATGTATTGTATGCTTACTTCATGATGATAATACTCTCTCTCCGAGGATATCTGCATAATTCCTGTACCTTTCAAGCCTGATAATGTTTGCTTACCTGATCATGTTAAATATTGGAGATTAAAAATTTGTTTAGATTTTGTGGAGGTGGAAATGTTCTTTCTCTTGAGTCTAATGGAAATTTTATAAATGTGTTTCCTGAACTCAAAACTGCAATCAATTACCCTTGAATCTTACTGTAAGTAAATTGTATCAGTTTTTAAAAATTAAAAAAAAAAAAGAACAAACATTCAAAAGCTCTGATCTGTGTTTAGGAGATGGGACCAACAGCAGGGCAGTTTTGGAAAGAAAAGTAAATAGTCCAGCATATTTTTTAGTTTGAGCTTCACTGTTAGATGATGTAACTGGGGCAAATCCTTAGGGAACCCTATTTGACATCTTTCAGTGTTTGTATGGGGGCTTCTCAGAGTTCTGGAGACAAAAGACTCCATCAACCTCTGGTCAGAATAAGGATGAAGGGGTGGTTGCCAGACTTCTGGGATCTGAGTGGGAGGAGAGGTCTGCAGCTTCAGTAATATTTGTTTATTTAGATGTGCTACTCTAGCTCCCAGGTCTCCTGTCCTGCTTCCTGCTCCTAGTCAAGAGAACCTTGGTGTTTATCCTCTCCAAAGCATGCCCTTCCAGATATTTGCCAGCGTGGTGACAGTGCTCTGCAGAGTGGTGGGAGACACAGATCTCACTGTCTCTTAAGTGGGCTTCTAGACAGTCCACTTCCTTTTGCTGATCCCCCACACCCCATCTGTCCTGTTTCCTCTCCAGAGGAGCATGGGTGTCAGTCATTTTTGAGCCTTCGATTGCTTTGATTTAAAATTACATTTGTAATTTTACTTTACACTTTTTTAGAAAAAAATTTAATATGCTGGACTATTTACTTTTCTTTCCAAAACTGCCCTGCTGTTGGTCCCATCTCCTATCCTGAAAGAAATTAAAGGATGCCTAAGAAAATGGAGGGAAAACCTGTGTTTGTGGATTAGGATGTGAAGAGGGTGACACTATCTTTATGGATTTAGTACCTTCCCTGTGTGCCATGTGTAAGCAAAAAGGACGAATGCAGACCTCAAGGATTCAGAGAAGTCTTTTATTCATTTGCAGATTGGGGCACCATTGGGACTAATTTTCTGGATGCAAAAGTGGCCATCAGTTACAGAGGGGATTTTGGTTTTATAGGGTTTAATGAGGATGGCTTAATCATTGGAAGCTGTGCATATGCTGTTTGGGCAATTAGGGGCTAGTTGTATAGTTATGAGGGTAAAGGTTCAAACTCGTTGTCTGGGGAGATAGGAATCCAAATCCCGAGGGATGAGTACTCAAATCTTGCCCATTGTTTTACTTTATCTGGGACCCACTGTGTCCCAGAGTTTCAATATTTGCTGTGCCTCCATCTAGGACTAATTTGCCATGGGGGAAGGTCAAAGTTCAGAGCTCAGCATTCAGTACTCACCCCTTTCCCCCAGGGCCCACCGTTATTAGGAAAGGATTTACTGGCAGGTCAATTCCTCACTAATTTCTCCTTCCTCCTCCTGAGCTGCATTGTCCCTCTATTTTTCTTACAGGGCTATCTTGCAGGAATATTATTTCCATAACTGCTGCATCTATTTTCTGCCACTCTGACACTTAACATGGTCAGTTGGAGTAGAGGATCTGACACTTGACATGGTCTGTTGGAATAAAGGACTCAACACTTAACATGGTTCTGTTGATAGTCCTCCCTCTTGGGGGCCATAGGCGTGGCATGTCTCCATTGTAGTTGCTTTTTAATATTAATAATCAATATATCATTTAGAAACTTATTGGAAAAACATTGGGAAGGTTTTACTGTATTGGGACACAAAATAGTGCACAATAAAAATTGGGCAGTAGTACATAGATAAAATATATGAAAATCAACAATTGTAGCTGTGTTCAAGTTAAAAGGAGCCTGTGATTGCTTTAGTATAGTAATAGATGGATAAAGAGACATTCCTCTGAGCTTGGATGTGGTGTTTATCCTTCGTTGCTTTCTTAGTTTCAATACTTGATCCTAGAGATACTTTACATAATAAAAACATTTAGGTTAGTCATAAATATAATTTGTGCTTTTCCTATGTTTAGTCTAATTCTTTGAGAATCAGAATAAGATTGTAGTCTGCCATTATATGAAATTAGAATAGACTAAATATTAATTATAAGTTGATTTCTTTGCCCTTTAATAATAGTAAAAACTATTCAGTGTTAAACAATGGAGTTCATGGTGGGGGTGGTTCCTCAGAAAATCTAGTTACGTATTTGTTCTGAAGGTTAAAGGCTGGCAGATCATGGTGCACTCAGTTTAGCTGGGAGACAAGGTTGTTTTAATCTAGCTGGGAAATAAGGTTGTTTTTTGGTCTGGGCTGTCACACAGAGAGAATGTGTACATTGAGAAGAAGCATAGATTGTACTTTTGAAGGTTTTTCTTATTTTAAACTAACCAGAAATGATAATCATTACTAAAGAAAAATATCTATAAAAAGACTGTCAGAAAAAATAAAGAGAGATTCAGCCTCAGAACACTTGGTGTCTCTGTGTGCTGTTTCTCCACGCTCCAACTCCTCCTATCCACAGAGGACCCCCGATCCCTGCTAGGGTTGGACCCCGGCACATAACCCTTCAGTGATCTCCTTCCTTCAAGAGCCTATGGAATTTTCTCTCGTCTTCTCTTTGTTAGTGTGGCTAAAGTTTTATCAATTTTGTTTATTTTTTCGAAGAACCAACTATTTATTTTGTCAATTTTTTGTATTGTTTCTTTTGTTTCAATTTCATTGATTTCAGCTCTGAGTTTAACTATTTCCTGTCTTCTACTACTTTTGGTGCTGGTCTGTTCTTCTTTTTCTAGGGCTTTGAGCTGTAGTGTTAGGTCGTTTATTTGTTGAGTTTTACTTCTTTTATTAAATGCGCTCCATGAAATAAATTTCCCTCTAAGTACTGCTTTCATAGTGTCCCAGAGATTTTGATATGATGTTTCTTTGTTCTCATTTACCTCTAAGAATTTTTTAATTTCCTTCCTAATATCTTCTGTTATTCATTCATCATATAATAGCATATTGTTTAATCTCCAGATGTTGGAATAATTTCTGTGTTTACTCTTTCATTTATTTCTAACTTCAATCCATTATGATCTGATAGAATACAAGGCAGTGTCTCTATCTTCTTGTATTTGCTAACATTAGCTTTATGGCATAATATATGGTCTATTTTAGAGAAGGATCCTTGTGCTGCTGAGAAGAAAGTGTATTCGCTCTTGGTTGGATGGAATATTCTATAAATGTCCATTAAGTCTAAATTATTGATTGTGTTATTGAGATCTATGGTTTCTTTGTTCAATTTTTGTCTGGAAGATCTGTCCAGTGGTGAGAGAGGCGTGTTAAAAATCACCTAGTATTATTGTGTTATGGTCTATTTGGTTTCTGAAATTGAGAAGGATTTGTTTGACATACATGGATGAGCCACTGTTTGGGGCATAGATGTTTATGATTGTTATATCTTGCTGATTTATGCTTCCCTTAAGCAGTATGAAATGACCTTCTTTATCCTTTCTGATTAACTTTGGCTTGAAGTCCACATTGTGTGAAATGAGGATGGATACTCCAGCTTTTTTGCTGAGTCCATGTGCATGGAATGTTTTTCCCCATCCTTTCACCTTTAGTCTATGGGTATCTTTTTCTATGAGGTGAATCTCTTGTAGGCAACATATTGTTGGATCCTTCTTTTTAATCCACTCTGCCAGTCTATGTCTTTTGATTGATGAATTCAGGCCATTAACATTCAGGGTTATTATTGAGATATGATTTGCTTTCCCGGTCATTTGATTCATTTTTAAAATTTTCTTTATTTATTTGTTTGACACAACTTGGTTCCTCCTTCATTTGACAATTCCTTTAGGATAATTCCTCCCTTTGCTGATTTGTTTCTTTGTTTTTCATCTCTTCCTCATGGAATATTTTGCTGAGAATGTTCTGTAATGCTGGCTTTCTTTTTGTAAATTCTTTTAGCTTTTGTTTATCATGGAAGGATTTTATTTTATCGTCAAATTTGAAAGTATGTTTTGCTGGGTATAAGATTCTTGGTTGGCATCCATTTTCTTTCAGGGCTTGAAAAATGTTGTTCCAGGTCCTTCTAGCTTTTAGGGTCTGGATTGAAAAATCTGCTGATATGCGTATTGGTTTTCCCCTGAATGTAATTTGGTTCTTTTCTCTCACAGCCTTTAAATTCTGTCTTTATTTTGTATGTTAGGTATTTTCATTATAATGTGCCTTGGTGTGGGTCTGGTGTAATTTCGTGTACATGGAGTCCTATAAGCCTCTTGAACTTGATTTTCCATTTCATTCTTCAGATTTGGGAAATTTTCTGATATTATTTCATTGAATAGATTGTTCATTCCTTTGGTTTGTTTCTCTAAGCCTTCCTCAATCCCAATAATTCTTAAATTTGGCCTTTTCATGATATTCTATAGTTCTTGTAGATTCTGTTCATGATTTCTTACCATCTTCTCTGTTTGTTCAACTTTGTTTTCAAGGTTAAATATTTTGTCTTCAACTGAGGTTCTGTCTTCCAGGTGTTCTATCCTATTGGATATGCTTTCTATGGAGTTCTTA
The DNA here is from genome assembly GCF_902686455.1 of Sciurus vulgaris. Lineage (NCBI taxonomy): Eukaryota > Metazoa > Chordata > Mammalia > Rodentia > Sciuridae > Sciurus > Sciurus vulgaris. Next base: position 84,754,008 of record NC_136464.1, read on the forward strand.
ATTTGGTTTATTGTTTCCTTCATGTCAAGGATTTCTGTTTGGTTTTTTTTCATTATCTCTAACTCTTTAATTGAAATGATCTTTTGCTTCCTGTAATGAAACTAAACCCATATCTCTCACCATGCACGAAACTAAACTCAAAATGGATTAAGGACCTCGGAATTAGACCAGAGACCCTGCAGATTATAGAAGAAAAAGTAGGTCCAGATCTTCAACATGTCGGCTTAGGACCAGACTTCCTTAACAGGACTCCCATAGCACAAGAAATAAAAGCTAGAATCAACCACTGGGGTAGATTCAAACTAAAAAGCTTTCTCTCAGCAAAGGAAACTATCAGCAATGCGAAGAAAGAGCCTACAGAGTGGGAGAATGCCAATCATACTTCAGATAGAGCAGTAATCTCCAGAATCTATAAAGAACTCAAAAAACTCTACTCCAAGAATTCAAATAATCCAGTTGACAAATGGGCTAAGGAAATGAATAGACACTTCACAGAAGAAGATCTACAAGCAATCAACAAACATATGGAAAAATGTTCAACATCTCTAGTAATAAGAGAAATGCAAATCAAAACCACCCTAAGATTCCATCTCACCCCAATTAGAATGGCAATTATCAAGAATACGAGCAACAACAGGTGTTGGCGAGGATGTGGGGAGAAAGGTACACTCATACATTGCTGGTGGGGCTGCAAATTAGTGCAGCCACTCTGGAAAGCAGTGTGGAGATTCCTTCGAAAACTTGGAATGGACCTTCCATTTGACCCAGCTATCCCACTCCTTGGCCTCTACCCAAAGGACTTAAAATCAGCATACTACAGAGATACAGCCACATCAATGTTCATAGCTGATCAATTCACAATAGCCAGACTGTGGAACCAACCTAGATGCCCTTCAATTGATGAGTGGATAAAGAAAACTGTGGTATATATATACAATGGAATATTACTCAGCCATAAAGAATGATAAAATTATGGCATTTGCAGGCAAATGGATGAAATTGGAGAATATCATGCTAAGTGAGATAAGCCAATCTCAAAAAGCCAAAGGACGAATGATATCGCTAATAAGTGGATGATGACACATAATGGGGGGAGGGAAGGGTTAGTGTTAGGGTTAGAGTTAGGGTTAGGGAGGGGGGCAAGTATGGAGGAGGGAAGGTCTGTATAGAGGAAAAAGAGGGGTGGGAGGGGTGGGGGGAAGGGAAAAAATAACAGAATGAATCAAACAACATTGTTCTATGTAAATTTATGATTACACAAATGGTATGCCTTTACGCCATGTACAAACAGAGAAACAACATGTATCCCATTTGTTTACAATAAAAAAAAAAAAAAAAAGAAAAGAGCCTATGGGAGGCAGGAGTAAGATCAAGTGAGTCATGGGCCAAGTTGCTCTGGAATCCTGGTGTTTTGCTCTATCTGGTCTCTATATCCCGCCTCCCCCAACCTCCACCCCCATCCTGGGATGAGAACTTTGAAGAAGTCTAAAGCCTTATCCCAGAGCGAAGATCAGACCGAGTGTCCACATGCCATAAGGAGTCTAGACCCTGGTGCTTCCTGTGTGAAACCTCATGTGCACCCAGGAGCACCCTGAGGGACCAGAGTAGCAGGCTTCACTCCCTGCTTTGGGGACACACTAGCAGCAGAAGAAAGGCAGTTTACCCACTTCATCTCTTATCCCTACATGCATGACCTTGAGCAAGGGACTCCTCTCCAAGTTCACACTGGTGCAGAAGGGGTACTTAGAAGCATTGTTGTTTTTCTGTCAGGCTTAGCAAGGGGAGCTGGATGGAGCCGAAGTGATGGGTGGAGTGGTCCTGCAGAGGGTGGGGCAGGGCCTAGAGGAGCAAGAGGAGCCTGGTGAATGGGTGGAGCTGATGGGGCTGAGCCAAGGGGGGTGAGCGGAGCCCAACCCTTAGGAGCAGAGGGTGGGACGGGGCTAGTGGAATCACATGGTAGGGGCGCCCCACCCAGGTTTCCTCAGGTGAACTCAGCTCCTAATGAGGAGCCTCTCAAAGGAGCACGTGAGTGCGTCCTCAGTAGGCAAATACAGCCTGGAGAGGCGCGTGTATCTAGGAATCCTGTATGCGTCGCTGTGGTCCCGCAGCCAAAATGTGACCTCAGAGGTTGCTCCAAGTAGGGGCCTCCGTTTCCCCGCTTATACAAGACAGCCATAGAGGGAGGCTGAGGACTCCGTGGGCAGCCTTGAGTCCTCCCTCTTAGGTGACACTGTAAACTTCCATGAATTCAGGTGGGTTGGGGGTCCTTGGGGCTTTTGGGAGGGGTCCTGGGGATGTCTCGCCTTAGAGACTTTGGTTCTGAGAGTTACCCTTGTCTCTGTGTGTTCACAGAGACCTCTCCTGGTGCCTGCTGTGTAGATGGTGAGGCCTGTAGGTCCACAGAGGTAAGCTTGTGGCCCGGCTGTCACTCACTGCAGCCTGGTCCAGCTCCCACAGTGCCCCTCACTCACCCACTGGGCAGGGACTTCCTGGCATCTGGACAGTAAGAGAATCATAGATGGGGAGGCGGTCTTGACCCTGCCAGGGGCAACCTTGGGAACGCACTGCGTCTGTAAACTAGGACAAGGAGCAACACCTGCCCCTTAAGCTGGTGCGAGTCCAAGCCGAGCTTCGTGAATCCCTAAAGACTGTTGAGCAATGGATGGGGTGGGGACCTAGGGTTTTGACAGTGTTATCATGAAGATGTTCGTGTGGAAAGTATTCTCCTTTTTGTTTTAAATTAAAAATTATCACATAGCAGGCTTTGTTCTAAACATTCAGAACACAAATAAAAACAAATTACCCAGGAATTCCTGCTGCCCTTCTGGGAGACGGCTGCTGTTCCATTGGTCTGGCCCAAGAATTCAGGGACTGAATGGGCATTGAACACTAGATGGCGCCAGAACAGTACAGGCACTAAACGGGCCCTGACCCCTTTAGGCATCTGATCTGATACCAACCATGGTGAAGTTTCCACTGCTGAATTATTCCATCACGTCACTTAGCTAACCCAAGCCCCTTCCTACTTGTGAGATAAAGACTTCTTCAGGACCTGACCCTTACCTACTCCAGTTGCATCTCCTCATGAAACCCCCAAATTTCAAGAACTCCTGTCAACTCACGACTCGTGATACTCCCTGTGCTTAATGTAATGTTTCTTCCTCGTTAGAAGGGCTGAGCTCTTTAGGACACTAGATGGCGGCAGAACTGCACTTAAAACTTTACTGAAGCCCACCAGCCTTGGGCTACCTATTCCTGGTCATGGTTACTGTAACATTTAGAAAGCCTTTAGTACTTGTTTTAAAAGCAGGAACTTAGTATAACTCAATGAATTTTGTGCATGGAATTGGTTTTCCCACTAGGGAAGTATTATATTCACTACCCGGAGTATTTTATATCATCTACTTGGAGAGAAAACCTCACAATTACATACCCAAGTGAGATAAGGGTCTGAATTCAGCCATGGCCTCCTCCTACAACTATCCTTACTGGGATGCTTCTGGAATCTTTGCCAATGTTTGGAGCGTTTTCTTCTCTGTTTTGGGCTCTGATTTTTATAAGCCAAGAAATAGAATTTAATCAGAAAGATTTTGTCACCAAGTCCTATTATTTTCTACCCAATTGAATACTACAAAATAATAAACTATTCTGCCCTGGTTTCTCAGCAAAAGTGCTTTTAATTCAAATGTGTGACCCTGCAAACTCCTTCCTATTTTAGGAGGCATCATAAAGTGAAATTGCATCCAAAATCAAAATAGTGGATGTTATCTGGTCTCTGCTAGCAGGGTGCAAGGAAGCATGCCACATTTCATAGATGAATTTTCTAAAAAGATAACCTGTGAGGGTCAGGAAAATATTGGAATGATTAAAATCATTTTGCCTCACTCTTTTCCCCCATAACTTTATCATGGTAAAATTTAAGTACAATAAAATGCATGTATTTGAAGTATGGAATTTGATCAGTTTTCATATGTATGTAACCAAAATAATTAATATATAAAGCATTTCCATTACTTTTTTAAAATTTAAAGTCATGAAGACTGTTTCTGCATGATTTACATTATGTTCTGATTGATTTACATTAGAAATCAATTACCTTAAGATATATAGAACCCCATCCCCATGTCAACTATTTCAAAATTAAATGGTGCACTTATAAATATCACTGAGGTCAAGGAAGAAAGCACAAGAAAACTAAATAAAAAGTGCTTTGAACTAAGTGACAATAAAAACTTAAGATATCAGGATATCTGGGATTAATCAGTACTCAGATGAACATTTATAACAAAGTACTTGTATCAGAAAGAAGTTACCATAACAAATTATTTTCAAATTAAGTAATAGGAAGGTAAAAATAAGAATAAGAGCAGAAATATATGAAATAGAGAAGAAATAACACAGCTAAAATTTGATAAAAAATACTTCTAATCAAGAAAAAAGAAGGAACAGAAAAATTAATATCAATGGAAAGAGAGCTATCAAAATAACCCTACAGATGCTTAAAATATATTAAGGTAATATTACAATTGTATGCCAACATGTGAGATAGCTTACATAATATGGTCTATATTAGAGAAGGATCAATGTCCTGCTGAGAAGAAAGTGTTTTCAGTCATTGATGGATGAAATATTCTCTATATGTCTGTTAAGTCTCAATTGTTAATTTTATTATTCAGTTCTATAGTTTTTTATTTAGTGTTTGTTTGGAAGATCTATTCAGCAGTGAGACAGGAGTGTTAAAGTCACCCAGTATTATTTTGTTACAGTCTATTTGGTTCTTGAGAAGGGTTTGTTTGATGTACATAGATGATCAATTGTTTGGTGCATAAATATTACAATTGTTATGTCTTATTGATGTATAATTCCCTTAAGCAGTATGGAATGTCCTTTGTCCCTTCTGATTGACTTTTGTGTAAAGTCCACTTTAGCTAATATGAGGATAGAAACTCCTGCTTGTTTAAAAAATCCCTATTAGTGATATGTTTTCTTCCATCCTTTCACCTTCAGTCTGTGGATGTATTTGCCTATGAAGTAATTCTCTTGGATACAACATATTTTTGGGTCTTGTTTTTTAATCTAATCTGCCAGTCTGTGTCTTTTGATTGATGAATGTAGACCATTAATGTTCAAGGTTATTATTGATATATGATTTGTGTTCCCAATCATTTTGGTTTATTTCTAGTTTTTAATTTAAATTAGTTTATGCTTTGATTGACTGTTCCTTTAATTTACTTCCTCCCTTCACTGGTTTTCACTTTTCTTTTTCATTTCCTCTTCATGGAATATTTTGTTGAGAATATTCTGAAGTGCAGGCTTTGTGGTTGTGAATTCTTTTAACTTTTATTTGTCATGGAAGGTTTTTATTTCACCTTCAAATCTGAAGCTTAATTTTACTGGATATAGAATTCTTGGTTGGCATCCATTTTCTTTTTTTATTATTGTATTTTTTAATTATTATTTTTATTTAGCTTTTAATTTTTTACAGACTGTATTTTGATTCATTGTACGTAAATGGGATACATCAATTCATCTCTATGGTTGTACACAATGTAGATTCATTCCATTCGTGTAATCATACATGTACATAAGGTAATGATGTCTGTCTCATTCCACCATTTTTTCATACCCCACGCCCTCTCATTTCCTTCTACATATTCTAAAGTTCCCCCATTATTCTCTTATTTCCCACCCCCTACCCCCATTATATATCATTCTCCACTTATCAGGGCAAACATTTGGTCTTTGTTTTTTTGGGCTTGTCTTATTTCACTTAACATGATATTCTCCAACTCCATCCATTTATTTGCAGATGCCATAATACCAAATAGTTTGTACTCTGACATTTACAATTTTAAGAGTTATCACAATAAACAGAAATGATATGATCAGTTATTGCCTATAGTAAAAACAAGTTTGAGAAAGGTTCACATTTTCAAATTGTGGACAGGGAGAGAACAGAAGTGATATACAATGGGATGATTCTAAGGGAGGAAGAGAGAAGATGGAAGAGAATCAAGTGAAACAGGAGAAAAATATATATACAAAGCAAAAATTTATTAAGAAATTAAAAAGAATAAAAGAATACAAAACAAAACTAAGTATACTGATCAATTATAGTTCACAAAAACTAATCCATGTAAATAACTGGCTTCAGAAATGCTAGAGATGAGAAAAAAAAAAAAGAAGACTGTATAAATGTCCGTGTACCATTAAGTTCACGATTCAGAGTGAAAAAGAATTAAAAAAAAAAAAGAAAGAAAAAGTCTTGATAAAAAGTTAAAGAATTCTTTCCATTGGAGTTCAAAATATTCTCATTTTCTCTTCTCAGCAACTTTAGGTGGGGTTTCTGGAGTGCATTGCTCCACCTTCTGGGTTGCTGGAGTGACAGAGGTAATCCTGGAGGTGGGGTTTAGGCTTAGGTGGGCTCTAGGCTCTTCACTGAATGCTAAATGGTCTGGAGATTTTAAATCAGTGCACCTGCAGAGCCCAGTACCTGCTGGTCTGTGATGGAAGACTACCCAGTGCTCTCCCCTGGGTTCTACTTCTGTGGTGGGAGACCCAGTTCTTAGTCCCTTATGTCACCTGTGGATCCCACATTTCCTTGTCTCGGGTTCAGTCTCCAATTTCTCCCACCCAGCCCTTCAGAGTTTCCAGCCAGATATGTCTTTCCCAGTCATTCCTGTGAGCAGTTGGACTGGAGGGGAAGGGGTATAGCCAGGTGGGTTTCCATAACCACTTTCCCCCTATGTCAGCCTCTGTCCACATTTAATTTTCTTCTGGTCACTTAGCACACTCTTTGTCCTGTGGCATGTGTTTCCTGGGCCTATATTTTGGATCAAACTCGAGTTTGTCAGGAATCAGCTTCCTCCATTGGCAGCTCCTGTGCTGTAGCTGCAAAGTGGTTCCTTCCTTTATCCTCTGCATGCTGCCTTGAGAGATGGTGCTTTCTTTCCCCACACACACATATTGTGCAGTGTATCTTTCAGGTTTGTCTGGCAATATATTTGGTCTCTAAACACTCTGTATCCAGACACACCACAGACCTCCCAAAAGTACAGGTTCTTTATCCCTCCACTCTGCTCACAGAGGTCCCACCAGCTCTGGTTGGAGCTTCTGGCCTGGCTGTGGCAGCTGCTGTGCTGCTGGGGATTTCTTCTTTTATTATTTCAAAACTCCTGAGTCCCCAGTGTGCTTTGAATGTCAGTTTTAAATGTCCATTCTTACATCCTTGCTTTCATTTTCCCTTCCTTCCTTGAAGTAACCATGAACTCTATCATCTGAAAAAAAATTATAGTGTACAGTATGGTATTGTTAAGAATAAACACAGCTTTACACAGAATAACTTAGGTAAAATGGAAACTGTATGCCTATTTAAAGGCAAGGACCTCTTCCTGCTCCCCTACAGCAATCAACATATCACTCTTTTTCATGAATTTGACTGTTTGGAACCATGAACTTCTGTTTTTCTGTGATTGGCTAACTTCAGTTACCATAATGTCCTCCAGATTTATCCATGTTGTGGCAAATGGCAGGATTTCCCTCTTCTAAAAGACTCAGTAAGAGGCCACAGTTTCTATGCCCATTCATTTATCTGTGGATGTCAGGTACCTTCACATCTCGGCTACTGTGAGTGAGGCTGCCACCAACATGGAAGCACCAACATCTCCTAGGGATGCTGATTTCCATTCACTTGTATATTTCCCACAGGACATGACTGGAATACATGGTAGCTCTACCTCTTGTTCTTGGAACAACATCCATACTGGTTTCATTACTGTGGAGAATGACCCATTTTATTCTCCCACCAGTGCATATCTTCAACAGTAGTGGTTATCTTTCTTTTTACATCATAGCCATCCTGACTGCTGTGACAGGATATCTAATGGTGGGTTTGGGTTGTATTTCCTTGAGAATTAATTGATGTTGAACATGTTTTCATTGCTTGTTGGCCATATATGTGTGTTTCCTTGGATGGGATATCTATTCAAGTCTTCTGCTATTTTTGATGAGTTTATATTTTTACTAAATTCTAGGATGTTTTTAATAGATATTGAAAATTAACCTCTTTTCTGCTTTTTTTGATTTGAAAGTGTATTCTCCATTCTGTAGGTTTTCTTATGGTTGTTTATTGTTTGCCTTTCAGTGCAGAAGATTTTTAGTTTCATGTCACCCCATTTGGGTATCACTGCATATTGCCTGCCCTTTTGGTGTAATATCCAAGAAATCATTTTCTATTCCAATGTCATAAAATTTTTCCACTATTTTCTTTTTGCAGGTTTATAGATTCAGTACTTACATGTAAATCTTCAATACATCTTGAGTTTAATATTTGTGTATGGCTATAGGATAAATGTCCCCTTTTATTCTTTTTCATGACTTATTTGTTGAGGGAACTATCATTACTACATTGCCTATATTTGGCAGTGTTTTTAAAGATGTCTTAATGGAAATGTATGTGGACTTTGATCTAGGTATGCTTGTGTGTTCCACTAAATTATTTGTTTGTTTGTTTGCTTATTTATTTTGGTGGTGCTGGGGATTGCACCCATGGTCTTGTGTATGCGAGGCAAGCACTCTGCCACCTGAACTATATCCCTAGCCTTTTGTTTTCTATTATGCCAGTACCATCATGGTTTTTTCTCTTTCTTTGTATGTGTGTGTGTGTGTGTGTGTGTGTGTGTGTGTGTGTGTTTGAAGTGTTTGTGATAAAACCTAGGGTCTATGCATACTTGGCAAGTGCTACATCTTCAAGATCCATCCCCAGCACTACCACAGTGTTTTAATTACTATAGCTTTATAATATATTTTAAAATCACAGTGTGGTTCCATTAGCTTTTTTTTTTTTTTTTTTTTTTTTTTAATCAAGATTGCTTTAGCTTTTCAGGGTCTTTTATTGTTTCATTTGAATTTTAGCTTTCTTATTTTCTATTTCTCTGAAATATAGCACTGGGAGTTGGATAGGAATTCAATCTGATCTGTATATAACTTTGGTAGTATGAGAATTTTAATATTGATTCTTCACATCAATGAACATGATGGCTCTTTTCTATTATTCATATTTACTTTAATTTCTCATCATTATAGATTTCAGGATACAAGCCTTTCTCTTCCCTCATCACGTTTATTACTCAGTATTTTGTTCTTTACATAATGGTATTGTAGGGATTGTTTTCTGTATTTTTTTTCACACATTTTGTAGCAATTGTAAAGAAACAAAACAAAATTCTTGGGATGTTGTCATTGTATTCTGCTGAATTCATATAGTAATCCTAAAAGGATTTTTGTAGAGTCTTCATTGTTTTTACATATATGAATATGTCACCCACAAAGACCAAGTTACTTCTTCTCTCCAATTTTTATGCCTGTTATGGTTTGGATATGAGGTATCCCCCAAAAGCTCACTTGTGAGACAATGCAAGAAGGTTCAGAGGAGAAATGATTGGGTTGCAAGATTTTTAACCCAGTGATTAAATTCCCTGATGGGATTAACTGAGTGGTAACTGAAGTGGTAGGGTGTGGCTAGAGAAGATTGTAGTTGGGGCAGGGCTTTGGGGTATATATTTTGTATGTGGAGAGTGGAGGTTCTCTCTGTGTGAGCCCTCAAATAAACTTTTCCTCCTCTAAAATTTTCTGTCATATCTTTTAGTCTCAGCCTTGAAATAGCTGACTAAAATGATTTCTTATACTTTTCTTGCCTTATCACTGCAACAAGAACTTCCAGGACTGTGTTCACCAGATGTGGTGAAAGTGGGAATCCTTGCCTCATTCCTGATCAGGCTTAAAGTCATTTCAATTTTTCACCACTGAATATGCTGTTGACTGTGGGTTTTCCAAATATGGACTTTCTAATGCTTGGATAAATTCCTTGTCTACATACTTTGTTGAGAGTTTTCATCATGAAAGGGTTTTCCATTTTGTCAACTGCTTCCTTTTCATCTCTTGGAATTGTTGTCTATTTTGAGTCCTTCATTTACTTGGTGTCAGGTGTCACTATAATTGATCTGTATATGCTGAATATCCTGCATCCCATGAATAAATCCCAGACCTTAATGATGTATGATGCTTTCAACATGTTGGATTCAATCTGCTCAAATACTTCTTAAATGTTTTCCATCTATGTTCATCAGGGGGATTGGCCTGTAGTTTTCTTTGCTTGTTGTGTGTTCCCTGGTGTTGGAGTATGAGTATATCAACCTTATAAAATGAGTTTTGAAATGTTTCTTCTTGCATTGTTTGGAGGAGATTAAGATGGTTTGGTGTTACTTGTTTAAAAATTTGGTAGCCTTCCATCATGAAGTCACGTGACCAATAGACTCTTTTTCTTGGGAGGGGGACTCTGGTTCAATCTTTTCAATTATTATTGTTCTGTTCAAGTTTTTATTTTTTTTTATTTCTCAGTGTTCTGAATTGTATGTGTCTAGGGATCGATCTCTTTCTATCTGGTTATAGCTCAATTGGTATGTAATTGTTCACAGTACTCTTCTATGGTTCCTATTATTCCTGTGGTATCAGTTATAATGCTTCCTCCTTCACTTCTGATTTTCTTTGTCTTCCTGTTTGTTTTCTTAGTAATTCTACATGGAATATTGTCAATTCTGTTTGCCTTATCAAAGAATGATATCTTATTTTGATTGATTTTTTATTAGTGATCTAAGTGCCTTTCATGTCCCTGTTCTGGTGATACAAGTTTGGTTTGATGTGCTTTCTCTTGTTCCTTTTAGTTCAAGTTAGGTAGTTTATTTGCAAATGTTTTATTTGTGTATTATGAAAATATATTGTTCTACAACTCTTCATAATCCTTGTGGTGCTCTGTCAAGTTGTAATATATTATAGTTTTATTCTTTTTTAAATATGAATTTTAGTTGTTGATGGACCTTTGTTTTTATTTATTTTTATATCCATGCTTAGACTTGAACCCAGTGCCTCACACATACTAGGCAAGTGCTCTACTACTGAGCCACAACCCCAGCCCCTTATTCTTGTTTTTCTCAATAAATGTTTTATTTCACTTTGGAGTTCTTTGCATTATTGGTTAAATGGTAGTGTTTAATTTGTCATTTTTTACTTACAGTGTCTTCTCAATTTTATTTTCATTCTATTTTGCTTGTAAGGATACGTGATATGATCTCAGTGTCATTAAGATTAAGGAGGTTTATTTGTGAACTGTTATGTGTCCTGTTCTGAGCACTGCTCTGAGCACTTCAGTGAGTGTGAATTCTGCTGTTCAGTGGGAGGTTTTCTATATCTCTTAAGTTCTATTGTCCTATTGGTGTTTATAGTTGTGCCTTGATGTGAAGTATAAAATGGTTTTGCTATTGTTATATTGTTCTTCATTTATCTTAAGTTCTGCTAATGTTTTATTTATTTTGTTGACTGAAATTCTGTCTGACATTTGTAAGTGGGACAACTTCTTGATGGGTTGATGCTCTTCTCAGTATGCAATGGCCTTCTCCTCTGACCACTGGTGACCTAAAGTCCAAGTTATTTAATCCTGGTTTTCTTCTGCAAGGTTCACCTTGTCCCTGTCTTGTTAGCCTGTGTGTGTCCTTACATCTACAGTGTTTGTATTTTACAGAGTTTATGTTGGTATTCTCTTTGGTGTATTTATTCAGCAATCCTATATCAATTTATCAGGGAGTTTCATATATTCATACTTAACAGCTATTGATGATGACTTAAATAACCATTATTGGTTACTGTTCTGTAATTCTTTGCTCCCTTTTCTCCTCTTTTCTGTGTTTCTTTTCAGTTTTTCTAAATTTTTATACTCCTAGCATTTGCTTCTTACACTTTTATCTACAGACATTTTATTTGACAGTATTTTTATTTGACATTTTTCTAATTTAAATAGAATGTATTACAAGCACATAATTTTCACAACACTAATATCATGATTAGGTAAATTTTCATGTGTGTCTTATTGTTTAAATATGTACATTTCATCCATAAATACATAACATAGAAGCTATCTACTGCAATGCTTAAAATCTTTCAAAGACTGAGCAGTACAGAATGGTGCTTAACAGACTCCATATGAAGAACATCTTCCTTGGGAGAGGCTGAGAAGATTTGAACTTTTAAAAACCAATCTTCAAATCATTGGGACAAATTAGCTATAATTTCTAATATATATTATATATATTATAATAATTATATATTTATATATATATTATATATATAATATATATAATTATATGTATTATAATATATATTTTATATAATAATATATTTTTTAAATATATATATTATATATTATAATAATTATATATATTATATATATTTTATATATTATATATATTTTATATATATATTATATATAATATATATTATATATATTTTATTTATATGTGATGCTGAGAATTGAGCCCAGGGCCTCACACATGCCAGGCAAGCACTCTACCACTGAGCCACAGCCACAACTTCTATCATGTTTTAATTCTCACCAAATTACAGTGGCGTTTTTAGAATCTTGTCACTTCTAATTTCAGAAAGAATATTTTTCACAACTGGTTAAGATAATAACATACCCTGCTGTCCATTTTCTTGTGTTTCTGAATACCATTCTGTTTTCTGCATCTATCAGTTTGACTACTCCAACTTCCACCTCTTTAAGTACGTTTATACAATATTTGTTTTTTTTGTGACTGACTCACTTCACTGAGTAGAGTAATTCCAGGGCTCAGATATGTGGCGCCATATGCCAGAATTTTCTTCCACTTTAAGAGGTAATTATATTCCAGTGTCTAAAGAGACCACCACATATTGTTTATATATTCTTATAATTGTAGATATTGAGTCTTTAATATTAGATATTTAAAATATGGAATTTTGAGTAATGGTGTGGAAATGATTGTATGACTCCCTGCAGGTTGTACATGGGTGTGTGTATGTGCTGAATCATGTGATGTTTTATGGTAGCAAATATTTACATATCCAGTTTGAAAAATACACAGAAGTGAGAAAATGCAATTATTGAAAGACATTGGTACTTTTGTATCTAAAAATATCTTGAAATAACCCAGGTCATGAAAAGTGACATTCATCTCACTGGCCCCCTTGAGGACTTAATTAGAAACATGAACCCCTGGTAATATCTCAGAGAGGCATATGGTTTAATTTTCTTTTATGTATTTGCCATCCACACATATGCAAGTAGATGTGTTTAATAGAAGAAACAGGAATTTGTATTGCATTTAAAGCAAAGAGCATATACACTCTGCCATGATCAATCATTTCAAAGCCAGCAAATTTTTTCATTTTAACAGAACTTATCCATCATTGGCTACTGAAATATTTACTGCATTTCCCCACATATATCTCAAAATGCTAATTATATGTTTTTCAGTAGCAAAGAACACCAAAGGACTGAATGAGCCATAGCTATAGGCCACAAGAATCTGGATACTGTATAATATTGGATCATCATTCAGTGTGATTCTTGCATAGGAGATAATGCTGTCCAAAATGGACATGACCACAAAGCAACTCAAGAGCAGCAGGATTGCCTGTGTGGCCCTCAGTTGTGGGAATGATATTGGAGAAAGGCTGGTTCTGTGAAGATGCTGGGACTGCGTCTTATGCCTGCACAAGAATGCCACCACGTATCCATTTAAGATGGCCATTATTCCTTTAAAGGAGGCTTCCCTGAAGGTCAGCAAGGTGGAAAATGTGTGCTGGAGGAAGCTCATGGGCACAAAAGAACAGAATTCTCTGATATATATAAATTTGTCTGAGGTCAAATTGGGGGTAACATTAATGGAGATGAAGAGGTGACTACTAAAGGATGAATAAAAGATATACAGGAAAAGAAGGGAACACAGGTTGTGGCATGAGGATTTATGTTTGAACATTGCCAAGTAGGAGTGTCTGGAACTGAGTGTGATGGCCTGGAAGACACTGAGCAGGCAGGTGGTAGAGATGGAGAAGCCCCTCATTAAACTCTACAGGTAAACAAGTACTTTACAGGTCATGTCACTCCACCTTCTCTCCCGAGGTGTAAAAATGTCTTCTTCTATGAATTCATTGATTAGCAGCCCTACTAGGTGGATTAGGACCAAGAGACTAATAAGCAGGTCAGTGACCTTGGGTCTGTGCCCAATACAGTACAAGGAGACATGGAAGAGAAGAAGAATGATGTTGGTCAAGATCCCAATGCCAATTTCAGTATACGCTGTGTTTGTTATGTGACTATTACTGTACAATTTGGTTTTGGTTTTTTTTTTTTTTTGCTCATCTTATGTGGGAAAGAATAATATGTGAACACCTCAGGAGAAAAATGAGAAAATTTCTTTTTTGCAAATGTGGTCTCCTTCATTAATCTCAACCAACACCAGTGCCATCATAAAAATAAGGACAATTCATCCAAACATAATTTATTCCATATGAAAATTCAATTCTGGTGCCTGAGATCCCAGTATCTTGAGAGGCTAAGGTAGGAGGGTCAGAAGTGTGAAGACAGTGTGGGCATCTTAGTGTAGACCCTGTCTCAAAATACACAGTGAAAAGGACTGGGGGTAACTTTTTGGTGGTGCACTTATCCACCAAGCAATCCCCAGCAAAAAAATCAAAAAAGCAAACAAAACCTGAACTCCATATCACACTCACCAGAACTCATCCCCACACTCTTTCTCATCCCAACACCTACCAGACATGACTGGATCATATGTGCCATTGGGGCCTCAACAATGGAATACATAATGGTACTTCAGTTTTCTTGTATAGTTAAGAATTGCCAGCCAGGATCAGTGGTGCACTCCTATAATCCCAGCAACTCAGGAGGCTGAAATAAAATAATAGTAAGTTTGAGGTAGGCTCAGCAACTTAGCAAGACTCTAAGCAACTTTGCAAGACCCTGTCTAAAACTGAAAAATAAAATAGGCTGGTGATGTGGCCCATTATTAAGCATCTCTGGGTTCAATACCTGGTACAAAAAGAAGAAGAAAAATATAAACAAAAAAGAATTGCCATTTATCTTAGAATATTTTCTTCCTATTACCTCATGTCTAAAGTTTTCTGGAGCAAGACAGGGTCTTGCTTGATTTTCATGTGCCTGATATTGTTTGTCAGGTATATAATGGTAGGTTTACAGTTTTGGGTGAATTTTAGTGGGGTTGACTGCAGGAAACAGTAAATGAGGCCCTCCCCAGCAAAGAGTGTCCACAGATGAGACATGCATAGAGTTATTTCATGTCAGCACCTTGTTAATTCTAGCTTATTTACTGCCAGACCAAATATTTGTAATATATGAAAATAAAATGTTGATGTGAAGCCTGAATTCAGAATGGTTAATGTATGTGTAGAAGCTGCCATTTATAATAGCATCCATTTAAGCACTCTCTAATGCTGATGTCCAGTCATTTCACCTGTCAACATAAATAGTCAGGGGTGATCCAAGATGGCGGAGTAGAGGGTGACTGCATCTCCAGTCACTCCAGAACCCGGATTCAAGAAGGGGAGGCATTGAGAGACTCGGACTAAAATAAAACCTCGGGGTGAGTCTCCCCCACCCAGTGAAGCTCAGCTGGGCAGCAGACCTGGATTTGGGCGGCTTATTAGAGTAGGACAGGGCAGATAGAGTTTCCCCCAGGCAGCTCTGAGCACTCTGGTGGTGGGCTCCTCCCACAGGGCCGGATTCTCCAGCCTCGCGGAGCAGGCCCCCCAGTGAGAGCCTTTCTGCACAGAAGCAGTGCGCAGCCAGCTCCAGCCTGCCCCGCTGCCAGCTCCGGCCCACCTGCAGGTTGCTTCAGAGACCAGCACGGGGCAGCCAGGGACTTCCCCAAGCTGCCCAACCCCCTCCGGTGGGAAGCGTCTTTCTAGGCTAGCTTCTCGGGGCAGATCGCCCAGTGAGAGCCTGTCTACACAGAGCCAGCTACAAGTCCCCAAGCCAGTGGAGACCTCCGACCTGCAAGCAGCCTCTGGGACCAGGGCTGGGCAGCAAGAGACCTCTCCATGTCTCTCTCCCTGGAACCAGTAGCGGGCTAGGGGCAGCGTTCTTCGGAAGCATTACATTATCAAGTTAATCCAAGACTTCAGGCTACTGAAGGCTGGTAGGTGATACCCTGGAAATCTACAGGGACACTATAAGCCAATAGAGGAAATCTACAATATCAAAAAGTCACACTGACATCTGACCAATATGAGAAAACAAGGGAAGAAAATGTCCGAAACAAACCTAGATACTATATCAATAAAACCCAATGACAGCACAGCAGAAGAAATGTCAGAAAGGGAGTTCAGAATGTACATAATTAAGACAATCAGGGAAGCAAATGAGGAGATGAAAGAACAAATGCAGGCATTAAATGATCACACCAATCAACAATTAAAAGAGCAAATATGGGAAGCAAAAGAGCATTTCACTAAAGAGTTAGAGATACTTAAAAAAAAAACAAACAGAAATCCTTGAAATGAAGGAAAGAATAAACCAAGTTAAAAACTCCATAGAAAGCATAACCAATAGGATAGATCACCTGGAAGACAGAACCTCAGATATTGAAGACAAAATATTTAATCTTGAAAACACGGTTGACCAAACAGAAAAGATGGTAAGAAATCATGAACAGAATCTACAAGAATTATGGGATATCATGAAGAGGCCAAATTTAAGAATTATTGGGATTGAGGAAGGCACAGAGAAACAAACCAAAGGAATGAACAATCTATTCAATGAAATAATATCAGAAAATTCCCCAAATCTGAAGAATGAAATGGAAAACCAAGTACAAGAGGCTTATAGGCAAATATACAAAATTACAACAGACCTATTCCAAGCACATTATTATGAAAATAACTAACATACAAAATAAAGACAGAATTTTAAAGGCCGTGAGAGAAAAGAATCAGATTACATTCAGGGGGAAACCAATAAGAATATCAGCAGATTTTTCAATCCAGACCCTAAAAGCTAGAAGGGCCTGGAACAACATTTTTCAAGCCCTGAAAGAAAATGGATGCCAACCAAGAATTTTATACCCAGCAAAACTTACTTTCAGATTTGACGATGAGATAAGATCCTTCCATGATAAACAAAAGCTAAAGGAATTTACAAAAAGAAAGCCAGCATTACAGAACATTCTCAGCAAAATATTCCATGAGGAAGAGATGAAAAACAACGATGTAAATCAGAAACAGGAGGAACTAGCCTAAAGGAATAGCCAAATAAAGGAGAAACCAAATCATGTCAAAAAAGAAAAATGAGTCCAATGACTAGGAATACAAATCATATCACAATAATAACCGTGAAGCTTAATGGCCTGAACTCATCAGTCAAAAGACATAGACTGGCAGATTGGATTAAAAAGAAAAATCAAACAATATGATGCCTGCAAGAGACCCATCTCATAGAAAGAGATACCCATAGACTAAAGGTGAAAGGATGGGAAAAAACATACCATGCACACGGACACAGCAACAAAGCTGGAGTATCATTCCTCATTTCAGATAATGTGGACTTCAAGCCAAAACTAGTCAGAAGGGATAAAGAAGGACATTACATACTGCTTAAGGGAAGCATAAATCAGCAAGACATAACAATCATAAATATCTATGCCCCGAACATTGGCTCATCCATGTACGTCAAACAAATCCTTCTCAATTCCAGAAATCAAATAGACTACAACACAATAATACTAGGTGATTTTAACACACCTCTCTCACCGCTAGATAGATCGTCCAAACAAAAATTGAATAAAGAAACCATAGATCTCAATAACACAATCAACAATTTAGACTTAACCGACATATATGGAATATACCAACCAACGAAAAATGAATACACTTTCTTCTCAGCAGCACATGGATCCTTCTCTAAAATAGACCATATTTTATGCCACAAAGCTACAGTTACCAAGTACAAGAAGATAGAAAAACTGCCTTGTACTCTATCAGATCATAATGGACTGAAATTAGAATAAATGACAGAATAAAAAACAGAAACTTCTCCAATACTTGGAGATTAAATAATACACTATTATATGATGAATGGATAACAGAAGACATCAGGAGAGAAATTAAAAAATTCTTAGAAGTAAATGAGAACAAAGACACATCATATCAAAATCTCTGGGACACTATGAAAGCAGTACTTAGAGGAAGATTTATTTCATGGGGCGCATTCAACAAAAGAAGTAGAAATCAACAAATAAATGACTTAACATTACAGCTCAAAGCCCTAGAAAAAGAACAGCAGACCAACACCAAAAGTAGTAGAGGACAGGAAATAGTTAAAATCAGAGCTGAAATCAACGAAATTGAAACACAAGAAACAATCCAAAAAATTAACAAAATAAATAGTTGGTTCTTTGAAAAAATAAACAAAATTGATAAACCCTTAGCCATGCTAACAAAGAGAAAAAGGGAGAAAACTCAAATTACTAAAATTCGGAATGAACAAGGAAATATCACAACAGACACGAGTGAAATACAAAACATAATTAGAAGCTATTTTGAAAATCTATACTCCATCAAAACAGAAAACCTCGAAGACATCAACAAGTTTCTAGAGACATATAAATCACCTAAACTGAACGAGGAGGACATACACAACTTAAATAAATCAATTTCAAGCACTGAAATAGAAGAGGTCATCAAAAGCCTACCAACAAAGAAAAGTCCGGTACCAGATGGGTTCTCAGCCGAGTTCTACAAAACCTTTAAAGAAGAGCTCATTCCAATACTTCTCAAAGTATTCCATGAAATAGAAGAGAAGGGAACCCTCCCAAACTCATTCTATGAAGCCAATATCACCCTGATACCTAAACCAGACAGAGACACATCGAGGAAAGAAAATTTCAGACCAATATCCTTAATGAACATCGACGCAAAAATTCTCAACAAAATTTTAGCAAATCGCATACAAAAATATATTAAAAAGATAGTGCACCATGATCAAGTGGGTTTTATCCCAGGGATGGAAGGTTGGATCAACATCCCGAAATTAATAAATGTCATTCACCATATCAACAGACTAAAAGTTAAGAATCACATGATTATTTCAATAGATGCAGAAAAACCATTTGATAAAATACAGCATCCCTTCATGCTCAAAACACTAGAAAAAACTGGGGTAGTGGGATCATTCCTTAACATTTGAAGGCCATCTATGCTAAGCCCATGGCTAATATCATTCTAAATGGTGAAAAACTGAAAGCATTCCCCCTAAAAACTGGAACAAGGCAGGGATGCCGTCTTTCACCACTTCTATTCAACATTCTTCTTGAGATTCTAGCCAGAGCAATTAGACAAACCAAAGAAATTAAAGGGATACGAATTGGAAAAGAGGAACTCAAACTATCCCTGTTCTCTGATGATATGATTATATATTTAGAGGAACCTGGAAATTCCACCAGAAAACTCTTAGAACTCATAAGTGAATTCAGTAAAGTAGCAGGTTACAAGATCAATGCTCATAAATCCAATGCATTTTTATACGTAAGTGATGAATCTTCAGAAAGAGAAATTAGGAAAACTACCCCGTTCACAATAGCATCAAAAAAATAAAATAAAATTGGGGAGTCAATCTCACAAAAGATGTGAAAGACCTCTACAATGAGAACTATACAACACTAAAGAAAGAAATTAAAGAAAACCTTAGAAGATGGAAAGATCTTCCATGTTCATGGATAGGAAGAATTAATATTGTCAAAATGGCCATACTACCAAAAGTGCTATACACATTCAATGCAATTCCAATTAAAATCCCAATGATGTACCTTACAGAAATAGAGCAAGCAATTATGAAATTCAGCTGGAAGAATAAGAAACCCAGAATAGCTAAAGCAATCCTCAGTAGAAAGAGTGAAGCAGGGGGTATCGCAATACCAGGTCTTCAACTCTACTACAAAGCAATAGTAACAAAAACGGCATGGTATTGGTACAAAAATAGACAGGTAGATCAATGGTACAGAATAGAGGACATGGACACTAACCCAAATAAATACAATTTTCTCATGCTAGACTAAGGTGCCAAAAATATGCAATGGAGAAAAGATAGCCTCTTCAACAAATGGTGCTGGGAAAACTGGAAAACCATATGCAACAGAATGAAACTAAACCCCTATCTCTCACCCTGCACAAAACTCAACTCAAAATGGATCAAGGACCTCGGAATCAGATCAGAGACTCTGCATCTTATAGAAGAAAAAGTAGGTCCAATCCTTCAACTTGTTGCCTTAGGATCAGACTTCCTTAACAGGACTCCCATAGCACAAGAAATAAAAGCAAGAATCAACAACTGGGATAGATTCAAACTAAAAAGCTTTGTCTCAGCAAAGGAAAATATCAGTAATGTGAAGAGAGAGCCTACACAGTGGGAGAATATCTTTGCCACTCATACTTCAGATAGAACGCTAATATCTAGAATCTATAAAGAACTCAAAAAACCCTACACCAAGAATACAAATAATCCAGTCAACAAATAGGCTAAGGAAATGAACAGACACTTCACAGAAGATGTACAAGCAATCAACAGATATATGAAAAAATGTTCAACATCTCTAATAATAAGAGAAATGCAAATCAAAACTACTCTAAGATTTCACCTCACCTCAATTAGAATGGTGACTGTCAAGAACATAAGCAATAATAGGTGTTGACAAGGATGTGGGGAAAAAGGTACACTCATACATTGCTTGTGGGGTTGCAATTTAGTGCAGCCACTCTGGAAAGCAGTATGGAGATTCCTCAGAAAGCTTGGAATGGAACCACCATTTGACCCAGCTATCCCACTCCTTGGCCTATACCCAAAGGACTTAAAATCAGCATACTACAGAGATACAGCCACATCAATGTTCATAGCTGCTCAATTCACCATAGCCAGAGTGTGGAACCAACGTAGATGCCCTTCAGTTGATGAATGGATAAAGAAACTGTGGCATATATATACAATGGAATATTACTCTGCCATGAAGAATGATAAAATTATGGCATTTGCAGGCAAATGGTTGAAATTGGAGAATATCATGCTAAGTGAGATAAGCCAATCTCAAAAAACTAAAATACGAATGATCTTGCTGAAAGTGGATGAGGACATATAATGGGGGGTAGGTGGGGTTAGCGTTAGGGCTAGGGTTAGGTTTAGGGTTAGGGATAAGGAGGGCAGTAAGAATGGAGGAAGGAAGGACTGCATACAGGGAAAAGAGGGGTGGGAGGGGTGGGGGGAAGGGAAAAATAACAGAATGAATCAAACAACATTCCCTATGTAAATTTATGATTTTTAATAAAAAATGGGGAAAAAAACCCAAAAAATTAACACAGTAAGATACACTTAAAAATGTATAAAATCACGATGCCATCACATTAAAAAGTCAACTGGAGCCGGACACTGTGGCACTCCTCTAATCCCAGCAACTCAGGAAGCTGAGACAGGAGGCTTGCAAAGTCAAGGCCAGCCTCAGCAACTTAGTGAGGCCCTAGGAAACTTAGTGACACCCTTTCTTAAAATAAAACAAGGTGGCTCAATGGTTAGAAAAAAAAAAAAAACAAAACATAAATAGTCATGCTATGTATATCCTGATGATATTATGTGTGAAAAAATTAAAGTGTGCACACAAACCTTGGAAGTGTTTATGGCACATAATGAATTCTTCAGAATTTTTTGCTTCCATTTTTATTATCATATAGTTGCTCATGAATGTGATATAAGTCATTCTTTTACGAACACATCAATCTGGTTGCTGCCTAAAATGAGAGAATGAAAATTAGAAATTACCACTGGGTGCAGTGATGCATGCCTGTAATGCCAGAAACTTGGGAGACTGAAGCAGGAAGATTGCAAGTTCTAAACTAGCCTCAGAAACTGTTAGTAAAGCTCTAAGCAATTCAGCAAGACCCTGTCTCTAAATAAAATTTGAAAAAGGGCTGGGGATGTTGCTCAGTGGTTAAGTGCAAATGGGTTAAATTTCTGGAAGAAAAAAGAAATAGAAATTGTCTACATAGTAGAAATTTGCAATATCCCTTTCAGAGAATTCTGCCCAATGGAATCATCTGATATACCTGTACATGTCATTGTTTTTTTTTTTAATCCTCAAACCATAATATTAGCTTATGTTAGAACATTTCAGAAATAATACCAAGAGTGTAGTTCATTTTTTTTCTTTTCAATGTTTTCAATCAGAGTAGTAAATAGAACTGCAATTAAAATAGGCTCATTTGTATTCCATTTTAAGTTTTTAATTAAAAGACAAGTATCTAGTCCAATTCTGAAAGATGGGCTTAAGGTGTTATCTATTACAAATGAAAGGTGACATTCCTCCAGATTTAAAAGGCCTATGCCTGAAATTTATGCTGAAAAATTTGATACATGTTCTGCTGGGACAATATTTCTTGTAGAATGTGTGCATTAATTAAATATCATCCATATGAATGACATGGTATTCTAAAATCTTTCCAGTCACATAGCAAAAAGGAATTATCATCTGAAAAATCAAGCATATAAGCATAATTTATTTTATGGCTAGTGGTTCTATAATGTAAGATTCTAAGGGAAAGCAAAATTGTTAATCACTCAGAAATACTGGATACCAGTTAAGAATTCAGACCTGAGGCAGGTATTTAGTTAAAACATTTGAAATGTGAATTTCCTGAAACAAAATTCTATAGCATTATTAGAAAAGGGTAGCTGTAATAAGATTAATGGACTCTGTATTTCAAATTGTAATACATTCCTAGTTGAATAAACTTTACTACAATATTTCCATTGATTTGTAAAGTTCTTATATAAAATATGACTGTGTTTTCCTATTTTTGGTCTCAATAAAGAGAAGTCAGTATGAAAAAGATGATCAAGAAGAAAAAAGTTGGGGTTTTAAAAAGTAATGACCAAATAATGTGACAGTTTTCTCCATTCACTCCTCCAACATATTTGAGTTGGTCCCACAATAATCCCAGGAACACATAGTAAAATACCAAAGTTCCACTCATCTCTAAGCTTTATGATTCACAAAAATAACTTGAGCCCTATATGTACTATAATGGCATAGACCTTTTATTGATTGTTTTTTTCATGTAAGGTAAAATGTGTCCGGTGATAAAGTTTTCAAAGAACATTTTTAAATATATATATATTTTTGTACCAGGGATTAAACCCAGGGCCCTTTAACCACTGAGCCATATCCCCAATCCTTTTTATTTTTCACTTTGAGACAAAGTCTTCTTAAGTTGCTTAGGACCTCACTAAGTTGCTGACACTGACCACGAACTTGCCTCAGCCTCCTGACCTTCTGGGCCAAACAATAATCTTAACTGCATACACATTATCATTGAATAACTACTATTTAAAAATAGTTAAATAACTACTTTCACTTATGTGATTCTGTGAAATACAAGTGTTCCTTAATTCTGTTTAAGTCATTTTGAAAGCTTGAGCTGTCACCAAATTCTGTGTGTATAGGTAACAATGAATTACAGTTATGTATAATTATAATACACCAATAAAAATAGAAATAAAATAATTAAAATAAAAACAGTAAATCAAAAGATTCAGCTAATAAATAAGAATAAAAACATAAGCTGTAGAATTACTTGGCACTACAGAGCTCATAAAGGAGTACATTTTAATAACCTATAAATCAGGGTGTTGAGTGGTATTATTTGCAGTGTTACTTTAGAAGTTTAAGTTCTGTCAGCCTAATAGTTTTATGACAGGAGTGTCCTGATGCCATGGATTTGCAATAATATTCAGAAAATCATAGCTCCAGTGGAGCTTTAAAAATGAATGAATATTATTTATTTTTCCTAGAGGTATTTCACACACAAATTAAAACATACTGCCTTCAGAGAGATGTGACATTGTGTACATAAGGCCTTAAATCAGAGGAAAAATAATAATTTTCTCAAATATGTCAGATTGGAGAAGGGGAAAGAAAGGAACAGAAAGACTAAGTGGGAAGATTGGGAAAACCAAACTTACATAAATTAGAAAATGTAAAAGAGGAATGTGAGGTTTCACTTGCTAGAAGAGCCACCTAGTTAAGACTCCTTTGTCATATGGATCAAGGTCTAATCATATTATATATCATATCATTCTGCAATTTCCAAAATGTTGAACAATCCTGTGAAACAAGACATCATGTCACTGCACTCAGCATATTTATTTTTTATTTTAACTTTTAATTGGCCTAATATTTGGACATAGACTTGGAGTACAATATTATAATGTAATATACATTGTTTGCTGATCACATTAGGGCAAATAACATTTTTATTTCCTCAAATTTAAAATTTCTAAGTGTGAGTGGTCTTAAAACTCTTCCCCTCTACCTATTTGTTTCTATATAATTGCTTGTGGTAGAATCTAGGAAACATATTGAGCTATACAACATGAGACCTGCTCACCCCAGCCCTGTGCTGTGCACAAGTGCCCCACCCCTCCTCTCACTGCTCCTTCCACTGCCCCTTCCCAGCCTCTGCTGAGCTGCACTTCTATGTGGTCAACATTTTTAGCCTCTGCATGAGTGAGGATATGCAGTATTTGATGAAAAGAAAAATTCTTTACACCATTAGGAAAGAAAGTTCTTCTTTTCCAAAATATGATTAGGCAAAAAGACAATTTCATCCTTTCACTCATTTAGCACATGAGTGGGTCCATTGGGTCCATTCCCTGCAAGTCCTTGGAAAGACACTAGAAATATTTCACTTAAGAACACATCCGTTACATGTTTTATGGGTTGCACATGATCACAGGCATATGGCCTTGTTTTCTTTTGCCCTTGTACATAAAAATGATGTAAGTCTCTTCTCATATACCTGTTTCATTTAAGGGACTGATACTGATGAAGTTTAAAGAATAACATTCTATCTATATATTTATCCATCTATCTCTATTTGTTAAATTTAGAGACAGGGTCATGCTAAGTTCCTTAGGGCCTTCCTACATTGCTGAGGCTGGCTTTAAAATTGTAATCCTCCTGCTGTAACTTCTCAGGCCCTGGGATTATAGGCATACACCACTGTGCCTGGCTTTTGTTCTGAATTTTAGATAACATACTAATTTACCAGTAAATCATATACATCAAATACATATACCTTATTCACCTAAATATAAAATATGTAATTTAAAGAAATATATACAACTATGTCTCTATTAATATCTCCTTTTTGTTAAAAAGCATTTGGTGAACAGGAGCCCTTCTTAAAACAAGCTAAAAGAAATTATCTGGCATGTCCCCTCTTAACCATGAATCCTGCCATTAACATCTGTCTGGCACAGAAGAGTCTAGGGACTCAGGGACAAGATAAAAACTCCCTATCCTCCCTTCAGTGTAATAAAGGGGACTCCTCAGCTATGACTTTTAGCACTGTGTTGGTACTTGGAAAACATATTGATCCAAAGAAAACCAATTATGTTTTATAAACTACAGAAAACAAACTGTCCTCAAAAAACTGAACCTTCCACAGGGAGTGACATAAATCACAGGGAAAGTCACATGGGCCAGGTATGATGGTGCACATCTGTAATCTCAGCAGCTTGGGAGGCTGAGGCAAGAATAACATATTTTTGAGACCACCCTCAGCAATTTAGCAAGGTCCAAAACATTTTAGTGAAACCCTATCTCTAAATGAAATACAAAAAAGGACTAGGGATATGATTTAGTGATTTAGTACCTCTGCCTGGGTTCAATACCTATACCAAAATGATAATTAATAATAATAATGAAATCAAAATATACTCCTTTCCTGCCACTGCCATTATTATTATCATTATTATTATTAATTATCATTTTGGTACAGGTATTGAACCCAGGCAGAGGTACTAAATCACTGAATCATATCCCTAGTCCTTTTTTGTGGTGGCAGGAAAGGAGTATATTTTGATTTGTCATTGCCATGTAGTTAAACATCACCACTGCTCCTATCACCTTCTGTATGCTAAGGTAATGATGGACAAATAAGATTTGGAAGGGGTGACTGTTCCTGCTTCATATGGGTTTGTTACTAGTGGAAATTGGGCAGCAATCTCTACAGTTCTAGCTGGGAAACTCTGAAGGGTACTATGGAGAAACTACACATTAGGGAGGGCAAAACCATCAACAACCAGGTGCTACAGGTGTGGGGAGTGAGAGAAGAATGGAGGAACTTTGGATTATGTAGAAGGAAATGAGGGGGGGTATGAAAAATGGTGGAATGAGACAGACATCATACCCTATGTACATATATGATTACACCAATGGTATTAATCTACATTGTGTACAACCATGGAAGTGAAATGATGAACCCCATTTGTGTACAATGAATCAAAGTGTAGTCTGTAAATAATTAAAAAGTAAATAAATAATTAAATTTTAAAAAAAGATAGGTTCACATTTTTTCTCTGTAAATGCATTTGCATGGAAAGATATTTAAAAAACAGTGAGCACAGAGACCTGAACAGGATGAAGTTCAACTTCTCTGATTATTCTCCCTATCAAAATGCCTTTCAGGCACATTCCATTAGAGAAATGGAAAAAGAGAATTTTAAAATGAATAATGAAAAGAGACAAGACGAATGGGCACCTATATTCTTCCTTCTCAGCAATTGAATATTATGCTCCTGGGTCTTTGGAAGCAAGGAAAGGGAAACCACCATCAGGTTCATCAGGTCCTTTTACGTGAAGGTGACACAGGACCACTGCCCTCTCACTTGGAATTTGTTCATAGGCAGAGCACACACTTGGGATGAGTTCATTCATTTTTAATTAGTGACATTAAATGTAGGACAAGAAAGATTTCATGATAAAATACAATAGATGCTTGTGGTAATGCGAGGTGATCTTCATTACCTTGTAGACTGTGTAAAATTACTTATCAAATTGTAAAAGTAACATATCAATAATAGCTCCATTTGTTCAAGAAGATGAGAAAAACCAAGTTGAGTATATTTAATAGAAAGCATACAAGAAAACTTATTACTTCCCTGATTATTTTATAGGTTTAGATAGCATAAGACAGGAGATAGCATAGACAGTTGATATAACTTCAGTACTACAGCTGTCTAATGAAAATTAAATAAGAATCTTAAATAATTGACATTTCCTATGGAAAACAATGAGTAATTTCTATATCTTAAAATTAAAGGATGGCATATCCTAGGAAGATTTTCTTCATTGCATTTTACAAAGCACAGTTGTCTGGTTGGATATAGTGGTTGGAGCTGGATATCTCTTCTAAAGATACCAAAATTCTCATTGAGAGCCAATGTGCACCCTTCCTACTTCTTCATAGATGCCCCATGCTCTCACGCACTACTTCTGTGGAACAGAGAGGCACTACCTGGATGGATGAAGAGCACTTGGTGCACCTGAGAATAAACTGCATAGTTTTAAAGAAAGGGTGCTGTGAGCTCATCTATGTGCAGTCTGTAATTTAAGCATCTCTGGTAAGGTGACAAGATCCCACTTGGGGGAATAGGACTATGGAGTCCCCAGTGGAACATTTCATTTTGTCTTGATTTGATTCTGTTATGAATAATAGCCATCTGGGGAGAGTGGAGCTCAAAATATCCTATGAGTCCCCTTGATAAAAAAGGGCATCCCAGTTGTTGAGGCTGGGGTTGAGGTGATAGCAGGCAGATGGAACATACTTGATTCTGAGGCCAAGTCTGAGTTGGGCTCCACTCTGCTGGGAACTTGAATATCATCCCTTATCCTCATGAATGGAGACAGGAAAAGTCTCACACTTCCTCTGAAAGGAACAATAATAAATATTTATTTGTTTCCTAAGTCATTTATACAAAAATTCATAAAGATTCATGAGACTGGGACAAAATGGAAGACCCTGGCCTATAAGCCTAAAATAAATGTGATTATTTTATCTAGATCCAGTGATGTTCCAGTTATTGGAATTAGATGGTAATATTCTAAAACAAGTATAATCAATATATTATTTATTAATATTGATACAATAGAAGAAAAGATTAGTTACTTTCTGAGTGAAATAGAAAGTTAAAATAAAATGAAAAATCAAGAACTAAAATATAATATCTGCAATTTAAAATTTCACATGGATGTGACTGCATTAGATTGGATCCTGCAGAAATGAGCTGTAGGGAACTGCAAAACAGGTTAATATGTATGCATTCAGAGTCATGGAGAGAAGGCCAAAGTCATTTCAAGTCCAGGGATGTAGCTTGGTGGTAAAGCCTATGCTTAGCATGAGGTAAACAAAAATAATTTAGAACTTGAGATGATCTGAAGTATGTGAGTAAACATTCTAACTTATGTATGATTAAAACCCAAAAGAAAATGAAAATAAAAGGCAAAGTTATTAACTGAAGATTATTGCTTAGGCCTTTTGAAACCTAATAAGACACATCCAACACAAATTTCAATGGATCCTAAAGGAAAACACAAACACAGGACAGCTAGACACATTGCAGTAGAAGCGCTGATATAGTTTAGATATGAGGTGTTCCCCAAAAATCCACATGTGTGACAATACAAGAAGGTTTAGAGGAGAAATAATTGGCTTATAAGAGCCTTAATCCAATCAGAGAATTAATCCACTGATAGGGATTAACTGGATGGTAACTGTGGGTGGGTAGGGTCTGGCTACAGGAGGTGCATCACTAAGTGTCTGCCTTTGGAGATTTTGTCATGGTGAAAAGTTCTCTCTCTGCTTCATGGTGGGCATGTGCTGAGACAGTTTCCTCCACCACACTCTTCTGTTATGAAATTCTGAATTACTTCAAACATTTCTGCTCTAAAACTATTTGCATTGACCAACACATGAGCATAGACCAGAAGACTAGTTAATTCCTGAATTTCTTTTTTTTTTCTGTTTCTTTTTTTTTTTTTAATGGAGAATACCATTAGTATTTTCTTGGAAATCACACTGAATATGTATATAGCTTTTTGACTGTATTAATTCTGCTTATCCAAGGATATGAGAGGTCTTTCCAGTTTCTGAGGTTCTCTCCTATTTTTTTCCTCAGTATTCTATAGTTTTCATAGTAGAGACTTTTTACCTCCTTATTACATCAGTTACCAGGTAAATGGGGTGGTTTTCCAGATTTCTTTTTTGGATAAATTACTGTTGGAGTATAGAAAAGTTATTGATATTGGGGTATTGATCACATATCCTGCTACTTTGCTAAATTCATGTATCAGTTCCAGAAATCTGATGGAAAATTTGGGGGTCTTCTCAATATAGGATCATGCCATCAGGAAACAGTGATAGTTTGGCTTCTTTTCCAATAGTATCCCCCTAATTTCCTTCCCATGCCTGATTGCCCTAACTAGAGTTTCAAGAACTATATTTAATAGAAGTGGTGAGAGGGGGACATCCTTAACTTGTTCTTGATTTCAGAGGAAATATTTCCAGTTTTTCTTCATTTAATATGATGTGGGCTATAGGTTTGTCCTATAAGTGTTGTGTAATATTAAGTTTCTTCTATCCATAGTTTCTCCAGTGTTTTTCACATAAAAAATGGTTGTTCCATTTTATCAAAGACACTTTCTTCATCTATCAAGATGATCATATGATTCTTGTTCTTAATTCTTTTTAGGTGGTAATTTACATTTATTGATTTGTGTATATTGAACTAGGCTTGCATCTCTGGGATCAAGCCTACTTGATCATGGTGTAGTCTCTTCTTAATATGATTTTGAATGAGGTTTTTAAGTATTTTATTAAGGATTTTTACATCTGTGTTCATCAGGGATGTTGATCTGTAGTTTTCCTTTCTAGATGGTTCTTTGTCTGATTTTGGTATCATGGTTATACTAGATTCATAGAATGCCCTTCTCTTTCAATTTTATGGACTAATTTGAGAAAGACCGGTGTTATTTTTACTTTAAAGTACTGGTAGAGCTCTCTTTAGAATCTCTCTGTCCTGGGCTTTTCCGTGTTGGTATGCTTTTAATTGCTGTTTCCATTTAATTTAGACTTTCTATACCTTCCCAGTTCAGTTAGGGCCACTTGCAGGTATCCTGAAATCAGTCAATATCCTCTTGATTTTGCAGTTCATCACAGTATAAATTTTCTAAATATTTTCTGATGACCCTCTGGATATCAGAAATATCTCTGTTAATAACTCATTTATCATGTCTGATTTTGTTGATTTGGATCCTCGTTCTCTTTGTTTGGTCACCTTGACTTAAAATGTTAATTTTATTCTTTCTATGTATATATATCAGAAGAGTCTATTTTGATATATGATAAATATCTTGAATACGACTTATTCTAATTAGAATCCCATTCTCGTGGTTGAACATGATGTGGAATTTCAGTGGTCATTATGTCTGATTTATTCCACTGTCTTTCCTATTCCTATCCTTCCTCCTTTTCTTCATTTCCCTTTGTTTAATTCAATAAACTTCTATTCTTCTGTTCTCTACCCCTTATTGTGTGTTAGCATCCACATATCAAAGAGAATATTTGGCCTTTGGTTTTGGGAATTGGCTTATTTTCCTTACCATGATAGTCACCATTTTCATCCATTGACCAGCAAATGCCATAATTTCATTCTTTATTATGACTAAGTAATATTCCATTGTGTATATACACCCCATTTTCTTTATCCATTCATCTGTTGAAGGGCACCAACTTTGGTTCCATAGCTTAGCTATTGTGAATTGAGCTGATATAAACATTGATGTGGCTTTAATACTACAGTATCCAGATTTTAAGTTCTTTGGGTATATACTGAGGGGTGAGATAGCTGACTCAAATGGTGGTTCTATTTCAAGTTTTCTGAGGAATCTGTATAATGCTTTCCAGAGTGGTTGCACAATTTTCAGTCCTGCCAGTAATGTATGAGTGAACCTTTTACCCCACATCCTTGGCAACATTTATTGATACATGTATTCTTCATAATTGCCATATTGACTAGAATGAGATGGAATCTCAGTGTAGTTTTAATGTGCATTTCTCTAATTGATTTAGATGTTGATCATCTTTTCATATGTTTCTTCCACTCATATTTCTTCTGTGAAGTGACTGTTCAGTTACATTCCCCTTTTTTAAATTTTGTTTTTTGTTTTAAATATATGAGTTATTTGTATATACAGGAGATTAATGCACTATCTGAGGTGGAGGTCGAAAAGATGTTCTCCATTCTGTAGGCTTTCTCTCTCTCTTAACGTTCTTGATTGTTTCCTTTGCTCTAAAAAGGTTTTTTTTTTTTTTTACTATCTTACCATCCTATTTATTGATTTATGGTTATGCTTTTGCTCTTCAGTGGTCTTGTTGAGAAATTTTATTCCTTAGCTAAAACAATGGAGAGTTGGGCCTATATTTTATTATTTTATTATATTTTTTATT
This sequence comes from Sciurus vulgaris, assembly GCF_902686455.1. Classification (NCBI taxonomy): domain Eukaryota; kingdom Metazoa; phylum Chordata; class Mammalia; order Rodentia; family Sciuridae; genus Sciurus; species Sciurus vulgaris. The sequence goes on from NC_136464.1 coordinate 84,785,241, forward strand.
GTTTGTTCTATTTAGTTTTACATGACATAAGAATGCATTTTAATTCATTGTACACTAATGGAGTACAATTTTTATTTCTCTGGTTGTACACAATGTAGAGCCACACCATTCATGAAATCGTACATGTACATAGGGTAATGATGTTTGTCTCATTTGACCATCTTTCCTTTCACCCACCCTCTCCCCTCCCCTCATTTCCCTCTATACAATCCAATGTTCCTCCATTCTTCCCTTAACCAACCCCAATTTGTATCAGCATCCCCTTATCAGAGAAAACATTTGGCCTTTGTTTTATTGGGATTGGCTTCTTTCACTTAGCATAATATTCTCCAACTTTATCCATTTACCTGCAAATGCCATAATTTCATTCTTTATTATGACCAAGTAATATTCCATTGTGTACATAGTCCTCATTTTCCTTATCCATTCATCTACTGAAGGGCATGTAGGTCAGTTCCACAATCTAGCTATTGTAAATTGAAGTTCTATAAACATTGATGTGACTGTGTCACTGTAGTATGCTGACTTTATGTCCTTTGGGTACAAACCAAGGAGTGGGATAGCTAGTTCAAATGGTGGTTCCATTCCAAGTTTTCTGAGGTACCTCCATCCTGCTTCTAGAGTGGCTACACTAATTTGCAGTCCCACCAGCAGTATATGAATGTACCTTTCTTCCCACATCCTCACCAACACTTATTTTTGCTTGTGTTCTTGATAATTCCCATTCTGATTGGAGTGAGATGATATCTTAGAGTAGTTTTGATTTATATTTCTTTAATTACTAGAGATGTTCAACATTTTTTCATATATTTGTTGATTGATTGTATATCTTCTTTTGTGATTTGTCTGTTCAGTTCCTTTGCCCATTTATTGGTTGGGTTATTGGGGTTTTTATGTTAATTTTTTACATGTACTGGAGATTTTTTATATGTTCTTTATATGTACTGGAGATTACTATTTCTGATGTTCATATATTAAAGATTTTCTTTCACTCTGTAGGCTTTCTCCTCACATTATTGATTGTTTTCTTTGCTGAGAAGAAACTTTTTAGTTTGAATCCATCCCATTTATTGATTCTTGTTTTTTATTTCTTGAACTTTAGGAGTCTTGTTAAATAAGTCAGATCCTAAGCTGACATGATGAATGTTTCAGCCTGATTTTTCATCTTTTAGGTGCAGGGTCTTTGGTCCAATTCCTAGGTCCTTGATCCACTTTGAGTTGAGTTTTGTGCAGGGTGAGATAGAGGTTTAATTTCATTTTTCTGCAAAGGGAATTCCAGTTTCCCCAGAACCATTTGTTGAAGAGGCTATCTTTTCCCCAATGTATATTTTTGGAACCTTTGTCTAATATGAGATGACTGTATTTATGTGGGTTTGTCTTTATGTCCTCTATTCTCTGCCATGTGTCTACCTATCTATTGTGGTGCCAGTTACTATGCCATTTTTGTTACTGTGGCTCTGTAGTATAGTTTAAGATCTGGTATTGTGATACCACCTCCTTCACTCTTCACTCTTCTTGCTAAGGATTGCCTTGGTTATTCTGGGTCTCTTATTTTTTCAAATGAATTCCGTGATTGCTTTCTCTATTTTTATTAGGGAAGACATTGGAATTGCTTTGAATCTGTGTTGTATGGCCACTTTGACAATATTAATTCTACTATCCAAGAGCATGGGAGGTCTTTCCATCTTCTAAGGTCTTCTTCAAGTTCTTTCTTTAGTGTACTGTAGTTTTCATTGTTAGAGGTCTTTCACCTCTTTTGTTAGATTGATTCCCAAGTATTTTATTTTTATTGAGGCTATTGTGAATGGGGCAGTTTTTCTAATTTCTCTTGCAGTGGATTTGTTGCTTATGTATAGAAATGCATTTGATTTGTGGGTGTTGATTTTATATCCTGTTACTTTGCTGAATTTACTTACTAGTTCTACCAGTTTTCTAATGGATTTTTTTGGATCTTCTAAATACAGAATCATGTCATCAGCAAATGGTAATAGCTTGAGTTATTTTAAAATCTGTCTTCAGAAACAGTAGAGAAAATGTAGCTCTTCTAACAACAAGAAACTCCAAAGGAGCTTCAGCACAGACACAAAGCTATCATTACTGGGAAACCCAAGCATACCTGCAGGAGAACCTGTTTCCTGGATCTACTCAATAATGACATGAGGCAAGTCCAATTTTCTTTAGAAAGAAAAAAAGGAGACTTCTTTTTTCTGTAAATGCATGTGCATGAAAAGATGTACTTAAAAAATGAAACCTAAAAAATTAATAGATAAAACCTTAGCAAACAAACCAGGACAGGATGAGGTTTAACTTCTTTAAATAGTCTTCCTAACATAATGCCTCTCTGACACATTCATTATTGGGTAACTGGGAAGGAGAATCTTCACATTAATAATGAAAAGAGACAAGATTAATGGACACAAATATTCTTTCAAATATTGGAAATTATATACCAGGGTCTTTTGGAGCAAGGAAAAGGAAACTACCACCAGGTTTTTTTCTATAGTTCAAGTGAAGGCAATGCAGGGCCATTATCTTCTCACTTGAGATTTTCTAGTGGTCAGAGCAAACACTACTATTGAGACCATTTATTTCTTTAATTTAATTTGTATTTTGTGGTGCTGGGGATTGAACCCAGTGCCTTGCACATGTGAGGCAAGCACTCTACCAACTGAGTTATAACACCAGTCCCCATTTATTTTTAATTTATGAAATTAAATGTAGGACAAAAAGATTTTATGAGAAACACAATAAATGCTTTCGATAATGTGAGGTTATTCTCATTACATTCTGGAATATGTAAAATTTTTTTTTGGTTTTTTCAAAATATAGAATTCACATATCAATATTCTGTTTTCTCACGAAACTGAGAAAAGCAAGTGTACTATTAAGAAAAAGCAGACAGGTAAACTTAATACTTTCCTGATTATTTGTATAGGAGTAAATACCATAGAAAACACAAGACAGTATAGATAGCCTATGTAACTTGAATATTGCCATAACTGGTTGATGAAAATTAAATTGGAAACTGAAATAATTGACATTTCCTATGGAAAACTCTGAATAATTTTCAATGTCTTAAAATTAAAGGATGACATATCCTAGGGAGATTTTCTTCATTGCATTTTACAGAGCACGGTTGTCTGGTTGAATATAGTATCTTCTACAACTACCAAAAACCTTACTAAGGAGAGATCCAAGATGGTGGACTAGAGGGAGGCTGAATTCCTTTCACTCCATAACTTGGGTTTCAAGCAGAAGATATCTGTTTTTTGGTGAGGCAGTTTTTGGCTGCTTATCAATCCCCTGCTGTTTACCCCATTTGTCTACTGCGAACACCTGCAATCTGCCAGCATATCAACTACTTTTTGAGTGCAGATTGCTCACTGTCTGGTGCCTACCATCCTCCATTTGCCTGCCCCTGCCTGTCCATTGCCTACCTTTCACCTACCCATTACCCACTGCTCCAGGTTCACTTGCCAATCGTCGGACAGTAGCCAGCAGACTGACTGCAGACCACCAGTGGAGCACTAGCTTCCTGCTCTTACATGGAAGTTCACTGTCACAGTATCTTCAGGTTTAGTTACACATGGCTGCTGCCATTTTGAGACAACAACCATGACGTGTAGGACCACTGGCCAAACTGACTGAGCCCCGTCTCCAGGATCCTACAACCGGACCAACCACAGCCCACCTCCAGGATCTCCAATGGACCATAACCACACCCTGTGCTACAGCTCTCCATTTGCTAACACATTTGAAAGCCAGGGTGGCCATCTTAGATAATCCTGGAAGCTGTATCTCCCATCCTTAGGTGGGGCAAATCTCATCCTGAGATGTCTGCTGGAGACTGGAAGCTCATTGTCAGGTACCTCACATACGTCAGTTCTACTGAAGAGTGGGAGCTTTGAATACTATATGACTGTTATAATGTAGATTTTCTTTTTCTCCTTATTGAAAAATTTTAAGTTTTTATTTCTTTACTTTTCTTGTTCTCTTTTTCTTTTGTTTACCTATTCCCTCGGACTCTCTCCCTTTTTGCATGCTAACAACCAACTTCTTTTGATTACACTCTCACTCTTTCTGTGATCTAGAACTTCCATATATTCTTTTCTTATCCCATTAACAGCTGCATCCTACACCCCTCCCCATCCTCACTGCCCTCCATTAGAAACTGCAGACCTTATTGCAAATCTATTTGTTATACTGAAGATAATAATTGAACTCATTCTGTTTATTATGACAATATTGTCAATGTCCTCATAGGAGCTATTTGGTTTAGGGTTGCATATTGTCTGAACTAGGCACTGCTAATATTGATCTCCCCTTCAAAGAAAGGGTTTTGGAAAACTATAGGGTCACTATAAGTCTATAGGGGGGAAACTGCAATACCCCAGATCTGTACTGCTAGAGGGGAAGGCACATGTACAACATAAAAAAACAAGGGAAGAAAATGATCCAAACAAACCTAGATTCTATATTGATAGAATCCAGTGACAGTATGGTGGAAGAAATGCCAGAAAAGGAGTTCAGATTATACATAATTAAAATGATTCATGAAGCAAAGGATGAGATAAGAGAGCAAATGCAGGCAATAAATGATCACGCCAATAAGCAGTTGAAAGAGCAACTGCAAGAAGCAAAAGATTATTTCAACAAAGAGAGATTCTCAAAAAAAAAAAAAAAAAAAAAAAAAAACCAAATGAAAAAACTTGAAATGAAAACAATAAGCCAAATAAAAAACTCAATGAAAAGTATCACCAACAGACTAGACCACTTGGAAGACAGACCCTCAGACATTGAAGACAAAATATTTAATCTTGAAAATAAAGTTGCCCAAACAGAGAAGATGGTAATTAATCATGAACATAATCTCCAAGAACTATGGGACATCATGAAAAGACCAATTTTAAGAATTATTGGGATTGAGGAAGGCACAGAGATACAAACCAAAGGAATGAACAAACTATTCAATGAAATAATATCAGAAAACTGCCCAAACCTGAAGAATGAAATGGAAAATCAAATTCAAGAGGTTAAGAAAACACCAAATGCACAAAATCACAACAGATCCACACCAAGTCACATTATAATGAAAATGCTTAACATAGAAAATAAAGATAGGATTTTGAAGGCTGTGAGAGAAAAGCATCAGATTACATATAGGGGGAAACTTATACGGATATCAGCAGATTTTTCAGCCCAGACTCTAAAAGATAAAAGGGCCTGGAACAACATAGTTCAAGCTCTGAAAGAACATCGTTGACAACCAAGAATCCTATACCCATCAAAACTGACCTTCAGATTGAAAGACAAAATAAAATCCTTCCATGGTAAACAAAAGTTTAAAAAATTTATAAGTATTTTGCACTACAGAATATTCTCAACAAAATATTCCATGAGGAGGAAATGAAAAACAACAATGTAAGTCAGCAAAGGGAGGAACTACCTTAAAGGAAGAACCATTCAAGGGAGAAAACAAGTCAAGTAAAAAACCAAATATAAGCCTAAATGACTGGTAATACAAATCATATCTCAATAATATCCCTGAACATTAATGGCCTAAACACATCAATCAAAAGACATAGACTGGCAGAATAGATTAAAAAGACCCAACACTATGTTGCCTTCAAGAGACTCATCTCATAGAAAAAGACATCCATAGACTAAAGGTGAAAGGATGGGGAAAAACTTATCATGCACATGGTCTCAGTAAAAAAGCAGGGGTTTCCATCCTTATATCAGATAAGGTAGACTTCAAGCCAAAATTAGTCAGAAGGGATAAAGAAGGACATTTCATACTGCTTAAGAGAACCATAAATCAGGAAGACATAATGATCTAAAATATTTATGCCCCAAACAACGGTGTAACCATGTACATCAAACAAATTCTTCCCAATTCCAGGAATGAAATAGACCACACCACAATAATTCTGGGTGATTTTAACACACCGCTGTCACCACGGGATAGATCTTCCAAACAAAAACTAAACAAAGAAACCATAGAACTCAATAACATGATCAATAACATAGACTTAATAGACATATATAAAATATTCCATTCATCAACAAGCGAATTCACTTGCTTCTCAGCAACACATGGAACCTTCTCGAAAATAGACCATATGTTGTGCCACAAAGCAGTCCTTAGGAAATGCAAAAAAAATAGAGATACTGCCTTGTGTTCAATCAGATCATAATGCAATGAAATTAGAAATCAATGACAAAATAAAAAACAAATTACTCCAACACCTGGAGACTAAATAATATGCTATTGAATGAGGCATGGATAACAGAAAACATCAGGTAGGAGATAAAAAAAATTCTTAGAGGTAAATGAGAATGGTGATACAACATATCAAAATCTCCAGGACACTATGAAAGCAGTACTATGAGGAAAATTCATTGCATGGAGAGCATTCAAGAAAAGAATAAAAAGTCAACAACTAAATGACCTAACATTACAGCTCAAAGCCCTAGAAAAAGAACTGAACATCACCAAAAGTAGTAGAAGACAGGAAATAGTTAAAATCAGAGCTGAAATCAATGAAATTGAAATAAAAGAAACATTTCAAAAAAATTGAAAAAACAAAAAGTTGGTTCTTGTTAAAAGTAAATAAAATAGACAAACCTGTAGCCACACTAAAAAAGAGAAGGAGAGAGAAAACTCAAATTACTAAAATTCATGATGAAAAAGGAAATATTATGACAGATACCACTGAAATACATAACATAATGAGAACCTACTTTGAAAATCTATATTCCAACAAAATAAGAAATACTGAAGATATCAACAAATTTCTAGAGACATATGCTCCTCCCAAACGAAACCAGGAAGGAGTACATACAGAATTTAAACAGATCGATATCAAGCAATGAAATAGAAGAAGCCATCAAAAACCTACCAACCAAAAAAAAAAAAAAAAAAAAAAAAGCCCAGGACCAGATGGATTCTCAGCTGAGTTCTATAAGACCTTCAAAGAAGAACTCATTACGATATTTCTCAAAGTATTCCAGGAAATAAAAAAGGAGGGAACCCCATCAAACTCATTTGATGAAGTTAATATTACCCTCATATTCCAACCAGACAAAAACACATCAAGGAAAGAAAATTTTGGACCAATATCCTTGATGAATATAGACAAAAAATCCTTAACAAAATCCTGGCAAACCATATCCAAAAACGTATTAAGAAGATAGTGCACCACAATCAAGTGGAGTTCATCCCAGAAATGCAAGGTTGGTTCAATAGCTATAAATCAATAAATGTAATCCATCATATCAATAGACTTAAGGATAAGAATCATATGGTTATTTCAATTGATGCAGAAAAAGCTTTCAACAAAATACAACACCCCCTCATATTCAAAACATTAGAAAACATAGAGATAGTAGGAACATACCTCAACATTGTAAAGGTTATTTATGCTAAGCCCACAGCCAACATCATTCTTAATGGAGAGAAACTGAAAGCATTCCCTTTAAAAACTGGAACAAGGCAGGGAAGCCCTCTTTCACTTCTTCTATTCAACATGGTCCTTAAAATACTAGCCAGAGCAATTAGACTAAAGAAATTAAAGGGATATGAATAGGAAAAGAGGAACTCAAGCTGTCACTCTTTGCTGATGACATGATTCTCTATTTAGAGGATCAAAAAAACTCCTCTAAAAAACTTCTAGACCTCATAAATGAATTCAGCAAAATAGCAGGATATAAAAATCAACAAACATAAATATAAAGCATTTTTATAAATAAGCGATGAAACGTGAAAGGGAAATGAGGAAAACAACTCTGTTCACAATAGCTTCAAAAAAAAATAAAATACTTGGGAATCAATCTAACCAAAGAGGTGAAAGATCTCTACAATGAAAGTTACAAAACATTAAAGAAACAAATTGAAGACCTCAGAAGATGAAAAGATCTCCCATGTTCCTGGATAGGCAGAATTAATATTATCAAAATGGTCATACTTCCAAAGGCGCCATACAGATTTAATGCAATTCCAATTAAAATCCCTATGACATTTCTCATAGAAACAAACAAAAAAAAAATCATGAAATTCATCTGGAAGAACAAAAGACCCAGAATAACCAAAGCAATCCTAAGCAGGAAAAGTGATACAGGAGGTATCACAATACCAGACCTTAAATTCTACTATACAGCAATACTAACACAAATGGCATGGCATTGGCACCAAAATAGGTAGATCAATGGTACAGGATCGAAGACACAGAAGTAGTTATCTCATACTAGACAAAGGTGCCAACAACTTACAATGGAGAAAAGATAGCCTCTTCAACAAATGGTGCTGGGAAAACTGGAAATCCATATGCAGTAAAATGAAATTAAACCCCTTTCACCCTGTACAAAACTCAACTAAAAATTAATCAAGGATCTAGGAGTTAGACCTGAGACCCTTCACCAAATAGAAGAAAAAGTAGGCCTGAATCTCCATCACATTGGTTTAGGACCAGACTTCCTTAACAAGACCCCCATAGCGCAAAAAATGAAAGCAAGAATCAATAAATGGGATAGATTCAAACTAAAAGATTTTTTCTCAGCACAGGAAACAATCAATAATGTGAAAAGAGAGTCTACAGTGTGGGAGAAAATCTTTTCCACACACACTTCAGACAGAGCACTCATCTCCAAAGTTTATATAGCACTTAAAAAACTTTACACCCAAAATACAAAGAACCCAACCAATAAATGGGCTAAGGAAATGGGCAGATACTTCAAAGAAGAAGATATACAGGTGATCAACAAATATATAAAAAAGTGCTCATCATCCCTAGTAATTAGAGAAATGAAAATTAAAATCACCCTAAGATTTCATCTACTTAAAATTAGAATGGCTATTATCAAGAACACAAGCAATAGTAAGTATTGACGTGGATGTGGGGAAAAAGGCACACTCAAACATTGCGGACAGAGTTGAAAATTGGTTCATCCACAGTATGGAAATTCCTCAGAAAGTTTGGAATGAACCCACCATTTGACCCAGCTATTCCACTCCTTGGTTTATAACCAAAGGACTTAAAATCAGCATACTACAGTGATGCAACCACATCAATGTTCATAACATCTCTATTCACAATAGCTAGATTGTGGAACCAACACTGATGCCCTTAACTTGATGAATGGATAAAGAAACTGTGGCATATATACATAGCAGAATACTACTCAGTCATAAAGAAGAATAAAATTATGGACTTTGCTGGGAAATGGATGAAGTTGGAAAATATCATGCTAAGTGAAATAGGCCAAGCCCAAAAAACCAAAGGCCGAATGTTTTCTCTGATAAGTGCAGGACAATATATAATGAGCGGGGATGATGGAGGAAAGAGAAGAATGAAGGAACTTTAGAGGGTGTAGAGGAAAATGGGGTGGAGGGGGTGGAGGACAGAAAGTTGGTAGAATGAAACATATATTAGTACCCTACGTATATATGATTACATGGATTGCGTGAATCTACATTGCGTACAACCATAGAGATGAAAAGTTGTATCCCATTTGTGTACAATGAATCAAAATGCAGTCTGTAAAAATAAAAAAGATTTTAATAAAAAAAAATTTCACTAAGAGACCCAATTTGCCCCCTTCCATCCTCATCCTAGAAGCCCCATGGACTCACTCATTACATCTGTGGATCAGAGAGGCACTCACCTGGATGGATGAGGGGCACTTGGTGTACCTGAGAATCACCTGCATAATTTTAAGGAAAGGGTGCTGTGAGCTCATCCCTGTGCAGCCTGCAATTTTAGTGTCTCTAATAGGGTGACCGTATCTCACTGGGGAACCAAGAACAATGACATTCCCAGTGGAACATTTCACTTGCCCCTTGATTGGATTCTGTGCTGGATAAGAGCCATCTGGGGAAAGTGGATCTCCAAATTACCTCTAAGTTTCTTGACAAAAAAGGTGTATTCCAATTATGTAGACAACCCCAAATTCTCTCATTTTGATCTGAAGTTCAAATTAGCCCACACCCATTCCACATGTTGTGATGCTTGCCTTCTGGGGTGAAAGATTCCTAGTGCTGTGGCTCTGAAGATCCTCTCTCTACAATGTCTAAAGTTGGCCCTCTTCCCCCTCCATTCTCATGTGGGTTACTTGGTTTCCTGACATTACCACTCATGTATGCATGATTTCCATACTGAAAATTTCAGGATTCAAGCTGTGTAACACATGAAAGTGCACTTGAAAAAAAATAGAAAACCAGATCTATAGCTGGAGGTTAAGGTAATAGCAGGCAGATAGAACATAGTAAAACGTGAGGCAGAGTCTGAGCTGAACTCAATTCTGTTGGGAAGCTGAGTGATCATCTCTCATCCTCATAAATAGAGATATAAAAGGCTTGGACTTCCTCTGAAAAAACTAGTAAAAAAAGTTTTTCCCTAAGTAATTGACATAGTATAATATAAAGATTTATAAGACTTGGAACAAAATAGAAGTCCATGGTCTAATAAAAAATAGAAACTACTACAACACTGGAGACTAAATAATACACTATTGTATGATGCATGGATAACAGAAGATATCAGGGAGAGATAAAAAAATTCTTAGAGGTAAACGAGAACAATGATATAACTTATAAAAATCTCTGGGATACTATGAAAGCAGTAATAAGAGGAAAATTCATTGCATGGAGTTTATTCAATAAAAGAAGAAAAAAGTCAGCAATTAAATAACCTAAAGTTAATCAAAGTCCTAAAATAAAAAGAAGAGCAGATAAACACCAAAAGTAGTAGAAGATGGAAAATAATTAAAATCAGAGTTTAAATCAATGAAATTGAAACAAAAGAAACAATAAAAAAATTGACAAAACAAAACATTGGTTCTTTGAAAAAGTAAACAAAATTGATAAATCCTTAGCCACACTACCAAATAGAAGGAGAAAACTCAGATTACCAAAACTCATGATGAAAAAGAAAATATCACAACAGATACTATTGAAATACAAACCATAATTAGAAACTACTTTGAAAATCTATACTCCAACAAAATTGAAAATCTTGAAGACATTGACAGGTTTCTAGAGACATATGATCCACCCAAACTGAATCTGGAGGTCATACACAATTTAAGTAGATCAATTTCAAGCAACGAAATCATCAAAAGTCTACCAACCAAGAAAAGTCCAGGACCAGATGAATTCTCAGCTGAGTTCTACAAGATCCTCAAAGAAGAACTCATTCCAATTCTCCTCAAAGTATTCCATAAAATAGAAGAGGAGAGAACCCTTCCAAACTCATTCTATGAAGCTAATATCACCCTGATACCAAAACCAGACAAAGACACATTGAGGAAAGAAAACTTCAAGACAAATATCCCTAATGAACATAGATGCAAAAATTCTTTAAAAATTTTTATCAAATTGCACACAAAAACATATTAAAAAGCTAGTGCACCATGATCAATTGTGTTTCATCCCAGGGACGCAAGGTTGGTTCAACATATGGAAATCTATAAATGTAATTCACCACATGAACAGTCTTAAAGTTAAGAATCACATGATTATTTTAATAGATGCAGAAAAAGCATTTGATAAAACACAGCACCTCTTCATGCTCAAAACACTAGAAAAAATAGGGATAGTAGGAACATACCTCAACATTGTAAAGGCTATCTATGCTAAGCCCTTGGCCAACATCATTCTAAATGGAGAAAAACTGAAACATTACCCCTAATATCTGGAACAAGGCAGGGATGCCCTCTTTCACCACTTCTACTCAACATTCTCCTTGAAACTCTAGCCAGAGCAATTAGACAGACTAAAGAAATTAAAGGGAAATGAATAGGGAAAGAATTCAAGATGTGGCTATTTGCCAAAGACATGATTCTATATTTAGAAGTTCCAAAAAACTCCATCAGAAAACTTCTAGAATTCATAAATAAATTCAGCAAAGTAGCAGGATATAAAATCAACATGCATAAATCTAAAGTATTTTTATTCATAAGCTGAAATGAAAATATTTGAAAGTGAAATGAGAAAAACAACTCCATTCACAATAACCTTAAAAAATAAAATATATGGAAATAAATCCAACCCTTTCATTCATCAGATTTGAGAAATTTTCTGATATTATTTCATTGAATAGATTATTCATTCCTTTGGTTTGTATCTCTGTGCCTTCCTTAATCTCAATAATTCTTAAATTTGGTCTTTTCAGAATATCCCATAATTCTTAAAGAGTCTATTTGTGATTCCTTACCATCTTCTCTGTTTAGTCAACTCTGTTTTCAAGATTACATATTTTGTCTTCATTGACTGAGGTTCTGTCTTCCAAGTGATCTAGCCTGTTTGTTATACTTTCTATTGAGTTTTTAATCTGGTTTATTGTTTCCTTCATTTCAAGGATTTCTTTTTTTTTTCAGAATCTCTATCTTTTTATTGAAATGATCTTTTCCTTTCTGCAATTGCTCTTTTAACTGTTTATTGGTGTGATCATTCATTGCCTGCATTTGCTCTCTTATCTGATCATTTGCTTCTTAGATCATTTTAATTATATACATTCTGAACTCCCTTTCTGACATTTCTTCTGCTGTGCTGTCTTTGGGTTCTATTGTATAGCATCTAGATTTGTTTGGGACACTTTCTTCCCTTGTTTTCTCATGCTGTTCCCATATCTTCCCCTATAGCAGTAAGAATTTGAGGAATTACAATTTTCTCCCTATCGGCTTATAGTGTCCCTGCAGATATCCAATACCTCACCTTGGGTGAGAGATCAATATTAGCAGCACATCATACAAACAATATGTGTCTTTAACCCAAATAGTCCCTATTAAGATGTTAACCATGTTGTCTTAATAAACAAAGATGATGAATTCAAATTATTATCTACAGCATAACCAATAGACTTGCATTTAGGACCACAATTTCTAATGGTGGACAAAGAGGATGGGGAGAGGTGTAGAAGATAAGGAATCTATAGAGGTACTACATCATAGGAATAGTGAATGTGGAATTAAAAGAAATAGGTTGTTAGCATGAGAAAAGGGAGAAAGAGTCTCCAAGGAAACAGATAGATAAGAGGTAAATAGTGTGAGAAAAATATTAATAAAAGAAAAAATAAAAATATAGTAGATATAATAGGAATAATCGTAATACTGCTACTAATTAAAAAAGAATTCTGCAATAAAATTATACTGTACTGTTCAAACCTCCTATTCTTCAGTAGCCTGATGCTTGAGAGGAACTTGATAATGCAGTGTCCCAAGAAGGTTGCTGTCCCACTACATCCAGGTTGGTAATAATCAATGCTTTTGGGCAAAGGTGACCCATGTACATAAGTGGTCAGGAGCAGTGCAGGCATGAGACCGTATGGGGTGTGGGCCTGGGCTCTAGACTGCAGGCCAGGGTACAGGCCTGGGCTCAGTGCTGGAGACCCTGGGCTTGATGGTGCAGGCCTGGGCTTGGCAAGTATGCTGATTTTAATAAAAAATAAAAAGAACCGAATGTGATGTAATCCAAACAGCTGGGGAGGCTGAAGCAGGAGGATCATGAGTTCAAAGCCAGCTTTACAACTTAGCAAGGCCCTAAGCAACTCTGGGACACCCTGACTCTAAGTAAAATATAAAAAGGGCTGGGGACATGGCTCAGTGGTTAAGCACCACTGGGTTCGATTCCCAATACCAAAATAATAATAATGTTAATAATAATAATAATAAATAACAACAACAACGACCACCCTAGGAAGAAGCAACCCCCTCCCTTGTTTTACAGATGCAGTTATTAAAAATTAAAAAAAAAAAAAAACCTTGAAAAATATGCTCCCAGTTGAAGTGAAGGAATATTTTCCTCTTTTATTCTTTTTTTTAATTATAAACAAATGGGATACATGTTGTTTCTCTGTTTGTCATGGAGTAAAGGCATACCATTTATGTAATCATAAATTTACATAGGGTAATGTTGTTTGATTCATTCTGTTATTTTTTCCCTTCTAAATGAAGGAATTTGAATGCAGGGAGAGAAGTGAGTCCCTTTGAGCCACAGTGGCCCAGTTGACTCAAGAGGTTTATCAAGGTCTCAGCCAGCACAGCAGGTGGCACAGGTGCCTCATCTCTGGGATTGCAGGTCATGAGGAAGTACTTTCAAGTTTCTAGATTTGTTTTCCAAGTTGTGAGTTGGAGAGTTATTGAACCCCAGGCTCCCAGCTGGAAACCCTGTGTCCTACCCTTCAGAGAGCCAGGAGCCACCTCCCACCAGAGGATTTGGAGTCTGCCACACGGATGTCTAAGCCCTTGGCAGAGTGGCCGCACACACTGCGTCTGTCCCCAGGGCATTGTTGGTCAAGTAGAGCTGGATCAAGGTGTCTTGCCCCCTAGCATGGAGGAGAGACACTCACAGGCTTGGGCAGTGAGGCCCCATCTACTGGGCCTTTGGGAGAGTCCTCATTTTATTGCTGTGCTGGGCTGGAAGGCAGGTCCTGCATGCTAGGAAAGTGCTCTCCCGCCGAGCCCTGCATTTTCATTAGCTAGAAGTTACTAAAAAGCCACTAATGGGCCCAAGGGGAGACTTTTTTTTCCCCAAAAACATACATTCAGAAGCAATGCTGGATGGGATGAGGAAGCCCGGTGCCTTTGCTCTCAAGCCAGTAGGAAGCCTGGCTAAGGACGGTGCACCTGGACACATGGATCTTCCAGGGGACAGAGGGGTGACCCTTAAATAGGAAAAGGCAGGGAAGACACTCCCACCTCAGAAGCCACCCTGCCCTGCAGACACTTACCACGGCTCCTGAACCCTGTAGGTGAGGTGCCACAAGCCCCTGTTTCCCAGATCCTTGAAGCTCAGACCCAGCTCACAGATGTGGGTGCTGCACCTCAGAACCTCTGAGAGACCCACACAGGCTTCGTAGCCCAAACAGGAAGGACGCGGGACAATCAAGATGAGGAAGAGAAAAAAGGAAAGAGCACAGGAAGGAAGCAACTGGGAATGTTCAGGATGAATATAATTAATAGAAATTGTGCACTCGTGCTACCAAAGCTATCTGCTTCCTATGCCCATGCTGACTGTACAGGGTAGGGAAATTTTATTAAATTTAATTAATTAATTAAAAAAAATTTGGTACCAGGGATTGAACCCAGAGGTGCTTAACCACTGAGACACAGCCCCAGTCATTTTTTTTTTAACTTTATCTAGAGACAGGGTCTCACAGAGTTGCTCAGTACCTTGCTAAATTGCTGAGTCTGACCTTGAACTTGCAATCCTCCTCCCTCAACCTCCTTTGTGGCTGGGATTACAGGCCTGTGCCAACTAAATCCATTTCTGAATAAACTTTTTACAGATGTTTTTCCAGGACTGAAGATTGAACTCTGGGGGCACTCTACCACTGACCTATATCCCCAATTCTTTAAAAAAATTTTTTCTTAATATTGAAACTGGATCTTTCTAAGTTTCCCATGCTGGCCTTGAACTTGGTCTGCCTGCTCGGCTTCCCCAGTGATTGGGATTACAAAATATACAGCTTTCCTGACTGTGGTGGACTTTGAAGGGACCTCAAAATAAGTAATTCAGTTAAAACAAAGTCATTGACCCCACATGGCCAGGTGTAGTGGTGCATGCCTGTCATCCCAGTGGCTCAGGAGGCTGAGGCAGGAGGATTGCAAGTTGGAGGCCAGCCTCAGACACAGGAGGATTGCAAAATGGAGGCCAGCCTCAGTCACTTAGCAAGACCCTAAGCGACCAGTGAGACCCTATCTCCAAATAAAAAATAAAAAGAGCTGGGAATGTGGCTTAGTGGTTAAGTGCCCCTGGATTCAATCCCTGGCACTCCCCCCGCCCCCCCCCAAAAAAAAAGAGTGGTACTTAAATTTTTCACATGACAAAGTTGATTATTTTCCTTTTTACTTAAATTGTGTGGACCACATTTTATTTGTGTAGTCATTCCTCCGTGGTTCCGTAGGCTGTCTCCACCTTCAGCTGTGGGAGCAGTTCTGCTGTGAATGCTGCATGCACATGCTGGGTCCTTCCTCCACCACTTCAGTGAGAAGGGGTTTGCCATTGGAGTTGCCCCTCAAGCACTCACCCAAGGTCTGCAGCCGCAGCCCGAGAGCCTCCATTCTTGACACAGCAACTGCAGGCTGGAATGCTCAAGGGGGTTTCCTGTTGGATCCATCTCCTTCAGTTGTGGGTTGGTGCTCAGCACAGACACCATCTCCCAACAAGCCCTAGCCTCCAACAGACACTTCCTCAAGCCAGGAGGGAAGAGACAGGGAGGAGGCCACCATCCTGCTTCTCTGCTGCCAGGTTGCATCCATGTGGTCTGTCAATCACCCTGCACAGACCTACATCATGGTCACTCAGCCTCTACTGAAGATTTGTTTTAGAACCTCTTAAGGATACTATATACAGGCAGTTCAATCCCTTACATAAAACTGCTTGGTGTTCATGTAATCTATGCACATCCTCTGTTGTATTTTATCTTTAAATTTTGTTTTTTGGGGGGTACTGGGAATTGAACACTCTGAGCCATATTCCCAGACCTATTATTTTTTTAATTAGAGACAAAGTCTCTCTGAATTTCTCAGGGCCTCACTATTACTTTGAACTCGTGATCCTCCTGTCTCAGCCTCCCAAGCTTCAGGGATTATAGGCATGCACCACCACACCTGGCAACTGATATTTATTGAAAGACTTCTGATGGGGAGCAAGAATTGTGCCAGGCTGGGGTGCAGTCAATGGTAGAAGGCCCTGAATTTGATCACCAGCACTGAAAAAAAAAAAGAAAAAGAAAAGAAAAAGAAAAGAAAATTCTTCTGTCTATGTCAGTAAGGTACAACTAAAACACATACGAATTCATATGAATTTTGTGTTTCAACTTAGATCCCATCCTTGAGTTATCTCATTATGTATTTGCAAATATTCTGGAGCCTGAAAAATCTGAAATTTGAAACATTTCTGTTCCCAAGAACTTTGGGTAAAGACATTCTACCTGTGCATTAATTCAAAGTTCTGGGCATGTGGCCCTGGAAAAAACAAACAAACAAACAAACAAACAAACAAACAAAAAAACTGACACATATTTATGGTCCTCCCATTTTTTTCTCTCTTTTTTGGTACCCGGTATTGAATCCAGGAATGCTTAACCACTGAGGCACATTCCCAGCCTTTTTGTGTATTTTATTAGAGACAGCCCTCTCTCTGAAGCTCTTAATCTTTGATATGATTGTTGCCCTGTTTGCCCATTCATTTCTTTTTCTCTTTTTGTGATACTGGAGATAAAACCCAAGGCCTTGCATGTGGTAAGCAAGTGCTCTATCACTGAGCTACACTTCTAGCCCTTTTTATAGTCTTGAGAAAGTCTCTCACTAAATTGCCCAGACTGCCCTTGAACTTGCAATCCTCCTTCCTCGGTCTCCTGAGTCACTGGGATCACAAATGCCTGCCCCAGACCTGGCCAATATTTCTTGATTGAATATTGTCCTTGACATAAACCCAGTGTAGTCACAGTGCATGTTGTTCTGGAGCAGTTCTCAGCTCTGGCAGTACTGGCGTTTTGGGACCAGATCACTCTGGGACTGCCCTGCATATCACAGGATGTTTTGCAGCCTCCCTGGCTTCTCACTACTAGATGTCTGAGAAATCACCTGCTGCCCAGATGGTGCCAAATGTGTCCAGATTATTGGTAAGTGTGTCTTGGCGAGGGGCTGCAGAATCTCCCCTAGTAAAAAACCACTAGAGGAGGGCCAGCCCAAGGGGTACTTACGTAGGTGCCAATGGCACCTGTGTTCCAGAAGCCCATGTCGAGAGGCCCTCTCGGTCCACACACTAGCTCCACAAGTGCAGCACCTGGACACTCAAGCAGCTCCTTGCACACAAAGAGCAGACCACGTGCTCCCTCTTGATGGCAAAGTCACTGACCACCTCCTGGAAGTGGCTCAGGGCCTGTTGATAAATTCCTCATCCTGGAACTCATACAGACAGCTGGAGAACTCCAGGGAGCCCTGCTGCAGGGTGGAGCCCTTGCTCCTGAACTTAGCTTTGGGTCCATCCCAGCAGTTCCATCTTTGTTGTGGGGTGTTACTGGGGCTCGAACCCAGAGGTTCTTAACCACTGAGCCACATCCCCAAACCGATTTTATTTTTTTAATGAAAATAAGTTTTAATACATCAAGTAAATATATACAATGATGCAAAGCATTTTAGTCATTTCCTTCCAGATGTTTTGATCAACTTGCAGTAAACACAGAACTGAAGTCTACATACAGTGTTAGTATGAAAGTTTTCAGATTCCTTGTTAAATTAGGGAGCTTGCTCTTTCTTCTGTATTTATAGTTTGTATCCTCTTAAAATTGACTTCAAAGCACTAAGAATCATGCAAAAACTCAATCAAAAAAGAAGTGCCTTTAAGCAGAATCTACACTGTATGGTACCCGGGGTCAGTTAAATGAAGCAGATGTTCAAGATCCATTAAAACAAAGTCCTTGGGATCAAATGATCTTATGAAAAGGAACAAAGAACAACTGGGTGACATAAAGTATTCAAAAGATGAAAGGGATCTCAGAGCCAAACAAGAGTTTGCTGTAAAATAACTTCAAATGTATCTTTTAAATCAATGCTAAAAAAAAAAAAAAAAAAAAAAAAAAAAAAAAAAAAAAACAACTGGGTCATTTCTAACTATTTAAAATGCAAAAATGCAAATCCTAATTAGCTTGGAAATATTTTCCCAATATTTTGAGACTGTAAACCTTAGGAGAAAAAAACTTGACTGCTATCATTTTGAAAATGAAGGTTTGATCTGAGCAGGGAAGATGAGCTGTCACCTCTCATACTGTAGGGAGACCCTCCCCAGTTGACAAGGAGGCTAGTATCTGGCCTTCCTCTGTTTCAACCATGTACTCTCGAACCAGTCCTGGAGCATGAATGATGTCTGGCTTTAGTCTCTCCAGGTGCTCTTTCTCCCTGCATAGGTGGGTCTCTTCTCCTTCCTCTTCAGTGATGGCCAGCAGTTCTACGTGCTTGCTCTGGGGCACCTGGCTGTTCCATTTCCCTGGGTGTAGCCCGGTGATGGTGGCCCATAGTTGCTCAGCAGCTGGCAGTACTGGGAGGATGCTGCTACGCTGGTGGAGGTGAATGGATGCTTCCAGTGGCATTGAGGGCGGTGGCGGGCACAACTGGGCCAGGCCACAAGGGCAGGGACACAGTGTCCCCCACGTCCCTGCAACCATCCAAGCACCCGCCCAGTGCCCATGCACTTTTTGTTGTTCATGATTCCGGCCACACAGGCAAATGTACCCCAAACCTTTTTTATATTTTATTTAGAGACAGGGTCTCACTGAGTTACTTAGGGCCTTGCTAGGTTTCTGAGACTGGCCTCCAACCTGTGATCCTCCTGCCTCAGCCTCCTGAGTTGCTGGGATTATAGGCATGTACCACTACAACTGGCTAGCAGTTCCATCTTGACCTGAGGTGAGATCTTCCAGCAAAGATGGTTTTCCAGGTAACTTCTCAACTCCTCATTCAGCAGCCCAAGCAGTAAGAAAACAGTGAGTGTAAGAAATTCCTTTCTGAAAGCCTGTATTCAGTCAACAGCTTAGTCATGGTCTGATCTGGACCTAGCCCACTCTCCCCACCCTCCAGTATATAACTCATGGCCAAAACGAATTCCTAGAAACTCAAGGGTATAAAGCTATAGAACTTTTCACAGTCTATGTCCTTTTGAAGGATGCTCACGTTGAGGAAGGCAGAGACCTCCACCCAACCCAGCCTACGTTTCTGGAGATCCTGCTCCTCAAATAGGATATTCTGATTCTGGAGACCATCTGATTCCAGTGGCACATGCCTATAATCCCAGAGGCTCAGGAGGCTGAAGAAGGAGGATCAGAAGTTCAAAGCCAGCCTCAGCAGCTTAGCAAAGCACTGAACAACTCAGTGAGACCCTGCCTCTAATAAAACACAAAAAAGGGCCTGGGGATGTGACTCAGTGGTTAAACACCCCTGGGTTCAATCCCTGTTACCAAAAAACAAACATACAAAAACCTTTGGGAAAATCATTGTCATGTAAATCATTTATGCTTTTCTACTCAAAAATCACATTTCAAACAGTGAATCACTCACCAGGGAATCACCCAAATTTCAGAAAAAGCTTCATTCTCAGTAAGGTACAGAATAGCATTATTTATTTTTAAAATTATCTTAACTGACAAGTAAAAATTATACATATTTATGTTTTGACATGTAAATTGTGGGATGGCTAAATGAAGTTATTCAAACACATTATTATTATTATTATTATTATTGTTGTTGTTGTTGTTGTTGTTGTTGTTATTTTCAGGTGCTAGAGATGGAACACAGGGCCTCAAACATGCTCAGACCCCAGAATATCTTTTTTTCCTTTTCCTCCTCCTCTTCCTCCTCCTTTTCTTTTTCTTTTTTTATTGGGTGGGGGTACTGGGGATTGAGACTGGGGTGCTCAACCACTGAGGCACATCCCCAGTCGTATTTTGTTTATTATTTAGAGACAGGGTTTCTCTGCATTGCTTAGGGCCTCACTAAATTGCTGAGGCTGGATTCTAGCTCTCGATCCTCCTGCTTCAGCCTTCTGAGTCACTGGGATGACAGGCATGTGACTTCACACCCTTAGGAATAGATTTATTTCTAGCAGTGAGAGGTCCCAAAGAGGAGGCAGATTAAATAAATCATGGCACATTCACTGGGCAGAAGGTGACGCATTCATTCAATAACTAAGTCATAAAGGAAATATTTGCAATCATATAAAAAAAGTCCTTATAAAGCAATTTGCAGAGGAAGCAAGGTCAGATGCCAGGGAAATGTCACTGAAATTTCAGGATATGCACAATGATCAGTGGCCTGCCAATAGTTGTCAATAGGCTATTGCCTAATCAAAAGAGTATTCGATTCCATCTTCCATTTTTTTGAGTTGAAATAACTATAATTAGCCTCTTTTTCTATTTATAGATTTTATCTCTTTCATTTTTTTTTTTTTTTTTTTTTTTTTTTGGTACCAAGGATTGAACCTGGGGTTGCTTAAATGTTAAGCCACATCCCCAGCCCATTTATTATTTTGAGACAGGATTCTGTTAAGTTGCTTATAGCCTCACTAAGTTGCCAGGTTGGCCTCAAACTTCTGATCCTCCTGCCTCAGTCTCCAGAGTTGCTGGGCTTATAAAAGTGCACCATCATGACCCACTACTACAGATTTTATTTCTTAAAATGTTTTTAGACTTCCAGTAAAATTGAGAAGATAGTCCAGAAACATTCCAAAACTTTACACTGTTTTAACATATATTAATATGGCATATTTGTTACAATTAATGAAGTAGGGTTTATAGCAGTGTTGATAGCAGTGTTTATATCAACTGTGGTCCATGGTCTGCTCAGATTTTCTCAGTTTCACTGGAATGATTCTGCTTCAGGACCAACTCAGGATCCCACCCTCCACCCAGCCATCTCATCCCATTTGGCTGCTCTTGGTCATGAAAGCACCCAGGCCTTCCTCATCTGTGATGACCTTGAGAGTTTGAGTAGCACTGGTCAGTTATGCTACAGGATCTCCTGCTACTGGATTTTGATGTTTTTCTCATAATCATCCTGTGGTCACTGGTTTTTGGAAGATGACAGAGGTAAAGTGCCACTTGCATCACATCATGACAAGGGTACACATAAACATGACCTGTCACCATTGACCTTGACCTTGAAGTGTTTGTCAGTTTTCTCTAATGTAACATTACAGCATCAATTTTTGAATTAATATTTTTCTCTCCCCACTCCAGTAAAGTATCTTCATCTTCTTTGAAAAATAAAATGAAACCAAAGGAAATAGAGTTTCTTCTTCTTCTTTAATTTTTCTTCTTCCTTCTCTTCTTCTTCTACTTCTACTTCTTTTTAAGACAGTGTCTGACTAAATTGTTTAGATCCTCACTAAGTTGCTGAGGCTGGCCTCCAACTTGCAATCCTCCTGCCTCAACCTCTTGAGCTGCTGGGATCTCAGGTGTGCTCCACCACACCTGGCTTAGATGTAGAGTTTTGGAAAACTTTCCTACTGAATATCTTAGAGGAAAATGCTCTCCCCCTCAGCAGCATGTCCCTGCTGGCTTTCTGGACAAGCTCATTCCTGAAGCAGTAGATGAAGGGATTCAGCAGGGGTGACAACGTGGTGTTGAAGAAAGCCACTCCTTTGTTGAGGGTCAGTTGCCCAGTCTGCCTGGGGTTGAGGTACATAATTATGCAGCTCCCATAGCTGAGTGACACAACCAGCATGTGGGAGGAGCAGGTGGAGAAGACCTTTCTGCGACCCCCAGATGCAGGCAGGCATAGGACAGTGCGAAGGATGCAGCCATAGGACAAAACCGTCAACAGTACGGCACTGAGCAGGGTGCACATGGCCACCAGGAAGTTGACCAGCTGCAGGAGCCTGGTGTCAGAACACACCAGTTCCAGCAAGGGAGTGCTGTCACAGAAGAAGTGGTTGAGGACACGGGGACCACAGAAGCGCAAGGAGAACATCCAGGCGCACAGCACCCCGAGGACCAGGACGCTGGTGCCCCAGCAGGCCAGCACCAGCAAGACACATGCGGAGGGTGTCATGAGAGCTGGGTAGTGCAGCGGGCGGCAGATGGCCAGGTAGCGGTCCCCAGACATCACCGCCAGCAGCAAGGACTCCACTGTGCCCAGGATGAAGTACAGCCCAGTTTGCGCAAAGCATCTGTCACGGGAGATAGTCCTGCTCCCAGAGAGGAGGTGGACCAACATCTGTGGGGTGACAGTGGACGTGAACCCCACCTCCAGCAGGGAGAAGTGGCGCAGGAAATAGTACATGGGCGTACATAGGCGGTGGTCAGCCAAGGTCAGGGTGATAATGAGCATGTTGCCCAAGAGGGTCAGTAAGTAGGTGACCAGGAGCACCCCGAAGAGAAGGAGCTGAAGACCTCGCACATCTGTGACCCCTAAGAGCTCGAAATCCAGCACTGGGGTGTGGTTGGCCTGGGAGCCAGGGTCAGGAGGTCCCATCACACAGGCAGCAGACCTGGAGATGGACACTGTCCTAGCCCTGTCCCTGCCGTTGCTCCTGGCTTGTCCTTGGTCTTCTGGTCTCTGTGGCTTCTTGGAAATCCAGGGGCAGGCAGTGCTGTTGGTCTGTGGAGATCAAACAAGGGACATTTAGAAGGGTACTGAGCACAGTATGGACATCACAAGATCATGTAGTCCACAATGACATAAGGACAGAAAGGAGTAGTTTCTTTCATCATGAGGGTTTACCCCTGCTTTCCCTAGGAGTACTGCTATTTGCTGACTCAAAACTTGGACCAGGTGTGGTGGCTTTTGCCTGTGACCCCAGAGAGTTGGAGACTGAGACAGGAGGATGGCATGTTCAAGACCAGCCTCATCAACTCAGCAAGACCCTGTCTCAAAAAAATAAAAGAGCTGGAAGTGTAGCTCTATAGGAGAGCTACTCTGGATTTGCTTCCCAGTGCTGAGAGAGAGAGAAAGGAAGAAAGTAAGGAAAAAAAAAAAAACCAACAGTGGAATTACTGTTAGTAATGTCTTTCATTTAACTCAATATATCCAAAACAATCAACATGAAGTCAATGTGAAGAAATCATCCACTAGTCTCTTTCCACTCTCATTGTTGGATTGTGTATGGTTGGGGCTTTACATTCACAGCACACCTCACTTTACATGAGCTGTATTTCAGGTATCAACTGGACAGGCTCCTGATGGCCACCATATTGGGTAGCCAAGGTGTAGACCATTTGTCCATTCCCCTGGTCTCTTGGCATCCATTGTCATCCCCTCTATTGCATCTTCCACACCTACCTCAGAGATCTCTCTAACACTCAGGCTGATCCTGTCTCTCCTCTGTTCAGAGGCCTTCCATGGCTCCCCATCTTCCTGAGAATCAAATCCCAGCTTCTCAGTTTGGAATTCAGGACTCTGGATGATGGGAACCCAGCTGATCTCTACAGTTCATCTCCTTTTCTCCAACAAGTGAGTCATCTGTGTCTTGTCACACTTCTAAGCACATTCACCTGCAGTTGCCCCTGGCTAAACCAAGTGTCCGTCCTTCTCTTCTTGAATGAGTCAACTCAAGTACCACTGTGTAGGCCACAGTGTAATAAGACTACTGGAGAAAGCAGAAGAGCAGAGGTGAACTTGGCATTGTCCTGGACCAGTGAGCTAAGGATTCTGGACTGGAATCAGAAAGCAGCAGAGGCCAGTGGAGCTGGTTGATGGGGAATGAAAGCCCACACTCCTGCCTCCAAACAGGGAGTGAGGGTGGAGGACAGGGGACTCTATATGCTCCTCACTGCCCTCAGCATTGGATGCTCTGGTTTTCTGAAGGGAGTGGAAAGATGTCCCCAATATAATAACACAATAAAATCATTGAAGTTTATTCAGTCTACTAAATTATAGTCACTAAGCTAGTGTGTGCGCGCGTGTGTGTGTGTGTGTGTGTGTGTGCGTGTGTGTGTTTTGCAGTTCAGGAACTGGAACTCAGGGCCTCTCACATACTGGGCAAGGGCTCAACTACCAAGCTACAGCCTCAGTCCTTTTTATCTTATTTTGAGACAGGATTTCACTAAATAGCTAAGACTGGCCTTGAACTCATCTTAGCCTTTCAAGTAGCTGGGTTATAGACATGTGCCACTATACTGGTTTAAGCTAAAATATTAATTTTTAGGAAGGAATTTGTGACTTCACAATTCTATTCTCTCAAATGTGTTCTAAAATAAAAAGATTGTGTACTCAAAATTTGATTTTGTCCCGATAGTGTTCAGAACGAGACAGTAAATAAGTTAGACCAAAAAGGTAAGTTGCTCTTCTATACTGAAGTATAGACAAAAATTCATAGGATTATCATAAATGTCAGAGAAAGCCTTCCTGAAATAATAGAATCACATTTTTTGTATCTTAAATATGAGCCTTTGAAAAGTATATTTGTTGATAAAAGGAAACATCTGATGACTGCTCAGATGTCTTTTTTTTTTAACCGATGATTGAACTCAGGCACTTAACCACTGAGCCACATCCCTAGCCTTTTTTCTGTTTGTTTGTTTGTATTTTATTTGGAGACAGGGTCTTGCTGAGGTGCTTAGGGCCTTGCTAAGTTGGTGAGGCTGGATTTGAACTCATGATCCTCCTGCCTCAGCCTCCCAAGCCACTAGGATTATAGGCATGTGCCACTGTGCCCAGTGGCTCTAATGTGTTGATGGCTTCACAAACAGGTGGAACATGGGCTGTGTCCCCAGCTGGCTTTATTCACTTTAGTAGCAAAATTAGAAAACGTCAACGAGGCAGTTATATCTGTGGACTTAATGATAATGTAAGGACTTCTCCCTGTGAAGCCTGCATTTCAAACATACTTTTTTCTTCTTATCAAGTTTGAAGAATTGGAAGGAGATGATCCACACATTTAGAAAGAATATGGCAGCCACTTATGTCTGAGTGGGTTTGTTTGCTGTGTGCAAAGAGGTGGGTCAGCAGTAAAGAAGTGAATGTCAACTCCAGCAGAGAACCCCTGGCATGCAGCCTTTGAATCACCTCTTTCCTGCTTGTGGGCAGAATCACAGGCTCTGGGACAGGAGTTCCCTGTGTTTCTCCTTTGCTAGCAAAGCAATACATTTTCTTTTTCCTTTTTCTCAAAGTCATATCCTTGTTATTGGATTGGCACTGGGGACAAGGACTAAACTTTTGGCCAGGCAAGAGGGAGGGCTGTTAAAATAATCTCATTTCCTCTGCCTGCTGGCACAGTTCACTGCCAGCCTGGGTTCTGTCCAGCTAAAGGTTTGGCTACCAAATATTAAGCCAAGGTTTTGCTGTGACAGGCCTGCAGGAAACCTGGCTGCCTCCCACCTCCACAGGCGAGGACAACTAAGGAATCTCTCAAAATCCCCAGGACAGAAGTCTCCATCCACCTCTCTCCACCTGGCTCCATTCTTACCCCACTTGACTCAGGGAGGGCTCTGCCACCTCAGCTCCTCCTCTATCTTCAGTGCTTCCCTCCTGCTCCCCCAGGCTCTTGATATCAGCAGGGAACTTACCTGGAATTTACACCATCTCCTTTATCAGGAAGGATCCAAGTTCTGGTTCTAGAATTTTTCCAGAGAAGAATATGGCATTAAACAGACAAAAGGAGCAGTTGATTCAGTAAACCAGCCCAAGTGACAAAGACATGGAGAAGCCCCAGAGAGGAAAGAGACACACCAGGTCAGACAGACACAGAAAGAAAGGAGAATGGAAGTGAAATCTGAGGAGTGAATGGATGAGAGGCAGCTGAGGAAGTGCAGACCAAGTAAGGAGGGACCAGAGAGCCAGACCACAGGGGAGACACTGATGGAAGAAGGACTAATAAATCCAGAAAAGTAAGACAGAAGACATGAGAGAAATAGAGGCGGAGAGACCCTGAGCAAGCATGGACCAATCGGGGTCATTGCTGGGGACCGAGCTGTCTTGGTCTCCAGAGGCCACTGCCATTCTAGAGACCAGGTCACACCCCAAATGTTAACCCAGGGGAGTCATTTCCCTTTCTGTAGTCTCCTGCCTCATCCTACCTCCAGGGATTCTATGTGGGAGAGGGTCAGGCCTCAGGGACCTGGAAAACTTTGAAAACTTTTAATCATCCTTAAGGGACTGATTAACTCAAGTTTCTACAAACATGGCTCATGGGAACTTGTTTGGAGGCTCAAGTTTTAGGAAAAGTTTTTTTTTTTTCTTTCTTTCTTTTTTCTTCCTTTGTTTTCTTTTCTCCAAAAACAGAACATGATCAGGCTTCGTTGAGAGAAGAGGCAGAGTAACGGGTGAGGCTGTGATGGGGGAAGCAAAGAAATGTGGAGGTGGCAGGGGGAATAGGAAGACTGGGAACAAAGACAGGGTGTGCCTTCAAGTGTGTCTGTAAATTAGCAAGGGTAAGCTGGGTGTGCGGATGCAGACCTGTAATCCCAGCAACTTGAGAGGCTAAGGCAGGAGGATTGAGAGTTCAAGGCCAGGCTCAGCAACTCAGTGAGACCCTAAGCAACTTGGTGAAACCCTGTCTCTAAATAAAATAAAATAAAGTGCTAGGGATGTGGCTCAGTGGTAGAGCATCCCTGATACATCCCCCCAACAACAACAACAACAACAACAACAGCAACAATAAAATCGCAAGAGCAAAGAATTCTGGGTTGGTATAGCCTCTGTTCCAGGAAGGTTGACTGGAGATTCAGCAACTCCAAGGAGACTTGTGGGACTGTGGGGAGTTCTGACATGACTTTATTCAGTGGGTGAACAATTGTGAAGTTCAAAGTCTCCTTCAGCATAATTTACAGGGTTACTAAAAAATCATCAGTGCACCAAAAATATCATGTTTCTTTTATAAGAATGTGCTTACTGTTTTTTTTTTTTTTTTAACAAGGATTGAACCCAGTGGCACTTAATACCTGAGCCACATTCCCACCCCCACCCCCCTTTTTATATTTTGATGTAGGGTTTTCCTGAGTTGCTTAGGGTCTCAATGAGATGCTGAGGCTGACCTCCAACTTTCAATCCTCCTGCCTCAGCCTCCCAAGTCCCTGGGATTACAAGTGTGAGCCACCACATCCAACTTAGCTGTTGTTCTTGAATGACATATAACATCATGGTCTTTGCTTCCCTAGCATCCAGGTGAGGGAGCATGATGAACTCCATTGTTGTTATTTCCACCTTTTTGGGTTTCCTCACTGTACAATTAGCCCTCACTGTACAAACAGAATTAAGGACAGTCAGTTAGTGTAGAAATAGGGGATATGGTCAAATCAAGGAAATGAAGCCATGAAGCCATTTGCCTCTGGAAGTTGGAGACTGCCCCTGGAAGAATGGAATATCAAGGATCTCCAGAGCTCATTGATTACCAAATTTACCTGCCTTTATCAAGGACTGCTAGCATGGAGCTGCTAATTAATGCTCCCTGGGTCCTTACCTGCCTCAATCACCTTGGCCCTCCCCCTGCCCATGGCTTCTCACTTAATGCAAAACCAGGACTAGTCACTGTAGGCAGGAAGGAGAGATAAGGGGGAGAGAACTGGAGAACAAAAGAGACCTTAACCTATAAAAGATGGAGGGTGAGCTCACTTCTTGGGACTTCAGAACATCAGCCATGGCCCCCTTCTTCCTGCCGGGAGAAGTCTGTATTATTACCTTTAAATAAAACCTGCTTAATATGCTTGTCTTGGCGTGCTTCTCTGGTGTTCAAACTTCAACATTAGAGGGAGCAGAACTTGTCACTGTTAAATGGCAGTATCACTATTGTCTCTCAGGAAGATTCCTTGGTGAGGAGGGCAGATCCCTGCACCCATAACCTGCCTTAGCAATGTGAATAACAACAGCAAGCCAAGACCCCAAAGATAAACAAGACCTGTGTTCATGGGGCAACCAGAACAGCCTCACTAATGCTGAACCTTTCCAGTTTTAGAGTTTCAGGGGCCAGGGTTTTCAGTGCCTGTCTGCTCCAGAGCACTAATCTGGTACTTTTGCACAGCACTGGTTTTCTATGGGGGTGTTCACTCCACTTTGGGAGGCGGTCAGTGTGGCTAGTGTCATCCAATTTCCCAACCCTGCTTTCCTCATTTGGTGCACTTCTTCAATTAAGAAGACAAGGGCCTCACAGTGGATTAAGGCTCTGGTTCTACGCAGTGCCAGCACTGTGATCTTCATCTCATTCACAACACTGGCCCCATGTGCTGAGAACAAGGC
The DNA here is from genome assembly GCF_902686455.1 of Sciurus vulgaris. NCBI lineage: Eukaryota > Metazoa > Chordata > Mammalia > Rodentia > Sciuridae > Sciurus > Sciurus vulgaris. The sequence continues at coordinate 84,813,906 of NC_136464.1, forward strand.
TAATGACCACCAATACAACCATGGTGCGCATTTCCCACAAAGCTGTCTCTTGCAAGTGTCCCAACTGGACTGACACTTGGATAAGGCTTTGGAAACTTTGCTGGGAGGTATGGCATTCCCCCATTGCATGTTCCAGTCCAATTGGTAGGTAAATATGGGCACCTACATTGTCTATGTACCCATAAATATCCTAGAGCCATGAAATAGGCATGGCTCCCATTTCATGACTCCCACTGTTAGAACATTTCACTGTTTTTTTTCTTTCTTTTTTGGTATCAGGGACTGAACCTCAGGGACACTCGACCACTGAATCATATCCCCAGTCCTTTTGCATATTTTATTTAGAGACAAGGTCTCATTGAGTTGTTTAGCACCTCACTGTTGCTGAGGCTTGCCTCCAACTTGTGATCCTTCTGCCTCAGCCTCAGCCTCCAGACCTACTGGGATTACAGGCATGTGCCACCATGCCCAGCTCTTGCTCTGCTCTTTACATCTACCTTTGGCTTCTGCTTCTTTACATGGAGGAACTGTGGGTCCCTTTTCAACTCTTGCTATGATTCCAGCAAATCAGCATTTGGCTTACCATCTATTTTAATTCTATTGCCCCACATTCTCAAAGGTGTATCCACATTTGGGCCCTTGTTACCTGAATGGGTTCCTTTCTCATCAGAGGAGACCCTGCTGCAATGGCCTTAGTGGTAGCCTGGAGCCCTTTCATTGGCATCTTTCCTCTGTCACCCAGAGGCTGCTCACCATAGTGGTTACCTCTTTAATACAGAAATCCATGTAAGGAGCTAAGATGGCCATGAGGGACCCAAAAGCTGTTGATGGGGCATTCTGTAACACTAGGTCCCTCATGCTGAAGTAGGATAGAAGAGACTGGACACCTGAGGAATTTTCAGGAAGTGAGTTTATTGACTGTAGGGTTTAGAGGTGGCTCTTGCCTAAGGATTCTTCTTCTGAATAATGAGTGTAGGAATTCTTTGAACTTTATACCCAGTGTGGGGAGGCTAGGAGGTCCATATGACAAGCATATTTCATTGCATCCTCTAGACAGACAGGGGTGTGATTTTTTTTTCCTGCAAATCTGGCATTTATAAATAAAGAGGAAGCTACAAACCACAATGCCATCTGCAGATTTTTCTGACAGTTGATGTCCTGTGCAAAAAGCACTCTGATAAGAAGTGGAACTTATGTTCCACTGTTGTGCCCAGTGGCTCAAGACCCCACAAAGACCACCAGAGACCACGATCAATGCAAGCAACAAAGAGTCATTTATTAGCAAGCTCGAGCCTGGTCCTCTGCGCACTCGGTAACCGGTGATGCTAAGAGGCCCCAAGCCCTTGTTTAGCAGGGTTTTTATAATGAAAGGCAAGCAGTTTTACAGTGCTCTTTTTGATTGGCTAACATATAAAATTGTATACAAAGCATGTCATTTTAAGTTCTGGGTCACCCTGACCTCCGAGAGGAGGGTTGTCATTATCTTTGTTTGCTTTTGTGCCAGCAAGGTTTGCTTTTGGGTCAGCCACCTGGCCTTTACAGATAAGATAAGAGATGAAAATTCTTTGCGGCTTTTATGAGGGGTTGAGGGCAGTTTGGGAAGAGCCTCGTATTTGTATTTACACAGGTGCGGGCTCTTTCTTTCTTTACACCACAAATATGGTAGGGATTTCTGCTTAATTATGGAAGGGTCTTCTGGTGGGGAGCTCTGGCCTGCTTCAATGCCAGTTGTAACCATTCATCATCTGGCCCATCAATATTCAGGTTAAACATGTCCTGACTCATTCCCAACTCTCTCAGTTCCTGGACCAGGTCTGCATATGACTGTCACAGGTATTAGATATGGAAAATGAAAAATCCCCAAGGTAAAGTGAGCTGGGAAAAGGGAGGGAAAAAGAAGACCGTGCACTGATTGCCTTCATCTGCAGAGAAAAGGTTTTCCAAATTCCAGCTGCAGACAGGAAGTGTTTTATTACCCCTAATGGACAATCCCTAAAGGGCACTAATCACCTTCAAAAATAGACCCTTGACTTAGAAGGTTAAATTTCCAAGCCTGCAAACTGACACTTCCACTGATTGATAGAACACACTCCAAAATTCTGATTACCCCCCAAAATAAACTGCTATGCTCACTACACCACTCCTCAAAATAACCTATATAAACCCAGTCTCTTTCTTTGTTCAGTGGCTTATTTTCCACGAGGACAGTGGAGCCACCATTGCCATTTCATCCCTTCATCCCCTGTTCCTGTGTGAAACTTTATTCCTGAATAAAGAGCTGAGCGGATTCATGAGTTTTTCATACTACACAATCTATTTGTGCTAACACTTTCATTCTCTGACCAACTGATAGGCATCCAGAGGTAGGTAACCTTCTCTACATCCTTGCAACCCCTGCTCTTCCCTCACAATCAGTTAAACAGCTGATGAGGCCTGGAGACTGACCATGATCTGCTGGAAACTCTAGGTCCCTCTCAAAGCTGGGAGGATCCCCAGTCACTGCTCACAGGAGCTATGGCTGAATCTCCAAACTGACTGTGTCCTGTCCGTGTTGGATGTAGCCTCTCGTGCCCTTTGCTTTTCACTTCATGTGGGAGACATTTGGTGTGAGAGAGAAAGATGGAGAGCCCAAGACAACTGAGTCTAGCCAGCCAGGGAAATTCCCTGGTGCTGTATGACGGTTTTCGGTCTGAAATCAAACTCGACAGCCCTCACAGGTACCAAATGTCAACTACCTACTAAATTTTGCATCCTTATGCATTGTGAATAGTAAAGGAATTTATATCACACCCTTTGGCATTAAAGGAGGCCTACTTCTTCTCCCTCCCCAATCTTTTCCAATCTTTCCTTCCCTTGTGCACCCAGCAAACCTTACGAATCAGAAAAATGCTTGTCATTTCCTTCTGCGCCCATCACCAGCTTTCTCATCTCTTCAGAGAGGCATGACCCCATTTAGTAACCAGGACTCTGTCCCTCATGCATTTCCTCCTTGCCAGACAGCAATGCCACCCTGAGGCTAACCCGGATGCTGTCCCTTACTACTGGGATTAAGGGAAAGATGTTTCCCTAGTCCCTCATGGGGAAGTCCAGTCCAAGACTGGCTCATTGGTGGCATAAATTGTGCAGGAGATACTTTGCTCTCCATTGTCACCTTCTCTATTGAGTCTTTCCAAGGATGGGAACTACCTAATCAATTCCCAAGACACCCCCTCGGGCTGTCTCTCCACCAATTTTAAACCCCTGTATTCCCATACTGACCTCCAAATGAAATGCCTCATTAGGCTCAGCACTCAAATCTGGCCATGATACAAATTGGATAGCCAGCACCCATGACCCAAATATGGAATTCTCAATAAAGTGGTTCTACAAGCTTTATAAAACATTTATCCCAAAATGGCAAGTACTTGGAACTCTCCTATTGATACCACTGTTTAACGGTGATGAGTTCTGCTCCCTCTAATGTTGAAGATTGAACACCAGAGAAGCACGCCAAGACAAGCATATTAAGCAGGTTTTATTTAAAGGTAATAGTACAGACTTCTCCCGGCAGGAAGAAGGGGGCCATGGCTGATGTTCTAAAGTCCCAAGAAGTGAGCTCACCCTCCATCTTTTATAGGTTAAGGTCTCTTTTGTTCTCCAGTTCTCTCCCCCTTATCTCTCCTTCCTGCCTACAGTGACTAGTCCTGGTTTTGCATTAAGTGAGAAGCCATGGGCAGGGGGAGGGCCAAGGTGATTGAGGCAGGTAAGGGCCCAGGGAGCATTAATTAGCAGCTCCATGCTAGCAGTCCTTGATAAAGGCAGGTAAATTTGGTAATCAATGAGCTCTAGAGATCCTTGACATTCCATTCTTCCAGGGGCAGTCTCCAACTTCCAGAGGCAGATGGCTTCATGGCTTCATTTCCTCAATTTGACCAGATCCCCTATTTCTACACTAACTACCTGTCCTTAATTCTGGCTTCACTATCTTCAGACTGTGATGGGCTGACAGATCTGGTTCCATGAGAATGTTATAGGCCAGACTCTAAGGAAAATGACTAAACAGACTCCATTTTGCTCTGAGACTCCATGATATGTAGGAAATAAACTTCTCCCATGGGAACACCCCGCCTCTGTGCCCATCATCAGTTACTTGGTGTGACATGTTTAATGGCAACTCCTATGTGTAATATAAAGCTGATACCCTGCCTCCCAACCACTTGTCAATCTGCGCTCTGCCCGCCTCTTACGTTACAGGAATTTCTGGCTTACGCTGCCATCATTTTCCTGCTTCCCACATTATGTCCTAACATGCTAACCCTGACCAAGGATGAGTGTGCTGCATTTGGTAGGCTGCTAGAGATCATGCAGATCTCTTGCATGGCCAAAACCCCAAAACCTACCTGGTAGCAGATGCTTGTGTGCCCTCAGTTGAATCTGACTGGACATTATCAACCTCAAAGGCCCCAGGGGTTATCAGCATGTGGTCATTTACCTTCTTCAGGAAATGTCAAAAAATTCTCACACCCAAGTAAACTGGGGAAAGATAAAGAAAATTACCAAGGGACCTAATGAAAACATTGTCTTATTTTTGGTCTGACTTGCTGAGGCCACCACCAAATATACAAATTTGGATGTCAACAGCCCTAGTGGCAGTCTCTCTATACACTTTTTATTAGAAGATCTGCACCTGATCAGCAAGAAACTCAGACACTTAGAGAAGGGCATCACAGATTTCCAGAAGCAATTTCTTAATACTGCTTTCTAGACCTTTAGCAATCCGGAAGATAAAACCAAACAGGAGAAGGGAAAGCATCAGCTCCTGGCCTCAGCCATCCACAGACTCCAAAAAACTGAAGCCAGAATTAAGGACAGGTAGTTAGTGTAGAAATAGGGGATCTGGTCAAATTGAGGAAATGAAGCCATGAAAGCCATCTGCCTCTGGAAGTTGGAGACTGCCCCTGGAAGAATGGAATGTCAAGGATCTCTAGAGCTCATTGATTACCAAATTTACCTGCCTTATCAAGGACTGCTAGCATGGAGCTGCTAATTAATGCTCCCTGGGCCCTTACCTGCCTGAAGCACCTTGGCCCTCCCCCTGCCCATGGCTTCTCACTTAATGCAAAACCAGGCCTAGTCACTGTAGGCAGGAAGGAGAGATAAGGGGGAGAGAACTGGAGAACAAAAGAGACCTTAACCTATAAAAGATGGAGGGTGAGCTCACTTCTTGGGACTTTAGAACATCAGCCATGGCCCCCTTCTTCCTGCCGGGAGAAGTCTGTACTATTACCTTTAAATAAAACCTGCTTAATATGCTTGCCTTGGTGTGCTTCTCTGGTGTTCAAACTTCAACATTAGAGGGAGCAGAACTTGTCACCGGTCAACAGTGGTATCAAAACTACTGCTGCTCATAGCCCACCAGACCCTATAATGCATCTCCTGGGTCCTATTTCCAATGTGGACAAACTGAACATTGGGCAAAATCTTGTCAAAATCCAAGGCCCCAGACCAAGCCCTGTCCCAATTTTGAACAAAGAGGACACTGGAAGGTGAACTGTCTCCAGGGAAAAACACCCATCCCCAGTGCAGCCAGTTTCCTAAGTCCCTAAGTACCTTGGGGGAACTTAAACAGCAGGCAAATATTATCCATTCTGAAGAGATTTTTAAGGGCATAATTAACTGGTAAATGTTCTCCCTTAACCCTTACCAATTCAGCAGCCAATGGCATGTGTCCGTAAGAATCATAATAATGTTTCCTAACTTTCTGCATCCTACCCTGACTTGATTACCAACCAGGGAATAAAGGATTAAACATTCCTAGGCAGCAATTTCCCTAGTAAGGGCTTCTGAAGCATGCCTGTATTGAAATGTAAACTGCAAAAACCAGCAGGCCCAAGAGGGGACCAACCTGAGACTGAAGAAAAAGTGTCTGTTTTAACTTCTCCTGGGCCACAACAGAGAAAAACAGTTTTAAGACTCTCTCTCTCTTTTTCTTTCCCTCTTTCCCTTCCTCCCTTCCTCCCTCTCTCTCATACTGCTTTACTGAATAATTAATGGCCATGTCATTTTTCTAGGACTCTTGTTTATTCTTCAATTCCATATTTTTTGAGCTCATAATTTTGATCCTGCATACCTAGGTTAGTTAATATTTTTCTGATCAGCCCTATGTTCAGTCATTTTTAGTGTTTTTTAAACATCTGTAATGTTGCAATGGAGATTAACCTACAAAAGGCTACAAGACCTTTGCTTTTGTGTTATGTGTATATCTTCTTATCTGTCTATATGTGTGCATGAGTCCATATATAATGTACATGATATCAAAATTGGCATATAGAGAATGAGCACTCATGAATTAAAATTCAAAAATATGGATCCAGTACCTTTAATTTACGTGATTTAAAAGGTTTGCTTTAAATTGGGGAAAAAATAACAATAAAGATGTCTTTAAAAATGACTCAACTCATGTTTCTGAAGGTGGTCACACTAATATGATTTTATTATAAAATGTCTAACAGTTGTTATTTCTAGGACTTTTCTTCAACAAGGAAGAGATGGCAAATACTTTTCAATACACTTGTCTGATATCTTGGTTTTTACAGTAAAAGAAGCAAATTAGATGTGACATATATGAGATTACTCATGAATGTGTTTTCTAGAGACATCTGATTAATTTACAAAGTTAAAATTCTAACAGTTCATATAACATCAAGTACTCCTAACTTCTTGAATTTTGTGGGATGATATCCTTGAGCATTTTTAGTGTTTTTATAAATTGGTAAACAAATGGATGTAATTCTATGTACAAAGGGTTCAAAAGTTTCAAGTATGTTTTCAATTAGAGTACTACAAATAACGTAAAGTATTTCCTCTTATTAAAATGGAATAATTTGTCAAAAGGGAAACATTGGGCAAATGACACTAAAGGGCAGCACATACCAGAAGACAAGGATAAATCCAGGAAGTTCCATGCAAAGCATCCTTGGGCAAAAGCATCTCTTGACCATGAGAATGATAGGAAGACAAAAGAGTCAACCCCCAAGTTCTAAAGACTCAGAGTACAAGAGAGGTCATTGAAGAAGAGAGCTTTACTTTGCACTTTGTAAAGCATGAGGATCTCAGAATTTCCTTCCTGCTCTCTTTCATGGTCAACTATATTCACATTATAGTTGATCCTCCATACTCTTAGTCCTGCATCTACAGATTCAACCAGCCACAGACTAAAACTATTCAGGGAAAAAACTTGTCTGTACTAATTATATGGAGACCTATTTTCACTATCACTATTACCTAAACAATACAGTATAAAAACTATGTAGCATTTGCATCATATTATGTATTGCAAATCATCCAGAGATGAATTAAGGTATATAAAAGGATATATCCAGGTAATATGTAAATATTCTGCTATCTTATATAAGGGACTTCATCTTCAGTATTCACAAGGGATGTGAAATAAGTCCCCTGTGGATGCTGATGGACAGCTATAAATGAACAATATTGCTTGTGTTAGACAAGAACAGGTGATCCACTGAAAAAATGTGGATTCTTGCACAGGAGTGAAAAGTGCTTCTTTCACCAATTTGGAATTGAATTTAAAACACACAAGGAAACAGATTTCCTCTGGGCATTTTATACTACCTGATATGACTGTGAGGTATTAGCAAAAGCAACATCCTCTAGCTCTCTCTGCCTTACAGGGGACTCAAGATAGGAGCCCATTTTTCAGGTCAGGGTGATAAAGTAGTTTAATCAGCATCTTTGTTGCAGCATCAGTATATCACCCCGTCCTCTGAAACCTACAAAATTTGGATGGTGGACCCCTTCCTTGCAAGTGTTATTTTGAGTGACATGTCTGAAATCTTTCTAACTTTTGATCATAAGAATAAGGGCTTGAAGGGGGTTTTTCACACTGCCTTAGTTTCTGAGAAGGCAACAGCCCTTTATCACTAAACATTTAAAAACTTATTATAATCTGCATTGGTCTTGCTCCAGCTATGCAATCAAGATTTTGGGGGCTTCAGTCTGCAGTTCTTTCAGGAAAATCCAAAGGGAGAAAGTGTAAAATAGAGCTAAACACCAGGACTATCATTCTCCTTACCACTCTTCAGTAGGTCGAGCAGGAGATAAAGTTGGACCTGGTTCCTGAACATCCAAATGGTCAATGGGGGCTGGGGATATGGCTCAGTTGGTAGAGTGCTTGCTTAGCATGCACAAGGCCCTGGGTTCAATTACCAGCACCAAAACAAACAAAAAATTGTCAATGAGGCCAGGATGCTCCTCATCCATAGTACCGAAGGCCAAGTTTTAGATACCTCCACAAGATAAACTTAAATTTCCTTCATATTTTACACAGGTTGGCATGTGAGGTGTTTCATGCTAGAGATTTACCTACACAAATGGGAAGCCTCTACACTGTACAAGCAGCATGATTCCATAAGAGGATCATTGCCAGACTGCAGTCTCCAGCACATTGGGCTCTGGACGACCTTTGGTCCAAACAACAAAACAAAACACTTTGTTTAGCCATTCAGAAGTGAGCAGTACTCTCATCTCCTCCCTTTCATTCTGTTCAGCCTAATCAAACCACAAGTACATTTGGCCAATCAGAAATGATCCTTGCTCTGACACCACACCAAAAGGAATCCTCAACATAGTTACACCCATTCTATTTATTCAAGAAATGTACTTCAGTTGATGTTATTCTTAATATGCATTATAGATATAGTAAACATGATTTGCTTAAAATTAGAAACAAATTTTTGGTTACAAATGTATGCCCTCTGAAAAAAATGTATATATAATACAGAAAAACAGCAAGAACTTTCTGAGTTCATTTATCCATTGGACAGAAGAGGCACCATGCCTATTCCCCATAGAAATGCTTTATTTTGAAATCCTAAGAAAATTAATAAATACAATCTGACCTGAATTATATTCATCTTCACACCAGCCCAGTAGCAAAAGGTAACTTTTAAACTTCTTTGCCCATGAAGGCAAAAGCAAGTCTCAAGGACTCTTGAAACAAATGCTGCAACATATGGCCAGGATTGGGTCATTCTCAAGGTATATGTGGACTTAATCTTATTTTCCTCATGGTTTTCATTGGTGCATTATTGTTTTACATAATGCTGGGACTTGTTGCTACATATTCATACATGTAGTATGTATAGCATTTTAATTTGGTCAATATCATTCCCCAGCATTTTCCCCCTCCCACCCCATGGTACTTTCCTCAACTGATCTCTCTTTGATTTCTTTGATTTTTAGGACATCCAGCCCAGCTTTGTTTTACTTTTTCCTCTCTAACTTCTATGTAAGACATAAAACCCTTAACCTTGTGAGTTTTCCTTATTCCACTTAACATGATGGTCCCTAGTTCCATCCATTTTCCTGCAAATAACATAATTTTATTTTTTCCTTATGAATAAAACTCCATCTTGTATGTGTACCACATTTTCTTTCTCCATTCACCCATTGATGAAAACCTAGACTGGTTCCAGAGTTGGGCTATTGTGAATTATACTGCTATTAACATGGGAATGGATGTATCCCTGTAGTATAATGACTTCAATTCTTCATGATAAATATTGAGGAGTCATAAAGCTGGGTCATACAGTGGTTCCATGCCTAGTCTTTTAAAGAGTGTCCATACTGATTTCCATAGCAGGTGTACGAATTTACAGTCCCATCAACAGTGTAAAAGTGTTCATTTTTCTCCACATTCCCTCCAACATTTCTTATTATTTGGCTTATTATTATTACATTCTGACTGGTGTGAGATAAAGTTTCAGTGTAGATTTGATTTGCAGTTCCCTAATTGGCAATGATGTTGAACATTTATTTTTTTATTTTTCAGCCATTTGTATTTCTTCTTTTGAGCAGTGTCTGTTTAGTTTGTTTGCCCATTTACTAATTGAGTTATTTGAGCTTTTGGAAATTCAATCTTCTCTTCCTTGTTAGTGTTCTCTTCTCCCTCCATTACTACAACAGAAAGGGAATTGAGAAAAACAAATGGTCAGTCAGTACTCTTGGTTTCAACACAGAAAATCAATTAAAAAAAAAAAAGAACATAGGCAAGGGTGAAGCGTTGTTTTCTTTTATAAGTAAATCCCCTGGGAGTACTTCGGACTTCAGACACTGCAGGTTTCAGTGATCCACTGTCTTTTATCCTTCCTTTCCCACTCCATTTTCTGGCCTCCCCTGTAGTCCACAAGGTTGGAGTAAGGTTTACATGCTCACATCCTACCAGTCATTTGTTGGCCTCTGAAACAGTCTGGAAGAGTTCAACCCAACTTGGCCTGCCAAGTGTCTTCTTGTTCAGGGATCTTCCATACACTGACTTCTTAGGCCTAGTCATCTGCTCCACTCACCCAAATGGGCTGAAATGCAGAGTGGGGAATTCCAGGAGGAATCAGAAGCTTCTTCTGAAGTGAAAACAGAAACAGGAGACCCCAATAACAACCTCTGGCTCATTCCCCTTTGATTTGCAGGAGAATAGTGTCTATACTATAGAGCTGGGAAGCGTTCATCCATGTCAGCTGAAGCACTGTCCAAGAATCTAGGGACCAGGATATCAACACTTCATAGATGAGGAGACCAGAGCTCAGAGGGATGCTCCTCACCAGATGAATGGATAAAGAATTTGTTGTATATATACACAATGAAATATAACTTGGTCATGAACAATGTCTTTATGACACTTGCCAGTAAATGAATGGGTGTGGAGACTCTAATGCTATGTGAAATCAGCCAATCCCCCATATCCAAAGGTTACATGTTTTCACTGATATGTGGATGCTAAATCACAATAAAGGAGGGAGGGAAAGAGGACAAGTTCAGTAGATAAGACAAAGGGGCATGGAAGGAAGGGAGTGGAGTTAGCAATTGGAAAGACAATAGAATGAATCTAGGATGATTTTCCTATGTATGCATAGGAAAATACCTAAGTGAACCCCACCATCATGCCCACTTACAATAATTAGAATAAGATATATGCTATACTTGTATAATTTTATCAGAATAGATTCTACTGTCATATATAATGAAGAACCAATAAAAATAAATAAATAAAAAACACTGAATAGGAACATGAAACCAAGTTCGTGTCCACATCAGGTAGTATTTTTAGAGAAAAATAGAATGGCTTGCCAGTGAGCAAGGGAGCCCAAGTGCTGTTGGATTGCACACAAGTCTGTGCTCTCCAACATCTCTTCTGTGCCAATCACCATATTCTACCTTCAGGTGAAATTCAGGCTCAAAATATAAATTAAACTCAGTCGGAGGAAAATCAAGTTCTGTTGCCATCCAGGTCCTCTATATTGGAACAAACCAGACTCTGAGGAGCTTTGAATGAATTTGATGCAGTTCTGTCCTGGGCAGTTCCCAGTTCTGACACATGCTGTTGAGAAGCCATTTGATATCTTGAAGCCTGTGTTTTCTCATCTCTATAATTGGGTGTTTTTAGAGAACTCTGTTGGATAATGGCTTCATGGAGGCTATTGATCTAAGCAGGTGCTGTGCCTCCACAGCTGACATACACCTTGAAGTCACCATGTAGGTATTGCTTAACTACACATTAATTTTCTTTTCAGAAGCTTATAACCTTGTTAACATGGGCACTCATGTCATTGACTTGCCAAATACACCATGTCTTCCTTGTCTGAAATCCAGATTCAAATTCTCTGATGATTTATCGTACTGCCATAATTATATATCCCTACTTGGCCTTCTTTTTCTCTGTGCCCTCAATAATACAATTTCCTGTTGCTTGTCTTTATAGCCCATGTTTATCTTTGTTTTGAAAACGCAGGAATTGGTGGTTCTTTATTATATCCCTCTAGATCAGCCTGTGTCTAAAATTGGTAAACCCTGATTACCTTACACATTTTCAATATCAACCTATATTTTGACGTATAAAGCAGGAATGAGATGAATTCTAGCTGGTGTTTGCCCTTAATGTAAACTGAACCAGGATTCCCTAGATCCTGAATGGGAGGCCCAAGATGACTCAGATATATGAGAAGGTTCTGTTCATATTATACTATGTAATTCATTGGAGTGGATTTTATATACATATATCACAAATCCTGCTTTTTTGAATAATTGTCACTTTCCAGGTCTGAAGAGAATAAGGAATGTTGGAAGAGTCCTTTGAACTGGTGGAGGTGTTTTGGTTTTGCAATCAAACATAGCTCATCCTGAGTCCCAGCCCAGCTGCTTATTAGTTGTGGTATTTTGTCCACAGAAGGAAACAGATATTATATCCTGGCCATTAGGTCTAAGGCCAAATTGCCAAATAACAAGTTTGCTTTTAATGTATTTAAATAATAGAGTCAAGGCTGTGGACAGGTCACAGAGTATATGTCCCCAAACCCCTGGGAACCCATCTTCCTTTATTTGCTGATATCTTCAATGAAAAAGAACCTGTGACCAGCATGAAGTGGAAAAGACTTCCCTGGTTGGAGTTTGTTGCTCTCAGGGCATTGTCTGCAGTTCTCTTTGGGCCTGAGGAGAAATATTAGTAAGGAATTATATCCCTCCACTCTAGCATACAAAGTGGTAGACTAGGACCCTTACCTCCTTGATGTAAGGGGACCCACAGTTCTCAAATTTGAAAATGGCTGCTGAGCTCAGATACACTGGAAAGAGTTAGATTTGAGGGTGTTGTTCCAAAAATACATAAACTTTATTAGTAATACTTAGTCACATAAAAGAGGTATTATGGATATATTGGGTTATGTTATTAAAATAAATTTCAACTTTTTATTTTTTAATGTGAATACTAGAAAATTTTAAATTACCCTTGTACCTTATATATTGTTTTTCATTGAACATTGTTGTTTTAGCAGTTGCTTCCCAGTTCAAAGTTCAATCTGTCTCTTAACAAGACCAGAGAGCAGAAAAGTTAGATGAAAATTTTACAGTAATTATCATTTTTTCACTTATGAATAATATACAGGCATATATAATCTATAAACTGAAATGACCTTATATGCAAAGTTATATGCAAATGTTCTGCTGATTGGGCTAGATTACATCTCTGGGAGCAAATCTTGCCTTAAAATAGCAGAAGTCTGAGTCTCTGGGGTGCAATTACCAGGCCTTAAAAGAAAAGCAACAACAACAACAAAAAGCTGCAACCAAGAACCTCTCTCATTCTGGCCTCATTCTTGCCTGAAGCAGATATTACTCCCAGTCACTCAAAAAGAATCCTCACTGGTCTCAGACTAGGGAAGAGCAGGGCACTGACTGAAGCCCTGTCCAATCAGGGGCACTTGGTGAGAACTGTCTAATCCTGTGAACATCCAGCAAGGATGGGGCGGGCTTCCGCAATCTGGCTGGGGTCCTTTGCTCCTAAATCCACCTTTCGTGCCTTTCAATCCTAGGCTTCACTATCATGCTTGGGATCTCAAGGGTACTCTGCCTTGCAGGTGCTGAAGATCCCTAGGGAGTTGGTCTGGCCCCTGAGCACCAGGAAATGGTGAGTGGGCAGTGGCATCTTGAACCTGGGCAGGTAGACCGTCAGAAGAGTGGAACTGGCTGTGGCAGGAACAGGACCTGGCAGAGTGGGACTCTGGGCATTCTCTGGAGTCTGCAGGCCTGAGTTCTCCTCTGGTATAGTGCCCCCTCATTCCCACTGGCCAGCTAGGTGGGGAGCGTGTCAGTAGCGGAGACCCCTAGCAGCCTCTCCCATCCCCTCAGGGTGTCCTCAGCCCCTGTGTCAAGTCCTAACTGGCCAGGTGTGTGTGGGCAGCCCAGCGTCTTCCCAGAGGGGTGTTGATTGACAGGTGAAACAATGATCGGGATCAAATCTCCAAATGTGTTTTTCTACAAGACAGGAGCTGTGGTCCATAGGAACCTTGGTTATTCCTAATCTAGACAGTTTTCAGTTTTTCTTTCTTTTCTTTTCTTTCATTTCATTTTTCCCTTTGGTACTGAGGTTAAACATAAAGTTGCTTAACCACTGAGCTATATCCCTGGTACTTTTTGTTTTTTATTTTGAGACAGTGTAGCTAAGTTGCTGAGATTGGCCTGGTTATGGTTTGATGTATATAGACATTCCTGTTGCAATTAAGTGTATAAGTTTTATATACACACAGATTTTCATATGGATTTTGTTTATATAGTGATTCCTTGATTATTGCAATAATACAGTATTAAAATATATATGTATCAGGTAATGATAACTACTTATTTCCTCTTATAAATGAAAAGTTTCTTGGCTAAGTTTACATATATTTAACTTTGCGGATGAATTCTAGAACTTTATACTTTGGTTCCTTCTTTCATTAAAAGTAAAGAATGTGGAACTCGGACAACTGGGAGAATCGTAGAGGAGGCAGCTCAGCACAGTGCTTGGACTTGGAGCAACCACTGGGGCTCAGGGTGGCTGCCCAGAGGAGGAGCTGCGCGGGGAGCTGTTTGGACTCAGAGAGACTGCTCCTGAACACCGGGGGGCTGCCTGGAGGAGGAGGAGTGCGGCGCATCGCTTGGGCTCGGAGTGACTGCATCAGATATAGAGGCGGCTGCTCAGAGGAGGAGGTGAGTGGTGAGTTGTTTGGACTCAAAGCAACCGCTCCTGAATACCAGGGGACTTCCTGGAGGAGGAGCGCGGTGGGTCGCTTGGTCTTGGAGTGGCCGCACCAGAACTCCGGGTGGCTGCCTGGAGGAGGTGTGCAGCAGGTCGCTTGGACTCAGAGCGACTCAGAGAGACCACTCCTGAACACCCAGGGGGCCACCAGGAGGAGGAGGAGGAACGGGGTGGGTCACTTGCACTCAGAGTGACTGCCCAGGGCTATGGGCGGTTGGCGGGAGGAGGAGGCACATAGTGAGTTACTTGGACTCCTAGTGACCACTCTGGAACATCAGGCGGCTGTCCAGAGGAAGAGGCATGCGGCGGGTTGCTGGGACTTGGAGCAATTGTACGGGGCTCCAGGTGGCTTTTCAGAGGAGGGGCCGCATAGGCAGGCAATTAGGTGCAGAGCAGGGTCCCAGGACCTAGGAGGCTTCTTGGTGGAAGAGCTGTACAGAGACACGCTTAAGGGCGGAGCAAAGGTTCCAGGACTGCGGGCAGATTTTCTGAGGAGAGGCAGCCTAAGAAGACTCATCTAGGAAGGGTGAGGCTCCCAGGCCCAGGAGGTAGCTCCGGGCCCCTGGGAACATTGCAGAGGAAAACAGCCCAGCCCAGGAAGTACTTGTAGATTGAGGGGAAACTCTAGGAAGGGAACAGACCAGCGAGACCTCCTCAACCGGTTGGGTCTTCCCTGCCGGGTGAAGTTTCCCACAAGGACGGTAAAACCAGAGACACAGGATCAAACAGGCCTTGCCTCAGCCCACAGACTAGTTCCCCTTTGGATGACCATTGGTCAACAAGTGGAGACGCCTCTGTCCACTAGTAGGGAATATACCCCACCTGAAGGCCACCACCCCTAGAGAGGCAGCTTCCTTGTGGAGCAACGCATTACCAACTTTCTCCAAGACTTCAGCCTACTGAAGGCTAAGAGGGGATATACTAGAAATCTTCAGGGACATTATAAGTCAATAGAGGAAATCTGCAATATCTCAGTGGTCCACTGATACCTGAACAATATGAGAAAACAAGGGAAGAAAATGCCCCAAACAAATCTAGATGTTACATCAATAAAATCCAATGAGAGCATGGCAGAAAAAATGACAGAAAAGGAGTTCAGAATGTACATAATTAAAATGATCAGGGAAGCAAACGATGAGATGAAGAGCAAATGCACGCACTGAGTGATGAGATGAAAGAGCAATGCAGGCATTGAATGATTGCATCAATCGACAGTTAAAAGAGCAAATACAGGAAGCAAAAGATCATTTCAATAAAGAGTTAGAGATATTGGAAAAAAACCAAACAGAAATCCTTGACATGAAGGAAACAATAAACCAAATTAAGAACTGCATAGAAAGCATATCCAATAGGATAGAACACCTGGAAGACAGAACCTCAGACATTGAAGACAAAATATTTAACCTTGAAAACAAAGTTGAACAAACAGAGAAGATGGTAAGAAATCATGAACAGAATCTACAAGAACTATGGAATATCATGAAAAGGCCAAATTTAAGAATTATTGGGATTGAGGAAGGCTTAGAGAAACAAACCAAAGGAATGAACAATTTATTCAATGAAATAATATCAGAAAATTTCTCAAATCTGAAGAATGAAATGGAAAATCAAGTTCAAGAGGCTTATAGGACTCCTTATACACGAAATTACAACAGACCCACAGCAAGGCACATTATAATGAAAATACCTAACATACAAAATAAAGACAGAATTTAAAGGCTGTGAGAGAAAAGAACCAAATCACATTCAGGGGGAAACCAATTCGGATATCAGCAGATTTTTCAATCCAGACCCTAAAAGCTAGAAGAGCCTGGAACAACATTTTTCAAGCCCTGAAAGAAAATGGGTGCCAACCAAGAATCTTATACCCAGCAAAACTTACCTTTAAATTTGATGATGAAATAAAATGCATGATAAACAAAAGCTAAAAGTATTTACAAAAAGAAAGCCAACAACACAGAACATTCTCAGCAAAATATTCCATGAAGAGGACGTGAGAAACAAAGAAGCAAATCAGCAAAGGGAGGAATTATCCTAAAGGAATTGTCGAATAAAGGAAGAACCAAATTGTGTCAAATGAATAAATAAATAAATAAAATTTAAAAAATGAACCAAATGACCGGGAATACAAATCATATCTCAATAATAACCCTGAATGTTAATGGCCTGAATTCATCAATCAAAAGACATAGACTGGCAGATTGGATTAAAAAGAAAGATCCAACAATATGTTGCCTGCAAGAGACTCACCTCATAGAAAAAGATACCCATAGACTAAAGGTGAAAGGATGGGGAAAATTATACCACGCACATGGACTCAGCAAAAAAGCTGGAGTATCCATCCTCATTTCAGATAATGTGGACTTCAAGCCAAAGTTAGTCAGAAGGGATAAAGAAGGTCATTTCATACTGCTTAAGGAAAGTATAAATCAGGAAGATATAACAATCATAAACATCTATGCCCCAATCAGTGGCTCATCCATGTATGTCAAACAAATCCTTCTCAATTTCAGAAACCAAAAAGACCATAACACAATAATACTAGGTGATTTTAACACACCTCTCTCACCACTGGACAAATCTTCCAAACAAAAATTGAACAAAAAAACCATAGATCTCAATAACACAATAATTTAGACTTAACAGACATTTATAGAGTATACCGTCCAATCAAGAGTGAATACATTTTCCTCTCAAAAGCACATGGATCCTTCTCTAAAGTAGACCATATATTATGCCACAAAGCTAATGTTAACAAATACAAGAAGATAGAGACACTGCCTTGTATTCTATCATATCATAATGGATTGAAGTTAGAAATAAATGTGAGAGTAAAAAACAGAAACTACTCCAACATCTGGAGATTAAACAATATGCTATTATATGATGAATGGATAACAGAAGATATTAGGAAGGAAATTAAAAAATTCTTAGATGTAATGAGAACAAAGAAACATCATATCAAAATCACTGGGACAGGGTGTTGGCAAGGGCGGGGCAGGGCGGGGCGGGTCCGGTTGGAGGCACATTGGGTTGGCACCTCTTTAGCGGGTTGGCGGATGGGCAATAGAGGAGACACCAGGAAAGATGTCTAAGCAACAACCAATTCAGTTTATAAATCCAGAAACTCCTGGCTATTTTGGATTTGCAAATCATCCCAATCAAGTTCACCAAAAATCAGTGAAAAAAGGTTTTGAATTCACATTGATGGTGGTTGGTGAATCCGGTCTAGGAAAGTCGACTCTCATAAATAGCCTATTCCTGACTGATCTCTACCCAGAAAGAATCATACCTGGAGCCGCAGAGAAAATTGAAAGAACTGTCCAAATTGAGGCTTCCACTGTTGAGATTGAAGAGCGTGGGGTCAAGCTTCGCCTTACAGTTGTGGACACACCTGGCTATGGGGATGCCATCAACTGCAGGGACTGTTTCAAGACGATCATCTCCTACATCCATGAGCAGTTCGAGTGCTACCTGCACGACGAGTGTGGCTTGAACAGGCGGCACATCATTGACAACAGGGTACACTGCTGCTTCTACTTCATCTCGCCTTTTGGACATGGACTGAAGCCCTTGGATGTCGCCTTTATGAAAGCAATACACAACAAGGTGAATATAGTGCCTGTCATCGCAAAAGCCGACACTCTCACTCTGAAGGAGCGAGAGCGGTTGAAGAAAAGGATTCTGGATGAAATTGAAGAACATAACATCAAAATCTATCACTTACCTGATGCAGAATCAGATGAAGATGAAGATTTTAAAGAGCAGACTAGACTTCTCAAGGCCAGTATCCCATTCTCTGTGGTTGGATCCAACCAGTTGATTGAAGCCAAAGGCAAGAAGGTCAGAGGTCGCCTCTACCCGTGGGGTGTCGTGGAGGTGGAGAACCCGGAGCACAACGACTTTCTGAAGCTGAGAATGATGCTCATCACCCACATGCAGAACCTCCAGGAGGTGACCCAGGACCTTCACTATGAAAACTTCCATTCCGAAAGGCTCAAGAGAGGCAGCAGGAAAGTGGAGAATGAAGGCATGAACAAAGATCAGATCTTGCTGGAAAAGGAGGCTGAACTCCGCCGCATGCAAGAGATGATTGCGAGGATGCAGGCGCAGATGCAGATGCAGATGCAAGGTGGTGACGGTGACAGCGGGGCGCTTGGGCACCACGTGTGAGAAAACACTCCCGGATACAAAGAACACCACATTCCGGATGAAGAACACATTCCTGATGAATGCCACATTGCGACTTTCCATAAGATACTTAGAAAGGTGCCCATCCACATTCACAGTACCTGTGCCTGAGAATTTAATTTTTTTAAACTATTGGTGTGTTTTGTATGAAGTACTTTTAACATTTGTATTTCACTGCTATGTCATACTTTATACTTTATGAGGTAAACTCTCATTTTCATTTTCTTTCTCCTTAAGTAATCACTAATGTTAGGATGATTTCCAAGTATCAGAATGTGTAGTTAATATTGAGTTCCCTTGATTTAGTTGGCCTGATCAGTCACTGATGAGTACTCTTGACATATAGAACATTCACTTTACCAGGAGTGTCCTTCGTGGTGGACGTTTGCCTGTGACAGAGCTGTGCAGTCCATCACGTGGAGACTTTCCTGCATTTTACATTTATGCACAACAAACACCTAAGACCATTTTTGCTGCTATAGTTCAATACTGTTAATCTGCACATTTATCTGTTAACCAAGTAGAACAACAGAATCATCTGAAATACTTCTGCACTTACACAACTTTTAAAAACAGGCTTTCAGGTGTGGGTTTGAAGAGAGCACTTTGGATTCTTTGCCAGGTCATTTTTGTAACATGTGCAGGGAACTCACCCTGGTAGCATCTCCTGTGCGTGCTGCATTGTGTAGAGAGAGCAGCAGCAAGCTCCAGCTTTGTACTGCTGTGAGCTTCTGTATACAGTGAGAGTCAGAAAACTATCTTTTCTCAACTAAATTAGGAAATACTGTTTAAAGAATCTTTTTTTTTTAATTTTATACTCTACTTTTGTGTGTTTCTGTAACTGCAAGTATAAAATAACCCACCTCAGCAATGATTAATTGGGATGATTTTCTTATGTTCAGACCATCTCACCTATTTTCAGCCATGGTCTTTCCTTCATCTTGTATGATACAGATTTCTCTGTGTTGTGTTAGAGTGAAAGACATTTCCAGTCCGTCCTGCAGGCTGCTAGACAGGTGTCTGACATGGAGTTGCACTGGGGTCTCTGCTGTATGTGGGGCCTAAGCCTTCCTGCCCTTTCTGTGCCTCCTGTGCCTGCCAGTGGGATGCTCCAGCCTGCGCTTGCTCTCCACTTCCAGCACGGGAGAGTTGACCACAGAGACAGGGAAGGAGATGATGGTTAGAGAGAGAGCAGGCTGGCTAAGTAAGTTCATTTTGCTGCAGCAGGAGGAGTTGACCTGAAGAAAATGTGTGATATGAGATCGGGATTTGGTGGGAGGGGTTGTTTAGTTTTGGCCAGAAAAAAATAAAATGGGATGGTCAAAAGGCTGTTTACGAAGGTATTCTGCAGAGGTCACCAGTGTTCCCACCTGCTCTGCCCGTCACATCAGCCTCATCATCAGAGTCAGGGGATGTGTGAGGCTCCTCACGTGAAGCGTCTACCAGGAAGCGTTCCAGGCCACTGGAGAACATCCATGCAGTCCATTATCTGGGTTATTTTGGCAGTTATGACTTTGCGAGGAAAAGCATTTTCAAGCAGTGTAAGCCCTGTGTGTGTTTGAGTACAAGTGCTGCTTAGGGCAAGGTGCCACCTGATGGTGGGGTGTGGGCCAAGAGGCCTATAGAGTCACACTTCTGAATCCCATTTTATTTTGTTGTCCAAATCCTAAACATAACACTTTTGCTACTAGTAAATCGTTTTACTAAGAGATAATCTTACCTATGGAAATATTTTGAGATCAGTTTACAGAGCAATTTTGTATGCATTTAAACTAACCTTTTTTAAAATAAAGCACTATTGTTTAAAAAAAAATCGCTGGGACACTATGAAAGCAGTACTTAGAGGAAAATTTAGGATGGCGGACTAGAGGGTGGCTGCATTTCATGTTGCTCCAGGACTCAGGATTCAAAAGAGGAGATATTGAGAGACTTGGGACCAACTCAAAGCAGCCGGGTGAGTCTCTCCCGTTGGGGAGGCACCCGGATGGGGCAGTAGTCCCGGAACTCAGGGAACTTTGTGAAGTAGAGCTGCCGGGGAGACATCCCTCCCCCCACTGGAGCAGTGAACTCAGACAACTGGGAGTGTCGTAGAGGAGGCCACTCAGCACAGCACTGGGACTCGGAGCAACCACTGGGGCTCCGGTGGCTGCCCAGGGGAGGAGCGGCGAGGAGAGCTGTGTGGACTCAGAACACCGGGGCCTGCCCTGAGGAGCGGGAGGAGGAGTGTGGCCGCTTGGATTTGGAGTGACTACACCAGAGCTACAGGCGGTAGCCACAGGAGGAGCTGCGTGGCGAGTTGTTTGGACTCAGACCACTTCTGAACACCAGGACCTGCCCTGAGGAGTAGGAGGAGGAGGAAGAGGAGCGCAACGGGTTGTTTGGACTCTCAGTGACTGCATTAGAGCTCCAGGCGGCTGCTCAGAGGAGGAGGTGATTGGTGAGTTGTTTGTACTTAAAGCGACCGCTCCTGAACACCGAGGGGGCTGCCTGGAGGAGAAGCGCAGTGGATCGCTTGGTCTCAAGTGGCTGCACCAGAGCTCCAGGTGGCTGCCCAGAGGAGGCATGCAGCAGGTCACATGGATTCAGAGCCACTCAGAGCAACCGCTCCTGAACACCCGGGGGGATACCTGGAGAAGGAGGAGGAACGGGGTGGGTCACTTTGACTCGGAATGATTGCCCAGGGCTACGGGCAGTTGGTGGGAGGAGGAGGCACGCAGTGAGTTGTTGGACTCCTAGTGACCGCACTGGAACACCGGCAGCTGCCTGGAGGAAGAGGCATGCAGCGAGTCTCTGGGACTCAATTGTATGGGGCCCCAGGTGGCTGCTCAGAGGAGGGGCCGCATAGCCGGGTGATTAGGTGTAGAGCAGGGTTCCAGGATCTAGGAGGCTTCTTGGTGGAAGAGCCACACAGAGACACACTTAGGGGCGGAACAAAGGTTCCAGGACTGCGGGCAGATTCTATGAGGAGGGGCAGCCTAAGGAGATTCATCAGCGAAGGGTGAGGCTCCCAGGCCCAGGAGGTAGGGCTGGGCCCCTCGGAACTTTGCAGAGGAAGGCAGCCCAGCCCAGGCGATAGCTGTAAATTGAGGGGAACCTCTAGAAGGGGAACTGACCAGCTAGACCTCCCAACCAGATAAGTCTTCCCTGCTGGGTGAGGTTTTCCCAAAATGACGGTAAAACCAAAGACACAGGCCCAAACAGGCCTTGCCTTACCCCGCAGCCTAGTTCCCCTTTGGATGACCATTGATCAACAAGTGGAGGCACATCTGTCACTAGCAGGGAATATACCCCACCTGAAGGCCACCACCCCTAGAGAGGCAGCTTCCTTGTGGAGCACCGCATTATCAACTTCCTCCAAGACTTCAGCCGACTGAAGGCTAAGAGGGGATATGTATAGAAATCTTCAGGGACATTGTAAGTCAATAGAGGAAATCTCCAATATCTCTGGGGTCCACTGATACCTGAACAATATGAGAAAACAAGGAAAGAAAATGCTACAAACAAATCTACATGTTACATCAATAAAACCCAATGACAGCATGACAGAAGAAATGACAGAAAAGGAGTTCAGAATGTACATAATTAAAATGATCAGGGAAGCAAATGATGAGATGAAAGAGCAAATGCACACACTGAATGATGACATGAAAGAGCAAATGCAGGCATTGAATGATCGCACCAATCAACAGTTAAAAGAGCAAATACAGGAAGCAAAAGATCATTTCAATAAAGAGTTAGAGATATTGAAAAAAAACCAAACAGAAATCCTTGACATGAAGGAAACAATAAACCAAATTAAGAACTGCATAGAAAGCATATCCAGTAGGATAGAACTCCTGGAAGACAGAACTTCAGACATTGAAGACAAAATATTTAACCTTGAAAACAAAGTTGAACAAACAGAGAAGATGGTAAGTAATCATGAACAGAATCTACAGGAACTATGGGATATCATGAAAAGGCCATATTTAAGAATTATTGGAATTGAGGAAGGCCTAGAGAAACAAACCAAAGGAATGAAAAATCTAATCAATGAAATAATTTCAGAAAATTTCCCAAATCTGAAGAATGAAATGGAAAATCAAGTTCAAGAGGCTTATAGGACTCCAAATACACAAAATTACAACAGACCCACACCAAGGCACATTATAATGAAAATACCTAACATACAAAATAAAGACAGAATTTTAAAAGCTGTGAGAGAAAAGAACCAAATTACATTCAGGGGGAAACCAATACGGATATCAGCAGACTTTTCAATCCAGACCCTAAAAGCTAGAAGGGCCTGGAACAACATTTTTCAAGCCCTGAAAGAAAATGGATGCCAACCAAGAATCTTATACCCAGCAAAACTTACCTTCAAATTTGGTGATGAAATAAGATCTTTCCATGATAAACAAAAGCTAAAAGAATTTACAAAATGAAAGCCAGCATTACAGAACATTCTCAGCAAAATATTCCATGAGGAAGAGATGAAAAACAAAGAAGCAAATCAGCAAAGGGAGGAATTATCCTAAAGGAATTGTCAAATAAAGGAGGAACCAAGTAGTGTCAAATAAATAAATAAATAAAATTTTAAAAATGAACCAAATGACCGGGAAACCAAATCATATCTCAATAATAACCCTGAATGTTAATGGCCTGAATTCATCAATCAAAAGACATAGACTCTTTTGAGCATGGCAGGGTAGGGAGCTCAGAATACAATTAGTTTTATTTCCCAACCCCTCACCCAGACAAAGGCAGAGAGGGCTTAGCTTAGAAAACCCTTGTTCGGAGACGCCCCTCCCCCCGCTGGAGCAGTGAACTCGGACAACTAGGAGCGCCGAAAAGGAGGCCGCTCGGCACAGCGCTGGGACTCGGAGCAACCACTGGGACTCCGGCGGCTGCCCAGGGGAGGAGTGGCAAGGAGAGCTGTGTGGACTCAGGACACCGGGGCCTGCCCTGAGGAGGAGGAGGAGGAGCGTGGCCACTTGGATTCGGAGTGACTGCACCAGAGCTACAGGCGGTTGCCAGAAGAGAAGCTCCGCGACGAGCTGTTTGGACTCAGAACGACGCTTCTGAACCCCGGGGCCTGCCCTGTGGACAAGGAGGAGGAAGAGGAACGCGGCCGCTTGGATTCGGGGTGACTACACCAGAGCTTCAGGCGGTTGCCAGAGGAGAGGCTGCGTGGTGAGCTGTTTGGACTCAGACCACTTCTGAACCCCGGGGCCTGCCCGGAGGAGGAGGAGAAGCGCGGCGGGTCCTTTGGACTCGCAGTGACTGCATTAGCGCTCCAGGCGGCTGCTCAGAGGAGAAGGCGAGTGGTGAGTTGTTTGGACTTAAAGGGACAGCGCCTGAACACAGGGGGGCTGCCTGGAGAGGAAGCGTGGTGGGTCGCTTGGTCTTGAGTGGCCGCACCAAGAGCTCCGGGCGGTTGCCCATAGGACCCGTGCAGCGGATCACGTGGATTCAGAGCCACTCAGAGGGACTGCTCCTGAACACTCGGGGGGTTATCTGGAGGAGGAGGAGGAACGGGGAGGGTCACTTCGACTCGGAGTGATTGATTGCCCAGGGCTACGGGTGGTTGGTGGGAGGTGGAGGCACGCAGTGAGTTTCTTGGAGTCCTAGTGACCGCACCGGAATACTGGGCAGCTGTCTGGAGGAAGAGGCGTGTGGCGGGTCTCTGGTACTCATAGAGATTGTACGGGGCCCCAGGTGGCTGCTCAGAGGAGGGGCCGCATAGCCAGGCAATTAGGGGCAGAGCAGGGTCCCAGGATCTAGGAGGCTTCTTGGTGGAAGAGCCGCACAGAGACAGGCTTAGGGCGGAGCAAAGGTTCCAGGCCTGCCGGCATATTCTCTGAGGAGGGGCAGCCAAAGGAGATTCATCTGCGAAGGGTGAGGCTCCCAGGCCCAGGAGGTAGGGCCGGGCCCCTGAGAACTTTGCAGAGGAAGGCAGCCCAGCCCAGGCGGTAGCTGTAAATTGAGGGGAACCTCTAGGAGGGTACTGACCAGCGAGACCTCCCCACCGGGTGAGTCTTCCCTGCCAGGTGAGGTTTCCCCACAAGGACGGTAAAACTAGAGACTCAGGCCCAAACAGGCCTTGCCTCAGCCCGCAGCCTAGGTCCCCTTTGGATGACCATTGGTCAACAAGTGGGGGCACCTCTGCCCACTAGCAGGGATTATACCCCTCCTGAAAGCCACCACTCCTAGAGAGGCAGCTTCCTTGTGGAGCTCCGCATTATCAACTTCCTCCAAGACTTCAGCCTACTGAAGGCTAAGGGGGGATATATATAGAAATCTTCAGGGACATTGTAAGTCAAAAGAGGAAATCTGCAATAACTCAGCGGTCAACTGATACCTGAACAATATGAGAAAACAAGGAAAGAAAATGCTGCAAACAAATCTAGATGTTACATCAATAAAACCCAATGACAGCATGGCAGAAGAAATGACAGAAAAGGAGTTCAGAATGTACATAATTAAAATGATCAGAGAAGCAAACGATGAGATGAAAGAGCAAATGCAAGCATTGAATGATCGCACCAATCGACAGTTAAAAGAGCAAATACAGGAAGCAAAAGATCATTTCAATAAAGAGTTAGAGATATTGAAAAAAAACCAAACAGAAATCCTTGACATGAAAGAAACAATAAACCAAATTAAGAACTCCATAGAAAGCATATCCAATAGGATAGAACACCTGGAAGACAGAACCTCAGACATTGAAGACAAAATATTTAACCTTGAAAACAAAGTTGAACAAACAGAGAAGATGGTAAGAAATCATGAACAGAATCTACAAGAACTATGGGATATCATGAAAAGGCCAAATTTAAGAATTATTGGGATTGAGGAAGGCCTAGAGAAACAAGCCAAAGGAATGAACAACTTATTCAATGAAATAATATCAGATAATTTCCCAAATCTGAAGAATGAAGTGGAAAATCAAGTTCAAGAGGCTTATAGGACTCCGAATACACAAAACTACAACAGACCCACACCAAGGCACATTATAATGAAAATACCTAACATACAAAATAAAGACAGAATTTTAAAAGCTGTGAGAGAAAAGAACCAAATTACATTCAGGGGGAAACCAATATGGATATCAGCAGACATTTCAATCCAGACCCTAAAAGCTAGAAGGGCCTGGAACAACATTTTTCAAGCCCTGAAAGAAAATGGATGCCAACCAAGAATCTTATACCCAGCAAAACTTACCTTCAAATTTGACGATGAAATCAAATCCTTCCATGATAAACAAAAGCTAAAAGAATTTACAAAAAGAAAGCCAGCATTACAGAACATTCTCAGCAAAATATTCCATGAGGAAGAGATGAAAAACAAAGCAGCAAATCAGCAAAGGGAGGAATTATCCTAAAAGAATTGTCAAATAAAGGAGGAAACAAGTTGTGTCAAATAAATAAATAAATAAAACTTAAAAAATGAACCAAATGACCGGGAAACCAAATCATATCTCTATAATAACCCTGAAATGTTAATGGCCTGAATTCATCAATCAAAAGATATAGACTGGCAGATTGGATTAAAAAGAAAGATCCAACAATATGTTGCCTGCAAGAGACTCACCTCATAGAAAAAGATACCCATAGACTAAAGGTGAAAGGATGGGGAAAAACATACCATGCGCATGGACTCAGCGAAAAAGCTGGAGTATCCATTCTCATTTCTGATAGTGTGGACTTCAAGCCAAAGTTAGTCAGAAGGGATAAAGAAGGTCATTTCATACTGCTTAAGGGAAGCATAAATCAGCAAGATATAACAATCATAAACATCTATGCCCCAAACAGTGGCTCATCCATGTATGTCAAACAAATCCTTCTCAATTTCAGAAACCAAATAGACCATAACACAATAATACTAGGTGATTTTAACATGCCTCTCTCACCACTGGACAGATCTTCCAGACAAAAATTGAACAAAGAAACCATAGATCTCAATAACACAATCAATAATTAAGACTTAACAGACATTTATAGAATATACCGTCCAACCAAGAGCGAATACACTTTCTTCTCAGCAGCACATGGATCCTTCTCTAAAATAGACCATATATTATGCCAGAAAGCTAATGTTAGCAAATACAAGAAGATAGAGACACTAGCATGTATTCTATCAGATCATAATGGATTGAAGTTAGAAATAAATGAAAGAGTAAAACACAGAAACTATTCCAACATCTGGAGATTAAACAATTTGCTATTATATGATGAATGGATAACAGAAGATATTAGGAAGGAAATTAAAAAATTCTTAGAGGTAAATGAGAACAAAGAAACATCATATCAAAATCTCTGGGACACTATGAAAGCAGTACTTAGAGGGAAATTTATTTCATGGAGCGCATTTAATAAAAGAAGTAAAACTCAACAAATAAACGACCTAACGCTACAGCTCAAAGCCCTAGAAAAAGAAGAACAGAACAACACCAAAAGTAGTAGAAGACAGGAAATAGTTAAACTCAGAGCTGAAATCTATGAAATTGAAACAAAAGAAACAATACAAAAAATTGACAAAATAAATAGTTGGTTCTTCGAAAAAAAAAAAAAACAAAATTGATAAACCTTTAGCCACTCTAACAAAGAGAAGACGAGAGAAAACCCAAATCACTAAAATTCGGAATGAACAAGGAAATATCACAACAGACAGGATTGAAATACAAAACATAATTAGAAGCTATTTTGAAAATCTATACTCCAACAAAATAGAAAATTTCGAAGACATCAACAGGTTTCTAGAGACATATGAATTGCCTAAACTGAACGAGGAGGACATACACAATTTAAATAGACCAATTTCAAGTACTGAAATAGAAGAAGTCATCAAAAGCCTTCCAACAAAGAAAAGTCCGGGACCAGATGGGTTCTCAGCCGAGTTCTACAAAACCTTTAAAGAAGAGCTCATTCCAATACTTCTCAAAGTATTCCATAAAATAGAAGAGGAGGGAACCCTCCCAAACTCATTCTATGAAGCCAATATCACCCTGATACCTAAACCAGACAGAGACTCATCAAGGAAAGAAAATTTCAGACCAATATCCTTAAAGAACATCGACGCAAAAATTCTCAACAAAATTTTAGCAAATCGCATACAAAAACATATTAAAAAGATAGTGCACCATGATCAAGTGGGCTTCATCCCAGGTATGCAAGGTTGGTTCAACATCAGGAAATCAATAAACGTAATTCACCATATTAATAGACTTAATGTCAAGAATCACATGATTATTTCAATAGATGCAGAAAAAAGCATTTGATAAAATACAGCACCCCTTCATGCTCAAAACACTAGAAAAATAGGGATAGTGGGAACATTCCTTAACATTGTAAAGGCCATTTATGCTAAGCCCATGGCTAATATCATTCTAAATGGTGAAAAACTGAAAGCATTCCCCCTAAAAACTGGAACAAGGCAGGGATGCCCTCTTTCACCACTTCTATTCAACATCGTTCTTGAGACTCTGGCCAGAGCAATTAGACAAACCAAAGAAATTAAAGGGATACGAATTGGAAAAGAAGAACTCAAACTATCCCTGTTCGCTGATGACATGATTATATATTTAGAGGAACCTGGAAATTCCACCAGAAAACTCTTAGAACTCATAAGTGAATTCAGTAAAGTAGCAGGTTACAAGATCAATGCCCATAAATCCAACGCATTTTTATACATAAGTGATGAATCTTCGGAAAGAGAAATTAGGAAAACTACCCCATTCACTATAGCCTCGAAAAAAATAAAATACTTGGGAATCAATCTCACAAAAGAGGTGAAAGACCTCTACAATGAGAACTCTACAACACTAAAGAAAGAAATTAAAGAACACCTTAGAAGATGGAAAGATCTTCCATGTTCTTGGATAGGAAGAATTAATATTGTCAAAATGGCCATACTACCTAAAGTGCTATACAAATTCAATGCAATTCCAATTAAAATCCCAAAGATGTACCTTACAGAAATAGAGCAAGCAATCATGAAATTCATCTGGAAGAATAAGAAACCCAGAATAGCTAAAGCAATCCTTAGCAGGAAGAGTGAAACAGGGGGTATTGCAATACCAGATCTTCAACTCTACTACAAAGCAATAGTAACAAAAACGGCATGGTATTGGTACCAAAATAGAAAGGTAGATCAATGGTACAGAATAGAGGACACGGACACAAACCCAAATAAATACAATTTTCTCATACTAGACAAAGGTGCCAAAAATATGCAATGGAGAAAAGATAGCCTCTTCAACAAATGGTGCTGGGAGAATTGGAAATCCATATGCAACAGAATGAAAATAAACCCATATCTCTCACCATGCACGAAACTAAACTCAAAATGGATTAAGGACCTCGGAATCAGACCAGAGACCCTGCATCTTATAGAAGAAAAAGTAGGTCCAAATCTTCACCTTGTTGGTCTAGGATCAGACTTCCTTAACAGGACTCCCATAGCACAAGAAATAAAAGCTAGAATCAACCACTGGATAGATTCAAACTAAAAAGCTTTCTCTCAGGCAAAGGGAACTATCAGCAATAGAAAGAAAGAGCCTACAGAGTGGGAGAAAATCTTTGCCAATCATACTTCAGATAGAGCGCTAATCTCCAGAATCTATAAAGAACTCAAAAAAACTCTACACGAAGAATACAAATAACCCAATCAACAAATGGGCTAAGGAAATGAATAGACACTTCACAGAAGAAGATCTACAGGCAATCAACAACATATTGAAAAATGTTCAACATCTCTAGTAATAAGAGAAATGCAAATCCAAAACTACCCTAAGATTCCATCTCACCCCAATTAGAATGGGCGATTATCAAAGAATACGAGAAAAAAAAAAAAGGTGTTGGTACCCCAGACCGGTATTGCTGATTGGGGAGAAACGTACACTCTTTACATTTGCTGGTGGGGCCTGGCACAATAGTGCAGGCCAACTCTGGAAAGCAGTGTGGAGATTCCTTAGAAAACTCGGAATAGACCTCCATTTGACCCAGCTATCCACTCCTTGGCCTATACCCAAAGGGACTTAAAATCAGCATACTACAGAGACACAGCCACATCAATGTTCATCGCTGCTCAATTCACAATAGCCCAGACTGTGGACCAACCTAGACGTCCTTCATTGATGAATGGATAAAGAAAACTGTGGTATATATATATACAATGGAATATACTCATCCATAAAGAATGATAAATGATTGCATTGCAGGCAAATGGATGAAATTGGAGAATATCATGCTAAGTGAGATAAGCCAATCTCAAAAAGCCAAGGGACGAATGATATCGCTAATAAGTGGAGGATGACACATAATGGGGGGGAGGGAAGGGTTAGTGTTAGGGTTAGAGTTAGGGTTAGGGAGGGGGGCAAGTATGGAGGAAGGACGGACTGTATAGAGGGTAAAGAGGGGTGGGAGGGGTGGGGGAAGGGAAAAAAATAACAGAATGAATCCAAACAACATTACTCTGTGTAAATTTATGATTACACAAATGGTATGCCTTTGTGCCATGTACAAACAGAGAAACAACATGTATCCCATTTGTTTACAATAAAAAAAAAAAAGACATAGACTGGGAGATTGGATTAAAAAGAAGGATCCAACAATATGTTGCCTGCAAGAGACTCACCTCATAGAAAAAGATACCCATGGATTAAAGGTGAAAGGATGGGGAAAAAACATACATGCACATGGAATCAGAAAAAGCTGGAGTATCCATCCTCAGTTCAGATAATGTGGACTTCAAGCCAAAGTTAATCAGAAGGGATAAAGAATGTCATTTCATACTGCTTAAGGGAAGCATAAATCAGCAAGATATACAATCATAAACATCTATGCCCCAAACAGTGGCTCATCCATGTATGTCAAACAAATCCTTCTCACTTTCAGAAACCAAATAGACCATAACACAATAATACTAGGTGATTTTAACACGCCTCTCTCACCACTGGACAGATCTTCCAGACAAAAAATTGAAGAAAACAAACCATAGATCTCAATAAACACAATCAATAATTTAAACTTATTGGACATTGATAGAATATACCATCCAACCAAATGCGAATACACTTTCTTCTCAGGAGCACATGGATCCTTCTCTAAAATAGACCATATATTATGCCAGAAAGCTAATGTTAGCAAATACAAGAAGATAGAGTCACTACCTTGTATTCTATCAGATCATAATGGATTGAAGTTTGTAATAAATGAAAGAGTAAAACACAGAAACTATTCCAACATCTGGAGAATAAACAATATGCTATTATATGATGAATGGATAACAGAAGATATAGGAAGGAAATTAAAAAATTCTTAGAGGTAAATGAGAACAAAGAAACATCATATCAAAATCTCTGGGACACTATGAAAGAAGTACTTAGAGGGAAATTTATTTCATGGAGCACATTTAATAAAAGAAGTAAAACTCAACAAATAAACGACCTAACACTACAGCTCAAAGTCCTAGAAAAAGAAGAAGACCAACACCAAAAGTAGTAGAAGAGAGGAAATAGTTAAACTCAGAGCTGAAATCTATGAAATTGAAACAAAAGAAACAATACAAAAAATTGACAAAATAGTTGGTTCTTCGAAAAAATAAACAAAATTGATAAACCTTTAGCCACACTAACAAAGAAAAGACGAGAGAAAACCCAAATCACTAAAATTTCGGAATGAACATGAAATATCACAACAGACACGAGTGAAATACAACACATAATTAGAAGCTATTTTGAAAATCTATACTCCAACAAAATAGAAAATTTCGAAGACATCAGCAGGTTTCTAGAGACATATGAATTGCCTAAACTGAATGAGGAGGATATACACAATTTAAATAGACCAATTTCAAGTTCTGAAATAGAAGAAGTCATCAAAAGCCTACCAACGAAGAAAAGTCTGGGACCAGATGGGTTCTCAGCCGAGTTCTACAAAACCTTTAAAGAAGAGCTCATTCCAATACTTCTGAAAGTATCCATAAAATAGAAGAGGAGGGAACCCTCCCAAACTCATTCTAAGAAGCCAATATCACACTGATACCTAAACCAGACAGTGACACATCGAGGGAAAGAAAATTTCAGACCAATATCCTTAAAGAACATCAACGCAAAAATTCTCAACAAAATTTTAGCAAATCGCATACAAAAACATATTAAAAGATAGTGAACCATGATCAAGTGGGTTTCATCCCAGGGATGCAAGGTTGGTTCAACATCAGTAAATTAATAAATGTAATACACCATATCAATAGACTTAAAGTCAAGAATCACATGATTATTTCAATAGATGCAGAAAAAGCATTTGATAAAATACAAGCACCCCTTCATGCTCAAAACACTAGAAAAATAGGATAGTGGGAACATTCCCTTAACATTGTAAAGGCCATCTATGCTAAGCCCACGGCTAATATCATTCTAAATGGTGAAAAACTGAAAGTATTCTCCCTAAAAACTGGAACAAGGCAGGGATGCCCTCTTTCACCACTTCTATTCAACATCGTTCTTCAGACTCTAGCCAGAGCAATTAGACAAACCAAAGAAATTAAAGGGATACGAATTGGAAAAGAAGAACTCAAACTATCCCTGTTCGCTGATGACATGATTATATATTTAGAGGAACCTGGAAATTCCACCAGAAAACTCTTAGAACTCATAAGTGAATTCAGTAAAGTAGCAGGTTCCAAGATCAATGCTCATAAATCCAATGCATTTTCATACAAAAGTGATGAATCTTCAGAGAGAAATTAGGAAAACTACCCCATTCACAATAGCCTCGAAAAATATAAAATACTTGGGAATCAATCTCACAAAAGAGGTGAAAGACCTCTACAATGAGAACTCTACAACACTAAAGAAAGAAATTAAAGAACACCTTAGAAGATGAAAAGATCTTCCATGTTCTTGGATAGGAAGAATTAATATTGTCAAAATGGCCATACTACCTAAAGTGCTATACAAATTCAATGCAATTCCAATTAAAATCCCAATGACGTACCTTACAGAAATAGAGCAAGCAATTATGAAATTCATCTGGAAGAATAAGAAACCCAGAATAGCTAAAGCAATCCTTAGCAGGAAGAGTGACAAAGGGGGTATTGCAATACCAGATCTTCAACTCTACTACAAAGCAATAGTAACAAAAATGGCATGGTATTGGTACCAAAATAGAAAGGTAGATCAATGGTACAGAATAGAGGACATGGACACAAACCCAAATAAATACAATTTTCTCATACTAGACAAAGGTGCCAACAATATGCAATGGAGAAAAGATAGCCTCTTCAACAAATGGTGCTGGGAGAATTGGAAATCCATATGCAACAGAATGAAACTAAAACCATATCTCTCACCATGCGCAAAACTAAACTCCAAATGGATTAAGGACCTCGGAATCAGGCCAGAGACCCTGCAGATTATAGAATAAAAAGTAGGTCCAGATCTTCAACATGTGGGCTTTGGACCAGACTTCCTTAACAGGACTCCCATAGCACAAGAAATAAAAGCAAGAATCAATAACTGGGATAGATTCAAACTAAAAAGCTTTCTCTCAGCAAAGGGAACTATCAGCAATGCGAAGAAAGAGCCTACAGAGTGGGAAAATATATTTGCCAATCATACTTCAGATAGAGCAGTAATCTCCAGAATCTATAAAGAACTCAAAAAACTCTACACCAAGAATACAAATAATCCAGTCGACAAATGGGCTAAGGAAATGAATAGACACTTCACAGAAGAAGATCTACAAGCAATCAACAAATGTATGGAAAAATGTTCACCATCTCTAGTAATAAGAGAAATGCAAATCAAAACCACCCTAAGATTCCATCTCACCCCAATTAGAATGACGATTATCAAGAATACAAGCAACAACAGGTGTTGATGAGGATGTGGGGGAAAAGGTATACTCATACATTGCTGGTGGGGCTGCAAATTAGTGCAGACACTCTGGAAAGCGGTGTGGAGATTCCTTAGAAACCTTGGAGTGGAACCACCATTTGACCCAGCTATCCCATTCCTTGGCCTGTACCCAAAGGACTTAAAATCAGCATACTACAGAGATACAGCCACATCACTGTTTATACCTGCTCAATTCACAACAGCCAGACTGTGGAACCAACCTAGATGTCCTTCAATTGATGAATGGATAAAGGAACTGTGGTATATATATATACAATGGAATATTACTCAGCCATAAAGAATGATAAAATGATGGCATTTGCAGGCAAATGGATGAAATTGGAGAATATCATGCTAAGTGAGATAAGCCAATCTCAAAAAGCCAAAGGACGAATGATATCGCTAATAAGTGGTTGATGATTCATAATGGGGGGAGGGAAGGGATACTGTTAGGGTTAGGGAGGGGACAAGATTGGAGGAAGGAAGGACTGTATAGAGGGAAAAGTGGCTGGGAGGAGTGGGGGGAAGGGAAAAAATAACAGAATGAATAAAAAACATTACTCTATGTAAATTTATGATTACACAAATGGTATGCCTTTACGCCATGTACAAACAGAGAAACAACATGTATCCCATTTGTTTACAATAAAAAAATAAATTAAAAAAAAAGAAAATTTATTTCATGGAGTGCATTTAATAAAAGAAGTAAAACTCAACAAATAAACGACCTAACACTACAGCTCAAAGCTCTAGAAAAAGAAGAACAGACCAACACCAAAAGTAGTAGACGAGAGGAAATAGTTAAAATCAGAGCTGAAATCAATGAAATTGAAACAAAAGAAACAATACCAAAAAATTGACAAAATAAATAGTTGGTTCTTTGAAAAAATAAACAAAATTGATAAACCTTTAGCCACACTAACAAAGAGAAGATGAGAGAAAACCCAAATCACTAAAATTCGGAATGAACAAGGAAATATCACAACAGACAGGATTGAATACAAAACATAATTAGAAGCTATTTTGAAAATCTATACTCCAACAAAATAGAAAATTTCGAAGACATCAGCAGGTTTCTAGAGACATATGAATTGCCTAAACTGAATGAGAAAGACATACACAATTTAAATAGACCAATTTCAAGTTCTGAAATAGAAGAAGTCATCAAAAGCCTACCAACAAAGAAAAGTCCGGGACCAGATGGGTTCTCAGCCGAGTTCTACAAAACCTTTAAGAAGAGCTCATTCCAATACTTCTCAAAGTATTCCATAAAATAGAAGAGGAGGGAACCCTCCCAAACTCATTCTATGAAGCCAATATCACACTGATACCTAAACCAGACAGAGACACATCGAGGAAAGAAAATTTCAGACCAATATCCTTAAAGAACATCGATGCAAAAATTCTCAACAAAATTTTAGCAATCGCATACAAAAACATATTAAAAAGATAGTGAACCATGATCAAGTGGGTTTCATCCCAGGGATGCAAGGTTGGTTCAACATCAGTAAATCAATAAATGTAATACACCATATCAATAGACTTAAAGTCAAGAATCACATGATTATTTCAATAGATGCAGAAAAAGCATTTGATAAAATACAAGCACCCCTTCATGCTCAAAACACTAGAAAAAATAGGGATAGTGGGAACATTCCTTAACATTATAAAGGCCATCTATGCTAAGCCCACGGCTAATATTCTAAATGGTGAAAAACTGAAAGCATTCCCCCTAGAAACTGGAACATGGCAGCGTTGCCCTCTTTCAACACTTCTAGTCAATATCATCCTTGAAACTCTAGCTAGAGCAATTAGACAGACCAAGGAAATTAAAGGGATAGGAATAGGAAAAGAAAAACTCAAACTATGCCTATTTGCTGATGATATGAATATATGCTTAGAGGAACTAGGAAATTCCACCAGAAAACTTTTAGAACTCATAAGTGAATTCAGTAAAGCAGTGGGATAGAAGATCAATGCACATAAATCTAATGCATTTTTATACATAAGTGATGAATCTTTGGAAAGAATAATCAGGAAAACTACCCCATTCACAATAGCCTCGAAAAATATAAAATACTTGGGAATCAATCTCACAAAAGAGGTGAAAGACCTCTACAATGAGAACTACAGAACACTAAAGAAAGAAATTAAAGAAAAACTTAGAAGATGGAAAGATCTCCCATGTTCTTGGATGGGCAGAATTAATATTGTCAAAATGGCCATACTACCAAAAGTGCTATACAGATTCAATGCAATTCCAATTAAAATCCCAATGATGTACCTTACAGAAATAGAGCAAGCAATTATGCAATTCATCTGGAAGAATAAGAAACCCAGAATAGCTAAAGCAATCCTTAGCAGGAAGAGTGAAGCAGGGGGTATCACAATACCAGATCTTCAACTCTACTTCAAAGCAATAGTAACAAAAACGGCATGGTATTGGTACCAAAATAGAAAGGTAGATCAATGGTACAGAATAGAGGACATGAACACAAACCCAAATAAATACAACTTTCTCATACTAGACAAATGGGCCAAAAATATGCAATGGAGAAAAGATAGCCTCTTCAACAAATGGTGCTGAGAAAACTGGAAATCCATATGCAACAGAATGAAACTAAACCCATATCTCTCACCATGCACGAAACTGAACTCAAAATGGATTAAGAACCTCAGAATCAGACCAGAGACCCTGTAGATTATAGAAGAAAATTAGGTCCTGATCTTCAACATGTCGCCTTAGGACCAGACTTCCTCAACAGGATTCCCATAGCACAAGAAATAAAAGCAAGAATCAATAACTGGGATAGATTCAAACTAAAAAGCTTTCTCTCAGCAAAGGGAACTATCAGCAATAGAAAGAAAGAGCCTACAGAGTGGGAGAAAATCTTTGCCAATCATACTTCAGATAGAGCACTAATATCTAGAATATATAAAGAACTGAAAAAACTCTACACCAAGAATACAAATAATCCAATCAACAAATGGGCTAAGGAAATGAACAGGCACTTCACAGAAGAAGATGTACAAGCAATCAACAAACATATGGAAAACTGTGCACCATCTCTAGTAATAAGAGAATGCCAATCAAAACCATCCTAAGATTCCATCTCACCCCAATTAGAATGGCGATTATCAAGATACAAGCAACAACAGGTGTTTGGGAGGATGTGGGGAGAAAGGTACACTCATATATTGCTGGTGGGGCTGCAAATTAGTGCAGCCACTCTGGAAAGCAGTATGGAGATTCCTTAGAAAACTTCGAATGGAACCACCATTTGAACCAGCTATCCCACTCTTTGGCTTATACCCAAAGGACTTAAAATCAGCATACTACAGAGATACAGCCACATCATTGTTCATAGTTGCTCAATTCACAATAGCCAGATTGTGGAACCAACCTAGATGTCCTTCAATTGATGAATGGATAAAGAAACTGTGGTATATATATATATATATATATATATATATATATATATATATATATATATATACACAATGGAATATTACTCAGCCATAAAGAATAACAAAATTATGGCATTTGCAGGCAAATGGATGAAATTGGAGAATATCATGCTAAGTGAGATAAGCCAATCTCAAAAAGCCAAAGGACGAATGATATCGCTAATAAGTGGATGATGACACATAATGGGGGGAGGAAGGGGTTACTGTTAGGGTTAGAGTTAGGGTTAGGGAGGGGGGCAAGAATGGAGGAAGGAAGGACTGTATAGAGGGAAAAGAGGGGTGGGAGGGGTAGAGGAAGGGAAGAAATAACAGAATGAATCAAACAACATTACCCTATGTAAATTTATGATTGCACAAATGGTATGCCTTTGTTCCATGTACAAACAAACAACATGTGTCCCATTTGTTTACAATAAAAAAAATGAAAGGAAAGTAAAAAAAGAAGAACAGCTACAATGTTTATGTAGCTAAAAATTAAAGATTCAATGAGAAATGGAAGATAATTAACAAACAAATTATAAAACATTTTAAATTCAGAGTCACTTGTGCAGCATTGAAAAAGTTCCTTGCTCCTTATGCAGAATTAGTGTTATTTCTTCTCTCAGGATGTTTTATTCTTCTGAATGGAGGTATGAACTCATTGTCTTAAAAAGCCACTTTTTCTACCTGTTAAGAGTATCTATTATAACCCATCATTTTTTGTGATCTTTATTTCATAAAAACATGAAAACAACCTCAGATGTAGGAAGTCTACCCAGGTTTCACCTGAATAAAGTGGCTCAGTGAATTCACTACAGTTAATGATGTGGTATAACTTGAAAACAAGTAAGTAAATAGAAAGATAAATAAATAAATAAATGCTAACATTAAAAATTAAAAAAAAATAAAGAATGCTGAATTTTTTTATTAGCACATTATAGTTATACACAACATTCAGGTTCATTTAGGTATAATTATACAAGCTTGGAATATAATCTTGTCCCCTTCAGTACCCAGTACTTCCCTTTCCCCTTTCCTCCTACCTTCCCCTTTCTTCCTTCTATTTATTTATAGTTTTTAAAATTATTGCTTTATAGATAAACAGAAAGGTAAAATTCACATATTCATATGTACATAGAATTTTTTAGATGTTGATAGACCTTTAGTTTATTCATTTATTTTTATGTGGTGCTGACAATCAAACCCAGTGCCTCACACATTCTAGGTAAGTGCTCTACCACTGAGCCACAATTCCTTCTCAAGATGAACCATGCTTGAAAACAAATGTGTCAGTAGTACTCTGGGGATCATGGTGGGCAGAACTCTTTGCCTAGCCTGTTGAAATGACAAATTTCAGGATCATCTTTGTTTTGCATCTCTCTCTCACTCTCCCTCTGACACACACACAAATAACTGAAGATTTCAATTATTAGGTATATTGATGAACTTGGGAGCATTCGGCCAAATAATTGGAACCCTGAAAGTATGCATATGTAGAAAGAGTATGAATCACACATTCCTTATCACACTGATGTTTCATTTCATTTTTGCACAAGAGCAGTCTTTCTGTTTAATCTACTGAATGATCCAAAATCAGTTTAATGTATGACAGGTACAAAGATAATTAGCGTATTATTATCGTTTCCTAATTTAAAGGTAAAGAGACATAATTTGTTTTCATGCTTTAAATTGCTTCTTTTCAGTTTGATAAAGTTAGGCCAAAGAGCATTGTTTCTTAGTTTCCTTTATTCTTTTGTTGTTGTTGTTGTTTCTTTCTTTTGTTGTATAAATTTAAGTTGCACAACAGTATGTTTATCAATATGCATAAAGAGAACAATCAGTGATTTAGTTGAGCAACTTAACCTGTCCACCAGAAAGTATGTTACATATTCATAATGGTATATTACCTAGACATGAATAAAAATAAATTCCTGTAATGTTAAGCAAAATAGATGGAATTGGTGGTGTAATGCTAAGTGAAGAAAGACACACAAAGTGTCACTCATATCTCTTATATATGATAAGTAAAATGAAATTTAGGATACTGATTACTATGGCTTGGAGTGTGCTGGGGCATCAAGGTGGAATAAGGCTATATGGATATTATCAATACATGTGAATGTATGTATGACAATATCACACTGAATCCCATTAATAGGTGTATTTGATGTGTTAACAGAATCCATCATCTCACATAATTACTTCATTCTGTATTAAGAACACCTAAAATCCTACTGTCTGTGGGCTTTTCAGTATGTGATGCAATACTGTTAACAATAGTCCTCTCATAAACACCATTCTTGTTCTATGTGTTCATCTTATTTTTTTCCTGGGTTCCACACACAGAGTATGCCATCTATTTCTTTCTGTGTCTGGATAATTTTACTTAGCATGAAGTTCTCCAGCTTCATTCATATTATTGTAAATGGCAAAAAATATTCCTTTTCCTGGGGTTTGAATCCAGAGTTGCCTTTTCATTGAGGTATATCTTCAGTAATTTTTATTTTTCATTTTTAAGACAACAGCTTGCTAAATTACTGAGTCTGGCCTTGAGAATGTGCCACAACTCCCACCTATAGCATCCTTCTTTAGAAAGCCAGGTGAGGTGGCCAGTTTCAGCATCTTAGTGAGACCCTCTGCAAAATAAAAGATCCTGTCTTTTTAAAAACAGAAAAAGATTATACATTTATGGTTATATATTTGTATGTATACACCCAAATATGCATATTTATAATATATAAGTATAAAGACCTGAATATATATATACACATATATATTAATATATATGTATATATGAATATAGGTTTATATATGTTATTTTAATGAACATTTAGGTTGTTTTCATGAAATGGCTGTTGTGGATAGGGTTGCAGTTAACTTGGGAGTGTAGATATTCCTAAGGGCAGATTTTATTTTCTTTAATTATTGTAGTGGTTAGTTTGGGTGGTTAACTTGAGCAGATTGAGGCATGCCTAGAAAATTGGTATAGAATACCTCTGGGTGTGTCTGAGTGTGCTTCCAGAAGGTCCAGTCAGAAAACAGTGGGGCAGGGCTGTCATGATGTATATAGTACCCTCCGATAGATTCAATTTGAAAAAAAAGCAGAAGGGAAAGCTGTCTCTGGCTTGTGCTCCAAGCTTCTTGAAAGAGTCCTTTTATCTCTGATGGTGTCCCCTGTGGACACCTGACATCAGATTCTTCAGTGTTTGAATGTGGACTTGCACCTTTGCCTCTATTGGGTTCTTTTAAGCCTTCATTCTTGGACTGCAGCTGCTTCATTGACTTCTTTGATGTATGAGGCTTCCAGCTTCTTGGACTAGGCTGTTAGGAGTTTCCATTTTCCCAGCCTATAGGCAACAGTTTTGAGACTATTCATCCCATGATCATGTGAGTTGATCTAATAAGTCCCCGTCTGTATGCACATTTACATATTTATTAATTTTCTTAAGGACCCAGGATAATATAGGCATATCCTCAGAAAAATGTCTGAGTCATATGGAATTTCTAATTTAATTTTTTGAAAAACCTCCATATTGTTTTTCAGGATGTCTGTACCAGTTTTTATTTCTAGCAAGAGTGTCCAAGTGTTTTCTTTTCTGAAGTAAAATTTTATGTACAACAATATCTAAACAATAAAAGATTATGTGACCATCGCAGCACATGTTATAGTCCCAGTTATTGGGAAGGTTAATTTGGAGAGAGTCTCTTGAGCCCATGAGTTCAAGCCCAGACTGTGCAACATACAAAGAGGTTCATCTAAAAACTAATAAAATAGTTAAGAGTAAATTTAACCAAACAAGTGAAAAAGTTACATGATGAAAATTACAAAACATTAAAAAAAATTAAAGATGCAAACAAATGTGAAAAATCTAATGTTCATGGATTGGGAAGTCAAAATTGTTATTGATCTAAGATTCTAGTGCAATCACTGTCAGGATCTTGTTCATCACGGTATTCCCAGAGCCAGGTTCATAGTTGGCATCACAAAAATGTTCATTAACTAGTTGCTCTGGTGCATGCCTGTAATCCCAGTGGCTCAGGAAGCTGATGCAGGAGGATGGCAAGTTCAAAGTCAGTCTCAGCAACTTAGTGAGGCCCTAAGCAACTCAGCAAGGACTTGTCTCCAAATAAATAAATAAATAAATAAATAAATAAATAAATAAATAAATAAATAAATAAAATGAGCTGGAGATGTGGCTTAGTATAAAGCACCCCCGGTTCAATCCCTGGTACAAAAAACCCAAAACAAATCAAAATAATATTCACTGAACCAACTTCAGAGAAGGTGCTGTCTTTGAGTAGAGATGCACACTTATGCCTACTATGGCCCATATGAAGTTATACATAACCTTGTATGTAATCTTGGGTGTATTTTGACATATTTGTGAAATGTACTTGACTCTCATTCAGAACCCAGTACTTTCCTTTTCCATCTCTTTCTTCCTTCTTCATATGCTTTGTGCTTCTCATCTCTGGGAAAACTTATGAGCATCTATCTTGTCCAGAGATTCCAAGAAGATAGAAAGAATTGTTCCAGAACCTCTAAAGAAAAAAGTATTCTGAACACAATGGGCAGTGTATCTTAATTTTAATTCTTATAGATTCTAAGAATTCTTTTGTTTTGATAAGGCCATATGTAAGTTGGGCTTATTTGTAAAATTGCAGCATAAGTGAAATTAAAACTCATAAATGAGGCACAAATTGCCACCTTACCCCAAAATAAAGGCTTTTAGATTTATATGTTTTTAATAAGCATGACAAGATAGATTTTTGGAAGGGGATGTCATCAGTGTAATTTTACTCCAGTACACCTGATGGAAGTTTGATGAAATATTATGTGTGTGCCAACTATTGAGTTTACCCCTGGCATGCCCCAGAAGAGGCATAATATACTTTTTTTGAGATAATGGCAAACTGAGATGAGTTTGTTGAAATAGGCCCTGAATGAAACATATTAACCAAATTTGATACACAAAAAATATATATTCATTTATTTATAAAATGAATTAGTAATGTTAATAATAATAGGTATTGTATAGAGAATCTTAATGGATACGATAGTTGTTACAATTACCATAATCTGCCATGTGATGGCATTTTTTCTTTCCAGGTTTGTTAACAGAAAAAACTGGGATGTCAAAGAGAGGTAGGATGATGGTAATCACACCTTTGTTAATTAGGTCTTACATACTAGGACTCAGTTCCTGAAAAGTATTGTTTCAGTTTATATCGAAGGCCTTATTATCTATTTCAGCTGAGAGTCTCTGAATTCCCATTTTACCTGCCAATTTATAACCACAAAAGCCTTTATTTAATTTTAATTTGTTACTCATTGTGTTAGTTCATTGATGCCCCTATGGGCTCTTTCAGGACAATAGTACAATGCTAATGTAAAATTACATTGAGGTTATAGGTAAAAGGATGTCTACACAATAAATAAAATTTTTAGTGATTTTATTTTATATTTAGTAACTTTTATTAACTCATTTGATATATAAATAATAGGGTTCATTTTGACATAGTTATACAAGCATGGAACATGATTCAATTCAATTCTGTCCCTAGTACTTCCTCTTTCCCTCCATTTCTTGCTCTTCCTGTTTCTAGTAATGTCACTACCACATTTGTTTAGTGGGACATACCAATGTTGCAATTATCTGAGTCACATTTTGTTACATCAATGAAGCTGTGTTAATAGGTGTATTTCAGCAGATAATAAAGTTAATTTAGAACTTATTCTGTACAAGCACGAAAACCCAGTGAGTGGATATCTTTTCACTATGTAATTATTTAAGACTTTTATTGGTGCATTTTAACTATACACAATAGACACATTAAGCAATATTTTTCCATAAGTGTAGCAGACTTCACTCAATCTTCTCTCTCAGTGCTTTCCGTTTCTCTCCCCTCATCCATCCCCTGATCCTCTTTCTCTACTGAGCTAATCTTATAC
Source organism: Sciurus vulgaris (assembly GCF_902686455.1). NCBI lineage: Eukaryota > Metazoa > Chordata > Mammalia > Rodentia > Sciuridae > Sciurus > Sciurus vulgaris. Next base: position 84,856,944 of record NC_136464.1, read on the forward strand.
TATTGCTATTGTTATTTTAATTAGTGGACTAACATGTAAGATTTAACATAAATTCTGGGATTCTTATTGAAAAATTATGGACTTTTCAAAATGCACATAGGGCTGGAGGTGTGGCTCCATACCAGAGTCCTGGGTTTAATTTCCAGTACTGAAAAAAAAAAATATATATATGTATATGAAAAATGGTTTCTATAAATTTTACCTCTTCCTTTCATGTCAGGGTTGTGGTGGGTCCATTTTCTCTTCTGTATTAGACTTTTGTCCACCTGAATATAGTTTTTAATTTCTATTTTGTCTCATAATTCATGGTATGGACCTTGGTGGTAGCTATAGGAATTGTAGTTTGGGCACAATAAGTTTTCTCAGATTACCATAATAAAATACCACAGACAAGGTGATATAAACACAGAGATTCCTTTCTTATGTTTCCAAAAGTTGTAAGTCCAAGATCAAGGTGTTTGCAGGTTGTTTCTTCTTAGGTCTCTCTCCTTAGCTTCATGGAAGTCACCATGTTGCTGAATTCTTTCATGTTCTTTCTTCTGTCTGTGTATATTCCTGACATCTCTCTTTCACATAAGAACACCAATTTCGATTATAGTCATCATCTTTTGATTTCATTTGACTTTAATTACTTCCTTAAAAATACTGTCTCTAAATTTCTTCGCATTGCTGCTAAACAATTTAAAATACAAATTTTGGGGACACACAATTTATTTCATGAGAGAATGAAAGGTTTTGCTGGCCAGCTTCATAGGCAGTGATCTCAGAAAAATTTAGACCTTGAAATGAGTGTGTGAGTTCCTGACAGCATTACTTTTGATACTATCTCTAATGTGTACACTCACATGTGTGCATGGACACACACACATGCATACACATGCAATATTTATAAAGAAAATGTCTGAGAATAGTTACAGATAAACTCAATAAGTTAAACCAGTAATCCAGAAGATTAAAAATTAGAAAATATTCAAATTTTGATAAGTAGAAAGAATGGTTGCATTGCATTGTGAAACAAAATGTCATTACATAATATTTGTATAATATCTGGTATTTATTTTTTCTAATGGATAAATACTGAAGCATGAGAAGTCAAACAAAACTAATATCAGTACAGACTTTATCATGAGTTTTATTTTGCTACAAATATTTTTAAATTAAAATTAATGTTACTCAAAACTAGCATGCAGGACTAAAAGACATATAAGAAAAATAGAACACTGGATATTTTAAATCAACTACAACTGTATCAACAGTTTTATTTGATGTTTCTTTTTATTTTCTCAATGTGATCTACTAAATTAACTTCATGGTGAATTATAAAAGTTTAATTCCCAACCCCTTATCAGCATTTTAAAATATTCAAAATTTCTTCTAATTAATTTTAGGTTTCTTTTTCAATGCTTACACCAATCCTAACCATTTAACAAATATGTAGATTTCTATTACAGAAATTAAATTAAAAAAATTTATGACACAAGGAGCATTAGGATATTCAAGGCATGGAAATAGTTGTGTGTCTTATTCACAGGATACTGACTAATGTGTCATTACCACAACAATCACAAAAGTAATTTAAGAGTTACTGAAAACACACAAGCATTTAGACTATGTAGTTTCTAGAGAGACTTCTGACATCAGAGTTCTAGTAGCTTACTGGTCACATGGTAATAAAACAAAATTATTTTGAAGTAAAACAAAACAATGTTTTAGAATCTCTGGAGTAGTCAGGAGCATAGCTCAGTGATAGACTGCTTTTCTAGCATGGTTGAAATAATGGTTCAATCCCTTGCACAACAAAAAATAGATAAATAAAATAAAATTGTATTGAATTAAAAAGTAAGTCTCTGCAAATGTTTCCAAGCATTTACAACATATGATGAAATGTTTAATCAAGAAAATCTATGGGTTGTGGCTATAGGTCAGTGGCAGAGTGCTTGCCTAGCATGTATGAGGCACTGATTCAGTCCTCAGCACCACATAAAAATAAATAAATAAAATAAAGTCATTCTGTCCATCTACAACTACAAAAAAGTTTTTTAAAAAAAGAAAATCTGTAATTTGTTAAAAACTTTAATATTGATCAAGTTAGATTGTTATATTGTGTGCATGTACAAATATGTAATAGTGTATCTCACCATTATCTAGAAATTTAATGCACCAATAAAAATATGGGCAAAAAGAATAATCTTCAGGACATAAAACTTTTAAAAAATGTAATTAGAAAGCTCTTTAAAATGAAGAGATATTTAATTTCACACCTGTGTCTTTCCTTCCGTTGCCCAACTCAGTGATATAAAAGAATTACTCCAGACTAATCCCTTCAAGAACCTGGGCTCCCTCTCCTTCCAGCTACCAGTTGGTGGACTCATGTCCCTGGTATGGAAAATATTAACTTTTTTTCTTATTATTCCAGGTTCTTTTTTTTTGGAATCATGTCACAAGTGAGTGCATGCAAGAGGTAAGACCTAGACTTCACTAGTTCCTTGTAGTCTGTCATACTTTGGGCATGAGTCTGTTGAAAACATTCTGACCTCATTATTCATTATAATAATACCAGACAAGGAGAATCTACAGAAACTCAGAGTAGTTGCTTAGCTTCGGAGTGTTTAAGTGTAGGGGGAAGACAAAAAAGAGGCACTGACTTTCTATGTGAAGTGATAAAATTGTTCTCAAACCGATATGTGATTTTTGCATAAATTTGTGAATGTACCAAAACTATTGAATTGTGATTTCACTGGTGAATTATAAATAAAGTGAATTTTATCTCAATGAAGCTGTTTGAGAAAGTTATTATTACTGAGTTAATGGTGTGTGTATTGAGTTTTTCTCAAGTTTGTATGTAATATTTTATATTGCTATGTTACAAACTAAAATCTTCATAAACGCTTACTTTCTGCATGTGTGATGCATTGTATATGTAAATGGAGATATGGATATCAATGGAAAGGAAAATGTCTGAAGCATATAAATTGAACTAATAATGCTGATTAACTCTAGGGTCAGGTTGGAAGGATTGTAGGAAAAGATATTAGTCTTCTCCACATGCCTTTTTAAAATTAATGCTAAACACAAATCAGCAGATATCATAGGTACCCCACTACATATTTTCAGTTTTAATGGGTAAGGGAAGACCTTAAGGAAGTCTAAATTTTACTTTTTTCTCATCCTTGCCTTTATTTTTTACCATAGGAACTATATATATTCCTTCTCTTCTGTTCAGTACAAATTAAATTTTTGGATTCCTGTCACTTAATAAGTACTCAAAATCATGATTAATCATTATACAGGAAGTAGAACTAAGACCCAAAGAAAGGAAATTAATTGTTTAATAATTATTATATAATAATAATTGAATTGCTAGGTGTAGGGGTGTTCTATCTGTGTGGACACATCCATCTGATAGAGGTGTGCATATTTTGATCCCAGTGATGATCAGTACAGGAACAAGAATTCCTGGGAAAAGACACAAGGACTGAGTACAACCTTGGGCCACTCTGGTTTCTTTATGTCTGCAAGGTCATTTTCTATTTCCAGCAATATGACACTGAGGCCTATGTATTCAGGGCACAATTTTATCTGTGTCCTGAGTTGGAAGTACTTCAGTAACAAGGCTGAGGTTCCTTGATTTGCAAAATAATTCCACTGAGGTGCAATCCCAAGTTCATAGAAAACACAGGATACTGAACAGGTCAGATAATAACTTTGGCAGAGAGAAAACCAGGAATTCCTTATGGACTAAGAGTCAGTACCTGAATTTCATCAGTACTTAAATTCATATCAACCCTCAACACAGGAGTCATGTATAATCCACACTTAGGAGCAGTGGTGGAAAGAAGTTTAATTATTCCTTACATTGAACTACTTGTCTAATAATGAGAAATTCAGAAGGGTAGCTGGAAGTTCATGTATAACTTTCAGAAAAATGAGTAAGAATTCTTAAATGTAAGAATGGACAGATGGACAAATAGATATTCATATAGATCATGGGAGTTTTTTTGATGTTTAATAACCAGTGAGACTTTTCAGTGTTCAAAATAATTTTGAAGTTCACTGAATGACATCCAAAAAAATAAACAAAATTATTTTCCAGAGTGGCATATGATCCAGTTACAGGTTACAATATTTTTAGTAGTTGAGAACAAGCAGATTTTTAAAGAGTTCAAAGAAAATTACCATATTAGTTTCTTGTTTAAATATATAAAATGAAAATAGCATCCTTGTTAATTTTCCACACTTTAGTAAACATCTATACTTAGTACAGTAATTACTATAATTAGAATAATTAGGATTATAAAATTAAAATCCTAATTACTATAATTAGGATTTTAACCATAATTTAATGATCAAAACTGGCAAGTAAAGCTAATAACAATCATCAAATGCTCTGCTAACATCCAGTAACTTCATTTATTTTGCCTTCATCTTGTCAGTTTAGGAATTTTAAAAGAATTCTAAATTTATATGGTGCTGAGTTGGGTAGAAACTAGTCATGATATTTCACAACTTGATCTCTGGGTAGCAGTGTTGATAACTCAGAAAACATGCAGATCATCTTCACATTTTTTAAAACCTCCCTTGCATAGGCTTGTAGGAAATGTAGTCTTGACTTCTGTGATGTCTCCCCTGAGGGAAACTCTTCCAGTTTTCTTCTGTGCCTCTGTTTCTTCACCCACTTCATCATCCTCCACGGAGAAATTTCAGACCCTGCAACTATCCTGCTTCTCTGCAGTTCTGGGTTTGGATTTTTTATCCTTGAAGGTTAGCATCAAGGTGAAAGAGGAAGTCTGCAGGGTATGGGGGATTCAGAAGGATGAGTGACACATGACTTGGTAGGACAGAGAAGAGGGTGGATATCAGGCAGATAAATTCTGATTTGTGGGTGCCTGTGAAAACACGGGACTTGGTGATCCTTAATATCCCTTTAGAGCAACCTGTTCTGTAATCAATAAAGTCTGATTAACCTTACCCCATGTTGTAATACCAGCCTGTATTTTGATGTGTAAAGGGGAGTTAAAATGAATTCTAGGTGGAGTTTTCCCTTGATGTAAACTGAACCATGATTTTCTAAATCCTGAAATGGGAGCCTCAAGATTACTTGTGTATATGAGAAGGTTCTCTTTGTATTATAATATGTAATACATAGGACTGTATTTTATATGCATTAATCACAAATCCATTTTTTGGAATAATTGTCATTTTCCAAGTCTAAAGAGAGTAAACAATATTTCATGAATCTTGTGTTCTACTGGAGGTGTTTTGACATTGGAATGGGACACAATTCATCCTGAGTTCTGGCCCAGTTGTTTGTTAGTTGTGGGGTTTCCACCACAGGAGAAAACAGATATTATAGCCTGACTATAGGCATGAAGACATATTACCAGATAAGGAGTTTGCATTCCATGTATTTAAATAATAGAGTCAGTGCTATGGAAACATCCGAAGGCTTGTGTCCCCACCTCTTGGTATTCCATCTTCCTTTGGTAGCTATCTGCAGTGGAATTGGACCTGTGGCCAATATCAAGTGAGAAAAAGTGGTATACTTTTGGTCATTTCCTGGTCAAAGGTCTCTGCTCTCAATCAGTGCATTGTCTCTCCTGCTGTTTGATCCTGAGAAGAAATATTAGTAAGGACCTGTGTCCCTCACCTCTAGTACAAAAAGGAGGGAGTCAGGCAGCTATAGATTTTCACTCAGGAATGTGGCTGCTGTGTGCTGAGATACACTGGAGGCTTTGAATACAATGAGTCTTAGGGGATATATATACATAAATTTCTCCTCTTTTAATTTTTTCGTGTGAATACTAGAAAAATTTAAATTACCCTGTGCCTCACATATTATTTTAATTAGATATTACTACTGCTTTAGGCAGTTGCTTCCCAGTACAAACCTCAAACTGTCTCTTTACAAAACCAGAGAGCAGAAAGTTTAAATGAAAATTCAGAGTGATTATTATATTATTTCCATTAATGAACAATTGATATGACCTTATATGCAAGATTAAATGCAAATGTCTTTCTGGCTGGGCTATATCCCTTTCTGTGAGGAAAATTTGCCTTAAAATAGCTGTAGCCTGAGACTCTGGGGTTTAATTTCCAGACCTCAAAAGAAAGAGGAGTTACAGCCAAGAATTTGCCATTTTGCCCTTATTTATTCTTGGATTGAATATCATGTGCTGTCACTCAGCAAGAAGGTTCACTGTGTTCAAACCCAGGGGGTGTGGTCTGAAGCTGTAACCAATCAGAAATACTTGGCAAGAACTGCCCAATCCTATGCATAGTCAATGAGGAGGGGATAGGCTTCTGCAATCTGGCCATGGTCCTTTTCTTTGGAACCCACCATTCTTGAGATCCAGCTCTAGGCTTTTCATCCATGCTCAGAAGGAGTTTGAGGTTGCTCTGCTATGCAGGTTCAGACCTGACTCCCCAGTGCCAGGAATGGTGAGTGTGAAGTGGTTCCTTGAGCCTGGGGAGGGAGGCCATTGCAACTGTGGGACCATCTCTAATCAGAACAGGAGCTGACAGAAGCTTTGAACTCCAGGCAGACTCTGAAGTCTGCAGGCCTGAGTCCTCCTCCTGGCAGCACCCCCTCAGTCTCCACTGTTCAGCAAAATGGGGAATATGCCAGCTGCGGAGAACCAACGTAGCCTGTCCCATCACTCAGGTGTCTTTAGCAGCTGCTTCAAGTCCTATCAGGCAGGTGTGTGTAGAAGCCCATCGTCTTCCCAGCCTGTGTGGTGATTGACAGGTGGGACCATCTTCAGAATCGCCTCTGTGCACGCAGTTTTCCTTCAGCAGAGGAGCTGTGGTGTATAGGGACCTCATTTCTTCCTGAGCTAGCCTGCCTGTGTTCCTTCCTCCCTCCTTTCCTCCCTCCCTCCCCTTTCCCCTCACCACAGTGAGCTCCATCCCTGATATTTTTTTTTTTTTTTTTTGAGACAGGGTCTAGATAAGTTGCTGAGACTAGTCTTGTTATGTTTGATTTATATAGACTTTTATATTGCAACTAAGAATATGATTTTTACATACCTATGGATTCATGAATACATTTTGTTTATATTGATTCCTTGATCATTATTATAATGTTATAGTTTCGAATGTTCATTGTCAAGTAATGATAGGTACTTCTCTTGCTCTTATAATCCAAAGGTTTCTTGCCTAATGCACATATATTTAATTTTACAGATAAATTTTAAAGCTTTAAGCTGTGGTTTCTTCTGCCATTAAAAGTAAAGCATGCTCAACTTTTTTTTAGAAGTGCATTATGAACATAATGTTGGGGTTCATTCTGGCATAATTATACAAGAATAGAATGTAATTTGCTCCTCTTAAATCCTCAGTACTTCCACTTTCCATCTCCTCCTCCTTCCTCATACCCCTTGCTCTCCCAGTCTTCCATCTACTTATTTATAGTTTTTTAAGTTACTGTTTTATAGATACCCACAAAGATGAAATTTACTATCATGTATGTACATAATAATTTTGATGGAATAATATAGATTAATGGGGAAATGGTCATCTTTGTAATGATGAGTTTTATTATCTGCACATGGGATGTGTATTTGAGTCTTTTATGTGCTTCTGTGTGTTTTTATTTTTTCATACATTCTGCATGTTTTCTTTCCAAACGTATTTACATATGAAATACCACATGCATGTGGTAGCTATATAAAACTTGCATGGTGTTTTTTACACTGTTTATTAAGATTGTTGTATGTGACAGAAAATGTCTGGCTCCTAGAAACCTTGTTTTCCGCAGTTTATTGTTATCTCTTTCTAAAAGTATATCCTCTTTCACCAATCCCGTGAGTTTCAACTTCTTAGAGAAACACTGCTATATCTTGGTTCACATGTGCTGTGGTTCTGTGTTTCTGATGGGCTGTATCATTTGTCACTAGTCAGTTTCCACAAATATAGTAGCAACAGAAACTCCATCTTCACTTCATGAAAATTTATTTGTTCCATATGTTTACTGGTACCATTTTGTGTACACTATGTGATTACGTCAACTTTTGAATGCTTTTTTTTAGATATAAATATTTTTCACACCTGAAAATACATTTCTCTAATTTCTAAAGGTGTTGAGATTTTATGATTACTCAACACTTAAATATCTCCTATATAAAGTGGCTATTTTAGTTTCTTGCTTGCTTTTCTTTAGGGGTCTGTCTTTTCCTTTTTATTATAAGTGATTATATGTAAGACAATTTTTTTTCACTCAGTCACTTCTTGCATTCTTTAATGCTGTCATTGGTTGAATAGAATTTTTATAATTACACAATTTATGAATTTTTAAAATATTGTTTTGTGTAATTTTGAAAAGAAATAACTTCAGTCTATTTTTTGTTCTTTTTCCCTCTATTAAGATACTGGTGATTGAAATCAGGGTGCCCTATCACTGATCTATAAGCTGAGACCTTTAGAAAATTTTATTTTGAGACAGTCTTGCTCAGTTGGTGGGGTTGGCTTTGCAATTGTCACCCTCCTGCAGAGTACCTGACATTTCAGGTGTGCACACCACATGCCCCTGTATCACCCTTTCTTACATCAACTGTTGAATGCTTTATGTTATTTTTTAGATATAAATATTTTTCACATCTGAAAATCATGGTATGAATGAAGGGTACAATAGTAATTTTATTATCACACTTTTGTCCCATTATCCCAGCATTATTGTGAAAAGTGTGTCATTTTTCTTCTTTTCTACACTGCAATCTCCATCACTTATCATTGTCTAAATAGCAAGGGACGTATTGTTTTTTTTTATTCCACAGTGTATTTATTTTATTATGATATCTAACCTGATTACTATAACTTCATGATTTATAGTCATGTCCATCATGTATAGTGGCATAATGAAGTTTTGGTCAGTGTCTCACATATACTCATATATAAATTGTCTCACATATAATCACTTATAAGTTTTGGTCATGTATGATGATGGCTGTAGCCTTGGTACGTAGTAGTCTATACCATCTAGATTATTATTACACTCTATGTTTGTAAAATGATGTAATCATCTTATGATGCCTTTTCACATCATTAAGTGAGATATCATTGTCATTACTTATATACCTACAAATGCAATTGTATATTAGCATTATTTTTACTTGTCAAATTTGCCAGAGTTCTTTCACTTTCTTTTGTTACATAAAAGCACCCACAGTTGACATTGGCGATTCTGTAGTATGTTCATTTTCAATATTCTGACAATTCGCTCTTTCTCTTCTATTTATAACATTTGCCTTTTCCAAATTATTGAGACTGATGATTAGGTAATGAATTATTAATCCTGTTTTTACTGTATTGATTTAAGACTATGTTTCCTTTTGAAACTCTGCTCTAGATGCATCCCACGTTTTTTTTATAGACACATGGAGGTTTAATTGACTACTTAGATAAAGACTACTTTATCTAAGGTACATAATTTTATCTTATGACATATGTACACATCTATGATACCAGCACCACAATCAACAAAATAAAAATATCTATTACTAGTAAGTTTAACCCAGATCCCTTTTAAATCCCTCCTTTCTGCTCTTTCCCACAAACTTTTATTTAATAAATTTGATATTATTGAGGAAAGAGAGGACAAATATCAAAACAACATAAATTCTTGAATCACCATAAAGACAGACACCATGTAGCTACTGCCTATATCAAGAAACAGAACATAATAATGTCCCAGCAACCCCACTTTTTCTATTTTTTTCTAAAAAAAAAAATATTATTGTAAACAAATGGGATACATGTTGTTTCTCTGTTTGTACATGGAGCAAAGGCATACCATTTGTGCAATCATAAATTTACATAGGGTAATGTTGTTTGATTCATTCTGTTATTTTTTCCCTTCCCCACCACCCCTCCCAGCCCTCTTTTCCCTCTATACAGTCCTTCCTTCCTCCATTCTTTTCCCCCTCCCTAACCCTAACCCTAATCCTAACACTAACCCCTCCCACCCCCCATTATGTGTCATCATCCGCTTATCAGAGAGATCATTCGACCTTTGTTTTTTTGAGATTGGCTTATCTCATTTAGTGTGATAGTCTCCAATTTCAACCATTAGCCTGCAAATGCCATAATTTTATCATTCCTTATGGCTGAGTAATATTCCATTGTATATATAGACCACAGTTTCTCTATCCATTCATCAATTGAAGGGCATCCAGGTTGGTTCCACAATCTGGCTATTGTGAATTGAGCAGCTATGATCATTGGTGTGGCTGTATCTCTGTAGTTATGCTGATTTTAAGTCCTTTGGGTATAGGCCAAGGAGTGGGATAGCTGGTTCAAATGGTGGTTCCATTCCAAGTTTTCTAAGGAATCGCCACACTGCTTTCCAGAGTGGCTGCACTAATTTGCAGCCCCACCAGCAATGTATGAGTGTACCTTTCTCCCCACATCCTCATCAACACCTGTTGTTGCTTGTATTCTTGATAATCGCCATTCTAATTGGGGTGAGATGGAATCTTAGGGTGGTTTTGATTGGCATTTCTCTTATTACTAGAGATGGTAAAGAGTTTTTAATATGTTTGTTGATTGCTTGTAATTTTCTTCTGTGAAGTGCCTGTTCATTTCCTTAGCCCATTTGTTGATTTGATTATTTGTATTCTTGGTGTAGAGTTTTTTGAGTTCTTTATAGATTCTGGAGATTAGTGCTATATCTGAAGTATGATTGGCAAAGATTTTCTCCCACTCCGTAGGCTCTTTCTTTGCATTGCTGATAGTTCCCTTTGCTGAGAGAAAGCTTTTTAGTTTGAATCTATCCCAGTTATTGATTCTTGCTTTTATTTTTTGTGCTATGGGAGTCCTGTTAAGGAAGTCTGGTCCTAAGCCGACATGTTGAAGATCAGGACCTACTTTTTCTTCTATAATCTGCAGGGTCTCTGGTCTGATTCTGTGGTCCTTAATCCATTTTGAATTGAGTTTCATGCATGGTGAGAGATATGGGTTTAGTTTCATTCTGTTGCATATGGATTTCCAGTTTTCCCAGCACCATTTGTTGAAGAGGCTATCTTTTCTCCATTGCATATTTTTGGCCCCTTTGTCTAGTATGAGAAAATTGTATTTATTTGGGTTTGTGTCCCTGTCCTCCATTCTGTACCATTAATCTCCCTGTCTATTATGGTACCAATACCATGCCATTTTGTTACTATTGCTTTGAAGTAGAGTTGAAGATCTGGTATTGTGATACCCCCAGGTTCATTTTTCCTGTGAAGGATTGCTTTATCTATTCTGGGTTTCTTATTCTTCCAGATGAATTTCATAATTGCTTGCTCTATTTCTGTACGGTACATCATTGGGATTTTAATTGGAATTGCATTGAATCTGTATAGCACTTTTGGTAGTATGGCCATTTTGACAATATTCTGCCTATCCAAGAACATGGGAGATCTTTCCATCTTCTAAGGTGTTCTTTAATTTCTTTCTTTAGTGTTCTGTAGTTCTCATTTTAGAACTCATTTCACCTCTTTTGTTAGATTGATTCTCATGTATTTTATTTTTTTTGAAGCTATTGTGAATGGGGTAGTTTTCCTACCTTCTCTTTCTGAAGATTCATCACTTATGTATGAAAATGCATTAATTTATGAGCATTGATCTTATATCCTGCTACTTTACTGAATTCTCTTTTGAGTTCTAAAAGTCTTCTGGTGGAATTTCCTGGTTCCTCTAAGTATATAATCATATCATCAGCAAATAGGGATAGTTTGAGTTTTTCTTTTCCTATTCATATCCCTTTAATTTCTTTGGTCTGTCTAATTGTTCTGGCTAGAGTTTCAAGGACAATGTTGAATACCAGTGGTGAAAGAGGGCATCCCTGCCTTGTTCCAGTTTTTAGGGGGAATGCTTTCAGTTTTTCACCATTTAGAATGATATTAGCCATGGGCTTAGCATAGATAGCCTTTACAATGTTAAGGAATGTTCCCACTATCCCTATTTTTTCTAGTGTTTTGAGCATGAAGGGGTGCTGTATTTTATCAAATGCTTTTTCTGCATCTATTGAAATAATCATGTGATTCTTGACTTTAAGTCTGTTGATATGGTGAATTACATTTATTGATTTCCTGATGTGGAACCAACCTTGCATACCTGGGATGAAACCCACTTGATCATGTTGCACTATCTTTTTAATATGTTTTTGTTTGTGACTTGCTAAAATTTTGTTGAGAAATTTTGCGTCAATGTTCATTAAGGATATTGGTCTGAAGTTTTCTTTCCTCGATGTGTCTCTGTCTGGTTTAGGTATCAGGGTGATATTTGCTTCATAGAATGAGTTTGGGAGGGTTCCCTCCTCTTCTATTTCATGGAATACTTTGAGAAGTATTGGAATGAGCTCTTCTTTAAAGGTTTTGTAGAACTCGGCTGAGAACCCATCTGGTCCCGGACTTTTCTTTGTTGGTAGGCTTTTGATGACTTCTTCTATTTCAGTACTTGAAATTGGTCTATTTAAATTGTGTATGTCCTCCTCGTTCAGTTTAGGCAATTCATATGTCTCTAGAAACCTTTTGATGTCTTCGAGGTTTTCTGTTTTGTTGGAGTACAGATTTTCAAAATAGCTTCTAATTATGTTTTGTATTTCACTCGTGTCTGTTGTGATATTTCCTTGTTCATTCTGAATTTTAGTAATTTGAGTTTTCTCCCTCTTTCTCTTAGTTAGTGTGGCTAAGGGCTTATCAATTTTGTTTATTTTTTCAAAGAACCAACTATTTATTTTGTTAATTTTTCCGATTGTTTCTTTTGTTTCAATTTCGTTGATTTTGGCTCTGATTTTAACTATTTCCTGTCTTCTACTACTTTTGGTGTTGGTCTGCTCTTTTTCTAGGGCTTTGAGCTATAGTGTTAAGTTGTTTATTTATTGATTTCTACTTCTTTTATTGAATGCACCCCATGAAATAAATCTTCCTCTAAGTACTGCTTTCATAGTGTCCCAGAGATTTTGATATTATGTGTCTTTGTTCTCATTTACTTGTAAGAATTTTTTTATTTCCTGCCTGATGTCTTCTGTTATCCATTCATCATATAATAGTGTATTATTTAATCTCCAGGTATTGGAGAAGTTCTGTTTTTTATTCTGTCATTTATTTCTAATTTCAATCCATTATGATCTGATAGAGTACAAGGTAGTATCTCTATCTTCTTGTATTTGCTAACAGTAGCTTTGTGGCATAAAATATGGTCTATTTTAGAGAAGGATCCATGTGCTGCTGAGAAGAAAGTGTATTCGTTCTTTGTTGGATGGTATATTCTATATAAGTTGGTTAAGTCTAAATTGTTGATTGGGTTATTGAGATCTATGGTTTCTTTTTTTTTTCTGCTAATAAGTGGATGATGACACATAATGGGGGGAGGGAAGGGTTAGTGTTAGGGTTAGAGTTAGGGTTAGGGAGGGGGGCAAGTATGGAGGAAGGAAGGACTGTATAGAGGGAAAAGAGGGGTGGGAGGGGTGGGGGGAAGGGAAAAATAACAGAATGAATCAAACAACATTACTCTATGTTAATTTATGATTACACAAATGGTATGCCTGTACGCCATGTACAAACAGAGATCTATGGTTTCTTTATTCAATTTTTGTTTGGAAGATCTATCCAGTGGTGAGAGAGGTGTGTTAAAATTGCCTAGTATTATTGTGTTGTGGTCTATTTGATTTCTGGAATTGAGAAGGATTCGTTGACGTACATGGATGAGTCAATGTTTGGGGCATAGATATTTATGATTGTTATGTCTTGCTGATTTATGCTTCCCTTAAGCAGTATGTAATGTCCTTCTTTATCCCTTCTAACTAGTTTTGGCTTGAAGTCCACATTATCTGAAATGAGGATGGATACTCCAGCTTTTTTGCTGAGTCCATGTGCATGGTATGTTTTTCCTGATACTTTCACCTTTAGTCTATGGGTATTTTTTTCTATAAGATGAGACTCTTGCAGGCAACATATTGTTGGACCTTTGTTTTTAATCCAATCTGCCAGTCTATGTCTTTTGAATGATGAATTCAGGCCATTAACATTCAGGGTTATTATTGAGATATGATTTGGTTTCCCGGTCATTTGGCTCATTTTTTTTTTGACACGACTTGATTTCTCCTTTATTTGACAATTCCTGTAGGATAGTTCCTCCCTTTACTGATTTCCATCATTGTTTTCATCTTTTCCTCATGGAATATTTTTTCCTGAGAATGTTCTGTAATGCTGGCTTTCTTTTTGTAAATTCTTTAAGCTTTTGTTTATCATGGAAGAATTTTATTTGATTGTCAAGTCTGAAAGTAAGTTTTGCTGGGCATAAGATTCTTGGTTGGCATCCGTTTTCTTTCAGGGCTTCGTAAATGTTGTTCCAAGCCCTTCTAGCTTTTAGGGTCTGGATTGAAAAATCTGCTGAGGTCTGTATTGGTTTCCCCCTGAATGTAATTTGGTTCTTTTCTCTCACAGCCTTTAAAATTCTGTCTTTATTTTGTATGTTAGGTATTTTCATTATAATGTGACTTGGTGTGGGTCTACTGCAATTTTGTGTATTTGGAGTCCTATAAGCCTCTTGTACTTGATTTTCCATTACATTCTTCAGATTTGGGAAATTTTCTGATATTATTTCTTTGAATAGATTGTTCATTCCTTTGGTTTATTTCTCTAAGCCTTTCTCATTCTCAATAATTCTTAAATTTGGCCTTTTCATGATATCCCATAGTTCTTGTAGATTCTGTTCATGATTTCTTACATCTTCTCTGTTTGGTCAACTTTGTTTTCAAGATTAAGTATTTTTTCTTCAATATCTGAGGTTCTGTCTTTGAGGTGTTCTACCCTATTGATTATGCTTTCTATGGTGTTCTTAATTTAGTTTATTGTTTCCTTCATTTCAAAGACTTCTGTTTGTTTTTTTCAATATCTCTAACTCTTTATTGAAATGATCTTTTGCTTCCTGTATTTGCTCTTTTAACTGTCGATTGGTGCGATCATTCAATGCCTGCATTTGCTCCTTTATCTCGTCATTCAATGCCTGCATTTGCTCTTTCATCTCCTCATTTGCTTCCCTGATCATTTTAATTATGTACATTCTGAACTCCCTTTCTGTCATTTCTTCTGCCATGCGGTCATTGGATTTTATTGATGTAATATGTAGATTTGTTTGGGACATTTTCTTCCTTTGTTTTCTCATATTGTTCAGGTATCAGTGGATCACTGAGATATTGCAGATTTCCTCTATTGACTTATAGTGTCCTTGAAGATTTCTAGTATATCCCCTCTTAGCCTTCAGTAGCCTAAAGTCTTGGAGAAAGTTGATAATGCAGTGCTCCACAAGGAAGCTGCCCCTCTAGGGGTGGTGGCCTTCAGGTGGGGTATATCCCTGCTAGTGGGCAGAGGTGCCTCCACTTGTTGACCAATGGTCATCCAAAGGGGAACTAGGCTGTGGGCTGAGGCCAATAAAAGAGAAATATAACTCCCTCTTTACTAACTAATACACACAAGGGAGGGAAAGGAGGCACCTGTAGACTTGGCTTCACTCTGACTCCACTGCAGACTGTTGCCCTCTGATAGAAGCGGAAGTGAGATGACTGCAGATTCAGGAGACCCTGGGGTAGGACATGAGGCTGCTGGAATCTCAGAGAGGAGGGAAGGAAGGAGCCCTCAGGGGAGAGGGGCAGCTGGGACCATCGAGGGACTCAGATGGAGAAGACCAGAAAGTGTGGCAATGGCAGAGTGGGGCATCTACAGAAGTGAAAATTAGAAGGCTGGTGTGCAAAAGAGGGACATTTTAGGTGCAGTTCCCAGAGCTAGACCTAGGTGAAGATTTTCCCCCATCCTCATTTCCAAAGGGACCTGCCATCTCAAGCCCATTGAAAGGATTCTCCTGCTGTCACCTCAGTTTCTGTCTTCTCCCAACTAGGATTTTCTCTATCTTCTTCCTCCTCCTCTTCTCCCTCTCCATCCTTAGCAGGGTCATTTTCCTCCTCAACCCTATCCTCTTCATGCTCTGCCACATTCTGATTTTGCCCTTTCCAGTTTACCTTGTCTTCCACCTTTTTCCCCTTGGGATTCCAGTAGACCATTGCTTCATGGTTTTCTCTGTTCGGGTACTATCATGAAAGTGTATTTCAAGTCAGTATAGATGCTTCTTTTTTTAGTCAATCAGAACTATTTTCAGAGAAATTAGTTTGGCTTTAGTACCAAAGTCTGAGCTTTTCATATCTGTCATTCCATGACTTTAGAGTATCCATCTATCCACCAGCCATTGCCCAAGGACTGGCTTCTGTCAGTGAAGAGGTCCCAGTCTGCCTCAGTGTTAGGCTAATCAAGCAAATCCAACTTGCTTCATAGTCTCCAAGCTCTCTGAATAGGTATGTTGTATTGGCCTCTTATCATATGCTAGCTACACTCTTCTTGATTTAAGGTGGTAATGGTTTCCCTATGTTGGCATTTGGATTGTCAAATAGGATGGCCTGGAATCTCCCTACCTTCCATGCAGTCAGAAGACATCTATCCTTCTGATTTAGGAGGACCAGGACTTGAGGAAGTTATTTGTTGTCCTTAAGGGAGCTTCCCAACCTTGTAGTAAATCACAAAAGGCAGCCACCTCTCAAAGGCAGGAGGGCCACCATTCAACCACATGGTTAAACTCTTTTGACAAATAGGCAACGGTGTCTCCAATGTCTGTAAGAGAACTTGAAGGGCTGTATCTTGTTCGTCATGCAAATATGATAAACACCTTTTGTCGGTCAGATAGCTCCAGGGCAGATGCTGTCTTAAAACTTTGTATTAACTTCTCAAAGACTGCTTGGTATTCTGGTGTACAAGTAAAATATTTTATTTCTGTTCATTTTCAGGCTACATATAGACATTTAGCTATTTGTCTAAAATTAGGGTCCCAAATATGGCAGAAGCATGACATGTCTAGGAACCATGTAAGTTACTCTTATTCTGATTAGATATTCTGCTTCTGATATGACTTAAAAATTCATGTTCATTGGTTAATCAGGAATCCCAGGTAGGTGACTTTTTTCTTAAAACAAATCTGAGCCTTTTTATTGTACACCTCATATCCACATAAGGCAAGGTGTTTTAGTGCAGCAATAATATTGAAAGTATTCCTGGTTCTGGTTGGCTATAAGCAGGTCATCCACATATTGCAGAATGATTCCTTTATCCAACTATAAGTCTTACAATTAACCCTTTTGCTAGACTGTCATTAAATTAGAAAAGAATATAAATTCCTAATGTAAGACAGCCCAGTAATACTGGATGTTTACTTTGGTATTGCAGTCCTGTCACTCAAAAGCAAATAGTAATGAGGAATCTCTAACCAGTGGGATGCAAAATAATTCAAATTTTAAATCTAGTACTTTGAATCAGTCATTGTTACCTGGCATTGTTATTAGTAGGGTGTATGGATTAAATACTGTGGGCTGAATGTCCTAAACCATGTTACTTATGATTTGTAGCTCTCAGGTCTTGCAAAAATTAGTATTCATCTGTGTGAGATTTTGTTGTTGTTTTGTTTTTTACAGGTAGGATTGGATTGTTGTAGGTATTTGACCAAGCCAACTCAATCCATGTTTTAAGAATTTGTCCAGAAGGGGCTGGATTCCTAATAATACTTCTCTCTCAGGGGGTATTATCTCTTCCTAGGAGAAACATGAAGCCAGTGTATACTTAGGAGGTTCTATGAACACAGTGTATGTTGGCTTAGGCTAAGGAGGGTTAAATTTCAAGAGGCAGTATGAGGGAGATAAATTTAAGCTTTGTTTGGTTAACAAATATTCTGATCTGACAACTGATGAAAAAGAAACTGTTTAGTTAATTGTTTATGAAGGAAAAAATGGGAGTATGCAGAATTATTTTGGTTTTTGTAGTTAAAATGGGGAGAACAATCTAAGTTATAATGGGACACTTTACTCTTTGTGGGGAAGAACACAAATGTCAGGAGAATATTTTCAATTAGTTCTTTCCTAGGATTACCTACCTGCTGCTTTTTTCTCTGCCATTTTCCATGCTCTGTGTATCTCTTCTATGTGTTAACTTCCTGAATTATATCCTTATGAGATGTTGGCATGTATAAGTAAAGGGTTTTTCTTCATTTTCAGTAGTTCTATGAAATTATTGAACATGGGTAGGTAGTTGTAGTGTCCTCCAGCTTATAGAAAGTTGAATGCTATAGTCAATATCCAGGACCTTGTAACTGTCATCCCAAATTGGGCAAAATGCTGCAGGTTTGAGCCCAAAACTTATGGCATTTCTACCAACCAGTGGCAAAATTGAATTATTGGCTTACCACTTGTTAGGAAATGGGCTGATGTTCACAAATTCACATTCTTGTTATTACAAGTAGTTGCAGGAAAAGACATGAGAGGTCAGTACCTTAAATGAGTTGTGGCTATGTGTTTGTTCATTAGTGAGAATTGTGATCCTGGAAGAGGAAGCATTTCACAGTGGGAAAAGGGAATCTTGCATATGTGGACCTCACAGAATTTGTTTCTCTGAGCTGCTCAGAACTTTCTCACATTCACTTAGAAATGAAACATGCAGAGCTCCAGTCTTACAGTGAGAGTACTCACCAAGTTTGGGTATATATTTATTCTCTTGTATCAGTTTCCTTGTGAACTTGAGTACAACAGTCTACCCACCTGATTTGTTTTTCTAGTGTCTTTTGTAATATTTTGCTTCCACATAATTCCAGTTTGTCCAAGTACTTAACTTTTTAACTTTATGATTTGAGTTCCTTACTAAGCAGCTCTAGGGTTCAACAATAAATTTGCAGAATGCTAAAGGGTAATCCCAGATAGACACAACCATGTCTTCTGAAACTTGCTTTTTAAAACTGGTATGTGAACATGTGGCCTTTATACTTCCTGCAGGACATACTGTTTCTTAATAGTACTCAGTTGAGAAGTTTAATGTTGAAAAAGATCTCTACTCATCCCAAACAAAACAATCCCCCTCCCCCTCCCAAAGAAACCCCAACAACTTAAATTATCAAGCTAATCTTTCCTGAGAAGATGTTACAATTACAGTTTTTATTTTTCTGGCTAATCAAATTAACCTTCTCCCAGCAACAGGGTGTCATCATGGGTGACAATATTGATATTTTGCTATGATAATTTTCTAGTATTTAACATGTATAATGTCAGACATTTTTTATTCTGCACCAATTTTTTAAGGCTGCACAAAGAAAATGTTTCAAATCAACATTAAATAAGAGCACCTCTCCAGTGGGGTCAATGGTGGTGATGGCAGATAACCCAGAATATTCAGAATCCTTCCTGCAGACTGACTCTGAGAAACGGAATTCATACAAGTTTCAAGCTGGCCATAGGATGAATGCCTGGTTGAAACAGTCTTCCAAAATAACAAACAAGGTTCTTACAAACTTGATGGCTTCTGAGTAAAAGCCTGAAGAAGAGTTGAAGCTCTGCCTGTGCATAAGAGCAGGGGCCTAACAGAATTTGTGAGATGCAGATCATCCTATACCAGGAAGAGGCCACAGGCTCCATCCCACTTTTTGGAACTCTGAACCAAAAAGAACTAATTTCAGGGTATAAAGTGAGATATTCCCACAGAAAAAACTGAAGTTGCAAAACAAACTGCCATGAACCATGCTTCTTGTCTATGAACTGGTCTGTGGAAACCATTCCTTAAAAATTGAAAGGAAAACCAAAACAAAACACCAAGCAGTCTGTGAATCATCTGCTGGTGCTGTGCTTTGAATAGGCCATAGTGAATTTCCATTTCTTTTAGCTTTTGGAGAGTGCAATCAACTTTATTTTAGATACATTTTAAACAGGAAAAACATTTAACATAGGTTTTATCAGGAGCTGTTTTTGAAATTTATGGAGCAAATTATTTAATTTGGCAGGAATTATACCAGGAATCCACATGCAAAATTTGTCCCACCTCTAATAGTCTGTGTCCTCAAGTGGTTTTCTCACAGCAATATTGTAGGATTACAGATGTCTCTCAGATTGCACATGTTTAAAGCATTGTCCTCAATTGCAGTAAGGTTGAGAGATGGACTTTTAGACACTGATTGGATCATGAGAGTTCTGACATCTTCAGTTAATCAGTACATTGAGAACCAAATGAATAGTGGAAGGGGATTCCTAGTTGGAAGAAGAATGTCTATTGGAATTTACCCTGAACCTGATTGTCTTCTCCCAGTACCCTCCGATTTCTGTGCTGCCTGACTGCCATAAGCTGAACAGCTTAACTTCAGGCCTTTCTTCCATAATGTTTCTGCCTTGGAGTGAGCCTACCATGTACTGAATCCTCTGAAACTCTGAGCTAAAATATGTTTCCACCTCTAAGTTGCTATTTTTAGCTATTTAAGTCACAAAATTAAAAACTCACTATAGCAAAAACTTTAGTGGCTGGCATGTCTGCATCCACTGTCCTATTTTTTTTCCTGGTGCCAGATTTGACAACTACCTAGAGACCATACCTGGTACCCAGTGGGGCCATTTCCCTCGGATTGGCTGTAGACCATCAGTCTTCTCATCACTCTTCCTAGAGAAGAGACACATGATTGGAGTGGTGATTTGGGAAAAACTGGTTATCCTGGGGCTTAACAGTATCTCCCATTATCCATTTGATCTACATATGTAACATTCTGGGACTTAAATATTTCCCCCACAGCTTCCATTTCACAGAGAAAGATATTTGGTGGCTCACAAATTGGATAATTGTGTTGAGAAGGAAATACAGAATCCATTCTTGTCTCTGGATTTTCTTCAAGGAAAACCCACACCGATTAGGATAGAAAGGAGTTCACAATGTCCTTCAATAGGTAAAACTATGGGATGGAGAATTTCCAAGGTGTCAGGATGTCTGGACTTTAACCTTGGGTCTTCCGTGTCTATTTTACAGTCAGCCCTACTTTTCCCTGGGCTTGTTACCCTGAAAACTTTTGTTTACTTATTTCAATATAAATTTTACCTAAGTGTTAAGTGTATTTTCTTAGTAGAATTTCAAACATAAGAAAATATGTACAGAGCAACAGCATGGAAGTGAATTTAAAAAAAAGTTGGTGTTACATTAGATTATTTAAATGTTGCTACTTGCTACTTTAATAAAAATACAAAAGTCCCTTAAAATATTTGAACTCAAATTTATCAATGAATTTTTCCAGTAGTGTTCAATAGTTTCTCTTGTGCCACTGTTTTTGTAATCACTAGAGAACTTGCTACATATTTAGAAAATCAGGCACCATCTCAGAACTTCTGAATCAGTCTATATTTTAGTAATTTTTCCAATTTGTGGTTGCAGAATTAAAATTTGGGAATCACCCTTCTTACCATAACTTTTTCATCTGAGAAATATACAAATTTATCTTATGAAATATAAAATGGTACTTAAAATGTATATTCTTATGTTGTTGCCTTATTTTTACATTTGATTTTATAAAGGTGGAGTATATTCCCCTTTTGTGGATGTATGTCCTTTGAATTAGATAATAGACAGTGTTACTAAAGTATCTAATTGAAAAATTAAAGTCATCCCTCTACATGGGCACCAAATCTACTAACTCTCACTTCTACTTCAGTCAAATCATAAGCTCTATAGATGAACATATAATCAATGCATTATATATTTACCTATTCTTATTTCAGGAACTTTTGGCATTCAGGGATGTGGCCATTGAATTCTCTGAAGAGGAAAGGGAATCCCTGGAGCCTGCTCAGCAGAATTTATATAGAGATGTGATGTTGAAGAACTACAGAAACCTGGTCTTACTGGTGAGGCTAATTTTCCTTCAGAATTTCTAAGTAATTATCAACATTTCATTTTTTCCCTTGTGGAATATCTTTTGAGAGCTTCTACTCTGCATGAATGAGTTTAAGTTTCTTGCTTTCAAGAAAAAAGTTTGAACAGCTTGAGTTTTGTAATGTCAGTTACATTTCTATTAATCTTTAATCTTTCCCTTTCTTGAGGTAATCTAGATCCTTCATTTAGATTACTGGTATATGTAATAATTCAGTGACATACAGTGTCATGGCCTGCATTTTACACTCCAGTTTCTTCCCTTTGACTGTTTTCTTTGCTTTGATACTTGAAAATAGAACTCAGGATCTGCATATTAAAATTTCTTCCTAAATATTTTAATGGGTCTGTCAGAAAACAAAATTTGAAAAAAAAAATTATCACATGTAAATTATATGTTATAATTTTTTAATCATATATATTAAATATAAATAACAGTACATGTTATAATTATAGATTATGTACATATTTCATAAGTATATATACATTATATATATTGTGTGTAATGTAATGTATAAAGCTGCTCCCTGCCCTTTCCATTGCAGACTTTTCCCCGCCTCCCAATTACTTGTCTGTGAACATCCTAGCTAGCTATTGGTTCATCAGTCAGCTTGGGAGTAGCCTTCTCCGTAATTGGTCCCCTATTAGCCCAGTGGAATTCAACTGCTTAGGGATAGCACCCCACCATCTTTTCTCATGCTCTCTCTCTCCTACTCACTTTCTTTCTCTCTCTTCCTCACTTTTTCACTCTCTCTAGTGCGGCCTTTCTCTTTTCCACTCCTTTTCTCTCTTACCCTGCAGGGAGACACTCTGTTTGCTTAACAAACCCTCTTATGTGATTTCCCGTGTCCGGTGTGTTTTTCATGGGATTTCTTACTTGGTGCTGTGACTCGGGTGGGCTCTTCCACTGTCTCTTAAGCAAGTGGAACCCCATCTGCTGCCCCAGTGCCCCCCAGACATAGCCTCACCTTCCATTCTGCCCAGATGCTCTGCTCTGCTCAGCATTCATCACTGGACTTCAGATTGGTGAGTCCCCTAGGTGGATTCCCCTAGGTGATTTACCCCTAGCCACGACTGGCCCCCTTAGTCAGTCTTATCTGCTGGGTGGGTTCCTGATTTTATGGTGAAGTTTCTCCCTCAGGGTTAAGGCTAGTCTTAACACTCATGCTCACACTCACACTTGAAAACCCTGATATCAGGTCTTCGACCCTCCTCGGCTTTTGCCTGGCACACATTGGTGCTTGCATGATGACACAATCAATGTGCTGCCTCCTCATCTCCAACCGACTACTCTGGTCTTGGGATGCCCTGGCCACAGACATGGCTGTATCAGTCTACACCATGGGATCTGGATCCTCCATTCTGGCAGATTCAACCCTGGGAACCCTTCGCTTGACCCCCTGCTTAAAGCCATCAAAATTCGTTTGTGTACCCTTCAGATAATCAATCCAAAATGGCCATGTAATGGCACACAACTTCCGTGAGCAAGTGGGCAGATGGAAAGGGATTCCTTATCTTCAAGTCTCTTCTTTCTTGCTTCTTGGCTCTTCCTGTAAACTCAAACACTTCCTTTTGGCTTCTTCTCCCCCTCTTAGTCCCTCCTCCTCCTCTGACTTTGATTCAGCTCTGTTTCTGCTTCCATTCCCTGGCCTAGCCCATCTATTCCTCCTGCCATGAGGTCCCACATATGTCAGTGTGGAGGGAGTAACCAACCCAACCATCAGTGGCATGTCCCAGTAAGGAGTATGATATTGTAGCCCCATTCCTCACTTGTAAATGTTTCACAATTTTCTGCATCCAAATCTTAATTGATTACTAATCAGGAAAAAGGTTTAAAATGTCCTAGGCATCAAGTTCCTGCTAGAACCTGTTAGCTCCTTTCAGATCCAGATCTCAGTCAAGGCTTACATTGAAATATAAATGGAGAAAGCCAGAAGGCACAGTGAGAGACCAGTCCCAAGCCCAAGCAAAAAAGTGTCCATTTTAAATTTCTCCTGGACTACAACACAACACTTTATCTCTCCCTTTTACCTCTCCTCTCTGCCCTTCTCCTTCTCACCCTTCTCCTTCTCATTCTCGCATGCCATAATTAATGGCCATTATCATTTTTCTTCTAGGACTTTTGTTTTTCTTAAATGTTATATTTTTCAGCACACAATTTTGATCCTACATACCTAGGTTAATGATTTTTGACACACCTTTATCTAGCCCTAAGTAACAGAAGTATAGAGATCTCTACTAGGCACAGTTTATACCAATAAAGGGATATTTTACAAAAATCAGATGACATTAAGTAGCTTAACTATATTTTCTGGGGACATCAATGACATTAAGAGTTAAATGTTGTGTTTACATTCCTGATAACCTAGACAATGTTAAAGTCCCCAAATAAAGGCCTTGTCCTCTCCAGCCTTTGTTAGGCCTTGTTATGGGAACAACTTCTCAGTTCTTCTACCCCCTGGTGAGGAATTATTGACTTCTGTCATCTTTATGATATGCACTGGCATGTTCCAGATTCTGCAACATTTATATTGTATTACTCTCCTTTCAGTACTCATGTCATTTTGTTCTTCTCTCATAGAAGCACCCACCCCCAGATGCCTTTACAATCTGCTCTTCCCCAACCAGACTTCTACCTTGTACTCCTGGATTAACCCAATTTCTAAAAAGGGAACTCGAAACTGCTTGCCCCACGCTGCCCCCTTCCAGCTCAAAGAAGCCAGAATGGTCATTGCCCCCTTTCCCTACAGCAGTAAAGCCAGAATTGGGTCCAGGCAGTTAGTGTAGAAATTGGGGATAAGTTAAATCGAGGAAATGAAGTCCATGAAAACCATCTGCCTCTGGAAGTCTGGAAGTTGAAGACTGCCCTGGGAGAATGGACTTTTTACATCTCACCTGCAAAACCAGCCCTAGTCACTTATGCAGGAAGGAGAGATAAGGTGGGAAAGAACTGGAGAACAAACAATTTTCTTATAAAAATAGAAACAGGCTAATGTAATGTAATGTTATGTATAAATCTGCTCCCCTGCCCTTTCCGTTGCAGACATTTCTCCGCCTCCCAACTACTTGTCAGTCTGTGAACATCCTAGCTAGCTATTGGTTCATCAGTCAGCTTGCGAGTAGCCTTCTCCGTAATTGGTCCCCTGTTAGCCCAATTCAACTGCTTAGGGATAGCACCCCGCCATCTTTTCTCATGCTCTCTCTCCCTCCTACTCACTTTCTTTCTCTCTCCTCCTTGCTTTTTCACTCTTTCTAGTGAGGCCTTTCTCTTTTCCTCTCATTTTCTCTCTTACCCTGCAGGGAACACTCTGTTTGCTTAATAAACCCTCTTATGTGATTTCCCATGTCTGGTGTGGTTTTTGTGGGTTTTTTACAGTGTGTATTACATATAATATAAATTCTAGAAAATTATTGTAATTTTATTTATTTTCTAGATTTATAACATCTAGATATATATTTTCTAGATATATAATATATACACATGTGTTTATGTGTGTGTATGCACACATTATTAGAATATAAACTTCAGTATTTGCATTAGGGTTCTCTAGAGGAACAGAATCAACAGGAAGTATTAGTATAAAAAGGGCATTTATTACATTGGCGACATGACCAGAAGCTGGATAGTGCACAATGGCCTTCTGCAGCTGGAGACCTGGAAGAACTAGCAGCTGCACAGTCCAAGAGGTGGAAGCCCCAGAACAAGAGGGTCAACAGTGCTACCCTAGTCCAAGACCAAGGCTCCTGGAAACTCTCTGGGGAAACACTGGAAGAGTCCACTTTGGAAGAGAGAAGCAAGAGTCCAGTATCCTCAGATGATTGAAGTAGCAATCAAGAATCCATCCAAGAAGTGCTGAGATTGCATCTGCATGTGCTTTCTTGTTCTTCTAGCTTATATTCCATCCTATTGGGTGGTGGTGCCCATGCTTAGGGAGGGTCTCCACTTCAGTTTCTATCCCACATTCCAGTCATTCTAGACATGCCCTCAGTGACACACCCAGTAGTCTCTAATCATTGTCGTCTCTTAATCCAATCAAGCTGACAATTCAAATTAACCATTACAGTAGTTATAAGAATTCCCACAGATAATTTCATTTCCAATAAACAAATCTTATTGTTTCTAAGCCATAACTGGGCACCTTTATTATGAGCAAAGGAAAGAATCCTGGACTTGCAGAGACAAACACCTATACCCAGGTGGTTAGAAATGAATGAAACCGGGACACAGTTGAGCATTCCAAAGGTTAAGGAAGAAGTCAGATTTGAAAATGTTTGTTGAGAAGTAATCACACAACAAAAATGGTTGACTTTTCTTGCCATCATAGGACACATAGTTGTATGTTTATCATGCTTTCAAATTCTTTCACTGAATTGATGCACCAGTAGTTTAAAGTTAGCAACCAAAACACCTCCCTTTGTTGTGATGGCCAACATATGACACCTTTTTCATTACTTGGGAATCTGTAGGGAATCTATGCATTTATGAAGACCTCTAGCCAAGCCATTGTAATATCCCAAAGGTGTTTCTGTAATATCATTTACAAATTTATTCATTAAAATTTCTTTATCAGAGTTCTTTATGAATTTTTATGATGGATTTTTTGTGAATTTTTTCTGCCATAAAATGAATATCAGTGATTGATAATGGCTGATCTTTGTGAATATACAGTCACAGGTGGAAATTATAGTTACATTAAAGGATTTGTAAAATAATGCATCTAGGTTATTCAGGATTTTGTTGGTTAATTTTCTTTTTCCTTTTTTGTTGCCTGTGTTTTATTTTATAGAGGAGATTTTATCTTATAAAGTAAGTTTCTTCACATCTGTTAATAATGATTTTGTCTTTCACCTGCATTTCATGATTAGATGGCATTTTCCATTGTTTAACTAAGTAGTGCAATGTAAGTTGAACTTAAGCTATGCATTATCCTTGTTTATAAAATTATATATGTTTTTACTTGCTTATATAAACATTATGCTTTTTTTGAGGGCTGCCTATTTTGTTTTTATTGGTTTTCATTCTACCTATGTAGTTACATTCCCAGTTTCTTTTAATTTTTATATGGAGAGAGTTTCTCACTAAGTTGTTGAGGATGGCCTTGAATTTGCAATTTTCATGCCTCAGAATTCCTGTAGCTGGGATTATTTGCATGCTCATCATCTATATATGGACACATCTGTTACTATGTCTAGGACAAAGACCATGACAGTTTAAAGGTAGCATTCAAAAATGTTGCAATTATGTTTATTTTTATGTATTGTTTGAAGTTTAATGCTGATAAAAACCACACAAAATAAAATATACTATCTTGAATATTTTGAGTATAACTGTTCAATAATGGCAATTCAAGTTGTTATGAAATATCTATAGGAAGTTTTCATCTCAAAAAGCAAAAATTCAATTCCTAGGAAAATAAGTTCTCATTTCTGTCTCTCCCCATCACAAACCATATTCTGCTTTCTGATCAGATAATTTCCCAAGTTTAGATATCTCATGTAAGTAGAACTTTGCAGTATTTATCTTTTTGCTATAACTTATTTTGGTTAATAAAATGTATGTAAGATATATTGTTAGTATAAATTTTACAAAATATCTTACCTTTTGTGATTTAAAAAAATCTGTTTCTATATTTCCCATACATTCATTTACTTCTGATTCTCTTGGTGCAGCCTTCCATGATGCTTGGATTGCTGCTGAAATAATCACTCCTGAATACCTCAAACACTATTTCCTAAGAAATTCTTCATGTATTCAATATTTGCTTTTTTTTCTTTAAATTTTTTTATCTGATTTTATTTATTTCCTGCATTTTGATTTATCTCACTAAAATTCTTGCAAATGGTTGTTAAGTGTTTTTGGGTCATGCATAACTTTCCTAATATTCAATTCCTTATGTTTTACTTTTTGTCTTTGAGTAAACTGTTTTTGTTTGTATGTGCTGTACTTTTTAAAAAATTGATTTGTTTATATAAACCCAGGCACTGTAGATTGATATATTCATTTAGGAAAACAGTAAGGAAGTCACTAAATAAGTGAAAAATAAGCCAAGCACAGTGCTACATGCTTGTAAACCCAGCTAATGGGAAGGCTGGGCAAGTGGATTTCAAGTTTGAGCTAAGCCACAGTAACTTCATGGTGCCACAGCTCAAGTTAAACAATTTCAAGAGGGTCTGTGTTGTAGCTCAGTGGTACAGCAGCATAGGGCTTAATCCCAACAACCACACATAAAAAATTAACAGTAAGATAATGTGAACCAGAAATGCAAGTATTAAATATGTATCCCAAAGGATATTAAATCAGGACATAGAAGAGCTGTTTTCACTACCATGTTCAGTGCAAGCTTTGTTACAGTGGTCTAGGCATGGACGGAACACATGTCCCCATTGAATAAGTAACAAATGGGGAATCAATACAATCAATACAATATCCATACACAATCAGTTACTCTTTAGCCTATTTAAAAAATATGGCATTGATACACAAACAATTACTCTATGTACAAAAAAAGGTATTTTGTTATTTAAGGTGATATGGGATGAATATGTAGGACTTTACCTTAAATGAAGTAAGGGAGACAGAAAATCAATTGCAGCAGCCTCCAATTTATTGTAAATGAAATAAATTAGTAAGTAGCAAAATATTTAAAACATATATTAAAAGCAAATCATTCGTCTTGATCTCTGGGAGTTGTCTTCATTTTGATAATACTGGCATAGGCTGCGTGTGCTTATCATGTGTGTGTTTTTTCCATTAAAAAGATTTGTTTATATCTGTTCTTAAGAGTCCATAGACTGTATACCTGTTAAATATCTGTGGTATTGCAATGCAAAAATCTGTCTTTCATCTCTAGGTCTCTGGATTGTGGTAGAGAGAAACTAGTTTTTAGACAGTTCCCAAGAAACCTTAAATATTCACATTATTTTGCATTTCCCATTTTCTACTAAGAAGGGAGTTGGGTAGGTTCTCCCTTATCACACAATGCTATATTCTGAAGGGGAAAGGCAGTGGTTAATAATATCAACACACTTGCCTTCCCTATTTTATATTACTCTCCTTAGTCACATACTCATTCTGTAGACTGTAAACTCTCAGACATTTGGGTAATTCTCCCAAAGTAATTTTGTCTACATTTTAATCTAGTTTATATATTTCTGGATAAATAAAGACCTTGGGTTTGCTGTTCTGCTACACTGTTGATGTCCCAACCTTGCTTTAATTCATATTATGTTTGCAAAATATATTCACCCCAGTTTAATAAGTAAAATAATTTTTTTTCTTTTTTTTATTGTAAACAAATGGGATACATGTTGTTTCTCTGCTTGAAATAATTTTTATTTTTATTTCATCTATGACATATCAACAATTACCACCAGAGCATGCCATAAAAGATTTATTTTAAAAAGTGATAAAGAGATGATATAGAAATTGTTACCTCGACTATGTATAGCTAAGAAAATTATGGGAAAATGGGGATAAGAGTAAACGCCTGCAAACATATTATAATAATCAAAATGAATTAGTAGTGGTTATCCATAATAAAAATGTCACTGTCAGCAGACATCAAAAGCATTTAATATCTCACAAAAGAATTCAATTTATGCTACTTATTTTTGAGGAGCTGTGTGTTTATTCAAGTGCAACACAATTTTTGATGGATATAGTTTCACTGAAAGGAAATTTGGGAAATTTAAAAAGAGATCTAGGCTATGCTTCAATTTATAACTTGACAAATTTCAAATGTAGTGTTGATTTAGACTTTCAGTCAAGGATTTCTATAGGAAAGAAATGTAAAAATGAAGGACAAATTTCTAAAAGTGATCACTTTACATAATGTCCATTATTCTGCCACATACAATAATATCTTCTTGTGCCAAAACATATAATTTTAACAATTGTGGGAATATTCATACTTACCCATTATTTCTTAATAAATATTCAGATGTAGATTTCTTGGATACATGCAACATGTGTAATGAAACAAGTAACACTCTTACCCAAGTGTCTAACCTAAGTAATTACCAGTATATTTATATTGGTGAGAAAAAATATGAAAGTAGTGAAATTCATAAAGACATTAGCATTAGTTGAAATCCCAGTAAACATCACTGTACTTGGTTTGCAAGAAGCCTTTAAAACAATGGCAAATCTGAGAAAATTTTTCATCAATCCTCTAAACTTATTACCCATCCAAGAATTCATAGTCAAGAAAAGACTTACAAATATAGGGAATGTGAAATAGTTTTTAATCGTCTTGCAAGTCTTACTCAATACAAGAGAATTCTTATTGGAAGAAAGCCTTACAAATTTAAAGAATGTATCAAAACATGGGATCACTCAAACACTTCTAAACACCAGAGATACTTTAGAAGTGATAAATGACACAAGTATAAAGAATGTGGCAAAACATTTAACAAAGAATCACCCCCGTCAAGCATTAGAGAATTCATACTATAGAAAAGCCCCCAAAATGTAAAGAATGCGTCAAATCTTTTAACAATTGGTCTACCCTTCTAAACACCTGAGATGGTATGACAGTGAGAAAACCTTCAAATATAAAGAACATGACAAACCTTTTAACCAAAGGTCACATTTTACACAACACCAGGAAAATTCATACTGGAGAGAGATCCTACAAGTGTAAATGTGCGAAAACCTTTAAGAATTCTTCAACCTTTTCTCAAAACCAAAGGAATTGTATTCAAAAGAAGGCCCACAAATGCAAAGAACATAACAAAATTTTTAATAAAATCATGAAACTTAGTCCACCTCAGAGGATTCATATTAGAGGAAAGCCCTACAATTGTGAAGAAGGTGGCAAAACTTTTAATCAAAGATCAACACTTACTCATCATCAGAAAAGTCATACTGGAGAAAAGCCCTATAAATGTGAAGAATGTGGCAAAGCTTTTCCATATTCTTCAAGCCTTACCAAACACAAGAGAATTCATACTGGAGAAAAAGTTCTACAAATGTGAACATTGTATCAGAGAACTTAAGGAAGGATCAACCCTCATTCCACACCAGAGGGAAAAACAGAGGGAAATTATACAAAATTATAAAAAAAAAAAATGTGACAGTCTCCAACAGTTTTTCACACCCTACTCAAAACTTGAGAATTCATATGGGGGAGAGAAAATACAAGTGTAAAGGATGCACAAAGGTTTTAGTAATTGTTCAAACATTACTAAGAACTGGAGAATTCACAGTGCACCAAACCCTAAATATGTAAAAAATGTATCTAAGTTTTTATTCAAATTTTGAAATTTCTTCAACATCAAAAACCTGATACCTGAAATGAATGTGGAAAGATTCATCCAAAATAGATGCCTTAAATAACAAAGTATTTATAATGAAGAAAAACCTTGACAAATATAAAATGTTAGCAGTACCCTTATCTGTTCCTCCTATCTTGATCTATATAAGAACAATAAATGGAGATAAATCATATAAAGAGGGGAATTTAACTTTGCTTAAAATTTATTAAAAATTATCAGCTGATGTGTATAAATAAAGAAATCATCCAAAATATCATAGTATAATGCAGAAAACTCACCTCTGAAATGTATAAATTTATTATAATCAAGATTACTAAATATCCTCATTAAAACTGGAGAGAACATAATTCTCACATATTTCATTATATCAGAAGAAAATATGTTCCTGAGACATTTTAATCAGTGGTTTATTTGAGGTTTTACTATGGATTTTGAAATACTTTCTTCATATTATATATGCTTTTTTTTACTCAATAAAAGTGAATATTTGTTAATATGTTAACTCTGTTATGTATGGAGTCATCATGTCACAGATATCAACATATTCTACTTTACTAAATTTTCTTTAAACAGGTAGTAAAAATAATGGCATAACATGTCCATTAATCATTTTAGAAAGTGTAATGAAAATTCAATTCCTTTGGAGAATATTATTCCCATAAATCAGATGTTTACTCATTTTTCTGCTCATAATTATGGATAAATCAAGACAGTTGTAGATAAGATATGGGGATATGAAAAAAAGCCCCAGATATCTGTCTCTTGAATAACAAGAGATCTTTAAGTTTTATGCTGTGGAATGATACTACTTGTAAGATCTGCAATTCTGGAGAGTCACACAACCTCCCAACCAGGGGAATTATAAAGACCCCAGAGACAGCAAGCACTCCTGGAAGGTGCTTTCTACTATCCAGAGGGGTTTTCTCTCTCTCCTTTCCACTGGTTGTTTTTGACCTTAGCATTTGTTAAGATGTGCAACTGCATATTATTTGAGCAAACTTCTTATCACAACTATCCAAGGGGCACTTATAGGGCCTGTCTCCGTTATGAATTTGCACATGTGTGCACAAATTGAAGTCCAGTGACAAGCATTTCCCACAGCCTCCGATTGTGCAGCAGAACTCGACCTCCAGGGTCTTGAGCTCCACCAACTTCTGCTCCCACTTCCTCCTGCCCGGGTCTGCTCCACTGCCACCCAGGTGGCATGACACAGCACCATCCACGGCCTCCTAGCTCTCTGCACCAGGATCACCTCCTGGGGTTGGCGCACCGGGGTTGGGTCGTTGGTGACCCCAGGCTGCAGCGCAAAAAATACTGACAACAACCAGAAGTATGTAGGGAGCACCACTACTGGTGCTGGTCGTCTTCCTCCTCTTCTCCTACCACCGCGGTCTCCATCGTCTCCACTGGGATGTCCTCCACCGCCATCTCCTGCAACTCCAAGATCTTGACCGGCATCTCTAAGACTTGGTGGCATGTAGATGGTGTCGTCCAAGGCCAAGGCTCTGGGCACCGTGGCTAAGGCCTGGGCTCCTGGGCTGTGGGTGAGTGGGCAAGGAGGTAGTGGTGAGTGGAGAAGGAAAGCAGAGAGAGGGAGCGAGCAGCGCAAGGGTGCGGCCACGAAGGCGGGTTCCTTGCTCCCTAGGCAGGGGAGCCCCTCGTTCCCTGGGCCACAAAACTCCAGCTCCCGGCCTTGCTGTGCTGGGCCACACCTCCTCCCACCGTCAGGGCAGGCGCTCTGTGTCCCCCTTCCTCCTGTTTCTCTGCTTGCTTCCACACACACACCAACTCTTCTACCCCAGCTCAGAGACATTCTTGGTTATGTTACTGAAGGTCTGGGTGCTTACATAGCTTTGTAATGCAAAGGTCCGTGCCTTACAATGGCCATGGTTTTGATCCTGCTGCTCCAGGGGGCAGCAAGTGAGAATAGTGATTTTGAGGAGTGATTTTAACTCTCTTTCCAGTCCATGAATCAATTTAGTTGGTTGAGAGGAGAAGGCTGGGCAGGAATTTAGTGAAAGCCTCAAGGGTGTAGTTGTGGTACCATGGTCAGTCACTGGCATTGCTTGGATACCAGGACTTCAACTTCTGGGCAGGGAATGAATATGTAGTTTTAGAAGGACTTGTCCATGTCACTCTGTCTTGCAATTGCAGGTCGAGGTATGGTGTACTGCTCTACTCACTGGAAACCCCATGCACTCTTAGAGCCAGGAGAAACAGGCAACTTAAATGTCAGGGATAACTGTTATCCTGAGCCAGAAGGGGCACAGGGTCTCAAGGATCAGTTTATTTGGGAATAATGTGGAGTCTGGAAGCACACACGTGGTACTTCGTGTCCACCTCCACCACTGACCATTGTGGTGGCTGGAATAAATCACCTCACTCCCATGTGACTTAATGCTTTATGGTTATGAATTAATTTTTCTCTGAAAATCCCCTTTTCTTTTTTATCCTTCTTCATTTGTAATCCCTGCATACTTCTGGTTGCTGTCAGTATTTATTTTATTGAAATTTATGCTGGATGTGTGTATGTGTGTGGGTGTATGCTCATGCGTGCATTCACAGGCTTTTACACATTTTCATTTTTTGTGATGTTTATATCACAGGTCATATTTGGAGATAGGTCTCCACTACAGTAATCAATAATGTATTCTCTAATAATGTATTCAAATCAATTCCTTGCACTGAAGTCTATCAATATGTACAGGCCCCAGTCCTGCAATATCCTAGTTGGTGACTCTTATAAACCCTCTGAGCTAAAGGAAGCTCCCTTGGGCTTCACATGCCTTTGTAAATGTTCCCAGGTGATGTTTTCACATGGAAGAGTTAGTCCTAATACTTTCTTATTAGGTTCTTCAAACTGTTCATTTTTAGCATTGCTGTGATACAGATGCATCTTCTCCTGGAAGTTTCCATAGTGTGCTTTTTTCTCATCATACTTATGGATGCGTGATACATGTTTCTAGGTTTCTTCTGTGATGAGCAAACAAATGTTTTTTCTCAGTTTCCTAAATTTATTCCTTAATCATTTTCCCCAAATTTTCCAAGAGCTTCCTAGCAACTCCAGAAGCATTCACCTGAGGATATTCTTCCCACTGGAGAAAAGCACTAGGTGTCAATCTACTGCTAAGTTTCTGAATAAGTGTCACTATTCAAGACCTGAGAGAAGTAAGGATGAATCACATGGTTTAGTGGAGGCATTTTGACTTTGCAGTCAGGCTGAGTTGAACGTAAATCCCAACCCAACTGTTTAATAGTCATGTGGCTTTGAAATATTCCTTTACATTAAATAGCTATATAAGCCTCATTTATAAGAAAATGCAGAATGATACCAAGTGTCAAAATGTAGGCAATTTTTCAGTCTTCCCTTTACCCACAATTTTGATTGTGTGCTTTTATTCCTTTATCTGCCAAAATGCAGAATCTCTTTCTCAAACCTTGAATTGGGGCTTTATTTGCCAAGGTCCATATAAATCTGTGATCATGAAAGTGTATTAGTTGGTTACCTCTGATAAAAATGCCCTGAATGCTTTTACTTTTGTGTTCATAGCTATGTCATGGCAACAAGCTATTAGCCTTTTGGAGGACGAGATATCACACAGAGGAAAATCAAAGTGCTTCAGTTAATAGCGCACTCATGAAGTTCAACAAGAACCTCAGCTGAGCCATCCTGAATTGATGACCAGCCCAATCATGAGCTAATAAATTTGAATATTTTTATCAAGTGAAAGATAATTAAATCATCCATTATAGGCAGGATGCAAAGATTCAATCACTTGTGGAGTAGAAGATATACAGTAAAGAAGAGATGTCCAGTAGGTGCTGATAATTTTCTCTCCTAATTTAAATTTAAAGTTGGACCTCTTGGTAGATGGTTTTGAATTATGCAAAAATATGTACAGACATATATGCATGTGATTGGTGGTGCTCAAGCTCACAGTAAACTACACCACAGGAGGAAACAGATGTCACAGCCTGGCCGTTAAGTCCAAGTTCAAATTACAAAATAGGATTCCTTTTAATCTGTTTAAAATAGAGTTTGAACTATTGAGACATGTAAAAATGTATGTGGTTTCCACCTCCATAGACACCTTTGTTTGCTGCTTGATATCTGAAATGGGAATTGCTCTGTTCCCAGCATCAGGTGAAAAACTGGTGTCCTCTGGACACTTCCTGGTGGGAGCCCCCTGCTCCCTCTCAAGGCAGCATCTCTCCTGGGCTGGCACTGGGGACAACGAAGAGTAAAGAAGTGTACTCCCTCAACTTTGTTATGAAAAGGAGGGATTCATAGCTACCTTCTCCTTAAAGTCAGGGGAGCCATAACTTTGCAAGCTGTGTCCAGCTGCTGTGAACTGAAGTGTGTTGGAGGCTTAAAATAGAGTGAGTTTTGACGGTAAACCTCCAAAATATTTATATTCCATTAGTGATTTTATATTGGTTACATAATAATATTTTGCATATATAGGGTTATTACAATTGATTTCACCAATTCTTTTTAATATTTAATGTGAATGTTAGAGAACCTTTATTGCACTTGTGACACATTTTGTGTTGAAAGTTGCTGTCTTAGGTAATTAATTTCCAGTTCAAAGCTCAAACTGACTGCTGATAAAACCAGAAAGCAGAAAGATTAAAGGAAATTTTAAAGTAATTGCCATATAATTTACATTCATGAATAACACATATACATATAATTAGTAACTTTATATGATCAAGGTTGATAGGATACAAAGTGAATGCAAAGATCCTTGTGAATGGTAGCCACCCACAATACTTAGATGACAAACTTCACAGGTTTCAGCTCAAATCTGTTTGGATATTCAAGGAAATGATGCATACCCCACAAGAGTTTGTAGATGTTTTCCAATTCAATCATCACCTAACCCACTGAGCTGCACTGGAGGCTCCCTAGCCTTCAGTTGCCAATAGTCATCATTCCATGCTACTGGTAAGGCTCTAGGTCAGTTTCCTAGCTGGGAAAAATCCTGGGAGAGCCCAGACCAGGAGGAACAGATTTGAAGGGCAATGCCGCTGGGGCTCATGCTAAGCTGGGTGATCCACACACCCTCCCACAACTCCCGGTCCCTCCAGGGTCCAGTAGTCTTGGTGGGGGTTAATTGACAGCAGCCAGATCAGGGTTGCCAGGAGGCCACGATGTCTGGAGTGGTCAAATGTAGACAGCGCCACCTAGTGTGCCTGGTGGATACTGCAGACTGTTAGGCTTCAGCCGGGTCCCTTGTCCTGGAAGGAGCTGGATCAACCACAGGCCCCCGGGGCTGTCCCCCAACACACCCTGTCTCCTCTTCTCCTGGGAGAAAAAGTTAGGATCACACTTCTTGAAAACAAGAGGCTCAGGGTGATCGTCCCCTTCCTCTTCCCTCTTACCATCACAGCTGAGCCACAGCTTGACTTGAATCTTGGTTCAATGTGGCCAGGACCAGAAGCATCTCTGGTTGCCTTTGGAATTGTGATATCATTATGCTGTCATTCCACTTTTCTGTGACATCAGGAAGTATCTGCAGTGCAACCAGGATATCAGGGAAGCCACTCATGAAAACCCATGTTGCCCAAAGCCCAGATACACCCCCTGTGGAGAGAAACAAAGTGCAATCTCCTACCTGAACCTGGATTCTTCTTGCCTTTAAATCCCAAGTTGCTGGATGCCAGCCCTTTCAACTTTAAATATCTTAACCGACCTGTGTTTTGCTCTCATTTCACAGAAGCACTATTAACCAAGTTAAGAATTTCTTTGAGAAGGATCAAAACCAGGTTGGAGGATTTTGAATGGAAGTGAATGATGGACAGTTCAATGGAAGTAACTTTGTAGACCTAATCTCAGTGCAATGATTCTTGAGAGGCTGTGCTGCAGACAGAACCATAGGAAATTTAAAAATTTGGTGTCACTTTATTTTCTTATTCTGCCAGCACATCTTATACCTGGATCACAGATCCAATGAGTCATCACCTCTTCCCTTTAAATATTTATATTTATGGGCAGGATCTTGCTAAGTTGCTTAGGCCTTCCCTAATATAGGGAAACTGGCTTTGCCCTGGAGAACCTCCTTCCTCAGCCTCTCCCTTACCTGAAATGATTGGGAAGATCCAGCACCTACACTGGGCCATTCATTTTGTCCAGATACCTGCTGGTTAAAGTTTTTCAAAGGAAAAGTCCAGGAGGCAGAGGCAGAATGGGACAAAAAATAATTGATTGTGGTTGTAAAGGTATGGGGTTCAGGTTTGAGTGAACCCAAAAATCTCCTTATATAATAATGACCTGAGCATATAATGTTTCCCACATGTGCCTGCCTCTCCTCCTGCCCCAGGCCACCATGGACCACTAGGAAAATTGTCTCCTTAGTGTTCAGCTACAACTGTTTTTCTCCTTATATAGACAGAGATAAATATTTCTCTCATGACACCCTCCCTTGAAGACTGTGGGTCTTGACAGGCAACTAAGGTTTCTGGCAGGATTGTTTTCATATATGAAATTAAAAATTCATTAGAAACTCTTTGGCTTTGCCTTGAAATGGTTTTACTGGAAAGCATTTCACAGAGTCAGACTGGAAGAGAATCCAATCACCTACCATACTCAGCCTCTTCAGATACTGCCAACCCTCCAATTTCTCAACATTTTCTCCTCTGTTAAATCAAGCGAATAGAACATGATTGGATAAATAGTACTTTTAAGTGAAAGTTCATTTGAATGAGTTTTCCCCATGATGCTGTGGTAGGAATCAGCAGTGCTTCCCCTGTGACCTGGATTGCTTAAGAGTAGGCATTCCTGGTGATTAGACAACTACCAGGAACTGGTAGGTTATGTCATAATCGTGAAAATGCTGAAGTGGGATTTAATCTGCAAGTTTTTGAATAAGAAAAATGCTCACCTGTATTTAATGGCATGAAATTCAAAATGACAACTGCAGTAGTGTTTGGGAAGTAGTAGACTTCTGAGGCATACTCTTAGACTCTCTCTGCGAATGAACTGGACTTGTACACCTGGGCCTGTTCCATGTCAACCTCAATGTCAGCTGGGAAACTGAGAGGTGATGACAAAAGAGAGCTGCTTTTGACACTGCATTTTCTCAGTCTGTTGTGCTGTGAATTGGGAAGATAATAATTTTTAATAAATTGAGTGACTTGGTGCTGAATATATATCTTAGTTTCTGCTGATGTCATTCAAGAGGCACAGTGAGTATTTAAAATCTGGATTCCCTGTCTTATTGGAAGTCTAGACACAATTTGAATACAGCAGTTTTACAGACTTCTGTTGATTTGATGGATGTTCTAAAGCCATGCTGTATAAATTTGGGTGAAGGATATGGTGTTCTCATCTTTGCTATGATTCTGGGAATTTTTTGATTGTGCTTTGTAGGGTAAGGAATAATAGAAGAACACCTGTTTGAAAGAACTCAAAATTAAAGAATGAAATCAGAGACATTAAGTATACAGCATGTTTATGGTGGATATAGCCAGTTCCAAAAAAAAAAAAAAAAAATTGTATTTTGGAAGTGCTTTAGTATATATTTTTTTGTGGTCAGTAACTACCATCACATCTTTGGTTATTTTTTAAAATGTTCTGCTTTTGAAATTCAGGATTCACCCATATTGGGTTTTCTGTTATACTGCCTGCAATTCCCCTCAGTGCTTGACAAGGATTCTGCTGAGCAATAAAGATGTTTGCAAAGTCTCATTGCGTTAGGAATTTGGTTGCAGACTTTCCTTCCTTGCTTGCTTAATATGTGTAGGTTTACTATTAATATTTTATGTGCTTTCCCTGAAAACAGGGGTCTTAACAGAACCAGGGTTAAAACATAAAAACCAGACTTCTAATGAAACAGTGATTTTAGATTTAGTCATTTGCAATGAAACTCTGAGTAACCAAGAATGATATGAGAAAATACAAAAACAGATTCTAGCCGCCGATCCCCTGTTGACTACTCTCAGATGACCTAAAGTACTCAGGTAAATAACTCCAACCCTATCAGGAATGATTAACAGGAAAAGAAGAAATAAAGAAAATAGAGTTCCTACAGTTAAAACACCTCATGGCAATGCTTATTTAATTAATGGAAAGTCATGACATCCTCCCAGAGGGATGCCTCTTAAGCCCCTGGATATAGACCCTCCTTTATCTCCTACAGGATATTTAGATATAAAATCATGACATGTTATAATCTGGTTTGAAGGTAAACATATAAGAGTGCAAGATATTCCATGATAGACACTGCTTCCATAGTTATGGAATTTTTAATATACTATATTAAGTATCCAGCCAAGTTTAGTCTACCAAATAAGAAAAACTCAGGACCACACGCATTCTCAGCCAAGAATAAATTGGAAGAATAAATTATGCCAATACTTCTCAAATTATTCCATGAAATAGAATAGGAGGCAACCATTCCAAACTCATTCTATGAAGCTAGTATCACTTCAAGGAAAGAAAACTTCAAAACAACATCCCTGATAAACATAGATGCAAAAATTCTCAACAAAATGTTGGGAAATCACATTAAAAAACCATATTAAAAAGGTAGCTCACTGTGACCAATTGGGGTTCATCCCAGGGATGAAAGAGTCAATATATGAAAATCAGTGTAATTCCTCACAAAAATAGCCTTAGTGAAAAGAATCATAATTATCTGAATAAATGCACAAAAAGCCCCTTCCTGCTTAAAACACTGGAAAAACTAGGGATACCAGGAGTATACCTCAACATTGTAAAAGTTATATATGCTAAACTCTAGGCCAAAAAAATTCTAAATGGAGAAAAATTAGAAAACATTTTCTCTAAACCTAGAACAAGACAAAGATGTCCTGGTTCACCACATTTATTCAACATCATCCTTGTAATTCTAACCAGAGCAGACAAAAGAATGTTATTAAAGGAATAGGAAGACAAAAAGAAGGACTCAAATGATCACTATTTGCCAATGACATGATTCTATATTTAGAAGATCCAAAAATTTCCAACAGAAAATTTCTAAAACTAATAAATAAATTCAGCAAAGTAGCATGATATAAATTAATATCCATTAATCAAATACATTTCTATATATTCATTATGAATCCACTGAAAGGGAAATTTTGAAAATACCCCATTCACAATACCTTCAAAAACAAAACAAAATACATGGAAATCAATCTAACAGAAGAGGTGAAAAACCTCTACAATGAAAAGTACAGAAACTAAAGAAAGAAATTGAAGAAAATCTTCAAAGATGGAAAGATTTCCTAGGTTCTTGGATAGTCATAATCAACATTGTCAAAATGGCCATATACCAAAAGCATCATATATATTTAATACAATCCCTATTTAAAACCCAATGACATTCTGCATAGAAAAAGCAATCACAGCATTCAATTAACAAAAATAGACCCAAAATATACAAAGAAATTCTAAGCAAGTAAAATGAACCAGGAGGCATCACAATACCAGGCTTAAATTTTACTACAGAGCCATAATAACAAAAGTGGGATGGTATTGACACAAAATACACATGTAAACCAATGATACAGAATGGAAGACACAGATACGAACTCATATAAATACAGTTATCTCATAGTAGATAAAGGCACTAGAAACCTACATTAGAGAAAAGGTAACGTGCTGAGAGCAATCCATGAACCATCTGTGTGAATTGAGTGATGTTAGAGGCATTAAGAAGAAAATCCTGGTTTAGGAATTCCCAGTCAGAATCCCCTAGTTGGAGAATGCCTGATTCAAGTGCCACACTGTCTTAGATCACAACTCAAGTTCAAGCACAACCTTCCTGAGATGGGTGTAGGTTGTCAAATACCAATCAACTTGTTTATTGTAAGACCTCTGCCATGCCAGTAAACAAGCATGGAAACAAAACTCCTTCCATTGAAACTTTATACTGCATTTGACTTACTCCCCCTTCAATAAAGCACTGAGACTTTTTTAAGTTGTTCAGTTCCAGAACTGGAACTGGAAGACCCATCAGGTGTTCCCCATAGTAAATTCAGGCTTTGTCTTTGTCTTTAAAATTTCATTGATTATTTCAGACTCTTTCATTTTTCTCAAGTGGCTCACACCTTCTGAGCAGAACCTACTCTGGTGGGGTGCTCGCCACTCCAACACAGTAACCTCTTAAAAAAAATGGTGCTGTTAAAATCACAAATCCACACGTAACAAAATGAAATTAAATACCTGTCTCTCACTCTGTAACAAACTCAAAGTGGATCAAGGACTTAGGTACTAGAACAGAGAACCTGTGCCTAACAGAAGAACCACGAGGCCCAAATCTTCACCATATGGGCTTAGAAACAAAAATCAAGAATCAATAAATAGGATGGAATCAAACTGAAACTCCTCAGCAAAGGAAACAATTAAATGAACACAGAGTCTCCAGAATTGGAGAAAATCTGTACTACATGCACTTCAGATAGAGCATTCATCTCCAGGATATATAAAGAACCCAGAAAACTTAACACTATTAAAACAACTCACCCTATCAAAAAATGGGCTAAGGAACTAAACAGACAATTCACAGAAGAAATACAATCAATGAGTAAAGGTTATCCATGTGTGGGGAGTGGAGAAGTGAAATCGAGAGGTGTTCATATACATAGGAAAAAAAGAAGTTCTATGGTTCTAGAACATAGTAGGATGCCTATAGCTGTTAACAATGTGCTGTACTCCAAGATAACTGGAATAAAAGATTCTTTATGTTCTCATCACAGCAATAAAGATACAAGGTGAAAGATATGCTAATTACTGGTTTGTTTATGTAACATATACACATGTTGAAAGGTCACTCTAAATCTCATAAAATTTATGTTTCCATGTTGTTAAACATAATTAAAAATTAAGGAACTACCTCACAAAACAACAAAATACAATATATACTTCCACAAATACAGTATACTTCCATTAGGAAAAAGTATGAACTACACATCAAAAATAACATAAAATTTCTGTAAGATGACATGAATTAAGGAAAAAAGTGAGAAAGATAAAGCTACAACACTGGCCATTAAAAAGAACAGCTACACAATCAACAAATATATGGAAAAATGTTCAACATCTCTAGTAATAAGAGAAATGCAAATCAAAACCACCCTTAGAGTCCATCTCACCCCAATTAGAATGGCGATTATCAAGAATACAAGCAACAACAGGTGTTGGCGAGGATGTGGGGAGAAAGGTACACTCATACATTGCTGGTGTGGCTGCAAATTAGTGCAGCCACTCTGGAAGGCAGTGTGGAGATTCCTTAGAAAACTTGGAATGGAACCACCATTTGAACCAGCTATCCCACTCCTTGGCCTATACCCAAAGGACTTAAAATCAGCATACTACAGAGATACAACCACATCAATGTTCATAGCTGCTCAATTCACAATAACCAGATTGTGGAACCAACCTAGATGCCCTTCAATTGATGAATGGATAAAGAAACTGTGATCTATATATACAATGGAATATTACTCAGCCATAAAGAATGATAAAATGATGGCATTTGCAGGCAAATGGATGAAATTGGAGAATATCATGCTAAGTGAGATAAGCCAATCTCAAAAAACCAAAGGACGAATGATATCGCTAATAAGTGGATGATGACACATAATGGGGGGAGGGAGGGGTTAGTGTTAGGGTTAGAGTTAGGGTTAGGAATATGGGGGCAAGAATGGAGGAAGAAAGGACTGTATAGAGGGAAAAGAGGGGTGGGAGTGGTGGGAGGGGTAGGGGGAAGGGAAAAATAACAGAATGAATCAAACAACATTACCCTATGTAAATTTATGATTGCACAAATGGTATTATTACTCCATGTACAAACAGAGAAACAACATGTATCCCATTTGTTTACTATAAAAAAAAGAAAGAAAAGAAAAAAAAGAAGAACAGCTACAATGTTTATGTAGCTAAAAATTAAAGATTGGATGAGAAATGGAAGATAATTAACAAACAAAAGTTAAAAACATTTTAAATTCAGTCACTTGTGCAGCATTGAAAAAGTTCCTTGCTTCTTATGCAGAATTAATGTTATTTCTTTCTCTCAGGATGTTTTATTCTTCTGAATGGAGGTATGAACTCATTGTCTTATAAAGCCATTTTTTCTACCTGTTAAGAGTATCTATTATAACCCATCATTTTTTGTGATCTTTATTTCATAAAAACATCAAAACAACCTCAGATGTA
The DNA here is from genome assembly GCF_902686455.1 of Sciurus vulgaris. Lineage (NCBI taxonomy): Eukaryota > Metazoa > Chordata > Mammalia > Rodentia > Sciuridae > Sciurus > Sciurus vulgaris. The sequence continues at coordinate 84,900,120 of NC_136464.1, forward strand.
GGAAGTCTACCTAGGTTTCACCTGAATAAAGTGGTTCAGTGAATTCACTACAGTTAATGATGTGGCATAACTTGAAATGATAAATCTCACATGACTTAGTGTTCTGCAATTCAGAAAGAAATAATGGAGGATTATTTTTTAAAAATAGATATATGTTAACATGCTCAATGAGAAACTATATCTTTAAACTCATTACTAAATACCACTAAATGTCATTAATACTATTCTTAAAAATTTCTACATGGATCATATAGCAATGCTTCATAAACTTCAAATTGTAAGTCATACATTGTTTTGCATGAATAACAAGAAAGCAGAAAAAAATGGAATTTACATGGGGAGATTTTTAAGAAGGAATCACACTATTTTGGAAAAAAAAAATTCAGTCCTAAATTAGATATTTTCAGACGTTTGATCTTTCTAGTTTACTTGTAATTCATGAGGAATATTGAAATTTTCTTTTGGTAAAAAACTCATTTTTTCTAAAGAGAAGAAACAAACACATTCCTTCTCTCTGTGTCACACACACACACACACAATTAATGCCTCCATGATTCTCTTACTACTAAAATTAGCCATTAGATTGTACCATTTGTATATTCAAGTCAACTTAAACCAAAACCACTGTGCGAATATGTTGTTGACTGGATATGTTGTTGACTGGATATGTCTGGAACATGAAAAAATACCATATCATATAATTTTTAAGTATTTACAAGTCACAGAAATCTGCATTTACTATCATATTTCCTTATCTTTTCTATGACTGTCTTAATTTCCACATGATTACAAAAAGGAGAATAGTGAAAATATTATTTATGGGAATAATAATCTCTAAATTACTTGAAGACCATTACACTGCCTAAAAAGCATAGAAACAGTTTGGAGAGGCAACAAGAGTCTGACAGCTCATGTCAGTACTACCTGAATGAAGTCAGACCATAGAGAACAACAAAAAGTACTCACTTTTTAATGTTCATACATTTTGTTATTTATTAATTGATTACAATAACAACTTTTATGTACTTCATGATGTTTTAAAGCATAAAAATGACTAAATCTAACTTATTAATACATGCATTGTTTCACATAATTAGCGTTTATTTTTAGTAAACTTTACATACGTTACATACATTTACATACATCTAGTAGCATTCATTAATACAATATACTATCCAGACATGAGGACACCCAATCACAATCCTAGTGACACAGGAGTCTGAGACAGGAGTGCCTGCCTGTTCAAGACCAGTGTCAGTAATTTAGCAAGACACTAAGTAAAAAAAAACAAAAAGTGTTTAAAAGTGCTGGTGATATTGGCCAGTTGTAAAATCCACCGGACTCAATTCTCAATACAAAATAAAAAGAATAATATAATATACTACGCCCACCATCTGGTACAGAAAATGTGATTTTCACCTATCAAGATATAAATTTGCAGGCCCAGACACTGCGCTATGAATCTCCAGTACCGACCAGCCCCAGACCTCAGATATCCAGTGCCATGCCCTGTTCAGTTTCAGCGCAAAGCTGTGGATCCCCATCTACCAACACGTGGGAATGCCTCTGCCTGCTATCATGGATAATTCCCGACCTGGATGCTGCCAACTTTATTTGGGGAAGATCCCATCCTGGGACACCCCATTGTCAAGTACCTATCATGCATCAGGCTACTGAAGACAGGGAAGTTTGAATAGTATATTATAGTTTTATCATAGAATTTTTTTTAGTACTATTATTACTATTATTCTTAACTTTCTATTTTTATTATTTTTCTCACTCTATTTTCCTCTTATCTGTTTTCATGTAGGCTATTTCTCCCTTTTCTCATGCTAACAACCAATTTCTTTTGATACATACAAAATAAAGATAGAATTTAAAGTCTGTGAGAGAAAAGCATCAGATTACTTATAGGGAGAGATCAAAATGGATATCAGAAGATTTCTCAGCTCAGTCCCTAAAAACTACAAGGGCCTGAAACAACATATTTCAAGCTCTGAAAGAAAATATTTGCAAACCAAGAATCTTATACTCAGAAAACATACCTTCAAATTTGATGATGAAATAAAATCTTTCGATAATAAACAAAAGGAACAAGAATTTACAAATACAAAGACTGTACTACAGAACATTCACAGCAAAATATTCCATGAGGAAAAAATGAAAAATAACAATGTAAATCAGCAAAGAAAGGAAATACCCCATAAGAAAAGTCAGTCAAATGAGAAACCAAGTCAAGTTAAAAATCAAAATTAAGGACTGGGGTATAACTCAGTTGGCAGACTGCTTGCATCACATGCAGAAGGCCCTGGGTTCAATCCCCAGCACCACAAAAAAATAAAAATAAAAATGACCAGGAATACAAACCATGTGTCAATAATAACTCATAATGTTAATGACCTAAACTCATAAATCAAAAGACACAGACTGGCAAATTGGATTTTACAAAAAGGACCCAACAACATGCTGCCTTCAAGAGACTCATCTCATAGAAAAAGACACCCACAGACTAAAAGTGAAAGGATGGGGAAAAAAAATGAACATCTATTCAGTAAAAAAGGAGGGGTTTCTATCCTTATATCAGATATAGTGAATTTTAAGCCAAACTTAGAAGAGAAAAAGAAGGACATTTCATACAACTTAAGGAAAGCATAAATCAGGAAAACATAATTATCATAAATATTTATGCCCTGAACAGTGGTGCATCCATGTACATCAAGCAAATCCTTCTCAATTCCAGGATCTATTTATACATCACAACACAATAATACAGGGTGACTTTAACAGAACTCTCTCACAACTGGATAGACCTTCCAAACAAAAACTGAACAAAGAAACCATAGAACTCGATATTATAATCATTAGTTTAGATTTAACAGACATATGTAGAATATTGCATCCATCAACAAGCAAATATACTTTCTTCTCAGTAGCACATGGATACTTCTCTAAATAGATCATATGTTATGTCACAAACCTGCTCTTAGCAATTACAAAAAAATAGAGATACTACCTTGTATATTATCAGATCGTATTGGAATGAAATTAGAAATAAATGACCAAAAAAAAAAAAAAAAACTACTCAACACCAGAAGACTAAATAATACATTACTGAACAATGCATGGATAGCAGAAGACATCAGGGAGGAGATAACAAAATTCTTAGAGGTAAACAAGATCAATGATACAACGTATCAAAATCTCTGAGACACCATGAAAGAAGTACTAATGGCATTGCAGGGAGCACACTCAATAAAAGAAGAGAAATTCAACAAATAAATGACCTCACATTACAGTTCAAAGCCTTGAAAAGAAAGAACAGCAGATCAATACCAAAAATAGTAGAAGACAGGACAAAATAAAAATCAGGGCCAAAATCAATGAAATTGAAACACAAGAAACAATTTGAAAAATTGACAAAGCGAAAAGTTGGTTCTGTGAAAAAATAAAAAAAATTGATAAACCCTTAGCCAAACTAAAGAAGAGAAACAGAAAACTCAAATTACTAAAATTTATGATGAAAAAGTAAATATCATGACAGACACTACTGAAAAACAAAACATAATTAGAAGTTATTTTGAAAATATATACTCCAACAAAATAGAAAATCTTGAAGATATCAACAGATTTCTAGAGACATATGACACAATGGGGAAAAGATAAACTCTTCAACAAATAGTGCTGGGAATACTGGAAATTCATATATGGCAAAATAAAATTAAACCCCTATCATTCTTTACAAAACTCAACTCAAAATGGATCAAGGATCTAGGAATGAGATCAGAGACCCTGCAACAAATAGAAGAAAAGTTAGGCCCAAATCTTCATCATGTTGACTTGGGACCAGACTTCCTTAACAAGACTTCCCAAGCACAAGAAATAAAAGCAAGAATCATTAAATGGGATAGATTCAAACTAATATGTTTTTCTCAGCAAAGGAGACAATCAACAATGTGAAAAAGGAGTGTACAGAATGGGAAAAAAATCTTTGCCACATGCACTTCAGATAGAGAACTAATCTCCAGAATTTGTAAAGAACTCAGAAAACTTTATGCCGAGAATACAAATAACCCAGTCAATAAATGGGCTAAGGAAATGAGCAGACACTTCACAGAAGATCTACAAGAAACCAACAGATACATGAAAAAATGTTCATTCAACATCTCTAGTAATAAGAGAAATGCAAATCAAAACTACCCTGAGATTTTATCTCACCCCAAATTAGAAAGACTGTTATTAAGAAAACAGGCAAAAAAAAAAAAAAAAAAATACATGCTATAATAGCTGTTGGGGAGGATGTGGGGGAAATGGTACACTCATACATTGCTGGTGTTATTGCAAATTTGTGCATCCACTCTGCAAAGCAGGATAGAGATTCCTTAGAAAACTTGGAACCACCATTTGTCCCAGCTATCTCACTCCTCAGTTTATACCCAAAGGACTTAAAATCAGCATACTGCATTGATGCAACCACATCAATGTTTATAGCAGCTCAACTCATAATAGCTATATTCTGGAAGCAAACGAGATGCCTTTTAATAGATGAATGGATAAAGAATCTGTGGTATATATACATAATGGAATATTATTCAGCCATAAAAAAGAATTATGGCAATCACAGGTAAATGGATGAGTTAGAGAATATCATGCTAGGTAAATAAGCCAATCCCAAAAATCCAAAGACCAAATGATTTCTCTGATAAGTGGTTGATGATACATAATGGGTTGGAGGTAGTAAAGGAAGAATAGCAGAAGGATGAATTTTGTAGAGGAAAATGAGTGGTAGTGAGGGGGCGGAGGAAACATAATGGAATGAGACAAACATCATTACCCTATGTACATGTATGATTACACGAATGGTGTTACTCTATTTTGCGTACAACCAGAGGAATAAAAGTTTACCCCATTTGTGTCCGATGAATCAAAAAAGAAAAAAAAATGTATAAATTTGCAGTTTGGTTGACATAACCCCTAACATACCCAAAATCACAGCTCCTAAGTTAAACTTGTTCAGATTTCACATGTGAGTCAAGTGATGTAACAATAGACTTTTTGCCTTATTGTTTCCTCTTATGTTCTTTTATGGGGGGAGGGTAATTGGAAATGAATACTGGATCAATTTTCCACCGAGTTACTTCCCCAGTCCCTTTTTGTCATTTAAAAAAAGTTTTCGTTTTAGTTGAACATGGACACAATACCTTTATTTTATTTTTATGGGGTTCTAAGGATTGAACTCAGTACATCATGCATGCTAGGCAAGTGCTCTACCACTGAGCTATAAGCATGTTCCCCCAGTCCCTTTCTATATGGTTTATTTTTGAGACAGAGTGTCATTAAGAAATTCATCTCACACTTGCAGTCCCTCTGCCTCAGTCTCCCAATTATCTGGATTTTACACACGTGTCTTTTTACCTTGTCTATTTTTCATTTATTTAGTAATATTTGAACATTTTGAAACTATAATCATCTACTGTAAACTGTTTTTTAAGTAGAAATATTTCAATGGAAACAGCAGCCAGAAAGCAAAAAGGAAAATTTGGCTTGATAAAGGAAATAATATAAAACAATTAGGAAAAGACCATAGGAATGTGAAAGTTTGAGCTTATTAAGAAGACTAAATAACCATTTCATTGATGTTTAATGTACTGATCAAGAATTAAAATTAATAAAATTGAGAGAAAAAAAGTTACTAACAGAAATCAATTGAAATGTTGTACTTGAAATATTCCTTAATATGTAAGGTCTGAGAAATTGGCAATTGAAAAAGAAAAGATATCAAACTTTAAGAAGCACAATCATTTCCAACTAGGATAAACACAAAAAGATTCAAAAGAAAGCACATCATAACCAAAGTTACAAAACCCACAGAATTTTTTGAAAGGACCAAAAGATAGGAGATGTACCACTTACAAGGATACTTCTATATAATTATTAATTGATAGTTTTACCAGAAGACTCCCAGAAAAGAATTAGAACATATAGTCAAATGAATGAAAGAAAAAATAAACTAATAACCATGAATACTATGTCCAAAACCTCAACTTTTTGAAAGTAAAGAAAATGAAAGCATGTAATGATACACAAATGCTGAAAAAGTTTCTCACTTCTGGATCGGTCCTCCAAAACATACCATAGAGAATTCTTTCAATTGAAAATAAAATAAAGCTGCACAGGACAAATCATTTTAAAATCTCAAAATTTTTAGTCAAAACCACATATATTCACAAATACAAATTTGACAATACTCTAATGATGGTACATAAAAAAATTTTGCTATAGAATTTGAAAGATAAAAATTTAGAATTACCATAAACCTGTTAACTGGTATACAATTTGAAAATAGCTGGGATATCAAAGACATCACTGAGAGGACATGCAAAGGTGTCAACTTTTATATGGAATTTGAGTTAATTTACTATATAATGTCATTTAAGCTTAAAGTGTTTTATGTAGTCCAAAGTTAATGACATAATAATTATAAAATATATGATTACAATAAAGTGAGATATCAAAGCATGTCACTAAAAAAGTCTATGGACCAAATATTAAAGCAATTCAAAAAGTACAGAAAACGATCATAAAAAAGAAAAAACAACTTACAAAGTAACAGTAATAAATTCTTTATTTTCAGTAATTTATTTAAGTATAAATGGATTATTAAATGCAATCAGACTGACAAGATTAAATCTAAAAATTTCTGTAGACTATCTACATGAGTTTTTATTTAAATCTATAGTCACTTTACTAAAAGTGAAAACGATATCATATGCAAAGATAAAAAATTAAATAAGACATGGCAATAATTATGTTCTATAAAACAATTAAGCAAAAAATTGTGTAAGATAAAATAGTTTTTAAGTAGAATCATTTTGAAAAGAGACAAACTAGAATATTATTTTAAGATAGAAGAGACCACTCTCTAAAACATTACTATCATAAGTAAATACATGTGTAACTCAGTAATACTTCCAAATATAGAAAGGCAACACTGAAAGAATTGATAGAAATAGTAACACAGTAATATTTGGAGACATCAATCCCCAATAAATGTAACAGAAAATAAAATCAGTCAGAACGGTAAACAGGGACTAGAAGTCTTCACAAACTATTATAAATCAATTAGACTTACAGACTCAATCTTCTCAATAGCTCATGAAATATTCTCTATTGACCAGCTAAAAAGCAGAAAATAGCGTAAGAAATGACAATATTTAAATGACTTTCTGAACACATTATAGTGAATTAGAAATCAAAAGTGGAAGTGACATTCAAATCTCCAAAAATATGTGGCAATGGTACACTCTTAAACATGGTGTTGTTCAATAAATGAAAGAAAAAATTAGAGGTTATCTATAATACCCAAATGATCTAGACACTCCACGTAGTATCTATCAAAATCACAGTGTTAATTTTACAAAGAAAGGATATTTTAAAAATCCTGTGGAATTCCATGTACTTATAAATTATTCAAAAATATTTAAAATGGAGACAAATTTGAATAATGCTTTTTGATTTTTAGAACATAACAAAAGTTGCAGTATTCAACATATTAATGCTGACATGAACTTAGACAAGTAGAGATATGGAACAGAACAGAGTAAATCCTCACATATTGATGAATCAAGACATAGTTACACATATGTAAACATTAAATTATTCAATAGGACCAACAGGGGAAGCAAAAAAAATGTTCTTTCATATGTGTGCATGAAGGCATTTTGGAAAAAAACTACAGAATATTTTTCAACTTTACAAATACGAGAAATTATATAACATCTATACTATGAATTCATCTTGAAGACATTACGCTTCCTGAAATAACCATTCTGAAAGACAAATCTTGTGTGATTCTACTTATATGAGACATCTAAAGGAGTCAAACCCATTGAACAGAAAGGATGGTGTTTGTGATGGGAGACTAATGAGCACTTACTTAAAACATTAAAATAGTAAGCTTAATTTTATGTGGTCTGAATGAATTTAAATTTTAAAAACACATTAAAGATAAACAGAATTGTAAAAATATTTAAAAACATCTTTAAATGTAAAGTCTCTATCCTAGACAAAAGAACACTTTTGTCAATAAATAGTTGATAAGCATGCCAGTACTTCTAGCTGCTAAGAAGATTGAGGAAGAATAATTGCAAATTTGAAGCCAGTTCGAACACCTTAGTAAGAACCTATTTCAAAATAAAAATAAAAAGAAGCTAGGATGTAACTCACTATTATAGCACCCCTGAATTCAAACCCCAGAACATGTATATACATCTACACATATTTATTTAGATAAATTACTCAAATACCTACATGAAGTAAACAAGTCACAATATACAGTCATAAAAGGGGTAATATTTATAAAAGCAGGTGAAACATGTAATTTAATTGACTGTAGGCAAAAAATTCATGCATATCTCAACTTACATGGTTCCGAAATGTGAAATACAGACAAATAACATTCAAGCATAATATGTAGATTACAAAAATAAAAACATTATTCATGATGAGAGGAAACCTACTCCAGAATATAGAACCTATTCTAAACAATAGAACACACAAGTGGGCACAAGACTGATAAAAAATTAATCCATAAAATTATCAATAACCATGTTATCTTAAAAATCCTTCTTTATAATAATAATTTTCAGCCATGAGTATACACTCACAAAGAACAGGCATTGTGAGTAAGGAACATTCATTACACAGCAGAGAATATTAACAGAAAACCCAGTAAAATCCCTCAGAAATAGCCCTGAGGAGATAATTTGAATGAATAAATATTTAAATCATATTAGAGAAATTAGTTTAGGATATTAATACCTTGTAATGGTTTAACCTAGAGGCATTCACAAATGTGAACAGGTTTTCTAGAGACCTTAAAAATCAATAAAGAGATGTCAGACCATGCAGACCCTAACAGGCAAAGGAGAGTATTGTGGCTGTTACTTTGAATATACTGTGGGATCACTAAAGGGAAAAAGGAGCCTAAAAGAGTTTGAAACCATGGTAAACTAGGGAAGAGCATGCCCTTATATGACTGTAAGATAAATAAACTAGGTTTCTGAATATTCATTTATGTTGAATAAGAGCTTCTCAATAAACATTTTAATATATGGTTTCCTCCTTGACACTTGGGCCTATCATCAGTAATCTTTAATTTTCTTCATCTCTACCCACCTGTCCATATGGTTACTCTTATGGTTTGGATATAAAGAATCCCCTGAAAGCTCATGTGTGAGACAATACGAAAGGTTTAGGGGTGAAATGATTGAGTACAACAACATTAACCCAATCAGTGAATTAATCCTTTGATAGAATTAACTGAGTTGTAGCTAGCTGTAGTCTACTAGGGTGTGGCTAGAGGAGTGGATCATTGGAGGCACACCTCTATGGTATGTATTTTGTATCTGTATCTGGTCTATGGAGTCTCTATCTCTCAGTTTTTTGATCATCATGTGAGACATATCCCTTCACCAAACCCTTCCAGCATGATATTTGGCCTCATGTCAACTTCCAAGGAATGGAACTGGCTGTTTATTGACTGAGACCTCTGACACTATGAGGCTCAGATAAAATTTTCCTCCTTAAAATTATCATGTCAGGTCTTTTGGTCACAGTAGAAATAAAGCTGACTAAACCAGCTACTCTCTCCTGTCTCATTTAGACATGGCTTTTTGGTCCAGAAAGTTGACTAGGGATGGCTTGGAGATAATGAGGATTGTTTGCTGTAAAATAGAATAACTCTTGGGAATCCTCCCTGGGATTATTTATGTTTATGTTCAAGTTCTTTGTTCATTACAGTAATACCAGATTCTAGAAAACTATTTCTCAAATATTGTTTCCTGACAGATCCATTAGAATATATAAGAAGCATTTCAATCTGCAAATTTTGAGCCCAACTTCCAACTATTAACACTAAAGGGAACAAATCAAAGGAAATACATTGGACTTTATGGTATAGGTCACAATATTTTATACTGTTGAATTTCTGTTACAAATCTGAAGTGAGGGGTGTATCATCATATCAAGAAAGAATAAGGTTGAACATTAAAAGAAATACAATTAATATTTTCTTGCCTACATCAACCAGTTCCCAATTTCCATGAAAGTATCTGATGCTCATTCATGCACAGTAGAAGCTACCAAGAAATATTGTGCAAAGGAAAAACATTCAATATTGATAGCAAATTATGAATTCTGAAGGGAAGTTACATTCACAAAGAACAATCATGTTTCTGTAGTTCTCCAAAATCACATTGTGTATAAATTCTGCTGAACAGGGTCCAGGCATTCCCATTCCTCTTGAGAGAAATCAATGGCCACATCCTTGAATGTCAATGGTTCCTGAAATAAGAATAAGTATATAAATGGCACATTGACCATATGATCATTGACAGAGTTTTTAATTTGACCCAATGAGAAGTAGAAGAATGGGCTTTCACAAAGTTGAGGAACTTAAATTATTCAGTAAGATAATTTTTAACAAAGCATGCACGTCTAATGTACTATATAACTCTGAGAAACGATGATGACATAAGTTCAAAAAAAGTGTATATGCTACACTTTTGTGAAATAAAATGTAAAACTAAGATAAACATAAGAATACATTTGGGGGCTATATTCATATTTTATAAAATGAGTTATGTGTATTTCTCAGATGAGAAAGTTATAGTGAGTTAGAAGATTACTTCCTAAATGATAATTAGCACAAACATTGATTGGATGTGTTGCTAGTTCATAGACAGATTCAGTCGTCCTGGGATGAGATCTGGGTTTCTGAATATGTAGCAAGCTCTTTAGTGATGCCAGTGCCACTGGTCCAAGAAAAAAAAAAACTCTTGAATAGTAATGAGGTAGAAAATTAATAAAATGTTCACTGATGAATTTGAATTAAAATATTTTAAGCAGTTTTTGCATTTTGTTATAAGTAGTAACAAGAATCCATTTTGATTATTGTAAATATATATACATCACTAAAAGAGATTTTTTTTATATTTTGTGTATACCCCAAATAATCTATTGAGAGTGGTAATAGATTTTTATCTCTGAGACATTTTGTTAAACATCCAAATAATGCTATGCCTGGATTTTTTGCAATTCTACCTGGCCTATAATTAATAGAAAAGAACATAAAGTTAAAAATAAAGTGCGAATTAAATTTTTAGAGCAGTTATTGAATGTTAATGTTGCTAAGTGTAATGGAAATATGTTAAGAAGGCAATACAATCAAATTAATCAAATGATATATTTTACCACACATGTGAAAATGGTACCTTTTATACATTACAACAGCCGATAACTTTTCATGTTAGAGAAAGTAAATACATTCAGTTGTGTAAAATTATAAATCAACTTGGGGTTGAAGCTTTTTTTATGACATTGCTGAGATACATCCATTGAACAGAATATAAAGCGCTCCAATTTCTGAGTCTTGTGTTTTCTTTGATATATTTCACTTATCATTTCTGAACTATATTTTAGAATTTTAATGCACTGAGAAAAAGGCTTTTTAAACTGTTTCTTTTGCTGAAAATGCAGGGAGGTTAGAATGGGTATGCCTTTGAACTTGAGGTAGAATAAAATGAAAATGTATAAAACTATGGTTTGCTTCAAACCTCAAGTGTGAAAGCCTATATGTCTAATAAACCAAAATGAGTGTTTTTGTTCTCCAAAGCAAGTGACAAATATAGAAAAAGTAAAAAAAAAAAAGAAAGTTTTTGTACAAAATATGGTGGTTTATACAGATTATTTAGAAAAATTCTGAGGAGATAATGATAAAGAGAAATCTATGAACTTCATTGGGAAGAATCTGGCAGATTTATTTGGTAGAAAGGGTCAATGCACATAACAGCATACTATTATTGCTTCTATATGAGTGGCCACATGAAGCAAAATGAAATAAAAGTAAAGAATCACATCAATCTTCTGATAAAAGTTTTACCTAAAGTTTCACCTGTGTATGTTGATGCATGCTATAGAAATGCTAAGAGGGTAGTTCAATAGACAATGTAATATTCTAGAGAATGAGTCTCTTCTTCTTTTTTAGGTCTCCTTTAGTATATTGGATATCTTTCCTGCTTTAGTATATTGGATATCTTTCTAATATAAACTATGAGAAAGCAATTCTGATTCAGTTCAAGAGCTGCCAACAGATTCAAGACTAATGTGATCCATTATTAGTATGTAAAACTGAGGGAAAGATCAGTGAATTGTGCTCATAGAATTTTGCCCACATGAGAGATATAGGGTTAAGTCCAAAGTCTTTGATGGGAAAGATGAAGAAAAATGGACTCCCAGAGAATGCGTTTTTGGTTAAAATTTGTTCCTTCCTCATTATGTAAATATTTTCTCCCAGTTTCCTCAGGCTGATTCTCTAGATTAACATGGTGGAAATCATGTTTTCTCTAGTAAATGAAGTGATGGACTGAACCCAGGGGCAGTGTTGAAAAACTTTCCAAGTCTCACTTGTCCCAAGCTACTCCAGGGAAGAGGGAAAGAAAGGAGGTACTGCACCAAATGAGGACTTGGCACAGAGCTCTGGAAAGTTCAGAGGGACTGGAGACCCAGGTTGCAGGACACACCTAGATAGCATCAACTCCTATGGCCATGAGAGTCTGCAATGCCCATAAAAGGGACAACAGCCCAAACCCCATTATTCATGAGTTGATGGTACCAAATGGAAAATGACAAAGACTTGCCTCCCATGTGGGATTGACCCAGCCCCATTACTAAGCACATGGTGGGCAGTTCAGGAGAGTGGTGGACAGGGTAGCACAGGGTTGGACAGAACACCATGGTAGAGAGACCCCATCTGGTTTCTGAACTGAGATGGATAATTTCCATCCCTCAAAGCCTTTGGACATGCCCAGAGTTTAAGGACTTCTTGCTGGCTGAGAATTCTGAAAAGTTTCCTCCAGTGAGACTGGACAGGGATGGCAGGGTGAGTTGGGGACTGCCTAGAGAAATCAGTGGAGAAATGGATGGATTTGGATTTCCAGAGCCTTCAGAGACAATACCTGTCTAATAGGAACCATGATTCAATGATTTAGCCCAATTATACATACCATTTGTGTACAATGTAGAAATAGTCATTAAAAAGATAAGCAATCTCCCCAAATCTAAAATATTACCCATCAAAATGATAGTATACCTTACTTTTAATGAAAGAAGAAAACAGAGTAAAAATTTTAAAATTCATCTAGATTGTGAAATATACATAAAAGTAGCCAAGAAACTTTGAATTACAAGAGGAAAAACCTCATTATCCTTTCCTGACACTAATATATAAATTGAAATAATAAAGATGAAGATATCATAACACAAAGAAATCCATAAATGAATTCATAGGCATACAAAATTATTTGTATTTTGAAAGCAATAGAAAGGCCTATATAAATCCAACCACATCAAAAATAACATTAAATGTGAAGGTATGATAGAACCAAAGCTAAAGGTAGATGTTTGCACTTGTTTGAACTGTGGTTCACTGGCAGTGTTTGTACAGAATGTGCAAGGCCCTGGGGTCAAACTCCAGCACAAAAAAGGGCTTATACTCAGAGTAGAGGGAGGATAACATTGGAATTATAACATAATAAGATGCTGCTGACCATTCATCTTCCATGAATACATTCTATAAACATATTATGTTTCAAGTCTCTCTTGGCAAAGTAATAAATGAGTCAATAGACTTATCTACATTGCACAACAGTGAAAATACCTGCCACCAAATGTGGAAGAAAACTTGAGGCAGCCTTGGGCATTAGTCCAGTTTTAGGCAAAGTACTCTGTAATTGGACCAGAATCATCAATAGAGGAGAGAAAAATTGGGACCATATATACACACCCTAACTCTTATTTTTGCTGTGGTAGATACCTTAACTTACCTAGTACTTAAAAGGAAGAATCTAGAAAGTTATAAGTATCAAGATCACAAAAAGAGTGGTGGTCTTTGTTAGGCATTAAGGCACAGTTATGGTTCGTCGCTAGCTCCCAGAAACACTCCACAGATACAGGTCTCACACAAGGAACTTTTATTTTGTGCAGATGGTTCATGTCTGCACGGGGGAAAGGGAAGAAAGAAAGAAAGAGCATGGCGCAAGGTTTCTCATAGACATAGGAATTTCACAGGCTGAGAAGAACCAATCACGGAGGAGAATTCTTACAGACTGACTGATGGACCAATGACATATTAGAACGTAATGTGGGAGGCAGGAAAATTATGGCAGTGTAAGCCGGAAATTCCTGTAATGTGAGAGGCGGGCAGAACGCAGATTGACAGGTGGTGAGGGAAGCCAGATTCCTTACATTCCCCCATTTCCTTTTTTATAAAAAAAAAAAAAAAATCTTGCTCTCCAGTTCTTTTTGAAGCCTTCTCTCTCTTTCCTGCCTAGGTGACTGGGGTTGGTTTTGCAGGTGAGATGTAGAAAGTTCATTCTCCTCCCAGGCTTCCAAAGGCAGATGATTTTCATGGATTTCATTTTCTCTATTTGATTGATCCCCTATTTCTGCATTAACTGCCTGTCCCCAATTCTGACTTCATTTACCCCTCTAATATTAGGAACTCCTTCACTGCTGTAGGAAAAAGGGGTGATGACCGATCTGACTTCTTTGAGTTGGAAGTGGGCAGCGTGGGGCAAGCAGTTTGGAGGTTCCTTTTTAGAAATCAGGTCAATTGAAGGGTTCAGGTAGAAGTCCGGGTTGTGGGGAGAGCAAGCTGTAAAGGCATCTGGGGATTGGTGCTTCTATGGGAGAAGAACAAAAAGACATGAGTACTAAAATGAAATTGATACAATATAAATGTTGCAGAATCTGGAACATGCTAATGCATATTATAAAGATGACAGAAGTCAATAATTCCTCATCAGGGGATAGAAGAACTGAGAAGTTGTTCCCATAACAAGGCCTAGCAAAGGCTGGAGAGGACAGGCCTTTATTTGGGAGCTTTAACATTGTCTAGGTTATCAGGAATGTGAACACAACATTTAGTAGAGAGCTCTATACTTCTGTTACTAGCAAACATAGATTAAGCCTACCTGTGTCTGTAGGCCTTAAACTGACTAAAAACTTCTGACTCTGGCAGTTTCTCTTGATAGTTACTATTATTTTTAAATGCCCCAAAATGGCTATACTTCAGTTTTAACTGATTTGCTAGATGTTTAAGATCAAGCTGGTCAAAGTGCCCTGTTCATGTCTGTTAAAGAGTCAGCTGAGTTTCCACAGGGGTCACTCATAGAAAACCTAAGAGCAGCTTCTTAGCTCCGTTAGTGCCATTTGGTTAGGCAGGGTCTTCTTGATGATGTGGCTTTCCTTGAAAGCATTAGGGATGCCTCCCTTTTTTCCATGACCCTCCTCTGCAGCAGATGCACTGAGTGGCTTTTCCTCTAGCGGCCTCATCAATCTCCTTGGTCAGGAGGTTGTGTGACCCAGAGTTGCAAAGCTCTTTGGAGAAGTCCTCTTGTTCCCTGGGTTCATATTTGAGGGCAAGACCCAAATATGGACTTTTCTTGACCTCTGTATTTAATCTCAATCTCTAAGTTTGATCTTAACCATCAAGCAAGACAGTCTCACCAGTCATAAAGTAAGAGTACTGGGCTTTAGCTTTAATGTCTATAACTTTACAGTTATTTACACCCTTTTATTTAATTGGGGTTTACATTATCTGTTCTATAGGTGATGGCTTACTATTCCAAGTTAATTTATGATGTTTCCTCTTGAAGCAGTACTTCTGCAAAATATTGATTAGGCAACAATTAGAGTTTACAAGGAAAATACAAAATGGAGTCATTAACAGTAAAACATTCAGTTTGTGCAATAGCGATTTTGAATTTTGGCTGAGTTCCCATTTGAGATCACAGTAATCTTTACAACAAACATTAAACTTTTGAACACAACTTTAAATGAGTTAAAGTCAGGCTTATTTTGGAGCCATTGTAATGTGTAGCAGGGTGGTGAGGCAGAGCCTTATCTCAGGTAACGTGGGGCTTTTCAGTGAGGGGCAAGGGAGTATATAAACACAGATTTTGAAGATTAAGCTGAGATCAGATGGAGCTCTGTTCTCTGATGGAAATGTGGATCTAAAGAGTTATGTCAGCAATCTTTATATGTGTTTAATGTTAGGTTATATAAACCCTATTGATGACAGGTCCTATAATAGAACATTAAATGATAGGTTTACCATTACAGACAAGTTTAATTTGGAGAACAGCAGCTTGATAAATTTTCTGCTTTAAAGGCTTGTATACCTGGAAAATATGAACACATTTAATATACAAAGAATAATGTTTTTAAGTATGTTCCTCCATGGAATAGCTTTATAAATTAATCAGATGTCCCTAACAAACACATTTGAGTAATCCCATACATGTTGCTTATTGTAGAAAAACCAAGACATCAGACAAGTGTACCAACAGTATTTGCTATCTCTTTCCTGTTGAAGAAAATTCCTAGAAAAATTGATGTTAGACATTTTATAAACATTAATATTTTATTAGTCAGACCACCTAGAGACTTGTGAGTTAATTTTAAGGACATTTTACTTTTATTAGTTTACCCAATTTAAATTGAACCTCATTAAATCAGGTGACTTAAAAATATTTGGATCCATTTTTAAAATTTTAATTTTTATGCATGCTTATATTTAACACAAAAGCAAAGGCCTTGTAATATTTATTTCCATTGCAATGTAATGGATGCTCAAAAATAACTCTAGAGTTGGATAAAAAATTGTAAGCTCAAAAATACAGCATTTAAGAAAAACAAAGTCCTGGAAGAAAAATGATAATGGTTATTAATTAAAGCATGAGAAAATGAGAAGGAGAGAAAAGTTGAAAGGGAGAAAAGTATTCTGAGTTGTAGCCCAGGAGAAATTTAAAATGGACACTTTTACACTTTTTTTTTTCCCTTGGGTTTGATACTGGTTTCCTACTGCACCTTTCTTCATTTACATTTCAATGTAACCCTTGACTGAGATCTGAATCTGAAAGGGGCTAATATGTTCTAGCAGAAACTTGATGCTTAGGTCCTTTTAATTTCTTGAACCTGCAGGGAGAGCTAAGAGAGAAAGAAAAGATTTGAAAATAAGGAATCAGCCAAGAGAATGTGTTCAGATTTTACTCCCTCCGCGCCAGCCACCTCCCGTAAAGGAGCTAGAATGTGTGTTCGAGACCTGCATGGTGGGGGGACTTGGTGGGCTGAATGGCGGAGCGGAAGGAGAAAAAGAATGAGGAAAAGGAGAGGAATGAACAGGAGCTTCTGCAGTAGGAGACCTGTAAGGACATGACTCATCAGCTGGATTAAACTTAGAAGAGAAAGGATTAAAAGGGGGAGGAGAAGCAGCAAGAAAGAAAGGAAAAACACGAAGGGGAAAAGTTCCTTTCCATTCACCATGTTGCCCACATATGTACATAATTATAACTAGGACAATTAGACATATAATTTTACCTAGTATAAAGCTAGAATTTAGGGTGTCATAAATAGACCATTCTGACTTACTGTCTAAAAGACAGTTTAGCTCTGATTCAGGGAATAGGTGAAGGGGTTTGAGATGATTCAATAAGCATCTCAGGGGCGAGTTTGCTGAGCTGGATGTCCTGAATTCCATGGTAAGCTGAGACCCACCTGGCTAGTGATTTTGGTGTCCCGAGATCATGGTGCCAGGCAATGAGAGGTTAGAACAGGGGCTTGGTCATCACCAAAAAAAAAAAAAAAAAAAAAAAACAATGTTTAACCAGGCATTAGCCAAGAGAGTTTGGAGACCTGATCAGGATTTCGAGCAAGACGCAGCAGGAAATAAAAGAACTTCAAACCCTGAGAAAGAATCTCAGCACCATAAAAACCAGGAGTCCACCCAGCAACTAGGACCAGCTATGGGGACCAAGGAGATACCCCCACACCTTGGCAGTCCAGCGGCGTGCGGGGCAGGTGGTGGAAGCCAAGAGCAAGAGCAGGAAGCCGCAGGGCAGCGGGAGGAAGCCACGAGGAGGGCAGCGAAAGCTGCGAGCGGGGAGCCTCAGGGCGGCGGGAGGAAACTGCCAGCCGAGGCAGAGGGAACCACAGGAATGGCTGCTTCTCAGATACGGGGGTGGGGGAAGCGGCACCACGGCGGGAGCCACGGGCGGCTGAGATGTGTTTAAGTGGTCAGGGCCTGCCTAAGGGGAACTCATCAATTCTGGAGTCCGGTGTTGTATGCAGAAAACTGGGCCTCCAGGTAAATGGAAGGTGAGCCTGTATCCACGGGCACTGGGGCTTGCTATAGGATGGGATTCCACCTGCTTAGTCAGTGGAAAAACCCATCCCTGAGTCTTCGGCACCAGATGTTAGGCATTAAGGCGCAGTTATGGTTTGTTGCTAGCTCCCAGAAACGCTCCACAGATACAGGTCTCACACAAGGAACTTTTATTTTGTGCAGACGATTCACGTCTGCATGGGGGAAAGGGAAGAAAGAAAGAAAGCATGGCGCAAGGTTTCTCTTAGACATAGGAATTTCACGGGCTGAGAGGAACCAATCACAGAGGAGAATTCTTACAGACTGACTGATGGACCAATGACATATTAGAACATAACGTGGGAGGCAGGAAAATTATGGCAGAGTAAGCCAGAAATTCCTATAATGTGAGAGGCGGGCAGAACGCAGATTGACAGGTTACAGTCTTCTATGGTCATGCAAGTACTTCCATGGACTTCAACACCTGGGATCAGGGTAGAGAAAGTTAAATCACAAAGGACATGTTTTATGCCTAGAGAAGAGATTTTCTAGGGTACCTGACCAACTTATGCTGCTGATAATTGAGCTACTCTCTATCCTATCCTGCATCAAACATTTAAAAGGGGAAAAAGCATTGCACCACTTGCAGCCTTAGTGGAAGTTTAACATTTCCTAAGCTCTCTATCCCAGGTTGTCCCTGTTTTAACTCTACCCTGTCCAATCCTCTTGGAAAGAGGTTTTCTATTCAGTGAATATCTCATTGGACTCTACCCTGTCCAATCCTCTTGGAAAGAGGTTTTCTATTCAGTGAATATCTCATCTCCAACATCTTCCATTCCATGGACTACATCCTAAATTCCCAAGCTCTGGTGTCCAAGTTGACTGAACATATGCCAATCTCCCTAGATCACAAATAAGTGGTAAGAAAGTCACTTCATGTCCTACAACAAAGAGCACTAGTGAACAGAAAGGATTAAAAAGAACTGTGAAGGTTTTTGAACCAAACATAGAACTAGCATATGATCCAGTAAAAATAATTCTGATTATATATCCAAAGGAGGTACAAACAGTAGGTCAAATAAATAGCTACACTCCTATTTTCATTGTAGCAAAATTCACAGTAGCAAAGAAGACAATTGAAGTGCCTTTAGATGAGGGAACATTTGGAGTTAAATGTTCTTCCAGCTGTTGGACATCTACCTACTTCCTGGAGTGACTCCACCCCATACTTGAGACTGCTTGCTTTCTAGAAAGAGAGAACCCAGGGAGTGAAATTCACTAGATACTCCAAAGACCTGAGACATAACATCTGTGAGCACCTTATGGAAAGCAGTTCTAAAGTCCAAGAAAAGTTCTGGGGGAGGGGAGATGGAGACACAACATACTATAAAGTCAATTCAAATACATTCTGAAAACTGTGCCAATGGAAGACAAATGCAGGACAGAAATGTTTTTTTACAGAGGGTCAAGTGATTCCTCTCTTATCCTCTCATATGAGGTGTTCAAAAATCGAAAAAAAAAAATCTTTTAAAATGTGCCATCTAGTGATTTGGGGAGAATATACAATATACATATATACATATATAATATACAATATAATATAAAAATATTGTGTCCATCTGATATGGAGAAACAGCTAGTTTATAATGTTCTGGCAACATTAAGTTGACAATGGGAATGTAGGCCAGAAAAAGGACTCTTAGGAATGAATTCCTAGAGCTACAAACAACTAAACAGGAAGGACAGGATTTGAGCTCCTTCTTCCCATACATTTGGAAAGTTCAGAAGGAAAGAGAAATGGGGCTCCTAAAGACCATCACTACTTCATGCAGGAAAATAACACAT
The DNA here is from genome assembly GCF_902686455.1 of Sciurus vulgaris. Lineage (NCBI taxonomy): Eukaryota > Metazoa > Chordata > Mammalia > Rodentia > Sciuridae > Sciurus > Sciurus vulgaris. The sequence goes on from NC_136464.1 coordinate 84,920,164, forward strand.
GGAGTTGGGATTCTCTCCTGATGATCTTTCCAGTCAACACCACAAAGGGCTTCAGGTCATGACTGAAGACACCATGGAGGGATGTGACAGGATTCCCAGGGTCTCAGTTACTCACACATTCCCCATTAGACTGACCAGGAGGGACTTAAGAATGAATTGTCCCAAGGAGGTCTCAGACTTGCACATATTAATGATGGTTGAACACTCAGGAGACTACCACAGCCTCAGAACTAAAACTACCAAAAGAGACCTATTCAAGAGGAGAGGGGATGAGCCAGAAAGAAAGTACATGGCAGAAACAGCAAGTCAGAGCAGTCGTGCCCAGTTTTTGCACACTTACTTGTTTGCTAGGGTACATGTTAGATAGGTGCATTTTTAGAGGTGCACACTCCGAAGACTATACAGGGCAGGCCTCATCCACCATAACCAGTCCCATCAACAGTTAGTCCAACGTCTTCCGAGGAGCTTCCCTCACCAATCCTAACATTTACACTGCATAGTCACCAGTTATTGGCTTTTAGGGTTCATAGCATTCTCCCTATAAATTTTCCAGCACCTGCTTGCTGAAACAAGCTGGTCCTCCTGAGCATAGAAGCAAGAAACCTAGAAGTGAATATCATCAATCATGGACTCCAGACAGAACAAAATTATCAATACTACCCCATCTCACTTGCTACTTGATAGATTGGAGAATTCTTACCCAAGGGTGTCTGACTGGACAGGGTTTCAGACCCTGCCTTCTGGGTCTGGGCATACTGAGTTTTCTGAGTAATAGTATAGGGCTTCAGAACCAGGGATGAATGACAGATTCTTCCTAGTGGATACTCCTTGTTTTCCATGTCAAATAATTTTTGGTACTACATGTTGATGATGATATACACAGTGAATATATGAATGGTACAGAATTTTATTCTGAAAAATGGTTGCAAAATTAAAATTAATTTGATAGGTACTTTGCCAGAATAAAAAAGGTATTGAGTTTTACAAAGTTACACAGTAATCAAAGCCCCAGTCAGCAAAATAGGGCAATAAAAATGTAACACATGACTGTTGTATAAATACAATGACTTTTCACTTTGAGTCACACATTAGCATGAAATACTGGTCATAACTGAAAAATCAAACTTTCTTTAGCCTCAATTCTAGTTCCTATTTTATGGTGGTAGCTCAAAGTAGCATATCACAGAAATGTAACCTATGGTTTACATGACCAAGGAATTATAAAATCCTGCAGCCAGGCAATATGGATTTCTTTTAGTTTTTTATCCAGTTCTCTGAAGCCAAATTACTATAATGTAACATCAATAATGTGAATACACATTTAATAGTAAATGACAAATGTGATGTGTGTGTCTGGCTTCAGATAAAATTTTAATAAAATTTAAACTTTTATACACAGTAGTTGAATACATAAAATTACCTTTGAAAAGTATCTTGTTACTTAGACCAGGAGAAAGAACAGTGTGCACTGTAGGGAAGAAGAAAATATAGCATCCTTTCAAAGAAAGCTGCTTGGGCAATATGGTCCCTGTGTGACAAAAGTGTTATTGTGCCCTGTCCTCATACCATGGAGTAAATCATTTTCAGAGGTAATACCTACTTAAATATTAAAGCAAAATATAAAACATTCAAGTTGTTATAAGAAAGGGAGTTGCAGAGGGGGTGGTCTGGTCGTACACAACTCTAATATTATCTGGTTTGGCTAATGCAGAAAGACTGCAATTTCAAGGCCAGCTTGAACAACTGAGTGAGACCAAGTCTTCAAATTAAATTTTGGGGATGACTGGAAAAAACATCAATGGTAGGCCACACTGAACTTCAATTTCAAGGAAGAAATAAATGTACTCCATTTCAGAGTTACACAAAACAGGGTAAAATAATTCATAGATGGGTCAATATAAAAATAAAAATTTTATTTCTCAAGTGATATTATTAAAGGGTACAAAGAGAAGTGACAGAGTGGAAGAAACTAATTACCTCACATATGACTAAACACTTAATTGAAAGGAAAAAATAGAGGCCTCAAATGAAAACCACTCAACAGATTTGAATAGCCACTGTATGCAAGACATATATGTGTTTGATAATCACAAAAGATCATATCTTTAGAAATTGAAGAAATATACATCTACTCATGTTTAAGAACCCTTCTTGACAAAGTTATAAGTGAGTTGAAAGATTAGGATACATAAGACAACTGAGAAAATATTTACCCTCTAATGAGTAGGAAAATCTGGGGTACACTTGGGAAGAAATCCTGCCTTGAACAATTTGCTATTTAATTGAGACCAAATCCTCAAGAGCCAGTGGTAACTTGAGTAAACAGAGAATAGGACCAAACCAACACCAGTTCTAAATTTTACTGTGGTTTTCACCTAAATTGATACAGAGCTGAAAAAAGAGGTCATGCTTCATTTATGTATGATTTATCAAAATGCACATATGTTCTCTACTGCCATTTATAACTAATTAGAACAAATAAAAACTTAAAAAATATTTCACAAAGAAAAATAAGAAGTTAAGATAGAATACTATAACTTGCTTTGACCAACAAACCATGAACAGATGATGTATGCTACTCCAAATAATATCAAGATAGAGTAGATCATTCCATACAGTATTTTTCCTGTCTCCATGTTGAAAAGAGCTATGCTATGATGGAGTTATGTCAGATTGGGTGCCTGAATGACCACAAGAAGTAGAGTCTCTTCCCAACACACACTGAAAAAATTACTGTGATCAAGAAATCAGCCTGGGGTATTTTCCTAATGTAACTTTGAGGTGTCCTGATTTCTGAATTGTTGAAAAATAAGGCTAATCTTTTTTTTTTTCTCTGAAAGTCTTAAGATTGCATTATCTTTGCTGTTCCATTTTCAGCTTTTGTAATAAAATGCTGACACTTTTTCAGAAAAACAGTAGTGACTAGATATACATAATAACACAACCATAAAAAAGTGGTGATTTTCTATGATTATTCAAATACACACATGGATTTCATAAACAGGGACCAGGGAAGAGGAGTTATATCTCAAAGGTGTGAATTTTTCCTTAGAAGGGACTTGACACCATATTTGCCACCTGCTGTTGCTGACAATAATGAGTTTCTATCTAGCTTGATTCATGCATTTTATAGGGTGAAATACAGTATGCCATTGATAACCCGAGTGAGAGTTCACTTCCTGATTATTGTCCCTCCACTACTCACCTCAGTATTAACTGAGTAATAACAATTACTCCTCGGACATTGTACAGGTCACTGATTTCTTTTTTTTTTAATAATTATTATTATTATTTAAAACACAGTGGCTTCTGGAAAGCCTGAATTTTAACAAACTTGAATCAGGGATTCATTGTACCAGTTCAATAGACTTCCTGGAGCTTGAACACAGCTTCAGGAATGGATATTAAAAACATGCAAAAAAATAAAATGTACTCCAGATTATATGGATATGGGTAAAAGAAAAACTTTGTACAGCTGTTGGTGAGGATATAAATTTGGTGAAACTGTTTTTCAAAATAGTTTATAAAGTCTCTTTTAAAAGAAAGGAAAATAGAAATATCATGTGATCCAGTAATAATTCTGGGTATATATCTAAAAGAGTTGGAATCTTATGTCAATGATATAGTCAAACTCCATTTTCATTGTAACATTATTCATAGAAGAGTCAAACAAACAAACAAAAAAAGAAACCAAATAAAAACCTGAATTGTTTTTTAGAAAATTTTAGAAGATTTTATTTATTTATTTATTTATACTGGTGATTGAACTCAGGGGTGCTTCACCACTGAGTCACATACTCAGTCCTTTTTTATATTTTATTTAGAGATAGGGTGTAGCTGAGTTTCTAAGAGCTTGGATAAGTTGTTGCAGCTAGTTTTGAATTGTGATCCTCCTGTCTCAGCCTCCCAGGTCATTGGGAGTACATTTTGAGTAATTTTATGTCAAGAGATTCCTCCCAGCTAGAGAGCATCCAGCTACTCTCTTGAGAGGCTCCATCCAATATTTCAACTGCTCTCCAAAAGGAAAAGACTCAGAGACTGATATTCACTACATAGCCCAAGAAGTTTTAGACACAGCAGAGGTGGGCACCTTATGTCATTCAGTTTTGAAACACAGGACTAAGAAAGAATGAGAGATTAATATAAGGAAGTACCACACAGTAAATTCTTCAAAGGTGAATTTCAACACAAAAATTTTATGATAAGGTGTCTGTGTCTTTGAAGACAAATGGAGGAGATGAACACACATTGTTTTTTTGGAATGATCAAGTGATAATTTTCTGCTTCCCTCTCTCAAAAATTTCTCCCATACAGAAAACAAAACCTTCAGCATGCACTGTCCAGTATTTGTAGAAGTGATAAATTATTACATAAATTTGAACTATAGCGTGGGAAACCAATAATCAATAATGTTAAGAGGGAAAACTGGCATTGGGAATGTGAACTGTAGCTGAAAATTTAGAAAATTTTCCTATGTACATACATGAATACACCATAGCATATTTTACCATTGCCAACATCCATAAGAATGAGGACCTAATTAGAATAAGACATATTCCATGCTTGTATAGTTATAACAAAATGAATTCAATTGTCATGTACAACTAAAAAGAACCAATTAAAATGATTTATTTATAGACAAAGGAATAGCTAGGATGGGGGCCATGGTTCTGGATTTGAGATACTGCTTCCTGTATATTTAGCTAGATCAGTAGGAAGGAAAAACTGAGACTTCTAGAGACCACATGGCTACTCTCATGCAGGAACACCATGGAATTGGGGTTCTCCAATAATGATACTCTCAGTCTTCACCACACAACCTGTGGAGATACTGGGCTGCCATCACACTGATACCCTCATTCTCCTCTAATGATCCTCTGAGTCTTCTTCTCTCAACCCAGGGAGACTGTGGGGTGCCAACACACTGATATCCTCATGGGGCTTCAGGCAGAGGCTGAAGAAATCTTGCACTAATGTGACAGGATGTCAAAGGTCCAGCTACCAACCTCACTAGACCTAGAGGAAGGGGCTTCGGGCTGAGCCACCAAAGAGGAAGCTGTGGTGGGCAGACTGAGAGGACAATGAAGAGTCCCAGCCACCATTTCTGTTCCTGCTATCACCAGAACCAAGGGCTTTGACTTCCCTCCCCAGTCTCCAGATGCATAAAGCACACTCACCATTTCCCAGTTTTCACAGTGCCGTCATTCTCTCTATGACTATTTCAGTCGTTGTGTAGCACAGAAAACTGGGGCTTCTGAGCATAGAAAGAAAGGCCATAAATGGTTCCAGAGAATGGCAGACTTCCAAGAAAAAGGTCAGCATTCGACTGCATAAACCCGCTTCCTCTTTGCTGACTGTATGCAAATTGGACAGTTATCATCCAGGTGACTCTGATTGGACAGGGCTTAAGTCCATGATCCCGGACACTGAGCAGAGTGAACCTACCTCTGAGTGACAGAAGATTGAGGCCAATCTGGGAATTAATGAGAACAGAATGAAAGACTTTGGACTGCTATTTTTGTTTTTTGCAGCACTGGGGACTCAATCCAGGGGCATTCTACACTGAAACCCAATCCCACTCCTTTCTATTTTTTGAAAAGGGGCCTCATGAATTTGCTTACACTAGTCTCAGTATTACAGTCATGCGCCAAACTCCTGGCTTTAATTTTTTGTCCTTTGAGTTGATGTGAATTGAACACAGAGCTTCATCTTGCAGCTCCTTTAAGGGAGAGTTCCTTGCAGTAGTGCAATCTAACCCAGAGAGGAGAAAATTTGCATTTATCATTGTGTATAAATTCAGTATAACATGAATTATATATGTACATATGATTCATGGCTGGAAATGATATAATGGAAATTACTTTAAGTTCCATTTAACTTTTCTGCTATCTGGTCTTCTGGGAATACTGGTTTTTTTTTGTTTTTTGGTTTTTTTTTTTTTTTTGGTTTTTTTGTTTTTTTGTTTGTTTGTTTGTTTGTTTGTTTTGAGGGAGTGGTATCAGGGTTTGATCCAAGGGGTGCTAAACAACTAAACCACATCCCCATCCTTTTAAAATTTTATTTAGAGAAAAGATCTTGCTAATTTGCTTAGGTCCTTGCTCAGCTTTTGAGGCTGTATTTGAACTTGTAATCCTACTACTCCAGCCACTAGGGGAGCCACTGGGGATTGCAGGAGTGCATCATGGAAGCCAGCTCGTGTCTCAAAATTTGTGAGTAACTGAGATAATAGGCATTCCCCACCACAGCTGGTCCGTATTTGTTTCTTTTACATTTGGTTTACTAAAAATTGAAGCCAGAGCTTCAGGCTGCAGCTATTTTAATGCTGGGTTTCCTTACAGTACTGGGTCTAGAATAGCCAGGATGATATTTCCATATAAACTTGAATATAAGGACATATTTGTTAATTGCATGTGTTATTCATGAATAAAAATGTTAATAAACATTAGTTTAAATATCAATTTAACCCTTTTGCTCTCTGCTCTTATGAAGATGCAGCTTAGGCTTTGAGCTCAAAAGAATTTTCTAAAGCAGCAATGTACAACACAAATAAATTGTAAGGCAAAAGTGTAAATTTAAATTTTTTAATATTCACATAAAAAAGTAGAGAGAATAGGTGAAATCAATTCTGATAACATAAACAAATATGTCCAGAATATTATCATTGTTTGACAATATAAAATTATTAATAAAACATATAATGAGGTATATATAAACTACATCTTCAAAGCTAATTCTATATTTGAAACCTCCAAAACATCTCAGTTCACACCAGACACATTCCATGTTTAAGAACTATGACTTCCTTGAGGATATTCAAGATGGCAGGCTAGAAGGTAGCTGCATCTCCTGTCACTCCAGAACACAGGATTCAAGAAGGGAAGGTACTGAGAGACTCAGGACAATTCAGAGACACTAGGTAAATCGCTCACACTGGGTGAAGCCTGGGCAGCAGGCCGGGACAGTGGGCAGCTTCATGGAGCAGAGCAGGGTGGCGAGAGGATTTCCCGAGCATCCCGGCTCCATTTGGTGGCAGGCCAAGTCCACAGCCAGCTTCTTGGAGCAGACCCGCTTAGTGAGAGACTTTCCGAGCACACCCATCCCCCAGTCTTGCACAAAGTGGCAAGCCAGGGGAAGTTTTCTTCAGAAGCACTGCATTATAAAGTTCCTCGAAGACTTCAGGCTACTGAAGGCTAGGAGGTAATATCCTGGAAATCTCCAGGGACACTATAAGCCAATTGAGGAAGTCTCAGAGTGCACTGATATCTGACCAATAGGAGAAACAAGGGAAGAAAAATGTCACAAACAAACCTAGATGCTATATCAATAAACCAATGACAGCATTGCAGAAGAAATGTCAGAAAGGGAGTTCAGAAAGTACATAATTAAAACAATCAGAGAGGAAAACGAGGAGATGAAAGAGCAAATGCAGGCATTGAAGGATGAGATGAAAGAGCAAATGCAGGCATTGAATGATCACACCAATCAACAGTTAAAAGAGCAAATATGGGAAGCAACGGATCATTTCAATAAAGAGTTAGAGATAGTGAAAAACAAACAAACAAACAGAAATCCTTGAAATGAAGGAAACAACAAACCAAATTAAAAACTCCGTAGACAGCATAACCAATAGGATAGAACACCTGGAAGACAGAACCTCAGATATTGAAGACAAAATATTTAACCTTGGAAACAAAGTTGAACAAACAGAGAAGATGGTAAGAAATCATGAACAGAATCTACAAGAACTATGGGATATCATGAAAAGGCCAAATTTAAGAATTATTGGGATTGAGGAAGGCTTTGAGAAACAACCAAAGGAAAGAACAATCTATTCAATGAAATAATATCAGAAAATTTCCCAAATCTGAAGAATGAAATGGAAAATCAAGTACAAGAGGCTTAAAAATCCAAATACACAAAATTAGAACAGACCCACACCAAGGCACATTATAATGAAAATACCTAACATACAAAATAAACAGAATTTTAAAAGTTGTGAGAGAAAAGAATCAAATTACATTCAGGGGGAAACCAATATGGATATCAGCAGATTTTTCAAACAGACGTAAAAGCTAGAAGGGCCTGGAACAAAATTTACCAAGCCCAGAAAGAAGACGGATGCCAACCAAAAATCTTATACCCAGCAAAACTCACCTTCAGATTTAATGACAAAATAAAATCCATCCATGAGAAACAAACAGAAACAATTTACAGAGTCTATCAAAAGGTAATATGCAGTAAAGGAGGCCGCTCGGCACAGCGCTGGGACTCGGAGCAACCACTGGGGCTCCGGCGGCTGCCCAGGGGAGGAGCAGCGAGGAGAGCTGTGTGGACTCAGGACACCGGGGCCTGCCCTGAGGAGGAGGAGGAGGAACGTGGCCGCGTGGATTCGAAGTGACTGCACCAGAGCTACAGGCGGTTGCCAGAGGAGAAGCTGTGTGGCGAGCTGTTTGGACTCAGAACGACTGCTTCTGAACACCGGGGCCGGCCCTGAGGACGAGGAGGAGGAAGAGGAGCGTGGCCGCTTGGATTCGGAGTGACTACACCACAGCTAGAGGCGGTTGCCAGAGGAGGGGCTGCGTGGCGAGCTATTTGGACTCAGACCACTTCTGAACCCCGGGGCCTGCCCGGAGGAGGAGGAGGAGGAGGAGGAGGAGCGCGGCGGGTCGTTTGGACTCGCAGTGACTGCATTAGCACTCCAGGCGGCTGCTCAGAGGAGAAGGCGAGTGGTGAGTTGTTTGGACTTAAAGTGACAGCTCCTGAACACAGGGGGGCTGCCTGGAGGAGAAGCGTGGTGGGTCGCTTGGTCTCGAGTGGCCGCAACAGAGCTCCGGGCGGTTGCTCAGAGGACCCGTGCTGCGGGTCACGTGGATTCAGAGCCACTCAGAGCGACCGCTTCTGAACACTCGGGGGGTTATCTGGAGAAGGAGGAGGAACGGGGAGGGTCACTTCGACTCGGAGTGATTGATTGCCCAGGGCTACGGGTGGTTGGTGGGAGGTGGAGGCACACAGTGAGTTTCTTGGACTCCTAGTGACCGCACCGGAATACTGGGTGGTTGTCTGGAGGAAGAGGCGTGTGGCGGGTCTCTGGGTCTCAGAGCGATTGTACGGGGCCCCAGGTGGCTGCTCAGAGGAGGGGCCGCATAACCAGGTGATTAGGTGCAGAGCAGGGTCCCAGGATCTAGGAGGCTTCTGGGTGGAAGAGCCGCACAGAGACAGGCTTAGGACGGAGCGAAGGTTCCAGGCCTGCGGACAGATTCTCTGAGGAGGGGCAGCCTAAGGAGATTCATCTGCGAAGGGTGAGGCTCCCAGGCTCAGGAGGTAGGGCCGGGCCCCTGAGAACTTTGCAGAGGAAGGCAGCCCAGCCCAGGCGGTAGCTGTAAATTGAGGGGAACCTCTAGGAGGGTACTGACCAGCGAGACCTCCCCACCGGGTGAGTCTTCCCTGCCGGGTGAGGTTTCCCCACAAGGACGGTAAAACTAGAGACTCAGGCCCAAACAGGCTTTGCCTCAGCCCGCAAACTAGGTCCCCTTTGGATGACCATTGGTCAACAAGTGGAGGCACCTCTGCCCACTAGCAGGGATTATACACCACCTGAAGGCCACCACTCCTAGAGAGGCAGCTTCCTTGTGGAGCACCGCATTATCAACTTCCTCCAAGACTTCAGCCTACTGAAGGCTAAGGGGGGATATATATAGAAATCTTCAGGGACATTGTAAGTCAATAGAGGAAATCTGCAATATCTCAGCGGTCCACTGATACCTGAACAATATGAGAAAACAAGGAAAGAAAATGCTGCAAACAAATCTAGATGTTACATCAATAAAACCCAATGACAGCATGGCAGAAGAAATGACAGAAAAGGAGTTCAAAATGTCCATAATTAAAATGATCAGAGAAGCAAACGATGAGATGAAAGAGCAAATGCAAGCATTGAATGATCGCACCAATCGATAGTTAAAAGAGCAAATACAGGAAGCAAAAGATCATTTCAATAAAGAGTTATAGATATTGAAAATAAACCAAACAGAAATCCTTGACATGAAGGAAACAATAAACCAAATTAAGAACTCCATAGAAAGCATATCCAATAGGATAGAACACCTGGAAGACAGAACCTCAGACATTGAAGACAAAATATTTAACCTTGAAAACAAAGTTGAACAAACAGAGAAGATGGTAAGAAATCATGAACAGAATCTACAAGAACTATGGGATATCATGAAAAGGCCAAATTTAAGAATTATTGGGATTGAGGAAGGCCTAGAGAAACAAGCCAAGGAATGAACAATCTATTCAATGAAATAATATCAGAAAATTTCCCAAATCTGAAGAATGAAATGGAAAATCAAGTTCAAGAGGCTTATAGGACTCCAAATACACAAAATTACATCAGACCCACACCAACGCACATTACAATGAAAATACCTAACATACAAAATGAAGACAGAATTTTAAAGGCTGTGAGAGAAAAGAACCAAATTACATTCAGGGGGAAACCAATACGGATATCAGCAGACTTTTCATCCAGATCCTAAAAGCTAGAAGGGCCTGGAACAACATTTTTCAAGCCCTGAAAGAAAATGGATGCCAACCAAGAATCTTATACCTGACAAAACTTACCTTCAAATTTGACGATGAAATAAAATCCTTCCATGATAAACAAAAGTTAAAAGAATTTACAAAAAGAAAGCCAGCATTACAGAACATTCTCAGCAAAATATTCCATGAGGAAGAGATGAAAAACAAAGAAGCAAATCAGCAAAGGGAGGAATTATCCTAAAGGAATTGTCAAATAAAGGAGGAAACAAGTTGTGTCAAATAAATAAATAAATAAAATTTAAAAAATGAACCAAATGACCGGGAAACCAAATCATATCTCTATAATAACCCTGAATGTTAATGGCCTGAATTCATCAATCAAAAGACATATTCTGGCAGATTGGATTAAAAAGAAAGATCCAACAATATGTTGCCTGCAAGAGACTCACCTCATAGAAAAAGATACCCATAGACTAAAGGTGAAAGGATAGGGAACACATACCATGCACATGGACTCAGCAAAAAAGCTGGAGTATCCATCCTCATTTCAGATAATGTTCACTTCAAGCCAACGTTATTCAGAAGGGATAAAGAAGGTCATTTCATACTGCTTAAGGGAAGCATAAATCAAGAAGATATAACAATCATAAACATCTATGCCCCAAACAGAGGCTCATCCATGTATGTCAAACGAATCCTTCTCAATTTCAGAAACCAAATAGACCATAACACAAAATACTAGGTGATTTTAACATGCCTCTCTCACCACTGGACAGATTTTCCCAGACAAAAATTGAACAAAGAAACCATAGATCTCATAACACAATCAATAATTTAGACTTAACAGACATTTATAGAATATACCATCCAACCAAGAGCAATACACTTTCTTCTCAGCAGCACATGGATCCTTCTCTAAAATAGACCATATATTATGCCACAAAGCTAATGTTAGCAAATACAAGAAGATAGAGACACTACCATGTATTCTATCAGATCATAATGGATTGAAGTTAGAAATAAATGAAAGAGTAAAACACAGAAACTATTCCAACATCTGGAGATTAAACAATATGCTATTATATGATGAATGGATAACAGAAGATATTAGGAAGGAAATTAAAAAAAATTCTTAGAGGTAAATGAGAACAAAGAAACATCATATCAAAATCTCTGGGACACTATGAAAGCAGTACTTAGAGGGAAATTTATTTCATGGAGCGCATTTAATAAAAGAAGCAAAACTCAACAAATAAACGACCTAATACTACAGCTCAAAGCCCTAGAAAAAGAAGAACAGAAAAGCACCAAAAGTAGTAGACGACAGGAAATAGCTAAACTCAGAGCTGAAATCAATGAAATTGAAACAAAAGAAACAATACAAAAAATTGCCAAAATAAATAGTTGGTTCTTCGAAAAAATAAACAAAATTGATAAACCTTTAGCCACACTAACAAAGAGAAGACGAGAGAAAACCCAAATCACTAAAATTCGGAATGAACAAGGAAATATCACAACAGACAGGATTGAAATACAAAACATAATTAGAAGCTATTTTGAAAATCTATACTCAACAAAATAGAAAATTTCGAAGGCATCAACAGGTTTCTAGAGACATATGAATTGCCTAAACTGAACGAGGAGGACCTAAACAATTTAAATAGACCAATTTCAAGTACTGAAATAGAAGAAGTCATCAAAAAGCCTACCAACAAAAGAAAAGTCCGGGACCAGATGGGTTCCCAGACGAGTTCTACAAAACCTTTAAAGAAGAGCTCATTCCAATACTTCTCAAAGTATTCCATAAAATAGAAGGGGAGGGAACCCTCCCAAACTCATTCTATGAAGCCAATATCACCCTGATACCTAAACCAGACAGAGACTCATCAAGGAAAGAAAATTTCAGACCAATATCCTTAATGAACATCGACGCAAAAATTCTCAACAAAATTTTAGCAAATCGCATACAAAAACATATTAAAAAGATAGTGCACCATGATCAAGTTGGTTTCATCCCAGGGATGCAAGGTTGGTTCAACATCAGGAAATCAATAAACGTAATTCACCATATTAATAGACTTAAAGTCAAGAATCACATGATCATTTCAATAGATGCAGAACAAGCATTTGATAAATACAGCACCCCTTCATGCTCAAAACACTAGAAAAAAATAGGGATAGTGGGAACATTCCTTACATTGTAAAGGCCATTTATGCTAAGCCTATGGCTAATATCATTCGAAATGGTGAAAACTGAAAGCATTCCCCCTAAAAAACTGGAACAAGGCAGGGATGCCCTCTTTCACCACTTCTATTCAACATCGTTCTTGAGACTCTGGCCAGAGCAATTAGACAAACCAAAGAAATTAAAGGGATACGAATTGGAAAAGAACAACTCAAACTATCCCTGTTCGCTGATGACATGATTACATATTTAGAGGAACGTGGAAATTCCACCAGAAAACTCTTAGAACTCATAAGTGAATTCAGTAAAGTAGCAGGTTGCAAGATCAATGCAACGCATTTTTATACATAAGTGATGAATCTTCAGAAAGAGAAATTAGGAAAAGTACCCCATTCCCAATAGCCTCGAAAAAATAAAATACTTGGGAATCAATCTCACAAAAGAGGTGAAAGACCTCTACAATGAGAACTACAGTACACTAAAGAAAGAAATTAAAGAACACCTTAGAAGATGGAAAGATCGTCCATGTTCTTGGATAGGCAGAATTAATATTGTGAAAATGGCCATACTACCTAAAGTGCTATACAAATTCAATGCAATTCCAATTAAAATCCCAATGACGTACCTTACAGAAATAGAGCAGGCAATTATGAAATTCATCTGGAAGAATAAGAAACCCAGAATAGCTAAAGCAATCCTTAGCAGGAAGAGTGAAAACAGGGGGTATTGCAATACCAGATCTTCAACTCTACTACAAAGCAATAGTAACAAAAACAGCATGGTATTGTACCAAAATAGAAAGGTAGATCAATGGTACAGAATAGAGGACACGGACACAAACCCAAATAAATACAATTTTCTCATACTAGACAAAGGGGCCAAAAATATGCAATGGGAGAAAGATAGCCTCTTCAACAAATGGTGCTGGGAGAATTGGAAATCCATATGCAACAAAATGAAACTAAACCCATATCTCTCACCAAGCACGAAACTAAACTCAAAATGGATTAAGGACCTCGGAATCAGGCCAGAGACTCTGCAGATTATAGAAGAAAAAGTAGGTCCAAATATTCACCTTGTTGGTCTAGGATCAGACTTCCTTAACAGGACTCCCATAGCACACGAAATAAAAGCTAGAATCAACCACTGGGATAGATTCAAACTAAAAGCTTTCTCTCAGCAAAGGAAACTATCAGCATGCGAAAGAAAGAGCCCTACAGAGTGGGAGAATATCTTTGCCAAACATACTTCAGACAGAGCACTAATCTGCAGAATCTATAAAGTCAAAAAACTCTACTCCAAGAATTCAAATAATCCAGTCGACAAATGGGCTAAGGAAATGAATAGACACTTCACAGAAGAAGATGTACAAGCAATCAACAAACATATGGAAAAATGTTCACCATCTCTAGTAATAAGAGAAATGCAAATCAAAACGACCCTAAGATTCCATCTCACCCCAATTAGAATGGCGATTATCAAGAATACGAGCAACAACAGGTGTTGGCGAGGATGTGGGGAGAAAGGTACACTCATACATTGCTGGTGGGACTGCAAATTAGTGCAGCCACTCTGGAAAGCAGTGTGGAGATTCCTTAGAAAACTCGGAATGGACCCTCCATTTGACCCAGCTATCCCACTCCTTGGCCTATACCCAAAGGACTTAAAAATCAGCATACTACAGAGATACAGCCACATCAATGTTCATAGCTGCTCAATTCACAATAGCCAGACTGTGGAACCAACCTAGATGCCCTTCAATTGATGAGTGGATAAAGAAACTGTGGTATATATATACACTGGAATATTACTCAGCCATAAAGAATGATAAAATTATGGCATTTGCAGGCAAATGGATGAAATTGGAGAATATCATGCTAAGTGAGATAAGCCAATCTCAAAAAGCCAAACGACGAATGATATCGCTAATAAGTGGAGGATGACACATAATGGGGGGGAGGGAGGAGTTAGTGTTAGGGTTAGAGTTAGGGTCAGGGAGGGGGGCAGTATGGAGGAAGGAAGTACTGTATAGAGGGTAAAGAGGGGTGGGGGGAAGGGAAAAAAATAACAGAATGAATCAAACAACATTACTCTATGTAAATTTATGATTACACAAATGGTATGCCTTTACGCCAAGTACAAACAGAGAACCAACATGTATCCCATTTGTTTACAAAAAAAAAAATAAAAATAAAAAAAAAGGTAATATGCACAATTTACACTGAATGACCCATAGGATTTTAAGGTTAATTGGATAATTTATTGGATTTTTTTGGCATAAAACATGAGCAGATAGGTGAATTATTTTCAGACACTATTAAATCACTCACGGACTAAAAAAATGGCATTTACTTTATTACATTTTATGTTTCCCAAGAGGTTGTCAAGAGGGGGGGAAAAAGTGTCAAACCTAATCAGAAGAATAATGTGCTATAAGTGCATTTCCAACAAGGATTTGTCTTCTCATGTCTTCTCGTCTTATTGTGGACACATGTGAATAAAGTATTTACTCACTAAAAAAAAAAATAGATAAATGAAAAATAAAAAACAATTCACAAAAAGAAAGCCAGCATTACAGAACATTCCTCAGCAAAATTCCGTGAGGAAGAGATGAAAAACGATGACTTAAATCAGCAAAGGAGGAGGAGCTACCATAAAGGAACAGCCAAATAAGGAGAAACCAAATTGTGCCAAAAAAAAAAAAAAAATGAGCCAAATGACCAGAAATACATATCATTATCTCAGTAATATCCCTGAATGTTAATGGCCTGAACTCATCAACCAAAAGACATAGACTGACAGATTGGATTAAAAACAATATTTGACAATTTGCTGCCTGCAGGAGATTCATCTCATAGAAAGAGATACCACACAGACTAAAGATGAAAGGATGGGGAAAAAACATACCATGCACATGGACACAAGGAAAAAAGCCAGAGAATCCATCCCATATCAGATAATGTGGATTTCAAGCCAAAGTTAGAAGGGATACAGAAGGACATTTCATACAGCTTAAGGGAAGCATCAATCAGAAGTACATAACAATCATAAATATCTATGCCCAAATAGTGGCTCATCCAATATATTTCAAAACAAATCCTTCTCAATTCCAGAAGTCAAATAGACCAAAACACAATAATACTAGGTGATTTTAACACACCTCTCTCCACACTAGACAGATCTTCCAAACAAAAATTGAATAAAGAAACCATAGATCTCAATAACACAATCAATAATTTAGACTTAACAGACATTTATAGAATATACCATCCAACAAAGAGCAAAAATACCTTCTTCTCAGCAGGCACATGGATCCTTCTCTAAAATAGACCATATTTTATGCCACAAAGCTAAATGTTAGCAAATACAAGAAGTTAAGACACTACCTTGCATTTCTATCGGATCATAATGGATTGAAATTAGAATAAATGAAAGAATAAAAAACAGAAACTGCTCCAACACCTGGAGACTAAATAATATACTATTATATGATGAATGGATAACAGAAGATATCAGGAGGGAAATAAAAAATTCTTAGAAGTAAAATGAGACAAAAACACATCATATCAAATCTCTGGGACAACTATGAAAGCTGTACTTAAGGAAGATTTATTTCATGGAGTGTATTCAATAAAGAAAAAAAATCAACATATAAAGGACTTAAACTACAGCTCAAAGCCCTAGAAAAGAAGAGCAGACCAACACAAAAGTAGTAGAAGACAGGAAATAGTTAATCTCAGAGTTGAAAATCAACAAAATTAAAACAAAAGAAACAATAAAAAAATTGACAAAAATAAATAGTTGGTTCCTTGAAAAAATAAACAAAATTGATAAGCCCTTAGCCACACTAACAAGAGAAGGGAGAGAGAAATATCAAATTACTAAATTCAGAATGAACAAGGAAATATGACAACAGACATGAATGAAATACAAAACATAATTAGAAGAGCGATTTTGAAAATCTATACTCCAACAATAAGAAAATCTTGAAGACATCGACAGGTTTCTAGACACATGATTACCTAAACTGAACCAGAAGATATACGCAACTTAAATAGATCAATTTCAATGTAATGAACAGAAGAAGACTCAAAAGCCTACCATAAAGAAAAGTCTGGGAACAGATGGGTTCTCAGTCAAGTTCTACAAAACATTTAAAGAAGAGCTCATTCCAATATTCCTCAAGTATTCCATGAAAATAGAATAGGAGGAACCCTCCCAATCTCATCTAATATGAAGCCAATATAACCCTGATACCTAAACCAGACAAGACACATCCAGGAAAGAAAATTTCAGACTAATATGCTTAATGAACTCGATGCAAATTCTCAAAAAAAATCTTAGCAAATCGCATACAAAAATATATTCAAAAGATAGTGCACAATGACCAAGTGGGTTTTATCGCAGGGATGCAAGGGGTTGGTTCAACATTCAGAAATCAATAAATATAATTCACCATATCAACAGACTTTAAGTCAAGAATCACATGATTATTTCCATAGATGCAGAAAAAGCATTTGATAAAATACAGCATCCCTTCATGCTCAAAACGCTAGAAAAATAGGGATAGTGGGAACATTCCTTAATACTTAAAGGCCATCTATGCTAAGCCCATGGCTAATATTATTCTAAATGGTGAAAAACTGAAAGCATTCCCCCTAAAAACTGGAACAAGTCAGAGATGTGCTCTATGCTAAGCCCATGGCCAATATTATTCTAAATGGTGAAAAACTGAAAGCATTCCCCCTAAAAACTGGAACAAGTCAGAGATGTGCTCTTTCACCACTTCTATTCAACAATATCCTTGAAACTCTAGGCAGAGCAATTAGATCAAAGAAATTAAATGAATACAAATAGAAAAAGAAGAACTCAAACTATCCCTATTTGGTGATGACATGATTATATATTTAGATGAACTGGGAAATTCCACCAGAAAACTTTTAGAACTCATAAGTGAATTCAGTAAAGTATCAGGATATAAGATCGATGCTCATTAATCCAATGCATTTTTATACAGAAGTGATGAATCCTCTGAAAGAGAAGTTAGGAAAACTACCCCATTCACAATAGCCTTGAAAAAACTAAAATTCTTAGGAATCAATCTAACTAAAGAAGTGAAAGACCTCTGCAATGAGAACTACAAAACACTAAACTAAGAAAACCCTAGAAGATGGACAGATCTCCCATGTTCTTGGATAGGCAGAATTAATATTGTCAAAATGGTCATACTACCAAAAGTGCTATACACATTCAATGCAATTCCAATTAAAATCCCAATGACGTACCTCACAGATATAGAGCAGCAACCATGAAATTCATCTGGAAGAATAAGAAACCCAGAATAGCTAAAGCCATCCCTAGCAGGAAGAGTGAAGCAGGGGGTATCGCAATACCAGATCTTCAACTCTACTACAAAGCAATAGTAACAAAAAAATGGCATGGTATTGGTACCAAAATAGACAGGTAGATCAATGGTACAGAATAGAGGACATGGACACAAACCCAAATAAATACAATTTTCTCATACTAGACAAAGGTGCCAAAAATATGCAATGGAGAAAAGATAGCCTTTTCAACAAATGGTGCTGGGATAATTGGGATATCCATATGCAGCAGAATGAAACTGAACCCCTATCTCTCACCTGCACAAAACTCAACTCAAAATGGATCAAAGGACTTAGGAATCAAACCAGAGATCCTGCATCTTATAGAAGAAAATGTAGGTCCAAATCTTCAGCTTTTCGGCTTAGCATCAGACTTCCTGAACTGGACCCCCATAGCACAAGAAATAAAAGCAAGAATCAATAACTGCAATAGATTCAAACTGAAAAGCTTTCTCTCGGCAAAGAAAACTCTCAGCAATGTGAATAGAGAACCAACAGAGTGGGAAAAAATCTTTGCCACTCATACTTCAGAGAGAGTACTAATCTCCAGAATCTATAAAGAATTCAAAAAAATCTACAGCAAGAATACAAATAATCCAATCAACAGATAGGCTAAGGAAATGAAGAGACACTTCACAGAAGAAGATCTACAAGCAACCAACAGACATATGAAAAAATGTTCAATATCTTTAATAATAAGAGAAATGCAAATCAAAACCACCCTAAGATTCCATCCTACCCCAATTACAATGTCAATTATCAAGAATACAAGCAACAATAGATGTTTATGAGGATGTGGGGAAAAAGGTATACTCATACATTGCTGGTGGGGCTGCAAATTAGTTCAGCCACTCTGGAAAGCAGTGTGGAGATTCCTTAGAACACTTGGAATGGAACCACCATTTGACCCAGCTATCCCACTCCTTGGTCTATACCCAAAGGACTAATAATCAGCATACTACAGTGATGCAGCCACATCAATGTTCATAGCTGCTCAATTCACAATAGCCAGATTGTGAAACCAACCTAGATGTCCTTCAATTGATTAATGGATAAAGAAACTGTGGTATATTTATACAATGGAATATTACTCAGTCATAAAGAAGTATAAAATTATGGCACTTGCAGGCAAATGGATGAAATTGGAGAATATCATGCTAAGTGAGATAAGCCAATCTCAAAAAACCAAAGGAAGAATGATCTTGCTGATAAGTGGATGATGACACATAATCAGGGTGAGGGCGCAAGAATGAAGGAAGGAGGGACTGTATAGAGGGAATAGAGGGGTGGGAAGGGTGGTGGGGAAGGGAAAAAAATAACAGAATGAACCAAACAACATTACCCTATGTAAATGTATGATTACACAAATGCATGCTTTTACTCCATATTCAAACAGAGAAACAACATGTATCCCACTTTTTTACAATAAAAATAAATTAAGAAAAAGTACATGACTTCCTTTACCTCAAAGAAGTGATAGAATTCACTTATCTATCTCTGTCTCTCTCTGTCTCTCTCTGTCTCTCTCTCTCTCTCTCTCGCTCTCTCTCTCTCTCTCTCTCTCTGTATATATATATATATATATATATATATATATATATATATGCCAAGTACACACACACACACACACGAGTATATATATGCATAATATGCAATTCAATCTTGGCATCCTGCTTATAATGTGTATATTACTTGTGTATTACTGGACAGTAAACCACTCTAAATTGTATTAGGTCAAGATTGGTTTGAACTTCAATCTAGGTTGGGTTCTGCTGGGGTCTTTCTGCAGCAGGTTGGTTAGCTGATGATTGAAAATGTCACTGAACTTCAGAGGGGGAGTAGGCTGTCAAAAAAATTGCCATGGTTTTCCTACACATGTGTTCCTTCAATTAATTAATATGGGCTTATTCTCTTGGAGATGGCAGGGTTTTGAAAGAAAAGGAGAAGCCTTCAAATTGTTTGAGGTTAAATCTTTGACTAATACTCATTAATAGTCATAGATTTTCTTGAGTTATAGAAAATGAGGGTGAAGATCCAGCATTCTGAATTTTGACAAAAATAGGAGTCCATTATCAAAATTATGAACACAGGTGAGAATACAGAATTGCTGATATTTTGGCACTCAGAATCACTGAGCTTTTTCTTATGGATGAGGTTAATATAGCTGTCCATGGTAAAGGAACATGTTCAAAGTCCCTCAACTATGAAGCAGCTGATTAGTAATTCAGGATCAATTCTGACTGACGACTGACTCCAAACAAAACCAACCTCCTCTAAACCACATGATTTGCTCTTCTTTTCTTATTATCTTAGGTTTGGATAGTGACACTTATCTAAAAGCATCCTTTTTGAAAGAATGCTTCTGAAACTTCTAGAAAGGTTTTGACATAATTTTGGGAAATGCCTGAGGACCAAATTTAGAAAATCAAGGCCAAACATTAACTTATTAGAACAGGACAAATTTGAAGTGGGGTGCAGTTATAATTTGTTCCTCAGATATGGTGAAAAACAACAAATTATGGAAACTACAAGACTGCATGAGTGTCACAAGGGTAAATGGATAATAAGAAACACTGCATAAGAAAGTGAAGAAGAGCAGATTGTAAGACAGTAACTAGACACCAAATGATGCATGGAACCTCCCATTCAAGACTATTATATGAGTATTCATTTGCAAAATAACCTGAAGCTATTTGCAACTTGCTTTGGTGCAGAAGAATTTGTAATAGCCTCAAATTCAAAAGAAATTTCAGGACTGTGGCCCGGTAAGCATTGATAGAACATATTCTCAAACTTAATTTCAAGTAATTAATCCAAATATGTTCATAAGTAATTATCTTTAAATATGAGGCATAGTAAAAATCACAAACTAATGGAAAGCAATGTATTTTACATATATATATATATATACATATATATAATTTGAACAGAGTAAATGCCAACAGATAGAAGGAGTATATAGCAGTTGTAGATAAAGAGGGGTAAAGAAGGAAAGGGGGAAATGTAAGAGAGCAATATATTCATAATGATGGGGCCCTGAGCAACAATGGGAGTTAGGTAATTCACCTCACACTCTAGGATGGTCAGTAGTGGTGATGAAAACTGAGTTCCAGCAGTCTACTTTTGGATCCCACATTTATCCCAAATTTATAGACTTTTGAGAACTTGTTTCCATACTGACTCATAAAAGCAGTTATCCCTGGGATTTAAGTAGCCCATTCTTTGTAGACCTAGGTTGATTACTGGCCTATTGGGTGGAGACTACAGTAGGGAAGGTAGATTGTGGCTTCAAAAGACTTGCATGCATGATGCTACCTAGAAACACATTTAAGGTCTCAAACCTGTTTAGCAGCTGGAGGCCTGCTGCCCACACAATCACCATACATATGACATCAGTCAGTCACCCCATTTAAATAAAGGAAAGGCTAATATTAACATTTTTCAAGTTGATGTGAAGTATAAGACCTAAAAGACACCTTAAATGTAGAAAGATTAAGGACAGAAACAAGATAAAGACCCCGTAGAATGGGAGAAAATATTTACCACCTGCACCTCAGATTAATGCACCTCACATTAATCTTCACAGTATATAAAGAACTTAAAAGACTTAACACCATAAAACAAAAACCAATTAATAAGTGTACAAAGGAACAGAACAAGTCCTTTACAAAAAAAAATATGAGTGGTCAACAAATATATGGAAAAAATGCTCAACATCTCCAGCAATAAAAGAAATACATTTTAATATAACACTGAAGACTGGTGATGTGGCTCAGTTGGTAGAGTACTTGCCTTGCAGGCACAAGAACCTGGTTCAATCCCCAGCAACACACACACACACAAAGTTACACTGAGATTTCATCTCACTCCAGTCAAAATGACAACAACCAAGAATATAAACAACAATAAATAATCACAGGATGTGGGAAAAAGGGTATACTCATACATTGCTGGTGGGACTGTAAATTGGTACAATCACTCTAGAAAGCAGTAAAGAGGTTCCTTAAAAACTAGGAATGAATCCACCATTTTGCCTGGCTAAACCAGTCTTTGGTACAATGCTGCATCTATTTCCTGCCACTCCAACACTTGACACAGTTCTTTTGGAGTAGAGGACTCAACACTTGATGTAGTTCTGTTGATCATCTTCCCTCTTGGGGGCCATAGGCGTGGCATGTCTCCATGTGCAGTTGCTTTTTAATGTTGATAATCAATATATCATTAGAAACTTATTGCAAAAACATTGGGAAGTTTTTACTGTATTGGGACACAAAATAGTACACAATACAAATTTAGTAGTAATACATAGATAAGTATGTGAAAATAAACAATTGTAGCTATGCTCAAGTTAAAAGAAGCCCATGATTGCTTTAGTATAATAATTTCTAAATATAGATGAATAAGACGCATTCCTCTAAGCTTGGATGTGGCATTTAGCCCTTTGTTGCTTTCCTAGTTTTAATAGTTAATTCTAGAGATACTTTACATAATAAAAATATTTAGGTAGTCATAAATATAATTTGTGTTTTTCCTGTTTAGTCTAATTCTTTGAGAATAAAATTGTAGTCCGCCATTATGTGACATACAATAGACTAAATATTAACTATAAGTTGATTTCTTTGCCCTTTGTTAATAATAGTAAAACTTTTTACTGTTAAATACTGGAGTTCATGGTGGGGGTGGAAAATCTAGTGATGTGTTTGTTCTGAAGGTGAAGGCTGGCAGATCATGGTGCCTTCAGTTTAGCTGGGAGACAAGGTTGTTTTAGTTTAGTGGGAGACAAGGTTGTTTCAATCAAACTGGGAAATAAGGTTGTTTTAGTCTGGGCTGTCATACGTAATGTGTACTTTGAGAAGAAGCATAGATGTACTTTTGAAGTTTTTCTTATTTTAAACTAACCATAAAATGATATAATCATTACTAAGAAAAATATCTATACAAAGGCTGGCATAAAAAGTAAAGACAGATTCAGCCTCAGAACACTTGATGTCTCTGTCGGCTCTTTATCCACTGGGCCAACACCTCCCATCCACCTAGGACCCCCAACCCCTCCTCGGGCTGTACCCTGGCAGTACAAATCCAAAATATTTAAAATCAGCATAATAAACTGACACAGCAACATCAAGGTTTATAGCAGCTCAATTCACAATAGCTAAGCTACGGAACCAACTGAGGTGGCCTTCAAAAGATAAATGGAAAAAGAAGACGTGATATATATACAATGGAATATTACTCAGTCATAAACAGAATAAAATTATCACATTTGCCAGTAAATGGATGGATCTGAAGACTATCTTGTTTAGTGAATTAAACCAATTCCCAAACCAAAGGCCATACATTCTCTTTGATATGTGGATGTTAATACAAATATGGGTGCTCTGGGGGAGAATAGAAGTTTATTGAATCAGAAAAGGGGAAATGAAGGGAAGGGTGGGGGACAGGAATAGAAAAGACTGAAATGAGTGTGACATAATTTTTCTATTCACATGTATGAATACAACACAGTGAATTTGCACATCTTGTAAAACCACAGGACCAGGATCCTAATTAGAATAAGATATTCTTTGTGTTCATATAAATATGTCAAAATATACTCTTCTGTCATTTATAAATAAAAAGAATACAATACATAGAACCATTCCATGATACATTTGTTGAACTGGAATTAATAAAATTATTTAAAGAGACTATTATATTTCTAGGTATCTGCTCTGTGCAAAGTAAAAAAAATGCTGACAGATCTGATGAATTATATTTTAATATTCCATGCCCCAAAATAACTAAAATATTTAAAATAATTTTCTGCTACTGGGGATTCAACCCACGGGCACTGTTCAGCTGGGCCATAGCCCCACTTGTTTGTTGAAGATGGGGCCCTCCTGAATTGCAGGGGCTGGTCTCAAACTTCTGATGCGTTTGGCTTGTTTTCCTGAGTCACTGGAATTACAGACATGTGCCATCATGCCCATCAAAAGGTCTTACACATGGGTGTTCTTAATGGATGTGGCCCAATTATTTCCTTGGAGGAGAATGTCATTGGTTTAATGTCAGAACTTTGACTTGAAAAATAGAGGTTGCAAAGATGACATGTGATAAAGAAGCTATTGAGTTTATTTGATGGGTACACTAAAAGAGATATATTGTATCTTTCTGAGATAACAGCAAACAGATGAGACTGTGGAAATGGACACTGAACAAACCCTTTGAACATAATTGTAAAAAAGTAGCAATATTTACATTAATTGGATAATTTTTAATAATAATATTGGGTGTTCCATATGAGGGAATTCAATGAGTGAGACACAGAATTATATTTCTCATAGGCTATGAGATGCTATTTGTTCTTTCCAAGTTTGTGAACAGGGACATTGTAATCTCCAATAGAATGAGTTGTGATTATCATTCCTTTATCAATCATGTTTTTTATAAATTTATTTTTACTGTAAACAAATAGGACACATCTTGTTTCTCTGTACATGAAATAGAGGCATATCATTTATGTAGTCATACATTTACATAGGGTAATAGTTTTTGATTTATTGTTATTTTTTTCTTCCTCCCACTACTCTTTTCAAATTATAAGTCCCTCTTTCCTCCAATCTTGCCCCCCTCCCACAACCCACTTTGAGTCATCATCCACTTATCAGCAAGGTCATTCATCCTTTGGTTTTTTGAGATTGGTTTATCTCACTTATGATATTCTCCAATTTCATCCATTTGCCTGCAAATGCCATAATTTTATTATTCATTATGACTGAGTAATATTCCACTGTGTGTGTGTGTGTGTGTGTATATATATATATATATATATATACATATATATATATATATATATATATATATATCACAGTTTCTCTATCCATTCATCAATTGAAGGACATCTAGGTTGGTCCCACAATCTGGCTATTGAGAGTTGAGCAGCTAAGAACATTGGTGTGGCTGTATACCTGCAGTATGCTGATTTTAAGTCCTTTGGGTATACACCAAGGAGTAGGATAATAGCTGGTTCAAATGGTGGTTCCACCCCAAGTTTTCTAAGGAATTTCCACACTGCTTTCCAGAGTAGCTGCACTAATTTGCAACCCCACCAGCAATATATGAGTATACCTTTTTCCCCACATCCTCAAAATACATATTGTTGCTTGTATTCTTGATAATTGCCACTCTAATTGGGGTGAGATGGAATTTTAGGGTAGTTTTGATTTGCGTTTCTCTTATTACTAAGGATGTTGAAGATTTTTTTTATATATCTGTTGATTGCTTGTAGATCTTCTTCTGTGAAGTGTCTGTTCATTTCCTTAGCCCATTTGTTGATTGGGTTATTTGTATTCTTGGCATACAGTTTTTTGAATTCATTATATACCCTGGAAATTAGTGCTCTATTTGAAGTATGAGTGGCAAAGATTTTCTCCCACTCTGTTGATTCTCTCTTCACATTGCTGAGAGTTTTCTTTGCTGAGAGAAAGCTTTTTACTTTGAATCTATCCCAGTTATTGATTCTTGTTTTTATTTCTTGTGCTATGGGAGTCCTGTTCAGGAAGTCTGATGCTAAGCCGAAAAGTTGAAGATTTGGACCAACATTTTCTTCTATAATATGCAGGGTATCTGATCTGATTCCTACGTCCTTGATCCATTTTGAGTTGAGTTTTGTGCAGGTGAGAGATAGGGGTTAATTTCATTCTGCTGCATACGGATTTCCAGTTATCCCAGCACCATTTGTTGAAAAGGCTATCTTTTCTCCATTGCATATTTTTGGCAACTTGTCTAGTATGAGAAAATTGTATTTATTTGGGTTTGTGTCCATGTCCTCTATTCTGTACCATTGATCTACCTGTCTATTTTGGTACCAATACCATGCCATTTTTGTTACTATTGCTTTGTAGTAGAGTTGAAGATCTGGTATTGCGATACCCCCTGCTTCACTCTTCCTGCTAAGGTGGCTTTAGCTATTCTGGGTTTCTTATTCTTCCAGATGAATTTCATGGTTGCTTGCTCTATGTCTGTGAGGTACATCATTGGGATTTTAATTGGAATTGGATTGAATGTGTATAGCACTTTTGGTAGTATGGCCATTTTGACTATATTAATTCTGCCTATCCAAGAACATGGGAGAACTGTCCATCTTCTAGGGTTTTCTTTGTTTAGTTTTCTGTAGTTCTCATTGTAGAAGTCTTTCACTTCTTTAGTTAGATTGATTCCTAAGAATTTTAGTTTTTTCAAGGCTATTGTGAATGGGGTAGTTTTCCTAACTTCTCTTTCAGAGGATTCATCACTTCTGTATAAAAATGCATTGGATTTATGAGCATAGATCTTATATCCTGCTACTTTACTGAATTCACTTATGAGTTCTAAAAGTTTTCTGGTGGAATTTCCTGGTTCCTGTCTATATATAATCATGTCATCACCAAATAGGGATTGTTTGAGTTTTTCTTTTCCTATTCATATCCATTTAAGTTCTTTGGTCTGTCTAATTGCTCTGCCTAGAGTCTCAAAGACAATATGAATAGTAGTGGTGAAAGAGGGCATCCAAGACTTGTTCCAGTTTTTAGGGGGAATGCTTTCATTTTTCACCATTTAGAATGATATTAGCCATTGGCTTAGCATATATGGCCTTTACAATATTCGAGAATGTTCCCACTATCCCTATTTTTTCTAGTGTTTTGAGCATGAAGCGATGCTATATTTTATCAAATGCTTTTTCTGCATCTCTCAAAATAATCATGTGATTCTTGACTTTAAGTCTGTTGATATGGTGAATTACATTTATTGATTTCCCAATGCTGAACCAACCTTGTATCCCTGGGATAAACCCCACTTGATCGTGGCACTATCTTTTGAATATATTTTTGTATGTGATTTGCTGTGATTTTGTTGAGAATTTTTGCATGAATGTTTATTAAGGGTATTGGTCTCAAATTTTCTTTCCTCGATGTGTCTCTGTCTGGTTTAGGTATCAGGGTGATATTGGCTTCATAGAATGAGTTTGGGAGGGTTCCCTCCTCTTCTATTTCGTGGAATACTTGGAGAAGTATTGGAATGAGGTCTTCTCTAAATGTTTTGTAGAACTTGGCTGAAAACCCATCTGGTCCCGGACTGTTTTTTGTTGGTAGGCTTTTGATGTCTTTTTCTATTTCATTACATGAAATTGATCTATTTTAGTTGTGTATGTCCTCCTGGTTCAGTTTATACCTAAATTCATATGTCTCTAGAAACCTGTTGATGTCTTCAAGATTTTCTGTTTTGTTGGAGTATAGATTTTCAAAATAGCTTCTAATTATGTTTTATATTTCAATCATGTCTGTTGTGATATTTCTTTGCTCATTCTGAATTTTATAATTTGAGTTTTCTCTTCTCTTTGTTAGGGTGGTAAGAGTTTATGAATTTTGTTTATTTTTTCAAAGTTCCAACTATTTATTTTGTGTATTTTTTTGTTTGTTTTTTTTTCCTCGTTTCAATTTCATTGATTTCAGCTCTGATTTTAACTATTTCC
Organism: Sciurus vulgaris; assembly: GCF_902686455.1. Taxonomy (NCBI): domain Eukaryota; kingdom Metazoa; phylum Chordata; class Mammalia; order Rodentia; family Sciuridae; genus Sciurus; species Sciurus vulgaris. Next base: position 84,947,765 of record NC_136464.1, read on the forward strand.
TGTTATATACTACTCTTGGTGTAGCTCTGTTCTTCTTTTTCTAGGACTTGGAGCTGTAGAGTTAGATCATTTGTTGATTTTTTCTTCTTTTATTGAATACACTCATGAAATAAATTTTTTTCTTTGTGCTGCTTTCATAGTGTCCCAGAGATTTTGATATATCTTTGTTCTCACTTACCTCTAAGAATATTTTTATTTCCCTTCTGATGTCTTCTGTTATCCAGTCATGATACAATAGTGTATTACTTAATCTACAGTTGTTGGAGTAGATTCTGTTTTTTATTCTTTCATTTATTTCTAGTTTCAGTCCATTATGATCTGATAGAATACAATGTAGTGTCTCTACTTGCACTTCCTAACATTAGCTTTGTAGTATAAATTGTGGTCTATTTTAGAGAAGGATCCAAGTGCTGCTGAGAAGGTACATTCGCTCTTTGTTGGATGGTATATTCTATATATATCTGTTAAGTCTAAATATTGATTGTATTATTGAGATCTATGGTTTCTTTATTTAATTTTTGTTTGGAAGATTGGTCCAGTGGGTAGAGAGGTGTGTTAAAATCACCTAGAATTTTTGTGTTGTGGTTTATTTGATTTCTGGAATTGAGAAGGATTTGTTTGACATACATGGATGAGCCACTGTTTGGGGCATAGATATTTATGATTGTTATTTCTTGAATGATGCTTCCCTTAAGCAGTATGAAATGTCCTTCTTTATCCCTTCTGACTAACTTTGGCTTGAAGTCCACATTATCTGATATGAGGATGGATACTCCAGTTTTTTTTGCTGAGTCCATGTGCATGGTATGTTTTTTTCCCTTCCTTTCACCTTTATTCTGTGGGTATCTCTTTCTATGAGATGAGTCTCTTGCAGGCAGCATATTGTTGGATGTTTCTTTTTAATCCAATCTTCCAGTCTATGTCTTCTGTTTGATGAAATGAATCCATTAACATTCAGAGTTATTATTGAGATATGATTTATATTCCCAGTCATTTGGCTCATTTTGTTTTTTGACACGACTTTGTTTCTCCTTTGTCTGTTCCTTTAAGGTAGTTGCTTTACATCATTGTTTTTCATCTCTTCCTCATAAAATAATTTGCTTAGAATGTTCTGTAATGCCAGCTTTATTTTTGTAAATTCTTTCATTTTTATTTATCGTGGAGGGAATTTATTTTGTCAAATCTGAAGGTAAGTTTTGGTGGGTTAAGATTCTTGGTTGGCATCTGTTTTCTTTCTGTGTTCAAATAATGTTGTTCCATGCCCTTCTAGCTTTTAGGGTCTGGGTTGAAAAATCTGCAGATATATGCATTGATTTCTCTCAAATGTAATTTGATTTTTTTCTCTCAGAGTCTTTAAAATTTTGTCTTTATTTTGTATGTTAGGTATTTTCATTATAATGTGCCTTCTTGTGGGTCTGTTTTAATTTTGTATATTTGGAGTCCTGTGAGCCTCTTCTACTTGATTTTCCATTTTATTCTTCAGAAATGGGAATTGATATTATTTCATTCAATAGATTATTCATTCCTTCTTTTGTTTCTCTGGGCCTTCCTCAATCCCAATAATTCTTAAATTTGACCTTTTCATGTTATCCCATAATTCTTAGATTCTTTTCATGATTTCTTACCATCTTCTCTGTTTGGTCAACTTTATTTTCAAGATTAAATATTTTTTCTTCATTGTTTGAGGTTCTGTCTTCCAGGAGACCTATCCTATTGGTTATGCTTTCTATGGAGTTTTTAATTTGTGTTATTGCTTCCTTCATTTCAAGGATTTCTGTTTTGTTTTTTGTTAGTATCTCTAACTCTTTATTGAAATGATCTTTTCCTTCCCTCATTTGCTCTTTTAACTGTTGATTGGTGTGGTCATTCTAAGCCTGCATTTGCTCTTTCATCTCATCATTTGCTTCTCTGATCATTTTAATTATGTACATCCTGAACTCCCCTTCTGACCTTTCTTCTGCCATCTTGTCATTGGATTTTATTGATGTAGCATCTAGGTTTGTTTGGGACATTTTCTTCCCTGGTTTGCTCATATGGCTCAATTATCCACCCCTCTAGTAGTGAAACCTGAGATATTGCAGATTTCCCCTGGTGACTTCTAGTGTCCCTGTAGATTTCCAATAACTTGCCTCCTCGCCTTCAGTTGCCTGAAGTCTTGGAGAAACTTGGTCATGCGGTGCTCCTCAGGGAACCTGCCCCTCTAAGGGTGGTGGCTTTTAGGTGGGGTGTATTTCCTGCTGGTGGGCAAAGGCACCTCCACTATTTGACTAATGGTCAGTCAAAAGGGGGACTAGACTGCAACCTGGGGCACAGCTGGTCTGGGCCTGTGTCTCTGGTTCTACCACCCTGGTAGGAAAGCCTTGCCTGGTGGGGAAGACTCACCCGGTGGGGACGTCTCGCTGGGCAGCTCTTTTCTGAGAAGTTCCTTTCAGTCCAGAACTACCACCTGGGCTGGGCAGATCTCCTCTGTGACATTCTTAGGGGTCTGGAACTACCTCCTGGTTCAGGGAGCCTCACTCTGCGATTGAGACTCTCACTGGCAGCCCTCCTGTGCGACGTTCCCTGCAGCCTGGAACTACTACCTGGGCTGGGGGGCCTGGCCCTAGAAGGTACTCTCTCTCTGAGTGGCCCTCCTTTATGACATTCCCTGGGGACTGGACCTACCGCCCAGACCTGAGACCCTTGCTCTGTGCTGAAGCCTCTTGCTGGGCAGTCCTCCTCTATAATGCTCCCGGTTGTCAAGGTTCAAAGCTCCAGTGCGGGAATATCACTAGGCAACTCTACTCCATGAAGTTCCCTGCATTCTGGAACTACTGACCCATCAAGGGATTCTCACCCAGTGGGAGAGACTCACCTGGTGGCTCTGAGTTGGTCCCAAGTCTCTCAATACCTCCTCTGCTTGAATCCTGAGGGCCTCCAGTCTCCTGTAGGTGTCTCAGGAAGGGACCCTCCCTTCCGATGATGATGTCCGCACCCTCAGGAATAATTCAAAATGCCTGCACCAGTCTCCAAAGAATCTGGGGAGTCCCAGCAAGGGTGTGCTGAGTCAGCACAGAGGCAAGTGCAATGTCCCTCAGCAGTAGGGGGTCAGGCAGGCAGGCTCAGCAATGGCGTCCAACATTGGTGTGGGGGGTCACCGGGCTCAGGAGAAGTTTCTGTGAACAGGCCTCAGGCAATGGTGACTCCCCCCAAAACAAAATCTCTATGACAACATTCCCCCAAGACCTCTCCCAGAAAACCTATGGACCCCAACCCAACTGAATACACAGGAAGTTGATAGCATCCATCAAGAGAGAAGAACTAAGGACAACTTCACCATAGTGTCTTCTCCTTGCTCCATTGCCTAATTGTTAAATTGAGAAACTGAAGCTCCAACAGAAAATACTCTGAGCTCACATGTAAGGCAGGGGAAGCCCAAGGGCCCTGCTTTCCCATTTGACCCACAGCAAAGTTCAGAATTATTTCCAAAGCATATTTGCCTCTCTGGGCTTCCTGGGCTCACTTTGCCTGCTACAGATTTACCCACCACACTGTCTGCTCACCTGCTGGGCTCTAGGTTCTCAGACTGAGCTCATGTGAGAAGCCCTGAATCAGGTGCTCCTCCCACTTGTTTCCTTGAGTCCTATTCCCACCCACTGCTGCTAGCAATTGGGCTTCATTGTTCCAATCAGTTCTTCCCTGCCAGTTCCAACCATTTTCTGAGCTAGACGGCCCCACACATCTGCACAGGACTCTCACTGCCCATCACTTCAGCTACAGTCAATTTTCTCTCTTAGGCTCTGTCCAACATTTGGAATCCACTTGGCTCTTCTCTGCAGCACCAAGCCCACTCCAACCACTTCCTACTCTGTTTTCTAGCCACTGGATCTTCCTCTTTTGACCTGTTTAACACAGAGAGAGATCACATTTTTTCTTCTAAACCTGAAAAGTCTTTTGGTCTGACTTGGCCCAATTCCACCAACATCCAATAGCATCCCAAATGAATCTGCTCTTCTTGATCTCCCCGACTCTTCAGTCAATCTCACTTGTACACCTGACACCCCTCCCCCACCTGACTGATCCAACTCGAGAACTCCTCCTGAAAGGAATGTAAAGGGTCTTGCCGAGTTACCCAGTGGTCCCAGACACTGCTTAGACTGAGGGAAAACTGAAAGTGGAATACGGTCATGACAGATATGCTCATCACTAATAGATGACCTTGAACCACTCTGCTCACCTGTGAGTCAGTCTCACTATATAAATAGAGCAGTTGATAATACTTCACTGGCATTACGTTGAGCATGCTCTGAATACCAACTGTGTGTCAGGCAGAGTATGGAAGCAGAGGAGACACAGGTAAGCAAATAGCACAGTCCCTGCCCGGCTTACAAAGAATCGTAGCCAGGATTAAAAGTGTGTGTGTTTGAACAGAAATTGCTCTTTGCTTTTATCTAGCTCTGTGCCATTCAGCAGCTTCTCTTAGCCTTCCAGTACACAATGGGCACTGCTCCTTGGCAGACAAGAGTCTTCTGTGCTCTCCTCACAAGCTAGCCCAGGGCTTCTCAAAGTGGTCAGAATAATTGTGTAACCATGGACTTTTTAATGTTCAGTCTCAGAAAGAAAATCTGTATAATATCCTCTGCATAACTAATGTTCTTTTTTTGGCATGCTTTAAATTTGGGGAGACAGGACAGTATTTTGGAACTTGGGCTACTAGTTATAGAAAAAAGTATGGGTACTTTCAATAAAAACACTGTGTTAAAGGACACTGGAGAGGTCACAGGAGCAAGTTCAATAAAAGAGGAGCTGGGCTGTGCCAGGTGATCTCAGAGCCCAAAACCCCTGCACAGTTCTCCAGGGATCCTACTGCTACATGACCCCACTCTAAGCTTTTCCACTGTCCCTCTTTTATCTATGCTCAGGTTCTACATTTCCAGGGAAAGGGTCTGATGGACTGATTGTAGGTACTAGAAAATTCTTCACATTCAATTTGGAATTGAAGGATGAGTAGAAGTTTGCTAAAGGGCAAAGGGAAGAAAAACATGTAAGTCCCTACAGAATAATTGGGGACTTCTCAGAATCACTCAGTCAAACTATGTCAGGTGCTTTTCTCATCATGTCATTCAATGCCCAAATCCTTGCAAAAATAGTGCTAATCTTTTGAAAAAAAAAAAAAAAAACTGATTGCATTGTATTATAAAAATGCTAAAGGTTCTTATAAAGAATTCAATGATACAGCAGAATACTGGAAAACTGGGCAGAGGTAGAAACAACAACAAAACAATGTGCCCCAGACCAAAATTAGCATTAGGTGACATTACGGATGCCTTTCTAGTCATGTAGATGAAAGGAATGAAAGAGGGAGGAGTCGTAGAAAAGGGAAAATAATTTGTGTGGTAATGTTTTAAATGGAGCAATTTCACAAATTTGGGTGAAATATAAGCAGTTGCAACTTGAAGAAGATGATCACACAGAAGCTGAGAACAGAAAAGCTTTCTAGATGTATAAGAAAGAAAATAAAAGAGGCAGCGGGCAAGAAGTTCCCAAAACAGTTAAGAGTGGAAATAAACTCTTACATTTTAGAGCACAATAGCATAATTACAGTATATAATATATATCTATACAATTCAAATAAGCAGAGAAGAGTTCTCAGGTTTCAAATATACAAATAATAATATTAGGGAAGATGAAGTTTACCATGATTTGATCACTTCACACTGTACACTCCTGTAGAGTTATAATGCTGGGTTACATATCCAAGTACAAATACTAGATTACAATTAAAAATTAAAATAAATAAAAATCAACACTTCAATGTTTTAACCAACTAGTTCAGATTTTTAAATGGTATCCCACGTTCATGAATATTTAAATGTTTTGGTTTCCCTTAGTATCCTGCCTTTCAAATCTACAAGTTGTAAAGACTCATGAAATGATTTAGCCTCACACACATGATTTTCTATGACTCATTACTATTATATAACTGAAATGATTAAAATACATACTTACTATTTTAGAGGGTTGAATTAAAACACAAATACGCCTTGTGTAGAAAATATTTTATCAGTGGTTCAAAATAAAATTTTCTCTACCACATTTATTCTTGGATCTATGAACTAGAGAAATACATTTGCTTACTTCATGAAGATGAAAACTGTGACTCTTTTGGAGGTCCATTTTCAGATTTGGGTCAAATTCTACATTTTAAGGAAAACCTTAAATGGAAGGACTGAATCTATCCTAAATGTGACTTTTATTACCACCCTGATTCCAGATGACTGAGGAGAAAACAATTAGAATATGTTCACACTAATATTTGATAATTGAACTTAGCTCACTTAATTCTGGTCATAATAATAAGTGTGCAAGATGGATATTTACACTGGGGAATCAAAGACAGTACAAAACTACAAAAATATTTCTATCCATATTGATAAAATGTTCAAACATTATGAAGATTTGTTGAGGCAGCAAAACAGATAGTCATTATTAAGAGAACTTAATTAAATATCCCAATTCTCATGTATAAGGAGCTGCATAATTAATATATAAAGATCAACATTTCTATAGAGATCATTATAGGTCAGAAACACATCCCTATTTGACACTTTATCTTCTTTCACACATAATAGTTCTAGGAAATATGTAATATTTCTGATTATATTTTATAGGTGAGATGATCATATCTAGCATCAAGATCACACTTGAACTCAACAGAAGATTATATATGCAAATTCAAACAATGTACCTTAAAGTTCATACTCCTCAATGTGGGTTCAGTTAATGAATTAAAAATAGTAGGTCTTGTAATAAACCTTAATAAAGACAGCATTGAAATTACATACTTATGTGTACACCTGCTCCATTGAGATTCATTTCTTGAGAGGGTTGGACTTGCCTAATATTATTCAATCCTCTCACTTGAATTCACCAAAAATTGTAGAGGTTTCCATATGTACCTGAGGTTTAATGAAGATGAGAAAGATGAAAACCAAGTAAGTTATTACCCCAGAAAACCTCAAGGTGATATTAAAATTGAGAACTCTTCTCAAAAATGTATGGTAATTCTGAATGTATAGGGAATCTGATATATAGTGGGAGCCCCAAAATTGTTACCTTATCCAGGCATAATTTGGTAATAATAGGGGAATTGCACCTGGAGGGTGTCAGAGAAACTTGAGAACTGAAATTGAAAAGGGTGTACTGGGGTAAAATCACATATTTTTCTGATAATAGTGAAGACTGAGATTGGTGCAGGTGATACTATTTGAAATAAAGAGTTTTTTTCCTTTATTTTCTCCTAAGATACAAACTATGTGATTCCTTATTCATATGGTAAAAAGACCAACCAACGATATAATTTTATTAGCAAAAGAAACACATTTTTCTCTGAAGGTGGCCTTGGAATCTCAGCCAATATCATCCTTCTTCTCTTCTACATGTTCTACATGTTCAATTTCCTTCCCAGCACAGGCTTTAAGCCCAATGACCTGACAGTTGGTCTCCTGGCCCTAACTCACCTAAGGATGCTGATATTATGGGATTCATATCTACAGATATTTTTGTGTCTCAGAATTTTGGCAGAGCATGCAATGAAGTCTATCCATGAGGAACTTACATGATACCCTGAGCAAAGAAAGGGCATCACTTTTTATTATGGTTGAGAGTTTGTCCTCCCCAAACTTATAGTTTGAAATCTTTACCCCCTGTTGTGATAAGAGGAGGTGTGGCCTGGAGGTTATTAAGTCATGAGGGTGGAGCTACACAAATGGAATTACTGTTCTTTAAATAAAAGGACCTCTAACATTACTCTGTGACAACACCGTGAGACAGTGCACTCCCTTAGACTTATCAAGGTTCAATAAAAATTGTAGTGCACTGGTGGCTCAAAAGCCATTCACACTTATTTTTCACACTGTGAAGATCAAGGCACCAGGAGATTCAACTTCTGGTGAGGACATAGGACTTACACATCTCTTCACAGTTGTACAAATTCTTCTGAACTATAAAAACGAGGGGATTTTTGTAATTTTTTTCAAAATGAATGAACCTGGAGGACATCATGCTAAGAGAAATAAGCCAGACTCAGAAAATCAAGGATCAAGTGTTTTCTCTTACATGTGAAAAGTAGAAAGAAAAATGAATGAGAGTATAATATTTCACATAAGAAGGAAAAAAGAAGAGCAGAGTAGAGACTCATGAGGAGAGATGAGGAGAGGGAAAAGTGAGGCACTGAGCAAAGAGGTCATTCAAATTTTGTTATCTATATAAATGAATATGTCAGAATGAACATACCATTAACATAATTATGATGTACCTATATATGTATATTGATACCAGGGATTGAACCCAGGGGTGATTAACCACTAAGCCACATTCCCAGTCGTTTGTTATATTTTGTTTTTAGATAGAGTCCTGCAAAGTTGCTCAGAACCTTGGAACATTGCTGAGGCTGACTTTGAACCTGTGATCATCCTTCTTCAGACTTCTGAGAAACTGGGAATTCAAACATGCACCAATCTTCACAGCTAAAGATAGTTTTTGAAAAGCCATCTAAAAGAGAAAAGCCCTGAAGCAAAAGTAGCCTTAGCTGAATATTACCACACACTTTAAAAACAATGAGAGCTGAGGTATATCTGTTGTAGAGCACTTGCCTAGCACATGTGAGACACTGGGTTCAATTCTCAGCACCACAATAAATAAATAAATAAATAAACAAAGATGTGTTTATCTATACCACAATGAATAAATTAATAAATAAATAAAGATGTTGTGTCTACCTACAACTTAAAATTATTTAAAAAAATATTTAGTTACTTCTCAAATTACTTCATGAAGCAAAAGAGGAAAGAAAATGCTTCAAAATTTATTTAATAAAACTGGTATTACACTGCGACCAAAACCAGTAGCAACACATTAACAGAAGAAAACTGCAGAGCAACATACCTCAGAGCATAGTTGCAAAAATACTTGATAAAATGTTAGCAAATCACAATGAAAAGAACATTAAGAATATTTTATATCAAGATCAAATTGATTTCATTCCAGAGTGCAAGGATGGTTCAACACATGCAAATAAGTATATACAATTCAACATATAAGTAGAATTAAGAAAAAAATTACTTGCTCATCTCTATGGATGCATAATAAGCCTTTGAAAAATGTAGTACAAATTCATAATAAAATCTCTGAATACATTAGGCTCAATAGGAACTTACCTCAGCATCATAAAGACTACATATGACAAACCCAAAGCCAAATTATAACAAGAATGGCAACACTGAAATCACTTCCTCTAAATTAGGAACAAGACAACGATGTCTACTCTTTCCAGTTCTCTTTGAAACAGCTTTTGAAACAGTTATGGGGGGAAATAAATCTAGCTCACTGAGGAAGGATCCTCTTCAAAAATTTCTTGCCCAGTTTCATGAATCCCATTAAAAATGAATTCCTTCCAACTTTGTTATCCTTTCATGCCTGTTTCTTTTCTCCCACCATTATTTACTCCCTGTCTTATATCCACCAGAGCAAATATTGTGCCTGGATTCATAGACCCTGTGAGCCATCATCTCTTCCTTTAATTATTCATATTTAGACACAGCTTCTGGGTAAGTTGCTTAGGCATTCTTTAATTTAGGGAAACTGGTTTGCCCTTGAGAAACAACTTCCTCAGTAGCCCCCCCCCCATACCTGATATAAGAGAGAAAATCCAGCACCTCAAGTAAACTGTGCATTTTGCCCAGATATCTGCTGGTTAGAATGTTTCAAAGAAAAGGCCAGGGGAAATAGAAAGTTTGAGAAAGTTGTAAGTAGATTGTGATTGTAATGTGTTGAGGCCCAGGTGTGAATGATCACAAAAATCACTTTTATAGTAAAGACCTGAGCATATAATGTTTCCCACATGTGCCCGCCTCTCCTCATGCCCCAGGCCACCATGAGTCACTGGGAAAATTGTCTGCTTAGTGTTCAGCTACAACTGTTTTCCTCTTTAAATAGGGTTAAATCTTTCTCTCATGATACTTTCCAGGGCTGTGGGTTGTGACATGCAACCAAGGATACTTGCAGGATTGTTTTCAACAGTGAAATTAAAAATTCATTAGAAATTGTTTCATTTTGCCTTGGGATGGTTTTTCTGCAAAGCATTTCAGAGTCAAACTGGAACAGGATCTAGTCACCTACCTTACAGAGCCTCTGAAGAAAATGCCAATGCTCCAATTTCTCAACATTGTTTTCCTTTGTTAAATCAAGTGAATAGAACATGGTTGGAAAAGTACAAGTTTTAAGTGAAAACTTATTCAAAAGAGAGTTTTCAGCATGGAACTGTGGTCACAGTAAATAGTTCTTCCCCAGTTATGTGGATTTCCTAAGAGTAGGTATTTCTGTAGATTAGACAACTCTCAGGAACTGATAGGTTATAACATTCTCAGGAACATACTGATGTGGGTATTTAATCAGCAAGTTCTTAAAGAAGAAAGTGCTCAGCAGGGTTTAATGGCATGAAATTCAAAATGTCACTGCAGTAGTCTATGTGAGGTAGAAGCCTTCTGGAGCATACGCTGAGCCTCCCTGCAAATGAAGTGGACTTCTACAGCTGGGTGTTTTCCAAGGCAAATTCAATGTCAACTGGAAAGCTGAGAGAACACAAAAGAGAGCTGCCGCATTTCATATATTAGCTTCTGCTGATGTCATTCAGGAGACAGAGGAGTTATTTAAAACCTGGTTTCCCTGTATCATTGGAGGTCCAGAGAATACTAATGCTTCAATACTAATGAAGCATTTGTATAGACTTTTGTTTCTTTTGATGCATGTTCTTAAGAGAGGCTATGTAGAAATGGGTGAAGGATGGAGTATTCTCTTCATTACCATGATTCTGGAAATTATTTAATTGTACTTTGTAGGGTAAGTAATGACAGAAAAACTCCTGTTTCAAAAACTGACATTGAAAGAATGAAATCAGACGCATTAGGTATGTGTCATGTTTGTGGTGGATATAAGCAATTATTAAGAAAAAAAAAAGGACTTTGAATTTTGAAATGATTTAGAATCTGCTTTTTTTTCTGCTCAGTAAGTTGTATCACATGGTTAGTTATTATTTAAAATTATCAGTTTTTGAAATTCAGGTTTCACCCACACTGGGTCGTCATTTTGTATTTTCCATAGCTGTTTTGTTTAAATTTCTGATATTTGCTGCACTATTTATTTTGAGAGTCATCATTCATAGCTGCATTTGCAATTTTGTACTTCTTCAAATTTAAGTGTGTGGGTGTAGATGATGTGATGGAAGGAAAGCCTTTCCTCATAGGTCATGTGACAGAAAAGCAAAATCAGCATATGTGTAATCAGTTGTTCCTTGCAAGCCACAGGAAGGAACCAGGAACGTGTAAGGGGATTGATGTCCTTTGTCAGTTGAACTATTTTTAGTACTTATCACTGCTTACAGAATGATCTCACAATTACTTCTTTCTGTATTTATATAGTACTTTGAAGTTGAAGAAAAGTCCTGGAATTGTATGGGAGACTATTATCCATGACAATTTCTTTTAGTTTCCCTTCACTGAAATTGGTTTTTATCTCCAACAGCCTTCTGCTTTGCCTGACCCAAAAATGTTCTTTACTCTTCCCTCTTTGAATATTCAGCTTTTAACCTGTGTACCATTCCTATCTTTCAGCATTATGCATGTCCAAAAATGATATGCTTTTTTAAACTCTGCTCATTACACCATTATCAGGCACTTGTTTCATCCATCAATTTCCCTGTTTTGAAGCATCATTATGACAGTGTCTGTGACACTGTCCTATAGTCTGCATCCTCTAGGGGCTGATAAAATGATCCTTGGCATTGTCACAGAGGGCCTTGTGCCACACAGGCAGTAGTCAGATGAAGAGGATGAACCTTAAGTGAATACAGATTGCCAGACATTTATGCATCTAAAGTTGAGTTGAAAGACCCCTTGGAAACTCATATGAAGAGAATTTCTGAGTGCAGCCTAGTTGTAAGGCAGCAGCAAAGTAGGTGGGGTTTGGCAGGTGGAGTGAGCATAGCACATTTTTCCTCACTTACTATTTCCTGGCCTCCATGCCACATGCTGAATGATTGACTTTCTCCTATCCTCATTAGGGATCACAGCAATCGCTCATCTTCACTGAGAAATCACACTCCTCAGGATCCAGCTGTCTCCTGTTTGGGCATTCTAGGAAGGACTGGCATCCCACAAGTATTGGTGTTATGTTTCTTAGTTCAATCATCACCTAACCTACCGAGATGCACTACATGCTCCCCTGCCCTGAGCTGTCAACTGCCATCATTCCCTCTGGTCGTAGGGCCATTGATCTGTTTCATGACTCAGCAAAATCCTGAGTGAGCCAAACTTGGAGGAGAGGGTTCAGAGGACAAAGCAACTGGTGATGGTGATAAGCTGGGTGACCCACGTGCACTCTCCCACCCTAAACCCCTTCCCAGTCCACTAGACTTGGTGGGAGCTCAATGCCTGCATTAGGATCAGGATGGCAGGGCAGCCATGATGCCTGGTGTGGCCGAACAAGGACAGCACCTACTTGAACCTGGAGGGTACTATGGGCGGTCAGTCTTCAGTGGGATCCCTTGCCCTGGATGGAATGGGATGAATCAAAGGCCCATGGGGCCATACCCCCTACACACCCTGACTTTTTTGCTTCTGGGTGAGGATGTTAGGATCACATTTGGTGAAAACAGCAGAACCATGGTACTCACTCCTTTCATCTTCCCTCTTACAATCAGAGCTGTGCTGGTACTTGTGTTGAATTTTGGTCTGAAGTGAACATGACCTGAAGCCTCTCTGGTTGTCATGGGAACCATGACATCATCAGGCAGTCATTCCGCCTTCTGTGATATCAGGCAATATCTGCAGGGCAGTCAGGTTGTCAGGGAAGACCCTCATGGAAATCCATGTTGCCCAAGATCCAGAAACACACCCTGGGGAAAGAAATAAATTGAATTTTCATACTGTAGCCTGGAACCTCCGCACACTTCAAACACAACACTCCAGATTCCAGCCCTTCCACTTTGAATATTATAGCTCTGGCATCTTTTGCTCTATTGTCACAGGAATACTGGTAACCAAGATAGGCATTTCTTTGAGAAGGATCAAAACCAGGGGAGAAAGTTGTTGAATGGATGTAAATAAAAGAGAGTTCAACGGATATGACTTGGTGCAAATATCACACTGTAATGAATATTGAGAAGAATTACTAGAAACATAACTACCAGAAGTTTGAAAATTTAATGTCTGTTTTTTTTTTTTTTTTTCTTTCTTTTCTTGCCAGTAAATATTGTGCCTGGGATCACATACCCCAGGAGCTATCACCTCTTCCCTTTGCCTATTTATACTTAGAGAAAATGGCTAAGTTTTTAGGCATTCTGTAATTTAGGGAAACTGGCTTTGCCCTTGAGAACCACCTTCCTCAGCCTCCCCCACAGCTGAGATAGCAGGCAAGATCCAGCACCTCCACTGGCTTATACATTTTACCCAGATATCTGCAGGTTAGAATATTTCAAAGGAGAAGGCCAGGAGGAATAAGATGAGTGAGAAAGGAATGAGTAGATTGTGATTGTAATGGCTTTGGATTTAGGTTTGAATGATCCCCAAAATCCCTTTTATAATAACAACTGAGCATGTACTGTTTCTTACATGTTCCTGCCTCTCCTCATGCCCCGACCACCATGGATCATTGTTCAGCTACAACCATTTTTTCTCCATAAATAAGAAAATTTTTTTCTCCCATCATACCTCCTAGGATTGTGGAACTTGGCATGCAACCAAGTTTTGTGCAGAGTTGTTCTCAAAGTGCAATTTAAAATTTTTTAGAATTTGTTTGACTTCACCTTGGTATGCTATTCCTTCAAAGATTTCACAGAATCCAACCGGAAGACTATACAGTCACCTATCTTACAAAAACACTTCAGATAATGTTGATACTCCAATTTCTCAACATTTTCTCCTCTGTTAAATCCAGCAAAGAGAACACAGTTGGAAAAGTAAAAGTTTTAAGTGGAAGTTCATTCCAAACAATTATGAGCATGGAGATGCAGTGGCATTCAGCAGTGATTCTCCTGTTTCCTGGATTTCCTAAGAGAAGGTATTCCTGAAGATTAGACAACACTCATGAACTGATAATTTATATCATTCTCATGAACATGCTGATGTGCGTTATTTCATCAGCATGTTCTTGAAGTAGAAAATGCTCAAGAGTGTTCAATGGCATGAAGCTCAAAAAGTCAACTGCAGTAGCCTTCTGGGCCACACACCCAGCCTCCCTGCAAATGAATTGGGCTTCTACAACTGGGCATTTTCAACATCAACTTCAACATCACCTGGAAAACTGAGAGGTGAAGACGAAAGAGAGCTGCCCTTTGTCCTGCATTTTCTCAGTCTGTTGTGATTTGGATTGTGATATATATTATTTTATTGATGAATTGTATGATTTGGGGCTGAATAAAAAAAAATATTAGTTTCTATTGATATCATTCACGAGGGACATGGGGTATTCAAACCTAGTTTTCCTGTATCATTGGAGTTCCAGTCTCAATACTAATGAAGTGATTTTATAGATTTGTTAATTTTGATGGATGTCCTGTAGAGATACTGTGTAGAATTGGGTGAAGGATGTGGTTTTCTGATCTTTACCATGGTTCTGGGACTTATTTGATTGTGCTTTGTAAGGTAAAGAATGACACAAGGACCCCCCACTTAAAAGTAGTGCCGTTGAAAGAATTAAATCAGAGACATTAGTATGTGGCATGTGTGTGGTAGATATAAGCAATAACAAAAAATGCATTTTGAATTTTGCAAATGCTTTAGTGCTCATGCTTTTCCCACTTAGTATGTCCTACCACACCTTTAGTTTTACTTTAAAATTTTGTTTTTGAAATTCAGGTTTCTCCCATACTGTGTCTTCATTTTAATATTTTAGCAGGGATGCTCTTGATTAAATTTCTGATGTTGTGGTGCACACTTTATTTTTAGAGCCATCGTTCAACTCTGCATTTCCAAATTTGTACATGTTAAATTTAAGTGCTTGTGTGTAAGTGCTCTTGTGTAAGGAAAGCTTTTCCTCAGAGGTCATGTGCCAGAAAAGCAAAATCAGCATATGTGTAATCAGCTGCTCCTTGCAAGCTACAGGAAAGAGGAATTTGCGAGTGCATTGATGTCCTTTGTAAGTTGTACTATTGTCAGTTATTATTGTTGCTTACAGAATGATCTCATAATTACTTCTAACTATTTGTATAAGCTGAAGGAATGTACTGGAATTTTGGGGGATACCATCATCAATGAAAATTTCTTTCACTTTCTCTACACTTATGTTGGTTTTAATCTCCAACACCCTTCTGCATTGAGTGCCCCAAAAATGTCCTTTACTCTTCCCTTTTTGAATATTCAGGTTTGAACCAGTGTAACATTCCTCTGTTCCAGCCTGATGCATCTTCAAAAATGATATTATGCCATTGTAAACTGTGCTCTTCCCACCATCATCAGGCACTTGTTTTATCTATTGATTTCACTTATTTGGAGTATCATTGTGCCAGTGTCTGTGACACTGTCCTGTAGTCTGCATCCTCCAAGGGGTGGTGAAATGAACCTAGGCATTGTCACAGAGGGCCTTGTGCCAGACAGCAGTAGTAAGTTTAAGAGGATGAAGCTATATGTGAAGACAAATTGGCCAGATATTTGTGCATCTAAAGGTGAGTTTAAAGGCCCTTGGGAAAATCATACCAAGAAGATTTCTGAGTGCCACCTAGTTGTCAGGCAGCATAAAAGGATGTGGGGCCTGGCAAGTGGAATGAGCACAGAATATCTCCCCTAGCTTGCTAGCTTGCTTGAAAGATTCCTGGCCTCCATCCCACATGCTGAATGATTGATTTTCTCCTCTTCTCATTAGAAATTACAGCAGCCACTCACCTCTTCTTAGAAGTCAAACTTCCCAGGTTCAAGCTATCTCCTGTTTGGGTGAAAATAGAGGTGTCCCACCAGAGTTGGTGTGATGTTTCCCAATTCAATCATAACCTAACCCACAGAGCTGTACTGTATGCTGCCCGGCCCTGAACTGTCAACAGCCAACATCCTGTGTGGCTAGTAACAAAATAGTTCAGGTTTCTGACTCAGCAAAATAATCCCAGATGTGCCCAGACCTGGACGAGTGGGTTTGGAGGATAATACTGCAGGGAACTGTGATAAGTTGGGTGACCCATGTGCCCTCCTGCATCCCTCCGACCCTCCCTGGGTCCTCTAGACAGTTGGGGATTAATCACTTGCAGCAGAATAGGGGTGGTCAGGTGGCCATTATGCCTTGTGCAGCCAAACAAGGACAGTGCCATCTAGAAGACCTGGAGAATACTGCTGGCTGCCGGCCTTCAAAGAGGTCCCTTCTGTTGGACTGAGCTGGTTAGATCAAAGGCTTCTGGGCCACACCCACAACACACCCTGGCCCCTCTGTTCCTGGGCAATGATGTTAAGATCACATTTCTTGAAAATAGCAAGACCCTGTGGCTCTCTCCCTTCATCTTCCCTCTTACAATCCAGCTGAACTGGCGCTTGTTTAGAATCTTGATCTGAAGCTGTAAGAACCAGAAGTCTCTCTGGTTGCCATGGCAATTGTGATGTCATAGTGATCTTGCTCCATATTTGTGTGACATCAGGAGGTATCTGCAGTGCAGCCAGGATCTCATGGAAGCCACTCATAGAAACCCATACTGCCCATCACCCAGACAAAAACCTGGGGAGAAAACAAAGTGTATTCCCTTAATGGAGCCTGGAACCTCCCCACCCTTCAAACCCAACATGCTGGATGCCAACCCCTTCCACTCTGAATACTGTAGCTTTTGTGTCCTTTGCTCTACCTTCACAGGAACACTGGTAACCAAGTTAGGCATTTCTTTGAGAAGGATCACACCAGGGTAGAAGGAATTTGAATGCAAATTAGTGAATGAGAGTTCAGTGGATATGATTTTCTGCAACTAATCACATTGTTACGATTCTTGAGAGGAATTGCTGCGGACATAACTACCAGAAGGTTGAAAATTGGTTGAGGTTTTCTTGGTTTGTCTATTTTTTTCTGTCAGCAAATATTGTGCCTGGGATCATCCACCCCATGAGTCATCTTCCCTTTGCTTATTATATTTACAGAGAGCATTTGGCTAAGTTGTGTAGGCATTCCCTAATTTAGGGAAATTGGCTTTGCCCTTGAGAACTACCATCCTCAGCCTCCCCCAAACCTGAGAAAATTGGCAAGATGCAGCACTCCACTGGGCTCTGCATTTTGTTCAGTTATCTGCTGGTTAGAATGTTTCAAAGGAAAAGGCCAGGGGAAATAGAAAAAGTCAGAAAAGAATGAATAGAGTGTGATTGTAATGGTTTGGGATTCAGGTGTAAATGATTCCCAAAATCCCTTTTATAATAATGACATGAGCTCATAATGTTTCACACATGTGCCTGCCTCTCTTTGGCCACCATGGACCACTGGGATAATTGTCTGCTCAGTGTTCAGCTACAACCATTTTCCTCCTTATATAGGGTTAAATCCTTCTCTCCTGATACTCCATAGGACTGTGGGTCTTAATATGTAAGCAACGTTTCTTGCAGGATTGTTCTCAAAAGTGCAATTAAAAATCTGTTAGAAATTGTTTGACTTTGCCTTGGGTTGATTTTCCTGCAAAGCATTTCACAGAGTCAGACTTGATTAGAATCCATGCACCTATGTTACATAGCCTCTGCAGATAACACCAAACCTCAAATTTCTCAACATTTTATCTTCTGTTAAATCAAGTTAGTAGAACTCATGTGATAATGTACCAATTTTATGTTCAAGCTCATTTCAAAGAAAGTTTTCAACATGGAGCTTTGGTGGCAATTAGCAGTGCTTCCCAGTGATCTGGATTTCAGAGATTCATGTAGATGAGACAACATTCAGGAACTGATAGGTTATATCATTCCCATGAACATGCTAATGTCAGTATTTAATCTGCAAGTTCTTGAAGAAGAAAATGCTCACTAGGGTTTACTGGCACAAAATTCAAAATTTTAACTGCAGTAGTCTTTGCAAGGTAGTAGGCTTTTTGGGCAGACTCAAAGACTCCGTGCAAATGAAGTGGACTTCTACAGCTGGGCGTTTTCCAAGTCAACCTCTATGTCAACTGCAAAACCAAGAGGTAAAGACAAAGAGAGCGCCCCTTGGCCCTGCGTTTGCTCAGTCTGTCTTGCTTTACATTGGGATAGATATTATATTATTAAAGAATTTTATGATTTGGGGCTGAATACCTATCTTAGCTTCTAGCTGATATCATTCAGGAGGTAGAGGGTGCATTTAAAATATGGTTTCTGTATCATTTGAGGTACAGTCTCAATACTAATGAAGCAATTTTTTAGAAAATTTTAATTTTGATGGATATTCCATGGAGATGTTGTTTAGAATTGGGTGAAAGATGTGGTGTTCAAATCTTTACCAAGGTCTGGGAATTATTTCATTGTTCTTTGTAGGGTAAGAAATGACAGAAGCACACCTATTTGAAAGAACTGACATTGATAGAATGAAATCAGAGACATTAAGTATGTGGCATATTTGTGGTGGATATAAGTACTTACAAGAAAAAAAAGGAGTTTGAATTTTGGAAATGCTTTAGTATCTGCTCAGTATGTCCCATCACACTTTTTGTTATTCTTTAAAATTTTCTGCTATGAAATTCAGGTTTCACTCACATTGGGTGTTCATGTTTGTATTTTAGCAGAGATGCTTTTATTTAAATTTCTGATGTATTGGTGCACTCTTTATTTCCAGAGCCATTGTTCAGTGCTGCTTTTCCAAATTTGAACTTGTTTACATTGAAGCGGTTGGGTGTAGGGTCTCTGCAATAAGGAAAGCCTTTCCTCACAGGACATGTGCCAGAAAAGTAAATGAGCATATGTGTAATCAGCCATCTGTTGCAAGCAATGGGGAGGAAACAGGAGTTTTCAAGGTCATTACATCCTTTGCCATTTGAGCCATTGACAATAATTATTGTTGCTCTTCAGAATAATCTTGTAATTGATTCTTGCTGTATTTTTATACTATTTTGAAGCTGAATAAATATCCTGGAACTTTTTGGGAGACTATTAACAATGACAATTTCATTTAATGTCTCTTCCAACACACTTCTGCATTGAGTGACCCAAAAATATCTTTTTCTCTGCCCTTTTTGAAAATTCGGCTTTGAACCTAGGCACCATTCCTCTCTTTCAGCGTGATGCACGTTCAAAAATGATATTATGCTATTTTAAACTGTACTATTGCTCATGTTTCATCCATGGATTTCATTTTTAGGGGCATTGTTTTGCCAGTGCCCTTGCACTGCCCTGTAGTTTGCATCCTTCGTGGTCTGGTACAAGGATCCTTGGCATTGTTACAGAGGGCCTGTGCCAGACAGGCAGTAATGAAGTCACCAGGATGAACACTTAAGTGAGGACAGATTGCCCAGAATTGTCTGCATCTAAGGGTGAGTTCAAGGGTCCCTGGGAAACTAATACCAAGAGAATTACTGGGTAGCGTGTAGTTGTAAGTAGGTGGAAAAGAAAGTGTGGCATGATTGGGGGAGTGAGCACAGAACATCTCTTCTCACTTGATAGCTTGATCCTGGCCTCCATCACGCATGCTGAGTTATTGACTCCCTCCTCTCATTATTAAGGATCACAGCAGCCACCCACCTCCTCTTAGAAGTCAAACTTCTCAGTTTCCAGCTGTCTCCAGTTTGGGCATTTCAGGAAAGGAGGAAACTTCCCACCAGAGTTGGTGTGATGTTTCCCAATTCAATTATCACCTAACCCATTGAGGTGCACTGCATGCTCCCATGCATCAAGCTGTCAACAGACATCATTCCGTGTAGCTGGTTGGACCCTTGGTCAATTTCCTGAGTTACCAAGATACTGGGTGAGCCCAGGCCTTGATGAGTGTGTTTGGAGAGCAATACTGCTGGAGGAAGTGATAAACTGGGTGACCCACCCGCCCTCCCTGCCATCCTCCATTTTTCACCAGTCCACTAGATGTGCTGGGGGCTAAGTGCCTGCAACAGGATCAGGATGACCAGGAGGCCATGATTCCTGGTGCTGCAAAATGAAGACAGCACCACCTAGCAATCATGGAAGATACTGCAGTTTGTCAGTCTTCAGCTGGATCCCTTATTCTGGATAGAGCTGAAAGAGATCAAAGACCTGCTGGGTTGCACCCTTAACATACCCTTCTACCTCTGCTCCTGTGCAATGATGTTAGGATAGTATTTCTTGAAAACAGCAGGGCCCTGGCACTCTTTTTCTTCATCTTCCCTCTTATAATCACAGCTGAGCTGGTGCCTCTATTGAATCTTTGTCTGAAGCAACCTGGACCAGAAGTGTCTCTGGTTGCCATGAAAACCTTGGTGTTATCTTGCTTTCATTTGGCCTCTCTATGACATCAGCGGTATCTGCAGTGCAGTCAGGACATCAGGGAAAGAACTCATGGAAATTGATGTTGCAGAAGGCCCAGAAACACCCCCTGGGGACAGAAACAAAGTGCTTTCTCCTACCAGAACCTGAACTCTCCCAGTCCTTCAAACCCAACCTGCCAGATGCCAATCCCTTCCACTTTCCCTTTTTGCTTATTTTGCTCTACTGTCACAGGAGCATTGATAATCAAGTTAGGCATTTCTTTGAGAAGCATCAAAACCAGGGTAGAAGAAATTGGAATGATGCTTTTGATTAAATTTCTGATATTGTGGCGCATTCTTTATTTCAAGAGCCATCGGTCAGTGCTGCATTACCAAATTTGTGCTTGTTTAAGTACTTGAGCGTAGGTACTCTGGAGTAAGAAAAGCCTTTCCTCATATATCATTTGTGCCAGAAAAGCTAAATCAGCATATATGTAATACACTGTTCCTTAAGTCACAGAAATAAGCCAGGAATTTGCAAGGTCATTAATGTTCTTTGCCAGTTGAACTATTGTCAATAATTATTGGTGCTTACAGAATGATCCTGCAATAACTTCTTGTTGTATTTCTATAGTATTTTCAAACTGAAGAAATGTCCTGGAATATTTTGGGAGATCATTAACACTGACAATTTCATTTATTGTCTGTTCAGTGAAGTTGGTTTTCATCTCCTAAATCACTCTGTCTTACTGCCCCACAGAATGTCCTCAGCTCTTCCTTTTCTTCATATTAAAATTTAGAGCTTTGTAACATTCCTTTATTTTATCATGATGCATGTTACAAAATGATATTATGCTCTGGAAATTGTGCTCATCATGTCACTATCAGGCTCTTGTTTCATCCATCACATTCACTTTATTAGAGCATCTTTGTGCCAGTGTCTGTAGCACTAGCCTGTAGTCTGCATCCTCCAGGAACTGCTACAAGGACCTTTGGCATTGTCACAGAGAGCCCTATGCCAGACAGGCAGTAGTCAGAGCAAGAGATTGAACTCTTCTGTCAAGAGAGATTGGCCATATAGTTCTGCCTTTTAAGTGTGAGTTCAAGGACCCCTTTGAAACTCCTGCAAGAGTAGGGCAGAGTGCACCTCAATTGTGGCCTAGCAGCAAAGCTAGTGGGGTCTGGCAAGTGGAGTGTGCACAGAATATCTCTGCTCAATTTCTAGTTCTTCCCTAGCCTCCATCACAGGTGCTCAGTGATTGACATACTCTTTTCCTCACTAGGCATCGCAGCAGCCACTCACCTCCACTTACAAGTCAAACTTCACAGGTTTCAGCTGTCATGTGTTTGGGCACTCAAGAAAAATTAGGGTAACCCCACCAGATTTTGTGGATGTTTTCCACTTCAGTCATCATGGAATACATTCAGCTGCACTGGAAGCTCTCCTGCCATCAGCTGTCAACAGCCATCATTCCATTTTGCTGGTAAGACCCTACAACAGGTACCTGACTGAGCAAAATTCCAAGTGAGCCCAGACTGGGAGAAGCAAATTTGGAGGCCAATGCCACTGGGGCCCTTGCTAGGCTGGGTGATCCTCCCGTCTTTCTGAAACCATCCATCTCTCCCAGTTCCAGTAGTCCTGGTGGTGCCAATTGCCTGCGACAAAACTTGGGTGGCCATGCGAACATGATGCCTGGTGTGGCCAAATGTGGACCGCGCCACCTAGTGGGCCTGCAGAATAGTGCAGGCTGTCAGGGTTCAGTGGGGTCCCTTGGCAATGGAGGCAGCTGGATCGCCCAAGGCCCACGAAGCTGTGCCAACAATACATTCTGGCTCCTTTGCTCCTCAGTGAGGTTGTTAGGATCGAATTGCCTGATAAGAGTAGCCTCCTGGGACTCGCCCCCTAACTCTTCACTCTTACACTCACTGTTGTGCCAGAGCTTGACTTAAAACATTGTCTGAAGCTTCCAGGAGTGGAAGCATCTCTGGTTACCATGGGTACTATGATTTTGTCATGCTGTCATTCTGCCTTTCTGTGACATAAGGCGGTATCTTCAGAGCAGCCAGGATGCCACAGCAGGCACTCATTTGAACCCATGTTGTGCAAGACCAGGAACACCCCCTGCAGAGAGAAAAAAAAAAAGTGCACTCCCCTACATGAGCCTGGAATCTCCTCGCCCTTCAATCACAAGTTGCTGGATGCCAGTCCTTTAGACTTGAATATCTGAGGTGTTTCCTCTTTTGCTCTCATTTCACAGGATCACTGATAACTAACTTAGGCATTTCTTTGAGAAGGATCGAAACCAGGGTATCAGGATTTTGAATGATGGACAGTTCAATGGAAGTAACTTTCTAAACCTAAGCTGTGTGTAATGATTCTTTAGAAGATTTGCTGCAAACAAAACCACAGCAAGTATGAAAATTTGGTGCCCATTTATTTTTTTTAAATTCTGCTAACATGTATTGTACCTGTGGCCACTAATTCAGTGAGCTGTCACCTCTTCCTTGTACATATTTATATTTAGAGACAGGATGTAGCTATGTTGCTTAGGCCTTTCCTAATTTTGGAAAACTGACTTTGCCCTGAAGAATCTTCCTCAGCCTCCCCCATACCTGAAATAATTGGGAAAAGTCAGCACCTCCATGGGTCCATGTGTTTTGCTCATATCTCTGCTGCTTAGAATTTTTGAAAGGAATATTCCAGGAGGAGGAGGCAGTGTGGAACCAATAGGAATTTATTGTGGTCATAAAGGCTTGGTGTTCAGGTTTGAATAACCCCAGAAATCTTCTTTTATAAAAATGACCTGAGCACATAAATTTTCCCACATATGCCTTCCTCTCCTGCCTCAGGCCCCTGGGGATCACTAGGAAAATTGTCTACTCAGTGTTTAGCTACAACCATTTTCCTCCTTGAATAGATAGGAATAAATCTTTCTCTCATGACACCCACTCTTGAAGACTGTGGGACTTTTCATGCATCTAAGGATTCTGGCAGAATTTTTTTTAAATGTGAAATTAAAAATTTATTAGAATGTTTTTAGTTTACTTTGAGATGGTTTTCCAGTCAAGCATTTCAGTCAGGCCAGAAGAGGATCCAGTTGCTCACCATACTCAGCCTCTTCAGATAATGCCAACCCTTCAATTCCTCAACATTTTCTCCTCTGTTAAATCAAGTGAATAGAACACAGTTGAAAAAGTAGCACTTTTAAGTTGAAGTTCATTCCAATGACAGTTTTCAGCATGCCACTCTGTTAGGAATTAGCAGTGCTCCCCCAGTGATCTGGATTGCTTAAGACTAGGCTTTCCTGGAGATGAGACAACTATCAGGAATTGACAGATTATATGATACAAAAATGCTGAAGTGGGGATTTAATCAGCAACCTCTTGAAGAAGAAACGAGCTCACCTGTATTTAATAGCATGAAATTCAAAATGTCAACTGCAGAAGTGTTTGGGAGAGTAGACATATGGATACACTCCAGGCTTTCTGCAAATGAATTGGACTTTTACACCTTTACTGGTACCATATCAATGGGAAATGTCAACTTGGAAACCTAAAGGTGATGGCAAAAGAGAGTTGCTTTTGGCACTGAATTTTTCAGTCTTTGTACTGTGCATTTGATGATATAATTCCTTTATGAATTTGAGTGAATTGGTGCTGAATACATGTCTTATTTTTTGCTGATGTCACTCAGGATGCACAATGGGTATTTTAAACTGAATTTCCTATATCATTGGCGGTTCAGTCCCAATTTTAATGAAGGTTTTTAAAGACTTTTGTTGATTTGATGGATGTTCAAAAGCCATGCTGTTTAGATTTGGGTGAAGGATATGGTATTTTCATATTTGCCATGGTTCTGTGAATGTTTTGTTTGTGCTTTTTAGGGTAAGTTATGATACAGGAACAACTTTTTTAAGAACTCACATTTAAAGAAAGAAATCAGAGACATTGGGTATCAGCATGTTTGTGTTGGATATAAGAACATTACAATAAAAAAAGGATTTTGTATTTTGGAAATGCTGTAGATTCTATTTTTTGTGGTAGGTACCTCCCATCACATCTTTGGTTATTCTTTAAAATTTTCAGCTTTTTAAATTCAGGATGTGTCCATATTGGGTTTTCATTTTTGTATTTTAGCAGACAATTTATCATTTCATCTCTGATATTCAGGTACACACTTTATTTTGAGAGCCATCATTCAGTGCTGCACTTCCAAATTTCTACTTGTTTAAGCACTTCTGGGTAGGTGCTGTGGAGTAAGGAAAGATTTTCCTCAGAGGTTTGGTGACAAAAAAGATAAATCAGCATAAGTGTAAACAGCTGTCCTTTGCACACAACAGGATAGGTCCAATGAATTGCAAAACCATTCGGGTCCTTTGCAAGTGGAGTTATTGTCAGTAATTTTGTTTTTTTAATGAATGATCTCACACTTCTTTAGTGTCACATTGGTGCAGTAGTTTGAAGGTGAAGAAATGACCTGGTATTTTGGGGGAGATCATTAGCAATGACAATATTTTTGTCTGTTCACTGAAGTTGGTTTTCACCTCCAAAACCCCTCTGTCTTACTGCCCCACAGAATGTCCTTAGCACTTTTATTTTTTCATATTCAGTTTTGAAGCTTTGTAACATTCTTCTATTTCATCATGATGCATATTACAAGATGATATTATGTTCTGGAAATTGTGTTCATCATGTCACTGTCAGGCCCTTGATTCATCCATCACATTCACTTTATTGGAGCATCTTTGTGCCAGGATCTGTGGCACTAGCCTGTATTCTGCATCCTCCAGGGGCTGCTAAAAGAACCTTGGCATTTTTACAGAGGGCCCATGTCAGACAGGTAGTAGTCAGTGCAAGAGGATGAACCCTTCTACCAAGACAGATTGGCCATATGTTTCTGCCTCTAAAAGGTGAGTTCAAATGCCCTTTGAAACTTCTACCAGGAGAATTTCAGAGTGTAGCCTAGTTATGGACCAGCAGCAAAGCAAGTGGGTACTGGCAGATGGAGTGTGTACAGAATATCTGCCTCCCTTGCTAGCTCTTTCCTGAGCTCCATCACATGTGCTCAGTGATTCAATCCCTCCTTTCTTCACTAGGCAACACAGCAAACACCCATCTCTACTCAGAAGTCAAACTTGACAGATTCCACCCCTCATGTGTTTGTACATTCAAGGGGAATAAGGGGAACCCCAGTAGAGCTTGTGAACATTTCCCAATTTAGTCATCACTGAATCCACCCAGCTGCACTGGATGCTGCCCTGCAGTTGCCAACAGCCATCATTCCATTTTGCTGATAAGGCTCTATACCAGTTACCAAACTGGGTGAAATCCCAAGTGTGTCCAGACCTGTAGCAGTGGATTTAGGGGAAAATAAAGCTAGGGCCCCTGTTAGGCTCAGTGATCTTCATGCCCTTCTGAACCCATCTGACACTCCCAGGTCCAGTAGTCCTGTTGGGGGCCAATTGCATGCAGCCAACACTGGTTGGTTATGTGGCCTTGATGCCTGGTGTGGCCAACCATGGACAGTGCAACCTAAAAGTCTCTCAGGTTTCAAGGGGGTCCCTGGCACTGGAGGAAGTTTGATTGCCCATAGGCCTACATGGCTGTGCCTCTAACACACCCTGGTGCCTCTGCTCCTGGGTGAAGAAGTTAGCATCACATTTCTTGAAAACAGTAGCCTCCAGAGACTCTATCTCTTACTCTTCCCTATCACCATTGCAACTGAGCTGGTGCTTGACTTAAATCATTTTCTTAAGTGACCAGAAGCAGAAGTATCTTTGGCGACCATGGAACCATGACATCATCCTGCTACCATTCTGCCTTTCTGTGACATCAGGTGGTATCTGCAGAGAGGCCAGGATGTCACAACAGGCACTCATTTGTACCCATGTTGCCAAAGGTCCAGAAACACTTCCTGCAAATAGAAACAAAGTGCAGAGCCAGGATTCTCCTGATCCAGGAATTTCCTTGCCTTTCAATCTCATGTTGCAGGATGCCAGCCCTTTCAACTATGAATATCTTAGCTACCTTCTATTTTGCTATTATTTTACTCTTAACCAACTTAGGCATTTCTTTGAGAAGGATCAAAACCAGTGTAGCAGGATTTTGAATGATGGGCAGTTCAATGGAAGGAACTTCCCGGACCTAATCTCAGGGCAATGATTCTTGAAAAGATTTGCTGCAAACACCACCACAGGAAGTATGACAATTTGCTGTTGTTTTATTTGTTTTATTCTGCCAGCACATATTGTAACTTGGGTCACTGAGCCAGGGACCCATCACCTCTTCCCTTTGTCTATTTATATATATTGACAGGATCTTGCTAATTTTCTGAGGCCTTCTCTAATTTAAGGGAACTCTCTTTGCCCTGGACAGACTCCTTCCTCAGTCTCCCATATACCTAAAATAATTGGGAAAAATTCAGCACCACCACTGGGTTGTTTGTTTTGCTCAGATATCCTCTGGTTAGACTTTTTGAAAGAAAAATTCCAGGAGGATGAGGAGGAGGCAGTGTGTGACAAATAGGAATTGATTGTGGTTGTAAAGTTTGAACCAGAAAAGGATCCAGGCACCTACCATATCAGCCTCTTCAGATAATGCCAACCCACCTATTTGCAATGTTTTCTCCTCTGTTTAATCAAGTGAATAGAACACAGTTGGAAACTGAACACTTCTAAGTAGAAGTCAATTCCAATGAGAGTTTTCAGCATGACACTGTTGTAGAAATCAGCAGTGCCCCTCATGTGGACTGGACTACTTAAGAATAGGCATTCCTGGAGATTAGACAAGTATAAGGAACTGATGGGTTTTATGATACTCACAAAAATCCTGAAGTGGGGATTTAATCAGCAAGAAAAAAGGTGCTTGAAGAAAAAAGGTGCTCACCTATATTTAAAGGCATGAACTCAAAATGTCAGCAGTGTTTGGGAAGTAGTAGATTTTTGAGCCACACACTCAGGGTATCTGAAATGAATTGGATATGTACACCTGGGCCAGTTCTATGTAAACCAAAATGTCAGTAGGGAAACGTAGATGTGATGACAAAAAAGAGTTGCTCATGGCACTGCATTTTCTCAATCTATTGTGATGTGCATTGGGAAGATATTATTCCATTAAGAAATAGAGTAAACTTGTGCTGAATACATATCTTATTTTCTGCTGATATCACTCAGGAGACACACTGGGTATTTAAAACTGTTTTGAAGTTGAGCCTCAATGCAAATGAAGCATTTCTATAGACTTTTGTTGATTTGATGGTTGTTCAGAAGCCATGCTATGTAGATTTGGGTAAAGAATGCAGTATTCTCATCTTTGCCATTGTTCTGGGAATTTTTTGTTTGTGCTTTGTATGGTAATGAAAGTTATAAGAACAACTTTTTGAAAGAAATTACATATAGAGATTGAAATCAAGACATTGGGTATGTGGCATGTTTGTAGTGGCTATAAGAAAATTACAATAAAAAAGGATTTGTGTTTTCAAAATACTTTGAATCCTTTTTTTTTCATGATACGTAACTTCCATCACATCTTAGTTATTCTTTAAAACTGCCTGTTTTGAATTTCAGGATTCGCTCATATTGGGTTTTTATTTTTGTGTTTTAGGAGACAATTTTTCATTTTATCTCTGATATTCAGGTGCACTCCTTATTTGGAGAGCCATCATTCAGTGCTGCACTTTCAAACATCTACTTGTTTAAGTGTTTGTGTGTAGGTGCTGTGGAGTAAGGAAAGCCTTTCCTCAGAGGATGTGTGCCAGAAAAGCCAAATCAGCATACGTGTAAAGAGCCATCCATTGCAAACAACAGGATAGGTCCTAGAATTTGCAAGGGCATTCGTGCCCTTTGTAAGCTGAGTTATTGTCTATAATTATCTTTGCCTACCAAATGATTTCACAATTCCTTCCTGTTGTATTGGTATAGTAGTTTGACGCTAAAGAAATGTCCTGGTATTTTCTGTGAGACCATTAACAATGAAAACTATTTAGTGTCTGTTCACTGATATTGGTTTTCATCTCCAACACCCCTCTGAAAGTCCTTAGCTCTTCCCTTGTTTGATATTTAGCTTTGAGGTTTTGTTACCTTCCTCTCTTTCATCATGATGCATGTTACAAGATAATATTATGCTCTGGAAAAATCAGTTCACCAGGTCACTCTCAGGTCCTTGTTCAATCCATCACATTCATTTTATTGGAGCATCTTTGTGCCAGTATCTTTGGTACTAGTCTGTAGTATGCATCCTCCAGGGGATGCTAAAAGAACCCTTAACATTGCCACAGAGGGTCCTTTGTCAGACAGGCAGAAGTCAGTACAAGAGGATGAACAATTCTCTCAAGGACAGATTGGCCAGATATTTCTACCTCTAAAATAAGAGTTCAAGGGCCACTTGGAAACTCCTCCCAAGAGAGTTTCAGAGTGCAGCCTGGTTGAGGGCCAACAGCAGCAAAGCAAGTGGGTACTGGCAGGTGGAGTGTGCACAGAACATTTCTCCTTGCTAGCTAGACTTAATTGGCCTCCATCACATGTGCTCAGTGATTTGCTCCCTCCTTTCCTCACTAGGCATCACAGCACATACACTTGCACTTAGAAGTCACACTTCAAAGATTCTAGCTCTCATGTGTTTGGACATTCAAGAAAAATGGGGGGAACCCCACAAGAGTTTGTATCCATTTGATAATCCAGTCATCACTGAATCTACCCAGCTGTACTTGATGATTCCCCACACTCAGGTGTCAAAATTCTATTCCATTTCACTGGTAAGGGCCCTAGGCCAGGTACCTGACTGGGCAAATTTCCAAGTGAACCCAGACCAAAAGGAGCAGATTCGGAGGGCAATGAGGCTGGGGCCCATTCTAGGCTGGGTGACCCTTGTGCCCTTCTGAACCCGTCTGTTCCTTCCAAGTCCAGTAGTTCCAGTGGGGCCAATTGCCTGCTGCAGCACATGGGTGGTCATGTTGCCCGTGATACCTGCTGTAGCAAATGTGGACAGTGCCTCCTAGTGGGGACTGCGGGTAGTGGCAGGCTGGCAGGCTTCAATGAAATCTCTTTGCACTGGAGGGAATGGATCACTCACAGCCCATAGGGGCTACGCTCCCAACACACCCTGGTTCCTCTGCTTCCTGGGCGAAGAATTTAGGATACATCATTTCTTGAGAACAGTAGGCTGAGGGGACCCATACCCTCCCTCTTCCCTCTTACCATCATAGCCGAGCTGACACTCAAATTATTTTCTGAAGAGATCAGGAGGAGAAGCATCTCTGCTTGCCATGAGAACCATGAGGCCATCGTGCTGTCTTACCATCTTTCAGTGATATCAGGCAGTATCTGCAGAGCAGCCAGGATGTTACAGCAGGCATTCATTGAAGCCATGTTGCCATGGCCCAGAAACACCCACTGCAGAGAGAAATAATGTGCACATTCCTACCTCTACCTCAACCTGGATTCCCTTGCCCTTCAATTCCAAGTTGCTGGATGGCCAGCCCTTTTTGACTTTGAATATTTTAAGTGTCTCTTCTTTACTGCTGATTTCTCAAGATTGCTGGTGATCAATTTAGACATTTCTTTGAGAGGGACCAAAACCAAGGTAGCAGGATTTTGTATGATGGAGAGTCCAGTGGAAATAACTTTCTGGAACTAATCTCAGTGCAATGATTCTTGAGATTTGCTGCAAAAACAATCACAGGATGTATGAAAATTCAGTATCGCTTTACAGTTTTTAATTCTTTAAGCACATATTGTATCAATGAATCCAGTGAGTCATCACCTCATCCATTTGCACACTTTTGTTTACAGACAGAGTGCGGATATGTCGCTTAATCCTTGCCTAATTTAGGGAAACTGATTTTGTCCTGAAGAACCTCCTGCCTCAGCCTCCTCCTTAACTGAAATAATTGGGAACATCGAGCACCTCCACTGGTTTGTTGTTTTGCCCAGATATCTGCTAGTTAGAATTTTTAAATTTTATTTTTATTGTAAATAAATAGGATACATCTTGTTCTCTTTTGTACATGAAATAGAGACATACCATGTGTGTAATCATACATTTACCCAGGGTAACAGTTTTTGATTCAATCTGTTATTTTTCCCTTCCCCCACCCCTCTCATCCCTCTATTCCCTCTACACAGTCCCTTCTCCCTCCATTCTTGCCCCCTACCATCCCCAATATGTGTCATCATCTGCTTATTAGTGAGGTCATTCGTCCTTTGGTATTTTGAGATTGGCTTATCTCACTTAGGCTGATATTCTCCAATTTCATCCATTTGCCTGCAATGCCATAATTTTGTTATTATTTATGGCTCAGTAATATTCCATTGCATATATATATATAAAGAAACTTTGATATAATATATATATATATATTATATCAAAGTTTCTTTACCCATTCATCCATTGAGGGGATCTAGGTTTGTTCCACAATCTGGCTATTGTAAATTGAGCAGCTATGAACATTGATGTGGCCATATATCTATAATTTGCTGATTTTATGTCCTTTGGGTATAGGCCTAGGAGTGGGATAGCTGGGTCAAATAGTGGATCCATTCCAAGTTTTCTAAGGAATCTCTACGCTGCTTTCCAGAGTGGCTGCACTAATTTGCAACCCCACCAGCAATGTATGAGTGTACCTTTTTCCCCACATCCTTGCGAACACCTATTGTTGCTAGTATTCTTGATAATTGCCATTCTAATTGGGGTGAGATGGAATCTTAGGGTAGTTTGATTTGCATTTCTCTTATTACTAAAGATGTTGAACATTTTTTCATATGTCTTTTGATTGCTTGTATATCTTCTGTAAAGTGTCTGTTCATTTCCTTAACCCATTAGTTGATTGGGTTATTTGTATTCTTGAAGAGTTTTTTTATTTCTTTATATATTCTGGAAATTAGTGCTGTATCTGAAGTGTGAGTGGCAAAGATTTTCTTCCACTCTGTAGTCTCTCTCTTCCCATTGCTGATAGTTTCCTTTTCTGAGAGAAAGCTATTTAGTTTGAATCTATCACAGTTATTGATTCTTGCTTTTATTTCTTGTGCTATGGGAGTCCCGTTAAGGAAGTCTGATCCTAAGCCAACAAGTTGAAGATTTGGACCTACTTTTTCTTCTATAAGATGCAGGGTCTCTGGTCCGAATTCAAGGTCCTTGATCCATTTTGAGTTGAAATTTTGTACAGGGTGAGAGATAGGATACTGTTCATACTGTTGCATATGGATTTCCAATTTTCTCAGCACCATTTGTTGAAAAGGCTATCTTTTCTCCATTGCATATTTTTGGCACCTTTGTCTAGTATGAGAAAATGGTATTTATTTGGATTTGTGTTCCTATCCTCTATTCTGTACCATTCATCTACCTGTCTCTTTTGGTGCCAATACCATGTGTTTTATGTTATTATTGCTTTTTAGTATAGTTGAGGTTCTGGTATTGCGATACCCCCTGCTTCACTCTTCCTGCTAAGGATTGCTTTAGCTATTCTGAGTTTCGTATTCTTCCACATGAATTTCATGATTTCTTGCTCTGTATCTGTGAGGTACATCATTGAGATTTTAATTGGAATTGCATTGAATCTGTATAGCACTTTTGGTAGTTTGGCCATTTTGACAATATTAATTCTGCCTATCCAAGAACATGAGAGATCTTTCCATCTTCTAAGGTTTTCTTTAATTTCTTTCTTTAGTGTTCTGTATTTCTCATTGTAGAGGTCTTTCACCTCTTTTGTTAGATTGA
The DNA here is from genome assembly GCF_902686455.1 of Sciurus vulgaris. Classification (NCBI taxonomy): domain Eukaryota; kingdom Metazoa; phylum Chordata; class Mammalia; order Rodentia; family Sciuridae; genus Sciurus; species Sciurus vulgaris. The sequence goes on from NC_136464.1 coordinate 84,979,860, forward strand.
TTCCCAAGTATTTTATTATTTTTTTGAAGCTATTGTGAATGGGGTAGTTTTCCTACCTTCTCTTTCTGAAGATTCATCACATATATAAAAATACATTGGATTTATGAGCATTGATCTTATATCCTGCTACTTTACTGAATTCACTTATGAGTTCTAAAAGTTTTCTGGTGAAATTTTCTGGTTCCCCTCTCTCTATATATAATCACTTCATGAGCAAATAGGGATAGTTTGAGGTCTTCTTTTCCTATTTGTATCCCTTTAATTTCCTTGGTCTTTCTAAATGCTCTGGCTAGAGTTTCAAGGACAATGTTGAATCAAAGTGGTGAAAGAGGGCATCCCTGCCTTGTTCCAGTTTTTAGGGGGAATGTTTTCAGTTTTTCACCATTTAGAATGATATTTCCATGGGCTTAGCATAAATGGCCTTTAAATATTAAGGAATGTTCCCACTATCCCTATTTTTTTGTAGTGTTTTGAGCATGAAATGATGCTCTATTTTATCAAATGCTTTTCTGCATTAATCAAAATAATCATGTGATTCCTGACTTTAAGTCTGTTAATATGGTGAATAACATTTATTGATTTCCCAATGTTGAACTAACCTTGCATCTCTGGGATAAAACTCACTTGATCATGGCACTATCTTTTTAATATATTTTTGTATGTGATTTGCTATGATTTGTTGAGAATTTTGCTTCAGTGTTCATTAAGGATATAGGTCTGAAATTTTTTTTCCTTGATGTGTCTCTGTCTGGTTTAGGTACCAGGGTGACATTGGCCTCATAGAATGAGTTTGGGCGGGTTCCCTTCTCTTCTATTTTATGGAATACTTTGAGGAATATTGGAATGAGCTCTTCTTTAAATGTTTTGTAGAACTTGGCTGAGAACTCATCTGGTCCAGACTTTTCTTTGTTGGTAGGCTTTTGATGACTTCTATTTCATTGTTTGAAATTGATCTGTTTAATTTGTGTGTGTCCTCCTGGTTCAGTGTAGGTATTTCATATGTCTCTAGAAACCTGTTGATGTCTTCAAGATTTTCTATTTTGTTGGAGTATAGATTTTCAAAATAGCCTCTAATTATGTTTGTATTTCACTCATGTCTATTGTGATACTTCTTTGTTAATTCCGAATTTTAGTAATTTGGGTTTTCTCTCTCCTTCTCTTTGTTAGTGTTGCTAAGGGTTTATTTATTTTGTTTATTTTTTCAATTTTTTCAATTGTTTCTTTTGTTTCAATTTAATTGATGTCAGCTCTGATTTTAACTATTTCCTGTCCTCTACTACTTTTGGTGTTTGTTTGTTCTTCTTTTTCTAGGGCTTTGAATGGTAGTGTTAGGTCATTTATTTGTTGCTTTTTTTTTTCTTTTCTTGAATGCTCTCCATGAAATAAATTTTCATCTAAGTACTGCTTTAATAGTGTCCCAGAGATTTTGATATTTCTTTGTTCTCATTTACCTCTAAGACATTTTAATTTCCTATCTGATGTCTTCTGTTATCCATTCATCATACAATAGCATATTATTTAATCTCCAGGTGTTGGTCTAGATAATGTTTTTTTACTCTCATTTATTTCTTTTCTGTTTTATACTCTGTCAGTTCTAATTTTAATCAATTGTGATCTGATAGATTACAAGTTATTATCTCTATCTTCTTTTATTTGCTAACAGTATCTTTCTGTCACATTAGCTTTGTGGCATGAAATATGGTCTATTTTAGAGAAGGATCCATGTGTTGCTGAGAAGAAAGGGTATTTGCTCTTTGTTTTATGGTGTATTCCACAAATGTTTGTTAAGTCTAAATTATTGATTGTGTTATTGGGATCTATGGATTCCTTGTTCAATTTTTGTTTGGAGGATCTGTCCAGTGGTGAGAGAGGGGTATTAAAATCAACTAGTATTATTGTGTTGTGGTCTATTTGATTTCTGGCATTCAGAAGGATTTATTTGACGTATATGGATGAGCCACTGTTTGGGGCATAGATATTTATGATTGTTATGTCTTGCTGATTTATGCTTCCCATAAGCAGTATGAAATGTCCTTCTGTATCCCTTCTGACTAACTTTGGCTTGAAGTCCACATTATCTGATATGAGGATGGATTCTCCGGCTTTTTTCCTGTGTCCATATGCATGGTATGTTTTTCCCCATCCTTTCACCTTTAATCTGTTGTATCTCTTTCTATGAGATGAGTCTCTTTTAGGCAGTAAATTTGGATCTTCCTTTTTAATCCAATCTGCCAGTGTATGTCTTTTGATTGATGAGCTCAGGCCGTTAACATTCAGGGTTATTATTGAGATATGATTTGTATTCCCGGGCATTTGGCTCATTTTTGTTTTTTGACATGACTTGATTTTTATTTGGTTGTTCCTTTAGGGTAGCTCCTCCCTTTGCTGATTTACATCAATGTTTTCCATCTCTTCCTCATGAAATATTTTGCTGAGAATGTTCTGTAATGATGGCTTTATTTTTGTAAATTCTTTTAGCTTTTGTTTATCACGGAAGGATTTTATTTTGTCATCAAATCTGAAGGTAAGTTTTGCTGGGTATAAGATTCTTGGTTGGCATCCATTTTCTTTCAGAGCCTGAAAAATGTTGTTCCATGCCCTTCCAGCATTTAGGGTCTTGAATGAAAAATCTACTGATATCCGTATTGGTTTCCTCCTGAATGTAATTTGATTCTTTTCTCTCACAGTCTTTAAAATTCTATCTTTATTTTGTATGTTAGGTATTTTCATTAATGTGACTTGGTGTGGGTCTATTGCAATTTTGTGTATTTAAAGTCCTCTAAGCCTCTTGTACTTGATTTTCCATTTCTTTCTTTAGATGTGCAAAATTTTATGTTATTATTTCATTGAATAGTGTGTTCATTCCTTTGGTTTGTTTCTCTAAGCCTTCCTCAATCCCAATAATTCTTAAATTTGGCCTTTTCATGAAATTCCATAGTTCTTGTAGATTGTGTTCATGATTTCTTACCATCTTCTCTGTTTGGTCAATTTTGTTTTCAAGATTAAATATTTTGTCTTCAATATCTGAGGTTCTGTCTTCCAGATGTTCTCTCATATTGGTTATGCTTTCTATGGAGTTTTTAATTTGGTTTATTGTTTCCTTCATTTAAAGGATTTCTGTTTGTTTTTTTTTTCTCAGTATCTCTCTTTATTGAAATGATCTTTTCCTTCCTGTATTTGCTCTTTTAACTATCTATTGGTGCAATCATTCATTGCCTGCATTTGCTCTTTCATCTCTTCATTCAGTGCCTGTATTTGCTCTTTCATTTCCTCATTTGATTCCCTGATCATTTTAATTATGTACATTCTGAACTACCTTTCTGACATTTCTTCTGCCATGCTGTCATTCCCTTGTTTACTCATATTGCTCAGGATCTACCCCTCTAGTAGTGAAACTCTGGGATATTGCAGATTTCCTCTATTGACTAATATTGTCTCTATAGATATTCAATAACCTCTTAGCCTTCAGTAGCCTGAAATTATGGAGGAAGTTGATAATACAGTGCTCCACTAGGAATCTGCCCCTCTAGGGGTGGTGGCCTTCAGGTGGAGTGTATTCCCTGTCAGTGGGCTGAGGTGCCTCCACTTGTTAACTAATGGTAAGTCAAGGGTGGACCAGACTGCAGACTGGGGCATATCTGATCTGTGCCTGTGTCTCTGGTTCTACTGCCCTGGTGGGAAAGCTTTGCCCAGTGGCAAAGACTCACCCAGAGGGGAAGTTTCACTTGTCACCTCCCCTCTGAGAAGTTCCCTTTGGTGCAGAAATACCACCTGGACTGCGAAGCCCTCCTCTGCGATTTTCCCAGGGGTCCTGACCTACTGCCTGGGCTGGGAAGCCTGGCCCTGCAAGGGACTCCCTTGCTGAGTGGCCCTTGTCTGCTACATTCCTTGGGGACCAGAGCTACTGCCTGGGCCTCTGGCCCTCACTCTGCATTGAAGTCTCTCACTGTGTGGCCCTCCTCTGCAATGCTCCCGGTTGATTGGGTTCTCGGCTTCAGCAGGGGAGTCTCAGTGGGCCACTCTATTACATGAAGTTCCCTGTGTTTCAGTGCTACTGCCCCATCTGGGGAGCCTGACCAGTGGGAGAAACTCACCTGGTGACTCTGAGTTGTTCTGGAGTCACTCAATAATCCTCTTCTTGACTCCTGGGTCTTGTCAAAGTTCCTCTAGCTTCCTGTAGGTGTCTCAGGAAGGGAGCTGCCCTCCCAATGATGATGGCCATGCCCTCAGGAATAATTCAAAATGCCTGCACCAGCCTATAAGGAAGCCTCTGGCTAGCTCTGAGATGCAGGCGGGCTGGCTCTTCTGCCAGGTTGCTCTGCAATGGCGACCGACCAGTGACCTCGCCCATCCTCGGTGCAGGGGTCAGGCGGGTCCCTCAGTGTTGGCATCTGTCTTCTGCTGGTGGTTGGGCGGCTTAGGTGCCCACCGCCTAGCTCTGCAAGGCAGGAGGGTTGGGTGCCTGCCTCCTACCTCCGAGATGCAGGCAACCTGACTTACTTGCCAGCTTGTTCCATGACTGTGACCAGGTTAGAAATTTTGAAAAAAAAAATTCCAGGATGAGGAAGCAGTATGGGAATTATCTGAATTGATCATTTCAAGGACTTGGGGTTTAAATTTGAATGAACCCAATAATCTCCCTATATAATAATGACCTGAGCACATGTTTTTTTCCACGTGTGCCTGCCTCTCCTTGGCCCTGGCCTCCATGGACCCCTGCAAAAATTATCCGTTTAGTAATTAACTACAACTGTTTTCTTCCTTAAATAGACATGCATAAATCTTTCTCTCATGACACCCTCGCTTGAAGACTGTGGATCTTTCATGCAAATGAAGGATTCTGGTAAGATTGTTTTCAAATATGAAATTAAAAATTCATTAGGTGTGTTTGCTTTCATCTTGGTATGGTTTTCCAGTCCAGCATTTCACAGAGTCTGACTGGAAGAGGATCCAGTCAGCCTCTTCAGACAATGGCAACCCTCCAAATTGTCAACATTTTCTACTCTGTTGGATTAAGTGAATAAAACAGTTAGAAAAGTAGCAGTTTTAAGTAGAAGTTCATTCTAATAACAATTTTCCACATGGCATTGTGGTAGAAATCAGCAGTGCTCCTTCCATGACCTGAATTGCTTAAGACTAGGCATTCCTGGAGATGAGACAACTTTCAGGAACTGAGAGGTTATATGATATTCACAAAAATGCTGAAGAGGGAATTTAATCAGCAAGTACTTGAAAAAGCAAGTTGCTCACCTGTATTTAATGGTATGAAATTCAAAATGTCAACTTCAGTACTGTTTTGGAAGCAGTAGACTTCTGGGGCACACTATCAGGCTCTCTGAAAATGAATTGGACTTGTACACCTGGGCTGGTTTCATGTCAACCTTAATATCAGCTGGGAAGCCTAGAGTTGATGACAAAAGAGAGCTGATTTTGGCATTGCATTTTCTCAGTATGTTGTGTTGTGCATTGGGAAGATATTATTCCATTAAGAAATTGACTGAATTGGTACTGAATACATATCTTAGTTTCTGCTTATATCACTCAGGAGGCACAGTAGGTATTTTAAAACTGGTTTCCCTGTAATCATTGCAGGCCCAGCCTCAATTTAAATGAAGATTTTTACAGACTTTTGTTGATTTGATGGATGTCTGGAGCCATGCTGTGTAGATTTGGGTGAAGAATGTGGTGTTCTCATCTTTGCCATGGTTCTGGGATTTTATGATTGTGTTTTGAAGGGTAAGTAAGATACAAGAAAACAGTTTTGAAAGAACTTGCATTTAAAGACATTGGGTATGCAGCATGTTTGTTCTGGATATAAGAAAATTCCAATAAAAAAGAATTTTGTATTTTGGAAATGCTTTAGATTCTATTTTTAATGGTAGGTAAATCCCATCACATCTTCAGTTATTTTTCAAATTTTTCTGCTTTTAAAATTCAGGATTCGCCCACATTGGGTTTTCATATTTGTATTTTAGCAGAGATTTTTTTTTTCTTTAGATCTCTGATGTTGTGGTGCAGTCTTTACTTTGAGAGTCATCATTCAGTGCTGCACTTCCAAATTTCTACTTGTTTAAGTTTAAGTGCTTGAGTATAGGTGCTGTGGAGTAAGGAAAGCTTTTTCTCAGAGGTCATGTGCCAGAAGAGCCAAATCAACATAAGTGTATGGCTGTCCCTTGCAAGAAAACAGAATAGATCCTAGAATTTGCAAGGGCATTCCTGTCCTTTGCAACCTGAGTCATTGTCAGTAATTATCTTTGATTACCAAATGATCTCACAATTCTTTCCTGTTGTATTGGTATAGTAGTTTGAAGCTGAAGAAATTTCCTGGTATTTTGTGGGAGAACATTAACAATGACAATTTTTTTAGTGTCTGTTCATTGAACTTGGTTTTCATCTCCAACACAGCAATGTTTTTCTGTCCCACAGAAATGTCCTTACTTCCTTCCTTTTTTGCATTTAGTCCTTCACAGAATGTCCTTACTTCTTCCTTTTTGCATTTAGTTTTGAAGCTTTGTAATATTCCTCTCCTTTGTCATGATGCATGTTACAAGATAATATATGCCCTGGAAAACTGTGTTCATCATGTTTCATCCTTTCCATTCACTTGATTGGAGCATATTTGTGCTAGAATCTGTGCCACTAGCCTGCAGTTTGCATCCTCCAGGGACTGCTTAAAGGACCCTTGGCATTTTTACATGGGCCCTGCATCAGACAGGCAGTAGTCAAATCAAGGAGATTAAACCTTCTGTCAAGACAGATTGATCAGGTATTTATGCCTTTAAAAGCTGGGTTGAAGGGCCTCTTGAAAACTCCTACCAAGAAAATTTCAGAGTGCAGCCTCATTGTGCCCCGCAGCAAAGCAAGTGGGGACTGGCATGTGAAGTGTGCACAGAACATTTCTCCTCACTTGCTAGCTCTTTCCTGGTCTACATCACATGTATTAAGTGATTCACTCCCCCCTCTCCTCACTAAACATCACAGCAGCCACCCACCTGCACTTATAAGTCAAACTTCACTGGTTATAGCTGTCCTGTATTTGGACATACATGGTAAATAATTGGAACCCCAATTGGAAGAGTTTGTGGATATTTCCAAATTCAGTCATCACTGAATCCACCCAGCTGCACTGGATGCTCCCCTGCCCTCAGCTATCAACAGCCATCATTCTGTTTTGCTCATAAGGCCTTATGCCCATTATCTGACTGGGCAAAATCCTGAGTGCACCCAGACCTGGAGGAATGGAGTTGGATGGCAAAGTTGCTGGGGACAGTGCTAGGCTGGGTGATCCTCATGTTCTCCTGAACTTATTCATCCCTCCCAGGCCCAGCAGTTCTATTAGGGCTCAATTGCTTGCAGGAGGACATTGGTGGCCATGTGGCCATGACACCTGGTGTGGCCACACTTAGGAAGTACTTCCTAGAGGGCCTGCAGTGTAATGCAGGCTTTCAGACTTCAGCAGAGTCCCTTGAACTGTAGGGAATTGAATCGCCAATTGTCCCATGGGTCTGTGCCCACAACACACCCTGGTTCCTCTGCTCCTGGGTGAAGAAGTTAGGTTCACATTTATTGAAAACAGTAGGCTATGGGGACTCATCCTCTTCCTCTTCCCTCTTACCATTACAGCTGAGCTGGCACTTGACTTGAATCATTGTCTGAAGAGACCAGGAGGAGAAGTGTCTCTGTTTACCATGGAAACCATGATGCCATTGTGCTGTCTTACCACCTTTCTGTAACATCTGGCAGTATCTGCAGAGCAGCCAGGATGTCACAGTAAGCACTCATATGGACCCATGTTTACCAAGGCCCATAAACACCCCCTGTGGAGAATTTCAAAGTACACTCTCTTACCTGAGCCTCAAATCTTCTGGCCCTTCCATCCTATGTTGATGAATGCTAGACCTTTTGACTGAATATCTTAGCTGTCTCCTCTTTTACTCTCACTTCACAGGATCACTGGTAATCAATTTAGACATTTCTTTGAGAAGGATCAAAACCAGGGTGGCAGGATTTTGAATGATGGACAGTCTATGGAAGTAACTTTATAGAAATAATCTCAGTGCAATGATTTTTGAGAAGATTTGCTGCAAACAAAACCACAGAAAGAATGACCATTCAGTGTGGCTTTACTTTTTTAATTCTGTAATCACATATTGTAAATGGGGTCACAGATTCAGTGAGCTATCACCTCTCCAATTTGCATATTTGTATTTGAAGACAGGATCTGGCTAAGTTGCTTAGGTCTTTCCTTATTTAGGGAAACTGGCATCGCACTGGAGAACCACCTTCCTCAGTCTTCCCATACCTAAAATAATTGGATCCAGCACCTGCACAGTTCTGTTGGTTTACCCAGATATCTACTGATTAGAGTTTTGAAAGAAAAATTTCAGGAGGAGGAGGAAGTGAGTGACAAATAGGAATTGATAGTGGTTGTATAGCTTGGGGTTCATGTTTGAATGAATCCCAAAATCTGTTTATATAATAACACATTGAGCCCATAATGTTTCCTGCCCCAGGCCACCACTGTTTTCTGGTAAAATTGTCTGCTACAACCATTTTCCTTTGTAAATTGACAGGGATAAATCTTTCTCTCATGACACTTTCACTTGAAGACTGTGAGTTTTTTCATTAAACTAAGAATTCTGGCAGAATTTTTATTATATGTGAAACTAAAAATTCATTGGAATGTGTTAGATTTTGTATTGGGATGGTTTTCCAGTTAAACATTTCACAGAGTCAGACGAGAAAATAATCCAGTCACCTACCTTTCTCAGCCTCTTCAGATAATGCAGATAGTTCAGATAATTTTATTTTATCATTGATTTCTAATTGTCTTCCATTATGGTCTGATAGAATACAAGGTAGTATCTTTATTTATTTATTTTTTTATTTACTAATGGCTTCTTCATGACATAGCATATGGTTTATTTTGGAGAAGGATCCATGAGCTGATGAGAAGAAAGTATGATGAGCTCGATGATGGATGAAATACTCTGTACATGTCCATTATGTCCATATCATTTATTGTATTATTTAGTTCTATAGTTTCTTTGTTCAGTTTTGGTTTGGAGGATCTATACAGTGGTGAGTGGTGTGTTAAAGTCACCCAGTACTGTTGTGTTTTAGTTTATTTGATTCTTAGAATTGAGAATGGTTTGTTTGATATACATAGATGCTCCATTGTTTGGGACATAAATATTTAAAATCATTTATGTTTTGCTCTTTTATGGTTCCCTGGAGCAGTATGAAATGTGTTTCTTTATCCCTTATGACATTTGGGTTTGAAGTCCACTTTATCTGATATGAGGATGGAGATCCCTACTTTTTTATTGAATCTATGTGCATAGTATGTTTTTCCTCATTCTTTCAATGTGGATATCTTTTTCTATGAAATGAATTCCTGAAAGCAGCATATTGCTGGATGTTTCTTTTTAATCCAATCTGCCACTCTATGTCTTTGGATTAATGAATTTAGGTCATTAAATTTCAGGGTTATTATTGTGATATGATTTGTATTTCTGGTCATTTGGGCTTATTTTTGTTTTTTAACTGAACTTGGTTTCTCCTTTGATTTTTTCCTTTAGGGTAGTTACTCCCATTGCTGGCTTGTATTGTTGTTTTTCACTTCCTCCTCATGACATATTTTGCTGAGAATGTTCTGTAGTGCAGGATTTCTATTTGTAAATTCTTTTAACTTTTGTTTATCATGGAAAGATTTTACTTCATCATCAAATCTGAAGATTAGTTTTGCTGGGTATGGAATTGTTAATTGGCATCCCTGTTATTTCAGAGCTTATAATATATTGTTCTAGGCCCTTTGTGCTTTTAGGACTGAGAACTCTGCTGATATCCTTATTGGTTTCCCCTTATATGTAATCTGACACCTTTCTCTCAAAGCCTTTAAAAATCCTATCTTTATTTTGTATGTGAGGTATTTTTATTATAATATGTCTTGGTGTGGATCTGTTGTAATTTTGTGCATTTGGTGTTCTGTAAGCCTCTTGTATTTGATTTTCATTTTACTTTTCAGTTTTGGGAAATTTTCTGATATTATTTTATTGAACAGTTTCTTCCTTGGTTTGTATCTCTGTGCCTTCCTCAATCCCAATAATTCTTAAATTTGGTCTTTTCCCATAATTCTTGGAGGTTCTGTTCATGATTTTGATACCACCATTTGCCAGTTTTGAGTTCTGCTCCCTTTAATGTTGAAGTTTGAACACTAGAGAAGCATGCCAAGGCAAGCATATTAAGCAGGTTTTATTTAAAGGTAATAATACAGACTTCTTCTGGGAGGGAGAAGGGGACCACAGCTGATGTTTTAGAGTCCCCAGAAGTGAGCACACCTTATATCTTTTATAGGTTAAGGTCTCTTTTGTTCTCCAGTTCTCTCCCCCCTCATCTATCCTTCCTGCCTATGTAAATTTGGTAATCAATGAGTTCCAGAGATCCTTGAATTCCATTCTTCCAGGGGAAGTCTCCAACTTCCAGAGGCAGATGGCTTTCAAGGCCTTCATTTCCTCGATTTGACCTGATCCCCTATTTATACACAACTGCCTGTCCCCAATTCTGACTTCATTGCCTCCTTTTGCTTTAGGAACTCCTTACTGTTGTAAGGAAAGGGGGAAGTGACTGCTTTGGCTGCTTCAAAGCTGGAAGGGGTAGCAAGGGGCAAGCAGTTTGGAGTTCCCTTTTAAAAATCGGGTCAATCGAGGGGTCCATATGTAGAAGTCTGGTTGGGGAAGAGCAGGTCATAAAGTCATCTGGGGGTGGGTGCTTCTATGAGATAAGAACAAAGACATGAGTATTGAAATGAGATTAGTACAAAGTAAATATTGCAGCATCTGGAACATGCCAATGAATATCATGAAGATGAAAGAAGTCAATCTCTCACCAGCAGGTGGAAGAACTGAGAATTTTTTCCCATAGCAAGGCCTAACAAAGGGTGGAGAGGACAAGGCTTTTATTTAGGAACTTTAACATTGTCCAGATTATCAGGAATGTAAACACAACCTTTAACTCTTAATATTATTGATGTCCCCAGAAAATATAGTTAAGCTACTTAATGTCATCTGATTTTTGTAAAATATCATTTTATTGGTATAACCTGTGTTTAGTACTTAGGGCTGTGTTCTGTTGCTCAGGGCTAGATAATCATACTAGCAAACAGATTAAGCCTACCTGTGTCTGTAGACCTTAAACTGACTAAAAACTTCTGACTCTGGCAGTTTCTCTTGATAGTCATCAGGCACATTTGCCTATAAATCTTTCATTTGTAGCTTCCTGTCTTTATTCTAGTGGGCTAACACAAGTGTATATCTTAAGTTACATTTAACTATTATTTTATAAGTGCCCAAGAATGGCTATATTTTGGTTTTAACTGTTTTGCTAGGTGTCCAAGATCAAGCTGGTCAAATTGACCTGTTCCTCTCTGTTAAAGAGTCAGCTGAGTTCACAAAGGGGATACTTGTAGAGAACTTAAGAGCAGCTTCTTAGTGTCATCAGTCAGGCAGAGTTTCCTCAATGAGCTGGCTTCCCTTGGAAGAATCAGGGATTTCTCCGTTTTCCAATGACCCTCCTCTGCAGCAGGTGCACTGATTGGTTTTTTATTCTCCAGTGGTCTAATTAATCTCCCTGATCAGGAGGTTGTGTGACCTACCTAGAGTGGCAAAGCTCCTTAGAGAAATTCTCTTGTTTCCTGGATTCAGGCTGATTGAGAACAAGATCCAAATACTGGTCTATCTTGGCCTCTGTATTTAATCTCAATCTCCAAGTTCCTTCTTAACCATCCAGCAGGCCAGTCTCACTAGTCATAAAGTAAGAGTACTGGGCTTTAACTTCAATGTCTATAACTTTACAGTTAGTTACTTTTTTATTTAACTGGAGTCTGCATTAGTACTGGAAGTTATCACTCTCTGTTCTATAGGTGGTGGCTTATTATCACAAGTTACCTAAGTTGTGTGTTCTTGAAGCAGCCACTCCTGCAAAACAGTAACAGATATAAAATGAAATTAGAAAGGTAAAAATATATTTGGCTTGTATAATAGCTATCTTAAATTTTGGCTGAGTTATACATTATAGCCCTGTTTGAGATCACAGTAACTTTACAACAAAAAACAATCTTTTGAATATAACTTTAAAGAAGCTGGAGTCTGGCTTATTTTGGAGCTGTTCTACAAGCAGTAAGATGGGAGGCAGAGCCTTATATCAGGTAAGACATAGCTCTTTACAAATCTTAGGTGAAGTATTCTAATTCTGATGTTGATCTTTGTTTCTTTCTTAAATATCATTTTAAGAAGTTTACACATTTTTTTTACATCCTCACCCCTCTTTACTTTTTTTTTTTGTAAACAAATGGGATACATGCTGTTTCTCTGTTTGTACATGGCGTAAGGCATACCATTTGTTAATCATAAATTTACATAGGGTAATGTTGTTTGATTCATTCTGTTATTTTTTCCCTTCCCCCCACCCCTACAACCTCTCTTTTCCCTCTATACAGTCCTTCCTACCTCCATTCTTGCCCCCTCCCTAACCCTAACTCTAACCCTAACACTACCTCCTCCCTCCCTCCATCATGTGTCATCATCCACTTATTAGCGATATCAATCGCCTTTGGTTTTTTGAGATTGGCTTATCTCACTTAGCATGATATTTTCCAATTTCATCCATTTGCCTGAAAATGCCATAATTTTATCATTCTTTGTGGCTGAGTAATATTCCATTGTATATATATATACCACATTTTCTTTATCCATTCATCAATTGAAGGACATCTAGGTTGGTTCCACAATCTGGCTATTGTGAATGAGCAGCTATGAACATTGATGTGGCTGTATCTCTGTAGTATGCTGATTTTAAGTCCTTTGGATATAGGCCAAGGAGTGGGATAGCTGGGTCAAATGGTGGTTCCATTCCAAGTGTTCTAAGGAATCTCCACACTGCTTTCCAGGGTGGCTGCACTAATTTGCAGCCACACGAGCAATGTATGAATGTACCTTTCTCACCACATCCTCACCAAAACCTATTGTTGCTTGTATTCTTTATAATCGCCATTCTAATTGGGGTGAGATGGAATCTTAGGGTGGATTTGATTTGCATTTCTCTTATTAATAGAGATGTTGAACATTTTTCCACATGTTTCTTGATTGTAGATCGTCTTCTGTGAAGTGTCTGTTCATTTCCTTAGCCCATTTGTTGATTTGATTATTTGTATTCTTGGAGTAAAGATTTTTGAGTTCTTTATAGATTCTGGAGATTAGTGCTCTATCTGAAATATGATTGGCAAAGATTTTCTCCCACTCTGTAGGCTCTTTCATCACATTACTGATAGTTTCCTTTGCTGAGAGAAAGCTTTTTAGTTTGAATCTATCCAAGTTATTGATTCTTGCTTTTATTTCTTGTGCTATGGGAGTCCTGTTGAGGAAGTCTGGTCCTAAGCCAACATGTTGAAGATCTGAACCTACTATTTCTTCTATAAGCTACAGTGTTTCTGGTCTGATTCTGAGGTCCTTAATCCATTTTGAGTTGAGTTACGTGCATGGTGAGAGATATGGGTTGTTTCATTCTGTTGCATATGGATTTCCAGTTCTCCCAGCACCATTTGTTGAAGAGGCTATCTTTTCTCCATTGCATATGTTTGGCACCTGTGTCTAGTATGAGCAAATTGTATTTATTTGGGTTGTGTCTGTGTCCTCTATTCTGTACCATTGATCTACATTTCTATTTTGGTACCAATACCATGCTGTTTTTGTTACTATTACTTTGTAGTAGAGTTGAAGATCTGGTATTGCAATACCCCCTGTTTCACTCTTCCTGCTAAGGATTGCTTTAGCTATTCTGGGTTTCTTATTCTTCCACATGAATTTCATAATTGCTTGCTCTATTTCTGTAAGTTACATCATTGGGATTTTAATTGGAATTGCATTGAATTTGTATAGTACTTTTGGTAGTATGGCCATTTTGACAATATTAATTCTTCCTATCCAAGAACATGGGAGATCTTTCCATCTTCTAAGGTTTTCTTTGATTTCCTTCTTTAGTGTACTGTAATTCTCATTGTAGCGGTCTTTCACCTCTTTTGTGAGATTGATTCCCAAGTATTTTATTTTTTTCAAGGCTATTGTGAATGGGATAGTTTTCCTAATTATTCTTTCCAAAGATTCATCACTTATGTATAAAAATGCATTAGATTAATGTGCATTGATCTTATATCCCACTATTTTACTGAATTCACTTATGAGTTCTAAAAGTTTTCTGGTGGAATTTCCAGGTTCCTCTAAGTATATAATCATATCATCAGCAAATAGGGATAGTTTGAGTTCTTCTTTTCCAATTCGTATCTCTTTAATTTCTTTGGTCTGTCTAATTGCTCTGGCTAGAGTTTCAAGGATGATATTGAATAGAAGTGGTGAAAGAGGGCATCCCTGCCTTGTTCCAGTTTTTAGGGGGAATGCTTTCAGTTTTTCACCATTTAGAATGATATTAGCCATGGGCTTAGCATAGATGGCCTTTACAATGTTAAGGAATGTTCCCACTATCCCTACTTTTTCTAGTGTTTTGGGCATGAAGGGGTGTTGTATTTTATCAAATGCTTTTTCTGCATCTATTGAAATAATCATGTGATTCTTGACTTTAAGTCTATTGATATGGTGAATTACATTTATTTCCTGATGTTGAACCAACCTTGCATCCCTGGGATGAAACCCACTTGATCATGGTGCACTATCTTTTTAATATGTTTTTGTATGCGATTTGCTAAGATTTTGTTGAGAATTTTTGTGTCAATGTTCATTAAGGATATCGGTCTGAAACTTTCTTTCCTTGATGTGTGTCTGGTTTAGGTATGAGGGTGATATTGGCTTCATAGAATGAGTTTGGGATGTTTCACTCCTCTTCTATTTTATGTAATATTTTGAGAAGTATTGGAATGAGCTCTTCTTTAAAGGTTTTGTAGAACTCAGCTGAGAACCCATCTGGTCCCGGACTTTTCTTTGTTGGTAGACTTTTGATGACTTCTTTTATTTCATTACTTGAAATTGGTCTATCTGTGTGGCTCTTCCACCAAGAAGCCTCCTAGGTCCTGGGACCCTGCTCTGCACCTAATCACCTGGCTATGTGGCCCCTCCTCTGAGCAGCCACCTAGAGCCCCATATAATCGCTCCGAGTCCCAGCAACCCGCAACATGCCTCTTCCTCCAGACGGCTTCCCGGTGTTCCGGTGTGATCACTAGGAGTCCGAGCCACTCACTGCGCGCTTCCTCCTTCCATCAACCGCCTATAGCCCTGGGCAGTCACTCCGAGTCCAAGTGACCTGCCCCAGTCCTCCTCCTCCAGGCAGCCTCCTGGTGTTCAGGAGTGGTCGCTTTGAGTCCAAACCACTCACCACTTGCCTCCTCCTCTGAGTAGCCACCTGGAGCTCTGGTGCAGTCACTGCAAGTCCAAGCGACCTGCCACGCTCCTCCTCCTCCTCCTCCTCCAGGCATCCCCCCGGTGTTCAGAAGTGGTCGCTCTGAGTCCAAACAGCTCTTTGCACCGCTCCTCCTGTGGCAACCGCCTGTAGCTCTGGTACAGTCACTCTGAGTCCAAGTGGCCACGCTCCTCCTCCTCTTCCTCAGGGAAGGCCCTGGTGTTCAGTAGTGGTTGCTTTGAATCCAAACAGCTCTCCTCGCCACTCCTCCTCTGGGCAGTCGCCTGGAGCCCCAGTGGTTGCTCCGAGTCCCAGCGCTGAGCGGCCTCCTCTACAAAACTCCCAGTTGTCCGAGTTCACTGCTCCAACGGGGGGAGGGGTGTCTCGCCGGGCAGCTCTACTTCATAAAGTTCCCTGCATCTGGAACTACCGCCACATCTGTGATGCCTCCCCAATGGGAGAGACTCACCCGGCTGCTTTGAGTTGGTCCCAAGTCTCTCAATATCGCCTCTTTTGAATTAATCAGATGTCTCTACAAACACATTTGAGTAATCCCATACATGTTAACTCTAACTCACCTATTTTTATAAAAACCAAAATATCAGACAAGTGTCCTGAACAATATTTGCCATCTCTTTCCTGTTGAAAAAAAGTCCTAGAAACAATTGATATTAAACATTTTATTAACATCAATATTTTATTAGTTTGACCACCTAGAGACTTGCAAGTTATTTTAAAAGACATTTTACTTTTATTAGTTTACACACTTTAAATTGAACCTTTTTAAATCACGTGAATTAAATGTATCTGGATCCATTTTTTAAATTTTAATTTTGAAAATGCTCAATTTTGATACAGATAAAACATGACATCAGACAGCACAACATACAATAACACAAAATCAAAGGACTTGTAACTTTATAGGTGAATCTCCATTGCAATGTAGCAGATGATTTAAAAACTCTAGTTGAATAAAAAAATAGAACTGATCAAAAAAAGTTCTGAGCCCAAAAAACATTAAAAAAAAGAGTCCTATAAAAATGATATGGCCGCTAATTACTTTAGTGAAGCACCATAAAATTTACTTTTGCTGGAGTTCAGGTAAGACTCTTTTTACTTTTTTTCCCTTGGGTTTGAAACTGGTCTTCTACTAAGCCTTCAGGCTTCCTCTATGTACATTTCAATGTAAGCCTTGACTGAGATCTGGAAGGAGCTGAGCTAACAGGTTTTAGCATAAACTTTGTGCCTAGGGCATTTTAACCATTTATATCAGGACAGGCTTGGATGTCAAACAAAATTATGAAACCTTATTTTCCATTACTTTTGAGAATGAAGCTACTATGCTAAGCACCTCACTGAGATGCCATTGGTTATTGAGCTGCCTAGTGGCTGCCTATCCATGATTTATTTTCCCCTCAGTGACACACAGGTTAAATCTTGCTTCATAGGTAAGCCGAGCACAGGAGCTTGAAGTAAGGCCCTTTTTTGATATTTCTGGGGCAGAATATTGTCCTATGGTGGCTATTTCTCTGTCGTAGTTTGTGGGTTCCATGAGACAGCTGCAATCCTAAATATTGAACCTGTTGATGAAATAATTGTTTTATTTTTTGAAATCTTATAATCCCTATTAGATAAGAAGTTTAGGAGCTCTGCAATGGTCTTTTGATATTCCTCCTTGGTGGCGGCACATAAAGGATGTTATTTACATACTGGAGAACAATTATAGGTGTTTTATCTCTGAATTTTGTTAAATCCTTAGCTAAGCATTGTCCGGAGCAGGTGAGAGCCATCTCCAAATCCTGAGGCAACACTGTTAGGTTAGTTGAGATACATTGTCTGGTCCCTCAAAGGCAAGCAGAAATTGCTATTCAGAGTCTAGTGTATATAGGAAAACCCTTCTTTTAAATCTAACTTAGTAAACCAAGCAGCAAGTGGAATTTCAGATATCAGAGTAAGATCTACAGGGTAGGGAAAAATTACTGCTTAATTATTTTAAGGTTTTGGACTAGGCAGTTTGCTTTTTAACTCCTAAAATGGGTGAATTGCATGGGCTTATGCAAGGTATTAAAAGTTTCTATCAATTTGAATGATCATTAAGGTTTTGATGATCTTTAATAAGTCCTTTTTCTTGTCTTTATGCTCCCTTTTCTTTCTTTTTGATCTCCATTAAAAAATGGAAGATGCAAGCTGGAGAAGATCATCTAAGGATTGATCAGGGCCATGTGACAATTTTTGTAATTTCCTCTAAATGGGGCTGACTGAATGATAAATTTATACTTTAAAAGTATGTGTCCCTCTATGGATTCAGGATTCAGGGTGGTTTGTTTTTTATTGCCTTTCTAAGTCTCTCCATGAAAATAGCAGGACTTTCCTGAAGGTCTCATATAATAGTTTTATAGGCATCCTACTCATTGTTTGAATCCCAGTTAGGATGGTTTTGGGGAACTGCCTTTGCTCAAGATGGTTAATAGCATAATTTTTCCAGGTGAAGTCCAATACCTGGAATAAGTTTTGAAACATCTACTTATTTGGATCCTCCAAAAACCTCCCTAAATTTACTTTTTGTATCTTAAGTTGCAGGGAGGTCCACTTGACCTTCCTCCCTTAGTAGGTGATTCCTCAAGGCTTTCTACTCTCATGGTAGATATTATTTTATTTTTTTATTTTTACATATTTTTTAAATTTATTTTTATTGTACACAAATAGGATACATCTTGTTTCTCATTTGTACATGAAGTAAAGGCATACCACTTGTAGGCAAACATACACACACGTAGGGTTATAGTGTTTGATGCATTATGTTATTTTTTTCCTTCCTTCTCCACCACTCTCACTCCTCTATTCCCTCTACACAGTCCCTCTTTCCTCCATTCTTGCCCCCCTCCCATCCCCCATTATGTGTTATCATCCACTC
Source organism: Sciurus vulgaris (assembly GCF_902686455.1). Taxonomy (NCBI): domain Eukaryota; kingdom Metazoa; phylum Chordata; class Mammalia; order Rodentia; family Sciuridae; genus Sciurus; species Sciurus vulgaris. The sequence continues at coordinate 84,998,176 of NC_136464.1, forward strand.
ATCAGCGAGATCATTCATCCTTTGGTTTTTTGAGACTGACTTATCTCACTTAGGATGATATTATCCAATTTTATTCATTTTTCTGCAAATGCCATAATTTTATCACTCTTTATGGCTGAGTAATATTCCATTTTATATATATATACCACAGTTTTTTTTGTTTTTTTGTTTTTTTTATGGACCAGTGATGTTTTATTCAGCACCAGATGGGCACATCATCAGGGGCAAAATGGTGGCAAGCCACCAAGAGCGTCTGCATTTTATACACAGCCTTAGCAGAGCCAGGCCATGGGAGGAGTTAGTTACTTTCGGTGGGCAGAGGGCAGAGCCAGGCCATTGGAGTTTTGGTGGTGGGATCATTTAGGGCAGGGTTGGAGGATATGGAGGTTGGAGATATGGAGGTAACCATATCTTGCACTCCTACCCCACACTCCCAGGTCATCTCTAATATTTTCTCTTGCTAAGAATTTGCCTATTCTAGATAACCTCATATAACCAGAATCAGACAATATGTGTCCTTTTGTATCTGGATTATTTTACTTAGTATAATATTGTCGAGGTTCATTCCTGTTGCAGTTTGTACCAGAATGTCATTCATGTTTATGGACACCACAGTTTCTTTTTCCATTCATCAATTGAAGGACATCTAGGTTGGTTCCACAATCTGGCTATTGTGAATTGAGCAGCTATGAACATTGTTATGGCTGTATCTCTGTAGTATGCTGATTTTAAGTCCTTTGAGTATAGGCCAAGGAGTGGGATAGCTGGTTCAAATGGTGGTTCCATTCCAAGTTTTCTAAGGAATCTCCACACTGCTTTCCAGAGTGGCTGCACTAATTTGCAGCCCCACCAGCAATGTATGAGTGTAGGTTTTTCCCCACATCCTTGCCAAAAACTATTGTTGCTAGTATTCTTGATAATTGCCATTCTAATTGGGGTGAGATGGAATCTTAGGGCAGCTTTGATTTGCATTTCTCTTATTACTAGAGAAGTTGAACATTTTTTTCACATATCTGTTGATTCTTGTAGATCTTCTTCTGTGAAGTGTCCATTCATTTCCTTACCCTATTTGTTGATTGGGTTATTTGTATTCTTGGTGTAGAGTTTTTGAGTTCTTTATGTATTCTGGAAATTAGTACTCTATCTGAAGTATGAGTGGCAAAGATTTTCTCCTACTCTGTAAGCTCTCTCTTCCCATTGCTGATAATTTCCTTTGCTGAGAGAAAGCTTTTTAGTTTGAATCTATCCCAGTTATTGATTCTTGCTTTAATTTCTTGTGCTATGGGAGTCCTGTTAAGGAAGTCTGATCCTAAGCTGACATGTTGAAGATTTGGACCTGCTTTTTCTTCTATTAGATGCAGGGTCTCTGGTCTGATTACAAGGTCCTTGATCCATTTTCAGTTGAACTTTTGTGCAGGGTGAGAGATAGCGGTTTAGTTTCATTATGTTGCATATGGATTTCCAGTTTTCCCAGCACCATTTGTTGAAAAGGCTATCTTTTCTCCATTGCATATTTTTGGCACCTTTGTCTAGTATGAGAAAACTGTATTTATTTAGGATTGTGTCCATGTCCTCTATTCTGCACCTTTGATCTACCTGTCTGTTTTGTTACCAAATCATACTGTTTTGTTACTATTGCTTTGTAGTATAGTTGAAGTTCTGGTATTGTGATATCCCTTGCTTCACTCTTCCTGCTAAGGATTACTTTAGCTATTCTGGGTTTCTTATTCTTTCAGATGAATTTCATGATTGCTTGTTCTATTTCTGTAAGGTACATCATTGGGATTTTAATTGGAATTGCATTGAATCTTAATTGAATTGCACTTTTGGTAGTATGGCCATTTTGACAATATTAGTTTTGCCTATCCAAGAACATGGGAGATCTTTCCATCTTCTAAGGTTTTCTTTAATTTCTTTCTTTAGTGTTCTGTATTTCTCATTGTAGAGGTCTTTCACCTCTTTTGTTAGATTGATTCCCAAGTATTTTATTTTTTTCAAGGCTATTGTGAATGGGGTAGTTTTCCTAACTTCTCTTTCTGAAGATTCAACACTCATGTATAAAAATGCATTAGATTCATGAGCTTTGATCTTATATCCTGCTACTTTACTGAATTTACTTATGATTTCTAAAAGTTTTCTGTTGGAATTTCCCAGTTCCTTTAAATATATAATCATGTCATGAGCAAATAGGTAGAGTTTGAGTTCTTCTTTTCCTATTCATATCCATTTAATTTCTTTGGTGTGTCTAAGTGCTCTGGCTAGATTTTCAAGGACAATGTTGAATAGAAGTGACAAAAGAGGGCATCTCTGCCTTGTTCCAGTTTTTAGGGGGAATGATTTCAGTTTTTCAGCATTTAGAATGACATTGGCTATGGGCTTAGCATAGATGACTTTTACAATATCAAGATATATTCCCACTATCCCTATTTTTTCCAGTGTTTTGAGCATGAAGGTATGATGTATTTTATCAAATCTTTTTCTGCATGTATCAAAATAATCATGTGATTCTTGACTTTAAGTCTGTTGCTATGGTGAATTACATTTATTGATTTCTCAATGTTGAACCAACCTTGCATCCCTGGGGTAAAACCCACTTGATTGTCGTGCACTGTCTTTTAAATATATTTTTGCATGTGATTTGCTAAAATTTTGTTTAGAATTTTTGCATTGGTGTCCATTAAGAATATTGGTCTGAAATTTTCTTTCCTTGATGTGTCTCTGTCTGGTTTAAGTGTCAGGGTGATATTGGCTTCATAGAATGAGTTTGGACTGTCAAACCTCAGTGGGGTCACTTGCCCTGGAAGGACATGCATTGCCCATAGACCCACAGGGCCTGGCCCCCAACATAACCTTCCTTGTCTGCTGTGATGGAAGAAGTTAAAATTCATTTTTTGCTAACTATAGGTTCTGGGGATTCACAGCTTTCCTCTTTCCTCTTACCCTCAGAGCTGAGTTGGCACTTGTCTTAAATCTTTGTCTGTACTGGCCAGGACCAGTAGTGTCTCTGGCTTCCATGGGAAACATGAAGTCCTAGTGGTGTCTTTATGCCATTATGAGATACTAGTTGGTATCTGAAGAGCAGCCAGGATGTCACAGATGGCACTCTATAGGACCATGTTGCCCAAGGCACAGAAACACCTCCTTCAGAGAGAAACAATATTTACTCTCCTACCTGAGTCTAGATTCTCTTTGCCCTGCAATCCCACATTGTTGGATGCTAGCCCTTTAACTTTGAATATCTTAGCTGTTCCATCTTTTGCTCTCATTTCACAGGAGCTCTGTTAACCAAGTTAGTCATTTCTTTAATAAAGATAAAAACCAGGTGGCAGAATTTTAAATGGAAGTGAATGATGGACAGTACAATGGAAATAACTTTCTAGACCTAATATCTGTGCAGCATTTCTAGAGAGGATACATGGCAAACAGAACCATAGGAAGTTTGAAAATTCGGTGTTGCTTTTTTTTTTTTTTTATTCTGCCAGCACATATTTTGGGTTTATTAATCCAGTGAGCCATCACCTCTTCCCTTTGTATATTTATATTTACAGACAGGATCTGGCTAGGCTGCTTAGGCCTTCCTTAATTTAGAGTAACTGGCTTTGCATTGCATAACATCCTTACTCAGCATCCCCAGTACCTGAAATAATTGGAAGTATCCAGCACCTCTACTGTGCTGTTTGATTTGCTTAGGTATCTGCTGGTCAGAATTTTTGAAAGAAAAAGCCCAAGAGGAGGGACATTGGGACAAAAAGGAATTGAATGTGGACATAAAGTCTTGGAGTTCAAATTTGAAGGAACCCCAAAATCTCCTTATATAATAATGACCTGAGCACAAAATGTTTCCCACATATGCCTCCTTCTACTCCTGCCCCTGGCCACCATGGACCACTGGGAAAATTGCTCCATGTTCAGTTACAATCATTTTCATCCTTAAATAGACAGGAATAAATATTTCTCTCAAGATACCCTCTCTTGAAGACTGGGTCTTTTCATGCAACTAAGGATTCTGGCAGAATTGTTTTCAAATGTAATTTAAAAATTCATTGGAATGTGCTTGGTTTTTCTGTGGAATGGATTTCCAGTCAAGCATTTCACAGAATCAGATCAGAAGGGGATCCAGTCACCTACCATACTCAGTGTGAATTTAATCAGCAAGTTCTTGAAGATAAAAAATGTTCACCTGTATTTCATGGCATGGAATTAAAAATATCATCTCCAGTGGTGTTTGGGAAGTAGTAGACTTCTGGAGCACACTTCCAGTCTCTCTGAAAATGGATTGGACTTGTACACCAGGGCTGTTTCCATGTCAACCTAAATGTTAGCTGGAAATCCTAGAAATGATAACAAAACAGAGCTGATTTTGGCACTGCATTATCTGTCTGTTGTGCTGTGCATCCAGAATATATTTTTCCTTTACAAAACTGAGTGAATTGGTGCTGAATATATATATATATGCATACATATTAGTTTCTGCTGATATCACTCAGGAGGCACAGTGGGTATTTAAAAACTGTTTTCCCTGTATAATTGGAGGTCCAGCCTCAATTAGAATGATGCATATATACAGACTTTTTGATTTGATATTTGGATGCCATGCTGTTTGGATTTGGGTGAAGGATGTGGTGTTTTCATCTTTTCAGTGATTCTTGAAATTTTTAATTGTACTTTGTAGGGTAAGGAATGGTGCAAGAATGCTTTTTAGTAAGAACTCACATTTAAAGAAGGAAATCAGAGTCATTGAGTATGCAGAATGTTTGTCAAGAATATAAGAAAATTAGAATAAAAAGAGGATTTTGTAGTTTGGAAATGCTTTAGATTTTGTTATTCTTGGTAGGTAACTCCCATGAAATCTTTTGGTCATTCTTTAAAATGGTCTGCTTTTGAAATTCAGGATTCACTCATCTTGTGTTTTCATTTTTGTATTTTAGCATAGATTTTTTTTTGTTACATCTCTGATGTTGAGAAGTACTCTTTATTTTGAGAGCCATTATTGAGTACTGTACTTCCAAATTTCTACTTGTTTAAATTTAAGAGTTTTTGTGTAGGTACTGTGAAGAAAGGAAAGCTTTTCCTTGCCAGAAAAGCCAAATAAACATAAGTGTTAAAAGCTGTCCCTTGAAAGCAACAGGATAGGTCCAAGGATTTGCAAGGACATTACTGTCATTTGCCAGTTGAGTTATTGTAATTACCTTTGCTTCCTGAATGATCTTTGCAATACCTCTTGTTGTATTGTTTGAAGTTGAAGAAATTTCCTAGTGTTTTTTGGGAGACCATTAACAATGACATTTTTTTAACTCTTTGTTCACTGAACTTGGTTTTTATCTTCAACACCCCTGTGTTTTACTACCCCAAAGAATATCCTTAGCTCTTCCCCTTTTTTATTCAACTTTGAAGCATTGTAACATTCCTTTCTTTCATCATGATGCACATTTCAAGATGACATTATGCCCTGCAAAAATGTACTCATCTTGTTACTATCAGGCCCTCATTTCATTCATCGTATTTACTGTTTTGGAGCATCTTTGTGGCACTAGCCTGTAGTCTGCATCCTCCAGGGGCTGTTAAAAGGACCCTTGGCATTTTCACAGATGGCTCTGTGTCAGATAGGAAGTAGTCATTGCAAAAGGATTAACCCTTATGTCAAGACAGATTGTCCAGATATTTCTTTTTCTAATGGTGAGATGAATGGCCCCTTGGAAACTCCTACCAAGAGACATTCGTAGTGCAGCCTAGTTGTGGATGAGCAGCAAAGTAAGTGGTGTCTGGCAGTTTGACTGTGCAGAGAACATCTCTCCTCACTTGCTACCTTTTTTCTTGCCTCCATCACATGTGCTCAGTTATTCGCTCCCTTCTGTTCTCACTAGGCATCAGAGTAGCCACCTACTCCCACTTAGAAGTCAAACTTCACCGCTTCCATCTATCACGTGTGTGGATATTCAAGGACAAAAGTGGTACCCCACCAGTGTTTGTGTATGTTTCCCTATTCAGCCATTACCAAACCCACTAAGCTGCACTGGATGCTCCCCTGCCCTCAGCTGTCAACCCTCATCATTTTGCTTTACTCATAAGGCTCTAGGCCAGTTACCTGACTGGGCAAAATCCTGAGTGAGTCCACATGGGGAGGAGTGGAGTCAGATGGCAATATTACTGGGACCAATAGTAGCCTTTGTGATTTTCTCAGTCCCCTGAACCTGTTCATCCCTCCCAGGTCCAGGACTTGGTGGGGACCAGTTGCCTGCAACAGGACACTTGTGGTCATGTGGCCATGATGCCTGGCATTGCCAAACATGAATAGTACCACATAGTGGAGCAGGCTTTCAGACTTTTGCAGGTTCCTTTGCCTGGGAGGGAACTGGATCACCCATAGGCACATGGGGCCATGCCCCCAATACACCTTGGCTACTATGCTCTGGGTTTAGAAGGTAGGATCACATTCATTTCAAACAGTAGTTCTGGGGACTCACTCCCTTCCTCTCCCATCTTACCATCACAGTGTAGCCCACGCTTGACTTAATTCTTGTTTTAAGCAGCAAGGAGCAGAAATGTCTCTGGTTGCCATGAGAACTGTGGTGTCATCATGCTGTCATTCTGCCATTCTTGACATCAGGTAGTATCTGCAGAGCAGCCAGGATGTCACAGAAGGCACTGATTTGGACCCCTGTTGTTCCAGGCCCAGAAAAATCCCCTGTGGAGAGTAACAATGTGCACTCTTCTATCTGTGTTTGAAATTTCCTAGCCCTTCAATCCGAAGTTGCTGGATATCAGCTTTTTCAACTTTGAATATCATAGCTCTCTCATCTTTTGCTCTCATTTCACAAAAGCACTGCTAACCAAGTTAGGCTTTTCTTTGAGAAGGATTAAAACCAGGGTTGGAGGATATTTAATTGAAGTGAATGTTCAATGGAAGTAACTTTCTAGACCTAATGTCTTTGAAATAATCCTTGAGAGGATTCACATTGTGAATTGATTTTGAAGGTCAGTCCAAAGCATATCTACCATCTTCAGAGATATTATGTAGCATTGGCAAGAAATTTATATATTTTGTCCACTTAGGAAAGTCACCAGATTCTGTTGCAGAACAATTACAGCAGTAAGATTTTGGTGGATATTTTATAGAAATGATTGGGTTTATATGAAAAAGTTCCATGCTAATAACCATTTGAACTTGCAATCCCAAATTCCAAGGGCCAGTACAATTGGCTGGGCTAGATATTGCTTATGCTGTCTTTTTCTTAAAGGTTACATCTAGACAGGCAGAGTCTATCATGGGACCAGCATATAAGTAAGTTTCCATTACAGCCCGAATAGTTAAATCCAGTCACATGGATGGGTGTAATGTGAGTATCCCATCATATGAATATTATCAGTAAATATTGGGATTGATTTTTCAGTACACATTGTTGGATGTATTAAAGGTGAATCTAGGAAATGAGCCCAACAGATTTCCCATGTATTTCACTTATCTAAGAGCTCAATAGAACTAGCATATAAATATTGTGGTTGGAGATTTAAAATCTCCTTATTGTAAAATCTGGTGCATTCTATTGCATCTATCACTCAGAAGCAGTAAAACTCCTAATATCATAATTTTTAGACAATGTTTTTTGAAATCAAGTAGGTTTACATAGGGATCTGTTTCTCCCTTTCTAATTTTTAAATTGTAGAAAATGATTGCTATAAACTGGAGAATTATTAACCTTAAATTGTAGACAATAGCCTAACATTGTACAAATATATAAATCATAAGAGGTGACAATAAATATTTCTATTTGGCCAGAATGATTAATAAAAGTTATGTGTTGTTAAAGTCAATGTTATTAAGTTGACAAGGGCATTACAATAAAAGGAGGCCCAATTTCTACCAAATATAGGATTTGATTTTTTCTCTAACAGTAGGCTGAGTTACAAAGCTATAAAATGCAGTCAGTACAAAAATTAGTCTTATGTGTGTTCTATAGGTAATGGCCCCATTATTTTAAATTAACTTAAGCTATAATATTAGAATTGGAAGAATCTGTCAGGATAGCCATTTAATAATTTATTTAACAATCTTAGAATTTATGTCATTTGATCTAGCAATTACATTTAAGGGATCTATGGAAAGATAATCTTTATGTATAAAGATATAGTTGTATGAATGTGTTTAATAATCTTTATTTAAAATAGTAAAAATAATCCAAACATCCAACATAGGGTTTAGGATAAATGAACTCTATGACAAAAATCTGACATGAAAAACAATGTAAGAGAATACTAATTTTATGCAATCTAAAACAAAGTTATAAGATTTAAAATGAGCAATATAATTGTGTATGTACAAATTATGAATATCTCTGAGCTTATATATGGAAAGCAGTTCAAAAGATTTAGTAAATGTTAATAATAGTTGTCATAACCTCAAAAAATTTTTTTTATGTGTCCTTAATTTTTTAAGTGGGTCTATTGACAAAAATCTAGGGAAGGTACCTTAATCGTGAAACCATGTTTAGCCTCCTTATCTGAATATTATTTTATGAAATCTCCATTTTTTTGGATTAACATAAATTAAGTAGCATAATGTAATATCACATCTGAAATATGAAACAGATAAGCCAAAAGTTTCTATTCCCTCTAGATGGAAGGTGTTAAAATACTTCTATATCCCATATTGTTAGACTTTAAATAAGTCAGTATCTTCTGAATATCCTCTAAAGATATAGCTGTTTACTTCTTAGAGAGTAATATAAAAAGTGTACAACTTATATTTATTAAATTTTAAAATATTAAATAATATAATATAATTGATTAATTAATTAATTGGTTATTATATAAGTTTGTAAGAGACAATTACTGAAAAAGCTTTAGGTTGGAAAGCATCAGCTTAATAACATATCCCTGTAAATCTAATATTTTAAAGACTTCTTTATCTGGAAAACAAGGATATGATTAACATAGTAAGTCAGTAGTAATTACTGTTGCTAATTAAAATATAGTCATTAATGTTTTATATTAATAAAATTTGTTTTTTAAAGAGAAATTTAAAATTTGGAATGCAAGTTGGCATTTTTAAAAAACAGTTATTTTTTAAACCAAATTTTATAAAGCATAAGGTCTTTAAAATTAGTTTTTTCTGAAACAGTAGAAATTCAACAGGCAAAAAAATTTATTATTAGAATGAGAAATTAATGTTCTAAGTATTTTTTTTCTTCTGTCCTTTAGTTAGAAGGTCCAATTAATAGGGGTTTGTGAAAAGATCTTCTCTATATTTGTAACAGTTGTGATAGAAATGTAGTAGAATTTAAAGTATAAAAAACTTTTAATAACCTTAGCTGATCATGTTAGTTATATAGAGCAATTTTAATTACAAGTAAATCTCTTGAAAATTATTTTACACAAATTTTGTTTTAATTTATTCAACATGTTATAGTCTTCTATTTTATAAGTGAAAAAAAAATTTAGACACATTTCACACCTGAAAATTTAAGTGCTAGTATCTTGGTTCTCAAGGAGAACATAGAGAATAAAGGAATTTTAGACCTGATTTATATTAACCAAATTACAAATATGTCTAATGTTTAAATATATTTTAATTAAGAGCATCTATTTTCATATTTAATAGATGATGTTCCAATTGACAATCTTATAGCATCCCATCTTGTAAATAAATTATCACCTGTAATAAGAGATTAGATAGTTAATTTATTTACCTCAAAATGAATTTATTTGTTCTTAATGGCAAAAATCAGGATATCAAAAAAGTCAATAATAATAATGATGATTTCTTTCTTGTTTGAAAAAAATTAAAACAAGGGCTATATATCATGAATATTATAGAATTCAGCAGTTTTATTATTTATTTGACAACCTGGAAAAATGTGAATTAAAAAGACTTTTACCTGGAAAAATGTGAGTTAATAAGTATTAAGAAGACTTTTATTTTTTAGTTCTTTACCCTAAATAAATTAAATTTCATTAATTCATGTGAATTGAGTTAAATGGATCATTTTTATTTCAATTTTAAAATATGAGCATGCTTATTGAACCATAAGTAAATTTTGAAATTATTTAAATATAGTCATTGTGTGCACACATTTATAGATCAGTAAAAAAATAAAATTTTTATAGTTTTTTAAGTGAAGCTACATAGCAATGAACAAACATGCATTAAACATTGATTTGATTTTTCTAAGAATTTAAGTTTGTAAAAAGAAAAACTTTAAAATAATTCAGATTGCTGGCTTTTGTCCTGAGGATTTTTATTTACCTTTAAAATCATTCCTAAAAAGCAAAAATTAATCCACCTAATATCACAATCAGGACATCTTTTAACCACTTCAGAAAATCTTTTCTTTCCCTTTTTAAATTTTTTTCTTGAGTCTGAGTGGTCTCCTAGTGAACATGCAGTATTCTTCCATTTATATTTCAATGTAAGCCTTAAATGGGTCCTGTAAGGATCTAAAAGAAAGACTACTGGTTCCAGCAAAACTTGATCTTAAGATCCAATAGAGGGTACTCTTGCCTAATTAACTGAGCCCAAAATGCTCTGTACAAGGACTCAGAAGTTTGGTTTTCCTGAGTTCCACCTGATAAAAATTTCCACATGGACTCACAGGTTAGAAAGACAAAATGTGCTATAATATTCTCTGGAGAAAGCTGGATGATAGAATCTGTTTGAGCAGTGAACATTATTTCCCCATTAAAATTCTATCACTAAAGCTGGTAACATTTGAACTCCTTTTTAAGATAAATTATCCCATACTAAAATATCTAACGGCAAAAGGCCATAAATACCCATAGGAATCATTTGTTGACCCATTTCTGAAATCAGTATAAAATTTGAGTTGGGCTTGAAGTCCAGCATTTTTGCTTCAGAATAGAAAATGATGCCCTCATTTTTTGGTGGGGCCACGGCTGGCCCTGCATCCAGTTTTCTTGTTGTGTAAGCCCAGGTTGCTCAGTTATGCCTATCTGGGCATGGCATTCTTTAGCCCTATGGTGTTCCTTTCCACAATGAGGGCAAATCCTCGGAATATTCTTTGACTTTTGTGGCCATTTACAGTCCCAAGCTATGTGCCCTTTTCTTTGCCACAGCTAAAACATTGTTTCTTAGAATTTGTCTCCTTTAAAGCAGGCTGTATGTTTCATTATACATAGGCAGCCATTGCTACAAAGACTGAAAAATTGTACTCTGGTGCTTGCCGAATTTGACTGGGTTCTAGGGTTTTCTCTCCGTGGACAGATTACTCCCTCCATGCTCTTTGTGCACATGCACTTATTTGAGCATAAGTTTGCAAATCACAAGTCAACTTTTGTGTCAAATCAGCAAATTGTTCTGACCTGGTTAGCATATCAAAGGCAATCTGAACTCCATTCAATTTACTAATTTCCACCTGATCTGATCTATCCAACCGGATTTCCATGTTAAATACTGGACTTTGGAAAGACAGAAGCTAGCTAGCAGGAGCCAGTCCCTAGATGGCAGGTCCTCATTATTTATTTATTGTAAAAGGTTTAGTATGAGTGGTGTGTTTGCTTCATACATAGAGTATGCAGATTTTAAGTCCCTTAATGTTGAAAAAGGAATAGACACATGAGTTCTTTTTAGTGCCTCAGAACTATGAAAATTATTTTGCTCAAAAATGGGGTATAACATAAATTTTGCTAATTCCTTTTTTGCCTTATTAACAGTGCTAGGAAATCTTGGCCTTATGACTTTAAGTCCTTCACTAGGAGCAAGAGGAGGCACAGGAGCAGGATATTTCAAATACAAATTACAGAGGTCTCATGCTAACTCATCTTCCTCTACATCAGAATACCTTCCAGTCCTCTGAATAGAAATTTTTCTCCCACCCTTCAGTATCTCTTTCTCCATAGGAAACTGCTTAAGGCTAAATACTGAAAAGTTTTATATATGTTTCCAGAAGACAAAAACATCCTGAAGGATAAATATGAACATCTCGGTCCAAATAAAATCAAGTTTCTATTACAGTCAAAAATAAATTCCCATAACCTGACACTATGCTTCCAAAATTCCTGTGCTATTTCTCTTCTCATCAAAAGGCTTGATCCTGAGGGTTTCTGCCTGAGCAGGGAGCAACCATGTTATGTAGGCTTCCATCCTTCCCACCAGGTATCAGGAACCATGCTGTTTTTGAAGGGCTGGAAACTGTGGCAGAAACACACATAATTAAACTAGGAAAATTGTAGAGTAATTTCCTCTTCTTTAGTTAGAAATTTTCCCTGAATTTGTGACTAGGATTTTTTCTTCTCAGGATTCTAAAATTTTGCACCTGTCTAAGCCAATTTAGGTCTCAGTCACATAGTCCCAGAGATACAGGCAGACCTTCCTGATCAAGTCTGTAGTATATAAAGTGATCAGTTCTCCATTTACATTTCAAGGACTGTAGGAGATGTGTTCTTTCCACTTCATTTTCACTCTGGCTAAGTATTGAATATAGCTGAATAGATTTATTTTTCACTCTGTAGAGAGCAAATTCTCCAGGCTTAACATCACACAATTAAATTCCCTTTTCTTTCTTACTACTAAACTTGTTAACATGCATGTGTTTCCCATGGGAAAAGGGCCAGCACCTTACCTTTATTCTTTCTTCTAAAATCCTCTCAGTCACTGTTCAGGAGTCAACTGTGGTGGGCCTCTCTGTCATGTCCTGTGTGGATGAGAAAAGGTTTTACTTCTGGAGGGAGATGTTGGTTGTATATCACTCTATTATCCAAAAACTTATCTACTCAATAAACATACAAGAGCCAATACTTTTTAAATGACAGGGGGCATGACAAGTCTGGCCATATCATCTCTGACCTCTAACAACAACATGGAGTTGCCCAATTCTCTTTTATTTATAACATACAGGTAAAATGAGGTCAAGACCTGGAGGAGCTTCTTCTGTGATGGACAGAATAGGGTGGAATTAGGGGAGTCATTCTCTTAGGGGGGATATTCCAGAAGGAGACAGGGGAACACTCCCATGTAGCACCATATGCTTTCTGGCAGTTCCTAGAAGCCAAGCATCTGTGTCCCATGGCTCAACCCAGTCTGATTCTGATAAATAAGGATGGCTTCCCACAATACTCAAAGTATCAGTGGCAGATAGGGATGCTGTGATGTTTTTGGCAGGTTCCCATAGGTGAATCACAGAGGATGCCATTGAGATTTTGGATTAAGCCTCTGCCATCATCTTCAGACAACTACTTTCCCTTTGCACAACAGCCCTTGGCCTGCTACTGGGCCTTAGTGGAAAGTAACTGGTTGACCATGGGCCAACAGGTTACTATTCAACCTGAGTTACCCATCATGAACTTGGTGTTATCTGACCCACAAAGCCATAAAGTTGGACAGGCACAACAGCCCTCCATCATCAAGTGGAAGTGATACATACATAATCAGGCATGGGCAGGATCTGAAGGTGTAAGTAAATTGCATGAAGAAGTATCCCAAAAGCCCATGGTTTATACTCCAGCTGCAGTACTTTCTGTTCCTCAGCATAAACCTATGGCTTCATGGGGTCTACCTTATGACCATCTAACAGAAGAAGAGAAGACTAGGGCCTGGTTCATGGATGGTTGCTCATGATATGCATGTACCACCTGGAAGTGAGCAGCTGCAGCACTGCTGCCCATTTCTGGAGCAAACATGAAGAACAGTGGTGAACAAAAATCTTCACAATGTGTAGAACTTCAGGCAGTGCATCTGGTTGTGTATTTTGATGGAAGTAAAAATGGCCAATGTCCAACCGTACACCAGCTCATGGTCTGTAGCCAATAGTTTGCCTAGCTGGTCAGTGAACTGGAAAGAACATCATTGGAAAATTGGTTACAAGAACATTTGGGGAGAGCCCAGCCCCCTCTGGCGGGAAGTGCCTCTCTAGGCTAGCTTCCCGGGGCAGACCGCCCAGTGAGAGCTTCTCGACGCAGAGCCAGCCACAAGTCCCCAAGCCAGCGGAGACACCCTATACACAAGCGGCTTCTGGGACCAGGGCTGGGCAGCCAGAGACCTCTCCAGGCAGCATTGTCCCCCTACGGCTGCAGGCTTTTTCCATGGGGCGATCCAAGATGGCGGACTAGAGGGTGACTGCATCTCCAGTTGCCCCAGAACTCAGGATTCAAGAAGGGGAGGCATTGAGAGACTCAGACTAAGATAGAACCACGGGGTGAGTCTCCCCCACCCAGCGAAGCTCAGCTGGTGGCAGGCCCGGATTCGAGTGGCTTATTAGAGTAGGACAGGGTAGATAGCATCTCCCACAGGCAGCTCTGTGCAGTCTGGCAGTGGGCTCCGCCCACAGGGACAGATCCTCCAGCCTCTAGGAACAGGACCCCCAGTGAGAGACCTTCTGCACAGAAGCAGTGCGGTCAGCTCCGGCCCGCCCCTCTGCCAGCTCCAGCCTGCCCTCAGGTTGCTTCAGTGACCAGCACAGGGCGCCAGGGATTTCCCCAAGCAGCCCAGACCCCCTCCGGCGGGAAGCACCTCTCTAGGCTAGCTTCTCAGGGCAAATCGCCCAGTGAGAGCCTGTCCACACAGAGCCAGCCACAAGTCCCCAAGCCAGTGGAGACCTCCGACCTACAACCAGCCTCTGGAATCAGGGCGGTGCAACAAGAGACCTCTCCAGGTCTCTCTCCTGGAACCAGTAGCGGGCTAGGGGCAGCATTCTTCGGAAGCACTCCATTATCAAATTAATCCAAGACTTCTGGCTACTGAAGACTGGTAGGTGATATACTGGAAATCTACAGGGTCACTTTAAGCCATTAGAGGAAATCTACAATATCACGGAGTCCCATTGACATCTGACCAATATGAGAAAACAAGGGAAGAAAATGTCCGAAACAAACCTAGATACTATATCAATAAAACCCAATGACAGCACAGCAGAAGAAATGTCAGAAAGGGAGTTCAGAATGTACATAATTAAAACAATCAGGGAAGCAAACGAGGAGATGAAAGAACAAATTCAGGCATTAAATGAACACACTAATGAACAGTTAAAAGAACAAATAATGGAAGTAAAAGAGCATTTCAATAAAGAGTTAGAGATACTGAAAAAAAAACAAACGGAAATCCTTGAAATGAAGGAAACAATAAACCAAGTTAAAAACACCATAGAAAGCATAAACAATAGGATAGATCACCTGGAAGACAGAACCTCTGATATTGAAGACAAAATATTTAATCTTGAAAACAAGGTTGACCAAACAGAGAAGATGGTAAGAAATCATGAACAGAATCTACAAGAATTATGGGATATCATGAAGAGGCCAAATTTAAGAATAATTGGGATTAAGGAAGGCTTAGAGAAACAAACCAAAGGAATGAACAATCTATTCAATGAAATAATATCAGAAAATTTCCCAAATCTAAAGAATGAAATGGAAAACAAAGTACAAGAGGCTTATAGGACTCCAAATATGCAAAATTACAACAGACCTACTCCAAGGCACATTATTATGAAAATACCTAACATTCAAAATAAAGACAATTTTAAAGGCCGCGAGAGAAAAGAATCAGATTACATTCAGGGAGAAACCAATAAGAATATCAGCAGATTTTTCAGTCCAGACCCTAAAAGCTAGAAGGGCCTGGAACAACATTTACCAAGCCCTGAAAGAAAATGGATGCCAACGAAGAATTTTATACCCAGCAAAACTTAATTTCAGATTTGACGATGAGATAAAATCCTTCCACAATAAACAATAGTTAAAGGAATTTACTAAAAGAAAGCTGGCATTACAGAACATTCTCAGCTAAATGTTCCATGAGGAAGAGATGAAAAACAATGATGTAAATCAGCAACGGGAGGAACTAGCCTAAAGGAATAGCCAAATAAAGGAGAAACCAAATCATGTCAAAAAACAAAAATGAGTCCAATGACTAGGAATACAAATCATATCACAATAATAACTGTGAATGTTAATGGCCTGAACTCATCAATCAAAAGACAAAGACTGGCAGATTGGATTAAAAAGAAAAATCCAACAATATGCTGCCTGCAAGAGACCCATCTCATAGAAAGAGATACCCATAGACTAAAGTTGAAAGGATGAGAAAAAACATACCATGCACACGGACACAGCAAAACAGCTGGAGTATCCATCCTCACTTCAGATAATGTGGACTTTAAGCCAAAATTAGTCAGAAGAGATAAAGAAGGACATTACATACTGCTTAAGGGAAGCATAAATCAGCAAGACATAACAATCATAAATATCTATGCCCCGAACATTGGCTCATCCATGTACATCAAACAAATCCTTCTCAATTCCAGAAATCAAATAGACAAATATTGTGTTGTGACACAATAATACTAGGTGATTTTAACACACCTCTCTCACTGCTGGATAGATGGTCCAAACAAAAATTGAAAAAGAAACCATAGATCTCAACAACACAATCAACAATTTAGACTTAACCAACTTATATAGAATATACCATCCAACAAAGAACAAATACACTTTCTTCTCAGCAGCATATGGATCCTTCTCTAAAATAGACCATGTTTTATGCCACAAAGCTACTGTTAGCAAATACAAGAAGATAGAGATACTACCTTGTACTCTATCAGATCATAATGGACTGAAATTAGAAATAAATGACAGAATAAAAAACAGAAACTTCTCCAATACTTGGAGATTTAATAATACACTATTATATGATGAATGGATAACAGAAGACATCAGGAGGGAAATTTAAAAATTCTTAGAAGTAAATGAGAACAAGGACACATCCTATCAAAATCTCTGGGACTCTATGAAAGCAGTACTGAGAGGAAGATTTATTTCATGGGGCGCATTCAACCAAAGAAGTAGAAATCAACAAATAAACGACTTAACACTACAGCTCAAAGCCCTAGAAAAAGAAGAGCAGACCAACACCAAAAGTAGTAGAGGACAGGAAATAGTTAAAATCAGAGCCGAAATCAACGAAATTGAAACAAAAGAAACAATTGGAAAATTAACAAAATAAATAGTTGGTTCTTTGAAAAAATAAACAAAATTGATAAACCCTTAGCCACGCTAACAAAGAGAAAAAGAGAGAAAACTCAAATTACTAAAATTCGGAATGAACAAGGAAATATCACAACAGACACGAGTGAAATACAAAACATAATTAGAAGCTATTTTGAAAATCTATACTCCAACAAAACAGAAAACCTCGAAGACATCAACAAGTTTCTAGAGACATATGAATTATCTAAACTGAACGAGGAAGACATACAAAACTTAAATAAATCAATTTCAAGCAATGAAATAGAAGAGGTCATCAAAAGCCTACCAACAAAGAAAAGTCCGGGGCCAGATGGATTCTCAGCCGAGTTCTACAAAACCTTTAAAGAAGAGCTCATTCTAATACTTCTCAAAGTATTCCATAAAATAGAAGAGGAGGGAACTCTCCCAAACATTCTATGAAGCCAATATCACCCTGATACCTAAACCAGACAGAGATACATCGAGGAAAGAAAATTTCAGACCAATATTCTTAATGAACATTGACACAAAAATTCTCAACACTATTTTAGAAAATCTCATACAAAAATATATTAAAAAGATAATGCATCACGATCAAGTGGGTTTTATCCCAGGGATGCAAGGTTGGTTCAACATCTGGAAATCAATAAATGTCATTCACCATATCAACAGACTAAAAGTTAAGAATCACATGATTATTTCAATAGATGCAGAAAAAGCATTCGATAAAATACAGCATCCCTTCATGCTCAAAACACTAGAAAAAATTGGGGTAGTGGGATCATTCCTTAACATTTTGAAGGCCATCTATGCTAAGCCCATGGCCAATATCATTCTAAATGGTGAAAAACTGAAAGCATTCCCCCTAAAAACTGGAACAAGGCAGGGATGCCCTCTTTCACCACTTCTATTCAACATTGTTCTTGAGACTCTAGCCACAGCAATTAGACAAACCAAAGAAATTAAAGGGATACGAATTGGAAAAGAAGAACTCAAACTATCCCTGTTCGCTGATGACATGATTATATATTTAGAGGAACCTGGAAATTCCACCAGAAAACTCTTAGAACTCATAAGTGAATTCAGTAAAGTAGCAGGTTACAAGATCAATGCTCATGAATTCACTGCATTTTTATACATAAGTGATGAATCTTCAGAAAGAGAAATTAGAAAAACTACCCCATTCACAATAGCCTCAAAAAAAATAAAATACTTGGGAATCAATCTCACAAAAGAGGTGAAAGACCTCTACAATGAGAATTACAGAACACTAAAGAAAGAAATTAAAGAAAACCTTAGAAGATGGAAAGATCGCCCATGTTCATGGATAGGAAGAATTAATATTGTCAAAATGGCCATACTACCTAAAGTGCTATATAGATTCAATGCAATTCCAATTAAAATCCCAATGATGTACCTTACAGAAATAGAGCAAGCAATTATGAAATTCATCTGGAAGAATAAGAAACCCAGAATAGCTAAAGCAATCCTCAGTAGAAAGAGCGAAGCAGGGGGTATTGCAATACCAGATCTTCAACTCTATTACAAAGCAATAGTAACAAAAATGGCATGGTATTGGTACCAAAAGAGACAGGTAGATCAATGGTACAGAATAGAGGACATGGACACAAACCCAAATAAATACAATTTGCTCATACTAGACAAAGGGGCCAAAAATATGCAATGGAGAAAAGATAACCTCTTCAACAAATGGTGCTGGGAAAACTGGAAAACCATATGCAACAGAATGAAATTAAACCCCTATCTCTCACCCTGCACAAAAGTCAACTCACAATGGATTAAGGACCTCAGAATCAGACCAGAGACCCTGCATCTTATAGAAGAAAAAGTAGGCCCAAACCTTCAACTTGTTGGCTTAGGAGCAGACTTCCTTAACAGGACTCCCATAGCCCAAGAAATAAAAGCAAGAATCAACAACTGGGATAGATTCAAACTAAAAAGTTTTCTCTCAGCAAAGGAAACTATCAGTAATGTGAAGAGAGAGCCTACAGAGTGGGAGAATATCTTTGCCAATCATACTTCAGGTAGAGCGCTAATATCCCGAATCTATAAAGAACTCAAAAAACGTTACACCAAGAATACAAATAATCCAATCAACAAATGGGCTAAGGAAATGAACAGACACTTCACAGAAGAAGATGTACAAGCAATCAACAGATATATGAGAAAATGTTCAATATCTCTAGTAATAAGAGAAATGCAAATCAAAACTACCCTAAGATTTCATCTCGCCCCAATTAGAATGGCGATTATCAAGAACATAAGCAACAATAGGTGTTGGCGAGGATGTGGGGAGTAAGGTACACTCATACATTGCTGGTGGGGTTGCAAACTAGTGCAGCCACTCTGGAAAGCAGTATGGTGATTCCTCAGAAAGCTTGGAATGGAACCACCGTTTGACCCAGCTATCCCACACCTTGGCCTCTACCCAAAGGACTTAAAATCAGCATACTACAGAGATACAGCCACATCAATGTTCATAGCTGCTCAATTCACTATAGCCAGATTGTGGAACCAACCCAGATGCCCTTCAGTTGATGAATGGATAAAGAAACTGAGGCATATATATTCAATGGAATATTACTCCGCCATGAGGAATGATAATATTATGGCATTCACAGGCAAATGGATGAAATTGGAGGATATCATGCTAAGTGAGATAAACCAATCTCAAAATACTAAAGGACGAATGATCTCGCTGATAAGCAGATGAGGACATATGGGGGGGTAGGAGGGGTTAGTATTAGCGTTAGGGATAGTTTTAGGGTTAGGGATGAGGAGGGTGGTAAGAATGAGGAAGAAAGGAATGTATAGAGGGAAAAGAGGGGTGGGAGGGAAGGGGAAGGGAAAAAAATAACAAAATGAATCAAACAACATTGCCCTATGTAAATTTATGGTTTTTAATTAAAATTTTTAAAAAAAGAACATTTGGGGAAGAGGTATGTTCGCAGACCCTCTGAATGGGCAAAGGATGTAAAGATAATTGTGTCTCATATAAATTCCCAACAAAAGCTAACCTCAGTAGAGGGGTATTTTAATAATCAGGTAGAATTGATGAATGGATCTGTGGACAGCCTCTTTCCCCAAGCATCCTTGACATTGACCAGTGGGCTCATGCACAAAGTGGCTATGGTAGCAGGGATAGTGTTTACATATGAGCTTAGCAACATGGGCTTCCACTCACCAAGGCTGATTTGGTTATAGCCACTGCTGAGTGCCAGCAACAGAGACAAACAATAAGAACCCCATATGGCATCATTCCCTGGGGAGACAGCAGTCTGGTTGCAGGTTGGATCACTCAATCATGTAAAGGGCAGTGTTTTGTCATAACTGGAATAAACACTTGTTGTGGTATGGATTTGCCTTCCCTGTATGTATTTCTTCAGCGAAAACTACCATGCATGGACTTATAGAATGCCTTATCCATCATCATGCTATTCCACACAGCATTGCTTTGGATCGAAGAACTCACTTCACAGCCAAAGAAGTAAGAAAATGTGCTCATGACTATAGAATTTACTGATCTTACCATATTTCCCACCATACTAGGGCAGCTGGTTTGATAGTATGGTGGAATGGACTTTAGAGAATGCAGTTACAGTGCCAGCTAGGTGGCCATACCTTGCAGGGCTGATGAAAGGTTCTTCAGAAGGCTGTCTCTACTCTGAATTAACATCCACTATATGAGTACTGTCTCTCCTATTGCTAGAATTCATGGGTCCAGGAATGAAGTATTGGAAATAGGAATAATTCCATTTACCATTAACCATAGTAACCCATGAGGAAGGTTTTTTTCTTCCTGTCCTTGGAACCATATGCTCTGCTGACCTAGAAGTCTTCATTCCACAAGGAGGAATGCTTCAACTAGGAGATACAACAATGATTTCATTAAACTGGATGTTAAGATTTCCCCCTGGCCACTTTGGGCTCCTCATGCCTCTGAGTCAACAGGCTATGAAGGGAGTTATGGTTCTGGCAGGGGTGATTGACCCAGATTACCAAGGGGACATTGTACTGTTTCTCCACATTGGAGTTAAGGAAGCAAACTCCTAGAGGTCAGGAGACCTCTTGGAGTTTCTCTTGATATTATTCTGCTCTTATTATGGTCAATGGGAAACTACAGCAACCCAATCCAGGAAAGATAACAAATGTCTCAGACTCTTTAGGAATGAAGGTGTGGGTCACACCTCCAGGTAAAGAGCCAAGACCTGTTGAGGGGCTTGCTGAAGGTAGAGGGAAAACAGAATGTGTAGTAGAAAAAGGTAGTCATAAATACCAACTACAGCAATGTGGCCAGTTACAGAACGGATTGTAATTGCCATGGATTTTTCTTTCCTATAGTTAACATGTTTATGCATACTTACACATGCATTAAGAGAAAATGTTTGTTACTCTCCTGTAATTCACCATGTAAGGTAGTATTGATTGACTTATCACCAGTAATGTTTCTGTTTTTACTTCTATTCTGGGGAGAGAACTGGTATGTTTTATATTAGGTGGAATTATAAACTGTTAATGTGTTGATTTGGAGATGAAGTGTGATATGTATCATGTTTGGATATCAAGTTGACAAGGGGTGAACATGTAATAGCTAATTTGAATTGTCAACTTGAGTGGATTAAGAGATGCCAATGATGAAGAGGCTTCTGGATGTGTCAATGAGGGCGTGTCTAAGAATGATTGGAATGTGGGATAGAAATTGAAGTGTAGGCCTGACCCCCACACTGAGGTCAGAAGCCATTGCTGAGTCTGCCTGCCTGCCCCACTACTGCTGAGGGACACTGCACTTGCCTCTGTGCTGACTCAGTGCACCCTTGCAGGTGCTCCCCAGCTTCATTAGAGGCTGGTGCAGGCATTTTGAATTATTCCTGAGGGCATGGCCATCATCATTGGAAGGGTCATTCATGAGACACCTACAGGAGACTGGAGGCCCTTTGACAGGACTCAGGATTCAGGAAGAGGAGGTATTTAGAAACTTGGGACCAACTCAGAGCTGCTGGTTGTCTCTCCCAATGGGTGAGGCTCCCTGGAAAGAGCAGTAGTCCCAGAATGCAGGGAACTTTGTGGAGTAGAGTTGCCCAGTGAGACTCCCCAGCTGGAGCCATGGACCTGGACAACAAAGAGCATTGTACAGGAGGGCTGCCCAACAAGACACTTTGGTGCAGAGCAAGGGTCCCAGGCCTGGGTGGCAGGACCAGACCTCAGGCAGCTTCTTGGAGGAGGACTACTCAGCAAGAAGCTTAGGCACAGGGTGAGGCTCCCTGGACCATGTGGTAGGTCTGGTCCCCAGGGAACATCACAGAGGAGGGCCACTCAGTGAGAGAGTCACTCTCAAGGCAAGGCTCCCTGCCCCAGTATGTGGGTCCAGACCCCTTGGAACATCACAGAGGAGGGCTGTCCAGCCCATGTGGTAGTTCTGGACCAAAGGGAATTTCTTGGAGGAGAGCTGCACAGCGAGCCTTCCCCAATGGGTGATAGAACCAGAGACAAAGGCCCAGACCAGCCATGCCCCAGGTTGCAGTCTAGTCCCCCTTTGGCTGACCATCAGTCAACAAGTGGAGGTGCCTCTGCCCACTAGCAGGGAATATACCCCACCAGAAGTCCACCACCCCTAGAGGGGCAGCTTCCTTGTGGAGCACTGCATTATCAATCATTATCAATTTCCTACAAGACTTCAGGCTACTGAAGTCTAAGAGGTGATTATTGGAAATCTACAGGGACACAAAAAGTCAAGAGAGGAAATCTGCATTATCTCAGAGTTTCACTACTAGAGGGGTAGATACCTGAGCAATATGAGAAAACAAGGAACGAAAATGTCCCAAACAAACCTAGATGCTACATCAATAAAATCCAATGACAGCAGGTAGAAGAAATGTCAACAAGGGAGTTCAGGATGTACATAATGAAAATGATCAGAGAAGCAAATGATGAGATGAAAGGGCAAATGATGACTTTGATTTATCACACCAATCAAGAGTTAAAAGAGCAAATGCGAGAAAAAAAGATCATTTCAATAAAGTTAGTTACTGAAAAAAAAAAAAAAACAGAAATCCTTGAAATGAAGGAAACAATAAACCAAGTTAAAAACTCCATAGAAAGTATAACTGATAGGATAGAACACCTGGAAGAGAGAACTTCAGATGTTGAAGACAAATATTTATCTTGAAAAAAAAGTTGACCAAACAGAGAAGATGGTAAGAAATCATGAACAGAATCTACAGGAATTATGGGATATCATGAAAAGACCAAATTTAAGATTTATTGAAATTGAGGGAGAAACAGAGAAACAAACCAAAAAATGAACAATCTATTAAATGAAATGATATCAAAAAATTATCCAAATCTGAAGAATAAAATGGAAAATCAAGTACAAGAGGCTTATAGGACTCCAAATTTACAAAATTAAAACAGACCACAAGAAGGCACATTATAATGAAAATACCTAACATACAAAATAAAGACAAAATTTTAAAGACTGTGGGAAAGAGAAGAATCAAATTACATTCTGGGGAAACCAATACGGATATCTGCAGATTTTTCAACCCAGACCCTAAAATCCAGAAGGGCCTGGAACAACATTTTTCTTTTCTTTCTTTTTTTTTTTTTTATTGTAAACAAATGGGATACATGCTGTTTCTCTGTTTGTACATGGCGTAAAGGCATACCATTTGTGTAATCATAAATTTACATAGAGTAATGTTGTTGGATTCATTCTATTATGTTTTCCCTTCACCCCACCACTCCCACTCTTCTTTTCCCTCTATATAGTGCTTCCTTCCTCCATACTTGCCCGCCTCCCTAAACCTAAATCTAACCCTAACACTAACCCTTCCCTCCCCCCCATTATGTGTCACCATCCACTTATTAGCTATATCGTTTGTCCTTTGGCTTTTTGAGATTGGTTTATCTCACTTAGCATAATATTCTCCAATTTCATCCATTTGCCTGCAAATGCCATAATTTTATCATTCTTTATGGCTGAGTAATATTCCATTGTACATATATTCCACAGTTTCTTTATCCACTCATCAATTGAAGGGCATCTAGGTTGGTTCCACAGTCTGTCTATTGTGAATTAAGCAGCTATGAACATTGATGTGGCTGTATCTCTGTAGTATGCTGATTTTAAGTCCTTTGGGTATAGGCCAAGGAGTGGGATAGCTGGGTCAAATGGTGGTTCCATTCCAAGTGTTCTAAGGAATCTCCACACTGCTTTCCAGAGTGGCTGTACTAATTTGCAGCCCCACCAGCAATGTATGAGTGTACCTTTCTCCCCACATCCTCGCCAACACCTGTTGTTGCTTGTATTCTTTATAATCGCCATTCTAATTGGGGTGAGATGGAATCTTAGGGTGGTTTTGATTTGCATTTCTCTTATTACTAGAGATGTTGAACATTTTTCCATATGTTTGCTGATTGCTTGTAGATCTTCTTCTGTGAAGTGTCTATTCATTTCCTTAGCCCATTTGTCGACTGGATTATTTGAATTCTTGGAGTAGAGTTTTTTGAGTTCTTTATAGATTCTGCAGATTAGTGCTCTATCTGAAGTATGATTGGCAAAGATATTCTCCCACTCTGTAGGCTCTTTCTTCGCATTGCTGATAGTTTCCTTTGCTGAGAGAAAGCTTTCTAGTTTGAATCTATCCCAGTTATTGATTCTTGCTTGTATTTCTTGTGCTATGGGAGTCCTGTTAAGGAAGTCTGGTCCTAAGCCGACATGTTGAAGATCTGGACCTACTTTTTCTTCTATAATCTGCAGGCTCTCTGGTCTGATTCTGAGGTCCTTAATCCATTTTGAGTTTAGTTTCATGCATGGTGAGAGATATGGGTTTAGTTTCATTCTGTAGCATATGGATTTCCAATTCTCCCAGCACCATTTGTTGAACAGGCTATCTTTTCTCCATTGCATATTTTTGGCCCCTTTGTCTAGTATGAGAAAATTGTATTTATTTGGGTTTGTGTCCGTGTCCTCTATTCTGTACCATTGATCTACCTTTCTATTTTGGTACCAATACCATGCCATTTTTGTTACTATGGCTTTGTAGTAGAGTTGAAGATCTGGTATTGCAATACCCCCTGTTTCACTCTTCCTGCTAAGGATTGCTTTAGCTATTCTGGGTTTCTTATTCTTCCACATGAATTTCATAATTGCTTGCTCTATTTCTGTAAGGTACATCATTGGGATTTTAATTGGAATTGCATTGAATTTGTATAGTACTTTTGGTAGTATGGCCATTTTGACAATATTAATTCTTCCTATCCAAGAACATGGAAGATCTTTCCATCTTCTAAGGTTTTCTTTAATTTCTTTCTTTAGTGTTCTGTAATTCTCATTGTAGAGGTCTTTCACCACTTCTGTGAGATTGATTCCCAAGTATTTTATTTTATTTTTTTGATGCTATTGTGAACGGGGTAGTTTTCCTAATTTCTCTTTCTGAAGATTCATCACTTATGTATAAAAATGCATTGAATTTATGAGCATTGATCTTGCAACCTGCTACTTTACTGAATTTACTTATGAGTTCTAAGAGTTTTCTGGTGGAATTTCCAGGTTCCTCTAAATATATAATCATGTCATCAGCGAACAGGGATAGTTTGAGTTCTTCTTTTCCAATTCGTATCCCTTTAATTTCTTTGGTTTGTCTAATTGCTCTGGCCAGAGTCTCAAGAACAATGTTGAATAGAAGTGGTGAAAGAGGGCATCCCTGCCTTGTTCCAGTTTTTAGGGGGAATGCTTTCAGTTTTTCACCATTTAGAATGATATTAGCCATAGGCTTAGCATAAATGGCCTTTACAATGTTAAGGAATGTTCCCACTATCCCTATTTTTTCTAGTGTTTTGAGCATGAAGGGGTGCTGTATTTTATCAAATGCTTTTTCTGCATC
Source organism: Sciurus vulgaris (assembly GCF_902686455.1). Taxonomy (NCBI): domain Eukaryota; kingdom Metazoa; phylum Chordata; class Mammalia; order Rodentia; family Sciuridae; genus Sciurus; species Sciurus vulgaris. The sequence continues at coordinate 85,024,035 of NC_136464.1, forward strand.
TATTGAAATGATCATGTGATTCTTGACTTTAAGTCTATTGATATGGTGAATTTCATTTATTGATTTCCTGATTTTGAACCAACCTTGCATCTCTGGGATGAAACCCACTTGATCATGGTGCACTATCTTTTTAATATGTTTTTGTATGCGATTTGTTAAAATTTTGTTGAGAATTTTTGCGTTGATATTCATTAAGAATATTATATTAGTCTGAAATTTTCTTTCCTTGATGAGTCTCTGTCTGGTTTAGGTATCAGTGTAATATTGGCTTCATAAATGAGTTTGGGAGGGTTCCCTCCTCTTCTATTTTATGGAATACTTTGAGAAGTATTGGAATGAGCTCTTCTTTAAAGGTTTTGTAGAACTCGGCTGAGAACCCATCTGGTCCTGGACTTTTCTTTGTTGGTAGGCTTTTGATGACTTCTTCTATTTCAGTAATTGAAATTGGCCTATTTAAATTGTGTATGTCCTCCTCGTACAGTTTAGGCAATTCATATGTCTCTAGAAACTTTTTGATGTCTTCGAAATTTTCTATTTTGTTGGAGTATAGATTTTCAAAATAGCTTCTAAATATGTTTTATATTTCAATCCTGTCTGTTGTGATATTTCCTTGTTCATTCCGAATTTTAGTGATTTGGGTTTTCTCTCGTCTTCTCTTTGTTACTGTGGCTAAAGTTGAATCAATTTTGTTTATTTTTTCAAAGAACCAACTATTTATTTTGTCAATATTTTGTATTGTTTCTTTTGTTTCAATTTCATTGATTTCAGCTCTGAGTTTAACTATTTCCTGTCTTCTACTACTTTTGGTGCTGGTCTGTTCTTCTTTTTCTAGGGCTTTGAGCTATAGTGTTAGGTCGTTTATTTGTTGAGTTTTACTTCTTCTATTAAATGCGCTCCATGAAATAAATTTCCCTCTAAGTACTGCTTTCATAGTGTCCCAGAGATTTTGATATGATGTTTCTTTGTTCTCATTTACCTCTAAGAATTTTTTAATTTCCTTCCTAATATCTTCTGTTATCCATTCATCATATAATAGCATATTGTTTAATCTCCAGATGTTGGAATAGTTTCTGTGGTTTACTCTTTCATTTATTTCTAATTTCAATCCATTATGATCTGATAGAATACAAGGTAGTGTCTCTATCTTCTTGTATTTGCTAGCATTAGCTTTGTGGCATAATATATGGTCTATTTTAGAGAAGGATCCATGTGCTGCTGAGAAGAAAGTGTATTCGCTCTTGGTTGGACGGTATATTCTATAAATGTCTGTTAAGTCTTAATTATTGATTGTGTTATTGAGATCTATGGTTTCTTTGTTCAATTTTTGTCTGGAAGATCTGTCCAGTGGTGAGAGAGGCGTGTTAAAATCATCTAGTATTATTGTGTTATGGTCTATTTGGTTTCTGAAATTGAGAAGGATTTGTTTGACATACATGGATGAGCCACTGTTTGGGGCATAGATGTTTGTGATTGTTATATCTTGCTGATTTATGCTTCCCTTAAGCAGTATGAAATGACCTTCTTTATCCCTTCTGACTAACTTTGGCTTGAAGTCCACATTATCTGAAATGAGGATGGATACTCCAGCTTTTTTGCTGAGTCCATGTGCATGGTATGTTTTTCCCCATCCTTTCACCTTTAGTCTATGGGTATCTCTTTCTATGAGGTGAGTCTCTTGTAGGCAACATATTGTTGGATCTTTCTTTTTAATCCAATCTGCCAGTCTATGTCTTTTGATTGATGAATTCGGGCCATTAACATTCAGGGTTATTATTGAGATATGATTTGGTTTCCTGGTCATTTGGTTCATTTTTTAAATTTTATTTATTTATTTGTTTGACACAACTTGTTTCCTCCTTTATTTGACAATTCCTTTAGGATAATTCCTCCCTTTGCTGATTTGCTTCTTTGTTTTTCATCTCTTCCTCATGGAATATTTTGCTGAGAATGTTCTGTAATGCTGGCTTTCTTTTTGTAAATTCTTTTAGCTTTTGTTTATCATGGAAGGATTTTATTTTATCGTCAAATTTGAAAGTATGTTTTGCTGGGTATAAGATTCTTGGTTGACATCCATTTTCTTTCAGGGCTTGAAAAATGTTGTTCCAGGCCCTTCTAGCTTTTAGGGTCTGGATTGAAAAATCTACTTATATCCGTATTGGTTTCCCCCTGAATGTAATTTGGTTCTTTTCTCTCACAGCCTTTAAAATTCTGTCTTTATTTTGTATGTTAGGTATTTTCATTGTAATGTGCGTTGGTGTGGGTCTGATGTAATTTTGTGTATTTGGAGTCCTATAAGCCTCTTGAACTTTGTTTTCCATTTCATTCTTCAGATTTGGGAAATTTTCTGATATTATTTCATTGAATAGATTGTTCATTCCTTTGGTTTGTTTCTCTAGGCCTTCCTCAATCCCAATAATTCTTAAATTTGGCCTTTTCATGATATCCCATAGTTCTTGTAGATTCTGTTCATGATTTCTTACCATCTTCTCTGTTTGTTCAACTTTGTTTTCAAGGTGAAATATTTTGTCTTCAATGTCTGAGGTTCTGTCTTCCAGGTGTTCTATCCTACTGGATATACTTTCTATGTAGTTCTTAATTTGGTTTATTGTTTCCTTCATGTCAAGGATTTCTGTTTGGTTTTTTTCAATATCTCTAACTCTTTATTGAAATGATCTTTTGCTTCCTTTATTTGCTCTTTTAACTGTCGATTGGTGCGATCATTCAATGCCTGTGTTTGCTGTTTCATCTCATCATTTGTTTCCCTGATCATTTTAATTATGCACATTCTGAACTCCTTTTCTGTCATTTCTTCTGCCATGCTGTCATTGGGTTTTATTGATGTAACATCTAGATTTGTTTGCATCATTTTCTTTCCTTGTTTTCTCATATCTCAGTGGACCGCTGAGATATTGCAGATTTCCTCTATTGACTTACGATGTCCCTGAAGATTTCTATATATATCCCTCTTAGCCTTCAGTAGGCTGAAGTCTTAGAGGAAGTTGATAATGCAGTTCTCCACAAGGAAGCTGCCTCTCTAAGAGTGGTGGCCTTCAGGTGGGGTATATTCCCTGCTAGTGGGCAGAGGTGCCTCCACTTGTTGACCAATGGTCATCCAAAGGGGAACTAGGCTGTGGGCTGAGGCAAGGCCTGTTTGGGCCTGTGTCTCTGGTTTCACCGTCCTTGTGGGGAAACCTCACCCAGCAGGGAAGACTCACCTGGTGGGGAGGTCTCGCTGGTCAGTTCCCTCCTAGAGGTTCCCCTCAATTTACAGCTACCACCTGGGCTGGGCTGCCTTCCTCTGCAAAGTTCCCAGGGGCCCAGCCCTACCTCCTTGGCCTGGGAGCCTCACCCTTCGCAGATGAATCTCCTTAGGCTGCCCCTCTTCAGAGAATCTGCCTGCAGTCCTGGATCCTTCACTCCACCACTAAGTGTATCTCTGTGCGGCTCCTCCTCCAAGAAGCCTCCTAGATCCTGGGACCCTGCTCTGCACCTAATCGTCTGGCTATGTGGACCCTCCTCTGAGCAGCCACCTGGGACCCCGTACAATGGCTCTGAGTCCCAGAGACACGCCACACACCTCTTCCTCCAGACAGTCGCCCAGTATTCCGGTGTGGTCACTAGGAGTCCAAGAAACTCACTGCATGCCTCCTCCTTCCACCAACCACCCGTAGCCCTGGGCAATCAATCACTCCGAGTCGAAGCGACCCGCCCTGTTCCTCCTCCTTCTCCTGGTAACCCCCCGGGTGTTCAGGAGCAGTCGCTCTGAATCCACGTGACCCGCTGCATGCATCCTCTGGGCAACCGCCCAGAGCTCTGGTGCGGCTACTCGAGACCAAGCGACCCACCGCGCTCCTCCTCCAGGCAGCCCCCCTGTGCTCAGGAGCTGTCGCTTTAAGTCCAAACAACTCACCAATCACCTCCTCCTCTGAGCAGCTGCCTGGAGCTCTAATACAGTCACTTCGAGTCCAAATGACCCGCTGCGCTCCTCCTCCTCCTCCTCCTATTCCTCAGGGCAGGCCCTGGTGTTCAGAAGTGGTCTGAGTCCAAACAGCTCGCCATGCAGCTCCTCCTCTGGCAACCACCTGTAGCTCTGGTATAGCCACTCTGAATCCAAGCGGCCACGCTCCTCTCCCTCCTCCTCCTCCTCAGGGCAGGCCCCAGTGTTCAGAAGCATCGCTCTAAGTCCAAACAGCTTGCCGCGCAGCTTCTCCTCTGGCAACCGCCTGTGGCTCTGGTGCAGTCACTCTGAATCCAAGTGGCCACGCTCCTCCTCCTCCTTCTCAGGGCAGGCCCTGGTGTTCTGAGTCCACACACTCTCCTCGCCGCTCCTCCCCTGGGCAGCCACCGGAGCCCCAGTGGTTGCTTCGAGTCCCAGCGCTGTGCTGAGTGGCCTCCTCTCTGATGCTCCCAGTTGTCCGACTTCACTGCTCCAGCGGGGGGAGGGGCATCTTGCCGGCAGCTCTACTTCACAAAGTTCTCTGCGTTCCGGGACTACTGTCCCATCCGGGACGCCTCCCCAACAGGAGAGAGTCACCCAGCTGCTTTGAGTTGGTCCCAAGTCTCTCAATATCTCCTCTTTTGAATCCTGAGTCCTGGACCAACATGAAATGCAGCCACCCTCTAGGCCGCCATCTTGAAATGCCACAACATTTTTCAATCACTGAAAGAAAATGGATGCCAACCAAGAATCTTATACTGAGCAAAATACCTTCAGATTTGACAATGAAATAAAATCCTACTATGATAAACAAAAGCAAAAAGAATGGGAAAGCTGGTGCTAGAGAACATTCTCATCAAAATATTTCATGAGGGAGAGATAAAAACAATGATGTAAAGCAGCAAAGGGAGTAACTACCCTAAAGGAATAGTCAAATAAAGGAGAAATCAACTCCTATCAAAAAAAATAATAATAAGCCAAATAACCAGGAATACAAATCACATATCAATAATGACCCTGAATGTTAATAGGCTGAACACATCAATCAAAAGACAGACTAACAGATTAAAAAGAAAGATCCAAAAATATGCTGCCTGCAAGAGACTCATCTCATAGAAGAAATGCCTACAGAATAAAGGTGTAAGGATGGGAAAAAAACATACCACGCACATGGACTGAGCAAAAAAAGCTGGAGTACCCATCCTCATATCAGATAATGTGGACTTCAAGCCAAAGTTAGTCATAAGGGATAAAGAAGGACATTATGTACTGCTTAAGGGAAGCATAAATCTTCAAGAAATAGCAATCATAAATAACTATTCCCCAAACAGTGGCTCCTCCATGTACAACAAACAAATCCATCTCAATTCCAGGAATAAAATAGACCACAATATAATAATTCTAGGTGATTTTAACAAACCTCTCTCCCCACTAGACAGATCTTCCAAACAAAAATTGAACAAAGAAACCATAGATCTCTGTAACACAATCAATAATTTTGAATTAACAGACATACAAAGAATATATGCACATGGATTCTTCTCTAAAATAGACCATATATTATGCCACAAAGCTAATGTTAGCAAATACAAGAAGATAGACATAGTACCATGTATTCTATCAGATCATAGTGGATTAAAATTAGAAATAAATGACAATAAAAAACAGAAAATACTCCAACACCTGGAGATTAAATCATACACTATTGAATGATAAATGGATAACAGAAGATATCAAGAGGGAAATGAAAAAAATTCCTAAGGTTTAATGAGAACAAAGATACAACATATCAAAATCTCTAGGAAATTATGAAAGCAGAACTTAGAGAAAAATTTATTTCAGGGAGTGCATTCAATAAGAGAAGAAAAAAGATCAACAAATAACTGACCTAACGGTATGGCTGAAAGCCCTAGAAAAAGAAAAACAGAGCAACACCAAAAGCAGTAGAAGACATAAAATAATTAAAATCAGAAACTCTAGCCAGAGCAATTTGACAGACCAAAGAAATTAAAGGGATACGAATAGGAAAAGAAGAACTCAAACTATCCCTATTTACTGATGACATGATTATATACTTAGAGGAACCAGGAAATTCCACCAGAAACCTTTTAGAACTCATAAGTGAATTCAGCAAAGTAGCAGGATATAAGATCAATGCACATTAATCTAATGCATTTTTATACATAAGTGATGAATCTTTGGAAAGAATAATTAGGAAAACTACCCCGTTCACAATAGACTCGAAAAAAATAAAATACTTGGGAATCATTCTCACAAAAGAGGTGAAAGACCTCTACAATGATAACTACAGTACACTAAAGAAAGAAATTAAAGAAAACCTTAGAAGATGGAAATATCTCCCATGTTCTTGGATAGGAAGAATTAATATTGTCAAAATGGCCATACTACCTAAAGTGCTATACAGATTCAATGCAATTCCAATTAAAATCCCAATGACGTACCTTACAGAAATAGAGCAAGAATTCATGAAATTCATGTGGAAGAATAAGAAACCCAGAATAGCTAAAGCAATCCTTAGCAGGAAGAGTGAAACAGGGGGTATTGCAATACCAGATCTTCAACTCTACTACAAAGCAATAGTAACAAAAACGGCATGGTATTGGTACCAAAATAGAAAGGTAGATCAATGGTACAGAATAGAGGACATGGACACAAACCCAAACAAATACAATTTTCTCATACTAGACAAAGGTGCTCAAAATATACAATGGAGAAAAGATAGCCTCTTCAACAAATGGTGCTGGGAGAATTGGAAAACCATATGTAACAAAATGAAACTAAACCCATATCTCTCACCATGCATGAAACTAAACTCAAAATGGATTAAGGACCTCGGAATCAGACCAGAGAGACCCTGCAAATTATAGAAGAAAAAGTAAGTCCAGATCTTCAACATGTTGGCTTAGGACCAGATTTCCTCAACAGGACTCCCATAGCACAAGAAATAAAAGCTAGAATCAATAACTGGGATAGATTCAAACTAAAAAGCTTTCTCTCATCAAAGGAAACTATCAGCAATGCGAAGAAAGAGCCTACAGAGTGGGAGAAAATCTTTGCCAATCATACTTCAGATAGAGCACTAATCTTCAGAATCTATAAAGAACTCAAAAAACTCTACACCAACAATGCAAATAATCCAGTCGACAAATGGGCTAAGGAAATGAATAGAAACTTCACAGAAGATCTACAAGCAATCAACAATCATATGGAAAAATGTTCAACATCTCCAGTAATAAGAGAAGTGCAAATCAAAACCACCCTAAGATTCCATCTCACCCCAATTAGAATGGCGATTATAAAGAATACAAGCAACAACAGGTGTTGGCGAGGATGTGAGGAAAAAGGTACACTCATACATTGCTGGTGGGGCTGCAAATTAGTGCAGCCACTCTGGAAAGCAGTGTGGAGATTCCTTAGAACACTTGGAATGGAACCACCATTTGACCCAGCTATCCCACTCCTTGGCCTATACCCAAAGGACTTAAAATCAGCATACTACAGTGATACAGCCACATCAATATTCATAGCTGCTCAATTCACAATAGCCAGATTGTGGAACCAACCTAGATGTCCTTCAATTGATGAATGGATAAAGAAACTGTGGAATATATGTACAATGGAATATTACTCAGCCATAAAGAATGATAAAATTATGGCATGTGCAGGCAAATGGATGAAATTGGAGAATATCATGCTAAGTAAGATAAGCCAATCTCAAAAAACCAAAGGTTGAATGATATCGCTAATAAGTGGATGAGGAAACATAATGGGGGGAGGTAGGGGTTAGTGTTAGGGTTAGAGTTAGGGTTAGTGAGGGGGCAAGAATGGAGGAAGGAAGGACTGTATAGAGGGAAAAGAGGGGTGGGAGGAGTGGGAGGAGTGGGGGGAAGGGAAAAAAGAACAGAATGAATCAAACAACATTACCCTATGCAAATTTATGATTACACAAATGGTATGCCTTTACGCCATGTACAAACAGAGAAACAGCATGTATCCCATTTCTTTACAATAAAAAAAAGAAACTGAAAAAAAAGAAATGAAATCAACAAAATTGAAACAAAAAAATCAAAAAAATTGACAAAATAAATAGTTGGTTCTTTGAAAAAATAAACAAAACTGATAAACCCTTAGCCACAATAACAAAAAGAAGAAAAAGGAAACCCAAACTACTAAAATTCAGAATGAACAAGGAAATATCACAACAGACATGATTGAAATACAAAACATAATTAGAAGTTATTTTGAAAATCTATACTCCAACAAAATACAAAATCTCAAAGACATCAACAGGTTTCTAGAGACATAGGAACAACCAGAAATGAACCAGGACTACATACACAATTTAAATAGATCAATTACAAGTAATGAAATACAAGAAGTCATCAAAAGCCTACCAAGAAAGAATTGTCCAGGACCAGATGGGTTCTCTACTGAGTTCTACAAAACATTTAAAGAAGTGCTCATTCCAACACTTCTCAAAGTATTTCATGAAATAGAAGAGGAGGGAACCCTCCCAAACGCATTCTATGAAGCCAATATCACCCTTATACCTAAACCAGACAGAGACACATGGAGGAAAGAACATTTCAGACCAATATTCTTTGAGAACATTGATGCAAAAATTCTCAACAAAATCTTTGCAAATCGCATACAAAAATATATTTAAAAGATAGTGCACCACGATCAAGTGGGTTTATCCCAAGGATGCAAGTTTGGTTCAACATCCAGAAATCAATAAATGAAATTCACCATATCAATAGACATAAAGTGAAGAATCACATGGTAATTTCAATAGATACAGAAAAAGCATCATTTCATGCTCAAAACACTAGAAAAAATAGGGATAGTGGGAATATTCCTTAACATTGTAAAGGCCATCTATGCTATGCCCATGGCCAATATAATTCTAAATAGTCAAAAAATGAAAGCATTCCCCCTAAAACCTGGAACAAGGGAGAGATGCCCTCTTTCACCACTTCTATTCAACATTGTCCTTGAAACTCTAGCCAGAGCAATTAGACAAACCAAAGAAATTAAAGGGATATTAATGGGAAAAGAAGAACTGAAACTATCCCTGTTTGCTGATGATATGATTATATATTTAGAGGAACCCACAAATTCCACCAGAAAATTTTAGAACTCATAAGTGAATGCAGTAAAGTAGCAGGTTACAAGATCAATGCTTATAAATCCAATGCATTTTTATACATAAGTGGTGAATCTTCAGAAAGAGAAGATAGGGAAATGACCCCATTCACAATAGCATTGAAAAAAAATAAAATACTTGGGAATCAACCTAACAAAAGAGGTGAAACACCTCTACAATGAGAAATACAGAACACTAAAGTAAGAAATTAAAGAAAGTCTTAGAATATGGAAAGATCTCCTATGTTCTTAGGTAGGCAGAATTAATATTGTCAAAATGGCCATACTACGAAAAGTGCTATACAGATTCAATGCAATTCCAATTCAAATCCTAGTGACATTCCTTACAGAAATAGAACAAGCAATCATAAAATTCATCTGGAAGAATAAGAAACCAAGAATAGCTAAAACAATCCTTAGCAGAAAGAGCAAAACAGGGGGTATCACAATACCAGATCTTCAACTATACTACAAAGCAATAGTAACAAAAACAGCATGGTATTGGTACCAAAAGAGACAGGTAGATTAATGGTACAGAATAGAGGACATGGACAAAAACCCAAATAAATACAATTTCTCAAACCAGACAAAGGTGCCAAAAATATGCAATGGAGAAAACATATCCTCTTCAACACATGGTGCTGGGAAAACTGGAAATCCATATGCAACAGAATGAAATTAAACCCCTATCTGTCACCCTGCACAAAACTCAACTCAAAATGGATCAAGGGCCTCGGAATCAGACCAGAGATGCTTCATCTTATAGAAGAAAAAGTAGGTCCAAATCTTCAACATGTCCCCATAGGATCAGACTTCCTTAACAGGACTCTCATAGCTCAAGAAATAAAAGCAAGAATCAACAACTGGGATAGATTCAAATTAAAAAGCTTTCAATCAGCAAAGGAAACTATCAGTAATGTGAAGACAGGGCCTACAGAGTGGGAGAAAAATCTTTGCCACTCATACTTCAGATAAAGCACTAATTTCCAGAATATGTAAAGAACTCAAAAAATTCTACACCAAGAATACAAATAACCCAATCAACAAATGGGCTTAGGAAATGAACAGACACTTCACAGAAGAAGATCTACAAGCAATCAACAGATATATGAAAAAAATGTTCAACATCTCTAGTAATAAGAGAAATGCAAATCAAAACCACCCTAAGATTCCATCTTACCCCAATTAGAATGGCGATTATCAAGAACACAAACAACAATAGTTGTTGGCGAGGATGTGGGGAATAGGGTACACTCATACATTGCTGGTGGGGTTGCAAAGTAGTGCAGCCACTTTGGAAAGCAGTATGGAGATCCCTCAGAAAGCTTGGAATGGAACCACCATTTGACCCAGCTATCCCACTCCTAGGCCTATACCCAAACGACTTAAAATCATCATACTACAGAGATGCAGCCACATCAATGTTCATAGCTGGTCAATTCATAATATCCAGATTGTGGAACCTTCCTAGATGTCCTTCAGTTGATGAATGGATAAAGAAACTGTGGTATGTATATACATGGAATATTACTCAGCCATAAAGAATAATAAAATTATGACTTTTGCAGGCAAATGGATGAAATTGGAAAATATCATGTTAAGTGAGATAAGCCAATCTCAAAAAACCAAATGATGAATGATCTCGCTGATAATCAGATGATGACACAAAATGGGGGGTGGGTAGGGATCGTGTTAGGGTTAGAGTTAGCTTAGGTTTAGTGTTAGGGAGTAGGGTAAGAATGGAGGAAGGAAGGACTGTACAGAGGGAAAAGAAGGGTGGGAATTTTGGGGGGGAAGGGAAAAATAACAGAATGAATCAAACAATATTATCCTATGTAAATTTATGTTTATACAGATGGTATGCCTTTACTCCATGTACAATCAGAGAAAAAACATGTATTCCATTTGTTTATAATAATAAAAGAAATAATATAGGACAGGGACACAAACCCAAATCAGTACAATTTTCTCATACTAGACAGTTTCCATAAGCATGTAATGGAGAAATGATAGCATCTTCAATATATTGTGCTGGGCAAACTGGAAATCCATATGCATCAGAATGAAACTAAACCCCTATCTCTCACCCTGAAAAAAAATCAACACACAATGGATCAAGGACCTTGAAATCAGACCAGAGACCGTGCATCTCATAGAAGAAAAACTAGGTCCAAATCTTCAACATTTTGTCTTAGAATCAGACTTCCTTAATGGGACTCCCATAGCTCAATAAATAAAAGCAAAAATCAACAACTGGGATAGATTCAAACTAAAAAACTTTCTCTCAGCAAAGGAAACTATTAGCAATGTGAAGAGAGAGCCTACAGAGTGGGAGAAAATCTTTACTACTCATACTACAGCTATAGCACGAATTTCCAGAATATACAAGTAACTCAAAAAACTCTACACCAAGAATACAAATAATCCAATCAACAAATGGGCTAAGGAAATGAACAGACACTTCACAGAAGATGCACAAGCAATCAACAGATATATGAAAAAATGTTCAACATCTGTAGAAATAAAAGAAATGCAAATCAAAACTACCCTAAGATTCCATCTCACCCCAATTAGAATGGCGATTATCAAGAATACTAGCAACAACAGTTGTTGGTGAGGATGTGGGGAAAAAGGTACACTTATTCACTGTTGGTGGGGTTGTAAATTGGTGCTGCAACTCTGGAAAGCAGTGTGGAGATTCCTTAGAAAACTTGGAATGGAACTGACATTTGACCCAGCTATCTCACTCTTTGGCCTATATCCAAAGGACTTAAAATCAGCATACTACAGAGATGCAGCCACAACAATGTACACAGCTGCTCAATTTACAATAGCCAGATTGTGGAGCCAGCCTAGATGTCCTTCAATTGATGACTGTCTAAAGAAACTGTGTTATACATTTACAGTGGAATACTAATGAGCCATAAATAATAGTAAAATCATGGCATTTGCAGGCAAATGGATGAAATTGAAGAATATCATGCTGAGATAAGCCATTATCAAAAAACAAAGGATGAATTATCTCTATGGTAAGTGGATGTTGATACATATTGGGAGATGGGAGGTAGGCAAGAATGGAGGGACTGTATAGAGGGGAGAGAGGGGTGGGTGGGGTCGGGGAGATGGAATAAAAAACAGAATGTTTCAAACACCCTTACCCTATGTAAATGTATGATTCCACAAATGATATATCCCTACTTTTTGTACAGATACGAGTTGTGCCCCATTTGTTTACAATAAAAAAAAAAAGACTGAAATGGGGTCCCTCCCTAATCATGGGCAGCACCACCAAATAGGATTGAATAAAAGCTACAAAAATGAGGAAGAAAATATAAGTGCAAGCTCAGCTTTTCTTGAATTGTTTCTTGATTGCTGCTTTGATTGTCTTAGGATATCAGACTCTCACTTCTTCACTTTTCCAAAATGGACTCTGCCAATGATTCTCCAGGAATTTTCCAGAAGCCTTGGTCTTGGACTAGGGTAGCACTGCTGAACTTTCTTTTTCTGGGTTTTCTGCATCTTGGAACTGCTTGTTCTTCCAGCTCTCCAGCTGTAGATGACCATTGTGGACTATCCAGGTTCTGACCATGTAAGCCAATCTAATAAATTGTCTTTTTATAATCATACTTCCTGTTGATTCTGTTCCTCCAGAGAACCCTGACTAATACAAGCAGTTTTCACTGGTTTGAGGTAAAATGTATTATGATGCATGTATCATACAGCCCCTCTAGTTTTGGTGATAGTAAAATTGCACAAAGTCTAACATAACTACTCCCTCAATTCAGATAAATAAGGGAGGCTTAACCATGGAGATCCCCCACTCTTCCCTCTTTGCTGTAACAAAAGAAAGTTGTGAATTTTTTGAACATTTCTGTTTATCATTTGTGATCTGTTTTTCCCATCAGTTCACTTGGTTTTTCCTTCATACAAGTTTTGGTTTCTTCAAATGTGACCTATTGCAGAAATTAGCATTAGATATCTGTGATTTACCCATCCTTACACATAAAATGTCCAGTCTGGGGGGAGGTTGATTTCTCCAGTTTGTAAAGTACAATATCCACACTGGGTACAAGAGGTACCAAACTGGCAGCTTCAACCTATAGACCCTTATTTGAGGAGTATTTCTCATACCAGCCTAATCATGGTAAAAAGCTTGTGTTCTGATCCCAATGACCTAGATGATGCTGTCCCAGGCATGATCAAAATGGGGCATAGTTGGAAGGAATATGCCTCAGAATTTCTCTTACCTTATCTCTATGAAGGGTTCCCATTGCCCAGAATGCTTTCTGACAAAAATTGTACATCAGCATACACATTACTATAGACATTTCTTCATAATAGTTACTATAAAATATTTACAGAATTTTAATCATATATACTTCATGTGCTTCATTTAATGATTTGTGTTTTATAATTGGAGACAGCAGGATGACAAAAGTATTTTGCTCTATTTTCTCTTGGCATTACTAGAAGGAAGATTAGTTGTTCTTAGGATTACATCAAATTGTGTTTCTTTCTTTGATGCATATCATTGAGAGAGAGTCTAAACTTTTCTTGCTACTAATACAGAAACTCATGTTCAGAAGACAATTGTTCAAATGATTATAAGTAAATGAACAAAGAAATCCACAAATTCCTGAATATTATTGCAAATTAATGGCATTGTGCACGAAGAATCCACAGTCATACTGAACTTACATCCAATGACCTTGAGTCATAGGTGATTAAGATATATCGTTCAATGAGTGTTAGAATGTTTTGTTTTTTTAAGGTTAAAATATTTAAAATTAATTAAAGCAGATTCTGTATTTTACTCACAGAAATAATGTGCATTTTTGTGTTTTTTTTTCATAATACACTTTTTTTTATGCAGAGAAGGCAATTTTAAAAGTTTGTTTTAGTTCCAGGGATTGAACCTAGGGCAATTAACCACTGAGTCACATCACCAGCTTTTTTTTTTTTTTAATTTTGAGGTAGGGTCTCACAAAGTTGTTTAGGACCTTGCTAAGTCATTGACTTTCAACAAGCAAGGTTGACTTTCAACTTGCCATCCTCCTGTCTCAGACTCCTGAGTCAGTGCAATAGAGGCAATTGTCTCTGCACCTGGCCTAGTAAAATTATTTAAAGTTATTTATTCTATGTATACACTTAAACTTACACTATAAATATATCCATATTTGACTTATGTGAAATAAATTAATAAGAATGAGCATAAAAAATTTAAATGTGCATAGGTGTCACAAATTAAGAGAATTAAGTCCTAGTTATCAAATGTAATTCCTAAAATCTTAGACATGTAGACATTTGATTTATATTTTTCTATTCTGTTTTTCTGGACTTATCATTGGTGACAACACCCAAAACACTGAATGAGTGAATGCAGAAAATGGTATCTCTTTGCCTTATCATTAACTGGGTATAAGACTGTCTTTTCCTTGTGGTGGTCAAGAGTTTTAATTTTCCACAAATAATGCATGTTGGTCTTCATGTGTTGAAACTGAAAAAGTTGATCACACAGAAGTTGAGAGCAGAAAAACTACCTAGATCTATGATAAGAAAAGAAATGAGATAGAAGGTGGGTAAGAAACTATAATGCTATATCCCATATTCAGTACAACTAGTAGATTCAAAGTAAAAAGTAAAATAAACAAAAATAAAAAATTTAATATTTTAATGAAGCATCTATATCACCTCATATTTTTAAATGACGTCCCATATTCATGAATATTTAACTTTTCTGGTTTCTCTTAGTATCTTGCCTTATAGGTGTACACAGTCCAGAGAGTCCTGAAATGATTTAACCACACATACATAATTTTCTGATGACTACTATGTTTTAATACGTGGCTGTAATGATTCAAAATATGTTCCTAAAATATGTAAGACACTTGAATTAAAGCACAAAAATGTCTCATAGAGGAATTATTTCATTAGTAGATCAACATCAAATTTTCTGTATCATTTTTCCTTGGACCTCTGAACTGGAAAACTGCTTAATAGAGAAGGAAATTGGGAATCTAGTAGGTAGATATTTCAGTCTTGAATGTAATGCTTTTTCTCTAAAGAAAACCTTACAAAAAAATCTTACAATGGAATGATTCTGAATCTATTTTAACTGTGACTTTACTTTCCACTCTGATTCCAGATGACTGAGAGGAAAACATTAGGATATATTCCTAATAATATTTCATATCTGGACTTGGCTCACTGAGAATTGATATTCTGGTCATGATAATGAGGAATCAAAGATGAAAAGCAACACTGGTATTCAAACGCAACCCTAAAATACCACCAGATATCTTTCTATATATTGCTAAGATGTTCTAGAATTATGGAAGTATACTAAAGCAGCAAAAGATGTAGTCATTATTAAAATAACTGAGTTAAATCTCCCAAGTCAAAGGTATGAAGAACTAAATAATTTAAACATAATGGCCAACATGCCTATAGATGTCATTATATGTCAGAAACACTTCCACATGTGATACTTAATTTTTCACACATAATAGGTCTATGAGATAGGTAACATGATGCTATACTACATAGATGAGATGATCATATTTAGTATCAAGTTCACATTTGAACTTAATGGAAGATCACACAGAAAAATTCAAGCAATCTGTCTTAGAGGGCATGCCTCTCAATGCTGGATCAGTTGATGTATTAAGGATATTACATCTGGTAATAAACCAAAATAAAGACAACACTGAAATAATATATTTATGGGTACAACTACTCCATTGAGATTCATTTCTTCATAGTGTTTTAATTCTCTACTATTATGCAATTTTCCCATTTCAATTTGCTAAAAATTGTAGAGTTTTCATTATGTACCTTGAACTTAATCAAAAGGAGAAAGATAAAATAAGTAAGACATTATCCCAGAAATCTCAAGATGAGATTATAATCAAAAACTATTTTTAATTCTAAATGGTAATCCTGAATGTGTAGGAGAGCTCATGTATAGTGAGAGTCCAAAAATCATTATATACTCCAGACATGATTTGGTAATACTAGGAAAGTGGCACCTGCAGTGTGTCAGAGAGACTTGAGTACTGAAGTGAGAAAAGGGTGTGTTGGGGTGAATTCACACATTTCCTGAGGGTAAGAGTATAGGCTGAAATTCATGAAGGTGATACTATTTTTAAATATAGACTTTTTATTATTTCCTCCTAAGATATATACTATGATTTGTGGGTGTTTCTCAGCCATGTCACACATGTGTGAGAAAATGGTTAACTGCCAGAGGATTATGTTGGCTGTAAATCAATCAGTTATCCATAAACTTATCTACTCAATAAACACACAAGAGACAAAATACTCTTTTTAAATGTGAGGGGTGGTAACAGGTCTGGCAATACCAACTCTGGTCTCTAACAACAACATGGAGTAGCCCAACTCTCTTTTATTTATAGACACACAGGGAAAGGGGGCCAGGACCAGGAGGAGCTTCTTCTGTGATGGACAGGATAAGTGGATTTAGGGGAGGCTTCTATTAGGGGAACTATTCAGGGAACCATCTAATTCCTCTAGATAAAGATGGCTTCCCAAATCTTCCCCTTTTTAATATTTTTTAAAATGCTTCTAAGAGCTGCTTTGAGATCCCATCTCTTGGTTTTGAGGGGATTGCAAACTGAAAGATCAATAGAGCTAACATGGCTACAAACATTTTAACTGGAGATTTAACTTCTCCTTGTTGTTCAGTCATACTTTCAGCCTGTTGAATCAGATTCCTTATTTGTGCCCATGATGGCAAATGGAATGTATGGTTAATTTGTTCTTCCTCTTCCTTTTCCTCATTGACTTCCTGTTATCCCCAGAGATCTGGGGATGTCTCTGGTCTTCAACTGTTTAAACCTTGACTCCAGGACTTCCATACTCAATGGCATTTTTAGGCATCCAAATAGGGCAGAATGCTCCTTCTGAAAAGACACAAGCATGGCCTCTCCCCTATTGGATCTTGTCCTTTCCACTGTCCTGTTTGTAAATTGTTTCACCAAACTAGACTCAATGGACCTGTCATGGAGGAAAACATATGTCTCTCAGCTGCTGTGTGACCTTCAGAATCACAATTTAAAAAGTTTAAAACAAACAAGGCATGATAAAGGTTAATTAGCGGGGTCTTATCTCCCCTTTTTTGTAATTTTAGTTTAATAAATAAGTGAGCTCATTGTATAATGACTTGACCATGAGGATTATAAGGAATACCTGTTTTGTGTTCAATACAAAATTGGTGGCAAAATTGTTGAAAAGAAGAACTAGTATAAGCTGAGCATTATCAGTTTTGATCTGTATGGACAGTCTAATACTGCAAAAGCAGCTAGAAAATGAGAAATAACATGTTGAGTATTCTCTCTCTTGTAGCCTCCAGTCTTTATTTATTCCAGGGGGGTTAACACAAATGTACATATTAAGTGACATTTATTGTTTCTTTTTTAAGTGCCCAAGAGTTGTTATGTTTTGGGTTTAACTGTTTTACTAGGGGTTTAAGACCAATCTGGTGGAATTGACATGTTCCTGTCTTTTAAGAGTTAGCTGAGTTCCCACAGGGATCACTCATGGAGAACTTAAGAGCAGCTTTTCAGGTCCTTTAGTGTCATTCACTAGGTAGGGTCTCCTTGGTGAGGTGGTTTCCTTTGGAAGCATCAGGGATATCTCCCTTTCCCAATGGCCTTCTTTGGCAGCAGAAGCACTGATTGACTTTCCTTCCTCTAGTGGTCTCATTAATCTCCCTGATTGGTAGATCACATGGCCCAGTGTTGTAAAGCTTCATAGAGAAGTTCTTTTGTTCCCTGGATTCAGGGTGACTCTGAGGGAAAGAGCCAAATACTGGTTTTCATGGTCCCTTTAATTTAGTCACGATCTCTAAGTTTGATCTTAAACATCTAGCAATCCAGTCTCATCAGACATAAAATAAGAGTACTGGGCTTTAACTTCAATGTCTATAACTTTACAGTTATTTACCCCCTTATTATTTATTTGAGGTCTATATTATCAGTCCTATAGGTGATGCCTTATTATCTCAAATTAATTTAGGTTGTTTGTTCTTGAAACAGTAGTTCTGAAAATAAAATCAGGCAATAGTTACAGAGTTTCTACAGAAAATACAAAATGGGATTAACAACAATAAAATATATTTAGTTTGTGTAATAGCTATCTTTGAATTTTGGCTGAGCTATACATTACATCCCCTGTTTGACATGACAGTAATTTTACAACAAAAAAGCCATCTTTAGACTATAACTTTAAAGGAGCTGAAGTGTGGCTTATTTTGGAGCCATCTAACATGCAGTAAGATGAGAGGCAGAACTTTATTTCAGGTAAGGTGGGGCTTTTCACAAATGCTAAGTGTTCTAGTTCCTTAGCTAATCCCTGCCTCCTCTTTAAACATTATATTACAAAGTTCACATACATTGTTTTCTGAGTCTTCATGAACATCAGTCAATACAATATGACATTAAATCTAAAACATGAATCAAGGAGAGGCTGAGAGAACTTTTAACTTTCCTTTCATGTAGCAAAGTGACAAAATGCTTTCATGTTGCATGATATTAACCCTTAAAAAATGAGACTCTCAATAAGTTTTAGACATACATTTATATTTTAATACCAGTCTAGAAAATAACAAAAAAAATTGCATATATTCTATTGATAACAGGTCCTATAACAGAACATTAAATGATATAAATAAATTCCCAATAAATTCATTATTCTTATAAGTTTAAAGTTACAATTGCAGACAAGTTTAGTTTGAGAATGACAGTTTGATAAATTTTCTGCTTTAAAGACATATATCTGGAAGATATGAAAATATTTAATATACAAAGAAGAGTGATCACTCCATAATTACCTTGATATTTTATATTAACCAAGTTTAGTTTTTAAAGAAAAAATTAGATGCTGTAATGTAGTACAATACTTTAACAGTTGTTGTTTAAACATAATTGTACAAACCCTCATTTTTAGAATTAATTGTTCTAAAGAATCAAACTTAAAAGACACAAAGTTAAGAGTAAATTTGTGTTTTAAAGAAATCCTTGTCATTTTAACATATGAATTAAACTTTGGTTTATTTTAGTACATTAGTATTTGACCTTAGAAAAAACCTTAAATAGCTTTAATTGATTGTCTCACATACATAAAACCAAATTTATTTGTTACACACAATCTTTTTGAAATTTGCCATTGATTTACACACAGACCTTCTTAGTACTTACTTAGACCCTCATGTACTTCATCACACAAAGACTACCCAAAAATATTTTTCCTTCTAGTAAACATATTTCTATATCTAGAACCTTTTATTTTTCTCTTTGCTATCGATTGCCCTTTTTTGTTCACATTTTGAAATAACCCTTATGAAATTTTTTAATTTAGATGAATTACCCCATTTTAATTAGATGAAATATTTTATGTTATTTACAGTACAATAATTAAAATACAGTTGAAATTATTGGATCCCTTTGTATATAGAATGGTATCAGTTAGGACTTAACTCTTAGTAACATTGTTTTTAGTGATGACACAAAGCAATATTAAATTATTTTTATTTACCATTCTATGGAAACACCAATTATGTTTAAATATGTACCCCATGGAATTTAAGGAGTCAAGAGTACATGATGTTATTTAACAGTTAGCATTTTAACTTTTGTAAATTAATCAAATGTCTCTAACATACACAGTTGAGTAATCACATACATGTCAAATATAATTTACTTATTTTACTGTAAAAACCAAGATATTAGACAAGTGTATTGAACAGTAATTGTCATCTATTTCCTATTGAAGAAACGTCCTAGAAACAATTAATATTAGATATTTTATAGACCACAACATTTTATTAGTGTGACCACCTAAAAACTTTTGTTAAGTTTAGAAGACATTTTACTTTCATTTGCTTACACAATTTAAAATAAACCTATTTAAATCACTTGAATAAAAAGTATCTGGATCCATGTTTTAATTTTAATTTATAAGCACTCATTTTATATCAATTTGAATATCACATACATGATTTTTGGATGCACATATATGTACAGACAACATGACATACACATGACACAAAAGCAAAGACCTTGTAAATTTTTATAGGTGAATCTCCATTGCAGTGCAACAGATGTTCAAAAACTCTAGTTGAATAAAAAATAGGAATGATCAATAAAAAGTTATGAGCTCAAAAAATATAGAATTTAAGGAAAAAAAAGTACTGGAAAAATGACACAGCCCTTATTTACTTTGGTAAAGCATCATACAATTTACTTTTTTAGATTAGTTGGAGTTCAAGTAAAAGACACCTTTTCCATTTTTCCATTTTATTTTTTTTTTTTAGATTTGAGATCAGCTTCCTACTGAGTCAATGACTCAGAATGGAAAGTGACACCCTCATTGTTTGGTGGGACCCAAGGCTAACCCCGCCTCCAATTTCCCATTCACATAAACCCAGGTTGCTCAGTTATGCCTATCTGGGCATGGCAATCCTTAGCCTAATGGCATTCCTTTCCTCAAGGAGGGCAAATTTCTGGAACATTCATTGATTTTGTGGCCATTTACAGTCTCTAGATATATGACCATTTTTGCCAGAGCTAAAACATTGTTTGTTAGAATTTGCCTTCTTTAAAGCAGGGTGTATGACTTGTTTTGTTGTGCCCAGTGGCTCGAGACCCCACAAAGACCACCAGAGACCACAATCAATGGAAGGAACAAAAAGTCATTTATCAGCAGCTCAAGCCTGGTTCTCCATGCACTCGGTAACTGGTGATGCTAAGAGGCCCGAGCTCTTGTTTAGCAGGGTTTTTATAATGAAAGGCAAGCAGTTTTACAGTGTTCTTTTTAATTGGTTGACATATAAAATTGTATACAAAGCATGTTATTTTAAGTTCTGGGTCACCCTGACCTCCGAGAGGAGGGTTGTCATTATCTTTAAGTTTGCTTTTGTGCCAGCAAAGTTTGCTTTTGGGTCAGCCACCTGGCCTTTACAGATACCCCAGGCTTAATATCACACAATCAAATTCTCTTTCCTTTCTTACTAATAAACTTATTCACATTGGTGTGCTTCCCACAGGAAAGGGGCCAACACCTTACCTTTGTTCTTTTTTCTAAAACCCTCTCAAATAGTTGCTATTCAGGAACCAAATATGGGGGGGTCTCTCATCTACATCCAACATGGATGAGAAAAGAGCTAACTACCAGAGGATTATGTTGGCTGTAAATCAATTACCCATAAACTTATCTACTCAATAAACATACAAGATCCAATACTTTTTTTAAATGAGTGGGGCTGTGACACATCTGGCCATACCAGCACTGGCCTCTCACAACATGGAGTAGCCCAACTCTTTTATTTATAGACCCACAGATAAAGGGGGCCAGAACCAGGAGGAGCTTCTTCTGTGATGGATAGGATAGGGTGGAGTTAGGTGAGCCATTCTCTTAAGGGAACTAGACAAGAACAGTATGATTCTCCTAGAAAGGAAGGCTTCCTGCAATAATTCCTTGCCACAAAGATGAAAAAGACCAACAAACTATATGATTTTATTAGCATAAGAAATGCATTTTTCTCTGAAGTTGGCACTGAAATCTCAGCCAACACCATCCTTCTTTCGTTCCACATCTTCACATTCTTTCTTCAGCACAGCCTCAAGTCCACCAACTTCATTATTTGTATCAAACCTAGTATACCCAGGGATGCTGATAATTATGGGGTTCACAAATACAGATGTTTTGTGTCTCAGTATAGTTGGGATGACATAAAATGTAAATCACTAATGTATTTTTACAAGTTTCTGAGGGGCCAACTTGTGCCACCTGCCTTCTGAGTATCCTCCAGGTCATCACCATCAGTCCTAGAAGCTTCTGCTTGGCAAAATTCAAACATAAACCTCCACATTATATCCTGTTTTCCCTTGTGTTCCTCTGGTTCTTCTATATGTTTTTTAGTATTCATTTATCATTCCTTCCTACTGCCATCACCAATGTGACTTCACATGGTCTTGTATTTACTACTGAATTCTTCATTATTTTACCAGTGAGTTACTTACTCCAGCATCTATTTTTCATACTAGGTGCATTACAGCATGTTTTTCTTATAGGGCTCATGGCCCTCTTGAATGGGTACATGGTGACCCTCTTGGCCAGGCATAAGAGTCACATCCAGCATCTTCACAGTACCTACATTTCTCCAAAAGCATCCCATATATAGCCACCTAGACTATCTGGCTGTTCATAAGGTTCTTTGTGCTCATGTACTATTTAGACTGCATCTTCTCCTCCTCAAGGGCTATGTGTAACAATGAACCTCTTTGTCATTCTGTTCAGATGATGGTAGCCAGTGGCTATACCACAAGTCCTTTCCTGCTCTTCTGTACTGAATAACAAATTATTAACTTGTTGAAGTCTTTTTGGGGAAGATAGTACATATTTAACTACAAAGTGATTGGTAAGTTCTCATAATCTGCCAATACCCTAGCTTCTGAAGAATAAATCAGGGCATAGAATATATGCTCTCTGAAAGATATTCACATTTTGTTATCTGTTTACTTTGATATATGTGAATGAAAATATGTCACATATGTGTCAGTAATGGACCTTTTTGATTTAACACAAAGGCCCAACAGATCTGCTTTGTGTCAGGTGATTCCCTCCCTTCATAATTCAGAGAGTCCTTTCTATACACCACACATGACCATCTGTACACACCCCAGAGAGGCTTCCTCTGCACAAAATTGAGCAATCCCTACACACCTCTGAAAACCCTTCCTAGACATTTCAGAGAGCCCTGCTATAAGTCTAATAGAGTCCTCCTTTTACACCTCAGTGTTTCCTCCTTACTCATCTCAGAAATCTCACTACTCACATTAGATGGAGGTAACTACACATCATGGTGGACCATTTCAACTCACTACAGAAGCCTTCTGCATAAAACTCCTTACTCACCATAGGGAACATTCCCACTCACATTACAGAGCCCTCCTACACTCTTTAGAGTACCCTCTATACATCTATCAAAGGCCATCCCTACACTCCTCAGAGAGTCTCTAGTGCATACCTCAAACTCAACTGCCTACACACCTCAGAAAATACTTTCTGTTCTATAAAGAGGATGTCCTTATACACCCCAATTAACCCTCCTTATTCACTTAAGTGCATACTTCCACTCAGGTCAAGTGCCATCCTTAATACCTCAATGAAGACCTCCTATGGACTTAAGAGAACTCTCTCTACACAACTCAGAGAGGTCTTCCTGCAACATCTGTGTGTCCTTCATACTCATGTCAGACAACTCTCACTACTTACTTCAGAAATTTCTCTACATAACTCATTGAACCATTTATACACACCTTGGTGCACCCTCCATATAAACCTTAGTGAGTTATTCCTAATAACCTTAGAGTGCCCGCCCACACATGTTAAGGAGCCTTCTGAAACACTTTATAGAGTCCTCCTACACATCATAAAGCCCTCCTTACACTGCTCAGAATCCACTCCCTACAAACCTCAGAGTCCTTCTTACACACCTGAGTGCTCTCCCTACACATCTCAGAAAGCCCTCACTACTCACCTCAAGACAGTCTATACATACTTAAGAAAGATGTCCCTACACACCTCAGGAAGTCCTCAATCTACTCCTTCACATGCCCTCCTGACATACCACAGCTCTCACTTCTTAACTCAGAGAACCCTTCCTACATACCTCAAGGAAACTTGCCTACACACCTCAGGTAGACCTCTCTACTCACAAGTACACCTCCCTACACAGCTCAGAGTACCCTCCCTGCTCACATCAATTACTCTTTCTAAACACCTCAGAAGGCTGTAGAAAATACAACATAGATGGACTTCCTCCACAACTTATTGAGCAATTCCTAAATACATGGAATTTCCCACCCAATACACACCAGCAAGATCTTCACATACTCAGAGAGACTTCCACACAAATCTCAGAATGCCCCTCCTATAAAGCTAAGAAAACACTAACTACATATCTCAGATACCCATCACTACTCACTACATATCCATCCCTGCACACAACCAAGATATACTGACAGACTAGAAAGTCCTTGTGATACTGTTTTGAGTGCCTTCCCTGTATACCTCAGAAATTTCTTCTACTCTCTTCAAAGAAACCCCATTAAACCAGAATGTAATCTCCCTGCTAACCTCAGAGAGATCTCATGACTCTCTTAAGAGGCTCCTTCTACCAAACTGACATAGTCCTCTTTAAGTAGTCAAAACAACCTTCTACACCCCTCATAGATTTCTCCTGCACACCTCATATGGACCACACAAAAACCACTTCAGAGAATCTACACTACAAAACTCACAGACCCACCCTACTCATCTTGGAGAGTTTTACCTACAACACCATAGAGAACCCTCCATTCAACATTTCTGTGTCTTTCCGACTCATCTCAGAGAACAGTTACTACTCACCTCAGAAGTCTCTCATTACACAATTCACTGAGCCCTTTCTTTTCACCTTAGAGCACCCTCCCAATACACCTTAGTGAGGTCTCACTAATAAAAAAGGGGGCCCTTCCACACAGAAAGAAGCCCTTTGACACACCTCTCATAGCCCATCTACACATATCATAGAGCCATCCCTACACAGTTCAGTGGCTCCTCCCTACAAACCTCATTAATCCCTCACTATATGCCTCATGAAGGTCTTATTACTCACCCCATGAGCAGTCCATAAACACCTCAGAAAAATGTCCTGGCACAACCCAGTGAGTTATTCTACTCCTTTGCCAGTATTCGTAAATACCTCAGAGTGCCCTTCTCATCTCAGAGAACACATACTAAACTTCATAGACTACATTTTACTCACCACACATGCCTTCCTTATACACCTCAAAGTCCTCCTTACTCACCTTAGCACTCCCACTCACCTCAAAGTGGTATGAACTATCAGTATACATCATACACAACCCCTCTACACACCTCAGAAAACCCTCTCATCACACTACAGGGAGTCCTGTTGAACACTTCAGAGACCTTCTTTCATACCTCAGTGTGCCCTCCCTACTTATTCTTTTTATGCACCTGAGATTGCCTACCCAAGAGCCCTCCCTACACACCTCAGACAGCCATTCCTACACACCACAATGTCACCTCCCTACACACCACAGAATGTTCTTCTACTCAAGTGAAGCATATTTTCTGCATGCCTCAGAGAGTTCTCTGTACACACTCAGTGATCCATCTTTCCAGACACACCTCAAACTCTCCTCCCTACTCATCACAGAAAGCATACGTTACAAATCTTAGACAGTTCTCCCTTCTCATCTCAGATACTCTGCTCTACACACCTCACATAGCCCTGTTTACACAGCTTAGAAAGTCCTTCTACATACCTCAGAGCCCTCTCTTCACACACTCCACTGAGCTCTGTTACACACCTCATATAGCCCTTCTTTCACACTTTCATATGTCCTCCCTACTCAACTCATAAAACTCTCACTACACAACTCAGTAGTCCCTCTGTATACAATTCAATGAGCCCTTTCTACTCACCTCAGTGTGCCCTCTGAATACATCTCAGTGAGTCTTACTTACTCACCTCAGAGGGCACTACCACACTTAAAGAAGCCACACCTCATAGCACCTTCCTACACAACTTCTAGAGCCTTCTCTATGCAGTTTACAGGACCATCCCTACAAATCTGAGTACCCACCTTATACTACTCACTTCAAGAGCAGTCTCTACACACCTCAGAGATCCATTCCTGCAAATTGCAATGAGTTCTCACTGCATAACTCTAAGAGCCCTTTCTACATATTACACAGGACTTCTCTATACACAATCAAACAGCCCTTCTTACTTCCCTAAGGGAACACTCTGAATCATGTCAAGGAGCTCTCATACATACTGCATTTAGCCCTCTTGCATACCTCCATGGGCCCTCTCTTCACCCTTCAGAGTGCCCTTATTTCGTACCTCAAAGTCACCTCCCTACACATCTTAGAAAGCCCTCCTTATTCACAAAAAAAATCCCTTCCTACACACCTCAAAGAGCAATCCAAATACACAGTAGGTATTCATCCTCCATACCTCATTGAGCAATAAGAAACTCAGAAAGCCCTCTCTATACACCTTGAGTCCTACTTACCAATCTCAGAGGTAAAACCTATGTTTATTAACATATTATGCTAGATCTGAGTCACTGTTTCTCCAGTAGAGATTGGTGTCCCACATGGTCCTAGTTTCTATTTGTAAAGGTTTGTGTGTCTTTGTTGGTCCCCCATTACCCCTTGGCATTATTTAGGGTTTACCCAGTTGGTTGCAGCTTTTGGTGCCCAAACAGGGGCTGGACATAGTGGAACTTCAAGAATTAGAAGAGGGGATTCTGCTAAGGATATGTGTAGATAAAGAAAGGTAAGAAATGCAAGTATAGAGCTGGGTGTAAACCACGGGACATACAGTTTCCAAAAGAGTATGTGCAAATATTTAGAGTAAAGATTAAAACTTGAGGAATACAAAATGGGTAGGGCCTTCAGAAAAAAAAATACACAACTATAGTACTATACTATAAGAGACTGATTTTACAAAAGAAAAAATGACTAAAACTCTGTTAATGAGGTTTTGCCTCTTCAACTCAAAACAGAACTTTCCTTATTTCTAGCTTCTGCCAGATGTTTATGAATTCTATACTTTCATTTAAAATGTAAACTGGAGAGGCAATTATTCAAACCCAGTTTGAGAACAAACACAGAAAAAATGTGTTTAATTTTGTTAAATTCAAGCTACTGTGGGATGTAAACAGCTGGCAATGTTATATGCACTCATATTCTACCACCCCACTTTCTCAGCATGTTCCTTCATAAACAGTATAGTACATGAAGAAAAATGGAATGATCTCATATATACAAGTCTTCTCTATCTTAAAAATATTTACCTGATGACTTCAAGACTCTCCCATATTTAAATATCAGGATTGACTCTAATCTGATCCAAAAGTGCACTCTGATCTGACAGAGATGTTCTACATGTTCCTTTAGAAATTAGAACTGTGTGATTTTTAGAACTCCTGTTTTTAAAATTTCATATTTTTAAGTCCATGGTTTTGTAGTGAATTTGCATTTGGTCCTGCACACCTAAATTAATATATTTTTTTTCATCAGTCTTATTTTATCTAACTATAGAGGTTATTATACTCCATCTTTGTTTAGAGACCAATTCTCCAAGGATTGATTCTCGAATACATTAGAAAATATCTCTTAATAAAATCCTAAGAAGGACATAGACAAGGAGATGTTGGAAAAATCTCCAAAGCCATCAAGGACAATTGGCCATTTAGCATTTGATTTCAGTTTTGCCATGGCTGTCAGACTTTACACATAGCATTTCCAACTCCACAGGCATCCCCTATGTTTAGGTCATAATGTAAATCTGATTGACTATTTTAATTTTTAACAGGTCAAATCTAATATAGAATTTAGTAAACATCACCTCCTACCTATGGAGAACTACCTACAAAAAGCTACAAGATCTTTGTTTCCTATATGTTTTATGTATGTGTGCACACATATGTATTGTATTGTTTTGTCTACATATGTGCTTGTGTCTATGTATCATGTACATGGTATTAATGTTGGCATATAAAAATGAATGCTCATATATCAAAATTGAAATAGGAAATGGACCCAAATAAATTTTATTTCAAGTGATTTAAAAAAAGAAATTCAATTTAAATTAGGTAAACAGTTAAGAGAAAAGATAGTTTTAAAATTACTAACTCACAAATTTTTCTAGGTGACCAGACAATAATGTTTTGGTTTATATAAAATGTCTAGAATTAATATCTCTTTCTTCAAGGAAATTTTGTCAACATGGAAAAGATACCTAATACTGTGAGCTACACTTGCCTGATTTCCTGTTTTTTGTGGTTAAAAATTAGTAACTATAAACATATTTGTTATAGGGGTCATGTGAACAATTTACAAAATTAAAATGCTAAAACATCAGCTGCTAAGTATAAAATCAAATGCTCTTAACTTTTTAAATCCCATATGGTAACAGTTATAATTAAATCAAAGACACAAAAATGAAGCCTGACAGGTGATAGTATTAGCAAACCAACATGAATCAACCTATTCTGGGACTAAATGATTTCTTAACCTTGCATGATTTCCAGGATCTTGTAGTTCAATGTGCCCACAATTTTTACCTAAAGTAGCAATTGTGGTTGTGGGGTAAGAGTTGCTGGTCAGTACTCAACAGTAAAGGCTACCAGAATCTGTTAGCAATGTGTACTGTCAGCACAGCAAGGGACAACATGGGATCCATGGTTCCTATATTAAACTGGAGGCCACAAGAGCAGGAGTCACTTCTGATCCAGAGTGACCAGTCTGCTGAGTGTTTAGATGTCACTATTAATATACACTGAAGGATTCTTTGACAGCTTAATGCCAAGAACACAGAAAGGACTTGACTGTTTCTTCCAGGTCCTGCTTCCAGAAGTTTGACTGTATACACTTGGGGAAAAGAGACTAGTTCTAGACCCTGTGTGAATAGAGACTTGAGTGTCATGGTAGCTTATTTTGAGCTCAGGCAGAACCAAATATTCTTATGTCCATCCAGTACCAACCTCCTGCTCCATCTTCCATGTGGGACCAATATGTCATTCCATATCCTTGTGCAAGTATCCTGAGAATAGGCACAAGGCTGATACACTCACCTCTTTTAGTTACACTGTCCTCACCCATTTGGGGGCCGGGTCTTAAAAACCCAGCTGTCAAGATTCTAAACTCCTTGCAGGCTTGAGCTGATAACCATTCAGCTCTCATACTTCGTTCTCAACCCTTGGGAAGTTCGTTGCCAGATGACCCATCAGATATGAAGACACACTCTCTACTGAGGACACTTAATGGCACACATGTCCTCAAGAATTCACAAAGTGAAGGGGAAGATGCACTGACACCTATGCATGATACCCTTAAGTCATTACTTTTTAGCATTGTCTGAATGCTTATGGCCCCCCAAAATTTTTATCTTGAAATACTAAACCCCAAAGGTGATGATAAGAAGTAAAGCCTTGGAGGTTTTAGGTCATGGGGTTCAGGTCATGGGCCACAGGAATGGAATTATTGTCCTATATAAAAAATAGCCACAAAGAGACCTCTCAACTTCTGTGAGGACACAATCAGACACTGCACTGCCTTACCTTGATTCAGCTGTTATAATAAATTATAGTAGAATGGGTGACTTCTAAGTCACAGACATTCATTTTTTACTGTGGAAGAACAAGGTACCAGGAGATTCAGTGTCTGGTGAGGACATTCCTAATGAATGGGAGCTTCTTGTTATGTCCTCACGTGGTGCACGGGACCAGCTAACCTTTGGCAACTGTTCATAAGGGCACAAATTTCACTGATGAAGGCTCCAGTTCATGAACTCATCACCTCCCCAAGGACCCACTTCCTCATACTATCACCTTGGTGGGGAGAAGTTCAACATAGATACTTTAGGGAACACAAACCTTCAGATTATAGCTGTCTATGAGGAAGTAGTTTCTCACAAGTCAATAAACATGCTGGGGACTTTATCTTGGACTTTCTATCTTTGAGAAGTACATAATCTAAATTCCGCAACTCATAAGGTACATAGTTTCTGGTATTTCATTATAGTGGACAAAACAGAATAAACTACATTTCAAATGAGAATTCTGTCCACTCAACTTTTTCCACCTATATGAACACTTCTCTCTGTTTCAAACAGGTTATGGACTCTCTGGGCATTCCTCCAGGTGTGCATCTATGTACATACACACACAACATCAAGTACCTCAGGGCAGTCCACTATGGCCCATCCCCACATTCTGCCTTTCTGCACTTCGGATTTGGAAACTATCCACAGGGCCCTATCACTGCAAGCAAATGGTGAGGTAGGCCCAAGTTTTCTGAGCTGGTCCTCTGTGAGTCACCTCTTTAAGGCAGAATTGAAGCCTACTTCTGCCCTGCACTCTGTTCTCAACTCTCAGCACCTCAGGGGCCCCACACAATCCCTGATTATAGATGGACCTCCCATTCTCTGCACCTCCTTTTCTAGTTGTAAGACCTGATCACAGCTGGCATCACTTTACCATGCTCACCTGTGCATTTGCTCCTTTCTTTTCACAGCTAGAATGAAGCTGCTATTTGCTAAGTGCATAACCTTGAGCAAATTAGCATCTACATGGCTCAGAATCCCTGTCCTGCAAAATGGGTGTGAACATGACTACTGCTCACATGGTTCCTGCTGCCAGTGAAGAGTGCAGGGATAGAAGTTCCAAACACATTAGTCCAGTACATGCTCATCAATGGCTCCTGTTGTTATTATGTTTCAGCATTATTAACTGTCAATCCCACTTCACAACCTGGTAATTGTGAATCCCAGAAAATTAAAACCATTTAACCAAGTTCACTGGGCAAGCTGGCCCAAGTCTTTTCTGACTTCAAATTCCCTGCCCCCAACCAGAGTTTAGAGTCAGAACAGTAGAAGTGCTATATGAAGAGCTGGCCACTGTAATGCTATTAAATTTAGTTTCATGAATGAACACAAGGGAGAGGTTGTGGGAAGGAGCTGAGTCTTATAGCTAACATGTAGTGGATGCTAAGGTTTCACCTTCAGGCTGACCCCCTTCTATAAGGTACAAAACTGTAATGAAAACTCAGCCAGAGAGACAAGTTAGTAGTCAACACAGACAATGAAGGACACTCTCTAGGTGGCCAGGCTGGTGGGTGGCTATACAAGCAGTTAAAGCCACAGATGGGAGAGCACCACATGCTTCACATCAGACCTCTTGTTCCTTGGGTTTTAGTACCCTGGTTCCCACAAAAGCAGGCTAGGTTGAACATGAGAACTCATGCTTGCTGGTAGGTGAGATTCCCAGGAAATAGCATCTATTTATCTCTTCACAGGTGTACTCATTCTACTCAGCCATAAAGAAAAATGGAATTATTTTATTTGTGGGAAATGAATGACCCTGGAGAACATCACGCTAATTAAAATAAATCAGACCCAGAAAGTCATGTTTCTAGTGTTTTCTCTCCTACATGAAAGGTAGAAAGAAAAATGGAATAAAACAAAAGAGAATCTCACAAGAATAGGAGGAAGAAGAGTGGAGTAGAGGCTCCTGGAAGAGAGGATGAGATGGAAAAGTCGGGCACTGAGGAATGAGACTGATCAAATGATGTTTGTGCATACATGGATATGTCACAGTTAATACACAATTAAGGTAATTATAATACACTAGTGGAAATAATTTTTTTGGTACCAGGGATTGAAATTAGGCATACTTCACTATGCAGTCACATGCCTAGTCCATTTTTGTATTTTTTTTTTTTTTTTTTTTTTTGAGACAGGGTGTTGTAAAATTGCTCAGGGCTTTGTCAACAAAGATACTGATGGGTGTCCACCAATAAAGCAAAAATACGAAGGCCTGTCCTGCCCTGGCTTAGGGAACACTCAGTGTGCATCAAGTAATTAAGTCATTAATTAGTAAGTACTGCTAATTAAATTATTTATTTCTCATAATAGTCATTCAATTTTCATAATAGTCTTGGGAAGCAAATGGCATCAACCCTATCTTACAGATGAATAAACAGAAGCTCTGAGAGGTTAAAAATCTATTCAAGGTCCTATAAATATATAAAAGCCAGAATTCAGATGTGTGCTGATCCACTCCAGACCTTGGTCATTAACATTTATTCTAGACTAGTCACTACATCTGAGAACCTCCTGGAAAGCTTTGATAAATCCAAATGCATGAGATCCATTTCCCAACTATTCTTGTTTAACTGGTTGAAGTTACAGCCAATGTATCAGTGTACTGGTGCCTAATCCTCACAATTAGAAAAGGAGTCATTTTTCTCTCTATTAAAAATCAGGGAAACTAAGACAAGGAGAGATTGGATTCACCTTCCTAAAGTCACACTGCATGTCCACAGTACAATAGGGGTGTATGTCTACACGTCTATGCCTCTTCAAAGCTCTCTGTTGCTCCACACAAAAGCAGACTCCACAAAGTTTGGGTACAAAACAACCCCTTTGTCACACTCAACCCAGAAGCCTCCCATGGAATGAGTGTATGTGTGGGGCAGGATTTAAGGTGGCATCTTGGTGTTAATGGGCCATGTCGCTCAAGGGCATAGGCACATCCATGGTCACCAAAGGCAGATGGTTAACTTTCCCAGGATTGGGCTGCATGTGGTGAAAATCTACTCCATAGTGCATGAAACCCTTGGGTGCCTCCTCCCCAGAGGAGTCTTCCCTAATTGCACATGTGCTGAAATTCTTATTCAACTATTTTATGTTTTCCTCTAATATGACTTTGTAAGTCTCATTCTTTGACATTTGTTGTAATTTTCTTCTGAAGTTTTGAAACCACCCCAACCTAAACCATGTGGAATTTCAGCCCACAGATATTAGTTTTCATTTTATATATTTCTATTTGGTACAAATTTATGATTCTCTCTAGAAATAACTAATTTTTCATTTGTTGTCATATCTGTATTAACCCTTCACATTTTGATAATGGTTGTGATAAAGAACTATTTTCTGATTCCAACACCTGGAACATCACTGGGTTACTTGAAGTGATTTTACTTTTTTTTGACTCCAAGTCACAGGGCTCCATTTTATCTTTAAGTATTTTTTTATTTGTTCTAATTAATTGTACATGACAGTAGTATGTATTTATATGTTTTGCTAAATCATACATAAATAGTGTATAATTTCATATTTTCTGATTGCATATATTTTAGGAACACGTCAGTCATGCAGTCATATATGTACGTGAGGTAATAATATCTGTTTCACTCTGCTATCCTTCCTACCTCCATACCACTTTCCATCCATTTACTCTCCTCTACCTAATATAAAGTAACTCTATAATGCTTTATAACTTCATATATAGTACAGAGGAGACTGAGCCTAAATTTTACCTGGTTTCTCTCAGAGAAAGTTCAGACCTACCCCATCTTCATTAGTGAGGATAATGGATTGTGCAGGTTCCTTAGAGTAGACTCCCAGCTCAGGATCCTCCTCAGTTCCCACTACGTATACTCTGCCTCTTATCTCCCCAACCTGTGACCTTCAGTGCTGCCTCTATTTTTTAACTTTTAACTTCATTTCAGATTGATTTTAATATTTTACTCGGATTTTGAATCACAAAACTCCCAGTTTGGAAATGATGACATATAGAAACAATGGTACAGAGATAACAGGTGCTCCATGTGGGAAAAAGCTAGGGAAAAGGGTCCCATCACACACAATAGGGAGATGACCCTCAGAGACACTGGGAAACCATGGGAGGTGCTAGGAATCCCTCACCCCAAAGTAGAGGTATTGTATATTGTGGAAAGTGTTTTGACTAATTTGATATTAGGATCAAAATTAGAGTAACTGAAGTTGTCATCATAATGGGGAAATGAATCCAATCAAGGTCCCTCTCCAGATTTGTCCAGGGTAGTTAGAAAAATGTTTGGACACTAGCTCTCCCATCTTTTACATTGTCCATCAGGGAATAAAATTAAGAGAATGATGACATGTTCCAGTGGAAAAGTCACAGTTCTGTGTTCTCCAGTGAGATCTTGTCAACTTTCTAAAAACATGAAAATTTTAGGCCTGAAGACAAAAGACTTAAAGTCACCCTGTTCTTTAAACTTGCAACTGTTTGGACTCTCTCAGCTGCATGGAGTCCTCTCATGACTCAATCATGTAGGTAAGTGCCTTTGTGTCCTGAGATAAAGAATTAGGGTGCAGGTGGGTTCAAGAAAGGCTGTGGAAGGAAAGAATTTGAACCTACTAGTGAGGTTTCCAGTAGCTATAGAGGAGTCTTCAGCTTCAACAGTCCTACTTAGCCCAGAGGACTGTGTTCTCTATGACACAATGAAGATAATTTCTTCTAAAGAATGCTTGCTTCTTTAATTTAGATTCTCTTTAATTTAGTCAAATTTTTATAGGCAATATCAATAAATTTTAGTTTTTCTTTTTTTCTTTCAGTCAGACAAATTATATATAGTATGTCATCTAGAGATTTTAAACTTTACATACTGGTATACATATTATCAGGTAAGCTATAAGTTTTAATTTAACATTTTCATTACTTATAATTTCGCTTCTGTCATCCTCATAAATCAAACAGAACCATCATTGATGTAAATAATTTTTTTAGTTTGAGTTATTTTAAGTTTTGATACCTTTAAAAGGAAATGACATTCTGTTACAGAACCTCATTTTATAGAGGGCAATCTCACATTGCTATAAACTACCTACTTGTATTTTCTCATGAATTCTTTGGCTCCAAATTAATTTCCAAATTAATTAAAATTTCCTTTACCAGGTCCTCAATCAATTAGAAAATGTTAAATGAGAGGTCCATGATAAGAAGTGTTGGAAGTACTTTAAATATTTTTAAAAAAAAATCAAATTAACAAGCTGGTAATTTCCCATTCCTGGCTTCAAAACACCCAGGAATATAATTTTTCTGGGTCTGTGGGAGGAATATTTGTGTCCATTAGCCTTCAATGATTTAGCCACTAAAAAATGTATCCTTTCCAATTTCTGTCACAATGAAATTGTCTGAATCTGATTTTGTTTAGAGGAACATTTAGATCACTTGAATACCATCCTATTCTTGTCACTCTACCTTTCAGATTTTTTCCCAAACTCAATTTTTCATTTCTTTAGAATGATCATATAAATGTGAACACATCTTCTATTCTTGTAACTAAGACACACAGAACCAATGAGACAGGAAAGCCAAACCTGTTGAGCAAGAAAGTAGGACTTGAATCTTAGACACTAAATCAATCAGTGAGACAGACTCTTACAGGTCTCCTTGGGTTTTCTAGTAATGGCAACTTGGGGTTTGCAAGGAAGCATCTCCGGGGCTTCCTTTTTCTTTACTTTAAGAAGAACACTTTCTCAGACTAGGGTTATGGCTCACTGCTAGAGCACTTGCCTAGCACTTGTGGGGCACTGGGTTCCATCCTCAGCACCACATAAAAATAAATGAAATAGACTCCCTCGCGCGCTTGCCCGCCCCTCCCTCCCTCCCCTCCCTTCCCCGGCCCGGCTTGGGCCCCAGCCCATTAGGCGTTCGGTCTTCTGCTAGGGAGGATGTCTGGCCCGTCGCTCCCCAGCGCCCTGGCCCTCTCGTTGTTGCTGGTCTCTGGCTCCCTCCTCCCAGGGCCAGGCGCCGCTCAGAATGAAACAGCTCGGCTAGTCTTCATGGCCTAGTCACAAAGGAAATTAAGTCCTGATGGAACTGAACATGAAGGCAGAAAGAATTCCAGGCAGATGGACGACTAGTAATGAATATTGATTGGGGGCTATGAGAGCCAAGAATTGTCACCAGTGAAGAAGTCATTATTTGAGAAAGCCCTGCCCTCCCTGTCATCTTGCAGTGTAACCTCACCTCCAGCTCTCACACCCTTACATACAGCTACTGGACAAAGAATGGGGTAGAACTGACTGCCACTCGTAAGAATGCCAGCAACATGGAATACAGGATCAATAAGCCAAGAGGTGAAGATTCAGGCGAATACCACTGCGTATATCATTTTGTCAGCGCTCCTAAAGCAAATGCCACCATTGAAGTAAAAGCCGCTCCTGATATCACTGGCCATAAACGGAGTGAGAACAAGATCGAAGGGCAGGATGCCATAATGTACTGCAAGTCATTTGGCTACCCCCACCCAGAGTGGATCTGGCGCAAGAAGGAGAATGGTGTGCTCACAGAGATTGTCAATACCTCTGGGTGCTTCTTCATCATCAACAAAGAAAATTATACCGAGTTGAGCATTATGAACCTCCAGATCACAGAAGACCCCGGCGAGTATGAATGTAATACTACTAACTCTATTGGCTCCGCCTCAGTATTCACCATCCTCAGGGTACGGAGCCACCTGGCCCCACTCTGGCCTTTCTTGGAAATTCTGGCTGAAATCATCATCCTTGTAGTGATCATTGTTGTGTATGAGAAGAGGAAGAGGCCAGATGAGGTTCCTGATGATGATGAACCAGCTGGGCCAATGAAAACCAACTCTACCAACAATCATAAAGATAAAAACTTGCACCAGAGAAACACAAATTAAGTACTGCTTATAATATCTTTAGGTTCCTGAAACTGATGGCATCATGACCTGCTAAATTTTCTGCTTGGACCTCTTTGGTCTCCCCTTTCAAGTGAGCAACACCACAATGACCGTCTAAAGCATGCCTTATTTAGCCTCTCCTGTAAGGGTGACCTAGCCAGGTACATTTTAAACAGTGCTTCAGTGTAGAAGGTGTAAACTATTTGGGCTTGACGTGCTGTGAATGTTGCTTTCTTTCCTTTGTTAAAATATTTAAATAGAAGTGAAAAGGTCCTCTGAGGATCAGATCATGCATGCGCCATTTTTTACTTAAAGCAGCTGTTAACATTGGCAAAGCTCTAAAATGCATTGCTGCCATCTAGTGATACATTTTTGTAAAGTACTCAAAACCTACAGATATATACAATATATAAATATATACATATATGTTTATATTTTTGGGGGTGGGAGAAATCCAAAATAAAGTAAATGCTTGTTTCATGTTTAAAATGCTGATATTCATTCCTTAGTGTATGTTGTCAGATGAAGAAATGTGTAGTTATGGTATATAAAGATAAGTAATTTATAAATTCTGAAGTCTATAATTTTAAGGGCTTAACCTAAAACTTTAATAAGAAGATAGAACAATCCACTGAATGGATATAATGAATTGCAGTATATATGTATGATTGCTTTTAAGTGACTTTTTTCTTTTGTTAAATCATGTAAATTCTTAAATCCTTTTGCACTGATGTGTTGAACCTTATTCTTGTATATTCGATCAAGGCAAACTTTTATAATTTCTTTTGTTTTCAATGACCTTGAAATGTTATAGCATGGTGATATTCTATGCAACTCTAGTTATACTATTTTTTCACATTGATTTAATGATTGATGGTAGATTTTATAACCTGACCAGGTTCTCATGCGGTACGTAACTATAGATGCATGTACTTGTGTTTTGTGTAACTGTTGAAGTGCAATGATGTATAAAAAAGTGAATTCACCTGTTTTTAACAATAAAACATTGGTAAAAAAAATTAAAAAAAATAAATGAAATAAAGGCATTGTGTCCATCTACAAATAAAAATTTTTGAAAAGGAACAATTTCTCTTCTAGTGGATTTTTTAAATTTTTTAAATTTAAATTTTTAAAATTTTTAAATTTTTTAAAATTTAAATAATAGCTGTAATATAAATACCATGGTTCTACATGTAAATCCTGAACTGTAATGTACAACCATAAAATTTACAAAAGTAACCAATAATACTCACCTCTATTTCTTACACATAGTTGCCATTCATTTGCCCAACTATTGTCCATGGTTTTGCTGATCATGTAGCTCGAGTTCATGTATTTCATGACAGATGTGTCCATAGGACTGACATCAGCTTGATGGTTTTGCCTTTCCAGAGGTGCCAGCCATTGCTCTCTACTTCTCTTCATAGATTTTCAGTGTAAGTAGTTCTACAAGGTAGAAGGTGCTGCCTTTATGAACCTCAGTCCCAAACACATTCACTTGAAGCAGGACCAACATCACCTCCCAGATATCCTCTGTGCATTTTTACATTAGTGAATTGAAGGTAGGATGACAGAATTAACATCAGTTGTGAAGTTGAGCTGTATGATAATGATAATCCAAAGCATGTGAGGTGGCACATCCATACTCAGTGGTTAGTAATAGGATTTACCTGTCATCTCATCCCTAAGAGAGAGGCAGGTTGATAGTCACACTGCAGATGAGAGAACAGATGTGTGCTCCCTTTACTACTTCACCCTGCAATCTGCCCACCCAGAAGGTTCTAAGAATCCAACTTGCAGTGGGGTCTACAGAGGGGTGTCCTCTTCCCATAATACTCTCTACTTTTGTCCTGACCTCCAGCTCATGCCCACTGCCTGAGCAGTCAACACTAGTTTGGGGAGCATGTATAATGATGCACATATCATTAAGTTGCCCATGATTTTGGCAATGGCAGGATGGCACAATATCTAACATGACTGCTTCCTTGATCCATATAATAAGAGAAATCTTAAATCTGAGGATCTCCCAGTCCTCTCACCTCTAACAAACCAATTTTTTTTTAACATTTGTATTTTTCCTGTGTGATCTGTTTTTCTCATCTGCTTACTTGGTTCATCCTTCCTCTTACCAGATATGGGTTTTTCAAATTTGAACTCTCTCAGAAATTTATGCTAGATTTACTGTTATTTATATGTCCTTACATGCAGAATGCCTAATCTGGGAGCAGCTTGATTTCTCCAGTGAGTTAAGTAAAATATAAGTGCATGGTACAAGAGGGCATTCAGGAATGAATCTGGCAGCATTATTCCTAAGACCATTTGTAAGAAATGTTTCTCAGATTGAGCACTGATTTCAGAGAACTTTTGTTCTGTCCCCTCATCTCCTAAACTGTGTTGTGCCAGGCATGATCACAGTGGGGGACAACTGGGAATGGTGTGCCACAGTATTCTCTTACCACATCTTTATGAATAGTTCCCATTCCCCAGGATGCTTTATAACAACAATGATACATCAGCATGGATATAACTATAGAACTTTCTTTACTATAACACTATGATATATTTACATAATTTTAATCATATATAGTTGATGTGCATCATTTACTGATATGATTGTGGCTTAAAACGAGATAGCAGTATGCATAGAAGAGTATTTTTCTGTGGTTTCTCATGACACAACATAAAGGAAGATTATGTGTGCTTAGGATTACATCAAAATGTGTCCCTTTCTTTTATGTATATATCAAGAAAGAGTATAAGCTTTTCCCGTTACCCTTACAGAAATGCACTTTCAAAAAACAATTTTCCAATGGCTTTAAGGCAATGAACAAAACCATGAATTCCTGAATATAATTTTGAATTCACAGCATCTATACATTCCCACTTGTCATTTCTCCTGTTTATAGGCCCACAGATTTCTCAGTCACACTGTTCTTAATATAATCCAAAGGCATTGAGACACAGGTCATTAAAACCTGTCATTCAATGCTTGGTTTTTGTAAGACTCAATTGTCTAAAATGAATTAAAACAGATCCTGTATATTCCAGAAATAATGTGATAGAATGAATTTCCTGTTTCATTTCATAAAACACATTTTTCCCTGTTGTTAAGAGAAAGCAATTTTAAACTTTTCTTTTTTTTTTTTTTTTTTTTTTTTTTGGTACCAGGTATTGATGCCAGGGTGCCCAACCACTGAACCACACCCCAGTCCTTTTCATTTTTATTTTTTTATTTTGAGGCAGGGAATCTATAATTTGCTTAGGGCCTTGATAAGTTATGGAGGCTGGCTTTGAACAAACAATACTGCTTTCTGAAAATCCTCAACAAGTTCAATAACAGGCATGTGCCACTTTTCTTGGCCTACTATAATTTTCAAAAGTTATTTATTACATGCTAATATAAATCCACTTAATTTATACTATAAAAATATACATCAAACATTTGAAATACATGAAATAAATTTGTAAGAATGGGCATATGCCATTTATTTGTACATGGACATCACAAAATAAGACAACTATATCCTAGTGATCAAATGTGACCCATAAAAACTTGAACACAAATGGAAATTTGGTTTATATCTTTCTATTATTTTTCCAGATTATCATGGAAGATGACAGCAAAAGACTGAATGAGTGAATGAAGAAAATTGTGCTACTTTACCTGATCATTACTTGTGGAAAATATTGTCTTATCCTAGGGGTGGTAGAGTTTTCATTATCCACAAATACTGGATGTTATTATGCATGTGTTGAAGCTGAAAATGTTGATCACAGACAAGCCAAAATCAGAAAATCTTCTGAGATCTATAAAAAAGGGAATGAGAAAGACAGTGAAGAAAGAGTGCCAAAAACAGTTAAGAGGAAAAAGAAACTCAGGTTTTATAGCAAAATAGGTTGATTATAGTCTATAATGATTACTTACACAATTCAAAATAACCAGAGATGACTTTGCAGGTTTCAACATAAAAATGATATTTGAGAAGATGAAAATTACCCTAATTTGATCACTAAACACTGAATACACATGTTGAATTATAATGCTGGGTCCCATATCCAAATATAAATAGTAGCTTCAAATAAAAAAATTAAACAAAAATCAACAGTTGAATGTTTTAACCAAGTATTTACATCACCGTGGATTTTTAAAGGGTATTCCATGTTCATGAATATTTAAATTTCCTCGTTTCTCTTCATGTCATGCCATACAGATTTACATATTTTGAAGAGTTGGAAATGATTTAGTCTCAAATATGATTTTCTGTTGACTATTATTTTTAATATGTGGCTGTAAATTGTTTGAAATACCCACTATTTTGGGCATTTGAATTAAAGACCAAACATGACCTGTCTAGAAAATATTTCATCAGTAGATCACTATTAAATTTTCTGTATCAGGTTTATGCTTGGGACTCTGATCAGGAAAATTGTTTATTCCATGAGATAAAAATAAGAATTCTTTTCAAGATTTTTCTTTCAGGCTTGAGTAAAATAATTTTTCTTTCATGAAAGCTTACAATGCAATGGTTCTGAATATATTTAAACTGTGACTTTAATTACCACCCCAATTCCAGATAATTTAGTAAAAAACATTAGAATATGTCTTACAATATTTGATAACTGTATTTGGTTCACTTATAACAGTTATTGTGGTGATGATAATAGCAGGTATATAAGATGGGTATTGTGGGAATTCAAAAACAATAATAAACCCCACCAAAGATCTTGTTACAAATATTGCTAAATGTTCTAATATTATGGAGATTTTTTGAGGCAACAATAGAGGTTGCCTCAAATTCTCCAAAGGTACACGTACGATCAAATGCATGATTAAAACATAATAGTCAGTATTCCTAAAGGTCATTTATGTCATAAACACTTCCATATTTTGTACTTTATCTTCTTTCCCATATAATACCTTTAGAATATGAGTAATGGGACGACTGCCTGTATTTTATAGGTGGTGATCAGAATTTAGCATCATAGACTGCTCAAGGTCACTCTTGAACCCAATGGAAGATCACAGATGCAAATTCAAACAATGTGTCTTGGCATAACTCTCAAAGTTGGCTCAGTTGATTTATTAAGAATAAAGACAGTACTAAAACAATATATTCATGTATACAATTACTCCATTGATACTTATTTCTTGAGAATTAGAATTCTCCATGATTATGGAATCCTTCCAATAGAATTCATCAATTTGTAGAGATTCCAATATGTACCTGGTAATTCTGAATGGATAGGAAAGCTGATGTACAGTGGGAGCTCAACAAATAATCCTGACATGATTTGGTAATAATAGAAAATGACATCTAGAGAATGTCAGAGAGACTTGAGCACTGAAGTGGGAATAGGGTGTGTTGGGGTGAATTCACATTTCCTGATGGTAAAAGTATAGTCTGCGATTCATGAAGTTGATACTATTTGAAATAAAGACTTTGTCTTCATTTTCTCCTAAGATATGTGAGATTCTTTTCCCAAAAGATGAAAAATAACAACTGTATGATTTTACTGGCATAAGAAATGCACTTCTCTCTGAAGTCATCCTTTGTATCTCAGCCAACACCACATTTCTCTTTTATATCTTCACATACCTTTTTCACCACAGACTCAAATGCCTCAAACTGATCTTTGTTCTCTTGACCCTAATCCATCTAGGAATGTTGATAATTTGGGGGTACTCTGGTACAAATGTTTTTGTGTCTCAGGACTTTTGGAATGACATCAAATGTAAAACATTTGTATACTTGTACAGATTTTTGAGAGAACTTTCTATTTGTGCAACCTGCCTGCTGAGTGTCCTGCAGGCCATCACCTTCAGCCCCAAAAGCTTCTGCTTGGCAAAGTTCAAGCATAAATCCCCACATCAGAATCTCTGTTCCCTCTTGTTTCTGTGGGTCTTCTACATGTCCTTGAGTGCTCCCTTTCATATTCTTCTACTGCCATTCTTAATTTGACCTTACATGGTCTTATATTTAACACTGAATCTTGCGTGATTTTGCTAATGAGTTACATTCTAAATATTTCAGTATTTGTTGTCATGAACTATCTACCCTATCCTATATCTGTCCTTTTATTTTATTTATTTGCTAAATGAATTTAAATCAGGTATCCAAGTTATCATAGGTACACCAGTACTCATTAGCCTTGTTAAGGATAACCCATGGTGAAAACAGTTCAGTGTCCAAAAGCATATAAATGTATAAACTAAACATCGCCTGGGCATTTCATGGAATATTATTCAGCCTGGAACACAAAATAAGTGCCTAAGGAACACTTCATGAACCTTGAAGACATTATTTCAAGTGAACTCTCAATCACAGAACAACCAATGCTGGTACAGGTGTTGTGGTTCTGTGGTAGAATGCTTGCCTTGTTTGTGTGAGCACTGAGTTCCATCCTCAGCATTACATAAAAATAAATAAAATAAAGGTATTGTGAGCATCTCCAAATAATATTTTTTAAAAGAACCAATGCTTTTAGACTCTAATGTAGAGGAGGAAACTAAAAATAGAAACTTAAAGAGGCAGAAACTAGACTGGCAATTGCCAAGGCAGAGGAAGGTGGTCAGTGAGGAGTCCTTATTTGATAGTTCCACAGGGATAGTTTGGGAAGAAGAGAAAGTACTGGAGATGGATGGTGATTGATTTCACAATAGTATGAATGTGCCTACTGACTTTTACCAGTACTCTTAGAAAGTATCAAAATGGTAAATTTTCTGTTATGTGAACCTTATCCTAAAAAAAGTTTCTAATGACTTTCATTATTTTAAGTGAAATACACCTGATACAGAAGGATAAACAACACATGTTCTCATTCATTTTTAGGAGGCAATAAGTAAAAGTCATAGAACAGAATATGATAGTGGTCACCAGAGTATAGAAACAGCAGGGAGAAGACAGATCAAAAGAGTTCAGTGAGGGGCACCAAGAAGAGAGTGGAGGAAGCACTTTCAGGTGCTTCTTTGGTACAGTATAGTATTTATTGTTTAGAACAACCTAAAATGTGTTTCAAAATGAAATGTCTAACACATAAAAATAAGAGTTGAAGAGATGAAGATACTTATTACTATGATCTAATTAGTACAACTTATATACATGTACTGAATTATCATACAACCCCATAAAAGTGAACTTAAAAATATATCTTTAAAATGTTTCCAGTGACCTTATAAATAGCTGTGAAAAACATTCTCTAAAATAAAAATATTTTACATATCATGATTCTAAGATGCCAAATATAATTTTCTAACAGTTTTAATGCATTTTAGTGAATTGGGTATAAATTTCCACCACCCCTCACCCCAGGGATTGAACAGAGCAGTGATTAACTACTGAACCACATCCTCAGTCCTTTTTATTTTATTTTATTTTTTAATGTTGAGACAGGGTCTCAATAAGTTGCTTAGGCCCTTGTTGATTTGTTGTGATCCTCCTGCCTCAACCTCTCAAGTAGTTGGGATTACAGGTGTGTGCCCCCTCAAAATCTATCCAAAGTAGGAGGAGGAATTTTTGTTATGGATTCAGTTAAGCAGCAGCCTGTGTCTCTCAGCTTTTTAAGGGTACATATATTGCCTTAGGTAGCGACAGTCTCTTCATTTTCTGATAGTGTCTCACATGAAGTCAAAATGTCAAATTCCAATTGTAAACATGGAAAATGACTAGCCTTGATAATTCATATTATATAAATTATGAATTTGTAGTATTCTTTTAATTTGAAATGAAAATATACAAGAATTGCATCTCTAATTAGATGATAGCATTCTATTGTTATGGAACCATTCTTACCCAGAGACCAAACACCATTTGGAGTATTGAATAACTGTTTTTTTTTTTTTTTTTTTTTCATGCCAGTGGACCCATATAAGATAGTTTCCATACATAGAAAATCCCAAAGTATCTGAGGGAAAAAATACCACTGCCAGTACCCATATAATGAATTCAGCAAAACTGCAGATTGTGAGGTTAATACTCAAAAGATCAACTCTTTTATATACCAGCAATAAACAATTCAAGGCAAATTTTTTAATTATTCATTTATATTTGCATATAAATGTTAAATGCATAAGAAATTTAACCAAAGAGGAAAAATCTTCTACTTCAAAAAATATGTACAATAGTTCAAATAATTTAAAACTTTTCAAAAGATCTAAGAACACATTCCAGGTTCATGAATTGGAAGAGTTACTTTTGCCAAGAGGGAAATGCTATGCAAAACAAGCTACATATTCAATGTTCTCTGTCAAAAACCCACCTTCAATTTATTTTTTTCTGAAATGAAAGAGTCCATCAAATTAAAAAAAAACTGCAGGGACAACTGACACTAAAAAAACAATTTTTTTTTTTTTTAAAGAACGTCAGAGGACCCATTTTCTGATTTCAAAACTTACTATAAAGTAATAGTAATCAAAACAATGTGGTGCTGGCATCAGGACACACATATATCCTGATGGGTAAAAAAAGTGACAACAGAAATAAACCCATGCATTTGTGGCTAATTTATTTTTGACAAAATACACAATGGAAAAAGATATTAATGTCACCAATGGTGTTGTGAAAAATGGATATCCACATGC
Organism: Sciurus vulgaris; assembly: GCF_902686455.1. NCBI lineage: Eukaryota > Metazoa > Chordata > Mammalia > Rodentia > Sciuridae > Sciurus > Sciurus vulgaris. Next base: position 85,068,797 of record NC_136464.1, read on the forward strand.
AAAAGAATTTATTTGGACTCACATCACATTCAAAAATTAAATCTATCAATCACACCTAAATATAAGACATAAGTATATAAAACACTGGGCTAGGGTTGTAGCTCAGTGGTAGAGCACTTGCCTAGCATGTGTGAGAAGTGGGTTCATTCTTCAGATCCATATAAAAATAAATAATAGGTATTTTGTCTATGTAAAATTTAAAAAATATTAAAATGTATAAGTCACTTAGGAGAAAACAAGACAGTAAATTTAAAAAAAATATTTTCAAGTTGTTAATGGATCTTTATTTAATTTATTTATATGTGGTGCTGAGAATATAACCCAGTGCCTCACACATGCCAGACAAGTGCTCTATCACTGAGCCACAACCCAGTCCAAGGCAGTAAATTTTTATGACATTAAACTTGGCAATAGACTCTTACATATGACAAAAAAAAATCAGCAGCCAAACTGAATTTCATCAAAATTAAATGCTTTCATATACCAAAGGGTATTATCAAGAAAGACAACCTAAGCAATGGGAAAATTAGTTGAGAACTAATTTTGTGTGTGCATGTATGTATATATGTGTGTCTGTATGTGTATGTGTTTATAATCCAGAATATATAAAGAACTCTTGCATCTCAAAACAACAAAGATACCAACTCAACATATGCCTGTAATCATAGCAGCTCAGAATTGCTGAGGAAGGAGACTGCAAGTTTGAGGCCTGCATCAGCAACTTAGTGAGGCTTTGAGCAATGTAGCAAGAACCTGACCTGAAATTAAAAAAAAAAAAAAAATTAAAAAAAGGGCTGGAAATTTGGCTCAGTGGTTAAGCACCCCTGGTTTCAATCCCAGTACGAAAACAAAGTAAAGAAACAAACAAACACAGAATGAGCAAAAGTCTTGAAAGTGTAACAATGTAGAGAAATTGAATCCCTTATATATTCCTAGTAAGAATGTGTAATTGTGCAATAGGTAGAGATAACAGTTTAATAATTTCTTAAAAATTTCAACATAGATTTCCCATATGATCTATGAATTCCCCTCCTAGATGTATACCCAAATGAATTGAAAACAGATGCCCAAACACTTAACCATGAATATGCATAGCAGCACCATTCATGCCACTAAAAGAGGAAAGGAATTCAAGTGACAATCAGCAGAAAACATAAACAAATGCACATATGTGTGTGGTGGGTGTTTACATATACGTGCACATATCTATCTACATACATACACCTATATAAACATATTTGTGGTAGAAAATTACACTTCATAAAAAGGAATAAAATATTGATACATACTACAACATGAATAAAATTGGCAAATATTAACATAACTGAATAAAATCTGAAATAAAATATCATAGATTGCATAATTCTATTCATATGAAATATCCAGAATATGGAAACCCCAGAGACAGAAACTGGGATGGTGGTTGCCAAGGCCTGGGAGGGCTTGAGATGGAGTGGTTGTTTAATGGGTAGATGGTTATCTTTGTGGTGATGAAATTATGTGAAACAAGATAAAGATGGAGATCATTTCACAATACTGTAAATGACACTAAATTGCATATTAAAATGGTCACTATTATAAGAAGTTAATCCAAAAAACTTTTAAAAATCTGAAAACACTGAAGTCTACTCAATCATAGGGATCTAGCTCTAGGTGGTAGAGGGCACTGTAGAGCTGCAGACTCCCAGACTATGAATCAAAACTCAAAGCACATCTGATAGTACTAGTGACTGCCAGGAATTGAGAGTCTAAGCTGTTTCTAGTTTCTTTATATACTTGGATCCTGTTTCTCCCCAAAGTCTTGGACCTTCATAGGAGGAATCCCGATTTTAGTGATGAATACACTAAGGCTTAAGAAACAAGTCCTTATTCTAAGGACACCCACCTTGCCAACTAGGGCTCTAGAAAATTGATTTGTATGAATTGTCTGAATTCCAAATTATTTTGTAATCTAAATGACTGTAAAAATTCAGTCAGTAGTTGCTTCTGTAAAGAGGATGAGGGAAGGTGGAGGAATTGCAAAGGGACACCAGAAACATTTTGGGTGTGATATCACCCATGTTCAGTATCTAGAGCGTGGTGATGACTTCATCAGTAAATGTACACAGCAAGCAACAAAGTATATATATATATATATATATATATATATATATATATATATATATATAAATGATCATCCATCAGTATGACCTGAACAAAGTTTTTTAAAAATTGAATGAAAAATGGAAAGGTGTACCCCTCAAGAAGATATACACTTGTCACATAAGCAAGGAAGAAGTTTATTAACACCATATCACAGGGAAGAGCAAATTAAGTATGGACAAAATTAAAACCTGCCAATACCAAGTGATGACAAGAATGAGGAGCAATAGGAATTCTCCCACCTTCCTAGCAGACTCACAAAACATTTTGGTGGTTTCTTACAAAACTGGATATAGGCTTATCTTTGTCACAAAAATTACAATCCTAGTGGTTATCCAAAGAAGTTGAAAGCTTATGTCCACACATAAGTTTTTTCTGATAAGCGGATGATAATATATAATGGAGGTGGGAGGGTGGGGGATGAGAAAAGAATGGAGGAACTTTATGTAGAGGGAAATGAGAGAGTGGAGTATGAAAAATGGTGGAACGAGACATGTACATGTATGATTAAACAAATGGTGTGAATCTACATCAAGTACAACCATAGAAACAAAAAGTTGTACATCATTTGTGTATAGTGAATGAAAATGTAAAAAAAATTTTTTAAACAAATTAACTTGATTATATGGAAAAATATTTTATTAGGCCTTAATATAGCTATGCCTGCTTTTTTTTTTTTTTTTTTTCTTTTTGGCATGATATATTTTGTGACTTGTATTTTCAATCTCCCGTGTACTGGTGTTTCACGCACAGATCCATCTACATTAAAGTAATTGCCAATATTGTCAATTTAAAACTCTCATTTTATCATATTCTTTGCAATTCTAATTACATGTCTATTTATATTATCTTTTGTGTATATGTGCCTAAAACGTTCATTTTTTTCAAGCAGTTTTAGGTTCACAATAAAATTGGTAGAAGGTATAGTTTTTTTCATATATCCTGTCTCCCACATGCACAGCCTCCTCCATTACCAACATCTCTCAAACCAAGAAGAGTTGTTACAATTGAGTATACATCGGCACGTATCATTACCCAAAGTTCATCGTTTACAGTAGGGATAACTGTTTGTTATATATTGTGTTAGTTTGGATAAATGTATAAAAATATGTACACAAAATTATAGTATTATACACAGTAGTTTTAATGCCCTAAGAATCCTGTGTTCCGCTTATTCATTCTCCTTTCCCTCAGCTCCCAGCAATCTTTTTACTGTCTCCATAGTTTTACCTTTTCTAGAATGCCATAAAGTTGGTATTGTACAGCATGTAACCTTTTAAGTCTTCTTTCATTCTGTAATATGCCTTTAAATTTGCTCAATGTCTTTTCATGTCTTGATAGTTTATTTTAGCACTGAATATTCTACTGTCAGAATGGACCAGTTTATCCACTTGCTTCTTGAAATACATTTTGAAATATATCTTGCTTCAAAGTTTTGATAATTACAAATAAGTCTTCTATAAGCATCTCTATACAGGCTTTAATGTGAACATAGGCTTTCAACTCTTGTTGTTGAATTGATGATTGAATCCAGGAGTGCTCTAACACTAAGCCACATTGCCTGTTCTTTTTATTTTTATTTTGAGACCAGGTCTTGCTAAATTGCTCAAGCTTGCCTTGAACTTATGGTCTTCCTGCTTCAGCCTGCTTATTTGTTGGGATTATGGTCAAGTGCCACCATAGCTGGCTTCAGTTCCTTTGAATATCAAGGAGTGTTGATTGCTGGATCTATGTACAAGTATATTTAGCATTGTAAAATATTGCCAAAAATTCCTCCAAAATGGCTATAACATTTCCAGTTTCCAGTAGTGCTGAACAAAAGTCTCTGTTTCACCAGTATTTGATGCCAATGTTCTGGAATTTGGACAATCTAATAGACTTTAGTTGTTTCTCATTATTGGTTTAATTTGCATTTGTTCCTAAGATACATGATGTGGAACATCTTTTTATCTGATTGTCACCTATTATAACTTTCATGGTGAGATGTGTGTTACGATTTTTGGTATATTATTTAATTAGGTTGTATTGTATTGTTGAATTTTAACAACTCATTGTATATTTTAGATAGTAACACTTTGTTGTCTTTTACAAAGATTTTCTCCTAATCTTTTTTCTCATTCTCTTGACAGTATCTTTCAAACAGCAGACCTTTTCAATTTCAATGATTACCAGTCTATCAATTCTATATTGCATAGATCATACATTTGATGTTGCATGCAAAAAATGACCACCAAACACAAGGATGTTTAGATATTATCCTTAATATCTGAGTTTTATAGGTTTGTTTCATTTTATATTTGTGATCTAATTTCAGTTGACTTTTATGTGTTGATTCATTTGTTTTGCACGTGGATGTTCAGTTACTATCGCACCATATGTACCAAAGACTATTTTGTGTCATTTGCATTTTTTCTTTCCTCTTTATTAAAAAATCATTTGATTATATATCTGTGTGGGTCTATTTCTGGGCATTCTATTATGTCGGTCTATTTGTCTAGTCTTTCACCAAAACCATACTCTTGATTGCTATAGTTGTGCAGGATGTCCTGAAGACAAATACTATGAGTCCCCCAAACTTGTTCTCCTTCCATATTGTGCTGCTGTTCTGGGTCTTCTTTCTCTCTCTATAAATTTTAGAGCCAGGTTGCTAATATTGACAAAATAACATTTTTTCTTTTTGAATTTTAATTGGGATTGTGTTATACTAAAGTTGGAAAGAAGACACAGCTTGATAATGTTATCCTATGCATGAATATTTATTTAATTCTTTTATTTCATAAGAGTTTTACAGTTTTACTTAGAGATTGTGTACACATTTTCTTAGATTTTTAAAATTTTACCAGGTTACTTATTAATTTATCATTCTATAAGCTACAAAAGTACAACTTATATCCTTGCATATCAAACATTGTTCCATAATAAATTTAAGAGTTGGGAGGCTGGGGTTGTGGCTCAGTGGTAGAGAGCTTGCCTAGCATATGTGAGTCACTGGGTTTGATTCTCAGCACTGCATATAAATAAATAAAATAAAGGTCCATTGACAACTAAAAAAATATTTTTAAAAACTCAGGGTATATTTGGGGCAGTTTCAAGAAATGTGAGTACTTTGACATCCAAAGGCACATCGAATGAAAACTCAATTTGTTTTTCTGTTCATTATAATTAGCAATAAAATCAAGAAGAAAAATTAATGTATTTTTAAAAATACAGTATTTGAGCCTCGGGGTCCTGGGCTAAGGGAGCAGGTCGGAAGTGAACGGGTCCCGCCCCTTCCCCCCTAGCTTTCGTCGGAGCTGCAGCCGCTGCGGCCTCCGCAGCCAGCTCTCCGGCTAGCCAGAGCCTCTTTTCTGTACCCTCAGTCCCCTGGCCGCGCGGAGCCGGGATGCACTGCTCCTGCTGTGGGTCCTCATCGTGGAGACCAAACGGGGAGAAGATTCGCGGCAGCCTCCTGGACGATCTCTGCAGCCGATTCATTTTGCATATTCCCAGCGAGGAGAGAGACAACGCAATCCGAGTGTGTTTTCAGATTGAACTTGCCCATTGGTTTTACTTGGATTTCTACATGCAGAACACACCAGGATTACCTCAGTGTGGGATAAGAGACTTTGCTAAAGCTGTCTTCAATCATTGTCCATTTTTGCTGCCTCAAGGTGAAGATGTGGAAAAAATTTTGGATGAATGGAAGGAATATAAAATGGGAGTACCAACATATGGTGCAATTATTCTTGATGAGACACTTGAAAATGTACTACTGGTTCAGGGCTACTTAGCAAAATCAGCCTGGGGATTTCCAAAAGGAAAAGTAAATAAAGAAGAAGCTCCTCATGATTGTGCTGCTAGAGAGGTCTTTGAAGAAACTGGTTTTGATATCAAAGACTATATTTGTAAGGATGATTACATTGAACTTCGGATCAATGACCAACTTGCTCGTTTGTACATCATTCCAGGAATTCCAAAAGACACTAAATTTAACCCAAAAACCAGAAGAGAAATTCGGAATATTGAGTGGTTCTCTATTGAGAAATTGCCCTGTCATAGAAATGATATGACCCCCAAATCCAAACTTGGCTTGGCACCTAACAAAGTTTTTATGGCCATTCCCTTTATCAGACCATTAAGGGACTGGCTTTCTCGAAGATTTGGAGATTCCTCAGATAGTGACAATGGATTTTCCTCAGCTGGTAGCACACCTGCTAAACCTACTGTGGAAAAATTGAGTCGAACCAAATTCCGCCATAGTCAACAGTTATTTCCCGAAGGTTCTCCTGGTGACCAGTGGGTAAAACACAGACAGCCACTACAGCAAAAGCCATACAATAGCCATTCTGAAATGTCTGACCTTTTAAAAGCAAAGAATCAGAGTATGAGGGGAAATGGCAGAAAACAGTATCAAGACTCACCTAATCAAAAGAAAAGAACAAATGGTGTCCATAGCCAGCTACCAAAGCAGCAGAATCCCTTGATGAAATGTGAAAAGAAACTGCATCCACGAAAACTTCAGGATAACTTTGAAACAGATGCTGTATATGACCTGCCTTGTTCCAGTGAAGACCAGTTTCTAGAACATGTTGAGGGACAGTCTGTGGCATGTAATGGACATTGCAAGTTCCCCTTTTCATCCAGAACCTTTTTGAGTTTCAAGTTTGATCATAATGCTATAATGAAAATCTTGGACCTTTGATAGCAACAGATGTATTATAGAAGTCCCAAGATCAGAGACCTGTTGTATTTGAGCGGGTGTCTCCTCAAGCCTTACCTTTCTCAGGTATTTTAAAGAAATGCAGGGAGGCAGTGTTTCTGAAAGGATTTTCTGTGCAGAAGAAAAGAGTAGAAAGAAGCATGAGTTTGCACTGTAAATGCAGTTATAATCTTTTATACAGTTTTACCTTTTCAGTGTTTGAAACAAGTTTAATTTTTTTGTTTTTTTGAAGGGCATTTATTTTTATTCTGTGCGACTGGATCTTATTTTTTCTGGTCAAGAAAATAGTGTTTGAGTCATCAATTTAGCCAAGGTAATGGGAATGCTTCACCTACCCATTACAGAGATTGCAATAATCGTTTACTTATATTGAAATTAAAAATAATAAACTTAAAATATCCAATTCCTAAGTGAACATAAAAGCTGAAATGTTGATGTTGATCGCAAGCCATCTGTCTTGGTGGCATTTTGTTTATTTCTCTGCCTCTAACCACTGAGGCTCTCTAGTTCTCCTTTGCTTAGAGTTTTGTTGAAAGGAGTTATTCAGAGTCAACATGTTCAATATAATATTCATGTACAAAATGAACTCGTAGCACTTCATAAGGATAAAATTGGCAGCTTAGAGGAGGGATCCAGTTGGTGGGAAGTTGATGCTGTGATTTTGAGTTGTGCTGGGTACATTCAGTAAACTTGTGAGTGCTGGAGCAGAAAGCAAGGAGGCAAGGGCCCAGTAAGTATTTTGGGTCATGTCTTTACCATCCTGCCTCCAACCCTTTAGCACTGTACATTGATTTCGTTTATGTGAAAATTTCTTATATATTCCAGTTGTGTAAATATGTATGGAAAATTGACATTAGTTTTACATTGCACATCTGTGTGATCTGTGGAAATTGATGTTATATTAAGTTCCAGTTTTCAGTAGAGTGGAGTGAAATGCTTTTATTGGCATGCTGAAACCCCTGGATGATGGGCATCAGAAGCAAAAGGGGTGTGCAGTTTACCTAAGAACTAATAAAGCATTTCACTAGGGTAAGATCAAAGCATGAAAGTAACATACATAACTCACTCCTAGGAATGTATTTTTCTCCTTTAGGATTCTTAAATCCAAATAAGGATGGTGATACCCTATTTTGAGAAGGATTTTCAGCTGTAATTGAGGACAATCACCTGAGCTTTAAGTAGGGAGATACATTTTGGCTGCATCTGACCTCATTGAAGATAATTCTTAGGGGTGGGGTGAGGGATGGTTTGAGTCTATGTGTGTGTGTCAGTCATATAGGTTTTAATCTTTTTACATTTTTTTTTACCAGTGGTATCCACAAAATATATTTCTGCTTATAAATGTTACTGTAGAAATCTTTACTCTGTATAGGTAGCCTATTTAATTAGAGATTCTGCTTAACCTGTAGGACTTTTAAAAGAAGGGCTTTTGTAAGGATTCACTTTGTATTACTACTTTGCTTTAGATTTTAAATGGTTTGATTTTAAAGGAGAAATTCTACTTATTAATGAAAGTGTCACTCTTGGTGCTAAGCAGGAGAATTCACATTGATAGCAGTGTTTTGAGAATTAGGTTATCTGCAATCCTGCATCTTTTAATGTGACTAATTTGTGAATCCTTCTGTGACTTTTCCTTTTTATTGCATTATATGATTATGTTTGGAAGCTCTTATTGTTCTTTTCAGAAATACAGCTGCTTTGCTTGGGTCTCCTTGAGCCATTTTTATAGTTGGTCCAAGCATTCCAGATTTCTGTTAAATTGGTAAAGAAGTGAAAACAGTTTGCCTAGCAGATGAATCATTTTCACTTGTTTACTGTCATCTGGAAACCATTTAATTTTTAATGTTTTAGTGTGTCTTTTTTTTTTTTTGCTTTTTAAAAATGAGTGCTTTGGTCAGTCCTTCTGGTGCCTATAGGTTTAGACTTTTTAGCTGTTAATACTAAAGCATAAGAGATCAGAGTTTTCAGAAGTATGGACTCTGAGTATTTTCAAGAACCAACAAATTATCTTTAATTACAATAGTTATTGCTGTTGTGCTGCTTCATTTAATGCACTGTGGAACAAACTTAAGGGTATGGTTGGTATGTGATTGTGATAACTTAGACTTTTAGCTCTCTTGACAGTATGAGGTTAACATGTTAAAAGATGAGTTGAAGTTTATGTGTATGAAGTGACTTAACTATGCAGAAAATAGTTGGATGTACCTGTTTGATGTACATCTGTTGTACTTATTCCCTCTCATTGTTCAGGTTACCTTGAGACACAGGCCATGCTTAGCACAGGACTAGATTTTCTCCTTTTGAGATACTTAAATATGGTTTGAGGAAATCAGATGATAAAGAAGTATGCTGAATATGCAATAATTTCCTTCTATTGAGTGCTGCATTTTAAGAAGCTAAATGAGAAGTGTAGCTATGTTGGCTTCATTATGTTTCATGTGTTTTGAGAGATAGATTGGCTTTGAATTCACTTTTTGAATGTTCTGATGTTCCAACCACATGTTCCAAGGTGCAGTGCACTGTGAATCTTTCATTTTAAAAAAATTTGTAGGTGCTTTTATCTATAACTTTAATGATTTACAGTTTAGATTAATAATCTTAATACATGTTAAATGAATTGTTTTTGTACTTAACCATTGTAATCCAAAAGATAAGGGTATGGTTTACATGTTTTCTTACAAATTTTTGTTAGGAAATAGCAAACAAATGGTTTTAGGATTTCAAATAGGGATGCCCTCTGGAGACATGAACATTTGGAGAGGTCTGAGAATCTAATAGTTCTGTTAGCATGGGTGAAATTTGATTAAAATTGTTTGTTTGAAGTAGTATATAAAGGATAAAGTCTCCCAGTGCTATCAAAGAAAGACATTGTAGAAATTGCTTGCTTTGTTGAGCTTTGAATACCTTTATTTTTGTATTAAATATCCATTAGTAAATACAGATAATGAAGATATATAGCAGAATTAATTTTATGCTATAAGATTAGGTTGTACTCTTTCTTTTGAAGGCTTTAATAATTTGTAATGTCAACTTGATTCTAAGTGAATGACATTCATCCACTATAGGAATTAAATTCCCTTCTACAACTCAACATATTGTGTTCTCTAGGAAAGTTAAGGTCTGTGTGCACTAAATCATTTCATTTCCTATTCCTTTACTTATCTATTCTCTTAGGTTTCTTGGTTTGTTTTTTGTTTTTTGTTTTTGTTGTTGTTGTTGTTTTTTAACTCCAGCATTTAGTTAACTTAGTAAGTAGAGCAAAATCAATTAGAAAAATTAGACTTTTTGCTGAGTTGGTCTTAACTATGTTACCTCTGTTGGCTTTTTATTTTTGTACAGGTGGACCTCTGCTCAGATTGTTTTGATTGACATCTATTGTGCCTCTGTATTCTCTGAGGCAGTGTTTTCTTTGTATATGAATCATAGTTGCATTCATTAACACTTACTCATGATCTTGACTTTTTTCTAGCCTGGGGGAAGGGGTTCATGTGTATCATAAAGATAGATCATTATTTTGTTTGGAGGTTATTCTTTACCTTTATGTAAAAAGAGAAACAACACTGTCTTAGAGAAACAACACTTTTGTTAACCTTAGTTGCTTATTTCTTATGTCCTAAAACTTTAAAGTGCATTTGTATAGTTGCCAGAAATTCTAAAAATGAGCTTAAGATGGGCCTTCTCAGCATCTTTTTTCTTCCTAGAATTGAATTACTCTTGAATTCTGCCTGCCTGTCAGAAGGTGGCAGATTGCAAATGAGCAGTACAAGCTTTGTCCCATGCTTTCAAAGTAGAGTTCTGGATTGCACATTCTAAAATTGGTGATAGATTAGTATTATAGAACAAAAAAGTGCCCTGAAAAGAAAAGATAGCTATAGTTGCTGGGCAGAGTATAAGAAGGACATTGTAGAAGATGTATCAATCCTTGAGTGCTGTACAATGCATCAAGTCTAAGCATATTCTAATATATATAAGGCCATTGCCAAGCATTTTCTAACCCTGAATAAAGTTATATTTCCCTAAGTATGATTGCAAGCAATCCAGTGAATCTAAAGTAATTTTTCTCACTTTAAAGACCAGTGTTTGGGAATCTGGTCCTTTCTGTGCTGTATCATTGCAGAACTCCAGCCACTCTGAAGTGACTGCTTTCTTATAGGAAGGTAACCCAGAGTGCATACAGCTACAGTCAGTTGTATGAGGCAGCTATACATTTGTCCTGAATGGTTGATTATTCATTTCTTGTCAGCGAGTCTCCTTGTGACAAAATAGCATTTATTATTGAAATAGTCCATAGCTAGTGAAAAGAATGAAGTTAACTCTCATACATGGGACTAAGTGTTGGCTTCTACCAGCAAGAGTTATTCAGACTTTAGTATAAAGTACAAAGAAGTGTACAGAAAAGAAAACACACACACAAAAACACTATGATAAAACATAGAGATTTTGTCTTGAAAAATATTCATAATAGAATCTCTCACTCTGGTCCCCAGACTAATGAAATCACCAGTTAAGAGATTACATTTTCCTTGGGTCTTCTGTAATTAGCAGAGGGGATGATCTGTATATATTAGTAGCTTGAAAGCACAATCTAAAAAGAATTAACCTTCATAAGGTGTCTGCATTATCTGAGTAGTCGTTGGCCAAGGGAGCTCTGGGGAAAGAGATCGAGTGCAGAAATCAGTTGCGGGTGTGTGCGTGATTCTTGTCTCCTCCTCATAGACTTTTTAGTCCTTTAGTCCAGGAAAACAGTGAGGCCCTGAATATATATTTGCTGCAGGTAGTTGGGTATTTTTCCTTATTGGCCAGTCTGTTGAGTGCCATTTTTAAAAAGTTTGTTAATCCTTTTTCTTGGTGTGACTGGCCAGGAAGCCATTGAGGTCTCCCCTCCCCTGTTTTTTCCTGGTGACTTGTCCCTTCTATTGATCTTTTTATTTGTGCTATATCCCTTTGGCCACTGTGAGAATTTGCAAGTAGTGATTATATTTTGCCTTCTGGAGGTGACTTCACTTTGACACTTGGGCCACAAGCAGATAAGAAGGCTGTGAACACTTGTGTTCTTTTGAGTCTCAATGCATGTAGTTGTCAAATTGGTTGGGAACAGAAAACTTGTGTGTGGTTTACGGTGAATTAGGCAGTATTTGCTGGTCCTCAGTCTTACAGAGGTCTTAGGTAACATTCTGGGAATAGTAGAATATTTAAGGTAAAGTATAACACTTTAATCTACTTTGAATTGAATCTAAGGGCCTAAAACAATCTTAACAACTACAAACTGGTAAATGAGTTGGGCACAATTCTACATTCTTTGTTATTTCTCCAGCTTTAAGAAATTCGCATATGCTTTTATGATATTTAGGAATAAAATATGGATTGCAGAGAATGAAAGCAAATTAAGGTTCTCAACTGTGAATGAACTTTAGAAAGGTAATGGCTTTTCCTTAGTAGTTTGGTTGATTAGATGTGTTAATGCTTTTGGAACATATGAGTAGCAGTGGACTTGCACTCTTCATGCACTGATAGAAAAGCACAAGACGCATCTGCAAGAATTTCTTTGTGCATTTCACTACTGTCCTACAGCACTGCTGTCTCTGTGGTCCATTTTAGGTTTATGTTTGGATGTTGCACAAGTAACTATTAAATGTCAAATGCAAGTGTCCAAAGAAATGAGCCTTTAATTTTACTTATTGTTTAAAGTTAGGACAGGAGACAGTTAACCCGACTTACACTTTTTAAATTTTACAAACTCTTTTTCTTCAGTAACAATTAGGGAAGGACAATGAAATCACAAACTATTTTGCTTTATATATTTTTCTCTTACAATTATTTTTGAAGTTTATTAGCTTAAAATCTTTTTAAAAATCATCTTTGATAGGTATTGACTCATCCTAGTTCTATGTACAATTCAGACGATTTTATCTCTTGGCTTTAATGAAACTTTAAAACAATCTTATTTCAGAGTGATTAATCAGATGGAATAATGTTCATGTATTAGCTAGCTTAAGTGAAATGTCTCTTAAGTAAGACTGTCTTTCATCTAACCAAAATAAGGTGTATAGTTTTGTTTGGGTAAGGAAGGGAATGAGAATTTTTTTTCTTAAATACGTATATTCTGTGCCTGTTTCTAAAACAAGATTTGAAGTGGCTTTTTTACACTATGCTGTGAAGATTAGATAATGTTGGAGGAAGATATATATATAGTCTTAACACAATTTCCTTGGGATTAGGTTTTAGTCTGTAAAAGAGAAAGATATTTATGCTGAGTCATGTTAAGCAAATTATTTGGGACCTACAAGAGCTGGTCGACAAAAAATCGAAGTGGTTTCACTAAATATTCAGTGAGAACTGGACTTTCGTGTAAATGTAGTAACAAAATAGATTTGTAAACTGTTTCTTCAGTAATCATTTATTGTCTTATGCAAAATGATTTAACATTTAATTTTTGCCTATATTATGGTCCTGTTTTATTACTTTACCTTTTTAGGGCATTTTAATGCTTGGAGAAAGATAAGTAACCCTTTAAGTGATTCTGTTTACAGTAGTGAAAAAGTTCTTGCTGCTTTTGATGAATTGTCAAACATGTAGGGAGAACTGAAAAAGGAACCCAAAAGTACCTGTGGGGTTTACCTTGGAGTTAAAAGAATTTGAAACCTTTAGAGTGGATTTGTTGTTTCTGGATTTATTTTAATGAGGTTCAACAATAGCTTTGTCTTTTTCCCTCAGTGTTAATGAAAGGATAAGAACTGAATTTCATTTATAATGGGTGTAACTGTCATAAATAAAAGATTTCCGAGTCTTGTGTTTGTGAGTTGGGAGTTTGTTTGCAGGAGCATTGCATTTCCAAAGATGTGTTTGTTATCTGTACCTTCCACAAAATGAATTGATGACTTTAACAGTTATTATGCTCTAATTTTTGAAAGTATTTTTGATGTAAATAATGCCAGTTTAGAAACTGAAAACCTTAAGGCAAAATGATGAGTTACTCAAATATTGGCTTTCTGTAAAAACATTAGGTTATTTGTAATACAATACCAATAAAATTGGCTGCTTGAGCAGTTTTAATACTAAAAAAAAAAAAAACCAGTATTTTTCTTTTAGTTAGTATTTATAGTAGTTAAAAGTGAGAGGGTAACTTAAATTTCATTTTGCAAATTTAATATTAATGAAATGAAACACCATTGATTAAGCAGTGGAAGTTCTAATTTATAAAACATTCATCTTTATCCAAAGTTTCTTACATTATCAGCCTTTTATGGATATCTCTACATGACTATTTATGTGCTTAGATTCATAGAAAGTTTTTGATAGCCTAGAAATTTACTTTTACTTAATTATCATTTAAATATATTTAAGTTATGTGAAAAGAATACACTTTTGATATACATTGTAGCTTAAAAGTCATCAGTAGTAAAAGGCAACCCTACAAAAACCTCAAACAATCCTAACTGCCCTTTCTAGCAAGGTATTGTACCGACTGGCAACTAACAGCATTCCTTCACCTGCCCCACCTCCAGGGTAGCATCATTAATTCCTGGTGGACCTCTGTCATTTTACAATTTACAAACTGTGACAGCTTGAGACATCAAGAGGTTGTATTTGACTCCAGAGTGGTCAGCAACTTCCTTTTTTACAAATTCAGAAGTTCCTCTAATGAGAAACAAAACCAAGAACAGCAAAACTTGATCCTTTCACAATGTTCCAGACAAAATGTAAAGAAGGTCACATTTAAAATACGCATATCTAAAAGGAGAGCTATTTAAAATGGCCTCAGGGAAAGCTGAGCATCCTTCAATACTCCTACAGACTACAGTTGTGAAAAAACACCCTGAAGCATTTTACCTGCAAAACCAAATCACCTACAGAACAGGCTGGGCACATCACCAACAGATACCTGGAATGCCTGCCCACAGTTCAGCAGCCTGTGCTTCATTTAAAAAAATTTTTTTTAAATTTTTTAGTTATACATGACAGTAGAATATATTTTGACATATTTATACAAACGTGGGGTTTTACTCAGCTTTTTTGCTGCTGTGTCTGAGATCTGACCGGAACAATTTTAGGGAAGGAAAGTTTAAGGGCTCATGGTTTCAGAGGTCTTAGTCCAGAGGTCTTAGTCCATAGAAGGCTGGCTCCAATTCTCAGGGCTCCAGGTAAGGCAGAACATCAGGGCAGGAGAGTGTGGCAGAAAGGAGCTCACATGGTGATCAGTAAGCAGAGAAAGAGACTCCACTCTCCACATACAAAATATATACCCCTTAACACCGCCCCCAATGCACCACTTCCTCCCGTCACACCCACCTGCCTCTAGTTACCACTCAGTTAATCCTATCAGGGATCAATTCACTGATTAGGTTAAGGCTGTGACCCAATCATTTCTTCTACAAACTTTATTGCATTGTCTCACACATGTACTTTCAGAGGACAACTCACATCCAAATCATAACAGGTGGAGTACATCTTATTCTAATTAAGGTCCCAGTTTTATGATTGTTCATGATGTGGAGATTCACTGTGGTATATTTATATATGTACATAGGAAAGTTATGTCAGATTCATTTCACCATCTTTTCTATTCCTATCCCCCTCCCTTCCTTTTATTCATCTTTGTCTAATCTACTGTACTTCTCTTCTTCCCCTTCCCCCTTGTTGTGTGTTAACATCCACATATCAGAGAAGACATTCAACCTTAGGTTTTTTGGATTGGCTTATTTCCCATAGCAAAATAGTCTCCAGATCTGTCCATTTACTGGCAAATGTCATAAAGTAATTCTTTATGTTTGAATCATATTCCACTGTGTGTGTGTGTGTGTGTGTGTGTGTATATATATATATATATATATATATATATATATATATATACCACATTTTCTTTATCCATTCATATGTTGAAGGGTACCTAGTTTGGTTCCATAGTTCAGCTATTGTGAATTGATTTACTATAAACATTGACGTGGCTGCATCACTGCGTAGTTTGCTGATTTTAATTCTTTTTTATATATACTGAGGAGTGGGATAACTGGGACAAATGGTAGTTTCATTCCAACTTTTCTGTGGAATCTCCACACTATATTCCAGAGCAGTTCCACCAGCAAGGTATGAGTCTACCTTTTCCATACGTCCTCGCCAACATTTACTGTTACTTATATTCTTGATACTTGCCATTCTGACTGGAGATGAAATTTCAGAGTAGTTTTAATTTGCACTTCTTTAATTTCTAGAGATATTGAAAATTTTGTCACGTATTTGTTCACCGTTCATATTTCTTCTTTTGTGAATTGCCTGTTCATTTCCTTTGCCCATTTGTTAGTTGGGTTGTTTGATTTTTGGTGTTAAGTTTTTGTGTTCTTTATCTTTCAGATGAATGCTTAATCTGAGGTGGAGGTGGTAAGATATTCTCCCATACTCAAGGTGCTCTGTTCATATTATTGTTTACTTTGCTGTGAAGTAACCAAATGTGGATATGTACACAATAGAATATTATTCAACCATAAAGGATGAATTTATGGTATTTGCCAGTACATGGATGGAGCTGGAGACTATCATGCTAAGTGAAATAAGCCAGTCCCCCAAACCAAAGGCCTAATATTCTCTCTGACATTTAGATTCTAACACACAATAAGTGGGGTTGAGGGCAGAGAATAGAATTTCATTGGATTAGATAAAGGAGAATGAGGGAAGGGAGGGAAGAATGGATTAGGAAAAGACAGTAAAATGAATTGGACATAACTTTCCAATGTTCATATGAGTGAACTCTACATAATCATGTTCATAATCAGTGAAACTCTACATCATGTAGAATCACAAAAATGAAATCCTAATTAGGATGTTATACTCCATGTATGTATAATACATCAAAATATACTTTACATTCATGTATATGTAAAAAGAACAAAATTTTTTTAAAGTTAATGAAAAATAGAATAAGACTGTATAAAGCTAAAAATGAAGATATGTATTTATAGAGTCAATCTATCAGCATTGCTGTGAACATATGCCACTTAATAGTGAACTGATCATGAAGCAAGCAAGTACCTACCATGATAAACCAAAAATTTAAGAGAACTCTGCATATACAGTTTGCTGTTGCAGTTTAAAGAAAGACACAACATTATATCTTTAAAGATTTGTTGTGATAAAGCATCTACTGATCACAAAGCAGTGGAGAAACTCACTGGTAAGTTTACCAAGGTCATCTGATGAAAATCTGTCACCAGAACAAGTCTATTGAGTTGATCAAATAGTACAGTTTTGTCATTATTGCCCCAGAATGGCATTGAATACAGTTGATGAGACGGATGTTATTGAAATTAAGGGTAGAATTACTGTGATAAGATGTGCGAATGCAGCAAACATTATGTTAATTTGCTATGATATACAAAACATGTGTCCTTTCTGTTGTAAACGTGATTTTCTTACCACTTCAATATTATCCTAATGAATATGCATGGATTACCCAGTACATGGTTTCTGATTACTTTCACAAGGATTTTTATATTGGTGTCTTGTGTTCCCTGCAGGAAAGCTAAATTGGATTGCAACTCCAAGACTTGGTTATTCCTTGACAACTGTTCTATTCATCCTTTAGCAAAAATTTTCACTAAAAATAATGACTATGCCATACACTTATCCTCAAGTGTGACTTTATTAATTCAGCCATATATTCATTCAGCAAGGGTATCCTCAGATCAATGAAGAGTACATATAAAAACCCTGTCATAAACAGCTTGCTATAGCAGTAAACAGATGTGTAGGTCTAGAAGGTTTGCAAAAAGTTTATCATGCAGTTTGTTGAATATGCTGTTGCCAATGCTTAAAACACACCGACTAAACACAGTTGTGTGTGAATGGTCTAGGACTATGTTCAGTCGTGATCATGGACAGGTAGTGATTACTGAAGAATTCTTTGTGCCAAATGAGGAAAAAAATGTCTCTCTTTACATATGCAAAAAGTACATATCTTCAGAATTCATCAAAAAGCAGTAAGTACTGCTTATTGAAAATTTTAACATTAACAAAATGGTTCTGAATCAAGGTGATCATAATATTGGTGAAGATGAGCGTGGCATTGTTGACACTGCAGTAAAAATAATGCCTATAAATGACATGGTGAAAATGTGTGATGGGCTTATTGATAGAGCAGCATGCATTCATTAAAGAATGAGAAATCATGCCCATATAAAATCAAAGACAGGCTTTCATAACAAAAACAGTTGTTAATGAGGCAGGGAATCTTGTAGGACACATTTTAAAAAGCCTTTTAGCAGAATGCCTCCTCATCCCTAGGGAAATTTCTTTCTTGCTTCCTTGTCTATTCTCTGCTTTTGTTGCTTCCCTAAAAATAAAATACAATGTACAGTGACATTTTAATATGAACACAACGTCAAAGGTGAAGATGAAAGGTTTTTATGATTTGCTGTTGCATTAGTTAATATCTGGTACTGGCATTCTGGTAATGCTACTGTGCTGCTCAGTTATGCTTAATACATGACTATTTTCTCACATGTTACTGACATGATGTGATGAGTTGGATATGTGGTATACCTCAAAAGCTCCTGTACTAATGCAAGAATATTCAGAGGTAAATATTTGAATTATGAGATCTGTAACTTAATCTGTCCCTTCTAATATGAATGAACTAACTGGGTGGGCACAGTAGGTAGGTGGGATATGTCTAGGGAAGGTGGATCACTGGACTGTGCATCTTTTCTGTGGTCTTTCCCACAGCCCCACCTCTGCTTTCCAACTGGCAGAAATGGAGCAGCACTCTTCTGCCATGATGTTCTGCCTAACCTTTGGTTTAGAGCAATGGAGTTGGATTCCCATGAACTACATCTCTGAAACCAGGAACCAAAATAAACTTTCCCTCCTCTAACTTGTTCTTTCCAGGTGTTTCAGTCACAGTGAAAAAGAGCTAACTAACACACATGACATATTTTCACTATTAAGTATTTAATGTGTGAATAAGTATAAGTAAATTATTGCTAATTGGTAGCAAATAAATTCAGAGTCAGCAATGATGGTGTTTTCAAATCACCACAGACTATCCAGGACATGGGTGGTAGGATGGTGACACCTTTGTTTTCTGATGAATCAATGTACATAAATTTAGTTTCATGTACAAAATACTTAAATGTATACAAAATGAACTTTAGGCTATTTATATACAAAATACAAAAGCATTTCATTTTTTTAACTTATATCTCATCACTAAGACATCTAATTATGTAACACAAATATTCCAAATCCCTGCAAAAAAAATTCCCAGACTAGAAAAAACTGTCTAAGCATTTTGAAAAAGGAATAGTCAACCTGTATGACATTAAGTTGTTGATTTTTGTAGTTATTCCTTAGAAAGTTGTGGAAATTGCCCTCTTTTTTTATACTGACAGTTTTTATTACTGGGCAGCACTGGACTTTGACAAATGCTTTTCTATATTTGTCAATATGGTCATGTGATTGAGTGTTTGTATCTCTAAGTTTAGGCAAATCAATGAATGTGATTAATTAATTTATTTTTGACTTTGTGTTTGTGTATGTAGTGTGTGTGTGCATGTGTGTTGCTGGGGATCAAATTCAGGGTCTTGTGCATGAAGGCAAGCACTCTACCACTGAGCTACATCTCAAGGCCCATTTATTGATTTTGGAATTCCAGTCCTCCTTAAGAAAGGCAATCTCATTTGCTCAGTGTGTCTTGGATTTTGTTTGCTAATGCTTTGCCTGATATTTGACATTGATGTTGATGATAGACATCAGTCTGTAGTTTCCAAATCTTATAAAGCTATTGCTTGGTTTCAGTAAGAAAGTAATGCTGTCTTCTTATAAGGATTAGGAAGTATCCCCCTCTGCTTCTATTTTTAAATAAATTGATGAAAATTGATATGATTCCTTTCTAAAGTGTTTGGAAGAATTCACCAGTGAGCCCATGTTGGCCTGGCAGTTACTGCTAACAAAGGGGTTTAAATGCTGATTCGATTTATTTAATAGATATAAACCACATGTGATCATCTATCTCATAACTTTCATTTTTGAATTTTGCATTTTATCTAGGTTATTGAATTTGTGGACATAGAGGTTTTCCTAATATTCCCATATTATTTTAAAGTGCATGAGATCTTCAGGGATGACCAACTTTCATTTCAGATATTAATAATTTCTCCTCTTGTGATGTCGTTATAACAATTTGTTGTTGTTGTCATTGTTGCAGTTGTTAAGGTCAATTTTATTAATCTTTTCAAAGAACTAGATTGTACTGTCAGTGATTTCCCCTATTGATTTTCTGAGGGTGCGGTTACCGTCTGGGCTGATGGCTGAACGGGCAAATTGTTTTTCAGCATCTGAGCAAAACTAGGGACCCTGGTTTCAGAGTTCCAGTCATTATTGCCAGGCGTCTTCTCACCGAGGCCGTCCTCCCCGCCGCTCTCTCGGCCAGACCCCGCGGGCAGGCACGAGGCCCGGGCAGGCCTGGAGCTCGCAGCTATCGCCCGCTGCCGCCATGGCGTCCTCCTTGGCGTGGACGCTCACCTCAGGCGGCTCTGCGCCCACCAGTTTTTTCATCTTTTACTTATTTAAAAATGGTGTAATAACTTCTTACATGCTAAACAACCGTTGTGTGTTTACATTTTAGAATTATTCCATTTTTCTTAGTTATTTAGGTATGATACAATTTTATTTCATTTATTCAGTCAATGCTTTGCATAGAGCTTTTGCCATTCAGAAATATTATGTATCTCTGTTGCCCAATATAATAGCCACTAGCCACATATGGAGATTGAGTACCTAAAATGTGGTTAGTGTGATTGTTTTGTTAAATTTTACTTTACAATTAGATTTCAGTAGAAGTATTGGAAAGAATAGAAACTACAAGCACAATCACTGACACAGGAAACAGTGCGATTTTATTCTTTTACCTTACCTCTCTTGCCTTGCTTTCTGTAAGTGTAAATTTAGTTTGTGAATCTCCTCCAAAGTAAATGAATTTGTATATTTATATGAACACTTCTATACATACACTCCCAAAGACATAACACACGTAGACATATTTACAAGAATACTTTTTCATATTCTCAATAGTGTGAACATACACAAAAATGAGTGTAAAATATATTTGTAATACACATACACATATATTTTACACATATGAACTTATACAAAAGTGCATATTTTATTTACATGTGTATTGTTGTAAATTTCATCCTTCATCTCTAAACTTCCATATGACAGTTTCCTTCCTTTTGAAGAGCAACTTTCCTTGTGGCTATGTCCTTTTAACTTCTGGATGGCACCTGTGTTCTTGAAGGATGTGCTCAGTAAGTTCACAGGGGTAGTTGGAGTAGGTTGGCAGTCATTTTTCCTTCAGCACACTTAGGATTTGTTTTCTATTTTCTCTGTTATAAACTTATTGAGAGTCCAAATATTTCTCCTTTGAAGATAGTCTCCTTTTTCCCCTAGTTTTTTGTTAAAGTAAAATCTTCTTAGATGTTCTACAATGTTATAGTGATAAATTTTGCTTGTGACTTCTTTATCTTTATTGTCTTTGGTGGTTTTTGTCCTATTTCATTTTATTTCTAGAAACCACAATTAAATTCCTTCAATTAATTTTGGAAATTTTAGATATATTTATTCTTACTCCCTTGTTCTCTTAGCATTTCGAAGAACTAGAATTTTGGCCTCCCTGTTATTTATCTAATTCACTTAACATCCCTCCTTTTTCTGCTCTTATTTCTTTTGCCTTCATTTTGGATATTTATACCTCATATATTTTCTAATCCACTAATCCCTCTTCAGGGGTTTTTAATAATTTAATCAACTGTTACAGTCTGAGTTGTGACTATTGTTTTGTTTCAGAATTCTAGAAATCCTCTCTAAAAATCTTAAAATAAATCTCCGAAAATAGCTTAATTTCCGTAAACACTGCTTTTATCACGTAGTTTACTTCGTAAACATAGTAAGCGTAGTTATCTCAAGTTTGTGCATGACAATTCCAATTCCAGACTGCTAGTAGTTATCTTCTCATGCAAGGGATGATTCTTACTCATGTTGCCTTGTCTCCTTGTTTCCTTGGTTAGTTTTGGTAGTATATGAAAAATTGTGATTAATATATTTTTTTTGAAGAATTGTTATTTGCTTCTTTCTGGTGCACCATATTCTAAAGCCTTCAAGGGTGCCTTCACCAAGGTTTGGGGATTGAGCTATATCTAGGATACCCTATGTTAGGGGATACTGGTTTACAGTTTGTGTAAATACTATTTAGTGTCACTTAATGCTGATTCCAAAGAAGTAGAACTTTTGACCTCTACCCAAAATGTGAAGGTTTTATCAGGATTACGCATAGGTGTGCCTTGGATCCCAACTTGTACCCAAAACATATTATGCTTTAAAGATAGTTTCTTGGCCTTTCTTTAGCAATGGCAAAGATTAGCAATAGGCACAAAAAAAGTGGTCTACTGACATAGATGTTTATCTTTTGCTTTCTGCTTAATCTTGGCCTGATAGCTTTGAAAATGAAAACAAACATGAATAAAAATCAGACACTGTCCTATGAAAGTCTGTTTGAACTGAAGTCGTAGCTAGAGCACACATAATACAGAATAAAGCTGATCCACAATCTCTGGAGCTGGAAATAAAGACACACTACCAATGATCACCCTTCTCAGTTTTTTTTTTTCCCCTTTTTTTCCATGATAATTACAATCAAAGGCTGTCATACATTTCAACAGTTGGAGAAAGAAAATATTCTAGACTGGTTTTACTTCAGGTAGATTTTGCTACTTGCACATCTACATTTTCTCTTAAATATAATGGGGCATGGGAAAGACAGTCCAGCAATCTAAAATTGCAACTATTTTGACATGAGACAATTTATGTAACTTCATTATAATTTTCCTCTGAATGGGAAGTAGATTTGTATTTTAAAAGTTTCTGCTAGATCACAGTCCTTTCTTATGCATACAAAAGCCTTCTAAAACTTATGTCAGATTTCTATGTATTATTAATGTCTCCTATATTTTTATACTTTAGCATCATTTATGCTATAGATATAACTTGAATTTTATGTAAAGTAACAGAAGTATTTTCTATACATCAAGTACAGAGGAATTTTAAGTCAAACCATTTAGAGAATAATATCTTTTGAAGACTATCATAAGCTCAGTTGTAAACATTTTCTAAACCTTTTATTGTATCCTATTCCTAAGTAGTGTTTAATTAGAATATCTCCATAGTAAGTTGCCCTTAAAAAAAAAAAAAAAAAAAAAAAGGACTGTAAAATACTATACTCCTGAAATGCCTCCTCTTTCTCCCAAGAACCTAAGCTAGCCAAGGCAAGGCAGCAAGTGCGGGCTCAGACTGCAATGTCCAGGTACATACTATCTTGAGGGACACTGACTGGCTTTTCTGCATACATTGCAAACAGGGCAGACTAGTCTTACCTGTAAGAATTCCTTTCTTGCATGCACACCAGGACACCTACTCCTTGGAAATTTGATCATACAAGGAACAAAGCAAACTAATGATGTCACTGCTTCCATAGACTCACTTAGAAAGCCTTCCCCTTCATTAACTATTGTGGAACTAAGGGCACAGTGGAGAGGATGAGTGCCACTCATTTGCCCAACTACCACCAGATAACGTATAAGGAGGGGCAGAGGTGCTATTTTCAAAGCACTGTGAGGAACAATGGTGCCATCTATCTAGGTTGTCACCACTGGACCCTCTCCACACTATTTTTCAGTAAACCTATGTCTCACGTGATATCCCAGGGTACTTTTGTTGGTCTTTGGTTAAACTATCCCACTCCCTAATGCAACAAGACTGTGAACTGAGCAGTAATATATTAATGCATCTAAAATTCAAAAATTGATGTATTAGAATTTTAAAAAAATAGCAGATAAAAAAACCATACACATTTCCCTTGGGAAGATATTTTATTGAATTTCTTTCATAAACTTTGTAGCAGTGTGGACCAAGTTCCCTTAACTGCAGTGTGCAAGAGAAGAGTGATTAGATAACCAAAGAGTTGAAGATATTCTGCCAATGTAAAAGATCATAAGAATATAATGAAATAATTGATTTTCATTTAATTACTTAAAAGCTGGTCAAATAAAGGACGATTATGCAACTAAGTCTAAATTTTCTGAATGAAAGCAGCCTAAACTGTATTTTTCACTGGAGGAACTAGAATCTAAGGTGTTCTGGCCCAGTCTGTCCTATAGTCAGTAAGTTATGGGAAAGGGCCTTTCTGACAAAGGCCAGGAAGTAGAATTGAAAAGTCTTATGTATTATTAAGGAGCTTTTTCTTAAATTTTACGAAAGAGATAAATTGATGGCATTTGCACTAGTGTGGCTTCTCCCACAATGTAATGGGAAGACAGAGTAGTGAGCTTCATGTATTCTAAATTGTTGGTTTAGGAGGTAATTATACTTAGTGGGTAACACTATTAATGCTTATTATTTCATTTAATCCTTAACAGTCCTCCTGTGAGGACTAGTAAGCACTATGGAAAGCACTATTTTCTTATTTTCTTCTAAGGATGAAAATCTAAAAACTTTAAATAAATTTTTCATTGCCCTAAATTTAGCAAATAACAGATCAACATTTGGACCCAGCCAACCTGGTTCCAGAGTAAGCTGTTTTAAAACTGCATTTATGTAGCTCTTGGAATAAAAGGAAATACATACCGAGAGATCAAGTGATAGCTTTGCCCCCAGAAGAATGCTTGAGATGAGATAGCTAAGGTCATGCAGATGTGAGAGCCCAGGGAGCAGGACTAGAACCCCTGGGCTTCACCAGGAAAACAGCAGTGGGGTTCCCTGCTTGAGTAGGGAACACCCAGGCTCCAGTTCTGTCCAGATTTCCATGAGAAGGAATGGCGAAGGAATGGGGGCACTTGGAAAAGAGAGTAGCAAATATGAATATTTAATAGACTGCCTGGCTTTGTGACTAGCAAGCATGCTTTGTGTTCTTAATATCAATTAGGTGGTTAATAAGGAACAGGTTGCTAGTGGCAACAACTGATTTCTCTGAATTTCACTTCACATTAATAAAATGTGATGCCCATAGAGTACAACATTTTGGTACAGTTCCAGTGCATCTTCATGACTCTTCAGCTAATTTTTTTTATTGAGCAAACTCTCAGAGAACAAGGTATATCTCAAGATAGAAGCTTAAATGAGGTAAGCAGAGAAAAACTGTAGTGAATGAACACAGAGAAGTATATTTCTCACATACACTCAGGAGACTTTGTGGACTGGACTTTTGTCAGTCAATGAGGCACAAGAAGTGGATCAGAAAATAACACTATAACTTTTGGGGATCTTCAGTCAATAATATAATGTGATGTCTCAATATGTTGATACTCTTTATAAATTTTCTCAATGTCCATAAAATTACATATCATCCTCATTTGTAGGAATGGTCCTCTGAATTTTTCTGTTGGAGGTTTCTATGCTGTAATAATAAATATTTTCTCCCCCTTTGGCCTTATGCAGACAGTGAAATTTGTTAATTAGCTGATTCACCAGTTTCTACTGTATCAACTAACAGACATCCTTTGATAGAAGAAAGCAGGAACTGAGAGGAAATCCGATTTTTAACATCTGCCAGGACCAGCAATCTACAAAGGCCTGAAATCTGAGCAGCTTCTTCGATTGTTCAGCCAGGCATGAGCAAGAACCTAAGGGTCAGTGAGTTGTTCGGCTATTCATGTATTACAGTTGGCACCTATGGAGATACTCGAGGTGAGAAATAAGATTGCTTAATAAATTGCTTTCAAATACATAAATAAGCCTTCCCATGAAGTCTTTTTCTCAAAGAACACACAAAATAACTTTATGAAGCAATGTCCTTTCTCTTGTCAAATTGGTTTTATTGTACAAAAATAGCCATGATATTTTTGTTCACGTAATATCCTTAAAATCTAACTTGGGCCTTTTCAATTACTGAAATTACTTTAATCACTTTGGTATACACTGGATTATAGCAAGTAAATCAACATTCCATTTTTTTTATTAATTGAAGCAAATACAATATACTACTTGAAAGAAATTATCATGTTACGCTCTTTAGGAAAATTGTTCAAATGGATAGAGAATTTTAGTACTTTAAAGATATTTTATTCCACAAACTCAAAAAGCCCTGATGGTTTCAAGTGGTGAATTTGAAGAGATAAATTCATGTCATACATATTTCTTTTGCATGTTCTTTGGAAACCTTTACTTCTAACAATGAAGTGAAAGAAAGTTACTTTTATTTTAAAGACAAGAGAACTGAGATTAATGCAGTTCAAAAAATAACCCTTTAATTCGATAAGGAAAACATTTTTCAAGGATTCTATTTATCTCTTTTCCTTTTCTTTTTTTTTAAGGAAGGCAAGTACCACATTTCAGTATTAGAAAAATAACAGGAAAAATAATTAAAGGACAGAAAGCAATTATTTAAACATAACATTTTTCCAGGTTCAGATTTTTAAAATCTTACTTTAAATTCTAACTCCAATTCCTCCAGCCTTCAAATTTCACATACTACTTTGCAAGTATTTCATATACTACTCATGTCAATATACACTGTGAATTGAACCAGGAATAAGTGAAACTCTACAATACTCTATTATTGGTACAAATAAGAGAAACTCTAAAATATCTTAAAATAATATGGGTCATATATCTGCATTTAAGAACATAAATGAGAATTTAGTTCAGTATAATGACACAGGTGGCAAGGAACTGTGGAAAACCCGCATAAAATGAAGGAAAACTAAAAAGTTCAGATGCATTACAGGTTTAAATTTTTAAATAATTTGTTGTAATATTCACTGCATTATTGTCAGATGAGTCATGATACTTCTTTTAACATGATGCTGTGTAAAAGTGAAAAGAAGAATACTATTCTACCTCTTATTTTGTTTTGTGCTCTCTGCCAAACTTTTTGATCCAGGTGTTATATTAAAGCACACACAAATATTTATACTTTAAAACCATCACTTCATGTGATCTCCAGTAGCTAATTGATATCTAACTTGTGATATTGTTTTAGAAATCTTGAAAAACTAAATTCATAAAGAAATTGCCAATAAACCACTATCATTTACTAAATAGTTCAGAGTTTCCAGACTCAAGGGAGACCTAAAGTCTTTGACCTTAACATGCATGGAGTAACCTTTAACTTCAAGGAACATGTCATGAAATAAGATGAGAAATGAGAGTCCTTTTGTGTTTCAAAAAAACTTTGAGTACACAGGAAAAGATAAATTATTCTGTAATTATGTGAGGACCTGAGTTACCTCTGAGAAGAACAGACTATCTACCTTCATCTCTTACCTTATGTTTGAGCAAACATAAAGTTAGTGATATACATGTATCTCTACTAGACAGAAAATGTTCATTGACAGTCTTTCCTTCTTTCAGTGCACAGGAACAAAGGACTTCCTGGCAGCTCCAAGTTACATATGGTCTATATGACTTGTTGCAACCAATAAAATGTCATGAGTCAATTTCATGTGTAATCATTTAATGGAAGGGCTACTGGAACTGTGGAAGCATAGACTGATGTGAACATAGAATGCAGACAAGTTGCCCTGAACAATTGTCTGAATGCACAGTAGACTAACCATGAACAAAAAGGAAGCCTTTGTTTTTAGTCACTGACATTTAGAAGCTCATTTTTTTTCCATGATATGGACAAACTAATCCTGACTTAAATAATCATTTTTCTCCAGCAGATTCCAGATTACCCTCCTTCCTTTCAGGCTTTCTTCAAGAAAGATGATCAGTCATTCATCCTTTCAAACTAAGTGAATCTTGCTTTTTTTTTTTTTCTTATATTCCACAGTTCTAAAGGACTGATTAATGAGAAGATAAGCTAAAAACAAGAATTAGTATTTAGAAAGTACACAGAATAAAACAAATTGTCAAATGGGAATTTAATTTACTATCATTTTGCCAGAAAAGAATTGAACTGAAACCTCTGGTTTTGTGGGTCAGAATCCTGCTTTTATAATGCATAAAATAGGGCTATGATGCTTCCTTCCTAAGTCTTGGTACATTTGCTAAGTATCTCCATATACAAAATATCATGAAATGTAATTTCTGCAGCGCTCCCTGAAATAGTGTGGCTAATCTCTCCCTTCTGCCACCAGCATTTATAATATTACTATCCATTTCTACTGGTTTTCAGTGCTAAAAAAAAAATTGTCTCTCTAGTTGCTTCTCCAGGGATAAATTGTTCAGTAATTTATTGAATTCCTAATATGTGTTCTTAGTGAGATTAGGGATCAATTTGAGAAGGTATTTTGTACTACTGTACATGAAACATTTTAAAATGTATAATCCTTCTCAGTAGTTACAATCTGGTCAGAAAGCAATGCTACCTATAAAAATCACCTCCAGCAAACAAAAACATAGTAATTAACATATCTGTGTCATAAAAGTAGTAATTTTGCCAAATGCAAAATCATGGAGTGGTGGCCTTCAAGAATGGCACTTAACATCTTTGATGCAGAAGATGAATTCCTTACTCTTGTTTTATATGTGATCTGATGTTGAATGCCTATGGATTCCTCTTGATGAATTGAGTTTGTAGTCAATATATAATGACTTTATTATCTCTTTTTACAGTTTTTTACTTAAAGTTGGTTTTACTTGATATGAGTGTAGCTACTCCTGCTCACTAGTTTTTTTCTGTTTTCATGGATATTTTTACCCCCCACCCCCCACCAGTACTGGGGTCTGAACCCAGGGGCAGTTTACCACTGAGATATACCCTGGTCCTTTTAAATTATCATTTGATACAAAGTTGTGCTAAGCTGCTGAGGCAAGCCTTGAACATGTGATCCTCCCACCTGAGCTTCCTAAACCACTGGGATTACAGGTATGAACTTGTGGATGGGTACAACAGAGTTAGTTGGGCATCATATGTTAGCTTTGATCCTGTGCTGGCTCAGAAGTATGCTGTTTGTCCAGCTCCTTCAACTCTAATCCTGGTCAGTGATTGTGGTTGCCTCAGTGAGCTCAACTATGAATCCTCGTGGCTGCTGTATTTTTGTTGGTGGGGATGCTGCCATCAAGTTGGCTAATGGGCCAGGCACAAGCATTTAAAGGGGCTGCAAGCTGACTGTGTGGCAGGCTCTCTGGTGAGTAAGGTTACCAACTGATTGGCTCTCAGGCTGGGCTCTGGTGCATGTAGGTGCTATGAGCTGACCAGTTGGGTATTATGCTCCCATGCAGAACAGAGCTGCTTCCTGCCTGGTAGTTGTGCCAGACCAGGGTGTACTTAGGATCTGCAAGTCCACTGGCTGGGGAGATAGAACCAATACCTGTCTGGCTATTGAAGGGGTATATACTTATGTGGGCACATTAGAGCTCCAGCTCTATATTTGCTTTCTTTATCTTTTTTTGGTTGTTAGAAAAACTAGGGGTAGTAGGAACATACCTCAACATTGTAAAAGCAATCTATGCTAAATCTAAGACCAACATCATTCTAAATGGGGAAAAATTGGAAGCATTTCCTCTAAGAACTGGAACAAGACAGGGATGTCCTCTTTCACCACTTTTATTCAAAATAGTCCTGGAAACTCTGGCCAGAGCAATTAGACCCCCAAAATTAAAGGGATATGAATAGGAAAAGAACAACTCAAACTATCACTATTTGCCAATGACATGATTCTGTATTTAGAGGAGTCAAAAAAATTCTACCAGAAAACTTCTAGAACTAATAAATGAATTCAGCAAAATAGCAGTATACAAAATCAATACCCATAAATCAGATATATTCCTATACACCAGTGATGAATCCACTCAAAGAGAAATTAGGAAAACTACCCCATTCACAATAGACTAAAAAAAAAAAAAATGGGAATCAATCTAACAAAAGAGTTAAAAGACCTCTACAATGAAAATTACAGAACACTAAAGAAATAAATTGAAGACCTTTTGAAGAAGGAAAGATCTCCCATGCACTTGGATAGGCAGAATTTAAATTAATATTGTCAAATGGCCATAGTATCAAAAGCTTTATACAGATTTAATACAATTCCTGTTCAAGTCCCAATGACATTCTTCCTAGAACAAGAAAAAACAATCATGAAATTCATTTGGAAAAATAAGAGACCCAGAATAGTTAAAGTAATCCTTAGCAAGAAAAGTGAAGCAGGAGGCATCATGATGCAGACCTTCAACTATACTACAGAGCCATAATAACAGAAAAGTCATGGTATTGGCACCAAAACAGACACATAGACCAATATCACAGAAGACACAGAGACAAGTCACATAAATAATTATCTCACAAAAAGGCACCAAAAGCATATTGGAGAAAAGATAGTCTCTTCAACATATGCATTTGCTTTCCTTCTGGGAAATTCCACCTATTCCCTGGGGAATGAAGCATCACATAGATTTGGAAACCAGGGTGTTAATCTTTCTGTTGAGAAATGTGGCTCTAGAATCACCAGTGTCAGTACAGTGGAATGATAGTGGAATAATCAGAAAGGAGATATGCTGTAACCATGATCTCCCAGGGAAGCTGCATTCTAGCAGGGGGTGATCTGAAGATGATGCTAAGATGTAGCCAATAAGGTCATAGGAGTTGTGCAACATGAGCTCATTCTCTATATAACTCCCCCAAACTGTATTTAGAACCTGAAAAGACAAGGAATCTCCTGTAGTAAAGACCAGACAATTACAGTGGCAATGGGGACTACTTGGGGTCCCCGCTTACCTTTCTCCATAGAGTTTTGGGGTGGGCGGTATAAAAGGGGCAGAATACTTCACTCTCCCCTCCATAGTGCTACATTTAGGATTTTACACTTTGCAGGCATCTTAGCATTTCCCTGCTACTCCTCAGCATATTTCCACAGTGAGTCCATTGGAATATACTTGTCTGTACTTTGTGATACTCCTTTTTGGTTAGAGGGAAGGGGTGGGGCACTACCACCTTGTTCTCCATATTTAAAAAAAATTCATTGATAACAAATTTTGCCTCAAATCATCCTCCCCCCACCCATTCTAAAGTATGATTATTTTCACTTTCTCAAGTTTATATTGTAAATGTTTATACCAATATTAAGTTGAAGGAAAAATCATTGAATTTTAGTAAAACAAATGCTTATACATATATTCTTAGCTTTGAGAAATTTCCAAATAATGTATTTGTTAACCGTGGATACTACTATTAGAGTGTAATGAATAATTTAGTTGATTTCTCACTTCATCTGCTAAGACATTTCTCAAATAGATGTTTTTTCCTAAAGAGATTTTTTAAAAAATGAAACTTCACAATGTTTAAGCAAGGAGAGATTTTAAAAATGCAGTGATTGAAAGATGTATGATGAATCAATAAAAGGAGAAAAATATCAGAGTGAAATATTGAGAAAAAATGCTGGAAAAAATTTTCAAAGGTGGGAAAATTAATTTAAATACAATAAGAGTAAACAATTTTGTAGTGCCTACTATATTCCAAACAATTTTTGAAAGAATTTTACATATTAACACACATAATATCATAATACACCATGAGAAAATTTCTATTTAAATCCCAGTTACAAAACAATGAGGGGGCACAGTAAATTTTAATGACTAGCCCAAGGTTATGCGATTGTTAAGTGGCAGATAGAATTCAAACCCAAACCTTCTGCCTTTAGTGTTAATTTTCTCAAGCACTTTTTTGTGATTGTCTTCAATAACTTGTAACATAAATGGAGTAAATCTTAATTTAAAAGACAAGAGTAGCAGAGGACATTCTAAAAAAATCCCATTTTGGGCTATCAAGTGGAATTACTAAAGATATAAGGGCAGAAAAATACTAAACAGAATAAGAAGGATAAATCAGGCAAGTACTAATCTGAACAAAGTTGGTGTATTTGAAGAGTTATTAAAATCAACTAAAATATATTTTAAACTATCTAAATACTAGAGAGAAATATTATTCCTAGTATTAAAATCTTCAACTTTCCAGGATTATAAAAAAAAACAATATAGCTGAATACAAACTGAAAGATTGATAAGGAAGAAGTAAATACCTTTTATCTCATTTCATAATTGAGTTTCAACACAAAATACAAAATTTAAAATATATAATTGATTCTCTTAATAATTTAGTGTGAACACATAAAAATTGCAACCAGTGGGCTGGGGATATAGCTCATTTGGTAGAGTGCTTGCCTTGCATGCACAAGGCCCTGGGTTCAATCCCCAGCACCACCCAAAAAAAAAAAAAAAAAAAAAAAGTAAAGTAAATTGCAACCAGTGACTGAAGAATACATGGAATTCATTAAAATCTTAAAATTTGAAGTGCCCTAGGCCAGATACCACATCTTATGAATTCCCATGGTTTAATATTCTACTGACCTGGAGTTGAAACATAATCTAGTTTGATTAGTAACTATCAAAATAAAATTATTGCTGGAATTTTTAAAAACATAATCAAGCTATGAATTAAGAATAAAACTAATATGAAAAACAATGTATAAGGAATTTTAATATATCTAAAAGTTAGGGATAATGTAGCAATTAGATAAAATTTATAATCTCAAGTATTCACATTAAAAATGATGAAAAATTCAAATGATGAAAGTTATCAACCAGTTTTATATGTGAAAACAAAAATTTCAAGTTGTTTCAAAGAAGGAAAGAAAGAATGAATGGGAGAGAGAAAGAAAGGAAGGAAGCAGAAAAATATGTTTATAGAACTTAATGAAATCAAAATTCAGCAGGGAATTGACATACTCAATAATCTCCTCTCAAAATAAAAATAAAATTGATAGCAATCAGGTAGATTAATTTAGGCAAAATAATAATTTAGGCATAAACTATTAAAAGAATTAGAATAATATTGAGAAATTTCTGCAGATTCATTTGAAAACTGAAGTAAAAAAATGAATACATTCCAAGAAAAAAATCTTAATTACAACAGACACAAGAAGATAGAGAGACACACAGCAAAAGAGAATACCACCCCAAACCAACTACAGGGCCCATTTGTTTTATAGTTATTTATAACAATTCACAGGTAATTCCAAATGTAAGCAAACTCTTACAAAGTATAGGACAGAAAGGAAAAATGATACTTCTCTGTTTATTATGTTGCCATTAAACCATTAGTATCAAAACCATATTTAGTACATGTAGAAGAAAGTCATGAATATGGAAGAATAGTCTTAAAATTAGCAAACTCCTTGTAATATATAAAAGAGACAATGCACTGATTTAAAATTTTTATTTCTGAAATGCATATGGACTAAAATTGTGAAAGAAAATAATAAATTTCTTTAAACACTTTTTATGGTTTGGATATATGCCATTTTCCCCAAAGCTCATGTGTGAGACAATGGAAAAATTTTCAGAGGTAAAATGATTGGATTGGGAGAGGGGGAACCTGATCAGTGGATTAATCCACTTGAATGGATTAACTGATAGTCATTATAGGAAGGCAGGTTGTAGCTAGATAATTAGGTAACTGGAGGCATGCCTTTGGGGGTTATATTTTCTCACTTACACACTTCTGTTTCTCTCTCTGCTTTTGACTGTTATGAACTGAGCAGATTTCTCTTCTAGCACACTGTTCCGCCATGATGTTCAGCTTTACCTCGGGCGCAGACCTAGAAAGGCAGCCAACCAGGGCATCCAACTGAACTTCTGAAACCATGAGCCAAAAAAAACACTTTTCCTTCTCTAAGTTGTTATTACTGGATCTTTTGGTCACAGTTACACAAAGTTGACTAAAATAATATGCATTATTTTTTTTAAATTATCAGTTGTAATTCCTCTCAAGGGTGAATTAAATAGACTGATATGTGAAAGGCATCCAGGGAGCTCATATTGCAGTTAATTTTCTGTTTCTTAAGATAGTTAATGAGTGTGTTAATGTCTGTTTCACTATTATGTGTTAAGCTGGTCATAGGCATTTACAACCCCATAATGTAGAGAATTGGAAATAAGAGTTTTAAAATCAAGGATTGGGAGTCAGAAAACCTGACTTCAAGACTGTGTCCTCACTAACTGCAATGTTCTGGGCACATTTTCCCATCATTCAGCAAGTTTACATAGATTGTAAATATTTTTACTTTGGAGTTACTAAAGAACTTACAAGAGATGTACTAAAGAGAGAAAGGAAGTTTATCACAGGGTATCTAAAATATGCTTCTGCTACTTTTATGAAAAGGGAAATTTAAAATCTCTTTCATCCTGTTTTATAACTGTGCTGATTTTATTATGGAAAATGAGGTGGCATTTTAAAATTACTATCTCAGCCCTTAGCTATCCATTTTCAAACATTTCTTTAAACCGCATTGTTGAAAGGATAAGGTACACACACTCTTGAATTAAAACCTCAATAATATTGTCCTAATCTTCTTTGGGGTATTTCTCCTTCCATTCTTGTTGTTTCTCTTGTGCCAAACTAGCTCATACGTGAGGTAAGGGGTACAGAGTCAAGATCCAGACTTCGGGAGTTGGGTGGAAGCAGGTTTGTTGCGAGCAGCCTGCAAACTCATTTATTGCAGAGAGAGCTATACATTTTATAGGTTTCTTGCCCAATCACAATGCATCATGGGGGATCAGACCACCAGGTTCCTAAATGGGTTCCCTTGGTAACCTTGAGTCAATTTTGGGGGAGTTGTATACTTTCCTAGGAGACCAGAGCAGAATGCTCCTCCCCCCAGCTTTTCCTGTGGGGTCTGAAAGTGCCAAGGTTTTCCTTACACACTTGAGATGTTCACTGCTGCCAGCCAAGAACTAGGATTTCTCCCACCACATTCTCTTCTGTGAATTCTGCTCTGTTAAGGTCCCAAATGATTCTTTGATTTCCCTGCCTCCTAGTGTTGTCTCCTTGCATTGAAATCCCACAAATTCAGGATCCAGCTGAAACTACTCTCCTGATGACAGAGATCCCCTTAATTTTACTTCTCTGGAATATATTTCTTCTTCTAAACTATTAAATGGTGGCAGCATGTGTGTGCAAAGTAATCAAATAGACTTAG
Organism: Sciurus vulgaris; assembly: GCF_902686455.1. NCBI lineage: Eukaryota > Metazoa > Chordata > Mammalia > Rodentia > Sciuridae > Sciurus > Sciurus vulgaris. The sequence goes on from NC_136464.1 coordinate 85,103,597, forward strand.
CAAAGAGGAAAAAGTCTTCTGTTATATTTATTATCTATCAAAATTAGGAACATTTAATATGTGGATTAATTACAGCAGCACAGCTATGCAATTTATAAATTAATATACTTATGAGGATGAGTTTTTTCTTAATTGTAACAAAGAACTAACAATTTATAGTACTCAAGTCTTGCCCTTATCCTTAGTTATCAATCTAACATTCAACTTATTTAAAAAGTAGTCATAAATAAAGCTATATCATAGGTTTAATGAGTAATGTATGAAAATTTTAGATAAATGTAAAATTAATAAACTAGTGTCTGAAAAACTGAGGGTTCCAGGGGCTAGTTAGTTTTAGTACTGTCATTTATTTTAAAGCACAGGTCTATTTTAAAATAAATTGGTCTACCTCCCCCTGAGACAGCAATTTCTATGGCCAAACACAGACTGAGCAAAAACTCTCCAAGACACAATGAAAAATCAACATAACAATAAAACAAAGCATGTACTTTGATTCCCAGAGCTCAGACCCATACACATTTTATATTCCCTTCTGCTTTATCAACTTTGATATAACAAACTGTAAATGCTTTTCTTTTTAGGAGAGCTTATTTATGTTCAAAGCTCTATCACCAATTATCTAGAAAAAGGCTGGCACATGACAGACAACCCAAAACTATACAGTCAGTATTCTATGAGATAGATGGCAAAAATAATTTTTCATATAAATTTAGAAAACTATTTCTGATACCATGTGAATATACAAGCCTCAGAATAAAATCTTTTATTTTCAGAAATTTGTAGAACTACACATTGTGCTTTCTTTTTCACCTTAAAAACAGTCATTTGTAAAATCATTCCCTATTCTGAATTTATATCATATCATTTTTATGTAAAACAAATAATCAGTAATTAATATTTGTGTACAACCTGACATTTGACAGAATAAAACCAAGGTAAAGTAACTTCTTCAAAATAAACAGGGATAACTGAGAGAAGAGATCAATTTTTAATCTTCTGATTCCACCTTCCAAGAAAACAAAGTTTTAAAAAAAGTCATTACAAATTTGAGTATAATTTACTAAATGATTACAACTATAAGCCTAGATGAATGCAAAGTAAACATGGGACTATTCCTCAAACTGTGGACTATAAAGGGACTAAAAGAATAGAAGAATAAAATATTAAAAGTACATTAATTCAGGATGCTCAAAATTTGCTTTATGGGAATTTCAGAAAGAAAAAGAAAAATAAGAAATTTGTAAAATAATTCCATATTGCTTCTTTGATAAAGTGGAATGAACATATCTATATGAAAAAGCAAAAACTAACCTGGTTCCAAATAGGGCAGATGTTAAAAGACCTGTGTTCTAAACTTAAGTATGTTAAAAAAAAAAATCTACAATGAGGAAAAACAGGACAGCTTATAACAATACAAATAAAATGAAGACAGAAATCAGATATGTGATCAACTACTTTGCTTCTTAGAGTTCAAGGGAATAGAAGTTTCCTTACACTTTTAAGAGGAAAGATTTTGAACTTACAATTGGATGCCCTTTCACATCGTCTGTGTAAGAACAATATAATGACATTTATCAATATACAAAATCTCAGGAAAAGTTTACCTAATAGATAAACATGCGTAGAAAGTCATTGGAAGGAGGGAGTATAGATATCTTTTAAAGTGACAGAATGTTTTCTGAAGCAAGAATAACTGGAGGATGCCATCTCCACAGCTGATTTGAGAACCTCACCTTGAGGCATGTGAAGAGTGACCAGAGGAGAGAGATCATGGAGGTTTCATACCACAATGTAGAGAGTTGTTTGAGAATTTTGAAGTTTGGCTAGACAATGCAGGAAAGAAAGAGTCAATGAATATGGTAGGGCATCAAATGATATGAGAAGTTACAGTGTTCTGTACTCCCATAAACAACATTACCAGAATCTCAAAAATAGAAGTACAGATTATTTTTTTATTCTTTTAAAATAAACTACAGATGAAAGCTATGGTACTTAATTATGATTATAGGACAGAATGTAGAAATATTCAATCATAAAATTATGAACATCAATGTACAACTACTGAGGTTGAGAGGTTAAAATGGAAAAATAAAACTTGCTTATCACAGAGTTTTCAATAACTTTCAAATTGAGGGAACAATGAACTTAGTGTAGGAAACTAGTGATCACAGCTACACACTAATAATGAATGTCATAGGTAAAGATAAGATTTTCATAGGAGTGGGAAAGTGACCTAAATTCTCATCCATGATTATAGGAAGTAATCATTATTATACATACATGTCAATTCTATTTTACTGCACACCTGTTTAAAGGTGATGCTTTTTAGTTTACTATAAAAATTAAAAAGTTTGCTGCCCATGGAGGCACACACCCGTAACCTCAGTGATTGGGAGACAGAGGCAGGAGGATCACAAATTCAAAGCCAGTGTCAGCAACTTAGTGAGGTCCTAGGTAATTTAGCAAGAGCTTGTCTCTATATTTAAAATATAAAAATAAAAACGGGCTGGGGATGTGGTTCAGTGGCTAAGCGTGGGTTCAATGCTTAGTACAAAACTTTGTTCTTTGTTGATTTTTGCATTATTTGACTTAAAAATGTTGACATTTTTGCCAGTGAAGATTCCAGGATGCCTGTAATTCCAGTGACTGGGGAGACAGAAAGATTGCACATCCCATGCCAGTCCCAAGAACTTAGTGAGACCTCAAAATTTTAAAAAAATAAAATAAAAAGGGCTGGGCTTATAGCTCAGTGTAAAGTATTCCTGAGTTCAATCCCCAGTACCACAAACAAAATTACATTTTTAATTATATTATAAAATAATATAAGGTGATTATATTATTGATCATTCCCTTGTATCAGAAAACTACCTCCTCAGCACAGAATAGGAATTTTTGGAAGCTATCACTAACACTGTAAATGAGTTAGAATAAATTACATCTATACTAGTAAGGTTCTGAATTATTGGTCACTTTTTAAGAACAAATTGTGACTCTCCAATCAAGTCTCTTTATATGGTTTTAAAAAGTGTTATATAATTATGCACATATATTTCTTTGTAAAAAAAATTATAAGCATTTTATATTGTTCATATAAAAATGACTTTTTAGTTCTTTATATAACAGCAATTGAATATGTATATGATAATGATACTAATATTCACATTAATTTTATAAATAGCATATTAGTGAATTCTGTCAGGTTTTCCAAGGATATATAGATGGTTATTAATATGTCTTTAAATATATCTTGCTTACCTCTGGTCATTCTTTCAAAAAAACATTAGGGCATATTAATAACAACAGATACCTATACCTGGCTGGTAATAATGCTTCTTCTACCTGAATGAAGATTTTCTTTAAGCCACATTGTTTTTTTCCTTTTATGAAAAAAAAAATCATATTATAATTTAAGTTAAAATGTCTCCCAAAGGCTCATGTACTAAAAGGCTGAGTCACCAGCTTGTGGTCCTATGGGAGGTGATGGAGGTGATGTTTAGGAGACAGGGCCCAGTGGGAGGAAGTTAGGTCATTAGGAGCATGCCCTTCATCTGTGTCTCTCTTGTGCTTCATGGCCGCCCTATGTTGGACAGACCTTCTCTGCCATGCATTGCCACCATGATGTACTGCCTCACTACAGGTGTGAAATCAATGAGATCAAGCGACCACTAAACCTGCAAAATGTAAGCCAAAGAACCTGTCCTCCTTTCAAGTTGTTTATATCAAGTATTTTATCACCCAAACACCTTCTCTAATTCCATTGCCATCACTATGAATTTACTACTTTGATTTCATTAGAAATTAATCCTAGTGTCTTTAGCTACTTTTTGTCAGGTATTGCATTAATATTACTGTTTATGGTTTGTTAAGTTTGTGCATTTTCATAAAAGAAAAATTAGAAATAATTTTTCTTCTTTAGTCATGAAAATAGTTTGAATATCATAAAAATTATCTGTTTCTTTAAATTTTAAAATACTTTAGCCAAGCATGGTATCTCTCTAAAAGTTTTCTCAGAAGCCTCTTTTTTGGCGTGTCAGGATACATGCATCTCTGCTCAGTTACTATTGAGCAGCCACCTTAAGACTAAGTTTAGTCAGTTGTCCTAGTGATGTACACTAGATATTCTTTCATCTCCTCTGTATGTTCTTTCTCTTGGGCTCCCCTAATTGGGAAGTGGGTGAAAAAAACATGGCCTGGTTTTCTTTGGCTCCATTTCCTCTGTACTTCACTTAGTAAAAACTATTCCCATACTGAGTAAAATCTTGTTGCTCTGGCCTGACGCTACCCTTGTTTCCTCACTCCACACGAGGGTATCAATGAGGCTCTTTTGGAACTCTCTCACTGCTAGAATACTGCATTGTTCTGGAATTATGACTGATCCACATCAGACTTTAAACTGTACAACAGAGCAATAGTAACAAAAATGGCATGGTATTGGCACCACACTAGATAGGCAGACCAGTGGTACAGAATAGAAGAGAGAAACCCACACAGTTACCTCATCCTATATAAATAAGCCAAAAACATACAATGGAGAAAAGATAGCCTGCTCAACAAATGGTGCTGGGAGAACTGGAAGTCCATATGCAATAAAATGAAATTAAACCTCTATCTCTCATCCTGTACAAAACTCCTGTACAACTGAAAATGGATCAAGGACCTAGGAATTAGACCAGAGACCCTGCAACAAATAGAAGAAAAATAGGCCCGAATCATCATGTTTGCTTAGGACCAGACTTCCTTAACAAGGCTCCCAAAGTACAAGAAATCAAAGCAAGAAGCACTACATGGAATGGATTCAAACTAAAAAGCTTTTTCTCGGCAAAGGATACGATCAATAATGTGGAAAGAGCCTACAGAGTGGGAGAAACTCTTTTCCACATGCACTTCAGATAGAGCACTAATCTCCAAAATTTGTAAAGAACTTACAAAACTTTATATGCAAAATAGAAAGAACCCAATCAATAAATGGGCCAAGGAACTGGACACTTTACAGAAATGATAAACAGGTGATTGACAAATATATGAAAAAGTGTCAATATCTCTAGTAATTAGAGAAATGCAAATTAAAACAACCCTAAGATTTCATCTTACTCTAATTAGAATGGCTATTATCAAGAACACAAGCAATAATAGGTGTTGGCATGGTTGTGGGGGGAAAGGGCACACTTTTACATTGCTGGTGGTTTTGAAAATTGGGGCAACCACTCTAGAAAGCAGTATGGAGATTCCTCAGAAAACTTAGAAAGGACCTACTTTTGACCCAGTTATCCTACTCCACAGTTTATACCTCAAAGACTTAAAATTAGCATACTACAGTAAAATAACCACATCAATGTTTATAGAAGCTCAATTCACAATAGCTAGATTATGGAACCAACCTGGATGCCCTTCAACAGATGAATGGATAAAGAAAACTGGTGTATATACACAATGGAATATTATTCAGCCATAAAGAAGAATAAAATTGATTCCTCCAGTCTTGTGCCCCCGTCGCGAGATCCGTGTTTCTCCCAAGATGGTGGCGCTGGGTTCGGGGTGACTACAGGAGAGACAGGGCCTTTTACCCATCGCCAGGATCCCCACGCACCACACTTGGCTCGCTCGCACACCCTGCCGCCTCGTAGTTATCTGCCGGCCCGGGCGCCCGCCATCCGCCTCCGACTGACGCTTCACCTCTGCGGACCCCGATCGATCGCAGGCGGCGGCGCCTCCCTCAGCTTCTCGCAGAAGCTCGCGCCCTGTAGCCCCTAGCAGGAGGGCCCCGCAGCCCCCCAGTGTAGACAGCGGCGGCTAGCTACGAGTGCTGGGTTTTCGGCGGCCGAGGCGCCCCGTTTCCCGGCCTCGGTTTCCGGGGAAGGAAGCGCGGGTCCCGCATGAGCCCCGCGGTGGCGGCAGCGAAAGAGAACGAGGCGGTGGCGGGCGGGGGCGGTGGGCGAGGGCGACGATGACCAGTGAAGCGGCCGCAGCTGCGGGGGCCGCAGCCCAGGCGCGGGGCAACGACAGATCACCAGGAGAACCTCAGTCTGACGACATTGAAGCTAGCCGAAGGTGTATTACTATAAATGGAGCAAGGGTAAATGTATCAAGTGATTTATGGCCCATTAAAGCAAGATTGTTTAAATAAATCCTCAGTTTACTCTAAATGTTGGAATGCCCCAGACCAGTCCTAAGGCCATCTTTATCCTTTCTCCCCAGGAACCGAGCAGCTGCAAAGCATCTAATAGAGCACTACTACCACCAGTTAACTGAGGGCTGTGGAAATGAGGCCTGCACGAATGAGTTTTGTGCTTCCTGTCCAACTTTTCTCCGTAAGGATAACAATGCAGCAGCTATTAAAGCCCTCGAGCTTTATAAGATGAATGCAAAACTCTGTGATCCTCATCCCTCCAAGAAAGGAGCAAGCTCAGCTTACCTTGAGAACTGGAAAGGTGCCCCTAACAACTCTGAGATAAAAATGAACAAGAAGGAAGGAAAAGGAGCAAGAATTGATTTTAAAGATGTGACTTATCTAACCGAAGAAATAGTGTATGAAATTCTTGAATTATGTAGAGAGAGAGAGGATTATTCCCCTTTAATTCGTGTCATTGGAAGAGTTTTCTCTAGTGCTGAGGCATACTGGTGCAGAGCTTTCGAAAAATCAAACAACACACTAAGGAAGAACTGAAATCTCTTCAAGGAAAGGATGAAGATAAGGATGAAGATGAAAAAGAAAAAGCTGCATGCTCTGCTGCTGCTATGGAAGAAGATTTAGAAGCATCTTCCTTAAGGACAGGCGATAGCTCACAGGGAGACAATAATTTACAAAAATTAGGCCCAGATGATGTGTCTGTGGATATTGATGCTATTAGAAGGGCCTATACCAGATTGCTCTCTAATGAAAAAATAGAAACTGCCTTTCTCAATGCACTTGTATATTTGTCACCTAACATAGAATGTGACTTGACGTATTCGTATACTCCCGAGATCCTAATTATCTGAATTTCTTCATTATTGTAATGGAGAATAGAAATCTCCACAGTCCTGAATATCTGGAAATGGCCTTGCCATTATTTTGCAAAGCAATGAGCAAGCTACCCCTTGCAGCCCAAGGGAAACTGATTAGACTGTGGTCTAAATATAGTGCAGATCAGATTCGGAGAATGATGGAAACATTTCAGCAACTTATTACTTACAAAGTCATAAACAATGAATTTAACAGTCAAAATCTAGTGAATGATGATGATGCCATTGTTGCTGCTTCAAAGTGCTTGAAAATGGTTTACTATGCAAATGTAGTGGGAGGGGAAGTGGACACAAATCATAATGAGGAAGATGATGAAGAGCCCATCGCTGAGTCCAGTGAATTGACACTTCAGGAGCTTTTGGGAGAGGAAAGAAGAAATAAGAAAGGTCCTCGAGTGGACCCACTGGAAACTCAACTTGGTGTTAAAACTCTGGATTGTCGAAAACCACTTATCTCTTTTGAAGAGTTCATTAATGAACCACTGAATGATGTTCTGGAAATGGATAAAGATTATACCTTTTTCAAAGTAGAAACAGAAAACATGACATGTCCCTTTATATTGAATGCTGTCACAAAGAATTTGGGATTATATTATGACAATAGAATCCGCATGTACAGTGACGAAGAATCACTGTTCTCCACAGCCTAGTTCAAGGGCAGCAGTTGAATCCATATTTGAGACTGAAAGTCAGATGCGACCATATCATAGATGATGCACTTGTTCGGCTAGAGATGATTGCTATAGAAAATCCCGCAGACTTGAAGAAACAATTGTATGTGGAATTTGAAGGAGAACAACGAGTTGATGAGGGTGGTGTTTCCAAAGAATTTTTTCAGCTGGTTGTGGAGGAGATCTTCAATCCAGATATTGGTATGTTCACATATGATGAATCTACAAAATTCTTTTGGTTTAATCCGTCCTCTTGAAACTGAGGGTCAGTTTACTCTGATTGGCATAGTCCTGGGTCTGGCTATTTACAATAACTGTATACTGGATGTGCATTTTCCCATGGTTGTCTACAGGAAGCTGAGGGGGAAAAAAGGAACTTTTCGTGACTTGGGAGACTCTCACCCAGTTCTATATCAGAGTTTAAAAGACTTACTAAAATATGAAGGGAATGTGGAAGATGATATGATGATCACTTTCCAGATATCACAGACAGATCTTTTTGGTAACCCAGTGATGTAAGATCTAAAGGAAAATGGTGATGAAATTCCAATTACAAATGAAAACAGGAAGGAATTTGTCAATCTCTATTCTGACTACATTCTCAACAAATCAGTAGAAAAACAGTTCAAGGCTTTTCGAAGAGGTTTTCATATGGTGACCAATGAATCTCCCTTAAAGTACTTATTCAGACCAGAAGAAATTGAATTGCGCATATGTGGAAGCCGGAATCTAGACTTCCAAGCACTAGAAGAAACTACAGAATACGATGGTGGCTATACCCGGGACTCTGTTCTGATTAGGTGAGGTACTCAATTCTTAAGAAGATTTCATACACCAAATGAGGAGTTCTGGGAAATTGTTCATTCATTTACAGATGAACAGAAAAGACTCTTCTTGCAGTTTACAACGGGCACAGACAGAGCACCTGTGGGAGGACTAGGAAAATTAAAGATGATTATAGCCAAAAATGGCCCAGACACAGAAAGGTTACCTACTTGCTTTATTGTCCTTTTACTTCCGGAATATTCAAGCAAAAAAAAACTTAAAGAGAGATTGTTGAAGGCCATCACGTATGCAAAGGATTTGGCATGCTGTAAAACAAAATGAAAACAAAAACAAAAACAAAAAAAAAGGAAGAAAAAAACTGAAAAAAATTTTAATAAATATAACGAGGGATTAAAAAAAAGAATAAAATTATGGCATTTGCCACAAAATAGATGGAGTTGGAGAATATCGTGATAAGTGAAATAAGCCAATCTCAAAAAAACAGAAGCCAAATGTTTTTTTTTTTGATATGTGAATGCTAATTTACAATAGTGGGGGATAGGGAAGAATAGAGTTACTGTAGATTATGTAGGGGGTGAGTAAAGGAAGGGGATGGGGTATGGAGATGGGAAGGATATTAGAATGCATCAGACATTACTAACCTATATACATGTATAACTGTACAACCAGTGGGATTCTACATCATGTATAGCCAGAAAAATGAGGAATCATACTCCATTATTATGATGTATCAAACTACAAATGCTTTTTACTGTCATGTATAATGAATTTAACAAGTTAAAAAATTTTTAAAAAATCAAAATGGCAGAGAATACAAATCACATCTCAATTATTACCTTAAACATTAATGGCCTATACTCATCAACCAAACTACATAGACTGGCAGACTGGATTAAAAAAGAAGACCAAACAATATGCTGTTTCCAAGAGACATGCCTCATAAGCAAAGACATCCCTAGACAGAAGGTAAAAGAATGGGTAAAAACATATCATTCAAATGGGTCTCACAAACAAGCAGGAATTTCTGTCCTCATATTGGATAAACTGAACTTCAAGCCAAATTTAATCAAAAAGGACAAAGAAGGACATCTAGTACGGTTTAAGGTTACCATACATTATTAAGACATAACAATTGTAAATATTTATGCCCCAAACAATGGTGGGTCTATGTATATCCATAGAACTGTTCTCAATTTCAGAAATCGAATAGACCACAACACAACAATACTTGGTGACTTTAACACACCTCTCTCACTACTGGATAGATCCTACAAACAGAAACTAAACAAAGAATCTATAGAACTAAAAAATACAATTAATAATTTAGACTTATCAAACATATATTGAATATTTTATCCTACAATGACTGAACACACTTTCTTCTCAGTAGCACATATATCCTTCTTTAAAATAGACCTATCTTAGGCCACAAAACAACTCAGAGCAAATATAAAAAATACAGATAGTACCATGCATCTTATCAGATCATAATGGAATAAAATTCTAAAATGAAGTAGCTTCTATTTTTCATTTTTTCAACATCTGGGGACTAAATAATATGTTATTGAATCAAAAATGAATATCAGAAGAAATCAGAAATTAAAAATACTTAGAGGTAAATGAGAAAAGTGATAACACTTATCAAAATCTCAGGGACTCATTGAAGGCACTGTTAAGAGGAAAATTATTGTATTGAGCTCATTTGCTAAAAGAATAGAAAGACAGCAAGTAAATAACCTAAAATTACATCTCAAAGCCCTAGAAAAAGAATAAATCAACACTAAAACAGAAAACAGGAAATAATTAAATCCATATGTAACAAAATGAAATTACACCTCTCTCACCCTGCACAAAAGTCAAGTGGATCAAGGACCTAGGGATTAGACCAGAGACTCTGTGCCTATTAGAGGAAAAAATAGGACCAACTCTCCATATTGGCTTAGGGACTGAATTCCTCGAGACCTAAAGCACAAAAAGTAAAATGAAGAATCAAAAAATGGGGTGGTGTCAAATAGGATAGGGAAGAATAGAGTTGCTTTATATTAGGTAGAGGGGAGTGAAGGGAGGGAAAGGGGTATGGGGGTAGGAATGATAGCAGAGTGAAACATACATTATTTAATTATGTACATATGTGACCACATGACCAATTTGATCCTACAATACATATAATCTGAAAAATGAGAGATTACACTCCATTTATGTATGAGCTATCAAAATGTATGAATGTGTTCTATCATGTACAATTAATTAGAACAAATTCTAGAAAATTAAAAAACTAAAAAAGATTCTTCATAGCAAAGGAAACTATTAAGAACATGAAGAAAAAGCCTACAGAAAGGGAGAAAATGTTTGCCACCTACACCTCAAATAGAGCATTAATCTCCAGGATATATAGAGAACTCAAAAAACAACACCAAAACACAAATATCCCAATCAATAAATGGGCAAAGGAACTATGTTCCTTCACAGAAGAAGAAATACAATTAAGTGAATAAGTATGCTTTTAAAATGCTCAACATCACTAGCAAATAAAGAAATGCAAATTAAGACTACACTGAGATTTCATCTCCAGTCAGAATGGCAATTATCAAGAATACAAGTAACAATAAATGTTGGCAAGAATATAGGGGAAAAGGTACATTGCTGGTTACACTGTGCACATTGATGAAACCAATCTGGAGAGCAGTATGGAGATTCCTCAGAAAACTTGGAATGAAACCACCATTTGACCCAGCTATCCCACTCTTTGCATATGCCTTAAAGATTAAAATCAGTATACTATAGTAGTGATACAGTCAAAACAATGTTTATAGAAGCTCAATTCATAATACTTAAGCTATGGAACCAAACTAGGTGTCCTTCAACAAGTAAATGGATAAAGATATGAGGTACATATACACAATAGAATATTACACAGCCCATTATTAGAATGAAATTATGGCATTTGCCAGTGAATGGATGGAACTGGAGAGTACCATCCATTAAGCTAATTCCGACAAACCAAAGGCCAAATGTTTTCTCTCATATGAGTATGCTTACTTATAACAGGCGGGTGCAAGGGGAAGGGAGGAGTAGAGGTTCACTGGATTGGACAGTGGTGGGAGTGGTGGGATGGGAGGGGGAATGTGAATGGGAAAGACAGTAGAATGAATTGGGCATAACTTTCCTATGTTCATGCATGAATATACTACCAGTGTAACTGCACCTCATGTATAACCACAAAAATGGGAAGTTATACTCTATGTATGATATGCCAAAATATATTCTATTATTATGTATAACTAAAAAGAGCAAAAATAAAATTTAAAAAATGTCATTCCTAGAGTAAAAAAAATTGAAATATGAATTTTGTGCAAACACTAGTCCATTGCAGATGCTTACAGCTACAATGCTATAATTATAGATGAAGGGTAGAATAATTTCCTTGACCAACTAACAGTCTTCAACACATGATTTTTTAAGTAAAGAATGATGTGACAGTAATGATTGCCTTAATTTCACATATGTAGCTGTTGTCTACTTAAACAACCCTATTTATAATGGCTTCAAAAAAATGTACATTATAATACATATAATATATATGTAAACATATATAAACAGTTTGTGAGCATCAGAAATCGGTCTGGGTGGTTCTCCATCAAAGATTGTTTGGAGGTTCCATTCAAGCTCTTGGCTAGAACTATACCATTTCTAAAATTGTTACTGAAGTAACATCTGCTTCCAAGATGGCCATTCCCAGAGCTATGATTCTTCACTGGTTATTTACTAGAAGTCTCAGTACATCCCACCATAGGCCTCTCAATAGAATTTCCTTAGTATCCTCAAAATATGGCAGCTATTTTCTTCAGTGTGAGTGTTTGGGACAATGGAGAAGAGGTGGGAGGAAAGCTGAAGTACAGAAAAAGAAGGGATGGGGAAACAAAGGACTCAAGACCAAACACAAACTCTTTTATAATCTAATCTCAGAAATGCCTCCATTTCTTCCATGTGTTTTTGGCCTTGCAGTGTATAAGGGGAGATTTAGAAAAACAGGAGAAGGCATGACCTGGGACCCTCTTTAAGGTTGGCTACTGCATCTAACAATGTTACAGTTTAGAATACAAGATTCATGAAATATTTTTAAATGCAAGATATTCATGATATTATTAATATTACCTTGAATAAAACAAGATTGGTATTTAGATAACTTAAAAATATGAACAAGAAATCAGACTATCGGGTCAATTAACCCATAGGTAGGACAAACTTCAACAGAATCCTTTGCTAACATTAAAATATTTCTTTTACAATGCTTTATACCCTGAGTTTTTTTTTAATGATACTCCATTACTTTATCAAATGCTGAATCTCAATTTCTTCAAATTTCTTAATGAAAGCAACTAAGATCTGATAAATTTTCTAAGTTATTAGTGGATTCCCTTTATTTAAAAACTGCTTTCTTTGCTGGGTGTGGTGGCATACACCTCCCAGTGACTCAGGAGGCTGAGGCAGGAGGATCATGAGTTTCAAAGCCAGCCTCAGCAACTTGGCAAGGCGCTAAGCCATTCAGTGAGACCCTGTCTCTAAATAAAATTCACTCAAAAGCTGGGGATATGGCCCAGTGGTTAAATGGTCCTGGGTTCAACTCCCATAATTCCCATTACCAAAAAAAAAAAAAAGTTCTTTCAAAGGGAATATTTTTAAAGTAGTTCTTTTAAGTCTTTAATAAAAACTCCAAGTAACTTACAGATGAAGTTATTTTATAGAGTTTATTTTATAATTTAATTTTATTTCAGCAGTGGAAGGATCTTTTGGCACCAATCATATCATGCCTTCTGCCTAATTTCACCTTTGTCAGATTAGAGGGGCACCACAGCACATGAATTTTACTTTTATTCATCCAGACACAGGAAGTAGTATTGTTTAATGTAACATAATTGTAAACTGTCCCTTAACATGACTTTTAGAACTGAATCCCTAACCATGGGTATAGTTTTGGCGACTGAACTTCTGTTTCATCAATGTTGAAATAAAGAAAGAGAGGAATTAAATTTATGTGAATAAATTCAATGCAGAATGTCAATAGACCAAATCCCACCAAAATTATTTCTCTGTGCAAGATTGTGCAAAACCCTTGCACTCTCCACACCTCAGCATCATCACCTGTAAAGTAAGGATTCATCTTTAACCATTTCTTAACCAATGAGGACCCATCAGGGACTAATAAAACTGAACATGTTACGTTCTTCATGATTAACAGTAAACTGGGAGTGACTGAGGCCCAGAAGAGTGAGGTCACCTATTATCCTGGGTAAGAGTTTGTTAGAAAGCATTGCTTAATTCCTTTTTTCTTGACATTTCAGGAACCTGTCTACATTGTTCTTCAGTCTATCCAACTTTCAAATTTACATCAGTAATAGTAAATGCATTATAAGCCAGCGGTATACTTGGAGTTCAAGGTACAAAGATAAAGTTTCTTCCCTATCCCAGCAACATGCAAGTGAAGGATGGCAATATGAAGCAAAAGAGCAATAATGGAGCCTTGTACCAAGAGCTGCTGCAGCACAAAGCAAAAAGACTTATTCTATGTGCAGTGAGAAAAACGCTCTAAGACTCAGTCACAAATGACCTGAGGTTCACAAATGGGCAGCAAGCAATTTGCAAATTAAAAGGAAGAAGAGTCAAAAACAGGGCAGTGTGTGCATGAAATTAGTAGAACCCAATGTACTCTCCTGTTGAGAGGAAGAAGTAGTACAAGTTACTGACTGGCAGCTCTTTTTAATCAATTCCTGTAAAAATAAGGAAGCAAAGGAGAACTTGATCAACTATGGAAAAAATAATTAGTCTGATGGCTCCCCTATTTCTACACTAACTGCCTGTCTCCAATTCTGGCTTCAATGAGAGGGTCAGAGTGGGTTTGAAACAGCAAGATAATTTATTCTCTTCAAAATCAATACAATTTTCTTGAATACTGTTTTGTATTTCTTACATGCAGAGAATTGAGCTATATCTATTGTCCAAAAGTAAGTTTTCACCTATGTACAATTATGGTGAGCAAGAATTCATCCAACAACTATTTAATTCACATACCATGAAATTCTCTAGATGAAAATAGTATAGAAAATGAGACAAATATGCTTTCTGAGAACTTACATTGTATGTCATTTTTAAAAAAATATATTTTGATTATTAGATACCAGCATATGTTACAAGAAAGTTATTTTTGTTACCTCCATCTGTGAATTTAAATTTGACCTCCTTAATTACAAGATGCATTTAATGAAACCTGCTTAAAACATAATTCTATCTATATAAAATGCATACTATGGAGTACTAGACAAGTGTAAGATAAAATTGATAATATAAATATTCTGACTTTTCAATTTTTCAGAATTTCTTATCTCAAAACATCATGGAATACATAAAGTATATCTGGTATTTAAGTATCCCTTAAATTCAGAAAACTAATTTAAAAAATGCAGAACTGTGAGGTACAATCTCATTCAGTTGTCAAACTTAGAACAGTAGGTTTAGGATTATTAATATGATAATTTTAGTAGAATATCCCACAGGTCAATCTTGAGTCTTATGGCCATAATAGAAAACAAAAAGATTTAAGAAAAAATAGGAAAAAGTTATTATCCTTGGAAACCTGTTAAATATGGTGACTAGAGGGTGACAAAGAAAATTTTATGATGGCTGTGAACCACAGAGTTAATTCTAGCACCTCTGACATTGTAGAAAATAACAGGAAACAATAGGTTTAGGGTTCATCAGAATAGTTTCAGCTTTACCTATAGAAGTATTAGATGCTATATTTGTTATTCCTACAAAACAAATTATTCCAAATATTTGCACATTAAAACAAATACTTATTAAGTCAAACTTTTAATGAGGAACAGGACTCCAGGATGGCTTAGGATAGTGGGCTCAGAGTGTCTAACATAATTGCAGTGAAGCTGTGGGCCAGGTTTGCTTTCCCATTAAGTAGATCAGTACCAACCTCACTCACACAGCTATTTGCAAGAGGCTTCATTTCCTTATCATGGTCTTTCAATCAGACTGTTCACCATATAGCTTCTTCTAGATCAAGTGATCAGAGAAAGAGGGGAGCAGTAACTCAAGAGAAGACCTATTATTAAATTAACTGCTATCGAGAAATGACTTGACTTTTGCCATATTATATTGATCCACAAACAGCAATCAAGATACAACTTAGGAGAGTAGTTCACAAGCATGAATATATCAGGAAATAGGAATCATCTTTAAAGCTGACTATGAAATGCTATTAAAAATATACAGAATACTGATAAATGAATAGCTGTGCTACTGAGGTCAGGGCTAGAGATGGAGATTTGGATAGTTTCAGTTTGAGTGGCAGTTGAATATTGAGAAGAGGTGTCTGCTGTCAGAGTTGTCATAGAAAAAGACCCAAATCAGAGTGCACACAAGTCCCATGAGTGGCTAGGAGAGTAGGGATGAAAGGCAGCACATACTTTCCAATATTTTTTTATTTGTTCTAATTTGTTATACATGAAAGAATGCATTTTGACACATCATGCATATCTGGAGTATAACTTCTCATTCTTCTGGTTGTAAATGTTGTAGAATCACACCAGTGGTGTAATCACATCTATACCTAGGGTAATAATGTCTAATTCATTCTACTATCCTTATCTCCATACACCCTTCCCTCCCTTCATGCTCCTCTGTCAAATCCAAAATACCTCTGTTTTTCCCTAGTCTCCTCCACCCTTATTATAAATTGGCACCCATATATCAAAGAAAATATTCAGTCTTTGGTTTTTTGGGAATGGCTTATTTTGCTTGATGTGATATTCTCCAGGTCCATCTATTTACTTGCAAATGTCATAATTTCAATCTTCTTTGAGGCTGGGTAATAGTCTATTACATATAGATACCACATTCTCTTTATCCATTCATGATATTTTCATGTTATCCCATAATTCTTGGAAGTTCTGTTCATGGTTTCTTATCATCTTTTCTGCTCAACTTTATTTTCAAGATTATATATTTTGTCTTCATTGCCTGATGTTCTGTCTTCCAAGTAGCCTAATATGTTGGTGATACTTTCCATTGTATTTTTAATCTGATTGGTTGGTTTCCTTTATTTTAAGGATTTCTGCTTGATGTCTTTTTATACTCTTTCTATGGACATGATCTTTCACCTCCTGAAATTTATCTCTGAATTCACTTCTTACATCATCTTTTATGTTGTGAATCAGTTTAGTGATGTACATTCTGAACTGCTTCCCTGCTATTTCTTCTGTGTTGTCAATGGATTGTATTACTGGATCATCTTCTTGTGTTTTGAGTGCTTTGTTTCCTTGATTTTCAGGTTGTTTGTGTGTCTTCCCATTTAGCAGTGTGGATCTGAGGTATTACAGTTTCTATCCTGTAGACATGATGTCTCTGCAGGTTTCTAATACCTCACCTTTAAGAGGGAGATAAATTATTAATAGCACACAATGCAAACAATATACAGCCTTAAACCAAATAATTCCTTATGAGATATTTACAGTTTCATCATGATAATCAGAAATTATGTTTAATTATTGTCTGCAATATAAACATAGGTTTGAAAAAGGGTTTAAAATTTCTAATGGTGGAGAAAGAACAGGAGTGGTGTAGGATGTGATGTGATGTTTATGAGGAAGAAGGAGAGAAGATACAATATAGGATCATAGGAAGAGTGAAATCGAAATCATTAGAAGTTGGCTGTTAGGAGGAGAAAAGAGAGAAAGAATCCAGGAAAACAGATATATGAGAGGAAAGTATATTATATATATATATATATATGTAAAATATATAAATATATACTTTATTTTCTACTATATAAAATACAATAAATATATATAAAATATAAAATATATTATGTATTTTATAGATAAAATCTAAATATAAAAATATATATAAATGTATATGTAGTAAAAAAAATAAAAATATTTTAAAAAGTAAAAACAAAAGAATACAAAATACTGAAATATACTATTCAGACATCCCTATAATCAATAACCTGATATATGAAAAGTATTTGGTTTCAAAATGGTGGGGATGTGAGGGGGGAAAGAAATGAAAAAAAAATCTCAAAGGAAAGTTGAACAATTGTTTCCTTTGGAGTTCAAAAACTACTGTTTCCCTTCTCTGCCAATAGGTGGGGTTGTCTGGATTTTCCTGTTAGCTCCACCTCTCAGAATGGTGAGTGTTACTAGGAGGGAGAAATAGTCCTAAAGGTAGAACTCCTGGAGGCAGGGTATAGCAATTGCTGGTCAAAGTTGGAAGACTGTACTCTAGGAATCTCCTTTGGGTTGCACTCATGTGATGTAGGAGCCTGATCTTAACCCCTATGGCACCAGTGGACCCCACAATTCCTGGTCTCTAATTTAGTCTCCAAACTCAATCTCTCTTGCTCCTGACCTTTTGACTTCCTGGCCAGGCACCTCTCTCCTGGGTAGTCCTGAAGGCTGAGTGCTGGGACCTATGCATTGGTCATGGAGAACTGTTCTACATTGGGTGGATCAGGACCAGGCACTGAGAGCTGTGGATCAACCACATGACCATGAGTGCTGGTCCAGATTCTTGGCAAGGGAGGGGTTGGGAAAAGGGGATTGGGGAACCAGAGGTCCCTGTTGATTGAGAATTCTGGCAAGACCAGGGGATCAGTTTATACTGGACTGGAGAGGGAGTCAGAGACCAGTTTGTCAAGTCTCAGTGGGTGCTGGCCTGAGTGGGCAGCAGGAACCCAGTGGGTACCTGACCAGTTGGCAGTGTGAGCTGAGTGTAAGATGCTCTCACACTCTTATAACCTCTGACCTGCTGAAGCCAGTTCCATCCATCCTGTACACTTCATGGCTCATGGACCTAAGGAGAGCCTGGTTCTCTCCAGCCTCTGCAGCAAGATGATGGCTAATAGCATACCTAGAAGGAAGAACTCAGTTGTAACCAAACCTGTAGGCATCTTGATGGACTTCCAGGCCCTGACTGGTGTCCCTTGATGAAAGCAGTCTTGTCCTAAGATGGTGGTGGCAGCAGCAAACCTGCTGGTACCTTGATATTGGATTTCCAGGCCGTGGTCAATATCCAAATATAGAGGCTCCTGTGTCTCAAGATGGCAATGGCGGCAGCTGAGGTGTCCCATGATGGAGGTGGCTATGTTCAGAGATGGGGCAGCAGTGGTAAATTCTGTGGTGACAGTGGGCAATGGAGATAGGAGATGGGGAGCCCGCACCATGCTATGAGGTGGGCTACACCTTGCAGTGGGTGACTTTCTCATATCTTGAGTACAGTCATATAGGCACTTCAAAAGATCCTAAGTGACCACATTCTGCTGCCTATGTCACTACATTTAGAGAATTACTGATGTATTCACTGATTTTTAATCCAACAAGTATTTATTGAGAACCCACTGTATATAATACCAAAAACAGTGCACAGTGTTATAATACTATGAACAGTGCATGTTTATGTAGAAAACATACAAAACTCTTAATACCAAGAGAAGTAAGTACAGGTAGAGAAAGAGTAGATCCTTGAAGGCTATCAAGACAAATTTTCCAGAAAACCCACAGAAAGGTAAATTCTGTGAGGTCAAATGAGTAAAAAAGTTTATGAAGGAAAACAGTCAGACTCAAGATAAATCTGAGCAAAAAATAATGACTGAGAAATAACAGTAAATTAAGGGATAGTAATTAAACATAAAATCTAATCATTACAATCCATATTCTAAAAAGACATGTTTTTAACATTCTCAACATTTAGACATTAAATACTTGAAACTTCTTTTCTTCATTAATTTTCCAAGGTTTATATAATTTTTGATCATGCCAAGCTTAGGTAAAATAATTAGCAAGAATCTAATTTCTGTGTCTACCTTTTATTCTTAATAAGTATATTGTTTTTAAATCTCATCCACTATTACATAATAAAAATTTTAATAATTTTGACATGCTATTAAAGAACCCAGATTTAAAGTCACTATAGACTATTTTCCTAAGAAATAATTATCTTAATTTAATCAAATTCATTTGGTTATTCATTATTTTATTTCATACTTCACAATTCTTCAGAAAATCCTAAAGTATGTACTTCTGCTACATCTGAGAATCACCTCAGTACATTTTCTGGTTCAAGCCTCTGTGGGCTCTTATTTGAGTTATTACAAAAGTTTCTAACCTTCTGCTCTAGATCCCTCCCACTCTGAAATCAATACTGAGTATGTCTAGATCCACAACCAGATAGCCTAGTGAAATGCAAGTAAGGTCATGGTACTTCACTTCCCTACATCTACCCCCTCTCTTAGGAATAAATTTAATTTGAATTTTTTTTTTATTTGTGTTTTGGATTATCTTCATAGGAACAGTACATTTTAACTCCAGAGGAAAAAAATCCTTTTCCCTAGTGTACATAGACAGCACACCAATTCATCCTTGTAGAAAAGTAAATTATATTTTATTTCCAGCAGATATGGAGATTGAAGGTTCTGATTTATGCAAATGAGCTACTTCAAATACATAAAACATAAGATATTGACCTCAATTCATCACCAGTTTGTTTTTAACATAACATAGAACTGAAGCAGTACTGAGAGGAAGATTTATTTCATGGGGCACATTCAACAAAAGGAGTAAAAATCAACAAATAAATGACTTAACACTACAGCTCAAAGCCCTAGAAAAAGAAGAGCACACCAACACCAAAAGTAGTAGAAGACAGGAAATAGTTAAAATCAGAGCCAAAATCAACAAAATTGAAACAAAAGAAACAATCGGAAAAATTAACAAACTAAATAGTTGGTTCTTTGAAAAAATGAACAAAAGTGATAAACCCTTAGCCACACTAACAAAGAGAAAGAGGGAGAAAACTCAAATTACTGAAATTCAGAATGAACAAGGAAATATAACAACAGACACGAGTGAAATACAAAACATAATTAGAAGCTATTTTGAAAATATATATACTCCAACAAAACAGAAAACCTCGAAGACATCAACAAGTTTCTAGAGACATATGAATTACCTAAACTGAACGAGGAGGACATACACAACTTAAATAAATCAATTTCAAGCAGTAAAATAGAAGAGGTCATCAAAAGCCTACCAACAAAGAAAAGTCCGGGACTAGATGGGTTCTCAGCCAAGTTCTACAAAACCTTTAAAGAAGAGCTCATTCCAATACTTCTCAAAGTATTCCATAAAATAGAAGAGGAGGGAACCCTCCCAAACTCATCCTATGAAGCCAATATCACCCTGATACCTAAACCAGACAGAGACACATCGAGGAAAGAAAATTTCAGACCAATATCCTTAATGAACATCGACGCAAAAATTCTCAACAAAATTTTAGCAAATCGCATACAAAAATATATGAAAAAGATAGTGCACCATGATCAAGTGGGTTTTACCCCAGGGATGCAAGTTTGGTTCAACATCCAGAAATCCATAAATGTCATTCACCATATCAACAGACTAAAAGTTAAGAATCGCATGATTATTTCAATAGATGCAGAAAAAGCATTCAATAAAATACAGCATCCCTTCATGCTCAAAACACTAGAGAAAATTGGGGTAGTGGGAACATTCTTTAATATTGTAAAGGCCATCTACACTAAGCCCATGGCCAATATCATTCTAAATGGTGAAAAACTGAAATCATTCCTCCTAAAAACTGCAACAAGGCAGGGTTGCCCTCTTTCACCACTTCTATTCAACATCATTCTTGAGACTCTAGCCAGAGCAATTAGACAAACCAAAGAAATTAAAGGGATACTAATTGGAAAAGAAGAACTCAAACTATCCCTGTTCACTGATGACATGATTATATATTTAGAGGAACCTGGAAATTCCACCAGAAAACTCTTAGAACTCATAAGTGAATTCAGTAAAGTAGCAGGTTACAAGATCAATGCTCATAAATCCAATGCATTTTTATACATAAGTGATGAATCTTCAGAAAGAGAAGTTAGGAAAACTACCTCATTCACAATAGCCTCAAAAAATAAAATACTTCGGAATCGATCTCACAAAAGAGGTGAAAGACCTCTACAATGAGAACTACAGAACACTAAAGAAAGAAATTAAAGAAAACCTTAGAAGATGGAAAGATCTCCCATGTTCTTGTATAGGCAGAATTAATATTGTCAAAATGGCCATACTACTTAAAGTGCTATACATATTCAATGCAATTCCAATTAAAATTCCAATGATGTACCTTACAGAAATAGAGCTAGCAATTATGAAATTCATCTGGAAGAATAAAAAACCCAGAATAGCTAAAGCAATCCTCAGTAGAAAGAGCGAATCAGAGGGTATCACAATACCAGATCTTCAACTCTACTACAAAGCAATAGTAACTAAAACATATTGGTACCAAAATAGACAGGTAGATCAATGGGACAGAATAGAGGACATGGACACAAACCCAAATAAATACAATTTTCTCATACTAGACCAAGGTGCCAAAAATATGCAATGGAGAAAAGATAGACTCTTCAACAAATGGTGCTGGGAAAACTGGAAAACCATATGCAACAGAATGAAATTAAACCCCTATCTCTCACCCTGCACAAAACTCAACTCAAAATGGATCAAGGACCTTGGAATCAGACCAGAGACCCTGCATCTTACAGAAGAAAAAGTAGGTCCAAATCTTCAACTTGTTGGCTTAGGATCAGACTTCCTTAACAGAACTCCCATAGCACAAGAAATAAAAGCAAGAATCAACAACTGGGATAGATTCAAACTAAAAAGGTTTCTCTCAGCAAAGGAAACTATCAGTAATGTGAAGAGAGAGCCTACAGAGTGGGAGAATATCTTTGCCACTCATACTTCAGATAGAGCGCTAATTTCCAGAACCTATAAAGAACTCAAAAAACTCTACACCAAGAATACAAATAATCCGATCAACAAATGGGCTAAGGAAATGAACAGACACTTCACAGAAGAAGATGTACAAGCAATCAACAGATATATGAAAAAATGTTCAACACCTCTATTAATAAGAGAAATGCAAATCAAATCTACCCTAAGATTTCATCTCACCCCAATTAGAATGTGATTATCAAGAACACAAGCAACAATAGGTGTTGGCAAGGATATGGGGAAAAAGGTACACTCATACATCACTGGTGGGGTTGCAAATTAGTGCAGCCACTCTGGAAAGAAGTATGGAGATTCCTCAGAAAGCTTGGAATGGAACCACCATTTGACCCAGCTATCCCACTCCTTGGCCTATACCCAAAGGACTTAAAATCAGCATACTACAGAGATACAGCCACATCAATGTTCATAGGTGCTCAAGTCACCGTAGCCAGATTGTGGAATCAACCTAGATGCCCTTCAGTTGATGAATGGATAAAGAAACTGTGGCATATATATACAATGGAATATTACTCCACCATGAAGAATGATAAAATTATGTCATTTGCAGGCAAATGGATGAAATTGGACAATATCATGCTCAGTGAGATAAGCCAAACTCAGAAAACTAAATGACGAATGATCTCGCTGATAAGCGGATGAGGACATATAATGGGGGTAGGAGGGGTTAGTGTTAGGGTTAGGGTTAGGTTTAGGAATATGGAGAAGGAGGGTGGTTCGAATGGAGGAAGGAAGGACTGTATAGAGGGAAAAGAGGGGTGGGAAGGGTCGGGGGAAGGGAAAAATGACAGAATGAATCAAACAACATTACCCTATGTAAATTTATGATTACACAAATGGTATGCCTTGACTCCATGTACAAATAGAGAAACATGTATCCCACTTGTTTAAATAATAAAAAATAATAATAAAAACATAGAACTGTTATAATTCTCTTAATTCCTTTTACAACTCCTTTTTCTTTCCTGTCATTAGTCATATATTATTTTATTTTATTTTATTTTATTTTATTTTTTGGTGATGGCAGATTCCTTTCCTCTAGGCTCAATACTTAAAATAGTAGCTATTTTTCAAACCTCTTACTTATTTGTTTCCAGGATTAAATTCTGCTAATGTATCAGAGGCAACAGAAATTTTTATGGCTAGTACACAAATAAAAATGGTTTTCATCTTCCTAAATTAAAAAGAAAATGATAATTTTATTACATTTCCCCATTAAGAATAATGGCAAAATTTTAAGTATCCTATTGTCAGTATGAACAACTTATATTCTTATATTTTTAAGCTAGATTTGGTGAAGCTCTCCTGGTATTGATATTTGCCTAAAATTATGCTATTGGAAATGGCAACTCTAGTTTTACTATAATAAATACAAGAATTTACTCTTAGGTAAATTCACTTATCAGATATTTTCTAGTTTGACATCTGCATATATTAGTCTGAAAGATTTATTAATGTGTCCTAAGTCACGCAGGAATGCTAGGTCCCAGAGGATAGTCTAGGGCCCCAGGTCTCTACCAGGTAGGTCTCTTATGTTTTCGTAGAGTAGGGGATATGATATGGATCATATCCCCCACTGGATGTGATTCATTCTCTTCCTCACTCCAGTTTTTATTTCTAAAATATACATTCTACCTCTTCTCTCCTCTAAATTTATACTAATTTATTTGTCTAGTTACTCTACAAGATATTCATGAAAGTTATATCATAAATTTCCCTCTCTTTCTCCACCACCCCTTTTCCCTCCCTCCTAGCCCTCCCTCCCAGCCTGCCCTCCTTCCTTCCTTTCTTCCTTCCTCTCTTCCTTCCTAACCTCATCTCTTTCCACATGCAATACATTTTTATTTAAATTTCACTTGTGTATTATGGGTCTTCTGGGGGTCCGAAAAGATTCTAGTCTTCTAAAATAGTTCCTCAGAATTATTTCCATCAAGTTGTCATTCAATCTGCATCTCAAGGTGTCACTGGACTCCATTTTTAGAGCCTTGCAGCTATTCCAACTCAGTCTATTTCTCTATGGCCTACATCAGAGTTTACTCCCATCTCGCCCAGCAAAAGAGCACATTGAAGTTTGAGAGAAAAACAGTAATCTGCATTGGCTGGTATTTGCCTATGTATGAAGGGCAAAATATTTTTTCATGTTTGAAAAAACAGTAAGGAACTGTATTTGACAATAGGGATACTTCCATCTTAAATTCTATTCATGCACTGTTTTATATCATGTTTTTCATAGGAAAATAAAAATTTCACAGGACAACCCCCCAATACTGACATTATTGTTTCATAATTTCGTCTCACCCATTGAATGACTAAACCAGTCTTATAAAGATCTCTGAGCAGTAAATATGTCCCCATTTTCCTGATATTAGTTTCTGGTGATGCCTGCCCATGCTTCCTTAATATCTTTTAAAGATAGAAGGAATTGCCTGGGGCCTACAGTTCTTAGCTTTACCATGGGCAAAAACTAAAAATGTAGTACAAAGAGGTCCCCCACATACTCTTGATCTACTATCCCTTTTTTGACCACCTAAAATAGAATATTTATTCCTTCTTAAATTATGTTTGTCTGCTTTCCATTATTGTAAAGAAATACCTGAGATAATCAACTACTAAAGAAAAAAGTTTTTTTTTGGCTCAGTTTTAGAAGTTGCAGTCCATGAAACTGCTTTGGACCTGTGTTAAGGTTCAACATGGCAGAAACATTTTAGTGCAAAGCCAGTCACATTATAGTAGGAAAGTAAAAGAGAAACAAAGAGACCAGAGTCCTACGACTCCCTTTGAGGGCTTACCTCAGTGATTGAAGACTTCTGTACTACGTCTCACCTCTTAAAGTTTCCGTGACCTCCCAACAGTTCTAAACTGAAAGACTAAGCCTATAAAACATGGGCTTTTAAGGGACATTTAAGATCGAAACTATAGAATAACCCTGATGAAATCATAACTAAGGTGACCATTTTTTTCACTAATTCATTTTCTGTTTCAAAATCTAATCCAGGATCTCACATGGGCTTAGCTGTCATGTCATTGTAGTCCCCCTCGCTTTTGAAACAATTCCTTAGTCATTCCTGACTTTCATGATATATTTCATGATTTTCTTTTATACTTTTCATGTCATTTCAAAAAGGCAGCAACAGTGTAGAATGACCTTCAATTTGAGATTGTCTACAGTTCTGTTAAGGTTAGTTTTGAGACAAGGCAGTAAAAGGACACAGAGTTGATGTGTCCTTAGTGCATTATTTCAGGGGTATGTGATATTCACATGTTTTTACTGGCAATTTAGAACACTTGACAAAAGTGAAGACTGTTGGATTTCTCCACTATAAACTTAAAATTTTTCTATAGTCAATTACTAAATATTTGGGAGAACATAGTTTCAGAGTATGCAAATATTTTGTCTACTGAAAATTTCACTCTTTAGCATTCATCAGGGGAATTTTCCCAGAAATTTATTAGTGATGTATTAATAGAGATTTTCCATTTTCTGATTATTTATGTACTTATGAATTTGACTCTTGTAAGAGTGGTTGAATTTTTTATCTTTATTTCTCAAACATTTATTTGTTTAAATATGAATTCTTGGATATTTTTGTGTTTTAAGTACTTTTTCACTTTCTGGTCTTGCAAGGTGTCCCAGGATTGTCTTTATTTTCTCTTTCAAAGCCATTGAGTCAGTCATTTCATTAAGAAGCTTTTGATTGAATAATTCTTATATTGAATAATGGCCTTACAAGACATGTGTGCAGGATGTGCTCACTACTGGATAACAATGCTTCTAGCTCCACACAATGGATATAACCATTATGTACGTATATGTGTGTATGTACATACAGTTGGTTTATGTATCATGTATATATGTACACATATATTGTGCGTTAATATACACATGCGTATTGTGTTAATATATACACGTACACCTCTAGATTTTTTTGTGTCCATCTGTGTGTGTGTGTACAGGCGTCTCCCTCATACACAACAGATATTTCAAGTCCCCAAGGAGATGCCTGAAACAATATATATGATATATTACATTTTTCTTATACTTTTATGATAAATCTTCATTTATAAAGTAGACACAGTAAGGGATTGATAGCAAAATAAAACAATTACCACATTATATATAATAATATGACAATAATATGACAACTTCAACATGCAATTTATTTTTACCCTTATTAAGTTGAGAACTTTTACAAGCTCACATAAGGTAAGCATTTTATGGTTTCTTGATGGCATATATAAATTGCCAGCATCACTACTCTTGTGCTTTGGGAATATTATTTAGTAAAATAAAATTTACTTGAATTGGATTAAAGAAAGATTCATAACCCAGGTGAGATGAAGTGAAATGATGGAAGATTTTATGACCCACTCAGGGCAGCTTGCAAGTTAGAACTGATAAATTGTTCATGTCTGGAGTGTTTCACCTAATATTTTCAGACCAAAATTGACCACAGGTAACAGAAACCTCAGAAGATGAAACCACAGATAAGGGAGACAATACTGTGTGTGTGTGTGTGTGTGTGTGTGTGTGTGTGTATATATATATACATACAAACATATATATACATATATGTATATGTATGTATGGTTTTTTTTGTCTAAATTGGTTTATCTTTAGTCTAAAGCCACAGGACTTGTTCTAGCTTCCACTTTTTCTTTCATTGTAAATTCTCCAGCACCAAGGAACCTGGTTTTCTTTGTATTTATTTATGCAAGTCTACCATACAAATGACATGGTTTTGGAATTCCTAACCTATATCCCTGTGAAAAAAGAAATGGACCAATTGAGGTGCAATGCTTTTGTTCAGTCTGTTTGTCTTTAGCTTTATGGTATCTTTCCTTGTTCATGTTTGCAGCTTAAATGTCAACCTCTGTGTCTGTGAGACCTGCTCCCAGGCCCATCCCTGTTAAAATCCACCACCAAGGATTCCTCTGCCTGAGTTTCCATGCAGATTAGAACACAATTCCACGAGGGCCCTGCAATTCTCGGGATGTAAAGAGAAGCAAGAAACAATCTCTGTCCTCCAGGAGTTCATTGCCTCAAAATGGTTGCTGCCTGTCTGTTCAAAATACTGGGTGATGCAATCACATGCTACCTTGACGTTAGAAAAAATTCAGCGGGTTTTATATCAGCAAGCAAAGGAATGAAGAGATATTCTATGTGAACAGGAAACAAAAAAAAAAAAAAAAAAAGAGTTCTGGAAAGATACGTGGAGCCTGAAGACACAGAACTGTTTAATGAACTGTTCAGTAGCCTTTGCGTTTGGCATTTGCACACACCCGGGTTTGGACTCCAGTGCTGCCATTTACTGCTAGATGTGGGAACTGAGGCCTCATGTGAGCATGTGAAGGAATTACAAGTGGAGGAGAGCACTGAGAAGACCACCTTGAGGCCACCAAAGTGCACAGTGGATCTAAGAAAACCAGATAAAGGTTAGTACTAGTAAAATCTATGATGTTCTGGTGGTTACATGGCAGATTAAGATGTTTCTGCCACACAGAAATGGAAATACAAATTTAAAAATAATCTCAGGTCTATACACAAGGACATTTATATTTAACACATTTGGTATTATCAAATTTGGATTTTATTTTTCTGCAAGTGGATAAAATCAGTTTTTAAAAATTCCCTATTCCAACCCATTCAACCTCTAACCCCAAATGGTTTTAGTCTCTGGCTAGTTATGGCAGGTCAGCACATCAGTAATTTTTGCCTTTATGATGAAACCTTAAGTACCTTTTCCTTATAAATCAAAAATAAGATAATAATGGCCATTATTAATGCTGTAAAAAACTCAGACTAAGGCAAGAAATATTAAATGTAGAAAAGTAAGATATATGAATATTGGAAGATTTCTCCTTTTTCCCATGGACCTTTGTATCATTTTAAAACTCCTTCCTCTCCCCACGTTTCATCTTTCCCCCCCTCCTCTCTCTCCTTCCCCTTTTTCTCTTCTCACTTTTCCACTCCTCTGTGTATATGACTTCCATCTCCTCTGCTCTCTTCTTTTTCTCCTACCAGAAAGGTTTTCTATGTTCAGACACCCTCAAGAATATGAACTTCCATTCCAAGGCATTTACCAAGTTTTTCTAATTGTTTTTAATTCAGAGCTTCCTCTAAATGGAATTATCATGGACCAATTTTATCTATTCTAATAATATTTATTGAGCACCAGCTCTATATCAATGCAGAACTAGCAATACTTGTTACCAGGAGGCCATAGAAGACATACTAATTGCTCAATACGGTGGGAAAGAGAAAGGCTAATCAAAGGATCAACTACGCATTTGGATCATTATTAAATCTGAGATTGGCACCATTGCAGTGGGACAGATGTCATCAGGGGATTCGAAGAAGTTTTCCCTCATCAGTGATTCTGAGCTGAAAAGTTACTACCAGGAAAAGTTTATTTAAAAAAAGGGTTATTAAAAACTTGCTTGAAGTAGAGGGGAAGCACATGCAAAGTCCCTGGTTTAAGAGGCACCATGAGAGACTTTAAAAATTAAAACACTTGGGTAAATAGGGTCTGAGAAAAGAGTGCCATGCTCATACAACATTTCGAGATCAAATTCCATGTTTCAACTTTATTGCCAGAAGCAAGAGGAAACCACGTAAGAATCTAAAATATGAACTTTCAAACTAACATTTTCTCATCTACAAAGCAGGATAGAAAAATAGATTGAAGAGAAATATAAATGGGTACATAGAGACCAAATGCCAGACTTTTTGCAGTTTTCCAGGTAAAGATATTATGGCACCTAATGATGATCGACATGAAGAGCAGTGGACAGATTTCAGCAATAATTCAAAAGGAAAAGAGACAGGATTTAAATGTGCATTTTTAAATCTATGGTGGCTATTTTATCTAGTTGCAGAATCTAAAGAACACAGTTATTTAGAACAGAATCCCTGAAAGGAAAAGTGACCTTTGGTTAAAGAAGAGGCCATTCCCAGGGTAATGTTACATGCCTTGATTTCCCATGAATGTGCTGTTTATAGCCTGTTTTTTTTTTTTTTTTAACATAATCAAATGTTAGACTGCAAAAAGATATAAAAATAATACTAAATACCCAAACCTATGGCACAGATTAAGAGGTAAAATATTGCAAAACAAATGAAACCATGCTAAGGCATGTAATACCAAAAATATCAATTTATGCTCCCAAAAAGAATCTTTTAGATTTTTGTTTTATAAATAAATATTTATGTCCAAGTCTCCTGAAATACTCATAAGAGTGTTTCTTTAAGTTTATGCCTTGGAGTAAACTGCTGGCCATAGTCTGCAGGCCTTCAGTGTTGCTACGTTGTCTCCCATTTGTGCCCTGGAAAGGTGGCACCAGCTTCTCTTCAGGGGTACGTGTGAGTACCCATTGCTTTACATCTTCTCCTACACCTGGCATTCACTCACTGAAAGGAAGAAAAAAATTTCTATTCCAAATATCAATTTTATTTCCACGTGTGATTTAATTACTTCACATTTTCATGATTACTCTTGAAATTTTGAATCTTAAGATGTTTAGGACTCGCCCCCGCGGAGTCGTGGGAGCCGGCTGCGCCCAGGGCCCCGGGGTGGGGCGGGGCGGGCTGTGGCGGCGGCTGCAGCGGGAGCTGCGCAGAGGGCAGTCGGCCGCGGCGGCGGCGGCGGCGGCGGCGGCGGCGGCGGCGGCGGCGGCATGAGGCGCGGGGCCGGTGTCTGTGGGAGGGAGGCGCTGCCGGCTGCCGGGTCGCTCCCGCTGCAACTTCTCGCCGGCTCCCTGTGCCCTGCCAGCTGGGCCTTGGCCGCTCTCGTCTCCACTGCCTCCCGGGCTGCCGCTGGTGACCACTCGCCCTGCCGCTGGAGGCTTCACCGGCGCCCTCCCCCAGGACGCACCCGCGGAGCTTGGGCCCCTCTGCCCCGGAAGATGGCCTGGGTACTCAAGATGGACGAGGTGATCGAGTCTGGGCTGGTGCGCGACTTCGATGCCAGCCTCTCGGGCGTCTGGCAGGAGCTGGGCGCCGGTGCCTACAGCATGAGTGATGTGTTGGCATTGCCCATTTTCAAGCAGGAAGATCCCAGCCTTCCATTGGATGGTGAAACGAAACACCCACCCTTTCAATATGTGATGTGTGCTGCCACATCACCAGCAGTAAAACTGCATGATGAAAACACTCACTTACTTGAACCAAGGTCAGTCTTAGGAAATTCGGATGTTGGATAATCGGAAAATGGGAGATATGCCTGAGATCAGTGGAAAATTGGTAAAGAGCATCATAAGGGCTGTATTCCATGGCAGACGGCTACAACATACAGAGCATCAGCAACTTGAAGGTTGGAAATGGAATCGCCCAGGAGACAGACTTCTTGATTTAGATATTCAATGTCTGTGGGAATATTCGACATGAGGACAAATCCAAGTCGGTTAAACGCAGTCGAATTTCTGTGGGACCCTGCAAAACGCACATCTGCTTTTATTCAGCTACACTGCATCAGCACAGAATTTACTCCACGGAAACATGGTGGTGAAAAGGGAGTACCTTTCAGGATCCAGGTTGACGCCTTTAAGCAGAATAAAAATGGAGAATACACAGATCATCTTCACTCGGCTAGTTGCCAAATTAAAGTTTTTAAGCCTAAAGGTGCGGACAGAAAACAAAAAACTGACCGAGAAAAGATGGAAAAGAGAACAGCTCATGACAAAGAAAAGTATCAACCATCCTATGATACAGAGTGTTCACAGTGTTCTCCGTGGCCTGATACCCCCACAACCTATGCGAATAACAGCCCTTCACCAGCGCCCACTTTCACCTCTTCCCAGCAGAGCACTTGCAGTGTCCCAGACAGCAATTCTTCCCCAAATCAGGGAGATGGAGTTTTACAGGCATCTGGTGAACAAATTCAACCTTCAGCTACAACCCAGGAAACACAGCAGTGGCTGCTCAAAAACAGATTCTCTTCCTACACAAGACTGTTTTCTAATTTTTCAGGTGCCGACTTATTAAAACTGACGAAGGAAGATTTAGTTCAAATTTGTGGTGCAGCCGATGGAATTCGGCTCTATAATTCACTGAAGTCAAGGGCAGGCCCAGATATGATGCAGGCACTGATGAGGGCAGAGGTAGACTGAAAGACTGGTAGCAATGCACATGGGCAGTACTGATTTCTTGAAGACGACTGGGTTTGTTGCCAAGAAAACAAAACTTCTAATTTAGGTCGGTTAGGCCTCACTTAACCACCTATGTCTGCCAGGAGCAGCCTAGCGCCGCGCTGCAAGCACAGCAGCAAGCTGCAGGCAGTGGAGGTGAGAATGGCAGTGGGACGCCTTACGTTTACCATGCAATCTACTTGAAAGAAATGGTTGCCTCAGAAGTTGCTCGAAAACTTGCATTGGTGTTTAATATTCCTCTCCATCAAATTAACCAGGTTTACAGACAGGGTCCCACTGGCATCCACATTCTTGTTAGTGATCAGATGGTTCAGAACTTTCAAGATGAGAGTTGTTTTTATTCTCTACAGTAAAAGCTGAAAATAATGATGGTATCCACATAATTTTGAAGTGATGTCTTATGTAGACTGAACTATATCCAGTACCAAATAAAGTCATGCTAAAAGTGTGTAAAGACTGAATCCAAGAAGTCTTGGGATTGGATTTTACCATATGAAATGTTTCATATTGAAAACACAGGTGACCTTTCTAATGAGCTGTATGAGAGGCAAATCTCACTGTCACTGCCATAGCCAAGCATCCTTGTGAGAGCAAGCATGTCGGGACAGTATGCATCCCGCTCTGGAGGCCATGGGGCAGGCATGGCTGCCTGCTGTGGCAGAGGCCAGTAGATACAGTTCCCAGAAGCAGCCTTTGCTGGCTTTTTATACTGTATGTAGTTTGGAAATGAATGTAAAACTTAACCATGGGCATTTACCTTTCTGTGCCAGTTTGGTTTTTATTGCCTGAACCTTATTCTGACCTGGGGAGGAGATGGGGGACAGTGCAATTGTGGAGCCAGAAAGGAATCCATCAGCAGAGAGATGGACTGTGCTGATGTGGCGGTGGTGGTCAGGTAAGAGGCTCGGCACCTCGGGAGAAATCATGTCTAAGGGTATAGGTCTGAAATGATCATGCCAGACTGGAGAGGATCCAAGCCAGGAAGATGGGCGTGAAGCAAACTGCATTATCAGGAGTACCTTGTTGAGAGGATCAGTGTAAATCCTAATAGACTTGTGTTTTTGCTTTGTCACAGATTTATTGAAAAACTTTTTTTTGCCTCTGCTTCCAATTTTAGCATTTTAGTTTCTGGTTTTCATTTTTTGAAGCTTCCTTGCCTTTTAAACCTGGTTTTCTTTCTCATTTCCTTCTTTCTCCACCCCATGCCCTCCTGTCCTTAAGCATTTTTAAAGGCCCACCCCAGACATTGGAAATAGTTGATGTAGGTAGGGGGCACAAAGTTTTATTGTTGGTAGCTTCTGACTTGGTGTTAAGGGATCTTTGTTATGAACAAGATGAAATCATTCATGGAAACACTAGATATCATAAATCTAACACTAAAATGTACCCCCCCCCCAAAAAAATCCCTTAGTCTCTTCTCAGATGTACAATCATGAATAAACATTCTGGTGTTTGAGAGGTTTTTAATAACCACACAATGACTTTTACTTAAAGTATGAATCTTTCATAAAGAGCTTGCTAGCATACTTTTCCCCCCCCAAAAGGAATCCTGTTTTCTTCTTTTGCTTCTCCCTTTGCTCAGAGCCTTCCCAGAATTCATCAACAAGCATTTTTGAGCCCCGTGGTGTAGCAGACTGAATTTTTAAACCTTTCAATTACAGCATCTGTTTACTAAGCTCTTTTGGCTTGAATGTACCATTTGATCCTCATCTTTGTTCAGGTGGAAATAGGAATGATTAATTGTAAGTCTGAAATCTCTCCCAGAAGACAAATGACTTCACTAGGTCAAAACTTTGGCCTTTGGTTTTATTCATAAAGGGGTTAATTATTTGCTACAAAGAAGCACTGTCTCATTATTTTCATCTTAGGTTTGGAAATATGTTACTCCTATAGGCCACGTAGGAGGAGAGTTTTCCTTTTTGTCCTTCTCCCTTTGCTTTTGTGTGACCACGTTTCCTGTACCAGTCACTTGGTTCTGAAAGAAGCAAGTTTCTCAGTTGTTTTATGAGAGTTTTGTCTATTTAGCATTCCTTTGGGTCTCATGATTTATAGAACAATAAATGTCAATTTAATGCTGTGTGCTATTTAAAATTCATCAGGTTTAGAAGTGGGGTAAAATACAAGCTCATCAAACTTGAAGTTATACTGAGTTGGCATTGACTATTAGTCTGTCCCAGTAAAACAGGTTAAATAAATTATGGCACCAGCAAATTTGCTACTTTGTTTTTTTTAATAGTAGGATGTACACATTTCAGTACAATAAATTTTTTCCATGCAAAAATAATATATATATATATATATTTATTGGTCACTTATGTTCTTCCATGAATTGCTTGTTTATAACTTTTGTTATGCTTTCTGTTGGGTTATCTGTGTGTGTGACTGTGTGCACAAGTTTGTCTTATTCTTATGGATTTGCAGACCATCTTAATATATACTGGATTTTATCTTGTAACTGTGGTAAATATTTTCCACCTTTTCTGAATGGGTGTCTTTGCTCTGTCTGTTATCCTTGGAATTTTTTTTCCACTGGAGTTTAATGCCAGCAATTTTACTAAGTACTTTTTGACTCTTATATAAAAAAAAATCTTTCCTTTCACCAAACACATAAAAACAAACACATAAAATATAATTTTTAAATTTATTTTTGCATTATTTAATTCACTTGGAATGTGAATTATTATGGTAAATGTGAATTAATATTTTTTTTTCATACAGGAAGCAATTACTTCAACAGTTGAAACATCTCCTTTTCCCAGTCCTTCTACATTGCCAGCTCACTTACACAATACATTTTCAAGTATTCAACATGATGCATTCAGATTTGATTTTGCTGCTCTGGACTATATCAATCATTTTCTTTTACCATAGTATTTAAATTTCTACCATTTAATGATGTATCCTGACCTATAGTAAAGTAGTACACACACCCTGTTTTAATCCAGGGTCACTTTATTATTAGCACTTTACACTTTTACACACAATTTAGAACTATCTTTTCAGTTTCCTCTGGTTGCGATCACATTGAATTATTCAGAAATTATGAAGAATTGACATTTGTAAGATGTAATCATCCTAATTTAGTGTATCAGTCCTTTAAACCTCATTCCCTTTCTATAGTGTTAATTTTTTCCATAACTACATTCAAGTTTGTTAGACAGTTTTATAATTACTTTAACTTGGAAGCAAATTACATATTTTTAAATCTTTTAAAAATATAATATGCGTATTCTAATATCCTCAAAATTGCTACATTCTTTTACTTAAATTTCTAGAGGAGATAATCATTGTGCTCATGTATAAGCACCTACTTTGCTTTGAATCTTCACATATTTATTTTTCTTGTTTCAGTTCACTGAATGAATGTCATTTGAGAGGTACCAGTTTTAAAGAAAGCATTAATAGTGGTTATTATTGCCTTATTTCTGATTCTGAAAGAAAATGCACTTGTGATTTCATCAAAAAGATGAACATTGCTGACTGATTTTAGAACCAGATTGTATACATTTCCTTCTAATTTCATTTTTAAAATAATTTTATATATAACTTAAATGCTACCTTTTTTCTGCATTTTACAATGAAAATACTTTTTAATGTTTAAATTTGCTTAAAAGAAATAAATTACATCTGCATCTATCTTAGATACAGATAGATATGAAATTATATGCATTGTTAGATTTGATTTGACAATTAGGGTTTTCTGCATGTATATTCATGAGTGAGAGTGTTAATATTTTTCTATTTTGCGATGTCTAATTATATGTGTCAATTTTACTGTGCCTCTGGTTGCCCACATATTTGAAAAAAAAAAAAAAAACATTATTCTGGGTGTTTCTGTGAGGGTATTTTTGAATGAAATTAACATTTAAGTTGGTAGATCGAGAGGAACAGATTATCCTCCCTGATGTGGGTGGACATTGTTCAATCAGTTGGTTCTGACAACAGAACAAAAAGGTGTGGCTTCCCAAGTAAGAGAGATTCCTGTTTTCTGACAGTCTTCAAACTGGAAGAGTGGATGTTTCATACTTAGAAATTTGAACTAAAGCATCATCTTTTCCTGCTTCTTGAGATTCCCATCCTTTAGGATAGGGACACCATCACTCTTCCTGATTCTCTGGTCTTTGAACTCAGCATAGAATGTACATCATTGTCTCTCCTGGGGCTTCTGCTTGTTGACACACCCTGCAGACTCTGGGACTGGCCCATCTCTGTAATCAGGGAAGTTCATTCCTTGTGACACATTGCCTTCTGTATATACTTCCTACTGGTCTTATTTCTCTGGAGAACTCTGACATTCATACATTGTCCTTGTCTGATGTTGATATAGTGTTCTTCTAAGACTAATTGGGAAGAATTTTAACTCTTTTCACTCAGTGAAATAGTTTACATAATATTGAAATGAGTTCTTAGAACCATCTGGGTCTTGGGTATTTTTTCAAAACTGATTTTACTTTCTTCCAATCACATTATAGTAGAAAAGGATATTCTAGAAAACTCTCCCTCATTAAATACTCAATATTTGTTTTGCTTTCATATTATTTCATCTACTTTTCAGATACTTTTAAAAATAATATCCTTATCTTTCCTAGGTCTTATGTTTTAACTGTATATGATGTTTCTAATGATGATCAGTAGTCCCTTTCTCATTTTTTCTGATCAATTTGCCCAAGATTTTTCTATGTAGTCTTTTCAAATGACATACTTGTAGCTATTTTTCTCTTTGTGTAAGTGCTTTATGATATTTAATGTTATACTTATGAACTTCTACTTTGTGATTTTTACTGTTTTCTTTTCCCCTAACTCCTTAAGCTGGATGATTAGTCTACTAAGCCCTTAAAATTTCTTTAAATTTTCTGTAGTTGAATCTCATATATTTTACTATTTTATCTTTTAATTTTCATTAAATCTACAAAGTACCTATTATATTTATTACACAATCCAAAACCTATGTGAAGAAACTTTAAAGTTCTCAAATATAAGCGTTCATTTAAATTATCTCTTAGTTTTTGACTACATGATTGAATGCTACAGAGTATGATCTTATGACCAATTCCTTACAATTTATTGAGGTTTATGGAGTACCACATGTTCCATTTAAAAGGAAAAACTTCATTATGAGTTAGAGAAAAATTGTTGAGTCTTATTGGTGAGAACTGTTTAGCATATCTGTTGTTTAATATGTCTGTGTCCTTAACTCATGTGTTTTATTCAATCTTTCTGTTCCATTCCGAGAATTTTTCTTTACCATCATAATGATGAATTTGATCGTTTTTCATGAAACTTTGTCCGTGCTATTATATATATTTCTGCTCTATGTATTTAGAAGCTATCTTAGCTTCCAATATGAGGCATATAATTGTTTAGAAGTCTTGTTTTCTTGGTGAACCGATTATCATTATACATTGACAATTTTTCCTTAATAAATCTTTTAACATGAAGTCTATTGGTTTGTTATTAGTACATGGATACCAACTTTCTGTAGGGTTAAAATATCCTTTTCCTATAGCTTTATTTGCAAGTGCCAAGTCCTTATATTTTAAATTCAGTGGTTTTAAAAAATATAAAATAATAAAATGATAAAAATCAATATCTGAGCTCCTTATTTTAAGAGGTACAGATAATAATAAAAACATATATTGAATTTCCAGAAACAAAAGCAAAATTTCATGGATCCCAAGGAAATTTTGATTAAGGATGTTGTTTTGGAAGTTTTCCACTTAACACATGATGTATATTTAAACATTAAGCCTGTAACAGGAAGGCTTTTAAGTAGAAACTTGTGTGAGAGATTATATTTAGTATTTCCAGTCTTTATAGTAATTTTCTTTTTGTCCTTCCACTGTCATTGATTTGGGGCTACACACCCTTCATGAATAGATTCATGCTTGCTACAGTTTGTCCCAAAAGTTTCATGTGCTGTAGAGGTGGTCTCCTGTGT
The DNA here is from genome assembly GCF_902686455.1 of Sciurus vulgaris. Classification (NCBI taxonomy): domain Eukaryota; kingdom Metazoa; phylum Chordata; class Mammalia; order Rodentia; family Sciuridae; genus Sciurus; species Sciurus vulgaris. The sequence continues at coordinate 85,141,012 of NC_136464.1, forward strand.
GCTGTGCTGAGTTGGTGCAAAATGAGGTAGGGACTATAGAAGGTAATTATGTCATGAGCCACTACCCCCAGAAGATACAGCTGCAGGTCTTGCAATATAGCATTTCCCTTGAATTCTTCTGCATGTGTCTTCCACATGCACTCCTGTTATTGTGATGCCATGTACCATGAGTCCCTCACTACAGCAGAGCAGAGGCAGTCATAGCCCTCAACCCTCCAGAATTGTGAGCTAAGTAATCTTTATTTCTTTATAAAACACCCCGCCTAAGGTATTTTGTCATGGGCAACACAGAACAGGCTAATACATTGTATAATATAGAGGTCTTATTTCCTACTTTCCAAGGCTTGCCTTGACTGGATGGTGACATTATACAAAGACTTGACGTCCACTTCAGATCTCATTTCAATTGTGATTTCAAAGTTCTCTTTTGTGGCTATTATGCAGTTCTTACAACTGCTTTTAGTGTCTTTGTTCACATTTTAGCATTTAATGTAGGAGGACATTCCAGAATGCCTGCTGTGGGTAACTGAATTATTTTGAGTCTTCAAATCCTTTTTTTTTTTTTTTTAAATTGGTGTACATTCTTATATATTACTACATATTTTTCTTTTTATTTGTAAAATAATTTATATTTGAAGTACCTTCTGGCCTGTCCTTTAACATATAGGATGAAATACATATATATGTACGTATGTAGTATGTGGGTGTGTGTGTATTCCAAATCTATCTCCTACTAAATAAATATAGGCAATTTTGCCAAAATTTAAGCATTCAAATAAGGAATACATCTTCCTGTGAAACCTTCTGGTCTAGCTGTCTAGGCAGTTCATACACATGGAAACATAAATAACAATATAAGTGCTGCATTATGGTCCTATATACTGCATGACAAATGAATGGTGTATATAGCTAAATGAGCTCATTATTAGCCTGTTCTTGAAGTGAAGATATATTTAGCATTTATATCCTGGGATTTCATTGTTTGTAGCTTTCTTCTCTATTCAGTATATCTTGTGGCAGTTGGAGTAATGTATAATTTGAGGAAAACAGATGACCAATGTCATCCTGCCATTAGCCAGATCATCTCTAAGAAGTGTTTAAAAACTACAATTTTATGAAAGTGTGGGTGTATTAAATTCCAAACAAGCTCAGGTCAAGGCATTTTTGTGGGCAGGAAAATAAATGAAAGTTCTATCACCTAGAAAATTTAAAAACACGGTAATCTGAGGCAGTATCTTTTGTTTTATTTTTGGTAACCAATAACCTTTTAATATTAGCAATAGAATTGGGTTTGCTTTTTGCTGATAAACATAGATGATAAACAGATTGATTAGTAACTATAAAGTAAAAGCACTGGATGATAATGAATGGACAGCAAGAACAAATTATAACCTATTCTAATTCTTAATCCACAGGACATTTATTAAATAACAGATATATGATATAATAGCACTGCCTCTGTACATTGTAAAAGATAATTTACTGAAACATAAGTATTCACCAAATTACACAAATCTGCAGAGCTAGAGCTATGTAGGCCTATATTCTGTAAATCCTTGTCTTTATTGTCACAGAATTTGTTTTCTTCCAAGTTAGCACTTCAGAAATTGTCTCTCACTTCATCATTCTGCTTATTTTTATTTCCTCTTATGTCTTTGTAAAATAGGCCTTATGTTTAGACTTGGCAAATTTTCTACTGTTTTTCATAGCACAATTTATTAGTCCTCAGCCCTGGGCTTTGCACAGTTAAGTCAGGGAGTGCAACTGCTTTATTTTCATTTCCCAACTCATGTTACTGTCACTCAGGTCCAAAGTGGAGATACAGGATCCATTGCTACATAAGCATGGCAAACCCTCTTCCTTTCATTCCTAAGGCCTATGATATAGCCCATATGCACTACATTAACTTTGAAAAATGTAGTTTGGGTATATCTGTGTGCAGTCTCTTCTTGCTTTCACACCTGGACTAGTCCCTTCTAGTCAATGTTGGAAGTTTTTTAAAAAGTAAATAAACTATTTCAAACTCTTATTTTTAGGATAAAATATATTAATATGAACAGCTTTAGAAAGAGCTGTTTTATATTTTAATCCCCTCTTCTTTTAATTGCACAATGAATACAATTCATATGGTGAAAGATGTCTGGCTCCATTATTTCCTTGCATAAGAAAATTTTAAATGTGAAAACCAGAAAGACTTTAACTTCAGTACACAACTTCTGGCAGTACAGGATTCAATTGCTTCTTTCAGTTCCACATACTGGAATGAATTCAGGAAAGGGATATGTCTCTGATTTAATTGCTGCTAGTACCACAAGTGGGCATAGAAACTCAAACAGCTAAGAATTAAGATTACTGTCCCTCAAAAGCAAAAGAAAAAAGGCAAATATTAAGGAGTTTTGATGCCAGGTGTGGTAGCCTGTAATCCCAGTGGCTCCGGAGACTGAGGCAGGAGGATCACAAGTTCAAAGCCAGCCTCAGCAACTTAGGCCTTAAACAAGTTAGTGAGACCCTGTCTCAAAATAAAAACAAAAAGGGTTGGGGATGTGATTCAGTGGGTAAGCACCCCTGGGTCCAATCCCTAGCACCAAAAAAAATAAAAGAGTTTGAGCAAGTCCCAGTAAATGGAAATTGTGATGAGTCCTCAGTTTGGGAGGCTGAAGCAGGAGGATGGCAAGTTCAAAGGCAACCTTATTGAAGCCCTAAGCAACTTAGCAAGACTCTGTCACAAAATGTTAAAAAGAAGATAGAAAATGGGCTGGGGATGTGATTCAGTGGCTGAATACCCCTGGTACCAAAAACAAAACAAACAACAAACTGTTACCTGTAATCAAAGACAGGTATATGATTTTTATTCTGAAAAATGTTTAAATTTCTAAAGTGATTTTACAATAACTTTTTTTCAGGATTGGGGATGAAGCCAGGGCAGCTCTATCACTGAGCAACACCCTTAGCCCCCTTTTTGTGAATTTTATTTTGAGACCAAGTCTCTCCCTTTGGCCCATGCTTGTCTTGCACTTTCCATCCTCCTTCCTCAGTCTCCTGAGTCACTGGGATTACAGGCATGTGCCACTGCACCTGACTTGCTCCAAGCGTATTGGAATGCAAGGTCTCCATTACTCTATGCATCTCTTTTTCTCTCTAGACTCACCCACAGATTAAATGTCAATACTTTATCAAAGAAACATAGGCATCTGAATACTGAAAAGAAGTAGTCCAGAGGGATATGATTAATTGGATAAAATCAAGAATGAGAGAAAAGGAGATATACCATAAACTTGATCACAAAACCCAAGATACCATAATGATTTTAAAATTCGGTCAAATAAATCATGAATTTTATTCGGTGAAAAGCAAAAGTAGGATGTTTATTTCCCCCAGGAGACTAAAGAGCCTAGTAAAAATAACTTTCAAAAGAGTTTAGACAATATTGTGGAAAAAAAAAAGTTAAAATGAGCTTAAATTTAAAAACACTTTTTGCTTCCATGACCAGAGAACTACATAAAGTATGTTTCTTTATAGTCATAGATATTTAATTCTAGGATTATAATGTTCTTCATTGAATAAGTACCTTTCTACAAGCTGAGGATTATAGATGAATATAAAATGTTTTTTATTATTATAACATCAATGAACAACTAAATAATTGGTAATTTACAAGATGCATACAAATTTGTTGTTCGCAATGGGGGCAGACCTCAGATTATGGAATACATGCAGAATAATGGCCAGAAGGTGGGCGATGTTATCAGAATATCTCTTTTGATCCCTGGATATGCAATTTATAAGAGCAAGAATAGTTCTTAATCTCTCTGAATTCAGATTCCTTATCTACAGAAATTGTATAAGATTACCCCTCAGGTAATCCTTGTTTAGCATAAATATCTACACTCTCATGTTCTCAATAACATCAGCAAACACCAAAACTTGTCTGTTATTGATGCTATTTATAGTCTTCTAGTTTGTTGGTTAAATATCAAGTCAAAGGGAGAAAATGTTGGTGTTGTCTATAATTAGTTCAATTCTGGTGAATTAAAATAGTATACGCAAATTCCTATTTCTTTTTTTTAATTGTAAACAAATGGGATACATGTTTCTCTGTACATGGTGTAAAGGCATACCATTTGTGTAATCATAAATTTACATAGAGTAATGTTGTTTGAGTCATTCTGTTATTTTTTCCCTTCCCCCCACCTCTCCCACCCCTCTTTTCCCTCTATACAGTCCTATTTCTGACAGCATTGTGTTGACCTTTCTTCATCTATGTTCTAGATTAATATATGTAGAACAATAAATAAACTTACTCTCATGAATGACCATGCATATTTAATTATTTTGATGGAAGTTTGAGAATAAATCTGACCTAATATTCTAGAAAGTAGCTGAATAGGTAAACTGTCTCAATTCTTCTATACATAATTTCCATGTGCCAGAGTTTGCTGGGCCTTTATGAGAAAAACTTGAATTATAGTAAACATTAGATGGAATAGTTAATAGGATTAGCTGGATGAGACCTAGGACCTCACCCTTAGCTCCTGCTATTACTTTCCATATTCTTTATTGACTCATTTTTGTTTTTATTTCAGTTCTTCAAGCTATTCTCAAATTATGCTACTCACTATTTGGACAGTACTCTCAGTATTAGTTAGGATCAGGGCATTAATCCTCATCCTGGTTTACTAGGAAGGCCTCTCATTATCTCCCACCTAGATCTTATTTACCTTTCTGCTCTTGTCTGCTATCACTCCCTCCTAAACTTAGTCTATCCACACTGGTCTCCTTGCTTTGCCTGAAACAGATTTTTTTTTTTTTAATTATTGCTCCCTTATCTATGAGTTTTATTTGATCCACATAGTCACATTGCTCTATTCCAGTAGTAAAGATTGCCATTTCACATCATGTCATAGACAGAATAAACTCTTTCTCCCAAGATATGCACGTTCTAATCCCCCGAACCTGTGTACACATTGCCTTACATGGAAAAAGCTATTTTGCAGAGTGTTCAGATCATGAGATGAGTAGTGTTCTGAATCATCCAGGAGAGCCCAGTGTAATCATAAGCGTCCTCATAAGAGGGAGAAAAGAAGGAAAAGTTGGAGAACGTTATGATGAAAACAAAGGAAAATCTGTGTGAAATGGAACCACAGCCACTGTTTGAGAACAGTTTCTAGAAGCTGGAAAAGGTCATGTATGAATTTTCTCCCTGAACTTCTGCAAAGGACACAGTGCCAATACTGTTTTTATATTATAAAAACTTTGGGTTGCTTTAAGCCCCTGTGGTTGTGGAAATTTGTTAGAGCCGCCAAAAGAAACTAATATATCAAAATTTCTTATAAGATTGAGCCATAGGATTAGTTTTGATCAAGAGGCTATGAGCAGAAGAAATAAGTGTGATTTTGAGACTAAAGCATTTAAACACTGATATAGAGAATAAATATTCCTGAGCAGCTCGAGCAGGTGAAGCTGCAGTCAGCAGTGGTGCCTAAATGACACTGTGGAGCACAGCACCTTACCAACACTCACTGCTAACAATAGGCAATGGCAGCAAGGGATGATCTTTGGTTGCATCATCCCTGAAATTCAATAGTTAATTTGCTACGACAGCATAGACTAACACCATGAATAACAAACTTCCTTCAGTTCCTTGGCCAACTGCCTCTTTTCAGTAAGAACTTCCTTGAACACATGTAAAATAAAATAAAATAAATAAATAAATAAAATTTTATTTCTCTCTCTGGTAATGCATTTTCCTCTACTTTGGTTTATTTTGTCTTTTTCAATGGTAATCTTTGTCATCTGTCGCTCTACGTGTCTTGTTTGTTTCTTTACCATCAATCTCTTCTACCTGTGTTAGCTCCAACAGGGCAGAGATTTTGCTCTGCTTATTGGCTACCTTCTCACAGCACCCAGACATGCTTAGAATGTGATAGGAGCTTATCATATAATTAAGGAAAAAATGAATGGACCCATACAGGTGATTATTTATTCCTTTTACATTCTTTTCTTGCCAATAAAAGTTGTTCCAGCTCATTTCCTGACTTCAAATTCTGCCCCATGCTTAAGTCCTTTTCATTCCTGAACCATTTCTATGATTTGTCTTACATTCAAATTCTACTTCATAAAGGATGTCAAGAGTGCTTCCAATTCCTATGTCTCCCATAGGCCTTCATTGAACTGAAAGTATGAAGGGTAAAATGAAGAAAGAGAATATCTGAACCAAGAGTAAAACACATACTAAATCATTGGATAGAGAAATAAATGTATCCCATTTCAAGGAGGTCTTGATCATGAGAGGGATGGTATGCATTCAAGCAAAAGGTCTAGCCATGAGTAAAATCCCATTATCTTTTACTAAAATTTTGCATTGAGCTGCACAGTCTAAAGAAATTGTTCTGGAAGTTGTTATGTTTAAACTATGTAGTTTGACATTTATTCAGAATACCTTTTTTTTTTTTTTTTTTCTGACCACTAACTAGCTAGTAGCTATGTACCAGACACTATAATAAGTGCTGGAGATAAAAAAGGGAGATGAACTCACCCTCTCACTACCTTCATATAGCCTATTGATCCAATGCTGGTGGAGAAAGAAGAGTGACATTCTCTTTGTTACAGGACAATGATCTGCTTTGCAGAGCCAAGCCAGACATGGAAATCCTCTCTGAAGATCTTGTGATCGATTTAGAAAGTTTTCAGACATGTTGCTCAGAGAAGCAGGTGTGAATTTATTGGAAGGCATGTAACATTCTTTAGACAAAATATCAAGAGGATTTGCATGTTAACTGTAATGAATAACAAATGGTCAAGAATGCCTGGGTTATAGGTGCGTGTGGGGCAGGGAAAAGACATAGAGAAGATGAAAGGAAGCCTTATAATATTTCAAACACCTTAGAAATAGTTTATGAAAATTAATTTGAATCAATAAAATTAATCCACAGAAAAGAATAATATGATTACGTATGCAATTTAGAAAGATTGGTATATAATGAATGTGGTAGATGGAAAGAATACAAAACTATAGGCAAGTCCACAGAGTCCTATTAGAATCTTATTATGAAAATAAAAAAGAGAAATTATAAGCTATTTGAACTTGGGCATGATAAGGAATAGAAAGAGTGGTTGAATGATGTAGTGAGATTTAAGGTTTTAAGCCAGGAGGAAAGATTGATTCAGAAATAAAGTTAGTGAAGACACCGGACATGACCTTTTATTTAACCTATCAAAATAAGGTGGGTGATAACCTTAATTTAACTGGTATTTTTCTATGTACGCTGATAATGATTTTCTTCCTCCTGGATCTTGAAAGATATGCTAAGTTTTAAGTGATTCTTATTTTTTTCCAAGATCTTTTAAATAATTTTTAACTTCCTCAAAAGAGATTTGGCTTAACATTAATCCAAATGTTTCAGCATAGAAGGAAATTAGAAAAAAAAACCCTGAAAAATCATGATTTGTTGCAATAATGGATATATGCTTGCTTTAACTTTACATTTAGGAATTTCCAAAGTTTTTAATTCCACTATTATTTATTTTGCTCACTGAGAACTTTTGTTTGTTATTGTTGATCAGTTTGAGACTATATTTGAAAAAATTCCAAGAAAATAGATCAGGACAGGAGAGCCACAATCAGCATAACAGACAGTTGCTTGTGTACAGGATGTGGTGAATCCAAGTAGCCATTTGATTTACATAGCCTACATGAGCTGTGGTCATACCTTTTTTTTCATGAAAGCTACAAGAACATTTGACAATGAGGAATCATTAAATACTTATCTGGAAGACACTGCATCCTAATTGAAACAAAATGTGAACAAAATGAACAAAATGTGAACAACATGTAAAAACCAAATAAGTAAAATGACAACAAAGGAATGAACCCATTTACAGGTGCCAGTCTAGTCCATAGTAAAGCAAAAGACAGAATAGACAACTCAGGAAGTCAAACTACCAGAGGAAGAGCACATAGAAGTGAAGTAAAGTAATCAGGGAATTGAAGGGAACTTCTTTCATTAATGGAAAATATAGTTTTCTGCTTTCATGAAGACTAAGACTATTGGACCCTTGACCACCATTATCCCAGTATCTGAAACAGTAGTATCCTTTCACTAAAACTCACATCACCATCTAGATGTTAGTTTCATTTACTAGTTTCCTGCAATCTCTTCATTCATTGTTCCTCTGTCTTAGGCTAGACCCTGATACAATCCTCTTTAATGACTCATATCACCATTATGACTTTCTTTTTTAAATTATTCTTTTTTAGTTATAAATGAAAGTTGACTCTATTTGGACATATTTATACAATCATGGAGTATATCATAGGCTAATTAGAATTCCAATCTTGTGGATGTACACAGTGTTGCAATTCACTGTGGTGTATTCATATATGCATGTAGGAAACTACGTCCACTTCATTCCACTGTCATTCCTATTCCTATCTCCACTCCCTTCCCTTCATTCCCCTTTATCTAATTCACTGAACCTCTGTTCTTCCTAGCCCTCCTTGTTGTGGATTAGCATCAACATATCAGAGAACATTCAACTTTTTTGGGGGGGGGGCGGGAATTGATTTATTTCACTTAGCAAGATAGTTTCCGGATCCATCCTTTACTAGTGAATGTCATAAAGTCATTCTTTTTCTTATACATTTTGTAAACTTTATTTTATTTATTTTTATGTGGTGCTGAGTATTGAACCCAGTGCCTCAGACATGCAAGGCAAGCAGTCCACCACTGAGTCACAGCCCCCATCCTCATTATTCTTTATACCTGAGTTATATTCCATTGTGTATATATACAACAATTTCTTCAACCATTCATCTGTTGAAGGGCACCTAAGTTGGTTCCACACCTTAGTGATTGTGAATTATGCTGCTATAAACATTGATGTGACTGTATCACTGTAGTATGATAATTTTAAATCCTTTGGGTATATACAAGAGTGGGATAACTGGATCAAATGGTGGTTCCAGTCCTGGTTTTTTGAGGTTTCTGCATATTGCTTCCTAGAGTGGTTGCTCTAATTTGCACTCCCACCAACAAGGTATGAGTTTACCTTTCCCTATATCCTCAATAACATTTAATGTTACTTATATTCTTTTTTTTATCTGAGGGTGCAGGTTCCAGGGATTGAATTCAGGAGCACTCAATGGCAGTGCCACATACCCAGACCTATTTTGTATTTTATTTAGAGACAGAGTCTCACTAATTTACTTAACACCTTGCTTTTTCTGAGACTGACTTTAAACTCGTGACCCTTCTGTCTCAGCCTCCTGAGCCACTGGTTTTACAGGCATGTACCACCACACCTGGCTACTTGTATTCTTGGTAACTGCCTATTTGACTAGAGTGAGGTGAAATCTCAGTGTAGTTTCAATTTGTATTTCTCTGGTAGCTAGAGGTGTTGAACATTTTTTCATATATTTGTTGACTGTTATTCTTTGAGAAATGTTTATATAGTTCCTTTTCCCATTTATTGATTGGGTTATTTGTTTTTGTGGTGGTAAGTTTTGTGATTTTCTTTGTGTATCCTGGAAGTTAATGACTTATCTCAGGTGCAGGTGGCAAAGATTTTCTCTCATTCCGTAGGCTCTCTCTTCATACTCTTTATTGTTTCCGTTGCTGTGAAGAAGCTTTAAGTTCAATACCACCCCATTTATTGATTTTTTATATTATTTTTTCCATTTAGGAGTCTTGTTGAGGAAGTTGGTTCCTAAGCTGACATAATGGAAGGTTGGGCCTATAGTTTCTTCTAGTAGGCACAGAGTCTCTGGTCTAATGCCTAGGTCCTCGAACCACTTTGAGTTGAATTTTGTGTAGAGTGAGAGATAGGGGTTCAATTTTATTTTACTACATATGGATTTCCAGTTTTCCCAGAACCATTTGTTGAAGAGGCTATCTTTTCTCCAACATAGGATTTTGGTGCCTTTGTCTAATATAAGATAACTATTCATGTGGGTTTGTCTTTGTGTCCTCTATACTGTTCCATTGGTCCATGCCTATTTGGTGCCAAGGCCATGCTGCCTTTTTTTTTTTTTTTTTTTTTTTTTTTTTTTTTTTTTTGATTGTTTGTTTGTTTTTTTGCTACAGCTCTGTAGTATAATTTAATGTCTTGTGTAGTAATGCATCCTGCTTCGTTCTTCTCACTAAGTATTTCTTTGGCTATTTTGGGCCTCTTATTTTTCCAAATAAATTTCATGACTGTTGTTCTATTTCTATGAATAAGGTCATTGGAATTTTAGTAGGAATTGCATTAAATCTACATGAACTTTTGGTGGTATGGCCATTAGGACAATATTAATTGTACCTATCCAAGAACAGGTGATATCTTTCCATCTTCTAAGTTCTTCTTCAATTTCTTTCTTTATTGTGCTATAGTTTCAGAAATTAACAAATGTCATTCACCACATAAATACTCTTACAGACAAGAATCATATGATTATCTCAAAATGATGCAGAAAATGCATTTGACATAATACAGCATCCATTCTTGTTTAAAACACTTAGTAGAGTAGGGATAGTAGTAACATACCTCAACATTATAAAAACTACATATGTCAAATCCAAAGGGAACATCATTCTAAACAGAGAAAAACTGAATGTATTCCCTCTAAAATTGGAACAAGACAGAGATACTCTCTTTGACTACTTCTACTCAACAGAGTCCTTGAAACTCTTGCCAGAGTAATCAGGCAGAAGAAAGAAATTAAAGAGATATAAATATGAAAAGATGAGCTCAAACTCTTCTTTTGCCAACAATATGATCCTATATTTAGAAGACTCCATCAGAAAACTTCTAGAACTCCTAAATAAATTCATGAAAGTAGCAGGATATAAAATTAACCCCTATAAATCAACTGCATTAAAAATAGCCTCAAAAAAAAAAAAAAAAAGAAAGAAAGAAAGAAAGAAAGAAAGAGAATCAAGGAATCAATCTAACAAAAGAGATGAAGAATCTTTACCATGAAAACCATTACAGATGACACATAATGGGGGGAGGGAAGGGTTAGTGTTAGGGTTAGAGTTAGGGTTAGGGAGGGGGGCAAGTATGGAGGAAGGAAGCTCTGTATAGAAGGAAAAGAGGGGTGGGAGGGGGGAAGGGAAAAAATAACAATGAATCAAACAACAGTACTCTATGTAAATTTATGATTACACAAATGGTATGCCTTTATGCCATGTACAGAGAAACAACATGTATCCCATTTGTTTACAATAAAATAAAAAAAATTTAAAAAAACAAACAAAAAAAAAAACCATTACAAATTTCATCTTAAATGGCCTATTGGAAAGGTCCTATGTTTTGAGCTTTTCTATTATTTAAATATTTGTATAGCAACTTCATTTGAAGGATGTATTCAACTTTGCTCACTATAATTGTAGCTGCTATAGTAAGTACTGTTATACCCTAAGATATGAAAAATTATGAATAATCATAATCATATCTGCCAGACACTGTGACACATGCCTGTAATCCTAGCCACTCAAGGCTGAGGCAAGTTCAAGGTCAGCCACAGCAACTTAAGTGAGGACCTAAGCAATTTAGCAATCCCTATCTCAAAATAAAACTTTTAAAAGTCTGGGGATTTAGTACAGAGGTAGAGTCCCTGGATTCAATTCCTAGTACCAGAAAACAAATAAAAACAAATAAACACCAAGACAAAACAACAAAAAATAAGAAGCATATAAAAAAATGTGTATTCAGTCTTTCCATGAAGTTTCTCCCAAATAAAACTTATAAAATTTGTTCACATGTCTTTTAGGCTCCGGAAATGGCCCCACTGACTTGTATGAAAGACATTCTGGGGAAAGAAAAAGATGAGGTGTCTGAGAGATTTATTGATCATAACTAGGGGAAAAGATGTTTGAAAGAACAAGCTTAATTTTCCCTGCTGTTTTTACATACCTGTGGACAATTACCCAGCAAGATTTCCTCAGAAGGGACAGAGCAAAATCAACCTATTTTTTTGTGACCCTGGAAAGTAGCAGAGGAAATCAGAAAAAGTGAACAAGAAAAGGGAAAAGAGAATACCTTTTTTGAATTCTAGCTAAATGATTCAAAGAAGCGGAAATACGTCCATCAGTGAGCATCACCACAGTCCTGAGGGAGCCAGTAAGATGAACCTCATCACAGAGCCAGACACAGTGATGAGGCAGATGTACGCAGGGAACTGAGGTTAATTTCTGACATGGACTAATGAGGAAGCAGAAATAACACTGGTGGTGAGTCAATGGGGATATTATAAGGCTAAAGTCAGTGACAGTTAGTGAAGCCAGGTGTTCTGCCACAGAGTCATGATGTGGAGGTAAATAAGCATGAGTCATATGGATGGTCAGCATGGAGAAGCTTGCTCCACTGCAAATGGGGGGCAGCAGGGTAATTGACCCTGAGTGCCATGGTGCCACAGCGATGGCAGAGTCCACTGAGAGGCAAAGCACCCTCTGTCTCAGTGGCCTATCTTACCAAGACTTTCTTTTTATTCTTCCCGTGCATGGCAACCATGGATTAGACTAATAGGGAAAAAAGTAGAACCCTGGCATTTATTCCCAGATTCTAGACAAAACTCCAGTCATGCCTGCAGGAGAACCAGAGGAATCCCTTGGTTTCTCCTTTTGGTGCAAACTTAGATAATAGAAAGATAAGGAGCAAGCGTAAGGGTGCTTACTGTGGGATATTGGGCAATCTTAAATAGTTATTCTGATTTCACTTTCCTAACATAAAATAAAATCGCTGATGATCATATATAATTGTACTGACATTTTGAGTATTTGGATGGATATGTATAGTGATATTTAACAGGATGTTATATTCATCGTGTATGCTAAAAGTAAAAATTGCAGTTTCTCCTTTTCTTTCCCTTCTGAAATTGAAAATAAAGAAGAAGTGGCAAGATTTAGGTTAACAGTGGGTATATCATACTAAGAATATTTGACTTGGTGATTTGGTTTCTGGAAACCATTTTGCTATTAAATAAATCAAGCATAAATTCAGATTATTCTTAGTCTATAATTGCATTTAACACTGCTATATATGAGGCATAACTTCTCCAGATTTTATTAGGGATCAGTGAATAAATTCTAAGGTCATTATTGGCACTAACATTGACTTCTTAGGTGTACAGTAATTGTACCCTAGATATGCCCACCTGTGCCTCAGAGGGTGACACAGTACGTCATTAAATCAGAGATGAAGAAAAGATAAGATTCCCTCACCAAGTTATAATTTTGCCACATAGTTTATAGACTTACAACAATTTTTTAAAATATATAAAAGGAAGTACCTCTCCATGGTGTAAAAGTCAACATTAAATTTTAGCATTTTCATGGTTCTATAGAGAAAAGTAGATGGCTGGTTAAACAAGATTCCATCGTTGCCCTGAATAAGAATAGCATGCATGTGATAGTCAATAGAAGAAAACCTTCTGCGGAAGGAATTCCTAGCCTTATGCTTCAGAGCGTTAACAGATTGTTGACTGGAGTGAGAAAAAAAAAAAAAATTCCTCTTACATCTCACTGTGAAATTAATGTAAAGCATTCTGGGAACTCACTCATTTCTTTACAACATCTGGAAAGAAGTCTGAATATTGATCTCTTTGGACTGCTCAGTTTTATCAAGGGTGACAGTTTCTATATTCAAGGGAAAGGTTATTTGAAAATAATGAAGACATTTCACATAGCAAGCATTAATACACATCCAAATAAAAAGCTGAATCCTTGTCCTCAGGTTGTGCAGTTGAATACAAAAGGCAGAAGTAAGAATGTAGTGATTATAGCTGTTCTGCTGCCAATTCATCACAGAAAGCATCTCTCAGGCTAGGGCTGGTATTATCTGCACACTGCTGTCTACTCCTGGAGGGGTGCATAGGTCAAAGCCAGCTGAAAGGCACACTGGGCCTCCTTATACTGTCCCTTGTACACCATTCAATTCCATTGCCCCGGGGTTGTGTTTTCATTTGTTAAACCACACACTTATCCCTTAGGATAAAGATACATGGTTGTAAAAGCAAATATACAGTTTATGCTATGGTTTTCCTATTAATTAATCAGTTATCACTGAAATTCAAGATACATCAAATGTACCTTCAGAATCATCCCAAATACAAAACTGTCAGCACTATCAATCTGTTGTAATTGGTGTGCAGTTATTATTTCATTTATACCTGCACATTTTTGTGTATTAGCAAATGGGTGATTACAGTCTGATCACTCTGAAAAAAGGGTCCCATCTCTTTCTGGATCCTATAGGACCAACTACATGAATGCTATCTTCCTTTATCTTTCTCATCTTCTTCAAAGTTATGCTTCTTCAATATCATTTTCCTTATAGATTTTCATGAGCCACATTCTTATATTTTTCAATACCTACCCAAAAATGTGACTGTTATGGTTTAGATGTGGTATCCCTCAAAAGCTCATGTGAGAGACAATGCAAGAAGGTTTGAAGGGAAATGATTGAACTACAGCCTTAACCTAAATGAAAATTCATTAACATGCCCTTTGACCAATGTGAAGTAAACTAGCTGGATTTTCTGAGTCATAAACGAATACCCAAAATCACACTCAGGCCAGTCTATAGGAAGTTATTAAAATACTATCAAAGTCTTACTCTCTGTGCATGGTGCCATGTTAAACATTTAAAATTCATCAGGCATTCAACTATTACAAGAATCCTACCAGGCAAGTTATTTATATATCTTCATTTTAGAAATAAGCACATCAGTGAACTTGCCCAAGTCACAGATCCCATGATGGAGCCAGAATTTAGATTCTATATCTCTTTATCCCTATGGCTCAGCACCCAAATTAGGGCAAGGCCCATGGGAAGTACCCCCACCAATATTATCAGTGCTATTTAAATACTACCTTCCACTGCTTTCCCCTGACTACAGCAATCCAGGTACATAGGAAGACCTGCCTGTCACATAGCTGTTAAGACTTTGTGGGTTTTATAGACTGTGATCAAATAAGTAATAAACCTATGCCTCAGATTAATTTAAAATCCAATTCTTGGATTTCACCCCTTTAGCAGTTATTTCATTTGCAGAAAATTCTAAATTTTTCTTGGGAACACTTAACTATAAAGATCAAGTTTTACTGAGATCAGGTACAAATTAGAGTGGAGAAAAATCAATGTAAGCAATCCTAACAAACAATAGAATTTATTTTGATTACATTTCAATGCTAGCCCAAACTCCACACTGTCCAAGGACCTATTATAACACCTTCAGAATGACTTTCTTTCTCTGTACAGAACTACAAGGAGAAGCTTCATAAAATTAGCAGTGTTTGGGGAAATCATACATCATGTTTATCCAAAATAAATAAAAAGATTAGAGATAAAATTTTATTGGCAGTTTTGCAAAAGAGACTGATGAAATTGGGAACCGGAAAGTTGCTTGAAGAGGAAAGGAGGTGACAATCTTCCATCTTTGGGGTTAGCTTCTGTGTAACTGGAGAGTTTTATAGCACTAACCTGAATATGGTGAGATAGGGTTATGACTTGCATGCTTTTGTTGCCCAATAATGTTCTAATGCAATGCTGAGAAAAATGAACCTCAGCCTTGAAAGACAGGAAAAAGAATTCTTTAAAGGATATCAGAAGTAGTGGTGGTAGCCTGGTTGACCCCCAATGTCACTTGTGCATATAGGTTTTGTAACTTACTGTTGTACACCCACTACTTAGGTGATTTTAATTCTTAACATTCAAGTATGAATCTGACAGCTTGTATTTACAACTGTTGATAATTTCCAAAGTCAAGAGTTAAAGTCAGACAAATAAGAACTCTACAAATTTATGGCTATAGTTCTACATTTTACATAAGAACATCAAACAGTCACTAGTGTTTTATGCTTTTGTATTTAGTTTCAATTTTCTATTATTTTAAATTAAAAATTTAATAATCATAAAATGCAAATACTTTTCAACTAAATATTGTGGAAATTCACTTTTTTTCCTTTCTGATATCTCTCCTGGAAGTACTTTATTCACAGAGATCTAGAAATAAATGCTATTTTATAAAAACATGCAGATATATACATATTTTCTGTAAAAGCAGGGATATACTTGTTATTTTATACACTATTTTTAATTTTTTAATTATAGTAAAATATGAACATGTGATGTGCAAGAAGGGGATGTGGAGAGTCAGACAATTTATTGAGAAAAGGAATTATAATCATTCATCCCATAAGCAAACAGAAGCAACTATGCAACTGACTTGAACGTCCTGTCCTCTTGAAGTTTTTTTAAACTTTATTGAGATTTTAAATGTTTCTAAAAATAGAAAACTATGCCATGAGCATAAATCCAAGTAGTTACAGAAATGTCAATTTCTTCAAATTATTTTGTTCTGCAATTCAATGTAAATCCAATTCAAATTTTCAATCTGGTCTTCTATAAAATCTTATAAAAACCAAGACTCCAGAATATGAAAAAAGGCAAAGGCAGGGAATTTTTGCTATAAATGCAAGTATAATTATTTTAAGCTATGTAGTATTAATATAGGAATATTAGAGACCCTGAGATATATGGATTTTGGGGAAATGACAGAGGTGGTATAGTAGATTATTGGAAAAAAGAAGATACTCTTCTTTTAAATTTATTTGCCTTTTTTAATTTATTGATACTGTGGTGTGAATTCAGGGACACTTTACCACTGCATTACACCCCCAGCCTTTATTATTTTTTAATTTGAGACAGGGTCTCACTAATTTGGTGAGGGCCTCACTAAGTTTCTGAGGCTTGCTTTGAATTTGTGATACTTCTGCTTCAGTCTCTAGAGTCACTGAGATTGTTAGCATGAACTCTGAACCTGGCTAAGAAAGTACTCTTCTTAAAAAAGAGCTTAAAATAATAGAAATTCATAGATTATTCTCCTAAATATGATTCAATTGATCCAATTCAAAATGGATTAAGGGTTTCTTATTGTTTGGATATGAGGTATTCCTCAAAAGGTTATGTGTTAATGCAAGAATGTTCGGAGGTAAAATAATTAGATTGTAATAGTTGTACCTGATCAGTGGATTAATCCATTTGATGGATCAATAATTTGAAAGGATTACTGTACTAGGTGGTAACTGTAGGTAGATGGGGCAGATTGGAGGGGATGGATCACTGGGGCATAGACATGGGGATAATATCTTGTCCCTCTGATTCCTCCTTTCTCTTTTTCTACTTCATGGCCACCACAACCTGAGCAACTTTCCCCTGCTGTGACCTTCTGCCACATTCTGCCTCAGTTCAGGCCCAGAACAACAGAGATGCGTAATGATGGACCGAACCTTTGAGATTGTGAGCAAAGAATAAACTTTTCCTAACTCTAATTTTTTCTTGTCAAGTATTTCAATCACAACAGTGAAATGCTCACTAATACAGGGTTTAACTATCAAAGATAAATGTAAAATTTTACAACAAAAATATAGATGCATATATTTTAAAACTTTCAGTAACAAAATATATTGGATAAGATACACAAAACACTGATGATGAACAAAAACTTACAGAAATGTGACTGACTTATTTTAATAACTTCTATTTATTAAAATAGACCTTTCATAAAATAAAAAATACAAATGAGAATATTCACCACATACAGAATTGCCAAAATTTAAGGTTTAATTACCAAAACTATGCCTTAAGAATATATTACTTTTGGATCCAAGATGGCAGACTAGAGGGTGACTGCATCTCCAGTAGCTCCAGAAACCAAGATTCAAGAAGGGGAGGCATTGAGAGACTCAGACTAAAATAGAACCACGGGGTGAGTCTCCCCCACCCGGTGAAGATTGGCCCGGGATTCAGGCGGCTTATTAGAGTTGGGCAGGGCAGCTAGAGTTTCCCTCAGGCAGCCCTGAGTACTTCGGAGGTGGGCTCCTACCACAGGACCAGATTCTCCAGCTTCTCGGAGCAGGCCCTGCAGCGAGAGCCTTTCTGCACAGAACCAGCTCCAAGTCCCTGAGCCAGCACGCGCCGAGCTCCGGCCCACCCACAGGTTACTTCAGAGACCAGGACAGGGCAGCCAGGAACTTCCCCAAGCAGCCTGGCTCCCTCCGGTGGGAAGCGCCTTTCTAGGCTAGCTTCTTGGAGCAGACTGCCCAGTGAGAACATTTCTACACAGAGCCAGCCACAAGTCCCCAAGCCAGCGGAGAACTATGACCTGCAAGCAGCCTCTGGGACCAGGGCAGGGCAGCCAGAGAACTCTCCAGGCGGCCCTGCCCCCTGTGGCATCAGGCTTTTTCCATGGGGCGATCCAAGATGACGGACTAGAGGGTGACTGCATCTCCAGTCGCTCAAGAACCCAGGATTCAAGAAGGGGAGGCATTGAGAGAGTTGGACTAAAATAAAACCACAGGGTGAGTTTCCCCCACCCGGTGAAGCTTGGCCCGGCAGCAGGCCCAGATTCGGGCGGCTTATTAGAGTAGGGCAGGGCAGCTAGAGTCTTCTCCAGGCAGCCCTGGGCACTCCAGAGGTGGGCTCCTCCCACATGGCCAGCTTCTCGGAGCAGGCACCCCTGTGAGAGCCTTTCCACACAAAGCCAGCTCCAAGTCCTGAAACCAGGAGCAGGCTAAGGGCAGCATTCTTTGGAAGCACTGCATTATCAAGTTACTCCAAGACTTCAGGCTACTGAAGGCTGGGAGGTGATACACTGGAAATCTACAGGGTCACTATAAGCAATAGAGGAAATCTGCAATATCAGAGTCCCACTGACATCTGACCAATATGAGAAAACAAGGGAAGAAAATGTGCCAAACAAACCTAGATACTATATCAATAAAACCCAATGACAGCACAGCAGAAGAAATGTCAGAAAGGGAGTTCAGAATGTACATAATTAAAATGATCAGGGAAGCAAACGAGGAGATGAAAGAGCAAATGCAGGCATTGAAGGAGGAGTTGAAAGAGCAAATGCAGGCATAAAATGATCACACCAATCACAGTTAAAAGAGCAAATACGGGAAGCAAGAGATCACTTCAATAAAGAGTTAGAGACACTGAAAAAAAATCAAACAGAAATCCTTGAAATGAAGGAAATAATAAACCAAGTTAAAAACTCCATAGAAAGCATAACCAATAGGATAGAACAGCTGGAAGACAGAACCTCATTTATTGAAGACAAAATATTTAATCTTGCAAACAAAGTTGACCAAACAGAAAAGATGGTAAGAAATCATGAACAGAATCCACAAGAATTATGGGATATCATGAAAAGTCCAAATTTAAGAATTATTGGGATTGAGGAAGGCTTAGAGAAACAAACCAAAGAAATGAACAATCTATTCAATGAAATAATATCAGAAAAGTTTCCAAATCTGAAGATGAAATGGAAAACCAAGTACAAGAGGTTTATAGGACTCCAAATATACAAAATTACAACAGATCCACACCAAGGCACATTATTATGAAAATATATAACATACAAAATAAAGACAAAATTTTAAAGGCTGTGAGAGAAAAGAATCAAATTACATTCAGGGGGAAACCAATCAGAATACCAGCAGATTTTTGAATCCAGACCCTAAAAGCTAGACGGGCCTGGAACAACATTTACCAAGCCCTGAAAGAAAACGGATGCCAACCAAGAATCTTATACCCAGCAAAACTTACTTTCAGATTTGTCGATGAAATAAGATCCTTTCATGATAAACAAAAGCTAAAGGAATTTACAAAAAGAAAGATGGCATTACAGAACATTCTCAGCAGAATATTCCATGAGGAAGAGATGAAAAACAACAATGCAAATCAGCAATGAGAGGACCTAGCCTAAAGAAATAGCCAAATAAAGGAGAAACCAAATCATGTCAAAAAAATAAAAATGAGTCAAATGACTGGGAATACAAATCATATCACAATAATAACCCTGAATGTTAATGGCCTGAACTCATCAATCAAAAGACATAGATTGGCAGATTGGAATAAAAAGAAAAATCCAACAATATGCTGCCTGCAAGAGACTCATCTCATAGAAAGAGATACCCATAGACTAAAGGTGAAAGGATGGGAAAAAACATACCATGAACATGGATACAGCTAAAAAGCTGGAGTATCCATCCTCATTTCAGATAATGTGGACTTCAAGCCAAAACTAGTCAGAAGGGATAACGAAAGACATTACATACCGCTTAAGGGAAGCATAAATCAGCAAGAAATAACAATCATAAATATGTATGCCCTGAATATTGGCTCATCCATGTACGTCAAACAAATCCTTCTAAATTCCAGAAATCAAATAGACTACAACACAATAATACTAGGCGATTTTAACACACCTCTCTCACCACTGGACAGATAGTCCAAACAAAAATTGAATAAAGAAACCATAGATCTCAATAACACAATCAACAATTCAGACTTAACCGACTTATATAGAATATACCATCCAACAAAGAATGAATACACTTTTTTCTCCGCAGCACATGGATCCTTCTCTAAAATAGACCATGTTTTATGCCACAAAGCTACTGTTAGCAAATACAAGAAGATAGAGATACTACCTTGTATTCTATGAGATCATAATGGATTGAAATTAGAAATAAATGACAGAATAAAAAAAAGAAATTTCTCCAATACTTGGAGATTAAATAATAGACTATTATTTAATACGATGAATGGATATTATGTATATGATGAATGGATAACAGAAGACATCAGGAGGGAAATAAAAAAATTTTTAGAAGTAAACGAGAACAAAGACACATCATATCGAAACCTTTGGGACACTATGAAAGCAGTACTTAGAGGAAGATTTATTTCATGGGGCACATTCAACAAAAGAAGTAGAAATCAACAAACAACTTAACACTACAGCTCAAAGCCCTAGAAAATGAAGAGCAGACCAACACCAAAAGTAGTAGAAGACAGGAAATAGTTACAATCAGAGCCAAAATCAACAAAATTGAAACAAAAGAAACAATTGGAAAAATTAACAAAATAAATGGTCGGTTCATTGAAAAAATAAACAAAATTGATAAACCCTTAGCCACACTAACAAAGAGAAAGAGGGAGAAAACTCAAATTACTAAAATTCGGAATGAACAAGGAAATATCACAACAAACAGGATTGAAATAGAAAACATAATTAGAAGCTATTTTGAAAATCTATACTCCAACAAAACAGAAAACCTTGAAGACATCAACAAGTTTCTAGAGACATATGAATTACCTAAACTAAACGAGGAGGACATACACAACTTAAATAAATCAATTCCAAGCAATGAAATAGAAGAGGTCATCAAAAGCCTACCAACAAAGAAAAGCCCGGGACCAGATGAGTTCTCAGCTGAGTTCTACAAAACCTTTAAAGAAGAGCTCATTCCAATACTTCTCAAAGTATTCCATAAAATAGAAGAGGAGGAAACCCTCCCAAACTCATTCCATGAAGCCAATAACACTCTGATACCTAAACCAGACAAAGACACATGGAGGAAAGAAAATTTCAGACCAATATCCTTAATGAACATCGACGCAAAAATTCTCAACAAAATTTTAGCAAATCTCATACAAAAACATATTAAAAAGATAGTGCACCATGATCAAGTGGGTTTTATCCCAGGGATGCAAGGTTGGTTCAACATCCGGAAATCAATAAATGTCATTCACCATATCAACAGACTAAAAGTTAAGAATCACGTGATTATTTCAATAGATGCAGAAAAAGCATTCAATTAAATACAGCATCCCTTCATGCTCAAAACACTAGAAAAAATTGGGGTAGTGGGAACATTCCTTAACATTGTAAAGGCCATCTACACTAAGCCCATGGCCAATATCATTCTAAATGGTGAAAAACTGAAATCATTCCTCCTAAAAACTGCAACAAGGCAGGGTTGCCCTCTTTCACCACTTCTATTCAACATCATTCTTGAGACTCTAGCCAGAGCAATTAGACAAACCAAAGAAATTAAAGGGATACTAATTGGAAAAGAAGAACTCAAACTATCCCTGTTCACTGATGACATGATTATATATTTAGAGGAACCTGGAAATTCCACCAGAAAACTCTTAGAACTCATAAGTGAATTCAGTAAAGTAGCAGGTTACAAGATCAATGCTCATAAATCCAATGCATTTTTATACATAAGGGATGAATCTTCAGAAAGAGAAATTAGGAAAACTACCCCATTCACAATAGCATCGAAAAAAATAAAATACTTGGGAATCAATCTCACAAAAGAGGTGAAAGACCTCTACAATGAGAACTACAGAACACTAAAGAAAGAAATTAAAGAAAACCTTAGAAGATGGAAAGATCTCCCATGTTCTTGGATAGGTAGAATTAATATTGTCAAAATGGCCATACTACCAAAAGTGCTATACAGATTCAATGCAATTCCAATTAAAATCCCAATGATGGACCTTACAGAAATAGAGCAAACAATTATGAAATTCATCTGGAAGAATAATAAACCCAGAATAGCTAAAGCAATCCTCAGTAGAAAGAGCGAAGCAGGGGGTATCGCAATACCAGATCTTCAACTCTATTACAAAGCAATAGTAACAAAAACAGCACGCTCTTGGTACCAAAATAGACAGATAGATCAATGGTACAGAATACAGGACATGGACACAAACCCAAATAAATACAATTTTCTCATACTAGACAAAAGTGCCAAAAATATACAATGGAGATAAGATAACCTCTTCAACAAATGGTCCTGGGAAAACTGGAAAACCATATGCAACAGAATGAAATTAAACCCCTATCTCTCACCCTGCACAAAACTCAACTCAAAATGGATCAAGGACCTCGGAATCAGAACAGAGACCCTGCATCTTATAGAAGAAAACGTAGGTCCAAATCTTCAACTTGTTGGCTTAGGATCAGACTTCCTTAGCAGGACTCCCATTGCTCAAGAAATAAAAGCAAGAATCAACAACTGGGATAGATTCAAACTAAAAAGCTTTCTCTCAGCAAAGGAAAGCATCAATAATGTGTAGCTATAGCCTACAGAGTGGGAGAAAATCTTTGCCACTCATACTTCAGATAGAGCGCTAATTTCCAGACTCTATAAAGAACTCAAAAAACTCTACACCAAGAATACAAATAATCCAATCAACAAATGGGCTAAGGAAATGAACAGACACATCACAGAAGATGTACGAGCAATCAACAGATATAAGAAAAAGTGTTGAACATCTCTAGTAATAAGAGAAGTGCAAATGAAAACTACCCTAAGATTCCATCTCACTCCAATTAGAATGGCGATTATCAAGAATACAAGGAACAACAGGTGTTGGCAAGGATGTTGGGAATAAGGTACACTCATACATTGCTGGTGGGGTTGCAAATTAGTGCAATCACTCTGAAAAGTAGTATGGAGATTCCTCAGAAAGCTTGGAATGGAACCACCATTTGACCCAGCTATCCCACTCCTTGGCCTATACCCAAAGGACTTAAAATCAGCATACTACAGAGATACAGCCACATCAGTGTTCATAGCTGCTCAATTCACCATAGCCAGATTGTAGAACCAAAGTAGATGCCCTTCAGTTGATGAATGGATAAAGAAACTGTGGCATATATATATACAATGGAATATTACTCCACTCATGAAGAATGATAAAATTATGGAATTTGCAAGCAAATGGATGAAATTGGAGAATATCATGCTAAGTGAGATAAGCCAATCTCAAAAAACTGAAGGACGAATGATCTCGGCTGATAAGCGGATGAGGACATATAATGGGAGGTAGGAAGGGTTAGCATTAGCGTTGGGGTTAGGTTTAGGGTTAGGGATAAGGAGGGTGGTTTGAATGGAAGAAGGAAGGACTGTATAGAGGGAAAAGAGGGGTGGGAGGGGTGGGAGGGGTGGGGGGAAGTGAAAAAAAAAAACAGAATGAATCAGTCAACGTTGCCCTATGTAAATATATGATTTTTAATTAAAAAGGAATATATTACTTTCATACCAATTATTAAAGTATGCTTATTTATACCTGAACAATATGTTTAAAAATGCAACCTATTATTAGTGCGCACATACACCAAGTAGTGTTTTAAAAAAAATTTCCGTAACATTTTTACATGAGAAAATCCTAATGTAAAAACTTTTTTCTAAATGTTATAAATTTATCTAGCAATGATTATGAAACAACTAAAAACCGTGAGAATTCATTTAAATCTCACTAGATTATTTTTACAAAAAAGGGGTGGAACTAAAATATATCTACAACTTATACAATGCTGGGGGGTTGCATTTGGTATAACCCCTTTGTAAAACCTCCCTGTTATTAACTCCTAAGTTTAAATTTACACATACCCTATGAATCAGTGATTAAAATCTGTGGAAGGTATTCTGAGAGAATCTGGTACAAATGCAACCATATGTGTATGTGTACACATACACATGTATACCTATATATACATGTATGTACTTGAAAAACTATGTATGTATATATAGGTGAATATATGTATCTATATACAGGTGTATATATATGTATATATTCATATACATATATATGTATATTTTGTGTACATATATGAGTATATGTACATATGCATTATTTTTATACATACTTACTCTATGTATATGCACACATATATATTTATATATGACTGGTTATAGCACCAACTTGTGCTATAATAAAAGCCCAAAAGCACTTGGATGACCCACAAGAAAGTGGGTAAATAGTATCATCTGGGCCATATTTATATAATTGAATGATATATAGCAGCCCAAAAGACTGAAGTACAGTGACCTACAATAACAAAACAATCTTATTTACAATATTAAATGAAAAGAAAATATCAAAAATTATATACATATTATGATACTTATTTTGCTATGTTTAAAGCAAATGAAATTATGCATGTATGTTTGAGTACAAAGAAATGTATTAAAGCTTTTGCACACACAGGTGTACGTATATATAAAGTGCATCAGATGCCATCAGAAAATATAAAATTAAAGACATAAAATGGTAAGCTCAGAATTCAAAACAATGATTTAATGATTGTCAGTTATGGGATGACATGGGGATTAGTGAGAAGGAAGAAACTAGTGACTCTATGTAAATAATTTCTAAATTTCTACCTTCTATTTTGGTTGTAAGCTTGTGGATATCGATTACATTACTAATAATGAAATATATGTCTACCTATGTAAATTAATCCAGTCAAATATAGACCTATACAGAAGTACATTAAGAAGCAATGGTAGTAGTAGCCACGAATTCTAGTTAATTCAATTATTCGCACCTTAGTTTTTTTTTTTTTCTTAAAGAATAAACTTACCATAGCAAACTAACAAAAAGTATATAATAGCTGAGAGTGTGTCTAAGTTTGGGGGAAAATACCTCCAACAAAAAGTTGAAATCAAATCTCTCCATACACTAATTTGCATTGAAATTTATATTGCCACAAGGATATAAATAGGAAAATAAATAATACAAAGCTAAGAAGTTAACCTGCTCCAACATCTTTCAGCACCACTAGGCTTCATGACATAACTACAGGAAAAATCTTTTCTGGAGCGATAAATACTCAAGCTACACCTTTCAGAATTCTCCCTCAGAAAACATGAGTTTGAACGAGGAAAAATACTCACCACAGATAATGTTGGCAGGGGCAAAAGAAACAGGCACATAATTTAACAAAATTATTAGACACAGATTATAAATAGTTATCTAAAAAAAATCCTAAAGTAATGAAAAGGAAAAAGAAAATGATAAAATTATTGTTAGTCAATGAATTTCACAATAGCCCTCCACCAATTTACCCACATTAGGATGGCTATAATTTAATGAGGGAAAACAGCAAATGTTGAAAATATAAATAAATTGATAGCTTCATACATTGTTTTTGTAAATGGTATAGCTACTATGGAAAGCATTTTGATGGTGTCTACTGAGCACTGAATTACATATTTATGGGCAGTGGGAAATATAAAAGTGTGGGAATAGCATCAGTCTAGAAATTCAGAAAAGCTACTATACTCAAGTCAAAAATCTACAAGGCAGCAGGCTGGAAACTCAAGCATGGTCTCCAAGTTGTTGTCTTGAGACAGAATTTCTTTCCTGGGAAACCAACATTTTAGCTGATTGCCTGAGTCTCATCCACACTCCGCAGGGTAATCTGCTTTCCTCAAACTCTACCTATTTGAATATTAATTACTCTAAAATTTACCTTCATAGAAACATCCAGATGGGTGTCTGACCTAACAACTGGGAACCATAGCCTAGTCACAGCAACACACAAATTATATCACCACCACAATACAGGAGAAGCTTCTAGTGCAAAGTGTAGGGTCAAATCTCTTTCCTTTGTTGCAGCATATTTTGACATTGAGCCTTTGTCAGCCCAAGGTCTTGATCAACCTATTTTAGGCAGCTAG
This sequence comes from Sciurus vulgaris, assembly GCF_902686455.1. NCBI lineage: Eukaryota > Metazoa > Chordata > Mammalia > Rodentia > Sciuridae > Sciurus > Sciurus vulgaris. The sequence goes on from NC_136464.1 coordinate 85,167,327, forward strand.
TATGAATTCGAAACACACATCACTGACCATTATTTCTGAAACATGGTCAAGTCATAAGTGAAACAACAGTTGAATATTACATAAGAGGAAACTAGGACAAAGTATATTAGTTCATCTTTTATTACTTTAACAAAAATATGAGACTGGCACTGATAAAGAAAAGAGGTGGATTTAGCTTAGAATTTTGGAGACTGAAAGTCTAAACAGCCTAGGGTCAGCTCCAGCAAGTATCCGCTTAACTGCATTACATCTTTGCCCTGGGAATATATAAGATCATGGCCAGGTAGATATAGTTGAGGGATATCTAAAAGATCTATTAGTTGTAAGACCACTCATTTTACTGTTATGTATTAGTATGTCAAAGAAATATTGCAATGTGAAAACTTAGTGGTTGATTTTAAATATTTGATACGTGTTAACCCATAAAATAAAGGAATGCAATGTAAGTTGGTATTTAATTTAGAACTTAATTATTTAGCAGTATTACTAGAAAGAAGCACAAATAGAAAACAAATTATATGTTCCTGTCCTCCTGGAAATCAAAATTTACTAATCAATCAAGGAAGTGATGTTAAATTATATTTCTTTTCTCATAACATTATTGATTAGAGATCTACCATAAGGATGGCCAGTGCCATAAATGCTATATTTCACATGTCAGTAGACTGTGACTTTAAATTTAAGTAGCTTATGTTTGTTTCCTTTTTTAGAAAAATAAAACCACCTCATTCAAGAGTATAAACTGTTAAACACAGTGAAACCAAAATCTGATTTGCCTTAATTTGCTTAGCATATCTTTCATTTCATCCATGTTTCATGTGAGTATTACTCTTCTTCACCCCAATGAGGTTGAGTGTGGTAAGGAATGAAAAGGGGATGTCAGAGCAGGCAGAGGGAAGTGATGAGAGCATGGTGTCACCTGCAAGGGGGTTTCTGGACATATCATTCCATGCATTAAATAAAACTAAGTAAATAAAACTGAAGTTCGCTATATCTTAAATGGAACTTTCTTCCTATGTATGTAGTAAGAAAGTACTTAATGACAGAAAATGTGCAGAATTATTAAATAGAACCTTATAACCAAAGATTGTTCACAATTGAGATACATGGACTTGGTGAATAAGTGGTCTATCCTTGCTCTTCTTTATCTGTTCAATTTTAACAGGGAAAAAAAGAAACCCTCTCATGCTCATGCACTGAGGCTTAGCCACTCTGAACACAGAAAAATGATTGAAATTTAATTTAGCAAGTACATTGGTTAATGTGTAGTCTTTTAATTGCACACCCCTTTCACTTTTTGTAATTTTGAACAGCTCTGTGTAGTAATAGTTGTTGAAATATTGGAGGTACTATGGTATATTTTTATACCCTAGGACAGAGTAAGGATGTGTTTATTCTTAAAATGGACTTAGGATCCTGTGGAACAGAATGCACAGTGTGAGTATAACAGACAGCTGGCTGGTGCTTCTTGACCCAAGCATAGGCCACAGTCTCTCTGAGTCACCTCCTGTTCTTGTGCACCTGACCTTGCAGTGGCCCAGTGTGCACAGCATGTCTGCCTTGGACCCTGCTGTGGAGGGTGCTAGAACCCCCAATCCCCAACTCAGCTGTGTCCAAGGCAGGACTTGTATTTCTAGGACTTGAAATACACAGTCCTAGAGAGGAGGGTGAAGATGAGGATGGAAAAGTAGAGGAAGAAAAAAGAAGAGTCTTCTCATGGAAGAGAAAACCTAGTAGTACCACCAATAAGAATCAAAACAGCCCCAGGAAAGTCAATCTGAGGATAGTTCAGATGATGAAACTTTAATTAGAAATTGGAGGAACCACCTACAGATGGTCACTGCTAAAGGAAACAGTAATGAAATTATTGGCCTGTGCTTACTTGGAGGAAGTCTCAGTGAAGCTAATTTCTAAAGAGGCATATGAGTATATTATCCTAATTTCTAAAGAGGCATATTATCCTGCTTATGATTTAACTGAAAGAATTTCATAAGAATAACTGTATAAGAGCTATTTCTTGAGACTGAGGGCTGAGACAGATGACTTGTTCCATAGATTTGAAGATATGATTTATACCATCAGACCACAAAGAGAATATATTTGCCTATCTAAATACTTGTTAAGCATCATGTTGGTAGAACATGTTAACCTTTTGTTCTTGAGTGTTAAGTAAATGCATTTCTATGCAGTTTTTAATTTTAAAATTTAAAATTTTGCATGGCAGCACTTGCTTCTTGCATTTATAGTTGCATTTTGTATATTTTAAGTTTCCTTATATAAAGTCAGTCATTGTGAGTTTTAATGCACTTAAGATTATCTTGTTTAAAATATCCTTTTAAT